>NW_026693777.1:20100000-22600000 GCF_021218885.2 Marmota monax | reverse complement strand
AAAATGGCTTGATTTCTCAAATAGCTCATCTATGATCACCAAAGAGAAGCAGTAAGACCCCACTCTCCCTAAAAAGAAAAAACAAAGAAGAAACAAAAAAGGAAATTTAACTATTAAATAGCTTGGGGGGAAATTACCTTTTTTGGATCTGAAACCTAAATTGTTTGGATGGCTAAATGAAAATACTCACCAGAGTTTATGGACCCAGTTTATATTTGACATGTGGAAATGAATCTCTTGGAAGAAAGAAAATTCCTGGAGACAGATCCTGATTACCCCTGTTTCTGAATATATACGCACAAAGAAAGGCCTCTCAGGGTCATGCACTAGCCTATTTAGAATATATACTGTACCACTTTCAAGTACAAAGCACAAAGACAAACTGAGTCTTATCAAATTATGCATTTCTCAGGAAATGAAGAGCCTGGAAAATGAGTTTCTAGTAATAAAGAAAATCTCCCCAAATACTTTAAAATCTTTCCAAAATATGAAACACCAAGTATGCTTCTCATGTTAAGAATTTAGAGGACCACAATATATCCTTCCTGCCACCTCTTAATTATACACCATAGTGAAGGGATAGAAGCACAGATTGCCTAAAATTCACTTCTTCCTGGGGCTGGGGATGGGGCTCAAGCGGTAACGCGTTCGCCTGGCATGCGTGGGGCGCTGGGTTCGATCCTCAGCACCACATAAAAATAAAATAAAGATGTTGTGTCCACCGAAAACTAAAAAATAAATATTACAAAAATTCTCTCTCTCTCTCTCTCTCTCTCTCTCTCTCTCTCTCAAAAAAAAAAAAAAAAATTCAATTCTTCCTGTGTATTTAAAACAAAAAAAAAAAAGTAACAATTGTGGTGGTTGAGAGGCTGGAGATAGAAGGAGGAAAGAATTCCTAACCCAACAAACACAAACTTTTCCATTTTACATTTTTTTTCTTTTTTTTTTTTTTAACTATTTTTGCTTTTCTAAAAAAAGTCTCCTTTTTAGTTACATTTGTTTAAAGAATTAAAAGAAGCTTTTTAAATTTCCTGAACACTTATTAAACAAAAAATATAGACAGGCTGTCCATCTAAGAGGAAAGAGAAACTACACAGAAGACCAGAATAGGAAATTTATAGAGCTTATCTTTCATTAATCATGATGAGCCAGAACTGCTGTCTGAACTGACATATATCCATATAAGGCAAGAGTGGCCAGGGTGAGAGAAAGTACTAGAATACCATCCTCTGTCCCGTAGCTCACTCCTCCACTCACATATGCTCCATGTACTCACCCAGAGGAGATTGTATGAAGACAACACTCTATAGGTCCTGGATTCTAGATTAGCATTCCCTATGATGATTTCAAGAAAGGAGTTGCTAAGTGCCACATTAGTGCCAGCAACAATTCTTAAGGAATGGCAAATACCTACCTAGTCTAAGAGCAAGATGTAACAGGATACTGAGTTGGTTTTATTATCAAGGTTGCACTGAAATTCATTTAATGCCTGTATACTGTTTTCTGCTTTTCAAAACTAATCAAATAAATTCTACCCAATAAAGACCCCATTAAATCTTGATATATGAAACACTGTCACATTCATTTATTCAAGCAACATTTTATTCCATATCTCCTACACACTAGACACTGCCAGCATCAGACACAGCTGAAGAGACTGATAATAAAACTAGAAAAAGAAACTTCCTCTCAAAGCCTTTCAAGTGTTTGGCAACCTGTGACAATCTCAGCCCTTTCAAAGACTATTCTGTCCAAAGCACCTGACCACCTATGGAGGTGGTCACAATCACAAACCTTTGTCTTTAAAGCTATACTCAGTTGATTACACAAATGTTTTATACAAAACACTATTTATAAATTTAAAAAAAAAACTCTAGAAGAATATTTAAGGGCTGGGGATATAGCTCAGCTGGTAGAGTGCTTGCCTCCCATGCACAAGGCCCTGGGTTCAATCCCCAGCACCATTTAAAAAAAAAAAAAAAAAAGAAAATTTAAGACATAAACTAGAAAATAAAAAAGAATGAAAATACTGTACTAAAAATTAGTATAGCTTTATATACAATATAAAAAGGATGGTTTCATTCAACAAGTACTCATTGAGCAGTGAGGATGTAAGGAGATACTATCCTAGACATTGGGAATGGTCATGGACCCTGACCTCAAAGGTGGAATAATGACAACTGTCAATGAGCAAGTACATACTACATGTCAGGTACTGCTCTGGGAATTTCACACACATTACCTCTCAAATGAATCCTGAAAGGAAGATATTATCACCACTTCACAGATGAGCAAACTGAGGCACTGAGAAGGTCATTTGTATAACTAAGATCACCCAGCTTACAAGGAAAACTGGATGCAATTCCAAGATGTCTTCTAACTCATAAACCTCTTACCAGGCTGGAGTTGTACCTCAGTGATAGAGTGATTGCCTAGCATCTCCGACACTAGGCTTGATCCTCAGCACTACATAAAAATAAAAGAACAGCCACATATAGTGGTACACACCTGTAATCCCAGCAGTTCAGGAGGCTGAGACAGGAAGATCCTGAGTTCAAAGCCAGCCTCAGCAAAAGTGAGGCGCTGAGTAACTCAGTGAGACCCTGTCTCTAAATAAAATACAAAATTGAGCTGGGGATGTGGCTCAGTGGTTGAGTGCCCCTGAGTTCAATCCCCAGTACCAAAAACAAACAAATAAATAAAGGTATTATGTCCATCTACAACTACGAAAATATATTTTTTAAAAAATTAAAAATAAACCTCTTCCCATAACTTTAAGCATCTTTGTGTCTTAATCATCAACCTCTCTAGCATCCCAGATGCTTCTATTTCTAACCTGGATATAGTTCTGTATAGCCTAAATAAGCCTGCAAAACAACTAAGAGAGGGAAAAATATGAAGAGGAAAAAAAGATAAGTCAAAATGTATTTTTCCAGTACAATCTGTCTTGTCCCTCTCCCTCTATGTCTGTCTCTATCTCTCCCTCCCCGCACCCCCATGCCCTTCCTGGTTCCATATCCTGAGCTGCTTTTCTCCAGGGAATAGGCTATCTATGGACTGACACCTATAAAATCATTACAAATGCTGCTGCCAACTGTACTAGCCAATGACTACATCTCCAACCTTTCCTCGTGTGTGTGGAGGGAATGCATTTACTCAGTTCAACTTTGATGGCTGCATCACTTCTGCACTATGTATTCTAGAAGGTTTAAAGACTTATCTCTTATTCTCTACATTTACTTTCAGTTGTTTTGTTTTCACAATTTTCTGTTAATGATTATTTAGTTTTCTAGTTTGTGGAGAAAATTATTGGAAAACTGTTCTTCACTTATTGTCATTTCTGAGAGTATAAGATCAATTTTATAATTTTGAGAAAAAAATGTTAATGAACAGAGAGGGAAAAAAAAACTACAGACACTGCTCCTCAAACGTCAATAAAGCTGGATTCAAACAGTACTTACCTAAAATGACTAAAGCTTTCACTTTCTAGTCTCTGGGCCTTTATTCTTTTTTTTTTTTTTTTTTTTTTAGTGGAGACTGAACCAAGGCACTTAACCTCTGAGCCACATCCTCAGTCCTTAAGATAGGGTCTTGCTAAGTGGCTTAGAGACTTCCTAAACTGCTGAGGCTGGCTTTCAATTTGCAATCCTCCTGCCTCAGCCTCCTGAGCTACTAGGGTTACAGTCCTGTGCCACTGCACCCTCAAATTCTTTAGTAGAACATAACTTCAGCATCTACCAGCTCAAGAAGGGAACATGGAAGAGAGACTTCTGGTTGACATCTCAGTCCAATCACACTTACTGAACTGTCAATGACTTCTTAAAGCCTTCATTTCTCTTATTATATGCCTACTTCAAAAACCTGTATATGTTACTTTTATGAACATGTTCATTTGGCCACTTATTTTATTTGAATTCATTATGAAAGAAAAAAATCTACAAGGTGAATACATTTTCTAGCCTTGATAGAAGCTGTAGACATGTCAATGACAATAGTCATTATCTTGAGATAAGTATAAAAAAGTTAGTGTTTGGGGGGCTGGAATTGTAGCTCAGTGGTAGTGCACTTGCCTAGCACATGTAAGGCCCTGGGTTCGATTCTCAGCACCACATACAAATAAATAAAATAAAGGTACATCTACAACTAAAAAAAAAATTGTTTAAAAATTAGTGTTTGGGACATTATAATAACCATAACAGTCCATGAAGGAGAAAAATAATTTAAGTGTAGAAAGACTAAATACAGGTTTCACTGCTAATCAAAATTACATGTGCACAATCATAATTTCCGTGCATAAAAATAACTAAGTAAAAATTCACAGATGATGAAACAAATTAACACATGAAACTCATATTCTAAACCACCTGCTTCAAAGATACTGTTTTGCAAAAAACTCCTTCTAACTTCTTCAGATTTTTTTTTAAGATTTTTTTTTCAATGTTCCCACTTGATAAAAGTGCAATGTTAACAGCTACTTCCTAAGTATATGCTTCACAATTATCACAAACATCCAACTCCCCAATCTCTAACCCCTCCAACTCACCACATACACCAGTTGGGAAGACAGGTGAACACAATGTTTTAACATCTGTCAAGACGCAATCAAGCTCACACTTGGCTAGACTAGTCCTTGTGTTTACTAATATACTAATTTTGGCAGTTTCCAAATGTTACTTCACTCAAAGACTCTTTTTAAATGCTTTTTAAAGTTTATCAAGCAAATGTAATAGTGATATATTATTTTATTTTATATAATCAACAGATGAACTAAAATTTTTTTAAAAAATAAATACCCACTTTCCTAAACAAAATATACAAAAAGAAATCATCTTTACAAGATCAACTTGAGAATGAAATAATAAGACTCAGATAACAGTATTTATAAATAGATAATAACAGCAACAATGAAAAAGACAACGTTTATACAGATATAGATATATGTGTATATCTCACTTACCATGAACTGGGACATGTTCTAACTATTAGCTACACTAACTCATTCACTCCTCATAACTACCAGGTTCTATTTTTCTTTTTTTTAATTTTAATGTGTCTTAGTTGCTGATAGACCTTTATTTTATTTATTTATACGCAGTGCTGAGAATCGAACCCAGTAACTCACACGTGCTAGCCAAGTGTGCTATCACTGAGCCACAGCCACAGTCCCATAACCACCAGGTTCTTAACTACTCATGTTCTCTAAATCAATCAAGTAAAACTTCATGATTAGCCCACCAAGAAAAAGGCAAATACGTGGTCAATTATCCTCACATTTATGGACAGAAAGGGTATAAAATCTTAACTATAATACCCTGATGTGAAGAAATAATTCTCTTTTTTAATTATTTTTTTAGTTGTAGATGGACACTACATCTTTATTTATTTTTATGTGGTACTAAAGATGGAACCCAGTGCCTCCTATGTGCTAGGCAAGCACTCTACCACTAAGCTAGAACCCCAGCCCAAGAAATTATTCTTTTAACAGAGAATACACAGTTGTAAACAGCCTTCTCAAATATATATATGAGATACTCTTCTAACCAAGAAATATAAATGAAATATACTACATTATCACAAATGAATAAGAATATACCACTAAGTAAAATTGCAAAGAAACATTTCACCAAGATTATTTTTAATTTCACCAAGATTATTCTAATATCAAGTATACATCTGTACTCACCAGAATGCACATTGTCCAATTAAGTATGACTAAAATAATTTTGAAATTCACTGACCATTTAAGTATAAAAGTGGTCATGGAAGAACTATCAAAAACTCCAGACTCTATGGTCTTTTTATTTACTTTATTAAGACTACCACAGGTCAGAGACTGAAATAATCAAAGCTGATGCTTTTTTCTATATGTAGACCATCACAAATCCAGTTCCACTTCAAGCACTGGTACTAAAACACATTCCATTCCATTTTTACCACTCACAAAAATGGAGTAGAGATAACTCTCAATAATTTACATTACAACTTTTCAAGAAAATTTTAAATTGGTGAGTGACAAAGAGGTGGGCACTCCACCGCTGAGCCACATCCCCAGCCCTATTTTGTGTTTTATTTAGAGACAGGGTCTCACTGAATTGCTTAGCACCTCACCGTTGCTAAGGCTGGCTTTGAACTTGCGATCCTCCTGTCTCAACCTCTTGAGCCACGGGGATTACAAGGAGGCGTGTTCAATTTTTAACTTCATTCCATTTGTCAAATTTGAAATACTTTCAATTATTTATTTTTCTAACCTTCACAATAAGCATAACATCATAAAGTTCATTGCTTTGCCTGTGTATGTTTTTACTAATGCTTATACTCATTTATTGAACTCCAATTGGTGCTGACAATTTTAGTTCTAATATTCTAAACATAATTAAATCTCCTGTACCCACTATTCAAATAGTAATTCATAACACAGAAAATTAAAAACACCCAAAAACTTAAAATTATGCACTTTAATAACCCAGTGTCATCTATACAGCACAGAGATAAACCTACAGATGAATTTCACTTACATTTTAAAAAGACAAGTTATTTTTTCCATTTTCAAATTAAAATTGTCATTTTTCCCTAAAACAAACAATGATTAAGTGATTTGTTTTCAAAAAAGCCACAGGACCATAATATATGACAAGCATAATGCCATCATGACAAAAGAACTTTTTAAAATCACAACTCCAACAATAAAACTATCTCAAAGTAACCTTCCACAATAATGCTATTAATTATCACATTGAACATGGAAAAAAAGCATAACAAAGAATATATAAACATGAGAGGAAATGTTATTTCTCATAACTGACAAGGAGTCTATGTGTAATATATATATTTTGTGGTTGTATTACTTATGGATCTACAAATGCCCTTAAGAGGAAGGATAAACTCTCCACCTCAGCCTGGATTATGTGGCCCCTGACAACTTTAATAACCCACCCAGTCTCTGACCTCCAGCTCTCATGACCTTGAGAAGAAACTCATCAACCTACATGCTCCATCTTTCAGATTTCAGCATAAATATCACTTCCTCCAAGAAGCCTTCCCTGAGGCTACCCAAGTTTCCCAATAGAACTTAGCATTATTGGAATTGTCTTTTTAGTTAATTCATGTCTTCTCTTTCTAGAACAACAGACACCAATCCAATTTTGCTTATCACTAAGCTCCCAAAACAGTGTCTAGTAACCAACAGCTCAAAAGAAATTTGTTGAGTGAATGGATCACAAAATATTATGCATATTATTTAAATAAGAATTTAAGTTCATTGGAGGAGACTCAATTAACCAGCTCATATGTAGATTCCTTTCATAGTTGTTTACTTCATACATGCTTTGAAAACCATTTACACACAATCTTTTACAATCAAGCCTCCCCATAATTCAAGAGAATAAGTGAAATCTACCATTCCCAAGCTCTAGTATCTCAAAAGTATATATGACATATAGAACATCCCATTAAACCAGAAAAGCCAAAATTCCACAATTATTTGAAATATGTTTTACAATGTTATGATGTAAATGTAAATACAAAGAAATACAGCTGTCCCACATTTTGAGGGAGGGAATGCTGGGGATTGAACTCAGGGGCACTCAGCCACTGAGCCATATCCCCAGCTTTATTTTGTATTTTATTTAGAGACAGGGTCTCACTGAGTTGTTTAGCACCTGGCTTTCGCTGAGGCTGGCTTTGTACTCACAGTCCTCCTGTCTCAGCCTCCAGAACTGCTGGGATTACAGGCATGTGCCACCATGCCTGGCTGCAGTTTTGATTTTTATTTTCCTAGTGGTAAATGATGTTGACATCTTTTCTCATGATAATTGTCTGTATGTGTTCTTTATTCAAGTCCTTTACCCATTTAAAATTTGTTGCTGTTGTTGAACTTTTGTTCAAAAATAAATAAATAAATAAATAAGCAAACAATATAATTTTTAATTGTATTGATTTTTATCGAAACATCACATTAATAGATAGCATTTTTATGTTTTTATGTACCAGCTAAAAAATAAATATAAGCTGGACATAGTGACATGTGCCTATAGTCCTAGCTACTCAGGAGAATCACTTGAGCTCAGGAGTTTGAGACTAGCCTGGGCAACAGAGGGAGACCCTGTCTCAAAAATAAGTAAATAAATAAATAAGCAAACAAACAATAAATATAATTTTTTAAATATATTGACTTTAGGGGCTGAAGATTTAGCTTAGTGCGAAAACACTTGCCAAACATGTTCAATGGCTTGAGTTAAATTCCCAGAACAAAAAATAAAGGAAGGGAAGGCAGGGGAAAAAATAAATAAACAAATAGCATACCAGTTAGTTCTATCAGCTGTAGACACAGCTGAAAAGGTAAATGTAGACAGATAGCTAAATGGAAGACAGCACAGAAGGGGGAATACTAAAACTTCCTTTTTACTTAAAAGGTTCTGTGTCAATCTGTTTCCAAGTTTTTTTGACTATTGCTCAAAATTAGGGATAAACACCACACCTTCTGATCCATGTCTATCTTTCTGAAAAACTAATTTAATGAGGCAAAGGGTGAAAGTAACCTTTTGACCATCAAAAAACTTCCCTTTTCCTATAAATGTCCTTGGTTTCAAAATATTCATTCAAAAAGAAAAGTGTTGTGTGCCTATAATGTGGAAGGCAGGCAATAGCTGTGATTTCTACAATGCTAAGACAAGATAGCTCCTTAGGAGCCTGAACTCACTGCATTTCCTCATAAGGTATGGCAGAGGAGAAGCCCCTACCACTGCCAGACACTACCCTCTGCCCTTGGTAAAAGGCCAATTCCAAAGCCTATATTTCCTTATTAGAAGATGGTACTTCACCTGAAATGATGCCAAGTCCCAATCTTTTTCCATGTTCTTTTTACTGTTTTCAACATATTACTTTGAACAGTGTCTTAGGCACAAGCAACCCTGAATTAATTAAATTAAAATTTAACATTGCTGCATGCACTGCATATTCTGAACAAGATCTGGATCCACACAGCTGACTTCAAAAAGATCAATGGCAAACAGAAAGAAAGAGAACACATATTTATTAAGCAACTGACAATGCATCACCCAGTCTGCCCACCTTACCTCCCTTACTCCCCACAAAAACCTGGGGAAATAGGATTTCAATTTTACAAAAATGGAAATTAAAGCTCAAAGAGGTTAAATAAGTTTTCTCAATGCACAAAGCCAGAATTAGTGCCCAGTCTTGAGCGCAGCCCTTTTCCCACAATAAGTGGGTTCCCCAAAGACAAGAAAGATGAATGAATGATAAAGGACACCACTGCCGCAGTGTACCAAACCCTTGTGCACAACCCTGTTGCTGTCATGCCTTTATGGGGCCAGTCTTGAGTCAAATAGGAGTCAGAGAAGCAACTTCTCCCTCTCTACCCCATTCTACTCCCTACCCAGCCTGCTCAAGGAACCCAGAGTCCTGGTCTGCTACTGTATCATGACTCTTCCCCATCACCCCCAGAGCGTTGTTGCTGGTTAGCTGTTCCCATGGCTCTTCTCCAATTACTTTCCTGCTTCAGTCTCCTCACAGTTTTCATGGTTCTTACAAGAGGTGATACAACACAATTCATTTAGTACATCATCCCAGCACAGAATGAGTGAGAGCTAGGTTGGCTCCAGTTCTCATCTGGGTACCTTTACTGCTAATGGCCACAACAGAAAAGGCACTGGCTTTGGAGCCAGAAGAGCCTGGACCTGGAGTCCCAATCCCAGCCGTCTCTGCAGGAGTGGGCAAGTTCCTTGGTTCCCAGTTAACAGCAAACACGCCTTGCTACTGGTGTTGCTGGAAGGCTTAAATGAGACACCATGTGGTACACTGCCTGGCACATAGCAGAGCCAACAGATATTAGTTCTCTCCTTCACAGGCTGCCAAGATATTTCTTTACCAGCAAAGACAACCTGAATTTCCCCTCTCAACTTCTAGGTCCACAGCTGTTCTGGATAAAAATGCTCTTTTACAGGCACACTCAATTTTACCACTGGTACTCCTATTTACCCAACTTAAATTTTCAAATGATACCGATCAAAAACTCTGCAAATAATTACACTGCAGTCACGCAGCACTTTCTATCTTCAAACACCTTTTAAAATTCTGTTTGGTACCAAAACAAATGAAAAACTGGAAACAACTTACAGAACAAGAAACTCCTAGTCATGAGATCTTCTTATACAGATCTGGATTATAATAACAAATTCTCTCTAAGAATTTAAGAAAATCTAAGAAAACTGATGCCCTCCCATCCAGAGCAGTAATTGCTAGCCTTTGGTGAACTCCTTGAGAATCTAAAGAAAGCTTTACATCTTTGCCCAGAAAAATGTCAGTCTGCACAGAGATCCAAAATACTGGCTGAAATTTCAAGAGGATCAAGGGCCCTCTAAAACTTATCAATTAATCACAAGGTATGAACCCTCAACTAAGAACCATGTCTGATACTCCTTACACTGGTAAAATTCTCAGTTCAGACTTTGTTTCTTAAGGTATAATAAACTCAAAAGCCCAGACAAAAACCTCAAGAAGGCAAAAGGCAAAAGACAAGTTTTCTCATTTGACTATCCCTGACTCTCTGTGGTTCAAAACAAAATGCAACAAAACTAACATGTTAGGTTTAAAACCACAAGGGAAGGTTTTCTCTCAATTTTTGGCAGTACTGGGAATTGAACTCTGGGCCTCACATATGCTCAACAAATGCTCTACCACTGAGCAATATCCTCAGGTTTTTTCTGAAAATTTTAAGACAGGTCTCACCACGTTATCCAGGCTTCCTCAAACTTGCCATCCTCCTGCCTCAGCCTCCCAAATGACCAGGATTACAGGCTTGCACCACCACACCCAGCAGAAGGTTCTCTCTTTGAAGCAAAATCTCAAAGCTGTGTCCTGGCCAGTGGAGGATAAGCAAAGGAAAAGGAGGTGCAAAACTTAAGTATTAGAACATCTACTTTACTCTTCATTATCATCTTTTTGAAATCTGTTTGTGTATGTTTTAATGTATATTATATAGTTGTATATTAGCACAAATGTAAGGGAAATACTTAGGTAGAAGTAAGAATCACAGTCAAGTCTGGAAAGCCTTCCCTGGCAGACAATTACCAATATTAGTTTACCTAACAATAATTTCACCTCATCATTCTCTACAAATGGAATTTCCCTTAAAAATAATTTTAGGGCTGGGGATGTGGCTCAAATGGTAGCGCACTCGCCTGGCATGCGTGTGGCCCAGGTTCGATCCTCAGCACCACATACAAACAAAGATGTTGTGTCTGCCGAAAACTAAAACATAAATATAAAAAAAAAAAAATTCTCTCTCTCTCTTTAAAAAAAATAATAATTGTAATAGCCACTGTAGGTTCTTATTTCTGAAACAAGAAGTCAGTCTGAAACTGACATTAACAGAATAGTAATACTAAGATTATTCCATAAGAACTAGTTCTCCTTTTTACTTTAAAAGTCTAATTCTCAGGGATGGGGCTATAGGTCAATGGTAGAGCGCTTGCCTAGCATGTGTGAGGCACTGGGTTGGATCCTCAGCACCACATAAAAATAAACAAATAAAATAAAGGCATTCTGTCCATCTACAACTACAAAAAAATTTTTTTAAAGTCTAATTCTCACAGCTCTATATGCTCATATTTTCTTCCTTGAATATGAATAATCTATGTATTAAAAAAATAAAAAACTGAAAAAGGATTTGCTATTGTGAAATTTTTCCAATAATTACAGTAGTTAATATTCTCCAGTTTCTATAATGTACCCAGACAGAACTAAATATTTTACCTGTGAAATTTTTCCAATAATTACAGTAGTTAATATTCTCCAGTTTCTATAATGTACCCAGACAGAACTAAATATTTTACCTGTTTCATGTCATTTAATCTGACTCTATGAGACAGGTCCTATTACTCTCCCAATATTACAGATAAGAAAATCAAGGCATAAAAGTCAAATAGCTGTGAATAGTAGACCCAGAAATTAAATCCTGGTAGGAAGAAGGTGTGACCCCAGGCCTTACATTCTTACCTGAAAAAGGCCATCTGCCTTACTTGAGTAATATATGCAAATTACACTGTTCAATTAAGATGTTCATTATAGCCTGTAATCCCAGTGACTCAGGAAGCTGAGGCAGGAGGACTTCCAAGTTCAAGGTCAGCCTCAGCAACTCAGCAAGACCTAAGCAATTTAGAATGACCCTATTTCAAAATAAAATATAAAAGGGGCTGGGGGTGTAACTCAGTGTTTGTGCTTCTGGGTTCAATCCCCCACACCAAAAAAAAAAAAAAAAAAGTTCATTAAATGCTCAATTCTACTGTAACATGAAAATAAAATTCCATCTTTGTTTCAAACAATCTTCAAATAAAAAAGGTAGAAAAAGGGGCTGGGGTTATGGCTCAGTGGTGGAGCGTTCGCCTAGCTCGTGCAAGGCACTGGGTTCAATCCTCTCAGCACCACATATAAATAAACAAAATAAAGGTGTTATGTCCAACTGCAACTAAAAATTTTTTTTAAAAAAATTTTAAGTGGCTGTTTAAAAGAAAAACAAAAGTAGAAAAAAAATTTAATAGTAACAAGATGCCATCTTTGTGAACAAAAAAATCACCAGAGCCTTTTTGAAATTATCTAGAAATTTTACTGATCTTTTTCAAGCACTACAAAATCTAATTACTAATATAAGCCAACATTATTAGTTTTACAAATGAGAGAAAATTATCCATAAAACTCTGCTCTGAAAGTCCATTATAATATTCAGATATGCTAATCTCTCTTAAACTATATGAAGTTTGGTCATCTGACTAGCCGATAATTGAACCCCAAACACTAAAAGAGAAAAGGGATTCATTGTACTTAACATCTTTACTCTGCAACACAAAATGATAAACCCCAAAGTAATGGACATAAGATCCATTCCATCCTTTCTCCACAACATTCCACTTCATGTTTTAACCTAAAACATGAAAGGATTACCAGGACACAAAACCACTCTCAGACCCTAAGTGCATATATAATTACATGACCAGTTTAACTCTACATCATGTACAATGAGAAGAATGAGAAGTTATACTAATGTGTGAGGTGTCAAAATGCATTCTAGTGTCTATATAACTAACTAGAATAAAAAAATTTTTAAAACAAAACACCCTTGGGATTTTAAGTGAACACTCAGCATTTGATTCTTTAAAAATAAAAAGGATTTATTACATTGATCCACATAATTTGGTGTAAATTATAAGTTAAAACAAAATTTGCATTAAAATGTTATTTTACTAAAATAAGCTGACCTGGATTTGGGGGAAAATGTTTTAATATTACTATTACTAAACTGGCCAACTAGATGTCAATTAATAAGAAATATTTATTGAATGAAAACTATATACAATACTCTAATAGAGGCCACAAAGAAAAATAAGATTTCTACACCAAAGATTATATTTTTTTAATGGGGGAAGAAAGATAATATACAAATGAACAAACAGATTAAATAATTTCAGATAAGAAACAATAGGATGATAAAAACTCTAAGAAGACTATTCTTAAAGATCATCAAGGAAGAAACCCGAAGAGGTCTCATTTGAGCTAAAACCTGAGGAACACTATGCAGTCAGAAAAGAAAGTCCTAAGTAAAAAAGGACAACCTCACCTTCATGAGAACATTCATTTGGAAGTTCAATATTTATATGCCATGTTTTAGTTACACACTGGACAGACCCATATCATGATTTCTTTTTACAGCTTATAACACTTTATGGTGAGTGTCCACACATACACACAACTAACAAACACAATACTCAGAAAATAACAATAATTCTCAATCTTTTAATCTAAATCAAAAGCTCTTAACTATGGGGAAAGAAAAAGAATGGAAGGGCTGAATCTTTTGAGAATTTGATGAATGAGATAAATTCTCTCCTCCAAATAAAAATGCACACAGAAGGAAACTTTGGAGATTCTTGGAAACTTGAATCCCATCCATAATGCACTGTCCCAACCCAAAACCATGAACCTTAGGTTAAGAACATTTAGTAGGTCCAGCATCCCTAATCCAAAAATTTGAAATCCAAAATGCTACAAAATTTAAAACTTTTGTAACACCAACATGATGGCACAGTGGAAATTCCATACCTTACCTCATACCATTCCATACATGTGACAGGCTGCAGTCAAAACACTTTTACACTAAAAATATTGTATAAAAGTACCTTCAGGCTATGTGCATGAGGTATACATAAAACATAAATGAAATTCATGTTTAGACTTGGGTCCCATTCCCAAGAGGTCACATTATGTACAGCTGACCCTTGATTTAAGCTCTACAGGTCCACTTACATAAGGAATTTTTTTTTTTGAAGATTTGCAACAACTTTTTTTAAAAAAGATGAAACTCATAGTCTAGAAATGTCAAAAAATGAGGGAAAATGTATGTCATGAATGCATTAAATATATAATACTCAATTTTATAATTTACTACCATAAAGCATACACAAAATTATAAAAAGTTAACATATCAGAGTTATGCACACAAATACAAATGCACAAGGCACCATCCACAGTCAAGAGAAAGGAAAACAAACATAAAAATGAGGTATTAAAACAAAACTACATAAAATTCACCATAGTACACCTGTAACAATTTCAGAGCCATCGCCTATTTCCTGCAGTGAACTCAAAAGTAGAGACTACTGGTTTAAAGCTGTGTGATACCTCCATGCAAACACTGCCTTCCTCCAGTAAACTTCAAGGTGCCATCAAAAGTGGTATCTTAGGTCAGGAAGATAGCTCAGCAATAGAGCACCAACCTAGCATGCAAGAGGCCCCGGGTTTAATCCCCAGCAAAACAAAAAGGCGGGGGGGGGGACAAGTGTTATCCCATGTATCATGTGTATTTTTCACCATATATAATCCACAAAACATTAAATATGTACAGCATGCCATTAGTATCAAGGTTTTTAGACAATCAAAATTATACTGATGCTGAGTGCAGTGGCACACATCTATAATCCCAGTGACTCAGGAGGCTGAGGCAAGAGGATCATAAGTTCAAGGCCAGCTTAATGATATCCTGTCTCAAAATAAAAATCAAAAAGGGCTGGAGCTGGGCTGGGGCTGGAGCTCAGTGGCAGAGCACTTGCCTAGCATGTGTGAGGCACTGGGTTCGATCCTCAGCACCACATAAAATAAATAGATTAATTAAATAAAGGCACCCCTGTGACGTGCATAGCATTAACAACTGTCCCTCAACAACTATATTTTTAAAAAAAATTTTTAAGTGGCGGGGTGGGGTGTGTGCTGGAGCTGAGTGGTAGAACACCCCTGGGTTAAATCCCCAATGCTACAAAAAAAAAAATTCACCAAGTTCATTTGGTAGTAAGCTGACCCCAGAGAGTCCTATGCTCAACCAACAGCCTAGTTGCCATTATGCCCAGAGAAGGAGGAGCAGCACCCCTGCTGGCCACAGGCACCATCACCATAAGTGTGAGCAGTATAAGGCCAAGCCCCAGCAACAACCCACCCTGTCTCACATTGAGCCCAGCACCACGGACAGCAGTACAGGAAGCGCAGCTGGGTAGTAACTGCTGACAGAAACAAGAAAGTCATCACAAGGAAGGTTTTTGGATTTCTTCTTAATTTTCATTTATTCATTTTAGTTATATATGATAATAAAATCTATCTTGATATATTTATACAAACATGGAATATATCTTACTCTAATTAGGATCCCTGTCTTGTGGATGTATATGATGATGAGATACACTGTGGTATATTCAATATATGTACATGGGAAAGTTATGTCAGATTCATTCTACTGTCTTTTACAAGGAAGGCACAGTAAAACAACTCAACATTTTACTGATATACTTTTACTGATATGCTTTCATGAGATGAAGATACCAAGGCAGAGGTACCTGTATACCAGACTACCAGAAAGAATAACTCCAGGAAGTAACTGCACAGTGTAATAGACTGTGAAGCTTCATGTTGCTGAAGGAGAAAAGGATGTAGAGGTAACAAATGTTACAGGCCCAGGTGGAGTTCTAGTTCAAAGCAATAAATATGCAGAAGACCATAACTATGACAGATGCTATGCCCATCACAGGGGTTCTCTAGACAATTATCAGAACAGTAAGAATGAAAAAAGAACACAGAAATGCTCCAAAGGCCAGCCCAACAATGCTTGTTTACCACAGGTGAAGGTTCCCACTTTATTAAAGTGAAGTCCCTGTGGGCCTCTATCAAAGTACTCCAACCCTCCTGTGTGGAGAAGAGTGATGGAGACAGCCAATAGCCAGGTACAGGAGAACAAGGTTTGGGGGTTATAGACCACAATTCTACAGGGCCCTTCTCACCAAAAACTGCATGAAGAGAAAAAAATGAAGAGAATAAGGGAAATCAGCCACGCCTGTAATCCCAGCAGCTCTAGAGGCTGAGACTGGAGGATCGCAAGTTCAAAGCCAGCCTCAGCAACAGTGATGTGCTAAGCAACTCAGTGAGACCCTATCTCTAATAAAATACAAAATAAGGCTGGGGATGTGGCTCAGTGGTTGAGTGCCCCTCAGTTCAATCCCTGGTACCCCCCACCAAAAAAAAAAAAAAAAAAAAAAGGCGGAATCATACAGATGAGACCTCAGGCCAGCAGCTAACTTAAACATAAACCTCAACTTCAACGACTCACACAGATGCTCAGAAAACCCTACACCACAGATGACAGACAGGAAGGCAGCACATGCACCATCTGAGTATGTGTGCACTCCCCTAGCTGAGTAAACTGGGGCTGAGTAAATGTGACCTTACCATAGCTACCATCATCAAATCACCCAAGACGACGAAATGAACAAGAAATTCCAGCAAATGAAAAAAAGATGAGAACTTAAACCAGGTACAGTGGTACACATCTGCAATCAGAGACAGGGGCTAAGGCAGGTGAGACAGAGACAGGTAGATCACAAGTTCAAGGATAGCCTCAGCAACTTAGCAAGACCTAGTCTCAAAATAAAAAATGAAAAAGGAAGAGCACACCTGGGTTCAATCCTCAGTGCTAAGACAAAAAATAAAGATGGGAGCTCAAGACCTGAAGTGCTTGCTTTTTGCAAGTTAATTAGATAAGATCACTATTAACTATGTAGCATGAGGTTTTTATTATTTTTATCCAAAGACAGCTCTTTTAAGTAATAGATTGGTTGATTTTGAACCTAGTTTTTCTCAAAACACTCTTAAGGATTTTTAAATTGTTTCATATCTAGTCAAGTTGAGATTTTTTTAAAGTTGATTTTTAATATGTAATAAAAATCTCCAACTTGACTTTTTCTAAAAGTCAAATTGCCAAGTACCTAATAAGGGCTTTAATATTTCTTAAATTCTATATCAGATTCTCAACTGCATAGGGGAGGAGGTAGGGAGTACCTCTAAATCCCACATTGTTCAAGGGACAAATGTATATGTAAATATTTCAAAATCCAAAAAATATCCTAAATTAGAAACACATCTAGTCCTAAAGCATTTCGATTAATTTACTCAACCTGTAATTATCAAATACAGATAGAATGGAATATGAATATATATTCCCTACATAACTATATGGGAATTTTCTCTGTACTACAGAAACAAACTATTAAGATATTAAAGAAAAAATACTCCCACCTAAAAGTGAACAAAATACATCTTTGCTACAACTAAGTGTAATCTTTTTTTTTAAGTGTAATCTTTCACACATGAAAATAATGTATTGTTTGGCATTGGATTTATTTAGGATCTTTTAATTCTTTCTCCCAAAGAAACATATTATCAGTCTCTCAAAAGGGTACAAAACTGAACTTTAACATGTTAACTTACAGATGTTCTTCCAGTTCAAAAGCAAAGCTTATGATTATTTTTTCTCTCTCTCACACACACACACACACACACCAATTTAGATGCCAAAAGAACATACATCATGCCGGAAGCAGTGGTGCACACTATAATCCCAGTGGCTCAGGAGGCTGAGGCAGGAGGGATAGCAAGTTCAAAGCCAGCCTCAGCAACTTACTGAGGCCCTAAGCAACTCAGCAAGACCCTGTCTCTAATAAAATACAAAAAGGGGTTGGGGATGTGGCTCAGTGGTTAAGTGCCCCTGGGTTCAATTCCCAGTACCAAAAAAAAAAAAAAAAAAAAAAAAGAACACATGGGCTGGGATTGAAGCTCAGTGGTAGACTGCTTGCCTAGCTTGTGTGAGGCACTGGGTTCCATCCCTGGCACCACATAAAAATAAAACAAAATGAAATACAAGTACTGTGTCTATCTACAACTAAAAAAAAAAAATTTAAAGAAGACACATCATTAATCCCAGGTACAAGAGATCAATGATTTTCAAACTATTTTGAGTCAGATACGCTCTGGAGAATGGGAAAAATGGTACTGAATGCCCCATTTAAAAAAACAAACATCAACCACGCGACCAGCACGCTAGCTTCATTCTAGAGGTTCATAGCATAGAAGGTAACTAGTGAGAGCAAAATAAACACACAAAACTCAATTTACCTTTTTCTTTGACCAGGTCTGAGACGGCCCTCCCTCTGGCTCCTGCCTCAAGCCACCCATGTGGGGCAGCAGGCTTACTCAGGATTAGCAGGAGAGAGAGAGAGAGAGCACGCCAGGGAGTGGCCTTTTATTGGGGAACAAGAAATTCAGGGAAAATTTCCATCCAATGAAGGTGGAGGGGGACAGCATTCCAAGGTCAGGGTCAGTGATTGGTCTCAGGGTCAATGGTCAGTCACACCCCCAGAACGCCTCACACCCAATCAGGGAGGTGCAATCATGTGCGAGAATGGCTTCCCACACAAACACATATAAAACGTTCATTTAAGAATCTTGGGCAGGGGTTGTGGATCAGCAGTAGAGCGCTCACCTAGCATGTATGAGGCCCTAGGTTCAATCCTCAGTACCACATAAAAATAAAATGGAGGTATTGTGTCCAACTACAACTAAGAAATAAATATAAAAAAAAAAATCTCTGTAACTATTATAAAAGAATATTATAACTAGTTGCTTCTGGGTAAGGAAACTAGAAGAACAAGATCAAGAGGAAGATTTTTCACTACACATCCTTTTGTACCTTTTGAAATTTAAAGCATGTACTTAACCTATGCAAAAAAACAGTTAAAAATAGAGTTACACTAAATAACATGGCAATATATCAGTGTTATATGTGAAAATCATCTGATAAAGTTGTTTAGAAAATCTAGCTTACTATTCAAAACATTTACACATTTTTTTTAATGTTTTGGTTTAAAAGGGTTCATGACTGCAAAACTATGCTCCCAGTTTATAATTTTCAGAGAAATTTCCAATTTTGATTTTTTGTTAGGAAAATGTCAGAAGAATTCCGTATTATTCATATTCTAACTCCAAACTCCCAGATAAAACAACAACAGCTAGTAGCTACTGAATGTGGCACTGCTACATCTATTGATTTTTATCAACCTCTTCACTTTATAGACAACCAAGACTTTCAGGAGTTAATTCACTTGCCCAAGACAAACACAGCTGTGGGTGAGCTAAGACTCTTTCAGGCCAACAAAGCCCATGAAATTTCGCCTGCACCACGACGCATCACAAAGCATAAAGATGGTAAACACTAAAACACTTTAAGAGACTATTATTATAAATGCACCTTAGTACATTAGCACTTTACAAAAATATAGAATTATACTGCACATTCCTGTTTTACACTACATAAAGCAGATAAAAAAGACAAGACTTCAATCATTAGAAAGGCATAAACACCACCTTTAAATTGTAATTCTTACAAACTGTCCCCCTCAAAAGTAAGAACGTAAGCTGAATCTTAAGCCTAAATATTTTTCTTAGTGGTTTTGGGGCTGGGGTAGCTCGGTGAAAGAGTGCTTGCTTAGCATATGCTAAGCCCTGGGTTTTATCCCCAGCAAGGAGAAAAAGGGGGAAAAAAAAAAAAAGTATTTTCATTAGAAGAGTATCACTACCCAGGGGCAAAAGTACCCTCTGCTGAATGGGGAGCCAAACATCAACAAAGATGTTGCAACATTTAATACCAAATGTCCAAACCAACTACAAAATGTCTCAGAAACAAAATGGTGAGGCTAGAAATAATGACACCACTATAATTTCATCTTGAAGGAAGTAGTGTTTTCAAAATATTCTGCTCAAATATAAACTTATAGAACCATTTCAAATCAAAGAAAGGAGGGAGAATGTGATGAGAAGGAAAACATACATCCCCTAACCAAGTACTACTATTATTACTCATTAAGAGTGTGTGTGGGGGCTGGGGATGTGGCTCAAGCAGTAGCGGGCTCGCCTGCCATGCGTGCGGCCTGGGTTCGATCCTCAGCACCACATACAAATAAAGATGTTGTGTCTGCCGAAAATTAAAAAATAAATATTTAAAAAAAAAAAAAAAAAGAGTGTGTGTGGGCTGGGGATGTGGCTCAAGCGGTAGCGCACTCTCCTGGCATGCGTGCGGCCCGGGTTCAATCCTCAGCACCACATACAAACAAAGATGTTGTGTCCGCCGAAAATATTTAATATTTAAAAAATTAATATTAAAATTCTCTCTCTTTAAAAAAAAAAAGAGTGTGTGTGTGTGTGTGAGTGAGATAGAGTGTGTGAGAGTGTGTGTCTGCCTAAGTGTTAAGTTTGATTGTCATTATTCTGTAGACTTACCTAGATAATTATCAAAGACTGCTTCATGTCCTGCCGTGTAGATATAAAGAAAAGCATCCAAGTCTTTCTTATCCAAAACCTAAGGTTTAAACCTCTGCTGGGTTTTCCTTATCAGGAAATATGGGTAAGAATCCTTCAGATTCAAAAATGTTAGGACTCTCTAAAAACACAGTCAGAAGTAAATCAAAATGGAAAAATTCAAATGTCTATATTTGCAAAGTTCACCATGTAATTTCATTACACATAGCTGAGCCAAGTCATTCCCTACATATTTATACAGAACTACATGCTGCTGCTACTGTCTACAGAAAATAACAATAATGCAAAATTCAAAACCCCTCCTATTAGAAAAGGGCAAAATAGAAAACTTTTCCTTCACTTTATGTTATGGTACTGCCAGGAAACATACTTAAGATGCTAAGAATTAATGTTGTATCATAAGTCTGTCAGTCAAACAATGTGATGCATATAATAAACATACAAACAATAATACAGACAAATCAAGTGATTATTAATGAATATTTAATATTTCTGAATTTCAAAAATTACATATTAAAAACAATTATTATGCTTATACAATTTTCATATTCAAACACTCCTGAAATTAAAGAGCTTGACATGTGTCCTTTACTTCATTCTTTAAAGCAATTCATAAAATACAAATGCAATTTTATTGTACCCCAAATAAAGTTAACTCAAACCTTCTAATTTAGTGGAAGAAATATTACAGAAAATGAAATCAATTATCTATTGCTTAGCATGAATATGCAATTTATTCTGGTCTTTGCTAAGATATTGCCAAAAAAAATAAATCTTGGAAAACAAACTTTCTATACTATATAAAATTAATTCCAAAAAGAACACAAAACACAAATAAGTGAATCCACTATAAGGAAAACAAAGGTCATTTAACAACTTTTACATACACTATAAAAATTAAGAGCAAATACAAATTTCCAAAGTCTATACCTAATTGTACTTCTTTACCTTTTTATAGATGGATATGGAAATCTAATTTGTGGAATATTTTCCAGAATATTTACCCAGAACATACTTTCTACACAATAATCATTTTTAATCAGTCTAGAACTATGTTTGTGGGTGTCTAGTCCTGTTGTTTTCTAATTCTCCAATGCTGGCAAAATATATAAATTCACAAAAAATATTATTCTTGGAAAGAAGAGTTCTCAGAAAACTTTTAATACTACCAGACTTTGCTTTTGAAACTGAGAAAAAGATACATATACAGACAATAGCATGTGAAAAAATATGTTCAATACTATTAATCATTAGGTAAACACAAATCAAA
Organism: Marmota monax; assembly: GCF_021218885.2. NCBI lineage: Eukaryota > Metazoa > Chordata > Mammalia > Rodentia > Sciuridae > Marmota > Marmota monax. The sequence continues at coordinate 22,578,030 of NW_026693777.1, read as the reverse complement.
AGCACAATGAAATGCCACTTTGCATCCCATTTTTAGGAAAAAATAAAAAACAGAAAATAACAAGTGTTAGTGAGAGGATGTGGAGAAATAAAACCCTTGTGCATTGCTGATGAGAATGAAAAATGGTGCAGCTGTTCTGGAAAACCGTAAGGCAATTCCTCAAAAAATTAAACATGATCCAGCAGTTCTATTTCTAAGTATGTTCCCAAAACAAATAAAAGCAGGAACTTGAACAGATATTTCTACAACCATGTTCACAGTAGCATTATTCATAACAGCCAAAAAGGTGAAACCAACCTAAATGTCCACCAATGAAGAAATGGGTAAACAAATAGGGGATATATACATATACTGAAATATTAGTCAGCCTTAAAAAAATAAAATAAAATTCTAGCCAAGCCTCATGGTGTAACACCTATAATCCCAGGGAAATTTCCTGCTGAGGCAGGAAAATCACAAGTTCAAGAACTTCCTCAGCAACTTATCGAGGCCCTACACAACCTAGTGAGATCCTGTCTCAAAATAAAAAATAAAAAGGACTGGGAATGTAGCTCAGAGGTAAAGTGCCCCCAGGTTCAATCCCTAGTACCAAAAATAGTAATGATAATAATAATAAAATTCTGACATATGCTGCAGCATGAGTAAACCTTGAGAACATTATGCTAAGTGAATTACGCCAGTCACCAAAGGACAAATATTGCATGACTCCACTCAGAGGAGGTACCTAGAGTAGTGAAGTGGTTGCCAAGAGCTAGGAGTTAGGGGAAAACAATTTAGTGTTTACTGGGTAAAAGAGTTTCAGTTGGGGAAGATGAAAAGGTTCTGAAAATGGATGGTGGTAATGGTTACACAACAAGATTAGTATAGTCAATGCCACTGAACTGCAAACTTAAAAATGGTTAAAATAGTACATTTTAGATTATATTTTACACAATTTAAAAAAAGGGATAACAGAGTATTAATACATGTCCAAGTTTTTCTCATGCATGTCTCTTTCACTTCCCATAAAACCAACACCTTAGCTATAAGTGGTCAGTTACATTCTAACTTACAAGTTTACCATGAGCCCTGAGAAATTAATATAATAATTAAGTTTTAAAATTACTTCTCCTCCTAAGTTTAATCTAGGCTTCCGAAAAATAAACCTTCACCAGATCTAGATGACCATAGCTATTACATGTCTACTTCAGATTCAGTGTTACTATAGAATGCAATGTGTCTCCCAACTGTGAATTTCAAACATGGGTGGTTTTTTTAATATTTATTTTTTAGTTGTAGTTGGACACAATATCTTTATTTTATTTATTTTTATGTGGTGCTAAGGATTGAACCCAGGGCTTGCACATGCTAGGTGAGTGCTCTGCCACTGAGCCACAACCCCAGCCCCAAACATGGTGGTTTTATCCCAGAATTTCTCCTTAATTTTCCTTCTGAAACCTCATACAAACTATTGTCATTCTGGCCACCAAAATCTTTATAGGCAAAAGCATTCTAAATGATAGATAAATCGTCTTTACAATATTAGTATTTATTTAGTTTCCACTGACTACAAACATAAAAACAGAAGTTTAAAAAAAAATAAAAAATTAAAAAAAAATTTTTTTTAAAAATAAAAAAATAAAAACAGAAGTTTGAAATATCCTAAACAGTGAGGATTCTTTCCAGTCACATTCCAGTTTTTCTTATAATACCATCTGAAAACAAATGTGCATTAATTAACTAGTAATTGTCTGATTTCCTCTGAACTACCAAGTCCATTGTGTTTTTCATGTTCCCTTCCTCCCCACTCAAGTACTCAGCAGACAAAATTCCATCTTCAAAGATAGATTCTAAGAGTTTCCACATTATAACAGCCATTGTTCTAATCATTTCAAGTAATGTCTATTCATAAACATGAGGCAAATAGATGAAAATTTAAAGGGACAAACAGTATCCATATACTAAAACAAAAGTTCAAAGGTCTAATTTAGAAAAATAACAGTTCTTAATGGACTCCAAAAAAAACTATTAGGCAAGTATGATCATCATATACTTTGTCTATTTTTACTCTCGGAAAACAAGAATGTATTACTCAATTATAAATTTGGCTTTTAAAAATAGATTTTTTTCAAAACCATTTCATATAAATTATCATCTCCTTTACTTCCTAAGACAGCACAGTTTGTAGTTGTCATTGTATATAGTGCATCCACCTAAATGTTAGCAAAAGAAAAAAAAAAACCACAGACTCTGCCATTTAGTTTTTTAACTTAGTGTGATGAGAGTCTCCACATAAGTTTCTTTTCATTTGTCCACAGATATTTAGATTGAATTGAGCTCTTTAAAAATGAAAATAGGTATACTTGGTCAACTACAGGTAACTTTGATATATCTGAGGCCACCTATCCTTTCAACTTGCAACACAGAATTTTAACAGATATGAAACTGTACAAAAAAAGGAAATTATATAGATACAAAAGATTCATTGAAAAAGAATCACCTGGTCACAAGCCTTACCTTTTAGCAGCGGCAGAGGTGTTAATTCAATAGGCTTGCCTTGAGACCTAAACTGTGAGGAACTTTGTGACCTCTTCTGTCTGGCTTTTCTGACGGACTTCCGAGAAAATCCGTCTACTTTATCCACTGATGGAGGAGTAGTTGGTGCTGAGGACATATCCCTACTGAAAAGAAAGAGGTATCATAAACATATTCCCAAGGTGGAAGCATACATGTGAGTTACACAAATTCTAAAATTCTCACATATAATAATCATGAAAATAAGAATGTGTGCTAAAGTAAGTAAATAAGCCAGACATGGTGAGGCATGCCTATAATCCCAGCAACTGGTAAAACTGAGGCAGGAGGATCACAAGTTCAAGGTAAGCCTCAGCAACTCAGCAGGGCCCTAAGCAACTTAGCAAAATCCTGTCTCAAAATAAAAAATAAAAAGGGTTGGTATAACTCAGTGGTAAAGCATCTCTGGGTTTAAACCCCAGTACCATTTAAAAAAAAAAAAGTAAATTAATTAATTAAAGAAAGTCTTAGGAAGATGAGAAAACATAAGAATTCGATGAAAAAAGATTACTATCATGTAAACAATATCATAACCCAAATGCTTTTACTACTTCACTCAAAGAAAGCTCTTCATCTGATTCTTGTAATTTTGGAGTTATTCTGCAGCTGAAAAATCCCCACAGGTATATTTTCCTAACATATTTAATACTATGAATAGACTCTGGGGCTGAAACCCTTACTGTACTTCAAGAATTTACACCAATGTATCACAGCAAGGTGCATTTACAATTACTGAAACTAAGCATGACTTGTAATACAATGTGCAGTGTTTGCTATGATAAACCACTACACTGCAAATGAGGACAGACTAGATTTCTTTAAACACACAAAAGGCATAATTAAAATCATTTTAAAGAAGTCTTCTTTTTGAATGAATCCATCTTAAGTTATTAAAGCATAATGATCAAAACCACTAGAAACCACACACCAAGGTGAACTGAAAACATAACTTCACTATCTTCTTAGAAAACCAAGTTGAGTTCCCTTGAGGTTTAGACTTTGAAGTTCAAATATCAATTTCATTCCATCAAACTGATGGAACTGAGTAGTTCTTTTACTTTTTTAACCCTCTCAAATAATTAAAAATAAAGGCTATTGAAGGCTATTTCCTAAAAGTAATAAGCATTACACTCAATTTCATTCACCAAGTTAAACAGATGCCATCATCTCCGTGGCACTGAGGCTCCATGCAAGATTAATGGCAGACTTAGATAGAAATAAAGCATACAGGGGAAATACTGAAATGTAATTACTCATCTGTCATTCCAATGCATAAGACTTTTTTTTAACTTCTACATATGAGTATGGGAGTTTCTTCCTGAATGTGCAAGACTAAAAAGTTACCTGGATTACCTGCATTCTGGCAAAGTAAAAATAAAAGCATGGGGGGACACCTATGAGGTCAAGGTATTGAAATTTGAAGACTTCCTTGATAGTCTTTAGTTAGGAAATGTTTTTAAATGTACCTAACTTATCCTTAAACATAATGTGACATTCAAAATGGAACTGCAAACTATGAATAGTATAGAAAATGTATGCTCACTTTAAAATAAAAATGACTGCATCAGCAAAAAGCGACACATCACATTTGTATGTTGTAAATTTAAGGGTGGATTTTCCAATTTCGCAAGTGAATTATTTAGATTTCATTCTAACCCTAACACAAGACTTCTGTTAAATCCTGTTCCTCCATCACTCTATCTCTTCTTTAGTCTTCTCCCATCTCTAAGGACGATCTGAAGGTGGCTTTTTTTTTTTAATCATTTGCCAGTTAGGCCCGCAACCCAGTACAAACGTCAGGATATCAACCCTAAAAAGCCAAGCAGAATTGAATTTAGGGGAACAGCGGGTCCGTGCAAAGCCCAGGGAAACAGGTTTCACCTAAGCCAGGGCGCCTGAAGCTTTATCATCCTCTCAGCAGCGGGCGCGGGGCAGTTCCAAGGCTCAGGATAATCCCGCGGGGCGTGGGGGGGGGGGGGAGGTAGCTGTAGGGATGCTCACTTATACCCCAAGCCCTGGAAAAGATACGCTGCTACAGAATCCTCCTCACTACACCAAACCCCCCTTTTTCACCAACCCCGCCAGTGGATAAAGGGGAACAAGAAAACGCCTCCAATCTCAAAAGGTGGAGAAAAAGGGGTGAGGGAGGAAGAGTGAATGAGGTAGCCTCAGAAACATCTGCAGGTAAATCAGACAAGTGGGACCGGCGCTCCCTCTCCCGCACCCCACCCCACTGCACCCCTCGCCTGCCTGAGCCAGGCCTTCCCAAGTCCGGTGCCCTGCAGGTTCCCCAGGAGAACCGAGAGGAGGAACGGAAGCGGGCAAGCCGCGGTGTTGGAGGGACGAAGTTACCTTGAAGCTTCTGGGGAAGAATCCAAAGATGATCTGTGGTTTCGAGGGGCGGGAGAAGGGCGAAGGGGCCGCGGAGGGGGCGAGCGGTGGAACAGGGAGGTGCAGGGAGGAGGGAGGTCCGGGCAGCTGCGGGGAGCCCGGGGCGACGGCTGTCCGGTGCGGCGTCCCTCCGGTTCCGCGGTGGCGGCGCTTCTAGGCCTCAGGGCCGGACCCGAACCTCAGCGCTCCGGCGGCAGCGGCGGCGGCGGCGGCCTCACGATCCTCCCCCGCGGGCCCGTCCCATCAAATCGGCACCGACACCGTTGCGGCTCCGCCGGTGGCTCCTCGCTCACATTCCCGGCGGGCGGCGCCTCAGCTCGTAGCCCCGGACCCAGCGGCGGCGGCGGCGGCGGCGGCGGCGACGTGGGGAGGGGGGGAAGGGAGGGAGGAAGACTGGATCTGCAGCGGCAGCAGGCAGAGGAGTCGGGAGGAGGAGGAGGAGGAGCCGCTGAAGCAGGAGCCGCCGCTGCCAGAGCCGCCGTTCGCTACCCGCGGTGGGTCCCAGTCAATGCCCCTTTCTCTCTCTCCTATTGTCAATATCACCGGGCGGCTGGGTCCATGGCACACGCTCAACCGAACCTCTTAGCCAGCAGCACCCGCCTCCGACGCCCGCCCACTGGAGACTTCAAATGGGAAGCGAGACCTCATTGGCCGTCGTCTGCCTTCACTCCCCAGCCAGCATGTTCGGCTGAGAGCTGATCAGGGACTGGCGGCGGGGAGAGGCGGAGAAACAGGAGGGTGGGAAGAGAAGAGGCCGGGGATTGGTCCGAGGCGTGTGGGACCCGGATGCAGCCGCGAGCTCGGGCCGCGCGGCCGCAGCTTCCGCTAAGCGGCTGGGTGGGCTGAAGGGAAGAAAGTAGGGGGCCGAAACTTTGGCTGGGAGAAGCTCCGTAATTCCGGGAGGTGTGCGACTGGCACATCAGCAAGAGAGGCTCCGTGCAATGTGAGCCTTTGGACTGCTATCCTCTTCAACCGGAGGATTCCGAGGGCCGGGGTGGGCGAGACCCTGGGCCCTGAGTCCGCCCCGGTCAGTGACTAGCGTGTTCCCTCCGGGCTCGACTAGTCCCATTCAAGACTGAACCACACGCCGCATAGAAAGTAGTGATGTGCCCCGCCCGCGCTAGCGTGCCACTGCTAGTATAAATGGGTCCCTTGAAGCCCGCTGGGAAAAACCCCAGCCGCCTCTCTCCACAGAACCTTGTAGAAAGAAGGCCTGAGCCTGATACGGGAATTTAAACCCCCAGGGCCCGACCGAGGGTTGGGTAACGCTTTAATTTCTCTCTCACCTCATCTTTCCCTAAATGTCTGTTTTGAATATGGGCTCCCTGAAGCTCCTTGCAAGTCTCCATGGTGGCCAGGGTTCAGTTAAGGCAGAAGGGAACACCCGTCACCAGGCTCACCTCATTGGCCTGCTGGCTGCTTCAGCGTCGGAAAGACCCAACTGCAAACTTTTAATTGGCAAGTGGAGTTCCTAACAGTTTAACCAAGAAGACTTCACCTCTATCCAGAACACGTGATAAAATATTTACAAATGTGCTTGCATCTCTGGTGAACCCTAGGCCAAAATGGTGCATTTCCAGACAATGTTCTGGGATTGTCCATCTGTTTGAATGCATGCTACATACATTTTTTGAGGCAAAGAAAGAAAGAGATCCTAAATGCGAACTACAAACATCAAGCCGCCAATTGTTTGAAACTCGGACAGTGGGGGAAGGGCAGATAAAAAAATAAACATTCACAAATCCTCAACTCAAAGATAACCACTGTAAGCATTTTGGTGTACTCCCTTCTGGAATTTTCTTCCTTTTATGTTAACGTGTTGTTCTGTAGCATAATTTTCCCCTTCAGTATTATATCATGTTTTCTATACACTTAGGGAATGGAACTATATTATAAAGTTCTTTGTACCATATATACAAATGACAACCCCCCCCCAAAAAAAAAAAAAAAAAAAAAAAACACATTTGTGTTTCTCTTGTCGATCTAACACTCAATTGTTGCAAATTTATATGCCTGCTCCCAAAAATGACTCGGGTGGAAAAATGATTTTTGTATCATGAAAGATAAATATATTCCTGCTTTAAACTGAAATGGGAAATGCCAAAAGGTGAGTCTTAGATGGAAACCGGCTCCCCCTACTGTCTCCAGATGATTAGCCACTGTATAAACTTATGCCCATTTTTGCTCCAATAGTTATGGTTACCAGTAGGCCAGATGAAGTATAGAATACCACCAGCCTGTTTGCTACCTTCAAGAAACTTATATTTCCATACCTCAGTCTTCATGAAAGTTCGGTAACTCAGCCAAGCAGAACCTATTTCCTCAATCTCTGATTGAGGGTAAATGTAGAATTAAAACCAAGAAAGATTTTGAAGCCAACTCAATTTCCCTTGGCAACAGTTGAACCGTTAAAAAGTAGTGCATGTTTGAAATGCTCACAGCTGTTGCTTAGAACATTTCACATTTTGTAGAGTGAGGGTTTTGCTTGCAAATTATGGATCTCTATAAAGACAATTCATTTCAAAGTCATTTCATTTCTATAAAATGGCTGAGCAACTGAAATGAGCAGGGTTTTGGGGTTTGGGTTTTGTTTGTTTTTTTGTTTTGTTTTATTTTTTTGTTTTTTTTTTAATGGAAACATCCTTGCCTATGTGATAATTTGTTTTCTGAGCCAATAATTTCTTAAGGCAGTCCATGCATCCTAGGGGTGTGTATACTCCAAGGATAGTGCCAAGCAATCCATTTGGGACAGGAGAAAAAAAAAAAAAAAGAGGGAATCTACTTATGATTAATTTTGCTCTTTAAAAAAATAGCATTAAGCTCACCTAATATATACAGAACAAACATCTCTTCTCTTGGTCCATGAAATGGTCCCTTGGCAAGAGCAGCATAAGAGATGTCCTTAGGAAAAAGAGAGAGGTACTCATTCCCAGAGGCTGACAGTGGTGATCCAATCTAGTCAACCCCCATCAACCTGTTGTGATTTACTGCAGTTTTCTGGGTTAAATTAAGTGTATTTACTGATTAGATTATCTAGGTTTAATCTAATTAAACCCTCAAAACAGATAAATGACATTACAAGTGTCTTCTGCAAGGAAACCACAATGTATAACAAGTAAATGATAGAACTGAGGCTTTTAGTATCATTTGGCAGGCTGATCGGTACCAGGAATTCAACTCAGGGGTACTCAACCGCTGAGCTACATCCCAGCCCTATTTTGTATTTTTATTTAGAGACAGGGTCTCACTGAGTTGCTTATCACCTCGCTGTTGCTAATAAAAATTTTGTATTTTTATTTAGAGACAGGGTCTCACTGAGTTGCTTAGCACTCGCTGAGTCTTCCTGACTCAGCTTCCTAGGCTGCTGGGATTACAAGCGTGCACCATCACCCTGGCTTAGCATCAAATTTTTGACAGCCACATTTCAAAGTTAAAATGACAATCTAATAAATCCAACCAAATTTTGGCTAAATAATAACAAAATCATCAAAAAGACTATTTGAAATGTGAATTTACATCTACTATCATTAACAACGGCATCCTAAATATAACTATATCATGACTGTTATAAGCTATATGATGGTACCATATGTGTATTTTATGACCAAATATACATATACTTAGAAGAATATACCCACAAAAAATATACTGACAGGAATGCATGATTAAAAAGTTGTGAAAAAAAAAAGTTTGGTGACCTGTATTCTAGATTATATGAAAAGAAATATTTTATAACCATTTGGGAGAACAATATTGACAAAAAACAGTTTGTTGTTATAAAATGAAAATATTCACTTCCCAGATATGAAAGCTGAGCTTATTAATCTACTGGCCAGCTGGCCGTGTGATTAGAAGACACAGATAATCAAATGGTGGCTGACTGGTGAACTAAGGAAGGGCTAAGGTAATAAACAGAAGTAGCATCAAACCAATTATCAATGAGATACCATCTTCAGAGTTAGAGAAGCCCAAATTGGCTGTGTGGAAGGTAGGATTACATGAGGCTGGTTGTTGTAAAAATAATGAAAAAGCTGAGACAATGGCTGCTTTCTTTGGGGGAAAAAAAAAGAAATATATACACAACTAGTGTAAAAAAGGAATATTGGTATCTTGTTTCTTTGAGCCACATCTACCCACTAGGAAATACCTTCAGCAGCGAATTTCTTGGGTCACAATTTAAATATTACAGCTACATTTTTGGATGTACTTCAAGGTTGTAGCTTTTTCGTAGCTTTCTATGATTAACGTTCATAATTATTGCTTGAGATTTAAAATGCTTAGGTACTCCAGTTCTCTACTTAGCAATTTGAGCTGCAATTCAGAAATGACTATCAGAGGACCTTTGAATTGTTTTCAGGAGAGGACTCATGTCACCCACTAGGCAGGGAGAGCAGTCTTCTATCACTAAGAGTGAAGGAAAGTTGGGGGAATGGGAACAAGAAGAGAAAAACAACTTCAACAGTACTTTATTTCATACAGGATAAAATGATGTGCCAGAAACAATACTTTTGCTTGTAAAATAGTCAATTTACACAATTAAATGGCCTAATTATAAGCATTATGAGAAGAACACAGACTCTCAGATCAGAGGTTATCCAGCTCTGACAGGAGCTAGAGCAAATTATTCACTCCTCCCAAACTTGGTTTCCCCACCTGTAAATAAGTAAATTAGGACTGGGGTTGTAGCTCAGTGGTAGAGTGCTCACCTCTTATGTGGAGGGTACTGGGTTCGATCCTCAGCACCACATAAAAATAAAATAAAGGTATTGTGTCCATCTACAATTAAAAAAAATATATTTTAAAAAAATAAGCAAATTAACAGTTCCTAACTGATAGGATGGTTATCAGATTTAAATAATGTTATACATTTACTACAATACCTAGTATATGTCAACTGCTCAATAATTAGTTGTTGCCACAATCATCCATTTGCTTATTTTTAATACTCTTTATCCATTTTGAAATTTTTCCTTAAGCTTTCTTCCCCTGCCCCTCAAAATTTTATTCTGGCATATCTCCTGTAGCATGAAGAAAATAAGGAGCAAGGAAACCAGAGACATGCCTTTCGATCCACTTCCTCACTAAATGATAGAATATATGTAGGAGCATTCATTAGCAATAGCAGGGGGTTCATTTTACAATACTCATATATATTTCTGAAAGTAAAAAGAAATAGTTGACTTAACATCATTTCAGAGCTATATCTTCATTTCTAATTTATATTCCCTAAGAGACTAAAACTAGTTTTTTTTCTAAACTTACCTATTTTTCCTCCCCACCATAACTTCTAGAACTGCCCTAGGACTGAAGCTCTAGTTTCTATCCTAACCCTGTCTTTAATGATGGTCTAGCCATCATTAGTGTGATGATCATATGCTTCCCACACACCCCCTTTTCCCTTTAGGGACCACACTCTTGGTCACAAGGCTTCCCTCTTCCTTCCCCCCAGAGAAATGGGTACATGAGTCAAAGGAATCACCTGGACCTTCCTAAAGATTTACTGTTTACATGCTGAAAAAACAGACTGAGATCAGAGGTTATCCAGCTCTGACAGGAGCTAGGGCAAATTATTCACTCCTCCCAAGCTTGGTTTCCTCACCTGTAAATAAGCAAACTAACATTTCCTAATTCACAGAATAGTCATCAGATTTAAGTAAAGTTATATATTTACTCTAGTGCCTAGCAAATGTTAACTCCTCAAAATTACTAGTTATTACTTGCTATTACAATCTTTCATTTTATTATTTTTAATGATCTTTATCCACCTAGAAATTTTTCTTTATGCTTTCTTACCCCTATAGAAATGATGTAAATTGGAGCTAGGTGGGGTGGTGCACTCCTATAATCCCAACAATTTGGGAGGCTGAGGCGGGAAGATCCCAAATTCAAAATCAGCCCCAGCAACTTAGCAAGGCCTTAAGCAACTTAATGATATGGCTCAGTGGTTCAATTGCTGAGAAGGAAGGAAGGAAAGGAAGGAAGGAAGGAGAAAAGAAAGAAATATAGAAAGGAAGGAAGGAAGGAAAGAAAGAGGAAGAGAAATCATGTAAGTTGGAACTACTTGTGACTATAAAGTGGTAAAGCTACATCCTGTAGGAAGCCAACCCTTGGAAGAAACTTGAGCAAACACCAAGTTCTAACAATTATTAGAACTGCTGGATTCAGCTATTCATGAAACTCATTTCCCATATATAAGCCTCCTCACCAAATTTTTCCCCTTTTTTTGTTTAATCCATTGTGGAGTAGGAGTTCTATAACTTACACTCAAAGAATTCTGAATAATAATGCCCAGGCAAGTCACTTAACTGCTCCATGCTTCAATTTACTTTAAGTCTGGAACTTGGGGTTTTCTACAAGTTGAACTAAATGAAGTATTTAGATTAAATCTAATGTTGCTGGGCATAAGAGCCCACACCTATAATTACAGTGACTTGGAGGCTGAGGCAGCAGGATTGCAAGTTCAAAGTCAGCCTCAGCAATTTAGGGAGGCCCTAAGCAATTCAGCAGGACCCTGTCTCAAAAATAAAAAATAAAAATAAAAAGGGCTGTAGATATGGCTCAGTGGTAAAGCGCCCCTGGGTTAAATTCTTGGTACCAAAAATTTAAAATAAATAAATCTAATCCTATGCATGAAAGGGAAACATTTAAAGTGACCCTGCCAGGAATTGTTTCCTGATGTAACTCATCAAGTTTAATTTATTCGTGTGAGGTTTTTTTTTTTAAAGTTCAGATTTAAAGTAGATATTCTTAAGAATTACACTTGAAGAGTTGTGTTGTATAAGTCCCTCTAGAACACAGATATATAAGAAAGGAACAGTGTAGAGACCTACCAAATGTAAAAATCACTATTCTTTAGCAAACTGCGTTTGAATAAGTTATTTTTACTTTGTCTTTTGAAACACTAAGGTCATATTTTCTGTAATTCAATCTAGTTGAAAGTTACAGCTAGTGTTCTTTTTCTTAATATTTATTTTTTAGTTGTAGTTAGCCACAATATCTTTATTTTATTTATTTTTTTATGTGGTGCTGAGGATCTAACCCAGGGCCTTGCGCCAGCTAGGCGAGTGCTCTACTGCTGAGCCACAACCCCAGCCCCCTTATCTATCTCGTATAGAGAAAGAACGTTGCTTTTAAGGTGATAAAATTGGGTAAAAATCTATGAACATGTAAATCATAACTAAAGTGTTCTAAAACAGCAAGACAACAAAAAGAGGGTACAAACTTAAACCCGAACACACTGTTACTAAAACAAAATAAACATTTAAGATCAATGTATATAATCTTACATGGTACTGGTAATTACAACTGCAAACATCTGCATAGCAATGCAGTGCACTTTCATATGTACTATTTAATTTGAGCCTTAACTCTGCTGGCACATATTATTTTCATCTTTGAGAATCAGGGAGGTTGCCCAATATCAGATAACTAGTAACTAGTAGAATCACAATTCAAACACTTCCAAGAGCCAGACCTCTTCATACAATATCAAGTAACCTCTGTCTCTTTGCTAATGATGGGTCCAAGTAATTGAATATTACTTTTTTGACACAATACCTATATTTCACTTATTTATTTTTATGTGGTGCTGAAGATCAAACCCAGGGTCTCGAACGTTCGAGGCAAGTGTTCAGATTTAAAGTAGAACCACAACCCCAGCCCCAATTGAATATTATTATTTCCATCTTACAGAAGGAAAGACTACTAAAATACACAGGTTAAATATCTTCTATGAGGTTATAACTTAAAGAAAGTAGAAACAATGGATGCCATCTTCCCATCACCACCATGAACTCCCATTTGTTGGAAACTATGAGCCAGGAACTTTGGCGAGCACTTTATATGTTTGATATTGTTTAAACTTCAAAATAACACATTGACAGAAACATTATCTCACTTTACAGATCTTGAAACAAAGATACAGGAAGCCTACGATTCTTTTTCAAGGTCATACATCTAGTAGAAAATCTTGAGTAGAAGTTAAAACTAGAAGTCAGGCAGTGAAATTCCTTTCCTCCCCTGCACCCCATCCACCCCTAGAAAGTCTCAAAACAATATAATACAGTTTATATATAGTGCTGGGGCTGGAGATGTGGTTCAAAGGTTAAGTGCCCCTGAGTTCAATCCCTGGTACCAAAAAAAAAAAAAAAAAAAAAAAAAAACTTATATATGGTGCTGTGTAGAATATATAGAAAACATGAAGCCTTTCCAGCACATTTCCTTGATACTTAAGACTCTCCCAAAACACAAAGAATCTCCACTCTGTCTTTGATGAAAAACACTTTTTACTGGTAGAGTTAGGTTGCAGAATGGATCCAAACCAACCTCCCTCTTAATGAACAGAAGATTTTCTAGAGAATTTAGGTTTAAAGATAGAGGCAGTAGTCATCTCCAGTACTTGAAAATGTTCTGTTTGATGGTATTTCTAAGTCAAGAAAGCTTATATTCTCAGAATGGGGAGGTTGGTGACCCAGTTAACAAACCAGTTGGCAACTAGAACAAAGTATTTATGGAAAAGTATCTTTTGAAAAACAAGCATTGGATGAGCCTCATTGAAAACATAAAATCTCAGCTGTCCTGACCTCTAAGGGGAAAAAAAAAGTTATTAGCTAAAAAGCCACTGGCTTCACAGGCAAACTGTAGTAAATGTTCAAGAGAAATCATTATCCTCAAGATGCTCAGGACATTTCTACAGATATTTTCAACACTTAATATAGGAGAATTTTCCTAACCACATTTTCATTCTTTTTTTTTTCCACCATGAACATTTTCATTCTTTTATTTAACCATTCTCTCATATATTCATTCTAAACATTTAGGAACCCACTCTGGGGAAATTCAAATATGACTATGACACAGTAAGTGCTCTCAGTCTAGGGTATTACAAGATGTTATGATCAAGGGCTAATTATTATGGGATCCTGGTGCAATACCTTGTGATCAGGAGAGGGAAATGGAAAAATAAAAAGGGAGGAAAAGAAGGTGACACTGGTAACACTCAGAACTCTTGTTCACTTCTGGCTTGGGACATGCTTCCTTTGTTTTTTGTTTGTTTAAGGTGTTCTTTCCTGTAGACCAGGAACTATCCAAAGTGGTTCATATAGAATATTTATTTTCATCTTACTAAATGTGTTTGTTAGTCAGCTTTTCAGCTATGACTGAAAAAAACTGACAAGAACAATTTAGAGAAGGAAAATTTATTTTGGCTCACAGTTCCAGAGGTTGAGTCTATCGTTAGTGGAGTCCATTGCTGGGTCCAAGGCAATCCAGGACATCATGGCCAAAGGGCCCAGTGGAGGAATGCTTCTCCCTTCGTGACAGCCAAGGGAGCAGAGAAAGGGAAGGGGAAAGGAGAAATGGAAGATGAATCCTTCCAGAGCACATCCCTATTAACCTAGCTCCTCTAGCCATGCTGCCCACCTGCCTACCACCTAGTCAGTCCATTCAAACTTTTCAAGATGGACTGATTAGGTTACTCTCATAGTGTGGTCATTTCACCTCTGAATATTCCTGCATTAACACAGGAGATTTTAGGGGACACACCAGATCCAAATCATAAAAATCAGTATTAATGTCCTCCTCTTTTTCCTTCAGAATTGGAAACTACAAACAAAGAAAAAATTGTAAATTAGAACCCTCACTTTACTGGCTTTCTATGCTTTGTGATATCAAGGTACTGAACAGATTTGGGGGTTCTTGCTCTTCAGTTGGAGCAGCAAGAACCTTACTGAGGACATACCGGGGTTGATAGAAGCCAAGAGAGGAACATATAATTCAAATTCTGGGCAGGGATGCACCTACCCACAGCAAGCAGACACTAGTGGCAGGATAGAGGAGGCCTCAGGCCCTTTTTGGTCTCTATCCCTTGCCATAATTGTACTTTTTTCCTTCTTCTCTTGCTTTCTTTGGGGGTGAGACTAGGTAGTACAAAATGGCAGGTCAAGCTCTCACATTTGTATTGCCTCCACTTAAGAGGACAGCCAGAACTTAGACTAGAATCCTTTATTTGTTTTGTGTTTTTTTTTTTAAAATATATATATATTTTTCAGTTGTAGGTGGACACAATATCTTTATTTCATTTTTATGTGATGCTGAGGATTGAACCCAGTGCCTCCCATGTTCTAGGTGAGCACTATACCACTGAGCCACAACCTCAGCCCCTAGAATCCTTTAGTTTTAATTTAAATTTCCTGGAAAAGATACTCTCACCTGGTCCAATCAACTATGGCCAGGGTATTATAGTCATATTGCACAAAATAAAAATTGGTCAACAAATCCTTTGAGATATTTTTTTCTATTGCTAAGCATAAATTCTGACATTTCCATGTGTGTTGGGGAGAAAAAAAAGAGAAGAAACCAGAGCCTTGAAATGCACCCAATTGTCTGCTTAGAACATCTTTGATTATTTCTTCAAATTAAATTTAGAATAGTAGGGTTCTGTTTTTCATTTGTTTGTTTTGGATACTGGGGATTCAATCCAGGGGCACTTTACCACTAAGCTACATCCCCAATCCTAAAATAGTAGACTTATTTTATTTATTTATTTATTTATAATTTTATTTTATTATTTTTGGTCCTGGGGATTTAACCCAGGGGCACTTAACCACTGAACCACAACTCCAGCCCATTTTTTATTTTGAGACATGGTCTCACTAAGTTGCTTAGGGCCTTACTAAGTTGCTGAGGCTGACTTTAAACTTGTGATCCTCCTGCCTCAGCCTCCCCAGCCTCTGGGATTGCAGGTGTGCACTACCACATCCAGCTATGATGGTAGATTTAACAGTCTAAGGATCTGAATGTTTTGAGTTCTTGATAAAGTTTTGCCACATTATCAACCCTATAACTCACTTTCTCACCTTGTCTACATTTATAGACCAAATATTTGAAACTAATTATAACTCTCATCCCTTTAATTACACAGGTAAAATATTTAAAATATTTTCCATGGATTTAGTAGTGATTTGTATTTCTTTTTTTGCAAATTGAGTAATGGTGTTTTTGCTTATTTTTTTTCTATTACAGTTTTAGTGTCTTTGTGATTTATTTACATGAAGTAAATTGATTTTACATAGAAGAGTATAATTTATTGCCTTTGGAATTTTTTTTCTTTGCTAAGCATAAATTCTTAGAAAATCTTTCCCTTAAAAACTTCTCCCCCTGGAAATCTTTCATACAAAAATATTCCTAAGGTTCACAGGGATATTCATTGTAGAATTTTAATAACAAAAAATAGAAACAACCTAAATATGTATTAGCTGAAGGATAGTAAAAAATTGTGGTGCATCCAGACTATGGGATGCTATGTAAGCATTAAATATAAAGGAAATGTCTATCATATGGGAAAATGTTTATGATATTAAGTGAAAAAAGAGCAAATCACAAAATTATAGGTAAAGTAGTATCTTATTTATATTAGGAAAACCTGAGCTATGAAATACATACATAGATCTATACAAAATAAACCTAGGCATTTAGGGTAGACATAACCCCTGTAAATACCTAGAAAAAGGTCTGGGATAGGCTGGGGATGTGGCTCAAGCGGTAGCTCACTCGCCTAGCATGCGCGGGGCACTGGGTTCGATCCTCATCACTACATAAAAATAAAATAAAGATATCGTGTCCACAGAAAACTAAAAAAAAAATTAAAAAATAAAAGGTCTGGGATACAACAGTAAAGACTTTGGGGTATGGGTTGAATCCTTTCTGCCATAATCCTTTAGTTTTAATTCAAAGTTTCTGGGAAAGGGACCCTGGCCCAGCTGGTCCAATCCACTACACCTGAGCAGTGAAGTCATATTGCACAAAATGAATGTTAGGTGGGGGACTTTCTGCTGTTTCCATGTGTTTATATTTTAGGATTCTATTAGCTGGTATTAAACTGTATGTTCTCTTCTATAACCTAATTTTTCACTCAACATCATATTTTTCGTTTGTTTTCTAAGGTACTAGGGATTAAACTTAGTGGGTGTTTCTACCACTAAGGTACATCCCCAGACCTTTTTATTTTTATTCTTGCTAAATTGCCCAGGCTGGCCTCACACTTAAGATCTCCCTGCCTCACCCTCCAGAGTCTCTGGGATTAGAGGTATAAGCCACTTTACCAGGCTCATCATGTTCTGAACTTGCCCATATTGACATGAACACTAGATCACTCACTCCCACTGCTGTGTAGCATTCTATTTATAAATGCTCTGTAGTTTATTTATCCTCTTGTTTGTGTGGCTTGGGTTATTCCCAGCATTTTACTACTTTGAACAGTAGTGCTGTGTACATTCCCGGGCACATCTCCTTGTATACTGTAGAGTGTCTAGTGTGTGTATCTAGAAGTGATACCAAGTAAATTGATTTCCTTAACAATTGTACCAATTTACAATCTACTAGCAGTATCTAAGATATTCTAAGGCTTAAAAAAAAAAAAAACTTATTCACCCAGAGTAGACATTTATCTATGTTATCTTCTAATTTTTGTTTTTATTTTTCTTTTCACTAAATTCTAATCAACATTAAATTAATTTGGGTCTGTGGTCTGTGATAAGAACCTGAACTGATAACTAATAAATAACCAATTCTCCTGCTATCATTTATTGACAAACCACATTCTTCTTCATTATACACTTCCCTGCCCCCACAACTAGGGGTGGAACCTAAGGCCTCACACAGGCTAGGTAAGCATTCTACTACAGAGCTACATTCTCAACCCTTTTTTTTTTTTTCATTTTTTAATATTTATTTTTTAGTTTTCGGCGGACACAACATCTTTGTTTGTATGTGGTGCTGAGGATCGAACCCGGGCCGCACGCATGCCAGGCGAGTGCGCTACCGCTTGAGCCACATCCCCAGCCCCAACCCTTTTTATTTCTTATTTTTATTTATTTATTTATTTATTTTTGTGGTGCTGGGGATTGAACCCAGGGCCTTGTGTCTGTGAGGCAAGCACTCTACCAACTAAACTATATCCTTAGCCTTTTTTATTTTATGACAGTCTCACTAAGATTCCCAGTTTGACTCCAACTTGTGATCCTCCTGCCTCAGCCTCTTGAGTAGCTGGGATTACAGGAATACACCACTGCACACAGTTTTTTGGGTTTTTTTTGTTTTTGTTTTTGTATTGGGGATTAAACTCAGGGACACATGACCACTGAGCCACATCCCCAGCCCTATTTTTATTTTATTTAGAGACAGTGTCTCACTGAGTTGTTTAGTGCCTCACTATTGCTGAGGCTGGCTTTGAACTCTCGATCCTCCTGCCTCAGCCTCCCAAGCCACTGGGATTACACGTATGCGCCACCATACCCGGCTTGCACCCAGCTTTTCTCTTTTTCTTATTCTCACCTGATGATTCATCTACTTGAATTTCAGTATCATTTTGTAGAGCTGTCCTAAAAAACCCATTGGAATTTCACTATAATTACTTTGGGCCCATGAATAATTTGAGAATGATCCTCTCATGTTCTCAAACTTAAATGACTAAGCTCCTCACTGCACAAAATCCAGTGCCTTCAGCCTGCAACTCAAGTCTCACCCACAATCATGTCTCAGGCTCAAATTTTATATCAGAACTGTGTCCTCATCCTCCTGTCCCCTAAGCATTCCTTATTGATTTTCACTCCAACCTTTTGCCCATAAAATTCCCTCCCACCAAGAATTTGAACCCTTCCTTCCACTTCTCCTTGTTTTGTTTATTCAAACCTTTCCTTCTTCCAAAGGCTGGCCTGGGCTGCATCTGTATCCTCGTTAGGAGTCATCTCACTATCTCACACTGCCATCCACTTGCCTCTCATGTCTGTCTTCGAACTCTCTGATTCTCTGAGTTTAAGTAAAATAAGGAAAAAGAAACACGTAGAACTTGCCTGGAGAGAAGTCAGTAAGAGCAGTTGCTGGTGAAAGGAGCAGCAGCCAAGTTAGGCATTCCACTTTCCATATCTGGAGCCCAGAAGTAGAGGAAGTACCAGGATAAATTGGAAAAGAGAAACTGGAGCTAGTTCCTCAATAGCTCACCATGCCCAGCTATGGCCCTGAGGTCTGCCAACTTGCACACACACCAGCTCATTTAACCTTTGCAAAACTCAATGCAGTAGGCAGCATTATCTCCATTTTACCAATCAGGATAAAGAGGCTTGCAGGTTAAATGCCAGGTTATGCAGCTAGGAATGGATAGTGCCAGGTCTGCAATTCTACCTTCTAATTGACATCAGTTTACCATTCTTTCTGCCATATCCACAGCTGCTTCCCCATTAATCATGCTAATTTTTAAACATTTTGGATTTTTATTTTTAATCCTGGTAACAAAACCCACATAAAATTTACCCTCTTGCTGCATGTGGTGGCACACACCTGTAATCCCAGCAGCTCAGGTGGCTTAAACAGGAGGATCAGGAGTTCAAAGCCAGCGTCAAAAAAGTGAGGCCCTGAGCAAATCAGTGAGACCCTGTCTCTAAATAAAATACAAAATAGGGCTGGGGATGTGGCTCAGTGGTTGAGTGCCCCTGAGTTTAATCCCCAGTATCAAAAAGAAAAAAGGAAAAAAAGAAAGAAAATGGTTAATTTGGTTTTTGTTGGTTTTTTTTTTTTGGGGGGGGTACTGAAGATTGAACTCAGGGGCACTCAACCACTAAGCCACATCCCCAGCCCTTTTTTTTTTTTTTTTTTTTTTTTAGAGACAGGGTATCGCTGAGTTATTTAGGGCCTTGCTAAATTGTTGAGACTGGCTTCGAACTCTAGATCCTCCTGCCTCAGCCTCTTGAGCCACTGGGATAATAGGCATGTGCCAATGCACCTGATCCCTCTTAACCATTTTCAATTGAACAGTTCAGTAGTATATTCACATTGTATAACATATCTCTGGATCTTTTTCATGTTGCAAAACTGAAACTCTACAACCATTAAACAGCTTCACATTTCTTGCTCCCACCAGCCCCTCCCTGAGAACAACCATTCTACTTTCCATTTCTATGACATTGACTACTTCAGATGTTTCATATAAGTGGAATCATAGAATATTTGCCCTTTTGAAATTGGTTTGTTTCACTCAGCATAATGTTTCAAGGTCGATCCACATTGTAGCATGTGACAGGATTTCCTTAAATTTTAAGGCTAAATAATGTTCCCTTGCATGCGTATACCACATTCACTTTCTCCATTCATCTGTCTGCAGACACCTTGGCCGCTTCTGCCCGCCGACAGTCATGATTATTCTGCAGTGAACATGGGTGTGCAAATATCTCTTTGAGTTCCTGCTTTCAAATCTTTTGGGTATATATTCAGAAGTGGGATTGTTGGATCCTATGGTAATTCTATTTTTAATTTTTTGAGGAATTATGTTCACTTTTGAACAAATAGCCCATTCTCATGGACTCTACTGCAACATGGTAACAGGCGGCATATTGCCTTCCCTCTAATTAAATTGAAAATAGCAATCATGCTCATATATAACCATTAAAATATGTTTAAACTTCTTACTTAGGATGCATCAATTACACTGTTGGCAACTGTAGACACTTCCATTTCCTCCCAGTCTCAGTTAACAAGCTGTTCTTCACTTTTAACAACCCCCGCCCCCAATATCCAGGGTCACTAGAGCAGAAGATGCAGGATAGAAGAGCCTGTTTTGTTCAATACCATGCCCCAGAGAACCGGCATATAACACACACTCAAAAAAAAAATTGGGTAGAAGAGCAAGTAAGTACATGAATGAAAAGCCATGTTGCTGAGCATAGTTTAAGAAATTGAATTTAACCCTGGAGGGAGGTGTGTGTGGAGCAGAGAATAGTACCTCTTGTTCCCAGCAAGCAGGAAGTAGAACACAGATGGCAAAGAGACAGTCAATGACATGATTTTTGCCAGAATGATGATACCATCCCTAAGACAAATTCAGACTAAAGCTCTGATCATAAGATCATACCAACCATGAGCAATAGGGAGTTTGGGAATCTGTGAATTCTAATGATAAGGTCCTGCCGGGTTGGTAGAACTGTGCTCTAGGAAGGAAAAGGCAGGAGAGTACTAACAGTACAGAGCCACCTTTCCCATCTCTCCTGCCCACAGGCAGAGAGCACTGGAAGCAAAAACATTGTCACACCTGGTAGCAGATTCCTCGATGGCCAATTGGTGATCACAAGGTTGAATGACATCCTCTGATGGGACCCGAAGCATGAGGGCAGAGAGAGAATTAATTCAACACACTGAAAGTAGTTATTGTCTCATGGAGGGAGCAAGCTCTCCTACTGTCCTTCCATCTTTAGAGTGGATGCGTAATTTTGGGGAAAGAACTATAGGAAATAGGATTATACTGAATTAATAAACATTAAATAGACTGAATAAAAAGTACACAGATTTATAAACAGTAAAGATCCTAGAGCAAATTATTCAGTAGAAATTATGCTTGCACATATTTTAGGAGTTAATGAATTGTAAACTCTCTTCCATTCAGATGAAGGGACTGAATTCAAGAAAAAAGTATTTTGTCCTCTAAAAGGAATGAAAGACAAGCTTAGGTTGCCTAGTAACTACGTGGAATCTTTTCTTATTCTTATTCAGGAATTTAAATTCACACCAGCAAATCAATACAGTAAATAGTGAGGACCTTTAATATATTGCTTTTAGAGGAGTCAGCATGGCTAAGTGGAAAATCAACTAAACTTGGGGTCAAAACACTTGACTTCAGGAATTGGTACTGCTTTGACCACTTTAGACTTTTAGAAAATTGTCCAATTGTCATCACCTATTATCCACATCACCAGTAGAAAGATACAAATCTGATCATGTTTCTCTCCTACATTTGTCTACAGGGCAAATTCCAAATATCTCTGTATAGGACATTCCTTCATTATCGGACTGCAACTTATGGAACCAGCCTTAACTTCCATAATTTGCTGCTCACTTTTATCAAGCAACACTGTATAAACATATTTAACTCACACCTCCTGTGCTCTAACACCTCTTCATTGATTTGGCAAACAAACTTGTACTCAACATTTCTATCTCAGCCCTGACTTTTCTCCTAGACTCCTCTATGTCCACTGACCTTCTCTACATTGTCTACACCTACACAGTGATGACTGTATTATAATTAGTTATTTTCATGATCATAGTAATAAGATCTGCCTCCCCATCAAATTCCTTTTCTCACTAGCTTTTCTTTTTCCTTTCTTTCTGTCTTCTTCTTTTTTGGGGGAGGGGGTGTTGTTGGGGGTACCGGGAATTGAATTCAGGGACACTCGACCACTGAACCAGATCTCCAGCCCTATATTTTCTATTTTATTTAGAGGCAGGGTCTTACTGAGTTGCTTAGCACCTTGCTAAATTGCTGAGGCTGGCTTTGAACTTGTGATCCTCTGCCTCAGCCTCCCGAGCATGTACCACCACACCTGGTTACCAGCTTTTCATTTTTAACTATAAAAGTGGTATCTTTTGTTGTTGTTGCTCTGGGGACTGAACCCAGGGCCTCTAGCATGCTAAACAAGCACTTTACCAATGAACTATATCCCTAACCCTTAAAAGTGATACATTTTTAATCATATAAGTTCAAAGTACAGGAGGCAAAATGTCTCCTGTAAAATCTCCCAAAGACCATTCTTGTAAACATAAGAGCAGGAACCATGAGTTTCCTTCTTCAGATTCTCAGAACATAGTACCTAATAGATAAGAGTCCTTCATAAATAGTATCAAAGGAATGAATCTATAAAATGAAGATGATATAATTGTCAGTACTAGTCAAAAGTGTTGCAGTGATGGGATCATGCAAGATAACGATTGCAAAAGTTCTTTAGACTGGAAAGCATTATGCAAGTACCAAATAACATAATCAATGGCTAATACCTCTGGATCTGACTTCATCTGGCTTCCACTACCTGGCAAACTTGGTTTCAATGATGATGACAGTAGTGGTGGTGGCCAACACTTACTGAGTACTTTTTGAGTCCCCAGCACTATGAAAAGTTAAACCACATTGACTGGTTTAATTCTTATTACAACTGATAGGGATTAAGAGATATTAATTTTCCCATTTAAAAAAATTTTTTTTTAATTGTTGATGGACCTTTACTTTATTTTTTTATACATGGTGGTGAGAATTGAACCCAGTGCCTCACACATGCTAGGCAAGTGCTCTACCACTGAGCCAAGACCCAGCCTCCATTTTTTTTTTAAATGAAGAAACTAAAGCCTAGAGAAGTTATCTAATTTGTCCCTCCTGCCCCCACCCCAAATCACAGAAATAAAGAGGATTTAAATCTAGGAAACCTGGCATCCATGTCCACACTCTTTTTGTTTGTTTGGGTACTGGGGATTGAACTCAGGGGCACTCAACCACTAAGCCACATCCCCAGCCCAATTTTTTATTTTATTAGAGACAGAGTCTCAGTGAGTTGATTAGTGCCTCACCTTTGCTGAGGCTGGATTTGAACTTTCGATCCTCCTGTCTCAGCCTCCCGAGCCGCTGGGGTTACAGACATGCACCACCACGCCCGGTCTCAAACACACTCCTAACCACTTCATATGACTACCTCAAATATACGATTCTGAGGATAAGCCCTGATCCTAACAGGAGCCAACTACTTCTCATCCCTACGTAGCTCCTTGTTCCAGTTTTGAGTCAGAAGCAACATCCCTATAAGTCCTTGTCTCCTCAATATGTAAAGTGGGGATATATGGTTCCTAACTCACAAAGTTGTTTGCAAGGATTATCTCTGACACCACCTCAGGTCACAATGACAGGAAGGGGATCAAACCTAGAGCCGGAGTCAGCAACTGATTGCTTTGTAACAGGTACAGCAGTAAAGAGAAGCGAAATAACCGTCCTGTTACAGAGAACAATGAATCCTAATTGGGGAGGAGCTAAGTATCTATTAATGCATTCATTTAAATGTCCAAATGACACTGAAGTCTAGCAATCTAATTTAGGCCTTATCAGTCATGGCCTAACAAATAAGTTCTCATGAAGAAAATAAGCATTCAAAAGATGAGACATTCATTTCTGAACTTGTTGGCCTTATACACCAGATGGAACAAACAGAAATGGAAATAAAAATCCATGACATGTCACACGTATAACAGAGGTGTGAGTAAAGAACAATGCAAGCAGAGAGAGAACAGCACCAGACGGTGCTTAGATCCAGAGTGGCCCTTAAGTCTTGTTTAAAAAAAAAAAAAATCAATCCACCATTAAAAGGAGTTGCCAGATAGAGAGTTGCAGCTCCATCCAGCCAACTGAAGGTAAGATCTCTGTGGGAATCACAGCCACTGAGGGTCTCTAGGGTGAAAAAATTTGGGTAAACTTCCTACTGGGATTTGTTGAGGGCCACAGCCGAGTGGGGATGACACATGGCATTTTGCCAGAAGAGAGGGGCTGGGGATGGCTGTGGCCCTCAACAGGGATTTAATTCAATTTCTGAAACAAGGTACATTATTTGTAAAGGTCCTAAGGAACCAGGATGTTTTTGTTGCTGTTTCTTTTTTTTCTTTTTTTCAATCTAAGCTATTTATTTAAGCTATTTCCCCCCACAAAGGGATGGAAGATCCCTATAAAGGGCATCATTTGTTACAAGCAAGATGAGCTTAAGGTCTGGTAATTCCTTGATCTTCATACAGAATAATGGTCTAAACCAGTGCGGTGGTCCCAGTGCCTGGGTAATGGACCAGATTCTCCATTCACCTTCACAACCAGTTGGAAGTGAATTCACTTAAGGGTTATGGAATAGAGAATGGTTACCATCTCCCCAGGGGGAAGGCCTTGATTCTGATGTGGAGACCAGGAAAGGCCTTGAACTCAGGTGTCTCATGCTTTCTGTGGTGCGACTCAAGGAAAACATTCAGCATTCTCTCTCTCTCTCTCTCTCTCTCTCTCTCTCTCTCTCTCTCTCTCACACACACACACACACACACACACACACACTAACCCCCCACACCCGAGGGCGATAAAGTAAGAGAGGGCCTTCCACACACAAGCCAAGCCCTCCGGATCCTGGGCGCCAGCGGACACAGGCTACCACACCTGCAGGCGGGACCGACCTCGCAGCCTAGAAAGCCAGGATGCAGAATCTGCCGCCACCACCTTTTTGACCTGGACCCAGGATCCTTTATTCTGTCCTGGAGCAGAGATCTGAAGGCACAGAGGCAACTTCACACATATAGTCTAGTTCAATTATTGAGGACGCTACAAGAATCAAAAAGAATGGACTCCAGCTAGACCAGTGCACCACTGCCCCTGGGCTGGGCCTACACACAGAAGCAGGAAGCGGAGGAACCTGCTCGTAACTAGAAACGGGCAGGTAAAAAGTAAGCAGGCTGGGTGCTGTGGTGCTCCTCTATAATCCCAGCAGCCCAGAAGGCTGAGGCTGGAGCCTTGAGAGTTCAAAGCCAGCCTCAGCAACTTAGCGAGGCCTTAAGCAACTCAGTGATACTCTGTCTCTAAATATGATACAAAAAAGTACTGGGGATGTGGCTCAGTGGTAGAGTGCCCCTGAGTTCAATGCCCGGTACCTGCCCCCTGAAAATAAAAAGTAACCAGGAAGTTTTTATAAGGCATTCTTGCAGATGCTCTGAATATTAGAGAAAAGAATGAGCTTTGAGAAGGAATGTGCACAACTTCAAGATGAGTCAATGGTAGGCCTTGAATTGGCACTAAGGGACATTTTCCCAGAAATAGTAATATTAACAATTTCAGCTATTACCTAGTGGTATTGAATTTAGGGAACAGGCTTGAGGAAACACTGTCCTCAGAATTTAAATAGTGCAGAAACAAGACATAAAAGATGACACGAGCCATCTGCAGAGGTACCTCACCCTAGGAAATGTTTTATGAATGTGTTTGTTCAGAAACTTGGGAAGACCTGAGTCCAATGCTTATGACTAAAATTAACCACGTATTTTATGTCTCTGTGCCTTTGCACATGTCATCCCTTCTGCCCATTTGATCTTCTGTTACCCTTTTCTTTCCTTTTCTCAGTCTATTGGATAAACTATGTTTCTTTCAAACAGCAGGCCAGGCATCATCTTTTCATACCCTGTGGCTAAGAAAAGAATGAATCATTCCCTTGTCTCTTCTCCTTCTGCACCGTGTGCCGTTATTATTATTTGAAGATCTGTCTCCCCTAGCACACTGCAGGCTCTATAAGGACAGAGACTAAACCTTTTTCCTTAGCATCACCTACCACAGTGCCTGACTCAATAGGTACTTATATTTTTTTTCCATTTTTCTGCGTGATAACAAAATACCCAAGAGTGGGAAATTTGTTTTTTTTTAAAAGATTTATTTAGCTTATAGTTTTGGAGGCTGAAAATTCAAGATCGGGCAGCACCATCAGTTTGGCCTCTAGTAACTTCCCCTGGTGGACAGCATCACAATGTCAGCAGCTTATGTGGAGGAGATCCCATGATGAGACAGAAAGCCTCAGAGATTCAGGAACAAGGCTCACTCCTTTTATAACAATCTCCTACTGAAGGAAACTAAACAGGGTCTCCAAGAGAAATATATTACTCCTTCCTAAGGGCATTACCTACCTCCCACTAGGCCCACTTCTTGAAGTTTCCAACTCTATATTAGTCAGCTTTCCATTCTGTAACAAATACCTGATATAATAATCAGTTTATAAAGAGGAAAGGTTTATTTTAGCTCATAGTTTTAAAGACTTCAGTCCATGGTGAGTTGGCCCTGCTGCTTTTGAGTCTGTGGTGAGGTGGTACGTCATAGCAGGAAGTGTGTGGTGGAACAGCAGCTCACCTCATGAAGCCAGGAAGCAAAGAGAGAGACAGTATCCCAGAGTCCTCTTTGAGGTCATACCGCCCCCCCCCCCAAAAAAAAAAAAAAAAAAAAAAAAAAACTTGCTAGGCCTCATCTCTTATTAAAGTTTCCACCACTTTCCAGTAACACCAAACTACTAAGCCTTTACACATATGGGCCTTAGGGGGACATCTCAGATCTAAACTGTAGAAACTACCTCTCAACATTACCTTATTGGGAGCCAAGTTTCCAGTACATCAGTCTTTGGGAGATACACTTAAACCATATTCATACCATAGCCATATTCATCTCAACTGATCGAAGACCAGGAGAGGGGGAAAAGGAGGAGCCTACCCAAAGAGGTACATCAGAATCTGAGTAGGTAGCAATGGTTTGTAGGATAGGCATATTGAACTACAGTAGGTTTGAAGGCACTATCAGAATCTACATAAGCTGTGATACTTTGAATTAAAGGAGAAGTCCAGGTTGTAGGTTGCTTGTTTTTCCTTTGTGGTGCTGGGATCGAACCCAGGTCCTTGTGCATGTGAGGCAAGAACTCTACCAACTGAGCTATATCCCCAGCCCCATGGTTGCTTATTTAACTTTAGTGAAGAAAGTGGTTTAATAGGAGGACAAATGTATAAACAAAAAAGTATTATTTGCTATAAAAGCATGCCCAAGATTAAAAATCAGAATAAAGCAAAGGGGGAATTAAATCCCTTGTTGGATATCAGAAAACATTTCATAGTAGAGGAAATCTATTGATCTAGGCGTTGAAGGATAAATGGGAGTTTGTCAAGTGTGATGATTAATTTTAGGTGTCAACTTGACTGGATTAAGGGATATACAGATAACTTGGTAAAGCATTCCTTCTTGATAATGTCTTTGAGGGTGTTTCCAGAAGAGATTGATATTTGAATCACTGAACTGAACAAGGAAAATCTGTGCTCATCCAAAATGGACAGGAACCATTCATCAGCAGATGATCTGGATAGCACAAAATGGCAGAGGAAAGGTGAACTCTAACATATCCCCCCACTCCTTCTCCCCTTCTTTCCCCTCCCCCTCTCCCATCTCAAAACTCAGTTTATAGAATTGATCAAGCGGGTGTGGTAGCACACGCCTGTAATCCCAGTGGCTTGGGTAGCTGAGGCAGGAGGGTCACAAGTTTAAAGCCAGCCTCAACAAAAGCAAGGCACTAAGCATCTCAGGAAGATGCTGTCTCTAAATAAAATATAAAATAGGACTGGGGATGTGGCTTAGTGGTCAAGTGCCCCTTGGTTCAATCCCAGGTACCAAAAAAACCCAAAAAGAATTAATCAAATTACTGAGTCAGTTATAGTCTTATAACTGAATAGCATACACAGTCTTACCTTTATGATCTGATCTCTTGATTATCTTCCTAGCAGGTGTTCTTCCTGCCTTACACTTTATGAATAAACCAAAAGAAACTACTTAAAACTTCCTGAGTGTACCATGAAAATAATACCATCATTCTTCCCCCTCCCCATCTTCTCTCCCTCTCCCTCTTCCCCCTGCTTCTTCTTCCCCTTCTTCTTCTCTCAGAGCTGAGACATCTCTCTTTTCTTGTCCTTGGATATCAGAACTCTATCAAACTCTGTCAGAACTCTATCTTCAAACTCTGGGACATGCACCAGTGTTCCCTCACTTTCTCAGGGTTTTGACATGGAACTGAGTCACACTCAGTTGGTTCTCAATCATTCAGACTTGAAATAAATTATATTACTGACTTTCCAGTTTCTCTTGCAGGTAGCATGTTGTGGGATTTCTTGCCTGCCGTAAGATTGTGAGTCAATTTCTCTAATATATCCCCTCTCCATCCATTCATCCATCCATTCATCCATCCATCCATCCATCCATCCATCCATCCATCTATTCTACTGGTTCCATTTCTCTCTTTATATTTCAGGCAGCAGAAAAGAGGGCAAAGGACACTCAACAACTGTTATTTTATGTAAATTCTTAGAAGCTTCCACCTACATCCTATTACCCCAACATAGTCTTATAACCACAATCAACTGCAAAATACCCTGGGAAATATAGTATTTATTCTGGGCATAACATCACCTAAAAATTGGGGGTTCTATAATTATGGAAGGGGAGAATAACTGATGGAAACAGTTATTTATTTATGTCACATATGCCACATACACTTAAGCCTATTTTTTAGAAGACAAAACCAACACATTATTTTCATGGTGCACTCAGGAAGTTTTAAGTAGTTTCTTTTGGTTTATTCATAAAGTGTAAGGCAGGAAGAACACCTGCTAGGAAGATAATCAAGAGATCAGATCATAAAGGTAAGACTGTGTATGCAATTCAGTGTACTCAGTGATTCAGTAATTTTTTTTTTAAAGAGAGAGGTGAGAGAGAGAATTTTTAATATTTATTTTTTAGTTTTTGGCGGACACAACATCTTTGTTTGTATGTGGTGCTGAGGATCGAACCCGGGCCGCACGCATGCCAGGCGAGCGCACTACCGCTTGAGCCACAACCCCAGCCCCTGATTCAGTAATTTGACAATTCTATAAACTGAGTTTTGAGATTGTTCAGAAATGGAAAGACGACCCTGGACAGCAGTGACCATCTTACTAACCACTTATGAGAAACAGACTCCCTCTCCATTCCTCCCATGTCTCCTCTTTAAATGCAAAGAAACTGCAGCAAAAATGGGAAGGGAGACAATGTCTTGCCAGCATGATTTTAGAAAGAGAATCAGCAAAGGACAATAGATCAATATTCAGTGAAATAAAATCTGTACTAAGCTCCTGCTGTGTATATATAGCCAATTCAGGTGGCCACAATAGTCTATCAAAATAGTAGTGCTACTGGCCTAGATGTAGAATTAGAAACAAGGTCTTTCTTTTTCTTTTTTTGCCTACCACTAAGTTACATCCCCATACATTCCCAGCCCTTTATTTTATCTTATTTTTTAAAATTTATGACAGGGTCTTACTAATTACCTAGGCATGTCTTGAACCTGCAATCCTTCTGCCTCAGCATCCCAAGTAGAAACATAATTAATTAATTAATTAATTTATTTATTTATTTATATTTTTTGTAGTTATAGATGGATGCAATACCTTTATTTTATTTATTTATCTTTTTGTGGTGCTAAGGATTGACTCCAGGGCCTTACATGTGCTAGGCAAGTGCTCTACCACTGAGCTACAACCCCAGCTCCCAGAAGATATTTCTTGAAACACTAAAGGAAAGCAAAGCTAGCTTAAATAGGAAATTTGCAGCCCCCTCTTCTCCTCAAGTATCTACTTTAAACTCTTGGCCATGCCAATCCATCAGGTCTTTTTTTTTTTCATATTTATTTTTTAGCTTTTTAAGGTGGACATAACATCTTTATTTTATTTGTATGTGGTGCTGAGGATCGAACCCAGTGCCTCACACATGCCAGGCGAGCGTGCTACTACTTGAACCATATCCCCAGCCCTCCATCAGGTCTTAATGTGTTGCAGCAAGACATCATCAATTATATTGGGAGCTAAGGTGTGACTATAACGAGATCACAGAACTTTTCTGGCTTGCTTATCTATGAAATGAGAAGACAGGATACATTGGGTTCTCAGAGTCCTTCCTGCTCAAACATTCTAGAAAGGAGAAGTCAGAGATAACTAATGATATCAATGGTAACATAGCAGTCTCTTCCCAAACATACTCCCAAGCTTTGCAACTTATTCTTTTTGAAATTGGCATGTAATTGTACATATGTATGGGGTAGAGTGTGATATTTCCATATATGTATACATTGTGTAATGATCAAATCAGAGTAATTAGCATATTCATCACCTTAAACATTTATCATTTCTTTGTGGTGAAAACATTCAAAATCTCTTCTAGCTATATAACTTATAGTAAGTTAGTTGGCAAGTGATTGGGCAGATGGCAATGAGATCTTACAGGCTTTGAGATAGCAGATAAATTTTATTTTAAGAAATTGGTTGTGAAGTGTATCTATTCTTGGTAATCCTATGTAAATGGTTTTGGGATACATAGAATGAAAAAGGCATTTTAAAACAATATCTAAGGACCATTATCAGATGATCCTTATAAAAATAACCAGTTTAACACCAAAAACATTAGCAATAAAAGAAAAAATAGGACCAGGGATATACCTCAGTGGTAGAGTTTGCCTAGCATGTACAAGGCAAAATGGATAAGTTGAACGTCATCAAGGTTAAAAAATTTGGTGCTTCAAAGGACACAATCAAGAAAGTGAAAAAACAAGGCACAAAATGGGAATAAAAATATTTGTAAGTTATTTTATCTGATAAAGGATTTAAGAGATTTATATCTAGAATATACAAACAATCTTATCACTCAATAATAAAAAAAGCAAATAGAATGTTCTACCATATGCAATCACTGGAAGGTGGGAAATGGGCCTTTTTTTTTTCTCTCTCCTTAATGGTATTTATTTATTTATTGTGATTCTGAGAATCAAACCCAGTGCTTCACACATGCTAGGCAAGAGTTCTACCGCTGAGCCACAAACCCAGACTGAAAATGGGCATTTATGTCCATGTTTTAAGGAAAAAAGAAGAGTAAGCTCTTGCTAATGAGCACAATGTCTAAGTGGCCTCTTAGCTGCCTTATTTGCCCTCTCCCATTATCTTTGCCTAATCTAGATTCACATCTAATTTCAAATTGTCACATTTTAGAAAGTCAACTTATCCCTCTAACTCCCAGTTTTCTCATTTGTATATAATATAAAACCTACTTCTTGGAGTGATTGGAAGATCTCTGTAAGAACCTGGCCTGATACACAGAGTAGGCACTTAGTTACCACCTGCCTTGTTTGACATTCCTTCCTATCTTTGATAAAGAAGGGGCTTAATTTCTTAAAAATAAATTATAGTTTAGGGCTGAGGCTATGGCTCAGCGGTAGCACATTTGCCTGCCATGTGTGAGGCACTGGGTTCAATTCTTAGCACCATGCATAAAAAAATAAAGGTCTATCAACAACTAAAAAAAAAATTAATTTATTTAAAAAAATTATGGTTTAGGCAAATAGGAAAAAAGAAAATGGCCTTCCTAGAAAAATTAAAAGGAGAAACTAAAAAATATCTCAGATGATTTTTGTTGTTCATTTGGCAAATTTTATGTCATCTTCTGCCAATATCATCAGCAATGTTGTATTGAAATCAATTTGTTCTTCAATTACTGACACTTTGGTAAGTCTATCGTTCAGCTCCACAAATCAGCCCTCAATTTTCTGGCTTTGATTTTCCTCGTACATTATATCTTCTATACTTCAGCGCTGCCTGGTTTTATGCATTTCATTGCCCATTTTCTTCTTAATCATGTAAAGTGTCAGAATTCAAAGTCATAACTTTGTTGCTAACAGATTAGTAAAAATTATATATAATATAAATAGTATATATTTATAACTTATTATTATATTATAAGATCAAGGTGGTTTTTAGAGCATCTCAGATGATTAGGAATGTTATAAAACCTTAAGCAGTTACTCTTCATTGAGTGCAGTTGGGTTGACTTGAAGGAAAGACTAGTTTAATCAAGCCCTGCTAGTAAAGGAATGTGACTTATATTGTCTTACTCCCATGCTCATTTTTCTTCATTTTTTAAAAAATTTTGGTACTAGGGATTAAACCCAAAGGTGCTTTATTACTAAGCCACATCCCTAGACCTTTTTATTTTGAGACAGGGCTTACTAAATTGCTTAGGGGCTTGCTATTGCTGAGGCTGACCTCCAATTTGTGATCCTCCCGCCTTAGCCTCCTAAGCCACTGGGATTACAGGCATGCACTAACACACCAGGCTTATTTTTCTCTGAGGCAAAACACTATTAAAAAATGAATCCTGTTTGTTTTTATATTGCATTATTAACATCTAGCCAAGTTTTTTCCCTTAAGGGATAAAATGTTTGAGAGTTCTGTTTGTTCAGTTTAGTTTTTTTTTAAGTTTAACTTCTCAAATCTGACTTTGTTTCCCCTGTGGCCCTTCTCTCCAATATTACTGTCTAATTACAGGGATACTTTCTTTTAGAGCATGATAAATGCAAAATTACAAACTATTCTTGCTACTCAGTCTGCTAATTTCAAATCTGAAAGAAATATATGTTTTGTAAGATTCAGTTAACCTACAAATATTCACTAATGTATCAAGCATCAGCTAGGGACATAGCAATCAGCAATGGATAAGATCTTTGTTGTTATTTATATTCTATATCCCCCTCTATTAATTCTCAAGAAGTGAGATAGCATTAAGCAAGAACACTAAAGTGAAGGTTGTGTTCATTGTGTAGAAGGGAATAATCAGAGTGGTGAAAGAGAGAATGACCTCAAATAGGGGTTTCTTGAATCATATTGCAATATCAAAAATGTGACTTATATGCTAATATTTTTGCCTCTCATTGAAAAATGAGGGTATGTGGGAGCTACAATATATGTTATCTTCCATAAATGTATACACGTCTTTTTCATTCTACTTCAGGTTTGCATATTTGCTGTTTCCCCTACCAGGAATGCACTTCTTTTAATACTCTAGAATGATCAACTCCCTCTTATTCTTCAGGTGTGGGTTCAAATGTCATCTCCTTTTCAGAAACTTGGCAAAGTTTTCCAAGAAGTTAGTAATCCTTTTGTGTACAATGCTATTTCTTTACTGTTTTACCTACTTGTTTGTGCCCCCACCCCTATCTGCCAGTACTGGGGCTTGGAACCCAGGGGCCTTGCACATGTGAGGCAAGTGCTCTACCACTGAGTACATCCCCAGCCCTCTGTCTTACTTTGACACAGGCTCTTGCAAAGTTGTCCAGGCTGTTTTAGAACTTGTGATCCTCCTGCTTCAGCCTCCTGAACAGTTGGGATTACAGATGTGTTCCATTGCACTGGCTTCTCCTTTCCTCCTTTTAAAAAAAGTAAATGAGGCCAGGCATGGTGGCACATGCCTGCAATCACAATGGCTCGGGAGGCTGAGGCAGGAGGATCTTGAGTCCAAAGCCAACCTCAGCAAAAGCGAGGCACTAAGCAACTCAATGAGACCCTGTCTCTAAATATAATTCAAAATAGGGCTGGGGATGTGGCTTAGTGGTCTTGTGCCCCTGAATTAAATCCCCAGTTTCCCACCCTCAAAAAAAAGTAGTGAAATGTTACTTATATTCTATATCCCCCTCTATTAAATTAGTATTTATTCTTTTAGTGGTTAACCTATAAATTACAACATGCATATTAACTTATTACCATATACAACAAATCTTTAGTTTTGCTACATTTTTTTTTTTTTGGTACTGGGAGTTGAACCTAGGGGCACTTGACCAGTGAACCAAATCCCCAACCTTTTTTCTTTTTAAATTTTGAGACAGGGTCTCACTAAGTTCCTTAGGGCCTTGCTAAATTGCTGGGGCTGGCTTTGAACTAATGATCGTCCTGCCTCAGCCTCCTGAGATGCTGGGATTATAGGCATGTGCCACCACTCCCTGCTACTTTTATTACTTCTTAACAGTCCTAGAACATCAGACACCTAAGTTCCATGTATTTCCTTCTTGCCTTTTTCATTGTTTTCATACATCTTAATTCTACATGTATTTTCAATTCCACAAGACCTTTCTAGTATATCTGTGTTAGTCAACTTTGTGTCACTGTGACCAAAATACCTGAACAACTTAGATGAGAGAAAGTTTTTTTTGGCTCATGGTTTTAGAGGGCTTAATCTGGACAGCTGACTCCATTGCTCTGGGCCCAAAACCAAGCAGTACATCATGGCCAAAGGGCCTGGTGGGGAAAGGCTGCTTACCCCATGGCAGCCAAGAAACAGAAAAGGAGGGGAAGGGGCTGCTGGGAGGATGCACACTTCCAAGGCATGCCCCCATGACCCACCTCCTTCAGCCATGCCCCACCTGCCTATAGTTATCACCCAGTCAGTCCATTCAAACCAGATGAACTGGTTAGGCTATAGCTCACAATCCAGTAACTTCACCTCCATAACATTCCTGCAGTAACACAGTGTTATGCTCAAATTCGGGACCCCCAAAAGACCACCAGAGACCAAGATCGATGTAAGCAGCAAAGAGGTGTTTATTGCGGTCCCCCGCGCACACACAACAACTGGTGAAGCTGAGAGGCCCTGAGCCCAGGGTATGCAGCAGTTTTATACACTCTTTGGGGAAGGCAGGGACTTCACATACATCATAGCATCTCTTAGTAAATCATCACACGTTATCAACCACCATAAACTACTGGGAGGGTCATCTGGCATCCCAGGTATTTTCCCAGTCTCATGCTGATTGATGGCTGCCAGGGGGTTGCTGTGGGTCCCCACCTAGCCTGACTGAGTCAGGGACACCTGGTGCAGCAGATCTCTCCAGCTAGGCAAGCGCTCCACCACTGAGCCAACAATCCCAGCCCAAAGAGCTAAGGGATT
Organism: Marmota monax; assembly: GCF_021218885.2. Taxonomy (NCBI): domain Eukaryota; kingdom Metazoa; phylum Chordata; class Mammalia; order Rodentia; family Sciuridae; genus Marmota; species Marmota monax. The sequence goes on along the minus strand of NW_026693777.1, from coordinate 22,542,950 downwards.
TTAAAAACATAGTTTGGCTGGAAAAGTACAAGTAAAGCTGGGGCCCAGGAAATGTGCTTGTGGAAAAGATGACAGCGCCTAAAGAAATGCTAAGTACTTTACACAGTGACAAGAGGAAAGATACCTTGAAGATATCTCAGGAATTTGCAAGACCTACTCTCTTGCAGGCTCCAGGGTATAGAAGGGGAAATTCTTGCACAGAGGGGGTCTAAGAATTTGTTTCACCCTTCTCATCCACAGGTGCTAGTTTTGCAGGAATTCTGAATGCTAAAGTTCAAGGGTCATGGAGGCTTACACCAAGATTTCAAAGGAAGGCCTGGGTGACCAGGCAAAGTGTTGCAGGGTCTGAGTCCTTGCAGACTGCCCCTGAGAGGGCAATTCATGAAGATAAAGCCCAAAGCAGGAATCGAGACCCCGAGAAGCTAAAAGATGACGGTTATGTAAACTGTCTGCCAAGGAAAGCATCTGACTGCTGGGGATTTGGGGGAGCCTGGCTAAAGATAGCCTGTGAGCACAGCAAACAGCCAAATGAAAGGGGTGGAACTGCCCAATGTCCTTTGGAGAGAACATATCAATACCTTGTGCCCTACATAATGGAGGCAGAACTACAGGAAATATTTGTGCCACTGAATTTAGGTCTCGCTTTGGTTTCATCCTTTTTTTTTCAATATCCCAATTCCTTTCTTTTAGAATAAGAATGTTTACTCTGTGTCACTGTGTATTGGAAATATGTAATTTGCTTTTGATGTTCATAAGGGCTCACAACCAAGGGATTGCCTTGAGTCTCTGAGAAGATTTTGGACTTGGATTTTTGGGCATTGTTGGAACTCTTGGAGATGGAGTAAGTATTTTGCAATGTGAAATGGATGTGAGCTTAGGAGCCTGACGTGGGATATTATGGTTTGTATCTGAGGTGTCCCCCATAATAATCCTGTTGAAAAACCAGCCTCCACCTCAGAGCAAAGCCTGTCCAAGGAAGGGGCATGACCTTCGTCCTTGGAAAGACCCATAGATCACTCCTAGGTACAGACCCACCCTGCTGAGTTGTTTATTTACAAATAACAGGAGAGATCTGCTGCACCAGGTGTCCCTGACTCAGTCAGGCTAGGTGGGGACCCATAGCAACCCCCTAGCAACCACCAATCAGTATGAGACAGGGAAAATACCTGGGATGCCAGATGACCCCCCAGTAGTTTATGGTGGTTGATAACATGTTGGGAAACCATGTAGTTCAGCACGAACACACCTCTTGGCTTAAACCAATCAGTTCAAACGAATCCTCCTCTTGTAGTAACCAATCACCTTTACCCAACTTGTTCCAGCCAGTAAATGTGCTAATCATGTTTTAGAGTTGTTTTATGATTTTCCCATGGGTGTGTGATGATTTGCTAAGAGAAGCTATGATGTATGTGAAGTCCCTGCCTTCCCCAAAGAGTGCATAAAACTGCTGCAAACCCTGGGCTGGAGGCCTCTCAGCGTCACCAGTTGCTGTGTGTGCGTGGGGGATCGAGCTAGCTCGCAATAATCTTGGTCTCTGGTGGTCTTTTGGGGGTTCCGAATTCAAGCATAACAGTGGCTTTGAAACTTACATGTTTTTTTCTTTCTCCCAATATTTTCCCTACCTAAACTTCTCCTCTCTGATCTTTTCCCTAATCTTCTCCTGCCTGATCTCCCTGATTTTTGTGTGTGTGTGTGTGTGTGGGGGGGGGGGTTAACTGGGGACTAAACTCAAGGGCATTGGCATTAGGGAGAAGAACCAAGGGGCATTGGGGAGGACCACTGAGCCACATCCCCAGCCCTATTTTGTATTTTATTTAGATATAGGGTCTCATTTATTTAGATATAGGGTCTCACCTCATTTTTGCTGAGGCTGGCTTTGAACTCATGATCCTCCTGCCTCAGCCTCCCAAGCCACTGGGATTACTGGCCTGCACCACTGCACCTGGCTCCTCTCTGATCTTCTTTTCCTTGACCTTCTCCTTTCTGATCTCTCCTCCCTAATATCATTTTCTCAGAATCACCTCTATAAAAGCTCCTTTTCCTGCTAATGGGCAGAATCACAGCCTTTGGGACAGGAGTCCCCTGTGTTTCTCTTTTGCCAGCAAAGCAATAAACCTTCTTTTTCCTTTTTCTCAAAACCCTGTCCTTGTTATTGGATTGGCAATGGGGATAAGGATGGAGCTAAGTAACTGGGATTACAAGCATGTCTTACACTGAACCTACAATCAATTTTAATTTATACTTTCCCACATGGTATCAAAAGCTTGGTTCTTGTCCCCAATGCCAATTTAATAAGGAGGATACAATTTTGAGAAAAAAAAAGGGAAAAGAAAGTTTGTTTTGCTGGCAAAGGAGGAGCACAGGGTACTTCTGTCCTCGAGGCTGTGATTCTGCCCTTAAGGGAGAAGAGAGGGCTTTTACAGAAGCTCTTCAAAGGCTGTATTCCAGGTGTGTCCAGACTGGGGTGAATAGGGTGTGTGTCTCTAGTACACCCTGGTATGTTGAAATTCACTTGTAATTTGGGAGATAGTCACTGCCTAGATCTTCCAGTGACATCTCCTTTCTGTGGTGGGTGTGTGCTGAAAGATAATTCTCCCTAGGAGGGAAAAAGGTAATCTTGTTTTCTGCCCACAGGTTAGGGAGGGGAAGAGGAGAAGAAAAACATGCTTTTTCTCTTTTTTAATATTTATTTTTTTAATTATAGGTGGATATAATACGTTTATTTTTATGGGGTGCTGAGGATAGAACCCAGTGCCTCACACATGCTAGGCGAGAGCTCTAACTCTGAGCCACAACCCCAGCCCAAATATGTACCTTTTAAAATAAGCAGTCAGGGCTATATTCAAAAGGTGAAGTGGACCGTTATCACACACACAGTTACTATCTGGAGACTCTTTATTTTTTTATTTCTAGGTTTTGGTCTTAAATCATTTTCCTTTATCTGAATAACCCTTGTAGTGTTTTTGTTGTTGTTGTTTTTGTTTTGGTACTAGGGATTGAAGTCAGGATGCTTAACCCCTGAGCCATACCCCCAACACTTTGTATATTTTATATAGAAACAGGGTCTCCCTGAGTTGCTTAGGGCCTCGCTAAATTGCTGAGGCTGGCTTTGAACTCAGATCCTCCTGCCTCAGCCTCCTGAATTGCTGGGATTATGGATGTAGGCCACTGTGCCATGCTCTCAGTATTTCTTTTAATGCAGGCCAGCTGATGAGTAATTCTATTTGTTTGTCTAAAAAACACTTTAATTTTTTTTTTTTTTTTTGGTGGTGCTGGGCATTGAACCCAAGGCCTTGTGCATGCAAGACAAGCACTCTACCAACTGATCTGTATCCCCAGCCTTAATTTCCTTTTTAACAATTTTTTTTTCTGCTTAAAATTCTGTATTGGCTGGGTTATTTTTTGTTTTTTTCATTTTTTAAAAAGTTTTTTCTTAAGATGGACACAATATCTTTATTTCATTTACTTATTTTTATGTGGTGCTGAGGATAGAACCCAATGCCTCACATGTGAAAGGCAAGCTCTCTAACTCTGAGCTATAACCCCAGCCCCTTGTTTTATCATTTTAAGTATTTTCTTTCCTGCCTCCTGGATACCAGTTTTTCTCTTAAGTTGGTTGTTAGCCTAATGTTATTGCTGAGAAGGGAGCTTGCCTTTTTCTTCCTCTAGATTTCAGAAATTTGATAATGAAACCATGCATTTTTTGTTTGTTTGTTTGTTTTTGTATTTATCCAGTTTGGAGATACTAAATTTAATGAATCTGTGGATCAATGACATTTTTAAAAAATTCGTGGCTATTATCCTTGTAGATACTTGATTTGCCCCACATTTTCTCTCCCTGTTCCTGCTACAGCTCTAATTATACAAATGGCAGAACTTATGGTCTCACATGTCTCCTAACCTTTTTTAAGGCTTTTTTTCTCTTTACTGCATTTTGTATATTTTTTATTGACTTGTCTTCCAGTTCACTAATACAGTCTTTTGCTACATCTGATATAAAATTCATTCACTGAGTTCTTAATTCAGTGATAAAATGTCCATAAGGATGTGTGTGTGTGTGTGTGTTAATTTTTTTTATATATATATAGTTTGATGCTAAGGGCTGGGATGTAGCTCAGGGGCAAACTGCTTGCCTCGAATGCATGAAGCCCTGGCTTTGATCCCCAGTTCTAAAAAAGAAAAGACAACAACAACAACAACAACAACAAAAAAGCCCAACTAACATTGTTTGATGTTAAAATAATCATCCTTCTAATCTATTGTCTATTTAATACATATTATCTAGTAATTAAGGCTTTGTCTGCCAATGATAATATCTAGATCAGCTTTTTTTCTTTTCCCATAGATTTTCAGTTAGTTTTGTCTTTTCATGTGCCTATGTATTTATTACAGAATATCAGATGTTGAGTGTAATCTGATGATATTGTCTTCCACCAGAGAGGATCCATCCCTCCATGAATGATTTTAATACAGAGAGAGGTTAAAATAACCACTGTACTTCCTAGGATATTAAATGTCAGACATTCGCACTGGTGATATTAAAGTTCATAAGAGCTTCACTTGAATTTGTAGGAAGTATCACAAACTTCTTTGAAATCGGTATAAAACAGCATAAAAAATGATTCACTGGAAGCTCAACTAGAAGGTGTTTTAAAGTTCACGTATGTCCATTCATCTGCCTATACCTATCTTTATATAATAATAGTCTCATTCTTTTCTGTCTTTCAAAATTCATATGAATACCTCTTATTTGCAGATTTGCCAGATGGATGGGAAAGACTGTTCTGAGGAATGTTCCTAACTTTTCTACAATGAAAAGAGAAAAAAAGCCTCTTAAAATGGAGGTGTTTGTGATGCCAAGCTGAAAACAAATAATTTATCACAAGAGAAACACCTGATTCAATGTCAGATTTAGTGATATCAATTTTTCCTCCTCATCATTTTATTACAGAAAGTATCTCAAATAACTTCAGCATTAAAAACACAAAAATGCTGGGTGTGGTGGCATGCACCTATAATCCCAGTGGTTTAGGAGGCTAAGGCAGGAGTTCAAAGCCAGCCTCTGCAAAAGTAAGGCTCTAGGGCTGGGTTTGTGGCACAGTGATAGAGCATTTGCATAGCATGTGTGAGGAACTCAGCACTGCATATAAATAAAATAAAGGTCAATTAACTAGTGAGTATTAAAAAAAAAAAAAAAGCAAGGTTCTAAATAACTCAGTGAGACCCTGTCTCTAGATAAAATACAAAATAGGGCTAGGGATGTGGCTCAGTGGTCGAGTGCCCTGAGTTCAATCCCCTGTACCCCCAAAACAAAAACAAAAACAAAAAAATGACCATTAGAATAATCAGTTAGTTTAATTCAAGTAGAATACCAAGTTTCAAACCAAAAATGTAATGAAATTTTTTTTTTTTTTTTGGTAACAGAGATTAAACCCAGGGGTGCTTAACCACTGGGTCACAACCCCAACCCTTTTTAAAAATATTTTTATTTAGACACAGGTTCTTGCTGAATTGCTTTGTGCCTCCCTAATTTGCTGAGGCTGGCTTTGAACTTGCAATACTTCTGCCTCAGCCTCCTGAGCTACTGGCATTACAGCATGTGCCACTGTGCCTGGTTTATAATGAATTATTTCCTTTTTTTTTTTTTTTGGCAGTGCTGGGTGTTGAACTCAGGGCCTTACACATGCTAGGCAAGTGCTTTTACCACTAAGCCACATCCCCAGCCAAATAATGAATTATTTCTAATGAAACTTTCTGTTCACACACTTGTGTCCTTGGTTGAATACTCTATAATCCAGCTGGTAAGAGGTAGCTGAAAGCAAACATATATATATATATATATATATATATATATATATATATAATATGTATTTCTAATTTCACTTATTTTTTGTTTTTATAGGAACAAATGGATCAGTAATATAATAGTAAAATTACAGTGAACAAAGTAATACTCACGTAGTTGCTTTCAACAACTTACACAGAAATTCACCTAATAGAATTGGATGGATATGTTATTACATACAGCAATGGCTGAACCTCCAGTTTGTTTGTTTAATTTTTTTTTAGTTGTAGTTGGGCACAATTTTGTTTATTTATTTTATGTGGTGCTGAGGATTGAACCCAGGGCCTCACACATGCTAAGTAAGCGCTCTACGGCTAAGCCACAACCCCAGCCCAAACTTTCAGTTTTTTTTTTTTAATTAATATTTTTTAGTTATAGGCGGACACAACATCTTTGTTTGTATGTGGTGCTAAGGATCAAACCCGGGCCGCACGCACGCCAGGAGAGCGTGCTACTGCTTGGGCCACATCCCCAGCCCCAAACTTTCAGTTTTTTAAAGGAAGATAGGATTTTCCAATGATCCTATCTTTAAAGAAGAGAACAAATTAATATGATTGACTCATAGAAGTAATATTAGGATCTGGACGTGATGATACATGCCTGTAATTACAGATACTTGAGAGGCTTGGCAGGAAGATCATGAGTTTCAGACCAGCCTGGGCAATTGTGGTTTTCTTCGTGTGACTGAAATACCTGACAAGAACAACTTCAAGGAGGAAAAGTTTATTTTGGGGTTATAGGTTCAGAGGATCAGTCCAGGCTTAGGTGACTTGATAGCTCTGGGCTGAAGGAAGGCAGAAAGCTGAGGCGGGAGAACATGGTAGAAGGGTGTTACTCTATTCATGGCCACCAGAAAGAAGAGAGAGTGAAATCTCTTTATCAACCACACCTCCTTTGGCCCCAGTTTTTCATGCACTTTTCTGGGCAAATTGTAAGTTTTTAAAATTCTTCAGGTCTGCTTTATGCTCCTGATTCTAACAGTAAATATGGCTGTCATCAGAATCCATGCCACTATCTGAATGCTTTGCTGTCTTGAAATTTTCTCCACCAGATTAACTAGTCCATCACTTTTATATTCAGCCTCAGGCAAAGTCTCAGAATATGGATGAAATGTAGATAAGTTCTTTGCCAGAATGTAATATGAATGGCCTCTAGTCCTATTTCCAATAGAGTCCCTGTTCTGAAACTACATGGACAGTCTTTACTGTCTGCTACGCTCTTAACATTCTGGTCATCACCAGCACCACCCATTAAGCTTTGGTTACAATATTTTAAGTTTTTTCCACCATGCATCTCCAAACTTTTCAAATTCCTTTGAAAAATCAGTTCCAAAGACTTGTGAACCAATGGTCAGGTTAGTCACAACAATGACCCCACTCCTGGTACCAATTTCTTTATTCTTTTTTATTAGATTTTTAAAAATTGTAGATGGACACACTACCTTTATTTTACTTATTTTTAAAAATGTGATGCTGGGCTGGGGATGTGGCTCAAGCGGTAGCGCGCTCTCCTGGCATGCGTGGGGGTTCGATCCTCAGCACCACATACAAACAAAGATGTTGTGTCCGCCGAAAACTAGAAAATAAGTATTAAAATTCTCTCTCTCTCTCTTTCTAAAAAACAAATATATATTAAAAATGTGATGCTGAGGATCAAACACAGTGCCTCATGTGCTACATGAGCTACAACTGAGCTACAACCACAGCGCCAAAGCAAATCTTTTAATCAATCACCATCAGAGACTTCTGTAACTCTGAACACTAAAGGGAGAGCTCAACTATAACAAGTTGACTGGCAGGCTTAAGAAGAAAGGATGGGGAGGAAGGCAAGAACAGTGAACAATGGTAAACGACAAAGGAGAAAAGTGAATTGCTACTACAATTGTACATATTATGGCACTTTGCCATCTGGATTTCACACAACATTTTGTTCATGCTTACAGCTCTTTCGATGCTGTATTTATTTATTTATTTATCGATGCTGTATTTAAATATGCTTAATGTAAACGTGTCTATCTCATAATCTGTGACCTCTTACAAGACACAACTGCATCTCACTCCATGGTATCCCTTCTGTAGGATCCATAGTAAATACTGGAACAGAGTTGAATTAATGTATGTCATTACCTAGGTTATCCATTTCCCTTCTAACAATCCAATAGGAGTCCAAACACAACTTGTATCTGAAGCACATTGACTAAAGTAAAATAGTGCAATTTAACTATTACTTCTTAAAGGATATGTAATATCTTTTAATATAGCATTTCCACATTAAGTATAATGGTTAGTGTAGGTTTTTTTTTGGGGGGGGGATTGAATTCAGGGGCACTTGGCCACTAAGCCATATCTCCAGCCCTATTTCATATTTTATTTAGAGACAGGGTCTCACTGAGTTGCTTAGCACCTCAATGTTGCTGAGGCTGGCTTTGAACCCGTGATCCTCCTAAGTAGCTGGACTTACAGGTGTGTGCCACCATGCCCAACTGGCCCTAAGGAACTTTGTGAGACCCTGTCTCAATATAAAAATATATAAAGGGCTGAGGATGTGGCTCAGTGGTAAAGCACCTCTGGGTTCAATCCTTAGTACAAAAAAAGAAAAAACAAAAAAGCATTCTGTTGCTAGCTTGGTATTTGTATTTTTTTCTTAAACAGATGTAAAATCTTCCCATGTATTTTTCTGTATCAATTAAGATAATCTTTTTTTCCCCTTCAGTATCATATAATTTTTTTCTTTAGTATCTCAGATTTTCTTTCTTCTTCTTCATTTTTTTTGCGGGGGGTACCAGGGATTGAACTCAGGGATATTCACCACTGAGCCACATCCCCAGCCTATTTTGTATTTTACTTAGAGACAGGGTCTCACTGAGTTGCTTAGCACCTCACTAAATTGCTGAGGCTGGCTTTGAACTCATGATCCTCCTGCCTCAGCCTCCAGAGCCACTGAGATTACAGGCATGAGCAACTGCACCCAGCCTCCTCTTTTTTAATGGCCAAATATCATCCTACTGAATGGATGTACTACATTTTGCCTATCCATTCATCTACTGATGGTTACTTGAATCATCTCTAACTTTTGGCTTTCACATGTTACAAAATACTCTTTTGGCTTTTGCTGCTATTTAAAGATATGAAAACCATTCATACCTCATAGGTCTTATAAAACTAAGCAAGGAACCTAGGTTGTAGCTCAGAGGTAGAGCATTTGCTTAGCAACTGTAAGGCCCTGGATTTGATCCCAGCACCACACAAAAAACACACAACAGAAAACTAATTATATAGTTTGAATATGTTAAACTATGACTTACCTATTTTGTAGTCTCAGGTGAGCTACTCTAGATCACAGCCTAATTGTAAGCTATATTTTTCTATATAAAAATAAATTTTCTTGGGCTGGGGATATAGCTCAGTTGGTAGAGTGCTTGCTCTGCATGCACAAGGCCCTGGGTTCAATCCCCAGTACCAAAAATAAATAAATAAATAGATAGATAGACAGATTGATTTTCTCCTAGTATCACAGATTAAAAGATGCCATTATTAATTAAGATTTAAAGAGATATAATGAAATACTTGTTTTTCATGACAATATTACTAGTATCTATAGAAAGATATTCTTACCCTTGAGAAAAGATAACAAACCTTCAGAATAATCAATTTCTTTTATTAACATTCTTTACAGAAATATTTTTTAAAAGAATGACAAAATTACCAGTAAGCGAAACTTCAAGGTTAAAATTAAAGATGAAACACTGTAAAAGGATTTTACCACAAATATTATTGAAAGGATATTTTGAAATAAAATAGTCCTATTACAAACATTTTTATATTTTGAGTGTCAAAATGAATTTCACAAGATAATTTCCTTTTCATCAGCAACTATTTAGATAAAAGTAAACAATATAAATATTAACTAAATATGTTTTTATCATTATAGGTAAATGCCTATGATTTATTTCTATTTATTTGTTTAGGGTGCTAGGGACTGAACCCAAGGCCTCATGCATGCTAAGACTTGGCTCAGTGGTTAAGCGCTCCATGGTACAATCCCTGGTACAAAAACAAACAAACAAAACAACAACAAAATCCACAGCTCAAACCACCTGTTTCTTTAAGATTCATCAGCTATCTACTTCTAAAAAGTCCTTATCAGAGCTATTTCTTCATACCCAACATTTACTAACCCAACAGATGGGTCTTTAAAATGAGGCATGTAATTTTACTTCCAACTCATTGATTTTCAAAACTCAACTGGAGGCTTAAAAATATTTTAGAATACAAACAGACCTCTTGAATTAAACCATTCTCAACATTTGTCCAGGATTTGTTTGTGAACTCATTTGTTGTTACATACAAGGTTTAAACATGCTTACTAGAGGTTACAGACAAAAACCATTACTTGAAACTTTGAAACCTATCAAGGAAACTCCTAATGCAACATCACTGCTTTTTCCTTCTCCTGTAAGAATCATTACTGTGAATGCGTACTCGCTGGTGCACAGAGGATGCTATTTTCATGCTGTCTTTCTTTGTAAACATCTTCTCTACTGTTCCAGGTTTCCAAAGTAACAACTGTGCATCTTCTCCCCCTGTCAGCAGAGAATCATCCTGTGTATTCCAATAGAAAGAACGAACGGTGGCGGCATGTCCTCCCTGAAGGGTAGTCACATGGGTCAGTCCTGACGTGGTGCAGTTCATTAAGTGAATCCTTCCTGTGTTTGTTCCTCCAATAACAAACAATTTGTCCATCTTTTCATGATAGAGGCCACCAATCAAATAGTCCAAATTACCTTCTTTCACGTTAACTATTTCTCTGACATCCTGGATGTTCAAACGTGTAATTGGTTCATCAGTATCCAAATGATTAAGATCCCACCAACAAAATCCTTCATCATGTGTCATGCAGTAAATCTGTTTATAATCCTTCCCAGACCAACCAATACAGCTTACGGATGACACTGAGTTACAGGTTGTAACTAGTGCATCTTCTTCATTATCAACATTAATATCAAATACATTTACCAAGCCATCAGTTGAACCGGAGACGACCATGTTGGGATTGCTGGGATGGAAATGTACTTGAGTGATATCATCACTATGTGTCTCTGAATATGTACCGAGTGGGTCTCTACTAGTAGACAAACCCTGAGAATTAACTCTTGCATCCCAAAATACCAACAATGCATCATCGTCCACTTTTTCTGTACCAGCACAAATGACATGATCATTACAATTGATATCAAAGCTGATGAAAACATTGGAAGTGTACCCCTTGAACAGCTGAACAGGTTTTTCACTGGCTAATCGAGCGTCCCAACATTTTACAGTGCCATCAGTACTTGCTGAATATACACTGTCACATGAATTGGAGAACTTGACTCCATTAAGAAGTCCAGGATATCCATTAAATTCTCGTAATATGTTTAATGTTTCTTTATCGTATATCCTTATTGATCCATTAGAACATAAAACAGCAACCAAGCTTCCTTTTTTTTCTTGTACAGTCTTCGATGTGTCTATGTCAAGCAGATAAGTGGGTTCCTTCGGTTCCGAGGAACGCTTAACAATATGCAGGTTAGAAAATTGTTCCTCAATCTTCTCCATATCAACAGTATCACTCAATGATAGTAAAACTCTGTAAAACAGAAATATAAAAAATAAAATTAAACTAAATTAAATTTAGTTTCTCTAATGTTGCAATTAGGTAATAAAAAAAAATTGGCACAGCTGGGCACAGTGGCATATGTCTGTAATCCCAGCAGCTTGGGAGGCTGAGGCAGGAGGGTTGAAAATTCAAAGCCAGCCTCAGCAACTTAGGGGAGAGTCCTAAAGCAACTTAGTGAGACCCAGGCTCAACATAAAAAATAAAAAGAGCTGGGGATCTAGCTCAGTAGTTAAGTTCCTTGGGTTTGATCCCTAGTTAAAAAAAAGGCACAGAATAGAAATGGAAGCTGTTCTAATATTTTAATCATTTCCCTATCACAATATAACTAAAACTCAGTTGCCTTCTAATTTACTCTTTAATGCTGCATTTACCATAGGTATTTCTTAGCTAGTAAGAAAAGATATAAATTATATATATATCACTTAGTAGTTCCTTTTAGTTCAAACCCAATTATTGGTCCTGCTCACAGTCCTCAGTATTGGCAAACACTGTGAATCATTATCTGGCCCCAGGTCCCTTATACAACTTTAAAATTTAGCAGGGATGTGTAGGCCATGGGGGGAAAAAAGTTCCCCAGAGATGTTCATGCCTTAATCCCTGGAACCTGAGTATAAGTTAGGTTACATGGAAAAGGAGAAATGAGGTTGCAGATGGAATTAAGGTTGCCAATTAGCCTAATTTAAAGCTGCTCTTAAAATAGGGAGATTACCCTAGATTATCTGGGTAGACCTAATATAATCACAAGTGTTTTTAAAAAGTAGAAGAGAAACACAGAAGTGTCAGAGGGAGATGTTACATGAAAGAAAGGCACAGAGAGATACAACATCACTGGTTTTTAAGATGGGGGTCATAAGCCAAGAAATGTAGATAGCCTCTATAAACTGGAAAAGGCAAGAAAGCATTCTCCTCCAGAGGATTCAAGTGGAAATGCAGGTCCACTGACACCTTACTTTTAGTCCAGTGACATCCACCTTGGACTTCCGACCTTCAGAACAAGAAGCTATGAAGTAAGTGTGTAGTCATTTGTTATAGCCCCATAGGAAACTAATAAGTCCCCAGGACAGAATCTTGGAGAAGTGTTTCTCAGGCAGTAGCAACTTTTAAATGGTGGGACTGGTTTTGAACACAGACATTCTGGCTTTAGGAAATGAACTCATACAACCACACTAGATTGCCTCTCCCTGGTAGATTTTATGTGGAGAAAGTTCAAAGCCAGAAAAGTCTGAACTCCTAGTGACTTTATCACAGCTTTCTTTCTTTTTTTTTTTCGGTACTGGGGATTTAATCCAGGGGTGCTTTACCACTAAGCCACATCCCTAGCTAATAGCTATCTATCTATCTATCTATATATTTATATTAGTTGGAGTTGAATACAATACCTTTATTTTATTTATTTATTTTTATGTGGTGCTGAGGATTGAACCCAGCATCTCGCAATGTGCTAGGCGAGTGCTCTACCGCTGAGCCACAACCCCAGCCCCTTTTTATTTTCTATTTTGAGACAGGATTCCATTAAGTTGCTTAGGGCCTCACTCAATTTCAGAGGCTGGCTTTGAATATGAGATCCTCCTGCATCTCCAATGACTGGGATTACAAGTGTGCACCACCACGTCCAGCTCACTACAAGTTTTTCTATGGTACTTTTCGCTAATGAATATCCTAGTCTGCTTCACTAACTAATCCACAACTTTATTCTTAATTTTTTTTCTGTTGCTTTAGTGATAGCTTTGGAAACATCCATCTTTTCATCTTTAAGAGAAGTGACTACTAACTCAACAGTTATGAGGATTAACTGAAATAATATGTGTAATGTGTTCTGCTTCACGTCTGATATAGCATAATACATGTTCAATAAACATAACTGTAAAAATCACCAGTATCACCACTACCTTTTCCACTAACACCAAATGATAAAGAAGTTGGATCTATCAGAGTGGCCTCAAACAGCATAATTGGTGGTTAAAAAAATATCAAAAAGTTGGGTCTAGGGTTGTGGCTCAGTGGTAAAAGGATTGTCTACCATGTGTCAGGCACTAGGTTCGATTCTCAGCATTGCATAATGAATGAAATAAAAAAAGGCCCATCAACATCTGAAAAAATATTAAAAGGTACATTCAAAATTGGCACATGAACTATCCCCATCTTTTAATTTTGAAATTTAAAAACTATAAAAACTGCTAGGCATGGTGGTACATGCCTGTAATCCCAGTGACTGGAGAGGCGAAGGCAGGAAGATTGCAAGTTTGAGACTAGCCTCAGCAACTTAGTGAGGCCCTAAGGTCTTAGTGAGACCCTCTCTCAAAATAAAATATAAAGGGCTGGGAATGTGGCTCAGTGGTTAAGTGACCCCTGGCTTCAATCCTGGGTACCAAAAAAATAAAAGTAAAAATAAATTCAAAAATAAATAAAAATAAAAACTATAAAACCTGCAAGAATAATATAATGAACACATATAAACACACACAGTCCTTAACCTCCTAGAGTCCCCAACTGTTAACTTCTTGCCACATTTGTTTTCTCTCTGTATCTATATACATACATCTTATTTTGTGTGAACCATATGAAAGTTTGTTACAGAAGAAATACCACTTCATTTCTAAATATTTCAGCATAAGAACACCTCCCCAACCTTGTTTTTCATGACACTGAATGTTTTTAAAAGTCCAGGCCAACTGTCTCAAAAGATGTCCCACATTCTCGATGTGTCTGTTTCCTCATGACTAAATAGCAGTTTAACACTGTGGGTAGGGATACTATTTAGGTGATACTAAGTACTTCTTGTTGCATCACCTCAGGGAGGCATATGATGTCAAGTTATACTGGGATCTGCTAAGCAGTTATTCAATCATTCTTTCTACCTCATTTTGACTTTCATCTAGAAAACTATAAAGATTCTCACTCTCTGCCCCTCCCTTCCTCTCCATTGTCACTAAGAAATTATTTTTAATAATTGTATAATAGTTCATTGCCTTTTTTTTTTTTTTTTTTTTTGAGATCGGAATTTGTTAGCTTTTTCGTTGCTGCAACCAAAATACCCAACAAGAACAACTTAAAAGGTGGAAAAGTTTATTTGGGGCTCACAGTTTCAGAAGTCTCAGTTCCATAGATAGCTGTTCCATTGCTCTGGGCCCAAGATGGGGCAGTGCAACATGGGGGAAGGGCCCAGTGGAGGAAAGAGGTCAGGAAGCAGAGAAAGGAGAGAAGGGGTGGGGAAGGGGTTGGCTCTCAGGGAAGATGAACCCTCTCAGGACACATGCCCCTGCTTACCGTTACCAGCCAGTCTCCAGGATGGATAGTGTGAATGGAGCTCTTATTATCTAGGCACTGTACCTCTGTATATTCCTGCAGCAACTCAGGAGCTTTGGGGAGACACCTCACATATACAAACCATAACATGGTCTAGTTATTTGTCCAGTTATTCCTGAGCTTAAGAAGTTCCTGCCTTAGTCTCCCAAGCAGCTGGGACCACAGGCATAAGCCACCACACCCAGCTTGTTGCCTTTGATGTCCAGACTGTTCCAACTGGACACTGAGAAATACTTTTGGTTTTTTTAAATAACATTACCCTGTCAGTCTATAATCCCTACATGGATAAAACTATGGAATTACATTAGACTAAAAATAGTAAACTTCCTTCAATTTAAGTATTCCAAGACTAAAGAACCAATGACTAGTTATGCTGTGGTAGTTACCAGCATAACTGTTGGTTTTCCAACCAAACAGGCTAAAATGGCTTCTTTCCTGGAACATATCATGGTTTCTCCTACCTCAGTACTATAACAACAGCTGTTTCTCTGCCTGGAATACTCTTTCCCCACATTTTCTACATGAATAACTCCTTCCTGTTATTCAGGTCATAGTATATGTCACCTCCCCAGAGAGAACTTCCCCATAAACCAACATAAAGAAGCCCTCTTGTTCCCTGTCACATTGCCTATTCTATTAATTTAAAAAAATTAATTGCTTAATTACAGAAAACTTCAAATGTACAAATAGGTGTAGAAGAAAGTATAACAGACACCCAAATATGTAATACCCAGATTTAACAGATGCTAACATTTTTGCCACATTTGCTTCAGAATTTTTATTTAAATAATTGAAACATTACAGACACAATGAAAACTTTTACTCCTATGCTTAAGAATTTATAAAAAGGAACTACATTTATGTGTATCTGCTGTGAAGTTTACACTATTCATTCAATAATTTTTGAGAAGCCCTGTTTTATTAATGAACATTATAGGAAAATGGTTGCTTATGCCATTAAAAACTGGTCATTGAGGGCTGGGGCTACAGCTCAGTGGTAGAGTGCTTGCCTCACATGTGTGAGGCACTGGGTTTGAGCCTCAGCACCACTTAAAAATACATAAAATACAATTTAAAAAATAATAAAAGAGCCTAAGAGTTCTAGGAGCAACAGAATAAACCTGAAAGGACATTGCATGCATCTGTGTGTTTGCAGGGGAATTCCACTCATGGGAATTTGTAAAATGAAGGCATTCAAAGTACAAAATGAAACTACTAAGATTTTACATTTGTGAAGAAAAAACATTATTTAGCATAATTTTTTACCACAAGATATTCAAAATATCCTAAAATGTGCATTTAACTTTTCAGTCCACAATTACAGGGTGACCTCATTTACATTCATGTTTTTAATTGCCACCTGTCAGTGAATAATCCCATCTATCTATACACAAATCCACATGTCCAACTGTCTACTGGTGATTTCTCCTTGGATGTGTCCTACCATACCCCAAAACAAAAGGGGCTATTTATTTATTTATTTATTTTTGAGAGAGAGAATTTTGTAATATTTATTTTTTAGTTTTCGGCAGACACAACATCTTTATTTTATTTTTATGTGGTGCTGAGGATCAAACCCAGTGCCCCGCGCATGCCAGGCGAGCACATTACCGCTTGAGCCACATCCCCAGCCCCAAAAGTGGTTATTTATGCTCCCCTCTTCCCAAAACCTTGCCCTTGAAAAATACTAAACAATTTATAAGTCTCAATTGTCTCCATTTTGTTCAATGGTATTTGCATCATAATGGTACCTTGCTCTATCTAGTTCTCACGTTAGAAATCCTCATAAATATCTCACTCTTCCATTCAGACCACTCATTCAATCTCCAAATCCTACTTTTGAGCAAGCTGCTTAGAGAAACATTAGATTAAATCTATTTCTGTAGATCAAAATGATATTGAAATTTCATATGGCTCAACCTAACCAACACATGTGGAGAACAAAATTAACCATGAATTTAATCTTTTTTTTTTGTCTGTTTGTTAGATGCACAAAATAATGCTTAATTAGCATTCTAGATCTCAACAGTTTAAGAAATATTACAGAGAGAGCTAAGGAGGTGAAATGAGAATATTATGGTTTAGATATGTGGTATCCTCCCAAAAAAGAACTTATGTATGAGACAATGCAAGAACAGAGGTGAAATGATTAGATTATGGGACTTGAACCTAATCAGTGGATTGAACCACTGACATGGATTAACTGTGTAGTAATTGGAGGCAGGTCACTGGGGGCTTGCCTCTGGGGTTTATATTTTGTCCCTAGTGAGTGCAGCTCTCTTTCTGCTTCCTGATTGCTATGTCCAGAACTGCTTTCCCCCACCATGCCTTTTTTCCATGTTCTGCCACACCTTGGGCCGAGAGCTATAAACTAAAACCTCTGAAACTTGGGAAGCTGAGGCAGGAGGACTTCAAGCTTGAGGTCAGCCTCAGTAATTTAGTGGGGCCTGAAGCAACTCAGTGAGACCTTGTCTTTAAAAAAAAAAAAAAGGTTAGCGAAATGGCTCAGTAGTTCTAAGTGCCCTTCAAGGTTCAATCCCTAACACCCACCCCATCCTTCCAAAGTTATTGTCAGGTCTTTTGGTCACAGCAGCAAAAAACCTGACTAGAAGAGATATATGAGAATACACACATACACAAACACACACATGCACACATGGAGGGACAGAAGAGTACCAAAGGAGACAATAAACGAAGATAGGCAAAAAGAGATCAATAAAGAGAAATACATAAGTGAAAACGAAGTTACTGCTACTTCCTTTTCAATCCTACAGATACACTGCTGTCCAAACCCTTCCCAACACTGAGAGGAGATAAGAGAAGGTCCAGATAAAGAAACAGGTAGAGGGATGGGGATGTGGCTCAAGTAGTAGTGCTCTTGCCCAACCACATCCAATTTAAATTTGGACCTAACTGTTCTGGGAATGGAGGTAGATTACTAATATCTCATCTTTTTTTTTTTAATATTTATTTTGTTGTAGTTGAACACACAGTATCTTTATTTATTTTTATGTGGTGCTGAGGATTGAACCCAGTGTCTCACACATACAAGGCAAGCACTTTACCATTGAGCTACAGCCTCAGCCCCTAATATCTCATCTTGACCTATAATTCCTTCAAAGAGCTATCTACTTCAGTCCAAGAAATAGCAGAAAACTAGCAGTGCCCTGGTGCTGAGCCATGGCAGCTGTTGTGATTGTTACTGGGATACAAAATTCTCAGGTATGTAAATAGTGCAGTGGCTGGGAGAAATTTAGAAAGATACCTCATGGACACCTTGGGGCTTCAAATAATAACTACTTGTTGAACAGCCATCCTGCAACATTTTCGGGGAGGGATACTGGGGATTGAACCCAGGGGGTGCTTTACCTCTGAGCTACATCCTCAGTCCTTTTTTATTTATTTTGAGACAGGGTTTTACTAAATTATTGAGGCCAGCCTTGAACTTTCAATCCTGTTTCAGTCTCCCAAACCGATGGGATTACAGGCATGTACCATTGCATCTGGCCCATCTTGCAATATATTACATGAGAAATGCTGACTGATCTCTGATCTGAATCATTGTTCTTAGCTGACTACTAGCTGGTACATGCCTATAATCCCAGCAGCTCGGGAGGCTGAGGCAGTAGGATGCGAGTTCAAGGCCAGCCTCAGCAATTTAGTGAGGCCCTAAACAACTTAGCAAAACCCTGTGTCAAAAAAAGGGCTGGGGATGTAGCTCAGTGGTTAAGTGCTCCTGGGCTCAACCCCCAGTACCAAAACAACAACAACGAAAGGTTGACTACTTAATAACAAAATCACTAAACTTAAGAATGAACTCCTCTTGCAGGTTTTTTTCTATTTTTTGTGGTACCAGGGATTGAACTCAGGGGCACTCGACCACTGAGCCACATCCCAGCCCTATTCCTTATTTTATTTAGAGACAGGGTCTGACTAAATTGCTTAGTCTAATGTTGAGAGCCACAGCCGAAGGGGCCTCAGCAAACTTCCAGCTGCCAGCACCATCTGCCAGCTGATGATTGGCTCACAGTGGCCCCAGCAAACTTCTAGCTGCCAACTGATTGGCTCCTCTGCGGTGATGCTCATTGGGTTGTTTCCCTGCCTTTTCAGACCACAGAGCTGCTCATTGGGGGACTTTTTTTGGCTCTGCCCACGCGACCCAGCCAATTGGCCTCAAGAGCAGAAGGAGTGGGGGGGTTGAGAGGCTTGTGGGAAGCTGGTGGTGGCAGTTGGGCTCTGAGGGTTTTTCCTGAAGAGCTGTGTGGTGCGGTGTGTGTGTGTTCTAAAAATAAAGTTGTTTCTTTTGACAAGTGGCTCCTGAATTGTGCCCAGCCAGACTGTGGCAGTCTAAGGTCCTTGCTTAGCATCTGGATGGCCATCTTAAGTGACAGCTGCCATTTTAAGGAAAAAGTTTCACTTTCCCACCCAAGGGACTTCCCTGAGAAAGGTTCACCACTCCCTTATACCAACCCAACACTTAACCTTCCTCATTAGGACCTGCCTGGTTCTGATTCCTGAGCCTCCCCCATAAAAGTCCCAGAACCCACGCCTGTTTTGCATCTCTCTCCTATAGAGAGGTGGCCTTTGTCAGCTCTGACAAACTCTTGTGTATATCTCTGACTGGTCTCTATCTTTCATTTCTCGCTTACCTGTCTCTCGTTCCTTGCTTATCCTTCACTTAGCACCTTTCTTTTGCTGAGGCTGCCTTTGAACTTGTAATCCTCCTGCCTCAGCCTTCAGAGCTGCTGGGATTACAGGCATGTGCTCACCACACCAGGCACTCTTGCAGCTTTAAAAAAAAAAATTAAGTTGTAGATGGACACAATATTTTTATTTCATTTATTTATTTTCATGTGGTGCTGAGGATCCAATCCAGTGCCTCCCACATGCTAGGTAAGTGCTCTACCACTAAGCCACAACCCCAGCCCCTCTTGCAGTTTTTGCCTAAATAAAATTTAAGCTATTTTTATATATCAAATGTTATTTCATTTTATTTCCTATTAAAAGAAACCAAATAATATGGTCTTCCTATTTTAAAATACATCTTAAATAAATCCAACTTCAACTGAGTATTGCTTATTACTCAACTGGATCAGTTTGAATATGAAATATGACAGAGAGACTAATTTAAATAATTTCATAAAAGAAGTAGATAAAAAGTATTAAATTACCTTATGAAATGTACTATAGTTGAAGTCTCTGTGAATTATTTTTTTAAATATTTCTTTTAGTTGTAGATGGACATAATATCTTTATTTTTATTTATTTATTTTTATGTGGTGCTAAGGATCGAACCCAGGGCCTTGTGCATGCAAGGCAAGCACTCTACCACTGAGCTATAACCCCAGCCCTCTGCGTATTATTTTTGTGTAAAATAAAATATAAGCAGTGCCCTTAGAAGTCTATTTTTATTTTTCAGGTTGAAATGTTCATCATTTTATGTAAAAGATTTGACAACACAATTAACAATTGCACAGAAGTATATGATTTTCTTTTGAGACAATTTATCAGATGTGGATTGGAAAATCCTAATTCCCCACAGCTGGAACTCAATATTGCCTACTGACTATAAGGACCTAGCTCTGATGATTGTGAAATACAAAAGTCCCTAACAAAGAAAGAAGTATAATGGGAAAGGTCATTCAGAAACGGGCTCTAAATATTTAGTGACCCATACTTACGATTTAACAATAATGTCACTACATCTATTAAATTGGGCCAGGATAATTAAGCCAGAGAAGAAAATCAAAATTGGAGTTTAAGAAATACTAGGTTATATGTCAGAAACGTTATCTCCAGCTTTTTCTAAAATCTTAATCATTTAACCCTGTGAGACAGTATTATCATCACCATTTTACAGAGGACACTGAAGCTCATGAGCTCACTTGTCCATGCTCTCTCATACCTTGAGAGCATGAGTAACCATACTGGGGGAATCTGGTTTGAAATTGAAGTAACCTCAAAACCTGTGAATCTATATTCATTCAAATACTAAGCTATTGCTGAACCGAAGTATTACAGGTTTAATTTTTTCCTTAACCAAAAACTCAAAATGTTCCAAAAACCCAAAGCACTCTAAAATTCAACATCTTTTTAGAGCTGACATGACAGAAAATTTTATGCTCAATCTTGTGATGGAGCACATTCAAAACACAGTTGTACTAAAAATATTGTATGAAATTGTTTTCAGGCTATGTGTAAAAGATGTATATGAAACAGAAATTAATTTGTGTTTAAACTTGGGTTCCTTCCTCAAGACACATGCATAAATATTCCAAAATCTGAAAAACTCTAAAATCTGAAACACTTAAAACACTCAATCTTTATTATCAACTTTAATTAAGAATAAGCACATTAGGCTTTGAGAAAAAGGAAGCAGTGTGATCGGAAAAACATACCAACCTAGAAAAGTTTATAGTAAGCAACCATCCTTTGTTTTTTTGGTACCAGGGATTGAATCCAGGGGAAGTAAACCACTAAGCCACATCCCCAGCCTTTTTTATTTTATTTTTGATAGTTGTAGATGGAGAGAATGCCTTTTATTTATTTTTATGTGGTGCTAAGGATCGAACCCAGTGCCTCACACATGCTAGGCAAGCACTCTATCACTGAGCCACATTCCCAGCTGTTTTTTGTATTTTATTTAGAGACAGGGTCTCATTGAGTTGCTTAGGGCCTCGCTAAGTTGCTGAGGCTGGCTTTGATCTTGGGATCCTCCTGCCTCAGGCCCAGTCACTGGGATTACAGGTGTACCACCGTGCCTGGCACCATCCTTTACTTTTAATTTTTGTATTCTACTTTTATTTATTTATTTACTTGCTTACTTACTTATTTATTTTTAGTTGTAGTTGGACACAATTCCTTTATTTATTTATTTATTTATATGTGGTGCTGAGGATCGAACCCAAGGCCTCGCACGTGGTAGGCGAACACTCTACTGCTGAGCCACAACCCCAGCCCCTACTTATTTATTTTTATTTTTAAATATTTTTTAGTTGTAGTTGGACACAATGCCTTTATTTTTATTTATTTATTTATTTTTATATTCATTTATTTTTTAATGTGGTGCTGAGGACTGAAGCTAAGGCCTTGCACATGCTAGACACAACCACAGCCCCTCCACTTTTATTTTAACAAACTTTTTGTTATGGAGTAGAGAATAGTAAAAGAAACCCCCTAAAGCCCTCACTCTGAAAAATAATTACATTCTCCAAAAGTTACTATTAGTTACAGAGGAGTCAGTTGTGTGTAATATTTCATTTGATGAGCAATTAAGAAACCTGAATGGACAGAATGATGGTACTCCTCAAATCCTTCTTCTTATCCTCCATGTGGCACCAGGATGGTTTCTGGATTTCACTTCAGCTCCAGGGACCAACCTTGATTAGCCTAGACCAACCACAGCATCTTATCCCTTTCATCATTAATTGGTTCAGAAACCTTACAAAAATGCCACTCTGTGCATCCATGCCCCTCCCTACCAGAAGTTCTAAACTGGAACCAAGCCAATTGATGGACAGAACTTTTTACACCATAGTTATGGGATTTGACATCTCCTGATTATTTAAGTCAGTTTGCTGCAGAATTTTTTGTTAATGCAACCAGCACCCCCTTAATTAGAGATAAGAGAAAAGGAAATAAACAAAGGAACTCTCAGAAGACTATAAAATATACTCAGTAATTATGGTAGAAGCCCTGATTCTAAAGACAGCAACAAAATAAACACAACACTGAAGTGAGAGATTCAAAAATTCTTAATATACAACTCCATCTGGGAAGTTTCTGTATGTTCTAATAATGTATACATATATTTATGAATAATATAGTCAACATGGTTCAAAATTCAAAAGGCTCCAAAACTACTGTTTTGGAATGTTTCTGTCTTCAAGACTCTTTCCTCTCCTAGGCAATAAATGTTACCAGTTTCTTATGAATACTTTCAGAAATTGTCAACTTGGATTTAATGTAAACATAACAGTGAAGTATTTGTAGCTTAACAAAAACTTGCCAGTGTGGTACAATTAAAATAGCAATGGGTTTAACCAAAGCAAAAATCCTCACTTTAAACACTTGTTTTACCACAAATTAGCAAAGCAGCCCAACAGAATCTCCTTCCCCAAGCCAATACCCCCTTTTCCTGAAGCATTACTGAGGCAAGTGAAAATAAAGCTTGAGTATTCTAACTCTCCTGACCTGGTGAGAAGGTAGTTAAGGGAGTGGGTGGGCGAACCCTCCTGCCTACACTGAGGGCCTCAGCAAAGAGCTGTGAGGGATGCCAATTTTTAAGGCCTCCAAGCCAAGTCTGAGAAATGAGAAACAGCTGACAGGAGAGAAACAACTTGGAACATGGGGAACTGCTACTTGCTATAGGGCACTTATTGGGACCTCAGCAGAGAGAATAGAACCCAGATGCCCAACCAAAAACTGCCACAGCCCCAGCACAGGAACACATTTTTGCCTGTGGAAGGGATGCCACGTCATGCCAGGTGATCAAGGGGTAATGTGTCTTTTTCTGCCTGCTGGTTTGATGCAGAGGACTCCAAGGCCCACTGGACAGGAGAGCCATAAAGCAAAAGAAGGCCCAAGTCCTCTCATCAGCACTTGAAAGGGTGAAAGTTGAACAGAAACGTTCGCTTGAGTGCATCAGTTAATTAATTGTGTACATATCTACAACATGTAGTTTAAATAAAACATCCAACTATAAAGATCTCAATTTCTAATATTTTTTTATCTTAAAAAAATAAATTTGAAATAAATTTTCAAGAACTAGAATACTGTACTAAACACCTGATTTACAGTCATTTCTTTCATTTTTTTGTGTGTACTAAATCCAACTTAAACTAAATAGAATACTACTTAGAGAAAAATGTATAACTTTATTTCTATTCATGCATATTCTGTCCATTGCAAAGGAAGGTGTCTAGAAAAATATCAAATGTATTTCAAAGTAATTGGAGCAGGCTGGGGTTGTGGCTCAGTGGTAAAATGCTTGCCTAGCATGTGAGAGGCACTTGGTTCAATTCTCAGCACCACATATAAATTAATTAATTAATTAATTAATTAATTAAAGGTCCATCAATAACTAAAGAAATATTAAAAACAAAAAAACAATGTAACCGGAGTATGTGTGTGTATGTGTGCAGGGGTAGTATACTTTCTAATTTTTCTATATTGTTCAACATTTTAATTGTCATAATAACATTCTAACAATCCCCAAGTATTACATGTCCATTTACTGATGATAAAAGCATAGCCAATATAAAACTACTTTCTGAATTCATCATTCTTATTCCAGATACTATGCTATTAATTCCTATACTATAATGCCTCTGTAATAAGTATATTATACTTTTTAAAAATAAGGATATACTATTACCTTTATGGAAGCATATATCATATTAATTTTCAAAAAGGGATGAATATTAGCAGAGCACTTGGAAACAATATCTGCCAATGTCTAATGTCATGTACCTATGGCAAGGTCAATGGCAAACCTGAAAAATCTAATGGTAACCACACTAGCTCTACACTGGACACTAAAGAGAGTTATTATTTATGAAGCATATCTAATGTCAGCTTATCCAAAACAACACTGCACAGGGGAAGCCTAGGAATCTGGGTATTAACATTTCAGAAAAACGGAAGACTGACACAGGCACAAATCACTCATGGCCATATGCAGTATGTCCTAGAGGGAATAATACCTTGGGATAAAAAGCATACATTGATTTAACTTCAGTAGAACATTTCCCATAAGACATTTATATCAACAATTTAGAGAAATTTGTGTGACATTTTAAACTAACATAGAATTGGCTTTAAACAACTTGCCAAAGAACCATTTGTTTTAAATTGGGAAGAAGTGCTGAATATTTAGTAGAAGGTATGCTAAACTGACATCTGCTACAATTGCAATATAATTTCAAATTTCATATTCATTAATGACTGAGACTTAATGTCTTCATAAATTAATCCAGTTTAGTGAGTGTGAATATATTATTCTTATTCACATAAATGTTCAAGATACTGGTAGCAGCAACATATGGCATCCCAGGCATTAAATATACTAAAATTCTAAGGAAAAGCACAATTTTGAAAGTGCAGGAATCTGTTACCAAGGCAAAGGGGGAGGGGTTGAAGAGAATGACACATACTTTCTCATGTAATGCAAGATTATCCCTCAGGTTCCAGATATGACATTCAAAACAACTTTTTAAAAACAAACACATTTTCCTCAATAACATCCTGAGTTGCCCAGTTTCTCAAGTAACTCTTCCATCCAAAGTCACCCTCCTACAGTAAGTCTATGAATGCCCAGCTTCTTTCAACAAGAACAATGAACTGCCTTTTCCTTTCCAGAACCACCAGCTGGTTAACCAAACACAGAGAAACCAAAACTTCCCTAGTCACCAGATGTCTTAATTTGGAACAGTTAGAAGCAATGTGGAATAACCCAATTCTTGAATTGTTACTATATATTTACTATTTCTTCTTCTAATTCTAAAAAGATGCTTTAAAAAAATTAAACAAATGCTATCTTTAATATCTGCAAAAAAAGAAGGCAAAATAGCCTGGCATGGTGGTGCACGCCTGTAAGCCCAGCGGCTCAGGAGGCTAAGGCAGGAAGACTGTAAGTTTCAAAGCCAGCCTCAGCAATTTAATGAAGCCCTAAGCAACTTAGGCTGTGGCTCAATGGTTAAGCTCCCCTGGGTTCAATCCCTGGTATCAAAAAAGGAAAAATAAAAAGAACCATGCTCTATTACAGAATGATATAAACATTATCAAAACATTACTTAAATACCACGCAAACCATAGTTAGAAATTGATAAGCTCTAACATTAAATCTACCCAAAAGTCCTATTCGAGAATTCAAAAACAAAGCCAGGCATGGTGGCCTACAGTCCCATCTACTCTGGAGGCTGAGGCAGGAGGACCACATGAGCCCAGGAATTCAAAACCAGCCTGGGCAACATAGTGAAACTCCATCTCAAAAGACAAAAATGAAACAAAAAACCAAAAACTCATAAAACCGCAACCAACCAAAATAGAATTCAAAAACAATTTATGAAGAGTTTTAATATGACAGGGTGAGGACATAACTAAATTCAGCAAAGAACACAGACAAAGTCCCCGACCTCAGGGAAGACAGCAAGAGGATAGACAGAATCACAGGCAAATAACTAGTTATAATAATAGAAATAGTCAGTGATGAGTGTTAGAAAAAGTATCATAAGGTAAGGCAAGAAAAATGAGGTAGGAAGTTCTTTTAGATTCAATTATCAAGGGAAAAGCTTTCCCATGAGGTGACATTTGATTTGGGACTGGAATGAAATGATGAAACAAGGTATTGGACTATGTGGGGCAAGAGCCTTCTATGTAGAGAGAAAAAACGAGAAGGCCAGTACAGTTAAGGCTGAGCCAGAGAAAGAAAGCATGGTGTAGCAAAAGTAGGTTAAAGAGGTAGCAAGAGCCATGCAAGAGCTTTGTAAGCCATGGTAAGAACTCTAGAGTATATTCTTGAGTGAGAAGGCCGCTGTGGGTTGAGAGTAGGTGAGAGACACTATGAACAGATTCTTCTAGTAATTGCCCAGAGAACAGATATTAGGGCAAGAGTTAAAATAGGTAAGACATTTGTGCAAAATTCTGGGCAAGAGTTATGATGGTAAGAAGTGTCTGATCTCAGATTACAAATCATCTTTTCAAGAATAAATAGAATTTTCTGGCAAGACTAAATATATGTGTCAAAAGAGGGATCAAAAATAATTCCTAGGGGGCTATAATTACACTCAGTGGCAGAGCACTTGCCTAGCATATGTGAGGCACTGGGCTTGATCTCTAGCAATATATAAAAATAAACAAAATAAAGGCATTCTGTCCATCAAAACTACAAAAAAAATCTGAGGTTTCTATCTGGGTGTGGTGATGCACGCCTGTAATCCCAGTGGCTTAAAAGGCTGAGGCAGGAAGATCGAAGATTTGAAGCCAGCCTCAGCAATTTAGCAGGGCCATAAGCAACCTAGTGAGATCCTGTGTCAAACTTAAAAATAAAAAGGGCTGGGAATGTGCTTCAGTGGTTAAGTATACCTGTGTTCAATTCCTAGTACCAAAAAAAAAAATCCTAGGTTTCTAGCCTAAGCAACAACACAAATATATTGTTTGCATATTACTTTTTGGATATTTACAAACTTTTAAGATAATAATAAAAGGATAAATTGGACAACATATGATTATATAATAGTTTAAATAGGGTTACTGGTAGATAGATTGTAGTACATCAATGCAATGGAATTCTACATGGCAATGAATACTTACTATTGGCATACACAAAAACATGGGGGAAATCACAGATCTGCTTAGTGAAAGTTACCTGACACAAAAGGAGTACTATATGATTTCATTTTTATTTTTTACTTTTGGTACTAAGGACTTAACCCGGAGGTATTTAACCACTGAGTTACCTACTCAGCCTTTTTAATTTTTTTTTGTATCTTATTCCTATTTTAATAAAGACTATATATGATAAATCATTCTACACATATGTTCATGTAACCTAATGAAAGATTTAAAAATTATATGAACAAAGAAATGTTTGGAAATATAAAGTTTATAAATATTGACAATTGATAAAGCATAGTGAGTCAATTTTTAAAATATTTATTTTACAGATATTTCACTACATACCTACTAATTGCATACCTACTATGATTCATGCACTCATCATGTACTTCAGAGTTATTAGTATGGAAGATAGCAAAGAAACATGGATTTTTGTAGAACTTACACTCTAGTATAGATGTAACTTTGTATGAAATCTTGGATTGGGTTTTTTAAATTGGTAACTACAAAATAGTTCATATAAAGAACATATAAATTAATTCAATAATGTATACAAAACTGCCTTTTGAAATTTAAAGTGTCTAATACTATAAAAAATAGTTAAGTATAGATATAATTATTTTATTTTCTTGTTTATTACTCTACATATATTTTCCTCAAAGTCAGTGACACAATACAGTTGAAAATAATGATTTTTAGCTCCTATCTATTAATTTAGAGCCTTTTTAATCTTGACACAGGGTCTCATTAAGTTGCCGAGGTGGGCTTTGAACTTATGATTATCCTGCCTCAGCCTCCCAAGTCACCAGGATTACAAGGCATGTGCTACCATGACTGATTATAATTTCATTTATACGAAGTTTAGGAATAAGCAAAACAAATCTATAATGGAAATCAGGGTACTAGTTACTTTTTTTTTTTTTTTTTTTTGGTACCAGGGATTGAACTCAGGGGCACTTAATCACTGAGCCACATCCCTAGCCCAATTTTGAATTTTATTTAGAGATACGGTCTCACTGAGTTGCATAGCAACTCGCTTTTTGCTGAGGCTGACTTAAAACTCATGATCCTCCTATCTCAGCCTCCTGAGATGCTGGGATTACAGGCACTAGTTACCTTTTGAGGGGATATGGACTGGGAGAGAGAATAAAGGAATTTTCTGGGTGGTGATTATGAACAAGTGTATATATTTGAAAATAAAAAGTCATCATGGTACTCACTTTCAAAGCATATATCTAAAATCAAAATGATACAGACAAGATTGGCATGGCACTGTACAAGGATGACACACATGTTCATGAAGCATTCCATATTCTAGGTACATTTTAACAAAGACTGGGACACAATTCAGTGGTACATTACCTGCCTAGCTTGCGCCAGGCTCTGGGTTTGATCACTAGCACCAAAACAAAAATAAAGGAAACATAAAGAGTGTCATACTAAGACACAAATGTCTCCAAATTTAGCCCACTGGCAATAAAGGAAAGATTTTGACGGGGGTGGGGTACCAGGGATTGAACTCAGGGACACTCAACCACTAAGCTACATCCCCAGCCCTATTTTTTTTTTTAAATTTTTTATTGTTGGTTGTTCAAAA
Source organism: Marmota monax (assembly GCF_021218885.2). Lineage (NCBI taxonomy): Eukaryota > Metazoa > Chordata > Mammalia > Rodentia > Sciuridae > Marmota > Marmota monax. The sequence continues at coordinate 22,514,208 of NW_026693777.1, read as the reverse complement.
CATTACATAGTTCTTGATATATCATATTTCACACTTTGATTCAAGTGGGTTACGAGCTCCCATTTTTACCCCATATACAGATTGCAGAATCACATCAGTTACACATCCATTGATTTACATATTGCCATACTAGTGTCTGTTGTATTCTGCTGCCTTTCCTATCCTCTACTATCTCCCCTCCCCTCCCCTCCCCTCCCCTCTTCTCTCTCTGCCCCATCTACTGACATTCATTTGTCCCCCTTGTATTATTTTTCCCTTTCCCCTCACTTCCTCTTGTATGTACTTTTGTATAACTCTGAGGGTCTCCTTCCATTTCCATGCAATTTCCCTTCTCTCTCCCTTTCCCTCCCACCTCTCATCCCTGTTTAATGTTAATCTTCTTCTCCTGCTCTTCGACCCTACTCTGTTCTTAGTTACTCTCCTTATATCAAAGAAGACATTTGGCATTTGTTTTTTAGGGATTGGCTAGCTTCACTTAGCATAATCTGCTCTAATGCCATCCATTTCCCTGTAAATTCTATGATTTTGTCATTTTTTAATGAAGAGTAATACTCCATTGTGTATAAATGCCACATTTTTTTTATCCATTCATCTATTGAAGGGCATCTAGGTTGGTTCCACAGTCTTGCTATTGTGAATTGTGCCCAGCCCTATTTTGTATTTTGTTTAGAGACAGGGTCTCAATGAATTGCTTAGTACCTTGCCTTTGCTGAGGCTGGCTTTGAACTTGTGATCCTCCTGCCTCAGCCTCCGGAACTCCTGGGATTACAGGCATGCACCATTGGGCCAGCTTAAAAGGAAAGATTTTAAAAGTGTCCAAGGAGGGCTGGGATGTAGCTCAGTGGTAGAGAGTTTGCCTAGCAAGGGGCTGGAGTTGTGGCTCAGCGGTAGAGTGTTTGACTGGCACAGGTGAGGCCCTGGGTTCGATTCTCAGCACCACATACAAATAAGTAAAGATATTGTGTCCAACAACAACTAAAAAATAAACGAATATTAAAAAAAAAAAAGAGAGAGTTTGCCTAGCATGTGTGAGGCACTGGGTTCAATCCCCAGCACTGCAAAACCAGAAATACATACATACGTAAATATGTCCACAGAGAAAAGAGGTCACAAAGAATCATAATAGCATCAGATATTTCAATAGCGGGGGAAATGAAATAATGCCTTCAAAATTCTAGATCAAAATTCTTTCTTTCTTTTCTTTTTCTTTCTTTTTTATTTTTTTTCTTTTTTTGGTACCAGGGATTGAACTTAGGGGCACTTGGTCACTGAGCTACATCCCCAGCCCTATTTTGTTGCTGGGAGCCATTAGCCAAGTAGGTATGACAATTTCCTTGCCAGCGTACCCCATGTTGCAGTGACATTGAATGTAGGTGACCTTGCTCAAGGACCAAGGCGGATTAGGGCGTTCCTGGTTTAGGTTCCAGGTTTAAGATTATTCCTGCTGGGAATAGGGCGTATCCTGCTGCCTGAGTTCCCCTTGAGTTCTCACGGGATTCAGACAGTATTTTTTGGGAGATAGAAGCCCAGTGGAGGTGGATTTGGGCAGAGAATGTGGATTTCCCCAGAACGTGATTGTAGACGGCTGGTGTGAGTTCGGGAATAAAGAGTTGCTGTTTGAATCTACAAGCTGTGTGGTGGCTCGTGATTGTGTGCCCAGCCAGACTGCGGCATTTGTGCCCAGCCAGACTGTGGCATTTGGCGGCCCGTACGGGGAACTTCTGAAGCTTGGAGGTAAGTGAAATTGCTCGCCCCTGAGGAAGAGCGAAAGAATGGGTGACCAATTCAAAAAACAATGTGTTATTGTTTTGATTTATCTTGTTTTTGTTTCAAGCTGCCTATCCCTAGAAATTTCTCAGGCAAACTGGAAAAAATGGTTGACTAAAGGTTTGAAGTTTGTCGGCCCTGAGGAAGAGAAAATTGATACAACGATTTTTTATTCCGTTTTTGTTTTATTCACTTTCGGTTTTGTTTTGTGTTATCTTATTGGGTTGCGTTACCTTTATAGTAGATTAGAAATTAGTAAAAAACAAACCGAAAAGATGTTAAGTAAATTGTTAGAGGTTCAGACCATGGAGAAAGACATTTTAGATCAAGCAAAAGAGAAGGTCTCTCGAGCTAGTCAGACAGAGGGAGAAAATTTAAAGGAAAAGGGGTTGTTAGGAAAAAGGCCACAACAGGAGGCTGTTACTAACTCCGTTTTATCACAAGAGGGCGTAATTCAACCAACAGCCCCACCGATGGAGACAGCTGAGTGGCCCTCAAACCCCGTAGTTGATAAATGGGATCCTGAGACAGGACCTCAAAGATTAGCATGCCCTGTACTTGAACAGGCAGGAGGGCAGCGAATTCACCTTGCTTTAGATTTTAAAACAGTGAAGCAGTTAAAGGAGGCTGTAACAACCTATGGTCCCCAAGCTCCCTTCACGGTAAGCATGGTCGAGTCCATTACTAACTTGGACATGACGCCAGCAGATTGGGCTAGCATGTGTAAATCTGTACTAAATGGAGGACAATATTTGTTATGGAAGGTTGCCAATGAGGAATTTTGCGCGGAGACAGCTAGGAGAAATGCAGCAGCCGGTTACCCTCAAAGAAATCTAGATACATTGTTAGGAAAAGGACCTTATGAGGGTCAACGGCAACAAATTGAATATGATCCTGCTATATATGCATAAATTGCTGCAGACGCAGTTAGGGCATGGAAGACTTTACAAGGACATGGAGATTTACAAGGTCAGCTATCTAAGGTAATACAGAGAGCTAATGAACCTTACGCTGACTTTGTAGATAGGCTAATTCAAACGGCTGCCAAAATTTTTGGGGATACAGAACAAGCAATGCCATTAATAAAACAACTGGCTTATGACCAAGCAAATCGTTGCTGCAGAGAGGTTATTAGACCATGGAGACATGAAGATTTAAACACATATATTAAATTATGTAGAGATATTAATGAACAAGGGCAAGTCTTGGCAGCTGCAGTACAACAGGCTTTAGATGCCAGGCCAAAAACATGCTATGATTGTGAACAAACAGGACATTTTAAAAGGAATTGCCCCATAGGAGGAGGGTTTAACAAAAGTAGGTATCAAAGGAATAGAATACCGGGTATTTGCCCACGATGCCGTAGAGGGAGACATTGGGCTAATGAATGCCGTTCTCAAACCACCATAGAGGGTACTCCCTTATCAAAAAACGGACAAAGACCAGGTATTTATCCACGATATCGTGGAGAAAAGCATCAGGCTCCATTGCCAAAAAACGGACAGGGGGGCCCAATGCCCCGGGGCCCACAACCACAAATCTACGGGGCAGTGGAGGAACCCAGCAACACCATCAGGCTAGTGCCCAGGACACATTGTCCATTAAATCCCTCATCAGACAAACCCGAGGGAACGCAGGGTTGGACATCTGCGCCTCTGCCAGAGCAGTATTAACTCCAGAGATGGGAGTTCAAATCATTCCCACAGGAGTAAAAGGACCTCTTCCCCAAGGAACAGTAGGCTTATTATTGGGACGTAGTTCATCTACATTAAAAGGACTTATGATAAGTCCTTGGGTAATTGATCCCGATTATGTAGGTGAAATAAAAATTATAGCTAGTTCTCCAAGAGGTATATCAGTAATTTCACCTGGAGATAGAATAGCACAGTTGTTAATAATACCCAGCCTACATAATAAATTTCCTAGTCATAGTGTAGAAAGAGGTTCCAGGGGATTAGGCTCCACAGGTGTAGATTGGGCTATGTTGTCTTTAAATTTAGATTCTCGCCCAATGCTAAAACTAAATATTCAAGGTCATGAGTTTAATGGGCTACTGGACACAGGAGCTCACCTTAGCATCATATCTCGTCAAGAATGGCCAAAACACTGGCCATTACAACAAGCCACTCAAACGCTTCGTGGCCTAGGAGTGGCAACTAATCCCCATAGAAGTTCTATGATATTAGATTGGAAGGATCCTGAAGGATGTGAAGGAACTATACAGCCATATGTATTGGATCATCTTCCTATAAATTTATGGGGACGAGATGTCCTAGATCAATTAGGTTTGATGTTAACAAATAACATCAATCCTAATGCGCCCACTTCTAGGGCTAGACAAGGCTTTAGGAAAGAAAAAAGATTAGGAAAACAAGGGCAAGGTATAGCAGCACCAATACAAATAGATCAAGGAACAGACAGACATGGGTTGGATTTTCAGAAAGGGCCACTGAGACAATCAAAATTACTTGGAAATCAGAAAGACCAGTGTGGGTTCCTCAGTGGCCCCTGACTAAAGAAAAGATACAAGTAGCCCATGATCTGGTCAAACAACAATTAGCAGAAGGACATATACAACCTTTCATATCTCCCCATAATACTCCCATTTTTGTCATCAAAAAGAAATCTGGTAAATGGAGATTATTGCAAGATTTAAGAGCCATTAATAATGAGATGGTTATTATGGGACCTGCTCAATCAGGGATTCCTCAATTGTCTGCTTTGCCAAAAACCTGGCATGTTTTAGCTATAGATATTAAAGATTGTTTTTTTTTCAATTCCAATTCATCCCGAGGATAGTCCACGTTTTGCATTTACTATCCCTGCATTAAATCATGAAGGTCCTGATCAGAGATATGAATGGAAAGTACTCCCTCAAGGGATGGCTAACAGTCCAACTATGTGTCAAATATATGTTAACAAAGCAATCCAGCCACTTAGAAATCAAAATCCTGAACTACAAATATTTCACTATATGGATGATGTATTATTGGCACATAAAGATAAAAACATATTGCTGGAATGTTATGCCACACTTACAAACTTATTAAAAAATTATAATCTAGAGATAGCAATAGATAAAGTACAATTAAATTTTCCAATTAATTATTTAGGAGTTCTATTATCCTCAACCATGGTCCGTCCACCAAAAATTCAAATACGAGTAGATCAACTCAAATCACTTAACAACTTTCAAAAGTTATTGGGAGACATAAGTTGGATAAGGCCTTATCTAGGTATACCAACAGGAGAGTTGGGACCTTTATTTGATATTCTAAAAGGTCCATCAGATCCAAATTCACCCCGCATGTTAACTCCTAAAGCAAGAAAGGCATTAAAAATTATTGAAACATTATGGAAAATATGCATTTGGGTAGAATTGATATAAGTTTGCCTTTATTATTTATTGTACTACCAACAAAAAATATTCCTACAGGAGTATTTTGGCAAGAAGGTCCATTATTGTGGATACATTTATCTTATTCTCCTAACACTATTCTTACTAGGTATCCTGAGGCTGTAGGACAATTAATACTCAAAGGAATAAAAGCAGCAAAGGGAGTGTTTGGAATTTCTCCCAATAAAATTATTACTCCATATACTATGAATCAAATTGATGAGTTAGCTAATGAGTTAAATACTTGGGCAATAATCATGTGTAAATCTAATGTTTCATTTGATAATCATTTACCATCTAATCCTTTGTTGTCTTTTTGGTCTAAGCATCCTGTAGTTTTTCCTAAAATGACAAGAGAAACACCTATCATGAATGCTCCAAATATATTCACTGATGGGTCAAATAATGGTACAGCAGCAGTAGTTACCCCAGATCAAACTTTTACATTTTTAGTACCGAAACAATCAGCTCAAAAGGTAGAGCTTAATGCAGTTTTACAAGCTTTTTTGATGTTTAAAGATTCTGTATTTAATTTATTTTCTGATAGTCAGTAAGTAGTTAATGCTATAGTATCTCTTGAAGATGCTGGTAGGATTTCCCCTTCTTCTACTGTTTTCTCTTTGTTTTCCACTATACAAAGTCTAATCTGGGACAGAAAAGATCCATTCTTTATAGGACATATTAGGGCACATACAGGATTGCCTGGAGCCCTTAGTTTAGGCAATGATTTAGCAGATGAAACTACACATGACATACATATTTTCTCTACATTTGAGGAAGCTACAAATTTTCATAAAAGGTTTCATGTTAATGCTAATACTTTACAAAAGCGTTTTAAAATAACTAAGGAACAAGCCAGACATATAATAAAACAATGTCAAAATTGTGTGACATTTTTACCACAAGTTAATCTTGGAGTCAATCCTAGAGGATTGATACCTAACCATATTTGGCAGATGGACGTCACACACTTGCCAGAATTTGGAAAATTAAAATATTTACACGTTACAGTTGATACTTCTTCTGGATTTTTGATGGGCTCCCTTCATGCCGGAGAAAAAACTAAAGATGTTATAGCTCATTGCTTACAAAATGTTGCCACTGTGGGCGTTCCTAAACAGTTAAAAACCGATAATGGTCCTGGCTATACCTCTACCTCTTTTAAACAATTTTGCTCATCATTTGGTATTACTCATATAACAGGAATCCCATACAATCCACAGGGTCAAGGCATAGTTGAAAGAGCTCATCAAACTATTCAAACATACTTATTAAAGCAAAAAGAGGGAATTGGAAGGGGGTATATATCCCCCCAAAGATAAACTTAAAATAACACTTTTTACTCTAAACTTTTTAAATTTGGATTCATCAGGACTTAGTGCTGCGGAAAGACACATGTATCCAAAAAATGTACATAAGCCTAAAGTACTTTGGAAAGATATTCTAACAGGACAATGGAAAGGTCCTGACCCAATGATTGTCTGGAGTCGGGGGTCTGTTTGTGTTTTTCCACAGGGAGAACAGCAGCCGATTTGGATTCCAGAGAGATTAACTAAAACAATTTCTACAGATCGAAAAGAAGATGATTTGACTCAAATCCATAACAGCTGATATCCAGAACTCCAGCTTGGCCATTCTTACATCTGCGACAGTGATTAACCAGGGTGCTTTTTTCAATAGCTATTTTATTATTGCATTTTTCCACATCATAAGGTTCTATTTTTTATTTTTTGAGCTCATACAAACCTAGGTTAATGTTTTTCTGATCAGTTTTATTTTTTTGACTGTGGAGTTTTTAAACATTGCAATGGAGATTTCACCTAGGTAAAGCTACAAGACCTTTACTATTTTCTTATGTGTTGTACGTTTGTGTACACTCTTGTGTTTTGTGTTGTATGTCTGTATGTGCGTATGTCCACATTTCTTATATGAGGAGCGCTCATGAAAAAATGGATCCGAATTATTATTATTTTTTTTTATTCACGTGATTTAAATGGTTTAATTTAAATTAGGTAAACAGCTGTTAAGGATTGTTTTTAAAGTAGGTTAACAGATCTGTTTGTTTACTTTCACCTTTCCTTTTCATTATATTTAATAATTCTTTTCAGGATAATGTCTTTTTAGCATCATTGCCAGAATTCCTATCTTTATCCCAGTGCCGGTGAAGACAAAGATAAAACCAGACTACAGCTTCTATGATAGCTATCACAGTAAACTGTATAAACTGATGCATCAATGAATTTAACTCAACAAGTAATGCTCAATCAAGGAGTCAACTTACTTTGGGAGGAAACGGATTTTGGGAGGAAATGGACATATTGATAGATTCCTCCGCTTTGAACTGCTTGCAGAACTTGCCTGGACTATGTAACTATCGTTTGGTGCAGCGAATTGTGGTAATGCTGGCATATCTTTGCTGATGGTGTCACTAGTGATGCAATTTTTATTTCCTTGCCAGCGCACCCCATGTTAATTGTGGTAGTGCTGACATATCTTTGCTGATGGTGTCACCAGTGATGCAATTTTTCCCAAGGAGCCGTCAATTGGCTTGGTGTCGTGGCATTTCTGTATCCTCCTCCCTTCTGCTAGTGATGGTCTAAAATTTGGGGGCCAATGGCTATATGCTGGACCGGTAGTCAGTGACGGGTACGATCCAATTGCAGTGGTATCAACCTAAGACAGGAGGCTGACGCCTAAAGGTCAGTTTTCCGATGACGGGTAAGAACCATATGTTGAACTGGACAACCTACCAGGCACGGTCCTTAAGCCACATTAACCTCACTCCCCCACTGGCACCAAGGCCAAATTTGGGGGCCAACAGAGGTGAGGCAAAGAACCTCACCCCCCCACTGGTGCATAGACCTATCCACAAGTATGGCTGTATGCTGGACCGGTAGTCAGTGACGGGTATGATTCAATTGCAGTGGTATCAACCTAAGACAGGAGGCTGACGCCTAAAGGTCAGTTTTCCGATGACGGGTAAGAACCATATGTTGAATTGGACAACCTACCAGGCACGGTCCTTAAGCCACATTGCTTGTTGTTTAATTAATCAGAAGGGGGGAGATGCTGGGAGCCATTAGCCAAGTAGGTATGACAATTTCCTTGCCAGCGTACCCCATGTTGCAGTGACATTGAATGTAGGTGACCTTGCTCAAGGACCAAGGCGGATTAGGGCGTTCCTGGTTTAGGTTCCAGGTTTAAGGTTTAAGATTATTCCTGCTGGGAATAGGGCGTATCCTGCTGCCCGAGTTCCCCTTGAGTTGTCACGGGATTCAGACAGTATTTTTTGGGAGATAGAAGCCCAGTGGAGGTGGATTTGGGCAGAGAATGTGGATTTCCCCAGAACGTGATTGTAGACGGCTGGTGTGAGTTCGGGAATAAAGAGTTGCTGTTTGAATCTACAAGCTGTGTGGTGGCTCGTGATTGTGTGCCCAGCCAGACTGCAGCATTTGTGCCCAGCCAGACTGTGGCATTTTGTATTTTATTTAGAGATAGGGTTTCACTGAGTTGCTTAGCGCTCGCGCTTGCTGAGGCTGCTTTGAACTTACAATCCTCCTGCCTCGGCCTCTGGAGCCCTTGGGATTGCAAGCGTGTGCTACCGCACCTGCCTGGATGGAAATTATTTCTGAGAATTTTTTTAGCCAGCCAAGTATGTGGGAATAATTACATTTCTATGTAATTAATAATTATATTTCTATGTAAAAAAAGAATACAAAACAAACAAACCATCATGGAGAAGGGCTCCTAGCCTTGAGAAGGACTCTTACTTGAGAAGTATCTTACTGAGAAAAGAGCAATGATTCTGATGTCCAGAATTCAGTTTTAAAGAAAAAACAAACAAAACAAAACAACCCCAAACCAAAAACCTCCCAAATTGTCAAGAAATGAAGCGAAGAATATAACAGACATCGAGATCAACTTGATGATGGACTTTAAAATAATTATGAATTGACTATTTTGTACAAACCCAGGGGCTGGTGGTGCAGCTGAGACGTTGAATGCATGCTGAGTGTGCAACAGTGCCCAGATTCAAATCCCTGGCACCAAAAACAAAAAAATAAAGTCCCATGAAAAACTGAAAGATAGAAAATATTAAGTGTCGACAAAAATGTGAACAAACTATAGGAAAGACATTATAGAAAATCATATAGAAGTTTTCAAAAAAATTATACATAAAACTATTATATGATCCAATAATCGTACTATTAAGCATATATCCTAAGAATTTGAAACCAATATTCTTTTTTTAACTAAAAATTTTTTTTTCACAATACCTTTATTTTATTTATTATTATTATTTTATGTGGTGCTGGGGATTGAACCCAGTGCCTCACGCATGCTAGGCAATCATTCTACCACTGAGCCACAACCCCAGTCTTGTTCTTCAAAAAAGTTTTGAGATGAGGTCCTGCTGTGTTGTCCAGGCTATTCTCAAATTCCTGGGCTTTAAGGGGTCCTTCTGCCTCAGCCTTCCAAGTAGCTGGGACTAAAATTAGTTATGTTGAAGAGTTATCTATATTGTTCATTGCCCATGTTCATTGCAATACTATTCACAATAGCCAAGACATGTAATCCACCTAATCATTAATGAATAGAGGGGATGCTATTCAGCCTTTAAAAAGAAGGAAATTGTATTATTTGTGAAATAAGGATAAATCAAATGGATTAATCAACTGATTAGATTATAGCCCTCATAATCCCAATTATTTCACTTCCTGCATTAACACAGTAGTTTTGGCGGGGCGACTAAACCACAATATCTGTCAATAAAAGAAAATAAAATTTTCTGGGCATGGTAGCACACACCTATAAGTCCAGCTATTTGGGAGACTGAGGTAGGAAGACTGTAAGCTCAAGGCAGCTTTGGCAATGGAATGAGGCCCTTTTCTCAAAAAATGAAAAGGGCTGGGGATGTAGCTCAGCATGTACAAAGCCCTGGGTTCAATACCCAGTTCTTGGGGAGTGAGAGGGAAGAATAAAAGAAAACTTTAAAAAAAAGTATATGAAATTGGAACCCTTCTACAGTGCTGGTGGGAATTTAAAATATATCAGCCTTTCTGAAAAAGTCTGGCAGTTTCTCAGAAAGTTTAATACCTTTTCATCTATGAATATTCATAGTAGCTTTATTCATAATAGCCATAAAGTGAAACAACTCAAATAACCATCAACCAACAAATGGATAAACAAGATGTATATGCAGCCATACAATGGAATATTATTTAGACCCAGAAGGAATGAAGTATGATACATGCTACATCATGGATGAATCTTGAAAACATTACACTATGTTAAAAAAAGCCTGATATGAAAGATCACATGATGTGTGATTCCACTTCATTAAATATTAAAAAGAGGAAGTTTAACTTGTTGGGGTTGGGGTTGTAGCTCAGTGGTTGAGTGCTTGCCTCACATGGGTTCGATCCTCAGCACCACATAATAAATAAATAAATAAAATAAAGATATTGTTCAATCTGGCACAGTAGTGCACGCCTGTAATCCCAGCGGCTAGGAAGGCTGAAACAGGAGAATCGTGAGTTCAAAGCCAGCCTCAGCAACAGTGAGGCACTAAGCAACTCAGTGAGACCCTGTCTCTATAAATAAAATACAAAAATAGGGCTGGGGTTGAGTGCCCCTGAATTCAATCGTGGTACCCCAATAAAGAAACAAATAAATAAAAGGGCTTATCAGTAGACTCAAACCAGGTGAAGAAAGAATCAGAACTTTCAGGGAAAAAGAAAAATGTATGCAAGATGGGCCTGGTGGCTATGCCTATAATCACAGCTATGTGGGAGGCTGAGTCAGGAGGACCAAGAGTTTGAGGCCAGCCTGGACAACTTAGCAAGACCCTGTCTCAAAAAAGGAAAGGAGACTGGGGATTAGCTGAATGGTAGAGTGCTTACAGAGCACGTGCAAGGCACTAGTTTCAATCCCCAGTACAACTAAGTAAATAATATTTAAATGATAAAACATTTTGAAGAGATACTTCACTAAAGTATATGAATGACAAATAAGCACATGAAAATAGGCTCAGCATTATTAGTCATCAGGGATATGCAAATTTAAACCACAATAAAACACTAAGACACATTTACTAAACTGACTACAATTAAAAAGGATTGACGAAACCAAATGCTGGTGAGAATGCAAATCTTCAGGAACTTTACTACATTGATGGTACAATGGTATAGCCACTTTGGAAACCAGTTTAAGTTAAATATACACTTACTCAGCAATCCCACTTTTAGGTACTTACTCAAAAGAAATAAAAACATGTCTACCCAAAGACCTGTATACAACCATTCATCACAATTAACAGCCAAATGCCTGGAAATAACATTAATATCTATGGTCTGGTGAATGGAAAAAAAAAAACTATGTTAAGATTCATATAATGAACTTTGATTTCTACACAAACACATGCGTGTATACATAATTAGATACGTCTAAAGTATATTCAGTGTAAATGTGCCTCCAAAAATGCTACCCTAAGTCACCTAGCACAAAGACACTTTTAATGTATTTACATTAAGGATTTTTAAAATTTCCACTGTTAGGATACTGATCCATAATGGGGTGCATGGGAAGAATAGAGGAACTTTGGGCAAAGAGGGAGACGAGCAGGAGGGGGCACAGGGGCATGGGGGCAGGAAAGATGGTGTAATGAGATGAATATCATTACCCTAGGTACATGTATGACTGCACATATGGTGCTATGCTATATCCTGTACAACCAGAGAAATGAAACATTGTGCTGCAATTGTGTACAATGAATCAAAATGCATTCTGCTGCCATATATGCCTAATTAGAATAAATAAATAAACTTTGAAAAAATTTCCACTGTTAACCAGAGACTGAAATAAGATAAAGACAGAATGAGATGAAGCCAATAAAATTAAGCCAGAATTTCCTGACACTGGATAGCTTATAAACATGTTAGCATCTTTTATACAATAAAGAAAATTTTTTTAAATTTATTTTTTGGGGGGCGGGAGAGGTGGTGGGGATTAAGCCTAGGGCTTTGCACATGCTAAGCAGGCACTGTACCATTGAGCTACATACCCCCAGCTCAGGCAAAACTTTTTTTGGGGGGGGTAGCAGGGATTGAACCCAGGGGCACTCAACCACTGAGCCACAACTCTAGCCCTTATTTTGTATTTTATTTAGAGACAGGGTCTCACAGAGTTGCTTAGCACCTTGCTTTTGCTGAGGCTGGCTTTGAACTCACAATTCTCCTGTTTCAATTTCTTGAGCTGCTGGGATCCCAGGCATGCTCCACCGCTGGCCAGGCAACATTTTTTAAATGGAAAGGTAGAGATGCTTTTCTTTACATTTTGAGGTAAAAATCGCTACTTAATAACTCCAAATTCATCTATTGAAGGGCATGTAGGTTGGTTCCACAGTTTAGCTATTTGAATTGTGCTGCTATAAACACTGATGTGGCTGTGTCCCTGAGTATGCTGTTTTTAAGTTCTTTGCGTATAGACAGAGGAGAGGATAGCTGGGTCAAATGGTGTTTCCATTCCCAATTTTCCAAGAAATCTCCACACTGCTTTCCTAATTGGATGCATCAATTTGCAGTCCCACCAGTTCCCCACATCCTCGCCAACACTTACTGTTATTTGTGTTCATAATAGCTGCCACTCTGACTGGAGTGAAATGAAATCTTAGAGTAGTTTTGATTTGCATTTCTCTAATTGCTAGCAATAATGAACATTCTTTCATATATTTGTTGATTGAATATCATCTTCTGAGAAGTGTCTGTTCAAGTCCTTGGCCCATTTATTGATTGGAAACTGTGGAACCAACCTAGATGCCCTTCAATAGATGAATGGATTAAAAAAGGTGGCATATATACACAATGGAATATTATTCAGCAATAAAAGAGAATAAAATCATGGTATTTGCAGGTAAATGAATGAAGTTAGAGAAGACAATGCTAAGTGAAGTTAGCCAATCCCCCCAAACCAAATGCCAAAATCTTTCTCTGATGTAAGGAGGCTAATTCATAGTAGAATAGGGAGAGGGAGGAGCAAGGGAAGAATTGAAGAACTCTAGATAGTGCAGAGGGGTTAAAGGGAGAGGGAGGAGGCATGGGGTTAGAAATGATGGTGGAATGTGATGGACATTACTATCCAAAGTACACGTATGAAGGCATGAATTAGTGTGAATATACTTTGTATACAACCAGAGATATGAAAAATTGTGTAATAAGAATTGTAGTACATTCTGCTGTCATATATAAATAAAAAAATATTTACTGAAACTAAAAAAATAAACTCCAAATTCAGAGTATATTCAAAAGGAATATGTTGAAACAAAAATTTAAAAAGTGGTAAAAGCCTTGAACACCAATATTTATAGCTTGTCCAATACTTGTGCTACAGAGTATTAAACACTTGTGCTGTGTCATGGGAAGATCAGAATCTAGGAAGTTCTAAACTCATTTCCTTTCCTCTAAACACAGTAGAAGATCCTGACTTCAGAGAAACAACTAACAAAAGGCATAATTCTGTAAAAGCCGGATATTAAGAGAAAAAAATTTCACACTTTTACAGAAAAGCGTGATGGATGAAAAAGACTGCAAATAATGTACTGTTAACTGCAACTTTACTTACAAATAAGACTTCTGCTATGAAACTGTTTCAATACTTGTGTTCCTTGCCCCTGGCATTGATTACTACTGCCATCTAGCAGCAGGTTCAAAAATAAGAGAACTGAAAAAAATCAAAATGTAACTCCAAACATAAGGATATTTTAACATATTAATAATTAAAGTTCTGCTGTTAATCATGATAACTGAAATTGAACTGTTTCTCAGAAGTTCCTCTCTTCCCTGAACAATGTAAATTATTGGCTCCATATGAACTAAACTTTTACCTCAACTCTATTCTCCCCCAAATTCCAATCTGTTTCTGCCTAGAACTCTTCACCTGAACATGCTGCCAAAACTTCTAAAAAGATTAACTTGCGTCCCTAAAATCTCTCTCTGTTAGCTGGTCAGGTAGGTTCAGAATCAGAATCATTTTTCATTAAAGGGAAGCAAGAGTCAACTAGCCAATGAATCCTACCTTGAAATCCACCCTTCGTATCTATCTCCTCAAGCTGCCTTTACAAGATCCTCTTTGTTTCTCATTATCTCTCATCTGCAAGTGCAGTGACCTACCTCATTCCTGACAAAGAGGACAGGAAACACTATTTAACACCTAAATGGCTCCTGGACAAAGATGGTAAGAACAGAAGAATTCTTGCATCCCCTAGGAGAAATTTCAACCATAAAATTTCACGTCATAAAAAAAAAAAAATTCAGGATGACATTACCTGGGGGAAAACAAGCAAATGTATGATTTCACAAACACTGCTTGATATTTTATGGGGGGAGGGGGTAAAGTACCAGGGATTAAACCCAGGGGCACTCGGCCACTGAGCCACATCCCCACATCTATTTTATTTAGAGATAGGGTCTCACTGAGTGCCTCACCTCCATTGCTTAGTATCCCACCTCCATTGCTGAGGCTGGCTTTGAACTCAGAATCCTCCTGTCTCAGCCTCCAGAGCAGTTGGGATTACAGGCGTACACCACCACGCCCGGTTTAATGCTTAGTATTTTTAAAGTATAACATGCTTTTCTTGTTTCTGTATGGCTGCAGACATTGAAGGAAAAATTGAACTTGTGAATTTCTGTATTTTGTACAATCTTCAATATTTATTGTGTAAAATGTATTCCATTGGTCAGTAAAAATTTTTCCCCCACAATAAACTACAAAAAGGATTGCTAGTCTCTCCAAGAATCCTACATCCTACCCATACTCAAGAGCTACTTCAAATTCTACTATACCTTTATTAATCCAGCATACAATGAGTTTTTACTTCCTCTGCCAAAATATTGTTTATACAGCAATAATAACATGCTAAATATACTAGAGTATTAATATCTCTGTTTTACATATTTATTTTTGTTTTCCCCTTTTATAGAGTATAAAACTTGAGGACTAGTAACATGTTCTCCAATTCTTTAATACCAATTCTACTGCCAGTCTAAGAAATCCTACTTCCTGTAAGAGGAGTATGCATACTAACCCACACAAAATATATTCAATAGAGGAAAACAAGGAGGCAAAGATAAGAATTACATACATATGTGAAACAATGGCAGTTTAAACAGGAAAGGCTCACAAAAACAACTCCTGAGCCTCTGAGGCAGTTATCTTCCCCACCTTGTTTAAGAAAGTAAAGTTCTTACATAAGAAGTAAATTGAATAGTAACAATATGGATAGAACATCCATAACCATAACTTTGAGAAGGTGAATTTGCCCCAAATTGTCACCCCAAAGTGTCAGGAAGCTAAAAAAGGGTTAAAATTTGGAAACATTACCTTCCAGTCTTCCACAGTAACTGATGAACAGAAAGTATTCAACAAACATTTGACAGTTTAAATGTAGAATCTAGCTAGTTCTAGAAACTCAAAAGTAAATAATATATTCAAAATGCTACTTTGATCTCACAGAATACCTTATAGAATCAAACTATCTCAAATTTCCAGTATGTAATAAATATTATATGACATAAACATGTTTTGATACAAAAAATCCATATAATTAATCATTCAAGACTTTAAAAAATAACCCAGTGATTCATAAATTATATTCCTCTTATCAGAAATGCCTCAGGGGATCTGACTCTCAAAATGCATAGCTCCTAAGAAAAACATTAATTTGATTTTATAATCTCAGGGAAAAATAGGGAATATGTTTAGGGGGAATAAAATAACAACTCAGTATTACATTAAATGAAAATTAGTGAGAGTACACGGGCAGGGAGGGGTTGGAAATCAACTAAACAATGTGAGAAATTTAGCTTTAATGCCTATTTCTTGTTTTCTGAAAATACACTGCTGTTCCACATACTAACACCTTTAGGTCTCCATAATGCAAACCTGATGAAGGATCAAGAAAGAAAGAGAAGGGCTCTGACAGAATGAGAATCTCCATAAAAATACAGTGACAGCACACAGGAGTTGGAAAACAAAATGGGAAATGAAGGCAGCATTCCTGGCATTCAGCATGAGCTGAAGAGGTGATGCTGTGGGAAAAGAGGCAGCATTTTTATAGGAAAACACCTGCAGGAGACATTCGACAGGATGGACTTACTTTTTTGACAGGAGGGTTGAACTTCAGTGAATCTCAGATCCTACCTAAACCTTGTTTTTTTTCACATACCACGTTTTTTCTTGGTGCATGTGTGTGCAATGCGTGTGCTGGGATTTGAAGGCTAAAACCTCAGTCCTTTTTATTTTTTGAAAGAGGGTCTTGCCAAGTTGCTGAGGCTGGCCTCAAACATGGTATCCTCCTGCCTCAGCCTCCCAAGTCACTGGGATTATAGGCACCCGAGCACCACCTTGCCATTTGTTCTAATGACTGTTTATTTTGTGTGCACTGATGATACAATATTAACTAACATTAATGAATTCCTGCTATATGCAAGACATTTTTCTAAATAACTTTATTATACAGTATACTTCAGCCTTCCAGACAGCTGTATAAATTAGGTACACTCCTTCCATTTTATAATTAGGACAAAAAGGCTTAGAAAGGGTTGGTGATTTCCCTAAGGTCACTCAGTTCACAAATGCAAAGCAAGAATTGGAACTCAAATCTGGTTGTAGGAGCCCACACTCTTAAACACTTACCTATACTGCCACTCAAATGATACAAAGGACCTATTACACAGCATTTTAACTTTTTTTCATTAAATTTTTTTTTTTTGTAATTGTAGATGGGCAGCATGCTTTATTTATTTATTTATTTATTTATTTATTTATTTATTTATTTATTTTAAATATGGTGCTAAGGATGGAACCCAGTGCCTCACACATGCTAGGTAAACACTCTGCCACTGAGCTGTAGCCCCAGCCCATATAAAACATTTTTAAATGTTCACTCAAATGTAAAGTATTATTAGATTTATTATTTACCCTAAGGAAATTAATAATAATTTGAACAATCATACTGTTAAAATATTTTATTTTATTTTATTTATTTTTTTAAAGAGAGAGAGAATTTTTTAATATTTATTTTTTAGTTTTTTCAGCGGACACAACATCTTTGTTTGTATGTGGTGCTGAGGATTGAACCTGGGTCACACGCATGCTAGGCGAGTGTGCTACCGCTTGAGCCACCTCCCCAGCCCTAAAATATTTTAGATACATACATGTGAAAAGCCTTGATATTAAATGAAAAAAAAAATTATTTTTAAGAAATGAAAATATCAATGACGTGAAATCCAGTGCAAATTGTGGTTACCTGTAGCACACATGCAAGTTTCTAAATATTTATAGGCTTAAAAAAAAAAACATTTAAAATAGTATCAGTTGTGATACATAATAAATTAAAAATAGCCATCTTGTGTAGCTTGTTTTCTTATATCACATTAACACTTATTAATTAATGGTACTGAATAAAACCAGTGGGGAAGGAACATAATTTATTTAACAGTATTTGTCAGGCACTGTTTTAAGTCCTTCCAATAATCACTAGTGTAATTATTATTATTATTTTTTTGAGGTCTGGGGATTGAACCCAGGGCCTTGTGCATGTGAGGCAAGCACTCTACCAACTGAGAGATATCCCCAGCACCCAACACTAGTTTAATTCTGATGACATCCTACAAGGTACTTATTGTTACTACTGTTGGGCGAGGTGGCACATGCCTGCAATCCTAGCAGCTCAGGAGGCTGAAGCAGAAGGATCGAAAATTCAAAGCCACCTGAGCAATTTAGGAAGACCCTACCTCAAAAACAAAAAAGGGTTGGAGATTTGGCACAGTGGTTAAGAGCCTGGGTTCAATCCCTGCTGCCAAATTAAAAAAAAAAAAAAAAAAGATACCTACTAACACCAAGGAACACGTAAAAGAAATACTTAGATATGACAGACTGATCTAAATTATCAGGAAAATGTTTTTGGTTAAGATGGAACACTAAGCTTTAGAAGAGGGCTCTTCTAATTTTCCTATGACTTTGTAGTATTACCAAAGCAAAATTAAATTTTGAGGCATGGTAATATCAACTTAAAACCTCAGAGAGACAAAATGTTTTACATTTTTTTTGATCCATTCAACATATGAAGAGGAAAACTGTCAAAGAGCTTAAAAAAAAAAAAGAAAAAAGAAATCACATATACTTGTAGAATTAAAAACAGAACACTAAATTTGAATATAACCTTACATTTTGTTTATAAAATAATTTTACCATTTTGCAAAGGATGACAGTATTTATCATCTTGTCTGATTCTACAACTTCGCAAGTAGGACAAGTACTTGTAAAAATTATTCTTATTTTATAAGTGAATACACAAAACTTAGAAAAGTTAAACATTTTGCATGATCTAGATATATATATTCTGACTCAAAGCACTTCTCTGCACACCATGCTGCCAACAATTTTATGCTTTATACTTGTTCAAGTTGTTTCGCAACAATTAATGCTTGGCCAAGAAAATTTGGAAAATAATACAGAACACAAAATGGAGTTTTATGATCTTTAAAATGTTAATAGAGTTTTACTAATTATCATGTGCCGTACAATCTTTAGCTAGAATGATGTACCATTTTTTCCTGCCAAAATGAACCTGGAACCCAAGAAAAATCTGCATTTAAAACTAAGAGAATCTAATTTTAAATGCTTAAATATGAAATAATATGGCCGTGCAACAGTATGGGTTGGGTATCCCTTATCTGAAATGCTTGGTACCAGAAGTGTTTTGAATTTTGGAATATTTCCATATTCATAATGAGATATCTTAGAATAGGACCCAAGTCTGAACACAAAATTCACTTATGCTTCCTATACACCTTATATACATAGCCTAAAGGTAATTTTACAGTTTTTAGTGATTCTGAAACAAACTCATGATATCAAACTGTCCATTGTGGCATCTGTTGGCCCTCAAAAAGTTTTGGATCTTAGTCACTTGAAGGCCACTTACTAGATCAAGAAACAGGGCTAATTGGGGGGGGGGGGGGAACAGGGCTAGTGAACCCAATGTGAGCTAACAAATAAGTGAAATAGTTTAGGTATAGATTACTGGGGAGAATTATTTTTAAAATTATATAATTAGATAATTAAGAAAACTCTTCACAAAAATGAAGTGTATAAACATTAAAATCTTCACTGGGTGTACTGTTGCATGCCTATAATCCCAAGACTCCAAAGGCTGAGGCTGGATTGTGAATTCAAAGTCTCGGCAATTTAGCGAGGCCCTAAGTAACTTAGGGAGACCCTGTCTCTAAATAAAATATAAAAAGGGCCAGGGATGTGGCTCAGTGGTCAAATACCCCTGGGTTCAATTCCCAGTACCCTCCCCCCCAAAATTTAAAATTTTGTGGCCTATAAATTGTATACTATATATATCTTCATATCCTGAAGTTGAGTGGTAGACCACTTAAATTGGAGATGGACCAACACTAGTTCCATAATTTACCTGACACCTACACTGAAGACTGTAAGTACCAGAGTAAAGAAGTTGGAAAGATTTCTTTGGAAAAAGTTTATATGGACTATTATAGAATTTTTTCCCTTGTTTTCAACTATGTACAAACATAGTTTTGACCTGGTCCCCTGTAAACTGCTGATACAGAAAATAAATAAATAAATAAAATGAAAGGTTTTTTGCTGTGGATATGTCAGCATCACAGGTCTGGAGACAGCTTAAAAGGGACTTTGCCCAATAAGAAACATTTAGATGACAATGGGAAGTTTTAAAGAAAAGTTTAAAGGACTGGAAACTAAGGACTGTTAAATAGCTGGTTAAATGTATCACCAATATAGATAGCACAGACTGCTAGCACATCAGCAGATCACTAGCTAGAGACAAAATTACATCAGTTAGGTATAGATATGTGATAAACTTCTTAGCTAACAGGATGTAAGAGAAAACAATATGGGTCATTTCCTCCCTGGTCTGAAACTTCACAACTTGCGTTTCTTGCTCTTTGCCCTTCCTACTCCCTGCAAGAAGCAGAGATTGTCACTGAATAGTTATTCTATGTTGAATGCCAAACTGAAGCTGATTTTCATACATTCTGTTATCCTAATGTATCTATACCAGTATCATAGGGAACAAACCCAGATTTTTATTGGGTTCCAGGGTCATTGTGGCAGGACTAAATGGTACATCATTCTATGGTTTGGATGTGAGGTGTCCCCCAAAAGCTCACATGTGAGACAATGGAAGAAGATTTGGAGGAGACATGATTGGGTGATAGCTTTACCTAATCAGTGAGTTAATCCCTGATGGGGTTAACTGAAGTGGTAGGGTATGGCTGGAGGAGGTGGGAATTGGGGCATGGCTTTGGTGTATATATTTATATCTGGCAAGTGGAGTCTCTCTCTCTGCTTCTTGATCATGATGTGAGCTGCTTCCCTCTGCCACACACTCAGTCATGATGTTCGGCCTCATCTCAAGCCCCCCAAAATGGAGCCGGCCTTCTATGGACTCAGACCTCTGATACCATGAGCCCTCAAATAAACTTTTCCTCCTCTATATTTGTTCCGATCAAATCCTTTAGTCACACAGCAAAAAAGCTGACTAAAACACCAACTCAATCAGATCCTGTCTCCTGAAAATTATGAATTCTAGCCACAGATGAGAAAGCAAGGACTTTCTTCTAAGAAAAAAACCTGAAGTCATCAGAGCTACTGTCTTCTTGATGGGAGGCTGTAGGGGATCCTATCGGTCCAGTTCTCTATAAAGCCTACTAAACATTCTGGGATAGGTGCAATGGGACTCAGAGGATTGATTTGATGGTTGAATGGTTTCTTATCATGAATTCCCATCACAAGACACAAACCTATGACTACAGTAAACTGGGAAGGAAGCAACAGTATAAACAGTAATCTCTCTCCTTCAAACTGCAATGTTATGATGTAATAGATAATTAAACAGCATCAATCATGAGCATATCAAGAAACTGAATGCATACATCACAGAATTTTTAAGATAGAAGATAAGTTTAAGATTTACTCTTCTAAAAGAATTCAGGTCTTAAGTGCAGATATGATAGGAATGTTCATTTACCTCTGCTGTTAGAGATAATTCAATGGAAAAGTTGGAGAAGCACCAACCTCCGGCAACTCTGAAAGTTCTTTTCATAGTAAACTGAAAGTCTAATTCACTAGTCATTTAACATGATTTTTTGCCTCTCTTATATCCCCTACTAAATCAGATGGACAGCATGCTTTTATTTTGTTTATTTTTTTATGTGGTGCTAAGGATTGACCCCAGTGCCTCACACATGCTAGGCAACTGCTCTGCCA
This sequence comes from Marmota monax, assembly GCF_021218885.2. NCBI lineage: Eukaryota > Metazoa > Chordata > Mammalia > Rodentia > Sciuridae > Marmota > Marmota monax. The sequence continues at coordinate 22,492,730 of NW_026693777.1, read as the reverse complement.
CTGAGCTACAGCCTCAGCCCCACTACTAAATCATTATATGCTTTGTGGTAGAGTGAATATGACCCCCAAGATACCTAGGTCCTAATTCCTAGAACCTATCAATATTCATTATATGACAACAAAAGGGCTTTACAAATGTTACTAAGCATCTCGAGATGGAGCAATTATCCTTGATTATCTGGATGGGCCCTACATGTAAATATGAGTGCTCTCATAAAAGGGAAACAGAGGGGGACTGGACCGCAGAAGAGAAGGTGATATGATGATGGAATGATACGCTTCGGAAAAAGGAGCCACAAGCCGAGGAATATAAAAAAACAGTAGAAGCTGAAAAAGGCTAGGAAATGGATCTTCCTTCATCAGAAAGAATCCGGCCTGCAATATCTTAACTTTAGCCCAGTGAAAATTATTTCAGTCAGGCTTCAGACCTCCAAAACTGAAAGGAAACATATTTGTTTTATCAGTAAGTTTGTGATAATTTGTTATAGCGGCCATACAAAATTAATACACCTTTTGATAGTTTAGCAGTGATGTGCACATGATCCAACTTATATTAAACTGAATTAACATGAGGATCGTTCCAGTTTAGAAATAGAGAAATTTTCTTGTTTTTTGCTATAAAGTAAATGAAAATACACAGAAATCACTGCAAATACAGTTCCTTCAAAGAAGTATGGTGAAAAAACAAAAGAGATGGGCATGGTGGCACAGTGCCTGCAATCCCATCGACTGGGGAGGCTAAAGCAGAAGGATAAGTTCAAAGCCAGACTCAGCAACTTACTGAGTCCCTAAGCAACTTAGCAAGACCCTGTCTCAAAATAAAAAATAAAAAAGGCCTGGGGATGTAACTCAGTGTTTTAAGCTCCCCTGTGATTTCAACTCTATTTGTAATACATATAAGCTGCAGAAAGGGTAGTCCTAACTTTAGGTTAAAACAAAAATACAACTCAAATAGTGATGAACAAGGTGAGAGAAAAGAACTCAGAAAAGCAGTTATGTGGGCTGCTTTATTTTTGTCTTAAACATAGAACAGCCTAAGGAAAGAACACAATCCAGACACTTCTCAGTTCACACACCAGAACTGTCCCTGAACCCTGGACAAGAAGGCAAGTGATCTAGATAGGTTTAAGAGGTGTGTTTCTATGCTATGTGCTACCACTGTTCTACTCTGTACAGTGGGTTCAAATTACAGTCCAAATATCAGAAAAGAATCTGAAACGCAGATACAGTCAGGTGTAGTTGATGTAACACATTTTATATAAATTTCTCATTTGATCCTCACAACTGTAAGAAATAGACAAATTTGCTACTGATTTTAATTCTACAGTTGAAGAAGCAGAGGATGACTTAACCAAAGGTCCAAAACTGCCTCCACTCTGATGTCTTTCTACTTTATCAGTTTACCACCATTATCATAATCAATTTAATTTCAATTTATTTTAAAGTAATTTAAAATAATCTCAGTTTAGAAAACAGAAGTAGCATTTTGTAAGTAACACAATCTTTTAATTTTACATCCCTGTAAACCGAATGCCACACTCTGCATTTTCCTTTGCGCTTTGATTCAACCAAGCTAAACACATGGACGTGTAAATTAATGTCTAAGACCATTTCTTTCTGTGAAAATGAGAACTATTAACAGCGCCTACCTCTAGAATGCTGTGAGGATTCAATGTTATAATACATACAAAGTGCTTAGCACAGTAGCTGTTATTATAGCACATACTACAGATTTTCACCAGGGTCTCTTCCCTGGTGAAAATCTGCTAACATGGAAAAATGCCAAATGCAGAAGGCGTGAGAGGGAGAGTGAAGGAAAAAAGGACTTGTGACCCTTCCTTGGAAACTGGTGCTTAGCTTTTGCCAGAAAATAACCCAGAGCACAGGAGCTGGGGTAGGCGTCGGCAACACCAGCCTGACCTGCACAAGGCCCTGCAATGCAGCAGGACGTGCCGGTTTGATCCAGGGACTCTGACCCCAGGTGAGAAGCCGCAGGACGTGCCGGTTTGATCCAGGGACTCTGACCCCAGGTGAGAAGCCGCAGGACGTGCCGGTTTGATCCAGGGACTCTGACCCCAGGTGAGAAGCCCCAACACGTGCTCCCTCCTCCCCGTCATTTCCCATTTCCTCGGAGTTACCCACCCTAGAGGTTCAGTGACTCGGACTTTCATGACTCCACCCGGGCTCTAGTCACCTGCCCATCCCAGGACCGTCCCGCTCAGCCCTGCAAAAAGTACCTCTACTGCAAACCCCAAACTGGAGCTGGAGAAAAGTCGAGAGTTCGGTAGTAGATGAGAGCTGACATCCGGAACTCCGCCCCCCCCCACCTCTTTGATTGGATAAAAGCGCAAAGGAAAATGCAGAGGATTGGTTAGTAGGAGAAAGGCGGCCAAAACCCCCGGGAAGAAAAAAGGTGGGGAGTGAAGGCGCCAGGTCTTCTTCATAAACTGTCCTCTCTAGCTAGCTCCCGATTGGACGGTAGAAAGGCGTATGCGCCTGCGTAGACCCAGTATACGTAAAGCGTCACACAGCACCGCCCATACGCTGCGTTAACGGAAGTTTCAACCACCCCATTGGTTGGGATGGAAGTTTCAGCTGCGTCCAATAAAGGGCAAGAATAAAGCAGGTTCCGCCTCTTCCTCAGCGCCCCAAAACTTCCTGTTGATATTGGGATATGTGGGTTCTTTTCAGCGTTTAGACGCTAGCGCTTCCACTGATCCAGACACGGGTAGAGAACTGTTATGGTGACTAGGAGTCTTGTACTGAGGGTGAGAAATAATTTGGAAGAGTCAGGCTCTGAAAAATCAGGGCAGGAAGCCTAATTCCATGTTTGAACGCGGAGGATCCACTCCTTCAATTCCTCACTGGCACGACTGTGGTTTAGGAAGTCTGTGGTTATCATTGGATAAAAAAGATATCAATTTGTAAGTAGCTCCGCCTTAGCCCCAGGGTGCTCTGGGATTTGTGGTCCCGGACGCTAAGGTCCTAAAGAATAAGTGTGGTGGTTGCTGTAGTTTTTCCACATTGTTCTTAATACCTGTTGACGTTTATTGTGGTTTTGATGTGATGCGTTGTGCTTTTATCCTTTCGTATATCAGCACTGTTAAAGGCAAAGATAAAATTGAAAAATGTCACGTGTGCTCATAAAAGATAAATGTTAGTGTTTTCAAGAAACTTGTTTACTGACTGATGTGCCAGGCACTCTGCTAGGTGTTCATAGTTAGTGTGCATTAAAATTGTTTGTAAATTTTTGCTATTACAACAAAACCGCCTTTAATTTTCATATGGGTGACCATTGAAAATATTTGAACAGCCTGGTGCGGTGGGTTGTGCACGCCTGTAATCCCAGCGGTTGGGGAGCCTGAGGCAGGAGGATCTTGAGTTCAAAGCCAGCCTGAGCAACTTTCCGATGCCCTAAGCAACTCAACGAGACCCTGTCTCTGATAAAATATAAAAAGGGCTGGAGATGTGGCTTGGTGATTAAGTACTCCTTTGGTTCAATGCCTGGTACCCCCAAAAAAGCAATTTTTCTAGATTTAAAAGTTACACTTTATAGGATTAAGCTAATAAAAAAAAGGCTCTTATGACTGATGGTTGGAATTAATTCATCTTTGTTTAAAAAATAAAATTATTTTTAAAAATCTTGTCCTGTATTTTTCTTCAAAATCATTAGAGGTTTCAGGTTGTATGTAAATGGAACATTACAGATGTAACTCTTTATTCCCAATAAATGAAGTGTCACGTTGGATGAAAAACCACTTTAGTTCTCCTTTAATACTCTGTGCAGTATACTAAGTGAAATGTATCATTACAGTAAAGATTACCCTGAGTCAAAAATGCAAAATTATGTTTTAATGCTTTCATTAATCAACATTTTAATAGTATTTTTTTTTTTACCTCCTGTTTTATGTTCTTTTCTTTGCTTTTGCATCCTGTTTTAAATCAGTGATCCATTTGGGATATAAATTGAATATTCTATGACTAAGAATAAAACCCATTAAAAACTGTATCACGGCTTCTGTGGTTCAAGGCATCAAGGCTGTTACTGTGTAGTGGTTAGCTGAGTGATAAATCAACTGATTGAATAAATTGTGTGCACTTTGGCCTGTTGTGTATAAACTTTTTTTTTTAAGAGGTGAGGTGAAGCTCTTTTTGAGAGAGAGAGAATTTTTTTAATATTTATTTTTTAGTTTTTCGGTAGACACAACATCTTTATTTTATTTGATTGTGGTGCTGAGGATTGAACCCAGCGCCCTGGGCATGCCAGGTGAGCGCCTTACCGCTTGAGCCACATCCCCAGCCCGTTGTGTATAAACTTTTTTAAGTTCTCACTTAGCAGGGCTTTTGGACGATCCCCAAGTGTTCCATTTCATTTCTTTTTTTTTTTTAATTTAATATGTGCATGGTATGTGTTTCTATTTCTCTTGGGTGCAAACCTAAATGTAATATTGTTGGTTTGTTTGATAACTGTTCACTTTTTTTTTTTTTTTTTTTGGTGCTAGGGATTAAACCGAGCCGTCCCACATGCTAAACATATACTCTACCCCTGAGTTACACCCCAGGCCCTAAGTATTCCTTTCATTCATTCATTCATTCATTCATTCTTTCATTCATTGGTACTGGAGATTAAACCTAGGGGTGCTTTACCACTAATCACATCCCCAGCCCTTTTTTTTTTTTTTTTTTTTTTTTTTTTTGAGACAGGGTCTTGCTAAGTTGCTTAGAGCTTTGTTAAGTTGTGCAGGCTGGTCTGAGTTTGGGATCCTCCTGCCTCAACCTCTTGAGTCACTGAGATTACAGTTGTACACCACTGCCTATTAAGTGTTCTATTTTAAAGAGAAAAAACTTTTAATCACTTTTTTTTGGTGTGAATTTAAAAACTGAAACTCAAACAGATACCATTACTTTTTTTAATGGGATGAACCTCTCAATCATCTTTGTACATCATCTGTTGGACTGTAGCTTAAGGAGTGCATCAAAGTAAATACAAGGTGACTCTTGAGATGCAGGGAGAAAATATTAGAACCCCTATTTGTATTTAGTGTTTTTTTAAAGAGAAAGAGAGAGAGAATTTTAATATTTTTTAGTTTTCGGCGGACACAACATCTTTGTATGTGGTGCTGAGGATCGGCTGCACGCATGCCGGTCGAGCACGCTACCATTTGAACCACATCCCCAGCCCCTGTATGTACTTTTCAACCTTATTTTTCTTCTCATCCCTGTGTTTTAAAAATTTTGTACATGATATAATAGTGTAAACTTTTTGATATATATGTAAAAATAAATTTGTATTGGAATAAGTGATAATTTTGTTATTGACTTATGTGATCAAAAATAAACCAATCAAAAAATCAGTGAAGGCCAGGTACAGTGGCTCACACTTGTAATCCCAACAATTTGGGAGGCTCAGGCAGGAAGCATATGTCCTCATAAATTTGAGGACAGCCTCAGCAATATAGTGAGACCCTATCTCAAAGTAAAAAGGGATGGGGATGTAGCTCAGTAATAAAGCCCCTGGGTTTAATCCCCAGTAAATCCCATACCCCACCCCACCAAAAAGAAGGAAGAGGTTATTCTTTAATCACTAAAGAGCTAGTTTTAAGAAATAGTTTTAAATTGCATTATGAAGGGGGTAAATTATCATTTAATTAAAATGGTAAATAAAAAATTATATATACCCATATACACACATATGTACACAAAATATTTGTATTTGCTACTATTAAAATATACTATATAAGGGCTGGAGTCGTGGCTCAGTGGTAGAGTGTTTGCCTTGCACACCTGAGGCCCTGGGTTCAATCCTCAGCACCAAATAGAAATAAATAAATAAATATAAAGATATTTTAAAAAAAAAAAATATATATATATATATATATATATATATAAAATATGCTGCAAAGCCCAAATTGTACATAATACTGCTTGCAAATTCTTACACTTAATCATATATCTAGCTCAGCCAGAGAAAAGGAACCTATAGGAGAGATACTGTAAGGTTTTGTTTTGTTTTTTTTTCCCCAAGGAATTGATTCATACAGTTGTTGGGGGCTGGCTAGGCAAGTCTGAAACAGTAGAGCAGGCCATCAGGGAAGGCAGGCTGGAATTCTCAGGCATGACCTACAGTCCAAGAAGAATTTTGTTGGGCAAACCTGTTCTGCTGTTTTGCTCTGAAGGCCTTTCAATTGATTCAGGTTCACTCAGATTATCAAGGATAATATCCTTAAAATCTACTGATTATGAAATGTTAATCTTATCTACAAATACCTGATTATTACAGTCATATATATAGAAGAACTTCAGATCATTAAAGAGTAAGATTTGAGATTTAGAATTCATTCCAGAGAACCATGTTTGATATTTCGTGTTATATTTGTGGGAGTAGGTTAATATAAGCATATAATATATATAAAGTATCTCATTTCCCCTTTCTGATAAAATATTTCTGAAAGGAACAGCCCTGGCCTTGGCTCTCTAACTCCCTGCCTTATTCCCCTGACTATCCTTGAGACCCTAGCTTTTTAAGGGCTAGTCCTAAGCACCATGTTCCTTGGCCCAAATCTTGAATCCCAGAGTTCTTTGAAGATTGCCCAATACATAGAGGCCCACACCCAGACAGACATGCCTCTACCACTGTCTCTGCTACATAAGGAGTACTTGCTGGCAAGCCACCAACTCTGGAGCTTCCGGAAATGTCAACAAGGCTGTCCTTGAAACCAGAGGTTGGGGGTGGTGAGAACATCTTGTGACAGGTGCCGGCTGGTTTTATATCAGTCACTATGACAAACTGCTCTTTTCAAGAGGTATTGGTGTTAAAACTCCTTCAGTTTTAAGATGGACTTTATTAACCTCTTTTGCTTTGTACAGATGAAAGTGGGGGAGGAGGTAGGGCTGGTACTGAAAATGATAATTATGTTAATCAAAAATACCACCTACCTCCAGAAAACTTTTTCATACAGCTACCAAAAAGTGATGTTTAAGCTTCATTATTCTCTCTTATTTATTTTTGAGGTGCTGAGGATTGAACCCAGAGCATTGTTCACCAAGGCAGGCACTCTACCAACTGAGCTATACTCTTAGTCCCATGCTTCATTATTCTCTTCCTACCCCTTTGAAGTTAAAAGAATGAACAAATATCAAAATAGCTACAAATGCATGGAATTAGGAGAAGAAGGAAAAAAAGTATTTGACAAACTAGTGTTTGGATCTTCTGTTTAATTAAGGATTAGGACCATGCTTTATTTTAAACAGAGAAATTATGGTAGGACCAAAAGAAATGGCTTGGGATCTTAGTAATTATATGAAAAAAAATTCTTTATTACATAAAATGTGAAAGTGCATATTTACCCTTTCATGTGAAGTTAATCAAAGGAGTATGCTACCAGGTTGACTCTAAATGTATATAAATGAAGAGCTGAAAGAGATTGAATTACTGCCTAGCACGGTGGTACACACCTACAACTGCAGCAATTCAGGAGGCTAGGACAGAAGGATTGCAAGTTTGAGGCCAGCCTCAGGAATTTAGCAAGACTCTCAAAATTTAAAAATCCAAAGGGTTTGGTATGTATCTCAGGTAGAACTGCCCCCACCCCCACCCCAGCTTCAATTCCCAGCACCACAAAAAACGAAAAAAACAAAGAGCTATTGAATTGCTAAATGAATACAACTACACATTTACACTTTCCTTTCTTACCTTTTAGTCTTAATTTTTTTTTTTTTTAATACTGAGGATTTAACCCAGAGGTACTTAACCATTGAGCCACATTCCCAACGCCCCCCCCACCCCCCCACACACTGAGCTCTAAAAAAATAGGAAAATCTTCCACTTTGTTTTGTAGGATTCCTGGAAACATCGGCCCACAGACTCAAATACATACCAATAGTATCTCTATTCACTGTGTGTCTCTTTTTGGAAGAATTTGTTAGGAGGTTGGATTTAATTTTCTAAGCATTATATTAAACAAAATTCCATGCCAGATTAATACAATATCTTAAAATGCACTAAAGATTTTAAAGATAGGTCTAATCATGATTGTTAGGGGTGTGTGTGTGTGTTTTACTGGGATTGAACCCAGGGACACTCTACCACTACATCCCTGACCCTTTTTATTTTCTGTTTTTGAAATAGGGTCTCACTACATTTCCAAGGCTGGCCTTGAATTTGTGATCCTCCTGCCTAGCCCCCGCCCCCGCCATAGGTGGGATTATAGTCCTGGACCACAACACCCAGGTTTGATTGCAAGGATCTTAATAATATGAGCAATAATAGTAGTATCATATTGCAATAATGCCATGTTTTCTCTCATTTTTAAAAATACATTTAAGGTGGGCATGGTGGTGCATGCCTATAATCCCAGCTACCTTGGGAGGCTAAAGCAGGGGAATGCAAATTCAAGGCCAGCCTGCTGGGCTCAGTGGCATAGGCCTGTAATCCCAGCAACTGAGGCTGAAGCAGGAGGATGCAAGTTGAGGTCAACCTAAGCAATTTAGTAAGATCATCTCTCAAAATAAAAAATAAAAAGGGCTGGAGATGTAGCTCAGTAGTAAAGTATCCATGGATTCAACCCCCAGTATTAAAAAAAAAAAATCAAGGTCAGCCTAATAAACTCAGGGAGACTATCTTAAAAATGCTGGAGAGATCCTGTCTAGCATTCCTAGAGCCTGGGGTTCAATCCTCAGTATACTGAAAAAAAAAAAATGTGTTTTGGCACATGCCTTTAATCCTAGCAACAAGAGGATCATAAATTCAAGGGCAGCCTCAGGCCCTAAGCAATTTAGAGAAACCCTGTCTCAAAAAAAATAAAAGGACTGGAGAAATGGCTCAGTGGTAAAGCACCCCTAGGTCAATACCCAGTACCAAAAAAAAAAAAAAAAAATGTTGTGATGGAGATAAATACTCACCATGAGAGCCAGCAGCTTGAATAAATTTGTAATCAGATGATTACAAATGATTACAGATGATTGCTGTCAGGCTCATGAAGTGAAACTTATTCCTAGGTTTGGTAGAAGAAAAAGAACATTAAGTAGATTACAGTCTCAACATGAATATATTCATTTAATTAATTAACATTTCCCACCCTTAGGTTAAAATATTAAAAATTGATGCATGATAATTGTTGGTTTGTGCTACAATATTTATTACTTTTGATAAGCATTTCTCACCTAAACTTGTAGCATGTAATAACTTCTTCCAGAAATCTTCCACATTAAAAAAAAAAATTACAAAAACTTATTTGACTACCACTTAGAACAAAATGAGCAGTGAAAAAAAAGAAGAAAATTATTTCTTTCAAAAAGCAAAATCAGCCAGGCTCAGTGGCGCATGCCTGTAATCCCAGCATCTCAAGAGGCTGAGGCAGGAGGATTGCAAGTTCAAAGCCAGCCTCAGCAAAAGTGAGGCACTAAGCAACTCAGTGAGACCCTGTCTCTAAGTAAAATACAAAATAGGGGGATGTGGTTCAAGTGTCAAGTGCCCCTGAGTTCAATCTGTGGTACTACACATACACACACAAACACACACATACACACACTAAAGCAAAATCATGAGGCTGGGGTTGTATTGTAGTTCAGTGTCAGAGTGTTCGCTCAGCATATGTGAGGCCCTATATTCAATTCCAGCAGCAAAGAGAAAAGAAGAGAATAAAAATAAGAAAAACTAAAATCATAAATGTATACCAAGTGGAATAAATTATAGTATTTGCTCCCAACCCCTAGAATGCTCTAGACAGAAGTAGGCAATTCTTCTTTTATTTATAGATTACTTAATGACCTATTTGGTCAGCTAAGATAAGGAAAAGCAAGAATTTAATGGTTTGCTGGATCTTGGAATAGGTGAAGTTACTCACCCTAGATGTAGTGACTAAGAAAGGAAATGGTCATGATTATGGTCCTCATTTGGGAAAACAGAGTGCTGAAGATGGAACCCAGGGCCTGGGGCATGCAAAACACACATTCTACCACTGAGATACAGCCTCAGTCCCTCATCCTCATTTCCTATATATAAGTAGAACTTTGGGCTTAAATAGAAGACTGGAGGGTAAAAAAATGAGGAACAGAAACCTGACCTTATGCGGCTTATTTTCTAGTAGGCAGAAAAACAATATTTATAATTTATATTTAAAAGTACATAATGTGGGGGGCTGGGGATATAGCTCAGTTAGTAGAGTGCTTGCTTCACATGCACAAGGCCCTAGGTTCAATCCCAGCACCACATAAAAATAAATAAATAAAATAGAGATATTGTGTCCATCTACAACTAAAAAAATATTAAAAAACAAAAACAAAAAAAGTACATAATGTGGTTGTGACTCAGTGGTAGAACATTTGCCTAGCACATGTGAGGCACTGTGTTGGAGCCTCAGTGCCCCATAAAAATGAAATAAAGGCATTATGACCATGAACAACTAAAAAAATACTTAAAAAGGTACAATATTATAAAAAAAAGTACATAATGTAACTTTAGCTATGGTAACTATGATGCACATCCTCTATGCTCCCTTATATTTGCCATCTTCCTTCTCTGATTCCCCCTTTTCCACTCACACCAACTTCCTTGACATTGAACTTACCAATAAATTGTTACTATACAATAGTCCCCCTTTTTCCTAGTTTCACTTTCTGCCCTTTCAGTTACCCACAGTCAACCATGTCCAAAAATATTAAATGGAAAATTTCAGAAATAAACATAAGTTTCATAGACCCATTAGTCACTTAGTAAATCCTCTTGACTATCAGATTGACTATCATAGTATCACAATGCTTATGTTCAAATAACCCTTATTTTACTTGACAATGGCTCCAAAGCACAAAAGTAGTGATGTAACCTTTTTCACAGCATAATATTATAGTTCTATTTCATTATTAGTTATTGTTAATCTCTTACTGTGCCTAATTTATAAATTAAACTTTATCACCATTATGCAAGTATAGAAGAAAATATACTACTCTCCAAGGTTTCACTGGGGGTCTTGGAACAAATCCCCTGCTGATAACAGGGAACTGTTATATAAATTTGAGCATATGATTGGTTCCCACGTACTCCCCTCCTTACTCCTACCTTGGCCCAGTCAGAACATGAGCTAGTCTTAGCCTCCTTGTGACTGGCATTCTGTCTTTAGTTGCTGGATAATGGGAAGGTCTAGGAAGTACTGGAGTAGGAGGAGGGTGGATGCACTCAGGATCTAAGGCAGCAGCTATTTCCTTATCAGCTTGGTAGTCAAATATTCCAATAATACAGCAACTGATATAGCCATGCTAAAATATATTAGCTGAATATTAATTGGTGTTATGAAAAAAATAAAGTAAGCAAAGAGGATGGAGAGTGATGGAGTAACTCGGTACTCTTTTTGAGAAGTAAGGTGGACTTGGGAGTTCGTGTGTGTGCTTGTGCATGCGACATGCAGCAGTTATCTGTTGGATGACTAAGTAGACTGGGCAACGTCTATTTACCTCACACTGATGAAGAGACCTCAGTGGTGACTAGAACTGGGAGTGCCAAAGTAAACCTTAAAACTGACCAAGTCATATTCTTATATTGTGTGCATGTACAAATATGTAACACGAACCCCACAATTATGTATAATTATAATGCACCAACAAAATTTTTAAAAAGTTAACCTTAGATTCTTCTGATGATGCTCCCTTCATCTTGCTCTGTACTGAATTCATACTTCAGGATAGTATTACAATGAATTATTGCTTCCTGCAGATTAATCTGTTGCAAGACCCAAAACTTGTGAGTGGGTGAATTTTAAGGAAAGCAGAGATTACTAGAAGGAGACACTAGGAATATCACAAGTGCACTTCTCTCTGAAGTTGATCTCTTTCCAAGAGCTTGATCACATGTCTTCTGAGGCCTTGAACTAATAATTGTATCCTCATTTTATTTTTAACCTATTTTTAGGACTAGATTTGTCTTCTTCCTGAAAATCTGCAAGTCTCTTCCATTGTGAAAAATAATTTCCTGCTGGGTGGGGTGGCACAAGTCTGTAATCCCAGCAACTCAGGACACTGAGGCAGGAGGATTGCCATTTTAAAGCCAGCCTCAGCAATTTAGGGAAGCCGTAAGCAACTTAGTTAGACCCTGTCTCAAAAAATAAAAGGAGCTGGGGATGTAGCTCAGAGGTTAAGCACCTCTGGGTTCAGTCCCCAGTACCCCTCTCCCAAAAAACAACAACAACAACCTGTGACTCTACCTTTAATTTATTATTTCAATTTCTAGAGAATTTTATATGCTGCCTCCATTTCATCATCTCCCTTTGATCTCCTAGAATATAGCTTTAGTCTATAGGGCTTCTATGAAAACCTCTCTTAAAGGTCACAAATCAACTCCTTAATGACCAAATACAAGAGCTTTCTCTACTTTTATCTGACATGACTGTCCAGCCATCTCATGAAACACCTTTCCCCTTTGGTTCTGCTCCATCCCAGCCTTAAGTCCTTTGGCCTTTCCTAATTGTAAGTGTCCCCATGTTCCACAAACACTCTCCTCCTTCTGTGTTTCCTATCTTAGTGCTTCACCATCCCAGTCAACTACACTGAAACCCTTGACATCATTTTTAACCCTCAACTTGATACTCTGCATTCAGCTACTGGTTGATGGTGCCTAGGGAAGAAAAAGCGTTTTCCTGTACTCTTGCTGTACTCTTGCAACAAGTCAGCCCCTCACCATGGTCTGCTTGCACTTTGCTATAGCTTTAAATCACCTTTGTCTTCCTACATGTTGCCCCTCCCCCAATATTTTCTCCAGTCACCAATGTTTTATCTTTTAAAAGGGAAAAACAAGGAGCTGGGCATGTGGCTCCCTTGTACAGTGCTTGCCCAGTACAGAGCTGGAAGCGGGTAATCCTGAGCACCAGGGGCAAGTGCCTGCCCAGCCCTGTCCCCCAGCGGCCATCTATCCAGGTGATCCTGTCTTCTCCAAGTTCTAACAGCTTACTGTGAAGATCTGCAGCAGCAAGTCATCAGGAAGAGGAAGACTTTCCATTGAGTATCTAAGTAAGATGAAAATGTTGACAATGTAATTTTCCAGAAGCAGAATTTTCATAATCAGTGGCACTTAACCACTGAGCTACATCCCCAGCCCTCCCTTTTTTTAGAGAGAGAGAGTCTCACTAAGTTGCTTAGGTACTCACTAAGTTGTTGAGACTGATTTTGAATATGAGATCCTTCTGCCTCAGCCTCCCAAGCTAGTGGTATTACAGGTGTGCACCACCACACCTGGCTCATAATCAGTCTTAAGATTTACTGTGACCTATGGATTTGAATCCAATTAATTGGAAGATCCGAGGACACACTGATTTGTAGACATTATGCAATGCCGTATTTTATCTTCTGTGTAGATTCTTCAGAAAGTGATCTTGGCATTTTAGATCCAATTCAAGTATTGGTGTGTCTGTGAACTGGATTTAATTTTCCATGTGGATAAGGTACACAATATTTTTGTGGATATGGTGATAAGGGAATGTTATTGGAGACCAACATGAATGAGGATTTCACAAATTAATGCATAAAATAAACTGGAGAAATATGAGAAATATTAACATTGGCAACATTAGTATTAAAGTGCCAAACCTGCCCTCTTTTAAATAAAATATTAAAAAAGGCTACTCCCAGGTAAAATCCAGGGTGGAATTCATCTAAATTTACCATGCAGTTGTTTAACAAAATAGAGGAGAGTATTAACTTTTGTTCTTGGATTTAAGTCAAGGTACTATATAGAAACTGTGTAACATCAGCAAGGAAGGTCACAGTGCTGCTTTTCTTTCTCAGTGATTTTAAAGAAATTGAGAAGTTCCAATGTGATTTTTTATTTCTTTTTAACCTGTATTCCTACACCCACCTAAGGCATTCCTCTACGTATTGTCTATCACAGTGTTTTAAAAGGTGAAATATTTCATTATGTTCAATCCAAAATGTTGGTGTTTTGTATGGATCACAAGCTCAGTTTTTCTTAAGTCTTTCTGCTTTTTGCCACAATTATTTAAAAAGCCAAATATGTGTTGCATGAAAACATTATGACCTTTTCCTCTTAGTTTAAATAAATTCCAAGGTAACTGGATTTCTAAAGCACATTTCTATTTGCTTGATATTGACCTTAGAAATTATTTTTGTGACCCTTTGATTCAAAAGAAATAAAAGCATGTGTGTGTGTGTGTGTGTGTGGTGTGTGTGTGTGTGTGTGTGTATTTTTTGTACTGGGATTGAACCCAGGGGCACTTTACCACTAAGTAACATCTTAGCCCTTTTTATTTTTATTTTGAGACAGGATCTAACTAAGTTGCTTAGGGTGTCACTAAGTTGCTGAGGCTGCCCTGGAACTTGCGATCCTCCTGCCTCACTCAGCCTTCCAAGTTGCTGGGATTTCAGACATGTGCCACCAGGCCCAGTTGTTTTGTCACTCTTTAAAAATAAAAATGTGTGGGCTCAGTGGTAGAGTGCTTGCCTAGCATGTGTGAGGCACTGGGTTCAATCCTCAGCGCCACATAAAAGCAAATAAAATAAAGACACTGTGTGTATCTATAACTAAAAATATTTTTAAAATAAATAATTAAAAAATAAAAATGTAGAGTAAATTCTTAACTCTTAACTAATTCCTAACTAAATCTTCAGTGGACTTTTGGTTTAAAACTGTGCAGTAATCTAAGAGCTTCTTTTCCCTCCCATTTTCTAAAATGATTATAAAAGAATTTTTTAAAAGTTAATTATAAAGGACAAAGTAAACACAGAAGAAAAATATTTTTCATTTGTTTGTTTTGGTATCGGAGATTGAATTCATGGACGATTTACCACTGAGCTACCTCCTCAGCCCTTTTACTTTTTGATTTTGTGAGACAGGGTCTCACTAAATTGCCGAGAATGGCCTCAAATTTACATTCTTCTGGTCTCAGCCATCTGACTTTCCTGGATCATAGGCTTGTACCACTGCACCAAGCAATAAAAAGATTTTAATGATTTATAAAAGATGGAAATTGGAGGGAAGTGTGGTAATTGATTTAATAGCGTTGAGGAAGTCACAATTTAAAGAGCAAAAATCAAAAATGTTAATGAAAAGAAAGCTAATTAGCCATGAAGAAGGCTTCAGAGGCTCAGCACCAAGTCTACAAGAGAACATTAGACATAAGAACAAAAGTCTGCACTCAAAGTTATTGGAATCCCACCCAGTTCCCCCTCCCATTTCAGAGCTCCTCACTCAAAAAAAAAAAAAAGTCAAAAATTCCAGATATTTGAGAAAAACTTGTGACATAGTCTTCATAAAACAAATAAATAGGGGCTGGGGTTGTGGCTTATCAGTAGAGCACTCACCTCCTAGAATGTGCAAAGCCCTGGGTTCAATCTTCAGCACTACATAAAAATAAATAAATAAATAAAATAAAGGTATTGTGTCCAACTACAACTAAAAAAATAAGTATTAAAAAAATAAATAGAGGGCTGGCATGCGTGCGGCCCGGGTTCGATCCTCAGCACCACATACAAAACAAAGATGTTGTGTCCGCCAATAACTAAAAAATAAATATTCAAAAATTCAAAAAAAAAATAAAAAAAATAAATAAATAGAGAAAAAGAACCTGGAAAATAGGGCCAATTCAGGGAAACCTTTAAAATAATTATAAGAATAATTTGCATCCTCAAAATAGTAACAGGCATATTTATATATGATTATGTAATATATATCAAGTAAATATCTTTCTTAGTAATTGATATATTTAATTATAATATATCTCAGTTAACAAAGAATTTGACATACATTGTGTATTATGTATTTTAGTATGTATATATAAAAGCTCCTGGGAAATAGAATAAAAAGAAAATAAGAGGAAAAAATTCTTAGAGAATATGTTCACAAGATTGATTAATATGAGGTCTGAAAGAGAAAAGGGATAAAACAGAGAATGATAATTTGTCAGAGAAATAACATAAGAAAATGTCTGAAAACAGAAGGACTTAAATCTCCACTGCTCACCCCAAACAATGAGAACACACTCTAAGACACATTTGGTGAAATGTCAGTATCTTGGCCTACAGAGAAGACCTGGAAATCATCCACAGTGATGAAAAGCGTGGGCCATGGCCTAACAAAGTCCCCATACACTTTGATAAAAAAGCAAGCAATGTTTAAAAATAACGTCAATTGGGCTGGGGTTGTGGCTCAGTGGTAGATCGCTTGCCTAGCATGTGTGAGGCACTGGGTTTGATACTCAGCATCACATATAAATAGGTAAATAAAATAAAGGTATTGTGTCCATTTATAACTAAAATATAAAAACAAAATAAAAATAATATCAAGCTGCGCATGGTGGTACATGCCTGTAATCCTAGCAGCTCAGGACTCTGAGACAGGAGGATCACAAGTTCAAAACTAGCCTCAGCAAAAGCAAGGCCCTAAGCAACTCAGTGATACCCTGTCTCTAAATAAAATACAAAAGAGGGCTGGGGATGTGGCTCAGTGGATTAGTGTCCCTGAGTTCAATCCCTGGTACCAAAAAATAAAAAAAAATTATGTCAAGCCAGGCTTGCACCATGGGAGCCTTAGGCATGAAGATCCAAGTTCGAGGCTAGCCTGAGCAACTTAACTTAAATCTCCACATCACACTTTCTAAAGTCAGGCCTTCTCCTGCCTTCTGATCTCATCTGTCAGCACTCTGTCCCCAGATTCACATACCTAGTGTGGTGACCACATTCCTTTAATGACACATACTGAGCCCCTTCTTGTGTGCTAGCAAGCATAGGAAGATGGGTAAACATTTTTCCTATCCTGAAGGAATGGTCTAACGGCAGGAACAGAAGCATAAACAAATCAATATGCTTCAGTGAAATCCATGTAAAAGCAGGGACAACAATATTTCCGTGGGAATCCAAAATCCCATGTTTGTGTCTCACTCACCACTGCGTGCCCTTGATGTTGATCAATGTGTTTGAGGTGTGTGTGTGTGTGTGTATGCGTATGCGCATAGGTACAGAAGCACCATGAGGCTCTTCTCACTAGTCCTGCCTTCTCTCTCTCCCAGGGACAAAGACTTTTTCCCTTACATCCTAATCACTTTGCCAGTTTTGCTCTGAGTCTATTTCTGTCTGGAAGTATTACAAGGCAATAATTAAGAACGCCAGTTTGAGAGTTCTAAAGACTCTTATCACTTCTTAGATTCGTAATAGGGAAAGCCACACATCCACTTAGCATTCAATTACTTTATTTTGTTTGTTGTGTTTTCGGTACTGGAGAGGGCCTTGTGTACACTAGGCAAGCTCTCTACCACAGAGCTACATCCCCAGCCCAGTTACTTCATTTCTCAAACAGAGGCAACAGGACCAGTGATCTGATAGGCTTATTTTGAGGATAATTCATTTTGAGATAATTCATTTAAAATACGTGGAACATAGTATTTATGATCATCATGTCTGTCTCCCCAAATGTCCTGATGATGACAGGGACTATATGTGGCTGATTCTATATCACTAGTCTCTATCCCAGAGCCTGTAATTCCAGGTATGGGAAGAAAGAAAAGATAATTCAAGATTTCCTGGAGATGGTGTGATCTAACACTGGGGTGGATGGGTAGCATCTAACTATGGGTGGGAGTGGCCAGGGCTAGCAACCTGACTTGGAGAAGGAGTGCTGCTGGGTTAATGAGAGATAGACTGGTAGGTGGAATAAAGCTGTGAACATAAACATAGGCAGAGGTATTTATGCATGAGGTTGTAAACAGGGACATTATCGTCTCCTGGTCAAGAATAACAATACCAATCCTTGAGCAAGGTGAGTAGGTAAATTAATAGGAAACAAAACTGAATTCCTGGTATGTTCCCTTCCCAAACTCCACACTGGATAAAATACCACCCTTGATCTGGGGCTAAGAGAAGACCATGAGAAGTTTTAGCAATAAAAGGAAAAAGAGTCAACAGCTATTAGTAACAAGCATCAGAGTCAAGCAAAGATGAATTTGAATAAGGAGAGCAAATTTGTAAGAAAACCAGGACAGCATGTTTTTGAAATTCTGCAAATAGTTATTGAGCCTCTATTGCATGCAAGGCATTGCTGAGAACTGTGGTGAATAAAGTCCCTTCCTTTCAAGTAGGAGGAGGAAAAACACAGGTATGCCAATCTGTGCGAACAAGATGGAATATGATAGTGCTGGGAAGAGAGAGAATCTGAATGAAGTAGAGAGTTTTCTAAACTAGTAATTCTCAAACTTTTTGGTGTTAGGAACTCTTAAAAATTATGAGGCCAGGCATGATGGTGTACACCTGTAATCCCAGCAACTCGGGAGGCTGAGGCAGGAAGATTGTAAATTCTAGGCTAGCCTGAGCAATTAGCAAGATCCCCCCAGCAACGATGAGACCTTGTCTCAAAATGACAAAAAGGGCTGGGGATAGGGCTTAGTGGTAAAGTGCCCCTGGGTTCAGTATCAAAACAAAAACAAACAAACAAAAAATGATTGATTATCCTAAAGAGATTTTATTTATGCAGGTTATATCTATCAACACTTACTATTATATTAGAAATTAAACATTTGAAAGTATTTAACCATTTTTAGTTAGCAATATTAACCCACTGTATGTTAATATGATATTTTATAAAAATATATTTTCTAAAATAGAGAAGAATGGGTAGTAAGAAGAACTGTTCTGTTTTATCTATTTACAAATCTCTTTAATGTCTGTCATGTAGAAGAAACCTGGATTCTCATAGCTGCCTTTGCGTGCAATCCATTGTGATATGTTGCTTTGACTAAATAATTTGAAGAAAATCTGGCCTCACACAGACAAAGAGCAGAAGGGAGGAAATTTTAGATTCCCCTTAAATGGGTCTAAGAAACCTTCAAGGATCTCTTGTCCACATTTGGAGACTCCCTTCTCTAGGTTGTACTCAGTTATTTAGTCCTCCAGCAGGATCTATTTGTTAGGTAACTGCTCCCATTCCCAGCACCCGTGAGACAGAGAACGGAGCACTTGTGAGGTTTTTGTTTTGTTTTGGTGCTGGGGATTGAACACAGGGCTTCATGCATGCTAAGCATGTGCTCTACCTCTGAACTGTACCCCTAGATGCCCAAGCCCAGGCCTCCACCCCCACCATTTAAAAGGTATTTCAAGCACAAGGTGTAAAAGACATGTGGGGAAAAAAATCTGCCTGTGCCCCTGTCCCTTAGCCAACCAGTTTCTCTTGTAGGAGGCAACCGGCATTCTCAGTTTCTTGTCTTTCCTGCTGGAAACATTCTGCATATATTAGCTAGTGTGTGGCATAAACAGCCTGTTTTACACTTTGCTTTTCTTCAATTAATAACACACCTTAGAGATTTGTTCACACAAAAAGCAAATGCTGCTTATTGTGGCTATAACATTATTGCTTAATCTTCCATTATTATAAACAATGCTATGATAAATGCCTCTATTCATACTTCTCATGCATGCATATACACAAGTATATTGCTTCATAAATTATTAGAAACAGAATTTTTGAGTCAAAGGGATGTGCCTTTCACAGTTTGATAGCTACTTCTAAAACTGACCTCCATAAATTATCTATTTCTCAGACCCTATTCCACACAATATATTATGAAATTATTTTCTGTCATATGACAAACAAAAAAGGTATTGCATTATAGTTTTGATTATTATTTCTATTATAAGTTTTCCATCTGGTGCCCTGCCCAGATCCCACTTACCGGTCACTGCCCCTACTCTCCACATGCCCCACTCTTGGTTGCTAACAGGTCACAACCTGCATCCTGCTTGGGAGAACGATCTTAAATGACATTGCTCTATTAGATTATTCATTTTACTGATTTGTGGAAACTTTCTATAGGAAGACAGTGCTGGAAATGGAGGATTCTGGCAAACTTAAAGAAATATATACAGCATGAAGACATTGGGAAAATATGGGACAGGGTGTCCAAAACAAAAAAGACACTGAAAGGGCAGGTGGAAGGACGTAAATCAGCTTTTTCTGTTTCACATTTTGTAGGTCTGTGTTTCCTGATCTTTAATTACAGTGATCTCCAAAGTAGAGTTTGCAAAATGACTCCCCAGGGTTCATGAAGAAAATCTTGGCATTTCTATTTGTATATATATTTTTGTTTTTTCTTTTCCATTTATGTATATTTTTTAAAATCTAAAAGCAAGAAATTAATTTTTCCTAAAATTTAGTTTGTGGATTGACATTGTATTTTTACCCTTCCAAAGGTCAGATGTTTATGTAAGGTACGGGGTTTCTAGAGACAAGAGCAGGAATTGTGTCACCCTTACTTGTTTGCTCCTTTTCAGCACATTATGGCACATTGTACAAGTAAAAGGTTTACCAATTATACTATCTAACTTTAACTAAACTAACCCCATAAAGTGGGTGTTGGTGCCCTGCCCAGATCCCACTTATGGGTCACTGCCCCCACTCTTCACATGCCCCACTCTTGGTTGCTAACAGGTCACAACCTGCATCCTGCTTGAGAGAACTACCTTAAATGACAGGAGTTGCCTAACTGGAAGGTTATACACTTAAACCCCACCCCCATGCTCCTGGGCGGTTTGTTTGACCAAATGATAACAGGGTGCAAGAGGCCTGCCTTGTGGCTTCCAGGTGAGACAAGTCTGCGGTACCATTCATATTCCAGAGCTCCTTCTGAGGTCAAACTTAGGAGAGACTTGAGTGGAACCCATGTCTTTGCCCCCCCTCTTCCCCTATGCTATTCTGTTCCACTTATTCTCTTTTTGGTTTCAGCTGAGCTCACTCAGATAAAATCTCCAGTACAAGAATCCCCATGTCAGGCTCTGCTTCTTGAGAACTTGACCTAAAACAATAAGCATATGATTCTAAATAGTCATTCATAGAAAAGAAGGATTGAAAAGATCAGTAATAAAAACCACAGCTACAATAACACGATGGCAGAAAGAATTCTTGTCCTACTTCCAGCACAATCTTTCCTAGGCAAAATATGTGACAAAAAAAGGCAGTTTAACAAGAGGTCATCTAAAACAATTTGAAATTACAAAGAAGACTAATTGAAAAACGGATTTCTACCCACTTTTCTAACAATTGAATCTTTTTTTAGAATTTTTTTCTTCAAATATATTTTTAGTTATTGATACACCTTTATTTTATTTATATGCGGTGCAGAGAATTGAATCCAGTGCCTCACACATGCTAGGCAATTACTCTACCACTGAGCCACAATTCCATCCATAGCAATTGAATCTTGCCTTAGTGACTATAGTGGTTTGATATAGTTTGATAGAGCTTGATAGAGTAAGGATAATATAAAAGCATTACTATTAGCAAAGTATTTAATATAAAATATAATAATATATTATTATAAGGATAATATAAAAGCATTACTATTAGCAAAGTATTTAATATCAATGCAACACTTGAAACAATTTTACTAAATTAAATGTGTTTAGAATTCTGATATTTTTTATTTCCAAGGCTTCTTTTCTTTTCTTTTTTTTGGTACCAGGGATTGAACCCAGGGACACTTAACCACTGAGCCATATCCTCAGTCTTCTTCATGTTTTATTTTGAGACAGGGTATCACTAAATTTCTGAGGCTGGCTTTGAACTCAGCAATCCTCCTGCCTCAGCCTCCTAAGTCACTGGAATTATAGGTGTGTGGCATTGCACCCAGCACCAATATTTCTTAATAACGAATGCCAAAATTAAAAAAAAAACAGCAACTAAAAAGAAAATAACTTATATACCACTGAAGAAATATTTATTTTCTGCCACAGTTAAAATAATTAGATAATTTATAGAATTTTTTAAAAAGTCAAACTCACATCACATTCTTTAGTTAACATACAATAAAGGGAACCTGCTTAGAAAATATGGCAAAGGTACAGAAATAAGTAGTAGAATAAATTATGCAGTGTGGGAAGTTCCTATCCATTTTGATGAAAGTGAAAGTGTATCTATGTCCCAAATTATGTATTTGCTAACTTCTGAGTCAATAAAGAAATACAAGAAGGATTTTTTTTGATAGACATTACAAGAAAGTTATTCCATAGTGAGTTGGTAAGTCAGTGAGTGAAAAAAGGAATGAATAAACCCACGTAATTAAGATTATAGTTATTACATGCACACATGTAATCCCAGCAATTTGGGAGGCTGAGGCAGGAGGATCTCAAGTTCAAGGCCAGCTTCATCAATTACGTGAGATACTCAGTAACTTAGTGAGACTATCTCAAATAGAAAGGTCTGGGGATCTGGTTCAGTTCTAAAGCACCCCTGGGTTCAATCCCCAGTACCAAAAAAAAAAAAAAAAAAGAAAAAGAAAAGTACAGTTACTGAAGAAACCTAAAGGATAATCTAACTTGAAAGCAACCAGTTCCTTCTTCATCTTAGATTTCCCCTCATTTTCAGGAAATCCTATGCCTGTTTCTGATGTCTATGGCAATGTCTCCTCTGACCATCCAAGACTGCTGTGGAAATGACTTTTCTTACCATCTCACTTGCCAGGGGCACCTTGGAGAAGCCCTGCCCACTTTCTATTTTATTATGGATATGAGATAGGAGATGGAGAGGACAAGGCCAACCATTAAGATCACCTTAATATTTTTAGTATTTTCAAGGAAGTGGTGTATGTTCCAGTGACAACGAGAAATTTTGCTATATCTAGCTTTGTTTCTTGCTCTTCTTTCTGTGGTCATGACATATGGACTGATAAAGCCCTATGAACTTCTGGCAACCTGCCCATGTTATCTATGCCTTATCCTCCCACCCTCACCATTAAAGTGATGTGTTTCTTAGTGACAGAAATGCTATTTTATTCATCTTTAGGGACATATGTTTAATAACTGCCCAACAAATATCAGTTGAATCAATGTCTTTTCATTATTTGAAAAGTTAGATATTATGTGTCATTTATAACCCCTCCACATTCTAGCCATAAAAATCCTAGTTTTTCTGAATTAAACATTCTTTTCCTCTCTCATTCTTAGTCATGCTCTTCCTTTTGTTCTGGGTTATATCTTAGTTACTGCTTCAGCTGTGGAGCCAAGAAAAAATGATAATCAAGTAGAAATTTGATTAGGAAAAAAAAAGTATTCCAGAGAGGTTATTTTTTAAATTAGTTACTTTTTTTTTATTTTACACAATATCTTTATTTATTTATGTGTGTGCTGAGCATCAAACCCAGGGCCTCACATGTACTAGGCGAGTGCTCTACCACTGAGTCACAACCCCAGCCCCCTAATTAGTTGCTTAATAAAAACAATTTTTTTTTATTGTTTATTCATGGGAAAATAATTTTTTCTTTATTACTTTGTTTTTTTTTTTTTTTTTTTTTTAGTGGAGCACTGACTTCATTAGAACAGATGAATTTTCTGTAATGTGGTTACAATGCTAACACATATGGAATCAAATACTTCTTGTCTGATATACATTCTTGTCTGTAGTAACGTGTCTTCACTGACAAGTTATTATAACAAGAAGGTTGGAACCAGATTGCACAAACTTCTCCATGGTATCATTGGTCTAATTATTTTAATAAAATAATACTTTAAATTTTCAGTATAGCCACTTTACAATAAATAGTTTTTAGTGATATGTTGAATAGACTTCGCCATCATCCATAAGGAAAGGAGAACAGTAAAACATCAAGTCCCTGAATGTCCCCTTTCTATTCCCAAAAATCTAGCCAAGTTAAGGGAACAATGAGAGCAAGCCTGGGCCAGAAAGTCCAGATACACATTATCTTGAAGGACACAGGCTTTCTCTCATGCACACTGGGAACTAGGACAAGTTAGCGTTATCTGTAGAAAGCTACTTTCTTGCACATATGCCAGCCCATCACTCCTTGGGATGCTGGTCATACAAGCTCACTAAGCAGGCTAATGCTGACGCTGTCACTGTTTCTGCAGGCGAACATATAAAACCCCCCTCTGAGTGGGGATGAGCACAGAACCAAGGGCACTGTGAAGAGGACATGTGTCAATGGTCCAGCCAGTTGCCACTGGACAAAGTGCTATGAGAAATAGAGGAGCTTTTTTCTGGAACAGGGTTGTGAGGGACAGAAGTGATACCAGTTAAGCCTGTTGCCATTAAACTCTTCTTGGGGCAATTACTGATCTCTTGAAAGCTTTCCCCAATAAATCCTGTGTCTCCCATGCTGTCTCTAGTCATTTTCTTTGGCCTTTCAGCAATCTAACCAATGGGCCTGGCACAACTGGGCAATGGACACGACAGCATAAAATTTTTTTATACAACAGACTGATTCTCCAGTATTTTGTGGCAAAATACTTAATAAAATAGGCCAAAGTGAAGATAAATAGTGCAATTTTCTTTTATAAAAAAGGAAAGCTTTTTAAATATTTCCTGACCTTTCCTGTATGAACAAGCAAATCTTGCACTATGCAGATATTAATTTGGGGAATAGGAAAGAAAAAAAATAAAAGAACACTTATCTGTTCCTTCAAGGTAACAGTGACATTTTAACAATGAATGGAAACGTAATTTCTTATCAAAAGCAAGTGTAATTTGAAGTGTTTGTGTCATTCTGTAATTTTATTGCTGAAAATTATGTTTGTCACCTATAAAAATTCAAGTACAATGAAATTTAGAAACAGAATTGTCAAACCTGTTTGAAATTTTTAAGATTTACAGTGGATTTGAATTCATTTTTCTTTTCTTCCTCCCTCCCTCCCTCCCTTCCTTCCTTCCTTCCTTTTTTGTGGGTGGGGAGGGTACCAGTGATTGAACTCAGGGGCAGTTGACCATTGAGCCACATCCCCAGGCCTATTTCATATTTTATTGAGAGACACTGGGTTACTTAGTGCCTCGCTTTTGTTTAAGCTGCCTCTGAACTCACAATCCTCCAGCTTTAGCCTCCTGAGCTGCTGGGATTACAGGCATGTGCCACCACACAGGCCTGAATTAATTTTTCTAAAAATAAAAATGCAGCCGGGCATGTTGGTCAGTGCCTGTAATCCCAGAGACTTGGGAAGCTGAGGCAGGAGGATTTCAAGTTTGAGACCAGCCTCAGCAATTTAGCAAGGCCCTAAGCAACTTCATGAGACTGTCTCAAAAATAAAAAAAACACAGGGCTGGGGATGTGGCTCAAGCGGTAGCGCGCTCGCCTGGCATGTGTGCGGCCTGGGTTCGATCCTCAGCACCACATATACAAACAAAGATGTTGTGTCCGCCGAAAACTAAAAAAAAAAAAAAAAAAATATATATATATATATATATATATATATATAATAAAAAAATAAAAAATAAAAAAACACAAGTTTGAGACAGGGTCTCACTGAGTTGCTTAGGGCCTCACCATTGCTGAGGCTGGCTTTGATCTCACTATCCTCAGCCTCCCAAGCTACTGGGATAACAGGTGTGAGCCACTACACCACCAGCCTGGGCAACATGGTGAGACGCTATATCAAAATAAAGTAAAAAAGGGCTGGGGATATGACTTAATGATAGAGCACTTGCCTAGCATGAGCAAGGCACAAAATACAAAATAGGGCGGGGCATGTGGCTCAGTTGCCAAGTGCCCCTGGGTTCAATCCTGGTACCAAAAAAAAAAAAAAAGTAAAATATGGAATACTAAAGAAAGAAACTGAAAAAGATACTAGAAGATGGCAAGACCTCTCATGTTGTTGGAGAGGCAGAATTAATATTGTCAAAATGGTCATATTACCAAAAGTAATCCACAGATTCAATGTGAGCCCCATCAAAATACCAATGACATTCTTCATAGAACTTGAAAATACAAACCCCAAATTCATATGGGAGAGTAAAAGACCCAGAATAGACAAGGTAATCCAGACCAAGAAGAGTGAGCAGGAGGCATCACAATATCTGGTCTCAGTAAGTCTCCTAAAGCTCAAAAAACAAAACCAAATGTTAGTGATTGAGATGGCATCCAATTAGAAAGCTTCTGTGCTGGGCACAGTGGCACAGGCCTATAATCCCAGTGACTCAGGAAGCTAAAGCAGGTTGACTGCAAACTTGAAGTCAGCCTCAGGAACTTAGTGAGGCCCTCAGCAACTTAGCAAGATCCTGTCTCAAAATAAAAAATAAAAATGGGGATGTAGCTTAGTGGTAAAGTGTTCCCCAGGTTCAATCCCCAGTATGAAAACAAAAAAAATAGTTTTTTTAAAAAATATATTTTTTAGTTGCAGTTGGACACAATACCTTTATTTTATTTATTTTTATGTGGTGCTGAGGATTGAACCCAGATCCTCAAACATTCTAGGTTCTACCGCTGAGCCACAACCCCAGCCCCACGGCCCCCTGGCAAAACAAAAGTTTTGTATAGCAAAGGAAATAATAATTCTGGATTCGAAGAGAAGGTCTACAGAATGGGAGAAAATCTTTGCCAGCTGTTCTTCCAACAGGGTATGGATATCCATACTACATAAAGAGTACAAAAAAATTTAACATCAAATATAAATAAACAAACAAACAAACTAGTTAATAAATGGGCAAATGATCTAAACAGACATTTCTCAAGAGAAGAAATGCAAATGGCCCATAAATATATGAAAAAAATGTTCAACATCCTTAGCAATCAGGAAAATGCAAATCAAAACTATACTGAGATTTCATCGTACTCCAGTTAGAATGGCACTCATCAAAAATACAAATTACAATGCTGGAGAGGATGTGGTGGGGAGGTACACTTATGCATTGTTGGTTTGACTGCAAATTAGTACACACACTTTCGAAAGCAGTATGGCAACCTGAAAAGAGTAGGAATGAATCCACCATGTAAACCCAGCTGAACTTACTTCCTGGGATTTATCCAAAAGAATTAAAATCAGCATATTATTGTGATACAAACACATCAATATTTATAGCAGCACAATTCACAATAGCAAAGTTATGGAAACAGATGCCCAGCAACAGACGAATGGATTCGGACAGTGTGGTATATACACAATGGAGTTCTACTCAGTCATAAGGAAAAATGAAATTTTGTCATTTACTAGTAAATGGATAGAACTGGAGAACATTATGGTAAGTGAAATGAGCCAGACTCTGAAAGTCAAAGGTTGAATATTTTTCTCATGCAAAACTAGAGAGCAAGAAGAGAGAGGAAAAAGAAGGAGGAGGAATAAAATAAAAGGGGAATCACAAAAATACAGGGGAAACCAATAAAGTAGAAGAAGGGGTATCAAGAGGGAGGGAAGAGGGGTGAACTTAGGGAAGTACTGGGAATGAAACTGACCAAATTATGCTATGTTCATGGATGAATATATGACATTAAGTCTCAATTATATATATAATTATAACACTAACTGAAACAATGTTAGAAAGGAGATCAGTAGAGCAAGCAGATCAGGAGAGAGAAGCAGGGAGGCAAAAAAAGAAGTACTGGGGAATGAGACTGATCAAATTATGTTACATGCATATATGTCTATGGCATAATGAATCCCACTTTTATGTGTCATTATTATGCACCAATAATGAAAATTAAAATAATAAAATTCTAAAGGCAGCTGGTTACAAATCTCATATACAAAACTCAATAGCTTTGCCATAAATTTAAAAAGAAAGTTACAATAGCTGAGCACAGTGGCTACTTGGGGAGCTGAGGTAGGGCAAGTTCAAGGCCAGCCTAGGTAACTTAGACCCTATCTCAAAATTAAAAACAAAAAGGGATAGAGGCAGGTATGGTGGCACAGGCCTATAATCTTAGCACCTCGGGAGGCTGAGGGAGGAGGATCTTGTGTCCAAAGCCAGCCTCAGCAATGGTGAGGCACTAAGCAACTCAGTGAGACCCTGTCTCTAAATAAAATACAAAATAGGGCTGGGGATGTGGCTCAGTGGTTGAGTGCAGCTGGGTTCAATCCCCGATACCAAAAAAAAAAAAAGGGCGGGGGGTAGGAATGTAACTCAATGGCAGGGCATCCCTGGGTTCACTCCTTAGTGCTAAAAAAGTTTTTAAAGAAAGAAAAGAAAAATGAAGAAATGTGCAGGGTCAGTATGAAGTCAATTGAAGATATTGAAGATGTCTTGAGTGTATTATCCAGTTATCACTTCTCAGGAAACACTGTATGGACCCCCCATCATAGATAAAATCACTTAATATAAAACCCACCATAAGCCAGGCATGGTGGCACTCGCCTGTAATCCCAGTGGCTCAGGAGGCAGAGGCAGGAGGATTGCAGTGAGACCTTGGCTCTAATAAAATACAAAAAAGAGCTGGGGATATTGCTCAGTGGTTAAGGACCCCCGGATTCACTTTCCAGTAGCAAAACAACAACAAAACCACCATAAGAGTATTTATCTCCCTCTTAGCATTAAAACCATGATTTTTATGCCTATTGGTACAAATATGTGTTTAATCCCTTTCTGCTCTTCTGGATTTCATAAGATCCAAGATAACAGATATATTTTGGTTACATTTATATTTCCAGTGCAAAGTAGAATTCTTGGCATACTAGGATCTCAGTATTTGTTGAGTGAATGAATGAACAAATGAATAAGGAAGGAAAGACATATATTATGCTTGGTGAAAAAGATTTAATATTGTAGGAGTATTATGTCTAGGTAAATTAAGCTATACATAGAATATAATGATGAAGACCAACAATATTTTTTTTCAAACTTGACAGAATTTTCTTAGAATTTATCTAGATTCTGGAGACAGATGGTAGTAATGGTTGTATAACAATGAGAAGGTACTTAACACTATGAAACTGTGATTAAAATGAATGAATACAAATTTGACTGATAAAATATTTAGAAATATGAAAATATTCCCAAAACACTTTTAAAATAGCATTTGGCTGGATGTGGGAGTGCACAACTATATTCCCAGTGACTTAGGAAGGCGAGGCAGGAGGATTGCAAGTTTGAGGCCAGCCTTAGTAACTCAGCAAGACCTTAAGCTTGTATCAAAATAAAAAATAAAAAGGGCTGGGGATGTGGCTCAGTGGTAGACTGCCCCTGGATTCAATCCCCAGTGTCTAAAAAAAAAAAAGTGAGCATTATCCCACTCTGTCTCCCCACTCCTCTTCCCAGTGGCAATCGCTACAACCAATTTCTTGGATATCATTCCAGAGATATTCTGGGTACATGTACACGTGCATGTGTGCACGTGCACACACACACACACACACACATCTGGTTTTAGTCATTAAGTGGAAGCCTACTTTTCTTCCCCTTCTTCTTTTTCTTTGAAATACTTGGGAATTAATTCCGTGTAAGTATGTATAGAGTTTGCCCTCTTTTTTGTTGTTATTATCTATTCAAAACGTTCCCTTATAATACTGTATATGTGATATTATATAAGTGGAATATATATTTACCATATGAAATATGGTAAATATTTCTATGATATATGTATCATAGAGAATGGGATAGTATGCAAAGAGCTCTCACAAACCAGCAAGACAACCCTAAGGAAAATTTAACAAAAGATATGAATATATAAAGCAAATAAAAAAATAAACATTTGGAAAAATGCTTAACCTTATAAATAAGTAAATGTAAAATGAAACAATAAAAATAATTATCAAAATGAGGCATTTTTTATTCAGAATGAAAAAACAGGAAAGTTCAATAAACATCCTGTCAAAGCTGGTGGTAAATTGGAAAAGAGGTCCTCTTATATATCATTAGAAGTAATGTAAATTGATACAAGGTATCTGGAGGGCAATTTGAAAACATCTGTCAACATAAAAAAATTCACAAAAGTTCTGACTAATCACTTCCACTTCTCATAAATGAATAAAATGTGTTTGAAATGATGGTCACTGTATGACTCTCATTTTTACTTTTTTTTTTTTTCCCTGTACTGAGGATTGAACCCCGGGGGCCTTGTGTGTGCTGGGCAATACTCCAGCATGCGCATATATATAGGGGCAGGTATGGTGGCACAGGCCTGTAATCCTAGCAGTTTGGGAGGCTGAGGCAGGAGGATCTTGTGTCCAAAGCCAGCCTCAGCAATGGTGAGGCACAAAGCAACTCAGTGAGACCCTGTCTCTAAATAAAATACAAAATATATTTATTTATTTAGTTGCTGATGGTCCTTTATCTTACTTATTTATTTGTATGTGGTTCTGATAATCAAACCCAGTGCCTCACACATGCAAGGCAAGTGCTCTACCACTGAGCCACAACCATAGCTCCGTACTCTAGCTCATTTTAATTTACTTTGAGATAGGATTTCACTAAATTGCCCAGGCTAGGGGCTGGGGCATAGCTCAGTGGTAGAGCGCTCGCCTCAAAAATGCAAGACCCTGGGTTTGATCATCAGCACCACATAAAAATAAATAAATAAAATAAAAGGTACTGTGTCCATCTGCAATTTAAAAAAAAATGTTTAAAAAAAAATTGCCCAGGCTAGACTCAGACTCTCGACCCTCCTGCTTCAGTCTCTCAAGCCCTGGGATTATAGAAGTGTGCCACCATACCCAGCATATTGCAATTTTTAAAAACAACAATATCCTAAATGTACAAATAGAATGCTATCTAAATTATGCTGTAAGAAAAAAAAAATATACAGCCATTAAAGTTCCGTAGACCCTTCAGACACATTTCTAAATGAAGAAAACTATAGAATCATACATGTAGTTCATTTTTACTTATATTAACTTTTAAAAGGCTATGCAAGCCAATGTATACATTTTTTTAAAAGTCAACAGAAGAGCTGATTAATAGTAGTTACCTCTGAGGTGTCAGAATATTTGACTAAAAGTGGGAAGAGATTTAAATTTTTCCTTTTTTACATCTTAATTCCGTTTTAAATTTTTATTTAGCCATGTAGAAGTTTTATTAGTTTATGATAAAATTTTAAAAACACCGTAATCTGGGCACAGTGGCTCACACCTGTAATTCCAGCCACTTAGGAGGCTGAGGCAGGAGGATCTCCAGTTCAAGGCTAGCCTGGGCACCTTATTGAGATTCTGTCTCAAAATAAGAAATAAAGAGGACTGGGGATGTAGCTCAGTGGTGGAATGCCCCAAGTTCAATCCCCAGTACTGCAAAATAAATAAATAAATACATACATCAAAACAACTGCATAAAACAGTTATATAAAAATGTCCCATACCAGAGGCTAGGGATATAGCTCTGTGGTAGAATGCTTGCCTAACATGCACAAGACCCTGGGTTCCATCCTCAGCATTGCAAGAAAGTCACATACCAAAGAATAAATCATTGTTGAAATACCCTTTTAGGAAAATTTGCCTCTAACTTCCAGATCAGGGTCTAAAGACTTTTTGTTCCAGTTATCCACTGTGAGGGAGATTAGACTCTCCATTGTCAAAGAAAGATTAGAGTTAATTACAAAGTCATGAAGTGTTTATGTATAAATTTAAAAGGATTTTCATCAAAAAGGACTTTCTTTTTAATACTGAACTAATTAAAAATAAGTTAATCATTGGGCTGGGGATGTGGCTCAAGCGGTAGCACGCTCGCCTGGCATGCGTGCGGCCCGGGTTCGATCCTCAGCACCACATACAAACAAAGATCTTGTGTCCGCAGAAAACTAAAATAAATAAATATTAAAAAAAAAAAAAAAGTTGGGGATTTTTAAATCACCTTCAAAAAAAAAAAAAAAAAAAATAAGTTAATCAAATACTTTCAAATCTCAACATCCTGGTTAGTTTTAACTGGTAATTCTAACTCAATATACTTTAATGTGTAGATAATGTTAGAATTTATATCTTACTCTCAATTATTTTAGGACTACTCTATCAAGAACAATGAAAGTGAATTGTGAATGTTATTTTCTTTCTTTTTTTTTGCAGATGTCCAACACAGTGTTTTGAATAATTGCAAAGAAATAGGAACCTCTCTCTTTTGAGCTTATCCTGGGCACTCATTTTTCAAAATCCAAATGTAGTTTATTCTATTGAGAAAACTTTTCATAAGATAATTTCAAGATTGCTATTCTAGAAATACCACATGCAGAAATAGAACAGAATCTTTTTAAGAACGGCCAATGTCTAGCAACAGAATTTGTATTGAACACTTATCGGTGAAATATTTATGTAGTGAGAATTTTTAAAAAGGCAAAATATGCAGGTTAATGTCCATCAACATTCCTCATGACACACTGGGAGATATATAATATTGGAAATTACAATCGAAGCATGGTTCACACTCTCTTTTAAGCAGGAAGGACTGTGGAAGTCTGACAACAAGAATTAATTTCCAACCTAGTAATTATGCATTTTAGACCAAGTTTGAACTGGTAGTTAATAATAAACAATTAGCCCTCTTGTTATTGCGTTGTTGAAGAACTCCTGGAAAAACATCCCTTACCTCTGCTCAGGCCTTGAGCAGATGAGATTTCACTGGAGTCTTAAGCTCCAGTCAAGTAAGAGTGTTGGATGTTTCCAGCTATTTTACTTTTGTAATTATTATGTTACTATTGGTGGGTTTTTAAATTCCACAATAGAAATGAATTTTCCTCCCCCTTCCCCTTCCCAGAAATGTTTTTCAAGTCCGACACTTCAAGTTCAGAACTTTAAGGAAAGCTTGCACAGCAGAAAAGAAAATGCTCATTCGGCACTCTGGATAAATTTAGATGGAAATCACAGATTTCAGTTTGTTCAATTTACTTTAGAAGAAGTTAAATTTATTAAATACATATTATTGAATGCACTAGATGTAGATTTTTGTTTTGTTTTGTTTGCAATGCTGAGTACGGAACCCAGGGCAACCACTTCTGCCCCTGAGCCTCACCCTTAGGGGCCCCCCCATCTCCTCCTACCCCTGTAATGGGAACAAGGCAACGTTACTTCCTGATTTTGCAAAAACTAGGCAAGAGTTGCTAGGCAAATGCTCTGCAATGCAGCTACACCCCAAACCCTTATTTATTTATTTATTTATTTTTTATTTTGAGAAAATAAAATTGCTCAGGCTGGCCTGGAACTCTCAATTTTCCTTGCCTTAGCCTAGTAGCTGGGGTCATAGGCATGGACCACTGCACCTGGTTATAAGCATTATTATTTTTTTAATTATTATTTTTTAGTGTCCATCAACATTCCTCATGACACATTGGTAGATATATATATAATATTGGAAATTACAAACTACCACTCAGTGGTAGTACCAGGGATTGAACTCAGGGACACTAGACCACTGAGCAACATCCCCAGCCCTATTTTGTATTTTATTTAGAGACAGGGTCTCACTGAGTTGCTTAGCGCTTCACCGTTGCTGATGCTGGTTTTGAACTCACGATCCTCCTGACTCAGCCTCCCATGCCGCTGGGATTACAGGCATTCACCACCAAGCGGCTATAAGTATTATTTTTGAGGTAAAAAAGTTATTGTTTTAAAAAAATATATATTTATTTTTTTAGGTGTACTTGGACACAATACTTTTATTTTATTTATTTTTATGTGATGCTGAGGATGGAACCCAGGGCCTCATACATGCTAGACAAGCGCTCTGCTGCTGAACCACAACCCCAGCCCCAAAAGTTATTGTTTTATATTGTCTTCTTTCAATAAAACTGTCAATTTAAATACTTAGAAGATTATTTGAAATGTGGTAATTTGTGCTATTGATGATTATTAATAAACATTAGTGATACATCATTGTTCTAATTGAAATTTAGATTTAAAAAATAAAAAGAATGATGCCCTTGCATTTGATTGGTGGCGATAAATTTAAAACATATCAGAAAATAAAAAATGAATTGTAGTCAGATGCAGTGGCACACACCCATAATCCCAACTACTTGGGATGCTGAAGCAGAAGATTGCAAGTTCCAGGCCAACCTGGGCAATTTAGCAAGATCCCGTCTGATAATAAAATTTTGAAAAGGGCTAGGGGTGTAGCTCAGTAATCCCCAGTACCAATAAATAAATAAAAGTATATATGTTGAAGACATGAATTTAAAACTTAATCATAAACACCACCAATATTTGAAGGTTGCATGATAATTCTAAAGCATAGGTTATCTTGAGGTTCATATAATAAACAAAAGACAAAATTTAGAAGAGAAATATATTGCCATAAGGCTGTTTTAAAAATGTTTTGAAATGGATGGTGCAGAAGTCTTTTAAACTAATACCATGGGGCTGGGGTTATAGCTCAGCAGTTGAGGGCTTGCCTCGCACTTGTGAGGTACTGGGTTCGATCCTCAGCACCACACAAAAAATAAATAAATAAAATAAGTAAAAATATCTTTAAAAAAACCCAATACCATGATTTTTGTTATAAATAAAATGTTGATTATTACAGGGCATTTTCAATTTTTTATTAAAAAATACTGGTGATCAATGTTCTTGGCCAATTAGACCAAGAGTAAATCCCATGGGGGTTGGGGGTGTAGCTCAGTGGTACAGTGCTTTCGTAGCACGTGTTTGATCTAGCACTGGGTTTGATCCTCAGTATCACATAAAAACAAATAAATAAAATAAAAAATAAAGGTACTATGTCTATCTACAACTAAAAATATTTTTTTAAAAAAAGTAAATTACATGGTTATTGGTTTGAATGGTAGGGTTCTGTCTTAGACCTTCTTGCCTTACATTTTCAGGATTGGCAAATGCAAAGCTGCCACTTCTAGCTACATGATCATAGCACAGATTGACCAAGGGAAATAATGACAAAATCCCAGTCAGCAAAGAAAGCAAGAGAGGGCCTTGGGTAGTCAGAACAGCATAGGTTTAGCAATGTGAACTTTATGGCATATAAGTATTAGCTAGATAGTCTGGTTTTCTGAGGTTGATATCATACAAAGAAACTTGATATTAACTACTTTAGGTAAAGATCTTAAACACTCATAAGGCTGAAAGGGAGACTGACAAGAGAAACATGTTTTCTAGATAAAGGGATTTTTTCTAATATTTATTTTTTAGTTTTAAGTGGACACAATATCTTTATTTTTTATTTTTATGTGGTGTTGAGGGTTGAACCCAGCGCCCCATGCATGCCAGGTGAGTGCACTACTGCTTGAGCCACATCCCCAGCCCTAAAGGGATCTTTTGAAGGGTCTGATTTGGAAAAGCAGTTCACAGTCCTGCAAGACCCCCAGTGGGTACATTACAAGACCCCAGGATGCCTCAAACCTTGGAGAGTATCAAACTCTCTATATACTATGTTTCATTCCTATCATAGATCTTAGCAATGTCAGCATATGATTTCTTTCCCCCTTATTAGGTCAAGAAATTTCACCTTTTCATTTAAAAGAAGCACTTCACAACTACTTTTTTGTCATATCTGAATTGTCAGCATCATTGTTCTCATAGTTCAGGACCATTACCAAGTAATATAAAGGTGGAACACAAGCACTGCAATAACAAAAAGCCAATCTGATGACAAGAGGGCAACTAAGTGTCTAACTAGTGGGTAGCCAACACAGCATGGATCCACTGATCAGGGAGATGATTCATGTCCTGAAAGGGATGGAGTGGATGACAAAAGATTCATCACACTACTCAGAACAGCACACAATTTAAAATTTATGAATTGATAGGCCTTAATTAATATTCTTGAATCGTGGATAACTGAAATCTCAGAAGTTGAAACTATAAATAAGGGGGATTATTGTAATGGAGCAATGTAATAGATGAACAATAAACTTATAAAAAAAAAAGAGAAGAATTGTTGCAAGGGCAGATGTTGCAAGTGGGCAGTGAGCCAAAACTTGATAAAACAGTATGTTCCTCACAGTATGTTTCTTGATGTGTTAGCTGGCTCTGGGTGCCTGAGACTTTGATGTTCAAGTCATATGGAGTTAGGAGAAGTCCTTTCCTTTGTGGGAATTGTAGATGATTAAAGAAATTTTTATTTCCTCAATGTGATAATTATTTTTTCTCTAGCTCAGAGCTTTTTAAATAGATCATAGCTGGCTAGTGTGGCCCACAATATTCTTTAAAAAGATCTTTAGTCCGTATTGGAAGACACACACACACACACACACACACACACAGACTTTAAGTCCATTCTAGCCACTTGAAAGGGTTTGGTATTAGAGAATCTAGGTCAAGCAGACCACATGATTTAGTAACTTAATAACTGTGGTTTATTTAATGACAAAGTGCTATTACAATACATAACTTGAATAATAACTTGGATATCTGAATGACCTGGTGGATTTGTTAACCAAATTATTGAGACTTGGCCTTCAAATTTTTGATTAAGTCTGGCACAGGACCCAGGAAGCTGCAGTTCTAGTAAGTACTTAAGGGATGCTGATCCAAGAGTTGCACACTGAGAATTACTCTTCAGCCAGCTTAATTCTGTTGATATGATTTTCAATATTTTCTCTTTGTTGTTTGAAAAGTGTGAGAGAAAAGCTAGATTGGCACTAGAAATTATTAAGATCTGGGGCTACAACGATTTGGCAGATACTGTCTGGTTTAGGTTTTACTTTCCTCTTGATGTAGATATAGTCTGATTTTAGATTTAGTTATAACATGTAATGTCTACCAATTTTATAAATCTATACAAATCTCATAAGTATACTTACTGCCTCATTCTCTAATCCTCACCCCTCTGCTTAACTTATAACAACCTAGGAGTTGAACTACAGGATCTTATGATAACTATGCTTACATTTGAGGAAGTATGAAATTGCTTTTCAAGGTTACAGCACCATTTTATAGTTACAGCACCATTTTATAGTCCCACCACCAATTCACTGAGGTACCAATTTCTCCAAATCTCACCAAAAATAATTATCTGACTTTTTTATTGTAGACAAATTAGTGGGTGTGGCTGTTCCCTAGTGATTAATAATGTTGAAAATATTTTTATGTGCTTAAAGGTCATTTTTCTATCTCCTTTAGAGAAGTGTCATTCAAGTATTTTGCTTATTTATTAAATTGGATTTTTAAAAATTGAGTTGTAAGAGGTCTTTACACATTCTGGGCACCAGACCCATTATCAGATATATGACTTGCAAGTATTTCTCTCCCATTCTGTCAACTTTTCCCCATTTCTTTTTTTTTTTTTAATATTTACTTTTTAGTTGTAGTTGGACACAATACCTTTATTTTATTTATTTATTTTTATGTGGTGCTGAGGATCGAACCCAAGACCTCACACATGCAAGGTGAGTACTCAACTGCTGAGCCACAATCCCAGCCCCCTTTACCCCCATTTTTTTTAAAGAGGGAGGGAGGGAGGGAGAGAGAGAGAGAGAGAATTTTTTAATATTTATTTTCAGTTTTCGGCGGACACAACATCTTTGTTTGTATGTGGTGCTGAGGATCGAACCAGGGCCGCACGCATGCCAGGCGAGAGCGCTACCGCTTGAGCCACATCCCCAGCCCCTTTTTTAAAAAATTTTTGAGATAGGGTCTTACTAAGTTGCTGAAGCTGTCCTCAAATTTGCAATGTCCCTTCCTCAGCCTCCCGAGTCTCCAGGGTTCCAGGGGTGAGCCACAGTGCCCAACAAGAACCCTTTACTTTTGATTTGATTAAAGTCCAATTTATTTTTCTGTTGCATGCTTTTGTTGTCATATCTAATAAACTGTTGCCTAATGCAAGGTCACAGAGATGTATCAAAACTATGTCTCCTAAGAATTTTATAGTTTTGACATTTTAATCCATTTTGAATTAAATTTTATAAGGCCCTTCACTTTTATTTATATGTTTATTTGGTACTAGGGATTAAGGTGAGGGGCACTTTACCATGAAGCCACATCCCAGCCCTATTTGTTTATTTATTTAGTTGTAGGTGGACACAATACCTTTATTTTATTTTTATGTGGTGTTGATGATAGAACCCAGTGCCTCATACATTCTAGGTGAGCTCTCTATCTCTGAGCCACAACTCCAGCCCCCTTTTTATTTTTTTAATTTTGAGACAGGACCTTGGTAAGTTGTTTAAGGCCTCACTAAATCGCTGAGCTGGCCTCAAAATTGGAATCCTGATTTAGCCTCTTGAGTCACTGGGATTACAAGTATGCACCACCATTCCTGACATCTATTTGTTTTGTTTTTGTAGGTGTGGGGTGGGTACCAGGGATTGGACCCAGGAGTACTTGACCACTGAGCCACATCCCCAGCCCTATTTTGTATTTCACTTAGAGACAGGGTCTCACTGAGTTGTTTAGCACCTCGCTTTTGCTGAGGCTGGCTTTGAACTTGTGATCCTCCTGCCTCAGCCTCCTGAGTTGCTGGGATTACAGGTGTGTGCCACTGCACCCAGTTAACTATTGTTTTTAATTTTTTAAAAAATTTTATAGTTGTACATGGATACCATGCCTCTATTTATTTAGTTTTTTATGTGGTGTTCAGGATTGAACCCAGTGCCTCACACATGCTAGGCAAGCAGTCTGCCCCAGGCCTAACTATTATTTTTAATGAACCCTTTTTTTGACCCACCAGATATAGTAACGCATGCCTGTAATCCCAGTGATTCAGGAGGCTGAGGTAAGAGAATTTGTGGCCAGCCTGGGCAATTAAGGGAGACCCATCTCAAAAAGTGAAAAGGGCTGGTGATAGCTTCATGGTAAAGTACCCCTGGGTTCAATCCCCAGTACCATAAAAAGGAAAAAAAATGGGAAAATACACACAGTTCTCATATACCACCTAATCTTCTTTTCACTACTAATTCTTGAATTAGTGTGATATATTCATTACAGTTGATGAGCCAATACTGATAAATTATTAATGAAGTCCATAGTTTGCATAAAGTCTCAGTCTTTGTCTTAAACATTGAAGCACATTGTTTGAATGTTAAAATGCATATTCCTAGTCAGGTGAGGTGGTACATGCCTATAATCTCAGTGATATGGGAAGCTGAGGCAAGAGCAGTGAAAGTTTGAGGCCACTATCGTTAACTTAGTGAGGCCTTAAGCAATTTATTGAGACCCTAAGCAACTTAGTGATACCTGTCTTAAAATACAAAATAAAAAGGACTGGGAATGTAGCTCAGTGATAAAGCATCCCTGGGTTCAATCTCCAGTATAAAAATAAATAAATAAATAAATGCATATTACTAAGTCAAACATGCCAATCTGAAGAGGCTATAAATAGCATGATTCCAACTATTATGCTATATGGAAATGCCAGAACTGTGAAGACAGTAAAAATATCCGTGGTTGCCAGAAGCTTCTGGTGGTAGTGGGAAGCTAGGAAGAAACAGGTAGAACACAGGGGATTTCTGGAGCAATATTCTGTATGTAAATATAGTAGTGGATACATGTCACTTTATATTGTCAAACCTGCAGTATGAATAAATCCCAATATAAACTATGGACTTCATGGGTAGGCACTATACTGGTACAGATGGCAGTAGAGGCTGTATGGGGTTGGGGGGCAGTAGAGGCTGTATGGGGGTGGGGAGCAGCAGCAGAAGGAATGTATTTGGGAACTCACTGTACTTTTCACTGAGTTTCACTGTAAAACTAAAACTTGTAAAAAAAATAATAAAGCCTCTTAATTTAAAAAATATTGCTAACAATCTAAATTGTCCATTCTGGAGAAATGGAAAGATCAATTGTAGTATAATTATATGGTGAAATACTATACACTAGGTTATGAAATGAATTAGATATATAAATGATCCACATAAACATATCTCAAAAACAATGATGAGTAAAGAAGGTTAATTTTTGGCTATATCATTAAAGTTTAAAACTACACACAAAACAATATGATATATTGGTTCAGGACGTCTAATATGCACATAGAAGTGGACTGAAGGACTCAGGTCAATCACCTCTGTAAAGCAGGAGAAGAGGATGAAGCTTTAGCTTCACCTGTAACTTAAAAAAAAAAAAAACTTAAAGCAAATATGACAAGTAGTGGGAATACAGATATTTATTCTTTCAACATTTCTGCAATTCTTAAAGTATAAACTAAGAGGGAGGGAGTTGGGTGTGGTGGCGCACATCTGAAATCCCAGTGGCTGGGGAAGGTGAGGCAGGAGGATGGCAAGTTTAAGGCCAGCCTCATCAAAAGTGAGGTCCTAAGCAATTCAGTGAGATCCTTTGTCTAAATAAATACAAAATAGGGCTGCAGATGTGGCTCAGTGTTTGAGTGCCGTAGGTTCAATCCCTGGTATGAATAAATAAAGCAGAGGGAATGGATGTTGAACAGTGGAGAGAGAAAATACAGATAATTATTAAGAAGTTAAGGAACAGAAATGGGGCAGAGCGAGTTTGTGCACTGTTGGAAATGATTGATCTGTGTTGTTGCAAATAACAACATTTCCTTTTTAAACACTGAATAGCATATCAGTGTATGTGTGTGTGTATAATGTTTTCTTTATCCATTCATCCATTGATGAGCACTGGTGCTGATTCCACATCTTGGCTATCGTGCATACATAGTGTTGCAGTAACAGAGGAGTACAGATATCTCTTTGGCATACTGATTTAAATCCTTAGGGTATATCCTCAGTCGTGGGATTGTGTACAGTCATTCTATTTTTAATTTTTGGAGGAAACTCCATATTGTTTTCCATAATGGTGGTACTAAGAAGGGGACTTTTGCTGTTCTTGTATGACTTGAATTTTTTTAATTATATAGTAATGTAGCTATATACATACCTTGTATAATTTTTCATGGGAAGTAGGAAAGTAACTTCCCATTTCTATGAAATAATTTTACTATATAAGAAAACAGGGATTGGGGCTGGGGTTGTGGCTCAGAGGTAGAGCACTTGCCTAACATGCATGAGGCACTGGGTTCAATCCTCAGTACCACATAAATATAAAGATATTGTGTCCACCTATAACTAAAAAATAATAATAATTAAAAAAAACATGGGGCTGGGGTTGTGGCTCAGAGGTAGAGCGCTTGCCTAGCATGTGTGAGGCACTGGGTTCAATTCTCAGTACTACATATAAATAAATAAAATAAATGTCCATTGACAACTAAAAAATATTTTAAAAGAAAACAGCTAACACAAGAATAACCTCATTTTTTCTGATAGAACTTACAAAATAAAAATCCTTTATGCAATAAGCACTGTTACAAATCTAGAAATGTTTTAATAAGTAAAGGTAGTGATTGTCTTGGTTGCTGTTCTGCTTACTTTATTTTAAAAAATATTTATTTGTTCTAATTTGTTATACATGACAGCAGAAGGCATTTCAATTCATTGTACATAAATGGAGCATAATTTTTCACTTCTCTGGTTGTACAGAAAGTAGAGTCACACTATTCAAGTCTTCATACATGTACCCAGGATAATGATGTCCATCTCATTCCACCATCTTTCCTACCCCTAGGCCTCCTCCCTTCCCCTTCATCCCATTTTGCTCCCCCCCACACCCCATTATGCATAAGCAACCACTTATCAGAGAGAACATTTGGCCTTTGGTTTTTTGGATTGGCTTACTTTGCTTAGCATGATATTCTCCAACTTCGGCTGGGGTTGTGGCTCAGCGGTATAGTGCTTGCCTAGCATGTGCGAGGCCCTGGGTTCGATCCTCAGCACTACATAAAAATAAAATAAAGATATTCTCCAACTCCATCCATTTACCAGCAATGCCATGATTTTATTCTCTTTTGATGCTGAGTAATAGTCCATCAGGTATATATACTACAGTTTCTATATCCATTCATCTATTGATAGGCAATCTAGGTTGGTTCCACAATTTAGCTATTGTGAATTGTACTGCAATAAACATTAATGTGGCTGTGTCACTGTAGTATGCTGCTTTTAAGTCCTTTGGGTATAAACCGAGGAGTAGGAAGCTGGGTCAAATGGTGGTTCCACTCCAAGTTTTCCAAGGAATCTCCATTCTGCTTTCCATATTGGTTGTACCAATTTGCAGTCCCACCAGCAATGTAAGAATGTGCCTTTTTCCCCACATCCTCGCCAACACTTAATGTTGTTTGTATTCCTAATAGCTGCCCATTCTGACTGGAGTGAGATGAAATCTTTGATTTGCATTTTTCTAATTGCTAGAGATATTGAACATTTTTTCATATATTTGTTGATTGACTGTATATCATCTTCTGAGAAGTGTTCAGTTCCTTGGCCCATTTATTGATTGAGCTATTTGTTACTTTGGTGTTTAGCTTTTTGAGTTCTTTATATACTCTAGAGATTAGTGCTCTATCTGATGTGCAAATGGAAAAAAATTACTAGTTCTAGAAGTTTTCTTGTGTAACTTTTAGGGTCTTCTAGGTATAGAATCATATCATTGGCACATAGTGCTAATTTGAGTTCTTCTTTTCCTATGTGTATCCCTTTAATTTCTTTTGTCTGTCTAATTGCTCTGGTCAGTGTTTTAAGAACTGTGTTAAATAGAAGTGGTGAAAAAAGGCATCCCTGTCCCAGTTTTTAGAGGGAATGCTTTTAATTTTTTCCCATTTAGAATGATGTTGGCCTGGGGCTTAGCGTAGATAGCTTTTATAATGTTGAGATATGTTCCTATTATTACTAGTTTTTCTAGTGTTTTCAACATGAAGGGGTGCTGCATTTTGTCGAATGCTTTTCTGCATCTATTGAGATGATCATATGCTTCTTATTGAGAATTTTTGCATCTATGTTCATTAGCGATATTGGTCTTAAGTTTTCTTTCTTTGATATGTCTTTGCCTGGTTTTAGAATCAGGGTGACACTGGCCTCATAGAATGAGTTTGGAAGTGCTCCCTCTTTTTCTATTTCCTGAAGTAAATTGAAGAGTATTGGCATTAGTTCTTCTTTAAGGGTCTTGTAGAACTCAGCTGTGCATCCATCTGGTCCTAGGCTTTTCTTGGTTGGTTGACTTTTGATGGCATCTTCTATTTCATCACTTGAAATTGATCTGTTTAAATTGGGTATATCATCCTGATTGAATTTCGGAAATCATATGACTCTAGAAATTTGTCAATGCCTTCAATATTTTCTATTTTATTGGAGTACAAGTTTTCAAAATAATTTCTAATTATCTTCTGTATTTCTGTAGTGTCTGTTGTGATATTTCCTTTTTTATCACATATGTCAGTAATTTGAGTTTTCTCTCTCCTTCTGTTTGGTAGCATGGTGAAGGGTCTGTCAATATTATTTATTTTTTCAAAGAACCACCTTTTTGTTTTGTCAACTTTTTCAATAGTTTCTTTTGTTTCAATTTCATTGATTTCAGCTCTCATTTTAATTATTTCCATCTTCTAGTGATTTTGGTGTTGATTTGTTGTTCTTTTTCTAGGGCTTTGAGATGTAATATTAAGTCATTTATTTGTTTACTTTTTCTTCTTTTAAGGAGTGAACTCCATGCAATGAACTTTCCTCTTAGTACTACCTTCACAGTGGCCCAGAGATTTCAATACATTGTATCTTTGTTCTCATCCACTTCTAAGAATCTTTTAATCTCCTCCCTGATGTCTTTTTCAACCCATTGTTCATCCAGTAGCATATTATTCAGTCT
Organism: Marmota monax; assembly: GCF_021218885.2. Classification (NCBI taxonomy): domain Eukaryota; kingdom Metazoa; phylum Chordata; class Mammalia; order Rodentia; family Sciuridae; genus Marmota; species Marmota monax. The sequence continues at coordinate 22,449,521 of NW_026693777.1, read as the reverse complement.
CAAGGTGTTGGAGTAACTTTTTATTTTATCATTGATTTCTAATTTCATTCCATTATGATCTGATAGAAAGCAAATACAAAAAAGATATTACCCTGCAAAGAGTATCTTTGTGGCATAATATATGGTCTATTTTAGAAAAAGATCCATGTGGTGCTGAGAAGAAAGTGTATTCATTCATTGAAGGATGAAATATTCTATATATGTCAGTGTCAGTTAAGTCTAAGTTATTGATTGTACTATTGAGATCCATAGTTTTTAGTTCAGCTTTTGTTTGGACGATCTATCCAGTGGTGAAAGAGGTGTGTTAAAGTCACCAAGAATAATTGTGTTGTGGTCTATTTGACTCTTGAACCTCAGAAGAAGAGTATGTTTGATGAACGTAGATGCTCCATTGTTTGGGGCATATAAATTAATTATTGTTATGTCTTGTTGATAAATTTTTCCCTTAAGCAGTATGAAATAGCCTTCTTTATCCCTTTTGATTAACTTTAGCTTGAAGTCTATTTGATATGAGGATGGAAACCCCTGCTTGCTTCTGCAGTCCATGTGAGTGGTATGATTTTTCCCAACCTTTCACCTTCAGTCTGTGGATGTCTTTTCCTATAAGATGAGTCTCTTGGAGGTAATATATTGTTGGGTCTTTTTTTAAAATCCAATCTACCAGTCTATGTCTTTTGATTGGTGAGTTTAGGCCATTAACAGGGTTATTATTGAGACATGACTTGTATTTCCAGCCTTTTTGTTTGTTTTTGGTATTTAACTTGACTTGGTTTGTCCTTTGATTCATTTTTCCTTTAGTTTAAAACCTCCCTTTGCTGATTTTCACTGTTGTTTTTCAATTCCTCTTCATGGTGTATTTTGTCAAGGATGTTCTGTAGTGTAGGCTTTTGAGTTGTAAAAATCTTTTGTTTATCATGGAAGGTTTTAATTTCATCATCAAATCTAAAGCTTAATTTTGTTGGATATAAGATTCTTGGTTGGCATCCATTTTCTTTCAGAGCTTGATATATGTTGTTCCAGGATCTTCTAGCTTTCAGGGTCTGGGTTGAAAAATCTGCACATATTCTAATTGGTTTCCCCCTCTATGTAATCTGCTTTCTTTCTTTTGTGGCTTTTAATATTCTCTCCTTATTCTGTATGTTAGGCATTTTCATTATAATGTGCCTTGGTGTGGATCTGTTGTGATTTCGTACCTTTGGTGTCCTGAAAGCCTCTTGAATTTAGTTTTCAAATTCATTTTTCATGTTTGAAAAATTTTCTGATATTATTTCATTGAACAGATTGAGCATTCCTTTGGTTTGGAATTCTTTTCCTTTCTCTATCCTAATAACTCTTTTTTAATGTAAGTTAGTCAAATATTTTATTTCTTCTTTTCCAACAACTCTTAATTTGGACTTTTTATGCTATACCACATTTCTTGTATGTTCTGCTCATGGTTTCTTACCATTTTCACTGTGTGTTCTACATTCTTTTCAAGATTATATATTTGTCTTCATTGTCTGAGGTCCTGTCTTCCAAGTGGTCTAATCTGTTGGTGATACTTTCAATTAAACTTTTGATTTATTGTTGCTTTAATTTCAAGTATTTCTGTTGTTTTTTTAAAACCTCTATTTCCCTTTTGAAGTAATCTTTTGCTTCCTATATTTGTTTATGTGGCTCTTTGTCAAAATGATCTTTTGCTGCTTGTATTTGCTCTCTTATATCATCTTTTAATTCACAGAACATTTTAATTATGTACATCCTGAACTCTTTCTGTCATATCTTCTGCTGTGCTGGCCATGGATTCTAATAATGTGGTGTATTGATTTGTTTGGGGCACTTTCTTCCCTTGTCTTTTCATATTGCTTGTGTGTCTTCCCTTCTAGCACCATGGATCCTAGGTGAAGGGTGGGCAGGAATATCGGTGCCAGAGAAGCTGTATTCTCACAACTTGAATCCCACATCACAGAGCGATGCAGAATGCTGCCTCCCTCTGGCCCACCACCTTGGATTCTGTCGTTTCTTTTTGTTGTTGTTTCTTCAGTTTCTTTTTTTAAAAAATATTTTTAGTTGTAGATGAACAAGATACCTTTATTTATTTTTATGTGATGCTGAAGATCAAACCAGGTGCCTCACACATGCTAGGCAAGCGCTCTACCACTGAGCTACAATCCCAGTCCCTTTTTAAAAAAATATTGTTTTAGTTGTAGATGGACACCATACCTTTATTTTATGTGGTGCTGAGTATCGAACCCAGTGGCTCCTACGTGCTAGGCACGTGTTCTACCACTGAGCTGCAACCCCATTCCCCTTCCAGTTTCTTAACTTATTAACACTGTTGCAATATTTCAATCAGAAACAAGCAAACAACACTGTTCATTAAAATGAATTTGGTGGCCAGGCCTAGTGGTACACACTTGTAATCCAAGTTAATCAGGAGGCTGAGGCAGGAGGATTGCATGTCTGAGGTATCAGCCTGGGCAATTTAGTAAGATTCTGTCTCAAAAAAGAAACATTTTTTAAAGAACTGGGATGTGGTTCAGAGGTAGTACACTTGCCTAGGTTGTACAACGCTCTTAATTCAATCCCCAGTACAGGGGGAAAAAAAAAGTTTGGTAGATTTTACCTTGGAAAGCCCCTAAAATAGGTGGGAAATAGAATGTATTTTATTGCCACTGACCCCAATCAAGTCCTATTTGGGCAGTGAACACGTTTGCATACCAGGAAGCCTTTTTAACTCTGCTTCTATCAGAAAAATGGACGTTTTAGTTCTGAATATATTGTTATCTATATTTTAATGAAACAGTATCACTTAAAATTTTAAATTAAATAACTGGTTATTTGAAACATTAAACATCAACTATACAAAACAATACTCTTGAGAACACATAGAGCTTATTATTAGGTCTGAAAAAATATATCCTTATATTTGGGGAATATTTTCTTTCAGAGTTAATTTTAATTCTAAAAGAAGTCTCAAAACTAATCTGGATTCAAATTCCATTCTATACAATGGATTATTATAGTAATTACATACAAAACTTTCTAAGAATCTAAACTATTAACCCTTAAGCATTTGCATGAAAAGTGACAAAAGTCTTACTGGATTAAATTGGAAGCATTTATTTGCCAACTCAAACTTTTAAAATACCTAAAATAAAAAGTCAATCATTCATCTCCAAAATCTGATAAATGTTAAAGAAAATTTCTCCCCCAAAATGAACATAGTGAAGCCTGCCTAGGAATGAAGTGTGCCACCACACCTGGCACAACCAAGGAAAGTTTTAAAATTAATTTGGTTTGCCAGTCATGGTAGTGCAGGTTTGTAATCCCAGCAAGTAAGGAGGCTGAGGCAGGAGTTCAAGCCAGCCTTGCAACTTAGTGAGACTCTTAGCAACTTAGCAAGATCATTGCAAAATTAAAAAAAAAAAAAGACTGGGAATGTAGCTCAGTGGTTAAAAGCCCCGTGGATTCAATCTCAGTACTGGGGTATGAAAAAAAAAATCTAATTAATTTAGTTTTTTAGGGCTGGGCTTGTAGCTCAATGGTAGAGTGCTTGCCTAGTATGTGCGAGGCCCTGGGTCCGATCCTCAGCACCATATAAAAATAAATAAATAAAATAAAGGTATTGTGTCCAACTACAACTAAAAAATAAATATTAAAAAATATTTAGTTTTTAAAAAATGGTCGGGGGAATATTAATAGACAAATATTAAGACATTCTGTCATATCCTGTTGTCTGCTGTACCAGGGAGTGGGCTTTCTAAACATCCATGGAAAATATACCAAGACTAAAAATAATGAAAGGAAAAAAAAAAAAAGAAATAGTCTGCAAGGGCTCTCTGGAGCAAGGCAAGAATCTGGATAGCCTATTTACAGGCAAGAGAGCTTTCATAATTGCCCAGAGTGAATTACAGTGAGTATGGCAGTTATCAAAGCACATTCTATTCTCCCTTAGGTTGTTATCAGATGGAGAATTCCTTTTGGGGGGAAGAAAGGAGGCAGGGGAAGGACAGGTTGTGAAAAGCCAACTAGCTGAGGTTAAAAAAAAATTGTTTACTTCCTTCATCATTTTCATTTTTTTAAGAAAGTCTCTTACTTTTCTTAGAATTTTTCCTTCTGCACGTCTCACAAGGAAGGCATGTTTCCTTATAAAGATATGCTTAACAATGAAGAGCTTTCTGAAATGTCTTTTACAAGGAGCATGTTACACCTTATTTTTTACTATATTTATAACTTATGTAACTGCAACTAAAATTCAAGCTTTAAAAGTTTTTTTCTTTTCAACTCATGAACTTCAAAACCAATGGAAAGAACATGGCCAAGATTTGAAGAAATATCCAGCAGTTACATCTCCTATGTTAAAAAATCTTACCAGACAATAAAATTCTCCCTTCAGAAAATACACTTCAACTATGAAGTTACACTTAGAAAAGGGGTCTTTACAGATACCAAATTAAACATTTTGGTTTTTAAATTAGAATAAATACTGTTAACAAAAATTAAATTGCTTTAGCAATGAAAAAAATCTTTGCAGTATAAAATTGTAAGATTACATATTAAAAATAAAAACTAAGTCTTTACTCATTTTTATTGAATGTTTTGTGAAAATGATCCTTTAAAGGGCTTATGGGAAAGATGAGAAAAAAATTGCCTTTAAAATTCTAATCATTTCATTGAATTAATTTTTTGTTGTTTTTGAAAGATATGTTTAATAGATGTTACAGAGAAAGCTAAAAAATAAAAATAATTATGCCACTCTTGTAGGTCTTTTGAAATTTTCACATGTCATGGCACTTTATAGTTAAAAAATAAAATGTCCATATGTTTTTATTCACTTAAAAATTTTCCTCAAATACCAATAATTGCTGGAAAGGATGTGGGGGAAAGGGTACGCATACTGGTGGGATTGCAAATTAGTACAACCACATGGAGACCTCAAAAGACTAGGAGTGAATCCACCATATAACCCAGCTATCCCACTCCTGAGTATTTATTCAAAAGAACTAAAATCAGCAGACTACAGTGATACCAGCACAGCAATATTTATAGCAGCACAGTTCACAATAGCCAAGTTATGGAACCAGCCTAGGTGCCCATCAACAGACGAAATAATAAATTGTAGTACACATGCAATGGAGTTTTACTCAGTCATAAAGAAGAATGAAATTTTGTCATATGCTGGTAAATGGATGGAACTGGAGAGCATCATACTAAGTGAAATAAGCCAGAGCCAGAAAGTTAAAGGTCAAATGTGTTCTCTCATACGTAGAAGCTAAGAGAAAAAAACAGAAAGAATAAAATCGGGGATCTCACAAAAACAGGGAGACCAAGGGAGACCAAGAGATTAAAGGAAGGGATTAGAAGGAAAGGAGGAGGGGATGGCATTGAGAAGTACTGGGAAACAAAATTTCCTAAATCATGCTATCTCCATGTATGAATATACCACAATTAATCCCTATTTTATTTATATATATATATATATATATATATATATATATGATTATAATGTACTAATTAAAATAATGAGATCAAGGAAAGGGAGGAAGAGGGAAAGGGAATACTTCAGAATTCTCTACTAGATAATAGAGACAGATGCACAGAATGCCAACAAAACAAACAACCTTTAATCTTGAATTTGACTTTTATTTTAAAATACATTTAGCACAGAACTGTCATAGGACAGAAAATAATAAAACACAAAAAAATGGAATATTTTCAAATACTTTTGAGCTAGACATAAAAATTAATAATATAGCATAGACCCCAAAATTCATTCAATAACCACACGTTTTTGAAAGAAAAGCTCTTTTCACATTTTCCAACGTACCGATAGGTTCCAAAGTGCCTTGGTTTCTTTTTAATAGGTAAAGAGCCCAAATTTAATTGCTTTATTTAAAATTATCAGATTCAGTTTCGGTAAAAATTACCATGTCCCTAAATTCTCAATCAGAATTATAAAAATATGAGCTCAAATAGTTATGCTATGCAAAATAGATACATCTGAATTGATATTTCAGGATAATCATAGATATTGCACTAAAATCAGTAATCCCATACCTGATGTTCATCTATATGGAAAGTTAATTCTCTTCTTTATGAATATCTTACTACAAATAAAATTATGTTAATCTAATTACAATCACACTTGAAAATATAAAGGCACAGACAAAAAAAAAATAGTTGCATACTATACCCAAATTTTCCACTGTGAAAACAATAAAAAGTGGGAAAAATAATAGGATCTAAATGATTGATACTTATTATTTTTAGATTTTATAATTTATCTTGAGTAGCTAATAAGTGAGTATTAAAAGTTAACAGTGGGCAATCCAATCCTTTCCAAATTTAGAAAAATGTTTTTACGTATGAAGCATTTGCACCGTCCCATCTATAAATTTCAACTACATTTCCATTCATTGGAAATATCTACCTGCAGTATAAACAATTAAGACAATGTGCAAAAAAATATATCTTGTTCCTATAACTTACAATACACAGAAAAATACCTACAAAAATGGAAAATATTTATCCTTTTAGCTTTCCAATAAATTAGTGAGAAATTTTAGCCCATTCCACATTTCTTTCTAAATAAAGGTCTAAAGGATTAAGGGTGGTTTAGTTCAATCCCTGTTAGTTTGACATATATTTTTTAAATATTTGCCTGATTATATGTAATTAAGATAGAATTAGTCTTTTATATCACAGTATACATGACATTTCTTAATTCAGCAACAGAAAGGCACAATTAGCAAGCAATAAAATTCAGTACCTGAATTATTAAACTGATGTACAAAACAGTTGCAAAAAAAAGTACATTCAACACAGTGTACAGAACTTTAAAAAAAAAAGAATCTAAAAACTAATTTTTCTGAAAATTTGGTCCATTAAAAATGTCTCCCATGTTCAACATCACGGGTAACATGAAAGGTGATGGCAGTGTAAAAAGAGGCAGTAAATTAATATGTGGTAGCATATGAATTCTGGTCTATTAATTATGCAATTCAATTAGGAAATGGCTCCCATAGTAAATAAATGTTAAATATATTTGTTAATAACATACCTGTATTAATTCCAAATACACAGGCACAACTGTTTGCATATTATTATTGATTTAATAATACACCCCACAGTTTAAAAAAAACCTTAGGTATATTATTTTATATATAACATATATTAGACATATAATTGTATATTATGTACCTTAATATATATTATATATAACTTGAATCCATAATAGCACAAAACTCTCCAAACATTACATGAACATTCTAAATAGATACTTAATCATTTTCTCAGTATAGAAATAGTTCAGCTCACCTAAAACAATATCTGGATGTGCAATGATAAAAAGCACTGACTCTTAAGAATTTACTTAAATAATTATTTAAGTTAAATTCTTGCAAAAGCCTAACTCTGATCTTTTACTTAGAGTATATTTTTAGGTATCAGTAACTGATAACTTCCTTTCTTATCACAAACAGTATTTCCCCATCAAGAGATACCAATAAAGAAAAATATGTAGGGAACCAAAAATGTGATAGAGAAACCAACCATTCCATAGGTAATATATCGATAAGGAAGTTCAACTTCCATGTGCTGTCTTGCTTTTCGAATATCATCACATGGTATGTTGAAGATTTTACAGGCTAAAGGAATGGTGATCTTTTTCATTATATCTCTGACTATTAGTACAAATATCATTCCTATGAGGATCCGCAATATGGCTTTTCCAAACAGAGTCACAGTAATGGGAGGCCTAGTGAAAGGTAGTATCTCTAAAGAAGGATCTAATAGTAGACCCACACTATAAGCAACATGGGATCCACATGCAATTCCAGCACCACTTCCTAGAATCTCAGCTGTGTCTCCACGGGATGTGCTCCAGGTATCAAGAGTGAAAGAAAAGATCCCTAAAGCTAAATGAAGACCGATGATGATTAGTGGAGCATATTTGTGAGTTTGGTTGAAGTTGTCAATCAGGTCCACAAATGGATAGAAGACAGCTAAGATTAAAATGGTATATAGGAATCCAGCAATAATGTCCTGGGAAAAGATAAAAGTTGTTTAGTATAGTTGTTTAATATAATACTATTTTTGGCATTTAAAAAATAGTATATATTTCACATTTTAAAAGTTGAATAGATATAAATTTTACAATTCTCAAAGTAAACTTTACAAACTAAAAATGGTTGCAATGATAAAAAAATCTGCTGGTAATAATAAAAGATTATTTTCATAGTTTTACCCTTTTATAAATTAAGAACATATACACTATATGCAAATTTATATCCAGATTCTGAACAATAAACTGTGCTTACATTGTACAGTTTTGTTTCTGAAAGGAAAGTATGTTTATTATTCAAAGAAACAGTCACTTGCTGTCATACAGCTTACATTTTAGTGAAAAAGACTGAGGATAACTGTGTTTAAGTAAGAAAACAGATAAATATTATAGTGACAGATAGTTACAAACGTTGTGTAAAAAGTAAAACAGGATGGGAAGGGCTCTATGAGAGTGGGAGGGAAGCCTGTCTGAGGAAGTCACACCTAAGCAAAGACTAGATTTTAGACAGAACTAGCCCTACCTTTCTTTACAGTACTAGTGGAAAAGATTCTCCAGGCAGAGGGAATACCAAGTGCAAAAGCACAGGCCTTGAGGCAGATAAGTGGCGAGTTCAAGGGAACTGACAGAAATCCAGCATGCCTCAAATATCAAAGGGAGAGGAATATGATACAAAATCAAAGAGATACGTTGAAGTCCAATCATGTAGAACTCTTGTAGTTAGGGAAAGAGTTTAGATTTTATTTCAAAAAGTGACAGGGAGCCAAGGCTGGAGATGTGGCCCAGAGATAGAATGCTTGCCTGGCATGCAAGAGACCTTGGGTTCAATCCCTAGTACGACAAAAAATAAAAATAAAATTCATATCTACATGAAGAGAAGGTATGTCAATGGATTTAGTAAAATATTTTAAAATTAGATTTAATTTAAATTTAATTTCTTTCCCATATTCATAAATTGAATATGGGAAACAAAAGAATTAATAGAAGATAATTTACTGCAAAAAAATAAAGCTAGTATTTAAAGTAACTTTTCTGAATTATTCTTGAAAACATTCAAACATGTTCCATAATTTTTACCTTGAAACCAAATCCTCAGATCTACTCTGTATCACTGAAAATCTTGTCAAAAGAGTTAACAGTCCCTATGTCCATGTCCTCACTTCCTATATTTTTCTAGACTCACTCCTTCAGTGAAACCACCACTTTTCATGGATACTAGCAATCTTCATGACACTAAAAACAATGGTCACTCCTCAACTAGGACAGACTCCAGGAGTCCTCTACCAGAGTTACATTCCCAGCTCTTTTTATGTTTTATTTTGAGACAGGGCCTTGCTAAATTGCCCAGGCTGGCCTCAAACTTTGCAATCCTCTTGCTTCAGCCTTCCAAATCACTGGGATTACAGGCATGCACCACTGTACCCAGCTACAATGGTCACTTCTCAACAGCATTCAATATAGTTGAGCAACAGACTATCTGTCAAATGTTTTGTCTTAAAATTCTTACTGGGAAAAAATTAATGTAGGGTATAAGACAGGTACAGAAATAAACACCTATAATCCCAGTGATTTAGGAGACTCATGCAGGAGAATTGTAAATTTGAAACCAGCCTGAGCAACTTAACAAGGCCCTGTCTCAAAATAAAAAATGAAAAGGACTGGAAATAGAGCTCAGTGGTAGAACACCCCGGATTCAATCCCTAGTACTGCAAAAAAAAAAAAAAAAAAAAAAAAAGAAAAAGAAAAAGAAAGATACATAAGGTGTATATGAAATTACAAAATTACTATCTATGAAATTACTGCCCAACAAAAGAACTATAATATTCCCAGTACTGTCAGATCTATTGGTGCACACTGCCTCCTAATTCTATCACTGTATCCTCCCCAGAGGCAATTTCCAAGTCTGGATTTTGGCTGAATTAACTGTTTTACCACATATCTTGAAGCAAAAAATTATCTAGTTTTGCTTCTTCCTGAGCTTTGTAAAAATATTACCATGTAGCATGTAGCCCCCGGGCCCTTTTTTTTGGTACCAGAGATTGAGCCCAGGGGCACTTAACCACCGAGCCACATCTCCAGCCACTTTTTATATTTTATTTAGAGACAGGGTCTATCTGAGTTGCTTAAGGCTTCACTAAGTTGCTAAGGTTGGCTTTGAATTCTGATCCTCTTGTCTCAACCCCCCAAACTGCTGGGATTATAGGCAGGCACTACCATGCCTGGCCCTTGTGGTCCCTTTTGACTTGTTTTTTACACTTAAGGTTTTTAGATTCATTCATTATATATAATTGTAGATCAACCACATTCACAACTCTATAATATTTTGCTGTGTGATTATACAGTTCATCCATTTTCCTATTCAGATTGTTTTCAGATTTTGGATTAATTAACTGGTCCCGGCTGAACTTGAATGCTTCCTTAGTTGGAATCTATTCTTAAACCAACCAGGAGTATTATAAACATTACTCCTATGCTCTTTTTTGTGATGCTCCCTGGCACAGATCTGTAACTGTTTCTCTAGAGTATATGCTTAGGAATAGATTATCTGAATCATAAAATATGTTCAATTTTACAAGACAATAAAAAGGACAAGAAAAAAATGATACAACCCACTTGAAAACTTAGAATTCCATGAAATAGTTCATATTTTGTCATATTATGTCTTTTCTTCTATCCTTTATCTACATTCCTAGGGTGCCTTCAGAGACACCATGTGAGGAAAAAAAAAGATGCCACATGAGATGCTGAGGGTAAAATATACAGTTCTGTTCTCAAGGAGCTTACAGTTCACTGCAGATGACAGACAAGAAAAAAAGACATCCCAATTAAGGGTAAATGGAAGAAGGGTCACCTAACCAGTATTAAGAAAGGGAAGATGGGGAAGGTAATGAGAATAGGACAGCTAGCCAGGCCAAGACAGTGAAAAGGGCATTCCAAGCAAAGGTATTCCTAATATCATAGAGGTAAAAAATACTCTGCATTTAAGTAAATGTAATTCCGCACGGCATCACATCTGTGGGAAAATTTACTAATCAGGAGACTGAATACTAGATGGAGCAGTCAAACTGGAAGCAGGGCTACTAATTAAGAAATTGCTGAGATAGTCTGGTCAATATATAATGCAGGTCAGGACTAAGGGGATGTCAATAGGATAGAGAGGGATAGGAAGTGAGTAGGTGTGGCTGTAAACAGAGCAGCCCCCTCCCCATGTTGCTGTTTTTGAAATGTAAATACAGTCTCAAAATAAAATATCTGATGTGAGTCTTAAAAATACTGATAGGAAAATGAAGAAATTTAGAGTTTCATATGTAAAGACGTAGCCACCAGTCACTAAGTCTTGACTAATACTTAGTACTCTCCCTGGTTTCTGGACAGAGTACCTGGTTTCAGTTCAGTGACAGGAGAGGCACCAAAGAGATTCTACAGGAATATAAAACTGAGACACCGTTTCTATGAGACATGATTACTACATTCATAATTCACAAGTCATCATACTGGTACTCTGTAAAACAGTTATAAGACTTAAAATAACTATTTTCTTTTAGGTTTCATATAAACTTGCAAATGATTAAAATTATAAAAATTTTCATCAATGTCAGAAAAAATAAAGCATTAAAAACAATGTTTTTCTTACCAGAATGGAGTGCATTCCCATGTAAATTCTACTTAGGCAAACTAGAGAACACCAGCAGGGAATAAGAATCAGTCCATATACAGGAGGATACTATAAGGGAAAGAAGTGAAACTGGTTAGATTAAGTTAGATACAAACAAGAAATAAAAACCAAATCACTGTACTAACTCCAGGGTTATCGAGAACTGTTTTTACTCCCCATTGCACTCCCAGCACCTAATTCAGGGCATAGCACATGTCACACACTAAAGAAATACTTTTCCAACGATGAACAAATGACTGAATTTTCATGTTTCTACATTATTCTTTCTGGGAACTGGCTCATTTTTGCTTCTGAAGTACAGATTTGATCACTGGCATGCTACAGGAGGGGGACAGATAGAAGACATATTTTAATATGGTTCCAAAATTAGAGTTGCTGGAACAGCACCTCAATCTGGTCCATGTCAATGTCCTCACTTCCCTGGGGAGGAGGACCAAGAATTTTCTTCCTAATTTCCATCAGTGATCACTATTTCTAATTTGCATTGACATTTCCCCTCCTCATATTCAATATTTAACACTTAGTAATTAGCTTTCCACTTCTGTGCCCTCCACTAAAATTTCAAATGCTAATACTGAAAAAATTTGCAGTGAGATAATGGGAGCAGAAACCTCCCAAAAGAAAAAAGCATAAACAGAAAGTAAAGGCAACTCTTGGTATCAATGGCACCAATGGAAGAACTGACATTGAATGTCCTGAGATTAGAGGGAAGGAGGAAATAATGGATGGGTATGATGCTAAGTTTGTAAAGGAAGAGGAGAAAGCACAGTCAGGGCAGTTTATACCTCAAATTTCTCAAAATTTGAAAGCCAAACTGAAGCCAAGATGGTTGGAGAACTGGAGTTGAAAGAAGATTTTGAGAGTAGTAAATATTTAGTAACATTTATTCTATTTGACTTCTCTACTACATTTTACATGGCCCTCCATTTTTTCTTGAAACTCTCAATACCCTTGAGAGCCCTGGCTTCACACTCTCTAGTTCGCTTTTTTGTTTCTGATCCAAGAGTATATCTTCCTCTTTTTATTCCTTAAACATTAGTGCAAATAAGGGGTTTTGTTTTGTTTTGTTTTGACAGGGGAGGTACTGGGAGTTGAACCCAGGGGCACTTATTCACTGAGCTATGACCCCAGCCCTTTTTATATTTTATTTTGAGACAGGATCTCAATAAGTTGCTAAGGCTGGCTTTGAACTTGAAATCCTTGTGCCTCAGCCTTCTGGGTCGGTGGGATTACAGGTGTGCTTATTTATTTTAAACATTTATTTTAGTTGTAGATGAACACAATACCTTTATTTTATTTTTATGTGGTGCTGAGGATTAAACCCAGTGCCTCACACATGCCAAGTGAGCGCTCTACCACTGAGCCACAATCCCAGCCCTTCTTATTTTTTAACTAGTACTGGGCATGCTGAAGACCTATCCATTTCCCTGAGTTTAAGGACCAATTTCCAATTCCTGTATGTATCTTCATCTCAAAGTCCCTATGGAGTTAAACCCACCACCTCAAAACAAACTCATCAGCCTATCACTCACACAAACTTGCTCTATAATATTCTAAATAAGAAACATGAATTATCCTTACTTCTTTTCTTATCCTTCTACTCAAGCAATAACTAAGCTTGACTAATCTAGCCTTACCAAGTACTACCTTCTAAATATTCCTTGCTGTCATCTCTTCTACATCCCTATTTATATTTCTCTTGCTCAGATCCTTAGTTTCTTTTACAGGCTCCCTATGCATTCCCTACTGCCCACTGTGCCCCATGCATGAGGAACTTGGTTTACTTGGGCAAACAGACATTTAACCATACAATGAGGTAAGTACTGACAGAAGTATACTAAAAATTCAGAGGTACCCTTGGGGGACAAGTGGTTAATTTATCTTAGAGATGTCAACAAAGTCTCCTAGATTAAGTAAGATTAAAAGATGGGTAGGATTTCATCAGAGAAAGGAATGAAGTACAGTGCTAAAAAGATGGAGAAGATTACAAACAGCAGGAACAGATGAGCAAAGGCTTTTCTATATGCAAGAAATTGTAGGCAGTGAGAGAACAAATTTCTCTTCCTGATGAGGAAAACATCAAATAGCAAACACATAAATATGCAAATTATAATATAAATTACATGTAAAATATGATGACTGGTATAGAGAAAGAGAACAGGTGTTAAAGAATCAGTAATAATCATGAGTATTTTTCATGCTCTGCGTTTCAGGTTCATTTGGCAGTTAGATTAAGGGCATGTGACCAGTTTTGGCCAATAAGCTGGGCGGGGGGGTGGGGGTGGAGGTATGCCTTACGACACTTTCAATCATTCTTTGAACCCTCTCTTCCCAGAGATGTGATTTTGAAAACCATATGTTGAGCCATGTGTGAAGGCTGAGGCAGGAGGTTCAAAGCCAGCCTCAGCAAAATTGAGGAGCTAAGCAATTCAGTGACATCCTGTCTCTAAATAAAATACAATATAGGGCTGGGGATGTGGCTCAGTGGCAGAGTGCCCCTGAGTTCAATCCCTGGTACCCCCACCAAAAAAAAAAAAAAAAAGGAAAAGAAAACCATATGTTGAGATGCATAACAAGATAGGTTATGCATCAGCTTGGGTCCTTGAGGTCATAAGTGAACAGAGCTGTTGGCTAACCCATAATGGATATGTAAACACAAATCAGAGAGAAGCTTTTGTTGTGTTAAACCACTGAGATTTGGAGGGGTAAAGCCATTGCCACAATATAACCAAGCTTACTTTAATTTAGACAGAAACAGGCATGGGATCAGGAGTTTAGAAGTGTTAGTGGGGCAGGTTACTGTTACATTATATAGAAGATGGTCTGTGGAGGGGCTGGGGATGTGGCTCAGCAGTAGAGTGCTCACCTAGCACCTGCAAGGCACTGGGTTCGATCCTCATCACCACATAATTAATTAATTAATAAAGGTATTGTGTCCAACTTAAAAAAAAAAAGAAGAAGAAGAAGAAGATGGTCTGTGGAGACTTCATTGAGCAGCTGAGATTTGAGGCAAGACCAGATACAGGCAAGAGAATTAGCCACGCAGATACCTGAAGGAAGAACACATACAAGGAAGAGGAGTCAGCTGGTGCCAAGTTCCCAAGACTGGGAAGGAACCTACTGTGGTCAGAGCAGAGAGAACACACATCAGAGATAGAGAGGCAATGGGGGCAGATTAAGAACAGTCTGAGAGGCCACTGTAAAAAGACTGGAGATGTAGTTCAGAGGTAAAGTGACCCTGGGTTCAATCCCCCAAAACAAACATAAATCAAGTATAGCAGTGTCAGATTGACTGCTAGGTTGAGATTAAATTTGGTGGATCAAAGGCAATAACAAGGAGACCAGTTAGAAGGCTTTTATAGTATCATCTAGGTGAGGGAGGATAACATGGTTTCTATTTGTACAGTAGAAACTCAAGTCTTTTAGATATTTCTGTTAATCTTTTAGAAGTTGTTAATAGAACAAGACAGCCTAACAAATAAAGCAAAACCCTCTTAGCCTTTCCTTTTCCCCTAATCCATGGCACCTTCAGACTTCACTGCGAGGAAGAGTAGAATAGTTGGGAAAAGTCAATTTCATTTTAATCAATTGGTTGATTTTGGGGAGGCCATTAGCCTTCAGGGTATTTTCTCTAGAATTTGCTCTGAGAAAAATTCCTTATAAGAAACACCTGATTCAGTTCTGACTACATGATGGCTTTCATGTTACTTCCCATTGAATAATGGAATTCTGAGCCAGTGAGCAGGGAGGCAAAAAGTATTCCATCAGTAATCGTAAAGCAGATTTAAATAAAGACCTCAGATCTTAATGACCAAAGGAAATAAACTAGATAGGCTAAATAAGAACAATAGAACTAAAATGGGATCATGTGAGGAAGAATTATGTATAACTAATTCATCTATTACATTTATTTATTTCATATTTAAGAATTTCCAAATTATATCTACCTTTAATTTTATGTTAAACTGTCTTTAAAAACAAATTTAGAACCACTGTCTTCATTTAGATGTAACTGAAGGAAAATAGAACTATGTGGAATTATCCTTTGCCAAAAAATAATTCATTAAAAATATGTAATATATGAATATGTACACACACACATACACAGTAATCATTTTCAGTCATCTATTAGTTCCCCCATTTTTTCATGACTTTTTGGAGTACCCCAGGGCTTAATCCTACATATACTTCCTTTCCCTCTCTACATCACTCCCTTGATACAGTTCATATGCTCATGGCTTAAACTTATTTCTCTAGCCTGGACTTCTCTCCTAAATTCCAGAGTTGTATATCCAACTGCCTTCTTGATATTTCCATTTCAATGTCTAACAGGCATCACAATGTAACATGACCAAACCTGAACTCCAGGTTTCTCTTTCATCTCGCCATCCAGTTGTTAACTGCAATCCTTATGTTAACCGAAAGGAAAGCATATAATATACACAGAAGGAAAAGAGAAGAGAATCCAAAACAACAACAACTGAACATAGTAAAATGAAAAAAATGAGAAACAAAAAGCGCATTAAAAAAAGGTGGAAAAAAATTAGCAAAATGGCAAAAGTCACTCCTTACTAGTAATTACTTTGAGCAGAAACAGTTTAAACTCCCAATCAGGCAGAGATTTGGCAGAATGAATAATACAGTGTGAAAATATATACATTGTGAAAAACACTCACCTTTAGATGCAAAGACACAAAAAAGTTGAAAGTGAATGAAGGGAAAAAGATTACAAACAATAACAGAGAGCAAGGTGGGTATTTCAATACCAGACAAAATAGACTTAAGTCAAAAACTGTTCCAAAGGACAAAGGAGAGTAAATATTGACACAAGGGTCAATTCAACAACAAGATATAACAATTATAAGCATACATGCACCAAACAAAGCCTCAAAATAAACAGAGCCAATATGAGCATCTTAGTTGATGTAAAAAAAAAAAAAAAGAATTTGACAAAATCCAATACCTTTCACGATAAAAATATTTAAAGAACAAGGAACAGAAGAAGAGAATTTCTACAACATGATAAATGGCATTTATGAAATATATACAAATAACACCAAACTCAATATTGAAAGACTGAAAGTTTTCCCTTAAGATTAGGAATAAAGGCTGGGGCTATGGCTCACTGGCAGAGCACGCACTTGCCTGGCATGTGTGAGGCACTGGGTTCCATCCTTAGCACCACATAAAAATAAACAAATAAAATAAAGGCTTTCTGTCTATCTACAACTACAAAAAATAATTTAAAAGATTATAAATAAAAGGACACCGCTTGCTACTGCTATGTAACACTGTACTAGAAGTTCTAGTCATAGCAATTAGTCAAGAAAAAGAAAGACTTCTAAATTGGCAAAGAAAAAGTAAATCTCTCTCTATTCACAGATATGATTCTAAAAAATTGAAAATCCCAAGATCTGCCCAAAACAAAACAAAAACACCCCAACAACTGGAGTTAATAAATTCAAGCAGGCATGGTAGCACAAACTTGTACTCCCAGCTACTTGGGAGACCTAGGCAGGAGGACTGCTTGTGTCTAAGAGTTCTGGACTAACCTGGGTAATATATGTCTTAAACAAACAAACTAAAAACAAAACAGAGAGGCTGAGTACTTTTTTTTTTAGTACTGGGGACTGAACCCAGAGGTACTTAACCACTGAGCCACATCTCAGCCCTTTTTTATGTTTAGAGACAGAGTCTTGCTAAGTTGCTTAGGGCCTTGTTAAATTGTTGGGTTAGGTTTAGGATTTTTGGTGGTGCTGGGGATTGAACCCAGGATCTTGTGCATGCAAGGCAAGCACTCTACAACTGAGTTATATCCTCAACCCCTCTGGCTTCCCCTTAGAGTACATTCTTTTTATGGTTATCTAATCTATACCCTCTCTTCTGAAAACTTCTCCATGTAAACCCAGCAGTGTGGCCTGAAGACATGCTTACACTGTGTGATTCTGCTCACCTGATCACAGCTGTTTGAATCAGGAATGGATACTTGGCACTGGGGAAGCAGATTCAGTGGTTAGACTGAGCTAATCATATTCTTTTTTTTCTGACAGAAATTCAAAATAAAGTCAGAAAGATCATCTCTGCTGTGTGCTTGACCTTGTAAATAGTATAGAACTAGGGGTGGGGCTGGGGCTCAATGGTAAAGCATGCTTGCCTAGCATTTAAGAGACCCTGTGTTCGATTCCAGCACCACCAAATTAAAAAAAAAAAAAAATAGTATAGAACCAGAGGTGACACAGACATATGTATAGCAAAGCAGAGAGAGAGAGAGGACAAAAGGGCAGGAATGAGAGACACTATGTAATCCCAAGAAGCAAAGACAGACAGCGGGCCTTAGTTCTCCTCACATTTTAGAAACTGGCTCCAATCCCTCAAGGAGGCCCAGAAGAGCTTTCATGCCCTTGGCTTCTATCAGATTCCCCCTCTAGTCTGGGGGTGGGGGTGGGGGAAACAACTTCCTCTTTTTCCTTAAGCTAGTCCAGAGTTTATTTTACATACACACATACCCTTAGTTAGATACTAACCTCCAACTAAGGTTACCTCATACCTCTCAAATGACTCAGATTCTATTACAGGTAGCTTTCTCCTTAGAGCCTCTGTTCTTTTGTGTGTCCTTTCCTAGGGCAATGTTATCTACACCTGTCACTTTACTCTGCACTTACCTGCTAATGACACCAAAACTGCCCAGATGTCTTTCTGGATAGAACTGCCTCCTAAAGAACTACAGATGAGTATCTTACAGACACTTTAAACTCAACAAAACTAAAACTGAAATAGTCTCCTCTGTACTCTACCCTGCATTTACCCAAATATGACCTGCTTCCATTATTTGCATCTCCACAAATCAAACTGCTCTCTCTCTCTCTCTCAGCTTCCCAAACACAATATCCAGGAATAATACTTCCTTTTATTTCCCTCCCTACTGCCATCCAGTTAGTCACCATGTTATGTCAATTCTACCTGCAATATCTACCAATTTCATCCATATCTTTCTATTACCACTGTTGCTTATCAGGATTAGGTTTGTTTTTGTTTTGTTTGTATTGGGGATTGAATCTAGGGGTGCTTTACGTCCCCAATCCTTTTTATCTTTTACTTTGAGACTGTGTCTTGCTAAGTTGCCAAGGCTGGTCCCAAATTTTCGATTCTCCTGCTTCAGCTTCTGGAGTCACTGAGGTATACTACGACACCTGACCTTAAGGAAAGTTTTTGTTTTTTGTGGGCTTTTTTTTTTTTTTTTTTTTTGAACTCAGGGCACTCGACCACTGAGCCACATCCCCAGCCCCAATTTTGTATTTTATTTAGAGACAGGGTCTTACTGAGTTGCTTAGTACTGCGCTTTTCCTGAGGCTGGCTTTGAACTCCCAGTCCTCCTCCCTCATCCTCCTGAGCCTCTGGGATTACAAGTGTGTGCCAATTTGCCGGCTAAGCAAAGTTTTAACAGAGCCAGATACAACTTAAGATTTTTGGACCATACAGTTCATGTATGTCACAACCATTTAATTCTGCTATATAGCATAAAAACAGTCAGATAATATAAAAATGAATGGACATGGCTGTATTCCTATATGCTTTCTTTATAGACATTAAAGTTTTGAATTTCACATAATTTTCAAATGCTACAAAATACTCTTTGGGCTTTTTACAACAATTTAAACATGTGAAAAACCACTTATACTTCATAAGTCACATAAAGATAAGCAGCAGTTATGAGGGTACAGCTCAGTGGTACAGTATGTGCTTAGCATGCATAAGACCTGGGTTTGAGCCCTAGCATTACAAAAAACAGATTTTTAAATTAAAAAACAGGCAGCAGGCCAGTATTTCCAACCACACTGATCTAGGTCCCTATCCTAGGTACCTGTTATCTCTCCATGGAACTGGTAAAATAACCTTCTCCATGGTCTGCTCTCCCTATCTCCAGTATTGTCTCCCGCTAGTTATTTATTTTCTATACTAGAGAGAGAATCTTCCAAAAATACCGATCTATTCTTGAAAAAAGAACCATATGTTCTATTCACACCAATGTATGTAGGGCTCTCCATTTTGCCTAGAAACTTTTTTTGTGTGTGTGGTGCTGGGGATTGAACACAAGGCCTTGTGCATGCAGGCACTCTACCAACTGAGCTATATCCCCAGCCCCAGAATTTTTTTTTTTTAAACTTTAATTTTTTTGCAGTATTGGGGATTGAGCCCAATACATGTTAGGCAAGCACTTTACCACTGAGCTACATCCCCAGACCCCTTTTAAAAAATTATTATTTGTTTTGAGACAAGGTCTCACTAAGTTGGCCAGGCTGGCCTTAAACTTGCATTTCTCCTGCCTCTGTCTCCCAAGTAGCTGGAATCAGAGGTGTATGCCACGACACCTGTCAAAAAAAAATTATATTTGATAGTCATCTTGATTTTATTCAACAAGAAGAAAAAGAGATAATTGCAACAAAAGAAATGCACTTATTATTCTCTGTTGACATGATTTCCTCTATAAAAATAGCACAAGCACATGAGAATCTATATACAAGTTATTAAATTAAGGATAAGTTCAACGATGTATAAAAGCACCTACATTTCTATATTTCAACCACAAAAAGTTAAAATATTTGAATTTTAATAAAATATCAATTCCAATAGAAACAGAAATATAGCTAAAAATGAATCTTAAGTTTGACTTATATGGAGAAAACTATAAAGCTACATTGAGAGATATTTTTAAAAACCTAAATAATAAGTAGATTTACCATATTACACACCAGAAGACTCAATATTATAAGGCCATCAATTCTCTCATTTATAAAGTTAACTTATAAATGTATTGTAATTTCAATGAAGTACAGAGTTTTTCTTGGAAATTAAAAAGTTGATTCTATAGCATATACTGAAAGCAAGGACCCAAATTAGCCAAGACAACTTTAAAGGTAGGGAACTTGCATGAACAGATATCAAGTCTTACTATACAGCAATTAAAGCAATAAAGATAATGTTATTGATAAAGACACAAACATACCAGTGAAACAGAACAGAGAACCCAGAATCAGACCCATACATATATGGGAACTTGATATGTACAGATGTGGCATTTCAGATAAGTTTAAAAAAAAAAAAAATCAGACATGGTGGCTGCAATACAAAGGCAGGAGGATCACAAGATCAAGGCCAGCCTCAGCAATTTAGTGAGGCCCTAAGCAACTTAGTGAGACTCTGTCTAAAAGTTAAAAAGGCTGGGGATGTGGCTCAGTGGTTAAGTGCCTGTGGGTTCAATTCCTAATACCAAAAAAAAAAAGTGTGTGTGTGTGTGTGTGTGTGTGGGTGGGTGGGTGTATAGGCTTCAAAAATGGTACTAGATCTATTAATTATCTACATGAAAGGAATTAGATTCATACCTCAGAAAACCAAGAGAAAGTGAATTAAAAATTCACACATGCGGGCTGGGGTTGTGGCTCAGCTGTAGAGTGCTTGCCTAGCACATGTGAGGCCCTGGGTTCAATTCTCAACACCACAAAAAAAAAAAAAAAAAGAGTAAAATAAAGATGATATTGTATCCAACTGAAAAAATAAATATTAAAAAAAAATTCACACACGCAACTACAACTATCTTTTCAATAAAAATATAAGATATTTTTCTTTTGGTTCTAGACAAACTAAATCTAAAGTACTTAAAGAAAAATAAACAGGAACAGTAAGAATAATTCTGAAAATGTAAGATATAAAGCCATCTTAAATGTGATAATGTAGAATTTTGCACATATCAGACATATCAATTCTAAATTTAAAAAAATATGGATATAGACCCAACTACAAACTTAATATGTGATAAAAGTGACAGTTCAAGTCAACATATAATCCACACTACTTGGGAACTGACGCAGGGGGATCAGAAGTTTGAGGCCAGCCTGGGCAACTTACTGAGAATCTGTCTCAAAAAACAAAGAAGAATGGGGATATAGTCCCTAGGATCAAGCAATCCCCAGCATCCCCCAAATTAAAACAAAACAAAGAAAAACCGTCATAAAAGTAGTATAAGAAGCTATTTTAAATGTCACATAAAAGCCAGTGCAACTATGAAAGAAAATATTAATACATAAAAGAAAATGTTCTGTTTGACAGAAATTACAAAGTCATAAGAAAATTAACAATTTAGGAAAACACATTTACAAATCACACCATACACAAGAGGCTAATTTTACTACAATATAAACTAGGGCTTCAAAACTAGTAAGAGTAAGTAAACAACTTGGTAGCGCATGCCTCGGTAGAAGTACCAGTTACTAGAGAGACTAAGGTGAAGGGATCACTTGAGTCCAGGCATTTGAGATGAACCTAAGCAACACAGGAAGATTATTTCTCAAAACAAACAAAAACCAACCTGGGCTTGGTGGCTCATGCCTTTAATCCCCCAGCGGCTCAGTAGGCTGAGGCAGGAAAATCATGAGTTGAAAGGCAGCCTTAGCAACTCTGTGAGGCCCTACGCACTCAGAGAGATCCTGTCTCTAAATAAAATATAAAAAAGGGCTGGGGATGTGATTCAATGATTAAGCGCTCCTGGGTTCAACTCCCATTACCAAATAAACAAAATTATTAAGCAGCACAAGAGAAAAATATTATTTCCATGTAAAAACTTGCACAAAAATATTAGTAGCAGTGTTATTCAAAATGAGCAAAAAATGAACCCAAATGGCCATAGATTGATGAAAGGATAAGTAAAATGTGGTATGCCCACCTAAATATATATTAATTAGCAATTAAAGAAATGAAGGCTTATAGCACAGATATATGCTATGAGTGAAATGTAAAAATATGCTGGGTAAATGGATATTTTTAAAAACCATTATGCAAAGTGAAAAAAGCTAGTCACAACAGACTACATATTACATGTTTGCACACATATGAAATGTTCAGAATAGAAAAATCTACATACACATGAAGTAGATTAGTAGTTGCCTAGAGATTGGGGGGAAATGGAGAGTGACTACTATAAATAAGGACTTTCTTTGAGGGATGTTGAAAACGTTCTTAAGTGGATTGTGGTAACAGTTACACAATTTTATAAATATACTAAAAAATATTGAATTGTGTTTTTTGTTGTTTTTGATATGGGGTCTTACCCAAGATGGCCTTGAACTCCTGGGCTCAAGCAATCCTCCTGCCTCAGCTCTGTATACCTGTGACTACAGGAACATGCCACCATATCTGCTTCAAATGTACATTTTAAATGGGTAAATAGTATGAAATGGGATTATGATTCAATAAACTATTATGTAGCTGGGTACAATGACATATGCCTGTAATCCCAGCAACTCAGGAGGCTGAGGCAGGAGGATTCCAAGTTTAAGGCCAGCCTAGGCAACTAGCAAGAAGACCCTGTCTCAAGATAAAAAATTTTTTCTAAGAAGGGCTGGAGATGTAGCTCAGTGGTAAAGCCCCTGAGTTCAATCCCCAGCATTGCCACAACAATAAATAAGAAAAAAAAATAACACTAAAAGGAGCTAGGGATATAGCTCAGTTGTAGAGTATCACTGAGTTCAATCCCCAGCATTGCCACAACAATAAATAAGAAAAAAAAAATAACACTAAAAGGAGCTAGGGATATAGCTCAGTTGTAGAGCATCACTGAGTTCAATTCCTACCATGGAAGGTGGGGAATTAGTTATCATATTTAAAAAGAAAAAAAAAAAAGCAGCTGGGGGGTACACCCTTGCAAACCCAGCTACTCAGGAAACTGAGGCAGTGATTGCAAATTAGAGGCAATGAGCAATTTACCAAGATGCTGTCTCAACATTAAAATTTTTTTAAACAATAAAAAGGACTGGGGATGTAACTCAGTGGTAAAGCACTTCTGGGTTAAATCCCCAGTATTAAAAAAAAAAAAAAAAATTGCCCTAGCTTGTTGTAGCAGGCAGTTCTCAGGACGTAGCAGAGAAGAAGGAATCAAGAGTACACCATCTCACTGGGAACTATGCAAATTCATGGCCAAGTATTAATCTTCAAGCATAGGGAGAATGTCCTCCAGGCTGGGGACAAACTACTGGAAAGAAATAGGCTATGAATCCCCAAAGTTCATGTAAGTTTAGCATTCTTACTACCAAGCAGTAGAAAGATGAAACTGTGTAGAGCAGTTAGAAGGTTACCACCTAAGTCATGAAGCTAAATTAACTCTAGGCTGTTTATTCTAGACCCATCCTAGCAAGACTAAAAGGATTAAGCTGACAAGTAATTTACCTGCCTCCAGAACAAAGTCCAACACTATTTAAAGGGATAAAACAAAGTCCAAAACCCTGAAAAAATAACCAAGGAGCAAGAAAATACAATCTATAACCAGGAGAAATGTTCAAAACACACCAACATGATAGAGATCATAGGATTAATAGATAAGGGCCTTAAAACAACTATTTAAAAAAACTTATAAACACATTAAGCTGAGAAATGAATGACTTTTGAAAAGGTTTAAAAAGATACAAAATACACAGTATCTGAAATTATATCCCATCTTACTTGATGAAATTATCAGAACATTAGACACTGTAGAAAATCAGTGAACTTGAAGCCATAGCAATAGAAACTATACAAAAGGAAGCACACAGAGCAAAGCCATAGCCAAACAAAAAGCAAAACAAAGGGGCTGGGGTTGTGGCTCAGTGGTAGAGCTCGACTAGCACGTGGGAGGCCCTGGGTTCCATCCTCAGCACCACATAAAAATAAATAAGTAAAATAAATGTATTATATCCAAATACATCTAAAAAATATTAAAAACAAACAAACAAACAAAAAGAGCATGAGTGACCTGCGAATAAACATGAAACTGGAATTCCCAAAGCAGAGGATGTGTTGTGGCAGGCAGTTACAAGGAAACAGAAGAGGAAAATTGTTTTCTAGAAATAATGCTGCACATCTTCCAAATAAAATAAAGTACAAACCCACTGACAAGATCAATAAATCCTAAGAAGAAATATCAAATCATATCATTTTAAAATTTCTCAAATCTAGTGACAAAGAAAATCTTAAAAGCAGTAAAAGACATTATTACATACAAAGAATTACAGATAAGAACTACAGCAGACATCATGCTGATATCTATGGAAACCAGAAGATAATGAAGCTATATATGTAAAGTGGTGAAAGAAAAAAAAAAAATCAACCTAGAACTCTGTATCTCATGAACATATTTTTCCGAAGTCAAGTCCAAATATTTTTCAAAGAATAAATCTAAGGGTTAAGGATATAGCTCAGCTGGTAGAGTGTTTGTCTCGCATATACAAGGTTCAATCCCCAGCACCACAAAAAAAAAAAAAAAAAAAGGAGAGGGTAGGAGAAAATGAATAAAGCTAAGAAAAATGTCATTGCTGACAGATATAAACTAGAAAAAATGTGAAAAAAGCTGTTTAGGCAGAAAATTTCACCAGCTCCAAACCTATATTAGCACATTCTAAACTACATTCTGAAACATTATACAAAATGATAATGTATTATGGGCTTTATAATATATACATAAATATGTGTTATAATACAAAAAGGGGAGGTGGGAAAATGGTAGCATACTATTGCAAGGTTCTATGTTATACCTGAGTGGTAAATTACTTAAAAAGGAGCAACTACTGAAAAGAAGAAAGATGTAGTACAGTTAAAAAAAAAAAAAAAAAAAAAGCATGGGGCTGGGGTTGTGACTCAGTGGTAGAGCGCGCACCTTGAATGTGTGAGGCGCAGGGTTCGAACCTCAGCACCACATAAAAATAAATAAAAGTACTGTGTCCATCTACAATTAAAAAAATATTTAATAAAAAGCAAAATAACAATTATTTAATAAAAAAATAGAGAATAAGCAGTTCACAAAAGAGGAAAACATAAATGCTCAATAAACTTAGATAAACCTCTTTAAACTTTACTGATAAGAAAAATGCAAATTTGTTAAAAAATTATCTTGGGGAAAGACCAATAAGTTTGACAATATATTGTCACAGTA
The DNA here is from genome assembly GCF_021218885.2 of Marmota monax. Lineage (NCBI taxonomy): Eukaryota > Metazoa > Chordata > Mammalia > Rodentia > Sciuridae > Marmota > Marmota monax. Next base: position 22,423,847 of record NW_026693777.1, on the reverse strand, counting down.
AGAGTGTAGGAACCAGGTACTGTCATATATTGCTAGTAGGAATGTAAATAGGTACAATCTTTATAAATGGCAATATTGTATTACCTGTTGAAAATCAAATGTATATGCTGTATTCTACTGTTTTTTGACATAGGGTTTCACTGTGCTGCCCACATTGGTCAGGCTGGTCTCAAACTTCAAGCAGTCCTCCTGCCTCAGCTTCCCAAGTAGCTGGGATAATATACATATACCCCAAAACACGCTTAAATACATATATTCTTTGACACAGTAATGTGTTAATAAACATATAAATAGTCACTGTATCTCTATATTTTATGACTGAAAATCTAAAGGTACTAGACTGTTCAACCTATTAAATTAGGCTATATTTATATATTAGAACGCATCGTGCAAATGTGAAAAAATAAGATAGCTGTCTCTATAAAACACAATGAATTAACATGGTAATACAATGCAATAGTCTTGTATCCTATAGCCAGATGCCTGGTTTGAATTCTGGCTTTATAACATATGTAATTTCTTCTGAAAATTAGTGGTGATAATACTGCCATAGGATTTTATGGGGATTCAAAGAATTAAGTCATGTAAAACATTAAGATAATCACAAGCACAATTAGTATTTATTAATTTCTGGGTAAAAGAAAAGAAAAATCGTTGTGTATGTGTGTGTGGGTGTGTGTGTATTACTTTATTTCACTTTTGTGTACTGAGAATTGAACCCAGGGCCTCGTCCTTGCCAGTCAAGTGTTCTACACTGAGCTACATTCCCAACCCCTCACAATATATCTCTAAGTTAAAAAAAAAAAAAGATCAAGAGCCAGAACAATATAGTATGTTACCATTTGTATGAAAAATGAAATATATAAATATACATCTATAAAAGTAAAGACTATCTCTGGAAAGCTAAACAAGAAAAATACAATAAATTCTGTAGAAAAGAACTCCTAGTAACTGGGACAAAGAAAAAGGGAACTGTACTCTCTTCTTCATATTTTTATGTAAATTTAGAGTTTTCTACAATCAATGTATTACTTATTTAAATAGAGAACTGAGGGGCTGGGGATGTGGCTCAAGCGGTAGCGCGCTCGCCTGGCATGCGTGCGGCCCGGGTTCGATCCTCAGCACCACATACAAAGAAAGATGTTGTGTCCGCCGAAAACTAAGAAATAAATAAATATTAAAATTCTCTCTCTCTTAAAAAAAAATAAATAAATAAATAAATAGAGAACTGCAATTAATCTTAAACCAAGAATTTGTAACAAGCATTTATAAAATCATGAAAATGTGAAATTCCAATACAAGTATTATGCTAGGTTAAAAACTAGCATAATATTGTATTGACAATATTTAATAAATTGTTTCTTCCCAGAATTACCACAGTAATCCATTTTCCTTGGCTCTTTTTTTCCCACCTTTTTTATTGGTGCTTCACAGTTGATGGAATCTGTTGTCACATATTCACACATGCATACTTCCCTGGTCTCCTGGAGCTTCTTTTGGTCTTTGTTATTTATGACCCACTTCTTTGGCCCTTATTTCTTGTTTTTCTTCCCTTTATTTTTTAATGACCCCACAGATATCTTCCTCTGTTATGTACAATAAACTGTTTTTGTTAACAAATTTATTTAGTTGTAGATGGACACAATGACTTTATTTATTTTTATATGGTGCTGAGGATTAAACCCAGTGCCTCCAATGTGCTAGGCAAGCGCTCTACCACTGAGCCACAACCAATAAACTTGTATTTTGATAGAACATCTTATATGCTTTTCTTTTCCAAAGCTCTGTTAATTTTTTTTTTTTTTTGTACTGGGGATTGAACCCATGGCTACTTTACCACTGAGCTACATCCCCAGTCCTTTCTATTTGAGACAGTGTGATCTTTACGTTGCTGAGGGTCTCACTAAGATGCTAAGGCTGGTCTGGAACTTGCCATCCTCCAGCCTCAGCCTCCTTAATTGCTAGGATTACAGATATTTATTGAATTTTTTATTTATACTAGGTAAATAGAGGGAAGGCAGGGGAGAAGTCAACATTTAACACATTTAAGGCACAAATATTTGAAGCCAGGTACAGTACCCTGCACCTGTAATCCTACTTGGGAGGCTGAAGAGGGAGGATCTCTCTTGAGCCCACCAATTTGAGACCAACCTGGGCAAAACAGTAAGACCCCCATCTCAAAACAAAAACAAAAGGACACACAAATATTTGTGGATACTCCATACATATGTACATATACAAACACAAGTTATCTTTTCAAGGCATACAAAGCTGTTCTTATTTTTTAAGAACCTAATTGTTATTTCAAAAATAGCATTTATTTTTACAAAGATGCTATAAAAATTATACACAGAGTATGACTTGAAATGAGTTTTCTGTGTAAGACCTTGATTCAAAGTGTCTACATTTCAATCCAGCCTCTGCCATTATTACCTGTGTTAATTTTTAATTACATAAAGTCCTTGGTACCTCATCCATAAACTTGAGTTAATAACAGGACTAAACTGGAATATTACAAAAATAAGTTAAATGAGGTAATGGATATTTCAAACAATGTCTCATCCACAGTAAGTCCTTAATAAATATTAATAAGGGGCTGGAGTTGTGGTTTGGTGGGAGAGTGCTTACCTATATGTGTGAGGCACTGGGTTTGATTCTGAACACCACATGTAAATAAATAAAATAAAGGACCATTGACAACTAAAAAATATTTTTAAAATAAATAAATATTAATAATAACATGTACCTATTATTATTAGAAAAAGTATACTTTAAGATAAACTTCAACTAAAACATTATTAAAGCAAGTATATACTTAGAACCTGTTTTATGCCATATTATTTAAAAATTAAGAATTTGGGGATGGTAGTGTAACTTAGTGTAGAGCTCTTGCTTAGCATGCCCAAGGGCATAACAACAATAACAACAAATTATTTCTGAAAAAAACATGCAGGGCTGGGGTTGTGACTCAGCTGTAGAGCGCTCACCCTGCACATAAAATAAAGGTATTGTGTCCAACTGCAACTAAAAAATAAAATTAAAAAAAAAATGCAAACATAAATGCAAAAGAAATTGCTTCATTTATTTTAGATTTTTAAAAATAGGATTATGTTCTTTATATGGGATGTTCCATATTTCTTTTTTAAAATTATTTTTTAGTTGTAGATGAACACAATAACTTTATTTATTTATTTATTCTTATGTGGTGCTGAGGATCGAACCTAGTGCCTCAGGCAAGCGCTCTACCACTGAGCTACAACCCCAGCCCCTCCTTATTTCTTAATTTTCTCCCAGTTCAAGCTACAAAAACTTCCAAATAAAATGAGAGCAATAATAATTATATTGGCCAATGGACCGTAAATTATTTAATCCTCATGGGAATGCCATATCGTTTTCTTTTTTTTTTTTTAAAGAGAGAAGGAGGTGGGGGGAGAGAGAGAGAGAGAGAGAGAGAGAATTTTTTAATATTTATTTTTTAGTTATCGGCGGACACAACATCTTTGTTTGTATGTGGTGCTGAGGATCCAACCCGGGCCGCACACATGCCAGGCGAGTGCGCTACCGCTTGAGCCACATCCCCAGCCCAACCATATCGTTTTCTATTTCATGTCATCATAAAAGATAGATAAGGTTTTTTGTTTGGGGGTTTTTTGTTTGTTTGTTTGTTTTCCAATGCTGGGGACCAAACCCATCTGCCTTTTACATGTGGCACCAGGGCTCTTCTTGAGCTCCATTTCCAGCCCTCAAAAAAGGCTTTCAAGCAACTGCTTGTAGCTATACTATTCCAATATACCTTACAAAGACTTGAAGATTGGAATTGCAAAGAGGCTGAGACAGCAATCTTTTTAAGAAAAGATTATTTTGGAGAAATATAAAATATATTCTAAGGAGCTCATATTAATCTTTGGGGAACTTACTCCAGTTCCTGAATGTTCCTCATTTATGTAATGGATCACAACCTCTGGGAGTAAATTGTAGAAATCTGTACTTCTGCTAATTTGTTTTTATATACTGTCACTTTAAGAATAAATTAAGAGCATAAATAAATAACAAAATAAAGATTTTTAAAAATAAAAAAAGAACAAATGAAGAATAATGAAACACAAAGGAGTAATTTAAGACTCCATATATGAGATGAGTCTTGAGCAAATTTCAAGGAGGGTAAGTGAAGTAGTCATGCCCAGCCAAAAGAAAGGTACATGAGCTAATTCAGGTGAGAGGCATTTCAGCATCACAGACATATAAAGAAGTCCAGATCTCTTCCAAGCAAGCATTTGGGTCATATAAATGGACAAGACTATCTACCAAAACTGATGCTAATGAGAAAAACACCAGGTTTTCATTGTTTAATTCTTCTCCCAGTGTCTCTCTCTCTCTCTCTCTTTTTTTTTTATCTACTCTGGAAATAGCAGCCTACAATGCAGTACAATACTCACCGACAGAAAACAACTTGAGCAAACGAAGATAACTTTTGTTTGAAATACATAAAAAGGATTCAAGGAAAAATTAAAAGGTAACAAAAAAAAAGTCATTTTGATTTTTATACTGAATTATTATAGTCAAACATTTGTAAAGAAAGAACTTTTATGTAAGGGATTTTTTTCCCCAAAAACAATTATACAAATTTAGGAGTTTACTCAAATTTAGAGGAAAGATACATAAAATACTAAATTTAAACCATTATAAGATTAGCTGGTACAGTAGTGTATGCCTGTAATCCCAGTGACTGGAGCTGAGGCAGGAGGCTGGCAAATTCAAAATCAGCCTCAGCAATTTAGAAAGATCTATCTCAAAATGAAAAATAAAAAAGGCTAAGGATATGGCTTAGTGATAAAGCACTCCTAGCTTCAATTACCAGTAACAAAAAATAAACAAACAAACAATTACAAGATTAATTCTGATGTGATTGGTCACTTTCCACATCTGTAAAAGGACATGTTTAAGAGTAGGTGATTCTTAACATTTTTGTTAGCTCAAATTTCTAAAACCGTATTTACAAAATTCCCCAAACACTGAATTATATATACTAGGTTGTTCAAAATCTATAATGTAAACTTGTTCTAATAGTTCAAATAATCCTAAAATGCTATCTACAGCCCATAAACAATTCAGAAGTAGTATTTTCAGACTTCCTGTTAGCATGTTCCTTAATAAATGAAGAGCAAAAACAGCTATTTTCTCTTCAATTTCTAATATTAATAGCATATGACAAAACTACTCACTGAGGAGACATTACAAAAGGCCTCCCAACCTTAGAATGCTGAGAGTCTTGTGAAAATAAGAGACGTTTTATCATCTAGTCAGTAAATATCACACTAAATACAACTCACTGGCAATCTTAAATTCTGAAATATTCAGATTAAATGAAAATTTTGAGGTATTTATCTACTGTGCAAAACAGGCAGCACTGGTTTATAATCTGAATGTCACTGTGTATTCCCTTTGGTTACATAGGAAGAAACTTTGTATGGTACTATCCCCTCCTAATTCTGCCATTCTTTTTTGTTTTTATAACTTTATTTATTTATTTTTATGTGGTGCTGAGGATGGAACCCAGTGCCTCATACATGCTAAGCAAGCACTTTACCCCTGAGCCACAACCCCAGCCCAAATAAATCTGCCATTCTTAATACCCACATCACATATTCTGTATGTTCCAATAAGAGAAACACTATACAGAGCTATCCATGGGGACAAGATTTTACCTATACTGAAGTTGCGTGGGGGCTAAGTAAGCTTATTATAGCTTATTATTCTGGAGTTTTACATAGAATGTGTTATTTCTCAATGTAAGACGATCTTGTGCATTTAAAAATATGCAGGAAATCTGCTTCCTTAGATTCTTCATAATTATGTGCTTTATCCTTTTTTTAATTTTTTTTTAAGTTGTTGATGGACCTTTATTTTATTTATATGTATGTGGTGCTGAGAATCGAGCCCAGTGCCTCACACAGGCTAGGCAAGCACTCTACCACTAAGCCCCCAACCCCAGACCTCTGCTTTATTCTTAAGGGACTGGTCTGCAAGACTAACAAATCATATAATTTAAGACAGATAAAAACAAGCCCAGTAATTGAAGAATAAACATTTCTTCTATATGAAAGCTAACTAGTTTTTAAACCAATAACATTTATGGACCATAAAGAACTCAAAACTGGTAGGTCAAAGGAAGTAGGCAAGATAAAAATGATTTTTAAAAACTCATCCCTGGCTCTCAGTCTGACCCTACTGTCATATTCACCATTTTTACAAACCCATTAGTCTGAGAACCCTAGCTTCAAGAATAACTTTTAAAACATGTATTTTTACAGTTAACGTGACAATAGTACTGTAACAGCTCACAAACTTGATTCTACAGATCAGTGAGCCAGAAGGTAATTAAACGCTGTCTATCAGCAAATTAGCAACCGCGTCCCTTAAAAACAGAACTCAGACTCTGCTCCATTAACTTGCATAAATAGCCGCTCTCGTTTAAAATGTGTTACTTTATTGCTTGGAACTAGCATGAGCATGTTTGTTTCGGAACTATACCACGGTTTTGTAAACACCATCTCACAAGAGAGTGAACGACTTTTTACCTGTGTCGGAAGCAGAATCAGTATGGGGTAAGTCACCATATATTACAGTGAAATTTGGTCTCAGTTACTAAGTGATCAATTAAGAAAATCCACTTCCACGATGCATCCCAAGAATTAAAACAATTTGAAAACTCAGCCAAAGCCCGATGATAATATATGACTGCATGTAATATTTACACTTTGCGTGAAAAGTACGCGATTAAAATGTAATTTAACTGGCTAAGTTTTCTAGGTTTCCCCCCAACACTTTTTTTTTTTTTAACGGAAAAAGGGCCTCTTTACCGGTACTGTGAAAACCTATGCAAAAAGAAGTTTGGGAGGGAAATGGCCAAATTAAAACAGCTGTAAAGAGCATAGAGTTCTTTGACGCCCCCGAGGTTGAGCGGGGCGAGCAGAGAGAGGCTTACCTGCCAGCGGCCATAGGTGAGGAGGACCATAGCAATGGGTATGGCGGTGCCAGACATGGCGTGGGTGGAGGGCATGCTGTACTCGGAGTTGTAGAAGACCTCCAACTTGACCACGGGCGGCGAGGAGGGTCGCGGCCAGCGGATGATGTCTTTGGTGCACTGGCCCAGGTACATGACCAGCACCCAGATGATCACCAGCCTGCGACCCACCAGGGGGTCCAGGTTCCAGATCCAGAAAGGGAAGAACATGATGTAAAAGAGTTCGTTGCCCAACTCCGTGCCGAAGCAGAACAGGTAGTAGAGCGGCCAGTTGCTCACGCGGGCCAGCTCGCCCTCCTCGCCCGTCAGCGAGTTGCGTCGCAAGGAGCCCGCGCGCTGCGACGAGGCCGGGCCCAGCTCGGCCGCCAGCCCGTTCCGCACGCCGTTGGGGGCGCCGCTGCCGTCCGGCTTGACTGAGCACTGATTGCGGTCGCTCCCGGGCGGCTGGGGGCCCTCGGTCGCCCCTGACTGCCGCCCTCGCCGCCGGGGATCTCCGGCGAGCGGCGCTTCCACCTTCTCATCCTCCCTCCGGTCGGCTGAGCGGTTCGGCGGCGCCTCCACCCCGCACAGACGCTGGAAACGGGCCACTTTCTGCGGCTCCTGCAGACAGGCAGCCAGCTGGGCTAGGTGCTGCCTCAGCGACATGATAACGGGACCTGGAGGGCGAGCCGAGCCCCAGCGCTGCGAACCGTCTCCGCGCGCCCAGCCAGCGGCAGCAGCGCCTTGCTAGACGCGCTGGAGTCTGCCGGTGACGGCGCCACAGGCCGCAGCGGCCGCCACGCGCCCCTCCCTCGCTGCGCGCGCTCCGCCACCTCCGCGCGCGCGCGCCGCGCCCCGCCCCCTGCCGCGCTCCGGGAGCGTGCCGGGCCTGGCGGGTCCGCCCGAGCGCAGCGGGCGGCCAGGCCAGCAGCTCGACTCAGCCGGCTGCATCTGTGAGGTTCCCCTAGTACCCACCACCAGGCGTCGCGGCGTTCTGCGGGCGGGGCGGGTCCCCCTTCTCCATCTTCAGCCCTCGTTCCCTGCAGGCTGGTGTTCCCGGCTTCCCTCTGCCAGACATTGGCTTAGAGAGGCCACGATCCTGATGCCATCTTTGGCAGTGCTGGTGACCAAGCAGCCGGACATCCTGTTGGCACTGAATCAAATGGTGGATGATGAATGGAGGCGAAATAACCACCATGCGCCCGGAATCGTTCGACTCAAGTCATTAGCAAGTAATTACAGAGCTGTCTGAGAAGGTTGATGTCAGGAAAGCCACGTGCCAATTGACCAGCAGTGGCAAGATTAGATGGCGATATCAGGACAGACCCAGGATGTATAACTGGTCAAATTAACAGTTGTGGTCTGCAAAAGAAAACCTAATTGCCCAAATTCAAAATATTGTGTCATTTATCAAATATTTGGGTATATATTAAGGGAGCACAGGTATTCTTAACTTACATTTAAAATATCCTTGTAATAAATTATAATAGCTATGACGTTAGCACAGAAGAAATATAATTAATAGGTGAATACAGTATATGAATTTTGAGTTTGATAAGATATGTTACAAACTTGACTTCTAAATAGAATAGATTTTATTCTAAGCTCTCTGAAATCTAATTCCAGGAAATTATTTCAGGCAAGGTCAATGTCTATAATTTAAAAATTCAAACCACTTCCAAGAAACTGGCTGGAAAATGTCCCACGCCTTTACTTCATTAGAAATATTTTCATTTCCCAGGGAATGTTACTCTCTTCCTCCTACTCCAGTTGCTGGGCTGTGGCCAGAGAAAGAGAAATCATCATCCCGATTCTCAAGTTGCTTACAATATAAAGAAGAGATGGACAAGACCACCTCTGGAGTATAGCTCAGATGTAAAATAGAGACAAACAGCATTCGCTGGGGGAAAAACAGAACAAGTATGATCAGGGACAACAAGAAAGGTGTTAAAGCCTGGGCAGTGTCCTACCTCTGTAATCCCAGGAGGATCTCAAATTCAAGGCCAGCCTCAGCAATTTAGTGAGGCTCTAAGCAATTTACCCAGACCCTGTGTCAAAATAAAAAGGGCTGGGGTTGTGGCTCCGTGGTTAAGCAGCCCTGGGTTCAATCCCCAGTACCAAAAAATAAAATAAGAAAGGTGTTAAGAGGTGATCCTATTGAGCTTGTTTGTAATTAAAGAGAAAGATATGAATAGGTGAAGAAGTCCATTTTAGGAAGAGAAAATGAACAAAGACAGGGGATAGGAATGTGCAAAAATATATTTGGTTAACACACACACACACACACACACACACACACACCTAGAAATCAAAGTAGGACAGGTAATTGGGAAACAGGTTAGAAAGGGGGTGATGAAACTATGTTGGAAAGCTTTGACTGCCAAGCTAGGGAGTTCACTTTGTAGGTAGTGGGAGCCCAGAAAGACTTTTTAAGCTAGGGAGAAATCCCATCAGAACTGTAATTTAGAAAGACAATTGGAAGAAGGAAAAAAAAAAAAAAAAAAGGTAACTGGAACCTGGTGCAGTGGTAAACAGCTGTAAACCTAGCGACTTGGGACACTGAAGCAGGAGGATTGCAAGTTCAAGACCAGCCTCAGACTTAGTGAGACCCTGTCTCAAAATAAAAAAATAAAAAAGGCTGGGGATGTAGCTCAGTGGCAAAGCACCCCTGGGTTCAATCCCTGGTACCAAAAGGAAAAAAAAAAAACTGGGAAGGAAATCAAAGATGAATTGCCAGAGACCAGAGACTGAAAGCCAGGTAAATAATTAGGTGAGTGAAGTAATCAGGTAAGAAGAAAGAATGCCTGATCCAGGACAATGGTTCCAGAAGACCGAAAGAAGAGGATAGATTTGAAAGAGTTTGGAACTAGGAAAAATTCAGCTGTTTCATTTGAACTCACAAATCTAGTGGTGCATACCACTAATCCCAGCTACTCCGGAGGTTGAAGCAGGAGGATTATAAATTGGAAGCCAGCCTGGCAATTTAGTAAGACTCTGTCTCAAAATAAAAATTTAATAAAGGGGGTTGGGAGTATGGCTCAATGTAGAGCACCCCTCAGTTAAATCCCTAGTACCACAGTACATACACACAAAAAAAAAAAGAAAGAAAGAAAGAAAGAAATGGAAAGAAAAAAGATTGAGGATGTAACTTAGTGTCCACAGCCCTTGGTGCAATCCATAGTAACCACACACAAAAAAAAAAAAAAAAAGAAATGGATTAATAGGACGGTAGAGCTAGAAGAGGATTACAGGCCATCTTCTTAACTCCCTCATTTACAGAGAGTACTTTGATTTATTCACCTGGTAACTGTGTTAGGTTCTTGGAGATAAACCAATAATAAGACACAGATCCTATTTTCAAAATGCTGTGTTCAAATAATCATTGAGAGTGCTGTCCTTCTGCAGTCCTCCCAAATTAGTGTTATCTTCTGAGTTTTCCTTCTCTGAATTCTCCCACCCATTCTTCCTTGTTCTACTGCCACAATCCTAACCCCAATTCACTTCAGACAAGCAAGGAGACGGGCCTGTGGGTGCACACCTGTAATCTGGGCTACTTGGAAGGCTGAGGCAGGAGTCCAATTTCAAGGCCAGCCTAGACAATTTAGAGAGAACCTGTCTCAAAATAGAATTTTTTTTTTCTTCTGGTACCAGCTCTACCACTGAGCTATGCGCCCCCAAGCAGTAAGAGAAGGCAGGTGCTATTAAGGTCTCCTGTGCAGCGTCCCCATCCTGTCTCCCTCTCTTACCACTGTCCTGCATCCAGTTATTTTCACCCCATGTTAAATAATTCTGAAATATTGTTCCCTGAATATTTTATGCTTTCTTATGCCTGTGTGTCCGTGCATGCTGGGCACTTACCAGCGAGCTACATCCCCAGTCTCTCTGTCTTGCATTCATTACCTTCCACTTCTCACCTGAGTTAGAGACCATGAGTTAGTTGAAGACAGGAACAGAATCTTTAATTTCTATATCCCTAGCAACTACCACAAAAATGTTTATTCAATAACTGAATGAATTAATAAATACAAATGCATGAACTTCAAAAATTTATTGCTGCTGGATGAGGTGGCTGTAATCCTAGCTACTCGGGAAACTGAGGCAGATGGATCGCAAGTTTAAGACCAGCCTGGGCAAATTAACAAGACCTTGCCTCAAATTTTTAAAAAATTCAAAAGGGGGCTGGGGTTGTGGCTCAGTGGTAGAGCACTTGCCTAGCATGTGTAAGGCACTGGGTTCAAACCTCAGCACCATACATAAATAATTTTTAAAAAGTTTCATCAACAACTAAAAGATATATTTTTTTTAAATGATAAAAAAGGTTGGAGATATAGTTCAGAAGTAGAACACTTGCCCAACATGTTCAAGGCCCTGAATCCAATGGCAGTACTGCAATAAATAAGTAAATAATTCCTATAGATCTCCCCCAAAGAAATTGAAACCTGGCAGAGGATATAACAGTGCTTTCCAACATGCTTGAGACCCTAGGTTTGCTCCCCAGCACTGAAAAAAAGATACCGAAATCCAAAGGATTAAAACTTTCATGAACCTGATTTTTTGGCTGTGGCTCTTTGCCAGGGCAACTATGAATTTTAAGAGATCATTCTCTTTTTAGTCCTTATACAAATTTTTTCTTTTTCTTTTTTTCTTTTCTGGTGGTCCTGGAAATCCAACCAAGGGCCTTAGGTACTGTACCACTGAACTACACCCCTAGCCCCTGGTACAAATCTTTGAGGAGGCCTCACTTTCTAGAGAGACCAAAGTTTCTGGTCAAACCAATGTGTCCCATAACTGTTTAGTAATAAATTCTTTAGAATTATTTCACTTAAATTATCACTTGAACACAATAAGAAAGTGAAGATTTCTCTTCTTGGATAACCAGTTTTAATAATGGTTTATTAAATCTTGTTATGTAACATGTATTTATTTGATGTGTCTTAGAAAGGGTAACTAATTCAATCTGCACAACTGTTAAGGTAGATATTCTTTCACCCTCAACCCACATGTGAAAAACTAAGGTACAGAATCATTAAAAAATATATTCAAGGTTTCAGAGCTAGTAAGTTCTAGAGCCAGAACCCAAGGCACCAAAAGTCAGAATTTGTACTTTTTTTTGTGGGGGAGGGCATGTACTGGGGATTGAACTCAGGGGCACTCAACCTCTAAGCCACATCCCCAGCCCCATTTTGTATTTTATTTAGATATAGGGTCTCACTAAGTTGCTTAGTGCCTCACTGTTGCTGAAGCTGGATTTGAACTTGCAATTATCCTGTCTCAGCCTCCCTAGCACCTGGGATTGATTACAGGGGTGTGCCACTGCACCCAGCTATGCACTATGCATTATGCTGTTACCTCCTAAGAACCTTTTTTTTTTTTTTTAGGTACTGGGAAGCATTGAACCCACTGAGCTACATCCCGAGCCTTTTTAATTTTTTTATTTTAAGACAGTGACTCACCATCTTGCTAAGGGCCTCACTAAACTGCTGAGGCTGGCCTTGAACTTGTGATCCTCCTACCTCAGCCTCCCAGATTGCTGGGATTACAGCTGTGTGCCACCACACCTGGAACAAGTACTCCTAAAATGGCTCTTTGCTACTGTTTTATTACCACACTGTTTAGGAAATTCTAATTAATTATAATTCTAATTTTCTCATGGAAAATAACATTCAATTGACTTCTGAGTCCTGAACTTTCGAATTGTGTTTAGTTGGTCATTAAAGTATAATAAATATATGCTATGTAAAATGTTACATGGAGGCAAAAAAGAAACGAAATATGTTTCCACTCATTTTAATTAAACAATTATTGAGTGCTTACCAAATGCAAAAAAACATCATATTGAAGTCAAGAGAGGATATACAGGAATAAGACACTGTGTTGCCTTCAAAAAATTTAAGGGCTGGAGATGTGGCTCAAGTGGTAGTGTGCTCGCCTAGCTTGCATGAAGCACGGGGTTTGATTCTCAGTACCACATAAAAACAAAATAAAGATATTGTGACCACCTAAAACTAAAAAATAAATATTTTTTAAAAATTATAATCTTGAAGGGAGATTTAAAAACTGTATGGGAAGCCAAGCCTGCTGATACACACCTGTAATCCCAGTAACTTGGGAGGCTGAGGTAGGAGAATTGCAAACCCAGCCTGTTAAATGTTTTAATAGAGGTGCAGACACAATGCCAGGGGAATAATAACAGGAGGGATTATTTCCCAAACAAGAAAGGAATAGTATTTTTAGCATTTGTGTTGGATAGAAATTCAGAGGGGGGAATTTTACAGGGAAAACAATTTGAGGCACAGCAAAAGAGAATGAGCAAGTGTGGGCATTGAATAAAACCACAGGTGACCATTGTCTGGACTAGGCCTCTGCACTAGACCCAGACAACCAGTCTGGAAATCAAAATGGAATCACCCATTGCTAAAGCTGCACCTCACCAAACCAGAACTAAGCTGTTTATCTGACCATCCAGGACACCGAGAGAAATGAGAGAGAAAGCCAAATTTCTCATCCAGACCAGTTTCAAATGGCATGATAATAAAGTTCCCTGTACCTTATTTCTTACACACAAAAAAATGTAACCCAAAGTAACCTGTCAGCCAGTATTTTCCTCTTATTTTGTCTCCACCTTATCTTACAAGAAAAGTAGTTTTGAAATTATCAATCCACTTTTCATTCTTTGTTTCTGCTTTTTTCTAACTTTCTTTGTCTATAAAATCCTTTTCTGCTCAGTTGATCAGAACACTTACTCTATTTTATGGAGTGAAGTGTTGTCTGATTCTAGAATTGAAATTAAAATCCATTACACTTGTACATTGCTGGTGGGACTGCAAATTGGTGCAGCCAATTTGGAAAGCAGTATGGAGATTTCTTGGAAAGCTGGGAATGGAGCCACCATTTGACCCAGCTATTCCCCTTCTTGGTCTATTCCCTAAAGACCTAAAAAGAGCATGCTACAGGGACACTGCTACATCGATGTTCATAGCAGCTCAATTCACAATAGCAAGACTTTGGAACCAACCCAGATGCCCTTCAATAGACGAATGGATTAAAAAAATGTGGCATTTATACACAATGGAGTATTACTCTGCATTAAAAAATGACAAAATCATAGAATTTGCAGGGAAATGGATGGCACTAGAGCAGATTATGCTAAGTGAAGCTAGCCAATCCCTAAAAGGCAAATGCCAAATGTCTCCTTTGATATAAGGAGAGTAACTAAGAACAGAGTAGGGACGAAGAGCATGAGAAGAAGATTAACATTAAACAGAGATGAGAGGTGGGAGGGAAAGGGAGAGAAAAGGGAAATTGCATGGAAATGGAAGGAGACCCTCAGGGTTATACAAAAGAACATACAAGAGGAAATGAGGGGAAAGGGAAAAATAATACAAGGGGGAGAAATGAAGGTCAGTAGAGGGGGTAGAGAGAGAAGAGGGGTGGGGAGGGGAGGGGAGGGGGGATAGTAGAGGATAGGAAAGGTAGCAGAACATGACAGTCACTAGTATGGCAATATGTAAATCAATGGATGTGTAATTGATGTGATTCTGCAATCTGTATATGGGCTAAAAATGGGAGTTCATAACCCACTTGAAGCAAAGTGTGAAAGATGATATATCAAGAACTATGTAATGTTTTGAACAACCAACAATAAAAAAAAATAAAATTAAATTAAAAAAAAAAGAAGTTTAAATTAAATTGCTGTACCTGGGCTCAGTGGTGCACACCCGTTAATTCCAGTGACTTGGGAGGCAGAAGCAGGAGGATCATAAATTTGAGGACAGCCTCAGCAACATAACAAGACTCAGTCTCAAAAAATAAAAAGGACTGGAGATGTGGCTCAGTGGTAAAGTGTCGCTGGGTTCAGTTCCTGGTACCAAAAGAAAAAATAAAAAAGTAAATTGTTAGGCAAATTTTAAAAACAGTAGAAAGATACTAGAGAATAGTATTGACCAAATTATATTGTTATATTGAATGTGCATATAAATATGTAACAATGAATCCTGCTATTATGTACAATTAAAATGCACCAATTAACATAAGGAAAAAAAATCGCTGCATTAGTTCATGGGAGGAAGAGGTGAAGTTAAACCTTATTGTGAAAAAACTTATTGTGAAAAAACGCTATGGAGAAGGAATTGCATTTGCTTTTTATTTTATTTTATTTTGATACAGGGGATTGAATTCAGAGGCACTTGACCACTGAGCCACATCCCAGCCCTATTTTGGATTTTATTTAGAGTCAGGGTCTCACTGAGTTGCTTAGCACCTCGCTGTTGCTGAGGCTGGCTGTGAACTCGCAATCCTCTTATCTCAGCCTCCCAAGCCACTGCAATTATAGGCATGCGCCACCACGCCCAGCTGCACTTGCTTTTTAGACAACAGTTGAAAAGAAAAGAACACCCTGGCATGGTGGTACATGCCTATAATCTCAGTGATTTGGGAGGCCAAAACAGGAGGATCACAAGTTCAAGACCCCAAGATCTCACTAAATTGCCCTAAGTCAGCAATTTAGTGAAATCCTGCCTCAAAATAAAAAGGGCTGGATGTGACTCAGTGTTAAAGTGCCTCTGGGTTGAATCCTCAGTTCCAACAAAAAAAAAAAAAAAAAAAAAAGAAGAAGAAGAAGAAGAAGGAAAAATGGTTGTATTGGAGTAATTTATTACTTCATTAATCTGGCCACTGTGGCACTTGGCTATAAATCCCAACAACTCACGGGACTAAATAGAAAGTTTGAGGCCAGCTTCAGCAATTTAAGGAGACCCTGAGCAACTTAGCCAGATCCCGTCTCAAAATAAAAAGGGCATCCCTGGGTTCAATCCCCAGTACCAAAAAAATATAAAAGAAAGAAAAATAAAAAGAAATAATGTAAAATCTGTTTAAAAGATGACATATATGATGAACCCAGCCTAATTTCATTTTGATTGGGAGCCATCTTGTCACAAAGTCATGAAAAGTTCATTTCTGTTTTACTATAAAATACTAAGATTTCTATTTGGCCTAACCACACTCTGATGTTTAAACTTGTTTGGAATTCCTGCCCATGCTCTGAACTCCACCCCATGCTCTGGCTCTCCTTGACCAGATAACAACTGTCTCTGAAACCTCAGCAGTGCCTCATGAATTCTGATGTTGGAATCTGAACTTACTCCCTATTAAGCCATGTAGATCATTAATCTGCTATCTGCCTTTGTATTACGCTTGCCAGAACCCTGTTAGCTGTAAGTCCCCAAGACACCTGCCTTTGAAACTTTTTGTGCTATAAAAACCTCCCTGCGCTTAGATCAGATGCTGTTCTCTGGCCGGGCTTTCAGGTGAGGCAGTTGCTGGTCAGCCCTCTTGTGTACACAATAAAAGCTTGCTTTAATTTGGTATAAAATTGGGTTCGGTGGTTTCTTTGCAGTGCGGGTTCAACAGTATACAGGGCTGGGGATGTAGTTCATAGTACGGTGCTTGTGTAGCATGCATGAAGCCCTAAGTTCAACCCCTAGCACCACACACACATACAAACACATACACACACACAGAGTCCATATACAAAGATAGACTCTCAAATAAAAAACAAATAAAAAATAAAAATAAAAAAATAAATCCAGCTAAGCACTTTGGCATGCACTTGTGATGCCAGCAACTCCAGAGGCTTAGGCAAGAAAATTGCAAGTTCAAGGCAAGCCTTGGCAATTTAACAAAACTCAGCAAGTTAGCAAGACCCTGTCTCAAAATAAAAGGAACTGGGATATAGCATAGTAGAAAAGGCCCCTAGATTCAACCTCAATCAAAACAAACAAATAAGCAAGCCATCAAAAAAAAAAAAATCCAAGGGGATAATTATAGTGGGGAAGGAGGACCATCCATAGAGGGATGCTATGACCATAAGACTTACAAGCTCTCAAGAAAAATATTTTTCTATTAGAGAGTGGAATGAAAGAGGCTAAGGAGTACCAGGTATGAGGAAATGGAATAAAGGGATGATGTGACCATGTAGTAGAACAGATAAAGTTTTACCCTGAGGCCAGCATATGTGCAGGGAGCAGACTTAAGGAGGGTTCTATCCTGCCTCTGGTAAAGAGTGGGCCCTAGTTCAGAGTCCTGGGTAAAGGAAAGAAACTCAACCAAATTTCAGCTAGTAAGCATTTTTGTTCCTTTTGATCAAGAGACAAAACAGTTCAGCTAGTCATGCATGAACCAAGGAATGGGAATTTGGAGTCTGCCTCTAGCATTTTCCTGGGTAAATAAGGAAGTCTTATCTAAGTCATGTGAGCACTTGTGAGTCTTATCTAAGTCATGTGAGCAAGTGTGGTTCCTTGGTAGGAATACCAACTGGTGAAAGGATTTCTTCACTTGCAATGTCAAATCAAATAGAGAGGCATTACTTAATACTCAGATTCCTATTAAGGAATAAAAATCCTTGTCTTCTTGGATGTCAAGAGCAAGCTTATTTGCATTTCTATCCAACTCATAAGTTTAGTCCTATAATCTAACATACAACATGCAGTAATAGGACAAGATTAGTATTTTAAAATTAATTTGGAACATGGACATTCTGTTCTTTTCAAAACTGTTCTCATTAGAGTAATAATGCCCTGGGCTAGTCACTAAGAATGGAAATGGATGTGGTATGCTAAAATTGTTGTGGGAAAGTAGACTGTGCATGGAAGACCTTAGGCAAAGCAAATGAGCTTCAAACCACTGTAGAGTCTTTGGACTTCCATGGGGTTATCTCAATACACAATACAATTTACAATTTCGTAAATTGAAAATGTTGTAAGTCAGCCAGACATGGTGGGCCACACCTATATGGCGATTTAGTGAGATTGTGTCTCAAAACCAAAAAAAGGGGCTGGGGTATAATTCAGTGGTAGAGCACCCTGGGTTCAATCCCCTGTACACAGAGGTGTTGGTGGGGGGTGGCATAAGTCAAATGTACATTAAATCCACCTAACCTACAAAATATCATAGCTTAACTCCTGCAGTGGGGATTAATTTCCACCATTGTGATTTTGTGGCTGACTGGAAGCTGCAGTCCACTGCTCCCACCCATTATTTCCATAAATATTGAATCACATATTGCTAGCCCAGGAAAAGATCAAATTTCAAAATACCGAGTACAGTTTCTACTGAATGTATCTGGCATTAGCATGATAATAAAGTCCCAAAAATCACAAATGAAAACATCATTAAGTCAGGACTTTCTGTAGTTTGTAAACTCTATTTTTTTTTCTTGTTCATTTTTGTACTCGGGATTGAACTGAGGGATCGAACCATTTTTGTACCCAGGACAACCGAGTAACATCCCCAGTCCTCTTTTTTTTTTTTAGATTGCTAAGGGTCTGGTTAAATTACTGAGGCTGTCCTTGAACTTGAGATCCTTGGACTGCCAGTTGCTGGAATTATAGATATGCACCACAGTGTTGAAAACTGTAGTTCTAAAGTTACTAATTCAGGATAACAAGTGAAGCAACCTTAGATTCCTCAATTTGAGGCTAGAAAATGGTGAGTTTTGTTTTTGTTTATTTTGATTTGCAATACTGGGGTTGAGCCTAGGGCCTTGAAATGTTAAGTACTGGGTTTCATCCCCAGCTCCCTTACATTCTTTAAGTGGTCCATCCTCCATATAAGTCAAAAATCTCCATTAACAGAGGGAAAACATTTGTATATACAGATGGATAAATATCTATTCTATGGAGAAATGACACTCCTGAACAGTTTTTAAGTATATTAATGGAAATGGATTGAATGTGTGCTTGGACACATGCTTGTTAAATCACATTATAAGAGGGCATTGTTGGGGCTGGGGTTGTGGCTCAGCGGTGGAGCACTCGTCTAGCACGTGCAAGGAAGGCCCTGGGTTTGATCCTCAGCACCACATAAAAATAAATAAAATAAAGGCATTGTGTCCAACTACAACTAAAATAATATTTAAAAAAAGAAAAAAGAAAGAGGGAATTGTTTAGGAGTAAGTTCCTACACTAGGCCCCAACAGAGGAGACTTCAGGTCAAAATGGAGTCACCCATGCAAAAGTTCCAGATGACAAAACTGAAAATAAGTTGTAAACTGACTTGTCCAAAAATCAGCAGAGAGATAATAGCCAAATTTCATAAAAAGGCCAGTTTTTTTTTTTTTGGTAGTTGTTATTTTGTGTGTGTGTGTGTGTAAATGAGAGTTTATTGACAAAGACATAAGGTTAAGCTTCACCCAACCCCATGCTCTACAAGAACAGATCCCACTAAGAACAAAAGAATGATGAGCATTCTTAGGGCAACACTTAGCCCTCCCCCCAGGCCAATTTTATTTAGTGTAATAACAAAGTTCCCTTTTCTTTTTTCTTTTTTTGGAATTAGTGTTTGTACTCAAGGGTGCTCTATCACTGAGCTATATTCTCAGTCCTTTTTATTTGTTTTGTTTGTTTGTTTTGAGTCAGAGTGTAACTAAGCTGCCCAGGCTGACCTTGAATT
The DNA here is from genome assembly GCF_021218885.2 of Marmota monax. Lineage (NCBI taxonomy): Eukaryota > Metazoa > Chordata > Mammalia > Rodentia > Sciuridae > Marmota > Marmota monax. The sequence goes on along the minus strand of NW_026693777.1, from coordinate 22,404,397 downwards.
TGTGATCTTCCTGCCTCAGCCCCCTGAGTTGCTGAGATTATAGGTGTAAGCCACCTCACCTAGTTTGAAGTTCCCTTTTCTTAATCCTATACAAAAAAATTAAACTTGAAATAACCCCATGCTAACTAATCAGCTATTTTTCTATTGTTATGTCTCACCGTGAAATGACCTATCCACTTTTAATTCTTTTTTTCTGCTTTCTCCAGCATTTTTCTGTTTATAAAACCAAACTTCATAGCTCAGCTCATTGGAACACTTATTCTTTTTAAAGTATCGATATTATAATTATTAGCAATTATTGATTATACAAAATAGTAGGTTTCAATTGGTGCGGTGGCGCACACCTGTAATCCCAGTGACTCAGGAGGCTGAGGCACGAGGATCACAAGTTTGAGGCTAGCCTCAGCAACTTAGGTGAGACTCTAAGCAATTTACTGAAACCCTGTCTCAAAATAAAAATAAAAAATAAAAGGATTGCGGATATGGCTCAGTGTTAAAAGTGCTTTGGGTTCAATCCCCAGGACCCACCCCTAAAAATAAAAAAGAGTTGTTAAAAAAATAATAATGGGGGGGGGGGAGCTGGGGATATAGCTCAGTTGGTAGAGTGCTTGCCTTGCATGCACAAGGCCCTGGATTCAATCCCCAGCTCCACCAATAATAATAATAATAATGGTTTCATTTTGACTTTTTCATACATACATGTAACATTCTTTGATGTATGGTATCCGCCCTCCCCTGCCCTTCATGCCTTTTCTCTTTCCTAAAGGTAACCCCTTCTACTTTCATGTGCTCTTTATTTCCCCCTAAATTCCACATAGGAGAGAAAACATGCAACACTGTCTTTCTGAGCCTCTCACTTCACTTAATATGATGCTTTCTGGTTCCATCAATTTTCCTGCAAATGACAAAATTATTTTTCTATTATAAAAATAATAGATGTGTATAGATACCACATATTGTTTATCCATTCATCTGTTGATGGGCAGCTAGGAGGATTCCTAAAGGTTATTGTGAAGAGTGACTCTATAAACTTGGGGGTACAGGCATGTCTTTTTATATGCTGACTTGTACTTCTTCAAGAATATACCCAGGAGTCCCACAGCTGGATCATATGATAATTCTATTTTTAGGTTGTTGAGAAACCTCCAAACTGTGTTCTATGCTCAACTAATTTATATAACTGACATTATCACCAATGGTGTGTAAGGGTTCCTCCCCCACACGTTCCCATTCTTACCAGCATTTGCTATTTTTAATTTTCTTGATAATAGCTGTTCTGACTGAGGTGAGATAGAATTTGGATTTGCATTTCCCTGATAGCTAAAGATGTTTAGCACCTTTCATGTATTTATTGACCATTCATCTTCCTTCCTTCCTTCCTTCCTTCCTCCCTCCCTCCCTCCCTCCCTCCCTCTATCTCTCTCTCTCTCTCTCTCTCTTATTGTCAATGGACCTTTATTTTACTTAGTTGTATGTGGTGCTGAGAATTGAACCCAGTGCCTCACACATGCTAGGCAAATGCTCTAGCGCAGAGCTACAACCCCAGCCCCTACTTATATATTTCTTTTGAGAAGTATTGTAACAGTGGTCCACTTCGTGCTTTGAATATAGCCCTTGAGGCTTTGCCACTGTGGCTCATTTTTAAGCTTTATTTATTTATTTACTTTTCTTTTCACCCTCTCCCCTTCCCTAGCCTGGGGAGAAACAAGATTACTCTTCTTTCCATCCTAAGCTGAGTAGTCTATCTTTGAGCAAACATATACCACAGGAATAAATTAGTTCAGACTTCAGCGATGGTGCCACTATCTCTCAAATCACCAAGTGAATTACAATACCCCACCACCCCCACACCACCTGCACACGTAGGACACACCTGCAATATAACCTTTGAATCACTTCTTTTTTAAAAAAATATTTTTTTAGTTATAGATGGACACATTGTCTTTATTTTGTTTATTTATTTTTATGTGGTGCTGAGGATTAAACCCAGTGCCTCATACATGCTAGGCAAGCGCTCTGCCACTGAGCCACAACCCCAGCCCTGAATTACCTCTTTTTAAAGCCCTGTCTGCCAGCATGGTGGCGCAGGCCTGTCATCCCAGCAGCTCAGTAGGCTGAGGCAGAAGGATCGTCAGTTCAAAGCCAGCCTCAGCAATTTAGCAAGTCCCTAAGCAACTCTGGGAGACACTGTCTGTAAATAAAATGCAAAAAATGGATGAGGAGGGGGCACTGAGGCTGTAACTCAGTGGCAGAGCACTTTCCTAGCATGTGTGAAGCACTGGGTTCGATCCTTAGCACCACATAAAAATAAAAACCAAGGCATTCTGTCCACTTATAACTATAAAAAATTTTTTTAAAAAATGAGTGGGAATATAGCTCAGTAGTTAAGCACCCCTGGGTTAAAGCCCTCTCTTCCCTCTGATGGTCAGAATCACAGCCTCTCGGACAGGAGTCCCCTATGTTTCTCCTTTGCTAGCAAAGCAATAAAACTTTTTCCTTTTTTCTCAAAACCATGTCTTTAATATTGGATTGATATCAGGAATAAGGACTGAAATTTCAGCATCTCTTCAGATCATTTGCCCATTTATTGATTGGATTAGTTTTTTGGTGTTAAATTTTTTGAGTTCTTTATATATTCTGGATATATTCTGGATATTAATCCTCCGACAGATGAATAGCTGGCAAATATTTTTTCCCCATTCTGTAGGATGTCTCTTCACTATTGTTTCTTTTGCTATGCAGAAAGCTTTTTAAAAAATTTGATGTAATCACATTTGTCAATTCTTGCTACTATATCTTGAGCTATTGGAGTCCTATTCAAGAAATTATTGTCAGCTGTGGTGATGCACACTTGTAATCCCAGCAGCTAAGGAGGCTGAGGCAGGAGGATTGCAAATTCAAAGCCACCTCAGCAATTTAAAGAGCCCTAAGCAATTTAACAAGACCTTGTCTCTAAATAAAAAATAAGAAACAGCTGGGGATGAGGCTCCTGGCTGAGTGTCCCTGGGTTCAACCCCTGGTCCCGGAAGAGAGAGAAATTGTTGCTTGTACCAGTATCTCAAAGTGTTTTCCTGTGTTTTTGTTCTGAAGGAGACATAGGGATCTAGTATATAGGTGATTTTTGTTCTGCATTTGGTTTTTTTGTTTTGTTTTGTTTTGAGGCTATTTTGAAGGGGATTGTTTTCCTAATTTCTTTCTCATCAAGTTTATTTATATAGAAAACCTACCAATTTTTATATATTGATTTTGTATCCTGCTACTTTGCTGAATTTTAAAAAACTTTTTAGGGGGGCTGGGGTTGTGGCTCAGCAGTAGATCGCTTGTTTAACACGTGCAAGGTGCTGGGTTCGATCCTCAGCACCACATAAAAATAAGTAAATAAAATAAAGGTATTGTGCACAACTACAACTAAGAAAAAAAAACCTGTAGGGTTTTCTAGGTATGGAATCATGTTATCAGTAAACAGGGATAACTTTACCTTTTCTATTTGCATCCTTTTATCTCTTCCTCTTGCTGATTGCTCTGGCCAAAGTTTCCAGTACTATATTGAATGAGGACGTAACAGTAGTCCATCTTATGCTTTGAGCATAGCCCTTGCTGCTCTGCCACTGGGACTTATTTTTAAAAGGACGAGTTTCTTTCTCTTCTTCTCTCCCTCCTCCTCACTGATCTCAGGGGAAACAGGATTACCTTTCTTCCCCATTCTTGGCAGAGTTATATGTCCTTGAGCATACACCCACTATAGGAACAAAGCAATTTAGACTTTGTGGACCGTACCAGAAGATCTCAGAATTGACTATCTTCCAAATTAACAAGGGAATTACAACTGAGACCATGTGGAATGTAGGCTTTTAATCATCTCTTTAAATACCCCGTTTCACAGGGCACAGTGGCATATGCCTGTAATCCCAGTGGCTCAGGAGACAACAGGAGGATCACAAATTCAGCAAAGGCAAGGCACTAAGCAACTCAGTGAGACCTTGAATCTAAATAAAATACAAAGTAGAGCTGGGGATGTGGCTCAGTGGTATTCCTGAGTTCAATCCCTAGTATTAAAAAAAACAAAAAAAAACAAAACCCTGTTTCTCTGGGTGATGCGCATCTGTAATCTCAGCAGCTCAGGAGGCTGAGGCAGGAGGATCAGACTGAAAGTTCAAAGCCAGCCTCAGCAATTTAGTGAGACCCGAAGCAACTTATTGAGACCCTGTCTCAAATGAAAAATGAAAAGGGGGCTGGTGCTGTGGCTCAGTGGTAGAGCGCTTGCCTACATAGGTTCGAGCCTCAGCACCACATAAAAATAAAGGTATTGTGTCCATCTACAACTAAAAAATAAATAAAAATAAAAAGGGCTGGGGATGTGGCTCAGTGATTGACCCCCCCCATTCAATCTCTGGCATAAAAAACAAAACAACAATAACAAACAAAAAATTTCTGTTCTATGTGATGGGCAGAATAACAGCCTCTGGGACAGAAGTCCCTGTGTGTCTCCTTTGCTAGAAAAACAATAAAAACTTTTTCTTTTCCTTTTTCTCAAAACCATGTCCTTGTTATTGGATTGGCATGGAGGACAAGGACCAAGCTTTCAGTGACAATTCCTGGTTTTAAGGAAATGCTTTCAATTTTTCCCTATTCAGTATGACATAGGCTATGGGCTAGTTGTATATAACCTTTATTATATTGAGGTATGACCCTTATTCACCTAATTTATTCAGGGTCTTTATCATTAAATGATATTGAGGTTTTGTTTTAGGTTTTTTTTTTTTTTTTTTGGTGCTGGGGATTGAACCCAGGGCCTCGTGCATGAGAGACAAGCTCTCCACCAACTGAGCTATAGCCCCAGCCCAACGTTGAGTTTTTATTGAAGTTTCTTCTGCATCTATTAAGATGATTGTGTAATTTTTAAAGTTTGGTTTTCTTTCTTTGCAGTATTGAGGATTGAATGCAGGGGTGTTTAATCACTGAGCTGCATCCCTAGAGTTTTTTTTTTTTTCTTTTGAGACAAGGTCTTGCCCCCAAAAATGTAGAAGTCTGCCTCAAACTTGTGATTTTTCTGCCTCAGTCTCCTTAATTGCTGGGATTATAGACTTGCCCCACCTCAGCAGCTTAATGATTATGTGATTTTTCTCCTCCTCCTCCTCCTCCTCCTCCTCCTTCTCCTTCTCCTTCTTCTCTTTCTTCTCCTTCTTTTTTTTCTTCTTTTGGTACTGGGGATTGAACTCAAGGGACACTCAACCACTGAGCCACATCTCCAGCCCTATTTGTATTTTACTTAGATACAGGGTCTCTCACCGAGTTGGTTAGCGCTTTACTTTTGCTGAGGCTGGTTTTGAACTCATGATCCTTCTGTCTCAGCCTCTCAGCCACTGGGTTTACAGGTGTGTACCACTGATCCCAGCTTTATTCTTGATTCCATTTAAGTGGTATATTACATTTATTGGTTTGCATATATTAAACCAATCTTGCATCCCTGGAATGAAACCAACTTGTTCATGGTGTATTTTTTATTGTTTTGGTATTGGAGATTGAACCCAGGTGTGCTTGACTACAGCCACATTTTTATTTTTATCTTCAGACAAAGTCTTGCTAAATTGCTGAGGCTGTCCTCGAACTTTGCAGTCCACCTGCCTCAGCCTCTGGATATAGGCATACACCCCTGTACCCTGCAACAGACTATCTTAAGTGGTGTGGTTTTAGTTAGAAAACTCAGACACACAAAAAAGATCATTGTTATATGGTCCCACTCTATAGGAATTGTTGGATAGGAAAATAAATCTCCTCTCCTTCTTGGGATTTCCAACTGCATCTAAGAATTAATGTGACAAAACATCAACAGAAGTGCCCAAATTTTAATAATTTCTATACGCACATGGGAGTCTTCACAAGAGAATGAAAAAAAAAAAAGTCCAGCACAAAAAGCTTTTTTACCTTTTAGGTAAACAATAAATTGGTGACAAATGACAAGACAAAGGGGTTTTGGCTAGGGGCAGTAAATTGGAAGTCACTAGGAAATATATTCAGGTGGGAGAGAAAACTCCTGGAAGATAGGGATATTTTAGTAAGTTTGTTTGTACAGATCATTTTGGTGTCAGTTCTTAGACTCAGAGTGTTCTAGCACGGGCAGACCATTTTCTCATGGGTCATTTTATGGCCAACTTTTGGTAGAAAAGGTCAGGCCAGGTTGCCCTTTCTGCATCAGCTGTTTCTCACACACCTTCAGCTTAAAATAAACAATATGCCGAGCTGGTATATCTTCAAGTGGCATGTCCTTAAGAGCTCCCCTAGTTTATGATTCTTTTTCATAGTATCATTTTGGAGTGAAATGTACATCATTTGGGGTCTGGGGTTGTAGCTCAGTGGTAGAGCACTTGCCTAGTGTGTGTGAGGCAATGGGTTTGATTCTCAGCACAAGAAAGAAAGAAAGAAAGAAAGGAAGGAAGGAAGGAAGGAAGGAAGAAAGAAAGAGGTTAATTGACAACTAAAAAATATTTTTAAAAACATGCATTAATTATGTTTGTATTATTGGCATTTGTATATGTGTGTGTGCATGGTGCTGGGCATTGAACCCAGGGCCTTGTGCATGCTAAGCATGTACTGTACCACAGAGGTATACCTGAAACTATATATATGTATTTGTATATATAGACATAGACATATGCATGTCTATATATAAATAAAGACGGGGTCTCATTGTATTTTTTCGGCTGGCCCCAATCTCTCTCTCTCTCTCTCTCTCTCTCTCTCTCTCTCTAATTATTTTTAGTTGTATATGAACACAATACCTTTATTTTATTTATTTATTTTTATGTGGTGCTAAGGATTGAACCCAGTGCCTCACACATGCTAGGCAAGTGCTCCACCACTGAGCCACAACCCCAGCCCTGGCCCTAATCTTTTAAACTCAAACAATGGTACCTCATTAGAGTAGCTGGGGCTACAGGCGTGCACTACCACACCCAACTATAATCCAATTTTGTTGTTGTTGTTGCTGTTGTTTTAGATGTTGGTGGGCCTTTATTTTATTTATTTATTTTTATGCAGTGTTGAGAATCAAACCCAGTGCCTCACACATCCTAGGCAAGTGCTCTACCACTGAACCACCATTCCAGCCCCTAGAGTCTAGTTTTTATTATTTATATTTATTTTATTTCCTTTCTATCAGGTTGTGGTCCATAAAGAATCATTGAGTTAGATTTTGGAGCATTAGTGATCTAAAGCATATCCAACACACATTAGAAAGGAGAACAATTATCCCTCGCTCCCCTAGAGTGCTGAAAGTTTCTAAGCTGCCTCAGGCCTGTGCTAGGCAATCCGAGCCTGCTCTAGGGTAAGTGCTGTGCCTCTTGGAATCAGCTACTGGAATCAGGTTTAACCTGAAAACCAGAGGCATGAACATTTTTCTACTTTGGGCTCCCTAATGTGGTGCTTGAACAGTCTAACTTTTGGCTATCCTGTGCACTCCAGGGAATCCAGATGTTAAAATAGAAATGGAATGAAGAGTTGCATCATCTAGGGCACAAGAAACAGCTTACTTCTTATAATTTTTTCTTTTTCTTTCCTTATTTTTTTTTTTTCTTTCTTTCTTTTTTTTTTTTTCTTTTTAAATTTTAAGACAGGGTCTTGCTAAATTGCTAAGGGTGGCCTCAAATCTGCAATCCTCCTGCCTCTGCCTCCTGAGCTGCTAGGATTACTGGTGTTCACCACTGCCGCTGGCCAAATTTTATTCTGCCTGGAGCCAGGAAGCTCCTCCTGGCAGCCTTTGATTTTGGCTCCCCAAATTCCTTCTGCTCCTTTTTTTGTTTCGGCTTGAAATCCTTGTCTTCCTCCTAGGTCTCTTTGACCTGCCCCTGGGCCATTTTCTGAGCTTCTTGCCACCTTCGTAACTGAACTTGACTCCTTCTGCCCTGTTCCCAGCCCCTGCCACTGGACACCTCAGACTTCTTAAATGGTATACAGGGAAATATCTTTATTCTGTTAGGGATAGAAGAGGATTTTTAAAAACCACAAACCATAAAATAAAACGTGGATGAATTCATCTGGACTTAAGGAGTTCTGTTTCTCCAAAGACATCACAAAGAATACATCAAGATGTTTTGATACATAAGCCACACAAAAGGTCAATACTGAGAAAAAATATAGAGCAACAAATTATTAGACTAAGACAAACTAAAAAAAAAAAGATACAAGACACAAGCATCTCACCAAAAAAGAAACCAAATAAAAAGACACTCAACTGCCTTAGTAATTAGGAAATGAAAATGTAAAGCAATGTTGCCATTTCACAACAACCACATTGGCAAAATTTTAAAATTGCTTAATACCAGGTGTAGGCAAGAATATGTGAAGCAATCATAACTTTGGAACAATGATACTCTGCTGGTAGGAGTATAATGACCTCTTTGGAGAACAATGTATCATTTTCTTAAAAGGAGAACACAGCATACCCAACAACCCATTGCTTGCATTCCTAGGAACACCTTAAGGAAATTTTTGTACCTGAGCCCCAGAACACATTAAAGAACATTCATGGAAGCATTATTTGTGATGCAAAGAAAGAGAAACACAAATATCCTTCAGCAGAGAGTAGATTGAAGCTGTGTACACATAGCAGGGAATACCCTACCCAGCAAGAAGTATGAATGAATTTTATTCTACACATCAACATAGATGATTCTCCAAAACAAAACATTGAGAAAAATTCCAGTCACAGAAGAAAAACGTGGTATGATTTCATTTATACAGAGACCAAGAAAATGCAAACTCCAATAATATACAGTGGTTACCTCTTAGGGTAGGTGGGAGAGAATATAAAGGGGAGGGGCACATGATGGACTTCTAAGACACTGGTAATTTTCTATTCCTCATCCTGAGGGTTAGTATACGTATGTTTCTCTTATTAATGTTCTAAAATATTTTGTAGCCTTTTTCAATACATAATGCATTTCAAAAGTATATAAATTAAAAACACAGTTTTCAGAATTGGAGCCTATATGATAGAGTCAGGCTACAGTAGACTCTAGTACATCAGACTCTAATACAGTTGCCAGAGTTTATGGACTCCTGATATGCAGGTACCTATGATCACAGAAATATCTGTGTATTGTTATACTATATGTATTATTAGAGTACATGTTTATAGCAGACCTATGGTCAAGGTTTTCTTTTGTTTGCAAATAGCAGAAATCTAATTCAAACTAATTTTAAAACAAAAGAGCAAGTATGTATGGGGTATGTAACTGGGAAATATAAGATTGCTTCTATAGCAGGATATCGGTAGTCCCAGCTACTTGATAGGCCAGGTAAGGAAGATTGCTTAAGCACAGGAGTTTGAGACCAGCCTGAGCAACATAATGAGACTCCTCTTTAAAAAAAAAAAAAAAAAAAGCTATTGCTTCTGGCTTTAACTACAGCTAGATTCAGAGACTTGAATGTTATCGTTGGAATGCTGTCTCACACCCACTCTCAGCATTTTCTTCTGTTTTTGACTTTATTCTTTTTACAGGCTTTCTCCCAAATGGTGGCAAAGATGATCATCTGCCAGGCAGATTCCAGAGGCTCAGGAGACTGAGCAGGAGGATTGCAAGTTCAAGGTCAGCCTCAGCAATTTGGCAAGGTCCTAAGCAACTTGGCCAGAACCTCAAAAAATAAAAAGTGCCAGGCAGTGGGGAATGCCCGTAATCCCAGCCTGAGGCAGGAGAATTGAGAGCTCAAAGCCAGCCTCAGTAAAACCGAGGCACTAAGCAACTCAGTGAGACCCTGTCTCTAAATAAAATACAAAATAGGGCTGAGGATGTGGCTCAGTAGTTGAGTGCTCCTGAGTTCAATCCCCAGTACCTAAATAAATAAATAAAATAAAAAATGAGTCTAACGGATACTCCACAATATTCTATTGATAAAATTTCTTAACACCATCATCTATTGCAGGATTCCTGATTTACACAAAATAATCCCCCTGCTTTTTTTTTTTTTTTTTTTTTTTTTTGGAGACAGGGTCTCTTGTTTTGTCCAGGCTGGCCTCAAACTCCTGGACTTAAGCAGTTCTCCCACATCAGTCTTCCAAATTTGGGGACTTCTAGTGTGCTGCCACCATGCCAAGTAATTCACTTTTTTTTTTTTTGTACCAGGAATTGAACCCAGGGATGCTTAACCACTGAGCCACATCCCCAGCCCTTTTTGTATTTTATTTAGAGACAGGGTTTCACTGAGTTGCTTAAGGCCTTAAGTTGCTGAGGCTGGCTTTGAACTCTTGATCCTCCTGCCTTAGCCTCCAGAGCAGCCAGGACTACAGGTGTGTGCTACTACAGCAATTCACAGTTTTTAGGCCTCAGTGCCTCCATGACTTCAACATCACAGTTTTTTTGCCTCCCTTGGCTTTATTGTTTGCTCATAGGCTAATTATCGTACTTTCGTCTAAGGCAGGGATTGTGGCCTCAGATACCAGGCAAGTGCTAAGAATTTCTGACTAGATGTTAGAACTCATTTAGAGAACAATTTTGCCCATTACTTCCTCAATTTTCTTCCTGATTTCTATTTGGATTTGTAAACTATGAGCTCTTATTCTCTCCTTCCTGTGTCAACTCAAAGCCGTTTTATTATATTTGCAGAATTCAGTATCCAATACAAGTTGTTGTGGGGTGGTATATTCAGCAGTAGGAGATAAGCTCTAGAGAGATACAGAAGTGGGCTCGATTGCTGGCTCTTCTGCTTGCCAGTTGTGTGATCTTGGAAGAGATAACAGTGCTTCATAGAGAATGAATAAATGAGAATAAATGAGTGTACTTATGTAAAAAGATTAACACAGTGCCTGGCATAAAGGAAGCATTTAATAAATGGTAGTTTCTATTGACTCTGTTTTTACAATGTGCTAAAATTGCTGTTACTTTTTTTCTTCCAAGTATTTATGGTGCCTTTTTAGTTTTCATTTCTTCACATCCTTTTTCTAGTTTTTTTATCTCTTGGTCACTAAACCAAAAATGTATCTGGACAATGAAAGACTAAAATAACTCAGTGCTTCATTTGAGGAAAAACTGGTTTAGAGAGCGAAATAGATTTGCTTGTCAAGTGGGTTTTGTTTAAAGTTGGAATATAAAGTCGGCAGTTACAAAATACATGATACATCAAGAAAAAAAACCTATAAATATATAGGTGACCCTAATTGTGAAATTTTAGAAATTTATAGTACAGAGGGACACTTGATTGGATTGCACGTCCTAGTCTTAATGGTGTCTTTCATGACATTTTTGTAAAAAAGAAAAAAAATGAAGGGGCTTGGAGTAACATTATGTCAACATGCATATCAAAAATAAAACAAAAACACAAAAAGGAAAAAACAAGATAAAAAATGAAATGGCTCAGTGGTAGAGCACTTTCCTAGCATGTGTGAGGCACTGGGTTCGATTCTCAGCACCATAAATAAATAAATATCCATCAACAATTAATAAAATAGTGTTTAAAAAAGAAAAAAGGTGAGCTGGGGTTATGGCTCAAAGGTAAAGCACTCTCCTAGCATGCATGAGGCACTGGGTTTGATTTCAGCACCATGTAAAATAAAATAAAAATATTGTGTCCACCTATAACTAAAAATAAATTTAAAAAAAGGTGAAGAAATGAATAGTATAAATATAAAAGAAACATAAATTCAAAACATTTTATTGCCATGCTGAAGAGTGAATAAAGTTTTTAATTGGTGGTGTACATGGGTGTGGCACATGTGTGATAAACATTCTGCGTTGAGTTAGATAAACAGTTTTAAGTACAAATATAGTGTTCCAAGACCCTATTGTATTACATATATAAATATATATTACATGTGTATTTTTTTGCAGTGATTGGAATACATTTTTGCTAGCAAATTTAAACATATATACAGTTAAAGATGCCAATTATTATTGCAATATTCTTTACCCTGAGACTATTATTAAAATAGTTTTAGAAAACATTCCTAAGGCAATCAACAAAGGAAACCTGACAACACCTTGTCCTTTTACCCCATTTGCTATATACAGCCACATTCAAGTGAGTCAGCCATAATTTTAAGTGTTTCACATTTGTTAAACATTATAACAATGAATATTTGAGGATATTTTGAAATATCAAAACACTGGGAATGTTGGAAAATGTAAAGGATAAAAATTTTAGTCGTGTGTCTGATCAATGAGTTTTACTCCTAGTGGATTAAAAGAAAGATTTTTTTAGTCATACTTGTTCAGAGAATTTAAATTTTATTGGAGTAACATTATGTCACCATGCATATTGTTAGGGTCTGTAAACAAGTCAGGATGGCGCCTGGCATTTTGCCAGAGGGAGTGGTTTGTGAAGTAACACCATCGAGCCATTAAGTGTGGAGATTCCTTATTGGTTGACTGCTGTACCTAGTTTATGTTAATTAAGATAAGCTGTGTGGAATGTATATATACCCCTCCTGTGCTACAATAAACAGCTTCCACTACTGCTGTATCAATCTACACAAGTTGTTTGTCACCCCCCGGTTATTTTGCTGCAGCCGGACTGCGGCAGCATATCAAAAATAATCAGGCACTGGGCACAGTAATACATGCCTGTAATCCTAGAGACTTGGGAGGCTGAGGCAGGGGGATCCCAAGTTCAAGGCCAACCTGGGCAATTTTGCAAGCATCTGTCTCAAAATAAAAAAATGAAAAAGGCTGGGGATGAAGTTCAGTGGCAGAGTATCTCTGGGTTGAACCCCAATGCCACAAAAAATAAATAAAATAATTTGAAACGGCCTGGGGGTGCAGCTCAGTGGTTGAGTGCCCTGGGTTTAACTGCCAGTATTGGTGGTGGGGAGAGCAGAGGGAGTCAGGCTCCAATTAACTGAATTCTGTATTATTTGAAGATTTATCTGCTATAGTACAGAGAATACAAAAAATTAAAAAGAAAATAAAAACACAAAAAGGAAAAAACAAGATAAAAAATGAAATAAAGAAAAAAATTTGTTCTTAAAAGCCACACTGATCTATTTATTTGTTTTTTAAATCACAAAGATTTATGCGCTAATGGTGTTAAAGGTATTTGCTTCATCTCAGTTTAACTGAAAGCTGAAGGATTAAATCACTTAAGCTGTTTCTTGTCAAGTACTATATTTGCTTTCAGCAATTTAGGGCAAATGACCAAAGAAAGGAATACATGGCTTAAAGGATTAGATTGGTGGAAATAGTTGTTTCATGTTTCAAAGAGCACCAGTACTCTCTTATATTCTTCATAGCAAGCTGCTATTTGTCCGATGTGTCACTGTTGATAGCACCTCTTTGTTTTGGCTGTCTGCTTTTATTTTCTTCTCACTGCCTTTGTTGGTTTAGCTTCTTTTGTAATTCCAGTCTTTCCCAGCCTGCACCCCCCACCTGGCTTTTGATGGATCCTTCTTTCTGTTGCTCACACCAGATGGCTAACTTTCTTTTCTTCTGCTTAAATAGAAATTCTAGCCGACAGCTTGGGAGAAAATAAATATAATTACCTCTGGTTACTTTCATTGTGTCCTCAGACCTAGGAGAAGTATCCTTTGGTATGGGCCTCTGGTCTTTGGCATCCAGGTATATTCATGTATGTATGTGCCATGTTCATAGAAGCAGAAATATAGATGTGAAATGAGATCTTCATGTAACAAAAGCACACACTTAAATGAATGCCAGTCTACTATTTTAAACTATCTCATCTATCTAAATAGCACGTTAAAGAGAGGCTTGTCTCTTGAAACGACTGGAGGCACATTTATTAGAAATGTCATCGGTACCACAATTCTTCTTGCACATCAGTTTCTTTCATCCAGTGTTTGTGAGAACATATATATCAAAATGGATTATTAAGTAATTGTTCTTTTAGGGGACCTCCTCCCCCGCCTTTTTTTTTTTTTTTTGGTACCAGCAACTGAACCCAAGGGCACTTAATGGTTGAGCCATATCCCCAGCTCTTTTTAAATATTTTATATCGAGACAGGGTATGCATGTGCATGTGCCACTGCACCCAGCTTAAGCAATTGTTAATGTCATATGTGACAGGATGTTTAGAAAACAACAGGAGACATGAAATTCTAGTCATACTACTTTTTAAATTATTTTAAATTGTCAATGGACCTTCATTTAATTAATTTATGCATTTATTTATACATGGTACTGAGGATCAAGCCCAGAGCCTCACACATTCTAGGCAAGCACTCTACCATTGAGCTACAACCCCAGCCCCTAGTCATAATACTTGATATCATTTAAGACAAAAGAGAAGCTGGATATGGCAGTGTGTGTTCATAGTCCTAGCCCTTGGGGCCCTAGGGCAGAAGGATCACTTGAGCCAGGAGTTCAAGGCCCATAGCCTGGACAACATTGCAAGACCCTGTTTGAAAATTTTAGAGAAAAAAGACTAATGTAAAGACAGAATTTGAAAATATTTATGTCCTAACCATATCTGGGTTCATATAGGATTAACACAAAATATCAAGTTCATTTTGTATTTTCCATAGCCAGATATATTTACAGTTATATTTGCTGTTGGTATCTCAACTAATGTGTGAACAACAACCCCTGAAGGTAGGTGGGGTGATGGCCTGTCTGTAATCCCATCTACTGCCAAGGCAGAGTTTGAGGCCAGCCTGTGCAACACAGCAAGATACCTTCTCAAACAAACAATGACAACAAAAATTTATATAAATCCCAGTGACTTGGGAAGCTAAGGAAGGAGGATTGTAAGTTCAAAAGCTAACCCCAGCAATTTAGTAAGGCCCTGTCTCAAAATTTTAAAAAAGGAAAAGGGGTGGGGATATTGCTCAGTGGTTAAGCACCTCTGGGTTCAGTCTCTGGTACAAATATATATAATTTTTCCAAAAGAATTTATAATCCTAAATTTTGAATACCACGTTGTTTTCATGCCTGTGACATTGAAACAGCTGTTGGGGCAGCTGTTTAGAGGGGGGAGCAGTTTCTAGGTTACTTTGTGGCTAAGTATCATTCTCTATTCAGTTACCAGGGACATGAGCTGTCCAAGTCAACAGCATCACAGAAGTAAGGATTTAGCTGTGTGACGAGCTCCACTCCTTCCCCTTTTATAGGGGGATTGTTCTCTAGACAGGAAAGCACATCTTGGACAATGCTGTTTAAAACTTTTCAACCTGTAAGTTACTTCAAGGGAAGGGAGGAGAAATTTTGAAAACCTCGTACTTCACCTCTCCTACCTTCTCCCCTTCCCTCTGTAAAGAAAACTTCTTTGGGGAGAGAGGGACCAGAAAGGCCTTTGACCTACTTCTTTCTCAGCTGCATCATTTAACTCCCTGGGGACCAAGACTTCAACGTATGAGCCATCAGGTGACATTCAAGATCCAAACTATAGCAGCGAGTGATCCTCCTCCCTTGTCTTCATTCTACACTGACTAAGAACTTGTACTAATACCCTCATATTCTATCTTTTTGTATTTGATCAACTTTTATAGTGTTTATGGTTAAGCTACTGGTCGAATCAGTAAAAACCCAGCTGAGAAATGCCAGTAACGTATCCCTCAGTATCCCCCATGCTACATCATTTCATATTCTTTGTGAAAGGAGAAATGTATGAAAGTCATTGTATGATTACCTGTGCAAACTCATCTTTGTCTATAACTAAAAGAATTTGAGGGGGGCTGGGGATGTGGCTCAAGTGGTAGCACGCTCGCCTGGCATGTGTGCGGCCCGGGTTCGATCCTCAGCACCACATACAAGCAAAGATGTTGTGTCCACCGAAAACTAAAAAATAAATACTAAAAAATTTAAAAAAAAAGAATTTGAGGGTTGGGGTTGTGGCTCAGTAGCAGAGCTCTTGCCTCTCACATGTGAGGCACTGGATTCAATCCTCAGCACCACATAAAAATGAATAAACAAAATAAAGATATTGCATCCATGTATAAGTAAAATATATTAAAAAAAGATTTTGAGATGGCTTAAATTAGACAAGCAAAATTAGACTATGAAACAAAAACAATGAAAAATCCCAGAATAAAATGCAATATCCAATAATGAATGTTAACTCGTTGAGGTTAAGTCCCCATGTTGTAAGCTTTAAAATTCTAGGAGTAATGCTGAACTATTTCATCCCATGCTGTGTCTTATTGGTGTCATTGTGCTATCAGCAAATGAAATTAAAATAATGAAACACCATAGAGAAGGAACAAGATATTGCAAAAATGCACTAAAATTCCAATATCTCGATGTAATGAATAGTTAAAAAATACCCTTAAGTGCTATAAGGAAAACGAAACTCCCCTATGCTTTGTATTCTCAGATGCTGTTATGCTACATTAATGGATCACTTTTGACTTCTTCTGAACAGCAAAATAATCCTCAGTGATAAGAGAGTATTTTCAGGAATTTCTTTTTTTTTTTTTTCTTTTGGTACCAAAGGATTGAACCCAGAGGGACTTTACCACTGAGCCACATCCCTGACCTTTTTTATTTTTTTATTTTGAGACAGGGTATTGGTAAGTTGCTTATGGCCTCATTTAGTTGCTGAGGCTGGCTTTGAACTTGCAATCTTCCTGCCTCAGCCTCTCAAATAGCTGGGATTATGGGCATGTGACACCATGCCCAGCCTCTTTTTAAAAAAAATTATTTAATTTAACTTATTTTTATGTGATGCTAAGGATCAAACCCAGTGCCTCACATATGCTAGGCAAGCACTCTACCACTGATCTACAGCCCCAGTCCCATCCTTTAACTTCTTCTTTTTTTAAAATATTTTTTAGTTGTACATGAATGCAGTATCTTTTTTTTTTGTTTATTTACTTTTATGTGGTGCTGAGGATCGAACCCAGGGCCTCACGTGTGGAAGGAAAGTGTTTTACCGCTGAGCCACACCCCAGCCCCCTCTTTCTCTTCTTTTAAAGGCACTAATACATTGTTGGGGGGGGCTCTGGCTTCATGACTTCATCTAAATCTAATTACCTTCCAAAGAATTCCCTCCAAATTTCATCACATTTGGATTAGGATTTCAAATATGAATCTGGGGGATAAAGGACACAGACAGACATTCCCTGCATCGTGGTCATAGAAATAAAATGGGCAACAATAATAATGTAGTTGACACCTCCTCCATATCCATGGATTCCAGGTCTGTGAATTCAACCAACCACAGATCAGAAATAATTTTTAAGTTAGGTATGGTGGTATATGTCTGTAATCCCAGCTATTTGGGAGGCCAAGGAAAGAAGATACCAAGTTTGAGGCCAGCCTGAGCAACTTAGTGAGATCCTGTCCTAAAATAAAATAAAAAGGGCTGGGAATGGAGCTTAGTGGTAGGCCATTTGCCTAGCATGTGCAAATGCCTGGGTTCAAGTTCTCATATACATATAATTCTATGTTTTTAAATTGCGTCTATACTAAACATATATGGATTTTTTTTCTTGTCATTACCCCAAAAGAATACAGTGTAACAACTATTTATATAGCATTTATATTGTATTAGGCATTATGAGTATATAAAGTATATGAAGGGGTCCTGGAACTGGTCCCCACAGATACTGAGGGACAACTGTCCCTTGAACATGACTCACAGATCTCTTAAAAAAAAAAAGACAGATTCTGAGTTTTTCCTGTTACCTAAACAACTTGTTCAAAAATTTGCTGAATACTGATGGACTTATTTAATAAATATTTGCTGACCATTTAATAAGATACAAGCAGCATATAGAACACTGACAGAATTACACAAATGAATAATATGACATGCTGTGTACCTCTAAGATTCTTCCATGGTAGGAGGGGCAATCTGCCAGCATTTTACATCATGTATTTGAATAGCTTTTGTGAGCCAAAAGATGAGATACTGTCTTCTCAGTTAACATTCTAAAAAGATCACCTAGTACTTTTCCTTTACCATGAAAGACCTTCAGAGTATATTCATGAATTTGGTAAGCACACCAAGCAGGAAGGAACACACTGACCTATATCAGTGTATTGTTTTGCATTTAAATGGTGTCTTAGTTCACTGGAAGTTTCAAGTGAATGTTTATTAGAGTATTCATTCCTTCTGATTAAGATGATAGCAGATGATTAACGAGTCCAGTGCCATAATTAAAATGAAAATTCTCACCTCCTTGATGAACAGGAATATCTAGATGCTGACTGCTTGTACACCTACAACAGTTTAGAGAAACGACTGCATACACCCTTAAGCAAAGACAATCTCCTGTATATGTGTCTGATTTTAGGAGGTTAAAACTATAATTATAGCTCTGAGGCCTTTCTTCAATGGAGTTCCATGCATGCCTTTGAACTTAGGTAACATTTGCTACAAACAGTGTACATTTCTCAGCATGTTTTCTCTTCTTTCCTTATTTTTTCTTTTTTTAGTACTAGGGATTGAATCCAGGGCCTTGCTCATCCATGGGAAGGTCTCTAGCACTGAATTACATCCTAGCCCCAAATCTCTTTGTCTTTATTTTTATTACTATTAGGAAAATATCAAATCATGTAGACTAGCATTTTCCATATTGATGGCAAAAAAATTAGTAATAAAGAGTTTTGTATTATGGACCCTTGAATAAGTTCAAACAGAAATCAGAGGAGTATTTTACTCATGAAATGATCCTAGTTGTTATCAAGTAGGATCACCAGGTGTGGGAATTTCTATACCAAAGATTATTTATTTATTATTTTTTAAAAATATCTTTATTATATTTACTTATTTTTATGTTGTGCTGAGGATCGAACCCAGTTCCTCAAGTGTGTGAGGCAAGTGCTCTGCCACTGAGCCACAACCCCAGCCCCCAAAGATTATTTATATACACATCTATCACTATAGTTAACCAACTAAAATATATTGTTACTTAATTTTAGAGACTCTTAGTGACTGTCTAGACTAAAGTTTATTTATAAACTTAAAAAAAAATTAATGACACTTCCTTTAAACCAAATCATACATAGCAGCCCAACATTCAAAACTAATGAAATAGTTCTGTTCTGAAAGGAGGTGGGAAATTCTTCTTTACCTAAAAGTGGAGAGTCAGTAAACCAATTATGAGGCTTTTGATGAGAACTATGACTCACAGCTGACAGAATTTGCATTCATTCTGACAGAATCCTTTGTCAGAAGAGAAGATAGTCTTGCCGCTCAGAACAAGAATGATGGGAAACCACATTTTCTCTCCCGTTCCCAGGAAATAAACTATTACAGAGAAAAACTTGTCCAAGTATGGCTACGTAATAGGTTTGAGACCACAAATTTGAAAAACTCAAAGAAGGTAATGAGGGGCTGGGGATGTGGCTCAAGCGGTAGCGCGCTCGCCTGGCATGCATGCGGCCAGGGTTCGATCCTCAGCACCACATACAAACAAAGATGTTGTGTCCGCCGAAAACTAAAAAATAAATATTAAAACAAAAAAAGAAGATAACGATCATAATTTTAAATTATCTCTGTTTCTCTTTTGATAATGTTGGAGTACTTCACATAGAACCAACCCTCCCAGAGATAACTTTTTTTTTTTTTTGACACTGGGTCTCACTATGTTGTCAAGGCTGGCCTCAAACTCAAGCAATCCTCCTGCCTCAGCCTCCAGAGTAGGTAGAACTACCGGCCTATGCTTCCATGCCCAGTAGTAACAAGTATAGTCTCTGGAAAAAACACAACTGATACCTATTTAAAGGCACTAGAGAGACAGAGAGAGAGGAAGAGACCAAAAGCTTCTGAAAACCAGAGGACACTCCACCCTTTAAAGAAAGGACTAGAATATATCTGCAATTGTTATGACTTTTTCCCCCTCATGGGCATTGCCCTTGCCATGTGGAATGGAGCAACTAGAACTTCAACTAAACTGAAAGCTAATCATGGGGGTTTTCAGAGTGGCTGAAAAGTAATGTGGAAAATCCTGGAAAGGAGAGAACTGCAAAGAAGGAGAGGCAAATTCTGCATCTAGATTCTGCCAAAATCTTTGACCTCTGTTATATACATTCTTGAGGAAGACTTGAACAATACAGATAAAAACAAGGTAGAAGCAGGTTGAAAGATCTAACAGAGGTTACTGTGGCTACATTCACTGCCTGATAGAACAACTCTCAAATATCTCCACAACGTAGCATCCATGTTTGGCAGAAATATCACTCAAAATTGAAGGCGTAGGTGGTGCACGCCTGTAATCCCAGTGGCTTGGGAGGCTGAGGCAGGAGGATTGAGAGTTCACAAGCCAGCCTCAGCAACAGTGAGATGCTAAGCAACTCAGTAAGACCCTGTCTCTAAATAAAATACAAAAAAGGGCTGGGGATGTGGCTTAGTGGTCAAGTGCCCCTGAGTTCAATCCCCAGTACCCATCCCCACAAAAAAATTGAAGACATAATACTTTCTTTTTTTTTAATACTGGAGATTAAACCGAAGAGTACTGTATCACTGAGCTATACCACAGCCCTTTTTATTTTATATTTCGAGACAGCGTCTAGCTGAGTTGCTGAGGTTGGCCTTGAACTTGTGAGCCTCTTGCCTCAGTCTCCCGAGTGACTGGGATGACAGGTGTGCACCACTGCACCTAGCAATGTAGCACTTTCAGACGAAGTCTGATAGAATGCATCATTAGAAGACTTGAAGGAACACAAATAGACTGGAGATCTGTATCCTTGCAAAGAAATGAACAGAAAAATAAAGAAAGAAAGAAATGAACAGTGCCAGAAAAGGTAAAATGTGTATATAATTTTTTTTCTCAAGAAATACTTTCAAGTTAGGAGTGGTGGTGTGTGTCTATCATCCCACAGACATGAGAGGCTGAGGCAGGAGGATGGCAAGTTTGAGACTAGCTTGTGAGTTCAATTCTTAGCACAACGTAAAAATAAACAAATAAAGTAAAGGTATTCTGTTCATTTATAGCTACAAAAAATAAAAATAAAAAGGGCTGGGGATGTAGCTCAGTAGTAAAAAGCCTCTGGGCTCAATCCCCAGGGGGAAAAAAAAATGAAAAGGGCTGGGATATTGCTCAGTGGTTAAATACTTCTGGGTTCAATCCTTAATACCAATAAATAAATTAATACAAAAATGTTTTAAAGAATAATTAATTGGTTAATTAAAAATAACAAAATTGTAGGTTTATAATAAATGCAGAAATAAGAAATATGACAATAAGACTAAAGACAGGTAGAGAGAAGCACAAGTACACTTTTATAAGTTTATTACATTATATCTGAAGTAATACAGCATTATTTGAAGGTAGACTGTGATATTAAAAATGTTAAACTTGGACCGGATGTCAGTGCACACCTGTGATCCCAGCAATTCAGGAGACCAAGTTAGGAGGATCCCCAGTTCCAGGCCAACCTCAGCAACTTAGCATGACTCAGTCTCAAAAAAAAAAAAAAGTTAGGGCTGAGTTTTTGCTCAGTGGTAGAGTGTGTGTTTAGCGCTGGGTTCAACGCCCAGAAAACCCCCCTCTAATTATCAAACCAAGAGCAAGCTCTAAAAATAAAGCAGAGGTACAGTAGTTCCCCTTATTCTCTGTTTAACTTTCTGAGGTTTTAGATATATCTGGTCAACTTTGGCCTGAAAATTAGTACAAAATAAGTACAATAAGATATTCTGGGGCTGGTGATATAGCTCAGTTGGTAGAGCACTTGCCTCACATGCACAATGCCCTGGGTTTAATCCCCAGCACCGAGAGAGAGAGAGAGAGAGAGAGAGAGAGAGAGAGAGAGAGAGAGAGAGAGAGAGAGAGAGATTCTGAAACTGGGCATGGTGGTGCACTCCTGTAGTCTAAGCACTTGGGAGGCTGGGGTAGGAAGATTCCTCAGTTCAGGAGTTCTAAGATAAGCCTGGGTAGCACAGAGAGAACCCATTTAAAAAAAAAAAAAAGATGGTCACAATGGCCCACACTGGAGGCTGAGTCAGGAGGATCAAGTTTGAGGCTTGCCTGAGTAACTTATGGAGACCTTGTCTCAAAATAAAATATAAAAAGGGCTGGGTGTGGCTCAGTGGTAAAGGGCCCCTGGGTTTAATCTCCAGTTCCACCTTAACAACAACAACAAAATAGAATGCATGAGACAGCATTTTCTTATAGCTTTTATTACTGTATACTATTATAATTGTTCTATTTTAATATTAGTTCTTTTTATTCTTACTGTACCTAAATTACCTAAATTCATAAATTAAACTTTCTCATAAGTATGCATGAAAAGGAAAAAAAACAGTAGGATATTATATATAAGGCTTAGTACTATTCATAATTTGCTCCATTTCAGTTTCCAATACTATTCAGCTTTTTAAAAGAAGGAAATTGGGCTGGGGCTGTAGCCCCGTGGCAGAGCACTTGCCTAGCATGTGTGAGGCACCGGGTTCAATCCTTAGCTCTGCATAAAAAACTAAACAAATAAAGGCATGCTGTCCATCTACAACTACTAAAAAATAAATAAACAAAAAATAACTAAATAAAAGGAAATTGGGCTAGGATGTAGTTCAATGGCAAAGTGTCTGCCTTGCATTCACAAAGCCCTGGGTTTGACCCCCAGTTCTCCCCAAAAAAAGAACCCCACAAAAAATAAATAAAAAAGATAAAAAGAAGGAAGTCTTGTCATTTGCACCAACATGGGTGGATATAGCGTACCTTATGTTAAGTGAAATAAACCAGAAAAGGAAAGAGAAACACTGCGTGATCTCACTTACATATGAAATCTTTAAAAGTTGATCGTAGAGGTGGAAGTAGAATGGTAGATTCCAGGAGCTGGAGGACGGAGGAAATGGGGAGATGCTAGTCATGGGGTAGCAGAATGAATGAGCTCTGGAAGTCTAATGTATAGCATGGTGACATTTGCTAAGACAGTGGATCTTAAATGTACTTACAGCACACAGACACAAAATGGTAACTGTAAAGTGATAGATATATTGATCAACTTGATCATGGTATGCCTGTAACAATGTCTACATATATCAAAACATCACAGTGTATACTATAAGTAGATAGAATTTGGGAGGGGGGCGCTACCAGGGATTGAACTCAGGGGCACTTGACCACTGAGCCCACCCCCAGCCCTTTTTTGTATTTTATTAAGGGACAGGGTCTCACTGAGCTGCTTAGGGCCTCACTTTTGCTGAGGCTGACTTTGAACTCTCGATCCTTCTGCCTCAGCCTCCAGAGCCAAGGATCACAGGTGTGTGCCAGTATTAGATACAATTTTAATTTGTCAATCTCACCTCAATAAAGCTGGAGAAGAAATGCATCAACCAAATAAGATGAAATAATAGTTTGATAATATGGATTAATCATTCGATACAGGGAATGACACGGGCAGATATGTGATAAAACAAGTGGAACAAAATATTTATGTAGCTTCTAGATAGTGGTACTTGGGTGGTCATTGTATTGTTTCATCAACTATTATACTTTGGACATTTTAAAAATAAAATCTTTAGAAAATAAAATTAGTGATCTAAATTTTGACTTTGAAAAGCTATATCCAGGCATGGTGGCACATGCCTATAATCTCAGCATTATGCATTGGCTGAGACAAGAAGATCATAGGTTTGAGGCTAGCCTAGGCAACTTAGCAAGACCTTCAAAATAAAAAATAAAAAGAGCTGGGGATGTGGCTCTGTGTTTAAGCACCACTGGGTTTAATTCCTGGTACCAAACTTAAAAAAAAAAAGATTTATTTTCCACAGCATTATGAATTAGCAATCCTAAAAGCATTTGTTTTTTGCATGCACACACATGGCAGGGGCAGATAATATGTATCTATTAAGGTACCTTTATACACATTTTTTTTCTAGGTTTTTCAAGAGCTCTGAGCTCATCTGGCACGCAGATTCAGTTCATTTAACTTTCCTTTTGAGGTAGAGACAGAATAAGACAAGCACAGAATATCTTATGCCAGAAGTTAGAAAAATGCTTAAAGTAGTTGGAACACGTCAAAAGAAACAAGATATAACCTGAAAATTTCCTTTCTAGCCAAATTGAAGATCATTTTAGCATCAAGATAAAGAACAATAAAAACGGAGTGTAACACATTAAACAAAATAAGATCCATGAGCTCATACTGATAAGAAGGAACAAATAAATAAATAAGAGACCATTTTTATTTACAACAGAACATCAACTACAAAATGTAGAACAATGAAGTTAGAAATTAGTAGATGTTAAAACTATTGGGTAAAATCATGATGGCAGACAGAATATTTATAGACCATCAGAATGCTTCTGCACAAATGACTTAATATTTATTTACGGAAAAATATTAACTTTGCAAATGGAGAAATCTGGCGGCTACCACCTTCAACTATGATTAAAGCTAACCTTGGCAATATTGAGACAATTGACCTGATGTTCTCCTGATACGATGCTCTAGGAATGGTGCAGTTTTGCTTCTGTGATTCCTGCCAAAAATGCATAACCAGAATCTAATTATGATGAAATATTATACAAGTCCAAAATCCAAATTAAATGACATTCTACAAAATATCTGGCCTATGCGCTTGTGGGGTTTTTTGTTTTGTTTTGTTTTGTTTTGTTTTTGTACTACGAATTGAACCAAGGGGCCCTTTACCACTGAGCTACATCCCCAGTCCTTTTTTACTTTGATAGAGGGTCTCACTAAATTGCTGAGGCTGGCCTCAAACTTGGGTCTTCCTGCCTCAGCTTCCCAAATTACTAGGTTAAAGGCATGTGCCACACCCAGCCAGTCTCTGTGCTCTTTAACACTTGAGGAACTGTTCCTGATTAGAAGACCAAGGTATTATCACATCTAAATTCAATATGCAATACTGGGTTGGAGCCAAGGAGAAGAAAATAGCTATGAAGGACAGTATTTGGACGATTGATGAAATTTGAATAGTTTTTTGATAAGATTATACTATAGTTTCAATGTTAAAATTTTTTAAATAACTTTGTGAATATGTGATGTTGGGGGTCAAACCCAGGGCCATACATCTATCTCATGATGCTAAGCACACACTCTACCACTGAGTTACACCCACAGCCTTCAGTGTACTGATTATGTAAAAGAATGTCCTTGTATTTAGAAGATACAACACAAGCATATAGTGGCAGCTGAGTGCAGTCGAACATCCCTGTAATCCCAGGGAACAAGAGGCTACAGCAGGAGAATTAAGCAACTCAGCAAGACCCTGTCTCTAAATAAAATATAAAAATGAGCTTGGGATGTGGCTCAGTGGTTGAGGGCCCTTGGTTCAAACCCCATTACCAAAAGAAAAAAAGTGAAGGGTTGATCTTTACCCCTTATTTTTAATTTATTTATTTATTCTAACTTGTTATTCATGACAGCAGAATGCATTTCAATTCATAGTACACATATAGAGCACATTTTTTCACGTCTCTGGTTGTACACAAAGTAGAGTCACACCATTCTTGTCTTCATACGTGTACTTAGTTTTAAATGGTTCAGGAAAAAAATACATATGTATGCAAATATGCATATGTACACACAAAGAAAAGAATGTAAATGGCATAAAATATAAACAATTTGTATGTCTTATGGATGTGTGAGAATTCCTTATACTATTCCTGCAACTTTTTTTTGTAAGTTTGTAATTTTATCAAAATAGTTTTAAAATTTACTCATGCAATAAATATGTATATATGTAATAATATATCCGCACACATGTATATGTATGTATGTGTATCCAGTAAATTCAGTGGTGGACTGTTTATGTGTGAGTAAGGAAAATGTAAGTTCTTGATGTTAAGTCTGAAATGAGCTCTTACATCTCTTTTTTGGGGGGCAAGTACTAGAGATTGAACTCAGGGGCACTCAACCACGAAGCCACACTCCCAGCCTTATTTTGTATTTTATTTAGAGACAGGGTCTCACTGAGTTGTCTCCCTTTTTCTGAGTTGTCTCCCTTTTGTTGAGACTGGCTTTTTTGAACCCACGATCCTCCTGTCTCACCCTCCCAAGCCACTGGGATTACAGGTGTGCACCACCGTACCCAGCGGAATACTTAAGAAAAAATGAACTGTCTACACTGATAATTTCCACCATTCACTATTATTCCAATATCTGTTTGTTTGCTTATTTTGGGAATACTAAGGATTTGGGAAAAGCTATCCCACCTTATTTCCACCCACAATCAAAACTGGAAAACTTCGTCTTGTATGCACAAGGCCCAGGGTTCAATCCCTAGCACCACCACCAAAAAAAAAAAAAAAAAAAAAGCTGGAAAACTTCAAATCCAGGACCTATTCAGGAATAATTCTTTCCGGCAACATGAACACTTAAAGTTGAAATCCTGTTCATGATGCAATAAGCAATAATGTGTACCCGCTCTAGGGATGGATTGCTTGAAGGAATTGACATAATCCAAAAATGTACATGTGTGATTGGTATGAAAATCTGTCCACAAAATCTATAAGATTCCATACTATCTTTTAATATGTGGAGATGTTTTATAAAGCCAAATAAATATGAAACTTCAATGAAGATTTTTTGCTATAACCATAATCAATGACATACATGCACTTGGTTTAAAGAGTCAAGTAATTCAGCAAGTTGTTAAACAAAGTAGCAATGCCCTGCCCCACTCCTGCCCATTGCCCACTCTTCAGGCAGAACCACTTTTGACCTCTCTTTAAACAACATGTTTAATTGTTTTTTCTTGGTTTTCCAGTTCTTTAAACTGTTTCTTATTGCAGAAGGTGAGGACCTAACGGTCTTGGCTCCCTTCATTTACCACATGAGTTCTTGCCCTTCTCTTCCCCACCCTCCCAAAATTGTCCTTTCAAAATTCTGGTTTATACCCAGGCATGGTGGTGCATGCTTGTAATCCCAGTGGCTCAGGAGGCTTAGGCAGGAGGATTGAAAGTTCAAAGCCAGCCTCAGCAAAAGCGAGGCGTTAAGCAACTCAGTGAGACCCTGTCTCTACATAAAACACAAAATATGGCTGAGGATGTGGCTCAGTGGTCAAGTGCCCCTGAGTTCAATTCCCAATACAAAAAAAAAAAAAAATTCTGGTTATGTGCCCGTAGTCCCAGTTACTCAGGAAGCTGAGGTACATGGATCACTTGAGCCCTGGAGTTCAAGGCCGTCCTGTAGAACATAGCAAGACCTTGTGTCAAAATTTTTTTAAAACAAAAACAACACATTATTTTTAGATCAATATTAAGAGTTTCCATAGCCAGATGCTGTGGTGGATGCCTATAACCTTAGCTCCTCCAAAGGCAAATCTGAGGCCAGTCTGGGCAATTTAGCAAGACCCTGTCTCAAAGCAAAATGGACTGGGTATGTAGCTCTGTGTGAAGCACCCCTGGGTGTCTGAATGGTAGAGCGTTTGCCTAGCATTCACAAGGCCTGGGTTTGACCCCCAGCACTACAATAAAGGGTTTGGGGCTCTACTCAATGGATGATGAGGGAGAAAGTAGAAAGGATATGAAAGTGGCTGTCAAATAAATGGAGTATTGGTAAAGGGATCGCACGGTTAAATGGAACCTGGTTTGATGCTTTGCAGAGGTGCCCGGCTCTGTGCAGCAAGAATCGCCATGATTTCTCAAAGAGCAGTATGAGGATGTGACTTTATTAGGCTACTTGTTTACCTCCTAATGGAAAATTAATTCTGAGCTATGTTTTCTTTAATGCCCCTTCCCCGACCTCGATCCTATTTTTTTTTTTGAGAGAGAGAGAGAGAGAGAGAGAGAGAGAGAGAGAATTTTAATATTTATTTGTTGGCAACAGGTCCACCCTGGCCCCTGGAGCCCTACCTCCACTAGTTTGTTCTGCATGCCAGTGTGGCCAGCTCACAAGGCCATGGCGAACTTGCGGTTTTTCTGTTCCTGCTTGTCCGTCTGAGACATATGTATCCCACGGGAATGCCTTGACCTTTTCTGGTCTGATGGACTTATTGTTAAGGGAGGTTTCGGTACCTGACAATAATAGATGTTGAAACTAAATTTCTCCCCCCTCCCTCCTGCTTTTGGGTAGTTTTCCACTTCTGCTGCTTGGGGTATAAAAAAAGGTGTGTTAGCAATAAAGATTATTGACTCCTGGATGAAGAACCTTGGTGTCCTGTGTGTCTTTTAACCTAGCCGTCCCTCGCCGGACTCGGCTCCCTTGGCCAGACGCGGAAATTGGAGGTTCCCACCGAGATCCGGAAAGCAGGGGTAAGCGGACGGGGCTCACCTTCTAAGAAGGAAGGGGGAGGATTGGTTTAAAGATATTTTAAAGAGACAGGGTACGTACCATGGGTAACTCAACAGCGAAGGTTCGTCTGGCCAACGAACTGAAAGAGCTGTTAAATACACAAGGAACAGGAATAAAAACTAAGACTGCAACCGAATTCATTGAAATTATTGCCCAGGCTTGTCCTTGGTTTCTGACAGGAGGATTTCTTAATAATAGTGACTGGGACCTGGTGAGGCATGACCTTCAGAAATTATTGAGGGACCGGGGCTCGGACAGTGTCCCAGTTGCCACCTTTTCCTTATGGAGGTTGGTAAAGGATGCTTTATTAACAGATAAAGTAAAGATCAAGGATCAGCTTGCTGAATGTGAACAGGCCCTTAATCAGGTGCAGGAAGAGCAAATGGCAGAATCCTTAAAGGATGAGGGTCCTCTTGAGGACTCGGGCTCAGGGGGTAGGAAACGCCTCCAGATTTCTAAGCCCAAAAAGGATCCTGAGGACCTCAGTTCTCTCTCTGAGGAAGAGGAGGGATTAGAAAGGGAGATAGAGGAACTAGAACATCGCCTTAAAAGGGCAAATGTGAGGGTGCCTAGGGCCCCCTCAATTGCCGCACCTCCTCCCTATAATCCTGATTGGAATGAGGACGCCCCTACTAGACGGGCGGGGGTCCACTGGGGTTCTAGAGCGGCTCAGGTTTTTCCAATGATTGAAAACGCCGATGCTGATGGACAGCCGGCCAGAGCCCATGTCCCCCTAGCCTTCAAGGACATAAAACAGCTTAAGGAGGCGGTCATTAATTATGGACCTCATGCCCCTTTCACATTGACCCTCTTCGAGTCTTTCTCAGCCAGTCAACTGATACCTAATGATTGGCAGCAACTTTGCAGGGCTGTGTTATCTGGAGGGGATTTCTTATTGTGGAAAAGTGAATATCATGAAAGGTGCCGCGAGCTGGCTCAGATTAACCTAAATGCGGGCCATCAACGGCGAAATGCTGAAATGTTGACAGGAACTGGGCAGTATGCCACCATAGGCCAACAAATTAATTACGACCCAGGTGTTTATGCTCAAATAGCCTCAGCTGCAGTCCATGCCTGGAAAGCCCTGCCCGTTTCTAAGACTGAAGCAAAAATTTCCAAGATCTCTCAAGGACCCTCTGAACCTTATTCGGACTTTATAGCCCGCCTAATGCAGGCTGCTGGAAAAATATTCCCTAATCTGGAACAGGCTATGCCACTTATTAGACAACTGGCATATGAAAACGCTAACACTTACTGCCAAAATGCTATTAAGTCCTCCCGGGCCAAAAATATAGATGACATGATTCGAGCATGCAAAGATATAGATGGGCCTCATATTACTGGTCAGGTTTTGGCTGCTGCCCTTAAGACTGGAATGCAAAAATCTGATAACAGGGGAACCCGCTCTAAGGGGTGTTTTAAATGTGGAAAAGAGGGACATATAAGGAGAAACTGCCCGGAAAGGAGCGAGGGTGCTGGCAGAGGGATGCCTAGAATTTGTCCTAGATGTCATAAAGGAAATCATTGGAGCAGTGAGTGCAGGTCAAAATTTGACATCCAGGGTAACCCAATACCGTCGGGAAACGGGAGCAGGGGCCCGCCCCGGGCCCCGGAAGCCAAAGTGTACGGGGCAGTGCAGGGACGAAACAGTGCCCAGGGAGTGGGCGTCTCCGCCGCCTCCCACTGACCAACCCCTTTCTATCTGGGAACTCCCCAGGGGAACACCAGGAAGCGCAGGATTGGACCTCAGTTCCACCTCCCGAGCGGTATTAACTCCCCAAATGGGACCTCAGACTCTGCCTACTGGGGTTTTTGGACCCCTGCCAGAGAGGACGGTGGGACTAGTGTTGGGACGAGGTAGTGCAATTCAATGGGGCTTGAAGATTCTTACGGGGGTTGTTGATGCTGATTATCAGGGAGAAATAAAGATAGTAGTAGAAGCTACCCAAGGAATTGTTATTCTTCCCCCCGGGGAGCGTATAGCTCAATTGCTGCTGCTACCCTTAGCTTCCATTCCTGGGCACGCCCTCCGTGGGTCCCAGGGCGACGGCAGCTTTGGCTCCACTGGAACTCCCCAGGCCTTTTGGGTAGCTCATTTGGATTCGCGTCCCAACCTGACCATTGAGATACAGGACAAGGCTTTCAAGGGAATACTAGATACGGGGGCGGATGTCTCTGTCATTTCTAAAAAACAATGGCCACCTGCCTGGCCCCTCCAGAGTCCCTCGGCCATATTACAGGGGATAGGACAGACCCGACCAAAAAAAAAAGTGCCTCCTTTTTAAAATGGAGAGATGGCGAAGGACATAGTGGCCATTTCCAGCCCTATGTAGTGACTGGACTCCCCACGAACCTTTGGGGGAGGGACTTGCTTCATCAAATGGGGGCTATTCTCACTACCCAGACTTTGAAAGGAAATAATGACTTTGTTAATGATGCAATGCTAGACATGGGATGGATCCCTGGAAGGGGACTAGGAAAGAGACATGAGGGCAAAATATCACCCGTGGATCCAGCAGAACAGGTTACCCGGCGGGGAAGAGACCGGAGAGGACTGAAAAATTTATCCTAGGGGCCACTGAAGTGTGGCCACCTCCACTGTCCATTACTTGGTTATCAGATGACCCTGTGTGGGTAGAACAGTGGCCCCTAACTAAGGACAAATTACAGGCCGCTTCCCTATTAGTTCAAGACCAGCTTGAGTTAGGACATGTGGTGCCCTCTACCTCCCCTTGGAATACCCCTATTTTTGTTATACAAAAGGGGTCTGGGAAGTGGAGACTTCTTCAGGACCTACGAGCTATTAATAAAACTATGCAACCCATGGGACCCTTACAACCAGGGCTACCCTTTCCTACTGTGATCCCAAAGGATTGGCATCTTATTGTTATAGATTTAAAAGATTGTTTCTTCTCTATCCCCTTAGACCCACGAGACCGAAAGCGTTTCGCTTTTTCCTTGCCTTCCACAAACTTTAGGGAACCTTACCAACGGTATGAATGGACCGTCCTACCTCAAGGGATGACTAATAGTCCTACAATGTGCCAATATTTTGTAGCTGAGGTTTTGTGACCCTTTCGACAGCAGTTCCCACAGCTCTACCTCATTCATTATATGGATGACATCTTACTGGCAGGGCCCAAGAAAGAAAGGCTTCTTCAATCTTATGAAGTCCTCCAATCCCTTCTAAAAGGGGCAGGGCTGGTCATAGCACCCGAAAAGGTGCAGTTTCAACACCCTTACAATTATTTGGGATACATCATTAATAACATAGGAATCTTTCCCCAGAGACCCCAGTTCCAGATAAATCAGCTCAAAACTTTACATCAGTGGCAGACATTCCTCGGAGAAATACAGTGGCTGCGCCCATCCTTTCATATTCCAACTGGAGAGCTCAAACCCCTGTATGACCTCTTGCGAGGAGATCCTTCTCCTACGTCATATAGAGTACCTACACCAAAAGCCTTACGAGCACTGAGGCTAATAAAAGAGGCTCTGCAGGACATGCAGATTACGCAGATAGATTATTCTCTGCCCTTGTCATTTATAGTTCTACCTTCTAAAATTACTCCCACAGGAGTGTTCTGGCAAACGGGTCCCATTTATTGGGTCCACTTGCCGGCTTCTAACCCCCGGGTACTGACTCCCTTTTATGAGCTAGTTATTAACTTAATTTGGAAGGCTAAATATTTGGGTGATGCATTGTTTGGAAAAACCTTTGACATACTTATTCAACCTTACACTCAAGATATGATACACAAGTTACAACAAGAACATGACCTTTGGTGTCTTTTCCTGTGCAGCTTCAAGGGTCAGATTGATAATCACTTCCCTAAACATAGACTTTTGGAGAGCTTTAAAAGGTGTCCCATTATCTTCCCAAAGATTATGAAAAGGGAACCTATTCCAAAGGCCCAAACTGTATATACAGATGGGGCCAAAAATGGATTTGCCATCGTTTTTGATGGATCTCAAATTCTCCGACAACCTGTGTCAGGTCAGTCGGCCCAAAAGGCGGAAGTTGAAGCTTTAATCATAGCTCTCAAAGTCTATAGTTCTATTCCTCTTAATGTATATACTGACAGCGTGAATGTAGCCAATCTGGCTCTAGTCATAGAAACAGCATCATATATTGGAAAGCAATCCACCATCACAGAACAACTACAGGTAGTTCAGCTTCTCATTTGGGCTAGACGAGATCCTTTATACATTGGCCACATCCGAAGCCATTCAGGGCTCCCTGGACCTTTGTCAGAGGGCAACGCAAAAGCAGACGCTGCTACTCATGCTGTTGGCCTTTCCTGTGTGACGACCGAATATGATAAGGCCTTACAATTCCATAACAAATTTCATTTAAATACACAGTCTTTACGCTTCCACACAGGATGTTCACGAGACCAAGCTTTACAGATTGTCTCATTATGTCCAACCTGTGCACCATTTATTCATTCTCCTTCCCTTGGAGTTAATCCAAGAGGACTACAACCTAATGATATCTGGCAAACTGATGTTACACACTTCCCTAGCTTTGGTAAGCTCTCCTTTATACATGTTTCCACTGACACATATTCTGGCTTCATTTTTGCCACCTTACATACTGGAGAGAAGGCTAAGGACGTAATCAGTCATCTTCTAAAAGCCTTTTCCTCCATGGGCACTCCACGATGCCTCAAAACCGATAATGGTCCCGCATATGTAAGCCAGGCGGTTCAACGGTTTTGCACCCAATGGGAAATTAATCATAAGACTGGAATCCCTTATAATCCACAGGGACAAGCTATCGTGGAACGAGCCCATCAACATTTAAAAACTTATTTACAAAAAACAAAAGAGGGGGAGATATACCGGAATTGTCAGGGACCACAAGCACTTCTAAGCATAACCTTATTTACTTTAAATTTTTTACTCACTGACACTGGAGGGCGCACGGCTGCACAACGCCACTTTTCCCCTCCCACTGTACAAGATGCTCAAATAAGGTGGAAAGATTTATCCACTGGAAAGTGGCAACCCCCGGCTCCACTCTTAGCTAGAGTGAGGGGAGCTGTATGTGTTTTTCCCCCAGGAACTGAGAAGCCCATTTGGATCCCGGAGCGCTGCACCAAACCGGTGAATGAAAATTCAAGACAAAATAAAGTTCCCAAGATGGCTGATCCTGCCGCTGTTGTTCTCACCCCTTCAAGTGAGTGCCGAGACACACCTCATGAGCTGGACCCCTCTTGTGGCATTCCTTCTGGACAGGTTTGCTGAAGGAGGGCTTGACCCCCCACCTGGGAATATTCATGAATATCTTTTTGGAGCCCCTTGTGAGTGTAAGGGAGGGCCCCAGCACTCGGCCCCCTCTGGTTATATCCAGAGCATTGATTGTGGGACTAAAGTAGCCTACATGGCGGCTGAACTCAATGAAAACATCGAAAGATTTAAGCAACCAAAATGGGTATGTGTTAATAAGCCCGGACTTGTTGTCCCTAATCCGACCGAGACTCTTGGAAGCTGTCCCGCCACTTGT
The DNA here is from genome assembly GCF_021218885.2 of Marmota monax. Lineage (NCBI taxonomy): Eukaryota > Metazoa > Chordata > Mammalia > Rodentia > Sciuridae > Marmota > Marmota monax. The sequence goes on along the minus strand of NW_026693777.1, from coordinate 22,370,803 downwards.
CATTACACCCCGGCAATGCACATCTCCTGTTATACATCGGCCTCAATTTGTGTTAATAATCAAGAAAAACAGTATTTTGAGGCCATCCTAACTAACACCCGTGGAGAATGGGGGACCACTTATAATTATATTCCTTTTCTTGGTGACCGGGGAGGGGAAGGCATCACGACTCGGTTAACAGAGGCGGGATGTGAGGGCGTCGTGGGTAAACCTTCCTGCTGGCCCATGCAGGCCCCCATTGGAATCTCTGATGGAGGGGGACCCACTGATGCTATCAAACACCTTCAGGTGATTAAGCTTTTAAAGCCGGAGATCCCTAAGCCTACATACCACCCCTTGATATTGCCCAAATCCCAGTTTCCTGATTTAGATGCCAATACATTAGATATCCTAGAAACTACCTTTTCTTTACTTAACAGTTCCAATCCTACATCATCCTAGATGATGCGCAAACCCTGTCGGGAACCATTAAAGACTTACAAGACCAGATAGACTCCCTAGCAGAAGTAGTTCTTCAGAACAGGCGGGGTTTAGACTTGCTTACTGCCAATCAAGGGGAAATTTGTTTAGCCCTTGGGGAGAGGTGCTGTTTTTATGCTAACAAATCTGGCATAGTTCGCACAAAAATTAAACAACTCCAAGAAGACCTAGAAAAAAGAAGGAGGGAATTATTTGAGAACCCTCTCTGGACTGGACTTAATGGATTTTTGCCTTATCTTCTTCCCTTATTGGGACCATTGTTAGGCCTCCTTCTAGTAGTGGCAATAGGACCCTGCATTGTAAATAAGATAGTACAATTCATTAAGGATCAAATTAATATCTTAGCCTCTAAGCCAATACAGGTTCACTATCAATGCTTGAAGATGGATGATCGCCTCTCTGAGATATACTTCAGACCTATCCGAAGATGAGTGTCCTCCTTAAAAGAAGAACTCCTGCCATATCTTTTCTCTATGCATACCTCTCCCTCTTGCTTTCCTGTACTAGGATCTTTGCTGTCTAATCTCTCGGTCCAATCACATCTGCCATTCGGCGGTGACGGTCGTGGGTCCCGTAGGTGGAGACGGTTAAGCGTTTACCGCAATAATGTCTTGATAGGTCATAACACCTTGAGCTGATCTTGTAGTACCCAGTGACGGGCAACTTTCACGCTTGCTGTGCGACCTAAGCCAGGGAATCGGGGCCTTCCCAGAGACCGGTAAGCATCGCAAGGGCTGTGAACGACCTAAGACAGGGGCTACTTGATTCCCACTGGCATGCAAAAAACAAAAGAGGGGGACTTGTTGGCAACAGGTCCACCCTGGCCCCTGGAGCCCTACCTCCACTAGTTTGTTCTGCATGCCAGTGTGGCCAGCTCACAAGGCCATGGCGAACTTGCGGTTTTTCTGTTCCTGCTTGTCCGTCTGAGACATATGTATCCCACAGGAATGCCTTGACCTTTTCTGGTCTGATGGACTTATTGTTAAGGGAGGTTTCGGTACCTGACAATAATAGATGTTGAAACTAAATTTCTCCCCCCTCCCTCCTGCTTTTGGGTAGTTTTCCACTTCTGCTGCTTGGGGTATAAAAAAAGGTGTGTTAGCAATAAAGATTATTGACTCCTGGATGAAGAACCTTGGTGTCCTGTGTGTCTTTTAACCTCGCCGTCCCTCGCCGGACTCGGCTCCCTTGGCCGGACGCGGAATTTATTTTTTAGTTTTCGGCGGACACAACATCTTTGTTTGTATGTGGTGCTGAGGATCGAACCAGGGCCGCACGCATGCCAGTCGAGCGCTACCACTTGAGCCACATCCCCAGCCCTCGATCCTATTATTTTTATTATTGCTAATAATAAAAAAGTCCACTGATGAGAAGCCCATGTCAATGTAATTATTTTTCTTTTCTTTTATAATTATTTCCCCACTCTGACTCTTCCACTTCTCATTCTCAGCATGTCTTAAAGATCTGCTTATGAGATGTGACTAATAAAATTTAATGTCAGTGTGTTTAAGTGTTGATTTGCTTGTATTTATTCTAAGTAAGACTCAGAATATTCTAAGTAAGACTCATTGGAATTTTCCGACTTTGGACTGATGTCTAGGAAAGTCCTCCACCATTATCTTTCATATTGCTTCTCTCGTCTCCACTTACTCCTAGAGTTTTTCTTGGCATCCTTGAAGCTTCTTATTTCATTTTTCATTATTTCTTAAAATGTTTTCCTATATTCTTTCTCTCTGCGCCATCTTCTGGATGCTTTTCCATATCGCTCATTTCCTGTCTGTTCATAATGTTCTTTTTCTCCCTTAGTCTCTAGTGTTTCCTCTGTAAAGATTATCAATGTACTTTCATGTTGCTTGTCTCCTTTCGTGTCTGGTTTTGTTATGTTCTTGTTTGTTCGATCTGCTGGCTCTTGGACATGTTTTCTTCCTTCCTTCTTTTTTTTTTTGGTACTGAGAATTGAACCCTGGAGCACTTAACCATGGAACCACATCCCCAACCCTTAATTTTTTTAAATTTTATTTAGACACAGGGTCTAAGTTTTTAGGGCCTTACTAAATTGCTGAGGTTGACTTTGAACTATGTGATCCTGCTGCCTCAGTCTCCTGAGTCACTGGGATTACAGGCATGCACCACCATGCTGGGTTTCTTTCTCATTTTTGACCAGGAATTTATCCTCACTTGTTGTGGGAATTCTACATGATCTGATTTGTGAAGGGTCCTTATGGGGTCATTTCTGCATGGCTCTGTTAGGGCCCCAGGGGTTTTACTGGATCTATCAGAAGCTTTTTATATTTTGGCTTTGGGTTTTCTCACCTTGAAGACAGCACATATGGACCTGCAGCCATGAACAGCAGAGGCTTCAAGCTTAGATTTCTCTTGGTGACCCCCTTTCTATCTCTGGCCAACCTGTTAGCATATCTCTGCTCACTCAAAGGGTAGGGCTTCTGCCTGCTCTGTTTCACAGGCAGAACAATTTTCCTGGCTACCAGGCCTCTGTGGAGAGCTCAGTTTCAGTTCCATGCTGTGCCTGAATTTGGAGTTGTGGCCCCATGTCTTATGTCCTTGAGGCTTTTAAGCCCTTAAATGAACTTCTACTCACTTCTGATTTTTTTTTTTTTGTACTGGGGATTGAACTCAGGGGCACTCCACCACAGAGCCACATCCCAGCTCTATTTTGTATTTTATTTAGAGACAGGGTCTCACTGAGTTGCTTAGCGCCTCATTTTTGCTGAGGCTGGCTTTGAATTTATGATCCTCCTGCCTCAACCTTCCAAGCTGCTGGGATTACAGGTGTGCGCCATCATGCCTGGCTCCCAGACCTTTTTTTTTTTTTTCCATATATATTTTTTTTTATTTAGAGACAGGGTGTCACTGAGTTGCTTAGGGCCTTGCTAAGTTGCTGAGACTGGCTTTCAATTTGCCATCCTCCTGCCTCAGCCTCTGGGATTACAGTCATTTGCCACCTCTTCTGATCTTTGAGGGTCATTTGATTAACTCAAAATCAACTCATGGCTTTGTGTTACTCTTCATTTATCAGCCCCTGGGAATTTTCTGGTGGAACCTGTAAAACGAAGAACCAGGAAAATGATCTTCAGCTGGTAAATAAATAGGCTTGAAAATTAAGCAAACAAAAAACAAATCCAATTTCATTTGCATTCTGATTTATTTATTTATTTTTGAAATATGTTTTTAGTTGTTGATAGGCCTTTATTTTATTTACTTATATATGGTGCTGAGAATGGAACCCAATGCCTAACACATGCCAGGCTAGTGCGCTACTGCTGAGCCCCAGCCCCAGCCCCAGCTCCTGCATTCTGATTTATACTTGTCATACTATTTAAGATTTAACTTCAAATAGACAATGGTATACTAATTTGTGATCTAAATTTGTGGAGACTTTTTTTTAAGGTAAATTTATTATCATTTTCTTCCTGCTTTTATGGCATCACGAAACTTCAGGTGGGAAGGGGGAAGCAGGGCATAGTGGAAGGAATGGGGCCATAGCATCAGGAAGATAGATCTGAGATCACCTGAGCAGTGCACGTACTGCTATCTGATCCTGGGTGATTTACTTCTCAAGACTTAAGTTTCTCCATTAGCAAAATGAATACAACAATACCCATTTAATATAGCTGCTGAGAGGATTAAAAGTGATCATAACAGCTAATGGTAAATTGAGTACATTGATGCTCTGCTGGGTGCTTTATTGTATTATCTCTTTTAATGCGTATGAATTCCTTAGTCCAGTGCCTGACACACTGCAAATGGTCAATAAATGTAGCTATTAGTTCCAGCAAATTACTGGTCCTAGCCAGCAATTGATCTGCCTATGAAACCCTTCACCCTAGTCCAGCAAGCCCCTGCCTGAGCACAGAGCAATAAAGAATTAAGACTTCATAATCAGATTCCTTACATTCACATCTGCCACTCGCATGCGCTCATGTGCAAGCATGCCCGTGCAATGCCGGGGATATAACCCAGGGCCTTCTACTTGCCAGGTAAGGGCTCAAGGATATATTCCCCCAGCCCAAGATCTACACTTTCTCTCTGGCCATGGTCAAATAAACTCAGTTTCCTTACCTGTAAAATAAAGATAACAGCAGTTCCTCCTAGAGTTATTTTTGAGGCACAATGAGTTAATTCATGTAAACTATTTAGAATACAGCCTGGTACATTATAGATCTTGGTATGTCATAGCCAGTATTTTTATTATTACTAGAAATTTATTGTCTCCTCAGACAGCCCATTTTGTTTCTGTAATGTTCTCCCCTCCAGCTCCCAATACTGGGGATTGAACCCAGGAACTCTCTACCACTGAGCTAAATCTCCAACCTTTTTTTTTCAATTTTTAAATTTTGAGACAGGGTCTTGCTAAGTTGCCCAAGCTGGGCGACTTATGATCCTTCTGCCTCAGCCTCCTGAGTCCTTGAGATTATAGGCATGTGTCACTGCACCTGGCTTTTATAATGTTCTAACATTAAAATTGTCTCTTGCTGGATGCAGTGGCACCTATTTGTAATCCCAGTGACTTAGGAGGCTGAGGCAGAAGTATCACAAGTTCAAGGCCAGCCTGGGCAACTTATCGAGACCCTGTCTCAAAATAAGAAGGGCTGGGGATGGAGCTCAATGGCAGAACATTTGCCTAGTGTGTGTGAGGCTGTAAAAGAAAGGAAAAAATGTCTCAATTTGAGCTGAGATCTGCCTCTCTAACATACAGCATCTAGCAATTGGCCCTAATTTTGTCCTCTGATGAGAAAAAAATCTGATTCCCTTTCACATGATAGTACTTCAAATATCTTTTCTCCAGAATAAACACCTCAAGTGTTTCTCATAGGCACACAGTTTTGAGTTACCTTGCTATCTGATGACCTTCTAAGAGCATGAATTGGCTTATGTATCCTCCTACTGTGGGAACTACCTCCAGGCATTGTCTGATGAGCCTGGAGTATGGCGCTCTGTACTCCTGAATACCACACACTTGGTTAAGTTCTCATAAACTTAGGCTTTCTATTATGCACAACCAAACTCATTTTTTTAATGCCAGCAGTGTTAATATTTGTTGAGAAAGAGAGGGAGGGAGATGGGGAGCGGGGGTCCTGGGGATCATCTCAGAGCTCGATGCATGCTAAACATGTACTCTATCACTAAGCTACATCTCCAGCCTAGTAACTTTTAACTCTTGGGCTGGGAATGTAACTCAGTGGTAGAGCACTTGCCTAACATGTGTGAGGACCTGGGTTTGATCCCCACCACTGAAACAACAACAAAAAATTCACTCTAAACATTGCCTCATTATTTGAGCCTTCTCCCAGTCCAACTGAGCAGCTATAACAAAATACCTCAGCTTGGGTAAATTATAAACAATAGAAATCTGTTACAGTTCTGGAGGGCAGGAAGTCCAAGATTAAGGTGCCAGCACATGGGTATATTTTTAGAGGGCTCTCTGCTTTGAAGATTGTACCTTCTGTATGTCCTCAAGCCTCTTTTATAAGGGCACTAATCCCATTTACTCTTATTACCTAATTACATCCCAAAGGCCCCACCTCTTAATATCACTGCATTGAGGACCAGGTTTCAACACGTGAACTTGGGGGGACATAGCATTCAAACTGCAGCAACTTCTTAACCTTATATGTTCCCTAGGCTGTCATCAAAATATTAGCATCGCTTCTAATTTAATGTAATTTCCAACTTTGATGAACAGGTTGTCTAAATCATTTATTCAAAGATAATATCTTGGATATCCTCTGGGTTCAATCCCCAGTACCTCCCCTCAAAAAAAGAAGAAGAAGAAGTAAAGTTGGAACAGAGGTACAAAATGACATGACACAGCAGAAACAGAAAAATGAAAGGCATAAGTCCAACCATACAAGTAATTATAATAAGTGTACATGGATTAAACACTCCAATTTAAAGGCAGAGACTGGTCAGATGGTGCATGCCTGTGATCTTAGCTACACAGAAGACTAAGGCAGGCGGATCCCAAGTTGGAGGTCAACCTAAGCAACATAGAAAGACAGTGTATTTATTTATTCCTTTATCTATTTACTTATTTTGGTACTGGAAATTGAACCCAGGGATATTTCACCACTGAACTACATCCCCTACCCTTTTTATTTTTCATTTTGAGACAGGGTCTTGCTAAATTGCTTACAGCCTCACTAGATTGCTAAGGCTGGGTTTGAACTTTTGATCTTCCTGCCTCAGCCTCCTGAGTCATTGGGATAACAGGTGTAGCCACTGTGCCTGGCAAGACCCTGTCTTTAAATCAATCAACCAATCAGTAATTTACAATGACACAAATTAGTGAGACCATGTCTCAAAAAATAAAAAGGGTTGGGGATATAGATCAGTGGTAGAGTGCCCCTGGGTTCAATACCCAAACAAAACAAAACAAAATCCCACTCATATGGTTTACAAATGAAGAGATTCAACAACTTGTCAGTTTTTAATATGTTAATAGTAATGATGCCAACATTTACAATGCTATTTAGTGGTGTGGTGTACAGGTACTTCAATTAATCCTCAATCCAGGCATGGTGGTGCAGGCCTGTAATCCCAGGAGCTCAGGAGATTGAGGCAGGAGGATCGCAAGTTCATAACAAGCCTCAACAATTTAGTGAGGCCCTAAGCAACTTAGTTGAGACCCTTGTCTCAAAATAAAAAATAAAAAGGGCTAGTGATGTGACTCAGTGGTTAAGTACCCCTTGATTTAGTCCCCAGTACCAAAAAAAATTAATTCTCAAAATAACCTATGAAATATATGTTTACTATTCCATTTAAGATGAGAAAAGGAAGCCCAAGAAAAGGTAGGTCACTTGCTCAAGGCTATGCAGCTAGTAACTAGGCAAGTCAGGGTTCTGATCTAGGCAACTGGTTTCAGAAATCATGTTCTTTCTACTGCTCCTGAGACTGAAAATATAGAGTATACTAAGTTTGGTGGTATAAAGCAGAGGAAAAAATGTTATTTTCTCATTTTGGGAAAATAGTAAAAGTGCTTCATCAGTTTTTAGACACTAATAAAGAAGAATATCTTCCATTTCCTTTTGTTTTTTCACTTTAAAATTTTTTAATTGACATAAAAATTATACATGTCTATGGGGTACCCTATGATGTTTTCATATATGTTGTTATGGTTGGATGTGTACCCCAGGGTTCTCATGTTGGAAGCTTTGTCCCCAATGTGGTGATGTTCAGAGGTGGTGTGGAATCTTTAAGAAGTGGAGTCTAGGGGCTGGGATTGTGGCTCGGTGGTACAGCGCTTGCCTAGCACGTGTGAGGCCCTAGGTTCGATCCTCAGCACCACATAAAAATAAATAAATAAAATTAAGGCAACTAAATAATATTTAAAAAAAAAAGAAAAAAAGTGGAGTCTAATACAAAGTAATTAAGTTATTGGGGGCTCTGATCCCAGAAGGGATTAATACAGCTTTTTTTGGACCCTGCTTATATTTGTCCAGAGGGGGATATTATAAAAGAGCAAGACTAGCTTCTTCTCAGTCTCTGGTTTTTCAATCCATGTGATCTCTTCCTCTTGGATGCATTCCAGTAATGATGCTTTCCATTAATGTGACAAAGCAAGGGATCCTCACCAGAGCTGAGCAGATATTGGTGCCATGCTGTGGAACCTCCAAAACTGTGAGCCAAATAAACCCCTCTTCTTTATGTAATACCCAGTCTCAAGCATTCCTTTATTATAGTAATGGAAAATGTATGCATTCTATAATGTTTAAACTCTGGGTAAGTATATTTATCTTCTTTATCATTTCTCTCTCTCTTTTTTTTTTTCTTGTGGTGCTGGGTATTGAACTCAGGGCCTTGTGCATGCAAGGCAAACACTCTACCAACTGAGCTATATCCCCAACTCCCCATTTCTTTCCTTATATTTTTTTGGTACTAGGGATTGAACTCAGGCATACTCAACCACTGAATCACATCCCTATTTTGTATTTTATTTAGAGACAGGGTCTCACTGAGTTGCTTAGCACCTTGTCATTGCTGAGGCTGGCTTTGAACTCACGATCCTCCAGTCTCAGCCTCCTGAGCCACTGGGATTACAGACGTGATTTATCACTTCTTTATGGTGGAAACATTCCAAATCCTTTCTTCTAGCTTTTTTGGAATATACAGTTCATTATCGTTACCTGTAGTCACCCTACTGTGCAAATAGAACACCAGAACTGATTTCTCCTCTTAGTATCCATCAACCAACCTCTCCCCATCCCTCTTGCCCCTCCTATCCCCAACTGCTGGGAACCACTATTCTACTCTTAACTTCCAAAAAATCAACTCATTTAGATTCCATATATGATATTGTGCAGTTTTTGTTTTCCTGTCACTAGCTTATTTTACTTAACATAATGTCCTCCTGTTCCAATGTGGTCAAAAATGACAGAATTTCATCCTTTAAATTTTTATTTATTTTTTATTTTTTTTAAGACTGGGTCTTGCTATGTTGCCCGGGCTGAGCTGGAACTCACCATCCTCCAGACTCAACCTCCTATGTAGCTGGGACTACAGGCATGCAACACCAGGCCTAGAGATATATATGGCTATATATCTATACTATTGTGTGTGTATACCATATTTTCTTTATCAATTCACACCTTGGTGAATACCAATGTAGATTCCATACCTTGGCTACTGTGAATAAAAAATTCTGAAAAGGTGCAGCTGTCTCTCAGACATACTGATTTCATTTCCTTTGGATATATACCCAATAATGAATTGCTAGATCATATAGTAGTTGTATTTTTAATTTTTTGAGGAACCTCCATACTGTTTTCTGGAATGACTACACTAATTTACGTTTTTGCCAACCGTATTGTTGTATTTTGTCTTTTTTTTCAAATTTTATTTTTATTAGCTACACATGACATTACAATGATTTTGGCAATTCATACATTTAAATCATTGGGGTATAATTTCTCATTTTTCTAATTGTACAGATTGCAGAATCACACTGGTCATAGAGTCACCTATATACATACAGCAATCATAATGTCTATTCTATTCTGCTGCCCTTCCTATCACCCCTAGTCCTCTCCTCCCCTCACATCATTTCTCTCTACCCAATCTAATGTGACACCTTTTTTTTTTCTTTTTCTCATCACAACATCATACATGTATAACGATGAGGGTCTCCTTCCATCTTCCGTGCAACTCCCCTTCTCCCTCTTTTTCCCTCCCACCTCTCTTCCCTATTTAGTGGTAGTCTTCTTTTCATACTCTTCCTCCCTATCCCATTTTGAGTCACCCCCCTTATATCAGAGAAGACATTCGGCATTTGTTTTTTAGGGGTATTTTGTATTTTTTATAATAACTAGTTGGAAAACTGTACAAAAGAAACAATTGAAGAAATTGACAAAACCAAAAGTTGGTTCTTTGAAAAATTAAATAAGATCGACAGACCCTTAGCCATGCTAACAAAGAGAAGAAGAGAGAGAACTCAAATTACTAGCATACAGGATGAAAAAGGCAATATCACAACAGACACTTCAGAAATACAGAAGATAATTAGAAATTATTTTGAATCCTTATACTCCAATAAAATAGAAGATAGTGAAGGCATCGATAAATTTCTTAAGTCATATGATCTGCCCAGATTGAGTCAGGAGGATATACACAACCTAAACAGACCAATATCAATAGAGGAAATAGAAGAAGCCATCAAAAGACTACCAACTAAGAAAAGCCCAGGACCGGATGGGTATACAGCAGAGTTTTACAAAACCTTTAAAGAAGAACTAATACCAATACTTTTCAAGCTATTTCAGGAAATAGAAAAAGAGGGAGAACTTCCAAATTCATTCTATGAGGCCAATATCACCCTGATTCCTAAACCAGACAAAGACACTTCAAAGAAAGAAAACTACAGACCAATATCTCTAATGAACATAGATGCAAAAATCCTCAATAAAATTCTGGCAAATTGGATATAGAAACATATCAAAAAGATCATGCATCATGATCAAGTAGGATTCATCCCTGGGATGCAAGGCTGGTTCAATATACGGAAATCAATAAATGTTATTCACCACATCAATAGACTTATCTAAAGATAAGAACCATATGATCATCTCGATAGATGCAGAAAAAGCATTCGACAAAGTACAGCATCCCTTTATGTTCAAAACTCTAGAAAAACTAGGGATAACAGGAACATACCTCAATATTGTAAAAGCTATCTATGCTAAGCCTCAGGCTAGCATCATTCTGAATGGAGAAAAATTGAAGGCATTCCCTCTAAAATCTGGAACAAGACAGGGATGCCCTCTCTCACCACTTCTGTTCAACATAGTTCTTGAAACACTGGCCAGAGCAATTAGACAGACGAAAGAAATTAAAGGCATAAAAATAGGAAAAGAAGAACTCAAATTATCACTATTTGTAGATGACATGATTCTATACCTAGCAGACCCAAAAGGGTCTACAAAGAAACTACTAGAGCTAATAAATGAATTCAGCAAAGTGGCAGGATATAAAATCAACATGCATAAATCAAAGGCATTCCTGTATATCAGTGACAAATCTTCTGAAAGGGAAAATGAGGACAACCACTCCACTCACAATATCCTCAAAAAAAATAAAATACTTGGGAATCAACCTAACAAAAGAGGTGAAAGACTTATACAATGAAAACTACACAACCCTAAAGAGAGAAATAGAAGAAGATCTTAGAAGATGGAAAAATATACCCTGTTCATGGATAGGCAGAACTAACATCATCAAAATGGCGATATTACCAAAAGTTCTCTATAGGTTTAATGCAATGCCAATCAAAATCCCAACAGCATTTCTTGTTGAAATAGATAAAGCAATCATGAAATTCATATGGAAAAATAAAAGACCCAGAATAGCAAAAATAATTCTAAGCAGGAAGTGTGAATCAGGCAGTATAGCAATACCAGACTTCAAACTATACTACAGAGCAATAGTAACAAAAACAGCATGGTACTGGTACCAAAACAGGCAGGTGGACCAATGGTACAGAATAGAGGACACAGAAACCAATCCACAAAACTACAACTATCTTATATTTGATAAAGGGGCTAAAAGCATGCAATGGAGGAAGGATAGCATCTTCAACAAATGGTGCTGGGAAAACTGGAAATCCATATGCAACAAAATGAAACTGAATCCCTTTCTCTCGCCATGCACAAAAGTTAACTCAAAATGGATCAAGGAGCTTGATATCAAATCAGAGACTCTGCGTCTGATAGAAGAAAAAGTTGGCTCTGATCTACATATTGTGGGGACAGGCTCCAAATTCCTTAATAGGACACCCATAGCACAAGAGTTAATAACTAGAATCAACAAATTGGACTTACTCAAACTAAAAAGTTTTTTCTCAGCAAGAGAAACAATAAGAGAGGTAAATAGGGAGCCTACATCCTGGGAACAAATTTTTACTCCTCACACTTCAGATAGAGCCCTAATATCCAGAGTATACAAAGAACTCAAAAAATTAAACAATAAGAAAACAAATAACCCAATCAACAAATGGGCCAAGGACCTGAACAGACACTTCTCAGATGAGGACATACAATCAATCAACAAGTACATGAAAAAATGCTCACCATCTCTAGCAGTCAGAGAAATGCAAATCAAAACCACCCTAAGATACCATCTCACTCCAGTAAGATTGGCAGTCATTATGAAGTCAAACAACAACAAGTGCTGGCGAGCATGTGGGGAAAAGGGTACACTTGTACATTGCTGGTGGGACTGCAAATTGGTGCGGCCAATTTGGAAAGCAGTATGGAGATTCCTTGAAAAGCTGGGAATGGAACCACCATTTGACCCAGCTATTCCCCTTCTCGGTTTATTCCCTAAAGACCTAAAAAGAGCATACCACAGGGACACTGCTACATTGATGTTCATAGCAGCACAATTCACAATAGCTAGACTGTGGAACCAACCTAGATGCCCTTCGATAGATGAATGGATAAAAAAAAAAAGTGGCATTTATACACAATGGAGTATTACTCTGCACTAAAAAATGACAAAATCATGGAATTTGCAGGGAAATGGATGGCATTAGAGCAGATTATGCTAAGTGAAGCTAGCCAATCCCTAAAAAACAAATGCCAAATGTCTTCTTTGATATAAGGAGAGCAACTAAGAACAGAGTAGGGAGGAAGAGCATGAGAAGAAGATTAACATTAAACAGGGACGAGAGGTGGGAGGGAAAGGGAGAGAGAAGGGTAATTGCATGGAAATGGAAGGAGACCCTCATTGTTATACAAAATTACATACAAGAGGAAGTGAGGGGAAAGGGAAAAAAAACAAGGGGGAGAAATGAATTACAGTAGATGGGGCAGAGAGAGAAGATGGGAGGGGAGGGGAGGGGAGGGGGGATAGTAGAAGATAGGAAAGGCAGCAGAATACATCAGACACTAGTATGGCAATATGTAAAACGTGGATGTGTAACCGATGTGATTCTGCAATCTGTATACGGGGTAAAAATGGGAGTTCATAACCCACTTGAATCAAATGTGTGAAATATGATATGTCAAGAGCTGTGTAATGTTTTGAACAACCAATAATAAAAATTAAAGAAAAAAATAAATAAATAAAGAGCCACCTGCTGCTCTAATGCAGCCCAGAGTGTCTAGCTAAGGTCATAGTTCATTTTTTCTCCCTCTTAGCTGTTCACGGATTTCTATAGCTCCATCAGCCTTGATTTTTCTGGTTCAAACCTGATGAAGACTCCAGTAACTCTATTTTCAGGTCCTCTGCCTTTTTAATTAGTTTTCCTAGCTCTAATCATAAACATTAGTGAAGGGAACTTTAGAAATGGAAAACATAATCCGAGTGGATTTCCAGTGTGTGGCTTTTCAAAGATTGAAAGAAATTTCAGATGTAACAACAACAACAACCAAAATAAACTGTACTGAGGGTTGGGGATTAGTTCATTGATAGAGCACTTGCTTAGCATTCACTGGGCCCTGGGTTCTATCATTAAAAAAAAAAAAAGCTGGGGCTATAACTCAGTGGTACAGCAATTGCCTAGCTAGTGGGTTTTCTTGCTTCAGCCTCCCAAGTGTCTGGGACTATAGGTGTGTGCCACCTTGCCTGGTTTCATTGTGGTTTTAATTTGCATTTTCCTGATGATTAATAATTTTGAGCATTTGGTCATTTGCATGTCTTCACATAACAAATGCCAAGTTATACTGTGATTTCTCTTCAGATCATATTTTCTTTTTTTGGTACTGAGAATTGAACCCAGGGATATTACCTCTGAGCCACATCCTCAGCCCTTTTTATTATTTTTGTTTATTTTGAGACAGGTTCTCCTTAAGTTGTTAAAGCAATTTTTTTTTTTTGAGAACTTGCCTCTGCAGGGCTAAAAAAATAAAGAAAGAAAGAGGAATGTCATGTTAGGTCTACTGCCCATTTTTATTTAGTTTTTCAAAATTTCTGTTAATTCCCAGTTTCCGGGGTTTCACTTTCAGTCTATGGGTGGCTGGCCACGTTCGTTTAGGCCTGAGGCAAGGCAGAAGAGAAGGAGAGAGGGAGATGACCGAGGGAGAAGGAGAGGAGACAGGGAGGGAGAAAGGAAGAGGGAGAGAGAGGAAGAAAGGGAGAGAGCCCATTTTTAAACAGAATTAGAGTCTTATCCAAAAAAATCCTTCCCTATTTCAGTATCAAGAAGTATTTTTCTTATTTTTCTTCTAATAGTTTCATAGTTTTAGGTCTCAAATTTAATTTTTTAATCCAGTTTGAATTCATTTTCTGCATGTGCATATCCAGTTTTTCCAGCACTATTTATTGAAGAGAATTTCTTTTCCCTAATATATATCCCCTTAGCAGCTTTGCTGAAGATCAGTTGGCTATAGAGGTGTGGGTCTACTTCTAGGATCCCCGTTTTGTTTCATTGGTCTTATGTGTCTGTATTCCAATACCATTCTGTTTTAATTACTGTAGCATGGTAGTATATTTTGATGTCAGGCATTAAAATGCTTCTTGCTTTTTTTCTTTTGCCAAAGATTGCTTTGGCTATTTGTTTTTTGTGTGTGGCCCCATATGAATTTTACAAATATTTTTTTCTAGTTCTGTAAAGAATGCCATGGTATTTTGATAGAAATTACATCAAATCTGTCAATGTCTTTGGCTATTATGAACATTTTAATGATATTGATTCTTCCAGTCCATGAACACAGGATGTCTTTCATTTGTGTGTGTGTTCTCTTATCTTTATTGATGGTTTCTCCTTATTATCTTTATTAATTTTCATTGCAGAGATCTTTTATCTCTTGGATTAAATATATTCCTAGGTATTTTTTTGTGGCCATTTTAAGTTAGATTGCCTTCTTAAATTTCTTTTTCAGATAATTTGCTATTAGCAAATAGAAATGCTACAGACTTTACAATTTTGCTGTGTTTGTTTATCAGTGTTAATAGTTTTTTGGTGGCATCTTGAGTTGTGTTTTGTGTGTGTGTGTGTTACTGGGGATTGAACCCAGGGCCTTGAGCATATGAGGCAAGCACTCTACCAACTGAGCTATATCCCTACCCCCTCTTGAGGTATTTTATGGATGAGAATATATAATTTACAATGAAGATTTGACTTTCTTCTTCTAAATTTGGACATCATTTATTTCCTTCTCTTGGCTGATTGTGTCAGCTAGGACTTCTGGTTCCATTTTGAATAAAAATGATGAAAGTGGGCATCCTTTCCTTGTTCAGATCTTAGAGAAAAAGTTTCAACTTTTCTCTGTTCAGTGTTATGCTCTTTGTGGGCTTGTTATATAGGGCATTTATTATGTCAAGGTACATTTATTCTTTACCTAATTTGTTCTGAAAATTTATCATGAAGGGATATTAAATTTTATCAAATGCCTATAAGATGATCATATGATTCCCCCTCCTTCATTCTGTTGATGGTGTGTTGATACATGTTGAAAGATCTTGTATTCCTGGGGTGTATCCCACTTGATGTGATTAATCTTTGATGTGCTGTTCATTTTCTCTTTCTTCCAGTTGTATGGTAGAGGC
The DNA here is from genome assembly GCF_021218885.2 of Marmota monax. NCBI lineage: Eukaryota > Metazoa > Chordata > Mammalia > Rodentia > Sciuridae > Marmota > Marmota monax. Next base: position 22,355,323 of record NW_026693777.1, on the reverse strand, counting down.
AACATATATGATGAAAAGATAATGGGCTGTAGAAGTAAAATAGCTGAGATTTGATCTCTGACTCTGCTACTTAACTATTTGACTTAGGCAAGTTATCTAACTTGTTTGGAGCCTCATTTTTCTTATCTGTAAAAGAGATTTGACAATGTTTACACATCAAGACTTGCATGAGAAACATGGCATGAGTTACTATATATAAAATGTGGATGATGGGATTGTTGCTTAGTGGTAGAGTGCTTACCTACCATGTATGAGGCACTGGGTTAGATTCTCAGCACCACATAAAAATAAATCAAGTAAAGGTATTGTGCCATCTACAACACACACACACACACACACGAAATGCGATTGCCATGCCTTGCTCATAGTTGACACTAAACAAATAAAGAGGGTTTTTTTTAGTAATCAGGATTCACTGAAATATGAGAACCAGTCATATCTTCTATAGAAGGGCAGGGCAATTCCCTAGGACTTCCAAGCAAGACCAAACTTGAAAGAGAACAAAGAACAATTTAGAACTTACTCAATGGCTTTATTTATTTATTCTAGTTAGTGTATTAAATGCATCTTCCTCAGGCATGCATCTTATCTAGAAATCTTTAATCCCCTTTTCCCATTCTGAACTCAATCGTGGGTTCTCATAGATATTTTTTTTCACTATTATCTCCCAAGAATCTTTAAGGAGTATGATCAGAACCCAATTGCTAGTCTCCATAGTTATTATCAAAACACTTTATCAGAGATCCAATGAAGGGAAGATAGGTAGAAGGAACAGAACGTGCTTCCTTGCTCAGATGAATTTGCTGGATGCCAGTTATTATCTAATAACCTGCTAAACCATTTCTCCTTAGGGTCCTGATCACACAGTATGTCACTGAGCACTGAGAGCCTTTTTGTGTGTGTGTGTGTGTGTGCGGGGGGGTGCATTTTTCTTTTAATGAAGCCTTTTTTTAAAAAATGAAGAGATATTAATTTTTATCAAATTCCTTTTCTGTATCTATTAAGATGATCATATTGTTTTCCCCCTTTCATTCTGTTGATGGCATATTGATGATTCCTATGTTAAGGAGCGCCCACTACAGTCCTTGGCTGTAACAACTGAGCTATAGAAGGGCCACAATGCATATGTTGAAAGACCTTGTATTTCTGGGATGGATCCCACTTGATGTGAATAATTATTGATGTGCTGTTCCTTTTCTTTTTCTTGAACCCAGGGCCTTGTGCATGTGAGGCAAGCACTCTACCAACTGAGCTATATCCCCGGCCCAAGGCTTTTACTCTAAGTGTTGAAAACTTTTTATATCACTGGCACTGGCTTGTATTTAGAAAACAAACACACATTTATTAAGGGACAAATGATTAAAACCATTTATTTTTCTAATCGACAGAAATAGAAAATGTTTAATTTCATCTGTTTGGTAATTTACCAAAGAATTCTTTCCACTAGATGTCACTGTTGTACTAGAAAAATTAAAATGGTCCTTGTGATACAAAAGTAAAATTCTCTTGCCTTGGGATGGCATATATATATATTCCCCCCCACCCTCCAGAAGATACAACTAGAAGCCTCAGATGAATCTTATCTTAGATAATTTAATCCAGGGAAATCAGGAAAAGTTGTGTTGTATAGAATTTAGGATTTGGCCAGAAGATTTAGAAATATCCAAAACTACTGCAGAATGACAAATTTTCAAAGACTGGTCTAGTAAAGAACCTTTAATTTTCTTGCTAGGCCTTTATTTGAAATTCTTTTGATGAGTCCTCTGACGCCTCATGACTTGTGCTGTGCTTCCATCCAGAACCAGCTTTCTCATGAGGATGGAAAACAGAACACCTCTTGAATTTTCTTTCTCTTTGATATTGACCCCTATGGTGACCTGATTTCAAAACATAAAGTATACCAATAGTTAGTTCCATTTGAAGTTATTACACTAAGCACTTCTTTATTCAAGGAGCTACAAAGATAATTAAGAACTTTGTTTTTTTTCCTTGTTGTATTTATTAACAAATTAGAAAAAAAAAATCCCTCCAGAAAATTGAGATCTGTGGCATGTTTCCCTGTGCCTGAAGTTATATTGAAATATAACAGATGGGAGCACAGTAAGAATCTTGCAGAGTATTGCCAGATATGTCACACAGAGCAGTTTCTTATTGCTGAGTCAAAAGCCTGTTAATGCTTACTAAAATACAAATAAACAAAACCACATCAGAAAATCAGAGAAAGATAATAGTGATAATCCTGATAAGTACCAACTTGAACTATGTAGATCATCAAATGGATGAAATTAGGGGATTTTTAAATCTCCAAATGTTTGGAAATTGAGCAAAATATTTCCCCAAAACTTATAGATGAAAAAAATAAAAATAAAAAGCAGTGGAAATGTTAAGCTATTTGGAATAAAATAACACAAAAATATGAAATTTGTGAGATACTGTTATAATAGTATATATAGGGAAATTGTAGCTTTAAATGCAATATTTAAAATTTTTCTAGGGGCTAGGGATGTGGCTCAAGCGGTAGCGCACTCTCCTGGCATGCATGCGGCCCGGGTTTGATCCTCAGCACCACATACAAACAAAGATGTTGTGTCCACCGAAAAACTAAAAAAAAAAAATAAATATTAAAAAAAATTTCTACATCAATATCTTATTTTAAAACTAAAAGAGTAATAATGGCCAAATTATATGGTTACATTGTGTGCATTATGAATATGTAACAATGAATTTTACTACTATGTACAATTAAAATGCATATAAATAATTTTTTCAATAAAAAATATGGAAAAAATAAATAAATGGAGGAAAAAAAACACCCAAAAGTGTAAAAGAAAAGTAATGATAAAGTTAAGAGTAAAATTCAAGGAAAATGGAGATGCAACTGAATAACTTAGCAAACACCAAAAGTTGATTCTTTGGAAAGATTAGTAAAATTGATCAACCCCTAGCAAGATAAATAAGATAAATAAGAAAAAATTATCAAGAACCAATAAAAATGAACATTGCTGTAGATCTTACAGGCATTAAAAAGATAAAAAGCCAGGCATGGTGCACATGCCTGTAATCTCCTGTAATCCCAGTGACCTGGGAGGCTGAGGCAGGAGGATTGCAAGTTAGAGATCAGCCTCAGCAACTAAACAAGACTCTGTCTCAAAATAAAATAAAGGGCTGGGAGTATAGCTCAGTGGTAGAGTGCTTGCCTGACATGTGTGAGGCCCTGGATTTGATCCCCAGCACCACTAAAAAAGCAGTTCAAAATAAAAGGGGCTGGGGGGTTGTGGCTCCGTAGTAGAGACACTCTGGGTTCAGTAGTGAAATAAGAAAAAATTAAAAGCTGAATGGTCCTAAATACCTAACAAAAATCAAAATTTAACACTTTTCCATCATATGTATAAACAGAGAAAATAAAGAGCAAGAAAAGACATATGAGTGAAGACACCTTTGACTTAATCAGGCAGCAGGCACTGAAAGAGGAGTGACAACAGAACATGACATTTAGGGTCTTTGAATGCTAACGTTAGCATTAATAATGAAAATAAAGCAGAATAACCTAAGTCCTGGAAGAACAGGGAAAAACTCGCTTAGTGGCTAAGGTGTCACTTAAACTATTGGATTAAAGGTCTGGAGTCGTAGCTCAGTGGTAGAGTGCTTGCCTGGCATGTGTGAGGCCCTGAGTTTGATCCCCAGCACTGCATATAAATAAAACAAAAGATCTACTAACAATTAAAATATTTTTAAAAATAAAAATAAACTGTTGGATTAAGGTTCCTTAAATTCTTTGCAACAGAAGACAAGATTGATGTTAATGAGGGAGCAGGTTTTCCAGTGGGAGAGAACTAGCTGTGCAGTCAAGTTAGAAGGAAATAGAAGAACCCAGAATTGCCTTTTTATTTTGTTTGGGGAACTTCCAGCTGATAGGGTTCAGATTATACTACTCCAGAATGTCCCACCAGCAGAGGTGGGAAGGTCTCTTGCCCCCATCCCAGCCCCCTGGCCAGTCCTTCCCTGAGGCAGGTCAGAAAACCAGAATAAGTTGTTTTAGCATAGGATTCTTTTGAGCTCCTCATTTTGAGAGAGTGCAGCCATTGAAGACGTTCAGAAAACAAGTGGAACTTTCAGTGCCTGTTGACTGTTTAACTGGGACATCCCATTTGTTTAGGGGCCTGCAGGTAGACTTCAGGGATAACTGGCAGAAGTTGGCAGAGGTTAAGAATCATTACCAAGCTTTGTTTAGTTTAGTATGTTTTAGCTGTATGGTCTTCTCTGTTCTCTCTATTGCAACCTGTTTCTTCCATATTAACTCGTCAGTTGATTGAAACTCCCTCCTTGAGGGCTCAGTGGTAGAGGATTTGCTGACACATGTGAGGTCCTAGGTTCAGTCCCTAGCACAAAAGACAAAACAAATAAATAAGACCCTTCTTGATCTCCTGCTAGATACAGGCTCTGCCAACTTCTTGTTGGCTCAGTTCAGCTGAGGATAACTTGGTACTTTATGATCTTCCCCGATTCCACAAAGATCTCTTCCTCCCAACATTTCTATACCTCCTTCCTCCTTTGCCCAACCAGTTCCCTAGAATCTTTAATATTTCACTCTTTATTGCTTCTTGGCCTTTTGGCTAAGATCAAGTGTAGTATCTGTTCTTATCAGTTTAATATTTCACCCTTCAAACCCCTACCTCTTCTGTCCCTCTCTCCACCCTTGCCAGATCTTTCTCCTCACTTCAGCCTCTCAATCACTTGAACTTGAGATTTTTCCCGCTTTTTAAGGGACTCAGGGTGCCTCAAAAGCAACTACCTGTGGCTGAAAAGAAAGAAGGCTAACTGTTAGTACATTAGATTTATTTATCCACCCAAAAGTGCTTTGGGATTATTTGGATAGCTGCCAGAGGTCTCCTTTTACCTCCATGAGATTACTTATTAGGGCAAATAAAAATCAAAATCATAAAGGTCTCCTCCATAAATATTGATAAACAGGAAAACTTAATTTGTGCCATGATATTCAGATAAAAATATAAAGGGAAGGACTGGGGTTGTAGATAGCGTTATGTTAGAACAAAGGCAAAGCCCGGGTTCAAATCCCAACACAGTGAGTGAGAGAGAGAGAGAGAGAGAGAGAGAGAGAGAGAGAGAGAATATCCAAACAGTAGGATTACTAAGTTTTATTGAAACATAGCTAAAAATTTAGGACAAAAGTTTAAGATCTCTGTTCATGTTTGTATGGTATGTATATTTATGTATATATGGATGGATATTACAGATGTGTGATATTTTTCTACCTATGGGTAGTATTACCAAATCACTTAATAAAATCCTTTAAAGAAATTCTATTCAGATTGAAGTGCTTATAAATTAAATATTCCTAAAATTCTCAGAAATGTAGAAACCAGCCCAAAATTTAAATAGTTGATGTGGGACAAACTTTGGCAAATAAAGCTTATTTTTAATATGCTGGTGAAATAAAAGCAGGAATATCTTCAGAATTTTCAGTATTAAAGACAATGAGGCATCTGCGGATATACCTCAGTTGGTAGAATGCTTGCCTTGCATGAACAAAGCCTTGAATTCAATCCCCAGCATCATTTAAAAAAGAAAAAAAAGATAATGTGGACATATAGTTTTATTCAACTTGGGTTCACCAGTCAAACAAGCGTATGTTTATGTTTAAGATGATAAAACTAGGGCTAGGGATGTAGTTTAGTTGGTAGAGTAATCCTCTAGTATGCAATGATAGAGCACCCCTAGGTTCAGCCTCCAGCATCACAAAACAAGCAAGCAAAAACAAGATTGTAAAACTATAAATCTAATCAATAAGAACAAAATGTTGGGCTGGGGTTGCCGCTCAGCAGTAGAGTGCCTGCCTAGCATGTGTGTGAGGTGCTGGGTTTGATCCTCAGCACCACATTAAAAAAAAAAAATGTATGTGTCCAACTACAACTAAAACACTAAAAAAAAAAAAGAACAAAATGTTAATTAAAAAGGAATTGCTTGATGTATGTCAAGCATGGTAAATGCTTTTACTGGGGATCGAACTCAGGGGTGCTCTGTCACTGAGCTACATTCTTAGCCTTTTTTATTTTTTATTTTGAGAAAGGGTCTCACTAAATTGCTGAGTCTGTCCTTGAGCATGTGACCTCCTGCCTCAGCCTCCTGAGTGTCTGGGATTACATGTATGTACTGTTGGGCAATTCTATATTTTTTAAGTAATCAAAGACCTGAAAAAGAAAACATGAAGCACAGGAAATTGCTTTGATAACATATATAATCTTGGTGTTACTTAAAAGGTTAAAAGGTTTATTACCACCAAGTGCGGTGGCACACACCTGTAATCCCAGCAGCTTGGAAGGCTGGGGTGGGAGGATCACGAGTTCAAAGCCAGCCTCAGCAATGGCAAGGCACTAAGCAACTCAGTGAGATTTTTTGTTTATGTGGTACTTTTTATATTTGCCTGTGTGGTTGTTTGTCAACAACAACCAAAAGTAATTTAAGACTATAGTTTAATTTGATGTCTCAAAAAAATTTTTTTAGTTGTAGGTGGGTACAATGCCTTTATTTTTATATGGTTCTGAGGATTGAACCCAGTGCCTCATACATGCCAGACAAGTGTGCTACCACTGAGCCACAAACCCAACTCAAGCATCTTATTTTTATATGGTATATAAAAGGTAAATCTATTCGGATCTAGTAATAAATATGTCATTTGCCTCATGAGAAGTTTGTATTATGAAGAAACAGACTATACCTGTATTAATTGTGAGAGGTGTATAAGAAAGTAAATTGTGTCTTGATAAGAAAGGTGTGAAGTACACATTTTTGTTAAAAGCAAAAGGAATTCCATACTAGAATAGAATGACAGGTTATTTTAGAATGAAAAAGAAGAATGAAGGACAAAAATTAATGAATTAAAAAATTAAGAATCTTGGGAAAGGAACCTTGTGTGGTTAAATATGGTTACGATCAGATGGATATATTTATAAACTTTTATTAAAATTAACTAGAATTAATAATACATTGATGCAAAAGTAGAATTAGTGCTTTTCTCTGTAAAATGAGTTTTCTTGGAGTATTGATCTACTTTTTTTTTAAAACTTTTTAAGTAATATACCTTTTTTTGGGGGGTGGGTACTGGGGACTGAACTCAGGGGCACTTGACCACTGAGCCACATCCCCAGCCCTATTTTGTATTTTATTTAGAGACAGGGTCTCACTGGGTTGCTTAGTGCCTTGCCATTGCTGAGGCTGGCTTTGAACTCATGATCCTCCCACCCCAGCCTTCCAAGCTGCTGGGATTACAGGTGTGTGTCACTGCACTTGGTGGTAATAAACCTTTTAACCTTTTAAGTAACACCAAGATTATATATGTTATCAAAGCAATTTCCTGTGCTTCATGTTTTCTTTTTCAGGTCTTTGATTACTTAAAAATACAGAATTTTCTTAATATTATTACAGAGCAAGACCTGCCTGTGTTGCTGAAGCTATTGCAGAGGTCCTTGGTCACTGGTTTTTGCAATACTCCCTAAAGAATTTCAAGTGAGTTGCATATAATAGCAATCATGAGTTTATTAGAAGGGTAGGAAAAGGGGACAGTGGACCCTCTCAGAGAGGAGAGGGACAGTGTACCCCTTCTGCACTTCTGTTTTATTGAGGGTCCCAGGGAAGTTTTTAATAAGTCCCATCTAGGTCCACCTCTTGACTTTTGACTGAAAATAAGTCAAAAGTATGGCCTTGCCCCATAGAAGGGAGATTTTAGTATTATAGTAATATGCTAAAGATCCAAAGCAACTCTGGGTCCTTGACCCATGTTGATTGATTTTAATTGAAACTTGTTCTTAGAGATGTTATGGTTGGGGAGCTTGGCTTTGCTTCTAGTTATCCTGTCTCCCTGACTCCTGGAATCCGATCTGTGTAAAGGCCACACAAGTCTCCCTTCATGGTAACTTGTGTCTTCTTATTAGCAGGGTGTAGTCCATGGGTCTGTGTTTCTCCCGCAGATAAAAGGTTATTTGCTGGGCTGAGGTTGTAGCCTGATGGTAAAGTCCTTGCCTAGCATGTGTGAGGTACTGGGTTTGATTCTGTTCTGTCTCTTTCTAAAAGAGAGATATCTAACAAATTAGGATTATTTGATATGTTAAATTTCATGTAAAGCACTGTTAAATACAGTGAAGGTAAACCTGTTTATATAGATATGGGCATATATTTTTAATCTAAGTATTTGAAAATATATGACGTTCGTAGAAATTTTCCAGTACTCTCACTGTTCATAATAAGATATGCAGGCTTATCAGTCGTAATTGTGGTTATGTTATAATATTGACTACAACAGTAATAACTAAATTTTCTCAGCAAAGGAACTCTCATAAGATCTTTAACTATGGCCCTTTAAAGTCTTTGTCATACACAGACAGTTATTGTTGTACTCTGTGGCCTACTGACAGAGCTTTTTTAAGGACTCATAATACAAAAGTGTTTCATCTTCAAAGAGATTCATGAAAAAGACTTTTTTTGGGGGGGGGGGTACCAGGGATTGAATCCTGGGGCACTTAACCACTGAGCCACATCCCCAAGTCCTTTTTTATATTTCGTTTAGAGATAGGGTCTTGCCAAATTGCTTAGGGCCTCACTGAGTTGTTGAGGCTGGCTTTGTACTTTGTACTCATGATCCTCCTGCCTCAGCCCCTGGAGCTGCTGGGATTACAGTTGAGCACTACCATGCCTGGCTATGAAAAAGACTCTTGATAGGTATTCTGAAATGCAAACCTGTAATAACTTTTAGACCATTGGATTGGGTAGTATAGCAGAATGGCTAAGAACATAGAGAACTGCAGTGTCTAAAACAATAGTGATTAGCCTGGTGGGAATGTTGAACACTTAAAATTAAGCCAGTGCAAGCTGAGATATCCTTTAAATTGTGATCAGTGTAATAAACCCATTTAATTTACCAAGTTAGGCTAAAATATCTTGTACAACTATATGATAATCTCTTAATGCAGAAAAAGCATCTACACAAAACATATTGCAAATAGCATACTGACTGATGAAAAATTGAATCATTTTCCCCTAAGCACAAGAATGAGGTAAAGATTTCTACCCTTGTCAATTTTTTTCAGCATTGTACTTGGGGCTCAGCCAGCGCAATAAGTCAAGAAAACGAAATTTAAAACATTCAAAATGTAAAGGAACTAATACAATTATTTTTATATTCAGACAACATGATTGTTCAAAGAGAAAATTTTGGAATTAAAAAATAATCAATTACTAGAACTAGAAAATAAGTTTAGCAATGTACTAGAATGCAAGATAGATACACAAAAATCAACTGTATTTCTTTATAATCATAACAATAATCAAAAATTGAAATTAAAACCCAATTCGAATGGTATCCAAATATAGGAAATGTTCTTGAAAAAGATATGTAAGACTTGTTCATCAAAAAACCATAAAACAGGGCTGGGGCTGTAGCTCAGTGGTGAGGCACTGGATTTGATCCTCAGCACCATATAAAAATAAATAAAGATACTGTGTGTTTATCTACAACTAAAAAATATTTTTTAAAAAACTACAAAACAGGTCTTGCGCCGGTTGCGGGCCGGGGACTGATATCGGTGCGCTGTGTTGTGCAGGTTTTCGCGAATTACCCTACCATTACCAGGACCATGGCCACCGACTCGTGGGCCCTGGCGGTGGACGAACAGGAGGCGGCTGTCAAATCGATGAGCAGTTTGCAGATCAAGGAAGAGAAGGTCAAACCAGATACCAATGGTGTTATCAAAACCAGTACCACTGCAGAGAAGACAGATGAAGAAGAGAAAGAGGACAGAGCTGCCCAGTCTTTACTCAACAAGCTGATCCGAAGCAACCTTGTGGATAACACTAACCAAGTGGAAGTCCTGCAGCGGGATCCGAACTCCCCGCTCTACACAGTGAAGTCTTTTGAAGAGCTTCGACTGAAGCCACAGCTTCTCCAGGGAGTCTATGCCATGGGCTTCAATCGACCATCCAAGATACAAGAGAATGCGTTACCCATGATGCTTGCTGAACCCCCACAGAACCTGATTGCCCAGTCTCAGTCTGGCACTGGAAAAACAGCTGCCTTTGTCCTGGCCATGCTTAGCAGAGTAGAACCAGCAGGCAGATACCCTCAGTGTCTCTGCCTCTCCCCTACATATGAATTGGCACTTCAAACAGGAAAAGTGATTGAGCAGATGGGCAAATTTCATCCAGAACTAAAGCTTGCTTATGCTGTTCGAGGCAATAAATTGGAAAGGGGTCAGAAGATCAGTGAGCAGATTGTCATTGGTACCCCTGGGACTGTCCTGGACTGGTGCTCCAAGCTCAGGTTCATTGACCCTAAGAGGATCAAGGTATTTGTTCTGGATGAGGCCGACGTGATGATAGCCACTCAAGGCCACCAAGATCAGAGCATCCGCATCCAGAGGATGCTGCCCAGGAACTGCCAGATGTTGCTTTTCTCTGCCACCTTTGAAGACTCTGTGTGGAAGTTTGCCCAGAAAGTGGTCCCAGACCCTAACATTATCAAACTGAAGCGTGAGGAGGAGACATTGGACACCATTAAGCAGTATTATGTCCTGTGCAATAACAGAGACGAGAAGTTCCAGGCCTTGTGCAACCTGTATGGGGCCATCACCATCGCACAAGCCATGATCTTCTGCCATACCCGCAAAACAGCTAGTTGGTTGGCAGCAGAGCTCTCAAAAGAAGGCCACCAGGTGGCTCTGCTGAGTGGAGAAATGATGGTGGAGCAGAGGGCTGCTGTGATTGAGCGCTTCCGAGAGGGCAAAGAGAAGGTTCTGGTGACCACCAATGTGTGTGCTCGTGGCATCGATGTTGAACAAGTGTCTGTCGTCATCAACTTCGATCTTCCTGTGGACAAGGACGGGAACCCAGACAACGAGACCTACCTGCACCGGATTGGGCGCACTGGCCGCTTTGGCAAGAGAGGCCTGGCCGTGAACATGGTTGACAGCAAGCACAGCATGAACATCCTGAACAGAATCCAGGAACATTTTAATAAGAAGATAGAAAGATTGGACACAGATGATTTGGACGAGATTGAGAAAATAGCCAACTGAGAAGCTCTACCAGCCACTGGTGCCCGCCCTCGGGGCTGCCCCTGCCCAGGAGACGAGTGCTTTCATGGCACAAGCCTCAACTGTCACCACAAAGACAAAGGCATGAGGAGAGAAGCTACCTACCTCATTTTAAATTATGTTTGGACTTGACAAAAATGTGTGCAAATAATGGGAGACAATTGAAATTTTGCATTTTGGAAATAGTCCTAAATTCCCCCCTTTTAAAATATGATTTTCCCTATCTTTATAGTAATCTGGTTGCTGATGGTAATCACTTATCCAGGGCCTCCCTACCTACTGTCTTTCTGGCAGGGGGGCTTAGGACCAGCCTACAGCCCTGAAGAAATGACAGGTAGATGTCCTCAGGAGAGGCAGGGCAAGACATGAGTATTGTCCCACACCATGGGTGGAGTGAAGCCAGAGGCTTCTGCACTGCCCCTCTCCTGTACTTGTTGTGAATGTTTCTCCTACCCTCAAATATCATCCTGCTGGTTGCTTTACCTTTGCTGTCTGTCTGCATTGGAAGCTTCCCTCTTTCTCCCTGATGAACACCATGGCTCCTTTTATGAACTTGAGATTTGGGAAGAAGCATGGAAGTCAGTGAGATTGTTTTGGCACGAGTGGTCAAATTCTTTGAGGATCTGGGCCTGCTTTCCCCTTTCTATTTCTCCAAATACTGTGGGTCCTGGTTGTGGCCACCAGGAGACTTGGCCCAGTTAGCTAGTTCTTATCCATGGGGTGTCACGCAGTGCCTGGAGCTGAGCAGAGTTTGGAAAGGAAGTTGTGACCAAGTGAAACTCTAATTATGCTGTTATCCATAATAGTGGACTTTTTTGGGTACTTAATTCATACATTATATGTATGAATAAGGACAGATAAATTATATGCATCATTCATTATAAGAAATTTTAAAGTAATTATGAGAAAGGCTTTACTAATCATGATTTGTTATTTGTATTTTTCTGCTTATTAGACTAATATATGCTCATTAAAAATATGTGCATCTATATATAATGTGAAAATTCTCCCTGCCCTTCAGTAGGGGGTCATATTGCCTTCTATGCAAAAGCAACCCAACTCTCTTTTGCAGAAGTATGATTGTGCTCTTTGTGCAATTATGCAGTCTGCTTTTTTACTGGTCACCATGTCTTAGACATGTTGACCCATCTAGCATACATCTACTTCACTCTGGAAAATGGCATCACTCCAGCGTGTAAGCAGTCCTGGCATTTATATCCTGGTGGCTCCAATGATAGGCACTGGAAGTTTCCAGCGTGCAAGGTTACCCACAGTGCCACAGTGAATACTTTGTCCTTGTCTTGAAGCACTGGTAAGAATTGCTCTAGGATATATTCCTGGAAGAAGAACTGCTGGGTCAAAGAATGGAAATATTTAAATTCCTAATACATTGCCAGTTATTCCTGCCAAAAAGCTTTTTCCTATTTGTTATTACAGTAATACAAAAATACTTATTTACTCTTACCTACTTGCCAACTTTATTTTTAAAATGCCAGTCGGAGTAGCAAAATGTCATTGCTATTTTTTTTTTTAATTTACTGAGCCTTGGCAAATTTATAGCTTATTGGATAATTTTATTTTCTCTTTTTGAAGCTGCCCATTCTTGCTTTACTATTGGGGTATAAGTCCTTAGTGGGTTTTAGCTCCCTGTTCATGCTGGGGCAATTAGACTTTGTTTAAGTGATGGATGTTTTCTTAGTGTTGTTTTGTTTTGTTAATTTTTTTTAGTTGTTGATGAACCTTTATTTTATTTATTTTTATGTGTTGCTGAGAATGGAACCCAGTGCCTCACACATGATAAGCAAGTGCTCTATCACTGAGTTACAATCCCATCCCCTTCTTCATGTTTCTTTACAAGTTCATTTTTTAAACATGCCACACAAAAGTTTATTTTTAAGTGGGTAGGGATGGAACCCACTGTACATGCTAGGCAAGTGCTCTACCACTGAGCTATCCCCAGTCCAAAAGTAAAATTTCAATGTTAAGATTCCATATTTTTGAGAAATTTGGATTTTATGTTATGACTAGAAAAAATTTTCTTCATACTATAAAAAATTTACTCATATTTCCTGTATAGACAATTGTTGAGCAATACATTTTTTTTTAGTTCTGTTGACCTTAAAATGTCATTAGCTGGACCAGGCACAGTGGCCACAAGCTTGTAATCCCAGCTATTCAGGAAGCTGAGGCAGGAGGATTACAAGTTAAGGCCAAGCTGGGCAATTTAGCAAGACCCTGTCTCAAAAAAGTTTAAAAAGTAGCTTAGTGGTAGAGTGCTTGCTTAGCATATGCAAAGCCCACAGTTCCATCCCCAGGATGCAAAAAATAAATTTAGGCAGACATGTGGTGTGAGTTGCAGTCTCAGCTATTCTGAAGGCTAAGGCAGGAGGATTGATCCCCTTCCAGGGATCAGCCTGAGCAACATAGTGAGAACTCAACTTAGAAACAAGTCATTGTAGGACTGGGGATGTGACTCAGTGCTCCTGTGCTCAATCCCTGGTACCAAAAAAAAAAAAAAAAAAGTCATTGTTTTGTCCAAAAAAAAAAAAAAAAACTACAAAACATTGCTAAGGAAATTAAAGATCTAAATGAATGCAGATATGTGATATTCATGAATCAGAAAACATAATATTCTTAGGATATCATTTCTTCTCAAATTGATTTATAGATCTAGTGTAATATCAGTCAAAATATATTAAGACTTTTTGTAGTTTTTATTATATTAGATCTTCACAATATAGCTTGTTTTCATATTTTTATGTTTTTATTGAGTGTAGTTGGTATACAATAAACTACATATGTATAAAGTATATAATTTAGCAGGGTTTTCTATTAGCATATTCATGAAACCATGAGTATAATCAAAATAAATAAATATCTTTTATTTCAAAAAATGTTCTATAACTCCTTTGAAATTCCCTCCCAATGTAAACATTGAGCTACTTTTTGAAACTATAAATTAATCTACTTTTTTTTTTTTGGCACCAGGAATTGAATCCAGGGGTGCTCAACCACTGAGCTAGTCCTTTTTAAAGTTTTTCTTAAATTTTGAGATAGGTTCTTGATATGTTGTTCAGGATCTTGCCAGTTTTTAAGGCTGGCCTTGAACTTGCAATCCTCCTGCCTCAGCTTCCTGAGCCACTGGGGTTATAGGCATATGCCACTGTGTCTGGTGATTAATTTGCTTTTTAAAGAACTTTATATAAATGTGCTGGGCACAATGGTGCATGCCCATAATCCCAGCAGGTTGGGAGGCTGAGGCAGAAGGATTGCAAGTTCAAGGCCAGCCTCAGAAACTTGGTGAGGCCCTGAGAAACTTAACAAGATTCTGTCTTTAAAAAAAAAATTTAAAAAGGGCTGGGAATGTGGCTCAGTGTATAAGCACCCCTGAGTTCAATCTCTGGTCCCCCCCCCAAAAGAAATCATAAATAAGATTTCATTTATATTAATTTTTTTTGTACTAGAGATTGAACCCAGAGATGCTTTCACATTGAGCTACATCCCAGCCCTTTTTATTTTTATTTTTTTATTTTGAGACAGAGTTTCACTAAGTTGCTCAGGGCCTCACTAAATTGTTGAGGCTGGCTTTAAATTTGAGATATTCCTGCCTCAGCCTCTCAAGCTACTAGGATTACAGGCATATGTGCCACCATGCCTAGCCTATGATTTTTTTTTTTTTTTTGGTCTGGTTTCTTTCTCTCTGCACAATTATTTTAGTATTCATCCATTCTGTTGCATAAATCCATTAATTCCTTTGTATTACCAAATATCTCCTTATATATATCCCAATTAGTTTATTACAATGATAGTTGTAAACCAAAAGCCCAGCAGTCACTAATGGGGAAAAGCAAAGTGTACTTAAAAGTTTCCAAAAATTTCATCTCCAGAGAAAGGTTGCAATTTAACCTATTTTGCAATTCCCTGAAAATCTTCATTCTCAAGACTTGTCTTTATTTGACTTGAGTCTATTCACACTGTTTGTGTGTATGTGAGTAGTCTTATCCTTAGGGAATTTGTTGAAAACAATCAATGGCAATCATTTAACATTTCAGATGCACCATGCATCTGAAACCAGTTGGAACTAACAAGGAGCTGATCAAAACAAAGTTGAAACCAGTTGGAACTAACAAGGAGCTGATCAAAACAAAGCAAAAACCCTGAAAAGAATAACTGTGAAATACAATGCCTATGTGGAGCTTTGCAAAGCTTGAAAATATACCTGGAAACCTTGTCGCAGTCTGGCTGGGCACAATTCAGGAGCCACTTGAAAAAAGAAACTAACTTTATTTTTAGAACACACACACCACACCACACAGCTCCTCAGGAAAAACCCTCAGAGCCCAACTGCCACCACCGCCTTCCCACAAGCCTCTCAACCTCCCCCACTCCTCCTGCTCTTGAGGCTGATTGGCTGGGTCGCATGGGCGGAGCCAAAATAAGTGCCCCAATGAGCAGCTCTGTGGTCTGAAAGGGCAGGGAAACAGCCCAATGAGCATCACCACAGAGGAGCCAATCAGTTGGCAGCTAGAAGTTGCTGGGGCCTCTGTGAGCCAATCATCAGCTGGCAGCTGGAAGTTTGCTGGGGCCCCTTCGTCTGTGGCTCTCAACAAAACCTAGAAGTCTATGTGCATGTGCTCCCCTGCTAGCCCAGGAAAGACTTGAAGTGTTGATGCATACAAAATGGGTATGCCAAGAGAAAGAAACCAGTCACTGAGCATCACATATTTTATGATTCTATCTATATGAAATGTTCAAACTAGGGAAATCTATAGAGATAGTAGATTAGTGGTTGCCTAGGGCTGGGGGTAGAGTTGGTTGTGAGGTGATAAGTAAAAGGTGTGAGATTTCTTTTGAGGGTAATAAAAATATTGTATGGTGATATGTAAATGTGAATATAGTAAAAATCTTTGAATTGTAAACATTTTTAAAATAAGGTGTTGTCAGGACATTTTAACTTTTTAAAATACCTCCTCATTATATTTCCCCATCTGTTTGGAAGAATTTGTATATTAATACTTTTTATTAAATTAACAGTAATTATACATATTTATAGAGTCCATGTGACATTTTAATACATGCATATAATGTGTAATGATCAGATTTGTGTAATTGGCATAACTATCACTTCAGACATATATCATTTTTTTGTGTGGGAATATTCAAAATCCTCTCAATTAGCTATTTTGAAATATCCAATTAATTGGGGCCAACCACAGTCATCCTACTGTGCTATCTAGAATATTAGAGGTTATTTTTCCTATACAAGTGCATCCCTGTTCCTATTAACCATCCTTTCTCCACATGTCCATCTCCCATACCCTTCCTAGGATCTGGTAACTACTATTCTATCATCTCCTTTTTTGAGATAACTTTTGGTTTCCAATATAAGTGAGAACATGCAGTATTTATCTTTCTGTTTCTGACTTACTTCACTTAATGCAATACCCTCTAGTTCCAAACATGTTGCTGCAAATAACAAGATTTCATTCTTTTTATGACTGAATAATATCCAATTGTGTATATGTGCCATATTTTCTTTATCCATTCACGCATCAATGGACACCTAGATTGATTCCATACCTTGACTATTGATGAATGGTCCTGCAATGAACATGCAGGTAAGATGTATCTCCTACATACAATCTCTTTGATTTCCTTTGGCTATGTATCCAGTAGTGGGATTGCTGGATCATATTAATTGTATTTTAGTTTTAGGAGGAAGATTCATACTGTTTTCCATAATGGTTGTACTAATTTATACTTCCACCAACAGTTTATGCTCACTGGAATGGGTATGCCAAGAGAAAAAAATGGGTATGCCAAGAGAAAGAAACCAGTCATTTTTTATCTTTTTGATAGTAGCCATTTTAACTGGGAGGAGATGATATTTCATTGTGTTTTGATTTGCATTTTCTTGGTGATTAGTGATGTCGAGCATTTTTTTCATTTATTTGTTGACTCTGTATATTCTCTTTTGAGAAATGTGTATCCAGGTATTTTGTCCAGTTTTTTTTTTTTTTTTTTTTTTTTTTGTGTGTGTGTGTGTATGTGGGGGGTGGGTACTGGGGATTGGACTCAGGGGCACTCAACTACTGAACCACATTTCCAGCCCTATATTATATTTTATTTAGAGACAGGTCTCACTGAGTTGCTTAGTACCTCACCATTGCTGAAGCTTGCTTTGAACTCTAGGTTCTCCTGCCTCAGCCCAGCTGCCTGGGATTACAGGCGTGCGCTACCATGCCCAGGGTTTTTTTTTTTTTTTTTTTCCTATTAAGTAGTTTGAGTTCCTGGAACTTAATTTTTTTGTTGGACGGACAGTTTACAAATATTATCTCCCATCTTTCATGTGTCTCATCACTCTTTTCTGTGCAGAATCTTTTTAGTTTCATGTCATCCCATTTATCAGTTCTTTCTATTGTTACCTGTTCTTTAAGGACAATTTTTTTAATCTCTTCCTAGCCAAATGTCCTAAAGCTATTTCCCCTTTATTTTCTTTCAGTAGTTTCACAGTTTCAGATCTTACATTTAAGTCTTTGATCTATTTTTAGTTGATTGTTTGTATATGGTGAGAGATAGCAGTCTAGTTTCTTTCCTCTGCAGAGAGAGATCCAGTTTTCCCAGCGCTATTTACTGAAGAGAATTTCCTTTCTGAGAGGTATATTCTTGCTACCTTTGTTGAAATCAGTTAGCTGTTAAATATGTGGATTTATTTCTATCTTTGGGAGAATTTAAATAATTTCTGGTAGTCAGCTATTTTTACCTTTACACTGTGTACTTTTTAAGACTTTTAATAACATTTTGATTTGTTTTATAATCATTATGATATAATACTATGGCTAATTATTATTATATAATACTATGGCTAATTATTATGATAAAATACTATAATTATTATGATATAATACTATGGCTAAATGGGCTTTCGGTTCTCACCACCAATCTGTCAACATGGCAATCTCTTCTTTCTTGAATCTGTATTTTACCAGACTCTTCCTTGGCTAAAATCTTTGAGAATTTCTTTTTTTTTTTTTTTTTTTTAGGGACAGACTTTCTTTTTTTTTATTTTTTAATTTTTGTTTTTGAGAGAGGGAGAGAGAGAGAGAGAGAGAGAGAGAGAGAGAGAGAGAGAGAGAGAAAGAGAGAAATTTTTAACATTTATTTTTTAGTTTTCGGTGGACACTACATCTTTGTTTGTATGTGGTGCTGAGGATCGAACCCGGGCCGCACGCATGCCAGGCGAGCACGCTACCACTTGAGCCACATCCTCAGCCCCTTTGAGAATTTCTTTTAAGAAGATTTATTTTCAGACCTCTTGCATATTTGAATTTGTCTGTTACGATTAGAGTGACATTTTGACTCAGAGGAAACATCTTGGAATCCAACCGCTCTCCAAGTACAAGGACAATGTTTCATTGCTTTCTGGCCTGTAATGCTATAGAAGGAAAAGGCTGAGCCTGGTTTGAGTCTTTTGTTGTTGGCATCTGCTCTTGGATTTGGTTTAGCTTGTATGTTTGTATGATTCTTTTAGTTTTTTTCATCTTGAAATTTAAGCTTTTCTCTAGTATATGTCTAAGTAGTGGCCTATTTGCATTAGCTTTTTTCCTTAAACCACTCATTTTCTATTGACCTCCGGAAATATAGAATATTAGAACATACTGTTCATTTTGCTAAGACTCTAAATGGCTGCAGAAGTCATTGAAATATCATTCCTTAATTTTTCAAAGTATTTTTTTAGGTATAGGTGGAAACAATGCCTTCATTTTTTTTTTTTTTAAATTTGGTGATGAGGATCCAACCCAGTGCCTCACCTGTGCTAGACAATTGCTCTACCGCAGAGCCACAACCCCAGCTCCATACCTTAATTTTGAAACTATCCAGAAAATAGATTTTTGAAATGTTTTTTATTTTTTATTTTTTGGGTACAGGGGATTGAACTCAGGGGCACTCAACCACTGAGTCACATCCCAGCCCAATTCTGTATTTTATTTAGAGACAGGGTTACTTAGTGCCTCGAGGTTTCTGAGGCTGGCTTTGAACTGGCAATCCTCCTGTCTCAGCTTCCAGAGCCACTGGGATTATAGGCACGAACCCCACCTGTAATAAACTCAATAAACTATATTTTTGTGAGACCAATTTTATATTTTTCATTATTATATTCTTGTACCTCATAAAAATTATTGTTACTTTGATTTGTAATTGCCTATCAATGGCAAAGAGATATATGGATAAATGTTCAAAATAACCTAATAGATTGGGCTGGGGATGTGGCTTAGTGGTAGAATACTTGTCTGGTATATGTGAGGTTCTGGGTTAGATTTCCATCATGGCAAAAACAAAAATCATAAGAAAGCAATAACAACAACAAATAATTGATCAAAAAGAAAATAAAGTCACTAAATTATGATTTTCAAATTAACCAGGTTTATTGTAGTCTGGGCTCTTAAGATAAATTTGCTGGGACTGGGGATGTGACTCAGAGGTAGAGCACTTGCCTAGCATATGTGAGCCACTAGTTTTGATCCTTAGCACTACATATAAACAAACAAACAAACAAATAAATAAATAAAATAAAATAAAGGTATTGTGTCAATCTACAACTGAAAAATATATATGTATATATATATATACACATTATATATATATAAACTTAAAATATATGTATATATACACATTATATATGTATGCATTTATACATATATATATACACATACATATATATAATTTTTTAAAAAGATAAATTTGCTTGGTTGACAGCCAAGAGGAAGAGGAGTAAAAATATAAGTGGAAGCAAGACACACAGAGAGACAGAGACAGAGAACCCAGAAGTTAATAGGTGAAAGAAATAGACAAATGAATAAAGATAGTAATTTGGAGCAGAGGAAACCCCCCCCCCAAACACACACACACACAACACACACACTCAGATGCAAGAAAGGAGGGGAAGAAAAGTTTGAGCTCTAAGGGATTCAGAGTAGGAGGAAAAATGCAAGGAAGTTAGACTCACAGGGGGAAAAAAACGAAAGAAAGAAAGAAAAAAAAAGCAGTAAGTAGAAAAAGAGAGAGCTCATCAGTAGTTTTTTGAAGTATTAGTACACAATTTTTTTTCTATTTTTCATTGGGCAGTGAAATTCAAAATAGTTAATTGTTCATTATCACCACTATGTGAAATTTTAATTAAAATGTTAGCCAGTGTTTCTAACTTTGTAATTTCCCTAATCATTGAATTTGAGAAATTGTTTTCTGAATTTGAAAATCATAATCCAACAGGGAAAAACGAAATTTTAAGTTGCAGTTAAGAAACCCAGAACAAGCGTGGTGCAGTGGTGCATGCCTATAATTCCAGCAATTTGGGGGGTTGAGGCAGGGGGATTTCAAAGTTAGGCCAGGCCTCTGCAACAGGGTGTTTTAAGAGTCTTGAAGGAAAATAAAATAATAATAAAAAAAAGACCAACGGTGAAGGGGTAGCTCAGTGGTAAAGTGCTCCTGAGTTCAATCCCCAGTACCACAAACAAAGAAACAAACAACAAAAGAAGCCCAGAACACAATTATGACAGATGGTGAGATTTGGTGGAGTCTCTAGCTCTGTTTTACAATGTTTATTGTCATAGACAAGAGATAGCTGGAAAAAAACATCCCATAATTTTTAATAAGCCAAATGTAGCAACTTACTTAAAGTATACCAAAGCCTGATAATTTTCTTGGTAAATAACAATATGTACATTTGTGTCTGTTTGGACTTTAATTAATTAATTAATTTATTTATTTATTTTGTAGTGCTGAGGATCAAATCCAGGGCTTCTCACAAGCCAGGCAAGCACTCTATGACTGAGCTACAGCTTTATCCTGTTTGAATGTCTAATTTAACAAAATGAGAAGAGGGGCTGGGGTTGTGGCTCAGCGGTAGAGCACTTGCCTTGCATGTGTGAGGCACTGGGTTTGATCCTCAGCACCACATAAAAATAAATAAAGATACTGTGTGTTCATCTACAAGTAAAAAAATATTAAAGGGGTGGGTTTGAGGCTCAGTGGCAGAGCACTTGCCTAGCATGCATTTGGCACTGGGTTAGATCCTCAGTACCACATAAAAATAAATAGAATAAATGTATAAAAAGTACAAAAACATTGTTCAAAATTTTTTTAAAAAATAAGTAAATAAAGTTTAAAAAAATTAAAAGGGAGAGGAGGCTTCCCAGGATAAATAAAGGGAGCAAACCTAACTATAGCTGAAATTCAAGGCACTCTAGACCTAATTTTTTTATAGTAATTTTTCCTCCATAGTAAAAGTATTTCACATGAAGACTTTAAATATTCAAAGCACTAATAGTTATGAAGATCTAAGGTATCATGTACATAGCATCCTGATGAGTAGTCAAATGGTCTATTTCTTAACACCAAAAAAAACTACACTGATATTCCATCTCACTCCAGTCAGAATACATGCAACAATAAATGTTAGTGAGGATGTGCGGGGAAAGGTACACTCTTACATTGCTGCTGGGACTGCAAATGGGGCAATAATTCTGGAAAGGAGTATGAAGATTCCTAAGAAAACTTGGAATGGAACCACCATTTGACCCAGTCATCACACTTCTAGTTTTATACCCAAAGGACTTAAAATCAGCATACTATAGTGATGCGGCCAATCAATATTTATAGCAGCACAATTCTCAATAGCTAAACTATGGAACCAACCTAGGTGCTCTTCAACTGATGAATGGATAAAGAAACAATGGTATATATACACAATGGAATATTACTCAGTCTTAAAGAAAGATAAAATTATGGCACTTGCAGGTAAATGGATGGAGCTGGAGAATATTATGCTAAGTGAAATAAGCCAATACCCCGAAACCAAAGGCAGAATGCTTTCTTTGATATGAGGATGCTAATTCAAAATAGGAAGTGGATAATAGAGGTATTTTGGAGTAGACAGAGGGGAGTGAAGGGGGTGTGGGGGTAGGAATGATAGTAGAATGAATTGGACATTATTACCCTATGTGCATATGTGATTACATGAACTGTGTATCTCTAAATCATGTACAACCAGATGAATGAGAAGTTATATTCTATTTATGTATGATATGTCAAAATGCATTCTCCTGGGCTGGAGTTGTAGCTCAGTGGTAGAGCACTTGCTTAGCATGTGTGAAGCACCGGGTTTGATTCTTAGCACCGCATATAAAAAAATAAAGATCCATTGATGACAAAAAAAAAATTTAAATGCATTCTACTGTCATGTATAACTAATTAGAATAAATAAAAAAAAATATAAAATGGTCTGTTCCATGATTTCATTCGGGTAAAAGGGGAGAAATAAGCTTAGGCAATGCAGATAGTTTAAAGACAAAGGATGAATGATATTTTATTGGTTCATTGAGTTTGTGGAAACTTCAGTAATGTAATTATGATATGTGTTTTCTTCTGTGTGTATATAATTCTTCAAGAAAAATTCATTTCTGAATCCAATTATATATTACATCCTGCTTTTTCATTAGTATTGAAATATTTATTAAGTAGTCACACACATATTCTGTTACACCCAATACTGAGGGAGGTAGAATGCACAGATATACTTCCTGTCTTCCTGTACTTCTCGTTCCCAGATAGATAATATATGTGAAGACAGACACATGACAGACCCAGGCCCTCAATGAACTGACCACTGATTAGCACAAGTACTGCCTGTCCCTGTGTGTGATAAGACCATGGCTCAGTACCCACACCTTTTCTTTAATGACTTCTGTTTATCTGTTCCTTGAATCATTGTTCACGATTATTTAGAAGTAATATCTTTACAGATTTCCAATTCCCTTTCCAAATCTCATCAAATAAGTCTATTAATCACATACAATATGATCTATACTCTTCGTTATTATTTAAAACTAACATTTCAAAACTTCAACCTTACTATATTTATAAGTTTTGCAATATCGTCATGCTAACAGCGCTTTATTTAGGCTACTGGGGAATGAACCCAGGGCCTCACACAGGCTAGGCAAATGCTCTACCATTGAGCTATACCTCCTGTTCTGTGTGCTATTATTTTTTAAATAATTTCAAATCAACACACTGTAATCCTAACTATTAATATCCAAGGAATTGCATATTTATTTTCTTTAAAAAATATGTGTGTATCCTCAACTGGTAATCCTGTGAAGGTCCATGGTTCACTGACCACACTTGTGTAATGACTGTGTTATCAAGTCTGCTTTGTTATCACCTAGGAAGAATGATAAATGCACCAACATAGACTCCCATCCTATAGAACACGAGTTGTTCTATCTTCCATCTCAGAAGATAGTCTCCTTTTTTTTGTAACCTTATGACTAAGCACATTCCAAGATACACATCCTTAGGAGTATTTAAAGAATTCTCCTGAGTTTAATTAAATTTGGTCAAATATTTCATTGGTTAAAATACCTCTTAGAAAATTCATCCCTGGGTGTTTTTGTGTTTGTTTGTTTAAAGCCCTTCAGACTGATTCATTAATAATTGAAATTTACTGTGATAATAATGACCCAAATGTATCTTAATTGTTATCATGCAAAATAGGGCAGGTCAAACACAGCAGTTGTGCAGTTCAGATAAGAAGTAAAGGAAAATGCTGGAGAATTAAATAAAGCTACTTCCTTTTCCCCCTCCCCAAGCCAAACCGTATCCAGCTATATTAAAGAGACTTCATAAATAATCATGGTGTTTCAGGCAGGACATGGGCAGAAAATCATTTAACAGAATACAATAGCTTTTAGACTTCCTTTGTGAATGGACGACCAAAATCAGAAAGCTACCATAAAACCAACGAAGTCTTTATTTGATGCTCTGAATAGGGAAAGCTTGCAACATTTTAGCATGTTGTTTTAACAACTTTTCACAAACCAACCCTGACTTTCAGGAAATTAGAAGAAAATGGCAGAATTACCAGTCTGAAGATCCACAGTCTAGAGAAAGATTGCTGCTCTTTTGAGGGACACTATCTCACTGATGTCACTGGAAAGTCCAGGTTGCCTGACATATAGCTAAAACCAATTTTGGGGGGTCAAGTCCCAACATATCTCTGGGCTTAGGGAAGATAAGTCTGTGCTGATAGCAAGAGGGAGAGGATTTTCCACACCACACCACAAGGATTTTGTGTCCCAGTGTCTATGTGTGTGAAGATAAGGGAAACCCTCTTCCTAAGAGAAGTTTCTCAAAACTAGCAGGGAAAGGTGACTTCCCCCACAGCAATCCTGCCTTGAAGACATTCTTTAGTGATGTATGCTCCTTCCCCACAAAACAACAATGATGTGAAAGTGTTCTGTAAAAACAGAGCTTAACAAAAAAACTAATACCTGTGTTTCTGGCATTGAACTCAGGGCCTTACACATCCTAGGTAAGCACTCTATCACTGACCTACATTCCCAGCCCCAAATTCTGTATTTTTATAAAACACAATAAAAGTAGTATTTCAAACTGTGCAGTCACCAGAAATTTCATAAAAAATGCACACACTACCCTTGGTATCTCTGACACCTTCAGCTTCCTGGACCTGGTTCTGTTTGGCAGCTCCATTATCTGCAGGTTATTCTCATCCTTTCCAGCAATAGTTTGCCCCTTCTTCCCTTTGGGACCTTCCCTCCCTTCTTTGCAGGGCCTGTTTTAGGCTCGGACTCTACCTTAGGAGGAGCATGTTAAGCTGACAATCCTCTGAATCTTCCTGTGGCTCCTTCTTCACCTTGGCTTTCCTCCTTTAGCATTTCAATCTTCAGCCTGGTGGCCTGAGAGAACCAACCCACCAACATTGGTGAGATGCAGGCACTGAACCCGGGGATGCAGCTGCTCATGGCTTTGGTGGTCATGAGGTGTTTTCTTTCCTTCCTTCATTCAACAAATATCAGAGGAGTGTGTATTCTGTACCTGCCCTGTTTCTAGCTGCTGAAAAGGCATCAGTAAAATAAACTTTATTCAAATACATAAAAACCACTGTCATCATGGATATATAATTATTGGAATACAAAATATTATGGAATGTTTTAAAGTACACATTAATCTTTGAGATACTTTTCATCAGTGTTTTCTAGTGCCTCATTCCTTAATTTTCCTAAATTTGAAGATCTCCAAATATTTCAGTGAATATTCTAACATTTATAATTCTGATTTTATTTTATTTTTGGTACTGGAGATTGAACCTAAGATCTCAGGCATGTTAGGCAAGAACTCTACCACTGAGCTACATCTCCTGCCCCTCCCCCCCCTTTTAAATTTTATTATTTATTTATGTAGCTACTGTTAGATATGGAAAATTAAAAACTCTAAGATAGTGCAGCCTAGGAAAAGGGGGTGAAAAAGAAAGCCATACATTGATAGCTTTCATCCCTTTCAAGATAAATCCTTTTCAGATGCTGGCCACTGGTGGGGAGAAAGTGTTTCATCAAACCTAGAATGATAGACTCTAGGAAACACTAATTTCTTCCAAGATGAATCCTCTCCACGTGCTGGCCACTGATCCCCAATGCCCAATTCCTGAGTGCCCAAATTGACATGCTCACTAAATCACTTCTCAGTATAACCTATATAAGCCCGAATTGCTCTCTTGGCCAGTGTCTCATTTTCCACCAGGAAAGTGTATGTAATCCCATTCCTGAATAAAAGTCCAAAGTGATCTGCGAAGTTTGTGTCCAGCCCACTCCTTTTGTGCTAACAGGTACCAGGGATTGAACCTAGGGACGCTTAACCCCTGATCCACAACCCCAGCCTCCCCCATCCTTCTTTTTATTTATTTACTTATTTTGAAACAGAATCTCACTAATTTGCTGAGGCTGACTGGCTTTGAACTTGCGATCCTCCTGCCTCAGCCTCCTGAGCTGCTGGGATTCCAGACATGCCTCACCACCCCAGAGCCCTTTCTATTTTATTTTGAGGTAGAGGTCTTGCTAAATTTCCCAAGCTGGCCTTGAACTTGTAATCCCTGATCCTGGAATCTGCTCCTGTTGCAGCCTCCCAAGCTGAGGCTACAGGTGTGGGCCACTGCACTGGATTTCATTATCCTTTTATTCTAATACTGGTAATACCTGCTTGGTTCTTCCTTTTCACTAATACCTCTCAAATTCTATTGCTTGTACTTTCAAAATACATCCAGAGTACTACCACTTCTCTCTTGCACTACCACCATATTGACACCATCATATCATCCCTGCCTGAATTATTTCAGTAGACTGGAGCTGCCAATTTAGGCCCTTGCCTCTCCCCTGCAGTCTCTCAACATAGCTGTTGGAATAGTTCTCCTAAATGTAAGTAAGATGATACTCTTTCTCTACTCAAAACATGACAATGAATTATCATTTCATGTAGAACAAAAGCCAGAGATCTTAATATTCTGTTTCTAAGTGTTGACTGTGGTTATAATAGATTTGTTTTCATTGTTAGATGATATTGTATTGTAAAAGACTACCTCTATATTAATCCATTCTTTCATCTATGGACATTTGGAGACTTTTTTGTTTGTTGGTTGGTTGGTTTTTCTAATATTGCCACAACAAGAAATGCTAAAGGAAATTCTTAGAGATGTAGGAAATGATATAAGATGTAAATTCATAAGTAGAGACAGGAACGAATAACTGTAGCATTTATGGTCAATTGATTTTTCAACAATAAAGTTAAATGAGGAAAAGAATCTTTTCAATGAATGGCCCTGGGACAATTGTATATTTACATGCAAAAGATAAACACTGAGCTCCTACATCACACAATGTATAAAAATCAACTCAAAGTGAATCATTGACATTAAAGTGGGAGTTAAAACTGTCAAACTCTTGAAGTAAACCTAGGTGTATATTTTCACGACTTTGGCTTAGGCAATGGTTTCTTCATATGATACTAAAAAACATAGCAACAAAAGAAAAAATAAATATATTGCACTTTACTAAATGAAAATCTTTGTTTTTAAAATATTTTTTTTAGTTGTCAATGGACCTTTATTTTATTTATTTTTATGTGGTGCTGAGAATCAAACCCAGTGCCTCACATATGCTAGGCAAGCGCTCTGCCACTGAGCTACAACTCCAGCCCATCAAATGAAAATCTTGTCCTTCAAAGGACATTCTTTTTTTTGTTGTTGTTATACATGGACACAATATCTTTATTTTATTGATTTATTTTTATGTGGTGCTGAGGATCAAACCCAGTGCCTCACATGTACGAGACAATTGCTCTGCCATTGAACCACAACTCCAGCCCAAAGGACATTGTTAAGAACATCAAGATATCACACAGAATGGGAGAAAATATTTGTAAACCATATATAAAGTAGGGAATTTACATCCAGAATATTTACAGAATTCTTGCAACTCAACAATTAAAAACACAACAATCCAAGGGGGAAAAATGAGTATCTGAATGTATTTCCTTTTCTCCAAGGGAAATATGTAAATGGCCAATACACATAAAAGATGTTCAACATCATTGGTCATTAGGGAAATGCAAATTAATGAGATACACACTCCGGTGGCTAAAACAAAGAAGAAATGTGGCGAGAATACAAAAATTGGAACAATCACACATTGCTGGTGGGGCTATAAAACAATTTAGTCATTTTAGAAAACTATTTGAAGTTCCTAAAAAAAAAATACAGAATTATTGTTAAATCTACATTTCAAGATTTATTCTAATGAGAATCTTTGGCAAATTATCTATTATGAATGTTATTTTCCTTATTTAAAAAGTAAGACTGGTACCTGTTTGTAGCTTCAAATTCAAACAACTTTTTTTTAAAGGATTCATAATTTTTTAATAGCTTTATTTAATTAATTTATTTTTCATGTGGTGCTGAGGATCGAACCCAGGGCCTCACACGTGCTAGGCGAGCCCTCTACCGCTGAGCCACAACCCCAGCTCCTCAAACAACTTTTGGCTTCCCAAAAATACCTATAAGAAAATGAATTTTGGTCTAGGAATGTAGCTCAGTGGTAGAGCAATTGCCTAGCATATGTGAGGTCCTGGGTTCAATCCACAGTATCACAATCAAATTAATTTAAAAAATTAAAAATAGACAAAAGATTTGAACAGACACTTCACAAAAGAAAATACACACCCTCAGGTTGGGGTTGTGACTCAGCACTAGAGGGCTCGCCTAGCATGTGTGAGGCCCTGGGTTCGATCCTCAGCACCACATAAAAAATAAATAAATAAAATAAAGATATTGTGTCCATCTACAACTAATATTATATATATATATATATATATATATATATATATATATATATATACTCATTTGTGAGTGCACATATGTATAATAAAATCCAATTACCAAATGAGAAGATGCTCAAAATCATTAATCATCAAGGAAATGCATGTTAAAACCACATTGACATACTTCTTTGCACTCATTAGAATAATTAACATTAAAAAGACTGATGATATCAAGTGTGATCACTGGAAAACTTATATATTGTGGAAGTGAAAACAGTGTAATTATTTTAAAGAACAATTTCATAATGTTTTAATAAAATTAGGCATTTGTTAAATAAATATCCCAGCAATTGCATTCCTAGGTTGTTTGTGTATGTGTGTGTGTGTGTTTGATGCCGGGGCCTTGTGCATGCTAAGCACTGTGCTCTACGACTGAGCTACGTTCCCAGCCTCCATTCCTAGGTATTTACATAAAAGAAATGAAAACATGTGTCCACAAAAATACTTGTACAGAGCAGATTTATCTATAGTAATAATTTATAATGGAAACAACTCAAGGACCATCATCAATTGTGGTATATTCATACAATGGAAAATTAATGAATAACAAAGTGAATGAATTGCTGGGCAGGGTGGCCCACGCCTATAATCTGACTGGCTCGGGAGGCTGAAGCAGGAGGATCCTGAAGTCAAACCAGCCTCAGAAACAGCAAGGTGCTCAGCAACTCAGAGAGACCCTATCTCTCAATAAAATACAAAATAGGGGTGGGGATGGAGCTCAGTGATTGAGTGCCCCTTAATTCAATCCCAGGTACCCTCCCTCAAAAAATAAACTGATATGTACAAAAACAGGGATGACTCTCAAAAACATTTTATTGAAGGAAAAGCCAATGCAGAAAAGACACACTGTTTATTTGGTTTATATGAATTTGAGAACAGGCAAAACTTATCTATGTTGACAGAAATCAGATCAGTGGTTGCCTGAAGGGAGAGACCGATTACAAAGGGGTACAAAGGAATTTTCTGAGGTTATGTAAATATTCAGTATTTTATTGTGAAGTTGATATCACAGGCATACACTTTTATTAAATAACTCATTGAAACTCTATATAGTGGTGTATACCTATGATCCTACCTACTGAGGAGGCTGAGGCAGGAGGATTGCCAGTTCAAGGCTAGCCTGGGCAATTTAGCAACACCATGTCTCGGAATAAAAAAAAAAAAGAAAAAGAAAAAGAAAAGGACTGGGGATGTAGCTGCATGATAGAGCACCTCTAGTTTTCATCCCCAGTACTGCAGAACCAAACCAAACCAAAAAAACCACACTGAATCACTGGATTGTATCCTTAAATTTTGTGCCTTTAAAGTATAATATTCTTCAATAGTTTATTTAAAAAGGAATGCTAGCAGATTGTGGTGATACATGCTTGCAATACCAATGACTGGGGAGACTGAGGCAGGAGGATCACAAGTTCAAAGCCAGCCTCAGCAACTTAGGGAGGCCCTAAGGAAAGTGAGATCCTGTCTCAAAATAAAATATAAAAAGAGCTGGGAATGTAGCTCAGTGGTAGAGTACATGCTTAGCATGCATATGAGGTCTTGGGTTCAATTCATAGTGTAACACACACACACAGTGCTGCTAGAAATTCGGATATCAGACATTTTTGTGCATGGGTGTTTTTATACATGTCATATACATGTACATTTTGTACACGTCCTCAGTATACACGGTATATACCTAGAAATAGAAACCCTCTGTTTTATGGTTTGCAAATTTTCAGTTTTACAAGAAAATATGGAATTAATCTTCAAAATTGTTTTATAAATTTATACTTCCACTAGCAATGTGTAAATTTTCCTATTGATTCACACCCTCACCAACACTTGATATTTTTATATTTATTAATTTTATTCATCTATCAGGTAAAAACGTACCTCACTATGATCTGAATTTAAAATTTTTTTGATTACTAATGAAATTGAATATTTGGATTCTCTCTTCTCTGCATTTGCAGTTCAACTATTTTATTTCATATTTACATTTTCTGATTGATTTGTAGAAGATCAACTTATGTTCTGAATCCCAGGTCTTTGTCAATTATATGTACAGAAAATATTCTCTTCCTATGACCATATACATATATGTCTATCTATCTATCTATATAAATTTTTAATTTAAAAAAAATTGGTAGTGCTAGGGATCAAACCCAGGGCTTCATGCATGCTAGGCAAGCACTGAGCCACATCCCTAGCCCTGTGACTTACATATTTACTCTTTTAATGGTGTTTTACTGGGGTTTGAATCCAGAGGGCTCTACTACTGAGTTTAAGACAAACTCAGGCTGGCCTCAAACTTGTGAGCCTCCTCCCTCAGCCTCCTGAGTCACTGGAATTATACTGTGCTTGGCTTTTCTCCCCTTCCTTCCCCCCTTTTTTTTTTCTTTTTATGGAATTTCCACCCATGGTAGGAAAGCACTTTACCGGTAAACTACATCCCGAGTCTAGAAACCCATTTTGGATGATGTCTCTGGCACAGGTGTTTTGCTTATGGCCATTACATGAAGATACCCACCTTCACTTATTTAGGACTCCCTTAACTGAGGACTATAGATAGGAGACATCACCTCCAGGGCTGGAGGAACAAATTGGAAGAGGTAGCATTAATGGAACCTGTGAAGTGGAGGAGGGGACCCAGAAGGCTGTGCTCTGTCCTCCATGGAGACACTCCATAGCTGGGTCTCTGAGGAGCGCCAAGGGACTGGCTCTCTGATATCCCCAAATGTTGCTCAGATGGGAGCACTCTGGGATGGGTGTTGGAACTTCTGGAAGGAAGTTGAGGAGCAGTTGAAACTGTAAGTGCCAAAAGCAGAATGCTGCAGACAGAATCATGCCTGTAGCTGGAGGGCTGGCTGGAAGTGGGAGGAGAAATCAAGTCCTGTCTCCCTCTCTTCTGCCTTCCATTCTCCCATTCTCTCGGCAAAACCCAAGAGAAATCATTTGTTCATAGAACAAAAGTTCTGCAGTGGAAAATCTTATGCCTATGTTGTTTTGGAGAGACATCCTCAAGGAAAATTCTTAGTGGGATGATAAGTAGTTTTACCAGATGTTGTCAAAAAAAAGTCTCCATATGAGGTTGAACCATTTTGTACTCTCAGCAACAACCTGTGAGAATGTTTTCCCATAGAGCCACGTGAACACGGTCAAGCTATTGCATTTCCCCCAATTAATAGACACTAAATATTTCAGTTTAGTTTTACTTCTTTTTTTTTAAGGTCAATGAGAACAGAGGACTTTATTGTGCTTATGTGGTTTGTCCTGTTCTGTTAGATGCCTGTGACCTGCAATAAGAAAAGTGACATAAGAAGGATGGTAAAGGGCTGGGGTTGTGGCTCAGCTGTAGAGCACTCGCCTAGCACGGAGGAGGCCCTGGGTTCGATCCTCAACACCACATACAAAATAAAATAAAAATAAACAAATAAAGGTATTGTGTCCATCTACAACTAATAATAATTTAAAAAAGAAAAAAAAGATGGTAAAAACTGAGGCCAACTTCCAACCTAAACAGGCTGCCCTGGGAACCCCACAGCACTGCTGTGAGTGGCGTGTTCTTTTAAGAGTAAATGAGCCTTCTTCCTCCTCCATGAAGGACCGGATGGAATCCCCAGTGACTTGACCTTGAGACTGATAGCCCAGCGTGCTGCCAGGGTGAAGGTGATGGACCCAGCCAAACTGAGGTTCTGCCTCAGCCACTTGTACTTGGTGTTGGAAAGGCCCAGGCAACGGTGGAATTGGTGATGACAGAGAAAACCAAGCATACTCACTTCAGTAAAGAACTTTCCCGTGGGTCTCACAACAGATTGATTTCTTTAAGTTCACCTTTGCTAGACTCTTTGTGGACGAAAGCTCAGTCCTTCTCGAATCTGCCCAGGAAAAACTCAGCTGGGCTACCTGGCATGCAGCAGGCCTCTTGCCTTGGAGTCCATGCCTGCCCAACACCATCGTGCAGTGGGGTACAGGAGGAGCCCTTGCAGCCCCCTCACCAGATGCGCTCAGAAGGCACCGTTACCACCCGCCAGTTAAATATTAAGATTCTTGTATGGGGCTGGGGTTGTGGCTCAGTGGTACAGCGCTCACCTCGTGCGTGTGAGGCCCTGTGTTGGATCCTCAGCACCATATAAAAATAAATAAATAAATAAAGGTATTGTGTCCAACACAACTAAAAAATAAATATTATTTATAAAAAGATTCTTGTATGAAGTTGAACACACACACTTCTATTTGTAAACTGTTCATGTCTTTTTGACTATTTTTTTTCTGTTGGGTTTTATAATCCATATATATGGAATGGTTTTCTAATTCCATGGTTAATCTATCTATCTATATCTATCTATCTATATGTCATGCAAGTAGAAGTATTTCCTCCCACTTTGTTATTTTTAAAAATACATTTTTAGTTATAGGTGGACACAATACCTTTATTATATTTGTTTATTTTTATAGGATCGAACCCAGTGCCCCACACATGTAGGCAAACACTGTACCACTGAGCCACAACCCCAGCCCTTGTCATTTGTTTTTTGATTTTGCTTATGGTGACTTTTTTTTTTTTTTTTGGTACCAGGGATTGAACTCAGGAGCACTTGACCACTGAGCCACACCCCCAGCCCTATTTTGTATTTCATTTAGAGACAGGGTCTCACTGAGTTGCTTAGTGCCTCCCTTTGGCTGAGGCTGGCTTTGAACTCGTGATCCTCCTATATCAGCCTTCCAAGCCATTTGTGATTACAGGCCTGCGCCACTGTACTCAGCTTTGCTTTTGGTGACTTTTGTATAGCAGGATCACTGTAATGTTTTTTAAAACCTTTACCTAAGCCATAGCCCAGAAGGCCTTTCCTAAACCCAGTTTTTAAAAAAAATTTATCCATATTCTTATGTATGTAACTATATATTTTACACTTAGATCTGATCCATTTGAAGTATGTTTGGCATCTGTATTTATGGATCCAGTTCTCTCTCTCTCTCTTTTTTTTTTGGGGGGGGGTACTTAGGATTGAACCCAGGATCACTTAATACTGAGCCACATCTCCAGTCATTTTTTTTTTTTTTGAGACAGGATCTTGCCAAGTTGCTTAGGGTCTTGCTAAATTGCTGAGGCTGCCTTTGAAGCAGTGATCCTTCTGCCTCAGTCTCCCAAGAGGCTGGAATTACAGGTATGAGCCCTGAGCCTGGCCAGTTCTATACTTTTTCTACATGACAATCCAGTTGGGCTAATAACATTTATTAAAAGGTACATCTAGCAGGGCACGGTGGCTTATGCCTACAATCCCAGAAACTCAGGAGGCTGAGGCAAGGGTATAACAAGTTTAAGACCAGCCTTAGCATTTTGGAGAGGCTCTAAGCAATTTAGAGAGACCTGTCTCAAAGTAAAAAAATAAAAAGGCTAAGGTTGAGCCAAATAATCCACCAAGTAGTTAAGTGCCCCTAGGTTCAATCCCGGTTCCCACCTCCGCAGAAAAAAAAAATAATAATATATCTGAAGTGGCATAGTGGTGTGTGCCTATAAACCTGTAATCTCATCTCCTTGGAAAGCAAAGTGGTAGGATCAAGGCCAACCTGGGCAACATAGCAAGACCTTATCTTCAAAAAGAAAAGAAAAGAGGGGGATGTGGCTCAGTGGTAGAGCGCTTGCCTTGCAGGTGTGAGGCACTGGGTTTGAGCCTCAGCACCACATAAAAAATAAATTAATACGCAAAGACATTGTGTGTCCACCTACAACTAAAAAAATTTTTAAAAAAAGAAAAGAAAAAACTACATACATGCTTGACTCTATTTCTGAACTTTATATTCTGCTTTATTGGACTATTGTTCATTCAGCAACACTGTGCCTATAAGGATTTTAGTATATATGATATTATAATAACAACAGGAGGTTAGGCCTCTTACCACTTTTCTTTTTCAGCATTCCCTACTTATTCTTACTTCTAAAGACTCTCATTAAAATCAGAATCAACTTTTTTTTAACTCCAGAAAAAGCAATTATCTCAGTACTATTTTGGAATTGCCTTTTACTTACATATTAATTTTTGGAAAAATAACATCTTTGTGATTTTATTTGCCTTATCCAAGAGCAAGGGATTCAGAGCTGGGCGTGGTGGTACACGGTTGTAATTTTAGCAACTTGGAAGGCTGAGGCAGGAGGATTGCAAGTTTAAAGCCAGAGTCAGCAATTTAGCAAGACCCTAAGCAACTCAGTGAAACTTTGTCTCTAATAAAATATAAAAAAAGGGTTGGGAATGTGGCTTGGGGGTTAAGCACCCTTGAGTTCAATCCCTGGTACCAAAAAGAAAAAAAAAAAATAGAGCAAGGAATTCTTTTCACTGGTTACCATTGGGTCTTTCAGAAGCATTTTAAGATTTTTCTCATTTAAATTTATATACTTTTTGTGAAGTTCACTCTTAAGTTTTTTGTTTGTTTGTTTGTTATTATTTTTAAGAGGGGTTTAAGTAAGGCTTACTTTTACATTAAATCTTTTATATTGGTGGAGTGTGGTGGCACATACCTGTCATCCCAAAGGTTTGGGAGCCTGAGGCAGGAGTATGGCAAGTTCAAAGTCAGCCTCAGCAACTTAGCAAGGCGTCCAGCAACTTAATGAGACCCTGTCTCAAAATAAAAAGGGTTTGGGATGTAGCTCAGTGGTTAAGTGTTCCTGGGTTCAATCCCAGTACCAAAAAAAGTTTAAAAATTTAAAAAATCTTTTATCTTGTTAGATATATATGAAGGGCAGTGTTTCCATCCATTTTAATGTTGGTTCCCTTGTGTTTTCTAGGTGTGGTCTTATAGCATCAGCAAGTATAATGTTACTTGTTATCCAGATTTTGTGTCTTTAATTATTTCATCATCTTACATTGGCTAATTAACATTTAAACACTAAATTATAGTAGACATAGTAAGCAACCTGGCTTTGTTCCTGACCCTAGTACGAATACTTCCAGCGATTAAGATACTGAAATATATTTTATTATCTTAAGGAAATATCCATCAATTTCTATTACATTGAATTTTTTTAATATCTATTTTTTAGTTGTAGTAGTTGGACACAATACCTTTATTTTTTATTTTTATGTGGTGCTGAGGATCAAACCCAGTGCCTCACACATACCAGGTGAACACTCTACCTCTGAGCCACAACCCCAGCCCTACATTTAATTTTTTAAAACAGAAATATATACATTAAATTGTATCTAAGACCTTTTTATTAGCAGTTGTGAAAATAATCTCATTTTCCCCTTTATGTCTATTAATATGGTGAATTATATTAATAATTTTCTTAATTTGCTTAATATTGAACTCTCCACACAGTCTAAGAATAAGTTCATCTTGGTCATAAAGTAGGTTATCTTTTTTTTTTTTTTTTTTTAAGACAGGGTGTTACTATGTAGCTAGGCTGGGCTCAAATTCCTGAGCTCAAGTGATCCTCCTACCTCCGCTTCCCTGGTAGCTGGAACTACTGGGTGCATCGCTGTGCTTAACCATTTGACTTTACTTTTTTGAAAAGCTTTAAGTTAACAACAAAATGGAGTGGGAAGTACTCAGATTTCTGAATTTTGAATTCTTGAATTCCTGTGGATCCCTGACTTTCATATGGGCATAGCCCTCCCTCCCTAATATCTGCCTTCTATCAGTGGGGAGCATTTGTTACAATTAATGAACCTGCATTTGAGACATTGTCACCAAAAGTATGTGGATTTGGGTTTATTCTTTTTATTTTTTTCAATGCTGGGTATTGAACTCATGGATGAGGGTGTATTATTTTTATTGTATATTCTATGGAATATTTGTGTGTAGGGGGTACTGAGGGCTGAACTCAGGAGCACTCTGAGCTATATCCCAACCCTTTTAAAAATTTATTTTGAGACAGGGTCTCATTAAATTGCCTAGGATGAGTTGGAACTTGCGATCTGCCAGCCTCAGCCTCCAGACCTCTGGTATGCAATGCCACACTGGTTATTCTTTGGAATTTGATGAAGGTACAAGAATATACATCCACCGTTTCAGCATCATTCAAATTGTTTCACTGTCCTAAAGTCCTTTGTGTTCCACTTATTTAACACTCTTTTCCTCCAAACTTTTT
Source organism: Marmota monax (assembly GCF_021218885.2). Taxonomy (NCBI): domain Eukaryota; kingdom Metazoa; phylum Chordata; class Mammalia; order Rodentia; family Sciuridae; genus Marmota; species Marmota monax. The sequence goes on along the minus strand of NW_026693777.1, from coordinate 22,318,924 downwards.
TATTGTACCAATAGTTTTGTCTTTTCTAGAATATCATACAGTTTAGAGTCATATAATAGATAGCCTTTTTAGGTTGCCTTTTTTCATTTAGTAATATGCATTTTCATTTTCTCCATGTCTTTATTTTTATTTTTAGATTTGGACACAGGGTCTCACTAAGTTGCTGAGGGCCTTGCTAAATTGCTGAGGCTGGCCTTCAACTTGTGATCCTCCTATCTCAGCCTCCCAAGTGGCTGGGATTACAGGTGTGTGCTACCAAGCTCAGCTTCCTCCATGTCTTTTTTAAAATTTATTTTTAACTGGTACACAAAACATAAAAGTTGTACATATTAAAGGGGTACCATGTAATGTTTAATACACGTATACGTTGTATAACGTTTATATCAGGCTAAACATATTTATCTCTTCAAATATTTATTCTTTCTTCTTCTTTTTTTTTTTTTTTGTGTGTGTGGTACTGGGGATTGAACCCAGAGCCTTTTGTATCTGAAGCAAGCACTGTACCAACTGAGCTATTTATTATTTCAGTGTGGCAAGAATTTTCAAAACCCTTTCTTCTAGTTTTTTTTTTAATATTTTTCAGTTGTCAATGGACCTTTATTTTTTATTTATTTTATATGCAGTGCTGAGAATCAAACCCAGTGCCTCACACATGCTATGCAAGCACTCTACCACTGAGCCACAACCCCCGCCCTCTTCTAGTTTTTTGAAGTGTATAGTCCATTAATATTAATGTATAGTCACCCTACTCTATTGTGATACGCCAGAGTTTCTTGGTCTTATCTAACTGCAGCTTAGTTGATCAATGTTTTCCCCTTTCTTCCATGTCTTTACACAGTTTGATAACTAATTTAATTCATGACTGAATAATATTCCATTGTCTGGATGTACCGTGGTTTATTTACCCACTTGCCTACAGAAGTACATCTGGTTTTCTACCAAGTTTTGGCAGTTACGGATAAAGCTGCTATACATTCATGCATAGAGTTTTTTTTTTTAATATAATATTCTGGTTTTGGGGGGTGGGGGACCAGGGATTGAACCCAGCGGCACTTAACCTCTAGATGCATCCCCAGACCTTTTCATGTTTTATTTTGAGACAAGATCTCACTAAATTGTTGGAAGCCTTGCTAAGATGCTGAGGCTGGCTTGAACTTATGGTCCTCCTGCCTCAGCCTTCCAGGTAACTGGGCTTACAGGCATATGCCACTGCACGAGTCATTGCTCCTGGCTCATGCATAGGTTTTTGTGTGGATATAAGTTTAGTATGTTTTAAAATGTGTTTTCAAATTCTCCTTTTAATGTTTGACTTAGAATTTTTTTTACATCTGTATTCATAAGCAAGATAGTTTATAGATTTAGAAACAGGGTCTCACTGAGTTGTTTAGTGCCTCGCTTTTGCTGAGGGTAGCTTCAAACTCAAGATCCTCCTGCCTCAGCCTTCTGAGTTGCTGAGATTACAGGCGTGCACCACCTTGCCTGGTGGTTTAGGCTTTTGAATCAGAAATCTAAAGCATTTTTGGCCATTCTTTCATTTAAAAACATTTTAATTGACACATAATAACTAATTTTACTTATTTGTGGCATGTATGTGCTATTTTGACATATCTATAACATTCAATAATAAAATTAGCAACTTTATCACCTCAAACATGTAACTTTCTTTAGTTCTTTTTCTTTCTTTTGCAGTACTGGGGATGGAACCCAGGGCCTCATACATGCTGAGCTATATTGGTTTTTATAGATTGATATGGATTGTTTCCATTGTCACTATTTTAAAGAAGTTTTTCGAGTTTAGTTTGTATTTTCCCTTTCATTTATCAGTTTTTTAATAGGGCACTTTAAATTTTCTAATGGAAAGGACTGTTTATTTTCTGATTTTGTTATTAATTTCTAGTTTGTTACATTATTTATTTATTTAGAGACAGGGTCTCACTAAGTTTTTCCAGGCTGGGCTAAAATTTTTAATCCTCTATTCTCAGGTCCTGGGTAGCTGGGATTATGAGCGTGCACCCCTGCACCTGGCTCTATTTATTGCTAATAATTGTTTAATTAAAATGCTATTTGCTTTATTCTACTACTGAGTGCTTTTTTTCCCTCCATGTTCTAGGGATTCAGCTCACGGATGCTTTACCACTGAGCTATAGCCCCAGTCCTTTAAATGTTGTATTTTTATTTTTTTAGTTGCAGATGGGCACAATACCTTTATTTTACTTATTTATTTTTATTTTTTTTGTGGTGCTGAGGATTAAATCCAGTGCCTCACATGTGCTAAGTGAGTACTCTACCATTGATCCACAACCCTAGCCCCTGAATTCTTTTTATTTTTTATTTTGAGACAGGGTTTCACTAAGTTGCTAAGGCAGGCCTGAACTTGTGATCCTCCTACTTCAGCCTCCCTAGTTGCTGGGATTATAAATGCACACCACGATGCCTAGCTATTTTTATTATTATTGTTTTTTATTGTGAGTTGAGCAGTATGATTACTCTGTCTTTTTGCACTTGAGCAAAAAGAAGAAGATATACAACAGGATCTCTTTAATGATGCATTTATTTCTGCTAAAAATGCCTACATGAAGATTCAAGGACTGCCATAACTAGTTTCATGCCATTAGGCAAATATTTTACCCTGAAGTCTCAGTTTTCTTTGTAAGACTAAGGTTACTTGTAGAATGTTTTTAAATCTAATACTTCAGCTTACTAATCCAATAAAAGTGGTTTTGAAATAGTATCTTTGTAAGCACCACTGTATTACTAAAATAATTGCAATAACAGCAATTACTATTTATTGAGTGCTCAGTGCTTTCCAGGTTCCATGCTCGGGGCTTTACCTATATTGCTCCACTGAACCATGTAATATTCTTTTAAAAACTTCCCCAACCTTCCAAAATGTTGGACCCAGTTGCCAGTGCATATTTTGCACTTTGTTGTACATAACTTTCTACTTTTATCAGGGCGATAGAAAGATCATGCTGGTCAAGGGAGCAATCACCCATATTCTTTCCGTTCGTTTCAAGGTTGACAGGAAACAAGACCAGAGTGAGATAAGAATTTCAGGCCTTTACAGATGTGGTGGACTTTTGAACAAAGAACATGGCTGTTTTCTTGGCCAGCTATTTTCAACCCAGGTTTATACAAGTGTTCCCAAAGTGGTAACAGTATTGTAGCAAAAGATTATTTCTTGAACAGGATACAGTGGCACATGATTGTAATCCCAGTGACTTGGGAGGCTGAGTCAGGAGGATGGCAAGTTAGAGGCCAGTTTCAGCAACTTAAAGAGACCCTGTCTTAGAGGTTTAAAAAAAAAAAAAAAATATATATATATATATATATATATATATTTTTTTTTTTTTTTTTTTTTTTTTTTTTTTTCTAAAAAAGACTGGGGATGTAGCTCCTTGGAAAAGCACCCTTAAGTTTAGTCCCTACCATCCAAAATACATAAATAAAATAAAAAATGATTATTTCTTGAGATGGCAGAAATTGCATAGGGGGAAAGGAATGTTCAGATCTAACTCTTGTCTCTAGTAGTAACACTGTTATTAAAATAGGGGCAAATAATAAAATGTTTCACCCTGCCTAAGACTAATGAATGGTATACCTGCCTTTAAAGGCAGGTATTAGATTACTTTGGGTTGATTTTAAATCACTGATCCTTCTAGTCAGTCATTTAACATATTATCTCTTATCCTCATCAGGGTTGATAAATACATGATAGCAATGCTAACAACACTCCCTTCGGTAGAGGGAACAGTTCATGCCAGAGAATCAGTCACAAACCATTTTGTACTCCTTCTTGCCAAACCAGACTTGGACCCACAATCCTCAACATGGCACCCAAGTGAGACCTTAGTGAGACATTGTCTCAAAACACAAAACAAAAACTCACAAAAATATCCCTCCCCCCCCAAAAAAAAAAAAAAAAAAAAACCCAACAGGGGGCTGGGATGGCTCAGTGGTAAGGCATTCCTGTGTTCAATCCCTGGTGCCCCCATTCCCACTGACCCCTCACCCGCCCATGAGTGGAAAATTTAGTTCCTTTAATGGCATGAAGTGTTGCCTAATTCAATTGAGTTCTTCACATAAATGGTCTTTGTAGTGACTTTTGGCTCATCTGCTGCTCAGTACTAAGTGCAAGTGTAAATGGAATGAATGCTTCTGTAGTTCTCACCAATGTGCCACAACATGTCTGCATACCAAATCACAGGTGCCCTTTCAGTTTGATCAACTTGCAAAACTTATGCTTGCCATAATAACAGCCAGCAAAGTCTCTCAGGTGGGCTGTTGTCCTTAGTGCTCTTGTTGTTAGTCTTATTTATTGTGTTAAAAGTAGGTATTAATATCCAAACTGGATCATTTGCTATAAATACAAAGGCTTGAGGTAAATAAAAGCTAAGAGTCATTATATATATATATATATATATATATATATATATATATATATATATATATATATAAATATTGTGGAACAGAGTATTGAATCCAGGAGTACTCTGCCATTAAGCTACAGCCCTTTTCATTTTTATTTTGAGTCAGGGTCTTGCTAAATTGCCAAGGTTGGCCTCAAACTTGCAATTCTCCTGTCCCAACCTCCCGAGTTACTGAGATTACAGGCATGCACCACCACGCCCGGCCCATGTTATCTTTACTATGTCTGTGTTTTGATTCATGTAAGTATGACCAGGTTCATGGTAACCCTTACTTTTCCCCAGAGATATAAGGATACGAGCCATCTGTTTATGTGCCCCAGTGTTGTGCATTACAAGAACTAGGTGTGTCTCTGTTTGGCTTATCATTACGTATTTTATTTTCACTTCAAAGTGTGGAGAACCTGTTTCAGTGCTCTTGTCATTAGTCTTATTTGTTGAGTTAAAAGTAGGTATTAATATCCAAACTGGCATGCCTAGGAAAAACATAGGGAATTAGAAGGCACTAATTGGGACATTTGAAAACATTCTGAGACACTCTATTTTGGACTCTTTCAAGTGCACTAGATACAATACAGAACAACAATTCTTTCACTTTGAGGGCTTGTGACATAGATGCCTAGAAGGGAACAATAATTAGGAAATTATTTCTACATTTTCTCCAGAGAACTGTTGTCAGGATGATTTTGTAGCATATGAAGTGAAGAAAGCAACAGACATAGAGTGGAAATGAACAGAGCAGAGAAGGAGAAGAGACAATGCTTTGTAAATGGATCTACAAAGTCCTTGAACCCAACACCCTGAAACCAATTCTCTGATTTGCATGTATCCTGTCAGGTAAAATAGTTCTATGAAGATACTCCAAGACCAAAGTATCTTCTTGTTTTATGGCTCTTTGTTGTGGCTCAAGCCATTAATAACCAATAATGCAAACCTATATAGTCCAAGAAATGATACTATCAGAGTGATAATGTTGCCTTTCGAGGAAATATACAATAAAATATGTATTTACATGTTCAGGAAATGTGTATTTCCTGAATAATTATGATACTTACAGAGGTATAAGTTTTTGAGATAGATGTTCCAAAACGTGTGATTTACAACTATTTTTTCCATTAATAAATGTTTACTGTACACACTGTCAAACTTCTAATCGCTGTTATTTACCATTTAGTTTAGGCTGTAAGCACATTTAACTAAGTAATCCAGGCAAGATTCTGCAGTCACACAACACGTATGTACTTGGATTTCTAAACGTGATAGAAACTCAATAGAAATATATTTTAAAGTCACTGCTTCTTCATGTAATAATAGTGAGGTGATACCTCTTATGTAGGACTTCAAGTGCCATAATAATACTGTAATAGCAACTGGCAAGAGGCGACTGGGAGTCGTGACATCATCCTGAGTCCAGAGGGATGGAGTAATTTTTGGAGGGAGGAGTACTGGGGATTGAACTCAGGGGTACTCAACCACTGAGCCACATCCCCAGGCCTATTTTTGTATTTTATTTAGAGACAGGATCTCATTTGAGTTGCTTAGCGCCTAGCTTTGCTGAAGCTGGCTTTGAACTCGTGATCGTCTCAGCTTCTTGAGCCGCAGGGATTACAGGCGTGCGCCACCGTTCCCAGTTGGGATTAAGTAATTTGCTGGAAAAATCAGACTGGCACCTGCAGGACGGATTCCCAAGGATCCAATTTCCATTGAGTTTTCAGACCTGGATGAACTACGCGGAGCTGTTACATTCAGACAGCTTTCCCCATTTCCTAGCATCTGGGAGGAGCCAGAGAAGTAATCTGCATTGTTAACAAGCGCCACCCCATTGCTTCAGGTGACCCTGAGGTCTGTACCACTGTAAGACCCTGAAAGAAACAGTGATCCAGATCCTTAAAGCCATTTAATCAAAATTTCTCATTATGCAAAGGGACCACACGGGTTAAATGACTTGATCAAATCTGGTGGCTAACCGCAGATCTGTTCTCTTACCCCTACTTCCAAGACCCAGGAGCTCACGAGTGTTGGAGAAGCTGAAGTAGCCAGAAAAGCGTTTTCAGAGTTTGTAACCCCTTTTCCCCCAGCCGCGGCTACGAAAAGGGGCGTTAACCTGCCTTCGGAGTTAGCATCTCCCTCGCACCACCTCTGAGGTTCCAAACCACCCAAAGAAAGTTGGGTGGCGGGGCTGTGGCGGGGCCCCGGGGGAGGCCAGCTGCTCCGCCTCCGGCGCAGGCGGGCGCGCTCCACAGTGGCCGCGGAGCGGCGAGCGCGGGACTCGGCGGGCGGCGGGCGGGGAAGGCGCGGGGCGTGGTTTGTAGCTTCCGAGCGCCGAGGAGCGGAGCGCGCTGTGCTGCGACCAGAGCCTTCGGCTGGACCGAAAAAACGAGACCGAAAACCAGCGAAAGGTGCGATCTAGGGAGAGGGGCAAACGGAGCGCCGATCTGGGGCGGCCCCGGCCCGTGCCCTCGCCTCTCGGCCGGGCGGCCGGCGGGTGAGCGCGGCGGCGGGGGCCCCAGCACCCTGGTGCACCCCGGAGAGAGCGGGAGGGAGGGGAAGGTGCCCGGGTGAAGGAGGGGAAGGTCCCCCACCGGGGGCGGGGGCTACGGGAGACGACAACAGACCCGAGGCCGGGGTCCGAGCCCGGCCACGGGAAACTTTGCACGGGTGGGGAGAGCGGGATGCGTGCAGGTCGCTGCAAACTTGTCAGCGGGCGGGGCGCTCCGGGGATTGGAGCCAGCACCATCGGGTGGCGTTTGTCTCTCCGGCTTCTTTGTGTCACCTCCGGGCCCCAGCCCGCCGGTCCGCCGAGCTCGGGAAGGGGCGGCGCGGGACGTCGGCCGGGTCCTCCGGCTGCCCCCGCCTGGGCGCAGGCCCCAGAGCTCGGGGTGGGCTAATTGTTTTCATTCCTCGCGTCACGCCTGGGCGGGAAAGATTTTGAACACCGCGTGAGATAGAACGGCAGAGCTGCGGCGCAGAGATTGCAAAATCGTGGGCGGTACGAGGCTCGCCCCCGGGACCGAGAACCTGCGGGCCCGGACGCATGGGGGCTGGAGGGGACCCGCCAGCCCCGGCGCTCGAGAACAGCGGCGGGCGGGGCTGCCGAGCGCCACGGCTAGGCTGGATGGGGGGGGGGGCACTCGGACGGCTGGGATTATAATTCCATTTTGATTGCTTGGGGTCTTTGTTGTCTGAAATTGCCTTTAGGGTCTGACGATAGCACCTTCTCCTTAGGTTATTTTCCTTCTGTTCAGAGGGGGCGCGGGGCGGGGGGGGGGAGCTGCGTAGGGAATCAGTGCTGCTCCCAACCACATTAGCCGCTTTATTAGGTGGAAGTCGATAAGTCCTGCGTAACCTTTGCTTTTGTGGACGCCTGTTATTTCCGAAAGTTATTATTTTCCCCTCCCCTAGTGGAAGGGAGCGTCTGAGCTGGATGCCAGCAGGCGCGATTGTGTACAAGCACCAGCAAGTCGGAGCCAGACCGTGAGGGTTCTGTCTAGCCATGGAACACTTTTGCGACGCTCTCTTTTTTTTTTTTTTTTAAGTTTGTTTGATTTCAAGCAACTTTTATCTGCCTTTCCACAAGTTTCCATAGATCCCAAGGCCTCGTCGCAGATACTGTGTGTAGTTATACTAGGATGAATTCTATTCTTTTCAGAGGTGGGTAATGCAGTGAAACATACCTGGGCTTCTCACCACTCAGGTACTTGCCACCGAGATACCATGAACGCCGTAAAGGTTTTTATGGGGTGAATAGTTGGTGCGTTTCCATATTTTGATGCATGACTGCTTCTCCAGTTTTCTTTCTGGAAAACTGTTCAGGCTCCCCAGGGTTTTTCCTGAGATAATTACTATATGGCCTCAGCCCCACCCGCCTGTCCCCTCCGCTCTCTACCCTCCTGGCCGTGGGAACAGGTGTAATTCACATGAAGTTTTCATGATGAAAAGTCTGGAGATGTCAAAATGAGTAAAAAAGTGGAAATGTTTATGTCTTTGTCCATATGTTTGAGTTATGAGTCTTTATTTGGTTGCAAGATTCAAAATCAAACCAATTTGCATCAGCCAGCTTTGTACATTTAAGATTGTTTTAAACCAAGTGCCAGGGTGCATGCCTGTTAGGATTGCAAGTTTGAGGCCAGTCTCAGTAATTAAGTGAGGCCTTCAGCAACTTAGCTAGACCTTGTCTCAAAATAAAAAGTTAAAAGGGTTGGGAATACAGCTCAGTGGAAAAACGCCCTGGGTACAATCCCAGTATCAAATGAGGAAAAAGGATATTGCAGTTTTTGTTTTTTGGTCTTGGGGATTAAACTAGGACCACTCCCCAGTCTTTTTTATTTTGAGACAGGGTCTCCCTAAGTTGCCTAGGTGTCTTGAAATTCATTCTGCCTCAGTCTTCCCAGTCTCTGGAATCACAGGTATACATCAGGGCACTGGCTGCAGTGTTTTTTTTTAATGGTGCTGGGGATTGAACCCAGGGCCTTCCTTGTATATACAAGAGAAGCTATATACTAACATACTAACTGAGCTATATCCCCAGCCTTGGCTGTAGTGTTTTAAAGAACTGAGTTACAATGCAGTTATTAAGTAATGTCCTTAGTAGCATAAGGTGAGAGTTTAATTGGAAATTTAAAAACTGAATCAAGGCTGGGTGTGGTGGCGCATGCTTGTAATCCCAGCAGCCTGGGAGACTGAGGCAGGAGGATCACAAGTTCAAAGTCAGGCTCAGCAAAAGCAATGCACTAAGTAACTCAGTGAGACTCCTGTCTCTAAGTAAAATACAAAATAGGGCTGGGGATGTGGCTCAGTGATCAAATGTCCCTGAGTTCAATCCCTAATATTCCAAAAAAAAAAAAAAAAAAGACTGAATCAGTCCCTTTAATAAGGCAAGGATGAAAAGTAATTTATTTGTCATTACTCATCACGTTTTATTTAATATTTTACAGTTTTAAAAAATTTCATTTATCATTTCAAGTGTAGATTTTCAATAATGTCACAGAATTATTCATTTATTCAAATAATATTCTATCATATATAGTCACTGTGCTAGATCCTGGAGATCTGGAAAATACTAGTACCCACTTATAGAATGTTCATTTTGTACCAGTAAATAGTTGATACTGATCACCTCATTCGTCTGGAAGTTTTATTGTGTACCTCCAGTGCTAGGGGCTGGGGTTATGATGGTACACCAGGCAGCTGTGGTTCCTTCCCTTATCTAGTGCGGAAGATAAGCAGAAAATAAAATGCATTACTTAACTAATCACAGGTCTGAGAACATAAATCATCCCACTCTTCTCTTCAAAACTCTCTAGTGGCATCCCCTCTTCGTCTGAGTGAGTGGCCCCCAGTGCTGCCTGTTCAGGTTCTCCGCTCCTTAATCTCATTACCTTCTTGACCTTTCCAGTTCTTCTCTTCCTTACTCATGTGTGTTCAGCCAAACACACTCTCTTGCTGTTTTTTAGGCTTTGGGGACTTACTATGCTCTGCCTGAATGCCCGCTGTCCCCCAGCTCCCATATCTGTGATGGTTCTCTCCCTGACCCGCTTCACTTCTTCATCCCATGGTATAGTCTCAGAGAAACTTCACTAACCTCCAAATTTAAATTCATAACCATCCTCACATTCCTACTCTCATGATTTGTTCTTTTGTCTCCATAGCACTTATGGCTGTCTAAAATATGATGTTTCTTGCTTTTTGTCTGTCTTCCTCCACTGGGTCGAACACTCCATCAGAACTCTATCAGAGGCCTTTTATGACTGCTGGGTCTTTAGGTCTTGGAACAATGCCTGGCGTGTGGTAGTCCACAATAACCATCTGTTGCATGGCCATTGTTGAATGCAAAGGGACAACCGAGTGCTGAGACACAGAGTAACCCGAGGCTCCTGGGTTACTAGTGAGAAGGCCTCTCTGGAGGTGACATTGAAGCTGAGCCTCGGAGATGAGCCCTGCTGCTGTGGGGTAAGAGGTTGTGGAGAAGAGACAGGCGTGAAGGGAGATCAGGCAGAGACGTCATGAGTTAAGGCCTTGAGGCAGGAGAGCTCAGCTGTGTGTGGATTTATTGGAAGTGAGAAGGTCGTTGTGGCTGAGCACAGTCAACTCAAAGGGAGGGTGGAACCAAGTGACGGAGTGCTGATCAGGTGTCAGATCATGCAGGGCCTTTGAGAGTCACATGGAATCCTCATATAGTCACTATTAGCCCCATTTTTATAGTTAAAAAAAAACAACTGGTTATTGGGTAGATAAAATATCTTTCTGAGATAACAGCAAATGGCAGAGCCAAGGATAGGAAGCCAGGCTCTGACTCCAGAGCACCGATGTGTCCCTACTATGCCAAGATTGGAAGACAAGTCATTGCAATGTACATGTGGCAGTGGCAGAAAAGATGTACCTCTGGGGGCTGTGAGAGGAGGGAAGCACCTAGTTCTGCCTTGGTGTGGGAAGGCCAAATTGGAAAAAATGAAATAATTTTTCCCTTTTTTTTATTACTATGAAAATTTTCAGTTTAGGTTCAGTTAAATTGAGAAATAATGTTAACATTAAAAGCAATAGCTTCTACTCCAAGGCTTAAAAATAGCAAGACTTGCTTTGACTGGTGTCGAATGCCCCCTTTCCTGTTGTCACCAAATAAATGATTATGTCTGGAATAGTATAAAATCATTTACGTGTGAGCCTGTAATTTTTCATGAAATTTTGAGGGCTTTTGTTTTTTTGTGGGGGAGGATGCTGCTCTATATTCTTTTTTGATTGTTATCTTAAATTTTCAGTTTTACATGATAAATTTTTAAACAGCTTTATTGAATATAATTGGCACATAGTAAATGCCCATATTTAAATTTTAATATTAAATATTTTTATTTAGTTTTATTTTTTGAGACGGGGTCTCACTATGTTGCCAAGGTACATCTTGAATTTCTGCACTCAAGGTATCCTTCTGCTTCAGCCTCCTGAGTAGTAGAACCACAGGCACGTGCCACCATGCTGGGATTGATCAGGTTTTGACTTACACATAGACCTGTGAAGCCATCTCTTCCCCAACCTCTTGCCTCACCCTAGATCTCCCCTTTCCCATACAACCAGTGATAGTATTCTGACTCTATGGGTATGTTGGCATTTAAAAATTTACATGAGGTAGGGAAGATGGTGGAATGAGATTGACATTATCACCCCTATGTATGGGTATGATTGCACGAATGGTGTGACCCTACATCACATACAACCAGAGAAATGAAAAGTTGTGCTCCATTTGTGTAAAAAAAAAATAAAATTAAAAAAGTTTATATGAATGGAAATGTAAGTACGTTCTCTTCTTGGCCTGGCTTCTTTCACTTAGGATAATTAATTTTGAGACTTAGCCGTGGTATTGTGTGTATCAATATATTTTTTAAAATATTTATTTTTTAGTTATAGGTGGACACAATATCTTAATTTTATCTGTATGTGGTGCTGGGGATCGAACCCAGTGCCCCACACATGATAGGTGAGCGCTCTACCTCTGAGCCACAGCCCCAACCCAATATTTTTTTTTTGCTTAGAAATATTCCATTTTATTGATAAACCTCAGGGCATTTATCTGTATACCTTTTGACAGACATTTGGGTTACTTCCTGTATTTGGCTATTAAAAGTAAAAATGCTATGAACATTGTATACAGTCTTTGGACATCTGCTTTTATTTCCCCTGGGGTCAATGTGTAAAGTAAAATGACTGGATAATATGACAAGTAGTTATTTAACTTAAAGAAACAATCATACTTTTCCAATCTCAATTATGTCATTTTACATTCCCAAAGTAGTGTTTGAGAGTTTCAGTTGTTCCAAATCTTTGCCAACAATTGGTATGGTCAGGTTTCTCATGGACAGACTAATAGTGGGATCTCCTTGTGGTTTTAATTTGCATTTTCTTGATGATTAATGAGTATCTTTTATATACTTATTTGCCACCCATATATCTCTTTTGTTGAAGTGTGCACATTTTGTGCCATTTTTCTTGTCTTGTTTTGAAGATTCTTTGCATATTCTGAATACAAGTCCTTTATCAGATCCATCATTTGCAAATATTAGCTTTTGGTTTTGTCTCAGTCAGTTTTGTGCGGGCATAACAGAATACCACAGACTGGGAAATTTATAATGGACAAAAATTTATTAGTTAAGCCAATTCTAAAGGCTTGCAGGGGCTGGCACCTGTTGCGGACCTTCTTGTTGAACCATCCTGCTGTAGAAGAGAAAAGGGGGTGAGATCCATGCCTACCATGATATCATCAATTCATCACCTCTAATACAGTTACAATGACAATTACATTTCAGCAGTTTTGGAGGGGACATTCAAACCATAACAATGTCTTTCATTCTTGTAAGTATCCTTTGAAGTTACTGTTCATGATTTTGATGAAATCCAAGTTATCAGTTTATTCTTTATGGACTGTACTTTGGTGTTATATCTAAGAAGTCTTTATCTAACTCAAGTCACAAGGTCCTATTTCTCCTTCTCTTTTTTCCTCTTCCTCTTCTTCCTCTTCCTCCTCCTCCTCCTCTTCCCCCTTCCTCTTTCCCTTCTCCTTCTTCTTCTTCCTAAAAGACTTATAATTTTTAGTTTTACTTTTAGGTACATTGGCCTTGCATTAATTTTTGTTTATGGTGCAAAGTATAGGTGGAGTTTGCCTCACCCTGCCGGAAATATTTGGCAGTTTCTGAAGATAATATTTGGAGACAATGTCTAGGCTAAGGCAAGGGGCATTTGCTCTTGGCATCTACTAGTGGGTGGAGGTCAAGGATGCTGAGAGATCACCTCAAAGGAGAAATCAGTCATTCAACCAAAATGTCAGAAGTGCTGAAGTTGAGAAACTCTAGGCTTGAGGTTTATCAATTTTTCACTCTGCTTTTTTCTTTCTTTTTTTAATGGTGATACTAGGAATTGAACCCAGGACTTGCATGTGCTAGACAATGGCTCGACTACTGAGCTACATCCCCAGCCCTTTTTATTTACTTTATATTTTGAGACAGGGTCTTGCTAAGTTGCCCAGGCTGGACTAAAACCTGTGATCCCCCTGCCTCAGCTTTCTGAGTTGCAGGGATTACAGGCATGTGCCAGGCCAATCTTTAGATATTTGGGCTATTTAGACATTTATAGTGATTAGTAATATATTATTTAAGTCAATAAGGTTGTTTTCTGTTTTTCCTCATCTGCTTTTTGTATCCTTTTCCTCATTTTCTATCTTCATTGGAATTAAATGAAAATTATCTCCCCCTGTGGTGCTGGGATTGAACTCAGGGCCACATGTATACCAGGCAAGAACTCTACCACTGAGCTATGCTCCCAACCCATGAACTAATTAAATATTTTTAGTGATTCTATTTTACACACACACACACACACACACACACACATACACACACACATATATAGGCTTCTTAGCTATTGTTCTTTGTTTCTATTATTTCTGTAATTATTTAAACACACCACAATTTACCTGCAAACAACATTATATCACTTCATGTCCGGTATGAACTTCGTAATAGGGGGATGCGACTGTGGCGCAGCAGTAGTGCACTTGCTTGGCATGTGTAAGGCACTGGGTTTGATCCTCAGCACTGCATTAAAAAAAAAAAAAGTCTATCAACAACTAAAAAAATAAAAAATAAAAAAATAAAAAATAAAAAATAAAAAAATCTTAATAGTAAATTTTGAATTCTCTTGATCTTTATGCTATTGTCATACATTGTACTTTTCATCTGTTCTAAACCCCATACTACATTATTATCCTTTTTTTTTTTTGAGTAGCTAATTATCTTTTTTTTTTTTTTTTGCTAATTATCTTTTAAATAAGAAAACAAGACAAAATAAAACCCAGTATTTATCCATGCAGTTACACTGGTTATATTTTTTATTTTAATATTGTTAAATGAAAAAGCAAATAGGGTTTAGGTTATTGGATTCTCATGTATTTACCAGTTTGTAAAGTTAAACTCTTAAAGAAGTGATATTCAGAAATCAGAACATAGTTCATCTTATCAAACTAAATCCACAGAATTGTTTTAGGGCAGGTGATTGCTGCACTAGGAAGGTGTTTTAGTGTACTGCAGATATTAGAAAAGCAGAACACCTGGAGTTGAAGCACTCGCCAGCCCATGGGTGCCCTGGCTTGCTTTCTTTTTTCTGAGTAGCATGAGAAAGAGGGAGGTGGATGGGGAGAAGTAATTCATCCATGTTGACATTTTCCAGACCCTGAGAAATTTGAAAGCTGTTTGAATGCATTTCTCTCTCTTGATGGTGTGTGTTGAAAAGCACTTTCTTCCAGCACTTTGGGTCAGGGAAACACATCTGATAAAAATGAGTCTCAAGCTTGTACTTGTTCATGTCCATATTGATTGAAAACTGCGATCTGAGATGCAGGAGTGGGGTCCCTCTACAGTTTGCATCTGCTTGCTGCTCTAGTTCCTGCTGACTTTTTGTCTTCCTTTAGGGACTGCCAGTGTTTGCAGTTTGTCCTCTGGGAGTAGCTCTTTTCTGTCTGGCTATGCAAATGCATCCCTGTTCAATTCATTCAACAAGTAATTTATTTTGTAAATGTTTATTATTTCTAGACTCTGTCACATTGATGAAAATCAGTGCCCCTTGCCCTTAGCCAGATATCTACTAGGAGAAAGGAGTCCTGGTGAGATAACTGGTGACTGCTACAGGGAAGGTGTGAACAGAGTAAAACAGAACAGCAGTGGTTCTCAAAGTGTCATTTGGGGACCAGCAGCAGCCAGCCTATAGAATCAAAACCTTCATGGTAGGGCCCAGCAATTTGTCTTTAACAAGGCTTCAAAGTGATTCTGATGCTGCTACGTCTATGAACTACAGGTAGACGTGGAGGATTAGATGATCTCTGAGATTTTTTTCCAGCTCTTCAAATCTGTGAATGTGGTTTAGAAATGTGGTATTGGTGAAGAGCACTAGTTTGTACTAATAAAATAGGAAATAAAACTTTAATTGCTTTGGGTGTGGTGGTGCATACCTGTAATCCCAGGGTCTTAAGAAGCTGAGACAAGAGGATCACAAGTTCAAGACCAGCCTAGACATCTCAGCTAGACCCTGCTTCAAAATAAAAAATAAAAATAGGTCTGGGGATGTAGCTTAATGTAGAGCACCCCTAGGTTCAATACCCAGTACTGTAAACAAACATACAAACAAGCTCCCCTCAACAATAATTATAATGTAGATAAAACAAATCAAAATGATAAAGTTGTGTTTGCACTGGGACAAAAGTCAATTGTCTTTTTTTTTTTTTCCAGTGCTGAGGATTGAACCCAGGACCTTCTCATGGTAGCTAAGTGCTTGACCACTGAGTTGTACCCCCAGGCAGTAAATTTTTTAAAAAATATTTTTTATTTGTTCTTTTTAAATATACATGACTGTAGAGTGTATTTTGACATATTATATATACATAGAGTATAACTTACTCTAATTAGGATCCCGTTCTTGTGGTTGTACATGATGTGGAGTTTCACTGGTCATGTATTCACATATGAACATAGGAAAGTTATGTTTGATTCATTCTACTGTCTTGTCCATTCCCTTCCTTCTCCCTTCCCTTCATTCCCCTTTGTCTAATCCATTGAACTTCTATTTTTCCCTTGTCCCCACTTATTGTGTGCTAGCGTCCACATATCAAAGAGAACATTTGGTCTTTGATTTTTTGGGATTGCCATCCAATAAATTGGTTAAATTTTTTTTTATTATGAAGAATTTAAAATATATCCAAAAGCAGAGATAATAGTAAAATGAACTCCTGTGTAACCCTTAGTCAGTGCCAATAATTATGTCCAGGGCTGTGAGTGTTGGTGGACAACTGTAATCCCAGCTGCTGGGGAGGCTGGGGCAGAAGATTCATGAGCTTGAGGCCAGCTTGGGCAAGTAGAGAGACCCAGTTTCAAAAAAAATCAACTTCTGCCAACCTGGTTTTAACTTTGCTCTTTCCTATCCTATGTTTGCTGAATTATTTTGGAGCAATTTTCAAACATCATATCATTTCATCTATAAATAGTTAGATTTTTAATTATTTGAGATAATAAGGTATTTGATACAAATTTGAAACTGAACCACATGAATGATAGGTCAGATTTATCTAGAGTTTATTTATACAAACATGGGTAAAACAAAACAACCAATGTGGACATGTGTATATGTATTCCTATTAGCCTAAAATCCATTCAAAATAAGTGTACCATGGGCTGGGGTTGTGGCTCAGCAGTAGAGTGCTCACCTAGCATGTGTGAGGCACTGGGTTTGATTCTCAGCACTGCATATAAATAAATAAATAAAATGAAAGGTCATTAACAACTTAAAAAATATATTTTTTACATGTGAATTAAGAATTCTTATGATTCATTTCAGCAAATTATGTTGTCTCATTTAGAAAGAAAACTTATATAGCATGTCAGGATGCATGGTAATTTTTTTTTAAATATTTATTTTTTAGTTGTAGTTGGACACAATACTTTTATTTTATTTATTTATTTTTATGTGGTGCTGAGGATCAAACCCAGGGCATCACATGTGCTGGGCGAGCACTCTACCGCTGAGCGACAACCCCAGGCCCTGCCCCCCCTTTTTTTAATATTTATTTTTTAGTTGTAGTTGGACACAATACCTTTATTTTATTTATTTATTTTTATGAGGATGCATGGTAATTAAAAGAAGAAATCCTTGGGCTGGGGAGGTAGCTCAGTGGTGAGTACATACTTAATATTTGTGGAGGCCCCTGAGTTTCATCCCCAGCACCAAAAAAGGGGAAACATCTACTCATCTTAGTGAAAAGAGTACATGCAGTATCTCTTTTTTCAAGGTTAGAGATAACCGTATTTTTGTCAGAGATCAGGCTGTGAGGTGCTTATGTTTGGAGGGGAAGGGCAGAATTGATTTACACAACATGGCGCCTGTCTCCTTATGCTTTGGCTTAGGAGCACAGTGCGGTGTCCTGAGGAAAAGCTGATTGTATCACTTAGGACTAATATCTTCATGCTTAGCTGCTTCTGTATGATTCATTACTTAAGGGATCATACCATAGGAGTTAGCTAATTTTAATTTAAAAATGCTAATTGCTCAGGAGGAAATCTGTTTATTTATTTTAGTTGTAGATGGACACAATACCTTTAATTAATTAATTAATTAATTAATTTTTTATGTGGTGCTGAGAATCAAACCTGGTGCCTCATGCATGCTAGCTCTACCTCTGAGCTACAACCCCAGCCCGACTCAGGAGGAAATTTTAAACGTAAATTTCAATAAAATAAGTAAAGCTGTTCACGACCCTTCTACCAGCCCTCCTAATTAAAAACAAGAAAGCATAAAAACAAAAGCAACAACAGCAACAACAATAAAAACCCCACAACTCAAATATCTCTAAGCTTTTAATGCTATGGGAAGTTGTAGCCAATGCATGATGGGATTGTTTGGTTGACTACGGTATACTAGAACTTTTATTTAAAAAATTTGAGCTAGTGATTCAGAGAGAGGAGGAAAAAGAGAAATGACTTGTAAGTTCTGTTATGAACAAGTTAAACATGTGTTTTATTATTTACACTTTTGTGTTAGCAATGAAAATAGGTTACTAGCATGCTCTTATTAAAATATCCTTATTTTATTAATATTATTAAAATCATTCATTTGATGATATTAAGTAAGAATTTTTCCTCTGTTAATAGGTCTTTGTTTAAAAGAGAGTATGTTACCTTTGGAGTCTGTACTTTTTTTCATCGTAGGAAGCTTCAACTCTATTGGGTAATAATTAATTCTCTCCAAATGTTTAGTCCAGAGCTGATTATATTCCCTTCTGACCTGGATGAGAAGGAACTCCTGAATGCTTGTATCCACACTTTGATGATTTGGTCACAAAGACTCTCTGTTGGTGATGTTTCTGAGCCTTGGAGGGTGAGCTGGCTCCTCCTTCCCTGAGTCATCATGGTGTTTTGTAGTTGGCTGTCTGTTTTCTTAGCAACTGCTGTTGATTTCAGGTTTGAGCAGGGAGAGCATGTTCTGAAATGATCCAGCATATTCTTTTGCATTATCCATGCCTGTTAAACTTTATGATGTTAATGTATGTACCACGAAGAATGAACGCTTGAATACTTTTCCTGGCTCTACCTTCTCAATCATTTTTTGTTTGATTTGTTTTCAGGTTAAGTGGACTGAGTGGGAGTCAGGGTAGGAAAGGAGAAAAATAAATGAATGTGGGACACAGTGAATCTGCCTGTGCATGCTCCTGGACTGTAGCAGAACCCAAATGGCCTCCGTGTGCCGATGGGATAAAGTGTAATTTACTGAGGTTTTCAGCTTACTGCTCCCATGTGCGTAACTGCTAGAGGAAGGAGTGAATTTTAGAAATGTCTGTGGTATAGTGAAGTGATGGGATGGCTTCTGAAGACAGCCTGACGTTGGTTCAGATCCTAGCTTCACCATAAACTAACTGTATGCATTGGGACAACTTACATAACCTCTCTGAGTGCAAGTGAAGCTAAAATACCATATTGTAAGAATTTGTGAGTATTGCTGAGATAGCATAGGGAACAGTTACAGTATCTATAGAACACACGGCAATTAAAGTTACCGTGTTCAATTCATGGGTGCCGTGTACAGGGGCTAGGTTACAGGTGTTGGGTGCAATTAGAAATGAGTTAGACATGGTTCCCAATTACTAGGAATGGGGTAGATGGTCTTGTTAGTAGGTCCTTTAGTATGATCTAGAATGGAAGAGGGGCCAAATGTGGTGCTGGCAAAGTACAGTGGGTGCGGAAAGCAAGTGTTGACCTGTGCCAGCTTTGGGAAGTTATGGCTAATTTTGTAGCACATTTGAGCTCAGTGTGTGTAGCTGGGTCTCGAATGATCCAAGAAGGTTTTTGTGGGTGGAGAATGGAGGAGAGTATATTTCAGGCTGAAGAAAAGCACAGGTTCATGGCAGAATGTGGTGGAAGAGAAGAGTGGAGAGAAGATTTGTGGTTGGATTTTGGTGGATTTTGCATGCAGAAGTATTTGGACTATGTTCTCATAGCCTGTGGGGGAATGGAAGCAGCTACTTGGTGTGAACTCTGTTTCAAAAAAATGTTCTAGAAGATATGTTAGAGACCTGGGACATGCCTGTAATTCCAGTGGTTTTGGGAGGCTGAGGCAGGAGGACTGTGAGATTAAAACCAGCCCCATTAAGTTAATGCGAGGCTCCAAACAATACAGTGAGAACCTGTTTCTAAATTAAAAAAAAAAGAAAAAAAATATATATATAGGCTGGGGATGTGGCTTGGTAGTTAAGCACCCGTGTACCCCTGTATCCCACCCCAAAAAACCCTAAAACAAAGATATATTGGAGAGACAGGAAATCCAATCAAAAGTATGTTTCAAAAATACAGGTGAGTGATGAAGAAAGATTCTAAACGAGGTGCCAAAGAGGATGTTGGTGCCGTTAGTTGAGGGAAGGAAAACATAGGAGAAGACATGGGAAGAATTGGATGGTGTGGCAGTGGGGTGGCCTGATGGGTTTTTTGAGCTCAAACATTAGTGAGATAGCTAGCCAAAAATTGGAAATTCAGTTATGAAAGAAGGAAATTGACATTTTTTTGTGCTATGTTTTGTACTATGTCTCAAGTTTTATTCTAAGCACCTTCACAAATTATAAAGAGGAAGCAGCTGGGTGCAGTGGTGCACACCTGTAATTCCAGTATCTCATGAGGCTGAGGCAGGAGGATTGCAAGTTCAAAGCCAGCCTCAGCAAAAGCGAGGCACTAAGCAACTCAATGAGACTCTGTTTCTAAGTAAAATACAAAATAGGGCTGGGGATGTGGCTCAGTGGCTGAGTGCCCCTGAGTTTAATCCCTGGTACCTCTCCTCCCCTGGCAGATGGTGTTTTTATAGGTGAAGAAATAGAGGCTCAGATAGAGTCCTGATATGTAAACATCACAGTTTCTTTTTGCTGTTTTGTTTGTGTGTATCGTAGAGCCTGTCTTGCTGTGTAGCCTAGGCTGTCCCAAGCTCTGCCTCAGCCTCCTGAGTAGTTGGGATAGCAGGTGTGCACCACCATGCCTGTCTCAAACTGGACTTTACTGTCAAAACACTTGTCATTTTTAGCTTTGTCTTCATTTTGGAGGAATGGAGGAGTGAGTGAAGACTGAGGTACAGCAGGTTGCCTTCTGTGGCACTTTTCCTCGGTTTCCACCTTCAGGCTCCTATTACAGATGCTTTGCTCTGAGGAGAGTATCACTGTCTACCTGGGTGATTTCTTTATGTTTTCTGAAGAGTGTCAAAGGGAGTTTGATTCTTCATTTTGTTTCTCAAATTCTAATATTGCTTTCCTTTATTTTATCTTATTTATTTATTTTTTGTGGTGCTTGGAATCAAATGCAGGCTCTTGCCTATGCTAGGCAAATGCTCACTGAGCCACAACCCTTTTTATTTAATTTTTTTGAGACAGAGCCTCTTAAGTTAATGAGGCTGGCTAAAATTGTGATCCTCCTGCCTCAGCCTCCTGATTAGCTGGAATCACAGATGTGTGCCACCATGCCTGGCCTCCTTTCCTTTTAGAGCTGCCTGAAGGTTGAAGTCCTTTAAGTCCCCCCCCCACCCCCATGAAATGGAAACATTTGGGTCAGAGTGTGTAAATACTTATCTAATGAGCTCTGCTTTAGTTGGATTGGAGAAGCAAGTGGGGCAGAGAGAATGTTGCTTTTTCCTTAATGCGATCCTTTTTATTAGATGATGAATTGTGTAATCATGAGGTCAAGTTCATGGGTGCAGATAAAAACTAAGTCTGGCAAGACTTTAACTGACTTTTAAAGTCTTTTTTTTTTTTTTTTTTTTTTTTTTTGGTAATTACACAAATCCAACACACACACACACACACACACACAGAGCAAAATCCCTTGCCCATACTATTTTCACTTTCCATTTTTGGAGCCTTTCTCCCTAGAGATAATCACTGTGGACAATTGTATGTCTCTCCCATTTAATATTTCCAAAGAACCATCGCAGTTACTAGTCATGTATCTAGAATTCCAGTTTTTCCTTTTCACCTAGATATTTGATGTCAGGACTTATAATTGGGGTTTTATAAATGTGGTTTCCTTTTTTAGACTGTGGTTCTGAAAGTCCCACAAACATCAGATTGAACCTTCTGTTAAAATACTCTTGGATCACCTTTCAAATCAGTGACATACCCCAGGTTAGAATTTCGGAGACCTTGAGTTTCTCATTTGTTGCTAAACCAGTTCTGTTAGTTAATTTATGACACAAGTTTGCCAGTTAACTGCAACAGTGGGCAAAAACATTTTCTTTTCTTTCTTTCTTTCTTTCTCTTTTTTTTTTTTTTTTTTTTTTTTTGAGGAGAAAGGGCAGAAAGGAGCTGAGAATAAAAATTAACACAGGCCCATTTTTTAGTGCCATCACCATATTAATCCATTATTTCATAAGGTAAAAGCTCAAATAATATTTGCTATAGTAAATTCCTCTAGAGAGTCCTGTAATGAATGAGTAGATTAAATATATGTTACCCACTTAGGAGGTTTCTTACTGTAAGTTTAAGGATATGTGTTTTGGAATCTGAAATACTGGAGTTTGAGTTTTGCTTGTAAACTTGCTGTGGGGATCTAGACAAGTTACTTAACCTCTCTGTTTCCCTAAATGAGATAAATAGTATTTGTCTTATAGACCTGAGAAGATTATGGTGCTTGTAAAGTGTCTGGCATGAGTTAAGAACTAAATAAATATTAACTATTCTTATTACTGTTTTATCATGATTATCAAATAGAGTGCCAAAAATTTTGTAAAGAAAATGTACATGTTCTTATTTAAGCTATTAACACAGGAGGTATCACTGATATTTCACTTTCATGTACTATAGGTTGTTAGAAGGAATGTACAAATATTGAGAAACTTTTAAAAGCAGATGCAAATCTCAGTATCTCTTAGTTGATTAGCTTCTTATCCAAGGAGCTTCACTCAGAGAATTACACAGATTTCCTTTTGTCTTAGTGGGGGCCTACTTCTCAGTGCTGTTCAGTATTTCTGGTTTTGGTTCTAATTGGGAGAATACTACAGAGTGCATGACATTTTTGGAGGCATGTTCTAATTGTTCATCAACTAAGAGAAGGCACCCTAAATGGTGTTTCTGTTGAAGGGTGTGTTCTGTGTGTTTTGGAGGCAAGGAAGGTTAGGGATATTTCCATGGGGACAGCTTAGAGAGAAGGAAAAATATTCCTTAGAAACTTCAAACTTAGAATTTCAAGTTTAAAATTTCATGAAAATAAAGCTTAAGAATTTTGTAATTGTAGTTATTAGAGATAAGAGGTCAGGAGGAATTCTAATGTTGGAAGTTTTATCTTCACAAGAAAGTACATAAATTCCAAATAGTTTAATGAGCTCAAAGATATATTAAAGAAATAATTCTGGCTTTGTCCCAGAAATGGGACAGAAATTATTTTTATTTTTACTTATTTAATTAAGGCCAGATAAATTTCTACAGAGTCACTGTGCATGCTATAAGTAACATCAAAGATAATTTAGTATCCACAGAAGTGCATTCCGTTCTTTCCCTGAGTTGGTATGACTTCATATCAGATCTTCAAATTGTGTCCGCACCTTGGCAAATGTGTATCTTTAGGGAAGACTTAGAAACAAATAATTCTGATTGTTTCTCTTCAAGTGAGAAAGTTCTGCCATGTTTATAATTGAAATGGAAACAAGTTTGGGAGCTTCTAGCAAGTCCCACTGGAAGCAGGGTTGAAAGGATTTCACAGTTGGACATTCTGCTATTCAGAAACCAAATCTGTTTTTCAGAGACACTCTCCATTTACATAGTTGTTTGAATCAAGTTTTAAACAAAAGAATACCTGTTAAAAGAGTTGCATTGCTGGCTGGCAATGCTAGGAAAGACAGCTTTGTTGTTGTTGTTGTTGGTGGTGGTGGTGTCCTGGGGATGGAACCCAGGACCTCACACATGCCAAGCAACTGCTCTACCCCTGAGCCATACCCCAGCCCCAGAAAGACGGTTTCCATATCATACTACAATTCATTCCCTAGTTGTTGCCCCCCCCCCCCCCCCGCCCTTTGTCTGCTTTCCCACTAACCAGTCAGCATTCTGGGATTTGATGGTTGGGAAAGACTAGGTGTTAAATATTTAGTTAGAACTTCTATGTATTAATGCAGTTGCACAGAAATGGATGGTTCTTTGAAGGTAAAGAATTAAAGAGAAATGCAAACTCAAAAAGGAGAAAAAACATTAATTTGGGGGGGAGATTTGAATTTTTAAAAATCCTCTATGTTTTTAAAATTCCAGTGTCAAAATCATTACCAGTTGTGGCTAGAAGAGATGTCACTTATTTATTTATTTCTGAGTCAAAGCACTTGATTAAAATAAGATTTATGTATGAGCATCTGTAATGTACATGTTAAAGTCTACATTGATTTATTGATTGATCTAAGGATTTGCAAGTTTATTTGTTTTATGCACTAAGTTAGTAATTCATTAAATAAAGTTGGGTCGTAGGAAATGGAGAGGAGCACTTTTCCTTAAGAAGAGTGGTAACCCTGGGAAAAGTGGCCTGTAATCTCAGGGGCTGGGGAGGCTAAGGCAGGAGGGTCACAAGTTCAAAGCCAGCAACTTGGCAAGGCCCTAAATAATTTAGGAAGACCCTGTCTCAAAATAAAATGTAAAACAAAACAAAACAAAAAACAAAAAAAAAAGAAAGAAAAGAAAAAAAGGGCTGGGGATGTGGCTCAGTGGTTAAGTACCCTTGGGGTACCTCAGTGGTTAAGTACCCAGTATGGTGGGGGGAGGGTGTGAGAAATAATGGTTTGGAAGAGGACTGATCAGAAAGAGTATAAATCATATGATTTCTAAAATACCAATATAAATTATAATTCTGGGTTTGTTCCAGACAGTCTTATGCTGGTCAGCAAAGAACAAATGTTAATAGTCTCAGGAATATCATGATTATATAAAATAATCTATAAGTACAACTAAACAAAAAGTATATTTTGTCTTGGGTCAATTAAATTTGCCCCTTGTTCCTCAGCACTCAATGTTCTGTTCTTCTCAGCCTAGGCAGACTGCTCTCACTGGTGTAATATGCTCACAAAGGCCAGCGAAGGAGTGTGGTGGGATTAAACATCATTCCTGGGCTAACTTTACTGTGTGTGTGTGTGTGTGTATGTGTGCGTGCATGAGCACATTGATCCAGTATCCATGCTGGGTCAGAAAGCGTCTTCCTATGTATGATTTATAGGATATGTATAGTGACAGTGTCATGGGTTATAACTGGAACCCAGAGGGTTTGAAATCCATCATGTTGAATTTTGTTCAGAATGTTAGAACTGAATTACCCCTGAGTACTTTTATCTCATAGTTTAGGAACCAAGATTCAAAGATGGCAGGTGCTACATTCACAGAATCAGAAGTAAAACCACTATCTCCAGATTCTTGGCCCATGGTTCTTGCACACGCACACATGCACGCGCACACACACGAGTTGTATATATATGTTATGTAATATTTAAGACTCATGAAAAGGTCTAAATAATTACATAGTAAGTGCATAAGTGCTTTAACATCCTAGTTAAGAAATAAAATATTGCTTATGTGGTGTGACCTCTTCCTCTCTAGAGGTAACTGCCATCCTAAATTTGGTGTTTATCATACACATGTGTTTCTTTACAGTTCTGTTGCATGAGAATGGTAAGGGTCACTTTCAAGGTGTCTACCATTCATGACAGATACTGGCCATAAACAACAGGTCTAGCTGTGCCGGGTTGTTCTGGTGGAATATCAGCCCCGTCACAGCTCCCTAAGCAATGTTTTAAGATTGTATATACTTAATGTACAGTCTCACTGTAAGTCTCAGGCTCTTCTGCAAGTTGCTTGAATCCTCTCAATTGTGAAGTTCATCTGTACTGGAATATATGTAACTATGATTGGTTCATATTCATTGTTTAACATTCTGTTGTGAATAGGTCACAGTTTATCCACTTACCTATTCATGTCTTTTACTTATTTTTCTACTGGGTTGCCTTTGTGATTTGTAAGTAAACTTTTAAAATATTTTTGGGAAACTTTTAAAATTTTTTTAAATAGTTGCAGATGGACAGCATGCCTTTATTTGTTTATTTTTTTAACGCAGAGCTAAGGATTGAACCCAGTGCCTCACACATGCTAGGCAAGTGCTCTGCCACTGAGCTACAGCCTCAGCCTGGGAAACTGTTTTTTTAAACTAAACAGCTGACGTGTACATAAGCCCTATTACAGTGTTACCTTTCCAGGGCTGTTTTATATATATATATATATATATATATATATATATATATATATATACATACATACACACACACACACACACATATACATATACATATATATAGCTATGTACACTTGAAAAGGGGTTTAGAGCATTACCTTAATAAGACAGATGTGAAGTAAGCCAGTATAACTGCCTAAATGTTACCATGCCTGTGCCTGCAGTTACAAACATTTCTTTCTTTAGAATGGATTTGATATATTCTTAGAACTCTTGATTGTAGATTAATTTGATTTCTCCATATTTACATGGTCATGCAGAAGAAAGTCCTGGAAGTATTCTAAATGAGAGGAAAGTGTGTATAGGAAATTATTAAAGTCTCTTTTTTTCCCCTCTGCTAAGTAATGGTTGGCACCATTGCTTCCTCTTTAAACCATGGATGGGCCACAGGATGTGAAGGAAGCTAGAAAGGGAATAGAAGCCCAAGGCCATGGCTGTGTTCTTTCCATAGCTTTATTTATTTAAATCATTTGGGCTGTTCATGGCTTAGCTTCCCTCCTTTTTTTGCAGTCAGTGTTGACTGAACTTGAGAAGCACAGGCGAGGCTGTTTGTTCTCTTGTTGGCTACTTGTATCTGCTTTCAGAAAGGTTATTGTTTTCAAGGATCTTAAGCTCCAGGATTAGGACAGTTAAACCTTTTGTTGGCTTGGAAAATGTAACCTTGCTCTTGGTTCTGCTGTCCTGGCTGCTGCTTGCTTTTTCTCCCTCCTCTATCTTTTCTTACAGATTGCTCGCATTCGTTATCTACCAAATATTTGTCCTCCAGAGTCTCTCACATTTTGTTCATTTTAATTTTTTAAAACCTTCTCGTAGTTGTACAAAAGGATGTATGCATTTCAAAATGCTCTTCGGGCTAAAGGTTGCCTTTTCCTGGAGCATTGGCCTCTTTTGTTGTTGGGAGCTAACAAAGAACTGTCATTTGCTGGGTATTACTGGCAGGGAACCGGCCAGGGGTTCTAAGAAGAATATGTGTAACCTGCCTGAGCGCTCTTGTTTTAAAAATTGCCATCTAACTTTGTCTCCTCTGCCTTGGGAATAGCAGGAACTTTCAGAGTTAAGAATGTTGTTCAGAAGAAAGATGTTTATTTATTTTTAGAGGCAGGAAAGATTTCAAGTGTATTTACCATAACTGCTTTTTTTTTTTTTTTTTTTTTTAATAAGAACTAGTGGACTTTCTAAGTGTGTAATCTCAAAGGGAAAGCAATTCTCACTATGAGTCTTAGCAATATATAAACCTTTGGAAAACAAACTGAATTTTTATTTTAGCTTTTTATGTTTGCTTAGTCAGAATTAATATTACCCCAGTGGTTCTGAAATTCTTTTTTTCTTTGCCTTTCATGCCAGATAACTTGATTTAATGATGTAGAAAATGAAAAAAAGGCACAGGAGAGAAGTGTTTAAAGAAATTTTGTTGGTGGTACAAAAGGCATGATCTTAATCCTAAGAAACAAGCAGTTCTCAGATGAGGTCATCCTACTTAGTTTTTGTCTTCTTCATGATCACATGGGTAAAAAGAATCTTTTTGGACCTTTAAAAGAATTCTGATTTATTTTGGGGAATATTTTTCACTTTATGAGCCCCAGTTTCTAGTAAAAACAGAGCATAGATGTACCTGAAACCCAAAGACCGGAGGCTGGGGGTATAGTTCAGTTGCAGAGGACTCGCCCAGCATGCTCTAGGCCCTGGGGTCCATTCCCAGCACTGCAATGCACAGGCCCCAAATGGAAGACTAGGGTGGACAGAACCAACCTTCCTTCCTATAGAATCTTTGTGAACAGTTGTGAAGATGATTTCCAAAGCCCTTTAAAGATACAAAGTTCTATCTAATGGTTCACAGTGACAATAGCAACATTTTAGGATTCTCTTCCAACCCTGTCACTTCCTTCAGTGGAACCGAGTTTGGGGTGGAAGAGGTGTAGTGGTTTTTCTGGACCAGAGTGCTCAAGTAGTCACCTGCTTTTGTGGAAGCACAGGCTTTTATGGGACATTATAATATGTGACTAGTAAAGAATCAATCCTTTGAGAGTAACACGGGTCGGGGGATGAATAAAGAAACACTCATCAACAGCAACCACACACTGGGAAACCCTGACATCTTAAACAATAATCAGGCTTTTGAGATGCTGATATTTACAGAAAACTATTTTTTCCTTTTTTTTTTTTGGCATGAATCTTTAAGCACGTGTATTTGAGGGACCAAGAAAATGTGGGCCAAGCTGATGCTGAGCTGCCAAGGTGGTCAGTGCTACTGAAGCAGTCTCCAGCACCCCAGAACATGCAGACCAGTGATTTGGAGCCAGAAACCCCAGGACACAAGGGAGGCTGTGGCCAAAGCGCCTGTTGCAAGGGGTGCATCTTAGAGAAGACCCTGCTGTTTGACTTTTCTATACTTTATACTTACTTTTGGGAAGGTCTGTGGACCAGGAATATCCCAGTGACTCATGTTGATATTAGGAAGGACTCAAAATTCCCATCCTTTTCTTAAGCTGATCCCAAGAATAGGTTGTGGGTTGGTCTCAGAAACCTAAAATGTCTTATTTTTTGGATGTTTCTTCTTTCGTCTTTCTAATAGGATTTTGTAAGGGGATTCACATATAAGGGCCTATATCCCCCAATATTTTTAGAATGGTTAAATGTTGGGACCACATTCAAATCTCTGGGTTGATTCCAGGAGCTTTGATGTACTCAAGGCCTGTGGACCCTCGTAGGACCCCAATAATGAGAGTGCCCCAAACCCCAGTGCTATAGGTTCTCAAAGAGCTTAGTAGCCCTTGCTTGTGTGCTGATTCCAGGGCCTCAGAAATACATGCCGTTATCCATTCAGCTGTAGTATATTCTTTTCTTGATTCCCAACTCCAGTATGGGAGTTAGGAATATATTTTATGTAGGTAGAGGTATGGATTTGATGGCTACGGACTGAGTTGGTTGTTTTAAACATACTTAATTGTAATAGTGAATAACATTATATTTCTTTTTTCTTTTTCTTTTTTAAAATTTATTTTTATGTGGTGCTGAAGATCAAACCCAGTGCCTCACACATGGTGGGCGAGCGCTCTACCATTGAGCTACAACCCCAGCCCTATATTTCTTATTTAAAAAACAACAACAACAACAAACACCCTAATAATCACTATCCAAGATAGTTTCTTTTTGACTGTGTTGGTAATTATCATTTATGATCAGAGAAACTAAGATAATGCAGGGACTTGTTCAAAGTTTCCCAGTGAGTCAGTGAAAGAATAAAACAAATCAGAATCCACTGTCCCTGGATGCTCAGCCTGGTGCTTAGTCCAACAAACCTGTTATTGGGGATTAACATCCACTCAGAGCCAGAAATAGACCAATTGGGACCTCAATCAGTTTTGATCATTGGTCTCTAAGGATGAAAGGCTGAGGGATACATTAATTTGCTGGGCAATTGATTTTCCCTGAGGATAAGAGAAAAACAAAACTGAAATTGTTAGTCATCAAAAATGGCCCAGCCACTTTTGCTAATAACTTATGTTTGGACTTGGAAAACTTCCAGCTCTATAAATAGATTATGGGAAACCTTTTGGGAGAGGGGGAAAATGGTACACAGGACTGTTTACATACCTAAAAATAGTAGGCCCATAGAACTTGGAGAGAAAAGTGAGGTCTATAACCCTGAGTGTGGGTTAAAAGAGTTACCATACTTCAGAGCTGAAACTTCACTTGTTATTACCAATCACTTCCAAGAATTGGTAAGTTTAGAAAGAATAGGTTAAAGGTTTGGCAAGAGGATTTTTTGGGAACAATTTGTACAAGCAGAATGTTTCTGAACGTTTCCATTTTTTTTCCTGCAGAGAGACATGGTGACTTGGTCACCTGCGATCATACTTTGTCTTGGTGGAGGTTAAGGAAACAACTCAAGTGGAAATGAGAACCAGCTCCACATTTTTATATTACAATTGAAATAGAATCACAAAATGCTTCTGAAGCCACGTACAGTCGTAAAGTATCACTGTTCAGATATTCTGGGCTCATCATTGTGTTATGAAGTCAGTCAGAGGAGCTTAATATTTAACCCTGGAGGTTGGTATCAAAAAGGCACACTTTGCTGGGTGCAGTGGTGAACATGTGTATCTCCAGTGACTCTGTAGGCAGAGGCAGGAGGATTGCAAGTTCAAAGCCGGCCTCAACAACTTAGTGAGACCGTAAGCAACTGGGCAAGGCTCTGTCTCAAAGTAAAACATTAATAAAAAAGGGTTGGGGATGTGGCTCAGTGGTTAAGCACACCTAGGTTCAATCTCCAATACCAAAAAAAAAAAAAAAAAAAAAAAAAAAAGGCATGCTTTATCTTTCACAACGGGCAGACATTGGACATAATTTCCTATGTGTGTGTTCCTTTCCTTTCTTGTTCTCCATATCTACCTCTCTGTTCCTGCCTTCGTTTCCCTGACTGTGCTGCTTTATGACTAGCTGTCTCAGGTGTGGCTTCCTGCATTTTACAGCCTGGGACATTTGCATTGGCCACATTTGGTGTTCTTTGGATGATGAGTGGGTGGGTGAATATGAAATGGCACATGTAGGAACATGTAGGAACAAGATTGTGACTCTCTACCCTGTGGGGCTAGCGCGTCTAGGTCTTCTTGGTCTGCACCTGGCACACCCAGAGACCTGAAGGGTCCTGCAGCCCTCCCATAGGCCTGCCTGTCAGGGTGATGAACACCTTTATGGGAATGTGGGGAGGACCAGCTGGTTGTATTGAGAAGTGGTGTATCTCCTGTATTTGGGGCCACACAAGAATCAAAATAATGATTTGCTGAGACTGTTACTGTTCCCTGTGGATTTTTGGCCTTTTGGTTTCTGCTACTGAAGCCTCCTTTTAAAGAATATATATGTATCACCAGTTATATGTGTGTGTGTGTATATATATATATACACACACAAGCACACACACAACCTGTAAATATCTAACTGAACCCATTAAATAATGAAGTTTGCTTCATTTGTTTAGTACTTGCTGTTTTTCTTTTTGTTGTTATTTTCCCTTTTTTAAAGAAAAATTTATTTGTCCTTTTTATTTATACATGACAGTAGAATGCATTTTGACATATCATACGTACATGGAGTATAACTTCCCGTTCTTGTGGTTGAACACGATGTGGAGTTACCTTGGTCGTGTATTCACATATGAACATAGGAAAGTTATGTCTGAGTCATTCTACTGTTTTTCCCACTCACATCTATTCTCGATCCCCCACCTCCCTTGCTGGTTTTTTCTTTCTTTCTTTTTTTTAGTTGTAGATGGACACAATACCTTTATTTTACTTATTTATTTTTATGTGGTGCTGAGGATCGAATCCAGGGCCTCGCACATGCTAAGCGAGCACTCTACAGCTGAGCCACAACCCCAGCCCCCTTGCTGGTTCTTTGATAGTGTGAAAATCCTTGAGGAATCTTGTTCTTTTACACTAGGGACAGAAGGAATTGGTAGGTGAAGATGAAAGCATTTTGGGATAATGAACTTAAGGAAAAAGAGATGTTTTGTCTATAACTGTGAACTGAAGGGCATGGGGGGATTCCTTTCCACCCAGGAGTGATGGAAGTCCCTGCCTTCAGAATTGAGGCGTGACGGACATCCCCGGGAATCCTGGGTCCTTGGGAATACAGGAATACTAAAGTGGAGAAAGAATGATGTTTTCTGACTTGTGCTTGGAAGATGCTAAGGAGTCTGAAGAACCTAACAGCCTCATAAGCCAAGCGGGCTATCGTGGGAAAACCGGAAACCCCTGCCATTGTCTCTTCCAACCTTGAGTTAGGGTTAATTTGTCTCAATGACAGAAGCAACTTAGAAGCCTCCCTTCATGCTCTTTTTATTGAAAGATTATCTTAAAAGCCTTCTTCTTGTTGCTGCTCCGTTTCCCCTTTCAGGCAGGGGAGGGGGACCTTCCCTGAACTTCAGTGGTTAAAAGTCCACTTGGCCCAGAGTCAGCCCCAGTGAATCCTGAACTGGAGTGGAGGCGATGGGCAGAGCCCACTGAGAGCCAGGCCCCACTCCCCCAGGGAACAGCCAGAGCCCCCAGAGGCTCTCCTTTCCTGGGTTCTGACTGTCATCATGAACAGTGTGGAGCATTTCATTCTTCCAAGAAAGGCTCCTCAGGGGGCTAGTGGATCTCGTAAAGGAAGCTGGAAAGGTGGAAAAGCCAATTTGACATAGACTGTTAATTATGTGCAGTTAGAAAAGGGAGAGTGACAATATGCGACTCCACTGAGGAAGAAAGGGGCTTCCAAAGTTCACCTTCCAATGTCTGAGACAAAGGAGAAAAACTGAATGTATTCAGTTGAATAAGCAACAGAGGACAAAAATATTTCCTGCCCTTTCCCCTTAGCACCCCACAGATGACATTTTAGAGATACCAAAGATAAAGTTAGTATGAAAAAACAACACAGGAGAATTCAACAAACTAGCAAAGGATATTGTGGGGATTCTTGGGTTTGTGGTGCCAATCAGCAAGGGCCATGACAGGGACAAGGCAAGTTAAACCAGGAATAACCACAAATCACAGTCTTAGGGAAACATTTTCTTCCCTGGTTATTTTGTATTATAAGGTAACAACTTATAAAACTTAACGTATTTTATGTCAATAATTGACATAAAATACATTATTTTATTGTAGCAAAAATGGACTCTTAACGTGGTTTTAAAAGAATGGGTGTAGTTTACATGTTTTTCATTTAGAAGATAAGTAGTGCTCATTTAGCAGTAATGCTAAAAGATTTTTAAAAAAATATGTATTTTTTAGTTGTAGATGGACACAATACTTTTATTTTATTTTTATATGGTGCAGAGGATCGAACCCAGTGCCTCACGTGTGCTAGGCAAGCACTCTATCACTGGGCCACAACCCCAGCTCCTAAAAATTTTTTGTTACATCACTCTACCAAAGCTATTTTAATTTTGCACTTTACCTTCTAGCCTTACACCTGCATACATATTTGTGTAATTGTATTCCTATTGAATATAAACATTTATATTGTTTTTCTTAGTATTTTTGTATTTAACATTTTCCATAGACTTTATAATGATAGATTCTATTTTGATTAAAAGAATTTTCGTGTTGACCATAATTTGCAAAGCATTCCCATATACTGAGAATTTATATTCATATGTATATGTGTATATATATGTACACATATATATATATATACACATATATATAATATGTGGATATGATATATGTACATACACATACACGCATATATCTTTTTGTTTCTAACTAATTAGAATGAATTGCTAGGAATGGGATTGCTAATTCATCTTGTGTCAACATTTTTGTGATTCAGCCTACCTATCACTGTCTTGATTTTCCAAAGAGGTATTGTGTATTGTCATGTAATGTAGTGGTATAATGATTTCTTTTTTCTTTTTGTGGTACTGGGGATTGAAACCAGGTATACTCAACCACTGAGTTACATCATCAGCCCCTTTCTGTATTTTATTTTGAGACAGAGTCTGTCTTGCTATGTTGCTGAGGTGGCCTGAAACTTGCAATCCTTCTGCCTCAGCCTCCCCAGTAGCTGGGTTTACAGGTGTGTGCCACCTTGCCTGGTGCTGTGTATTTTTTTCTTTGTCTACAGAAATCTAGAAATTGGAGAAGAGAGGGTGAATGTATATATTTGTATATGTTTAGTATTTACATTTCCTCTAGTGTGAATTACCTGTTTATATGTGTTAGAGTTTGTTCTGTTTTGAGAGAAAACTTTGTATGTCCTTGGATTGCCTAGGCAGCTGTTGCCAGGATGATTTCCTCTTGTTTTCATTTGCTTTGTGATTAATCTTTGCTAAAGATTAAAAAAAAAAAAAGATCCATTGAATTAGAGAAGTGACACAGACTGATGTCTCTAAAGAAATGGAAAATATCCAAATTAATTCTGCTCTCAGGGAAGCACTCTTGTCACATCGGAGAGCCTGTTGCTTCATTTTGTGCACATGCCCAGTGCGGAAGATACCACTTATTCATAAGGGAACACAGCCTCTCTCATAGCCTCAGTCTGTGGCCTTGCAGCAACCGTTAGAACAAAAAGCACAATTAATAATGTTCGTCACTGGAAACTGTAACTAACTTCTGGCTGGGTGGCCAGCCAGACTGACTTTTGAAGTATGGAGAATATCAGCCATATGTGAATTTTATTCCTTTACAAAATATTGTCTGAGAGAAAGAGTCTTAAAATCTAAGCATTTCACTGATGGGAAATAATAAGGCCTCTACCAACCTGACTTCAGGTTATTGCTCATGTTTCTATGAGTCTGTGTGAGGCAGGCTGTGTGAGGCAGGTAGAACTGGGGGTCCCTATGTAACAGCAGAAGAAGTGGAAGCTCAGCTGCCTGCTCATGGCCATGCCAGGGATACTGACAGCCAGGACGAGAAGCAGTTAGCTCCTGCATCCCCAAAACTGTCAAGTGGAACTGCATAGTCGTTAGAATGAACTAGGAGATAAAGTTGCATATATGGTTTTAATTAGAGACTGGTACAGTAATTAATATTAATCAATATTAATGATGATGATTTTTTTGTGTGTATGTGGTGCTGGGGATTGAACTCAGGGCCTTGTGCATGCAAGGCAAGCACTCTACCAACTGAGCTATATCCCTAGCCTCAGTGATGATGATTTTAAGTCACCCAAGGAAATGTAGATCATATTCCATGTGTTGTATTTAAAAACACATGTTGGTGCTCTTGAAAGAGTAAATTATATAATTACTTGAAAATTTACTCTATCTCATTTTGGCATTATATGAAACAGGTTGAGGCTGTGGATGTACACATGGGACTCGGCTCACTGGCCAAGTCACTAGGGATAAGGCCCTTCACTTCCCTGAGGCTTGGTTTCATCTGTAGATTGATGATGCCATTAGTATCTATGTCAGAGAAGTTTTATGAGGGATTAAATACAAAGTATGTAAAATGCTTAGTGCATTATGTACAATGTATAGCACATAGTAAGCACTCTTTCATCACGAATTAGGTGTTATTTGTTGATTTTTGTTATTATTGGTGTTGATTTTTCTTAATCTTTTATATTTAAAAACTCAAGGCTGGGGATATAGCTCAGTTGGTAGAATGCTCGCCCTGCATGTACAAGCCCCTGGGTTTTATACCCAGTATCACAAAATACAACAACAACAACAAAACAACTCAGTATCGAGCATGTGTTTCTTCATTCCAATTTTTATTATTGCATAAAGACTTGAAATAATAAAAATTGAAAAATTGATTTCTTACATAATTCCTTTTCATTATAAATTCTTTTATACAATTTTTTTTTTTTTTTTTTTTTTTTTTCTTTTTTTTTTTTTTTTAATTTTTTATTGTGGGTTGTTCAAAACATTACAAATTTCTTGACATATCATATTCCACACTTTGATTCTAGTGGGTTATGAACTCCCACCTTCACCCCATACACAGATTGCAGATTCACATCAGTTACACAAACATTGATTTACAAATTGCCATACATTGCATGCAGTGTGTAAATTTAGTTGGGATACTCACACTGTGTTGGTTTTGTGGGTGGATATTCATTGTGATCTTGTCCTTTCAATCATGTTTAGTCCTTCAGTCAGCCAGGCCTCAGGAATTATCTGCATTCCACGAGTTCCTTTTGTACATGATATTGTGAGCAGTCTTTGGGCTTTAATGTTTGGAATGAGGCTTGCTTTTTGTGAATATTTTATTATCTTTTCTAAATGATGATCTATGTATAATCAAAATCAGTTTTAACAAACAGAGAAAATGGCAAAATATGTTTGAGCATGTATGATCTTGGAGAGATTATTATCAGTTTTAGATTATCTAGGGAATGGTTACCTAGTTTGTGGATGTATTTATATTCTCATTTGCCTCCAAAATCTGTTGCCATTGTCTTTTGTGTTCTTCAGTTATACTTTCTACAGAATGGAATGAGAAAAACATGTTTTTGCTGTTGGTGTCATTTAGTTTTAGATGTGTCAGGTTGTGTTAGTCAGTTTTCCATTACTGTAACAAATACCTGAGTTAATCAACTTATTTAGAAAAAAGGTTTTTCTTATCATTTAGAGGTTTCAGTCCATGATAGGGCAGATTCATTACTTTTACTGTGTGTGTGTGTGTGTGTGTGTGTTAATTACTGAGGTACTAGGGATTGAACTCAGGGGTGCTCTACCATTGAGCTACATCCTAAACTCTTTTTTATTTTGAGACAGGGCCTCTCTAAGTTGTTGAGGTTGGCTTCATATAGACCTCTGGTGAGGTAGGGAATAATGCATCATGGTGGGGGCACATGGTATAGGAAAACTGTTCACTTCATGGTGGGAAGCAAAGAGAAAGCTTTTGGATATACCCTCCAAGGGCATACCTCAATGAACAAAGACCTCCCACCAGGTCCCACCACTTCCCAATAGCACCAAGGTGGGACCAAGCCTGTAACACCTGGACCTTTGGGACACAGTCCCCATCCAAACTGTAGCATAGGTGTTAGTGATAGCTTGCTGTTGCTTCAAAACATACACAGAACTGACATAGTTGAAAATTGCATGAATATAAGTGTCTTCTTGGATATACATCTGTATCTTTAACTTTCTCCACTTGTTTTCTGGCATGATTCAGGAATAAAATGACCTCTGTAGCCTCGCAGTGTATTCACTGTATGGAGAGTAACTAGACCCAAATGTTCAGACTGATAAATATTCAAACACTTGAACTACCAATATGATAAACATATTGAAAATGAGAATTTTTATTTGATGGTTCATAATCTCTAGGGATAGAGCAAAGCCTCAGCATCCCTTTGTATTATTATAAGTATAAGCTTCATTGTTCTCTTGATGTGAGGCAATGCCAGTTTGAGTTAGAATGAAAAAAAATATTAGATGATAAATTCCCTTCTTCATAGGGTTATTTTGAATTTGGGGAAAGTTGTCCTAGACAAGAGCCTAAAGTGAACTGTACTGAAATATAAATGTAGAATTGTTCATACTGCTAAAAATACAGAAGCTGGTAAATTATGTGTGTGTAAATTATGTGTGTGTGTGTGGTATGCTATTGCACCCAGGGCCTCACACGTTAGGCCAGCACTGTACGACTGAGCTCCACCCCCATCCAGCACTAATGGATTGTTCTAAAGTGGAAAAAAACAAAAAGGCATTAGGAAGAGATTTTTGTGATGGGGCATTGGGTGGTGGTGGATGACCCCCACTGGAGAGCTGACAGGAGGGTCCCGGTGTCTGGACCAGAAGATGAAGGCAAGTTCCTCAGGTCAGTTTAGAGAAGAACCACTGGCAGGATGTCAGGGTCAGGAGGACACTTTGAGCATCTTCCTACTGCAAGATGCCCTGCAAGGGAAGACAGTCTAGATTGCCTATTGGTAAGTTAATGGAAAAACAGGCCCCATCCTAGATCACAGAATTGAAATGATTCTGCATTGTTTCAGCAGAATGAAAGCGATTCATTAGGAAAGGATTTTCTTCTGAAGAGACCAGAATAACGAACAAAAGAACAGAGGTAGTGGGTACCAGGTGGGAAAGCGTAATGATTTTAGCCATCCATTTCTCCATGAACTGCTGGCTCAGGGCTTACACTTTGCATTGGATTGGATGTGGGGGGCCGTGGTTACCAAGAAGAAAGCGGTACCCTGAGGAACTCAGCATCCAGTGAGGTCTGAGGTCTGGAGATCTAACAGGTGTGGTGGAGGTGCTGAGTTTGCAAGATGGGGTGTGCAGGGGGACACAAAGAGAGATCCTCCCACTCTGCCTGCATGAGTTGGAGTTGTCCAGGTGGATGGGGTGGGAGAAAAAGTGTGCAAATCCAGACTGAGAGGGAGAGAGAACATGGGGCGCTGGGAAGCTGGGATTCCCTGGCCATGTGAGGAGTGTCAGGAGACAGAGATGAAGGAGTAGAAGATCCCAGATCCTGAAGATCTTGAATGCTGCTCAGTTGATGGGAAACTTTTGAAGTGTTTGAAACATGGACGTCAGATCAGCAGAGGGATGACTGTAAGAGCTCACTGTGGTGGCTGCGCGAGGTGCTGTCCAGACACCCCAAAGTGAAGTGGTCGTTGCCTAGATCTGGGGGGGAGGTGCTTTCAGCTCCTATGGGACTTGCTGAGCTGCATTGAACACCTCGCCCAATAATGGATGGAGGTGGAACTAATGAGGTGGGGCTAATGAGGTGGGGGTGGGAAGGCCAGGTGTCTAGTCTGTCCAGGGACAGCCCTGAAGGGCACTTGCCTGCAGCGCTCACTATGGGGTTGGGAGTGGCCGTTGTGGAGCCTGCTTTGCAGCTTGACCATTTCCTCCACCCCATCCTGCTTCCATCTCTGCTCTGGTTAGCAGGGCATTTCTGAACTCCTATCTCAGTGAACTTGGCAGGCCCTCTTTGATGTCCCCTTGAGGTGCTGAGGCCTGGAGATGGTCTCTGGTGCAGAGCGTAAGCAGTCACCCGCCTCTTCCCACTGTTTCCCTTCTCTGAAGGATGGCATTCTTGTACCACCTGTTGCAGCTCAAAATAATTGTTTCCTGCATCCTACCCCAGCCCCCAAATTTCTAGTTGTTTACAGAAGGTTTATTCTGGACCCTGTAATTCCTTCTTGAACATAACTGAAGTCACCTGTTGTGTTTTGAATCTATTGGACTATGAGATGTTGAGATAGATCTGTTCATTAAGCTGTTAGCTATATGTTCATTCAACAATATTCAGTTTACATTCATTGAACACTTGCTTGGTGCCGGGTTTTCCCTTAGGTACTAAGGTCATAGAAATGAAAGATATCAGTCCTTTCTCCTGGGGAGATAATAATCTAATGAATTCTTCACTGGACTCAAGGGAGATGTTTGGAGAATAAGCAAACTTCTAAATAGATTGTGTTTTTTCTCTTTCTTCCTTTCTTCTTCTTCTTCTTCTTCTTCTTCTCTCTCTCTCTCTCTCTCTCTTTTTTTTTTTTTTTTTTGGTTTGGTGACAGAGTCTCACTATGTTGCCAAGGCTGGTCTTAAACTTCTGATCTTAAGTGGGGTCGTCCTGCCTCAATCTGGAGCCTGGCTAGATACTCTTTTTTTTTTTTTTTGTAGTGGAGATTGAACCCAGGAGCACTTAATCACTGAGACACATCCCCAACCCTTTTTTAAATTTTTTACTTTGAGACAGAGTTTCACTAGGGACTTGCTGAGTTGCTGAGGCTGTACTTGAACTTGTGATTCTCCTGCCTCAGCCTCCTGAGTTGCTGAGGTTGCAGGTGTGCACCACCACACTTGGCTAGACACTGATTTTCTTAAGTGTACCTGGCTACCCTGCAACCCCCAGCTTGAGGGAGCAGGAATCTTCTTGCTTGATAGTCAAATGATGGAGTCATTTGTGAGTCACTGTGAGGTACCAACAAAGGCAGTTGATGTGTTTCATAGAGTGAGAGTTTTTCTTTTAACACCTCCACTGCTGCTGTCTCTAACAGGATTTCAAATGTACTACGTTCGTATAGGCAGACACACAAACTTGTCACCTGTTTAATGCTCAGCCCAGGAAAGGGAACCCAGACTAAAGCACCAAAAGGGCAATTGAGAGCACATGCCTGTTATCCCAGGGACTCAGGAGGCTGAGGCAAGAGGATTGCAAGATTGAGGCTAGCCTCAGCAACTTAGTGAGAGCTCATCTTAAAATAAAAAAAACAAAAAGGGTGAGAGATGTAGTTTATTGATATAGCATCCCTGGGTTCAATCCCCAGTGCAAAAAAAAAAAAAGATAGAGTTAATGGTTTATTTATTTTCTTTTGGCTTTAGAATCTTTAGGTAAGTAATGAAGTTTTTGTAAGAATAATTGATTACAATTCCTACAAGGCAGGGCGAAATGCATGCTTTGTGGTCCACTTTTTTATTATAAGGAATTTCCCATCTTATTCTTTTTTAATCATAGGCTTTGATTTCAAGAGTGGGTTAGAGCAGATATTTTAAAGAATATATTGTGTGATTATCAGGTGCAAAGTTAATTATTAGTTTGTTTACCTACTGGATGTATATTACCTATTATATATTTTATAACTAAATGACCCAGTAATTGAACAGAATTTATTTTTGTACTTATTGGGGAAAATCGTTCTGGTAATTTTGTGTTTTAACTGGTAGAGACTATTTTCTAATTATTAGAGAATTTATAAGGAAAACCCTAACAGTATGAAATAGATTTTATGCAGATAGTTTTTTTTTTTTTTTTTTTTACATTTTGAGAAGAAAATGAAATGTTTTCCCAGTAATGAAGAAAATGTTGCCTTTGGTTTCCATATGGTCAGAGAACACATTTAAGGTGGTACTCTGAACTTTTAATGAAAAAGGCAGATTTGAACTGAGCTCCACCCCTAGAAGTCTACAGGGAGAGCTGAGCAGATACCTCAGAGGTCCATGGGGTGGGTTCAGCCTGGCGCCCTAGGACAGAACCCCACTGATCGTACCTTCCTATCCTGGCCTCCTTGGCAGCCAGCCAGGCTGAAGATTTGTTCTCAGAAGAGCCCAGTAACTGAAGTGGAAGGTATATGACCAAACACATGAAGGTGAAACAATCATTAAACTCCCCACCCCTGGTTGTCATCTTTTTTTTTTTTTTGGTACCAGGGATTGAACCAAGGGTGCTTAATCACTGAGCCACATCCACAGCCCTTTATCTATTTATTTACTTACAGAGCAACAAGGGACAGCTATATTTTTTCAATCCTGGTTTGAAATATGCTTAAAAATGGGTGAAATGGTAGGATTTGGTGCTTTGGTGGACTGTTAGTCCTGCCTTTCGTAGCATCATGAGGTCTCAGACTTATTCAGTTGGAAGGACTCAAGAATGTCTGCCGCCATCCTTATGGAGGAGAACAGGAGGGGTCACATACATTTAGTGCATGGGACCTCAGGCCACACGGCCAGTCCAGGAGTATTTCTGCTAGATGGCTTTGCCTCCTCACAAGACCCTTCAGCTCTCCAGGCTGGACTTGGTGTGACTTCTGGTATCCCAGGCCCAGATGGTGAGTCTGACCCCCACTGGACAGCCAGCACCAGGCTGATGGGCGTGGGTTCTGGCCTCTCTCTTCTCTGGTGGGGATTCTGAGGCCAGAGTTGGTCTTAGTCTAGCCCAGGTGAGCCTGGCTCCTTGGTAACTACTGCCCAGGCACCGTTCGTGCCCTCCTGGAAGTCAGTCTCAAAGTGTAACTCACCGTACTTGGTCTGCACACCACAGGGCTGAAGTGCAGTGGTAGCAATGGCCAGGAACCAAATACAAGCTGCACAGGAATACTTTTTTGGTCAATTGCTGACCAAAATAAATACATGAAGGTGAAACAATCACTAAACTCCCCACCCCTGGTCATCGTTTTTTTTTTGGTACCAGGGATTGAACCAAGAGTGCTTAATCACTGAGCCACATCCACAGCCCTTTATCTATTTATTATTTATTTATTTTTATTTTTTTGGTACTGAGGATTGAACTCAGGGACACTCAACCACGAGCCATATACACGGCCCTATTTTGTATTTTATTTAGAGACAGGGTCTCACTGAATTGCTTAGTGCCTTACTTTTACTGAGGCTGGCTTTGAACCTTTGAACTTGCAATCCTCCTGTCTCAGCCTGCTAAGCCACTGGGATTCCTCCTCTTTCTGGTGAGACACCTTTGCTGAGATTACTGGCCCTTTTTATTTTTTTTTAACATTGAGACAGGATCTTGCCAAGTTGCTCAGGGCCTTGCTAACTTGCTGAGGCTGGCTCTGAATTCTTCTGCCTCCCAAGTCACTGGGATTACAGGCATATAAATTTGCTCAGCTTCCTTTGTGTTCTTGAGATGTTTTAGGAAACTAGCCCTTGCTGTTCTTTTCCAATTTAAATTTTTTAGGAACCATCAGGATATAGAACAGGCATTAAAATCATGTTTTGTGGAAATCAATGACATGGAAATGCTGCAGCTTAATATTTAGCAGAATCAAACAAAATTGTGGTACAATTACCTTTCTGTAAAAACAAAATATCTATAATAGAAAAGTTACCTAAAAATCCCCCAAATG
Organism: Marmota monax; assembly: GCF_021218885.2. NCBI lineage: Eukaryota > Metazoa > Chordata > Mammalia > Rodentia > Sciuridae > Marmota > Marmota monax. The sequence continues at coordinate 22,277,171 of NW_026693777.1, read as the reverse complement.
TTAGGATTGGTGATATTTGTATGGTGGGGCTAAGGATAGAGTTTACTTATTTATTTTAGTTTTCTGTAATATTACAAATTAATAAACACACGTAGTACACAATTCTTCTTTAAACAAATGTGTATTTCATTTTGTAGAAAATGTGATTTATAGTTCAACTTTTTATCCTGAAATGTATATAAATTTATTTTTTTCTTCATCCTGTAATATTACCTGAATACATTTATTTACACTTGTCCCTGTCATGGTGGTTGATTAGGGGCAAACTTAGTTTTGCACTCACTGATGATTTCTGATTTGACTAGGCTCATGTGTTCTGGCCAGCCTTCCCAGCCCCCGGGCTGCATCTACTAGGTCCTACCTACTTTAGCAGGGAAGTTTTGAGGGTAGGGACATAGAAATTGCTTTTTTCCCCCTTAAACTCCCCAGGCAGCTAGTAACTGCTGTTTATGCTCCCTGAGTGCTTCATTCTCTGTAAAGGATTTCCCAGTTACTCATCTTCCCATCACAGTGCCTAGTACAGGATCTGGCAAGCAGTTAGCACTTGATTGATTCTTATTAAATGAGTGAGTGATCCTGCCTTACCCGAAATTCTCAACTTTCCTTGAATTTGGTTCATGTGTTTATAATACTTAAATTACACCCCAGTGTTAGAATAAAATTTGGTCAGAAAGCTTTTTTTGGGGGGGTGGGGTACCAGGGATTGAACTCGGGGGTACTTGAGCATTGAGCCACACCCCCAGCCTTGTTTTGTATTTTATTTAGAGACAGGATCTCATTAAGTTGTTTAGTACCTTGCTTTTGCTGAGGCTGGCTTTGAACTCTCAATCCTCCTGTTTCAGCCTCCTGAGCCGCTGGGATTACAGGTGTGTGCTGTGCTCCCGCAGAAAGCTTTTAAATTAAGTGAGGAATGTGACCCTTGTGGGGGAGAAAAAAACTTTTTTCCTGTACACTCCTAGGTTCGGTGGTTGGAGGCTCTGCCAATTAAACTGACCAGAGAGATTTGTTAACAAGAGAAAAAACCGTTTAATTACTTAACCATGCATAGCAATTCTGCAAAGAAATGTGGCTTTAGGAGGAGGTCAGGATCTCTTCCTAGAGGGTTCAGGATTGTTTATAAGGTTTGTTATTGGGATTAGAATTAGCCCTCTGCATTGATAAGAGTGAAGTCATCCTCCTCTTTCTGGAGAGACACCTTTACAAATGGAAATTTCCTTTACAGAAGGGAAACATACTTAGTTTGTAGAGCTTGTCCAGCCACTGCTCAGTTGTCTTCAGCTCAATATATCTGATGCTAACTAGGTAAGACTGTTTGGGGTTGCACACTCTGGTCCCCTTCACACTCATATACGTATGATTTAGGGCTGCAGTGAGACATGGTCATTATAGGAAAAAACAAGCCCTTATCTGGAAAAGATTGATTTTGCTAATTTCCTCTGTAAGGCAGCACTGTTAAAAGAGAAATCATGGGTCCCAGGCCAAGTGGCAGCTGGTGATTTTGCTGATAAAAACCACAAGTAATTTGGGGTCCTTAGAGTACTGTGGGCCAAAAGGAAAAGGCAAATCACTCTGCCTGTGCCCATTTTTAATAGAAAATTAATTTCTGGGTGTGAAAGACTCTGCAGCTGCCACAAAAACAGGCAAATGTGTTTTTTTTTTTTAAATAAACAAATAGTATATTTCAGCAACAAATTTCTCATTGTAACAGCTAACATATTTGTGGCTGTCAATTTTAGAAATATTTCTTTTCAAATGTCTTGGAGACACAAGTATTTGGGATTTTGAAGATAATACTATGTCCTTCTTCAGCAGGGAAGCATAACACAACAAAAAATGTGTAAAAATGCTTGTGTTAGATGAATGCTCAGGAAAAATACTGTGGCAATCACAGTGAGATTCTGAACATATTTTCCCAGCATTTCTGTCATTTCTCCAAAATATTGCCATTGTACATGCAGCCATTTTTACCACAGCTCATGGGACTTTGTGTAGCTTTTTAAGAGAATTCTTTCATCCCCCAGCCTCCTTTCCCCCGCCCCCCAGCCTCCTTTCCCCCGCCCCCCACCCAGAGTATTTTGGGGTCAAGAGTTCCTTTTGAAACCGTGAAACCTCTACACCTGACTTGGTGGTGTATACCTGTAATCCTAGCCATCTGGGAGGCTGAGGCAGGATGATCACAAGTTTGGGAACAGCCTAGGCAACTTAACAGCCCTTTCTCAAAATACAAATTTTAAAAAGGGCTGAGAATATAGGTCGGTAGTAGAGCACTTGCCTAGCATGGGTAAGGCCCTGGATATTATAATAATAATAATAATAATAATAATAATAATAATAATAATAATAATAATAATAAGGCCCTGGGTTCAAACCTAGTAGAATGATGATGAAACTGTGAAACCCTAAGGAAAAAACTGATTACAAGTAGAAATTGACATTTTATCTTAAAATATATCCAGGGAGATATTTGAGGGCAATTCAGTTTCTTTCTTTCTTTTTTTTTTAATGGTGCTGGGTATCAAACCCAGGACCTCACACATGCTAGGCAAGGCATTCTATCACTGAGTTATATTCCTGACTCTCCATTCAGTTTTTTATGTCCAACAATTCTGGCCATTTGTAGATTTTCTTTTTTTTTTGCAGTGTGTGTGTGTGTGTGTGTGTGCGCGCCAAAAACTCTTGGGACAGAAGGAATTCAGGTGGAGAAGGAAGTTGTAACTTTTTTAGTAGTCTCGTGTTAGATAGTAGTTAGTGATGAGCAGTGGCATGCAGGGCAAGGTCACAAATTTTCTTTAAGTTACTGCCAAGGCCAATGATGAGTACATAACCCAGAGGAAAACACCAGCACACAAACCTTGAGGATCAACAAACAAAACAAAGGGAGCCAGTGGGGGATACATCACGAAAGAAGGCTTTGTAGGACTGGCTCTTGACAGGACCCAGAAAAGTCAAGGTAAAACTTGAGTCATGGTCCAAGTGTCTCCTTCCATCTCAGAAGGCCCCCCTTCTTTTGTGCTGGCAGTCTCACAAAGGTAACCTCTGACCCCAGCATCCACACTAACATAGGACTGCCTTGTAGATGCAGCCCCCCTGGAGGGGATGGTCACTATGACAGTCCCAGAAGAGGACCTGCTCAGGTCAAACTCCACTGTGAAGTACGGGTAGGACACCTGACTGGTAAAGTTGCTAAAGGAGGATCCCAATTCTCAGGACTGTTGCCAAAAGCCCAGAAGCCAATCCAAGGAGGACATGGTTTTTATAAAAAGGAAAAGGAAGGTTTATTGCTTTGCTAGCAAAGGAGAAACAGAGAATGCCTGTCCCAAAGGCTGTGATTCAACCCATCTGCAGGAACAGGGGGCTTTTAATGAGGTGATTCAATTTTTACATCCCACCTGTTCTCCTCTGGAGTTGTAATTCACTTGTAAATTTGGGAGATAGTTTTTCCTGAGATCTTCTGGCACCACCCCCAAAGTCTGGATTGCTTTGTTCCTGTGGTGGGTGTGTGCTCAAGTATAGATAAATCTGCCTAAAATGGGGAAGGTGGTAATCCTGTTTTCCCTGAGATGAGGGATGGGGAGAGATTAGGGAGGAGCAGGGAGAGGGGAAGAGAAAGAAACAGGGCCATTTTAAAAAGAAGTTGCTGTGGCCCAGCAGAAAGGGTTATATTCAAAGCATAAAATAGACCACTGTAGCAGAATGACCATGAAACAGTAATAAAATCGGAGCTAGCCCTGTGCCCTTTGTGGTTCTCTGCCCAGAGGTGGCCCACTCTCTCTCTAGAGAGTTCCCTCTTGAGCCTCCCTCTTATCTCACCCTGCTCTCACTTGGCTTCCCTTTACCTTCACTTGCAATGAAATTCTCTTCCATGATTTTAGGTGTCTGACTCTAAGTTTTCTTTAATTGGAACACAAGAACCAAGGTTGGGAGCTTCTGCTACTCGCTCTCCTGTGACACTGTGACTTATTGTTGTTAGAAATAAGGAGGTGCCCCAAGAATTCAAACACGTGCTCCAAGGTGGGAGGGCAGGCAAAACTTTGCTGCTGGCAAATGGTCTTGATACCAGACCGAGCCTGGTTAGCAAGCGCACCTGGGCAGGCAGCCCACCTGCTTATATCTTGAACCTAACAGAGCATTGCCCTTCCCTCTGATTGGAGGAGTTGGGGGTTACAAGTTACTGCGATTGGCTAACTTTAGAATTAGGGCGGGCAAAAGAGAAGAGCTCCAATTGGTTTCAAATAAGGCTAAATACTAGATTTTTAAAATGAACCGTAAGACTTTGTATTTCTCACGATGTGGGTGGACCTATGTAACAGTAGCACTTAGACTTCAGAGTTAGCTCAGGGTTCCTGGACAGCCAAAGTAAAACAAAACAAAACAAAACAAAACAAAAACATCAATCTGGTTCGTGTTTGAAAACAATAAAAATTCCATTTTCTTTCTCCAAGGAAATGAAGTATTTCTTAGCACTCAATTCTTAAAAGAAAGGTTTTTTTTGTTTGTTTGTTTGTTTTGTTTGGTGGTACTGAGGATTGAGCCCAGGGTGATGTACTGAGCTACATCCCCAAACTCTTTTTATTTTTTTATTTTGAGACAAGATCTTGCATAGCTGCCCAGGCTGGCCTTGAATTTGTGATCCTCCCGTCTCAGGCTCAGGAACAGCTGTGTGCCACAAGTCAAGCAAATTAAGTTTTTAATGGGGAGCATCCTACAAATAAGAGCTGAGAGTTGTTAAAACAGTGTGCTCAGAAACATTGTTCCAGTTTGTTTGTTTACTTGTTCCTTCTTTTGATCTTTGCTTAGATATTTATTATGCACCTGCTGTGTGCCATACTCTATGCTAGATGATACAGCTACAATAGCAAATAAGACACAATCCCTTCTCACATAGTTGACTGTCCAGAATCTGAAGCAGACTCCAGACCATGGATCTGCTCCACAGGGCCAAGCTGGGCTCAGTGATGAGCATCCAAGGAGTGGGTTTCTCCATGTTAGCTGGCAGGTCGTAGGATTTATGGCCTTTGGCTTGATGTGTGGAGGCACAGGCCTGTGATCCCAGTGACTTGGGAGGCTGAGACAGGAGGAATGCAAGTTCGAGGCCAATCTGGGCAACTAAGTGAAGCTGTTTCAAAATAAAATAAAAAAGGACTGGGGTTATACTCAGTGGTAGAACATCCCCGTGTTCAACCACCAGTTCTGCAAAACAAACAAGCAAAAATAAACCATAAGTTGATGCATGGATAACTGCAGTGTATTCTAGCTTACAATGCCAAGAAGGTGCTGACTAGGACTAGGCAGTGGGAGTCAGGACTCCAGCTAGTTTGAGCAGGGCCGAGGTTATTCCTGGAGTGGGGAACAGAGATAAGTGACTTGTTAGTTACTCTTTTAGGGAAGGTGAATTCACCTAAAGACAATTTTGCTGAATGAAAGGCTATTGTAAGTATTTCATTTTATTATTTGTAAAGATTGAGTAATTCATAGAAGATAAGACAGTTTTAATAGTATATTAAAGGCATATGTGACTGGGGTGCAGTGCTTCATGCCTGTAATCCCAGTGACTCAGGAGGCTGAGGTAGGACAATCACAAGTTTGAGACCAGCCTCAGCAATTTAGCGAGGCCCTGTCTCAAAATGAAAAATTAAGAAAAAAAAAAAAAAGGGCTGGGGATGTGATTCAATGGTAAAGTACCCCTGGGTTCAATCCCCAGTACCAAAGAAGCGGAAGAAAAAAAGATATATGTGATAGTGAAGGTGGCTTTGTTTCATTTTATTGTGCTGACATTTTATGGAATATTTAATGTGTGTTTGCCCTGCTGGAATGAGAAGGACCTGGGGCAGAGACAGAAACACACTTCAGAACTTGGGCTGTTGGTCCCCAAGAAAGAGGAGACTGAGAGGCGGATGCGAAGTGACAGGGGAAGGCAGGGTAAGAGTGTGCTCACTGGAAGTATATTCATTAAAAAAATCTTGTTTTTCAAGTCATACATAGGATAAGGGGCTAATATTCAAAATATACAAGCAAATCAAGCTACTTAATAACAAGAAAACAAACAACTTAAAAACAGGTAAAGGAGCAGATATTTCTCAAAAGAAGACATACCAATGGGTATTTATGGAAAATGGCTCAACATCCTCATCATCAGAGATTAAAACCACAATGAGCTATCACCTTCCACCTGTTAGATTGGTTATTGTCGAAGGGATGAAAGGTAAGTGTTGGCCAGGATGTGGAGAAAAGGGAACACTCACCTACTGCTTGTGGTATTGTAAATTAGTATAGCTATCATGGAAAATGGAATGGAGGTTTCTCAAAAAACTGACAACAGAATTACCATATGATCCAGCTATTTCACTGTCTGGGTGTATACCCAGAGCAATTGAAATTGGGATGTTGGGGCTGGGGACATAGCTCAGTTGGTAGAGTGCTTGCCCCACATGTTCAATCCTCAGCACCACACACACACACACACACACACACACACACACACACACACAAATCTGGATATTGACGAGATAGCTGTATTCCTACGTCCTCTGCAGCATTGTTCACAATGGCCAAGACTTGGAAACAACAGAAATGCCGAATGGATAAAAATTCAGCTATTCAGCCTTAAGAAGGCAAGAAATTCCATCACTGGGGACAACATGGATAAACCTTAGAAGACATTATGCTAAATGAAATAAGCTTAGAAATAAGATTAACACAAAAAAAGACAAATACCACATAATCTCACTTGTACATGGAATCTAAAAAGATTGAATCCATAGAAGCAGAGCGGAGAAGGATGTCCCACGGGGTTGGGGCATGAGGTGGACAAGGAAAGAGGAGGTGTTGGTCCCAGGGCATAAAGTCTCAATTGGACAGGATGAATAGGTTCTGGTGATCTCTTGGCATGGTGACCACAGTCAATAATGTACTGTATTGTATATTTCAAAATAGCTGAGAGTGGAATTTCAATGTTCTTGCCACAAAGAAATAAATATTCAATCATTCCACAATGTATCCATGAATTGAAACTTGACATTGTAACTCATGAATGTATATAATTATTATTTGTTAATTAAAGATAAAATAAAATTTAAAAAAATGTATTCCTGAGTGTAAAAAAGTCTTAGAAATCCATTTTATTATGAATAATAATCCATATATTATGTCCCTTGTTTCCCCCACCCTCGTTCAGGCCATACTGGAAACTGGAAACATCATGAATCCATTGCTTCTAGGCAAGCCTCTCTGTTGATTCAGGCTCTGGTAACTGAGGCCAGAGGTGACATTTAGTTAGTCCAAGAGAGATGGGATGGGCCGAGCCATGCCTGGCAGAAGTGCTAGAGTAGGTCCCAGAGTTGTTCATGTGCTTTCTGTGGGCGTGCTTCAGTGCTCATCTGTAAGTTAGGCCTCTTCTGGAGCTGGAAGCTGGAATCTCAGTGCCTGTGAATAATTTGGCATTCAGAAGTATGAAAATAATCTCACTTATTTATGCACATAAGCTTCTATTTCTCACTACCAAAATGTTCTTGCTCACAAATGACTAACAATTTACAATTTTTATCTCGTTTTGTAATTTCAACACGTTGCATATGCTATCTGGTCCTCACAGAATGTGTTAATTTATCTGTACCATTTCTTATTTCCGAGAAGGTTTGAAGTAGTTTATAGGGGAAATTCAATAGAATAAAACACAGAGAAAGACAGATTAAAGGGAGAATAAAGAAAGGTGGATAAAGCCAGTGGTGCAGCCTCTTATTTTCCATAGGGTCATTTTGTAGTTGCTAGGGATGGGGTATAGCAGCCAAAAAGGAAAGGGAACCTCATTTATTAAAATAACGTGGTTGTGAGATTAAAAGAATAGGTGCTCAGGATTTTTCTTTATACTGATTTTTATACTGAAAATCAGTATAAAGAAAAATCTTTATACTAATTTTTCTTTATACTGTGGTTTTTCTTTATACTGAGACTTGAGAGACTGCTCCACACTATATTCTCATAAAAGGAACACAGTGTGTGACTCCTGGGCTGTGTCCTCCTGCACGGCACACAGAGCACAATGGCAGGTTTCTCCTGACCACATCCTGTAGGACCCTGCTCAGAGTCACACTGCAATACATTTCAATCAAGGCAGTTCTCTGGGGGCTGATGGTGTGGCTCAGAGTACTGGCCCAGCAAGTGTGAGCCCCTGTGCCCTCAATTCCCAGCACTGGAAAAAAAAGGGGGGGGGGCGGGAAGAGAAAAGAAAATGGGGGAAAAAAGGCAGTTCTCCAAGGGATAAGACAATGCAGTGTAGGTTTCCAGCTCCCCGACAGCTGGGCAGGATCCAAAGGCAACATCCAGGAATGGCTGGACTCTTGGTGTTCCAGGCATTCTGCCGTGAATAGTATTTCTTGTAATCTAGCATTTTCAAATGCACAGCAGAGAGCTTTGGGTTAGGTTCTTTGGCAGGAATCAGAAAGTCTATCAGTTGGCCCAGACGAAATCATTATCCTCATTTCACAGATGAAGAGACAAGACCTTGGAGAGGCAGATGATTGTCCAAGGTCACGTGGTCAGCGGTGGAGCTGGGACAATAGCTGAAATATTCCCCTCTTAGACTATGCTCTCTCAGTGGTTCCTCTCACTTCTCCAACTTAAGTAGACTTCTGTTACAATGAAGAGCTGGGGAAAATGATTAATTCTGTTAAGTTAATTAATTAATTCTTAAGTTAAAAAATAAAAAAAATGTTTCTAACATCCATATGTACTCCTTTCTTAAGATGTTGGCTAATTTAACTCTATAGCTGAAGTTTTACCCTGCAGTCCTTTGCTGTCCTTGTCTGAAGTTGGTGGTTATCATCTTTCTGTCCTTTTACTGTGTGTGATTTATATAAAGTGCATAGATGACTTGATAGTATATTTATCTTTTTGACCCCCATCATAATTTCAGCATACTATATATTCCGTGCTGATATTGGTCAAACATTCAATTTTCTCTGGAATAGTCTTCCCTTATATGAATAGGAACCATCATTCATTCTTTTTACCAATGAGATTAGTTTTTTCTACTTTTTTTACACTTCTACCATGAACATTCTCGAACATGCCTCTTTATGTATATGTGCAATTTCATAACATTTTTTAGTTGACAGACCTTTACCAAGTCTCCAACAGTTGCTGCTCCTTCTTGAGCATCAGGCAGATGTGAGAATTTCTGTGTTGAGTCTTCATGGCCAAACTGTGGGCCCAGAATGCCCTTTGGGTCCATTGGGGGACCCAGGCTGCTCTGGCTTCTGGTCTTCAGCTGCTCTCCCAATCCTTGTCTGTGTCTCTGCTTGATTCATTCCTGTTTTCAACTGTGACCTGTTTGGAGCACCGTTCATTTCTCCAGCACCCTGCCCCACCCACCCTTTACCCCACTTGTTCCCTGGAGATGACCTCACTTCTTATTTTACTGAGAAAAATGAGGTCATTTGATGAGGACTCCCTTCATTCTTCTTTGCTTCAAAACTCCTCAGCATTTCTACCCTGGAAAACAGTGAACATATTTTACAAACCACAAATTCTTAGAATGAATAGAAGAATCAATTTTGAAGAAAGGTCCTGACACACTAAGTCTTACCGGAAGCTACTCCATCTTCAAAATCCTTTTGACACAGAATTTAGATCCCTTCTGGCCACAGCCTTTAGTTTTCCCAGATGACTCCCCAGATCACTTGGTGCTGCACCCTGCATAGCTGAACCTTAGAAAACCGGCCAGGGGCAATGGGGGATTGAGAAAGACCAAGGAACACTTGTAGAGAGAAAGCTGGGACCAGGTGGGACACCATCCTCTGATGGAGGAACATTGACCCAGAGTTATTATATCGATTTAATCATCAAAAGTTTATTTGTGGGAAAGGTTCTTCAAGGTAGACAGACTTGAAGGTTGTGGCACTTGTGAGACATTGTGGTTATCTTATTATGTCCAGAATTCTCTATCCCTGGCAGCTGATGTCTGAGCTCAAGGCTAAGACTCTTATAGTTCTGTGCCTTTGCACAGAGCCTCCTCAGACAGGGTGTCACCACAGCAACTGGGCAATCTTGACCTGCACCTTTGCACAGAAAATTCCCAGTGCAAGTGTGGCCATAGCGACGAGGCAGTCAGAGACCATGATCCAAGTCACTACTCTCCACAACTTGACCTCAGAGAGATGTCAGTCCTGCACTTCATCTGTCTGCTCACCCTTCCAGTCTTCACATCCCTCCTTTCTAACTCTTCCTCCCTCAGCACTCACCCCATGCCTCTCTCCCAGACCCCCCTTGAGTTCTCCTTCTTCCTTGCCTCAATAATTCTCATCCTTGAAACTGTCCTTTACTTCTCCTGTGTTTGATACCCAGTTCCTATTTTTCTCATTTTTAAAGTTTATTGATTTAGTTATTCTATTTTATTGGAATATTCCCTCCCTTTCTTTCTTTATTTTTTTTTACTATTTTATTTTATTGATATGCTAGGGATTGAACCAGGGCCTTACATGTGCTAAGCAAGCTCTCTACCACTAAACCTCACCCCCTGCCCCACTTACTTTGTTGAAGTAACATCTCCAGTAGCTTTCTAAGAGTGAATGCACATAAGACATACATGTTTTGGAGACCTACATGTCAGGAAATGACTCCCCCCCCCGCCTTAATACTCAATTCAGACTTTAGGTAGAAATAGATTATAGGTTGAAAAGTTTCTATCAGAACCCCCACTTTCCCTCCCTCCCTCCCTCCCTCCCTCCCTCCCTCCCTCCCTTCCTTCCTTCCTTCCTTCCTTCCTTCCTCTTTCCTTCCTTCCTTCCTACAGTCTTACCTTGTTGCCTGGGCAGGCCTTGAACTTCTGATCCTTTTGTCTTAGATGCCTTGAGTAGCTGGAGTTATAGATAGGCATGTGCTACCACAACTGGCTCTCTCAGAACTTTATTAAAAAAAAAAAAGATTGTGGTAAAGTACACATAGCATAAAGTCTACTGTCTTAACCATTTTTAAGTGGCCAGTTGAGTGGCATTAAGCACATTGCTATAATTATCACAAACTAGTGTACATCTCCAGAGCCCTTTTTATCTTGCAAAACTGATTCAACATACCTATTAAAACAATTAAAAGTTAATTAAAACAATTAACTCCCCATTCCTACTTCTCCTAGCACTTGGTAGCTACCTTTCTACTTTCTGTCTCTATGTATTTTAGGTACTTGATACATTTTCTGAGGCTTTCTGGATCTATGTTGATTTCCCATACCAGGTTTTATAGTCTTGGAAATTTTCATCCTCAAGTGGGGTTTTTTTTTAAAGCTCTTAATTTTAGTATTGTGACTAGCATTTATTTATTTATTTATGATGGGGATTGAACCCAGGGCCTTGCTCATGCTAGGCAAGTGTTTTACCACTGAGCTATATCCCTAACTTCTAGCTTTTATTTTTTTTTTTAACTGCTGATTAAGAAACAATGTGGTATAAGATTCTGTCTTCAATCCCCAGTATACACAAAAAGAAAGAATGAAAGAAAAAAGGAGAAAGTTAATCCTAATAAGTTTATTCATGGTTTATATTAACTACCGTTTATATACTGTAGTACATCTCCTGCAGTAAGCTCTCAATAAATGTTGTTTTTGTAGATTTTAGTTTTAGGTGTTTTTCTGTTGCATCCCAACAACCACTCTTGAAGGAAAGCTTTATCAGTTTCATTCTACAGCAGTGTTTGTTGCAGAGGAGAGCATCTGGGACTTGGTCAAGGCCAGCGGAAGGCTGTTAGGGAGGTGGCTGCATTCCCACAGGATGCCCTCATTATGGGTTAAGTGGGTGGCTTAGCTGTATCATTGGTATTGAACTGTGAGTGACACTGCTGTCTTCTGAGATTGCAAGTCCAGCAGCATTATAAACTGAGAATTGTGACATGTTTTTCAAAAGTACAGTGAATTGATAGGATCGATTATTCTGGCCTTTTGTGGTGGTGGTAAGAATAAAGTGCCTGGGAGGGGAATTACCAGAGACCTTAAAAAATCACCTGGTCTGGGACTCTGTACCAGTTGCTTCTGATCAAATCATGGCAACAGGATAAATAACAGAAAAAGTTAATGGGGAAAAAAAATGAAGAAACTTACTACTAGTGTATTACCAACTTTCTGCTGTGGAGTTGTAAGCAGATCAAAGTTAATAACTGTCATTTGCTATGAATGACTTTGTTACTTAGCTGATCAAGGGGAGATTCTTTAACAATTCCTTGAAGGACCTTGTGATGCAGCTGAAGAATAGAAAAAAAGAATAAGGGAGGTGCCCCAGGAAAAATGCTGGAATTCAAATCACTGTTAAAGAAAAAAGTGAATGTACATAACTACATCCTGCCACTGTGTTCCTTCTGGTCAACCTTAAAAGATAGGGTAGCTACCTATTTCTCACTATTGACACAATGACTTTTCACTTGCTGTTAGACTGGCAGGGATTGTTAGCAAACTATCTAATAATGAGAATATGAAAGACCCATTGAGTTACCAAAAAGTTTGGGGAGTAGTTTTTAGAATTCTTTTTTTTTTTTTTTTTGGCAAGTCGGGGCGGATACCAGGGATTGAACTCTGAGGCACTCGGCCACTGATCCACATCCCCAGCCAAATTTTTAACAAACTCAGAGGCTTTTTCTAATACTTGTTCCTGGCTTTTTTCTCATTATGAAGATATAGATATGCAGGTTCTATAATATATGGTTTGAAAAACTGACCCCGAACTACATAATACCTTATTCCCTATTTCAATAAAAAGAAAAAAAAAAGAAATTTTATTGCAGTAGACATGGGTATTTATCATTTTAAAAATATGAAGATCAGCAAAAAGTAGAAAATAAAAATCACCCATAATGGCACTCATTGGAAATAACCTCCATTCAGATTTCTTTGAAAGCATTCCATTCATAATAATCCAAAGTAAATGCCAAGATTCTTTTAAAAAGGGAAATTCACCAGTGTTTTGAGGTTTTGTAGATACCACAGACCTATTAAGATATATTGCATAAGCAAACCACGATTGTTTCAAAATAGCATGTGTATTAATGTACATGAATTTTTAAAACACAATTCCCCATCACTTCATTTGATCTTAAAAGCTTTAATGCCAATACATTAATTCTTTACCCAACCTTTCCTTATGTTCCTGAAGAAGGTCCATTATTCACTTTTAAGAATAGCCTAATTTATTTTAATTCTAAACACTGATTTCTTACATAATTGTGGCAACATTTAAGTTGAGGCCAGCAGTCTGAGATCCACCTGAGGATGTAGCCCTGGGCTCCCCTCTAGAGTCAGAACACAGGGATGACTCAGTCCTGGGGAGTCTGGCTGACAGAGACCCTGTGACTCTGGGCCAAAACCTCACCCCTTTTTGCCTTCCCTTTTTAGTCTTTCTAGCTTCTCAATGTAAAGCCGAGAAATCTCCCCAGACTTATCTTCTCTACCCTGTTCCAGTTTTTGATGGGCCTTGTTTAATAAGTTAATTCCTCTGTGGAAATGTCAACTCTTTCTCTCTGTCATCAAATAAAATTGCATTGGGAATATCATAAAAAAAGATCTTTAATCAAGTCCTCATCACCACTGTAGCATGTTTTGGTAAATAATTATACTAAGACAGTATCTGGGCCAATGACACTTGTCATTGATCCAGTACTCAAAGTTTGGTTTTACTTTTAATGGATGTTTTTAGAAGTGCTAAGAAGTTCTTCAGGGCATAAAAATTATTATATTTTATTGACATATTTGCTAAAAAATTTTTTTACAGTAAAAATCAAACTGAGACATCTAGTTATCTTAAAGCCTGTTCTTTATTTTTGCCATTTTTACCAAATTTTTCCTACAGCTCTAATATACAATACAGTAAATTCCATACATCAGTCTAAATGGGAATATTTCTTAATTTGGTTATTAGCTTGTTATTAACTTATTATTTATTCTTTTGTTTTTATTTGTAATATAAATAGGAAATACTTTCATAAATGTTTTCTTATAAATAAGAAAATATGTATTATTTCCCCTATATTTGGTACTTTATATTTGATTAGTAGTGGCAGTGAGTGGTTTTCAGAGAAACTCTTACCAAGTTCAAGGTATCCAAATAATGCCAACGCTAATGAGATTTTTTAGAGTGACACGCTGTTTTAATATGTATAACTCCTGTCCTAGTTCAGTTAGGCTGCTCTTAATACTTGCCTAGTGTGTGTGAGGCCCGGAGTTCAATCCCTATTACTGTAAAAATTAAAACAACAACAACAACAACAACAACAACAACAAAAAACAACAGAACTGTATTTCTCTTGGTTTTATAGGCTTGGAAGTTTAAGATCAGGTTAGCAGCAGAGGCAGGGTTTAGTGAGGACCCACTTCCACATAGACAGCCAACTTCTCTGTAACCTGGCATGGTGGAAGTAGATACAGGTCTCTCTCCACCCTTTTTTAAAATAAGGGCACTGATCTCATTCATAGGGCTCCTGCCTCATGACATCATCTCTCAAAGGCCCCACCACTCAATACCTGGGGGTGAGAATTTCAATTGGAATCTTGAGGGAAATACAAATTCTGTCCATTGCAGCTGCTGATGGTCATATCTATCTCTACCTTCAAGTGATGGAGCAGGCATACCTTCTTGGCCACAGAGAATCCCCTACACTCCTCTCTTAGAGAATTGTGCTTCATATTGTATTTATTTGTTATTCTCAGTTTGGATTCTTTGAGATCAGCTTCTAGTACATAGCAATGTTTGTTGAGTAAATGAGTAAAAGAACAGCTGAGTGCGGTAGCGCATGTTTGCAATCCCAGTGACTTGGGTGGATGAGGCAGAGGATTTCAAGTTCAAGGACAGCCTGGGCAACTTAGAGAGACCTTGTCTCAAAATAAAGACAAAAAAAGCTGGGCATGTAGTTCAATGCACAGTGCCCCTGGGTTCAGTACCTAGTATTATTAAGAAAAAAAAAAAAAGGAATGAATGACACATGGCAAACTTCTAGCTATCTGTGGGAGTACGGTCATGTATTGATTTAGAGTATAAACCACCTAGATGCAAATCTTGGCTCTATTGTTTATTAGCTGTGTGTCCTTAGACAACTGCATATCATATTTGTGCATCTTAGTTGTCTTTTTGGTGGAGGGAGTACTGGAGATTGAACTCAGGGGCACTTAACCACTGAGCCACATCCCCACCCTTTGTATTTTATTTAGAGGCAGGGTCTTCCTGATTTTCTTGGGGCCTTGCTAAGTTGTTGAGGCTGGCTTTGAACTTGCAATCCTCCTGCCTCAGTCTCCTGAGCTGCAGGGATTATAGGTGTGTGCTACCATGCCCAGCTTCTTGGTTGTCTTCTCAAATGTGGGGATAATTGCAGTACCAAGCTCAGACAGTTCTTATAAAGGGTGGTATATGCCAAGTGCTTTGAACAGTGCCTATATATAGTGAGTGCTGCATAAGGTGGCTGCTACTATTGTTACTATCCCCCCTCCCCTTTAAAAATAGCCCTGGATAGAACAATAGGTATCCTTAGGAAATTCATTCTGGATTCAGTTTTTCTTCTGTGAAAATGAAGTAGTACTTTGTCTCCACTTTGGGTTTTAGGAGCTGGAGGATGTGGAAAGGGATAGTGAATGTCCTCAGTATATCACAAGGCTGAGGACCTCTGTCTTTCTTTGTCACCAGGCTACAGCTAGATATAATCAGGCCCTTGGGAACTAATAAGTTAATCTTTTTAGTTAGAATGAATCAATTCAGTAGAGCTACTCTGTTAACTCTGGCTGATTCTGATGCATCTTAATTCAGAGGGTAAGCAACTGAATTACTGATAAAGTTTATTTGGTAGATAAAATCTTTAATAACAGTGATCTACAGGAAAGATAATAAAAGGAGTGGTTTTGATAATAAACATTGGGGAGGAAGGGATGGAAAGATTTTTGAACTGTTTAATGATTTTTATCCTCTGCATATTTAAAAATAGTCTGTTTAATATTTAATATGACTGATTGTATCTAGCTGTTGGCCTCAGATTTATTTTTTGGTTTTCCCTTCAGCATTTTATTACGATAAATTTCTAGTTATAGCAGAGTTAAGGTATTTTACAGTATATGTTCACATATTCAACACTGTTTCCCCACCTCTGTTCCACCCTCACCTCCTCAATCCCCATCCTGCAGCTGGAGATTGAACCAAGGGCCTTTAACATGTTAGGTAAGTGCTCTACTCTGAGCCACGCCCCTACACACAGATTCTAACATTAACTTCATCCAATACTTGCTTGGTTACAAAGCTGTACGTCCATCTTATTTGATCTTGATTGATCGATTGTGGAACTGGGAATCAAACATAGGGCTGGGCACATCATAGACAAGTGTTGAACCACTGAGCTACATCCTAAGCCCTGTGCATACATTTGGTATATTTGGTTAATTTTATTCTAATTTTTTTTTAAGTTGTAGATGGGCACATACCTTTAATTTATTTTTATGTGGTCCTGAGGATCCAACCCAGGGACTCGCAAGTGCTAGGCGAGTGTTCTACCGCTGAGCCACAACCCCAGCCCAGGTTAATTTTATTCTTTAACTTTAAAAATTTTTTAGTTGTAGATGGACCCAATACCTTTATTTTATTTATTTATTTTTATGTGGTGCTGAAAATTGAACCTGGTGTCTCACACATACTAGATAAGCGCTCCACTACTGAGCCAGAACCCCAGCCCCTGTTTAGGGTTATTCTATTATTTAATTATCTTCTTGAGTGAAGTCATTATTTTATTCTCAGTCCCCAGAAATTAGTAGACACACACATACACACATCCAATGCTTTTTTAGAGTTGTGATGTAAGGAGTTTATTCGAAGAATTAAGATTCAAGGTGAAGGGCAGGGTGTAACTCAGAAACAGAGCACCTGCTTCTTCTGCATGAAGCCTTGGAGTCAATCCCCAGCACCACAAAACAAAACACCTAAGTAAGTAAGTAAGTAAGATTCAAGAGACTCAAGAGGCCAAGGGAGAAATGTGTAGGTGGAAAAATAAGTACTTGGGAAAATAATATAATAGATAGATGTAAGCTAATGCAGTCTCAGCTCTTGTTGCCAGTGAATGGCAACATTTATGGATCAGAAAAGGAACTAAATTAAATAAAATGTTTTGAAGAAAATTCTCGTGGTTGAAGGTTAACAACACACAGGCTAATGCCTAAGATACCAGTTTATGTCCACTTTGTTTCCTCTAGAAAGTTACTGAATTTCAGTTTCCTTTTCACGGCTGGTATGGAATCCACAATACTAGTTCTTTTGGAGTTCTGCCAGTAATTCCAAAGCGCTTGAATAGGTCACAGGGCAAAATCTTGATTGTGATTCAAAGAGAAGGCGTAGGTTACTTTGTTCCCCATGGACTGCGGAAACACTCCCAGAAACCTGTGTGCACTTCTTTTGGAGGGCAGTGTTTGCTTGTTGCTGTTTTCTTGTCAGGGTACATTTATCAGAAATGCAGAGCTGCGGAGTCACTAATGAACATTTCTCCCTTTTCACTTTCAGTTCACTTCTGTAACTGAGATGGACATGAGATAATCTCCATCGAGTCAAAAAATGGCATCTAGTCCTGACCTTCCCCACAGAAATCAACAGGCTGCCTTGGGCATTGACCATCTCCAGGTGTCACTGCAAGGTAATGAAGGTCCCATGGGGTAACACCCACAGACTCTGTGGAAAACTTAACCCTCCCTTCTTCACTAATCCTACTGCTTTCTCTCTCTCTCATGTTTTTTTTTTTAAAGATATATCTGTATTTTTCCAACTGTAGAACCCTTTCAGTCTGTAGCACTTAAATGTCTTTATTCCTGTCTGGCTCTCTGGGAATTTGATATCTCTGATTTCTTACTCTGAAAGTATGCATTTTATTTGCATTACCAATTGGTTAGCCATAGTTTGCTTGGCATTATTTTGTACTTTTTGCATAGCCTCTTTTAAATGCATATCCTTATTTTTGCCTATTCTGCCTCAATAGAAAGGACTATTAGTAATGTTATTTGGGAAGGATCTGTCAATCATGTGAATTCTGTATGTGCATCTCAAAGTACTGCTTTTTTTTTTTTAAGTGCTTTTTATGGAGTTTGGTAATTTGAAAAATTCCTTAGCCACTAGACTTTATGTTGTTGATAAAACAAATATTGGAATTGTAGAGTGAGTTAGTATAGAAGAACTAAGGCTATTGAAAAAAAAATCTATATTTATAAAACTATATATTTTAAAGTACTATTAAGATTATGGCTAGTACTATACAAATATTTAGGACAATACTTAAAAGTCATATTTTTTTTTAGTCATTTATGATAAGGATTCTAAGATGCTTTTCTAATATTTTCTTGATTAAAAATGTCTTTTGATTGATTAGCTTCTTGTCCTTGAGGTTAAGATAGAAATCTATAGATAATGGAATAGGTTATATCTATATCAGTCTTTTAAAAGTAAATACTATGATTTTGGGGGCTGGGGATATAGCTCAATTGGTAGAGTGCTTGCCTAGCATGCATAGGGCCCTGGGTTCAATACCCAGCACCACCACCAAAAAAAAAAAAAAAAAAAAGTAAATACTGTGATTTGTATAGAGTAAGAAATATGTATGAAATATGATATGTCAAGAGTTTTGCAATGTTTTGAACAACCAATAAAAAAATAAAAAAAAAAGAAATATTTAAGTTGTTGGGAGGTAGTATTTGAGGTAAGAATTTAAAATTTTTCTTTTTTCTCTTTTTTGGTAGTGGGGATTGAACCCAGTGACACTTAACCACTGAACCACATCCTCAGTTCTTTTTTTTATTTTATTTAGAGACAAGGTCTTACTGAGTTTCTTAGGGACGCTAAGTTGCTGAGGCTGGCTTTGAACTCAAGATCCTCCTGCCTCAGCCTCTAGGATTATATATGTGTGACACCATGCCTGACCTCCCAAATTTTTAATTTTTATAATACATCATAATATTCAGAAGTAGTTGGAATCAAATTTTCATTTAAATAAAAAAATAGTGTGCTTGTTTTTTTTCTGTAGCGTTTTGGCTAAAATAAACAGCTAGATCTAAAGTCTAGTGGTGGCTCTGCTGCTTAGTGGCTCTTTGAATTTATACAGGAGACTTCTTTTTTTGAACCTCAGTTTCCTCATTTGCATAATATGGATGAACATGCCCTCATTGCAGTTTTCCCAAAGAGAAAGAGACACAAAGGGCACAGCACAGTGCCTGGCACAGAATAAGGACTCCATAAATGTATTGTCATTTCTTTTTCTTTTTTTGTGTGTGTTAAAAGTGAAATTTATTATAATATAATAAGTGCAAGTGTCATGGTTGAAAATGCCAGTTAAAATTACAAAGTATTTAAATAATTTTCCCAATGTAAATATTGCAAATGACAACTTCAACAATTCTGTGTGTACACGGAATATTGAAAACATGAAATCATGCACAAGGCCAAAAAACAACATTGCACATTATTCTTTTAGTTATCACTTTTCTCTTCTGGTTCCAACATCACACCAACAAACAAAGGGTGTGCTAATTACTAAGATTACAAACCTCAAGGTGGAAGTGCTTTGTACACATGTCAACTGCCACATTAATGTTTTAAAACCATCGGCTTTCTTCTTATCAAGTGGTTCTATTTCTTATATTTTCTTTTCTCAGTGGGTTTGTGGACAAAAAGATGAGCTAGAAAAACTATGATTATAAGATACAACATGACATGTATTTCCCATAATTTATTTAAAGGTGGCATAAAGTTTTGAATGAAGTGCCATTAAGTATATTAACATGTAAATAAACTCCAGCAGTTCACTTTTGGCTTGCTTACTTGGCTCCAGTATTTCTTGAGAAAGGAGAAGGGCAGAGCCATCAAGAAGAAAGGGCAAATCAGAACTGCTGAGGAGTTGGGATAAGGTAGCATTAGGAAGGGGTTAGGAAGAAGTGCAAGACTAATAAGGGAAATTTAAAAGTGATGCCTATCTCTTCTTCTCTCCTCATAATTAAAGCAGGGACTGGTTCCAGCCCAGCCTTCCTCTCCTGCATGCCAGTGGGGCTTGGGTTATTTTGTGCCCTAGCACTGTGAAAAAGGCACCGCCTTTCAGATGATGGACATATCTGCTTCCCACTGAAAACACTTTCCACAAATTTGGGAAATAGCCCATATATTACAGTTTGGAACAGTTCACAAACACCAAAGAGAGTCTGAACTCCTCCTCACATAAGGGCATTTTTTTCCCTCAAATGAGCAGAACTCCTAGAGAGGGTAAGTGATCGATCCAAGGGGAAGACAAGGAAGCTAGCTAGGTATGATGTTTATAACAAAGTTTCTCAAACTCTAATGTGAATATGATTCACTCATCAAAATGCACTGGGTCTGGGTGGTGGGCAGAGGAGCTTCAGATTTTATATTTCCAATAAGCTAGGAGATGCTGGTGCTCTTGGTCTGTGGACCACATTCTGAGAAGCAAGGGTCTACAACACAGAGGGAGCCAAGTTTTTCTGAGCTATAAAAGACCTGCTTCAGTGTCTTCACCTGTCTAAGCACACCTCCACACAAAAGGTTTAGGTGGCCTGTACAGATGAGCAGCTGTTTGGCTATGTGAACAGCCAAACAAATAACATAGTTCAACTTCAGTAAAAATAGTGGTCCATTATCTAGGAATAAAACTAATCTTTTACTTAGGAAGTCTTCCTTAGAGTGATCATGATATAAAGGTATAAAAAACCCAGCATATTAAATCCCATAGTAAAATGCCACGGGTACACACATATACATACAGTACAAATCTTAAGAAATACAGTGTTCTCTATCAAAATAAAGTGCTACCATGGCTCCCAGCTAAAATCATCTCCTCTTCCAAATACCAGGAAAAAACCTTGAATTGTAAGAAAAATGACAGTGTTGCCTGCAGCACAAGGCCACAGGCTTCCTATTTGATCACAGCCACACGTGCAAGAATAACAGGAAATCCAAAGGCAGAAACAACAATTCCAGTAGTGAAGAAATATGCACTGCTAGTTGTGTTACAGTCATATGTGACTCTTTTGGAGATGAAATGGGGAATAGGGGAGATGGCATGGAAAATCAGGACAAAAAAGGGAGAGTATACACCATAATCCTCCAAGGCACATCCCAGCACAAGAAAAGTCAGCCCAGTAGCCCCAGTGAAGGATAACGCCACAAGAGCTTTAACGCCCGCCATGTCTCCCGAGCTAGCGTCATTTCTTTTTATATATTTATGGCCACAAATCTTTGTGTTAAAATCTTTGTCCAGGAACACCCAGCTAGAGCAGAAACCTCCTGGTATATAGGAAAAATTTGTAAAACAGGAGTTTTGATACTACTGTTTTTTTGTTTTTGTTGTTGTGTTGTTTTGACACGTCTCTTCAATGTCTTCCCAACACTCACAGGACGGGTTTAGACTTCTTGGTGTAGGCACAGGTCCTCTCTGATCTGGTGCTTGCCTTTCTCTCTGCTGTCATCTCCCACCACACCTCTGTAGGCACACTGTGTTTTAGCCCCCACATTTTTCCAACGGGCATAATCTCCCTTGCCCAAGAGTGAGTGTGTTTGCTCAGGTTGTTCTCTTGTAGCCCTGACTTCTTCTGTAACAATGGAGTCCAACTCATCCATCCCAGGGTCAGCCAGCCTCAGCCTCCTCAGCCTGAGCTCTTCTCTGTGAGGCCAAAGTATGTGCTCCCTCTTTTTCTTATGTCTGTTTCAACATTCATAGTATTATAATTATTGTATTTAATAATACTTTGTTCACCACTACAGAGTGAGCCTCCCATAGCATGTTCTAGCTTACTAGCACTTTTGCATTATCTCATGGGATCTACTTTCTTTCACTTGATCTTTACAACCATATGACAAGGTTTTATATGTTTGGTGAACAGAGATGCTGTGGCTCAGGACGTCTGAATTCTCTTCCCAGAGTCACACAGCTGATGAGCAACTAGGTTTTGACTTGGAGTATAGTTTTCTTTTCACTGTATAGCACTCCCTCTGACACACTTCAAAGAACAATTTGGTAGGCATAATTTCCCTTCCACCTTTCTCTGAGAGTCTATTAAGTCTCATCCTTACTCTCTTCTGTCTAGAGCAAACTTAAATCTAGAATGTGGATGGACATCTTCAGCTCACCTTAGTGATCTCAGGATTATAAATTGCTCAAAATAATTAGCAAATTACTAGAAATATAGTGTGCTTTGGATTATAACTAGGTCATACAACGTGCTTTACAATAGAAGACTAGTATGAGCTATTTAGCAAGGAAAATGTCATATCTAGGAACTAGCCAGTCTGAGTAATTTACTTACATGATGTATTTCAAGGATCATAGTGCCTGATGCATCATCCATGGGGAAGAAGTGGGAAGCCTTACTGATCCTTGGGGTAATTTGAGAATGGAGGTTTTGTGTAATTTGAGAGGTTCAAGATCAATGCTCATAAGAAAGTTTTCCCCCCATTTTCATTTCATAACATTTTTTGGTTTTGTTTTGTTTTAAGAGGCAGATAGAGGTAGTATGATGGTCTAATTAAGTTATAAAGCCTACTTTATTTGAGCAAAACTTCATCTGAGGTGAGGGAATTGTGACCACACCTTGGCTCAGAATAATGCACTCAAAAAAAAAAAATTAAAATGCCTGAATTGAAATGTGGTGATTCATCATTGATAAGCTGTGAGAACAGGTATCCCATGTGTGCAGGGACTGAAGGCGGGCGGGCCTGAAAACCAGGGGTGCTTTGTCAGTAAGCGATTTCCTCCTTTTTCTTCATTTTTGTTTTGTCTTTGAGAAAATATTTGTATAAAGGGATTTGGAGGTACTTTTTGAGGGTGATATTTAGGTTCTTTGGTCTAGCAGGGGGAACATTTGAGTGGTTAGGAAGAAAAGGGAATTGTATTTATGCTTTTGAGTGCGTTGATGTAAAAATTGAATTTTAGTTCAGGGCATTTTGTCTTAATCTAAATGATCCACATTTTAAACAAATTTAAGGTATGGAAATTTAGACTATTAAAAGACATTCATTATAAGCTGGGAGAGTGGCCCATGCCTGTAACCCCAGTGGCTTGGGAGGCTGAGGCAGGTGGATTGTGAGTTCAGAAGCCAGCCTCAGGGGGCTGGGGTTATAGTTTATAGTTGGAGGGAGCACTTGCCTAGCATGTGTGAAGCCCTGGGTCCAATCCTCAGCACCATACATAAATACATACATACATAAACCAAAGGTATAAAAAAATCCAACAACATTATTAAAAAAAAAAAAAACAGCCTCAGTAACTTAGCAAGGCCCTAAGTAACTCAGCAAGACCCAGTCTCTAAATAAAATATAAAAAAGGCCTGGGGGTGCTGGGATTGTGGCTCAGTGGTAGAGTACTTGTCTAGCATGTGTGAGGCACTGGGTTCGAACCCCAGCACCACATAAAAAAAAAGCTAAATAAACAAAGGTATGGTGAACATCTACAACTAAAAATACTAAAAAAAAAAGGGGGGGCCTGGGATGTTTCCCAGTGTAAGGGCCCCCAGGTTCAGTCCCTGGTACTCCCCATCCCCACCAAAATGCATTCATTATAGAATCTTTAAATTTTTCCATTTGGATTTGTCCCTTGAAAAAGTAGTGTTTCTTTCCCCCTCTTTTTAAAAATATTTTTTTAGTTGTAGATTGTCACGATGTCTTTATTTTTATGTAGTGCTGAGGATTGAACCTAGGGCCTCACAAGTGCGAGGCAAGCACTCTACCACTGAGCTACAGCTCCAGCCCTACTTCTTTCCCTTTTATCCTATGGAAATAATTACTGCATATTTTGTCTGAAACAATATTTTATGGTCATAAAAGGAAATAATTTATGTAACACAGCAAATTATTTTGTTTTTAAAAATGATGTAGGTAATGCCTTAGAAAATCAGCATCTAGCTGCAGAATGTTATCCTGAATTAGACACTGAGTTAGTGTCTAATTACCTTTACCACCACACAAGAAGTTACCTTTCTTGCAATCCTGCCAAGAGGCTGGTGAATGGTTAACCATCTGCAAGGATCTGTATAAAAACATGTTCAGCCCAGTTATTGTGTCATTTCAGATAATATGCATATCTCATATTCAGTGCTGCTGTCACCTAGATGATGTATTGTAAAACACTGAAAAACCCTCTGTGTCTTGTGGGTGGATATCATAGCGTGGTAGGGCTCCACAGTGAAATGTGAGTCTCTATAGTTAGGTTATTATCCATTTAAATATATTCATTATATACTGAGTATTCATCTGAAGGGAGGCTTTCACTTTATTTCTTATTTGGAATAACATTAAAAATTATCTATCTGGGAAAAAATTATCTAGCTGGATGTAGTGGTGCATGCCTGTAGTCCCAGTGCTTTGGCAGGCTGAGGCAGGAGGATCACAAGTTCAAAGCCAGCCTCAGCAACTTAGCAAGACCATAGGCAACTAAGCAAGACTCTGTCTCACAATAAAAAATAAAAAGTGTTGGGGATGTGGCCCAGTGGTTAAGTGTTCCTGGATTCAATCCCCAGTACCAAAAACAAAACAAAACAAAAAATACCCTAGAAAAAAAATTATCCAGGTTAAGGATACATAATTAAAATTAGATAGGAGGAATAAATGTCAAGATACTGATTGTACAGCAAGGTGACTATAGTTAATGATGATATGTTGTATTCTTAAAAAATGTAAACAGAATGGATGCTATACTCTCACAAAAATGATAACTGTATGAGGTTTTGCATCTGTTAATTATCATATTTAACCATTATATAATGTACGTGCACACAGCTTGGTGTAGTGGTGCATGATTGTAATCCCAGCAGCTAAGGAGGCCGAGGAGAATTGCAAATTCAAAGCCAGCCTCAGCAATTTAGCAAGACCCTGTCTCCCCCACTTCAATTTTTTTAATAAATAAATAAATAGGGCTGGGGATGTGGCTCAGTGGTTAAGTGCCCCTGGGTTCAATCCCTGGTATCCCCCCCAAAAAAATCAAATCATATTGTACGTGATAAAAACACACAGTGATCTCTGTCAATTAAAAATATTCTACTTTTGGAGTAAAAAACATTATCCAGATTTAGTAGGTTAGGTTGAAGCATCATAATGAGACATAATGTTTAATTTACCATGACTTACAAAATGCTGAAGGCCAACTATGTGCAGGGCGCTGAGTGATAAGGGTACAAAGGAAACTAGATCAAGCACTTTTAAAAAGCAAGTTTTCCTTTGCCTGTGGATGCCATGTGGAAGTGCCAAGGATGCAGATCCATCACTTTACATTTTGGTATCTATCGTAGAATTCCAGCCAAAGTATAGCTAGCATTGTTGTCTGGGTTATTTTTTCATGTTTCAATTTTAGGGAGGTAAAGAATAAAAATTGAATTCATATCACATTATTTGGAAGATGAGTGATGTATTCCAATCATTGTTTAAAAAAAAAAATCAAAATTTGATCAAGGCTTCCCTGGGGTTTGTTGTCTTCTGACTTAGCTCCTTGTAATTGCTGCTTTTCCTGGGGTTTTTGAATATCACTTACTTCAATAATCCTGAATTACTCCATGTGCACATTTGGTGCCCTAAGTATAATACTGCCATATCTTTTATGGCCAGTGAAATTTCTGAATATTTTAGGCCTTCAGTAAACAATTGCATAATGAATAATGGAGTGGCCATTCCAGTATAAAACACAAAGTCCTATAAATTATCCTGAATTAAAAGAATCATTCAATGTTCAGAAAAACTGGCAGGTTAGGATGGAAACACAGATTTCTTTAGACATGAGTCAGTGAGGTATTGGTATGTTTAGTATCATGTTTCTAAGACAGACTCTGTTCTACCTGTGGCTGTGAATGAATCCCTGTGACGTCTTAGAAAAAGGAACTGGATTAATAAAAAAAATCTTCCAAGTGGAATTTTTATCCCTTTGCAAGAAAATTTCTGGGTGAAATTTTGATGGAAATGGTGCATGAGGGGTAAGAAAGAGATGTGTATTAACAGTTAATAATTTTGGTTCCCTAACCAGTTTAGACTGCTCAATTATTATGTGTAAAAGCAAATCACGCCTGGGGTCTGTTTTGGCTGGTTGGATGATTATTACACCCAGAGAAAACAATCAAGTTACAGTCCTTCACTGGCTATCAGTGTTGTACCATAATAACACAAAGCTTCCAGGAAGTTCTGATAATCGTAGTAGTTGATATCGTCCTTTGCTGTGTTTTCTTGGAAGATTGTTTGCCTTGGCATTATAAAGCTTTATCATCTTTAAAAAAACACCAATTAAGTGAAAATAAAATAAGAGCTCTTGTGGTGTTTGTAGTATATAGTAATTTTCAGGAAAAAGATAGATACATATGTATATATTATTATTTTTTCTTAGGTTGCATGTTTGATTTTGGCTTCTGGGAACTTTAGTTCTGTTTCTGCCAGGAGTTTGGAGATAAGATTATATTATTCTGGGTCAGTTACATTTTGAAAACTAGGGCAAGATAAATCCAGGGTCATTTAGAGTCCTGTTAAAGTGGGTTAACAAAGATCTCATTCATTCCTTATAGAAATAAAAAAATCCTTTTTAATTAGCCCCATGAGAGATAGAAGATTTTCTGAGCTTTTGTGTATGCATCTGTGTTGGGCAGGGTTGTAATTATTCAGAGTTTGAAGTAGTGTATCAGAAAAAAAAATTAAAGTTCAAAATATCACTTTGAAAATGGGGAATTAAGAGGCTAATGTAGTTTATTAATTTATAAGCATTTGATGGGTTTAGTCTGTGATCTAACATTCTGAAATTTGGAGGGCATTCTAAGTGTGCCCTTAGATAACTTTTGTGATCTGATTTCAACATCAGCAATTATAATTTCTCTGAACGACTCCATTTTTTCTAAATCATTCAGGGAAATTTTGATAAAAGATAACCACATTTGTTGTTTTTAACATATATGAGAATGAGAGTTTAATACCACCATATATTTGTAGAGTCATGTTAAAGTGGTAGATGAAAGCATATGGATGATTTATAAGAGAAATGGAATATTTTGAAGTTTTTTAATAAGTGTATCTTTGGAGGAGAGGCATTTTATTTTATTTTTATGTGTTTATTTTCCTGGTATTGGGTATTAAACCCAAGGGCACTCTACCTCTGAGCCTCATCCCAGCCTTTTAATTTTATTTTTTTTCCTTTAATTTTGAGAGAGAATCTCACTAAGTTAAGGGCACCAGCCAGTTGCTGAGGCTGGCCTTGAATTTGTTCCTCCTGTCTCAGCCTTCTGAACCACTGGAATTACAAGTGTGCACCACTGTGCCCTATAAGAGATATCACATTTTAATGAATAATCTGATCATTGAGGTTCTGTGACGTATGTTGAATTAGCATGGGAAGAAAATAGCAGAAAAAATACTCACACATTCTTGCTGTTGGCTTGTGGGGTGAGTAGCCCTCACTAGTCGAATGTTTGTTTTTTTTTTTTCTTGCCTTTAACTGCACAAGGGCTTACCTTTTGCATCAACAGTGTCATATTACAAGGTAAAAGGCTCATGGATCAAATGCAGGACAAAACAACCCTTTTCAAATTTGAGAATATTTTAAGATCTTTCCAAAACATTGGAATTGTTAGCCTTTTCTTCAGTTAAGTAGGATTTTAAATAGTGGGGATGAGTTCTACCCTGTAGTTCTGCTGTCTGTCTCATTCTGTATGTTTTATTGCCCAAACTTCCAGGAGGTCTTTTCTGGGGATGTAGTTTAGTGATAGAGCACTTGCCTAGTATGCATGAGGCCCTGGGTTCAATCCCCAGTACTGCAAAAACAAAACAAAACAAAACAAAAAAACTTCCTGGGGGTTTGATGTTTTCATTAAAAAATATTTCAGAAGTACAGGTCAATTCACATTTACCATTTTATTACACTAAATGGTCAATTTTTATGAGTACAGATGAATCTGTCCTTTGATTCATTCTTGCAGCATGTTTCCCAAGACCTACTTTGTGTCATGTACTACTTCAGGTAAGAAAATACTAAGGTGAACAACTCCAGTAAGCTTCACAAACCCTTGGTGCTTATGTTTAACTTAGGAAATTTCTCTCTATATATGTTTTCAAGAAAAATATCAGCATGTGGTAAGTGCTAAATGGAGGATTCAAGTGGGTTTATGTGGGCTGGGGGTGGCTCAGTAGAGTGGGTGATTTCTTTAACTGCAGAGGGACAGTTTAGGACTGATTGAATAACACTAGGGCTGCTATGCAAAGAGTAGGGTAAGAGCATTCTGGTTTAAGGCAGGAGATCAAGGAAAAGCTGAAAGGTAGAGGGAAGCTTGGTGAATTCAACTTGCAAAAGCAGCCTAGTGTGGCTGGATTGTGTTGGCCTGAGCTGGTTTTGAGATGCAGGCTAGGCAGAGCTGAGCCAAGCAGATTCAACAGCTGTCCAGGAGACGTGTACTGGGAAACCATTGGAAGGCTTCATTTTTAATTTTATTTGAAAAAGGGTCTTGCTATGTCACCCAGACTGGTCTTAAAACTCCAAAGCTCAAGAGATCCTCCTGCCCCACCCAGACTCCTGAGTAGCTGGCTCCATAGGTACCTGTCACCATGCCTGCCTAGATGGCTTAAATTAGAGGAGTAATATGATCTGGTTACATGGGAGAATGAGGAAAACAGGAGAGCCAATTATGATGCTTTTGTGGGAGTTCAGATAAGGTATTATGGTAGTTTGGACCAGGGTTATAGCAATGGCATAACCAATCAGGGACTTTTTAAGATATTTGTGAATATTGGGGATGTGTGGGGTGAGAGCAAAAGACAAATTAGGGAGAATTTCTCTTTTGCCTTGAGCAGTTGAGAAGTTGTTGTAATTTATTGTGATGAACAATACTGGTAGATGAATAAGTTTTGGAGAAATCAAGAGTTTATTTCTGTCACAGTGAGTGTGAGATGCTTCTTTGATATCCAAACGGAGAAGTCAAGTATATAGATGGTTGTAAGTGTCCAGAATAAGGGAGAGGTAGAGATTCGGAAGACCACAGCACATGGCTACTACATGGGCATTCACGGCCCTGGACTGACTGGGCGAGATCATCTGTGTGGTGTTTAACAAGAGCGGACCTTTTGGATGTGTTAGTGTTTAAAGGTCAGGCAGAAGGGGAGAAGCCAGCAAAGGACACTGAGAAGGAGTACCAGGGACACAAGGAAAAACAGGTGGGTGTGATGGCATGGAAACTCTAGATGCCAGGGCTTCAAGAAGGAGGAGTGGCCCACCTGTTGAAACTATAGAGCTCTTGAGTAAGGTAGATAGGAGAACACTGTGTTGGGGCAATCAGGCTTGCTGGTGGCTCTGATGAAGTTAGCTACCTTTGTAAGTGGTGGGAATGGAAGTCTGACTAGAGTGGGCCTCAGAGAGAATGTATGAGGAAGTAGTAAGTTAAGGTGGTGACTTAATCAACACTTTAAAGCAATTTTTCTGCGAAGGGGAACTGAACTATCAGGCCCAAGATGAAGAGAGATGTAGGATTTTTTAAGGTAAGAGATACCCATTCCATTACTGGTCATGCTTTTTATAAGCATAGGTTAATTTATTCTTAGAGTCCTGTTTGTTTCTTCATTCATTATGCAACAAATATTTTCTAACACCTCTTATATATAAGGCACCATGCTGAGCACACAGGGTGGTACATAGCACATGCTCTTCTAAAACTCACCCTCTGGTTATAGGGATTCACACGAGTACACATACTCATACAGTATCATGTGGTGTGTGCTGCAAGAGAGAGAAGGCTTGGTACTGTGGAAGTATGGAGCAGGGGTACCGAACCCAGACTTGGGAGTGTGGGATGGCTTCCCAGAGGAAGCTATTGATTCCCAAGCTTTGACCTAAATGATGTTAACAGACATGCAGGGAGAGGATGAGAGGAGTGCTTCAGGCGTAGGATGGGCGGATGCAAGGCCAGAAGGTCAGACTGAACATGGCATACTCTAGGAGAGGGATGTTCAGTGGGACTGAGGACCAGAGTGGGAAGGAGAATGTGAAAAAATAAGGCACTAAAGGGCTCTACAAGGACTTGAAACATGCAGGGGTTTGGAAGTTTTTCTAAGACCTAGGAGGAACAGTTGCATGATTTTGAGTAAAGACATACTTAAAGACGTTCTGGTTCCAGAAATCCCCCAGGCTGCAGGATTTGTCTCTATGGGAATGAGTGTGGAAGTTGAAAGTCCAGTTTAAGTCTATTATGGGGTCCAGCTGAGAGAAAATGGTGTCCCCGATCTAGAGGTGACAGGTATTCAAGAGGGAATTTTTTGGTTGAGTATGGAGGAATCAGGGAGAGGAAAGTATCAAAAATGATTCGAGTTTATTCTTGGGCAAATGAATGGATGATGGAACCATTCACTGAAAAAAAAAAAGTGCAGGAGAACAGCTTTGGTGGAGGAGGGAGTTAGTGAGAGATGATGACACTCTGGAAATGCTGAGGGTGAGGTGTCTATACAATAAGTAAGTGGAGGTGCTCAGAAAACAATCTAATGAAGCTCAGGACAAATAGACACTGGGCTGGAGGTCAAGGTTTGAGAGTCATTAGTATATAAATGGTAATTGATTCCATCCATTGGAGTAGATGGAAATATCTCAAAAAAGAGTAGAAAGATCTAGGAAGAACGTTAGAGATAGGAAAAGCAAGACAAATCTGTGCTAGAACCTGAGAAAGGTGTTCAGAGAAGTCGGAAGAAAACCAGGTGAACGTGGCATTATAGACTCCAAAGATGAAGAGTATTTCAAGAAGGAGAGGGTAGGAGATGAGTCAGAGGTTTTAAAATCTCTGATAAGTCTTGAGATGCACCTATTAGGTTCATCGATGGCTGTGTTGTATGTGGCCTACCTGAGAATTCAGGGGAATGACCTGTCAACCCAGCTTATAGTAAGTTGAGAAGTGAGTAATAGGTAAGGAAGTGAAGACAAAGTTTATAGACAACTCCTTGTGGACGTTTTGGGTTTGAAGGAGCAGAGAGAAAGAGGGTGGTAGCTGGATTGGCCATGGATTTGATATTTCAGCCAATTTTGAATTGTAATGAAAAGAATATGAATTTTTGAATTAGATACACCTGGATTTAAAGTTCTTCTGCATGAGATATGAGATCTAGAGTGCATTAGGAGACAGAGCAGGCTTTCAATAAATGTTTTTTTTTGTTTAATATTTTTTTAGTTGTTGACTTTATTTATTTAGTTGGACCTTTATTTTATTTATTTGTACATGGTGCCGAGATTCAAACCCAGTCCCTCATGCATGCCAGGCAAGCGCTCTACCGCTGAGCCACAACCCCAGCCCTCCAAAAATGTATTACTGTATGGGTGAATAGAAATCCTTCATCTTTTGGGAGCAACAGTTTTCTCACCTATGAAGCGCCCACTTGAGCCAGGCACGGTGACGCACGCCTGTAATCCCAGTGGCTTGGGAAGCTGAAGCAGGAGACACACGTGTTCAAAACCAGCCGCAGTAAAAGTGAGGCACTAAGCAACTCAGTGAGACCCTGTCTCTAAATAAAATACAAAATAGGGCTGGGGATGTGGCTCAGTGGTTCAGTCCCCAAGTTCCATCCCCAGTATCCCCTTGTCCCCCACCCCCCACCATGCCCACTGGAGCCCTTATTGGCAGGCTTTTGTGAAGTGTCATGGTTCCTTCCTCTGAATTCCCACTTCTTCCTGGGCATGTCTTGCTTCAGCAAGCCTGAGCTTGAGTTGTGTCAACTCTGAGATATTAATCTCATGTATCTCAGTATACCTCTCTTATACTGTATAGCATCCTAAGACACTTGGCTAATCTGAGATGACCTGATCAGTACCAGTCTCCTCATCAGCTGCAGGTTCCTTGAGAGTGGGGGCCATGTCTGACTTTGCCTCCTGTTTTGCCTGGAGCACCTCCTTCTGTGCTTTTTGAGCTGTATGAAAGTGTCAGGCTCCCTTGTCTTGATTTTTCACAAGGAAAGCATTCACAATTTTATGTGGAAAAGAAGAGAGGAGGCAAAGAGTAACACATATGTGTTAAAAGAAATGGAGTCATTTCTTGATTTATTCATTCCTCAGATATTTATTGAGCAACTCAGGTGAGTCAGAAGAGGGAGAGGCAGCACCCTGATTCTAGCCATTTCATCTGTATTCCAGGCTCATTTTCTTGGGCTAGAAATATCAGATTTGCTTAGTCAGAGAGCCAGGAGCTATGTTCCAGGGAGGCTAGAAACAAAAGCCTTAGTGTGAAAAATCTCAGGTGTTTATACAAGGGTGTGGCCTGCTCCTGTGGCTGAATTCCACATGCTAAGGCTCAGGAGAAATCACTGTTTGTATGTCATATATTTTCCTAATGAACGAAACACTTATATCTCTCCACTGATTGGGAAAAATAGCAACAAACTCCTGCTCCCTCTTCCCCCAGCTATGTAACACTCATCCAACAAGTATTTTCTGAGCTCATAGAGCGTGGAAAGCACTGTGGGAGGTGCTCCAGGCAAAACAAGAAGGAAAGTCAGACATGGCCCCCGCTCAGAGGGAGCCTGCTGCTGATGAGGAGACAGATATGAATCAGATAATCTCAGATATTAGCTAAATTTTTGGGGAGCAGCTTTATTACAATATAATCTGAGATAAAATGCATGAGCTGGAGATTTAGCTCCAATGGAACTGGAGGAATGCTTGCCTAGCATGTGTGAGGCCCTGGGTTGGACCCCTGGTACTGCATGCAGAATTTTCACATGCCATACCATTCGATTCACTAATACAAGTGTCTAATTTAATAGTTTTTAGCATATTCATAGAGTTGTCCAACTATCACCATGCTGGATTTTAAACTATTTTTTCACCTCTAAAACCAAATGCTATAACCTTTAGCTATCAGCACCCCCAGGTCCATTTCTACCACCAGCTAATCTACTTTCCATTTCTATAGGTTTCCCTATTCTGGACATTTTATAAAAATGGAGTCATGTAATATATAGAATTTTGTGACTGGTTTCTTCTACTTAGCAGAATATTTTCAAAATTTATCCATGTTATAACTAATATTTATTGTGTAGACCAAGTATAGTCTATGCCAGGAATTGTCAGACTTTTATTCTGTAAAGGGCAGGTAGGAAATACTGGTGTTGAGTCCCACAGGGTCTCTGTCTTAATTACTTTGTCATTGTAGATGAACAGAGCTGCAGGCAACAGGTAAACCAATAGTGTGTCTATGTTCCAATAAAACTTTATTTACAAAAACAGGCAGCAGATCAAATTTGGCTTGTGGGCTGGAGTTTGCTGACCTCAGATCTAAGTCAGTAGAGTACTTAATCCTTCTAACACCTCCATGAAGTAGGTATTACTGTCCCCTGAGAAGACTGAGGTGCACAGTCAGTAAGTGGCAGATATGGGATCCAACAAAGGTAGTCTGTCTCTAGAGCCAGTGTTTTTTTTTGTTTGTTTGTTTTGTTTTTTAAACTAGGTGCAGAGAGGAAGGTTTGTAGAGACCCTGACAGAGGCCAGAACAGCTGGAGCCCAGCATGTGGGGTGCATGTGGTACATGGGGTGTGCAGAGGTTGGAGAGATGTCAAGTGGCCTCACAGGCCCTGTTCAGGATTTTGCTGCTGATCCTAAGAACAGCAAGGAGCATTGGAGATGTAGCTCCAGTGAAGCTGGAGAAACCAAGGGTGAAAAGAGAAACTGGTCAGCTTTCCTGGCTGAGGGGGAGAACAGATTGGAAGGACGCAGAGCAGACCTGGCGGTCCAGGGAAGCATTCCAGGCCAAGCTGATAGCAGATTGAACCGGAGGGAAGAGGGCCGGAGAGGAGTGGAGGTGGGGTGGGAGGAGATATTTCGGAGCAGTGCGGAGGCAGAGTTGGCAGGATTTGAGGATGACAGGACAGGAGGTGGCAAGGATGGTGGTGTGAAATCCCGAGCTGGTTTGAGGACAGGCAGGGAGGGGGGAGTCTGATTTCAGTCCTGGGGTGGCAGGAGAATGTTGCTTTTCCATAGTGACGTCTTAGGCTCTCCAGGGGGAAGTGTGTGAAGTGGAACTTGGGAAGGTTGAGAGGCGGTGGCACCTGTGCTTTGGCTTCTGTCAGCCAGGAGTTATTTCCTAAACTCACCCTACCAGTTCCCAAGGGGCGGTCTCAGTCTTGAGACTGTTTCTTTTCCTTTCTTGTTTGTTTGTTTACTTCTGGGTACTGTCATTATTACCTCTCCCCGTCTCCATGAGTTAATATTCTCCCCCACTGTAGTTAAATAACAGGCCTTT
This sequence comes from Marmota monax, assembly GCF_021218885.2. Taxonomy (NCBI): domain Eukaryota; kingdom Metazoa; phylum Chordata; class Mammalia; order Rodentia; family Sciuridae; genus Marmota; species Marmota monax. The sequence continues at coordinate 22,242,967 of NW_026693777.1, read as the reverse complement.
TCTGGTTTATCCTTCAAATATTTAAGGTGTTTCTTGTTTTGATTGTGCATGCCTGTGTGCTTTTATTCCTTTAATTTGTTTATTTGTTATCTCCACGAGAAACAATAGGAGAGGCAGCTTTTTTTAAAATATATTTTTTATTATGTTGATAGAACTTTATTTTTATTTATTTATATGTGGTGCTGAGAATCGAACCCAGTGCCTCACACACGCTAGGCAAGTGCTGTACCACTGAGCCCCAGCCCCAGCACCTCCCTGTTTTAAAGTTATTTTTTTTATTGGATAACAGTTTGATTAAGATTCTTTGGGATGGCTGTTAGAAGGCATGGCTAAAATGTGTTGTGATATTGTCACACAATTTGACTTTCATCCTTACCGTGCCAGTCCTAGGTAACAGTGAGTTGGCAGCGTTGTTTCAGTAAATGGCGACTGGGTCTCATTAGGCCAGGCCTGTGACATCATAAGAAATACATGTTTGGTCTCTGTCTGATTCTTGGCACAGAGCTCCTGAAACCCTTGTCATTTCCTGAGGGACAGGAGTACTTGGAGCATCTTTTGTTCTAATATTTGGTCTTTGACTCCAGTTCCTGGTACAGAGCTCCCAAAGCCCTTGGAATTTCCTGGGTAATAGGAGCATCTTTTGTTTTAATAAGGTGACTTTTGATGGGCTCTCAGAGAGCCTCAGGATGGGGGTGGGTTACCAGAAAGACTAAGTTATGACTGGAAAGTTAGAAATTCCAGCCATCTCATCCCATCTTCCATAGAGTGAATAGGGGCCAGATAGTGAATTAATAATTGATAATGACTGTGTGATGAGGCATCCATAAAAACAATCCCTGAAGTATGGGGTTTAGAGGCCTTCTTGGTTAGCGAATGCATTCACATGTTGGGAGGGTGGACACCCCAACTTCACAGGATAGAAACCACTGTGCTCTGGATCTTTCCAGACCCTGACCTGTGTCCCTCTTCATCTGTCTGTTCATCTGTTTTGTAAAAATCATATTCTTTACTCAGGTAAACGCAAATTTCAGGTGCATTCTGTGACCCATCGTAGCAAATATCTGAACCTAAGGCGGTGTGTCTTAGGAATCCCTGGTTTGTAGCCAAGTCAAATAAAAGAGTAGGTAACCTGGGGACCCACTACTTGTGATTGGCATTTGAAGTAAGAGACAATCTACCTGTGACCTCTACACTAATTCCAGGCAGTGTCATAATTGACTTGTAGGGCAGGGGTTGTAGCTCAGTTGTTAGAGCATTTGCCTTGCATGTGTGAGGCACTGGATTCGGTCCTTAGCACCACATAAAAAACAAATAAAGGTATTGCGTCCATTTACAACTGAAAAATATTTTTTAAAAAATTGACTTGTAGATGATCATGGAATTGGAGAATTGCTTAATCTGAGGAAAAACTCTATACATTTGGTATCGTATGGGAAATATGAAGAGTAGCGGTCCACAAATGGAGTGCCTTTCTTCAGCAGTGCCTCTTCTTCCATACCGTCCTAGGACTGGGACTGAATCCAGGGCACTTTATCACTGATCTACATCCACAGCCCTGTTTATTTTTATTTTGAGATGGGGTCTCTCTAAGTTGTTGAGGCTGGTCTTGAACTTATAATCCTCTTGCCTCAGCCTCTCCAGGTTGCTGGGATTACAAGCATGTACCACCAAGCCTGGCTAGCAGATACCTTTTTACTTTAAGCAGTATACTTAAATTTCTGCTTTTTGAATTATCAACTTAAAAAATAAACTATATTGTGTATATTCATTAAATGTGTATGTGTGCAGATGTTCATTCATTCAACAAATATTGATGGAGTGCCTTCTTCTTTGAGAGGTACTATTCTAAGAGCTAAGGACCCAGAGACCAACAGAAACGATTCTTTGCCTTTTAGAATTTATATTCTTTATGTTTAGAATTTATGTTCCTTATTAGTTAACGGTTCTTCAATATCTAAAAGGATGTTCATCTAGAAGAATGCTGCAGAACCGTTAACTAATATTATTGCTGAGGAAGAAATGGGGATTATTGGAAGGTTAAGAATAATTTTTAATTTCTATTATTTTATATCCCTGTGTACTGTTTGAATTTTTTATGATTATTATAGATTATTCATAATAACAATAATACAGGTTGAATATCTCCTATCTAAAGTGCTTAAAACTGAACTATTACAGGTTTAGATTTAAAAAAATTTTTTTGAAATATTTACATATATATTAATGAAGTCTCTTGGGCATGGGACCTGAATCTAAACATGAAATTTCATTTATGTTTCAAATAAACCTTATGCACTTAGCCTGTAGATAATTTATGCAGTATTTTTAATAAATTTTTTGGATGAAACAAAGTTTCATGGTATGAAATTTTTCACTTGTGGAATCATGTCAGCACTTAAAGTTTCGGATTTTGAAGCATTTTGGATTTTCATGTTAGAGATTCACAATCTGTAATGAGAAAGGACTCAATGTTGTGTTGCCAGGGTTAGAGCCAGAAGAAATGATTTCTGCTTTACTTTAGGAAAGGGGACTTTTGAAGAGGATATATTTTGTTTTAACAAACATCTATCAAATGCCCCATGAACAGCAAGCATATCGTGCTGAGTACTGAAGCTGTGGGGTGCAGAGGGAGATGGGAAGATGGGCCATTCCAGAAGGTGCACCGAATGGCAGTGCCGAAAAGGGGGCACTTAATTGGGGAATTGTGGATATTCGAGTTTGGCTGGAGAAATAGGATATGCATAGAGTCTTTGAGAGATTATGTGTCAGGAAAAAGTAGATTGGAGCCAAATTCCTATTAACTGAGAATATTAGGCTAAGATTTTATAATTTATTCATTAAGGACTTAGGGAATGGTCAAAGGATTTTAATGAGAGTGAAAGGTCAAAGTAATGAATCTGGGGCTGTGTGCAGAGAACCTGTTGTCAATCAGCTTTCAATAGAGAAGTCAAGTTCCTGGATAGGGAGGGGTTTTCACTGATACAGTGAGGAAGACTCTGGGAGAGGCTTTCAATCCCGTGTCACTCTTGGTTAGGTGAAAGGGGGAAGCTGGTGACTTTTTATTTAGGAAACTGCTTTTTTTTTTTTCATCATATCTCTTTTTTATTTGTGTTAAGTTAGGAGGATAATGAACAGCATATGAATATATTATAAGCAACTTTAAAACCCTGAAGGAATATTTGCCAGTGAGTTTATTGACATAGAAAATTAGATATTTAATAATAATTTTTTTTTTCTTTATGGTTACTCTGTTGCCCATATACAAGCAATTGATATTTTGGTTTCACATAAAATCAAGTGTTTTAAATGTTAAAATTTTCATTCAAGGAATTTTGAAGATAAAGACATTCAACAGAGGGATCTAACTTTTTTTTTCATAATAACAAGTTTGGTGAGCCTCACTACCAGGGCAGACTCTGGGAGCCGACATTGTGGATGGACTTCTGTGAAACCCCAGGAACTCGCTGAGACTGAGCAGACATGGAGGTTTTACTATGAGCTTTGGAAATGGCTTTGAAATCTGCACCCTTAAGTTTAAATCAGTTTGTTTTCAGTTTAGCTCTCTACCAGCTACAGACATGAACTGTCAACTCACAAAGGCAGATTGATGAAGAACAAACTCAGGGATTAAATGTTATTTTTCTGGGAATGTCACCTAGAGAAAAATCTTTGCCTCCTTTCTCATATTCAGTCAAATATATATATTTTTAAATATTTATTTTTTAGTTGTAGTTGGACACAATGCCTTTTATTTTATTTATTTATTTTTTAGAGAGAGAGAGAGAGAGAATTTTAATATTTATTTTTTAGTTTTCGGCGGACATAACATCTTTATTTTGTATGTGGTGCTGAGAATCGAACCTGGGCCGCACGCATGCCAGGCGAGCGCGCTACTACTTGAGCCACATCCCCAGCCCTTATTTATTTATTTTTATGTGGTGCTGAGGATCGAACCCAGGGCCTCACATGTGCTAGGCGAGCGCTCTACCACTGAGTCACAACCCAGCCCCAGTCAGTCATTTTTTAAGAATGAGAATCAAGGACGATTATATGAACCAGAATGAAGTTTACTCTCTACATTTTCTACAAATATATAAATATATATTTCTTATTCACCTCAAACATTTGGGATAATTTCTCGTTTTCTATTTCTTAGCATTTTTACAAAATTTATCATTTGTTCTATTATTCTCTTTATTTCTTGCTTTTTTCCCCCAACACCTGCTGATTAAAAGGTACTATTCTGTGCATGCCATTCTAATAGGAGTTTTATTATGTTGCTTTAAGCACACGTCTCTCAATCATTTCTCGCCCAATGGTTCAGTCTTCAAAAGAACAAAAGGTTACTTATCCTACTGTTGGGTGAGCTATTTGGCTCCCGTTCCTGTTGAATTAATTTTGCTATTCAGGGATAAGGCAGTGTGAAAAACGTGAGAAAAGTGTGTCAAGGGATAAATGGCATGGCACATAGAAAACCGTTTAATTGAGCTGCTACAAAGGTGTCTAATTGCTCCGGGGACACCTTCTTTTGCTGTTAAGCAATCGGTCTTTGTTCCATTTAAAGGGTTCCTATTTCCAGGATGAAGAGGTGTTCTCTAAGTTTGAACAATGAATAAAAAGGCAGGAAGAAGCCTTTCCACACTCTTCTCTGAAGGGCCTGTTTGTGCCCTGTTCTTTGCTAACTGGAGAGTACCTGCGGGGATTTGTCAATTGCTCCTCCTGTTGCCTTTTCCCTTGTTTCTATTTCTAAAGTTTAATCACTTTAGGACAGGGACAACTTTAGGGTTTCTCAAGAAATTTCTGATTATTTTAAATTCAGGTTCATACCTGTGTCTGGGGTTAGTCCTCAGTGCAACCTCAGAGATAAGATTAGATGGTCCAATATAGTAATCCAATTAGACTTCTGAATTTGCTGCCTCTTTTCTTCCTTTCTTTCTTCCTTGTTTCTTTTTTTTTTTTTGGTGGGGGGAGAGGGGGGCAGGTGTGAGTATTAGGGATTGAATTTCGAGGCTCTTAACCACTGAGCTATATCCCCAGCCCTTTTTATTTTTTTATTTAAAGACAGGGTCTCACCCAGTTGCTCAGGCCTTCACTAAGTTGCTGAGGCTGGCTTTGAACTTGCGATCGTCCTGCCTCAGTGTCCCGAGTCACTGTGACAGCCTAGCTGCTGCCTGTTTTCTTAGTCTGGGAAAGTGCATAGTTCCTAGTTTGTTCAGCGTCAAGACCCTCTTTGTCCAGTATTGCATAGACATGAAATGATCACTTATCCTATTGGAAAGTAGTTTGTCTTGACTGAGATTTCCAGATAGAGGACATGGAATACACCTTAGGCACCTGATGCTGTTCTGCACCCAGTTTTGTGGTGCATTTTGCTGTCTTCCCTGCCCTCCCAACCCTAAAGATGGTGCAGACTCTGTCTCCTGGACCTGATTAGTCCCCCCCCCCGCCCCCATTAGATTTTAGACGAAAAATCCTCCCCAGTTCCTTCAGGATAAGAAAAAAGAATCACCTTTGTTTTCTTTTATTGTTGTTAATTTTGTCTTTATTTTGAACTTCTGCTTTATTGTTGGGAATGGCTAGGTCCTTCCTTACTTGTTTAATGTTATTGTATGCATGTAACTTGATCTTGGAATCATAAAAACTTGTTCTCCATCTTTTTTTCTATTGAGAAACAAAATTAGCCTTCAGTGTCTAAATGTCTAAAATTTATTGTTCTATCACCTGCTGAAACTAGGGACAATCATATTTCAAAATTCCAGGAGACTTAGTAACATTTTGAGTTACTAGGGCAAAATTAACGGTTCTTTGTAATTCTTCTGCAACATGGGCTTAATATAAAATAGCAATAACTCTCAAAAGCCCAGAGTGTCCTGTTAGTTTGTGTAGCTCACCATTAGGGAGCATACTAGAAAGGGTAAGTCACTGTGCTATGACTGACTTAAACTGATAATGCATGAAAAATGACATGGATTTAAAAAGGAAAAAAATTACATTGAGACTAAGTGCATCTTTTTTTTTTTTTTTTTGGACCAGGGATTGAACTCAGGGGCACTGGACCATTGAGCCATATCCCCAGCCCTATTTTGTGTTTTATTTAGGGACAGGGTCTCACTGATTTGCTTAGCGCCTCATTTTTGCTGAGGCTGTCTTTGAACTTGCGACCCTCCTGCCTCAGCCTCCCGAGCCACTGGGATTATAGGTGTGTGCCACCTTTAACTGGTCACAATACTTGTAAACAATTGTAACACCCTACATTCCCATTTGCTCAGCTTAGCCCTTTTTTTCGGTTTCTCAATCAGAACTCTCACTAAAATAAACATTATTTGAAAACTTGAATTCGATGTCATGCTCCTACTCATGTGACAGGCTACATACCAACAATTTCAGTCCATTGTGATGGAATTGATGAGATTCATAGGGGGAGATGGGAACAGTGAAATAAAAACAGTGCCTTGTAAAGTAGAGCAGATAACTTTAACAGAAAGGAATATAAACTCATAAAGGTTCATTTGCCTCCCAATATAGCAAGCAAAGAAGGATAACGGTAATACTTTTCACATGATCAAATTGTTATTTCAGTATATATTTGTTTGGTGTCTGTCCTGGACCAGGCTCTTTTGGGTACTGGAGACGTGTCACAGGTAAAACGTCTTTGGCTGAATGGTGCTGACGTTCCATTGGGAGATGAGTGAGATGTTAAATAATAAATACAGCATATAAATAACTTACATAGAATGTTAAAAGGTGACCAGTGCGGAAGTAAAAAAAAAGTAGAGCAGGACAAGAGGGAACAGGAGTTGGGGTGTTCCAGTTTAAAATAGGGTGGGTAGGGGAGTCATTAGGGATGGGGTGTCATCTCAAGCAAAGATTTGATAGAGAGGAGAAGGTTATCTTTGTGGAAATCTGTGACAGGAGCGTTTCTGGAAGAGGACAGCTAGTACCTAATGGGTCTGGAGAGACGGGGGGGAAATAGGAGGCTGGTGTGTTGGCGCGGAATGAACAAGTGGGAAAGAGCTGGGGGCCGGATGGTGTTGGGCAGTGAGGCGAGAAGCCCCCACAAAGGTTTTGAGCAGAGGACTTCCCTCATCTGAGCTAACGTTTTAGCGGTACCATGGCTTGCTGGCAGTAATTCAGGTGGCGGTAATGGTGACTTGGTTCTTGGTGATGGTAATGGAGATAATGAGAAGCGGTTATATCCTGAATATATTTGGAAAGTGGACCTGTGAAGGTTTCCAAAGGCATTAGCTGTGAATTGTGAGAGAAAGAGAGGAGACACCCAATGATGTAGGAGGGAAAATTGAGAGGATGGGTCCTAGAATCAGGGGGAGAGAGAGAAACGTCCTCTGCATTGGGTGCTGCTGATGGGTCTGGTAAGATGAAGACAGAATCAGCCATTGGTTTTAGTGAGAAGAAGTCATTAATAACCTTGATTCATGGAGACCTGGGTGAGGGAGCAGGTTCAGTGGAATGAAGAGGACCCGATTGATGTGAGATCAATTAAGAAAATGAGGAGGGGATTTGGACAGTGAAAATAAATTGTTTTTGAGGCTTTTTGCCACAAAGGGGATATGATTATGGGGAACTGAGGTCAAGGTTGGTTTTTGGTTTTAAATGGGAGAATTACAAAGTGCATTTATAAGATTCTTAAGGTACCCCATTTCGAAAGAAGAGAAGTTCAGTGGATTAGACAAAGGTGAATGAAGGGAAGGGGGGGATGGGAATAGGAAAGACAGTAGAATGAATTGGGCATCACTTTCCTGTGCTCACATATGAGTGAAATGAGTCTATTGTGATAGGAATGGTCCAAAATGATACAGAAAAGAAAGGAACAAAATGTCCTTGCAGGTGCTAAGGGATAGGATCTAGCATGTGAGGGAAGAGACTGGCTTTAGCCATGAGCAAGGCTAGTTCATCTGAGCTTGTGGTTTGGTGGTAGACCATTTTGGTATGTTCTTAGTTGAGGGGTGGGATGATCACTAAGTGACTTGGAAAAGCAGGGTCTTGGCTGACAGTAAGGATGGGGGCAAATACTGGATGTTTGAGGAAGAAGGAGAAGTTGTGAAATTGCCATTTGGGGATGGGAGGGGCCAGGATAAGGTGACCACTGGACAGCATCGAGGTGGTCAGCACTCTTGGGGGCTTCCCCAGCCACATTCAGCATGCCTGTAGGATGAAGCGCCAAGCAAATACGAGATGGGTGAGGTGCCGTAAAAATTGAGCATGGAATTTAAAATGGAAAAGGATGGAAGGAAGGATCTCAAGGGGATGAAGGACAGTGAAAAGCAAGAAGAACCAGTGACTTGGAATTGCCAGAGGGCTTAAAGGATTGTTGGAATTGGGCCACTAGTAGGGGCAATCCCATAGACAGGGAGTGATGTTAAAAGCAGGTGCGCCAAATTGAGATTATGGAGGAGTTGTAGTTATTAGTAATGAAAAATATTGTGTGTGACCAGGACAGTGAGGGAGGCAGGGCAGAAGACACATTTATTGAAGAGAAATTCAAGAAATAGTGAGGCTGGGAGGTTGGAACTTCCATCACTGTTGAGTATTGAAATTGCCAACCATGAGACAGGGACTGTACTGGAGAGTGACAGTAGGGAAGAAGCTAAATTCATGCTGAAAGCCGGGCATGGTGGTGCACATCTGTAATCCCAGCGGCTCTGGAGGCTGAGGCAGAAGTTCAAAGCCAGCCTCAGCAAGAGCGAGGCACTAAGCAACTCAGTGAGACCCTGTTTCTAAATAAAATACAAAATAGGGCTGGGGGTATGGCTCCGTGGTCCAGTGCCCCTGAGTTCAATCCCCAGTACCTGCCCCCCCCCCAAAATCATGCAGAAATAATGGGAAATGACAGGCATGGTAGATGGCTTTTAACAGGCAGATAGTCTGATGATATCAGAGAAAGTGGGAGGGCTGCTGGGGAAGTTCCTGGAGGGAGAGCTGGGTTTTAACTGCAACAGGAGGCAAAGCCTCAATGTGAGAGAGGATGTGGGTGGGACCCAAGTGTGTGTGTGTGTGACTGTGTTTGTGTGTGTGTGTGTGTGTGTGTGTGTGTGACTGTGTTTGTGTTGACTGACATAAGCAGGGATAAAGGGTTATGTGAGATGAACTCAAGGTTGATGATAGTGATGAGGCTGAGAACACTGGGTGCAGGGATGGGTGGCCATCTGGATTCCTGCTTCTGCCTGTCTGTCAGGATGGAGGACTGGGGAAAGAAGCCCATCTCTTGTGTGCACCAAGGGACAATGGTATTTAATACTTTTTACTGAGAAAAGAATCAATGAGAGAAATAGCTGGTACTTCCTTTGTTTACTGTGTGCCAGAGCCTATGGCAAGTGCTTAGGGGGATCATTCAGTTCTCGTGATGGTCTTTAGAGGTGAGGGCTCATCCCTCCCTGAAATGAGGTCTCACAGACATAGGATTCAAACCCAGGTCTCTGACGAATTACAGCTCATTTACAGTTAATTCAGCCTCAGTGTATTCTCTAGGACAGATTTTCATCACAGATGTCAAGGCTGAACTGCAATGACCCTATGAACCTTTTAAAATAACTTCAGGGTCTAGGGTGTAGCTTAGTGGTAGAGTGCTTGTGTAACATGGGCAAGGCCCTAGGTTTGAGCCCTAATACCTCAAAAAAAAAAAAAAAGCATAAAAATCTTCACATGTTCCAGGGTTACATTTACTTAAAGACTTTGTTTGGGGTTGGAGACTCCTCACTTTTTCTTGTACAGTACTATCAAGCCTGTCTATGAAGTTAACTGTTTTCTCAGTAAAAAGTATTAAATACCATTGTCCCTTTGCAATTAACCAGTGTTTTTTTTTTTTTTAAATCTCATGTCAACATGCTATTTGTAAAACACCGTTTGGATGAATGTTCAAAATTTAGTCTAAGAACTGGAGCGTTGGTAAGCTTGTGCTGTGATAGGCCTTAGAAGTTTGCTATATTCCCCAGGTTCCTGAGGCTTCTCATTTTGCAACTATTGTTTTTTTTTTCTCCTCTGGTAGCCAAACAGGAAGACACTCAGAAGAAAACCTTCACCTGCTGGATAAATTCACAGTTGGCCAAGGTGAGGAAAAAAGAGCAAATTAAGTTATGAAGACATTTGCTACTCTTCTCATTCCCTCAGTTTTGACTCCAAGGAGGCCATTAAAAAGATGGCACCTGTGACCTGTGAAAGGTCGCAGAATGTCTTTTCATGAGAGAATGTGCTGACAGTCACCTCTGCTGTGGTGTATTTGGTATTCTTTCTCAATACACATAAGGGGTACTTTTGTTATGTGTAGGGGACACTGCAGTAAAAAGTAGCAATGTCTCTTTCATCAGATGAAATAAAAATAATGATTTGTTTATACTGAGTGTTATATGGTAGGCACTATCTGGAATCTCTACATGTAACGATTATGAGGACTTATGACATTTAAATGACTTCACAGCATTTCTGTGAGGTAGGCAGTATTATTCCCGATAAAGGTCAAGGAAACTAAAGCACAGAGAAGTTATGCGACTTGCCTATAGTGACACAGCCTGTAAGTGATAGTGCTGGGATACAAGCCCAGGGAGTCTGGACTCAGAGGCCTTGATCATAATCTGTGTGCCATCCTACCTCTCTGTGATGCTGAGCACCTCGAATAACCTAAATGCAGGATGAATGAGTCCCTTACTAACACCGTTCCCTTTCCCAATACAATGGTTGTAGTTTGAACAAAGGGTAAATACATAAGCAGGTTACTACAGAAATGTAACCTGCTTTCTAAATGGACCACTACTGGCTGATTTTGAATGTCTTTCGTGTCACTTTTACAGACAGGTTTTAAGTTCTCAGGGAAAGCTCCACACAGAAAAGTATTGTGTTACTGGAAATTTGCCATGAAATAAATTAAGCCCACTACCTTTCTTACTGTGGCTTGATGTGGAACTTTGCAGGGGCTTTGTCATTTTATTAATTAAGAAGAAAATTGCTGCTGAATCTTAGCTTTTTTTAAGATTATACATACTCCATGTATGTATAATATGTCACAATACACTCTACTGTCATGTATCTAAAAAATAAAATAAAAAGTAAATTCAAAAAAGAAGAAAATTGCTGCTGAATCTTAGCTTTTTTGAAGATACAAAGTGCATTTATGAGATTCTGAAGGTCCTGCATTTTTGATTTGATGATCTTTCAAATTATCTGAGTTTGATTATTTTTCTTGTGTCCTTTTTCAGCACACCTCTCCCTCAGTTATATCAGACTTATTCGCAGACATTAGAAAGGGGCATGTCCTCTTGGATCTGCTAGAAGTACTCTCAGGACAGCAGTTGGTAAGATTTTATGTGACACAAAGAAACTTTTTGTTGATTTAAAAAATGCATTTCATATTTCTGAGTAATATATCTGTTTGAACTTCATAGCCTCGTGATAGAGGATCTAATACACACCAGTGTAGACTCAATATAGAACATGCTCTGAAGTTCCTGGAAAACCAATCAGTGAGTATAAATTTCACCTGAAAATTTGCAGGAGTGATTATATTGCTTTGGGATATTTTTTTTTCTTTTAATCTGCACTTCTTCATTTCCAGGTCAAGCTAATAAATGTCCACGTTGCTGATATTATAGAAGGAAACCCATCCATTATTCTTGGACTAATTTGGACAATTATACTGCACTTCCATGTAAGTAGTGTGATGATAGGAAAGTTACTTCTCTAATTCCCACAGTTTGAACTGAGTGGAATGCCATAACTGTCACTCAATGCCTGATTCAATCTTAAGCTTTTCCACAAAGAGGATGCTCTGGAAATCTTAAATAGGCAGAAAATATGCAGCAAGTCTTTTGCCAGTTTTTTTTTTTTGTTGTTGTTGTTCTTGCATTTCTTTTATTTTTTTTATTTTTTGGTACGGGGATTGAACTCAGGGGGCGCTTAACCACTGAACTACATCCCCAGCCCTATTTTGTGTTTTATTTAGAGACGGTCTCACTGAGTTTCTTAGTGCCTTGCATTTGCTGAGGCTGGCTTTGAAGTCATGATTCTCATGTCTCAGCCTCCCGAGCTGCTGGGATAATAGGCATGTGCCACTGAGACTGGCTTCCACAGAGATTTTTGAGCTCTTATGATAATCTGGCTATTGTACTAGGGCACATCAAGATATACTGACAGTTTAGTCCTGACTTTATGAAACTTATGACTGATAAATATTGTTCTTTTGGGCCTGGGATGTTGACTTAGTGTCAATTTTTCTGTACTACCTAAAAGATTGCATTTTTATGTACATTCATAATTACTTTAAAAATAATTTAAAAAAATATGTGGGGAAGCCAATGCTTATTTTAGAAAAACTAGAATATAGCATAACTAATTTATATAAAATGTAACACATACAAACCCAGACTACATACTACTTTTGGATACATGCATTTGTATTTATGATAAACTAATATGCATAAAGATGATGAAGACTAAATTTAGGATTGTGGTTTCTTTCCTCTTGGAAAAGAGGGAAATGGAATTAGAAAAAGCAACAAAACCAAATATGGTAAAATATTAAAATTTTATAATTCATGGGTATATTTATGAATTATCTTTTGAAGGCATGTAAAATATAATTCAAAATTTTCATGGATAATAAGAAAATCATTTATAATCCACCATAGATAACTATGATAAACAATTTGATGTACAATCTTCATGCTGAGCAAGAATTAATATATATATTCATACATGTACAGTCTTTCCTCTGTATCCATGTATCCCACATCAATAGATTCAACCAATTGAGGCTATAAGATATTCAGAGACAAAATTCACAGATTTTTTTTCTTTTCATTATTTTTAAAATAATATGGTAGAAAAATCATTCATATAACATTTACATTGTGTTAAGTATTATAAGTAATTGAGATGATATAAAGTATACAGAGGATGTACATAGTTATATGCATATACTTTGCCACTTTATATAAGGAATTTGAACATTTGGTACCTGGAGAGATCCTGGAGCCAATCCCCCATAGATAACTAGGGACAACTGTGTATCTTAAACAAATGGGATCCTGTTATCCATACTGTTTGAAAACCCATTCTAATCAATACCTTTCCAAATTTATATATATTTTAATGGAGATATATATAAAATATTTCATTAATGAACTATCAGAATGTTCACAATTATTTGTGTTATAAGTCATTTAAAAAAAGAATACCCTTAAGATAAAACCTTTGTATACAACCTTAACTGTTTCTGTGAGCCAAATTCCACAAAATGGAATTGTGCCATAGGATTTACAAACTTGAACCTTTGTTTTAACATTTTACATTAACTTTTGTTGGTGACTAATACACATAGAGAAGCACAAAGAAGTCTTATGTATAGAGCTTGATGAATTTTCATAAATTATAAACACACCCATGTGGGTTGGGGGTATAGCTCAGTGGCAGAGCACTTGCTTAGTATATACAAGGCTCTGGATTCAATCCCCAGCACTGCAAAAAAATAGAAGAGTTAAATCAATTTTTTAAAAAAGCACACCCACATAACTGTGATCAAAAATGAAATTGCAGAACTTTTCCAGCACCCCAGGTCTTCTCTCAAAGTCTCTTTCTTTCCTAAATATAGCCAACCCTTTGATCCTTATTATTGATTTGTTTAGCAAATTTTTTGGGGGATTTGAATTCAGGGGTCTTTAACCACTGAGCCATATCCCCAACCCTTTTTATGTTTTATTTTGAGACAGGGTCTCACTAAGTTGCTTAGGGTCTCACTAACTTGCTGAAGCTGACTTTGAACTTGCTATCCTAGTGCCTCTGTTTCCTGAGTCACTGGGATAACAGGCATGTGCCACTGTGTCTGGCAGTTTAGCATCTTTAATTCCACAGAAAGCGAATTCTAAGTGTGTTCTCTTAAACACACTATACATTCTGTTGTGTCTGTTATTTCACTTCACATCCTTTGCAGGGTTCATCTTGTTGTAACATGTGTCAATACATCTTTCATTTCCATTGCTGTTGTGAACATACAGTTGTATGAATGTATCACAACTTCTTTATTATTCACTGTTGATGTGCATTTTTTTTTTGTTGCTAGTTTTCAGCTCTTATAACAAGTCCACTCCCACTATAATGGCATGAATCCATTCATGAGGGCAAAACCCTCAAATCTAATCCCTTCTTAAATGTCTTGCCTCCTAATTCTTCTAGGTTTCTAACACTTGAGCTTTGGGGACACTTGCAAACCATGGTTTATTAATGGGATCATTTGATTTACATTCCCACTGGAACTGAGATTTCTAATTCAATCCTTGCTAACACTTGGCATTTAAAATTTTTTATTTTAGTTCTGATGTTTTGTGTAATGATTTGTAGAAGCTTTAAAATATATTCTAGATAAAAGTTCTGTTGGACACACATAAATTGCAAATAAGTTCTCTGACTCTGTGGCTTGCCCTTTTAATTTTTTAATGAACAGACATTTATCATTTTAACATAGTTTGAATTTATCAACTTCTTTTATGGCCATTAGTTTTCACATCTTTAAAACAGTGTTTTTCCTGTTGCCAGTATGTTGAAGATATTCTCTTACATAATTTTCTAGAACAGTTCCATCCAGTAGGATTTTTCCTCTCTCCCTTTTTGGTTGTTGTGCTGGGGATTGAACTCAGAGCCTGCTAGGGGAGCACTGTACCAGTGAGCCACATCCTCAGCCTTCAATAGAACTTTTCATAATGATGGAAATGTTCCATAGCCACACTGTATAAAACAGTAACCATATCTCCATGGCTACTGAACTCTTGAAATGTGGCAGGTATGACTGAGGAACTGAATTTTAAATTTTAATTCATTAATTTAGATCTCACATGTGTCTAATGATGATCCTATTGGATATTATAGTTCAAAAAACTTAATTGTCTCATATTTATATATACAATCTTTCAACAATGGGGTTGATTTTTTTAGTATATATATGCATATATACTAAAAAAGTTTTAGGTGGACACAATATCTTTATTTTACATTTATATGATGCTGAGGATCAAACCCAGCGCCTTGCGCATGCTAGGCAAGCACTCCACCACTGAGCCACAACCCCAGCCCCTTTTTTAGTATATTTTATTGAAGCAATCAAAAATTATTTTTTCCCATATGGCTACCCAGTTGATTCAAAACTATTTATTGAAAGGGTCGTCATTTTCCTTCTCTACTATAGTAGCACCTTCATAAATCAAGTAACCATAAATGGGTGACTCCCTTTTTAGATTACCTATTCTGTTCCATTAATTTATCTTTGTACCAGTACTATACTACATTAATTCCTATAGATATATAGTAAGTCTTGATATCTGATGGTGTATCTTGTCCATCATGTTCTTCAGAATTATCTTGGCTATTCTTTGCTCTTTGCATTTCCACCCAGAGTTTATAAATAACTTTTTCAATTTCCTCATGCACACACACAATTTGCTGTGATTTTGATTAGGATTGAATATATGGAATGTTTTTGAAGAAATTGGTGTCTTTAAAATATTGCTTCTTCTAATTAATATAATTTAATTATTGTTCTATTTAGAATATACTCTGATTTCTCTATTTGGCCCATACATTTATAAGAATTTATTGCTTAATTGCCAAGTATTTGGTGATTTTTGTTTGTTTCATCTTCATTATGAAATAGAATTTTAGTGTGGTCAGAGAATATCATCTGAATGATTTCAGTTTTACAAAATTGCCAAGACTTAGCTGGGTGTGGGGGTGCATCCTGTAATCCCTGTAACTCAGGAGGCTGAGGCAGAAGGATGGCAAGTTCAAGGCCAGCCTCAGCAATTTAGGGAGGACCTAGGGAACTTAGAAAGATTCTTTCTCAAAATAAAAAGGGCTGGAGATTTAGTTCAGGGGTAAAGTTCCCCTACCCCTCTGCCCCACCCCCCCCAGCAACCAAAAAAAAAAAAAAAAAAAAAAAAGCTGAGGCTTACTTTAATGGCTTAGCATGGTCAATTTTAGTTTATATTTTAAAAGAATAGTGGTTTTGGGGCTGGGGATGTGGCTCAAGTGGTAGCGCACTCACCTAGCATGCATGAGGCATTGGGTTCAATTCTCAGCACCACATAAAAATAAAGATATTGTGTCCACCAAAAAAAAAAAAAAAAGAATATTGGTTTTGCCATTTTAATTACAGTGCCTATCATCAATGCCAATCAGATGAAGTTTGTTAATTTTGTTGGTCACATCTATAATTATAATTAGTTTATTTTTAAAAAATATTTATTTTTTAGTGTTTTAGGTGGTCACAATATCTTTATTTTATTTTTATGTGGTCCTGAGAATCGAACCCAGTGCCTCATGTATGCTAGGCGAGCGCACTACCACTTGAGCCACATCCCCAGCCTCTAATTAGTTCATTTTTGAGATGGGGTCTTGCTGTGTTGCCCAGATTGGGTTCAAACTCCTGGGATCAAGGAATCCTCCTGCCTCAGCCTTCAGAGTATAGGGACTATAGGCATATGCCATGTACCTGGCTCATGTATTACTATTGATTATATGGTTATTGTGTCGATTTTTGATAAAAATATATTAAATACTTCTATGTTTGTGGATTTATCTTTTTAAGTTTTGCATAAACATTAGCATGTTTATTTGAACCAATTGCTGTGTTTACTAATGATATGAATTTCCAGTTTCTCATAGCTGGGTGTGGTGCCACATGCCTATAATCCCAGCTACTCTGGAGGCTGAGGCAGGAGAATCACAAGTTCCAAGCTAGCCTGGTCAACTTAGAAAGACCTTGTCTCAAAATTTTAAAAAAGACTATAGATACAGCTCAGTGGTAGATAGTGGTTGCATAAAATGCTCAAAATTCTGGGTTTGATTCTAGTACTTAAAAAAAAAAAAGTAGTTTCTCTTATTTTTACCATCACTGGATATGATTTTTTTTTAACCTGTGTTATAAAGAAAAAACTATCCTTTCATTGAATACATTTAGCGTTCTTAAATTACTTATTATTATATTTTTGGTACCAGGGATTGAACTCAAGGTGCTTAATGAGTAAAACATTAAGAGTAAAGCATTAAGAGTAAAACTGAGTAAAACATCTCCAGCCCTTTTATGTATTTTATTTAGAGACAGGGTCTCACTGAGTTGCTTAGGCCCTCACTAACTTGCTGAAGCTGGCTTTGAACTTGCGATCCTCCTGCCTCAGCCTCTCAAGCCACTGGGATTATAGGTGTGCGCCACCATGCCAGGCTAGCTTTCTTAAATTACTACTGGAATGTACTTAATGGCAATTTTATTTTTTTTCTTGGGACTTGTTTTCCATATGGTTAATTGTTTTTCTTTCCTGCATGTACATTCTTTAAAAAAAAAAAAAAAATATATATATATATATATATATATATATATATATTTAGTTGTCAGTGGACCTTTATTTTAATATATTTTAAATATATACATATATTTAAAATAAAATTTATAAAATATGCATTTAAAATATATTAAAATAAATGTACGTATTTATTTTAATATATTTAAAAAACATATATATATATATTTAGTTGTCAATGGACCTTTATTTTACTTATTTATATGAATTGCTGAGAATCACATCCAGGGCTTCACACATGCTAGGCCAGTCCTGTACCACTGAGCTACAACTCCACCCACTGTTTTTAAAGTATTTTTAGTGGTAGATGGACACAGTACCTTTATTTTATTTATTTATATGTGATGCTGAGGATCAAACCCAGTGCCTCACACATGCTAGGCAAGCACTCCACAACTGAGCCACAACCCTAGCCCTGTACATTTGTTCTTGATGTTTAATGATTCAGGTGCATTTTGATTGGTTCAGTCTCTAAAGATATTGCAGCCCAGGAGCTAAGTTTAGTTTAGTTTGGTTTAGTTTGGCAAATGTTGGGCTTCAGGGAAGTGCTCTGTAACCAGGTCAGGGAATGAATGGATTTTTGCCTTCTATGTGGGATGCCATACCTGGGTAAGGCCAGGAATGACCCAAGTCTAGATGAAAGTATGGAAAGCCAAAGTATGACCTAGATGATAAATGCTGTTACTGAAGGATTTGTCCAGAGCTCCTTTACCAAGAGTTAGCTGTCACTATTACAGAATACTTTTTGATCTTCTTTTGGCTGAGGATTTTTGTTCAGTCCTGGTAACGTGTTTTATACATGATGACAATCATGCTTTCCTTAGATTGAGGATCTTGCCCAGTCTGATTCTTGCAATTACAATCAAGCTTCCCCGGATGATATGAGTGTGGCTGATTCATCTCCTACCTCAAGTCCTCCAGCAAAGAGATGCCTCAAAGTCCAAGAGCGATGGCAGTTGTCTGCAAAGAAAGTTCTTCTCTTGTGGGCTCAAGACAAATGTGCCAGGTAAGTTCTTTGCTGGGATCCGGAGAGACACAGGGCAGTTGTTTCCAGTAACACAGTGACTTCCAGGCCTGAAGATCAGGCCTGACTGGGTTTAACAGCTACCCCAAGGCCTCCTACACCTAAAGAGAAAATTCTATCTCCCTTCATTGTTTAGTGAGTGTTCCAAATATGGAAGTTCATGAGCTTGGCCAGTTTTGGTTTTGAAGGCCAGAAAGTGAAATATCTGGGTAAACTTACTCCCATTGCTGTGTTTAGGTGGTCTGCTGTTGTGTGGAAATTTTCTTCTTCAGGCACTATTCTTCTGTGCATCTGCAGGATGGGTTTAGATTTAAGGGATTTTACCACACTATGAGATCTTTGAAAGTTAAACCATGTCTTAAGTGTCTATGTATCCCCAGGACTTAGGAAATGAGAGTTCATGCTAGGTGTTCCATTAATGTGTGTTGAATGTATCAATTAACCAATAAGTGAGGAAGTAACCAATACGTAAAGTTTTCTCTTGATTCTGTCATGATTATATGAAGAAACCACAGTCTTTATTACTTAGAAGTAAAGACTTTATTAGTTATTACTCAACTCAGTTGGGAAACAAAGAAACTAGAGACAATGTGTTTTTAAAAAGTGGGGATGATAAAGGGAAGGTAGTGGTCATAATTTATTGTTAAAGAAATGTATTTCTGCTTTTGGGAAACATTTTCTTTCTGTTTTCACCAATGGTTATTCTAGCCATTGGAGTTTAGGAAGGATGAGGGATTAATATGTAGGAGATCTCCCCACTAGAAGAACAGCAGGGTGCCAGAGGCATTGCTCATCATGTGGTAGCATTGTCCAGGTAAGTAGAATCATAAATAGGCTTCAGAGACCTTTCAGATGGGGACTTCTGAGTAAGTTCTTCCTAATGAAAGGCTGGGAGATAGAGGTTCCTTTCTGCCTTCAGCCTCACCTTTATTTAGTTGTCATTCACTCACAAACATGCGCAACTTACAGGTCTTAGATACGTTAAATGAACTTTCTACGGAGAAAATTTTAGTTTTTACCTAAAACTGCATGTACAAAAAGCATTATTATATCATATTTGATTTATGAATAAATAACCTTTATATCCTTTCAAAGCCTCGTATTTTTACCACAGTGTTTCTTTTCTCCGTGTCTGTCCCTCATGACTTTTCAACTCTACAGCTGATGCTAAACTTAAGGTGCAGCACTTCTTGAGTGATTTGTCTTGATTTATTCTTTTTGGCCATCATTGGTAATATTTTTTAGGTGACTTGTATTTCGATATTCTGTAGTTTTTCTGGGACTCAGATATAAGACTATATTGTAGTATGTTGTGCTTTCTTCTTAGTGAAACACATGAATCTGGCTGCCTTCTCTATTTCTAAGTGAGCTTAGATCCTGCCAATCAGTCCCCAGCCTAACCGTGCACTCTCTGAAGACCTGGCAGTGACATCTTTGTGGTACTGGCTTCAGCTCATCAATGCAGAACTAACCTCAGGGCCTGGTGCTCTGTTGATACAGTGCCTGCTGCTCAGTGATGAGCTGGTTCTGGCCCTCTCAGTCCCATGGAAAGGGTCTGGGCCTGTCCTCAGCTCTGAACTACATTCCTTTAGCCATTAGTTTAACTTACTGTCTTGGAGCACAGGCTGAAGCCAGAATTCCTGGGTTTGAAGTCCTAGCTCCCAGTACTTTCTAACTGGTAATCCGGGGTACCTAATCTCTCTCGCTCTCATTTTCTTTCTCCCTCCCTCTCTTCCTCTCCTGCCTCCCCTTCCCCGCCCCGCCTTCTCCACTCCTTTTCCAGGGCTCTGATGGAACCCAGGGCCTCATGCATGCTAGGCAAGCGCTATACCTCTGAGCTACACCCCCAGCCCTACTGAGTAGCTTTTGTCTAGTGAATATCTTTATGTTTTTTTTTTTTTTTAAATGAGAGAGTAAAGGAAATTATAGTTGTTCTGGAATATTTCTCAAATTTTGTTGGCATCCGTACTTGTACAAGACTTCCTTTTGTAAAATATAGAGAAATATAATATAGAAATGTGTTGAATGAGTGATTCAAAATATATAGATACATATAGTAAGCCCCCATTATGTGCCGAGCAGAGTTTGGCAAGTGAGTCTGCCATGGTAAACAAGAACGGCAAGGCCTTGCCTCTCAGGGACCTGCATCCTGATGAGGGAAACAGATAAAGAACTGTGATGAGAGTTGGCAACAAGATGAGGCAGGATTTATGCTGTGGTCAGAATTGTTGATGGTTAGAGAGAGGATGGCCAGGCAGGGCCTCTCTGGGGAGGGGCCTTGGAACTGAGACCCAGAAGGGAAGGCTTTGGTGGAAGTGTGAAAGTCTGTGAGAAAGCATTCCAGTGTGAGGAGTGTGGCTTTGACATCAGGAGGGAGGCCAGGGGACATGCAGAGATGGGAGAGGTAGAGGGCCCTTGAGGGCCTGAGAGGTTATTATGCATAACATGAGATTTACCATTTTCACCGTTTTTAAGCGTACAGTTCAGTGGCGTTCAGTACGTTGCTGTGCAGCCTTGACCGCCAGCCACATCAGAACTTCTTTCATCTTGCACAACTGAAATTTTTTACCTGTTAAACAACAACTATTCATCCTTTCTTCCCCCTCCAGTCCCTGGCATCTACCATTCTACTTTTTTTTTCTTCTTATTTTAATTTTTGTGAGTACTGGGGATTGAACCCAGAGGCACTTAACCACTGAGCCACATCCCCAGCCCTTTTTATTTTTTATTTTGAGACAGGGTCCTGCTAAGTTGTTTAGGGCCTTGCTAAGTTGCTGAGGCTGGCATTGAACTTGTGATCCTCTGCCTCAGCCTCCTGAGCTGCTAGGATTACAGGCATGTGCTACCCTGCCCAGCCACCATCCTCCTTTCTGTCTCTATGTACTTGTCTACTGTGGCTGCCGTGTGTGAGTGGAATCATACAGTATGTGTCCTTTATAGCTGGCTTAATTCATTTGGATTCATCCATGTCACAGCTCATCTCAGCATTTCCTGCCTTCCTTAGGCCAATCTTCCACTGTATAGACCATATTTCGTTTGCCCATTTATTCACAATGACAGACTTCTAAACCAAGGAATGGCCAAGTCCATCTATCCTGTGGACTACTAGCTATTGATGAGGCCCAATTTGTCACTTAATTGCTCCAGTGAGAAGAAAAATTGTTTTCTCAAGTGAAGGATCGTAACTGAAGGTGAAAGTCTAGAGTCAGTCTTGAGCCAACAGCTTGTGCATGAAGAGTATTGAACTTGAATGAGTATCATTATCATCTTGGGGGCTTTTAAAGATGTGGATTTCAGGCCCACTTCTAGAGTGATTCATTAGGTTGTGGAGAATGGCTTGAGAATTTGCATTTCTAGCACTACAGCAGAGGTGCAGTTTAACTTATGCTTTAATTTGACTAGAAGATAAAATTTTTCGTAGAATGGTTTATATTGGTTATTTGGTTCACTGAAACGTTTTAATTACTATTGAATATAGTGGGAGTGTTTTGATCTATTATTTTTAACTGCGTGTATCATGTCGTTCTGCGATAGATATGAGTCTGTCAGTGTGACAGATTTTAAGTCAAGCTGGAGAAATGGGATGGCTTTTCTGGCTGTCATTCATGCCTTGCGACCAGACCTAATTGACATGAAGAGTATGAAGCATCGATCCAACAAGGACAATCTGAAAGAGGCCTTTGGAATTGCAGAACGAGAATTAAAAATCCCCAAATTGCTGGATCCAGAAGGTAAAGAAGCTTCTTTCTTTTTAAAACAATTTTTGTAAAGGTTCAGCATAAAGTTGATTTGAAACTAATATCTCTATATAAGCAAATACAGCAACATTATATTTTAGTCCTAGAGGGTTTAGCTTAAACTCTTCATTGAATTTCATGAAATGAGGAATTCCTACCAATTAGTTAATAACTTCAGTAATATTAGGGGTGGAGCCACAGCTGGAAGCAGACAGTGACTTTATTGGAATAATTTGAGCCTTGGTCTTAATTTCCTTCTATTGTGTTCTTCTTGATCCTGTTATTTCTGTTGTAAATCCCTCATGAGATGTTTCTTTGAGTCTTTAATTATGGTTGTTATGTATCTCCCCTTTCCATTCCCTCCTCCTATTAAAACAGAACTTCTAGGAACAGAAACTGCTGCTCTCTCTGCTGTCCTCACTAGAAAGCCCTAAATATTGTGCCAGTTATGTTTGCAGAGATTACTATCAAATCATAATTTATTTTAACGTCATTAAATCAAGACTCTAAAAGCAAGATTAAAATGATTTCTTTCTGAAAAGCACTTTACTTTGAATTCTGTTGTTTCATAAACAAAACGACATTAAAAACAAAAGTCAGTGCTGGAGGTATATAGCTCAGTGGTAGAGCTTGTGTTTAGCATGCACAAAACCCTGGTTAAGTCCTCAGCCCCAAAAGAAAAAAGAATTAAAGTAATAAAAAGAGGTATACAGAGTTAGTGAAAGTTATAATGAACCAACAGATCAAGAGATAAAAATTCTAGTCTCAGCTTTATCACCAGGGCATATATTGTAAATGTTCAGTGGCTGGCTCTCCAGAACAATGTGAAACACACACATCTAAACATGTCATACATTTTACTGAGGTAAAAGATATGTAGGACATAGTTTGTCAATAATAATATATGATATGCATTATAAATTTCAAATAGCCCCAAAGTGCTAGTTGGTTTTTGTCAAGCTCTTACAATCCATCTGTAGGCAACGTGGGGCTGCAGTTTGCTGAGCATGTGTAGTTCTTACATGAACTACACTTTGGTTGATAATTTCCTTTATGTTAATGATTAAGTGGAATAGCAACGAGGAATGTCAAAATTTCACTTGTTCTTCAGTGTGACATGAGTTATTGCTTTGCTAAGTCAAATACTGGAAAAATATTTCTTGAATTTTTTATACTCTCACAGTGTAAGAGCTACAGATAGGACATACTTTTAGGATTTATGTATATCCTTAACAATTTCTCCATCCATTTTTTAGCATTCAACCAAAGAACAATCAAGCTCTCATTTGCTTATTTTTTTTGGTGCAAATACGACTGATATGGTGCAAATACCACAGTGTAAGAACTACAGATAGGACATACTTTTAGGATTTATGTATATCCTTAACAATTTCTCCATCCATTTTTTAGCATTCAACAAAAGAACAATCAAGCTCTCATTTGCTTATTTTTTTTTTTTTTTTTTTTTTTGGTGCAAATACGACTGATATGGTGCAAATACCACAGTGTAAGAGCTATAGATAGGACATACTTTTAGGATTTATGTATATCCTTAACAATTTCTCCATCCATTTTTTTAGCATTCAACAAAAGAACAATCAAGCTCTCATTTGCTTATTTTTTTTTTTTTTTGGTGCAAATATGACTGATATGGCTGATTTCAAGTTGCTGTCATGAAGTCACTGAGTATAGATTTGGGAAAAAATGTGGAGCAGCACACCATTATGTTATGTCCATCATACAAATGCAATGGACATAAATAACCCTATCCATAAATGCTAGTAAAATGCAAATATAGTAATTAGGGAATGATAAGTTTTGAGTATTTGTCACCCTTGCTTTTAATAGCATTTAATTGTATATTTACATAGTTTAATTTAAAAAAAAATTTAAATTTTTTTATTTGTTCTAATTAGTTATACATGATAGCAGAATGCATTTTGATTTATTGTACACATTTCTCTGGTTGTACATAATGTAGAGTTGCACCACATGTGCAGTCACACATGTACCTAGGGTAATGATGTTCATCTCATTCCACCATCTTTCCTGCCCCCCATACCCCCACCCTTTCCCTCCCTCTCTTCATAGTTTAATTTTTAATGATGACTATTTTTAAAAAACAGCTTACAAAACTACTGAACATTTAATATTAAGCTCTCTTTAATTAGTGTGAGCCAGCTGGCTCCTGTACACCAGTGGCCAGGTGACTGGGGATTTGTCACTTACATATATATATTATTAAAAGTAATTTTTTGTTTTTGGTGCTAAGGATTGAATTCACAACATCTTGCATGCTAAGCTTTCTCTCTACCATTGAGCTTTATCCTCAGCCCAATATTTTTGGTTTTAAGCAGTTTTATTGAGATATAATTCACATAGCATATAATTTATCCATTTAAGGGTACAACTTAAGGTAATATATTCACAATATTGTTCGACCATCACCATTATCAATTGTAGAGCATTTTCATCACCTTAGAAGGAAACTCTGAGACCATTAGCAGTCACTCTCCATCTTCCAACCTCCCCATGCCAATTCTGAACATTTCATATACATGAAATCATAAAATATGTGGTCTTTTGTGACTGTCTGCTTTAAATTTGCATAATGTTTCCAAGATTCCTCCATGCTATAGTAAGTATTGATACTTCATTCCTCCATTTTTTTTAGTTTTATTTATTTATTTATTTATTTATTTATTTATATTTTTTATTGATTTTATTTTTTTCAAATACATGACAGCAGTGGAATGCATTACAATTCTTATTACACATATAGAACACAGTTTTTCATATCTCTGTATATAAAGCCCTCCATTTATTTTTTAATTGGATATTTATTTATTTTGGTATAGGGATTTAACCCAGGGGCAATTTACCATGGAGCTTTATCCACAGCCCTTTTTAAATTTTTTATTTTGAGACAGGGTCTCACTAAGGTGTTTAGGGCCTTGATAAGTTGCTGAGGCTGGTCCTTGAACTTGAGATCCTCCTGTCTCAGCCCCACAGCTACTAGGATTATAGGTGTGTGCTACCATGCCTGGCTTCATTTATTTTTAAACAGGCTTCTTTTTTTTTATAACAGTTTTAGACTTTAAAAAAGTTGAAAATATAGTACAGTAAGTTTCCACATACCCCACACCAGTTTCCTCATTCTTAAAATTTTTCATTATATGGTACATTTTGTTGTAACTAAAGAACCAATAGTGACATATCATTACAATTAAAAGCCATGCTTTCTTTGAATTTCTTTAGTTTTTACTTAATGACCTTTTTCCCTTTCAGAATGCTCCCTGGGACCATATTACATTTAGTTATCATGGCAACTCTTGACTGGACTGTTTCTTACACTTTTTTGTTTTTTATGACCTTGACAGTTTTGTAGATTGCTGGTCAGGCATTTGCAGAAGGTCCCTTTATTATAATTGATTTCTTATTTTTTCCCCTCATAATCAGTGTATTCGTGGGTTCTTGGGAAGAAGGCCTAGAGGCAAGATGCTGTTCTTTTTTTTTTTAATTTATTCTAATTAATTATACAAGACAATGGATTGCAGAATATTACTGAGCCTTAAAGAAGAATGAAATTATGGCATTTGCAAGTAAATGGATGGAGCTGGAGAATATCATGTGAAGAGAAATAAGCTAAATCCCCAAACCAAGGTGCTATTCTTATCACATAGGTTCAAGGGTACGTGCTATCAGCATGGCTTGTTACTGTTGATGCTGACCTTGACCACCTGGCTGAGCTAATAATGTCCCTCAGGTTTGTCTGCTGTGAAGTTTCCCCCTCTCCTTCATATTGTACTCTTTGCAGGGAAATCACTGCGTAGCCCATACTTAGGTGAACGAGGCTGGCCCTCCTTGATGGAAGGTTATTAACAGGTCTTCTGCACAGGAGATTTGTCTGTTTTCCATTTATTATTATTTTTTTATTCAAGCATTTATTTATAAGACTATGTGCTTGTTGATATTTTATTTTATACTTGGCAATTGTACTCCAATACTATTTTGTTTATTTTAATGCTCGATTCTTTTTTTTTTTTTTAGAAAAGTTTGTTTTAAGATAAAAGCATTGACTATTGGGAGCTCTTTCAGTTGGCTCCTGTGTTCCTTGGATGTATCCCCACCTACCTGGGGTTTGTCTGTTTGATTTTCACTAGAGTTCAATATTTATTGAGATAATATTTCATTCTTTCTTTTTTTGATCCTTGGGATTGAACCCAGAGCCTAGTGCATCTGGTTTCATGTTGTTGTTGTTCTTTTTTTTTTTTTTTCTTTTCCCAATGTAGTTCTTGATTAATTCTTGTTGACTTTTATTCCTGTTGTTTTTTTTTGCCTTCCCTCTCTTTTTACCCTTTTAAAATTTCCTCCCCATCTTTTTATTTTCCTTTTTGTTAGATATTTTTTCTTTATTTTTCTCATACTTTGTTCTAATTTCTTATTTCTGATTATTGTCCTTTAAAAAAGCTTACATTGTGATTCTCTAAATCTTCACTCTTGGGATGAAAATTTCTCTCTCTCTCTCTCTTTCTCTTTTTAAGTTGGGGTCTTTCTGTGTTTGTTGGGCACCTGTCCTTGAACTTCTGGGCTTGAGTGTTCCTCCTGTCGTATCCTCCTTAATGGCTGTAATTTTTTTCTATTTTAATATGTGCAAATAATTAGGCAGTTAATGGAAAAGACAATATAATAAAAATTTCCTGGGCTGGGGTTGTGGCTCAGTGGTAGAGTACTCGCCTAGCATGTGCGAGGCCCTAGGTTCGATCCTCAGCACCACATAAAAATAAATAAATAAAATAAAGGTATTGTGTCCAACTACAACTAAAAAGATAAATATTAAAAAAAGAAACAAATTTCCTCTGTAGGAATGATTGCCCACAACTTATTGTAGTTTAAATAATAGCTCAAAAATGTGAGATGCATTATGACTATTTATGCAAACCAAATATCATAGTCATGTTTGATTAAGGGACCTGTCCTCCGACACAATTTTGTTAAACTATTTAATCCTCATGCATCATGGCTTCATATAAAATGAGAAGTCTAAAAAGGGATATTTAGTCTAGCCAGTATCATTATTTTATGCATCTCTTGATTTTTACACCTCTTCCATTGAAAACAGAATAACTCGATTCTTAGGAATCCTTCCTATATTGAAACCTCAGCCCCAGCTTTTTATTGATAGCTTTTATATGCTTACTGCCTTGAATGATGTTATTTGTTCATGGATTAAATTTACTTTCTCCTTTAGCTGACTTATAGCACTCTTTGGGCCTAGTGAACAGGCTCACTAAAACATCCTAGTGTGTTATATCTGTCATTTATTTTTCTCCTAGCCATCAACACCTTGAGGGGCAGACAGTGCCTGAGAGCATCTAGCATCTACTTGTTGAATGAACAAAGGGATGAATCATAAGGTCCCTGAGGGCAAGGACTGTACCTGATACACCTTTGTAGCTCCTGCTTTTTACCAGCCTTTGTTAGCTCTCTATAAGTATGTGTTGCATTGAATTTAAGTGAATTAATAAGTAGAGAAGATTTCCTTTTCAGTATGACATATTAATTGTTTTGGCAACAAAGACACATCCCCAAATGAAGTGTTTTGTCTATGGCATATTGAATCTCTTTCTTTGTGATTTTATGATTCACTTGATTTATTATATGCCTGGAGAAGTCCTGCACTTAAACAATTTAAAACCATTTTGACTCTCTGGGAAGTCCCTGTTTTTCGAACTTATTTTGCAAGGGACTTCTTTAATGCAACATGGGGGAATTTCTGCACCATGTCTCTAGAAAGGGAAATGCTTTAATTTTCTTCTCTCTACCTTCTTGAATACTTATGGCCTCACACATATAGCATCATAGAAACTTTGTAACTAGGAAAGTGAGGCTGTGTACATACCCATGCCAGGATTGCACACATGTGGCCCTAGATATAAGCCCTCTGTACAATGTTGGAGCAAGGTTGAATGAGCGAGATTGCATGGTTACTCAGCTACTTTGGTTCAAGAGCCTGTGAACCCAGTGGCATAGGCTGTGGCATAGCTTGTACTTGAGTATTCATTATAGTAAATTAACATCTACAGCTAATTGATAGTGTGGTATATCTTGCAGACGTGGATGTTGTTAACCCCGATGAAAAGTCAATCATGACCTATGTGGCACAGTTTCTGCAATATTCCAAGGATGCTTCTCGGACTGGAGATGTGACTCAGGTATGTCTTTATCAGTATAAATGAAGTCATTTTGTTGTATATGACTACTGGTTTAATTTTTAAAAACTGGGTTATGATTTTCATACAGAATTTAATTAAATAGATCAGTGATTTTTTTTTTTTTTTTTTTTTTTTTTTTTTTTTTTTTGGTATCAGGGATTCACCCATTCACCCAGGGTGCTCAACCACTGAGTCACATCCCAGCCCTTTAATTTAAAGCAAAAAAAAAAAAAAAAATTTTTTTTTTTCATTTTGGGACAGGGTCTCGCCAAGTTGTTTAGGGCCTCTATAAATTGCTGAGGCTGACATGAACTTGCAGTCCTCCTGCCTCAGCCTCCCAGGCTGCTGGGATTACATGTGTGCGCCACCATGCCTGGTTTAGATCAGTTAGTTTTGACAAATGCATATACCCTTGTAAACCATTATGATGTGAAACAATGTTACCTACAACATTCCATTGTGCCTCTTGTCTTATTCAACCCAGACAGCCAGTATTCTAATTTCTTTCACTGTAGTTCGTTTTTCCTACCCCTTTTTTTCCTAAGGTAAAAGTGATAACTTCTTAAGCTTTACTGAATTACCTAAAAATGAATTTTAGCCAGGTGTGGTGGCACATGCCTGTAATCCCAGCAACTTGGGAGGCTGAGGCAGAAGTTCCCAAGTTTGAGGCCAGCCTCATCAGCAATTTAGCAAGCCTTAAGTAACTTAGTGAGACCTTGTCACAAAATAAAAACATAAAAAGGGCTGGGGATGTTGCCCAGTGTTTAAATGCCCCTGGATTTAGTCCTTGGCACCTAAATAAAGAAATTAATTGTTAATCTACAATGCATTTTATTTATTTCTTTATTGGGACACATTAAATGAAGCTAGGTTTTAAACAATCTTGGAGTTATTTGAATTTTTGTGTATTATAACTTTTATTCACTTTATTGATATATAATTCATACACCATAAAATACAATTATTTAAAGTGTATGGTACTATGTGTTTTTGGAGTATTTACATGATAATGCAACCATTATCATCATCTAATTTTAGCACATTTCCATTTTGCCTCTGTTTTAGCTTCATGTAAATGGAACTGTGAAATTTGTATAAATGGAAGCATTGTGTTCTACCTTTGATCCTTGTTTGTTGAGATATTCTTGAAATACTAGTAGAGTACCATTTGATTATTCAGTATTTCCCTTTTACTTTCAGTCTGTTACACAGTGTAGGTAGAAATTTCATAAAAATCACTGAGCTGAAAAGAAGCCCTTATTCTGATTCTTATTCTGATTTTATGAAGATACACGAGTGCTGGGAAGTCAGTGAAATGTTTATGAACATTATTTTCAAATTTATTTTAAATTCCTTTCTCAGATGTGTTTACATACATTTTATTTGACAAACTGTTTGCCTCTGTTTTTCCAGCTGTGGTGTTTGAGGCAAGAAGCCAGATTGTTGCTGACTCTGGAAGCTCAAGCTGAGGCTCGGCTTCTAACTCAGTTCACTTGTTTCTGACCTGCTGAGGAGCTACTCTTTCCTAATTCATTTTCATATTAAAAAATAAAATGAAAAATTCAACTGTCCATGAAATTGAATGCAAAAAAAAAAAACACACACTTGCCTACTAGATAAAACTCAAATGAAGTTTAAAAAAAAATTAGAAATAAGGTGTAACTTCTGCTTTATCCTCTAGCATTAAAGTCTGCTACCAAATATAAGCAAGCTACCACCTAAGCAAGAATTGAATCTAAGAAAAGAATAATTTTTGCTCACTTCCATGTGATAGCACCATCAAAACTTTTAGTAGTGTTATTTTAGGACCTTTAAAACGTTCAAGATATTTTTGATGCCAGTGCTTTTCTCAGGAAGTGAACATCTCTTGAGTTCTTCCCTATTTAGATTAATTGGAAAGCACTCTTCTAAAATGCCTACTATAAAGCAGTGATTTGGGATAATGTTCTCTGAAATTGAATAATAGAAATGCATGGGCCAAAAACAGAGGGCATTGCTTGCTTCCCCCCACTTTTTTTTTAAGTACACTCTGATGTTTAGATGTTAGTTTCAGTCTATTTTAAAATTTAAGGTGTTGTATGAATAAGCAAAATTACTCTTTGACACTGAGTCATTGGAATGTTATGATGACATTATTTCACTGATGTTTCAAGGTGTTAATTTTATTGTTAACAAAAAAGGTCGTCAAGTCTATTTAGGGGAGAGTTTAAATGTGTATGTGTGTGTGTGTGAATTACAGAGCAAGGTAAAAGACGCTATGGCCTGGCTAGCTCTGCAAGAGAAAAAGCTACAGGAGGCACTGAAGGAGTCAGAAGGCAAGACCTACTTTAAAAAGTACCATGTAAGTGTGACTTTGAATACCTATTTGTATGTAGTTTACTCTTTTAGGGAAGAATAGTAAATACCTTTTTAGAAAACTCTAAGTTAAATATTTAAATACTAAATCAACTCCAGGTTTCAGGGCTGAATAATAGGATAGTGCTTCTGAAACTTTAATGTGCATATGAATCACAGTGCAATCTTGTTTAAATGCATTTTTAGATTCAGTAGTTCTGGGGCAGGAATTTTGAATTTCCAGCAAAGTCCCTGCTGTTGTCGATGGCGCTGGTACTTGGAGTACTTCGCAGCAAGGTTCTACTACAACACGAGTTGAGTGGCTGCAAAAGAGACCATCTGGCCCATAAAGCCATCTTTACTGTCTTGCCCCTTACAATGAAAGTTCTCCAATCCCTGGTTTATAGCAGAACATGCTTTTTTTGAAAAAAAAAAAAAATTTTTTTCTTAGCTGTAGTTAGACATAATACCTTTGTTTTATTTATTTATTTTTATGTGGTGCTGAGGATCGAACCCAGTGCCTTGCATGTGCTAGAGGAGGGCTCCACCGCTGAGCCACAACCCCAGCCCCAGAACATGCTTTTTTATTATGAATATTGAATGAAAGGAAAAATCAGGAAATGAGCAATGGGGCATCCCAGAATTCTAATACGGCCTCAACCAAGGAGTTCTTTGGGAAATAATGACAACTATTATTATTATTTCTTTTGGGGCCTCAACCAAGGAGTCCTTTGGGAAATAATGACAACTATTATTATTATTGTTTCTTTTTGGTGCTAAGGATTAAATCTAGGGCCTTGTGTGTGCTACAGTGCTTTGCCACAGGGCTATATCCCCAGTCCTAATGATAATTTTCATCATTATCACCATATATTGAATATTGCTATGTGCCAGGCACCTTGCTGATAAGTACTTTACAGGTTAAGACATCTTGCTGAGTTTGGTGTTGTTATTTAAGTTTGATAGATGAAGATAATAAGGTTGGGAGACAGTAAATGACTTATCTAAGGTTATGTAGCTACTAAAGTGCAGGAGTAGGGTTTTATTAGAGTGTAGCTTTAAACTTCTTGCTCTTTTTATATCCTGTTGCTGTTCCAGGGTAAGTGGGTATTCATTGTAGATTTTTTTTTTTTTTTCAGTACTGGGATTGAACCCAGAGGGGCTCTACCATTGAGCAACATCCCACCCTTTTTTATTTATTTTTTTCTGTTTGTGGTACTAGGGATTTAACCCAGGGGTGCTTTACCACTAAGCCACTTCTGAGTCCTCATTATTTTTCTTTCTTTATGTTTTTTGTGCATTCCATGGCCTTGTGCATTCCAGGCAAGCACTCTACCAATGGAGCTATATCCCCAGCCCCACCCCCATTAATTTTTACAGTGAGATAGTGGGCTTTGAACTAGTGATCCTCTTTCTTCAGCCTCCCGAGTAGCTGGGATTCCTAGTGTATACCACCATTCCTGGCTAAGCCATTTTATTTTGAGACAAGTTCTCACCAAATTGCTGAGGGACTTGTGAAATTGCTGAGGCTGGCTTTGAATGACTTATCCTTCTCCCTTACCCTCCAGAGTTGCCCCGCCAGACTTAGCCTGGAACTTTCCATCCTTCTGACTCGGCCTCCTCAGGGCTCCTGGTCACTATGATTAGAAGCGTTTGTTCTCATTATAGAATCTTGAAGGAGCCAAGGTGAAGGTGTCTGAGTCCCATTTCTTAGAGTCCCTTGTCTATGCAGTTCTGCGTTTCCTACCATCTCTCTGTTTTGGATAAGCTGGAGTGCTATCCATGTGTCCTCACAGCCACTAGCACTGGAGGCCACCACGGCCCTATCTGTGAGGTGAGGGAGATGGGTGAATCCAGCCTCAGCAACTCTAATACTCAACAGGTGTGTGATTTGTGACCATACCATCGTTTTCATTTGAAGCCATCCGGGAAAGAAGAGACAAGACTTTCTCATCTTCCTTTGGTTGAAGCAGTATAGAAGTCTTGTGCTTCTTAGCTCTGGTCTAAGATTCTTCTTGTTGACCAAATGCTCAGTGTTCAATGGAAGTGTATCGTTCAGGCACACATCTTTGATTTAGGAATGTATAATAGATTCATGTTTCCTAAATAAAAGGGCTTCATGGAGTTACTAATTACCAGAAAGAAGTTAAATAAATTAATTATCCCTTGGTTTGTGCATAGTTTTTTTTTTTTTCTTTCCTGATGCAGAGTCTCACTATGTTGAACTCTTGGGCTCAAGCAATCCTCCCATCTCAGCCTCCTGAGCAGCTGGACTAAAAGAATGTGCCACCAGTCCCATCTCATATAAAATTCAATTAGAAATAATCAGTAATTATATAAATAATATTTATAGAATTAATAACTCTTTTTTTCTTCAGTGCTGGGAATTAAACACAGGAGTACTCTACCACTGAACTACATCATCAGCCCTTTTTATTTTTTTTATTTTGAGATAGGGTCTTGCTAACTTGCTCATGTTGGCCTTGAACTTGTGATCCTTTTGCCTCAGCTTCCTGAGTCACTGGGATTACAGGGGTGTGCCACTGCATCTGACAGAATGGATAACTGTTAAACACTCTTCACACAAATGTGAACCAAGAAAAGCTTTGTTAATTGAATGTGGGGTGGCAGGGAGAAAGTGGTTTTTTTTTTTTTTTTTTTTTTTTTGGTCTACGTAAAATGAATTTGGAAGAATTGGTTCAGGTTGAGTTAATTACAAACACTTTGAAAATCATTTGTGCATGACAACCACTGTGATATAATTCTCACATGTACTTATTCTTATTTTGTTGTGAACCCATATTTGGGAGGACAAACCAATTCACATTTTGCATGTGGCATCATGATCTGTCCTATAAAACTGGATGTTCTATTCCAGCAGGCATCCAACATTGTCCACACAGGTCACAAGCCAAGACTCATTTGGCTGGTACCCAAATTATCAGGATGCACTGAAGAAAGAAACCAGATCAGAGAGCAGCTCCTGGGGTCAGGGATTTTACCTTTATCTAAGTCAAAATTTAAATATAATCTTTAGGTACAGGTCTTCAAAGAGCATATTACATTTTATAAAGTGAATTAACTGTTTCAGCCTTTAAAATATTCTTCTAATTATAGAGCCTGACGTCCTATATGGAGTTATTCAATGAAGAAAAAGTACGCTTTCTGGAAGTACTGTCACCAAAAAGGGATCAGCAGGAGCTGAATGAAGATGAATTACAGTTGAGAGAAGCCTGGGATGGCATCAACCAAAAGGTTACTGTTATGTTGGTCTGAAGAACATTTTCATGGGCATCTTTGTTTTGTTGAATGAAGACTTTACTGTAGACTTTCATGAAGAATTCTATAAAACACAGGATAGATGCTTCATCAGTAAATGGGATAATATTATATTTTTTCCCATAGCATCATTTGGAGAGTAGTTGGATTTAAATAAGAATTTGTGGCATTGTGCTTAAATACAAACTTATCCAATGTTATATTCTTACTATTCTTGGTTTACCATGGTAGATTATACCTATTTTGCCACACAGTAGATGATTTGGTTGACCTGTAGCTTCTACACGATCATGTGTCAGTATCGGTAGATGCTTGAAAGGGTTAGGGACAAACCCAGAAATTATGTGTAAGGATAGATATATGTGTGTTAAGTCTGAATCTATCTGTATGATTTTCATCCTTGTAAATTTATTAAGACTTGATTTCTGGCCCTGATTATGGTTTATATGCATTTGAAAAGAATGTGTATTCTGCAATTATTGCATGTAAGTCTATAAATATCAACTGTAGTTACTAGTGTTATTCAGACTGGCAGTTTGTTCAGTTGTTATCCCAACTGCAAAGAGATTAAAATTTGTAGAACTCTCTCTCTTAAAAAAAAAAAAAAAAAAAAAAAATATATATATATATATATATATATATATATATATATATATATTAGAAGGACACAATACCTTTATTTTATTTATTTATTTTTATGTGATACTGAGGATCAAATTAAGTACCTCATACATGCTAGGCAAGTACTCTACCACTGAGCCACAATTGCAGCCCCTAGAAATCTCTTTTTAATTCTGCCAAATTTTGTTTTATGCATTTAAAAACTTTGTTAGGTATATACACATTTATGATTGTTGTGGCTTCCTAACTAATTGATACTTTTACCATTATGAAATACCTCTGTTTATCTTTAGTAATACCATTGTATTTTTTTTTTGCAGTCTACTTATTCTAATATGAATGGGATCATTCTAGTCTTCTGATGCCAACTGTTTATATGGCACATCTCTTTTCTTCATTTACTTTTAATCTCTTTGAGTTTTTGTATTGACAGAGCATCTCCAATTCTGTTAGCACAGAATTGGATCTCACTTTCTTATCCACTCTGAAAACCTGCCTTTTAATTAGAGTGTCTAGTCCATTTACTCTTAATGTTATTGTTGCTATGGTTCAAATTAGGTACACCATTTGACTTTTGTTTATTCCTTGTTTGATTGTATCTCCGTTTCTTCCTTCTTGTCTTCTTTTGAATTGTTAGGGTTATTGTTGTTGTAGAATTCTATTTTAATTTGTCCATGACTTTTTCATTCTACCTCTTTCCATCTCTATTTTAATTTGTCCATGACTTTTTCATTCTACCTCTTTCCATCACGTTTTTAGTAATTGTTCTAAGGATCACCTTATACATTCCACACTTTTTGCAGTCTGGTAGAATTGTATAATTCCTTAGTTATTATACAACTTCTTTTTTTTAAAATTTTTTATTGTTGGTTGTTCAAAACATTACAAATTTCTTGATATATCATATTTCACACTTTGATTCAAGTGGGTTATGAAGTCCCATTTTTACCCCATATACAGATTGCAGAATTACATCAGTTACACATCCATTGATTTACATATTGCCATACTAGTGTCTGTTGTGTTCTGCTGCCTTTCCTATCCTCTACTATCCCCCCTTCCCTCCCCTCCCCTCGCCTCGCCTCCCCTCTTCTCTCTCTACCCCCTCTACTGTCATTCATTTCTCCCCCTTGTATTATTTTTCCCTTTCCCCTCACTTCCTCTTGTATGTACTTTTGTATAACCCTGAGGGTCTCCTTCCATTTCCATGCAATTTCCCTTCTCTCTCCCTTTCCCTCCCACCTCTCATCCCTGTTTAATGTTAATCTTCTTCTCCTGCTCTTCGTCCCTACTCTGTTCTTAGTTACTCTATACAACTTCTTTTAACACATAAAATTCTTGCCATCAAACTGATTCACTTGCCTCCTATTCTTTATCTTATAGTTAGTTGTTCTATATATAAATGCATGTTTGACATGTATATATCATATATGTGGCATAAACATATTTTAAAGCTCCCAATGCCATGTTATATTTTCCTTGCCTCAAACAACCATATGTTTTAAATAATATTATTTTAAGAGGAATTAATCTTTCATATTTATCTTGATGTCTACTCTTTCTAATTCCTTCTACAGATTTTAGTTTCCATTGAGGCCATTTTCCTTATGCCTAAAATCTTTAATTTAATCTTGTAGTGCAGTGACAGATTTCTTTGATCTCTAAATGTCTTTATTTTGCCTTCATTTTTACAAAACAATTGTATTGAGGTATAATTTACATATTATAAAATCCACTTATTTTAAATTGATAATGAAATGATTTTTAATGAATTTGCGGAAAGACTATATGGCCCACAAAGTCAAACTTATTACTCTGGCTTTGAATAGCAGATGTTTGCTGATTTCTGCTTAGCTATCAGAAGGGTCGGCCTGTTTTCTGAATATGTTTTCCACACCATATGTCTACTTAAATAGTTGTCCCCTGGCTTAAAAGAGCCATCCTTTCTGAGGATCTAAATTTGAAAAGAAGTGCACTTCCAGGAATCCTACCGTCAAGGGGTAGGCTCATTGTACTGTCTGCACCTGCTGATCTCAACTTTGAACCTGACTCTTGTGAAGGGACAAGAGCTGCCTGTGACAGGTTCTTAATAAAAGTCAATGAAGAAGAGAGTGTTTGTACAGTTCAGCCTGTTCCAGGACACAGAGACCTGGCCTAAGTACTCAGAATATGATTTGGAAAAAAAAAATATCTGAGATAATGAGCAAAATCACAAAAAGGATTATTTTGCAAGATTAAGTGCTACAAATTGATAGTATCCGAAAATTCTATTCTTATTCAAGCAGACTGCAGTTTATTTCTCAATGTGGCAAAATGAGATGTGCTGATTTTGAAGCCATCAGGTGTATAAAACTTAGTATCATCCAGTTTTTTGATTCAGTAGTTTGAGAACAGGGTTATCTTAAAGCTTCCTAGTAATGGTTTCATTTTAAGCCTGCTGTAGGGAAAAAATGTTTTATTTTTGATCTGATAAGATCTTATATAAATTTTCAACCAAATTCAAAAGTAATTGTCTGAGAAAGGAAGTGTGGAACCTGTTTTCTATGTTAAGTGAGAAAGGAAAGGAATGAAAAAATAAACATTGCCTGCCTCTGTTTTTCTTCTTTTGACTACTATATAAATATTTTCAATGTGACCCTAAGTAAAAAGCACAAGTTTGGTTTCATTTAAAAAAAAAAAAAAAATATATATATATATATATATATATATATATATGCAGTTTTCTTTTAGTTATGCAAAGAATTACAATTGAATTAGACCTAT
This sequence comes from Marmota monax, assembly GCF_021218885.2. Classification (NCBI taxonomy): domain Eukaryota; kingdom Metazoa; phylum Chordata; class Mammalia; order Rodentia; family Sciuridae; genus Marmota; species Marmota monax. Next base: position 22,205,643 of record NW_026693777.1, on the reverse strand, counting down.
CCTTCTTAGCCTCTAACTCAAAGATTTTTCAATTTCCTAGTTTGTTTTTATTTCTTAGAAAATGCACAAATAATTAGATACAATAGAAAAACATGCTGGGGCTGAGGATGTAGCTCAGCGGTAGAGCCTTTGCCTAGTAGGTGTGAGGCCCTGGTTTCCATTCCTAGCTGATTTATTTATATTAAAATTTTGATTCTTCATTTCCAACTGGAGATTTAATGGCATATACTCAGTGATTTAACACTGTAGAATTGCCTTTGCTGTATGCTTTTTCAGACAATAAACTTGGAAGGCAAAAAATAAAAAAGACAAAGTGAAAACTCCTGTAAAATTCAGTGCTTTCATTGCGTGCTGCCTCAGTCGAGGAGCCTAACTTTGTCTTTTTTTTCCTGTATTGGGCATGGAATTCAGGGCCTTGTACATGCTAGGCAATCACTCTACCATTGAACTACATCCCCACCTGTCCTCATTTTGTATACCTGAATAGTTGGTGAAAAGTCTTTTACATATTTGCTTCGCAAATAATGAACACCCAACAAATGTTTTTGAATAAATTAATAATGAAGTGAATATCATATAATATGTGGACTTTGCCCACTTTCCCCTCTAAGTAAAAACAACTTAACTCTGAGAATAGTTCAGTAGAACTAGATCACAGAAAGATAAAATACAGACTTAACACTCACATTTTCATTAGTGGCAGTTACTTTGAGTGAAACAAAGTTTGACTTGTGCTTGATCTTGAGAGTGGTGTGTTTGAGAGGGGAAAGCCCCTAAAAAGCAATAATGAAGGATATGGGTAAAAAGCCACAGTCAGGAAAGGAGATGGCCTTGGAGATGGATTTTTATTGTGCTCGAGAATTCCAGTGGTCATGGCTGGAGGGTAGCTCAGTGGTGGAGTGCTGGACTTGCCTGTACAAAGCTGTGGGTTTGATTCTCAGTACTATAAAAAAATAAAATAAAATAAAAAGTCCAGTCATCAGTCCAGTATTCTTCCACACCCCCCACCTTTAGCTCCTCTAGCTGGCTTGGTCACATCACCTGCCACTTTTCTTTTCTTTTTTTTTTAAGGCTTTATTGTTTCAGTCAAAGCAGTCATATGAATGGCTTAAGTATGCCTGAATCCAGGAACTCAAATGATATCATTAGGGCCCCTTTTTTTTTTTTAAAGAGAGAGAGAATTTTAATATTTATTTTTTTTCTTAGTTATCGGCGGACACAACATCTTTGTTTGTATGTGGTGCTGAGGATCGAACCCGGGACGCACGAATGCCAGGCGCGTGCACTACCGCTTGAGCCACATCCCCGGCCCCACCTGCCACTTTTCATTGTAACCATGTACCTATCTGCTTCCTGTGATAGCTGGTTGAGTCAAGAGCTGTGGTTTTATTTGTCGGATTGACTCTGATGTGGTGCGAGGGCTGTGTTCTGCTCTACCCTTCCATTTGTGCATGGTACCAGTCTGGGCAAGGCCCTGCTCTTGTTTTTTTTTTTTTTTTTTGTGTGTGTGTGTGTGTGTTTTATTATGTGCTTATTTCCTTTTATACCCACACTTTCTTTCCATTCCTATTTCTCCCTGGGTCATCATTTTGAGGTATTTAGTGTATATCATTTTGTTTTAGATGTTTTTGCAGCATACACATTGATTTTTACGTAAGCGTGTATTTTTAAATTGTGTAATCTGAGGTTGTACATAATTTCTTTTATTTTTGAATACAGCGTATTTAAGGCACCCCCAGGTCACCATATAGGCATCTGATTTGTTCCTAACTGCTGCCCAGCACTCCATGGGATGTGGCCACCACATGTCCCCTCTGCACTCTAGAAGCCTTCTATAGTTTTATACCCTACTCTTTCCTAATGGGTTGTTTATAAATGTTTGCTGATGAGTGAATAAGTAACTGTGTGAGTGAATGGGTTTTGATAATACTTAGAAGGGAAGAAAACCCAGGCAGAAGGGGCAGAGAAAGCCACCACTTTGCGTGTTTAGAGAAACAAGCTGTCAGAGTTTGTGTGACTCATGTGTGCATGCAGGGAGTGGTGGGAAGGCTGAGGAAGGAAGAGGTGTGCCTGGATTGTGAAGGGTGTGACGAAGGGCAGATATCAGGAGATATGGTATTTTAGTGTGAACATGTGGCTAGGGCTAGGGAGAAAAATCATCTATGAATCTATGAAAAGTGTGATTGTAATATCAGAGAAACACAAGGCCATACAACATTCCAAATGGTAGTCCTTGATTATGACCATCCCTGCTTAGAGGAGGGCTTTTAATATTTCAGTATTTTCCCATATAACTTAATATAGATTTATCTAAACCTTTCTGCTTCTTGTGCCTTCTTTTCCTACAGCCTTTGAATGAATTATATTCCTCATCAGCAAGTAGCTAATGATATTTAGGACTAAGATGTTTACCCATTGATAAAGATTGTCTTTTTTTTTATATTTATTTTTTAGTTGTAGTTGGACACAACACCTTTATTTTATTTATTTACTTTTATGTGGTACTGAGGATTGAACCCAGGGCCTCACATATGCTAGGCAAGCGCTCTACCACTGAGCCACAACCCTAGCCCCTCCCATATTGTCTTGACTAACAAATGACATTTATCAGTCTTGGCTTTCACAGGCACTTTGAAGAATTAAACGTACTCTAGGTAAAGAAATACATTAGAAAAGTTCTGCTGAAGGACATCTTCCTTTATTTTCAGATTAACGCATGGAAAACAAACCTGAACGATGCCTTGCCCTGGCCCCTCTGTGAAATTGAAGCGTGGCTTCAGGAGGTCAAGGAACTCATGGAGGAGGAGTTACCGACCTCGCAGAATTACTCCGAAGCCATGGCTCAGACAGAAGAGAAAATGACTTTATTCAAGGTTAGAAAAGCAAAAGAAAAATACAGAAAAATCAGGACTATGTTAGGTTCTTGAGGAAGATTCTGTCCTAGAAGATTCTGTCCAAGAGCAGCCAATGGATGATTGAGCACCGTGTGGAGTGATTCCCTAGGATTTCAGGATTTCAGGGATCCAGAAGATGCTTTTATGTTCATGACCATGTGCTTGTTCAATAAGAATTCAGTATAAGGAGTTCTAAAGCAACTGTAAGGTCTCGGGGGGGAGAAGGCTATGGACAGAAGATGACTTATTTAAAATGAGGAAGATTAGGTTGTTACTAAAATGGCATGAAATTTGATGTGTGAGATTAATAATTGCATTTGAGGTCCCGAAGGAATGGAAAACACACCAGACAAGAAAAAAAAAATTGATCATGGTTTTACCAAAAAAATGGCAGTCTGCTTCTCTTGCGAAATGTTGCAATTTAAAACTTTTATGTTAAAAATATGTACTCATAAAGTCTTGGATAAAATGAGAGGGGCTTTATGACCTTTTTGAAAAAAGACATACCGTGAGTGAGAGGAACACACCCATTGCAGGGTTTGGCAGTAAGTCTAGTTTATGTCATGCTAAATCTCTTTTCAGAGTCTGATGGACAGATCTGACTATCATTCGAGTATTCTCATGGCTTTTGAAAATAAAGACGAAGAGCATTTGCCATTGGTGCCCCTTAACACCCTGGAGGAGATGAAGAGACGGTTCGTAGCACTACCATTGCATAACTGCTGGGACTGTTCACAGGGGAGACATAGCATGATGCCATGGGACCACAGGAATGTAGATATTTAGATAATTTTTACAAGTGTTCTCTTTAAATCTTTTTTTTTTAATATTTATTTTTTAGTTGTAGTTGGACACAATACCTTTAATTAATTAATTTATTTTTATGTGGTGCTGAGGATCGAATCCAGGGCCTCACACGTGCTAGGCGAGCGCTCTACCGCTGAGCCACAACCCAAGCCCCTCTCTTTAAATCTTGATAACAGTGCCTTCAATTTTTTATAATAGTTACATTCTATCACGCTAACATCCTTTTTATTGAATGGTAGAATACTCCGGTGTAAGCTGTGTGTTTTTGGAGCTTGCCTTCTGCTTCGTAAATACAGGATAATGATAATCTCCCTGTCCATGTCTCATGAGGATATGGATTGAGGGAAGAAGTATAGGAAAGCACTTTATAAACTGTACAACCCTGTTGATATGGAGATTATTTAGTGGGTGGTTGTATCCATCATCTTCTCTTTTCTCATTACTCATAAGCAATTTATTAGAACGAGAGGGTGTTAGCCTTGGTAATGAAAGCTGTTTTAATATGTAAACTTTTAAATTGTAGTTGTGTTAAATTATAAAGAAGTTCTCAAATTTAGTAAGATTTTTTTGTAGATCAATATTTCATTACAGGATTTCTCAGTGAAGAATAATCTCTTCAGAAAATGTTCTAGTAGTTGTATGTATGTATTTATTTATTTATAGCTCAAAAAGGTTTATTTCATATTTTGCTATAATATTTGTTTTACATTAAAAAATAAAAATAAAAAATAAAAACTTTAGAATACATGTGAGTTCCATGTGTTTATAAAAGATAAGGTTTGCCCAGCATGGAGGTACATGCCTATGATCCCAGCTCAGGAGGCTGAGGTAGGAGGATTGAGAGTTCAAAGCCAGCCTGTGCAAAAGTGAGGCACTAAGCAACTCAGGGAGACCCTGTCTCTAAATAAAATACGAAATAGGGTTGGGGATGTGGCTCAGTGGTCGAGTGCCCCTGAGTTCAATCCCCGGTACCAATAAATAAATAAATAAATAAATAAATAAATAAATAAATAAATAAAAGAAGGTTAAGTCCTTAGTGTTTTTTAAAATGCCAATATGGGCTTCTCACATTTTGTCAATAATATTAAGTTCAAAAATGTGCAATTTTTTTTCAGAGTGAACAACACTTTAGGGAACAATTTCACTCTACTTCTAGAATTTCACTACTTTAAATGCTCAGTTCTTGGCTTGCTAGATGAAGTGAAACCAAAATTGGATTTTTGGAACATAAAATTTGGAAAGAAAGAATCTGTGGAATTATTGCTGGAAGACTGGCATGTAAGCTGCTTTATTCTGTCTTGGGCAACTGTTTTCCTTGGATGGGTGCTGAGTTTGCATTTTTCGTTGGCTTAATTTCCCATTAACTGAAGATTTGGGACAAGGTTCTGTTGGTTGCTCATGTTAGCTTTGATATCGCCTAGAGAAAAGAATTGTAGGTAGTCAAATAACAGGCACAGAAAGGGTAAGAAACAGAAAACAGCATCATTTATAAGATTGAGTTAACCAGGACAATTAACCTACCAGGTTTCAGTGTTTTTTTCCACTCAAAACTCCTTCATTCACTGACTTGAAATTTCGTTTTATGTTTTTTCTTTCCCAATTCATGATGCCATTCAACAATTAAATTTTCCTTAGAATATTTTAGTCTTAGCATTTCAAGTTCTAATAGTAGAAAAAAACGATACATTTTCAGTTTTGTCTTGGGATACTTTTCTTGTGGCTTTAGCTCTTCCAGTTTATAGGGGAAACTGTTTCAAGTAATTTAAACATTAGTATGTCCATGAAGCATCATAGAACTGTTACCTCTACAGTTGGTCCTTATCCTTCCTTCTGTTTCCATTTTTGGAAAGGAGGCAGGAAGAAAAGAAAAATCCAAGATTATAAATTTCAATGCAAAAATTGATGAGAAATTTATTTAAAAATGTTAATTGAAACACTTTGTTCCCAAACAAGAAGCCTCATTCTCAATTAGACTAGATTTTTAATATCGTACCTTTTTAGCCTTCTTCAAATTTTCATTTTTTCTATTTAAGTAGTCATAGTACTTCACTGGCATATAATAAGTATACAATAAATACTCAGTATTTTTCCAAGGCAGAATTTAGTTAATGATCATTTCTCAAATGTTTCTTGTGTGTTGGATGAGAATATATCTGTAACAAAAGCTAATATATCTAATAAAAACTTACTCAACATTAATAAAACATATGAAATAAGAGCAATTGTTGCAATTATGCAGTATTAATAAAGTATTAGAAGTGGGAGACTTTGGAATTACTATAAATAATTAGCTTGCCTTTTCCCATAGGAGGAAAACCATTGTAGAACATATCACCCCAGTTAAGATAAATGTCCTCAGGGGTCATATTGTCATACTTACGGGTCATACTTAGGCCTCCTAGATCTCACCTGTCCTTCTTCATGAACTGCCCTTCATCTTCAATTGCAATATGTAGTATTAAAGTACGATAGAAATCTTAACAACTATGTGTTCTGTCAACATTATCAATTTCTTAGCAAATTTTTAAAAGTGAAAACTGTCAATATGTGTTTTTTCCCCCAGAATTTTATTGAAGAAAAAGAGTTCATAGCTCAACTTGATACTGCTTTTCAAAAATGTGAAGAAATTTATAAAAATTTAGGTAAAGTAGTTCAGTTACTTTTTAATGAAATGATCACCACTTAAATATATCACATTTTATATTTGCTTTCTTTATTCTTTAATGAGTTGGAAATTAGTTTTAAATGCATGATTCTTGCTTTCACTTTTAGTATTGTTGGAGAACAATACTCTCAGTTGATGTGTAGATAGTTTTCTGAAGAGTATTATTAACAAAAATGTTGTTTTCTAAGATTATTTTCTTGTTTTGGTAATATTGTAGCTGGAGAACGTGAAAATATTAATGAACAATATATGGTGATGGAAAGTAATATTTCTGTGTACAGAAAAAATATATATAATGTGAAGTCTACTCTAGAAAAAGTTCTGGCCTGTTGGGCTACTTATGAGGAGAACCTTCGCTTACTGAAGGCTGGTTTTGAGGAGACAAAGAAACAAGTTAAAGAGGTATTTGCAGTCTAATGACACCTTCTTTACTTTTTAAGTTTTATTTAGAGACTTTTGTTTTTAATCCAACAATGAGAATCTAGAGAAGAGTAAACACCTCTTCTTTATCTTTTGGAAAATTCTCTAAGGTCTTGGAAAGAATTTAGTTTATTCCTAATATAATGATCAAAAGGATGCTTTATACACATTATAGGTTTTATACACATGTGCACACAAATGCACAGCTTTATTAGGGTATAACTTATATACATGGTATGCTTTTAGGAGACATTACTAAGCATTTATATAAGGAAGAAAATGCTTGCAATACCAGATGGCTTATAGACACATTTAAACTAAAATGTGGTTTTTAAAGTTATACTTTTTGATTTGGTTGAAAGCTTTACCTCTAAAATTTTTCCAAGTTTCTAGAGGAGAACAATCAAAAGGCTGATGGGGAGAGGTGTGGAAGAAATGTGAATGTAATTTATTACTGCTTTCACTTGCTAATCCTGTAATGATTTCCTTTATGACTATCTGAGGTAGTTTTTCTTTCTTTAATTTGTGCTCCTCTGTTGTAAATGGAACTAGATAGCCATTCAGATGAAACATTTTCCAATTGGAAACCGAAATACTTAATGGGAAATAGGCTATTTGTTTGGAGTTAAAATTTGTGTTAAGTGTGAGTGCAAAAAAAGAGCACTCTAGGGGTTTGTGAGCCACCACTCCCTGTCACTCACATTGGTACTAGAAGTTTGGATCTTTGACTTCTAACAGTTGCTCTGTTTTTAAAGATCCTCTATTAAAAATGTACATAACTCTGAGAAAAATAGCACTCATGAGCCCGAAATTCCTAAGCTCTGATGAGATGCCCTGGGCTGCTAAAGAGATCTTACAGGACACTTTACATTTTGAGGGAGATTTAACAGCATCTATCTCTTGGACACCATGCTACTTCTAAGTTGTTGGACCTGACAACTTAAAAATGGGAACTATTAAGTAATTCCTTGGCCTAGAGATTCTATGAGAAAAAATCACTGAAACCTAGAGGGCTTCATGAATTGAATGAGTTTGGTAACCTCTGCTGTAAGCTCATCAGCCACTCAGAAAATTAGAGCAGATGCTTCCTAAAGACCCAGGACCAGGAGGGAAAACAGATGCCTGTACCTGCCAAATAGCAATTAAACACAAAGAGCTGGAGCAACAGGACTGAGTGAATTCCCTGTGGGGAGAGTCCTGGTCTCTGCAGAGACCTCCAGACTGACTTCTGCTTCACATAAGCCTTGGTAAAGATTTATTATAGATGATAGAAAGACAAGTGTTGTACCATTGGATATGTATGTGGCTTATATATTATTGTAGGTTCCCTTTGAAACACTTGCCCAGTGGAATGTAGAACACACCACTTTAAACGAAGTGGGAAGTTTCTTAATTGAAGTCAGCAATGATGAAGTTGGATCATCTGTTTCTAAAGAACTGAGAAGGCTGAATAAAAGATGGAGAAAGTTTATTACAAAAACTCCACTTGTAAGTTCTTTCCTTTTTTGATAAACTTTTTATTGAGATATAATTCACACCACATACAAATCACTCATTTAAAGTGTGTCACTCAGTATTGTTCAGCGTGTTCACAGGACTGTGCAGCCATAACCATGATCAGTTTCATAAAGAAACCCTGTGCCCATTAGCAGTCACTCCTCACTGCCAGCTAACCCTCCCAGCCTTTGGTACCCACGACACTACTTTTCTTCTATTGTTGTGGACATTTCACATAAATGGAATCATATGGTACGTGGTCTCTTGTGACAAGCTTATTTCTTGGTATGGTGTTTTCAGGGATCATCACTTTATAATGTGATATATCTATATGCACTTAATTTCTTTTTATTGGCAAACACCAGTCTATTATGTGGATGCATCACATTTTATTTAGGCACTCATCAGTTGATGTACATTTGAATTCTTTCTACTTTGTGAACTGTTCGATATAGTGTAGCTGTGAACATTTGCACATGCTTGTGTGGACACCTGTTTTCATTTCTCTTGGGTGTACACCTAAGAGAACTTTATCTTTAACCATTCCTAAGATATTGCTTTCTAGTGGAAATTCATTTACCATTAAAGAATAGTGTAAGCATTATGTTGCCTGTTAGATTTCAAGTTCCTCAAGAACATACTCTGGGCTTTGTTTATATTTGGTTACAGTGTCTCATAAAAGCAAAGTTACAATAAATGATTTTAATTTAAATTATTCTTTCTCTTATTTTTATATGACATGTGGGTGGTTTTCTTTTTTCCTTTTTTTCCCCTGAGGAATTCTCATTTTATAACATTGTTGCTGATTGATAAATCCTAAGGATATATTTGACTATATTATCCCCACCTATTGTTTACAGCATATGTCAGCATACAAATAAAAATATGTGCACTAAATTTCACAAAATTATGGGCTGCGGTTGTAGCTCAGTAGTAGAGCTTTTGCCTAGCATGTGTGAGGTACTGGAGTCAATCCTCAGCACCACATAAAAATAAATAAAATAAATGTATAAAAAATACAATAACATTAAAATTTTTTCACAAAATTAATCTTTTATAGGAAATGAAATTGCCACTTTCAAAAAAACAGGATCAGCCCACTCTTGACAATTCTAGAAATATTGTATTACCTAAAGAAGAAGAAAAATCGACTGTTGATTTTTCAAAGAATATGTCAGTAGGACTTCCTGAAAATTATAATCGGAATATAAAGGTAACAAGATTATATACTTTGTATATTTCATTTTGCAGATAGGAATAGTTTAACTTTGCTGTTTTTCTTTTAATGACACCATATTGTTGAAACAGTGGTAAATGTATGGATTACTAGATAGTAGTTACCATGTGATCATTTTCTAGAAAATCAGGGAGGTTGTTTTCGTCATGAAGCAGTTGCTAGCATGCGAGGAATGCAGGTCTCTTAATCCTCGTGCATTTCCACAGTCATGCAGAAGCACACAGGGCTTCTTTTTTTTTTTTATTTTTAGAAGTATTTTTTAGATGTAGATGGACACAGTACCTCTATTTATTTATTTAATTTTATTCGGTGCTTAGGATTAAAACTAGTGCCTCCCATATGCTAGGCAAGCGCTCTACCGCTGAGCTACAACCCCAGCCCCACATGTGGCTTCTAAGTGGTGTAAAACTTGAGTTGAAAAATCTCCTTCGATGACTTCTGACTAGTACTCAAAAATGGTTTAACTCCAGGGCATCCCCCAATCGCCTTGTAATCTTGCTTCCTTTCTGTAAAATGAGAGAAAGCATAATGGATCTTGTTTTGTGGATAATCTGGAGGACTGCAGATTATAGGTAAGAATATAGAAAAAGAACAAGTAAATATATTAAAAATCGTACACATGGAAGATGAAATACCTGTGGTTTTAGACATGTGCCTCCTGCAAAAGAGCTTTATACGGCTTTACCTAAGAATTTCAGTTGGCTTTGGCCAGTTGCCATGGTGGATGTTTGGGGTTTCCAACCATGAGAATGCCTAATCAGGGACTGGGGGTGTGGTTCAGTGATAGAGCCTTCAGCATGCACGAGGCCCTGGGCTCAACCCCTAGCTCCACCAAAAAATGTAAATAAATAAATAAATAAATAAGAATGCCAGATCAGGCCTAGCATGTGGAAAGTCCTGAGTTTGATCCTCAGCACTGTAAAAAAATAAAACAAACAAAAAAAGAATGTGTAATGAGAGGAAATCTGGAAAGATCTGATTTTTGTCCAATATGCTTTAAAATACCATAGTCTTCGGAGCATTTAAAATGTAACCTGATTAAAATCAACTTTGCATTGGATTTGTCTTATAAAACTGTAACATATCAACCTATCGCATACTGAGAGAATATAAATAAGAAAAAGATTTGATTGTTAAAAATTTGATTCTTAGTCTCTGGCATTTCACAACTACTGTTAATAATAGCTGTGTTTAATAATTAAATTGTTTATGAGTTTTAGAAATGTGTTTTTGAAGCCTAATTTTCTAAACTTTAACTATCTGTAAAATAGAGATAATACTATTTAATAGGAATGATATTATACTTATAATAATGTAGGTGAAGAAACCTTTAATTTGTAAAATGATATATACTTTCATAAAGTACTATTATCATTGTCTAAACCAGTCCTTATATCATTAAAATACAATCAGATGTTACATAATAAGTGACATATCAGTCACTGACAGACCAAATACACGACACTGGCCATACTCTGAGGCCTAGGCGTGTAGGAGCTATACTAGGTTTGCCTAAGTATGTTCACTCTATGATGTTCACACGATGACAACATCACCCACTGCTGCATTTCCCAGCATGTGTCCCCATTGTTAAGTGACCCATGACTGTTCATTGAATTAGCACTCTTCCAGAAATGGGTGTAACTCTTAAGTGGAAGGTGGTTTTATAATGCATTTATAATGACATTTTCTCAGTGATAATTTTGAATATTGTAGGCTGTGGAAGAACATGAAAAAGACCATGAGGAATCCACAGAACACCTAAAAGTGGCTGAAGAGGTTGAAAAACTCATTGGACAAGTGGAGGTGTGGGAGGCAGAAACCAAATCCATTTTGGATCTTCCGAAACATCAAGATATTATGGATAGTACCATAGAAAAATCTTTGCAGGTATGAGTGTAAAAGTATTAAGAGGGTGTTTTCATGGTTGGAGATTTATATGGACTTACGTTTTATATGAAATGAAAAGTTTCAAAGTAAATAATAATGAGCTTTCAAAAGTTTTATTTTTCTTTATTGGGTTTTTAACAATGCATGAATTTTAATCCCTGGATCATCTGCTCTGATTTTGCTTGAAATACCTCTGAGCTTTGGTTCTTAGACTAGTTTTTCTAGGTATACAATGAGATGAAAATATTCTTTTGCCCTGGGTGTGGTGGCACACACCTGTAATCTCAGCAGCTCAGGAGGCTGAGGCAGGAGGTTCGTGAGTTCCAAGCCAGCCTCAGCAATTTAGTAAGGCCCTAAGCAACTTATGGAGGCCCTGTCTCAAAAGGGCTGGAGATGTGTATCAGTGGTTGGGTGGCCCTGGGTTCAGTCATTGGTGTGTGTGTGTGTGTGTATGTGTGTGTGTGTCTGTGTAAATATAATATTACATATCGATTACATTATAATACTTAAGTATCTGTATTCTTTCGCATCAGAGGACAGTGAGGAGATGAGTGCATTCATTCTTGCATGCAGCTCAGTGCAGTAGGAATGTAAGGCTATATACTCAATTCTCCACTGAAAAAGCCACTTTCCCCTCATGACTTGACGTGGGAAGCGTGACGGATGGTAGAACTCCATTCCATCCTGATTCTAAAGCTTTTGAGTCATTGAAAAGCAATGAAGCAAGAGTATGTTTCAATATTACTTAGTTCTCCTGGAAAAGAAGTTATAATTGAAGTTTATTGAGTTCTAGCTCAGCTATAAAATTCATGAAGCATGTCACAAGTTGGTATAAGATAGGTAGTTCCTGGAGTAAAGGAGCATTTATATTATATTCTAAATCTACATTTATGAAAGGGATATATTTCAACATCTGGTGTTTTATTGTTCGTAAGGGTGATAGCTTTTGTTGCTTTGAAAATACTATATATTAAAAAAAAATAAAAATTAAAAGAACTTATTTCAGCTGGCCATAGTGGCCCATGCCTATAATCGCAGTGACTTGGGAGGCTGAGGCAGGGGGATTTCCAGTTAAAGGACAGCTTCAGCAATTTATTGAGACCCTATCTCAAAATAAAAAATGAAAAGGGCTGACAATGTGGCTCGGTGGTAAAAATCCCCTGGATTCAATCCCCAGTACCAAAAAACAAAACAAAACAAAACAAAAAAACCCCAAAACCAAAAAACTTATTTCCTCTGCCAGTGCTTTTCTAATTTTATTTTTTATTCTTACTTATTTAGTCATCTGAAATTTATTCAAGTGAAAGAAAAGAGGTAGAAATTAAATATTTAAAATACATACTTAAATAAAATATTTAATATTTTAAATAAAATAAATATTCTATGAAATAAAATATTTAAAATAACTTTTATTTCAAAAATTAGTTTTAAAATATTTTCAAAGCGTAACAATGATCCCTCTTAAAAACAGTGAAAATATAATCACACTGAAATATACTTACGTGCATAAAGAATTAAGTAAATATGGGATCAAAATATTTCTTTTTTTAAGGTGGGTTACCAGGGATTGAACTCAGGGGCTCGCAACCACTGAGCCACATCTCCAGCCCTATTTTGTATTTTCTTTAGAGATAGGGTCTCACTAAATTGCTTAGTGCTGCGTTTTTGCTGAGGCTGGCTTTGAACTTGTGATCTTCCTGCCTCGGCCTCTCGAGTCGCTGGTATTACAGGCATGTGCCACTGCACCTGGCTGTTTGATCAAAATATATTCTAAAGTGAGAAATGAACTTGCCAAACCATGTGAATAATGGGATTTTATTTTAAACTTTTTTTTTTTTTTTAATTGTGATGCTGGGGGATTGAAGCCAGGGTTTCATGCATGCTAGGCAAACATTCTACCACTAAGCCACATTCCCAGACCTATTTGTGTTTTTAAAGCAAAGTTGCATTTTTATATTTTATGGTTTTATATTCATAGAAAAATATCCATAGGATTTAAAAAATAACTCTTTTGTCTTCAACCTGCATCAAACCGAGCAGTTTCTGGGACATAATGAACATAAGAGAAATATCTTAAAAAACAAATATCTGAATGATTAATTAAATGACAGCTAAGGGAGGGGATAGAGAGACAGGAAATTTGCTTTATCCTTCTGTTCTGTTCACTACCTTAAGATCAAGAAGATCAGCATTTACATAGTTGATATTGTGCAACATAATTTCTATTTTGTCATACCCTACACCATCCTTGAGTTGTAATTGAAAATTCTTAAGTTTTGTTAACTTGGGAGAGCTGAAAGTGGTTTCTGATTATTTTATTTTCTAGTTCTTTATTGACATGTAAGATTTAATTATCTTTCATTATATTTACTAAATTTGTGATTCTGCGGATTAATTGTTCTTTTATACATTTCACAGTTTCCTGATGTGATTGTTAATGGTTAATATGTAACATGCAATGTGAAGCTTTCTTCAATTTGTTTTAATAGCATCTTATTGCCAGAGGCTCAATGTATGAAGAGCTTCTGGCCAGAACTGAAGATACTTTACAAATGGATGTTCAGAATATTTCAAGCCAGGAGTCCCTCCAGCACATTCTCACAACTGGACTTCAGGCAAAGATTCAAGAAGCGAATGAGAAAGTCCAGGTCTCTCTTAATATTCCCTGATTAGTGAATTTATTCTTTAAAACCAGGTGGTCAGTGGGTAAAGGGCGGGCTGGCCCTGAAATTTGTAAATATCTTGTAAAATATCACTTTTATACTTTCTTTTCTTTATAATTTAAAGTGTACTGCAAAGTAGAAATATAAAAAATTAGATATTCCTATATCTAGTAGGAAAATGTAAATTGCTAATCAAAGAAAATATTTATTAACTTACAAATTTACCAAGAAGTTGGGCCAAGTGTTCATTTGATTTTTTTTTGTTGTTGTTTTTTTGCCTTTACAGATCACTGTGGTAAAATTAATTTCAATGTTGAAGAATTCAACGGATATTTCACAAGAATTGGATGCCAAGCAGAAGGTAAAAGAGTCCCAGATGGAATTGGAATCTTACATTGTGAGAGCTGAACAGTTACTTGGGCAAAGACAGAGCCCCCGTGGACTCATTTCAAAATATAAGGTAGGAATCTTCTCAACCATCATTAGTAGGATATTTATCATTAGATCATTAGCTACCTATCTCATTTGAAGTCAGGATGTTCCCTTGCTTGTAAAAAGTAAAGCTATTTTAATTTTACTATTTTTTTTTTTGTGGTGCTGGGGATTGAACCCAGGGCCTTGTGCATTCGAGGCAAGTACTGTACCAACTGAGCTACATCCCCAGCCTAAAGCTATTGTAATTTTTAAATTTCCCAGTATTACATGTTGTTCCCCTAAGGCTAATAAAAAGAAGCATTCAAATGAAGAATATTTTAATTCAAATTTTATCCAAGAGTCTTTGGATGTACCAGGTGATCTAGTGTAAAGAGCACAGCTGATTCTGATGTTGAGCAAGACTTTAATTTCTGTTTTGTTTTGTTCTTTTAAATTTGTAAAATGGGCATAAAAATTTTAGCCCTAGACTCATTGGGAGGCTTTTAATGAAAATAAGACATATAAAGGTATTTTGCACAGTTACAATTCTGTGAATACTAATATTATTAAAAGGCTTCATTAGAAGTTATTCATGGATACATACTTACATATAAGTTAAAGACCCCATAATGCTGCTTTTTCCAGTTTGATTTTTTCTCCCAGGTTTTGCAGGTAATGGTGACATCTAAAGATGTAACCAAACCAGAAACTTGCTATTCTTAATGCCGTGGAGGTGTTTGTGGGGGTGCAAGGAAAAACAAGGCCCCTACCTTTGGATACACTAAGGAGGTGGGGGAATACATGGTTTTTTGTTCATTCATTTATTCAGCAGTGAACACACTTTTTGAATACTAAAAATTGGATACTGGCATTGTGGGGGAGATGAAGATACAGTCAGGCAATAACCCCAGTCCTATTGTTCCCACTCTTTGTTGGAAAAGATGCCCTCACAGGAGCCTCTCTTCATTCTCATCCTGGCCTCCATCTCTCTTCTGGGCCTTAACCTTATTTTGGCCTCCTGTATTGCTAACCATACTGGACTTTGCTCTCAGTTTTCTCCCCCACCTTGAAAGCCTTCTCTTGCTTGATCTTGTACTCTGTGCACTTGGCCAGCCACCAGCCAGCCACCTACTAGACTGCTTATGAATCAGTGCTTTTATAAGTCATTCCTGGGGTTCTCCTGTCCACTGAAATTGCTGATGGGCTGACTCCTGCAGGTGTTAGTCTTGGGCTCTGTATCAGCCACCTTCTGTCTGCCTTCAGCCAGACAGAACCACACTGTTAAGAGATTAGAGAGGGACTGGGGGTGGGGAGGAGAAAGAGTGTGAGGATTTCTTTTCCTCCTCCAAAGAGGGAGGGCAGATATGGTCTACCAAGCAAATAGAGAAGAATAAAAGAAGAGTTTTCTATACCCCTTCTCTACCAGGGAGAAGAATTGGAAGTGTCAGTTCTTATACCATTTTCTTCTCCCTTACCATCTTCCTTTCAGAATTTGAGGCCAAGGTTTTGCCCTTTTTTGCCTCTGGCATTTAGTAAAGTGGATACTTGTTCTTACCAGAAACAACATCCATCCTTTGCTGGTAAATGAGTGGAACTGGAAAATAGCATGCTAGTGAAATAAGCCAGTCCCCGCAAACCAAAGGTCGAACGTTCTCTCTGATATGTGGATTCTAACACATGATTAAGGCCTGGGGTAAGTGGTGAGGGGCAGTGAGAATAAAGTTCACTGGATTAGATAAAGGGGAATGAAAGGAAGGGAGAGGGAAGGAAAGACAGTAGGACATAACTTTCCTATGTTCATATATAAATACATGACCAGTGTAGCTCCATGTCATGTACAACCACAAAAATGGGAAGTTATACTCCATGTATGTATAATATGTACAAATACACTCTACTGTCATATAAAGCTAAGAAGGACAAATTTTTTAAATGCTTATATATTTATGTGCCAAGAGAGATCTTGTTTCAGAATATGTATCCACAAGACATAACATATATTGTTTAATACTAAAATATAGGAGGAAAAATAAACAAACATTCTCTTAAAAAAAAAAATCTGTCCTCTGCCAAGTTTTGTCCTGAGACTCGTGGTTGCTCCCACTGCCCTGGCAGTGCAATGAGGTTTCTGCTAGCATTTAGGAGTATTGCCCAGGTTCTAAATGGAGTAATAATCAAACAAGCCTTGGAGAAGGGTCCTGGAGTCAGTGTTGTGCCATGTCTACAGCAGGCTCTTAACAAAGTGTAGTGAATAAATAAGCAAATTCCTACCATGCCTAATTACCTTCTACTTCAGAATTTCTCCAGCTTCTCACTCCTGTGGGTTTTCTGCAATAGGTCTCAACCCATTTTTTGTTCTATCGTTCACTAGTTCTGCAGGCCAGGTTTCTGGTGTCCTAGATAGTATGTCAGGAAAGGAGCAGGTACATTTCAGGCAAGGCTGTCCTCATCCTTGTTGACTGCCACTCCTTCCCTGGGGCAGGACTGCCCATGTGGTAGGCCCCAGGCAAAAGTTTGACCTGATGACAAGGTAATGTTGGCTTCTTTCAGCATAATAATATTTATGCTCAATATTAAATAATTGCCATATAAATCCTACTATAAATTTTGTCTTACTGCAATGTTAATCTCTCTTAATACTGTTATATTCTTCCTCCTGTATTACTTATGAAGTAAGGTTGTCTACTCAATACATTAAAACTTCAGAGAAAACAATGCCAAGGCCTTATTTTTTGGGGGGGGGGTGGGAGGTACCAGGGATTAAACTCAGGGCACTCAACCACTGAGCCACATCCCCAGCCCTATTGTGTATTTTATTTAGAGACAGGGTCTCACTGAGTTGCTTAACACCTCACCTTTGCTGAGGCTGGCTTTGAACTCATGATCCTCCTGCCTCAGCCTCCTGAGCTGCTGGGATTACAGATGTGCACCACCATACCAGTATTGCCTCATTATTTTGTCCAACAAGTCTTTGAGTTATTTTTCAAAGGAGCAGCAGAATTCATTTGGAATATCCTGAAGGTATCAAGTGTGGAACTACATTTGCATAATAAATTGTTTTATTCTTTTCAAAAAAGTTTCAAGAAATGCAAAACGTCTGGATCTTGAACATCTAACTACATTTGAATGATAAATATTTTTGTTTCTTTTCAAGAGAATTCAAGAGATCCAAAAGGGTGTATCTACCAAAGGGGGTCTCCTATAAATCTTCAAATAGTCATCAAGAGTCTCTTCTGGTTCTATCTGTTAAAAATCTACAAAAAAATTGCTTCAGAATTTGGCAGTATAAGGAGGCTTACATGTTCTTGTTTACACTTTCTTTTTTTAGGAAGCACTGAAAATTTTTAATACTAATAGTCTGGCTAAGTATTTGAAAGCAGTTGAAGAACTGAAACTTAACGTTCCTGAGGATGTAAAGCTGTCTTTGGAAGAGAAGAGGAGGGAGGCCTGTGCCAGATGGGAGGTGAGGACCCACATAGGCTTCTGGTCTGGTCCTGGGTCTCTGTGTCATTGGTCATTCCTGGGGTTCCCCTATCTACTGCATATTGCAAATGGACTGGCTCCGACAGGTGCTGGTCCTGGGCTCTGCATCTGCTGCCTTCTATTCTTGTCTGCCTTTGCCAGTGACCACACTGTTAAAAGATTAGAGAGCACCTAGAGGGGGAGGAGAGGGAGAGTGTGAAGGAGTTCTTCCTGTCCTTCTCTTGGGCATGGCCTCTGGCAGCAGCAATGTCTTTTTCCACTCTGGACCCTGTGGCTCCAGCATCTGATGGATGTCTCTCCTCCCTGGGTACCACAGAAGCCTGTAACCTGCAGAGGTAGCAGCTTCCTGCAGTTGCTCATCTCTGAATTGCCTGACTGTCCCATTTGAGCTTTAGTGTAATCAATTTCCGGCATTCGTATTCCCAGAGTTAAATATTTAGAGTGTTTTCTGGTTTCCTAGTTGGATCCTGACTGAGACGGTGCATTAACATGTCCTTGGACAGAGTTTCATAGTGAAATAGGCATAGATGTCAGTGGCAGACAAACTTGGATTCAGAAGATATGACCCTGGATAAGTTTCTCAACTCTTAGGAACTTTGCTGAAAAAATGAAAAAAACATGATCTACTTGGCAGGATTATTGCCAAGATTTATATAAAGAATCTGCCACAGAGATTGTGTCCAATAAATAGTGATTAATGTTACAAATGTATGTGTGTATATTTAATCTGTGCAGTTGACTCTTCACTTCTGGATTCAACCAACCATGGGTCAGAAATTTTTGAGAAAAACAACTGCACCTACACCAAACATGTACAGCCTTTTTTTTTTTTTTCATTATTCCCTAGGTAATAACAGCATAACGACTATTTACATAGCATTTACATTTTATTAGGCATCATAAGTAATCTAGAAATGACTTACAGCACATGGGAGGATGTGCATAGATTGCATGCAGATATGACATCATTTTTATAAGGGAATTAAGCATCCTTAGATTTTGATATCCATGATGGAGGAAGGGATGGAATCAGTCCCATGTGGATAACTGAATTGAATAGCTACTGTGAAAGGTTTTCCTAAAACACATTTGATTTGATTTATTTCTTTTTGAGCCAGGTTCTTGCTATGTTGCCCAGGCTTTCCTTGAACTCACAATCTTCCTCCCTCAGCTTTGCAAGTAACTGGGATTATAGACCACACCCAGCTTCTACAGCATATTTTAAAATAAACTTTTATTTTAGAATAGTTTTAGATTTTTTTTTTTGGTACAGGGATTGAACTCAAAGGGACTCAACCACTGAGTCACATCCCCATCCCTATTTAGTATTTTATTTAGAGACAGTGTCTCACTGAGTTGCTTAGCGCCTCACTTTTTGCTGAGGCTGGTTTTGAACATGCGATCCTCCTGTCTCAGCCTCCTGAGCCACTAGGATTACAGGCGTGGGCCACTACATCCAGCTTAGAATGGTTTTAGATTTGAAGAATTATTGCACGGTGCTGGGGTTGTGGCTCAGAGGTAGAGTGATTGCCTAGTATGCGTAAGACATTGGGTTCGATCCTCAGCACCACATAAAAATGAATTAAAGATATTGTGTCCACCTACAACTAAGAAAAACCAAAAAAGAATTATTGCAGACATGGTTCAGAGAGTTCCGGTAGGCTCCACACAGGGGTTCCTTTCTTATTAACATATTATTACAGTATGTGAGGTTTTAATTAATGGGTTATTATTGATACATTATGATTGACTAAAGTTTGTACTTTATTCAGATTTCCACAGTTTCTGCCTAATGTTTGTTTTGTCTGTTTCAGGATTCCATCCAGTATACACATATCATTTTTTGTTATGTCTCCTTAGGCTTAGATATGTGTTTTGCATATATTTTCTCCCAGTCTGTAGCTTGTCTTTCTTTCTTTTAACAGCGTCTTTCACAGCTAAAACACATTTTCAGTTGTTAGGGAAAAAAAATAGAAAAACAATTTTAGTTGTCAGGAAGAAAAAAATATGTTTATGGGTTTTTAAAACATTCTCCCAAAGATACACAGATGAGTCAGAATGTAGTTTAAGTTCTATCTCTTTTTGTTACTATAAATATTTTTGTCACTACAAATAGTTTTCAAGTATTCTGTTCCCATGATTAATATGTTCTTTTGTCTTTTTCAGTCTCTTCATCAAGAAATTTCTTTGTATATTCAGCAACTAAAAATAGATATCGAAAAAGGAAAACTTAACGACAACATTTCCAAGCTTGAAAAGCAAATAAATAAAGAAAAGAAACTTATTCGTAGAGGAAAGACTAAGGGTCTCATCAAAGAACATGAGGTAAAACTACCTATTTCCGTTGAAATCTTGTCATCCTTTTGTGGTTTATCCTACATCATTGTATGTGGCCAGGATTAAATCTGCTCTGCAAATAACTTCAGCCCTTATGTCCCCTGGGGGTGCCACTTACATGACTCAAGTGCTAACTGCAGCCTGTACTTTTTAGTTTTTAGAAGTGAAAAAATCCAGCATTGAGTTCTTTTTTTTTTTTTGTGAAATATGTGACATTTTTATTCTTCTGTTCCAAGTTTTTCTTTGCAATATCATTTATCAATTAAACTCCATGGAAAGAAAAAAATAAATATAAATAATATTTTATGGCAAAACAAAGCAACAAAATAACTATATATATTTTTTTAATTTTTTATTGTTGGCTGTTCAAAACATCACATAGTTCTTGATATATCATATTTCACACTTTGATTCAAGTGGGTTATGAGCTCCCATTTTTACCCCATATACAGATTGCAGAATCACATCAGTTACACATCCATTGATTTACATATTGCCATACTAGTGTCTGTTGTGTTCTGCTGCCTTTCCTATCCTCTACTATCCCCCCTCCCCTCCCCTCCCCTCCCCTCTTCTCTCTCTGCCCCCTCTACTGACATTCATTTGTCCCCCTTGTATTATTTTTCCAGCATTGAGTTCTTATTTCATGATTTCCCTTGATATGCCTCCATGTCCCCTGTCCTGAGACTCTGGTCACAACTGTGTCTGAAGTCCCTGCAGATGCTTTTGTCAGGACATGGTGTCCCCAGAAGTACAGCTTTTGTGAAAATGGGCATATCACAATATAAAGCAAATCGAGGCAGATCTGGTGATCTTTTTGGTTTCTGTCCTGTTGGGTTGCTTTTATGAATTTGATAGTACTGACCCCCTCTTTTCATTTCTTTTTTAACAGTTTGCTGTTGCGGTTCTCCCAATATCAGTCTCTGTTGCACAGACTGGACTTTAGGCGGGGGTGGGGAGTCCTTTTTAGTGCTCTTTAGAAATTTCCCTTTTTTCTTCTATTCCTATTTTGGGTTTTTACAGGATATGTTGGAGGCCCTCCATTTTTTGGCTAATTTCATCCTTCTGGGCGATTTCATGCATTCAGGGGTTATAACTGCCTTCTTTGCAATGACAATGCCTAAGTCTTTATCTCCAGTGGAATCCTTTCCTCTGAGCTCCATGCTAGACATTTTTTTTTCTTTTTTTAATCATAAATACTAACTCATTTTTATAATTTAAATTAATGGCTGTCACTGTGACAGTTTCATACAATACTGTATTTCTGACTAGAAGGTATCACTAGTGCTCTTCAGGGGCCTCAAATCAGCGTGTCCACTACTGACCCAGTACTCTCCAACTTTTGCTCCTCCTCCTCTGTTCTGCATCTTGGTTATAAAAGGTGTTGCTGTCCCAGAGCGCTCTTCCTCTGCTGTCCCCCTTCTTCCCACTCATGTCTTTGTCAGTGGTCAAATTCCACGTGGTCCCCTTCAGAAAAGCCTCTCCTTCCCTTCCTTCCCGTCAGGGTTGCCATGGTCTCAGGGTATTTTCTCAGTAACATGACTGCATCACCTTTTATAAGCACCACCAGAATTAGCCTTTTGAGCCACAGATCATATTTTGCTGGCTCCCTGTGATCCCCAGGACAACTCCAGACTCCTTCGAAGCCCACTCAGTTTTGTACCCTCTGGCCCCAGAACACCCCCGTAGTGTCCCTCCTCCTGTGCCCTCCCCTTGTACTTAGTGTGTCTTTATTCCTTCCTCATCCAGCTCACATGGTTGTGAGGCAGACTTCCCATAACTCCTTTTTTATTGGTACCAGGGCTGGAACCCAGGGTCGCTTAACCACTGAGCCACAACCCCAGCCCCCACCCCTTTAAAAATATCTTATTAGAGGCAGCATCTTACTGAGTTGCTTAGGGCCTCACTGAGTTGCTGAGCTGGGTTTGAACTCGAGATCCTCCTGCCTCAGCCTCCCAATTGGCTTTTCCATGACTTCTTAAGGCAGGGAGTGTCTCTCTCACAGTACTTGACACTATGTGCTAATTAATGTCTTGTTTCTGAGTTGCAGATTCCTGTAGGGCTGACTTTCTTATCTTTTTCCCAGTGCCTGTTATCATACAGAGCCCACAGTAGCTGGACTGTGAAAGAACACGTTGTTAAAGTCACACACATCTGTGAGTTTCTGATCCTTGTGGAATGATTGTGCATACCCATCTCTCTCTCTCATTCCATCCGTTAGGCCTGCTTTTCTAAGGAAGTCATTGTGTGTCAGCTCCATCACCATGTGGATGTCTTGAAGGCGCTGTGTGAAGAGCTGACTTCGCAGGAGCATCAGCAAGAAGTGCAGAGAGTGCTCAAAGATTATGAGCAAAAGATAGAAAGACTTCTGAAATGTGCTTCTGAGATCCATGTGACTCTGCTGGCCCCTGTGGGGGGCACATCAAAAGACGAGTTAGAACTTCCGAAGAGTAGCCAGGCTTTGGGGTAAAATTGAACGAAGCCTTTTGCATAATCAGATGGCACCGAGAGTTATTCATTCTCTTTTGGGTTCCATTTTTCTCACTCTGTTGTAATACCCAGTCTCGATTCCTTCCTAGGGAAACTGTGACCACAGCTGAGAATGGCGGAAAGGGTTTCCACAGTGAGGTGCCATTTGCCAAACCAGATAATCAGCTGTCGACTGAAAAGGTGTTAAATGTGGATAATCTGTTGTAGAAGTAAACTCATTGTAAAAAGCAAAATGTAAAACAATCCACTTCTCATTAATTAAGCTTTGGTTTAATGATCTGATTGTTTTCATCAATTACGAATCCCCACTTACCCAAATGCAAGGAAGACTGCTTTTCAAGAATTAGCATGCAGTGCACCAAAGCTGTAGTGAGCACAACTTAATCTAGCTGTGAGGATGCAACCAATTGTTCCTAGCAGAGGCCACTTTGAGTCACTGTGAAGCGAGGTCATCTGTGTCCATTGGTCCATTGCTGTTGAGGAAGAGAGTGAGCTTGGTCTGCACAGATGCTTCTATTTCATTGAAATGAAGTAGTTCATTTATCATTTGTCTTCTCATTGTAATTTGTTTCATTTTCCTTGAGAATTGAATTTTCTGAATTCTTCAAGTTAGATAAGTTGGCATGTATGGAAGATCATAGGGAAGATCATATGGAAGATGTAGGGAAAAAACAAGGTAACATTTGTTTTGAAAAGTCTGCTTCTGTATCTCAGGCTTCTGTTTGCTTTTGACTGTGGCCATGTGGTCTCAGTCAGAAACAACATTTAGAGGCTGGTAGCATTCATTCAATGATAAGAAACGATTAGAAGGCTAATACCTCTTCTCCATCCTATGGGAGGACTTTTTTCTGAGCTGAGAAATCTCAGAGAAATTGTATTATTTCCTGATTTGGGATATTAAAAAATCAATGATACTTCTTTGAGCATAAAACATTTAGCTTTCCAGATACTTAAGTGTGTTTAAGATATTGTGTTACTCATTACTCATGTTTTACATATTTGCTTAGGTAGTGGAACCTGTTGAGAATTTTAGCCTGACATCGGAGTTAAAACTCCAACAACAAGAAAGCATTATGGAGCAGCTGGAAGAAGATCACAGTGCATCTAAAAATAGATTACAAAAGAGGTAACCTCTTTTTAAACAACTGGAAAGTCCACCAAAAATCTTTCATTGAGAACATGTAAAAAAAAAAAATGATTCTTTAGTTGTAATTTTTGCATATGGTCCACTAACTTAAACAGGACTTCCTTAGAATTTCCTCATGCACAAATGACAGTAACTTAAAAAATTTTTGGTTCAATTTTTAAAAGTTAAGTAATATTGCCAGGCATGGTGGTGTACACCTGTTATCCCAGTGGCTTGGGAGGTTGAGGCAGAAGGATGGCGAGTTTAAAACCAGCCTCAGCAAAGGTGAGGTTCTAAGCAACTCAGTGAGACCCTGTCTCTAAATAAATATGAAATAGGGCTGGGGATGTGGCTCAGTGGTTGAGTGCCCTTGAGTTCAATCCCCAGTGGTACTACTACTACTAATAATAATAATAAAATAAAATTAAGTAATGTTGCATTTAATTTTTTCCCCCAGGTATGATACACACAAAGAGATTCTTGAACTACATCTGCAAAACAACAAATTCAGGATTACTTCTGATTTCTCTAGTGAAAAGGAAATGAGTAGTGCTAATCTGCAGAATAAACTAACAGATTTACAGGTAACACCCACAAATATGATTTCTCTGGTTATGTCTTTTAATACAAACAATACCACCATGAGTATGGATGGCACTATTTTTGTTGAGGTCACATAAGCAAGGTGTTTCCAAAGACCTGTTTGTTGGATTGCATTTTCAATGTCACCCTATTCTGTAAAATGATTTGTTTTCAGGAATTATATTAGGAAAGACTTTGTTCAGGGTCTTGATTTATTGCTTCTGCTTTAATCTTATACTCCAGATATTATGGCTCATAAAATTTTTGACTGTAGTTGGAGCTTTCAATGAATTGGTCAAAAACAGTGTGTTTAAGGGCAATTTCAACCTACTTACGTGCTGTTCCAAAATTAGTGAACTAGCAACTAAATATTCATTTAAGTTGTTCATCTTCTCAACCAAATTGTCACATTGTCTAAAATTGCTGCAGTGTAAACCAATTGTTGACTGTGGGATGTTGTGCAGTGAGGGACAGGCAGTAGAGGGAATTTTCACTTTAAATTATGAATCATATTCCTAGAAAGGCTTCAGAGAAGGTGTTGCAGTTGACTCAGATGTGGCAGAAAACACAGTCTGTTAGAGGTATTCACACAAATTGTAACCCCTGCAAATAAATATCTTAATTATTTTGGAGATCATCTGTGTATTGTAGTGTAATCTTGTACACCAGCTGGTGGAACCCCTGCAACAGGTGAAGAAAGGTTCACAGGTGGGCCCTACAAGGTTGACCTCCATTTTCTAGTTCTCTTCCTCTTATTATGCCAGCTCTCAGTCACTTTGTTGGTCCCTCAGTAGGATTCTTAAGTATTGCCTTTGTTGGTGGGGAAGAACAGAGAGAGCAAACAAGAATAGTGTAGACTTATAAATGTTTAATCATAAACCATAAATTAATTTTATTCACTTATGTGTGCAGAAACATTTGTGGTTAATTCCAATTTTCTTCCAGTTTAGAAGGTAACAGAGATTTAGTAGCTAGAGGAGATAGTATATCTGTTATTACATCTACATATGTCTTTCTGAATTGTGTTCTGTGTATCTGTCTTAGGGGAGGGGAGACACCTTTGAAATCCATATTGTCTATTCCTTTCACTTCATTGACTGGGTCTTCTGAGAGCACAGTTAATATCTCTTCCCCACAGGACAGTTCATTTGTAGTTGGTTGGAAAATATTTTAAGGCACATTTTGATGTGAAACATTGTGCTTGCTCCCACTGTTGGTAAATATCTCATTTTGTAAGAATATTATAATTGTGCCTATAAACCTTTCATTGATAAGTTAACTTATGTATTTTATCTAGGTCTTAAAAAATGAAACTAATGCTTGCTGGAAAGAGTTTGAAAGCACTTCATTGGAGTTAGAAAGTCTCATGAATGACACGGAGAAGCCTCTTATAGTTAAGGAGAGAGACAGGTTAAAGGAAAAAGAAAATGAGCTTCAAATGTCTCTTAATACCAGGTATAATTCTGAGATCTACTAAACATGAATTTAATAAGTCCAAAGCTTTTAAAAGTAATGTTAAGCAAGACTATTACTATGCTAAAAATGTTATCTTATTTGGTCATCACAACCAAAAGAGAGATTAGCATTGTTGTGTCAGAAAGCTTTCTATTGCTGTGACAAATTCCCGAGATAAATTAGCTTAAGAAGGGAAAAGGTTTCAGTCCATGGTTATTCAGCCCTATTGCTTTGGGCCTGTGGAAGCACAGTACATCATGGTAGGAGTATGGGGCAGAGGAGGGCTATTTACTTCTTGGTGGCCAAGAAACAAGAGACACAAAGGGGTTGGGGCCTCAATATCCCCTCAAGGGCTCACCCCTAATGAAACTCATTTTCACTAGGTCGTCCTAAAGGTTCCACCACTTCCCAGTAGCACCAGGATGAGAATCAAGCATTAATTCATGGGCCTGTGGGGAAATTTTCAGATCCAAACTATGGCAGTTAGGATTGACATTTACAGATAAGGAAACATACTTGAAGAGGTTCAATAATGTAACCAAGTCATACCACTAGCCAGAGACTTAAGATAGCACTTACGTCTTTGTAGTTCCAAAGGCCATGCTCTTCCCACTGTTTTTCCTTGGGCATGAATTTGGCTAGGTCACATAACCTCTGAGGCCCAGTGACATTTTCCTTTCTAAAATGAAAGTGCTTTATTATCCAATATACATAGGATTTGTGTTCCCAGTACATATTCCCATTTTTCATAGGAAGCAACTGAGGCTCAGAGTCTGTTATTTATCCATAGTCACATTTCAGTTCTTTATCAAAAGAGCCTATTTGTTGAACATCATTATATTCCTCTATTTTTAGTATGGATAATATTTTTAATATGGATTTATAATAAATCATCTATAAGTATGATTAAGTAATGAGGAGCTTTCTTAGTCATCAAGTCAAAGTATATTCAAGTTTTTGCATTTCCAAAGAGAAGGAAATGCGTAGTATGTTTAACAAATTTCCATCTGTGTGGTATCTATTAAACCATTTAGAATGCTTGGATATCAGGACACAGAGAAGTCATTAATAATGATATCAAAATAGCAGAAGTGAGCTGGAGTTGCTCTCAGCCAATGGGGCATAGTTAACCTAGGTCTGGTGTCCCTTACTAAATGAAGGTTTGGGGAATGAATGAATCAATGGATGAATGCATAGTGGGGAAAAAAGAATACTTGAATATAGCAAATGACTCTTTTTTTTTTTTTTACATTTTGGATCTGTGGGTTTGGGTTTTCATATGATGATTTGTACATATAATTAACTATATTTTGGAGGGTAACTATTTCCTGTTCTTGGTTAAATAATGGAGTTAATGTGTTTTCATAGGATAGCTGTCAGCTCTTTCCTTCATGTCTGGTTTATTTTTTCATCCAGAGTGGAGTCTTTGGAGATGGCACTGCAGGTCTTATTACCAGTGGAGAAAGAGTCACTCTTCCTGTGTGGCTCAGACCTATTTCCCTGTCAAGTGGCCATCCAGGAATTTCATCTCGTGGACACTGATGGCATTTATCAAAACTTGAGGGTACATAATTTCATACAGTATATTTATCAAATAATCAATTCTTCAGAGATTTATAGATACGTATGAATTTTTAATTGTTTATCCTAGTATAGATTTGGAATAAGCTATGATAGAATATAAGTCAATGATTTGAACTTGTTCTTTATTTCTCAAACTTCCAATTTCTTGCACATTTGGAGGTAGGTATCATGGACTAAATAATAGGACATTTTCTTTGAATTCAAAATAAGCCTTCTTTATGAATGCCTTCTTCAGTGACTGAATCTCCCAAATATTGTACTAGCCTCACAGATTTAAATCAATTGGCAGTTTACTTATTCCAGATCCTGTCTTAAATCAAAGATATTTGTTTTGTTTTTCAGATTGTAATATATATATATATATATATAT
The DNA here is from genome assembly GCF_021218885.2 of Marmota monax. NCBI lineage: Eukaryota > Metazoa > Chordata > Mammalia > Rodentia > Sciuridae > Marmota > Marmota monax. Next base: position 22,177,729 of record NW_026693777.1, on the reverse strand, counting down.
ATATATATATATATATATATCTCAATTCTTAATCTCTAGTTCCTTGCTTTGACACAATAGATTAGTCTACTTATTTTCTTTTGAGGTTTGGAAAATCTGAAAGGGTATCAGCAGAAGAAACAGCTGGGTCAACTGTAATTCAAATGTTTCCTTATGATAAAACTGTCATCTTTGGTTAAACTCAGAAGTATTTTTTCTAGATCCAATCTAGTCATGTGATTAGGATTAGTTTCTGACATGCAGTTTTCTTTTTCCTGCCTCAGTCTTCTTAGCTTTTAATTTTTTATTTTAGAACATCCAAGATTCCATAGTCAAACAGATTAAAGTATGTACCAGTTTAGAAGAGCCTGGCAACATTGTATTAAAGGATTTACACCCACTTGATCTACATGCAACCCAGAATATTATACTGAAATGCAAAACACAGCTTGAAGAAATGAACCACAAGCTGCAGATGAGTGAAGAGGTCCTGAAAGCTCTGGGAGAGTTTATAGATTCTGTAAGAACAGTTAAGCTCTCTGTTGATCTTGTTACCGACCTTTCAGCTTCAGATGCACCGGTAGCCCCAGAAAATACTTTGACAGTGAAAAATATCAAGAGAGAAATTCGTCTGATGAGAGACAAGGCTAGGCATTTGGATGAACGATTGAAGATGCTTGATATAAGCTTTGAAGATGCAGACCTAGGTGAAGACACTTCCTGTAAAAAACTTCTTGATGCCCTAACAATGAAGTTATTCGAGACACGTATCTGTGACACACAGGAAGCATTTGCTGAGGAAATCAATTTAGTAGAGACTTGTACTTCCAAAAATGCGGAACTCTTTAAAAATATTCAAGACATGCAAAATCAGATCGGTAAAATTGGTCTTAAGGATCCTACTGTTCCAGCTGTAAAACATCGGTAAGGGCTATGCTGTTTCCATCCAGTGATACTTTTCAAATATCTATTATGTGAAACAAATACTTCTGTTTCTTTCTGTTTTTATTCCATCCTGCTCTCTCTGTTCAGTGTTCGGTATTCTTTTCAGTCCTTTTCATATGAGCAAGCTTTCATTTTCTTGGTATAATGCCTTTACAGAATGTTAGATAATTTTCTTCTCTTTGAGGTGTGTCTTCTGGACAGAGGAGTGGCAAAATAAATATAGTGTAAAGGACTGCGTTACTTCAAAGTCCCTTGCTCTTCTGTGTGCTTATTATGGAATTCTGTTAAGGACAGAAGACTGGCAAACCCCACACATCTGATAGGAAAGGGAGAAGTGGTGGAAGATGCACATGCCTTCCTTGGCTAGTTGGTCTTCTCCTCTTCCCCCAGTAGGATTAGGGTGGTACTGAGAGGGAGGCCATGAGGCCTTTAAGAGGAAAGCTAATATTGGTGTTAATTGTGGAGACTGAGCAGAAAACTGGTGTAGCTGCAGCCTTCTGCATATGTGCTGTTTTCATTCTGGCATTCAGAGGATGTCCTCCAGGTCCTGAAAGCTAAAATGTTAGGAAGACTCACCTTCTGTAGCACTTTCCTCTTCTTTTTAAATCTCCCACACTCTCTCTAGTTTCTCAAGGTCAGTGGTCTCATGGAGGTCGTCAGCTGACCTGTCACCGTATTAGTTTTCCATCTGTGTGACTCAGATACCTGACAAGAACAATTTAGAGGAGGACAAGTTTATTTGGGGTTCATGGTTTTAGAGGCTCAGTCCAAGGTCATCTGACTCCATTGCACTGGGCCCAAGGTAATGCTGGAACGACACAGCAGAGGACAGGGGGAAAGAAGGATGCTCAGCTCATGACAGGCAGGAAGCAGAAAGAGAGCAGGAGGAATAAGGAACAAAATAGATAATCCCCCAGGCATCCTTCTAGGGACCCGCTTTCTCTAGCCATGACCTCCCTTTTACCATGCAGTATAGTAATCCTTTCAAATTATTAATCCACCAAATGGCTTAATCCATGATGAGGTCACAGCTCTCATGTTCTAATCATATCACACTTCTGCATTGCTCACTCATGAACTTTTGGGGAACACCTCATATCCAAACCACATCAGTCAGTATAATTAAGTGTGCTCTTCACTCTGAAAATTTTCCCGGCCTTCAGTCCCATGAGATTTTTCTAGGGGACCTCAGTTCATAAGAAGGTGTTATACTAATTATTACACAGTTATTATTTTTTTAAAGTATAATGATAGATTTTAGTAATAAATATTAATGTATAAATAAAAAACCATACGTGTATAAGTAATAAATTACTTTGTTAATGTAGCTCTTAATAGAGCAAATATGTACTGTGTGCCAGGTACTGTTTTAGGTATTGGGAATGCAGCAGTTAACAAAATAAAAAAATTCTTGCCCTTTGTAAAACTTATTATCTACTGAGAGGAGTAAGATGTTTACGACGTCTGGTGGTGATAAAACCAATGGAGAAAAACTAGGGAAGGGGAAGGAGTTTGCAATTCACTAGGATCATTGGAGAAGGCTTTACTGAGAAGGCCATCTTTGAGTCAAATGAGATGCAAAAGCAAGTCATGTGACCACCTGGAGGAAGAGCCTGCTAGGCTGAGGGAGCAGTGGATACAAAGGTCAGATGTGTTTGAGGAGAGGCAAGGAGATGAAAAGGTGCAGCAGTGAGGGGAAGAGGTAGGAAAAGGGGGTCAGAGATGGCATGGGTGGATGAGACTTAGCTCAGGTAGGGACTTGTGGGCCATGTGGTGACTTTGGCTCTTTCTTTGAGTGATATAAAATGGCATTGAAACGTTCTGGGCAGAGGGAAATGATTTTATTTGAACCATAACTGGTTCTCTCTGGTTGATATGTTCAGAATAGACTGTAGCAGTTGAGAAGACATTATCCAAGTAAGGGATGATGGTAGCTGTCCTAAAGGGGTAAGATTCTGTATATATTTTGAAGACAGAGTCCATAAGGTGTGTTGACACATTTGGACATGGTCATTAAAAGAAAGATTAGAGTCAAGAATGATTCCAAGGTGTGACCTGAGCAGCTAGAAGAATGGCATTAACAGATGAGAAAGACTGATGTTTATCAGGTATTGAATGGAAGATCAGGTGTGCTCCGTTTCAGAGATGATAGGTTCAAAGTCCTTATCCAACATTCAAGTGATAATCCCGACTTGGCTCTTAAAAAATAGCTCTTAAAAAATGATGGTGTCAGGAAAAAGGTGCAGTTAGAAGCAAACATTTGAAAGTTTTCAGGATTTTATAATGTATCAATAAAGCCATGAGATGGGATGAGGGTGCTGAGGAAGAGACAAGAGGTCCAAGTTGTATATACTTCAGGCCACCCATGTTAGGAGATCAGGGCAATGAGGAGGAACTGGGGGAGATACTGAGACGGAGCAGTCCGTGTAGTGGGAGGAAAACCAACTGGGTCCTGGGAGCCATTGAAGAAGGCATTTCACCAAGGAGAGTGGGCAATCCTGGAAAGTGCTGCTGACCAGAGAAGGAAGGTGAGGGCTGAGGAGCTCAGATTTCCCAGTTTGAGGTGCTCTTCATAGTAGTTTTGATGGAGCAGTAAGAGGTGAAAGCCTTATGGGAGTAGATTCAAGAGAGTGTTGGAGGAGAGGAAGTAGCTTCAGATGAATGGAGTAAATCCTTCTGGGATTAGTTTACAGTTTAAACCCTTAGTTAAATGTCTCCAATTTGATATGGAAGAGCTTTTTTGTACATAGAGTAGAGCTGAAAGATTTCCTTACCCTTTCCTTTGTCTTTGGCCACTCTCACCCTTCTTATCAACCATGCAGTATTCAGTCATCCATGTCTTCTTGCCATACCATGCCGTCTTTCCCACACACCCGCACACTACACTCTTTCTCATATGCATTAGTATACCTTTTGCATATGTGTTCATCACAGAAGAATATTACTACTTATGATTTTGTATATTTATTATATTTATTTAAAACACCAAATTAGTATTCTGGAAATGCAAAGAGTTGCCTGTAGTCTGTAATAGGAATATGTAGTTTGGGCATTGATCTCATGAGGAGAAATGGAAAGAGAGTGTATCCTCTGCCCCCATTAACCATATTTGTGTGGAACCCGATGGGTTAACAATTGGCTAATAAACTTTTTTCTCATCCATCATCAAGGAAAAAATTATTACTTAAACTGGAGAAAGATATAGATGGGTATGAAGAAGAGAAGATACACTTGGAAGAAATGGTTGATTCTCTCCCCCAATTCAAAGATGGCAGAGAAAAACCTCTGATTCAACAGTGCCAAACTACCCTGCTCTTGTGGGAAAATACAAAAACATCCATTGCTGAATGGTAAGGGAAAAGAAATCCCTTCTGCATCTGTAACAATTAATGTTTTGAAATGTCATGTTGAAAACGCACCCTGTAGACCTGACAGAGGGGCAGACAGAACTCACAGGACCATGTTTGTGATGTGGTTCTGGCAACTTCTAACAGTGGCCTTCTGTGACTGTGGCCACTTCCCGCTCTTTTTCCTTGGGGGATGCGGCCTGACGGGTTTGGTTTGGGAAATGCCTGGATGCCTGAGTCTCCCTGATGGCTCTCCTGAATTCTGCTGCCTCTCCGTGGCCCTTTCTGCACCCTCTTCTCAGGATCCCGCCCATGTCCTACCAGAACCCACGTATACAGGAGTCAAGATACAGTCTCTTCATGGCGTTTGGTCTAGTTCACCCTCTGACTTTACAGAGGAAAGATCTGAGGTCCAGAGAGACTAAAGTAACTTTCCCAGAGTCATATGACAAATCAGCCATACTAGATACCAAGCAACTAACTGTATAGCTTTACTTTTTTATCTCCAAGAATAATGATGAAATTAAGATGCTGGTTTTATAGGGTTATAAATCATGTATTTATCTCTGGAGTTTATTACCCTTTACATAGTGATCTTGTGACAATACTAATACAGTGATGGTTTTATACCATCTGTTTTGCCAGGTTAATATATGTGTCATCATTCCTGAGTTGTACTGGTAAAACAATGTTATGAACTAGATTGAGAGGGAAAGTCATTTTTTAACTTATTACTCATTATAGTAGGATACTTACTTACAAAGAGAAACTGGTTTTGTTATTTTCATACATTTTTTCTTACATTTTTTTCTCTTCAGTCTTGATCAATGTGGAAGAGTTTTGGAGCTCTTAAAACAATATCAGAATTTTAAAGGTATCTTGACAACTTTGATTCAGAAAGAAGAGAATGTCATCTCCCTGCAGTCTTCCTACATGGGAAAGGAGAACCTGAAGAAAAGGATCGCAGAGGTGAGACTGTTCCAAAAGAGACATCTACCAAGTGATTCGCTTAGGAGTGTCAGGGAAGAGAGTATTATAAATGTCTTTTTTTTTTTCTTTTTTTGTACCAGGGATGCTTAACCACTGAGACATGTCCCCAAACTCCCATTTTTTTTTTTTTGGAGACAGTCTTCCTAAGTTGCTTAGGACCTCACTAAATTGCTGAGGCTGGCTTTGAACTTGCAATCCTCCTGCTTTAACTTCCTGAGCTTCTGGGATTATGGGCGTGTGCCACTGTGCCTAGCTATAAATGTCACTTTTGAAACTAGATTTAAAAGAAGTTACAGGTGACTCTATTTTACCAGCTATCTAAGAATATGTTGAATTTTTCACCAGCGCTTTAAAAAACAAACAATCAGTTCACACATTGGTACTGGGTTACCTGTGTTTGGATTTTGATACTGGGACTGTGGTCTGCTGCTCTCTGTAAGGCTGTAACAGCCCTTTCACTTACTTCCTGAAGGGAAGCTGAGACTTCACTGCAGTTTTGAGAGAACAGAGGTAACAGGAAAATCCCCTCTGTTCTGAGTGAACAGGGGAAAAATTATATTTTTTACTTACTTATTCCCTGTAAAGATGTGTGAGCTAAATCTCCAAGTAACTGCAACTGTGTCTGTGGCCTCATCAATCAAAACTTCATATGGTAAAAAGAATAACATCTTTGGACACTAGATGTCATTATTTTCTATGATTTTATGTATAGTAGTCATCAATTAGTGTAGCAGAAGAACGGAATAGTTAGAAAAGAATACACCATACTATACTACATTACCTTACATCAAAAAGTCGGTTTTTTTCCACCAGATTGTAAAAAATATTTTATTTTAGTTGTAGATGGACACAATACCTTTGTTTTATTTTTATGTGGTGCTGAGTATCGAACCCAGGGCCTTGCACGTGCTAGACCGAACACTCTGCCGCTGAGCCACAACCCAGCCCCTCCACCAGATTTATGAGTTTTAAGTTAAAGTGCGGTCAAGGCTCACAAGCATGTGTGATACATAGTCAGCCTGATATACCTGGGTGTTAGCAATTTCATTAAACTTTCTGGTCACCAAGAGCAACTCATTTGAAGCTTAAATGGACCAGATTTTTACAGGCAGAGTGGTCTTTACCTAGAACTATAAGCCAAGAAGCTCAAAGAGCCATCCAGAGTGTCAGGAATAGCCCTCATTGGGGGGTGCCCCTTCTCGGACTCAGTTTCATAGAGCTTGCTCATCAGGAGGGGCCCTGTTTGAAGACCAACTGTAAAAGAGGTGACTGTGTAACTGTCTTCCTATCAGACTTCCTCCAAGAAGGCCACCAAGATCATGAGCAGAGGGTTAGAATTGCTCAGATGCAGCCTGTCTGGTTCCATCCAGTGTAAGCAGTTTTGGGTTTTTTCCTGGTCCTGGGAACTAGGAGGATCCTCTCCTCATTTTAGTGGATTTAAGGAACTCTGGTTTCTTTGTTCTCAGAGAATCATGTTCAGCCTTCTAAGATGCCCTCCAGCTTGTGTCCCAGTTCATGTAACCACCCTTCTTCTGTGTCCCCAACACCAATTTCCCACCTTGTCCTCTTGTTTCAGGGTCAAGGTCTCTGCCTAATTCAACAGACCCTGTGTCCCTGCCTTGTATATGACCAGATACCTAGTCCCTCTTGACTTGCCACTTTTCTTTGTTTATGTGACTCTTCCTCAGTCCTGGAGCCCTGCCTTAGCCCTGCTAAGTGACCCTGTTGCCTGCCAGAAGAAAGCAGCCCTTTCCTGGCCTGGTGAGCACCTAGCACAAGCACCTAGGTTCAGAGCCTGGTAATTAAACAGTGTCTTGATGAGCATTAGCCACCAGGCCCACCCTGTGTGAGGCCGATCTGCAGCTCTTCTAAGGTGCCCAAACCCTCTTTCCATGACCTCATACCTGCGTAAACCTGTAACTATAAACTGTCCTTTCTGGATGATGAAACTTCCAATGGATAAAACTTCCTCCCATCATCTCTAGGCATTGGCCACTCTCTGGGTGAGTCTCCCTAGTGGCCAGTTCTGACCCTTCTGCTTCACTAGCTTCTCTGTGACTGCTACAACAGGAGCCCACCCCTATCCTTAGCTGTACTTGGCAGCCTTAAGTCCAGAGCCTCTCCAGAAAGTCAACCTCCGTCTTCTGCCAGGGTACAGGAGAAGGGCACTGAGGGTCAAGTGTTTCTCTTAAAAAAAAAAAAAATATCATCCTCTTTTCCTGTTTGTGACTTTTGTACTTGCCTTCCTGGTACCTTGAGGTAATTTCAAGCCTTTTTTAAAATTCTACGGCACAAGTGGGCTGGCTTCTCCCCTTCACTTTACTCCCAACCCCCCTCCCCTCTAGGCTCATTTTTTTCAGATTTTATAAAAAAAAAATTCACTACATGCAACATGTCATTTCTCATAACAAACTTGTTACATATATTGTCTCATGGTTATAAGTCTACAGTTCTTGCAAGATAGCTATTAAATCCTTGAATATTACAAAAGTTTATTTATTCGTTTATTTTTGGATTAAACAGGTTTAGACAGAAACCCAACTTTATGGTTATAGGATATAGAATATTTAACTTAAAAATATGGAAATTGGCATTTTAATATTTGCTGACCTTTTTATTTTCTTTGTATTGAGCAAAAAGGAATGGCTTATCAGTTCTTTGCCACTTGTGATGAGGAATCACTGTGATAAGAGCATATTATGGCTTTTCCCCCACTCCCCACCAGTGCTGGGGATTGAACATAGGGCCTCATGCTTTCTAAATCTTATCACTGAGATACACCCCCAGCTCCCTATGGTTCCTTATTAAATAACATGAAGACTTTGTGCCTTCTCATTTCAACAATAATTTTAACCATGAATAAATCAAAGAATATGGGCTTTTATAAAATGATTCCTATATATAGTATTTATACTATTGAGCAATAGTAGTTCACATAAACATGCCCCATATACAGAAATTATTATTATACTAAATTTTAAATTTTTTGAACTATTTTATATAATTCTGTAGAGTGAAAAATACTTTCAATAAGTACGATAGCATAAGGTTTGCAGTAGTCTGTACAGAACTGATAGAAATTGGTGAGAAAAACCCCTGTGATCCTAATGGTTGTTTGTATATACTTAGTAAATTCAGCTTGTTAATTAAAATAAGAATCAAAAGGACATCCAAACTAGTTGACAATATCTCTTTTTTTTTACTTTCATATTAATTGAGCTTTTTTGATAGTCAGTAAAACAATCTTTACATTGTTGGTGAAAGAGTGTATTATATGGCTCTTTTAGGAAACTCTTTGACAATATTATTTAAGATCTTTGAAAAGCTTTCTACCGTTTGATCAAATATTTTGCTTGTAGGAATAGATCATAAGGATATAATCTTAAATGTGGAAAGCTCTTAATATGGAAGATGTTCATTGCTGCACTTTATCAAATCACTCATTTCTGTGTTTCTCACCATTCTTCACCGTGTTCATCTCCTCTTCTCTCCGTTTATTACTTGCCTCAGAAGCCCAAAACCCTGAAGCCATATAAATTGAGACTGAATAGGATTATCTTGTGGGCTTGAGGTTTTAAGTAATTGCTACTACTACTAAAATGATACTAATAGTGACGATGGTGGTGATAATGATAACTTTTAGTGTTGATGGCTTGGCCATTGTATGCTGGGTCCTTCTGCCTCTGTGAGTAGGAGAGAAGATAGGTGCTAAATACTGATCCCATGGGGCTGTTACTCATCTGGTCTGTTGAACAGTAAGGAAGCAACATGAAGCAGAAAAAAGAACTCACCCCTAAACACAGATTGTACTTATTGATAAGAGTGGTCCAATTTCTGTTTTGGAATTTGTACAGTCATACTGGCAATTTGCTTGTGTAAGAAGAAAGAAATTGAGGATAAGAGTATAGGAACTTTCCCAAGACCACATGCTAATAACAGGCAAAATCCTTATTATTACCCAGGAAGAGCTGATCACAGTGTCATGTTTCAAACACTGTATAGAATTGCATGATTTGAAAGTATATTTGAAATTAATATATAACAGAAGTTAAAATTGGTTAACTTTGCTTTGCCTGACCTCTTTATTTAACTGGAAAGACTTGATTACAAAAGGTATTTTAAAAATTAATAAGGGCTGGGAGTGTAGTTCAGTGATACAGCACTTGCCTAGCTCATGTGAGGCTCCAGCATTGCCCCCCCCCCATACACACACACACACACACACACACACACATATGTATATAAAATAATAAAATTAATAGGGCTGGGGATGTGGCTCAAGCGGTAGCGCGCTTGCCTGGTGTGCGTGCGGCCCAGGTTCGATCCTCAGCACCACATACAAACAAAGATGTTGTGTCTGCCGAAAAACTAAAAAATATATATATATTAAAAATTTTTTTTAAAAATTAATAAAATAACTAATCAACCCTTAAGAAATGTGTCATAGTCCAGGACTTTCTTGTTTTATTGAAAATTCTGTATCTTGTGTCTTAATATAAGGGTAACTTATATATTTGCTGAAAAGTTATTTTATATGGAAAATACAGAAATTTTAGTACAATGGTGATTTTTTTTTTTTTTGTGGGGTTGGAGATCAAACCCAGGGCCTGTGCATGCGAGGCAAGCACTCTACCAATTGAGCTATATCACCAGCCCCTTTTCTCAGATTTTAAACCTGTCTGTGAGAAGGAAATTTTAGTGCTGATTATTAATATAACTTTCAGTTAATTTGGTGGTGACTTGGGAATTGTCTTCACAAACTGTCAATCACAGTATTTTCATGATGCTTTGCACCAGTAACTGGATACTGCTGGGAACTTTTGTCCTTCAAAACCATAGAAACCTGGATGTTTGTCTAGGATATGGTGCCACATTTCCACTGTCTTTAGTTAAAGACAAAAGAGCAAAAGCAAGAACAGAAAGGCTGAAAATGCCAGGGCACTATTAACGTTGGAGAAATGTCAGAGTGGGCCTACTTCTCATTACTTTATGCCTTTTATTTATAGTAGAACAAAACCCACAGGTCCCGTTATAGCTCAAAGTACCTCTCCTGCCCTTTCTTTCCTCTTCACCCAGTGGTTATTATGCCAGTGTAACAAATTCTACGTGCGAAGAACTTTGCATTTTATTTGTGTGTGTGTGTGTGTATGTATTTGTGTGTGTGTTACTGGGGATAGAATGCACAGTCTTACAAATGCTCGGCAAACACTCCATCACTAAGCTATACCTGCAGTTTCTTATTTTTCCATTTTAAAGATTTTACTTAATTTCAGCTTTTTAAAAATTAAACGTGTGTGCGCGCGTGCGTGTGTGTGTGTGTGTGTGTGTGTGTTGTGCAGGGGTTCATAACCAGGGCCTTGTGCATACTAGGCAAATGCTCTATCACTGAGCTACACACTCAGTCCCTAAATTCAAGTTTTAATTTTGAGATGATTATAGATTTACATTGAAACAATCAAAAGAGATCTTGTTTACCCTTCACTGAGTTTCTTCAATGGTAAAATCTTGTAAAACTATAAATACAATGTCACAATCAGGATATTGACACTGATGCAGTCACGATAAGGAACGTCTACATTATTACTGGATGCCTCTTACTACCATTGTATGGCCCCATTCACTTTCCTCTGGCTCCCACACCTTACTTAACTCCTGACAACTGGTTATATATTCTTTATATATCTATATAATATTGTCATTTCAAAAATGTTCTATAAATAGAATCATCTGGCATGTCACCTTTTGGGATTAGGTATTCGCTCAGCATAACTCATGGAGATTGATTGAGATTCTTGCTAGACTGATGGTGTGTTCATTTTTCTGGCTATGGTGCTGTTTGGTATACATGTACAACACTCACTGAAGGACATTGGGCTTCTTTTCAATTTCTATCTATTATGAATAAAGCTGCTATAGGGTCTTTGGTAAATATAAATTTTTGTTTTTCAGGAATAAATGACCAGGTATTTAATATTTCTTATATATTGCTGAATTCTACTTGTTGATGTATGCATATTCACAAAGGATATTGGGAATGTTTCTGCTTCTTGTGTTTTTTAGAAGAGATTATATATAATTGATGCTTATTCCTCTTTGGCTGTTTGCTAGAATTCTCTAGTGAAACTGTCTGGACCTGTAGGCTTTTTGTTTGTTTGTTTGTTTGTTTGTTTGTCTGTTTGAAAGTTTTCATGTCATACATTCAACATCCTTTATATTAATGGAGCTGTTCATGTTACATATTTAAAGATAGATGCGTTGTAGTCCTTTGTGTTTTTCGAAGTGTTGTTCCATTTCATCTCAGTTCTCAAACTTAATTCAGTGGATTATTTGTAGCACTCCTCCGTCACCTTTTGCTGCCTGGTGTCTGCAGTGACATCCCTTGCTCCATTCCTCATCCTGGTATTGCTTTCTTCTCTCTTTTTCCCTGTCAGTCTTTAGAGATTTGTCAGTTCTACTCTCTTTTCTAAGAACTAGCTTTTGTTTTATTGATTTTTCCCCTAATGTTCTTCTATTTTCAACCTAACTCGTTTCTGCTTTTATTTTTTGTATTCTTTTTATTTGCTCTGGGTTTATTTTATCCTTTTCCTGAGTTCCTGAAGCAGTAGCACAGGCCATTGATTGGAAACTCTTCCTCATATCTTCAGCATGCTTTTAGTGCTATAGCTTCCCTCTGAGCAGTGCTGTGCGTCCCCCACGTTTTGATGTTTTATTTTCAGTTTCATTCTGCTTGATGTATTTTAAGATTTTCCCTTGAGGCTTACTCTTTGACCCATATTTAGAAATATTTAGTATTTCTAAATATCCATGGGTTCTTCATGTGCAAATCCAACCAACTGCAGAGTGTAGTTTTTAAAAATTGTGTTGGTACTGAACATGGACAGATCTTTTTTTCTCTTATCATTATTTTTTAAACTATAGAGTATAAAAACTGCTTAAGTATATGTACTCTAGAGATGATCAGATTTACACAAGAGACTGTGCATAGATTATATGCAAATATTCTACCATGTTATATTGGGTACTTGAGCATCTGTGGATTTTGTTGTGCACTCGGGGGTTCTGGAACTAACTGCACATGGATACTGACCAAAGAAAGACTAAGTTGTTTAGTTTTTAAGTGATTGGAGAATTGATTTCTTTCTCTCTCTCTCTTTCTTTCTTTTTTACTTTATTCTTTTTAGTTTTACATGAGAATAGGAATGTATTTTGACATACACACATGGGATATAACTTCCCATTCTATGGTTGTACATGATGTGGAGTTACACTATTTATGTATTCATATGTGTACATAGAAAAGTTATGTCCAATTAATTCTACTGTCTTTCACATTCCCACTCCCTCTTCCTTCCCCCAAGTCCCCTTGTTCAATCCAGTGAACTCCATTGTGAGTCAGCGTCCACATATCAGAGACAACATTCAGCCTTTGGTTTTGGGGGATTGGCTTATGTCACTTAGCATGGTAGTCTCCATGTCCATTCATTTACCAACAAATGCCATAATTTCATTCTTCTTTTGCCCGAGTAATATTCCATTGTGTATATGTACCACATTTTCTTTATCCATTCATCTATTGAAGAGCACCTTTGTTGGTTCCATAGCTTACCTATTGTGAATTGAGCTGCTATGAACATTGTTTATGGCCCTGTCACTACAGTATACTGATTTTAAGTCCTTTGGGTAAATGCCGAGGACTGGGATAACTGTGTCAAAAGGTAGTTCCATTCCAAGTTTTCCATACTGCTTTCCAGAGTGGCTGCACCAATTTGTAGTCCCACCAGCAATATATGAGTGCACCTCTTTCTCCACATCCTTGCCAACATTTATTGTTACTTGTATTCTTGATAATTGCCATTCTGACTGACATGAGATGAAATCTCAGTGTAGTTTTAATTTGCATTTCTCTAATTGCTAGTGATGGTGAAAATTTTTTCATATATTTGTTGATCATTTGTATTTCTTCTTCTGTGAAATATCTGCTCAGTTCCTTTGCCCATTTACTGATTGGTTATTTGATTTTTTTGGTGTTAAGTTTTTTGAGTTCTTTATATAGGAGATTTTCTTTTTTATAAAGTAGAATTTCACCTTCAGGGGCTGGGGATGTGGCTCAAGCGGTAGCGCGCTCCCCTGGCATGCATGCGGCCCGGGTTCGATCCTCAGCACCACATACAAACAAAGATGTTGTGTCTGCCAAAAGCTAAAAAATAAATATTAAAAAAAAAAATTCTCTCTCTCTCTCTCTCTCTCTCCTCTCTCACTCTCTCTTTAAAAAAAAAAAAGAATTTCACCTTCAGGAAGATTAAAATTTCATATTAGAGCTTTTGAATTCTGTTTATTTATTCTGATAAGCACTTAAGTTCTTTGACATTAAAGATACAATTTTTAGTGAAGAAATATAGGGACTATCATACATTTTATCCATTTAAATGGATATGCTTTTTTTTTTGACAGAATCTTATTTCTCATGGCTAGAAATTTTTTTGACCATTATAACTTTCTCATAATGCAGAGTAGGAGGAAATTTGAGTGTAGGATTATCATTAAATTAATTGATTCTATATACTAGAAAGTGTAGAGAAAATGGGACAATAAAAACTGTTTAAAGAACAATGTGAGATAGAATTATTCTTTGTTATGATTATAAAACACAAAAATAGAATTGTGATTTTTTTACTACTTATGTCAATATATCAAAAATATCTTTCATATCTTTTTTTACAGATTGAAATTGTCAAAGAAGAATTTAATGAACATTTAGAATCAGTTGACAAGATAAACCAGATCTGTAAAAATCTACAATTTTATCTAAATAAAATGAAAACCTTTGAAGAGCCCCCTTTTGCAAAAGAGGCTAATGTTATTGTGGATCGATGGCTTGATGTACGTGATTATTTTATTGACTACAAATTCTATTTTATAACAAATTAATCTTATGGGTGAATATCTTTAGTATTCCTAATTGAAAAATTAAACTATATTTGTCATAAATATGTTCAAATAATATGAAGTTTATAACTCAGGAATTAATTTCACCCCAGAGTTAGGCACTACTAATAAGTGGGTCTATAATCTTCTAGGTACAAAAATAGTTACTCAACTTATGTACATAAACTAGCTAATCTATTATGCATTTGTGCAGGATATTGATATTTAACTGTATATTTTTGGTTGAGTAGTAATAACTTTTTTTATGAATTACAAACTAAGGATTTATCTGTATTATATTTCATTTGCTTTTAAAAAGCATATTTTGGGGGGCTGGATTGTGGCTCAGCAGTAGAATGCTCGCCTAGCATGGGCAGGACCCGGGTTCGATCCTCAGCACCACATAAAAATAAAAGCATTGTGTTGTATCCATCTACACCTAAAAAAAAATAAATATTAAAAAATAAATAAATAAAAAGCATATTTTTTTAAAAAAATGTGGTTTAGACATTAGGAAGACTATTGCTTTTAATTGATATAAGATACAGCAAGTGAACTACATTTTTTTAAGAGAAAGAACTACATGGTAGATTAAATAATATTTTTGGTGATCATAAAACAGATTATTTCTCCAGTAATAATAAATTCAAACTCAAATTTTATTTTAGAAATAGTATTTGACCGGAACAGTGGTTTTCCTACTTCTTTTCACCACTACATGTGTTACTTCTGCTTTTACATTATGGTAGATAAATGAGAAGACAGAAGACTACTATGAAAATCTTGGTCGAGCTCTGGCTTTATGGGACAAACTTTTTAATTTGAAAAGTGTCGTTGATGAGTGGACTGAAAATGTCCTTCGAGAAAGGAATTCACAGCTGACTGAAGAGGACAGAGAAAGGCTGAAGGTGATTCAACAGAGATAATATAGATTTTTTTTTATAAGTTGAAATTTTATTCAAAATGAGATTTAAAATTTTTATTTTTTTATTTGTACATAGATGTTTTGTTTGCACACAGTTGACACTGTAATACTGAGTTTGCTCTCTTGGATCAGGACAGAAAAATCACAAAGAAATATTTTATCTCTTTTGTTTATTCCTTGAGAGGGACCTGAACTCCATCCATTCCTTTGTGATATCCAGGAAGGTGATAGAGGATACTGTTAACATGGGGTTCACAGACACCAAGGGAGTTCATGGATAAAATGATCTTGGATGGCAAAAGATTGTGTCTTTATTTTCGTAAACATCTAGTTTAATATAGCATTTGTTTCAATTATGAATATAGGCAACATACATGGTAGGATGAGCATCATATGTGACTTCATTATCAAGAGAATCACAGATTTAAAAAAATTTAAAAAAAAGAAAGAAAATCACAGATATTTGGGGTCATTATTTGGTTGTTTATACCTGTATCCTTATTACTAGTTTGAAAGCAAGGGATGTAGTGGGCCCACTGTTGGATCTTGTCATTTAAGGTATTAATAGAGAAACATGAAGCAATATATGTCACACATTATTTTTAATATTTTGATAACTATAACCCAGTGTAATTATTTTCATTTGTAACATTATATAATTTTCCTTATGTTTTATTTTTCAATTATTATTATGCAAAGGACCCGTAGATTTCACAAATTGCCCAAGGGGTACATAGTATTTTAAAAAAAAAAGGTTAAGAACTCTTTGCAGAAGTTCTAACAAAATGTATTATTGTCCCCAGATAAGGGTAGTGTATACCCCAGGGGTAGGCAGACCTTTTCTTATAGGGCCATATAGTAAATATTTTAGGCTTATGGATCATTCTGTCTCTGCAAATATTACTCATCATTGCTGTTATAGCGTCAAACTGATAAACAGTTAAAAAATCCTTGGAAGTAGCTGGGTTCCAATAAATATTTACACAAAGAAGCTCTCAGCTCTGAGGCTATAATTTGTTAACCCCTGATCTAGAGCCTCCTGATATAGACAACATTTATTTAAATTCAACAGTCCCTCAAAAAGATTATTTTTTAAAAAAAGAAGAATGAGAATCAGTATCTTTATAGAACTTAAAAAAGCTGTGTTTTTTTTTTTAATAGTAATCTCAGACTTTGTTATTTGGAAAAAATTAATGTTGTCTCTTAACTCTGAGAAGAATGCTTTCTAACCACTTGTTTGTTCATGTATTATTGGGTTTTTTATCATGTAAAATCATCATCTTGCTGGGTGAGAAAACAAAGGTTGGCAGTTTTTTGTGGATTTATGTAATATAAAACTGTATGTGTGCATGAAGCAAATGCTTCAATATCATTTTATCCCTCTTTGTATTTTATTCTCTTTTTAATTCATATATCCATTTTTATGGAAACCATTTTTAAAATGTGTGAAGATTTTTGGTTTCCTGGAGATGTGATGGTAGTTACGAATTAAAACAATGATTCTCTTAAGTATAAATGAATCATCTCTAAGAATCATTTAAATTTGTCTTGAACTATAGGTTATTTAGAAATCTGAAGTTAAGGAATATAAACTGCCAGCCCATGGGCCAAACCTGCCAAAACCTGCCAAAACCTGCAAGTGTGGACAAATCATTCACAGCCCAAACACACCATATCTAAGAAGTTTGTAATACTTTTAGGCAGACCATGCAGTTTTGCGGCATAGGCCTTTCCTCTCTCTATTGCCTTAAAACTAGAATGCGTCACTCACTCAGTGATAGCAATTATCTGACCTGTAGAGGCACTTCAGTTTCTGACTCCCAGGACTCTGTCAAAAAACAAGTGATTAGAGGAAATTCAAAGGCACTCTCAGTTTCTATCAGCAATAATAATCATGGCTACTGGAAAATTGGCGATGAAATAAGAAGATATTTTCCTTTAAAATTATGTGTTTTAGGAAGAGTTACAAGTCCATGAACAACAAACTTCAGAATTTTCTAGAAGAGTGACTGAAATACAGTTTCTGCTTCAAAGTAATGAAAAACCACTTGAATTGCAGGTAAGAGAATTTCCACTTAAAATCCTCAATTAAAGATTCTCTAAAGCCTCTTAAATAGTATTCATAAACCAAGCATTCTAAATCTTAATAATAAAATTAGGATCATTATTTATTTGATTTCTATGTTAAATCCAAGCAAATTTTGTAGTTGGCATAGATAATGATGTTTTTTTCCCCATGATTAGCATGAATAATACACATTTACAGGTGTATTATGTAAAGGGTCACATGTGGCTGTGTTTCCATGTAAAGTAACAATAATTTCTTGTGAATGTCTTGGGTGCAGGAAAGAGAATATGACTCAAGTCATATTCTATAAGATTTATTAATTGCTAGGTGGAGAAAAAGGGAGCTTGCTCCAAGTGTGACTTTTCTGTTGTATGAAGATAATTGTCTCAATTTTATTTGGATCAGGGTGCACAGTGGTTAAATAAGAACTCTGGAGGTACTTTGTAGGTAACATCCTGGCTGTATCACCTACTAGCTTTGTATTGGGCAAGTTATTCAACCTTCTTTGTTTTTTTTTTTTTTTCTTTTTTGTTGTTGGTTTTTTTTTATGGTTTTTAGTTGTAGATGGACACAATACCTTTCTTTTATTTATTCATTTTTATGTGGTGCTGAGGATCGAATCTAGCACCTCCCACATGGTAGGTAAGCTCTGTACTGCAGAGCTACAACCCCAGTCCTGTTATTCAACCTTCTTAAGCCTGTATTTTGCACAGGAAGTGCTTACCTGGATTCTGTATATATAAAAAGCAATCATTGTTGTCTAATTTTTTTCTGTGTGTTTTAATCTTATCTGTCTTATCTCCTAAGTGCCTTGAGATATTACTTCAGTTGATATGTTAGATAAAACTTATTTTGGGGGAAGGATTCCAATTAATGTCTTAGAAAAAAAGTCACAATGCTAATTTCAGTTTTTCTATGTTATTCTTTATTTTTTTTTCCAAGGCAATGTTCCTATCATTGTACTGGTGATATGGAGTAATGTAGAGCAATGAGAAGAATTTTTTTTTTTTTTTCAAATTGAAATGAAGCAGTCTTGTTAACTTTTTAGCAATGCCTTTGCCTTGCAGTCTAGTTCAATAAGATCCGTCACAGATGTGATTCTGTAATCTGTATTTGGGGTAAAATTGGGAGTTCATAACCAACTTGAATCTAATGTATGAAATATGATATGTCAAGAGCTTTATAATGTTTTGAACAACCAATAAAAAAATTAAAAAAAAAAAATTAAAAAAAAAAAAAAAGATCCGTCACAGAACTATATGTTGCATGATTTCAGGTCATGGAACGCTCTATTTTGAACAAGATGGAACATGTGAAAAAGTATATATCAGGAGAGTCCAATTGCTTCGAGCTTGGTAGCAGCACAGCTGAGCTCAGGGAGGATCTCGACCAAGCCAAGACCCAGATCGGGATGACAGAGTCCCTCTTGAAAGCCCTGTCTCCTTCCGACAGCTTGGAGATTTTCACTAAACTCGAGGTGCTGCCCAGTTACTCATCTTCTGATCTTCAGGCTTACTCTCACATTTTTCATGGTCTTGACCTTTTTCCGTTAATAAAAACAGAAAGAAATGGAAGTTCGGGGGGCGGGGGAATACCCAGAAAAATCAGTTTCTGTGTATTTAGCACTTTGATGTTTGAATTGCTTTGTCTACAGTAACTTTTTAAAATTAAATTTGCAATGGATTGTATACCTGCTAGCAAAGAGAAAGCAAATCCATTCATTCAAAATCTTGTAGACTTTTTCAAAACAATTGAGATATCTGTCTTCTGTGACTTAATGGTGGTTGTTTGTTTACATCTGTAGGAGATCCAACAAGAAATTCTACAGCAGAAGCACAACATGATAGTACTTGAGCATCAAATAGGTTGTCTCACCCCTGAACTCTCTGAATTGAAGAGGCAATATGAAAGTGTCAGCGATTTATTTAATACCAAAAAAGGTGTTTTGCAAGATCACTTTTCTTCATTATTGAATGGTGAGTGTGATGTTCCTCTTACTTGAAGTATGAAGATAGTACTGTGAACCCAAAAACTAATCTAAGCCTGACTTATAAATGGTTTGCACAGACTGTATTTAAAGGAATAATATTTGGATAAAACCTTTGGGGGGAAATACTTACTGATTAATGCCTGGCATTAAATAATGTGTTTTTCTTTAAAGCCCCAAATCTTAATTTAAAAGTTAAGTTTGAACTACTCAACTGTGCTCAATGAGTCAGGAAGGCTGCTTGTGTTCTGTCTCTACAAGTGTCTTTGAAAGGAGATTTGGTTTAGCCAGGTGTGGTGGCACACATCTGTAGTCCCAGTGACTCGGGAGGCTGAGATAAGAGGTTTGCATGTTTGAGGCCAGCCTCAGCAACTTAGTGAGGCCCTAAGAAACTTAGTAAGACCTTGTCTCAAAATAAAAAGTAAAAAGGGCTACGGATGTAGCTCATTGGAAAAGTGCCCTTGGGTTACATCCTCAGTCCCCGTCACCCCTCCCAAAAAAAAAATAAATAAATAAGAGGGAGATTTGGTGTAAAACATACCAAATTACTTTGTAGAGTTTATTAGGCCTCATAATTGGATTTCAGGATGTATTACCACTTTCCAGGATGGTGTAGGAAGCAGGTTATAAAATCTCTTACATAATAAGGTGTATGGAATTCTGCTGGAATGTATAGAGCTTTTTTCTCCCCTACTTCCTGTAGATCAATGCAAGAATTTCAATGACTGGTTCAGCAAGATTAAAGTGAGGCTTGAAGAGTGCTTCGACTCATCAGAAACAAAAAAGAGTGTGGAACAAAAGCTGCAAATACTTTCTGTAAGATACACATGTATACATATTAAAATGTATATGTACGTTTTAATCAATCTATCATAACTAAAATATTGGCAGCATGAAACTTAATTTTAAGTAGATAAAATAATAATTACTTTGACTATTTTTTTTTTTTACTTAACAGATGATAGTCCCAAGTAACCAGGCTTTTTTCCTAAGTATTTTGGAACTCTGTTTTTACTGAGTTAAG
The DNA here is from genome assembly GCF_021218885.2 of Marmota monax. Lineage (NCBI taxonomy): Eukaryota > Metazoa > Chordata > Mammalia > Rodentia > Sciuridae > Marmota > Marmota monax. The sequence continues at coordinate 22,157,539 of NW_026693777.1, read as the reverse complement.
TGTGCAAGTAGCTTAAACAAGTTCCACTTTGATACTACTCTAAGATGCTGTTTTAGTTAATTCAATTGTGTTAAAATCATGTTTGATCAAAGATGAAGACTTCACCTAATTTGGACTATAAAATTTCTTTTTTTTCCTTGAAAAAGATTACTTCATTTAATTATTTTCCCGGTCATATTTTTAAAATTTTTTTTAATATTTTATTTTTAATTTGTGGTTGGACACAATACCTTTTAATTTTTTTTTTTAATGTGGTGCTGAGGATCGAACCCAGGGCTCTGCACGTGCCAGACAAGTGCTCTACCACTGAGCCACAACCCCAGTCCCCCAGTCATATTTCTGATAAAAATTGCAATTGAACTTTATTGTATTGCTAGACAGAGCACTGAGTGTACAGAGCTTGTAAGGTACCTTTGGCACCCTTAAATATTGATCATTTTGGGGTAGATTATCTAGTACATTAATATTTTGATGACAAGTCATGTTCTCAAGCTTATTGAAAGCACTAAATATTTTGTTTAATTTATTGTTTTAATGGTACTATGCTTTATTACTGGAATCATCTTTCTTGTTTCTTTAAAGCCCCACTTTTTTTTTTCTCTTGCTTTTAATTTGCCCATTTCATGGGACTCAGCAATTCACACCCAAACCTTTGAAACACAAACATTGGGAAAAAAAAAATCTGGTGTTGGAAAGGTTAAATGGAAAATAGTGTTTAGTTTTATATAAGGATGTCAGAGCAAGTATTTAGGAAGAGTTGAGCAGAGCCAGGAGAGGAGAATGTAGCTTTCCTGGTCCTGCTCTGAGGGACCTCATGGTGGCTCTGTACTGCTATGCTAGATGTGATATCCAGAAAGTCAGATTCAAGTGCAAATGGATACACACATCCAGAACTACCATAGGTCGTCTACCTTTGGAGTTAGCCACACCTTCATTACTTTCCTTCTGTGAGAATGTTACCTGGGAACTGGCAACATCTGTGTACTGCTTTGGAAAAGTGTCATGGGGGTGGCAGGTGACTACCTTTAGATCATAATTGATTTTTTTGTCTTTCCTAAGGATTTCTTGACTCTTGAAGGAAGAAGCAGTAAAATACAGCAGGTAGAAACTGTATTGCAGCATGTGAAGAAGCACCTACCTAAAGCCCATGTTAAAGAGCTTAACAGTTGGCTTGTGAGTCAAGAAGTTGAATTAGAAAAAATGGTGTCCATATGTGAGGCCCAGGCAAAGGAACTCAATAACTACCTGGAGCAGCTACTGAGGTACGGAGTAAAGGTGAAATCTAAATAACATTTTCACGGGATGTTTTTGGAGTTATTTCTCGTGTGCTCTTCCTCAGTACAGTGTATGCTGTGATATGCAGTACATAAAAATTTAATAGGTAAAATAGATATAATTATTCCTTGGTATCTAAGCATCCAAAATCCACAGATGCTCAAGTTGCTTATATAAAATGTATAATATTTGCATATAACCCTTGTATATTAATATGAAATTTCAGGAAGTCCTATTTGATTTATTTTAATTATTATTAAGAACCCTTTTCACCTTCTGATGAGACAGTAATATTGATACATATTAGAGGAGATGCTTTTGGTTATAAACAACAGTATATTTCTCTTTATCTCTGCCTTTTTTTTTTTTTTTTTTTTTTTTTTTTTTTTTTTTTTTTTTTTTAATTTTTTGTTGTGGGTTGTTCAAAACATTACAAATTTCTTGACATATCATATTCCACACTTTGATTCAAGTGGGTTATGAACTCCCACCTTCACCCCATACACAGATTGCAGATTCACATCAGTTACACATCCATTGATTTACAAATTGCCATACTAGTGTCTGTTGTGCTCCGCTGCCTTTCCCATCATCCACCCTCCCCCCTCCCCACCTCTCCCCTCCCCTCCCCTCCTCTCTCTCTACCCCCTCCACTGTATAACCCTGAGGGTCTCCTTCCATTACCGTGCAATTTACCTTCTCTCTCCCTTTCCCTCCCACCTCTCATCCCTGTTAAATGTTAATCTTCTTCTCCTGTTCTTCGTCCCTACTCTGTTCTTAGTTACTTTCCTTATATCAAAGAAGACATTTGGCATTTGTTTTTTAGGGATTGGCTAGCTTCACTTAGCATAATCTGCTCTAATGCCATCCATTTCCCTGTAAATTCTATGATTTTGTCATTTTTTAATGCAGAGTAATACTCCATTGTGTATAAATGCCACATTTTTTTTATCCATTCGTCTATTGAAGGGCATCTAGGTTGGTTCCACAGTCTTGCTATTGTGAACTGTGCTGCTATGAACATCGATGTAGCAGTGTCCCTGTAGCATGCTCTTTTTAGGTCTTTAGGGAATAGACCAAGAAGGGGAATAGCTGGGTCAAATGGTGGCTCCATTCCCAGCTTTCCAAGAAATCTCCATACTGCTTTCCAAATTGGCTGCACCAATCTGCAGTCCCACCAGCAATGTACAAGTGTACCCTTTTCCCCACATCCTCGCCAGCACTTGTTGTTGTTTGACTTCCTAATGGCTGCCAATCTTACTGGAGTGAGATGGTATCTTAGGGTGGTTTTGATTTGCATTTCTCTGACAGCTAGAGATGGTGAGCATTTTTTCATGTACTTGTTGATTGACTGTATGTCCTCCTCTGTGAAGTGTCTGTTCAGGTCCTTGGCCCATTTGTTGATTGGGTTGTTTGTTCTCTTATTGTCTAATTTTTTGAGTTCTTTGTATACTCTGGATATTAGGGCTCTATCTGAAGTGTGAGGAGTAAAGATTTGTTCCCAGGATGTAGGCTCCCTATTTACCTCTCTTATTGTTTCTTTTGCTGAGAAAAAACTTCTTAGTTTGAGTAAGTCCCATTTGTTGATTCTAGTTATTAACTTTTGTGCTATGGGTGTCCTATTGAGGAATTTGGAGCCCGACCCCACCGACTGTAGATCGTAGCCAACTTTTTCTTCTATCAGACGGCGCGTCTCTGATTTGATATCAAGTTCCTTGATCCATTTTGAATTCACTTTTGTGCATGGCGAGAGAAAGGGATTCAGTTTCATTTTGTTGCATATGGATTTCCAGTTTTCCCAGCACCATTTGTTGAAGATGCTATCCTTCCTCCATTGCATGCTTTTAGCCCCTTTATCAAATATAAGATAGTTGTAGTTTTGTGGATTGGTTTCTGTGTCCTCTATTCTGTACCATTGGTCCACACGCCTGTTTTGGTACCAGTACCATGCTGTTTTTGTTACTATTGCTCTGTAGTATAGTTTGAAGTCTGGTATCGCTATACCGCCTGATTCACACTTCTTGCTTAGCATTGTTTTTGCTATTCTGGGTCTTTTATTTTTCCATATGAATTTCATGATTGCTTTCTCTATTTCTACAAGAAATGCCATTGGGATTTTGATTGGCATTGCATTAAACCTATAGAGAACTTTTGGTAATATCGCCATTTTGATGATGTTAGTTCTGCCTATCCATGAACAGGGTATATTTTTCCATCTTCTAAGATCTTCTTCTATTTCTCTCTTTAGGGTTCTGTAGTTTTCATTGTATAAGTCTTTCACCTCTTTTGTTAGGTTGATTCCCAAGTATTTTATTTTTTTTGAAGATATTTTGAATGGAGTGGTTGTCCTCATTTCCATTTCAGAGGATTTGTCGCTGATATACAGGAATGCCTTTGATTTATGCGTGTTGATTTTAAATCCTGCCACTTTGCTGAATTCATTTATTAGCTCTAATAGTTTCTTTGTAGAGCCTTTTGGGTCTGCTAGATATAGAATCATATCATCTGCAAATAGTGATAATTTAATTTCTTCTTTTCCTATTTTTATGCCTTTAATTTCTTTCGTCTGTCTAATTGCTCTGGCCAGTGTTTCGAGAACTATGTTGAAGAGAAGTGGAGAGAGAGGGCATCCCTGTCTTGTTCCAGATTTTAGAGGGAATGCCTTCAGTTTTTCTCCATTCAGAATAATGCTAGCCTGAGGCTTAGCATAGATTGCTTTTACAATATTGAGGTATGTTCCTGTTATCCCTAGTTTTTCTAGAGTTTTGAACATAAAGGGATGCTGTACTTTGTCAAATGCTTTTTCCGCATCTATCGAGATGATCATATGGTTCTTATTTTTAAGTCTATTGATGTGGTGAATAACATTTATTGATTTCCGTATATTGAACCAGCCTTGCATCCCAGGGATGAATCCTACTTGATCATGGTGTACAATTTTTTTTATATGTTTTTGTATCCGATTCGCCAGAATTTTATTGAGGATTTTTGCATCTAGGTTCATTAGAGATATTGGTCTGTAGTTTTCTTTCTTTGAAGTGTCTTTGTCTGGTTTAGGTATCAGGGTGATGTTGGCCTCATAGAATGAATTTGGAAGTTCTCCCTCCTTTTCTATTTCCTGAAGTAGCTTGAAAAGTATTGGTATTAGTTCTTCTTTAAAGGTTTTGTAAAATTCTGCTGTATACCCATCGGGACCTGGGCTTTTCTTAGTTGGTAGTCTTTTGATGGTTTCTTCTATCTCCTCAATTGATATTGGTCTGTTTAGGTTTTCTATATCCTCCTGACTCAATCTGGGCAGATCATATGACTTAAGAAATTTATCTATGCCTTCACTATCTTCTAATTTATTGGAGTATAAGGATTCAAAATAGTTTTTGATTATCTTCTGTATTTCTGAAGTGTCTGTTGTGATATTGCCTTTTTCATCCCGTATGCTAGTAATTTGAGTTCTCTCTCTTCTTCTCTTCACTAGCATCGCTAAGGGTCTGTCGATTTTGTTTATTTTTTCAAAGAACCAACTTTTAGTTTTGTCAATTTTTTCAATTGTTTCTTTTGTTTCGATTTCATTAATTTCAGCTCTGATTTTAATTATTTCTTGCCTTCTACTTCTTTTGCTGTTGTTTTGCTCTTCTTTTTCAAGGATTTTGAGATGAAGTATGAGATCATTTATTTGTTGGTTTTTTCTTTTTTTAAGGAATGAACTCCAAGCAATGAATTTTCCTCTTAGAACTGCTTTCAATGTGTCCCATAGATTCCGATATGTTGTGTCTGTGTTTTCATTTATCTCTAAGAATTTTTTAATTTCCTCCTTGATGTCTTCTATAACCCATTGATCATTCAGTAACCTATTGTTCATTCTCCAATTGATGTATGCTTTTTCCTTCCTTCTTTTATCGTTGATTTTCAGTTTCATTCCATTATGATCAGATAAGATGCATGGTAATATCTCTACTCCTTTATATTGTCTAAGAGTTGCCCTGTGACATAATATATGATCTATTTTTGAGAAGGATCCATGTGCTGCTGAGAAAAAAGTGTAACTGCTTGATGTTGGGTGGTATACTCTATATATGTCAATTAGGTCTAGGTTATTAATAGTGTTATTGAGTTCTATAGTTTCCTTATTCAACTTTTGTTTGGAAGATCTGTCCAGTGGCGAGAGAGGTGTGTTGAAGTCTCCCATGATTATGGTGTGGTGGTCTATTAGACTCTTGAACTTGAGAAGAGTTTGTTTGACGAACATAGCTGCACCATTGTTTGGGGCATAAATATTTATGATTGTTATGTCTTGTTGGTGTATGGTTCCCTTAAGCAGTATGTAGTGTCCCTCTTTATCTCTTTTGATTAACTTTGGCTTGAAATCTATTTTATTTGATATGAGTATGGACACGCCTGCTTGTTTCCGAAGTCCATATGAGTGATATGATTTTTCCCAACCTTTCACCTTCAGCCTATGTATGTCTTTTCCTATCAAATGCGTCTCCTGTAGGCAGCATATTGTTGGGTCTTGTTTTGTGATCCATTCTACTAGCCTGTGTCTCTTAATTGGTGAGTTTAAGCCATTAACATTTAGGGTTATTATTGAGATATGGGTTGTTCTTCCAGCCATATTTGTTTATTTCTGTTACTAAACATTGTTTGTTTTCCTCTTTGATTGTTTCCCCCCCCCCTTTACTGTCCTACCTCCCACTGTTGGTTTTCATTGTTATTTTCCATTTCCTATTCCTGTAATACTTTGGCTAGGATGTTTTGAAGAGATGGTTTTCTAGCTGCGAATTCTTTAAACTTTTGTTTATCGTGGAAGTTTTTAATTTCATTCTCCATCCTGAAGCTTAATTTCGCTGGATACACAATTCTTGGTTGGAACCCATTATCTTTCAGTGTTTGAAATATGTTATTCCAGGAGCTTCTAGCTTTCAGAGTCTGTGTTGAAAGATCAGCTGTTATCCTGATTGGCTTGCCCCTAAATGTAATCTGCTTCCTTTCTCTTGTAGCTTTTAAAATTCTCTCCTTATTCTGTATGTTGGGCATCTTCATTATAATGTGTCTAGGTGTGGATCTCTTATGATTTTGCACATTCGGCGTCCTGTAGGCTTCTAGGATTTGGGATTCTGTCTCATTCTTCAAGTCTGGGAAGTTTTCTTGTATTATTTCATGGAATAGACTGCTCATTCCTTTGGTTTGGAGCTCTGTACCTTCCTGTATCCCAATGACTCTTAAGTTTGGTCTCTTAATGTTATCCCATATTTCTTGGATGTTCTGCTCATGGTTTCTTAACAGTCTTGCTGAGCTGTCTATGTTCTTTTCCAGTTGAAATACTTTGTCTTCATTGTCTGATGTTCTATCTTCTAAGTGTTCTACTCTGTTGGTAGTATTCTCCATTGAGTTTTTAAGTTGGTTTATTGCTTCCTGCATTTCTAGGATTTCTGATTGCTTGTTTTTTATAACCTCTATCTCCCTGTATAGTTGATCCTTTGCTTCCTGGATTTGTTTGCGTAATTCGTTGTCGAAGTGATCTTTCATTGTCTGATTTTGCTGTTTAATGTCTTCCTTGATACTCCAGATCATCTGAAGCATGTATATCCTGAATTCTTTATCTGACATTCCATCTGCTGCAGCTGTTACCTCTTCTAAAGTTGCGTTGACCTGCATTGCTTGTGGTCCTTTCTTTCCTTGTCTTTTCATACTGCTTGCGTATCTTTCCTGCAGGTGCGGGCGGTGGCTCTGCTCTCTCCTTATTCCAATTGGGGTGTCGTGGCTACCACGCCGGCAGGTCACTGGGCCTGTTCTGGGAGCTGGTGGCGGCTCTGTTCTGCCCCTACTCCAATTGGGGTGACGTGTCTGTCGTACCAGCAGGCCACTGGGCCTGTCCTGCTGGTCAGTCGCAGATCTGCCCACCTTTCGGGCACGAGTGGAGGCTCTGCTTTGCCCCTACTCCAATTGGGGTGTCGTGACTACCCCGCCTGCAGGATGCTGGGTCTGTTCCTGGCAAGGGAGGCGACTCTGCTCTGTCACTACTCCAATTAGGGTGGTGTTTGTACCCCGCCGGCAGGCTCCTGGGCCTGATCCGCCGGTCTGTTGTAGGTCTGCCTACCTTGAAGGCGCGGGCGGCGGATCTGCCCTGCCCCTCCTACCACGCCTGCGGACCCCTGGGCCTGATCTGCAGGTTGATCACTGGTCTGCTCACCCTGCGGGCACGGGTGGCGGTTCCGCTCCACCCCCACTCCAATTGGGGTCACGTGACCACCACACCGGCAGGGCCTGATCCGGGCGTGGGATAAGGATCTGCTCTGCCCCTACTCGAGTTGGGGTGACGTGTGTACCACACTGGCAGGCCACTGGGCCTGACCCGCCAGGCTGTCACAGGTCTGTTTACCTTGCAAGCGCGAAGGGCGGCTCTGCCCTGCCCCTCCTACCACGCCCATGTACTACTGGGTCGTGGGTCTGCCCACCTGGCGGGTGTGGGTGGCGGCTCCGCTCCGCCCCCTCTCCAATTGGGGTCACGCGGTCACCACGCTGGCGAGCCGCTGGGCCTGCTCCGGGGGCTGGCGGCGGCCCGGCTCCTTCCCTCCGGCTCGAGGGCAAATTGAGGAGACTCGGGTGACTGAGCCTCACCCCCCTTACCAGAAGACCAACTGCTTATGTCACCGCTGGTATTGATGAAGATCTCTCCTCCACCGCTTTCTGCTGACATCAGATCTCTGCCATGTTGGTATCCTATGCGAATGGCAGCATTTCGTTCCCCTTGCCAGGCAACCCAAGCAATGGGTGAGTCCTGACCTGCCCTCAGCAGGACCCGGACCGAGACACAGTTTCCGCGGGCTCCTAGCCCCGGTCCAGGGAAGTTCCGGGAGCCGGAACTCGGCCGCTCCGTGCTCGGTGTAAGCTCCTATAAGTGTAGGCTCCAAGAAGCAGCCCCCGCGGGCTCAGTTCCGGGAGCCGGAATTCGGCCGCTTAGTGTTTGGTGTATGCTCTGATAGTAGCAGGGTCCAAGAAGCAGCCTCCGCGGGCTCCGCAGCCCTGAGCCAGGGCGGTTCCGGGACGGTTCCGGGAGCCGGAACTCGGCCGCTCTGTGCTCGGTGTAAGCTCCTATAAGTGTAAGCTCCAAGAAGCAGTCCCCGCGGGCTCAGTTCCGGGAGCTGGAATTCGGCTTCTTGGTGTTTCGTGTTTGCTCTGATATTAGCAGGGTCCAAGAAGCAGCCTCCGCAGGCTCCGCAGCGGTTCCAGGACGGTTCCGGGAGCCGGGACTTGGCCGCCCCGCGCTCCGTGTTCACTCCGATAAGATCCATTATCTCTGCCTTTTTAAAAATATTTTTTAAGTTGTAGATAGATACAATATCTTTATTTATTTATTTTTACGTGGTGCTGAGGATTGAACCCAGTGCCTCTCGTGTGTAAGGCGAGTGCTCTACCTCTGAACTACAACCCTAGCCCCCTCTAACTGCCTTTTTTTTTAAAAAAAAAAAAAAAAAAGCAATTTAATAATTCATAGAACTGAAAAATTGAGTGTTACATATAGCTTAACAGGGGCTTGAGTAGTTGGTTCAAACAACATGATCAGGACTTAATATCTCTATCTTCCATTTCTCAGGATTGCTTTTTTTTTTTTTTTTTTTTAACCATTGGGACCATTATGTAGGGCTTCTTTTTAAGGTCACAAGATGGCAATTCTTGGAATTGTGTGACTTTTTTCATTCATATGTAGCAAAAACAAAAACCAGAATTTGTGTTCCTGATACTTTAAGGGCATCTCATATATTTTAAATCTCCGGGTTACTTGTAATACCTAATACAATTAAAAGGCTATGCAAGTAGCTGTTATACCATATTGTTTAGGGAATTACAAAGAAAAAAAAAAGTCTGTACATGTTCAGTATAGATGCAATTTCTATTTTTCCAAATATTTTTGATCTGTGGTTGGCTCACTCCATGAATGTGGAACTCATGGATACAGAGGGCCAACTACACTCTTTGTGGTTTGGATTTTTTTTTTTCCGTGTGTGTGTGTGTGTATGTGTGTATGCATGTGTGCATGTGTGTTGGCGGGAGGGCACTCGGTATTGAACTCGGGGTCTCATGTGTGCTAGGCAAGTGCTGTACCCCTGAGTTATGCTCCTAGCCCTGGACTGTACTTCATTTTAAAAATTAATTAACTAATTAATTAAGTATTGCAGATTGAACCAAGGGGTGCTCTACCACTGAGCTTCAACCTTCAGCCCTTCTTATTTTTTATTTTGAGGTAGGATCTTGCCAAGTTTTCTAGTCTGGCCTCCAATATTTGATATTCTGCTTCTGCCTCTGCCTCTGAAGTAGCTGGAGTTACAAGTGTGCTCTGCCCTAGCTAGACTTTTAAATTCATGTTTGGTGCTAGGAGTTTCTACAAAGTAACTAATGGCAAAGGTTCAGGGTACAGTCCAAACATTTTGGGTTTTTTTTTTTTCCTGTTATTTTTGATACTTTGTGTGGTTCATTGCTTTAATGAATTTCATTATAATATAGGCAGTTATTCAGGTTTTATATGTTACAAGTTTTCTCAAAAAATAAAACTGATAGTAAAAACTTGGTTGACTGACAAGGTTCATGCTATCCTCTTGAGTATAAACATTTTTTGCTTATTTTATATCCTAATCTTTGTAATATTCTTTTAGACTGCAGGATGATTGCAGAAGCCTGAGTAAGTGGTTGACTAATCAAGAAGAGGAATGGAAAGAAATGGAAGAATCAGGAGAGAAAACTGAGCTATTTTGTCAAGCATTAGCTGAAAAGAGGTATCATGATCTCATATGAAATATATTACTTGGGAATATGATTTCTTCTACTGTGTAGGAGTGACTCCTATAAACTTTCAATGTTATTTGTAAATTACAGGGAACATTTTGAATCTCTGGTCCAGTTGAATGACTCTTTGAAGGACCATGGGTTTACTGAGGAAGATGAAATAATAAACGAATCAACATGTTTGATTGAAAGATACCAGACATTATTGAGACAATTACATGAAATTGAAGAAGAATTTAAGTTGCCACCTGCTGAGGACCAGAGCTTTAATGATCTTGCACATGATGTGATTCATTGGATACAAGAGATTAAAGAGTCTCTTATGGCTTTGAACTCATCTGAAGGCAAAATGCCACTCGAGGAAAGAATCCAAAAAATAAAGGTATAACTGGAAACTGAATTTGAGAGGTCAGAGTGAACTCTAATTTTGAAAAGATTTAGAGGAAAACTGCAAAGATTTGTTTCTTAATAGAATCACTGTGGAATGGTTGAAGAAATTCAAATCACTGAGCTTACAAAAGAGAAGGGTTATGATGGATCTAAAATTATTTTAATTCATATGAAAGAGAGAAAGAATATCCTGTCTTTGAGAGGGCAGTACCCAAATATTTTCCATCTTCACTGCATGCAGAAGAATTGAAATAAAGACAATAGATCAGAGCCACAGCAGGTGCTGGGATACAAAAGTGAATATATGTCTGTATAGTAGAGGCATTCGCAAGGTCAAGTGCAGGGTGGAGAGTATTTCTTGGGGTGGGTTTATATGCTCACAGAAGGCTTACTAGATGCTTAGTGGAGGTGAAGAAAAAGAAATCTCATGCTTCTTGGAGTCCTCTTTCTCTCCAAGGGGAGATTCATTCAGTGAATATTGCTAGTTTAAAGTACAGGGCACAAGCCAGCTATGATGCTGCCTGCCTGTAATCCTAGTGACTTGGGACTGAGGAACCAGGATCACAAGTTCAAGGCCAGCCTGGGAAACTTATTGAACCCCAATCTCAAAAAAATAAAAGCAGGGCATAGAAGCCTATGTACTTATTGGACTCACATAAATTGAAGCATTTTTTAGAGGAAGAGATGCTCAAGAAGAGTGAGCTGGAAAGGTTGGTGATACTTAGTATTCAGCATCATTTGGGATTATGTCTGAAAGTTTTCTTTGATGACAAATCTCAAGTAGATTTTACAAGAGGGAGAGAACTGAGTTGTCAGGGCAAAAGAGGGAATGAGAACAGAGAATAAGAATTGTTGTCAGGGTGGAGAAATAAGAGTTGACACTGAGAGGAAAGCTGTGTTTTCCTATGGGAGGCCATAATCTATTCTGGGTTGTATAAGAAGGTCTTATTTAGTTTGCTACCCTAATTCTCCATTTATAAATAATAGAAGAGAATAGGAAGGAGGATTTACCCAGCTTTTTTTAGCATATGAAATTAAGAAGGCAATTGAAAATGAGGCAGTGAATAGAAACTCGCCTCCTGATCCTGATCAGCTCAAACTGACAGATGTTTATTGAGAACCAACTCTTTATAAATGTGAAGGGGATGTCTTTATATTTGGAGCATATATGAAAATGAAAGGGTTATTTTGAAATATGCTCTGCAGTTAGAATCTTAGGATATCTTTTTATTTGTAAGCTTTATGCTATGTAAAATCTCTAAGTAATATGAATGAAATTATAAGATCTTTTGTATTTTGTGTTTCAGGAAATCATTTTACTAAAGCCTGAAGGGGACGCCAAAATACAGACCATTACGAGACAAGCCGAGAGCTGTGAGGCCCCATTGGTGCAGGAGACCCTTGCTGATATCACCAATCAGTGGGACAGCACACTGCATCTGGCCAGCACATACCTAAGGTAGAGGGTGGGAGTGCTGTCCCTGCTTGTGTTTTTTTCTCATTGCTCAGAGGAGTCATAACAAGTATGTTTTGTCTGGTGTCTGGGTTTTGGTATAATATCTACTGGAGAGAAAGTCAGTGGTGTCCAAGGCAAGAGAAATAGTCCAGGTCAGATATGAAACGGCTGCTGCATGCTCAGGCAGTGTATCTGGTGCATCATCCTGTGGGGTTCTTCCAAACCAAGTCACGTCACCTCTCATTCCACGTTCATGTGACCCTGCTTCTGTGCCAACCCCCTCCCCTCAGTCAGCCCTCAGAGCCTGCATGGCATCCCTGTGGAGTAACTGATGCTTTGGAATATTTTTCTTAAGAAATTCTTAAAGTGGAAACATTGATAAATGTTGGCCAAATTCTGTAGACATATTTCTGGAGAACATACTTATTTCCGATCTGGTCTTAAATGGTACATTTCATGTTTTGAAATGTGAAGCTTATGTTTTTCTAAAGAGACCACCAAATTACAACTAAATTGAAGATACAGAAAGCATAAGCCAGTTAATTGGTTAATATATTGAATGCTTATTTTACTTTTGTAAGAAATGTAAGAATTACATTTGAGTATAACAAAACCATTGGGACTAGTTTGAAATTTAAAGTATTAAATATTCTCTGATCAAACTATGTAACAAAAAATAATTATGTTTTAGATATGCAAATAATTTATGCCTCGATTTCTGAGCTAAATTTAGTGCCATTTTAGAATATTATAGTGCCTGAAGAGTCTCTGGAAATAATGTGAATTAGTATTATTGTAATGCTGTTAATTATAATGTGCATTCAACTCTAGCATGCAAAATGCCCTTCCATTTTGCTATTATTTCATTTATAAAATATTTGGTGAAATTTAGCCATCAAGAAAAGCTTCTGCTAGAAGGGGAAAAGTATTTGCAAAGTAAGGAGGACTTGAGATTAATGCTCATAGAACTAAGGAAGAAGCAAGAAGCAGGCTTTGCCCTTCAACATGCTCTGCCAGAGAAGAAAGCCCAGTTAAAAATTTATAAGAAATTCCTCCAGAAAGCACAAGATTTGACATCCTTGCTAAAGGAGTTAAAATCTCAAGGAAATTACCTCTTGGAGTGCACTAAAAATCCCAGCTTCAGTGAGGAGCCTTGGCTGGAAATAAAACATCTACATGAGAGTCTTCTTCAACAACTGCAGGTGAAGTTTATTCTTTGATAAATACAATTTTAAATGATTGTTGCAGTCATTCTATTGATGCAAGATTCATATTCAGAACTATTGCTTGTCTGTCATTCTTTTGGTAAACCTAAAGCTTTTAAAAGTTAATTTATCATTTTACATGATGTTTTAGTCAGCTGTGACTAAAAGACCCAACCAGAACAACTTTAGAGGAAGGCTCACAGTTTCAGAGGACTTAGTCCATAGAAGGTTGGCTCCATTCCTCAGGGCTCGAGGTGAGGCAGAACATCATAGCAGAAGAGTGTGGCAGAGTAAAGCATCTCACATGATGATCACAAAGCAGATACAAATATATTTGCCGGATACAAATATATACCTCAAAGCCACGACCCCAACGCTCCATTTCCTCCAGCCATATCCACCTGCCTTCATTTACTACTCAGTTAATCCCATCAGGTGATTAATCCACTGGTTGGGTTAAGACTTTTTCACAATCCAATCACATCTCCTCTGGACCTTCTTGCATTGTCTCACACGTGATGTTTGGGGACTCCTCACATCCAAACCAAAACAGATGAAAATGCCAACTTTCAAGGACCGAGGAATCCAAACAGTTTTGCTAGATGAATCCACTGTGGGTTATTTGATGATAATGCTATTACCTTTCATTGAAGTTTGGTTCTTTAGGGGTTGAATGGCTTAAGATTCTAGGCATCTCTATGAAAAGGACAGTGTTTGCATTATCCACCCATCCATCCACTCACCTGTTCATCCATCTACATTGTGATATTTCATTTATCTTGTTCCTACCTTCTTATAAGTGCCCTTCTCTTAAATCTTAGGACATTATTTGCAGTGAAAGAATTGAGGTAAATCGTCAGCTTGTTAAGAGGGACTATATTCTTTTAATAGAACTGTTTATAATTCTTTGCACACTGAAAGCTGGGTTCAAAGTAACGATTACCTCGGTAAGAAATCCTGCTTGTCTAGATATTAGGAGTTGGGAAGGGATTAAGGTGGCTATATATCACTTTGTTTAATACTAGCTGCTTTTCTGATCAGGTGTGGTTATCTTATTTTCTTACCCCACAGAGGGAACCTGAAAATAGTTGGCTCTTGAGTTAGGATTACTTTTTACTAATGTAAGATTTGAGTTTGATTCTTAGGAAAGGAACATGGGGTGAGGTTGATCTTGTAGAGTCTCATCTCCAACTGTGAATTCTTGGTTTTAAAGCAAAAGATAATTAAGGCACCTGGTTTATTATGGATGTTTGTGATTTAAGGATATAATTTATAGTTATTTCTTTTTGTAAACTGCTTGCCAAAAAATTATCTTCTGGAAGGAAATGAGGGCAATAAAGCATAAGAAGAACAAGTGTTTTTATTGAGTCATTTTTTAGGGAAAGATGCAGATTTTGCAATGAAATACCTCAGACACTGAGATCTTTACTTCAGAACTCTGGATCAGTTGTGGACATATTTCGGCTTTTCTGTTGTGGTACTGGGGATTGAACCCAGAGGCACTCTATCACTGAGCTACATCTCCAGCCCTTTTTATTTTTTATTTTAAGACAGAATCTTGCTAAGTTACCACACTAGACTTGAACTTATAATCCTCTTGCCTCAGCCTCTCAATTTGTGGGATTATAGGTATGTGCCACTGTGCCTGGCAGAACACACTCTCAAAAGGTGGAACCTTGTAAAACAAATATTTATAAATTGTGTAATTATTTGTGAAAAATTCAGAAAGAAATAATTTGTAATTGTCAATCGTTTCTATTTTTAGGATTCTGTGCAAAAATTAGAGGATCATGTTGAAGAACACCATTCATACGAGGTTTGCATCAAAGAGCTGAATACCACATTGGACAATATCTCCATGGAATTAGTTAGTTTTTCTGATTTGCCCGTGGATCAAACAGCAATTGAGGACAAATTGCAGAAACTGCAGGTATCAAACAATGTCCATATGTGGTAGACATTTTTGGAAAAAAATCAACATTCATTAGAACTTGACTAATCAGTGGTTTTGATCAGAAATTTAAGTGTTATTCAAATGACTTAGATAGCAAAAGTTCTGAAAAGTCAAAACAATGGGAACATTGTTCTTTAGTGGCCAAATCCATTTGTAATTTGAATTGAACTGTACTCTGACTCAGTGGCCTTTGGAGATAATTCTACCTGTGACCTGTCTGTACCATTCAACTATGTGAACTTGAAGGGACTCTTATTCATTTATGTAACTTCAAAACCTATCCTAGCACTTAACTGTTAGTTAAATGAATGAGTGAATACTTATTGCCCTTTAAGTTAGTGACTAATAAATCCCACATAGTCCATAGAATACTATAAGACATATTCCATTTCACCAGTAACATCAATGGCTACTGTAATACTTAAAGTTCTTCAGTGGCTACTATGGTACTTCAAATTCTTCTTCTGTCTGGAGTTTTCAAATTAGCCTCATTTGTTCATGCATGTTGTAATTATTAATTGAATTTGTACTATATCTAAGAGAGTATACCTGATAGTTTTATTTCTCATCACCTCCAAATCTTTGAATTCTAAATATTAGAATTAGATTCATGTGGGCACATGGTTCTTTTCTTCTTTTTAATACTTTACACATAGCAGGCACTTTTCTTTAGTGTTTTGACTTGTGGAAAGAGTATCTTAAACAAAACATGAATATTCAACACATATCTGTTGACCACCTCCTATGTTTTACAACCTATGCTGTAAACATTTGCTGTATTACTTGTTGCAAATCTCCTTATAAAATCTGTTTTGATGCTATATTGGCTTAAATTTTACCCAAAGTTTCTTCTTTGTGGTATGCATTGATAGGGTTTTTAATACATGATTTCTACTAATATTAGCACTGTAATTCACAGAAGCCAGCTCTTCTGACAGTTCAATGGAGTTGCTTTTGACAATAATCTTTTCTCCACTCACAGGAACTAGAAAGTAGACTCAGTTTACAAGATGGCACACTGAAGAAGATTTTAGCATTAGCAAAATCCATCAAGCAAAATACATCTTCAGTGGGACAGATTATTATTAAAGATGATATAAAATCACTTACGTGTAAACAAAAAGATTTGGAAAACAGAATTGAATCTGCTAAACAGGAGACTGAAAATTATCTCAACAGCCTTCTCAAATCAAAATGCTCAATAGAAAAGAATGAGAAGTTTCCTCTGCCAGGCAGACAGAGGCAGGCCACTTCTGAGGTGGTGGAGTCCACTTGGCTCTTGGTGGGAGTGGAAGAGCTGGAGGAAGACTGGGAAGTAAACAAGGTAAGTGTTGGTGATTACACTCTCTGGGATAAGTCTAAGAAAGAAGAGGTGTTTGGCTCTGAAAAGAGGGTCGCGAATCAAGCATTCTGACTTCATAATTAAATCCTCAGCATACTGGTTATTTATGAAACTCACTTGTACAAAGAGCCCTTAGAAAACTATCCAGATTTTAGTGGTGAAATATTACTGTTCAGTCTGTTAAAATGTCAATCATCAATTTAGGTATATTATCCTCACAGATAGGTAATCAGATACAGTTTCATGGGTCAAGAGCACAAAGGCAAATTAGAAAAGGCAAAAGAAAGAAAATTTGCTTTACCAATTTCCTAAGGGGGCGGGAATCTAACAGCTCAAATTTTCTTTCTTTCTTTCTTTTTTTTGGGGTTGATTTTATAAATGAAACCAGAGACAGTTATTTTATTTCTCTACTTTTGTTAACCCTATACTGCAAGTATACTCTTAAATGTTGTCAGATCTTTTAGTGTGAAAATATTTACATTCAGACTCCTAATTTTCTCAGGGAAGAGGAAGAAGGAGCTGGGTGTGATGGTGCACACTTGTAATCCCAGTGTCTCAAGAGGCCGATGCAGGAGGATCACAAGTTCAAAGCCAGCCTCAGCAAAAGCGAGGCACCAAGTGACTCAGTGAGACCCTGTCTCTAAAATAAATAAAATAACAAAATAGAGCTGGAGATGTGGCTCAGTAGTCAGGTGCCCCCGAGTTCAATCCCAGTACCGCCCACCCCCGCCCCCCCAAAAAAAGAAAAAAGAAGGATTTTTTTAAAAAATTTTTATTCTAAACCAAATAGGTGCATTTTCCTGTGGTTCTTAAAGCACTTTCCTGTAGCTTCAGATCCATGTGGTAAAGGCAGTGAAGTGTCACCCAGTCAACTGTGTTTGAACGGATCCCCTGGCAGGCAGCCTCTCACCGTCCAGGGTACAGTGGACGGTCCAGAGGTTAGGTCAGTCAGGCATGAGCTTTCATCAGCTTTTTATGGAACATGTAATCAACAGGAAGGAAGAGAACACGCCTTTTGATTGTCTTCCTGGAACAAAAAGTCATGGATGATTAAAGGAACCAGATAGGATTTTTTAGAAATATGTTAAGCAAGGTTAATTACCAATGGACCTTCTCTTTGGCCATGATAAAAGTCTTTTTATAAATCCCACTGTATTAGATAATCCTAAGGAAGTAAGTCTAACAGAGTGACGCCTCTGTGGGTGAGACACTTGAGGTTGTATATGTGAAAGATACTTCCTTAATGATATTTAAAGAGGAATAGGTGAATGGGGCTGGGGTTGTGGCTCAGCGATAGAGCGCTCGCCTAGCACGTGTCAGCCCCTGGGTTCGATCCTTAGCACCACATGAAACAAATAAATAAAATATAGGTATTGTGTCCAACTACAACTAAAAAAATAAATATTTTTTAAAAAAGAGGAATAGATTATGTAAAAAAGGAAAAATACCCAAGTGCTTTCTATAGGATAAAGTTGTAAGATAGGACACAAACCTAACACAAGACTTTGCCAACAGGGGTTAGTTGCCCAATAACTTCTAAACTAACTTCTCAGGCACATTTTGACCATGAACCCCAGATTTCAATAAAGTACATTAAAAACTATATAAAGATCATAATCTAATGATGTTTTCTTAATTTATTAAGATGTTTACTTAATCTCAGATGATAAGAGCTTTTGTAGTTTGAGAGTTTATTAAGATTTTTTTCAGGACAGAGGAAGGAATTTAAGTCTTCAAATATGTTTCATAAGTCTTGATTACAGAAAATTAGTTTTGATTCCCTAGCAGTGTTTACTGTTCTGTAGCATGAATCTTTTTCTGAATCTGGGCTTACTTTTTCTACAATAAGTGCAGGCTGCGCTTTGTACTATGTAATATTATAGTGTGTAAAGTTGTCTAATGTTAGATTATGAAAGGTCAAGAGCAGTTTCAAGATCAAATATGGGGCTGGGGTTGTGCACAGCAAATAAAATACAGGTTTAATATGACAAATAAAATACATGTGTAATATTATTCAGTGTCAGGACTCAGACACCCCGATATCATGAATACAAAAAGCACAGAAAAGAACAACTTATTTAATTTTAAATCTGATTAAAATAAGCTATTATAATAGTGAAAATAAGCACTGAATTGATTAAAAGCACTTATGCAGACCTGTTTTGCTCTCATTCTGTTGGGATATGGGGTAGAGTAGCTTTCAGTCTTACACGAAGCAAATATCCCATCTATGCTCACCTCATGTGACTTTGAAATCTAGGATGTTTCATCAGATAATTTTAAATAAGTCACTAGAAGAATTTTTAGGATGTTTTTATTTTCTTTATTAAATATTAATTTTTGTAGAATATATGATTTTCCTCTTAAAAATTGCCCTGTGCATTTGAATTTAGTGCTAATGATTTCAGTTAGATGAAATTTACTCTAGACACATTAAATTTAAAACGTTTGTTGACTTTTTCTTTAATGTTGGAAATATTAAAACTGTCTAGAATCAAAAGAAATCACAAATTTATTCTGAAGGATGGGTGATGATGTTGCAATAGCATAATATATTTTTTGTAGATGTGCGTTTATGAGAGTTCTTTTCCCCACATACTACGAATTGAACCCAGGAACACTTACACTCTACCATTGAAATATATCGTCAGCCCTTTTTATTTTTTTTATTTTGAATCTCACTAAGTTGCTGAGGCTAGCCTGGAATTTGTGATCCTCCTGACTCAGCCTCCCAAGTACCTGGGATTACAGGCAGATGCCGAAGCACTCAGCCAGTTTTCTAAGAGTCTTAAAGAATGAATAGGCAGAACTACCTTCCCTTTTCCTTCTTCCTACATAACTTAAGTAAAGTAACATGTTAGGAAATGCTAAAAAGTGAGGACTATCTAATCTCCTGGGCTTTTAGATATCCATAAAGGGAAGTGATCAAGAGTAAATGCATTGAAACTCCTATGTCCTATATTCTTTCTATTTTTTATTTTCAAAAATATCATAAAGCAATATTACAGATTCACTGTATTCAGTGAGCTTTTATGCTGCAGTCTTCCTAAATGACAACCCACATGACATAATTGCTTAAAAAAAAAAAAAAAGACACCCAGAACATTTGGTCTATAATTACTTCTTTAATTTCCTTATCATTGGTGTCATTGCTTTTCATTATTTGTGAATTGTTTTTCTCCTTTTCAAAAGCTTCTGATCATTAATGATTTGGTGTATAAGAAAGCATCTGTAGATAAATCCTAGAAGATAGGTGATCACCTGAGTAAGCAAGGCTTCCAGGGCTTCCAGTGCGTGAGTGAGCAGAAGCCAGGTGTGGAGTCTACCAGGAGAAGGAAAACCACTCCACCCAGGGAGACTTTTCAGTCCTGGGGTAATTGGTGTCTACTTCTGATGTTTCTTCTGGTAACTCAGTAACTATACATAATGGATCACCTAGCTGGGCCATGTGTCTACTCCATCTTCAAAGTATCCTACTTTGGTCTTTTTGGCCAGCATTTGAGTCTTGCTTCTTACTCTAGGAGTATTTTTCACAGTCCAAGATTTATTCCTTTACAGGATGAGCGACCTGCACTCTGTACATGTTCTTGCTGTCTACAAACAGTGTGTGCTTGAGAATGTGCTCCAAGGCCCTAAAATCTTGGGCTGAAGAGACCTTAGAAATTTTCTTCCCTAACCTTTGTATTTTAGAGAATGGGCTTGAAGTCCAGCAGAGCTGGGGTAGAACCCAGGCATGCTGCATGCCCACTCTGATGCTCAGAACTCCACCCACTGTTTCACAAAATGTGTTATACAGGTGGAAACTGGGTGTCTAAATAAGTTCTGAAATGTGAGGTTAAACAAATTTAAATAGATTTTCTTTATTATGTGAGTTGATCTTCCTGAGTCGTGTGTGCTGTGATGACTCTAGTATTTCTTTCAAACCTCTACTTTCTTGCTTTTCCCTCAATCCTAACAGATGTTTGGCCAAGAACTGCTAGATTGACAGGTCCTCATTTTCTTGCTATTCCACTTCATAACTCACATATTATGAATTTGAAAAATAGACGACTAAGTAAAATGTTCTATTTTTCTCTGGCTTGAGTTTGTCTCTGTGTCCATTCAGTAAAAGTACATTGAACAGGCAGAGAAGATTCAGACACAGACACTGTCTGTCCTCATAGAGCTTCTGTTCTTGTGGGGGAGACATATGTTACTTAATGAATTACACTAACGAGAGTCTAACTACAGGAGCTTAAGGAAGAACCCAGTTTGGGGTTAGCTTTTAACAAAGCAATCTGATCCGGACAGTAGAGGTAGAGACAGCTACTCTCAGGAAGCAACTCCTGAACAGGGACTGAAAGGGTCAGCTGGAGGCAGCAGAGCTCTGGGCTGGGCGTGGGAAGCTTTCTTGACAGAGGAAATAGTGGGAGAAAGCAGGAGTTTCAGAAGCTGATTGATGGCTCCTTGGCCAGAGGGTAGAGGGCAGTGGAGAGCCTTAGATGAAGATGAAGTCTGAGAGGGAGGAGCATGGCTGGCTGAGTCACTAGTGCTTTGTGGGTCACTTTGACATGTTAGACATTATACTGAGAGGGTTAAAGAAGAGTAATCAGCAGCCTCTGAGACTGTTGATCTGCCTTTTTTTTTTTTGTCTCTGATGGCAATAAGATTTATGCTAAGATTGTTTTTCACTACTTCATGTTGGAAGGCTTTAGAGAAGGAAGAAACATGTCCCTTAGAGCTGGTGTGACATGCTGTCCCCCTGTTGGCAGGTTCCAAGTGGTGGACTTTAGATCCTGGCCGACACACTATGGGACCATTCCTATGAAGGAGAGAGGATGGTGACGCTGTTACTGACTTGCTTTCTTGGCTGTTTCCATTGATGGAAATGAAACCGTAATTCAGTTTAGAGAGCAAATCAGTAATCAAATGGATCATGTTTTGTGGCTATTAATTTGAGTTCTAGGCTAATATCCTAAAGAAATTTACATGTACATGCAAGAACCATACAGGAGTATACAGTGTGTATTACAGTATGAGGTGTGACAGGAGGAGAGGGACATGTTATTGTCCAGAGTATTCTAAGAGATAAATAAGTCACATTCATTCATTCATTCATTCATTCATTGGAACAGATACAAAGCTAAAATGACTATTAGATTTATACCAGTTAACATGGATAAAATCTCAAAATATACTCTTGAGTGAAACTAACAAGTATAAAATCGTAGGTATATGATTCTGATTTCTGTAAGAATTAAAAACACAAAACACTACTATGCCAGTTCTGATGCATGTAATAACAGTGTAATGATGTGTATGTGGACTTTAGAGTAGGGTTGGTTCTGGGGAGGAAAAGAGGAAAAAAGGTTGGGGTTGGGCTTTCGGTTATTTTCCTAATATGGAAAATTATATTGTTTTGTGTATTCAGTAATGAGAATCTGTTATTTTTGTTCTTTTGTATATGCTTGAAACATAACCTAAGATAAAATGTTTCAAATAAGATATAGCAGAGGGTACTTACTGAGCAAAGGATGACTGGTCTTGAAAGAACTTTCCAGGAGCCAATCAGGGCCTGGCATCTGCATTCCAATCTCCCTGTCATGAGCAAAGGAATGTTGCCTTTTAAATTTGAAATGTTCGTTTGAGGGATTCTGTTGGCTTTTCTGCCAGGGTAGAAAATGGCTCTTGGGTTTGGTAAAGGAATGGTATTTTGGGGTGATTCCAGGTGTTTAAATACACTTTTTCTGACCACTGAAGGCAGTCATTACAAATGTCACTAGTGTTTTCCTGTGTAACGGCAGTCCTCAGGCACTGGTTTATCAGGTAAGAGATAAGAGCTCTGAATTCTTACTAGATGACTAATAATTGATAAAGCTCTCCTACTGCCTGGTACTTAGGCCTGTAGCTCAGGCTCTTGTGCCTGGTGAGTTTATAGGGGGCTCTGAGAAACAGTAACCATCAGGTGGGAAGGAGGCAGGTGCGTACCTGAGATGACTGTGGCCCAGATCAAACCCACCCGGTGAAACCTGTGATGTGGCCCCTTTCTCCTGTCCCCCCAAGTCCTTCTGGATCTTTCCTGCTGTGATGCTGCCCATAATATAGACTTTCACCCAGGTTCATGTGAATTAAATCATTGAGTTGGAGGAAATTTGCCAAATCATTTCAATCATTTGTAACCTTTTTGAAGAAGTGACTGTGCCAAGTGTTACTTCAAAACCCTAACTGGCTGAACCCTCTTACCAGTTAGAACAGGTGAAGTTCCAGGCAATATTTGGCTTATTTAAATAGGTTTTTAATTTTAGAATGGTTGTGGGAAAGTACAAAGGTAATATAAAAAGTTGCCTTAAATCCCGGCATCTAATTTCTTATTGCTAACATCTCATATTACTGTCCAGGGAGTCATTTTAAGACAACAGTTTTTACCTTTTGGGGGTTTTGGAAACATTTTGTTCCAAGAGAAAATTGTTCAAAGTTTCTGCTGACAAAGTATATTGCAAAATCAAGAGTTTTTTCTTTTATTAAGTTACCTGGAAATAAAAGTTAATATCTTAGCAAAATAATGGAAATCTTTAAAAATTACTGTCCTGGGACCTAGTACACATAAGTCCTCAACAAATGCTTGTTGAAAGAATGGATAAATGAATGTGGGTACCCTGAGATGTCTGTGACCTGTTAAGATCTGCAATTTTTTTAAGTTAAAAAAAAAAATCTCTATGTGTATGTATGTGTGTCCCCATATATAGCCCATATATAAGCAGTTCCACCTTATCTAGGTTATAATTCTTACTACTATCTGATTTAAGGTATCATTTATTCTTTTTTATTTTTTTTTAGTTGTAGATGGACACAATACCTTTATTTTATTTGTTTATTTTTATGTGGTGCGGAGTATCGAACCCAGTGCCTCACACATGCTAGGCAAGTGCTTTACCACTGAGCCACAAACCCAGCCTCTCATTTATTCTTAATATCATGAAATCATGGTGTTTCCTTCACTTAACCACTTATTTTAAAGTACAGATGGCTGACAGTGAGTGGCTATTTTTTGACCTATCCTCTGTATCATAGTGAATACCAAGTATAAATTTGGGAAATTTTGACTTTTCCATCCTGTTTTGTTTCTTTAAGACTATATATTATACCCCTGAGCCAGGAGTGGTGGTGCATGCCTGTAATCCCAGCAGCTTGGGAGGTTGAGGCAGGAGGATAACGAGTTCAAAGCCAGCCTCAGCAACTAAGGAAGGTCCTAAGTAATTTAGTACCCTTTCTCAAAATAAAAAATAAAAAGGGCTGGGATGTTGCTCAGTGGTTAAGTACCCTTGGGTTCAATCCCCAGTATCCAAAAAAAAGACTCTATATATGATGCCTCAGTATATAATGGAGCAACACAAGATCCTGTACTATCTTGTAACAAAGTTTCACTTTTTGGAGTACCAAGTAGGTATTCATTATGGTATGGGAAAAAAAAAATCACCTTTGATAATACCCAACTATACTTAAAGTCTTTAATCTGAGTCAGTAGAAAAAAATCACAAATTTTTTTGTCAAGATAAATAAAAATGATTCATTTGGAAGGTAGACTACTCAGCAATTAATCTTTTTATGTTTTCAGAATTCAGACGTGGAAATGGTTTTGTCAAAACAATTTCCTCTCCATGTTCAAGAAAGCATGAACAACGCCGAAGATGAGCACAAAGTCAACGAGCTGCAAAATCAGCCCTTGGAATTGGATGTTCTGCTGAGAAATGAACAATTAGAAGAGATAGAGGTATGGAACTGCGGAAACACTGACCACATGATTGCATCACTCATCCAGGGTAGCACAATGCATTTTAATTACCAAAAACCTGCTTGCAACAGAGTGAAAAGTCTTATTTAACCTCTGCCTGATGATCAATTTGGTAACTGTATAATTATGTACTCATCAGTAAGTTGTATAAGTTTTTGCATTTAACAAGTAGAAGGGTTTAATGAACATTCGTCTTCTTTCTCTTTCAGAAAGTTCCCCAAAACTTATTCAGTAACAAAATTTTGGATTTTTCTGACTTGTCATCCTTCCTTTTCGTGGTCATGTGTAGTTTTTTTATTCTGACAGATTCTTTTTATTTTTCCTCATCATCAGTCCATGGGTCCTGCTTTGTTTTGGCGGCTGGGTTTATAGGCTGCGTTAACATATTTATGTACTTCTAGCTATGCAATCTAAAAATCCAATACGTGACCACGTATTTTAAAAAATGAAACTATAAAGGATCCCTACAATTTTAGCCAAGTTTACATAATAGGAAATATGTGTCTAAGAATGAGATATGATATTATTAACTAATAATAATTATTATTATTGTTATTAATTACTATTAGTAGTAATTAATAACAATATGAGATGTAATAATAATGCCATCTATTGCTGTATGTAAATAATTAAAATAAATTTTCCTTTAGAAACTACAGAAACTTTTAAGATGGTGGAATCATGTAATTGATACTAAATGCTGAACCCAGGTGAACTTCAGTCTAGATTTAACCTGATTGTAGAGAAAAAAGTTCTTTTAGATGTCATGACTTTAGTTTCTCCATGTGCAGATGAAATATTTGAAATATCACCTTGAGAATAGGGTGTGTTATCTGGAGGAAAGGAGAGGAAAAATGGATGAATGAATTAATGCATGTATGATTTACTGGTTTGTGCGGCTTGTTTTTAGGAATTATATAACCGATTAGAAGCAAGGAAAACAGCCATTGAACCACTAGAACAATCTGAATGTTTCAACAAAACAGAAGCAAGTGCCTTGGCCCTCCACAATAAAAGATATTCAGCACAGCACTTGGACAATCTGCTTCAGGCGCTTACTGCTTTGAAGAAAAATAAAGAAAGCCAGTATTATCTCCTTAAACATTTTCAAGAACATGTCACCGCAGTTGAATCCTTGATGAAAGCCTTGTTGACAGAAAAGGAAAGTCTAAAAGTGTAAGTGTGGGAATATAGGACTCGTGTGCTTTTCATTCAAGCACAGCCCTCACTTCCTTGGATGGGCTCAGAGTTTTCAGAGTTTATTCTGTGAAAGGATCTATGATTGTAAAACTATTCTAGGGAAATGAATTCTACGTGGAACTGGCTTAGTCTGTTCGGGCTGCTATAACAACATACCATAGACTGTGGGGTTTATAAACAACAAAAATTTCTTTCTCACAGTTCTGAGGTTGGGAAGTAAAGATGAAGATGCTGGTAAATGTGATGTCTGGTGAAAGCTCTCACCAGTGCATCGATGGTACCTTCTAGCTGTGTCCTCACAGAGTAGAAAGGACAAGGCAGTTCTCTAGAGATTTCTGATTCAAAGACTCCTAAACCCACTCATATTTTATAAGAGTTTTGGCCTTATGATGTAATTACCCTCCAGGCCCCACTTCTTAATACCCCTAAGTTATTGATAAAATAGGAATTTGGGAGGGACTCATTCTGGTTTGTTTTGTTGTTTGTTTTTGCTTTTTTTTTGCTTTGCTGGGAATTGAGCCCTGGGTCTCAAACATGCTAGGCAAGTGCTCTACCACTGACTCATATCCCCAACCCTCAAATATTCTTAAATAGCAGAAACCATTTAAGAAAACTTTGTTGGTTTTGTGCTGGAAAAATAAATGTACATTACTGGATATGTTTTACAAACTAAGTTATTAAACAGTTCACAGTATAAATATCTGCAAAGTATATTTCAGTTCTATGAAATTCAATGTTCTTTTGGATAAGAGTTTATTCTAAACTGTGGGAAGGAGAAAAATATGTGTAGTTTTTTTGGCATTCACATAATTGGTTTAGATAGTTTAGTACATATTGAATATATATGTATATATACACACACATATATGTATATATTTACACACATGTGTATTAATTGTTTCTTTTAAAATATATGCACTCCTTTTGCCATTAAAATGATGACAAATGGTGGCAGATAGTCTTTTTTTCAGATATAGTCTTTTTTAAAAAATTTTTTTTAGTTTTATTTTTTAGTTGTTGATAGACCTTTATTTATATGTTGTGCTAAGAATCGAACTCAGTGCCTCACACGTGCCAGGCAAGTGCACTACTGCTGAGCCCCAGCCCCAGCCCCAGCCCCAGATATAGTCTTAATAGGTGAATTTTTTTTTATTAAAAAGGTTTATTTTATATGTATATCTAAATGGGTTTACTTTTAGTACTATCTCTTGAGGAAAACACTTTATACTGAAAACATTTGCTTAATAATTCTGACTTCTTAGTCAATATCTATAACATGATTTTAGAAAGATGGTAACAGAGGTGTTTGATAGTATGGTAATTTCTCTCAGTCCTAGACTGACCTTTGTAATAGCACTTTACAGTTTGCAGACTGTTTTTATATACATTGTTTTTTTTCACTCTTCACTCTTTTCCTTTGATTCTTTGTTTTAGTGATACCTTTTTTGTATCTGGTGCCCAGGACTTTGTGCATGCGAGGCAAGCACTGTACCAACTGAGCTATATCCCCAGCCCATTAATGATACCATTTTAAAGGTGTATTTTCTGCATTGTCATCCATTAATTGAAAGCCACAGTAAATAAGATTTTTATTTCTATTTTAAGGATATAATACTTTTGTAGATATCCTAATCTTCTTTTCTGTGAATTCAAAGCAGAATTATTTTCTTTTAATGATTATCTAACCATATATTAGTGCATAATAAATAGTAAATGTGAAAAAACACTATTTTTATTTTTCCCCCCTAGGGGACCAATGGACAGTGAAATCTATCTGAACAAAATTAAGAAATTCCTGAGATCAATAGAAAAAGAGAAAGTTTCTTTAAGCAAGTTGAAAGCTGAATGGGAGAGCTTATCACCTCATGTGACTGACATGGATAAGAAGCTGATGGAAAACCAGATTCAGCAGCTTGAGCATGGTTGGGAGCAAATGGAACACATGGTTCAAAAGAAGCATTCGCAGCAGGTAATGGAATATGGTGAATTCACCTCCCTTGTGAATAAGTTTCAAGACATGGAGACTTCTCTGCAAGAGCAGCAGCAGTGTCTACTGTTAAGGCTGAACTCTCTAGAAGAACAGGAGGGGAGCCACAGCATCATTGCCTCGGCCACTGAGCTCCAGGCCATCAAGCATGGGTTTTCTATTTTAAAGACACAAGCTGAACTTCAGATGAAGAGGTTCTGGGGAGAAAAAGAAAAGAAGATTTTAGAAGATGCAATAAATAATTTGAAGAAGCAATTGGAAACATTGGATCCATTAAACCTGGAGGTGGAAAATCGGATTAAGAAATGTGACATAAAGAACAAGATGAAGGAGACTATCCAGTGGGTCAAGAATCTGCAGGGTACACTCACTCCCTACATTTGCCTTTTCCCAGATGACATTCTTTCACAGATCAGAAAATGCAAGATGGCTCATGATGGTATTCTGGATAAGCAGCAGGTCATGGAGTCATTGGTGAAGGAGGTCAAAGATATCATTCCAAACCTTACAGCAGATGAGGGGGATGATTTAAATAGCCTCCTGGAGGACTTACAGAGTCAATATCAAATGCTAGTTTTAAAATCAACTCAGAGATCACAGCAGTTGGAATTTAAATTGGAAGAAAGAAGCCAATTCTTTGCAGGGATTGGGAAGGCTCAACTCACTCTTCAAAGAAAGGAAGCACTGATCATTCCCAAGATGGAAGCAGCCTCCACAGAAACTGAGCTAGCACATGTCCACTTCACTTTGAAGGCATCCCAGGAGGAGCTGCGAGAAATTGGGAGTGTGATCTCAACACATCTTCAGGAACTAGCAAACACCTGTAAGGATCTAAATGTCTTTGAAAGATTATTTCTTGATGACCATTTGAAACATCTGAAGACCAGAGCCAGCAGAACACAAAGATTCATTCAGAGTAAGTGCAATGAAGTAGAACATAAGATAAATTCTTATAGAGAACTCCATGAAGAAACATCTGGTCTTCAGAGGGAGGTTGATCGTATACAGCATAAGGAACTACTACTTAACCAAGACATAAATCAAGATGTGAAAGAGTTCAATAATCTTAAAGACAGACTTACTGGTGTTCGATGTGAGATCTTACAACTATTAGAACTTAAAGAACTGTTTGACTACACAGGGATAAACTGGGACTGTTCACAACTTAACCAATTGAAAACCCAAGTATTTGAAAAAGAAAAGAAACTTGAAGAAAAAATCAGACAGTTGGATACGTTTGTGGCAGAACATGGCAAATATCAAGCATTACTGTGTAAAGTAAGGGATATGGATTTGCAAATTAAGAAAAGGGCTGAATTAGTACAGAAAGCTCCTGATACCTCACCAGAGAGCAATTTGCTCAATGCAATAATTTTGAATCAGAAGATTGAGAAAGCGAAGTGCTTATATAATGAGGTACTAAAGAAATTAAGTGAAAACAAGGCCTTGGATGACTCATTCAAAGAGAAAGAAATAGTACAACTAACACTGAATGTAGAAGAAAATGATAAGTTACAGAAGGTCGTCAAAAACATAGTACTAGAATTCCAACCAAAAGAAATTGATGAAAAGAATTTTCAGGACCTACTAGAAAATTCCTTACATGTTTTAAATCAGATTAAATCTCACGTACAGCAGCCTTTGCTTATAAATTTGGGAATTGAACATATTGAAAATGAGAAGGATAATTTTGAAGCATTTCTAGAACTAGTTCAGGAGGAAATGTGTAGTATTAAAGCTGTGACTGTTACCGAGAAGCAAAGAGAAGAAAACTCTCCTGAAACTGGTGATATGGAGACAAAATTGCAAGATGTTGAAGCGCTTCAGACACAGCTTAGCAGAAGCATTGATTTACGCATGGTAAGTTTTTTTTTAATTACGTATTTTCAATTAATGGTGTTTTATTTTTTATTTGTTTCACTGTGGTTAATATCTGTACGTCTAAAGAAGTTACAGGTTCTACAGGAGAATTCTTTGCAGGAAGTTAGCTCTTTGCAAAAGTGCAACTTTATAATCCTGACTCAATCTACATCTAAATTCAATACCTTATAGTTTGGAAAAGCACTAATCTGATATCTCTACATCTGCTTCCTTCATAGCCCTTATGGAAGTCACAACAAATTTTTTCGTGTGTGTGTGTGTGTGTATATTTTTTTTTTTTTTTTGGTCTCTAGAGATAGTAAAAGATGATGGAAGAAGTGTGGTGTAAGGGAAGAACACCAAATAATAACTGATATTTATTTAGAATTTACAATATGCTAGGCACAGTGCTAATCATTCTATGTTTAATCTTCTCAGCGATTCTGTGAGGCAGGTGCTATTATTAGCCTATTTAAGAAAAATTGAGGGCTAAGAATGTGGCTCAGTGGTAGAGCTCTTGTGTAGCATGTTCAAGGCCCTAGGTTCAATTCCCAGGGTTGTTGTTGATGATGATGATGATGATGATGATGATGATATTACAATAAGGAAATTGAAGTTCAGATTTTTCTCAGGATCTTGTGACAAAAACAGAACCAGAATTAAAATTGAGATCTGATTCTAGATGAGGAGTCATCAAGTTAAGGAAGAACCATGGGCCAAATCCTGTCCATAGTCCTTGATTTGTAATTAAAGTTTTATTGGAACACAACCACACCCATTTGTTTATGGGCTAATGATGGCTGTTTTCATGCTCCAACTGCAGAGTGGAGTAGTCTTGATGTTTGCTGACCTCTGTGGGAAAGTGACCCCAGCACACTTCCCCCTTTCCTTTTGATAAGAGGGCAGGTGTCTTAGACATCTTTCACATTGTACTCTACATGATACCTTACATGTTGTTATCAAGTCTGTCACATTCAACTTATAAGATGGGGAAATTAACTTCTTTATTTTGAAGAGTTATTATTAGGTAGTGTATTTGAAATATTTTGTTAGATGTAAGTGCTACAGAAATGTAAAGTCAAATGATGAACCCTAATGTGTTGTTTAAATAGGTTCATAGCAGATGTTGAGGAATCTGAGAACCTCTCTTAGTTTTAATGATTTCAGGAAACAATTGACATAAATACCCAAAATAATATGATTAGAACTGGAGGGTAAGTGATTTATTTTGGAGCTAGGGATATATAGCTCAGCAGTAGAGCTAGCATACACAAGACTCTAGTACTGAGAATTAAATCATGTACTTTTTTTAATTGCCATTTTTTATTTGTTTTATTTAGTTACACATGACAGTACAATGATCTTGACATATCATACATTTGAATCAGATGGGGTATAATTTCTCATTTTTCTGAGTGTACAGGTTGCAGAATCACATTCGTCATGCAGTTACGTATTAACTTTTTTATGTGTGTGTGATCCTGGAGATCAAACCCTGGGGGGCTCTATCATTGTGATCTTCCTGCCTTAGCCTTCTGAGCTGCTGGGATTACAGGCATGCGTCACCATGCCCAGCCCATACCCTGCTATTTCTTATTTTAATTAGAAGACTGAAGTCTAGAGACATTCCGTGATGTGCTCAGACTAAAGGTAGTAGCATAGCTATTGATTTCAAGACACAAGTAATCTGGAGTTTGTTGTTTTGTTTTCATTTGTTTACAGATACTGATTAAAGTTATACATATTAAACATATTTTACTGTTTTATTTAATTTGTAGTCTGGTACAAGAATTCCAGAGCAGGAACATATAGTAGTGGGCATGATTCATCAGACATTATTCTGAATTTAGATGATTTCTTAGAAAATCTGGAAACCATTTTTTCTTCATACAAACAAAAAGTTATTCCTTTTTAATACTAGTGTGATATTGTTAAATCGTAAGTATAAGAAGTCAGCTCTGATAAGACGCAGAGACAGGTTAGGAACGCACACAAACATTCAATAATGACAAAACATTTGACAGTGTTGTCACAGCTTTTAATCTCCTATTCTCCAGGATGCCTTGAACAATGCTTATGAAAATATAACCCTCTATAACGAAGCAGTCGCCAGGGCGATGGAGATCATCACTTCCCTGGAAGCCATCATTGCATCCCCGAGAGTAAACCTTCATAATCCACAAGAATCACTAGAGAGGTTTCGCTGGAAGCAAAAGGAATTGGAATCCACAATTGCAGACATCCAGGACCTCATCGAGAACCTGGGAACTATATCAGCACCCGAGGCCAAGCAGGAATTCCAGTGTACCTTACAGGAATTAATTTCTAAGAACTCAGCCATGAAGGAGGCGGCCACAGTAAAGGCAGCTATGGTAGAAAGGTAAGTCTTCTTCCTGAAGGTAATACTTTAGGAACGTAAATTAAGGCTTTTTTTTTTTTTTAATAATTAACGTATATGCATTAGAGCTAATATGGGCAATTGTAAAAGTTTTTTAAAAGTTCACTAAAGAAAACCCTAGTAAATATGTTATTATATTAAAATTTCTTTGGGTACGTAGAGAATATTGATACAAGCATGTATATGATGTATATAAAGAATGATGATAAAACAAATATCTTCATGCTCAAAGTTTCAAAGATTGACATTAATTTGAATATTCTTTTTCTTTTTGTTGTCAATGGACATTTACTTTATTTATTTATATACAGTGCTGAGAATCGAACCCAATGCCTCACACATGCCAGGCAAGCACTCTCTCAACGAACCACAGCCCCAGCTCCTACTTTTAATTTTCTCCTATGCTCCTTTCTTCTCTCATAAATATCTCTTATCTTAAATACAATGTTTGTCACTTCCTTGCTTTTTGTTGTATTTTTGCTGTGTTGATGTGTTTTTTTCATGATCGTCAAACCAACACCCAGTGTGTCTATTCTTCTGTCACTTCATTTTTTTCAAATTCATCATATGACCCTGAGATTTATT
Source organism: Marmota monax (assembly GCF_021218885.2). Lineage (NCBI taxonomy): Eukaryota > Metazoa > Chordata > Mammalia > Rodentia > Sciuridae > Marmota > Marmota monax. Next base: position 22,125,338 of record NW_026693777.1, on the reverse strand, counting down.
CAGTGTTCTTTTCTGTAGAAAAATTCATGCACTTAGCTATTGATGGACATCTGGATCGTTCCTGGTGTTTTGTATTCTCAAACACTGCTAGTAGAAACATTTTAAAATGCAAGAGTTTTCTGTGTATATCTCTAGGAGTGGGATTGCCTGGGTCACATCTTAAATTTTTAATGCCAAATAGTTTCCCTAATTTCCATTTAAACCAGCAGCATATAGGTATTACAGGTGTCCCATATCCTTACCAACACAAATGAGTAAGAAGTGTTACCTGATTACAGTTTAAATTTGCATTTCTAGTACTGTTAATGAGTTTGAGCTCTTTTGTTGAATGTTTATTAATTGTTTATATTTCCTTTTCTGTAGAATGTCTATTCAAGTCTTTACTCATATTTTGTTGTATTGTCTTTTTCTTACTGATTTGTAGGAATTTATTCTATGTTCCTATTAAATACCCATCCAATCTATCCAGAACCACATTTGAGTAGCAGGCAAAGAAAATTAAAATCTCACAAATATTCTCTTTTTTTTATTGGTTGTTCAAAACATTACAAAGCTCATGACATATCATCTTTCATACATTTGATTCAAGTGGGTTATGAACTCCCATTTTTACCCCAAATACAAGTTGCAGAATCACATCGGTTACACATCCACATTTTTACATAATGCCATATTAGTGACTGTTGTATTCTGCTACCTTTCCTATCCTCTACTATCCTCCCTCCCCTTCCCTCCCATCTTCCCTCTCTACCCCATCTGCTGTTATTCAATTCTCTCCCTTGTTTTTTTTTTCCCTTTTCCCCTCACAAACTCTTATATGTAATTTTGTGTAACAATGAGGGTCTCCTTCCATTTCCATACAGTTTCCCTTCTCTCTCCCTTTCTTTCCCCCCACTCGTCTCTGTTTAATGTTAATCTTTTCCTCGTGCTCTTCCTTCCTGTTCTGTTCTTAGTTGCTCTCTTTATATCAAAGAAGACATTTGGCATTTGTTTTTTAAGGATTGGCTAGCTTCACTTAGCATAATCTGCTCTAATGCCATCCATTTCCCTGCAAATTCCATGATTTTGTCGTTTTTTAGTGCTGTGTAATACTCCATTGTGTGTAAATGCCACATTTTTTTTATCCATTCATCTATTGAAGGGCATCTAGGTTGATTCCACAGTCTAGCTATTGTGAATTGTGCTGCTATGATCATTGATGTGGCAGTATCCCTATAGTATACTTTTTAAGGTCCTCAGGGAATAGACCGAGAAGGGCGATAGCTGGGTCAAATGGTGGTTGCATTCCCAGCTTTCCCAGGAATCTCCATACTGCTTTCCATATTGGCCGCACCAATTTGCAGTCCCACCAGCAATGTACAAGTGTACCCTTTTCCCCACATCCTCGCCAGCACTTGTTGTTGTTTGACTTCATAATGGCTGCCAATCTTACTGGAGTGAGATGGTATCTTAGGGTGGTTTTGATTTGCATTTCTCTGACTGCTAGAGATGGTGAGCATTTTTTCATGTACTTGTTGATTGATTGTATGTCCTCATCTGAGAAGTGTCTGTTCAGGTCCTTGGCCCATTTATTGATTGGGTTATTTGTTTTCTTATTGTTTAATTTTTTGAGTTCTTTGTATACTCTGGATATTAGGGCTCTATCTGAAGTGTGAGGAGTAAAAATTTGTTCCCATGATGTAGGCTCCCTGTTTACCTCTCTTATTGTTTCTCTTGCTGAGAAAAAACTTTTTAGTTTAAGTAAGTCCCATTTGTTTATTCTTGTATTTAACTCTTGGGCTATGGGTGTCCTATTAAGGAATTTGGAGCCTGACCCCACAATATGTAGATCGGAGCCAACTTTTTCTTCTATCAGGCGCAGAGTCTCTGATTTGATATCAAGCTCTTTGATCCATTTTGAATTAACTTTTGTGCATGGCGAGAGAAAGGGGTTCAGCTTCATTTTGTTGCATATGGATTTCCAGTTTTCCCAGCACCATTTGTTGAAGATGCTATCCTTTCTCCATTGCATGCTTTTAGCCCCTTTATCAAATATAAGAAAGTTGTAATTTTGTGGATTGGTCTCTGTGTCCTCTATTCTGTACCATTGGTCCACCTGCCTGTTTTGGTACCAGTACCATGCTGTTTTTGTTACTATTGCTCTGTAGTACAGTTTGAAATCTGGTATCGCCATACCTCCAGATTCACACTTCCTGCTTAGAATTGCTTTTGCTATTCTGGGTCTTTTGTTTTTCCATATGAATTTCATGATAGCTTTATCTATTTCTACAAGAAATGCCGTTGGGATTTTGATTGGCATTGCGTTAAACCTGTAGAGAACTTTGGGTAATATCGCCATTTTGATGATGTTGGTTCTGCCTATCCATGAACAGGGTACATTTTTCCATCTTCTAAGATCTTCTTCTATTTCTCTCTTTAGGGTTCTGTAGTTTTCATTGTATAAATCTTTCACCTCTTTTGTTAGGTTGATTCCCAAGTATTTTATTTTATTTTTTTTTTTGAGGATATTGTGAATGGAGTGGTTTTCCTCATTTCCATTTCAGAAGTTTTGTTGCTGATATACAGGAATGCCTTTGATTTATGCATGTTGATTTTATATCCTGCCACTTTGCTGGATTCATTTATTAGTTCTAGTAGTTTCTTTGTAGACCCTTTTGGGTCTTCTAGGTATAGGATCATGTCTTCCGCAAATAGTGATATTTTTAGTTCTTCTTTTCCTATTTTTATGCCTTTAATTTCTTTTGTCTGTCTAATTGCTCTGGCTAGTATTTCAAGGACTAAATTAAATAGAAGTGGTGAGAGAGGGCATCCCTGTCTTGTTCCAGATTTTAGAGGGAATGCCTTCAGTTTTTCTCCATTTAGAATGATGCTAGCCTGAGGCTTAGCATATGTAGCTTTTACAATGTTGAGGTAAGTTCCTGTTATCCCTAGTTTTTCTAGTGTTTTGAACATAAAGGGATGCTGTACTTTGTTGAATGCTTTTTCTGCATCTATCGAGACGATCATATGGTTCTTATCTTTAAGTCTATTGATGTGGTGAATAGCATTTATTGATTTCTGTATATTGAACCAACCTTGCATCCCAGGGATGAATCCTACTTGATCATGGTGCACAATTTTTTTGATATGCTTTTCACAAATATTCTCAAAGCAAAAACCTGGCCCTACAGATTTTCTTATTTCTATATATTTTCATTTTATAGATTTTTGTATCCTTGATTCCTTGCCAGTTTATTAGTGTGTTTTAGGAGTTTTTTTCTTTTTAGAAGTAAATTTGGTAGAGAATCTTTATTGTTCTCAGTGGGGAATTTGGGATTTATTTTGCATAAAAATTTTTATAGTATTTTTAACATTTTGCAATATTATGTTGAATAGAAAATAAAAAATTTCCTACTTTGATTTTTTTACCCTATAACACTAGGTCATTTCTCTATTATAACACTTTACAAAAATAATTACAATTGCTATATAAAATTTTATATAATGTTTTCTTATTTAATTTTCTTAATCATACCTTTTCCTAGACCTAATTTTTGCTATTTTAATTAATACTCTGGTGAGAGAAAAGGTATTATTATGCAAAAGATTTTATCTTGTTTAGGATAAATTTCTTATATTTAGGATTTATTCCTTGAGGTAAATTGCAGAAGTGAAATTAATGAGTCAAAAAAAATCCACAAAGCTCTTCAGTTTAGATATTTTAAGGGCAGCCTTAAATGCCTGTTAAAGTTTGCATTTAAAGCCATCCCTGGGCCCCTTTGGGGTTGCATAGTCAATGAAAACCTGTTGAAATGCATTGAATAGAAAAAAAAACTTTATATAAAACTGAATGTGGAGAATTCTTCCTGGGAAGTTCAAAGTTTATCGTGTTCCATAAAATGTAATATCACTCTTTTTTCTAACTGTGCCTCATCAGGTGTCTTGAGAATTACAAACGCTACAGAAGTATCAAGGAGTACATTTGTACTCACCTCAGAAAAATGGAGACAGTTCTCAGGCAGTCCATGTCCCCGTTACCAGTGTCTTACAAGGAAGCTTTAGAGCGCTTGGAACAGAGCAAGGTAACCGCGTTTGCGAGTCTCCGTAAGTCTGTGCACAAAACTCAGAAGATCATGCACGTGGAGGCATCAGGAAATGTGGTTCTCACAACCCATGGAAATCTTCAGGCTGAATTGAGAAAGTTCCTCAAACCAGAAGTCAGGAGGGAGAAAAATGAAACGGTTGTTTTTAAGATATTTAATTAATTGGATTCACAGTGTAGTCCTCCCCTAGTAGCATTCTGTCCTCTGAAACCTTCACTTTCTCATTATCTCAGGGGATGCTGCTGGATCAGTGGTAGAGCCTGTCGCCCACTGAGCAGTCAGGCACCTGTCCTAAGCTCTGAATTCTGGTCACTTCTTAGACCCTGTTACTAAGCAATTTTAATTTTTGCTTATTTGCATTTGTTAGAATGTACAGTATAATTGCTGCTTGGATTTGGATGAGAACATTCTAAATTGATAATATCTACCAAAAAAGCAAAGGAGAAAAAGTGGGGATAAGCACCCCTAAATATTTTTTGATGGTTAACATAGGAAACATTGTACAGATAAATTACCTAGTAAAATATGAGACTCGAGTTAAAATAACAAGATGTAATTCTCAGATATTTACCTTTGAAAGTGCATTCTTAGATTTAAGGGTCATTATTTGTCCTCATAGTCCCAAATTCATGCAGAATATAGTTATGGATAATTCTTATCTGGCCCAAATTGACTTGCAAAAGGATTAAAAAATGGTCACGTAATACTTGTGGATGGTTACAATCACTGACTGTTGAAGATTTAAGACAGTTTCTATGTTTCAGGGCAAAAAAAATAGACATTATATCCCTGTTGTTTATTCATTTTCTTTCTTAAGGCCTTGGTGTCAAATCTCAAATCAACCAGAAAAGAGCTCACGAAGCTGCGACAGGTCCTTCGACACTTGAGGCGCAGGTGCACAGAAAAGGATGGCATGTGTGTGCTCAGAGGCCTGTCGGTCCTGTGGGAGAAGTGGCTCAGTTTGCTACAGGCTGCCAAAGTCTGGGAGATGTGGAGTGAAGAACTGAAACAGGAGTGGAAATTCGTTAGTGAGGAAGTGAGTGTTTCATTTTCAACATTCAAATTCTAAAGTTTCCAAGCAAATGTTATTTCCTTTATTACCTTCACTTTGTATGTAAAAAAAGCCCCCCACAGTACCATCTGTGTACATCATGTATACATGGCACATAAATGTTTCTAGAGGTCAGGCTCTATTAGAATAGTCCCCAAGAACTACTTAGGCTCTTTTATAATAGTGGCTTAGTTTTTTTTTTTTTTTTGGTGGGGGGTATAAGATAATTCTTATAAATTGTTGAGCTTGAGTTTTAAAATCTTTTTTATAAAGATAAATTAATCTCTCAAAAATAACTGGCTCTACATTCATTCTACTAAAGGTTAGAATTAGGCAACATGCATAAAACCAACTAATTTTGAAATTAACTACCATTGTTAGCTATGGAAATTAGCTACAATTGTTAAGTGCAGACCTAAAAACATGAGGTGTGATGTTCTTTCTGAAAACAGTCTCAAAGAAGACCCCCATAATATATGCCAATCACAGATGTTAATTTATTCATAGTTTCAGACTTAGGATTCACATGTATTAAGAAAGAAAATTAAAAATCGTATGAAAGGATCTTAGCATATTTTCTAATCTTTCCAAAGGGCCAGGTATCAATGACATACAATTCAGAACACTCATGAAAAAAACCCTTCTCTTATTCATTTCAAACTTTTTGCTGACTTTAAGATAGAAATATGAGTCAATACTTAATTGCAGGAAGATCACATGCTTTGGGATCAAAATGTTTAACACTATCATAGTAACCTGCTTAGAACTTGATGTTTTTGAAAATGAATATCATTTCAGTCATTCTGGCAGGGTTTGATCAGTGAGTAATCTCTTCAATGTTCAAGCTCTAAGAAATTTTGTAAATTATCCTGTCGGTGGGGCTGCTGGCACTGGTTCTCACGTGTCCACGATAGTACCATTTATTGAGTTCCTGCACTGGGCTGAGAAGGCAGTGCACACATGATCTCACTGAATCTTGGTCTATGGAGGTAAATATTGTCACCATTATGTAGGTGGGGAAACTGAAACCTGAGATATTAGGCAACAGCCAAGCAGCCCCAGCTGGAGATTGAGCAGTGAGCCCCTATGGGATGAGACTGAGGCTGTCTTGCTCACCATTCCAACCTTACAACCCTGTCCACAGCTTTGCATTTAGTGGGCACTTAGTAAATATTCGTGGAAGGACAGCTCTTATTCAAATCCAGATTCTGGCTAATTCAAACCTTTTGTTCTTTTTATTTTCTCACATGTTGCTTTATACCCATTTGCAATAATATCTTATGAATTCAGACCTCATTCATGCAATTATTCTTACAAACATTTGACAAAGTCTGATAGCAAAATATATTTATCAAAGAATAGCACAATAATAATAACTACTAAGTAGAGCACTTAATATGTGCCAGTCATAATTCCACATATTAGGTTTTATGTCATCGTGTGTCATCTCTTTCATCCTCAAGAGACTCCTGAAGAGGTTTTTTTAAATGTATGTATAAATTTTTTTCAAACATAAAATCTGTGCTCAATCACTAAATCACCAAATTAAATGATATTTGCATACATCAAATCAATTTTTTCCTGGCTCAAGCCCAGGACTCATGCATGCTAGGCAAGCACCTTACCCCTGAGCTATACCCCAACCTGATATATGATTATACTGTAGCCCTTACCCATTCAGTAAAATGACATCATCTAAAGACCTATACACGTAAGATTTTGTTAGTGTGGTTGATGCCTTTATAAACATGACAAAGTGAATTCTGTTTTTAAAATGTCTACAGTAATACAATAATTTAGTATCTTTAAGGAATAAATGGTTCATGTATAATTCTTGAAAATGTAAATGCCCAGTTTATAAGTGTACAAGTTAAAAAATTAATTTTTTACTTACCTTTTCCCCTCTTATATCTTACCTCCCTATTTTCTTAAACAGAATGAGCTCATTATGGTTATTAACTTCTGGTTATCCAGAATAATCATATATTTTATACTTTGATAATGATAATATTCTAGAATGAAGTCTTGTCTTCAAAGACAAATGGAGTGCTAAGGCTGACTTCTTCCCCTGGGTCAAAGTAATTTCTTTGTTGGTTTCTATTTCTGCGGTTCTGGGTATTTTATTATAAAAAGGAAAATTTTGAGTTTTGACTTCTGGGGTGTGTACAGTCTCCACAGAGCAGGCACCTTAGGATAATACATGCCCTTAATAGTGTTATGTAACCTTAATAGGTTAATGTGACTTAGGCTCTGGGCATGTAGTAGAGGTCACAGACTCCAGTGGGTAGTCCTACATTTATTCTGACCTCTAAACTGGGTTGCCATGTTAACAATGAAAAGTATAGTGTTTTCAGATGGGCCTTGACTTAAAAATCCATAATCAGGCTCTTAATTACAGCTCAGATGCATATTTTCTTTTTTATGTGACAAGGACTAAGTTGAGATTTCTCCATTCTGGGCTAAGTATACTCTTCAATTTGTCAAATGATAGGGTGACATTGACCTCAAAGGTGATAGCTTCCACCTCTGATAACCTACAGAATTCTTTTTCCTATCTACATGCCTTCTCCCCTTTGATTTCTTCATAATTTACCATGAACCTAAGAGTTGGTTTTGGTATTGGGAATTGAACCCAGGGGTGCTTTACCATGAGATACATCCTAGCCTTTTTCAGTTTTTTTGTCTGAGACAGGGTCTCATTAAGTTGCTGAGACTGGCCTTGAGCTTGGAATCCTCCTGCCTCAGCCTTCTGAGTTTCTAGGATTAAGGCATGTGCTACCATGCCTAGCTGAACCTAGAAGTTTTATAACCAATTTTGTTAGGATTCCGTGTCCAAGGAAGATCATCAAAGCCTCTTGTAAGTAGACAAATGTATGTATACTTGTTATGGCAACTTGTTATGATTTGAGAGTCGTCCTTACCCCCAAGTCAGTAAAATTTAACAAAGTTTGTTGAGTTTTAACAAGTATATAGAGTCACTTAATCACCTTAAAATCAAGATGTAGGACATTTCTGTCACCCTGAAAATTCCCTGTGTCACTTTATGCTCTTTGCCTTCCCTCACCTCTAGTCCCCGGCTACCATTAATCTATTTCTTGTCCTGTAGCTTTTTCATTTGCAGAACGTCATATAAGTGCATTCATACAGTGCGTGGCCTTTGACTTCTTTTCACTAAGTATCACGTGCTTGGGTTCATTCTTGCAATTGCTTGTCTCAGCAGTTCATTTTTTTTTTTATTCCTGAGTGGTATTCTACTTGGTAGATGGAGTACAGTTGATCCATTCATAAGATAAAGAATTCATGGGCTTTTGAGCAAAATTATCATTTTAATAAAAAAATTATTAAGTGGCTGGGGGTGAGACTCCGTGGTAGATCATTTGCCTGGCATACACAAGAGCTAGGTTGAATCCCCAGGACCTGTTAAAAAAAAATGTTGTCCCCCTTGAGTTCCCTTCTTCAGACACTTACCAGCTGTACAAGAGATAGCAGGACCTGTGTTTAGGGACTGCCAGCAGGTGATTCATTTTGGAAAGTGACACTGGGAGGACAGAAGTAGGAGACTAATAGAACTGAAGCAGGAAAAGTCTGAGCCCTTAGTTGTTTGGCTCTGACTGTGTCTTTGTAGCTGCGTTTGCCCATTTGTGGTTAGGATAACAATGGAAGAGATGCTCCAGTAGGTCTTTGGTTGCAGGTAGAGTTCTTCCAATGCCTGTGCATATCGGAAACCTAGATGTGCTGTTAGCCCTGTCAATATGGCAGTGCCTTTATTTGCATGGTGGTTCTCAAGCAATATGATCTAGTGGAACCCAGTTCTAGTGGAACTCCCTGATGCAAGTGTAGTGGTCAGCCTGAGAACCAAGATTTGGTTTGGAGATGATGGGAAGCACAAATTTCATAACTCAGGCTCTTGGAGAGGGTCCAGTCTATACCTTCTCCAGGTATTATAACCACTGGACCCAACTGGATCCTATGTCCCAAGTGGCAGAGCAGCATATACCATAGCCCACTCCTGCTGCAGTGCCTCATTTTCTCCATGTGTGCCTCAGCCTTACAGCATTGTTGATAATGGATATGATAAGCAGAGCTGTGTAAGAATCCCAGCTACAATATATGCAACCTCTAAAATCCAAAAAGGCCCATGTGGTGCTGCGTCTCTTTCTCGGTGGTGGAGGTCAAGGATTGAACAACCTGAAAGAAGAGAAGCCCTGCTGCACCTCAGACCACTGGGCCCTGGAGTCTTAATTGATGCTGGGGCTTTTGAGTTTGCATAGGCTTTATTACTCACCTTGTGGCACATCTTACTGGACATCCAGGACCTTGCTAACCATTTCGGTTACTCATGATGTCATAAGTGGAGTTGACCGGTGTGATGTTCTGCAGTGTCGAGATGGCCAGCATGGATGTGTGGCTCTGTGTGAACATAGGATTGATGTAACATGAACACAGAATGAGATAAATGAGGGTCTAAAGGAGGAGAAGACCATTGGAGTTGAGGAGGGACTTAAGATCCATCGGATTCAAGAGACTTTGAGACTTTTTTCTAAGTCTTTGTTGAAGTCTGATGGAGCTTTTGATTTCCAGCTGCATTTAAAATTAGATATGGGGGCTGGTCTGTGGCTCAGTGGTAGAGCACTTGCCTGGCATGTGTGAGGCACTGAGTTCAATGCTCAGCACCACATGTAAATAAATAAATTTTAACTAAACATATTTTTAAAAATAAGATATGATTTTGGGTTCTGCACATACTAGTGGTTGATGAATACATGGTTGGTTTGGTACTTCAAGATGGTTTCTCTGTGGTGGGCACCATGAGGGTAATGAGAATCCACTGGACTTATTTTTGGAGTTAGAAGTGAAAGAAGTTTTTGGAGGTGAGAAGTGAAAGAAAAGGGACCTGCAGGAAAATTTCCATGTCTAATAGGTGCCTAGCTTCTTATAGTGGGAGCTGCTTGTGGGCCTCATTCTAACAACCCCTGTGCATCTCAAGAGAAATACCACTTTATCCAACAGAAAACTGAATAGGAAATCAATTATTTTAAATATTCATCAACATTTCTTTTTCCCACAACAGTAACACTTCATTTTATTTATGTATTTACTTACTTACTTATTTATTTTCATGGTAATGGGAATTTGGCCTGGGGCATTTTACTACTGAGATGTATTCCCAGCCCTTTTTCAGTTTATTTTGAGACAGGGTCTCGATAAATTGCTGAGGCTGGCCTTGAACTTGTGATCCTCCTGCCTCAGCCTCCTGAATTTCTGGGGATACAGGTGTGAGCCACCACAACCTTTTGTTCTCATCATCCTATAGCTGGGAGCTATATGATTCTGTTGATAGAGGACCAATATTCCCAACTGTAGGAGAACAAATATTTCTTTTGAATTAGGAGATGGCCTATAGATACCCTTTGAAGAGAGAGTACTAAAAAATTATGGCTGCACAAGAATATTTCAAGTCCTAATGTGGTAAGAGTGTACTTGACTTATTTTAGTTCTCTTTCATTGTTGTTGTTGTTTATTGAATTAGATGGAACGAGAAACAATCATTTTAGACAATCTTCAAGAGGAACTCCCAGAAATTTCCAAAACAAAGGAGGCCGCCACCACGGAGGAGCTCTCAGAGCTGCTGGACGCCTTCTACCAATACGAAGAGAGTGTGGAGATGCAGCAGCTCTTGCTGACCCTGCTCCTTCAGCGCATAAAGAGTATCCGGAATGTTCCTGAAGGCCGAGGGGCTGTAGAGGCTGTCCCTGCTCTTCAAGAGATCCAGTCCATGCGGGAACGGTGCGACAGGTAAGACTGAAGAAAGAATGTGCTTGGCAATTCTGGCTCCAAATTTTCAAAAGTATCCAATTGATAAAATATAAAAATAGTATAGGATAATGACAAGTGATACTATGGGATTGTGTTGTATAGGATAATTGGCGTTATCCTATACTACAAAAAGGAAAGGAAAAGATAAAGTAGCTATCATTAAAGCAAGCACTCATTTGCCATCTTGAAATTTCTGAGTAGAATAACCTCGTTTTGGTACCAGGGATTGAACCCAGGGGCACTTAACCACTGAGCCACATACCCAACCGTTTTTGGTTTTTGTTTTTTTCTTTTTTTTTTTTGAGACAAGATCTTGCTAGGTTGCTTAGGGCTTTGTTAAGTTGTTGAGTCTGGCTTTGAATTTGCAATCCTTCTGCCTCAGCCTCCTGGGCTGCTGGGATTACAGGTGTGTGTGCACCACCGTGCCCAGTGACACTGTGCTTCTGACTGGCTGGCTATCAAGAATTCCTTTGACACCTTCCCCAGGTCCAATTAACTTGCCAAAACAGCTCACAGAACTCAGGAAGACATTCAGGTTTGCTGGCTTGTTATTAAAAGACAAAAAAAGGGATATAGATGAACAGCCAGATGGAAATTGCTTAGGCCGAGTGTTTAGACACCACACCCTACCTTCCAGGTATCTCTGCTGTTCAGCAATCTGGAAGCTCCCCAAATCCTATTCTTGTGGGTGTTCATTATGTAATCATGAGAGATTACATCATTGGCCTTTGGTGATCACCTCAGCTTCAGTCCCCGTCCACTCTGGAGGTTAGGAATGATGATATGGAGGTGGTGAGGGTGGTCCTGAATGTTAGTACCCTTTAATCATATGGTTCTCTCTCCTTGCAAGCAGTTCCCATCCTGAGGCGCCTCGAGAACCCACCAAGAGTTGCCTCATTAGCATAAAAGATGCTCTTGTCACTCAGGAAATGACAAAAGTCTTAAGAGCTCTGTCAAGAACCAGAGTCACTGACTCAACATTAGAACAATAGGTTCTGCTTGTGCTTCTATCTATAAGGGTATTATGAGCTTTGTCTCAGGAACCTGGGCAAAGACCAAACATTTATTTATTACATCATAGTATCACAGATTCTTATCAAATAATTCTAAGGAAAGGTTTTTTCCACCCAGTTGCCTCTTTCAATATTTGAAGCATCCACAGCAAATGGAGTCAGTGGAAGAGAATAGGTCCTGTAGGATTGTTGGTCCCCAAGAGCCTGCCCATGACTCCAGTCACACTCAAAAATCATTTTTATTTGAGATCAAAGAGTATATGCAGAAAAATAGAAGGTAGAGGTGGCAACTAGAACAGAAAGCTCAAAGAGAAGATATTTGGGGATGGAAGTTTTGGAGAGGTTTTTGATTGAGTGCTAGGATTTGGTGTGTTTGATTATGTGGTATTGAAATCATTGAAAAAATGGAGCCAGGTACAGTGGTGCACACCTGTAGTCCCAGTGGGAGGCTGAGGCAGGAGGATCACAAGGTCAAAGCCAGCCTCGGCAACTTAGTGAGGCCCTCAGCAACTTAGTGAGACCCTGTCTCAAAATAAAATATAAAAAGGACTAGAATGTGCCTCAGTGGTTAATGAGATTTATATATATATGTTATATATATATAATATTTTCTTCTTGGGGGAAAATCATTTTTTGTGAACTATTCAGATATTTTGTTAATTGTTGAAATTAAACTGTTTCACAAAAGAGCAGGACAGAAAATCGGTTATATTTTGATGTTCTGTTTTAGGCTTCTTCAGAAAGCTCAGAAAAATAAGGAATCATTGCAGACTGAACTCCAGGGAAGACATTCCTTCACAAAGGAAATAATTGCTTTGAAGAACGTATTTCAACAGGCTTCAACTTCTTTCCAAAATATGGCATCAGAGGGCCACCCAGAAAGGGCAAAGCAGTTGGAGGTAAGTGAGGAATGAACTAGTGAACGTGGCTGATATTGGCCCATAGCCTTGTATTCAAAGTCCTTGGGGGCAGAGGTAACTCCTTGATTTGGGTTGGAAGAGTGATTAGGAAAAGATGCAAGGAGAGGGGGAAGCACATGCAAAGGCCCTATGGTATGTTGTGGGCAGAGCCAGGGGACCATGAGCAAAATTGAGAGCAGGCTGAGTGTGGACTAAACAGCCCTTTTTCAAGCATGTTTCAAGGGTGTTTGGTGAACAGACCCCGTTTGGGTAGCATGTTAAACTATTTTAGTAGGCCATGGTGTTTTGCCTCTGGTACGGGCATGCACATACCGAGAGTCATTTGGGAGCTCATTTCTTCAGAGCGATCTCACATTCCAGTTCAATGGTAACAGTCAAAAATTATGTTTGGAAGCTGATTCAGAAGTTGCAAGCTGCGGTGAACCAGAGCTTTGGTGTTGATGTCCAGGAGCCCTCCCATAGGCACCAGCTCTGTTTAGCCCTGAATGACATCCTGTCCTCCCTGAGTCTAGATAAAGCAGGAGGACACTCACACCAGTCCACCTGTGTCTGGATGGCTTTGTTCTTTAACTTTCTCCTTCTAGATTAATAAAGGAGAATCTGTGACACATCCCAGAGTCATTTAAAATTGTAATCGCTCAGCGTCAGCACAGTGACTCAGTCCATTAAAACAAATAATGCTTGAACAGCTACTGTAAAAACCAAACAACAGAAAAGCCACAGTAAAGTCAAGAAGTATTTTTCCACTTGATCTTTGGGAAACTTTCCCAAACAAATGAGTTTCTCCTTTATAATTACTAGAGGAGAACAGTAGATCAGATTTTATTTCTAGGCCACAACCAATGGACTGTTTGTTCAGGTTTCTTTTATCTCCCCAAACCTGCATTCTTTGTAAGGAACTGGAACCCTCCCTTTTGAAAAAAGCTGAGCTCTGCTGGGCTGTCTAATTACAAGAAAGGGACACTTTTGCTTCAAGCGTGGGCTTTTAGTGGCCTTGACTCATTGTGATGATAATGTAGGAAGAAGTAGAAATAGAAACAAGTTAATAACAACACCAAAGAAAAACTTCTTTGAAACTTTTTTTGCTACTTGTAGCTTTTAAGATCCGTGCTGCGACTGAGATACCGTTTAATCCTAGAGGTACTTTGGAAGCAGGGGACATTTGTAATGTCTTTTTGCCACAATGGTTTGACACTCTGAAGAGAGATCAGGTTTAATTCTTATAAATTAGAAAGCATCCTCTGACCAAACCAAGTATCTCCTGGGTTCAGTCAACTCCTAACAATAGTGAGTTTTGTCCAGCAAAGTTTGCTTCTTTGGATCACGAGGACCAGGAGGAGCTGGAAAGCAGCTTTTGCTTTTTAGAGCTGAACTTTCCCCACACAGTGTGGAAACTCTCTTGACGTTTTTAGGAGCTTCAGAGCATTCTTAAGAAAGGCAAGCTCACTTTTAAGAGTATCATGGAAAAACTGCGAATCCAGTACTGTGAAATGTACACCATAGTCCCTGCAGAGATGGAGTCCCGGGTGGAGGAATGCAGAAAAGCTTTAGAAGACATAGATGAGAAGGTAATAATAATGTTCTTACTTGTACTGTCCTTTATGGGGTTGAATGACTAGAAGAAAATGTTCTCTAAGGCCACATTTTCATTTGCCCTGATTTTAGCTCTGACTGGTTTGAGCTTGGTTAAATGGCAGTTTTGTGTATTGAACACTGAGATTAATAGGCTTGAAATAAGTGACTTAAATAACATAATATTAATCTGTATATATTTAGTCATCCAGATGCTTAGTTTTTCTTCTCTTGCATCTTAAAATACTTATATATTGGGCTGGGGATGTGGCTCAAGTGGTAGCGTGCTCGCCTGGCATGCATGCGGCCCGGGTTCGATCCTCAGCACCACATACAAACAAAGATGTTGTGTCTGCTGAAAACTAAAAAATAAATACTAAAAATTCTCTCTTTCTCTCTCTCTCTCTCAAAAAAAAATACTTACATATTATCTCTTCCTTGGTTTATAATTATTTTTGATTGTACAGACACTTAAAATTTTTGGACACAAATAATACTTTGCTTTAAGATGGATTCCCTGAAACATTTTGAAATTACAACCAAGAAGAATAAAAGTCGCACTAGGAACAGTATTTAGCAAATATTGTCTAATGATGATGTTAACAAAATTCTCACAAAACATACCTGGGCAAATCATTATACCTGAGAGTCCAGATTTGAACAAAGGTAGGAAATATTTTATAACACCAGGGACATAGGAGCTGAGCTGAGCAAGCCAATTTTCTTGGATATTAGAAAGACAGCCCAAATCCATCAGAACAAAAAAAAAAAATTTGGCCCAGCATTCACAGAATGATTTTTATGTGATTTTTTTTTTTAAGATTAAAGCACCCATAACTTGTTAGCTAAAATAGCTCTTCAAGCTCAGCACAGTGACATATGCCTATAATCCCAGTGGCTTAGGAGGCTGAGGCAGGAGAATCATGAATTCAAAGCCAGCCTCACCAATTTAGTGGAGCCCTATGCAACTTAGGGAGACCCTCTCTCTAAATAAATTTTTTAAAGGGCTAGAGATGTGACTTAGTGGTTAAGTGTCCCTTGGCTGAATCCCTGGTGCCAATAAATAAATAAATAAATAAAGCTCTTCAAGTACAAAAATGTCAGATTTCAAAAACTAGGACTGGAGGATCACAAGTTCAAGACTAGTCTCAGCAACCTGTCTCAAAATAAAAAAAGGACTGAGGATGTAGCTTAATGGTGAAGTGCCTCTGGGTTCAATCTCCCCCAACTCCACCAAAAATAAAAGGAAGAAGGGATTCAAACTTAGTTTCTAGAATCTGTCCTATACTTCTCCTAGAAACATTTAACCTAGAAAAAAAAAAGAATGTAATCTCCTAATATATAGTTACATAAGTCTTTTTTGATTTAACATACAAGAAAACCTATTAGGTACATTCTCAAGAATTGTGTGCTATTGGTTTTACTTTAAAAGATTACTAAATGTTTTAGTAGAAACTAAGGGTTATTGTCATAAATCCTTTATGTGAAAATCTCTATGAAGTAAGTTAGTAATAAAAAACAATCTTTCACATTTAAGGTTGAAAATTTCCACTGTGAACTTGTTTATTTGTAACAAAAAGCCACTGATTTTTATTGTGGGAAGTGTTTAAAGGAAGTTCAAGGACCCAGACAACAGACACATCTCTGTGTGTAATTCAGATGGCTATTGACTTTCCTAAATCATAATCTTTCCTAATGTATCTAAATGGTAAGCATTTCTACCAAGAGAGTAACTGCCCCCAAAATCAGAAACCTCCATTTTGTGGTAATTTGTAACACAGCCAGCAAGAAGAAAAATAATAGAGGGTCAAAGAGAGGCTTGTTTTTATAATAATCATGACTGTGGTATGGTCCATGGAATAAAAACATGGAATAAACACTTTGACAGCTTCGTGCAAGTAGGGCCTAGGATAGTCTGGGGACTTGAGGGCTTCTTAGGACGAAGTCAGCCACGACCTTGATGTGTGACCTTTACACGTCATTTAGCGCGTCTTTCTGTTTCTGTGTCTGTACTCTTATCTGCTTGGGGTTGTTTTATTCTCCGTGGTCATACAGCTACAGTGACGACTGAAAGAGTTATACAAAAGCATATAGTATTATTTGGTTATTTAGTAGCTGCTTAAAGAAAACCTTATCCATATAGCTTTAAAAAACAAGAACACAAATTAATCAAGTATTTGGAAAAATAATACATTCAGCATTCTTTTAATATCTTTCTTGGCACTAGTTGTTTTAACATGCAGATTAAAAAAAAAAAGACTGCCTGGTTTAGCAGCTAGATTTCTGATTGCTGGGAAAGTGGGCATTAGAAACAGTTACACATAGAAGAATTAAGCTCAGCATCCTCAGGAAATAGCTGCTTTTAGAAGACTGTTTCCACCCAAACGAATATTAAGGTGGAAATTACATTTTGTTTTTAAATTGGCTTGGGAATTGTTTTAATAAAAACAGATCTGTGCAGAGAATATTCTCTAAAATGGAGGGGTTGTATAACATATCCCCCAGGAATTCTTTTATATCATTTGATCCATAGGGGTATGTTTCAAAGAGTCCTCTCAGTACAGTGGCCCAACACAATTTTGAATTTTTTTTAAAGTAATTAATTTACTTATTTTTTTTGTTTTTTGTTTTTTTTTGTTTTTAAAATATTATTTTATTCTTCCAAATCCCCAAATGATGCAGATGCCATAAATCAGTTTATCTCAGTATGATAAAATTATGCCAATTATTTTTCTCATATTGAAATTTTTGGAAAGGAATGGGCAACTTTTTTCTATCAGTTTAAAAAATCAGGATGAAAATTGAGCAAAAAAAAAATCAAGAAATGGTTACAGGACAAAATACACTCAAGAAAGGATTAAAAAGAAAAAGAAAGGATTAGTATGTGTATAACAGGAAAAAGAATTATACTTTTCACCTCATCAGGAATTAGTTGTTTTTAAATTCTTCCATAAAAGATGATCCTCTCACTTTTTTTTTTTAATTTTTTATTGTTGGCTGTTCAAAACCTTACATAGTTCTTGATATATCATATTTCACAATTTGATTCAAGTGGGTTATGAGCTCCCATTTTTACCCCATATACAGATTGCAGAATCACATCAGTTACACATCCATTGATTTACATATTGCCATACTAGTGTCTGTTGTATTCTGCTGCCTTTCCTATCCTCTACTATCCCCCCTCATTAATTTACTTATAGATTATATTTAAAAGGTCCGGTGAACACAGCTGACATTTAGCAGTTGGCTAATCTACTACTGTCTCACTAATGCATTAGCCAGTCTGGTTTGTAATTTTTTCTTCTAGTCCTTATAGAGTAAGTGCTGCTTTAAGCTGGGAATATAGCTCAGTCAGTAGAGTGCTTGTCTCACGTGCACAAGGCCCTGGGTTCAAACCCCAGCACCACTAAAAAAAAAAAAAACAACAACAAGAGTGAGTACTGCTTTTATTGTGTGAACTTGGGATTAGAGAGCAGAAACCCTCTCTAAGCCAAATTCAACTTTCTCCCTTATAACAGATTAGTGATGAAGTCTTGAAGAGCTCACCATCATTTGCAATGAACAGGAAAATAGAGGAAATTAACAGTGGGCTTCGGCTTGTTGAAAATATGTTGCAGCAGAAGAACGAAAACATTGAGAAAGCTCAAGAAATTCAAAAGGTAACATCCTCCTCAGCTCACTTCAGCATTAGGTATTTCTGACAAATAACCCCACCCCCCACCCCCACCCCCAATTCAATCCATCCCAAGGTGAATTCTTTGGATGAATTAGAAGCACCAAGGTCCTACACCAAATCCAGAGGTGCATCCTTGATTAGAGACCACCTAGGGGGTTGGTAGGAAATTATTCTTGGTTTTTCCAAGGTGGGCACCTATCTCAGCTCTTGGGAGAATCTGACTGTGCTATCATTTCCACAAGTGAATGGCAGTAAGGATCTTGGGAAGATTGATGTAAAAAAACTAGGATATCAAAAATATTAATGGCTTTTCTTTAGATTGCCCAGTTGGGGAGGGAAAGGAAAATAAAAAAAATCCGAATTTGTTTCCCTTGTAAAATATCTTAGGAAATAAAATCTTAAGTAAAACAGACATAATATTCTACCTCTGAACTCCCAAGTAAATGCCTATATGTATATTCTTATTGTAATCTACATTTTTAGGAAATATTTTAATATAATTGGACTTTAAAAACTATGTAAGAATGTGGCTCATTAGGTATGTCATTAGGTACAATTTTGGCTCTTAAGCAGAGGAACCTAATTTAACAAGTTAGATTTTCCCATTTCTCAAAATTGTTTTTTTAGAGTTAAAAGCAGTTACTACTATTGCACGCAGCTGGGACTTCCTTTCACTTCATTAATTCCAAGTCAAGAGACAGTTTTTTGTTTTCGTTTATTATCATTATTATTATTATTATTATTATTTTTTTTTTTTAGTTACAGATGGACATAATACCTTTTTATTTTTTTATTTTTTATGTGGTGCTAAGGATCAAACCCAGTGCCTCACAGATGTTAGGTGAGCACTCTACCACTGAGCCACAACCCCAGCCCCTCAAGAGGCAGTTTTTGTTGTTTGTTTTTAATTTTATTTTGGCACTTGATAAAATTGTCTCTAAATGTATTGCACATATATTCTGGTCTAAATAGCCTGTTTATTTATTTTATTTATTGCTGAGATGATGAGGTCTTTCTGTATTACCTGGGCTAGGCTTCAACTCCTGTGCTCAAATGGTTCTCCTGCCTCAGTCTCCCAGTTGGCTGGGACTGTGGCACACACCACCACACCCATTTTAAATATCCCTTTTTAAACATAATGCTTACCTCATCACTCTTGAAAGGTTAGGGCTCTATTGTCCTTATTTGCTGTCACTCATCCCTGGAAAATATCAAGGTCTTTCTGTCCCTTGCAGATAATTTGTACTAGAATGAATGAAGTTACAGTTAGGTTAGTGCAGAAAGACAGTGAATGTGAATCTAAGTTAATAAGTAGGCCTGGGATGTTTTTTGATAGCATTTCCAAATGCCTGTGAACACTAGGGTTTACTACCATCTAACATGGCAGTCTTCATTCAAACTGACTTAAAAATGTCCTTCTCCAGAAACTGTGGGACAAGCTGGATCTCTGGCATTCCAAGCTAAACGAGCTGGATTCTGAAGTTCAGGACATCGTTGAACAGAACCCAGGACAGGCTCAAGAATGGATGGATAAGTTGATGATTCCTTTCCAGAAGTACCAGCAAGTCTCACAGAGAGCAGAAACCAGAACCTCACAGTTAAATAAGGTGGGGGTGTAACACATGCTAGCCTTACAGCACGTGGAAGTCCTGAGATAGGTTTAAAACAAATCAAAACAAAAAATGTTCAGAGGCAGCTGAACACAAATTGCCACTTATAGGAGCTGAAACTAGAGCTACACGGTAGGCTCCCGTGGGCTGGGGCAGCTGAAGTTGGCTTGGGCTGATACAACCAAGAATCCAAAAGTTAGCCAACCACAGGAGTCAAGGAAGTGCTGGGGCCCAATAGGTAGAGGAAGACCAATGATGGAAATTCAGGGCAGAGAGTCTCCAGAATCCAGGGAGGGAGCCAGCAATGGAAAGGACTGCCATTTAGGAACAAGATCGCTCTCTACACCATTCTAAATGGTGGCCATGGTTTGGTGAGTTGTGAGTGTAGCCTGGCAAAGATAGGATCCTAGTCTAACAAGAATATAATGGGCTGGTGCAGTGGCACACGCCTGTAATCCCAGTGGCTCACGAGTTCAAAGCCAGCCTCAGCAATTTAGCAAGGCCCTAAGCAACTCAGTGAGACCCTGTTTCTAAATAAAATACAAAAGGACGAAGAGCATGAGAAGAAGATTAACATTAAACAGAGATGAGAGGTGGGAGGGAAAGGGAGAGAAAAGGGAAATTGCATGGAAATGGAAGGAGACCCTCAGGGTTATACAAAAGAACATACAAGAGGGAATGAGGGGAAAGGGAAAAATAATACAAGGGGGAGAAATGAAGGTCAATAGGGGGGGTAGAGAGAGAAGAAGGGTGGGGAGGGGAGGGGAGGGAGGAGGGGGGATAGTAGAGGATAGGAAAGGCAGCAGAACACAACAGACACTAGTATGGCAATATGTAAATCAATGGATGTGTAATTGATGTGATTCTGCAATCTGTATATGGGCTAAAAATGGGAGTTCATAACTCACTTGAAGCAAAGTGTGAAAGATGATATATCAAGAACTATGTAATGTTTTGAACAACCAACAATAAAAAAAAAAAAAAAAGAAAAAAAAAAAAAAAAAAAAAAAGAACTAGGGATGTGGCTCGGTGGTTAAGCACCCCTGAGTTCCTTCCCTGATACAAAATATATATATATAATGGGACAAAATGAGAATTAATGGGGCATTATAGGGAAAGACCCTGAACAAGAGGAAGTATTAGCCAGTTTTCAGAAAGAAGAATAAATGGGAATCAGGCTAGCTGCAAGGCAGACTTGGAACCCTTGCTGAAGCCCACAGCATCAGGGTGGAACTTCTTAAGTTCTTTCCACCATAGTCAGAATCAGTCTGAAAAGTTGGGAGGGTTTTCACCTGGAGTGCTGTCTTCAGTGTTGTCAGCCATGGGGCCTGAAAGGCCCAACACATCACTGACTAATCTCAAGTGACTCTCCATTCAGGAACCGTCCAACCCCAGTGACCAGCATCTGACTAAATGTGGTCCCACATTTCTTTCTCAGGCCACAATTAAGATGGAGGAGTATAGTGATCTTTTGAAGAACACACAGGCTTGGATAGAAAATACCAGTCGTTTGCTGGCCAATCCTGCTCGCTATGACTCTTCAAGAACCCTGAGTCACCATGCCAGCACCCTGCAGGTAAGTGTTTTCTGTTAGTGAGAGAATCTCTACAAGTGTCACTGGGTTAGCCAATCAGTGTCATCTTTTTTTTCTTCTTCTTACCTGAAAAATCACCTTTCTTGTTGTTTTAGTCAAGCTTTTTTGCTGCTGTGACTAAAGGACCCGATTAGCACAATTATAGAGGAGGAAGAGTTTATTTGAGGGCTCATGGTTTCAGAGGTCTTAGTCCATAGAAGGCTGGCTCCATTTCTCAGGGCTCCAGGTGACATAGGACATCATGGTGGAAGAGTGTGACAGAGGGAAGCAGCTCACATCATGGTGATCAAGAAGCAGAGAGAAAGACTCTACTCTGGAGATATAAAATATATACTCTGTAGCCCAATAATAAACCCAAATAAACCACTTTCTCCAGCCACATGCACCTGCTTCCAGTTACCACTGAGTTAATCCCCTCAGGAATGAATTCACTGATTAGGTTAAGGCTATGATCTAATCATTTCTCCTCCAAACCTTGCATTGTCTCACATGTGAGCTTTTGGGGACACCACATCGAAACCATAACACTTATCATCATACTAAGAGGCAGAAGGAAGCTTGAGATATTGGCAGACACTAGAAAGGAATTTTGGAGATCAGGATCTGGTTCTCTTTTTCCTACTCTATGACTTTTTGGATAATTTTAGCATTTATCTTCCACGGGCCTCAGTGTTCCCCATCCGTGAAGTAAGAAGTTTGCATTGGGTAGTGTTGATAGTTTTGGTTCATGAAATTCTAAGATGGCCCCCCAATATTCTCATTCCTTGGTGTGTATGACCTTTATAATCCACCCACCCCCCCTTGAGTACAGGCAAGACTCTGAACAGGATAGAATAGTCACATTGATTAGGTTATGTTCTGTGACTGTGGCAATGGGATAGTCACTGTTGTGAATACATACATGATCAATCGTGTCTCTTGATTACAAGATTCCCTAGTGGCAAACCATACAGAGATTCTCCTGCTGGCCTTAAGAAGTAAGAACCATGTGATTGGAATTCAAGGGTGCCTTTAGAAGCTGAGAGCCACTTTCAGCCATTAGCCAGCAAGAAAACAGGGACCTCAGTCCTACAACTGAATTCTGTGAACAACCTGAATGTTTGCAACCTGATGGCCTCCTGAACACAGGACCCACTCACAGTATACCTTAACTCCTGACCCATGGAACACGTCACATAATAAATTTGTTTGAAGCAGTCAGATTTGTAGTAATCGTTACATAGCAGTAGAAAGCCAATCCATGGTTCCTTCCAGTCCTGACATCCCAGGATTCATTCCTGGCACTGCACAGGTCGCCTATGTCTCCATGTCAGCTTATAGAGACAAAGAGAGGGAAGTATTCTCCTAGGCAGGGCCATGACTTGCAGGGGTGGTCCAGATGCTGAGCACTGATGGTTTTGGTCCACGAAATTCTATTTGTGAAGGAATATTTTTCTTCTCTCATTCAGCCACCGGAAAGGATCCCTTAGGAAATGTTCTGTAATAGTTTTTACAGAACTCACACCTCCAAGATGATCTGTGTCCTCTTTATATCTTTAGAACAGCACAGCATGTTCCGCAGTGGGTGGCTGACTTCCTGCCTCCCTGCCTCCCTGATGTTTGAGATTTGGTGGCACATTTTTGTCCTGTGGTAACAGTTGTCAAGACAATGCATTTTTACCCATTTATCTCTTTTCTTCTGCATTGCTTCTGATCGCCTTTGTCCCTCACTGCCACCACACATTCCTTAGATTGATTTTCCACATCCCTAGAGCATGCCATCTTTTTATTTTTAATCACTTTTTTAATTTTTTTTTTTTAGTTGTCAATAGACCTTTGTTTTGTTTATTTGTTTGTAGTGCTGAGAATCAAACCCGGTGGCTTGCACATGCTAGGCAAGTGCTCTACCACTGAGCCACAACCCCAGCCCTTTAATCACTTTTATGATTCACCATTTTGGAAGAGTCTGCCAAGACAGGAGAGAGAAATAATGCTTTTTCCTCAAATGTTTTTGATGAGTTAAAAATTAAAAACTGTAACCACTCAGGCAAGAACCGTTGGCTTTTGCTGCCTTCTCCTGAAACAAATATGCAGCTGTAAAAGTGTCTTTACTGTTCAGGATACTGAAATTGGTGGACTTTGTTGATAAGCTAGAAATGAGCAGAGGGAATAGGTCAGGGAAGAAAGAAGTTTATTTTCTCCAGAATGGATCTAATAAATCCCCCAATGGGAAGTAAGTCCCCGAGAGCTTACTTCTAGTCCTCTGTGGAAAATCCCATTTTGTCCTCATAATGGAAATAGTTGTTTCTACTTTTAAGATATTCTTTTCCATTTTTTATATTACCAGGTCTTACTTTTTAAAGTGACTCTTAAAAATCTCAACTGAGGTTTAAAAAAAGTTTTTGTTTTAATTGCATATAACTTTTTGCCTGGACTACATTTGTTAAAATACATTTGTATGATCTAAAGCTAATTTCACAATTAGCGCTATTGTAATTAAGAATCATCAAAACAAATGATCATTGTAAAAATAGTAAACTAGCTTGTTTTTAAATCAACTTCATTGAGGTATAATTTTACATGTACCAAATACACCTAACTTAATTGTGCAGCTGTATAACCACCAACAACAACAAATTGAAGAACATTTCCATCACCCCAGAAAGTCCCCTTGTGCCTCTCTGTACTCTGTGTCTGTCTCTTTTTGCTCATCCTCTTATCTAGGCAACCTTTCCCTCCCTCGTTGCTTGCTATTACTAGAGTTCTGTCCTTTCTGGACTGTCATGTAAATGGAACTGCATAGTTTATTATGTCTGACTTCTTTCACTTAACATCTATCCAGAGTTCATTATTTTAATTGCTGTGTTCCATTTAGGGAAGTGAATGAATCATCTGCCATACACCAGTGAGTAGGGTTTGGGTCGTTCCTGATTCTGAGCTATGTGTTAGCAATGTAACACCCCTGATTGGCAGCTTGAAACACCATGTTGTTATTATCTCACTGTTTCTGTGGGTCTAGAATCCAGGCTCAGCTTAGGGGAGTGTGTCTGGCACAAAGTCTCTCATGAATTCAGTCATGGTATCAACAGAGGCTTTGGGCTCCTCTGAAGTCTTGGTTTGTGAGGGAACGAGAGACAGGATCCACTTCCACATGCATTCACACACAACAGGCCACGAAAGATCCACATCCGTACACAGGGACACGGCCTCTTCACAAGGCCACCTCATAGCATGGCAGCTGGCTTCCCCCAGTGTAAACAAGAGAAGGTAACTCCTTAGTCAGAAGCTGTAGTCTTCTTGTGACCTAATCTGGGAAGTGGCATCTTATTACTTCAGTCATATTTCATTAGAGTAAATCATGAATCCAGGGAACTGATTATACAGGCATGAGTACTGTGAAGCGAGGATCGTGGGCGCCATATTGAAGGCTGCTTGCCACAGGCCATTATGAGCAAAGCTGCTGTGAAGGTATTTCTGTACAAATCTTGATGTGGACATATATTTTTAATTTCATTTCAATGAATAAATATCTAAGAGTATGATTGCTGGCTTTTATGGTAAATGTTCAACTAAATGAAAAACTGCCAAGTTGTTTTCTGAGATGGTGGTATAACTTTTTGACTCCCCTCCATCTTTTTGTTAGCACTTGGTATTATCTTTTAAATTTTGGCCATTCTAGTGATATAAGGCAGTATTCTGGTTTAATTGGCATTTCTCTAATGACTCATGTTTTTAGCATTTATTCATGTCCTTGTCATTTATATACTTCCTTTGTGAAATGTCTGTTCATTTCCCACCCCCACCCCCAATTTTAAATTGGATTGTTACCTTATTAAGTTGTAGGAGTTATTTATAAAACATTCTAAAAATGATTTCTGTATCATATGATATGTGATTTACACATATTTTCCCCAGTTTGTGAACTGAACAGAGGGAATAGGGACAAGGGAAGAAAGGAGTTTATTTTATTGTCTTTCCATTCTTTTATCACAGAAGTTACCAATTTGATAAAGTCTAATTTAGCAATATTTTCTTTTATAGATTATTCTTTTGTGCTATATCTAAGAAATCTTTACCTAATCCAAGATCACAAGCTATCCTCCTATGTTATTTTCCAGAAAATTGATAGTATTAACTCTTACTTTTAGGTCTGTGATCTACTTAATGTTAATTGTTATATACAGGTGAATCAAGGAAAACAGTGTCAAAGGTCAAGGTTCATCTTTTTCCCTAAGGATATCTTATTGTTCCAACACCATTTATTAAAAGGACTCTCAACTTTGAATTATTTTGGTACCTTCTTGAAAATCTGTTAACCTCATACATATGGTTCTATTTCTAGGTTTTCTCTTCTGTTTCATTGATCTGCTCAGTTCTTTTACCATTGTAACAGTCCTAATTACTATAGCTTCATAGTAAATCTTGAAATCAAGTATCATAAATTCTATAACTTTTTCCAATTTGTTTTGGTTAATCTTATTCTTTTGCATTTCCATATAAATCTTAGAATCAGCTTGTCAATGTCTATTTAGAGGTCTGTTGGAATTTTGAGTGGGATTACATTAAATCTGTTGATCAATTTGGGTAGAATTTATGTCTTAGCCATATTGACTGTTCAATCTAGGAACATGTATATCTCTTCATTTATTTTAGTCTTTTACTTCTTGCAGCAATGTTTTGTAGTTGTCAATGTACTGGTTTCTTGTATGTGTAAAGTTAAATTTAAGTATTTCATGGTTTTTAATGTTATTGTATTATTGGTCAAAGGCATTGGTTTTAAGTTTTGTTTCTCTTAACTAGGATTTGAATAAGATCAATAGAAAATTCTGAATAATCTGATTAATTTTTGAGACTTATAGTTAGATTTCTACCTGAATAAGTAAATATTCTTTCTCGTATCACTTAGATTTTTATGGAATTACCTGAAGACTACATTAGCAGGCTGAACATTTTGAGATATTTTGAAATCTTAAGTGTGCAGTGGTAGAGCACTTGCCTAGCATGCATAAGGCCCTGGGTTTGATCCTCGGCATCACAAAAACAAACAAAAAGGAAATATTGAGTTTGAAAGTTAGTACATGTTTTAAAGAAACCTATGAATAATTAATGACACTCTTCTCACCTCTGTCACTCAGGAAATTCCAAGGATTTTAGAAACTCTCTGCTAGGAACTCAGGATGAAGGTCAAATAAATATAATTCTTGTTATAAGTAGAGCATCCCTAACCTGAAAATCTGAAATCTAAAATTGCTCCAGAATCTGAAATATATGATGGGTCTTAATCAAAATGCAGACACACTAAAAATAGTGTGTAAAATTACCTTCTGGATATGTATATATCCTGAAGGGTGTATACATTGTGTAAGTGAATTTTGTGTTTAGACTGGAGTCCCATCCTTAAGACATTTTATTATGTATATGCATATGTTTTAAAATCTGAAAAAAAAATTCTGAAAACCAAAACACTTTAGGTCCCAAGCATTTTGGATAAGGAATACAAAACTTGGATGGCACCATATCATAGCACACACTCTATAAAGTCATCCCTGGCCATTGGCAATAGGGAGCATTCAGTGTTTTCACTATGGAAATGGAAAGGACCAGGAGTTTGAAACACTGACAAATTTTAATTTTCTCTGATTTAAATTTTAATCAACTTGTTTTTCTCTTTTCTTTTTTTCTCTATCTAGAGGGCTTTGGAAGATTCTGAGCAGAAGCACAATCTTTTACATTCAGTTTTCACAGATCTAGAGGATTTGTCAGACATTTTCGAAACAGATGACTTAGTACAGTCCGTACAAGACCTAAGCAGTCAAGTAGTAGATCTACAGCAACAAATAATGGAAAGCCTTCCCCACATTCAGCGGATGGCAGATGTAAGTTGACACCCTAAAGATGTGACTTCCTGTTTTTGGTTTGTATTTCATCTGGCAAATTTGTTGTACTACTAATCATGTCTTAGTTATAGAAACCCACAATGAACTGGTAAAATTTTCTCTTATGCTCTTTTTACTTTACTTTGAAACCTTGAGTGCAACCATAACAGAAAAGCATATCCCCATTCTTAATCCAGAATTATTCTATCTAAAGAGTGAAGGATTCTGATCAGATAAGCTCATTGTTTTCTCTTTGTCCAAATGGGCTATTGTTGATTTTTAAAGCACTAAGAAAAGAATGGGTTTGCAGGTGCTTGGTATATAGCTCAGTGGTAGAGTGCTTGCCTAACATGCATAAGGCGCTGGAGAACCACAAAAATGTTAATGAATTAATTAGTTAATTAATTAAAATACCCATATGGAAAGAAGGAATTAAAACAGGCAGCCTTCCAAGACTTCTTTCACCAATAGCAAACATTTGTTGAGAGGTTGCTATATCAGCCACTGAATTGTTCCTTTTTCTTTTTTTTCTTTCTTTTTAATATATTTTTTTAGTTGTTGATAGACGGACCTTTATTTTATTCATTTATTTATATGCAGTGTTGAGAATTGAATCCAGTACCTCACACATGCTAGGCAAATGCTCTACCATTGAGCTGTAACCCCAGCCCTTTTTTTTTTCTTTTTTATGTATTTGTTTATGTGGTGCTGGGGATCCAACCCAGGGCCTCGTGCATGCAGGTGCTCTACAACTGAGCTACACACACCATCATAGAATTTTTAAGTAATTTTGAAAATACATGAGGCATTTACTTAAAGTCACCTGATAAAGGCCTTTATAGTTAGTTCTGTTATTTACCTTGCATTTCTCTGTGTCAGTCCATACTCCTGTAACTTCTGGGAATAGTAGCTGTTGAAGTAAATTCTTGGTTACTGAAACCTAATCCAAAGTTTTAGAGTGCATCTGCAACTTCTGATAGAAATTACCATGGAATACATAGAAAAATTTTATGTACCTTCTCAAACAGTAGGTACAGAAAATTATTTCAGTGTACTTTAACATTTTCTCATAATTTGGGGGGACTACTATAGACAGTCACTGTACTTTCTGTCTGTCTGCTTCATGCTAATGAAGGTCTGTTTTACCCTATGTTGAGTGATTCCAAACTGCTAGAATTGGAAACCGTTAGGCTATTTTTATGGGATTTTAAAAATCTCCATTATTAACCATACCATCTTACTGCTATAGGGATCTGTATTGATCTCCAAAGTCAGTTTGAGGGGTCTTGTACAGTGATATGCATTTCGTATCTAGATTTTATAGCGCATATTTTAACTTATTTTTGTAGCATTTAAGGTTCTCGGCCAGGTTCTGGACGTTGACACTAACTAGAGAAATAACCACTGGACAAATGATCTATTATTTAAATAAATCTGAGTAGATTATAAAGTCATTTATAATATTGCTTGGCAATATTTTATCAAAAGGGTGGGGGTTGTGACTCAGTGGTAGAGGGCTTGCCTAGCACATGTGAGGCACTGGGTTCAATCCTTAGCACCACATAATAAATAAAGTAATAGAGTAATAAAAAATGTTTTAAAAAATATTTTATCAAGGGTTGATTTAAAAAAATCTGGTCAGCTTTCTAATCTTTGTGTGTAGTTTTTCAAGGGTAATTTTATCATTTTACTTAAAGTGGTGGAAATTTTTAAAATATCAGACCCACCTATTTTCAAGTGTTTAAACAGTTCCAAAGATAAAGTTAAAGAGTCTGTAGATAACAAGAGTTTTTTTAAAAAATGGTTTGGATGCATATTACCTTTGTTCTCATGAGAAAACGAAAATTAGCTCTATGATTATTTTAATTCAATATCAAGGTGTAGGGCAATGCTCTGTAGTGGAATATGCTATTAGTAAAATGACATTTTTATTGAAAGTAGTGAATATTATCTTTGTAGCACTTGGCTAGTTTTTAAGAGATATAAGTAGCAAATTCTTTGGCTAAGTGTAAAATAGAATTAATGGCAATACATTGTGTTTTATATATTATTAGTTTACAGCATATACTGCATAAGTTGGTTCTGTTTCTGAAATTCTAGGATGTGGTTGCTATTGAATCCGAAGTAAAATCAATGGAGAAAAAAGTTTCCAAAATCAGAACTATCCTGTTATCAAAAGAAATATTTGATTTTTCACCTGAAGAACATCTTAAGCATGGAGAGGTAAGCATAGATCATTATAAAAAGTATTCTCATAATACCTGCTATGTCTGTTTAAAAATATGTAATAATGTGATTTGAACCAAGTATTTGTCTTGTTTTGTTTTGTTTTGTCTTATGATCCTGGTAATTGAACTCAGGGCCTCCTGATGCCTTGGACAGTACTCTAACACTAAGCTAAACCCCTAGCCCCCAAAGTGTTCATCTTGCTAGAATAATAGCAAAAATAAGGTTTGGAAATAGATATGAATGAATATAAATGCTTTAAATTATACTCATAATGCTACCTGTGTAAAGATAATTATTGTATAGGTAAGTTTGCCTTCAAGTCTAAAGAACTTGAGCACCTAAGCCAGGCTCAAATGGGTTCTAGCACTATAACACTGCTTCCTTAGCTGCGTGAACTTGAGTGTGTGTGTACCTACCTTGTCATATCTGTGCACTAGGATTGAAGTCATTACATTCTAGTTACAGTGCATATGGAGCTCCTAGCACAGGAACTGAGACAGACTGATTCCTCCTTAGCCTGATGATCAAAAACTTGTGTTTTGGGATCAGGCAGGCCTGGGTATTAATCCCACCCCTGCCTCTTACAATCTCACCTTATTTGAATCTTCTAACTTCCAGACACCTCTGTAATGGAGGTTAGGATTCTTTCCCAAGAGGATTGTGAAGATTAAATGAAGAAGTATTTAGTCAAGTGATTAATTTCTCCTAATTTACTAGTTAGGAGCCAGGTATGGTGGTACATGCTGTGATCCAGCTACTCAGGAGGCTGAGGCAGAAAGATCTCAAGTTCAAGGCCAGCCTGGGCAACTTTGTGAGACTCTGTCTCCAAATAAAATATAAAGGCCTGTATATGTAGCTCAGTGATAGGATGCTTACCTAGTATATGTGAGGCACTGGGATTCAGTTCCCCTGCAAGTTACCTAGGTAGATATGTAGGTAGGTAGGCAGATTGATCCAGATTCTATGGATCAGAAATTGATTAAAGCCAAATATAATTATACTCCTGGGAATTAAAAATTTTCTGGACAATTTTGTTCAATTTAATAAGCATTTTTGAGAGCTATGTAGGAAGCTCTGTGCAGTTGCTCTGAAGGTAAAATACAGAATTTGCCCTTTGATAGCCCACTGCTTAGTGATAATATGCAGGGCTAAACAACAATTTCACACAGAGAGGGGAGGGAGAGAAGAAAGCAAAGGGCCGTCCAAGTAAACAAGTAAATACTGGCAAATTGCACTTAGCCCAGGCATTCTTTCCTGAGACCCTTAACTCTCACATCCCAAGTGATGCAATGGTTCTTTTCAATCTGAGTTAAGGAAATGTTTTAAATATTGAAACTGTAGAGACTAAAGTATTCAGTATTTTAATTTTGAATAATTAAACTCAGCAGTGGTCTTTTTCTCCATTTATGTACCATGCTTTTCTTGTGTTATTAAGGTCATACTTGAAAATATACGCCCCATGAAGAAAACCATTGCTGAGATAGTGTCTTACCAAGTGGAACTGAGGCTACCCCAGGCAGGAACAAAACCTCTGCCTGTGTTTCAGCGGACAAATCAGCTTTTGCAAGCTGTAAAACTATTGGAAAACGTGACTCAGGAACAAAATGAGTTATTAAAGGTGAGCAGTTTACAATGGCAACCAATCTATTGGATAAAAATGTTCAGCAAAAGCTGGTTTTGTTCTCAATTTTAATTGAAAATAATTATGATCAAGAAGGTGGCATTTGATAGAAGAGCTTAATTTCTTGCCCAGATGGGGCTAAGGTTGTTTTCCTTCATTCTTGCCCTTACTCTGGTTGAAGACATTAAAGCATAGTCCGGGTCTATTTAATTCCATTCCACACCTGTTAAAAACCTATGTTGGTAAATGCTGTGGGAAGAGATTTGAACCTAAACCAGGCATTTGCAGTCTCTGGAAGCCAACAGGTCTGTCTGTATCCATCTTGCTCATTTCTAGCAATCAGCTCATCTTATTATCTTATTACCCAGCGTGTGAGTAGATAGAGGGTAGGCACTTTACAGTTTTCATGGAGTCTGGTGTCAGGGTGTTAAGTGATTTGCTGAGCAGCTACAGAGTTAACCTGCATAGAGGTTAATTTGTGTACAAATATAACACAAGTTTGAGTTTCTGGACCCTTGGTTTCATTTTTCACTATTAAGGGTCTCTTCCTTCTAGCTGATAATATCTTTCATCCTCTCTCCAGAGAATGTTTTTCTCCCACTTAAATTTTGTTAGATCACCATTCTCAAGACAGGAATCATCATTGGTCAGAAATGACCTTTTTTCTTTAGCATGTATTCCTAGATCAACAACCACTTTCTTTGCTGAAAGATCTTGAATTCTACAGATCCTCTTAGTAGATATCTGCATCCTACCTTTGACCATCACAATAGCTTGTTCCTTCTTAAGTTTCATGTGCCTGTGGCTGCCACTCGATCATCCTAAGGTTTCATCCTGTATTCCCTGGTTTGAGTCTTACCTCACACAGTCCCTCTTGGCCTGGCTAGTGATCTGCTGGTGTCATTTTCTAACACTCACAGAGAGAAAAAAGACATAGCACTCAATGTTCTATTTTTTTAATAATGTAAGAGAAGAAAAGAACATCAAACTTGATGTAGTGTTTTTAATCTTTTGGTGCTTTATTGGTCTCTTGGACAGGAAAAGAAAATAACAATTCTTAACTATGCTTCCTCACAAGATGAAAAGGGGATGATGGAAGATGCTATTTATTTATTATTTTTATTTATTTATTTTTTTGCCAAGTTCGGTATCCAACTATGCTGCTAAAATTTTCCATCTTATTGTGTTGGTGGAAATCAAATGTCCCCTCCTATCTTTCAAAGCTAAGTAAGCTAGTGAAAATGAAAACCATTAGAATATAAGACATTTCCTTTAATTCTACTATAGATATTACAAGTGCCTTCCTTGTGGAAAATAAGTCAAATTGCTTTTGGGGAGAGTAATGAGATGTAGTTCACTGTTGAAGACTGGGAACAGGTGTGTGCAGTGAACGTAGTTATTCATTTCCAGCCTGCAGCTAAAATTATGGTTAAATATTAAAGAAAATACAAGGAAGCATTATATGTTGGCCAGAAACTTCATAGTTTCAAAAGATATTCTGCTTCACAACGAAGCATACCAAAGAAGTATCTAGACTTGGTTTTTGAAGTCCATTTATCTTTCATCGTTCTTGAATCATACCATTTCGCTCACAAATAGGTCTGAGCTCTGTTCCCTTAACATCAGGTTCCATGTGCTGTTCTGGTGAGTTTTACAAATTCAGACTGCTCTTGAACCTTCAGCTTTTTACTTACAAAATGCACTTCCTTGCTCCTAAGGTGTACTGGGGAGGATAGGTCTGAACCAGGAAAATTCATCGTCATCACTCCAATCTCATGCCCTGTTCATTCTGAATCAGTAATGTCAGCGTTCTTTTGGAAAGCTCCATGTGGATTGTGTATTAAAATGGTGAATATGATATAGCAGTAATGTCATAAATCTTAGCAACTTTATGTTAATATGCCATAAAAGGCTTCCCAGAGTAAGCCCACTAGATTGGAAATACTTTGGAGAAAAGGTGTGTCTACTTAGATTTGTACTCTAAGCACTGCCCAAGGTGACCTGACACCTAGTAGAGCAGGAAGGTCAGGCCAGTTTTGCAAACGTTCTTAATATTTAGAATGCAGATGATATTTAGGATATATCTACAATATATTTAGAATATAAATATAAAATATTCTGTATTTCTTGTTGAAATCTGTATAAGTGCATATTTTCTGCATTTGATTGGAACTTATCGTGGGGATTGATAATGAAAATAGCCCATTAATCTAGTCCTTAGATATGACAACAGTTTTTCTTTTTTGGGGGGGGGGTTATTTTGTAGGTAGTCATAAGACAGACTAATGAATGCAATGAAGAAATAGAAAGTTTGAAACAGATCTTAAATAATTATTCAACGGAGTTCTCCCTTGAACAAATTTCACCAGACCAAGCTGTTGACTTTCCAGAAGTACAGGTATGTTTCTTTCATTCATTTATTCATCAATTCATTCAGTAGTAATAAGTAGTGTTTAAGCCCTTGGTATTTAGTAGCCTTTGTAGTGCTACAGTATTATGTCTGACTTCTTTTTTCCAATTAAAGCTATTTATTGTGTGCCTTTACTTTCCATTCCTGTTTCATAAAATAGAGGATTGTATAATGTCATTATTGAAGCATGATAAAATCGTAGGCTGGGCAGTTCTAGCCCCAGAAACTGGACTGGAGCTTCCACATCTCTTCCTTAATGGGGAGCTTTTCAAGTGCTCACAGCCTCAACATGGTATATTTTGATCTGCATTTGCTCTGATCCCAAAGAGACTCGTGTGGCATTGGTTATTTGGACAACCTGGCTCTCTGACTAGTTTTTTGGGATGGTAGTTAGGCAGTGTGGGCAGGCTGGGCTTTAGAGGTAATAAAACTCTGGACACCATTATAATGAAGGATTTCATATGCCAGGCTGTATTTCCATTTGCCATAATTAATAATGTCCAGAGCACACAGTTACAGTGGTTTGCCTGTCAATCCTCCACTGTTTCAGTCTTGATTTTTAAGTCAGTACTTCTGTATTTAAAAACATGATTATATACCAAGGATTCTATAGAGCTGTGTTTTTTGTCCTGTGATCCAATTGATGCAGGCAGGTAGTTAATGTGGCACTACAAAGCAAGGTTATACCATTTACTAGGTGCGAGACAGAAGCAAGTTACTTAACATGCAAGGTAAAGTACAGAGAGGTGACATAGTCATTAGTGACATAGTCAAGGTGACATAGTCATTAAGGGGTGGAACCAATGACACAGACTTAGTGTTAAAGATTCAATACTGTGAAAATGTCAAGTTCTGTGTTCATGAGAAAATTTGAGGACTACAAATAGCTTTTGTTTGTATATCTGAGGACATAGGGATTGAAACTCAGAAAAGTAAAAATATTTGTTTAGTTTATTTTAAAATAGCAATCATAAACCCATGTTAATAGAAATAACATTTTTATGAATATAATTATGTCACTCAAAACACTATGAAAAGAGTGACTCTGTTTTACATTTTTGTAAATTTCTTTAATGTCTGGCTTAATAGAAGACAGATTCTCATCTACTTCTGTATTCTATTTTGTCAATTTTTTTTTTTTAATAGTACAGGGGTTTGAAGTCAGGGGCACTCACTCACTAAGCTACATCCCCAGCCCTTTTTTTGTATTTTATTTAGAGACAGGGTCTCACTGAGTTGCCTTAGTACCTTGCTAAGTTGCTGAGGCTGGGTCTGAACTCATGATCCTACTGCCTCAGCCTCCTGAGCTGCTGGGATTACAGGTGTGTGCCACCATACCCGGCTATTTTATTAATTTTGTTCAAAGTATATAAAGACAATCCAACCTCTCAAAGACGGTGTACTCGGAAAAGGGAGCAATAACAGCCCTTTTGAATAACTGTGGATATTCTTTGAAACTGCATTAAACCCAACAAATGAAAGTCACTCATAGGCTAGTTATAAATGGGATCTGTAGCCACATTAATGAACTTTCTATATTTTTACATTAAAATCTATTGGTTTTTCTTACACTTTGAATGGATCTTCTACTATGTGTAACTTTGAAATACCATATTTGATCATTTAGAAAATATTATTTCACTAAATGATGTAGATCTTCCAAATATTGACAGTATAGCAAATGCTGTACCACCCAGCTGTACCTCCCAGTCTAAAACTAAATTTTGAACACATGAGAGTTTCCTAAAAAGAGCAGTCTACTTTCTGATCAGTACTCATTGTAGGAGCCCAGATCTTCCAAATGTTAGCAGTGATCAATATAAAACACCTATGTTTTCAGAAGAGGCTTTAAGTATAGCATTTAAGTAAAAGTATAGTTTCTCAGCTATTTTATTTCATGTGACTGGGGCAGGGTGGTAGGTAGTTCAGCTCACAATCAGAACCAAACATTCATACAAATCCTTTCCCTCAACCATCATACTTTGGTAGGTAGCAAAAGTACTTTGGGCATATTTCCTATTTTGTCACCAGAATATTAAAGGTATCTATCTTTATCAAGCATGATCTAAAGTGAGACTGGCACTTTTCTTTTTTTTTTTTTCCCCTACTATAAGTCTACCATAGTGAAGAATTTAATTGATATAGTTGATGTCTGTCTTGATTCATATAAGGTAACAGTAGTTTTACCCACCATTGTTTTGGTGCCATCGGAACAAAAAAATGTGAACACAGCAAAAAGGCAAGTAATTTTAGTAGCATTATGGAAATTATCTCCACCTCAGGCACTGTGATCCCAGAGGTCTGCAGGCGCCACCTGCAACTGGCTACTCAGGGCCCTTTGTGTCTCTACAGTGGGAGAGGTTGAGCACCTCCTGCTCTGTTCCCCAAATGTTATTCTAAAGACTGTCAGAACTTGGGGGTGGGGGGGCACTTGACCTTGGAAGCTTAGTGTTTATTGAAAATAGGACACAATCCACTCCAACCCAGATTTAATTCTGACAGTTATCATTTGCTACTAGCGATAATGGGAACTTTGACTTCAAACAGAATGGGGACATTGATGTAGGAATGTGTGCAATCACACATGAGTCCTGGGGAAGCCCAGCTCTGCTCTGGCACATGCTGCAGCTTTAGAAACATCACCTGCTTCCTCTAGAAGCAGACTCCAGAACTTACTTGTAGGTAGAGACGTGCAACTTTTCCATCTGTAAAAAAATAAAAAAAAATTAATAACCATAAATATCTTTAAGACAATGGAGCTAGATAGATAAGTAATGCATAGAAAAAATAAGGGTTTAAGGAAAATATTAGGAACAATTTTATTTTATATATATTTTTTCTTTTGACAGTGCTGGGGATTGAATCCAGGACCTGGTGCATGCTAAGCAAATGCTCTACCACCCAGATATACCTCCTGCTATAAAACGAATTTTAAACACATGAAAGTTTCCTAAAAAGAACAGGCTACTTTCTGATCAGCACTCATTGCAGGAGTTCAGGCACGGGTTGGATAACTCTTAGGTGCTAGAGAGGAGGTTGTTAGCCTAGACAACATCTGCTATTCCTTCCAAAACTAGGATTCTATAATTAATTCTATAATTCTCATAGACAGATAGTATTTGCATATCTACCATATATAAAAAATTTATTTGCATATACCAACCCAGATGTTAAAAAGCGACAGTATGAAATTTGGACTCATCTCTCCATCATTCCCATAGTAAGTTGTACTGCAAGGTAACTATTACTCCCATTTGATAGTAAGCTTGGATGTGGAAAGAGTAAATGATATAGTAATACTGAAGAAGTTTTCAAAGGCAATAATAAAAGAATGAAACTTCTAAGCCTATTTTCACTTAGCCATTCTCAAATGTTAGTCTGCTTAAGAATCTCTGGGGCAGACATGAGAACATATCTCCTAAAAACATGCATTTGTAATACTTTATGTGACAAAATGGGAAGTAGGCAGACAGCCCTTCTGTGTTAAAGTGCAGACCCTGGGTCCTGGCCTTTTGCATTCTGGGTCCACCAGTCCTGTTGCTAGCCACTAGGGCAGTGGCTCTCCACCCCAGCTGTTCTGCACAGTCACCCATAGAGCCTGTTGCAAGTTTTTATGCTTTGGCTCCACCTCCAGATATTCTGATTTGCAAGGTCTACAGAGGAGCTAAGGTAACCTACCCACATCCTTTGGAAATGCAGCCAGATTGGGAAGGAACTATACTGTACCAGAGAGTGGTTCCTGGCTTTGCCAACCAAACAGCCTAGAACCATTTATCATCTCTTACTGAAGGGAGCTGGCTCCTGTGCACATCCAAAGACTTCAGACTTCTAAACAATGCAGATATTCTTTTTGTACAGGAAGACATCAAAAGTATGGAACAGCAGATTCTGCATTTAAACCAGAAAAAAGAAGACCTATTGGTGGACTTGAAGGCTGCCGTACTAAACCTTCACCAGCATTTGAAGCAAGAACAGCAAGAAGGAGACATGCTGTCAGCCAGAGCATTGGAGGACGGTGGAGCGGCTGAGCTGGATGTGTCTGAGTGGAAGGTAGGAACCCCTTTACGTGAATACTGGTCCCACATTCCACAAGAGTGTTAAATGGGTAATATTTTTCACCTGAACAACTTGTTGTATCTCGGTCTATGGCCCATAGTAAAGGAATTTTTTGAAGTGGAAGTACTTCACTTGAGGTTGTTTACTAATGAACATAAATCCTCAGGGTGTGTTTGTTCTGGGCTCAACCCAGAATTCTTATGCTTGAGTTATTTAAGGATGTGCTTATGAAATTCCACGGGCAGATGGGTAGGGAGCCGTCTTTGAAGTATCATCCTATGGAATAGTCAGCCCATGGTAGACTCAGAAGTGGCCTGGCACCTTCTCTCGGCCCTCTCCAAATCCACATCAGTGAATAACAATCTTCAGTTGTTTGATGAAGGGCCCCAGGAAGCCACGCAAACGAGAGGGAACTGGACTGTGCCAGCCTGTCGGGCTGGATGAGCGGAAAGGTACAGGGCCCAGAGGCTGGGTGGGCATCGTGGATAAAGTAAGTAAAAAATTAGCTCCATAAAAATGCAGCCAGGCCAGGATCCTGGCGATGTTGATGTGCAAGCTGACTGCAGGTGTCCTTGTGCTGTGCCCCTTTCAGCTGGACAGACCAGGCTCCATGTCATTCTTGCCAGCCGTCAAGGAAGAGGCAGAGGAAGGCTCCCTGAAGAGTGAAGTAAGGAAAACGATTTTCTCATGAAAGTTTGTTAGAACCAGATCTCTAAAAAGGTGGTAGAAAAGATCTTAAAAAGAATGTTTATTTCTTTAAAAATATTGATATTGTTAAAGGATGATTGAAGTAGTTCTCATGTTATTAACATTAAACGCATCTCAACCTACTTCACCACGTACAAGGGAGAGAAATGTAATTCAGACGCACTTGTTGGCAGAGGGAGAAGATGAAGTCCTCTCTCATGTCCTGACTTCTGAATAAATTCTCTGAAGTTTTAAGAGTATGCTGTTGGGTTGGCATTCCCATGTGACTTTTACAACTTTATTTTTCCATATTTGAGTTATTTTTTGGGGTCTAAAACAGTGTTGTCAAGGTCATGTGCTATGTCAGTGACGAATACAGCTAATTGTTACTACTTCATTACAACTGGTTGAAAGAGACATTCACACTTGAACTTCTGGACACCAATTTCCATTCCATACTTTAAAAACTAAAGTTATCATGTGTCTTAAGCTAAAAGGTAGAAAATTGCAGCTTCTTACAGTTTCTATCGCTCAGATATGACCACTAGACAGTTTTTAATGCTCGTTTTATAGATTATATTATTATTATTCCAATTATTAGTCCATTGTCATGCAGAACAGATCTCTTGTCCTTTAGTTGTCCCTAGGACTCAGTGTGGCTGAGAGTTAGGATAAAGAAGAATGTAGGTTTACCATGTCCTCTGACCATCGACAGCTTCACAATCTGCTTATGTCCCTTGTGGCAGAGAGAATCAGGAAAATAGAGGCAGTACCAAAGGCCAAAACAGAGGGGACTTCAGACACTTCAGTATGATTTAATTTCAGATAGGTATTTACTTTAGTGTGCTCTCTCTCTCAGGATGTTATGAATGGCTAAATCCATCTAATGCATGTATGCATTATCTCACATACCGTTTTCTTTTTGTGGGAGAACACTTAAAATCTCTCTAAGCAGTTTGCAAGGACACACTATATTGTTATTGGCATACAGTTCATCTCTTAATCTTCTTCCTGTCTAACTGAAATGTTTCATCCTTTGACCAACATCTCCCCAACCCCCTCCATCCCCTCCACCCCAATAAACACCATTCTACTCTCTGTTTCTACAAGTTTAACTTTTTGACACTTCACACATAAGCAAGATTCTACAGTATTTGTCTTTCTGTGCCTGGCTTATTTACTTCATTTAATAAAATATCCCTTTAGTTCCTCCATGTTGTTACAAATGACAGGATTTGCTTCTGTTTATGGCTGAGTAGTATTCTGTCATTCATATATATATATATATATATATATATATATATATATATATATATATATATACACACACACACACACACACACACACACACACTTAGATACATATTACACATTACATTCTTTATCCATTGGTCCATTGATAGACACTCAGGTTGATTCCACATCTTGGCTGTTATGAATAATGCTGTAATAAATACAGAAGTGCAGATATCTCTTCAATGGATTGATTTCACTTCCTTTGGATATATACCCAATAGTAGTATTGCTGGATCATATGGTGGCTTTCTCATTTAATTTTTTGAGGAACCTGTATACTGTTTTCCCTAATAGCTAATTTACTAGCCCTCAACAGTATTTAAGTTTCCTTTCCTCCACATCCTTGCCAACACTTGTTATTTTTCATCATTTTTTTAATAAATGCCATTCTGATAGGTATGAAATGATATCTTCACTGTTTTATTTATTTATTTAGTGGTGCTGGGGATCAAACCCAGAGCTTCATCCATGTTAGACAAGAGCTCTATCACTGAACTGCACCCCCGGCCTCTCATTATAGTTTTAGTTTGCATTTCTCTGATAATTAGTGATTTTAAGCATTTTTATACCTATTGGAATGTTATTTTAAATACAGCATTTAAGATTGCATTTACCAAAACAAATTAAGTACCTAAGTATTGTTTGAAAGATCTCCTTTCTGTGACTTGAGCTTACTCTGACTTTAAAAAAATATTCTTTAGGCTTCAGGAATTTGCAACCACATTTGAAATATGACTTAGTTAGCAAAATAAGTGAATGGAATATAGGAGAAGGTGTGGAATCAAGGCATACAGTCAAAATGCCCAGCAAATTGAACCTTGCATGAGAGAGACAAGGAGGGTGCTGTCTAGGAGAGTAGGGTATCACTTCCTTCTGCTAACCAACCCATCACTGTCTTAGAATGAATATAAGAAAGCGGAGCCGTCTTCGAGGTCTTTGCCTTTACTTTGGAAGCATGACCTGGGCTTGGAGGAAGATGGAGAATCCTCCTCCTCAGCAACCATCATTCCGGTAATCTTGGGCATATCATGTTCAGAGGTGGGGTGTGGGGACAGGGAGCTGTTTTTTGCCCCAATTTGTGTTCCCTTTCCCCTCTTCCTTTGTTCTGCTTTCATTCAGCACCTCCACTTTAAAATACAGACGTGTCCCAAATGAGGAATAAAATAAGGGATAGTAAGTCAAAGAAAAGAAGTTCTTTTTTTTTTTTTTAAGAAAAGTTCTTATTTGAAAGAATGCTTAGAACTGTGCTGCATTTTTTGTCACTGTTGACAAATGAAAATTGCATGTATTTATTGTGGATCGTAGGATGCTTTGAAACATATATACCGTGTGGAATGACTAAATTGAGCTAATTAGCATATGCATTGATTTGCGTAATTATCATTTTATTATTGTGTGTGTGTGCATTAAGAACACTTAAAATCTATTCTTTCTGTATTCTCTAGGTCTATGATACATTGCTATTAACTATAGTCATTTTTTATGGTAATGTCTCTTGAACTTATTCCTCTCACCTAACTGAAATTTTGGATCCTTTGATCAGTGTCTCCCAGTGCTTCCCCACAGTCCCTGGTAACCACAATTCTACCCTCTGCTTCAAGTTTTTTAGATTCTATTTGTAAATGAAATAATGTGATATTTAGCATTCTGTGTCCAGCTTATTGCATTTAACATATTCTTGTTCAGGGCCATCTGTGTCATTGCAAATGGCAGGATTTTTTTTTCATTGTTAAGGGTGAATAGTATTCTGTAATATATACAGACCACATATTCTTTATCCATTCATCCATGATGGAAACTTAAGTTGGTTCCTCATTTTGGCTGTTGTGAATGTTTAAAAAGCTTCTCACCATTACATCTGCACAAATGCAATGCAACTTAGTAAATACCGGCTAATGTTTTGCATTTCTGTTGTTCACTCAACAGATAGTAAGAGAGTACTTTTTCTGAGGAAAAAGTCACTTCAAAATTCACCTAAATCACATTGTTTTGCCAAGGCATTTATCACGCCTCTCTTTTGGGAGTAGTTAAAATGTGTGTGTGTGTCAGGGGAGGAGAGAGGGGTGAGGGTCTTTCCATAATTTCTTTAAAAAAAATAATGTAGGATAAATTAATGCAGTAAGCCTTTTTCTCCTTACAACATTCTGAATCTTCTCTAATCTTTCAAAATAAAAGGTGATATCCTCTCTTTAGAAGACCATCCTCACCTGGCACAGCAGTAATGTCTTTCCTTTGCTTCTGAAGCATGCCTGCTACCGTATCATCATCATCGTGACTCCCACCTCTTCCTCCCACCTCCTGTCCCTCAGCTCCCACACCAACCCTTCATTAGTCATTGGCACCATGCTCTGCTTACACCTGCAACTTCAGTTTCTGCCTCGTGGTGCATTTCTTCCCTCTTAACCCCCTTCCCTCAAACAAACCGATCATCCCAATCTGTCTGCACCTTGAGTGGCTCTTTGCTTGGCATCCCTGGCCTGCCTTTCCTCCATGCTGCCCGAGGTGTCCTCCCCATCCCTAAGACCCATCTCAACTTCTGCCTCCTCCGTGGAACCTCTCGAGATCCTACAGGGGAAATTGCTGGTCCTTTCCCTCTGTTGCCCCTAGCTCTCCCCAGGTGTGGCTTACCACATCCTTAGGCCTATATGTGACACAGTTCTGTTCCAAGAGCAGATGTCCCGTCCATGGCCAACTATGGCACTTGGATTCATGGACTGTTTGAATCCTGCTTCCCACATCAGTTACTGTACTTCCTCGTTCATATCCCACTAAATGTTTGTCCTTGGGGCTCCCTGGGTCCCTTTGAGATCTTTTCTCTGCCTCTGGCTGTGTGTATGCTGTGATTGACTTCCAGAATGCAACTTTAGCCTTTTGTTAGTCCTAATCCTTATTGATCTTGCCAGAGTCCGACGTTATGGGCCACCTCGTCCTCTTGAAGTGTCCTTCTAATTCTTCACTTCCTGTCTCTTCTACCTGTAAACTCTCTGTCCCTTCCTTGCCCCTCTCTTCTATCTGTGATGCTAGGTATTCCCCGGAGGTTCCTCCTCTTCCTTCCCTCTGTTTTGTCTCCTGGTGATTTCATCCCCTGTGCTTGGCATCTCTGTGCCAGTGATTCCCACCTCAAATCGCCCATCATGGCTTTTATCTTAAGGCTGTTCCACATGTCTACCCTCCTGATAGACTTCTCATTTTGGATAAATATTCTCAAATCCATTTGACCAAATGGATTTCAAAGTTTGCTCTTCCTCCTAATTTCTCAGCGCCTGCTAGTGGCACCCACTGTTTTCTCAGTCCAAGGTGAATAAACTTCAGGATCATCTTCATATTCAGTCAGTAGCCAAGCAACACCCACTGAAGCTTCATCTCCCTCTCTTCCTATTCTTTGTTTCCTCATCCTGTGTGAGGCAATTTTATTTCTCCTTTGGCTGTTGGAATAGCATCCTAATTGGTTTTACAACCTCCAGTTATTTTTTTTTTTTCTGGTATATCTTACACAACACAGATGGCTTTTTCTAAAACCTATTGCGCTAAATAAATCCCATCTTAATATCCTTTATGGATTCTGATTATCAACTTAGTAAAATGCAAACTTATTGGCATGCCAAGTTTTTCATGATCCTTACCTACCTTTGCAATTTTATCTAAAGTTCTGCCTTTAGTTTTGGTTCAGTTCTTAGTGTTTGATAGCAATTATCATGCCCAGTAAAGAGGAGCTAACATTTTGTTAAAAGCTACTAAATACTTTAAATATATCATCTTGTTTAATAATCAAAAGCTTTAGTGAAGTGGGTTTTAGTCCCCTTAATCAGCGGTTTAAATTGAATTTATATTGTAAGAATGTTGAGTATCTCCCTTTGGAAGTCTGTCGGATTTTGTAATTCTGTCATGAATTGCTAGTGCATAGCATTGCATTTTTTTTTCTCTGTAGGAGTTGATGTTTAACTTATTAATTTATAAGATTAATATATTAAGAGCATAACATTTCATCCCAGTTAGTTTTTCTCTTTTAACTTAGACTATATTTCTTCTGTGGTGCACATTATGTTATTTTTTTTTAATGTTGTCTCTACTAACATTCTTTTCCTATGTTGTCAAAGCCCTTCCCCACCTCTACAATTTCTATGGTATAGCTTTTACATTTCAATATTAGATACAATTAGAATTCATTGTCAGGAGTGAGACAAAGACTTTTGTTATATTTTTCATAAAATATCTCAATAGTTATTCTTATATCTAATAAGTTCATCTTTTCTCCCATTATTTGAAATGTAGCCCCTATCATAGAACCTCATTTAAACTCTCAAAGTGATCTGCTTAAATACTTAATTCTGTGGATCCTTTATGTGCTCATTAAGAAGAGAGTTTTTGAGTATTTAAGTCATATAAATAAAGACAAATCAAAGGAAGCTGATTTTTTTTTCCCCACCAAAACAAGCTAACTCTTTTCTAAATGCACCTGAATTCTCTGGACATTTTTGCAAGCAGTCAAATTGTAAATGAGCAGGCAAGGAAGAGGGGCTACTCTGGCAGCAGGGAAAGACCTTTCCTGGATGTCTGATTCTTTTCTTTGTAGGAAGCAGATGGGAAAATAAGCACCTGTGATAGTTCCATGGTACAAATTCTGGCACCAGACTCACTAAACACTGAGCAAAGCCTAGCATTTTCCCCAAAGCTCAACCAAACAGAAGAGGTAAGTCCCTGTCAGTAACAAGCCAACTGCTTGGCTACCTGGACTGTCGCCAGAGGTGACCAGGTTTCTGGGTTCTGCAATCCTTTGTGTGCCAAGCCAAGTGTTCTTTGTGAACTTTCATGTCTGTATGTGTGCTTTCAAGCTATTGAAATGGAAGATTCGCCATCATTCACATAGAAAATAAGCATGGCATGAAGCAGGGAGACCTTTCTCCACTTGGTCACCCTTTGTGGTGTGAAGTAGTCTTCCCGTTAGTGATTTCTTGCACCTCTACACATAGCATCTGGGGACAACGAAAGTGGAGAAGAGCTAAGGTTGACTAACGGCCTACCTCATAAAAGGCATTTATTTGTATTTTTTTTTAATCTTTGGATTAGATGAAGCGGGTTAATGCCTGCCCACAAGTTTACAAAAGAGAAAATAAAAATTCAGAGAGTAAAACACTGGCAGTCACTGGGAGAGTAAGGAATCAATTGCAGAATTTTCCAGTCTACTCTTCTTCATTTGAGATATTTTTGTGGTGCACATTGTTTCTCAAGAAGGCCCTCTGGGGAGCCGTTTCCCAGGTTGGTTTTGGTGGAAATAAAGCTCCATGGGTCTCACCGAGTAGCTCCCCAAAAAAGATCCTGACCTGCTTTCTCCCCTCCTTCTCCTTTTCAGTCT
Organism: Marmota monax; assembly: GCF_021218885.2. NCBI lineage: Eukaryota > Metazoa > Chordata > Mammalia > Rodentia > Sciuridae > Marmota > Marmota monax. The sequence continues at coordinate 22,080,493 of NW_026693777.1, read as the reverse complement.
TTTCTCCCAATTGTTTGCCCTTGTATGTATATATATATATATATATATATATATATATATATATATATATGTATAAAGTTGTCAAATTGTTATTCCTCTTTGCCCTTCTTCCCTTTCATTCTCTGTCTCTCTTAACAGTATGTGCCCAGCAAGGCAGACAAATGTCGCAGCTTAACACTCGCTGGCAGTACTTATGTCTAAGAAAGTTGCTGACCTCACCCATAGTTTTGTTTGTTTTTGTCTTTTGCTGGCCAGAATTAATGTTTCTTTTGACACCTAATTAAAAATCAGACGTAGCTTCAGTTGTGCTTTGGCTGCAGCGGGCATTCTGCGCAGTGTATTTCTCCGGGGGTGGGTGATCGGCAGGTTGTTCTGCCCTGGCAGTGTCAACAGCACATAATGGTGATGATAAGAGAAAGAGGTGAGGGGAAAGTAACAAAAATCCACTGAACGCTTCCTATGGGCCAGGCACTGGGGTTTTACATGTGTTCTCTCTTAATCCTCACGTCAGATCTGTAAGGTAGTTACTGCTGTTGCCCCAGTTGACAGAAGGAGACTTAGACGTTCGGTTGTCCAAGGCCACGCAGCTCCTGAGTGGCAGAGTTAAGACTGAAACCCAGAACTTCTCCCTCCAGGTTTAGAACTTGAGCTTTCCACTGTAAGGCCCCAGTGACTCTCTTAAACTGCTGTCTGTGTATGTACATTCATATTTTCTTCCTAATAGAACTTTTGTCCTGGGGGTGCCTCGTGGATTCTTGAAGCCCTCTTTTGATCAGTCAGGGTCCCTTCACCTCCTGCCTTTGGTCATTTCCGTTTCGTTGACCCAACAGCCAGAGAGGGAAAGGGGGAGCTCCAGAGACCAGGCCACCTGTGTCATCAGCCAAGCATTAGCCTCTGCAGACTTTTTGGTTTAGAGATCAAGGGCACTGACCAAACGCGAATTGTGCAATTTTTAGTAAAATTCAGAGTCATCTGTGACCCAGATTGCATTGAAGAATAAATATTTAATACAGAAAGTGAAACCAAAGTGGGCTTGACCTCACAGAATAAAGACTGCCATGCCTTTCCAGCAGCGTGTCGCAACATCTGTGCTTGTGCAGGTGGACGTGGCCCTTCAGGCAGGCAAGCTCTCATTCTGTGCAAAGTGAGGAGGATGCACAGGTATTTGTAGAATTGACTCAATAGAGGGAGTAAACTTGAAGGCTTGATATCTTGGCACGAAGAGTGACTGTAGCCAGTAAATTCACTTGCCTTTTAACCACAGTCCTGTTGTTTAGATATGTGATGTGTTTATACAGAAATCCAACAGTGTGACTCCCTGAGGGGTTAACCTGGACACTAGAGAGCTAGTAAAATTGTGTCCAAAAGGTGGATTTGTAGATTCCACAGCAAGGTGAAATCAGGGCATGAATTCTGGTTCTACTTACTAATTAATTGGGTGACCACAGGCCGTTTGAATAGCCTCCCAAAGCCTCGATTTCCTCAGCTGTATACTGGGAATAAACACAGGCTTGCAGTGTGAAGGAATGAGGTAGTCTTTATTACATGTTTAGCACAGTGCCTGACGCATAATAAGAGCTCAGTAAAGGTTAGTGTTATTAGTTTAGTTATGTCATAGACGTGACAATTGTGGCTAATGCTTTGAAGCCTCCCACAGTGTACAATTAGAAGACCTTCGTTTATATGATTTCTGCCTTTAGAATCTGGGGCTATTTTCCAGGGAAGCTGTTTTACTGAGATGCTATTAGGGAAACAACTAGGGACTCATAATTTAAAGATCACAGAGCTGTTGGCCTTGGACAACTGGAAGCAAGTTGGTGAGGTGAGAGGCATGTGAACTGATGACGCACAGGCTCAGTTGTCTTTGACTGTTTAAAAAAAAAGACATGGGCAAACTGCTCACTGGCAGGTTCCTGAGGCCACTTTCAGCTTTGCAAGTTCTATGGTTGCAAATAATCTTTTTTCTCCTACCCCACACCCCTTAGATTCTCTTCAGGTTCAAATTACCAGCAAATAAAGCCCAGATTAATCATCCAGCTTACTTATTTCCTCAGTAATTTTATTAGTGAGAAAGCAAAGAAACAAAATGTCTTTTAAAAATGTGTGTGGCATATAGGAGGGGCTCCAAAAAGTCTGGATACATTAAGAAGCCAGATGGCAAATCATTTATTATCAATTAATTAATATTCACAGGTTGCTATGTCAGGTGGCAAAGAAAGGGGATCCCCAAGTCTTTTCCAGTAAGATATAAGTAATAACTGAAAAGTAGAAAATAATTAATCAGCTAGGTGTGGTTTTGCTGAGGCAGGAGGATCACAAGTTCAAGGCCAGCCTGATCAGTTTAACAAGATCTTGTCTCAAAAAATAAAACGGGCTGTGGAAGTAGCCCAGTGGTAAAGCATCCCTGGGTTTAATCCCCAATACGAAGGAAGAAAAGAAGGGAATTTATCAAGTGGCTAGAAATTGGTGATTTGCAGTAATATCACTCAATTGTTGCTTTTTTAAAAAAATCAAGATTAAAAAAGAAAATTGAAGTAAGTGAATCCAGGTATTAACCTGACTGTATATGAAGTTCAGAGGAAAACACAAGTCAGGGGAAAATGTCCTTAAGAGGGTGATTCTTGAATTAAATTATAAAAACAGATCGATGAAGGCAGAGGAGAAATAGGGATTTGCAGAAAAGAGCAATATGCATGAAGTTAATGGATGGTCAGAGGGAAGAAATTCAACCCAGAGACACTTCTTCCAAACCAGCTTTCGTAACACTCATCAGTGTGTAAATGAATGATATTTTCGTACTTGGCGTGATTTTATTACCACCTACCAGTTTTCTTCACTCAATTGCATTGAAAGTTTTGTGTTTAAATAAAATTTCACAAATATTCAGAAATGTGCATTTGCATTGAATTAGGGTATGCATTTGTGAGCAGTTCTCGTTAGAAATTTGTCACCTGACCCAGATTGTGCTTTATTACTTGCTAAAAAAGTCTTCTATGGATAACATAATAATTTATCAAAATCACAATAAAATATTTATAGGGAACAATACTTTCATTCAGCAAAACAAATCTTTATTAAACTAAAGGAATTTCTCTCCAAGGGCTGATATACTTTTTTAATATTATAGAGAAGGATAATTAATATGGTGGAAGGCAAATATTTCTTTGTATGAAATCTTTTTTTCCCCTCCAAATTGAAAACATCTGATATAATTATTAAAAAACTTTCATTTGCTAACTGGAGAAATTTTGCTATTGCATTGATTAGCAGCCCAGTTGTTTCAATATGAAAAGAACACATCATTCTTTTCTTTTTTATTTGTTCTACAGTCAGTTATACATGACAGTAGAATGGAATATATCATTTTTTTCTATGTTAATTACTTGGTCTCTAACTCAATAATATTTGAGGATCTCGAAGGTGAAAGTTATTTTAGAGATTTGTTCTGAGGAAGAGGAGGAAAGTTTTCAGATTCCTCTGCTCAAGTTCATAACTTGACTCAAGCAATTTTTACCGGGGAGAAGTTGAGATGAGTAATAGCATGTATGTTGAAAGAAAAGCTAAAATCCTTTATAATCTCATTACTTGGCTTATTTCATTGTATGCCTGCAATATATATAGGTCGTTTTTTTGTTTTGTTTTCTTGTTTTTTCCTGTTTGAATAGAGTGCAGAGTAATGTAAGCATTGCTTAATCCTGGGTCATGAAACTTTAAACACTGGCCAGTTCCTGTAGTGTTTGGGACACACACACCCACATGCCCACACTCTCTCTCACTCTCTCACCTCTCTCCTGGGGCTCACCGCTCAATGAACTGAAAGCCCATTCGCTTCCTCTGTGCCCAGGAATACTGTACCTGTGTACATGCAGATCGGCTGCTTAGAAACCTGTGCCACCAGGTCACGTGATTGTTGCTATGAGTGTGGAGGTGCATTTTTCTTTTCTTTCTTCCTTCTTCTGTTCTTATTTTGTTTCTTTTAACTGGGGAGAAAGGTTGTGGGTCCACAGGTCTTTGCCAGCCCAAGTCTGAAATCTTTGGACTCCTGGCTCTTCACTGCTGGATTATCTTTGGGTTTATCTTAGGGTCCCACTCCTCCTATCAAGGCTGCAGCTCTGGACTTTTCTGATAAGCCAGGAGATTTTGAGACCTCAGTGAAGAGAACTAGGGCCCGGCCTGTAGAAGTCCTCCATGTCTGCAAGACCCAGGTGGCCGAGCTGGAGCTGTGGCTGCAACAAGCCAGCGTGGCATTTGAGCCGGAAACATTAAACGCAGACATGCAGCAGGTGGTGGAACAGGAACTGGTCGGGTGCCAGGTAAGACCTTTGGGCCAGTTCGTAGTTTGCCTCTTCACCAATCACCAGCCAACGCAGGGCTGATTTCACTTAAAGCAACAGTATGTTTCTTCTCTCGCTCTGACTCTCACATTTATCTTCGCCTTAACTTGTAGTTCTTTGAAATGTTTTATGTAAACAGCATATTTGGGAGGACAAGAGCTCAGAATATGGAGTCCAAAGCCAGTTCTGTCACATTAACTATGAACTTAGAGAAGTTAACTTCTCAGCCCTAAATCTCCTATTATAGTAGATTAGCTCATAGGATTTTTGTTAGGATTAAATGAGACAAAAACAAAAAACAGTGTCTGTTATATAAAGTATATAAAAGGTGCTCAATGCCAGGTTCGATGGCGCATGCCTGTAATCCCAGCAATTTGGGAGCCTGAAGCAGAAGGATTACAAGTTCAAGGCCAGTCTCAGCAATTTAGCCTTAAGCAACTTAGCAAGACTTTGTCTCAAAATTAAAAAAAAAAAAAATGGGGGGTTGGGGATGCAATGGTTAAGTGTCCCTGGGTTCAATCCCCAGTACCCCCACAAAAAAAAGTGCTCAAAATTTAATAATTCTAAGTACTTGGAATATTTATTCTTCAGAAATGAAACTGACTGTTCTGATTTCCAAGATTGCAAATACAGCATGAAAGGGCTTTACAGCCATTTGACCAGGAATGCTCCCCATCTTGCTTGGGAGGAGCAAGGACATGGACTTCCTTGACTTTAGTCACTTTAAGCAAAACTTGCCAGCTCAGCCCAAAGGTTGGCTCTCTGTCCCACAAGGGAGGGGCTAGAATGATGACATCGCAGCAGCATAATTGCATGTCACAACAGCAGAGACCTGCTGGCTGCTTCCAGAGCCTCTCTCCCTCTGCACTCAGGAGACCAGCTGCGACTTGATGTCTGCCTTGTTGCCTTGTTTATCTGCCAGGGATTAGGACACTCTCTTTTCTCAGAGTACCCCACACCACCAGCCTGGCCACAGGGAGCTCTTCCTGCAGTCACTTGTCGTGTGATGGGAATGGCCTGCCCTTCATCCAGGGGCATTCTCCCCTGCTGCTCAGGCCCACAGCCTTACCGCATCCAGATCTGCCTGCAGGGGAGAGGACAGGCAGCTGCCCTGATCTGCTTCTCAGGGCAGCCCAGCACCTCTGACCCCAGTGGTCAGTTCTGAATGGTCAGTTCACTGACAGAGTCCAGCTGAGCACTGTAGCACACGCCTATAATCCCAATGGCTTGGGAGGCTGAGGCAGGAGGATCACAAGTTCAAAGCCAGCCTCAGCAACAGTAAGGATGAGACCCTGTCTCTAAATAAAACACAAAATAGGACTAGGGATGTGGCTTAGTAGTTGAGTGCCTCTGGTTCCATTCCCGGTACCAAAAAAAAAAAAAAAAAATAAGTCCAACTAGCACAGGATAAAGCCTTGCTTAAACTGAATCCAAGCCAGTTCAGATTTTGATTCTCAATCATTTAAGGCCGTCCCATATCATTTGCAAACTGATTGTCTACTGACTAGGGAGGCTTCATGTCAACTCCTTGATCATCACTGGAATCCTCGCCTCACCTCTTGTACCTACTTTGAGGATGTGGGGGTTGCCCAAAGAAAAGACATGACCACCAGGTAGCAGTAGCGCCCAACAGGCTTTATGTGGGCAGGACTTTGACAGGATTGATTCTTAGAGTCACAAAAGTTCTTGCAGAAGCCTGGGATGAGGCAGGTGGGCACTATAGGGGGGAGGAGGAGAGGGAAATCAGTGAGGGGCTTTATGTGTCTGTGTCATATCCCTGAGCAATGTTGTGTCCAGGTCAGAGAGTTTCACAGGGCAGCAGAAGCTTGGGACTTTCTAAAGCCCCAGGGTTTGTCTTATCCATGGCTGGCAGATGTCAGGTGTAGTTTTGGGAGTATACAAAGCAGGCAGGCTCTGTATGGCTGAATATATGCTCATAGGATTGTATTTAAAGCCACTACATATATAAAAAATGAGGTTTGAGCTAATGGTTCTGACTTACTGGAAAGAAATAAATAACATAGGGGCCAATATACAAGGGCCATCTCTGGATCATTTATATAATAACATGACACCTATGATTTCACATTGAAACATAAAAACACCTTAAAGTTATCTATAAATACTACATTCCCAGTAGGAAAATGGCCAAAGGACAGGAACAAACAAGAAACATTGTGTTTGGTAATTTAAATTTGAAAGGAGCTGTTCAACCTTGATAATTAAAGACATTTGAATTAAACTAGCTATTGTTTTGCGTTGTATTACATTCATAATGATTTTATCATCCTGGCAAAACTCTAGCAAAACAGACTCACTAATGTGTGGTAGCTCTAATTGGTTCAGTGTTTTGAAGATCTGTGAGCATATAACATGTCCATCTTTTTTTACCTAAATTTACCTGTGCAGATAATCTGAAATGAGAAAAATAATTATGGCAGCATTAATTACAAAAGTGAACAACTGGTAATAACTTAAAGTAGTAACAAAGAAGGGAACCATGGAGTAGAACTATTAAAATAGGAATCGTGAAAAATGAATAAAGAAAGAATAAAGAAGGCAGGGGAAATTAAGAGTAGTCAACACTTTTTGCTTACCACTTTTTTAAGCATGGACTATGTACATGATATTAACTCATTAAATCCAAAGTACATGGATTGAGGCCAAATCACATGGATTTAACTCATTAAAATCACCCTATGAGGTAAATTCTGTTATTATCCCCATTTTACAGATTACTGCAAGCATGTACCTACATCTAAAGCACAGTGCCTAAGCACACACAGGTACCAAGTGGCAGGGTAAGGGTCCAGGCAGCAGTCAGGCTGGTTCTAGCATCTTGTTCTTAACCACTGTGCTCTACTGTGTACATTCTTCAGTGTTTTCTAAAGTGATTATGAAATTATTTCTTTTAGATTAAGGCAGAGAGTGATATCTGCAATTGGGATTGTTTTGGTTGCATTCCTGCTGAAAAGCATAGGAATTCAGTGGAAGTTTTGTTTGCCCGAGGTCGCTTCCATCCTGTCTTTCTGGGATTTCTTGTATACCTTTAGATAAAGAGAGGAAGCTTCACTTATTGGAAGAATAATACTTTGGGTGCAAGTACCCAGCATGAAAACAAAGACCAACCCTGTGAATAATTCCTGATTTTCTTCCTTAGGCTATGCTGACCGAGATTGAGCACAAGGTTGCCTCTCTCTTGGACACTTGCAAAGATCAGGGCCTGGGAGATAGTGGAGCCACTCAACAGGAGGCCGAAGCACTCTCCCTGAAACTCAAAACTGTGAAGTGCAATTTGGAAAAAGTCCAGATGATGCTGCAGGAGAAATACAGCGAGGATCAGGTAAAATATGGTTATGTGTAGACATATATCTCCATAGGCCAGAGCCAGCCAGAGGAGAACCCTGGGTGGAAATGATGCACCAACTACAGAGAAACTATACACAGTAAGCAGGAATCTGTAAACGGGAAGCGATGGGGACACTGGCTTTTGTTGTTTTTATTTCATTTTACTGCGGTGCAAGTGTCTTAACGAGGTTGTTGGTGGTGGTTTGGTTTGGGTTGGTTTGATGGGGTAGAGTGTACTTGCTGATAATAAGCTTTCAGGTAAGGTTTCTTCATAAGTGTATATTTTAACACAATTTTGTGACTCCTGTTGACCAGACAATGAAGCCTTTATAGATAAGTTGAAAATTTAACATGAGAAAAACAAAACCTGCTTCCAGGGTACTTTTGTTCTTCATTATTAATGTTTATATATACTCTCACAGTGTAGTAGACTACATTTAGAGTGCTTTCATGATTTTTAAAAGCATTCTGTTTTTATAAATGAAAACGCTCATATCATGCATAAGATCTTACTCTGTAAGATTTGCATCCAAACTCATAAGTGATTCCTGCTTGGGGACTTCACACTCACAGAAATGAGGCTGGCTGCAGAGACATAGGCCATATGGTGCCCCTTTCATCCTCCTTTTTTAAAAAATAGATAGTTGAGACATGGGGAAAATCTGAGTTCATAAATGTTGTACCATTTCCCTGTTTGTTTGATTGATTGATTGACTTACTTTGTTCTTAAGGAAAAAAGGAATAAATAAATAAAGCCTGGCTTTTAGTAATTCATGGGATGAACTAGATGGAGGAAAGAAGATCGTTTCGTCAAATGGAGTGATTTTTCACGATGTTAGAAATAAGTACATTAAAACATAGCATACGATTATATTACCTAACAAAGTACTATCATTTACTTGCTGTAACACTTTTCTATTAGGTAATCCCATTTTTAGAGTTCTTAGATAAAGTGGGTCTTAATTTTTAAACAGTCTGCCATTGTTACATTTTTCTGCAGTACCCTACCATTCTAAGGAAACCTTCAGAACTTCAACAAGTCCTCCAGCCTATTAACCTTCCTGAATTGGTACCTATTGTAACTGAAAAGCCACAATTTAGCAGACAAAGAGATGTCCCCGTGCAACAGGTAATTTTGGCCACTGGCCATTGTAAGGACAAGAGTAAAACTTTCTAGATGCAATTTCTCTTTGGGCAAAACTTTGAACTGCCATTGGAGGGTCTGCATGTGTGACCAGGTGCAGAATGTCAGGTGTGAGTGTTTGTGCGTGTGCAGCAATGCCGATTTTTGGATGTTTACTGGTTTGCTTCCATCTGCTACCACTGGGGACACTCTAACTTTATTCCTTTATTAAGTTGTATCTTATATTAAACTAAGTAGAAACCTGAAGGGTAAACTTAGTACCTCTGTGTCTACAACACTGCTTTGCTTATTTCAAAACATGCTGATATGTTTTGGGTGATTTTTTCCCCATGTGTCTAATAGTTTAACATTTGATTATTGTGTGAATATTTTGAATGGATTTTTTGAAAAGTTAAGATTAACAACAATAGGGGCTGGGGTTGTGGCTCAGTGGTAGAGCACTTGCCTGGCATGTGTGAGGCACTGGGTTTGATTCTCAGCACCACATGTAAATAAATAATAAAAAATAAAGGTCCATCAACATCTAAAAAAAAATTTTAAAAAAAGATTAACAAGAATAGGCAATCAAGAAAGAGAAATGGTCAACAATGACTTAAATCCTTAGGTACTAAATAAAAAACTGGATTGACTAGACCTTTTCAATCTTATTCAATTTTAGGTTCTGGAGTTAAAACCAATGGAACAGAAAGATTTACTCAAGTTTATAGAATTTAATGCTAAGAAAACATGGCTGCAGTATTGCCAACAGGATAAAGATACTACTCAGGGATCATCTGTGAGGTGATTTTTAAATAGTTGGACATTAAGTAGATTTTTGGCTGGGAGAACCGTTTTGGTTTTTTTGTTTGTTTGTTTGTTTTACAAGCCACTCACAAAACATTATCTAAAGGTAATTCCTAAATTTCTTCATGCTGATTATTCTTTTTACCTTTTTCGCTTCCTTAAAAGCAACAAGGCATCTGGCCCTGAAAATGAAGCTCCAGACTTGATCTTTTCACCTCAGGGTCAAAATGGTGATAAATGGCAATATCTTCATCATGAACTGTCCTCAAAAATAAAGCTACCTCCTCCTCAGCTCGTGGGGCCTCAGGTCAGTCTGCATTCTGCACACACTGCAAGCAGCCCTCGCGTCCTTGGAACCCAGCAAGCCCTCATTAAATAAACACATAGGCTCTGCATCATGTAGAGTTTCTTTTCAGATAGCAAAGGTGTGCCATCTGGGTTCTTCACTTGTTCAATACTTTTTCTCAATTCTGGAACTCTGCCTCAGGTGCTCCTCCAGCACCGTGGGCTTCCCTGATCATAGCTCTTCCTAAACTCTCCACCTATGTGTTTGAATTCCCCCATCAGAAGGTCTGAAAAGAAAGACCCTATCTGTGTGATTCACCCAGGAGTCTCTAGCATAGTACCTGGACATCAGATAATCTCAGTTACTCTCTGTTGAATGAGTAAAGGAATGAATAATATAAGTTAACCTTTAAAAAACACTTTAAAAATGATACAGTGCTGGGCAGGTATGGTGGTACATGCCTGTAATTCCAGCTACTTGGGAGGTTCAGGCAGGAGGAGTGCACATTCAAGACTGCCCCAGCAATTTAGTGAGACCCTGCCTCAAAGTAAAAAATAAAAAGGGCTAGAGATGTAGCTCAGTGGTAGAGCAACCCTGGGTTCAACCCCAAGTACTGCTAAATAAATAAATTATAAGTAATTAAATAATCTTATTTATTCTTCCTTATAAATGCCAAGGTACAAAAGCTTACCGAGAAGGGAACTCCAAAGACAGCATCTGAGGCAGTTTTTCTGTTTAAAGTAGCATCAGCAGGGTCTCCAATTGTCACTAATAAGGTTTCCCTTTTTCAAATAGGTTACCACCAATATGAGTATTCTACCCAGTGTGAGTGTATATAACTTTAGATACCCTACAACGGAAGAGCTGAAAATGTACACCACCCAACTCGAAGACCTGCGTCAAGAAGCAAATAACCTTCAGACACAGGTAGAAACTGCCTGTTGCTTATTTTCCTCATTACCTGAATGCAAAAAAAGAGGGAGATAGGATGTCCTCATTTAAATTGGTCATAATTTTCTTCACTGAACAAATAGAACAAATAGAATTCATCTTGTTTGCCAACTCTGATAAATTTTGTGGTGACTGCCTAGAGTGCAGTGTTCAAAGAATTATGGGTCTGAGCCCAAGATCAATAGGAAAGAGGATGATGATGGATTAGTTCTGTCTGCCGTGCTCGTCTGGAAGGGCAGGGAAGGAGGGTAGAGCAGAAGAACAGGTATGGTTTCCAAACTTGAGTAGGCTTAATGCCAAATGCTCAGTGTATGCTAGGTATCCATCAGAGAAGACCGCAGGAAACAGCTCAAGTTGGAGTGATTCTGAGCATGGGCATGCTCCTAACTAATTGTAACTAGTCAGGAATTCAAGGTGACCATGGGTGAAGAAAAGAAGGTGGTTCCAACAGCTTCTGCTGAAACAGATCTGTGCTCCCCAAATCACCAGAATGTGATGACACTACCCGTGGACCTCTTTGGAGATGTTACCTCTCAGGATGTCCTTAATTCTTGCAGTCAGCCCATAAATGACACTCCTGACTTCTCCCCACTCCACCATCCATCCCTGTCTTTAAGATACCATACCTCCTTTTCCTCATCAACCCTTTTGAGCTTCTCTGATGTGACTTCTTTTCTTTTTCCTGGCTGTACTTGATTTCGTTAACCCACTTTCTCCTACATTAAAATGTGTGGGGCATGAAGCAGGGGGAAGAGGGACAGTGTGGTTGGCCTGGGACCACAACTGTACCTGAATGGTCCTGCTAAGGAAGCCCTTTATCTCACGACTTACCTTTTCATTCCATTCAATAGTCAAGTAACAACCGAACATTGAGTTTCTTAAACCTGTCTTTCTCAAAGTTAAAAATTTAATTTTATTTATTTATTCTATGACCTACTTCATAGAAAAGACTAGTTCACTAATTAGTGCGAGTACTACTTAGTTCAGTTTCTGGAGATCATTTGTTTGAAATGGCTTATTATTTAAAAAAAAAAAAAAGTATGATATCAATTTTAAGTTTTAATGGAAACCAGGAAAAAAAAATGTAGGTTTAGGAAGACGAGGAATCCTAATGATTACTTTTTCTTGATTCAGGAAAACATGACAGAAGAAACATATAACGATTTGGATAAAAAATTATTTGAGCTCTTCCTGAGCCTCAATCGGTGCCTCGGCAGTGTGGAGGAGATGCTGCAGACACCGGGGCTCTTCAGGGAGGATGTCTCTGCCCAGCAGGAGCACTACGAGGTAGGGCCCGTATGGTCAGCCATTCCAACAGCCCCACTTATTAGGCCAGCACTGAAGCCTCTTGAGGTCAGAGCTCATTCTGTCTACTTCCTCCGCCTTGCAGAAACTGGCTCTCGAGTTGAAGAAACTTTATTTAGCTCTGTGTGACAAGAAGAATGATCTTTTGAAAGCCATGGCTTGGTCTGGCAGGAACACCACTTTGCTCCTTGAATGTTTCGGTAGCCTCCAGGTCTGCCTGGAGCACACTCAGGCCAGCGCTGCCTCTAGAAGCAAGTCCCTGAAAGCTGGCCTGGACTACAAGCACAGTTACCAGGTAGGACTCTGAGCTCACGGGTGACTTTGCACAGCATGGACTCCTCGTTCCCATGCACCATGTTCTTGGTGGCATTTGTTAATAGAAATTGCTAAGGTAGAAGGTGAGGCCCACTAGTCCTCGTGGTTGGAGACCATTTAAAAGTGAGGCCCAGCTGGGCGCAGTGGGGCACACCAACGGCTCAGGAGGCTGAGGCAGGAGGATTGCAAATTCAAAGCCAGCCTCAGCAAAAGTGAGGCACTAAGCAACTCAGTGAGACCCTGTCTCTAAATAAAATAGAAAACTAGAGCTGGGGATGTGGCTCAGTAGTTGAGTGCCCCGAGTTCAATCCCCAGTACCAAAAAAAAAAAAAAAAAAGACCTTTCCGAAATCTTGGGTGGGAATTTATTAGCATGAGCTACCATGGTGTTTTCTTTCTTATGTTACATTTATCCATTTAATGATTACACTGGGAGGATTTGTAGTTAAATTTCTAGGCAATGGGAAGCCATTAAGCTTTTTCAGCAAAGGAACAACAATCCATGTAGGTTTCGGGTGGATTTGTGTGGCAGTTGTCTGGTGTGAATTGAAGGGGGGGAGCTGAGGCAGGGAAACTAGTTCGGAATGGCTAGTGAGAAAGAAATGAAGCATAACACCACTTATGAAGGAGTGTGGCCCATACAAATCAAACCTGAATCCAATCAAGCTTCTAAAACCTAAGTCAAACTGACAGACGGGCAGAAGAACACGTTAAACAGCACTGTGGGGCAAATCCAAGGAACAAAAAAGAAAGGTGGTATGAGAGTCAGCAGGTGCAGAGATACTTAAAGACATACTACTCCATTGGGACATACGAACCTCATTTGGATCCCAATTGAAACAAACCAAAAAGAAAAGCTGTAGGCTCTCAGAAACATGAGCCCTGTCTGGATGGTTAACCATACTAAGGAATTATTTTTTATTTTGGAGGAAGTGTATTTTTAAAGGAGGGAGCTTCGTCACCTAGAGATACCTACTGAAACATAGTGATGAAATAACTTGATTTCTGGTATTTGCTTCAAAATAACAAGGGGGGAGGTGGTAGGAACAGCCAGGAGAACTGGAGGAGGCTATAGAGGAAAGAAGGTCAGTAATGAGCCAATAATTGTTGAAGCTCAGTGATGATAAGGCGGGGATTACTCTATTTTTGTATGTGTTTTAAGTTTCCAGATTTTTTTAATTAATTTTCAGAAAATGTATATATAAATTTATACAAATTCTGCAAATTTATAAATATAATAAAAAAGACAAAGAAGGCCTAAATGAGATTGCTCAGTTTCCTGCACTTATCTTTTTTATACAGAATGAAATAAAGCGACTGTATGATCAACTCATTAAGAATAAGACAGCTTTACAACAGTCCTTGAATGAAATGCGTGGCCAGAGTATTGGTGAACAGCTTCAGGTAATCAGTGAAATACTTCAAGTTAACCTAAACCTCGGGCCAGAGAGTCTTGTGCACCAGATGGTACTTCTGAACCACTACCCTTTGTGAGCGGTGGCCAGGCTTGAGGAGAGCAAGAAGATGAAACTATTGATTTTTGACTTTTAAAAATATCTCCCAAGTAGTCCTTTCTGAAGAACAACTTAACAGTATGAGACCATTTTTACCTATCAGCGTGGCAGAATGTTAAATGTGTCCAGTGTTGGTAAGGGTGATGGAAAACGAGGCCCTCACTCTCTTGGTCAGAACACTAATTAGTTCAGCCTCTGGGAACCATTTGGCTGTATGACAGAATCTAGAATGCTCTTCCATTCACAAGCAATTTGACTTCATTAATTAACTGAGCAAATACTGAGAACCTACTATGTTCAGTTATTGTAGTAGGGGCTTATTTGTACTCTTTCTGAGGACACAAAATAAATGCATAAACATAAATATCATAAATATCTGGAGATGGACCTAGCAGTACTGTAAATAGCCCAAAAGTCCATGAAGAGCTGCCTAATACTACAGCAGGGTGCATCCTTACAATGGCACACTATGTATCTGTTTAAAAGGAGCCAACTGGTGTGATGACCGGTACAATGTCTGCAATATTATCGATTCAGGAGGCTGAAGCAGGAGGATCACTAGTTCAGGGCCAGCCTCAGCAACTTAGTGAGGCCCTCAGCAACTTAGCCTGACCTTGTCTCATAATAAAAAATAAAAAATCACTGGGGATATAGCTCAGTGGTAAAGTGCTCCTGGGTTCATTAAAAAAAAAAAAAAGAGCCAGATACATGATATGAAGAGATGCTAAAGGGCTGATAAGTGAGGAATGACTATAGGATAGTTCAGTGGGTTTAAGGATGTGCACGTGTACCTGCACTGGTATGTGCTTAGAATGTGTTAGGAACAAATTGTGTGACCTCCAGGCAGATTGACAAGGAGAACTGGAGGTGAGGAAGAGGTAAATATGATCCATTTTTTTTCCTAATTCCTTTCTGTACTATTTAATTCTTTTTAAAATAATATATAGACTTTTCAGGTTTATTAAAGGGTGTTCCTTTTTTGTATCATCTCTCCCTTAGAAAGCAGATTTATATACAGCAGAGCTGCAGAATTCTGAGAGCCGAGTGGCCAAACTAAGAGACGAAGGGGAGAGGCTTCGCTTACCCTGTGTTTTACTCCAGGAGGTTTACAAGTTAGAGGTATGTCTGGGCAGAACACATTCACTCAGTGCGATGATTGTACAGGAGAAGGCTTTGGTCTTCCACCTAGTGAATGTTGACCTGCATTTGAACTTTTTTTTCTGGTTGGATGAAACTGCTTGTGCACACCTGCTCTTTCCTTCTCAGGATGTACTTGACAGTATGTGGGGGATCCTGAGAGCGAGGTACTCTGGGTTCAGTAGCCCGTTCATCACTGAGAGCCAGCAACATGCCCTTCTACAAGGCACAGTGGAACTAGTAAATATTGGAAAGGAAATGCTTGCTCATGGCCACTTAAAACAAGCCAAAAGTAAAGTTGCCTTACAGACTCAAATACAAAATCACAAGGTAAGATACCCAGGTCGGATCCCCTTGTCCTGGACTGAAACCTTAAGGCTCTTCTGACTTTGAATGGAAACGATTCATTTTCTTCTTAGTGAAACATGCAGCATTTATTCCTCTAATAAATATCTCTTAGGGCTGGGGTTGTGGCTCAGCGGTAGAATGCTCGTCTCGCACGTGCAGGACCCTGGGTTCAATCCTCAGCACCACGTAAAAAATAAATGAGTGAAGTAAAGGTATTGTGTCCAACTATAAAATAAATATTAAAAAAAAAAACATCGCTTAGCCTCTTAGTGTGTAGCAGACTGATATCAGGGGACCCCTAGGAATATATTTCAGTGAAAACAGACACAGCTCATTATGTTGATAGAGCATTCAGCTGATTGAGAAGATGGACTTTTATCAACGAGTCTTCAAACAAATTTCCACTAAAAATTAGGAATCATTCAATGAGAGCGTAGGAGAAATGGACCTAAGGGGGTTAGCTTTCTGAGAACTGGAATTACAAGGAAGAGGTACTTTTATATAGAATAATACCACAATAAATTCTTCCATCTTCCATTCATTTTATTAAATAAAAACCTCTTATCATCACCGGCTAAAGAGGTGCAGTAATCTAAGTCTCCTGATAAGAAATAGATAAGGCATCGTCCCTACCTTGAACAAGCTGCCAGTCTAGGGCCTTTGGAAAGGATGCCTTAGTCTAAGAAAAATAGAAAATTAAATATTGAATGTAGGATGGAAGGGAAGAGGAGAAAATTGGTATCTACAGAGTTCCAGACCCTTTGCTAGATGCTTTTACAAACCCTTCCTTGTATGTGTCCTTCTCAAGGAACAGGAGAAGGGATTTGCCTAATACAGGGGTCCCTCCGAACAACCAGCAGAGGTAGCAGGCTGCAAATGAGAGGAACCTTGAAGATGCTTGAGGTACAAATATGGTCCATTTTGTGGATAGGGATCCCTATCAGCTTCCATTAGGAAATTCCCTTCACTTAGCCATTTTGGTGAGTAGAAGCCAGAGTTTTAGAAGGAGACAGGCTTTAGGAACCTTGTCTGCTAAGCATGTGGGCTGCAAGCATTTGTACTTACTGTCTTCAAATGATTCAGCCACCTTCTCATAATGTTTTACAACTCAAAACAACTGATTGAGGAAGAGCTGCCTGAAATTGAAGTTGACTAACAATAATGGAATAGAATATTTTGTGGAAAATATTACTTAAGAATAATATTTCTCATATATATGTGTATATGTGTGTGTGTCTCTCACACATATTTTTTTTTTAGTTGTAGATGGACAGAGTACCTTTAGTTTATTTTTTTATTTTTATACGGTGCTGAGGATCAAACCCAGTCCCTCATATTATTTTATTTTTTTATTTTTATACGGTGCTGAGGATCAAACCCAGTCCCTCATACATACCACTGAGTTATACCTCCAGCCCCTAGGATAATATTTCTTTATAATTTGTTCAGTGTCCATTAATTTTTAAGATTAAGAGATCCACTTCAGTTTACTTTTTATCTTTTGATACATTTGACTGTCCCTGATATCCAAGGGTTTTGAATTAAAAAACAAAAATAACTGGATAAAAAGTTAAGGTAACTTCCCCACAGTTCAGGAGCCTGAGGCAGGAGAATCATGAGTTAAAAGCCAACCTCAGCAAAAGTGAGGTGCTAAGCAACTCAGTGAGACCCTGTGTCTAAATAAAATACAAGTGAGGGCTGGGGATATGGCTCAGTGGTTGAGTGCCTCTGAATTCAATCCCTGGTACCCACCTCTCCATGGGGGAAAAAAAAAGTTAAGGTAACTTGGCTTATATGATTTTCACAATTTAAAAATAAATATTTAAAACCTTTTTCTGTATTATAGGTATTTTTCAAGAAGCTTGTTGCCAACATGTTGTTGATCCAAACATACTATGACAAAATGTTTCCTTCCGTGTTGCCAAAGAGAGAGAGATTTTGGGCAGAACAAGTAACCGAAGTTAAATCCCTGGAAGGAAAGGCACAGCAGTTTGGCATGAAGCTGCAGAGTTTGTTGCAGGTATTTGGCTTACTTGAACTTTACCCTTAGTTGAGAATTCCTGATTCTCAACCACTCTTCAGGTGTCAGAATCAAGTATCCGGTTATTAAGCAAAAGTTAAATGGGAAATAACAGTGAGGAATGTGAACCCAGGTCTAATTCTGAGGCTCCTCCCTAGCTTTTCTTTAGTCCTGTTCCATCATGCACACATCTGGGATGATATGGCGTCTCTACCTTTTAGGTTTGTGTATGAATAAACCAACTTGAAAGCACGTTGAGACTGTGAGCCAGATCATTTGAATGACAGTTAGTGGTTCAGAAACTGCACCCCTGGCCCAGACGTTCTGTTGCCAAATTCATAACCATGCTGTCTCAATTCCAAGGGGAAAATTGAGCATGTATAAAGTTTCTTTTCAGCTTTAAGGTTTCCCTCTCTAGCATATTAAACCATTCACAACCAATGTTAGCTAGCACATAAAGGAAATTTTTAAAAGGGAAAGGAATATTGAATTTGGTAATGTGATATAGCATTTTATGGTAACACTTATCTTTCTAGTATGCCAAGTTTATATTTATACTACTATTTCATCATATTTAGAAGACATTGCATGGGCCCAGTGAATGCCTTAGAAAAGCCAGGTAACCCACTACTTGAAGAGAGATGAGAATTAGGTGGTGATTTTTCCAAGAGATCATTTTTGGTGACAATAACTCAACTCTCTGGTGTGCTGGGACCCTAAGTAGCTCTCTTTTATGGAAACAATATGCATTAGGTTTTTTTTTTTTTTTTTGTCATTGTGACGAAAACACCTGATAAGAACAACTTAAGAGAAGAAAAACATTTATTTTGGGCTCACACTTTCAGAGGTTCAGTCCATGACAGAAAACGTTATGGCAGTAGGGCATGGCAGAAGGAAACTGCTTAGCTCATGGCAACTGGAAAACGGAGAGAGGAGCCAGCGACAAGATGTAGTCCAAGGTCATACCCAGTGACCAACTACTCACTTGCTTATAATTACCTCCAACTAGTCCATTCAAATTATTCATCAGATGGATTAATCCTCTTGAAGTTACAATGTTCATAATCTAATCATTTTACCTGAATTGCCTAATACATTCGTTCTTTAGGGTGGGTTACATCTCTGATTTTATGTTGATTCTCTAGAAATGGGAAGAATTCGATGAAAACTTTGGATCTCTGGAAAAGGACCTGGAAATTCTTGTCTCTACATTGCCTTCTGTGAGTTTGGTGGAAGAAACAGAGGAGAGATTAGTGGAAAGGATATCATTTTATCAGGTATTTTTGCTTCCTAATTTAAGTTGCCAATGACATGGTCCGTAGCACTTGGTGTCTTGTTTTGACTAAGTTGCTTGCTTTTGAAGCTGAATGGTTTGGATTGAAATGAAATATTGTTTGTCACCCAGCCCACAGGTAGACAAGTGTAGGGATACGGCAGGCTCCATGTGGGCTCCTCAGCATAGCCACCTGTTGGGCTTGGGTTGAAGACTAATTCAAATCCTGTTCCATCACTGGTCACTTTTGTGACCTTACTGCCTCCGAAACCTTAGTTTTTTTGTTGAGAACAGAGAAGTAAGCCAGTCCCACCTGTCTCAAGAGGTGAATAGCAATATACTACTAGTATAGAAACCCGCTGAGAATGGAATAAACATATATTTAGTTTTCTTACTGCAATGAAGCCCTGATGGCATCTAGCCCATGAGACAGGCAGAATCTGTTGCCTCCTGCAATGTTTTTAAAAAGACTTCAAACTTTTAAGCATTTCTTGTGTCATTTTTGGTCCAGTTATTATCGAAGGGTCTGTGTCTCCAATTTTGATGTCATAGAAAAGATAAAACATTAATATGATTTCTGGTGGCATTGAGAACAAGACTAAGACAAAAACAAGTTTCAAATTCTTCCATCAGAAGCTTAAAATACTCAATTTTACCTGAAAATACATAGTCAGAATTTGAGTTGTGCTGCTAGAGAAAATCACCAACGATGAATATGAAAGCTTCAAAAGTCAGCTTTGTGCCTGATGAGGCAGGATGGGAAGTGAAAGCAAGATGCTTGGCAGTGCCCTGCTGATAACACTTTTCAGAGGTCAGGGCACTGTTTATACCCTCCAGCATCCCAGAGAGCCTGGAGTAGATGAATCTGGGTCTTCCCAGGGGGTGAGTGGGTGCAGGCCTGGGGATACAGAGCATGCCATCTCACAGCTGAAAGAACACAGTCGAAAACAGTATTTTAAACCATACCATAGTAAGAAGTAATATTAGCCATTTAATGAGCCTCATTATCTGTTCTCAACCTCCCCAAAAAGTGACCACATCTCTTAAAATGTGAGTATGGTTCCCTTAAGTTTAAAGTATTTTTTTTTAAAGAAATCATTGTTCTAAGTCTTTTAAATAAATTTGCTATACTAAAAGAAGACATCCCATAAAACCCTTCACACAAATAAGCTTCCTGAGGCCAATCTTGGTCCTTATAATCATGGAGAGGTTTATGGGTATCAAGTCTGTCTCCCAGGTATGAAATGGAGGAATGAAACTTCTCCAAGATATTGTAACGGTGAAACGTCTGGCACTTAGGCTTAGAAAACTAGGACGTTTTTTAAAAAATTGATGTTGGATTTTTTTTTCTAGCCTTTAAGCTCAGGAAGGAGGAGAAAGGATTATAAAAGGAGGAAAGGGAGTTGGAATGAAATATTCGGGTAATTTTTAAAAAAGGTTTAAGTGAATTGGAAAATCGCAAAAGTTCTATTTTGATAATAATTTGTATTTTAAAGGTTAAACAGCTATCAGGATAAGTGAGATTAGCTGAACCCAGCTTGTGGAAGATAATTGCCTTAAGACAGTTCTCTTCAGGGGGTCATTGTATTTGCAGTTTTGAAGATTTTTTTCTTTTTCTTTTCATGACTTGAGT
Organism: Marmota monax; assembly: GCF_021218885.2. Taxonomy (NCBI): domain Eukaryota; kingdom Metazoa; phylum Chordata; class Mammalia; order Rodentia; family Sciuridae; genus Marmota; species Marmota monax. The sequence goes on along the minus strand of NW_026693777.1, from coordinate 22,060,103 downwards.
TGAATGATGTGCTGATTTAATTTATTCTTCTGAAGTTCTCTTTCTCTCTCCTGGATCCTTTTATTCTGAAAACTGTAGAAATGATTTTCCCCTGGTATTTGCATCTTTTATATTTATCACTTTCATATGTGGGTCTCAGTCTGCAGTGTCCCCAGGGGCAGGAACAGGAATGAGGAATCCTGGCTGGGTCTGCAGTCAGGGTTGTGAGGACTGAGGTGGGAAAGAACTGAATGGAGCAGACCCTTTTAAAGGAAGCTGTGGCTGCTTGTTTCCAGCCAGGCTTTGCCACAGGACAATGCAGAACTGCAATCCCTACACCTTCTGGATTTCCCCCAGGGCTCTGGAAATCCTAATTTCTGTACTTTATGTCAATTCTATGTAAAATATCCTGATTTTCAAAATAATCTTGAGGTCAATCAAAACCTGACTGAAAAACGAGGCACAGTAGCCTATGCTCATAGTCCCAGCTACTTGGGTGACTGAGGCAGGAGGACCCCTTGTGTCCAGGCCAGCCTTGTTTGAAAAAGAAAGAAATCCATCTGCAAGCTGAAAGCAGCCAATAGACTGCCACCTTGTTTTGTTTTTTTCTTTTGTTTTTAGTTGGAAGAATTAACTATCAGAACTTAATCAACAAATTTCATGTTTCTTGTTTACCTGTACTAAGTTACAGAGCTGCTCTATAGAAACACATTAATCAGGCCCTCTTATGAAAGGGGCCCATTAATCACATCTGTCCAGCCAGACTGCAGTCCTGAATGTTGCTTAAGTATTCTCATTTCTTCAGTAGCCTGGAACGTAGGTTTTTGTGTTTGTGAATAGATTGGTAGACTTGATGGTTTTTAAAAAAATCATTCACTCCATGACTTATTAGCAAATAAAAAGAAACATTGATGGAAAGCATGCCCGGCTCTACCAAACTCTAAATGAAGGCAAACAGCTGGTGGCATCTGTGAACTGTCCTGAACTGGAGGGACAGATTGCCAAACTGGAAGAGCAGTGGTTGTCCCTGAACAAGAAGATTGACCTTGAACTGCACAGACTGCAAACACTTCTCAAGCATCTACTCAGGTATGTTTTTTTCTTTGGAAATGATTGGCTTTAAATTTTGCTGTGAAGAAAGATTTCAGAGGGATTCTGCAGTCAACTAAATTTTGCATGCAGTCTCCCGGTTATGCTGTGCTGTTCTTTTTGACAATCTAAAGCACCTGGGTCCACTTCTGGATTAATGGGATCTGATACAGGCCTCTGATATTGGTGTGCTAGACTCAGGAATCAGTTGGCTGGAGAACATTGATATAGATTTATGGAAACTAGGAACTGTATTATAAAATAGTTCATGTTCCCTTTACCCTATGCTGTTGCAGTTTTTCTATCCTCTTTGTTAAGTTCTAAAATTTAAACAAAATTAAATGATTTTGGCTAAAACAATGATTTGGAAAAGTCTTTTGAGTTCATCAGAGGGTTTGTTTTGCTCAGTTGGGATAACCTTGAAGCATTCAAGGACGGCAGAAAACAGAATATTGAAGCCTCATTCTCATCCCTGCCTCTCGAGGGCTGTCTAACCTAAACAAGTTTTGGAAGTGACAAGAAGAGCAGCACTTTGTTTGGACATTTTTATCAGATATCAGAGAAAAAATTTTTGAATCCAGGCAACAGCAGTTTGTTATTATACATCTTGCACAAATGCTTGTTGTATGTTTACTTAAATGCATTTATAGAAGACATTTGATGGATTAAAAAATAATCTCTTTTTTACACAGGAGTATACTTTTGTGTAGCTGTAATAAGAAATAAAGAATATTTTATTTTATTTTTATTTATTAAGAGATATTTGCATTTGAGGCATGAAATAATCCATCATATAATCCTTATAATTGTTTTGATTTTCTGAAATATAGGGCTGATCAACACAGGCAAATACAAAATAAAATAAGAAGAAATATGTTAGTGGTACACCTCATCATCAGAGTACCTTTCTAATTTCCTTTCTCCCACTTTGCTCCTGTTAGTTACAACAGAGATTCAGATGAGTTAACCAAGTGGTTGGAATCTTCTCAGCAAACTTTGAATCACTGGAAAGAACAGTCCCTCAATGCGTCTCAGGACTTGGATGCAATCAGAAGCAACATAAATAAATTTTTTGTAAGTTGCAATAGAATATGTTCAAATAATGTTTGGCCAGAAATAAATTATCAGAGGAACAGGTTCAGGATTGTTGTGATAATCTCCCTTCATTTGTGGGTAAGGAGTAAGATTTGAGGTTATTGTATCTATGGTCTTCAAACTTATAATTATTTGCTTATACTATTTATTTATGTATTTATAATGATAGAATGTATCTTTAATTGACTATTTTAAAATGTCTATTACACTAAAATATATACTATGTATAAATATTTTGCTTTGACATAGGACATGCTTTACAAATACAGAAAATACCTCCCCAAAAAATTTAAAAACAACTATGTAAGATAGTTGACTAATCCTCATTGACTAATCCACTCTGGCTCTCCCAGCCGGATTAACGGACAGTGCTGAGTTAATGTCTCCATGTTGCTCTCTAGTTTTTATTTATAAATTATCATTTATTTACTCAACTGCTTCTCTAACTTTGAGCTTCTCGAGAGCAGGGGCTATCCTTCAAACTAAAGGCTATCCTTTATTAATTCATAAATGTTTTAAGTTAATAAATACACAGTTTTAAATTATTGGATACAGAACTGGCATTTCTACTAAAAAGATTTTGTTCTATGGTTTTGAGGATTTTTCTGGAAAAGAGGATTACTTTTGTAATGTAAAATGCACTCCTGAGACCCCTTAATCTTTGCCCTTAGTTATTCCTATCTTTTTTCCTTTATTTTTAAAATACATTTTGTAGCTATGGTTACTCACTTCACTTTGGTATTAAAATGTAAATAATTTTTTAAATACTTGGGAATATACATGGGAAATTTTTCAAATATTTTAGTTAAAAATTCATTGCAAGTGGTTCATGTAATCTGAACTTGAAGTTGAGTTCCATGGTTTCTTTTGAAACTGAAATAACTTGTCTATTTCTAAAAACCCACTAGGTTCTAAATTTCTGGAGGGGCAGGATTTCCATCTCTTTTGTTCTCCCATGTGGATCTAATATACGGAGTAGTGCCAACACTTGGTAGGCAAAGCCGGGTGTGTGTGTACACAGACATTCAAACTCTTATTCTATTTAGTTTTGCACTCTGGCCAGTTGCTCTGACTGTATTTAAATTTTAAACGTTTCTATTCTTTACAACTGTTTCCTTAGGAATTTTCCAAGGAAGTGGATGGAAAGTCCTCTCTGAAGACTGCAGTTTTAAGCACTGGGAACCAGCTTCTGCACCTGAAGGAAACTGACACAGCCACGCTGAGAGCCTCCCTAGCACAGTTTGAACAAAAGTGGACCATGCTCATAACTCAGCTTCCAGATATTCAAGAAAAGCTTCACCAGGTAAGTGTTTAGACACCCAACATTTAAATTAGCATTCACTTGTTAGCTCACAACTCTTTTTAAATTATTTTTCTGACTCAATAATTTTCATTGACATTACCTATTTTTCTCTGGCACCACTGAATATAGAGGTCTTCATTACTGGACTGTCCTCCAATGAGATCTTTCTTCACAGAAAAATTGGGCTTAATTACTTTATTTCTCAGTTTATCTGTGCCACTCTGTTCGTTTATGTGAAGGTCTTCACCGTTGTTTGTAGGTGTCACATTTTCTGAGCTTGAATACTGGGTTTGTTTTTGTGAGTAACCAGCATCATTATGAAGCAAGACCTTATATCAAACCAGATACCGTCTTTAGTGATGCCCTGAATCATTTCGTTAACAGTAGATAATTAAATGGAAATCATTTTGTCCTTGCAGCTTCAGATGGAGAAATTGCCATCTCGTAAAGCCATCACAGAAATGATTAGCTGGATGAACAGCGTGGAGTATCAGGCTGCAGGTGGAGACTCGGTGCACTTCCCTAGTTCTGAGTCTCAAGTGAAGAATCTTCTTCAGAAGCTCAAGGTAATTACGCAAGGAGCCACAGTCTTTTCAATAAGAAGTCATATCACTTGGAAGGGAAATGCTGAACCAAGAACCATGTGGGAAATAATGTAGGAACACTGACTTGGAGAGTAGAGAATAGGGTGGTAGATGATTCTAGAAATGATGGGGTAGTCCACTGGCTTTTATTTCACTTGCATTTCTTTATAGCTCTGAACCCTGCAGGACCATCCAAGCTTTTAATGGACTCAGGTCTTCCTTTACCTCCCCAGTCAATATGCTATACCTCTGACCTGGACTGCCACTTAGCTGCAGACATCCTCTTAATCATCCTGCAAGAGCCAGCTCAAGGTTCTCCTCATTGACAAATCCACTCTGGCTCTCCCAGCCGGATTAACGGACAGTGCTGAGTTAATGTCTCCATGTTGCTCTCTAGTTTTTATTTATAAATTATCATTTATTTACTCAACTGCTTCTCTAACTTGACTGAGCTTCTCGAGAGCAGGGGCTATCCTTCACCTCCCAAGAATAGCACACCTAGCCCAACAGCTGGCCTCCAGTGGGTTTTAATAAATACTGTACAAACAGAGATATGATAAATTTTGGTATAAAAGTGTATTAAGAATTGTATGCAAAAAAATAAGAGCTCATGTATAATGGCATAATTTGGCATGAACATACTTTATAGATAGAGTTATGAAAAATTGTGCTGTGAATACATAATTATGAATATAATGCACTCCACTATTGTCATGTATGTAAAAAATAAGTTAAAAAAGAAAGAAAGAAAAATAAATAAATATTCTGGCTGGATGCAGTGGCTCACACCTGTAATCCCAGCAACTCAGGAGGCTGAGGCAGGAGGATCATGAGTTCAAAGCCAGCTTGAGCAGATTAGAGAGGCATTTAGCAACTCAACAAAACCCTATCTCTAAATAAAATATAATAAATGGCTGGGGATGTGGCTCAGTGGTTAAGGGTCCCTGAGTTTACTCCCTGGTATCAAAATAAATAAAGAAATAAAAATTCTGACAGCAAGAGAATGAGGAAGAAAAAGCTGATATCCTGCTACAGATATGAATGTGACCCTCTCTGTGTACTTCATTTCGTGTAGATTTAATTAACATTTAAAGAAGGCACATTAGGTTTACACAATATGGCCAGTGACACTAGCTAGTGCTCACTCTACTCTCTGTGACAGGAAAGCGGCAGACAACAAGAGAATGAACTATATCTGCCTCTATTTCCAACAGATTCACATTCAACTTTGGTATTCTCTCTCTCTCTCTCTCTCTCTCTCTCTCTCTCTCTCTCTCTCTCTCTCACACACACACACACACACACACACACACACACGCAAAGCTGGGAAATTTTTATTAATCCCTTTTTTAAAAATGTAATGTAAAGTTATACCAAAAAACAAAAAAAAGTAACCTGAACTTCAGTAACAGCTGGAACAATCCCCAGCGGCTGGAGAAGAGATTTAATTTAGTTGATTTTCTGTGGGTGTTGGTTGTTTGCCATCTCTACACATTTTTTCCAAGGACCCGAGAAGCTGCTAGAGGTTTGGTGCTCCCAGCAGCAGCCCAATGCAAGCCAAGGGTCTTGGGATCTTCACACTCTCCCAAGATCTGAGTGTGATGTACTTTTGAAGGATGTGCAATGTTCAGTCATAAATGTGATAAAAACTGGCAAGCAGGAAGCTCATGTATTCAGTGAGAGTAGAGTGTTTGTCTCCAATTGATGGTTCATTTGAAGACATGGTGCCACCCTTTTACTGAAAGCACTGGTTCCCCTGTTGAAGTTTGCTAGGGATTACAATAAATTTGACTCATTTCAAAGCTTCATGAAGCCTTCTCACCAATGATACCCAAACCAGAATTTCCAGGAAGAAATAGAGCTTCTTAATGCAGTTTTTCCAAGTGGAGCCACATAGTGTATGGGATGTTATGAATTCTGACTATTTGGTACTTGTGTACTCTGGATTTCCCAGAGAGTCGGGTAATAGTCTAACAGTCAGATAGAAATTTTGATGAGTGAGCTTGACCCAGCAGTTATGGACCAGTTCTACACGAAAGATTGTGTTACTGCAAAGAATGTCACTCAGGAGAGTAGAATTTGTGACCTGATTGATACCAGGTTCTTGTCATCAATGCCACACTGTTCAATCCTGATGGGTATTCAATGAATGGAATGAAATCAGATGGAACTTACAGGACTGTTCCCATCACTCCAGAACCAGTAGTTTCTTATGTTACCTTTGAAACAAACTTAAGTCAGCCCTCTTATGATAACCTCTTGGGAAAGTTGTGGAAGTCTTGAAGCCAGGAAAACATTGTGACCACCTTGTTTGTTAATCAGAGTTCTAAATTTCGTACTGTGCTTTCTTCACCCCAGAAGACTGAAGGTTTGAAAGTCTTGATTGCAAGAGTGCTGTGTTCAATGATTACAGTTTTGTTTTTACCAGTTTTGCTAAGAAGCTTGCAACAACAGCAGAATTAAGAAAAATGAAGGAAAAAAAAAAACTTAAAAAGAGAACACAGATAGAAGGTGATAGCTGCTTTCTAGATGTCCTTACCAGGGCCATGCTGTCCATAACCACCACCATCTAGGGCACAGGGCCCTAGATGTAATGATCATGTGATCATATTGAAGTGTATGCTTTGTATCAGGAGTTAGATATCTTGCATGAATGCTTTCCTCTGTGTTGGGGTGTTCAGGGCCACTCTTGCTGTGAAACTGAAGTGCATGTAGGAGAAGCCTTTTACTATATGAAACTTTACAACACTTGTCAAAACAATCCAATTTGCTTTATGCACAGTGTACCATTCCTGCAGTTATCGTCCCAAATTCCCCACAGAAAGGCTTTTGGCCTTCGCCTAACCATCTGGGCCTGTTCTATTAAATTACTGCCAGAATTTTACATCCAGTTACCTCCACTACTTTCTAGAACATATTCTCTACTAATATTATTGAAACCAGTTTCTACTTCATACAGATGTTTTTTGCAACAACAATTAAATTTTTCTCTCATACCCATAAAAAAGAAGTGCCAGGCAGTGTGTGCTAATCACTGGGAATGCAAAGATGAATGACAAGGCTGGCTGTTACTTTCAAAGACCTTGCAAGTTGCTGGAGCTGGTCTCTGATAGGGAGGAGATGAATGCCTTGATCACCAAGTATAATATTAGCAGAAAATGTTTTTACATACCGACACTTCCTAACCTCAGTGGGTAGCAGAGTCTATAAAAGGGCTACTCAGGCTGCAGTAACCTAGCCCATGCCACGTGATGACCCCCCTGGATTGTCTCCATAGGATGTGTTAGAACCTTCCCAGATAAAACCCAAGGCTTGACAAGAACCTGGTTGGCCTTTCAGTGGGTTTAGGACTGCTATAGAATGTGAAGTCATCCAAGCTACTCTGGGTGGCAGAGTCTGTCGCCCAAGGAACAAAGAAGCAGCCTAAATTCCTTAAAGGTGTTCTGGGTTTTCTGGGAAAGCTTCAACTTCTGTTTCCAGCCTATTGTCTCCATGAGCCCTCAGGGAAACTCAGAATCCAGTATAGCTCTCCCATATTCTCTCACAAGATTCCAGGGACCTGATATACATTCTGATGACAGTAGCTACCATGTATGGTGCTTCCTTGGACTTTCCAGTCAGTCTGAAAGTAATGAGTCTCTCTGTTCCCAGGAATATGTAATCCCCAAGAAGAATCCCTACTCAAATAAAGCAGCCTCCTGATAAGACTTGGGGAAGGTAGAAGGTAACTCCTGACAAGGGCACCCTAAATTAATGGGTGGGAGGTTGGCGCCCCCTAGAGTCCAGCCAAGGGGAAATCCAGTTCATCTAATGGACTTCATTCAGACTTTGCGTGTTTAATTCCACTTCTTTGTGTTTTAGGAGTTCAGAATGGAAATGGACTATAAACAGTGGATCGTTGACTTTGTTAACCAGTCATTGCTTCAGTTAAGCACCTGTGATGTAGAAAGCAAGCGCTATGAAAGGACGGAGTTTGCAGAGCACCTGGGGGAGATGAACCGCCAATGGCACCGAGTGCATGGAACCCTGAATAAAAAGGTATGCTCCAGGGTCACGGTTGGAGACATGTTTTGGCCTTTATAAAACACCACATTCCAAAAAATTAAAATAGATATTCAGGCCAGGCACAGTGGCCTATCCTGTAATCACAGTGACTCAGGAGGCTGAGGCAGGAGGATCTCAAGTTCAAAGCCAATCTCAGTAATTTAGTGAGGCCCTAAGCAACTTAGTGCCTCAAAATAAAAAAATAAAAAGAACTGGGGATGTGGCTCAGGGGTTAAGTGTCCCTAGGTTCACCCCCAGTCACCTCTCCCAAAAAAAGGCATCCAGATGGTTGATTTACAGTTGAACCTAATAATCATAGCCTCTTTATAGACCCTATGTTTTAGCATTCTTTATGGGTACATGTAATGGAATATGAAAATAATTCTTATATTCCTGTTGAGATTTCTTAGCGGGAAATTGAGTTAGGCAGTAAAGAGGAAAACTTTCATTTAAAAAGATGTCAATATTATGTCAGGCTACTAAAAGGTCAGAGAATTTGACATTTTCTGTGAAAGCAGATGTTCAAAAGGGACCCAAAGCTATTTCAGCCTTGAAAAGATTATGAAAAGGAAAAAAAAATTGCCTATGGCTTTTTGGTAGGCTTTTTACTCCATGATTCTTGAAAAGATGAAAAAAACTTATTCCTGAAAAATATTATATATATACATATATACGTATGTATAGTATGTGTATATATTTATATATAGTATATATATAGTATACATATATTTAGTATATATATATATATATATATATGTAGTGTATATATACACTAAAAATATATAGTATAAAGTGTGTGTGATCTCTTTTTTGTATAGAGAATAGATTTATGCAATTAAGATTCAAATACATGAATGGACATAGAACATGAGCAGACATTTCACAAAATAGGAACCAAGCTCCCACCCATTAATTCAGGTGCCACTGAAATATGTCAACTTTTATTATCAGATATTTAAACTAAATGATGTAACATACACTTATTAAATTAGAAAATTTGTTTTGTTTTTTGTTTTGGTGCTGGGAATTGAACCCAGGAGCACTTGAACACTGAGGTACATCCCCTGCCCTTTTGTTTTCTTACATTGAGACAGGTTCTTGCTAATTTGCCAAGGCTGGCCTTAAACTTGCAATCCTCCTGCCTCAGCCTCCTGAGTAGCTGGGACTATAGGTGTGTGCCACCTTGCCCGACTTAGGAAATGTTAATAAAACAAGAATATAAGCCCAAAGTGAACATTTATATGTTGCTGATACTGTAATGGCTTCATTACTTTTTTGGAAAGCATTGGGAAATTTTAAAAACCATCTTTTCTCTTAACCCAGCATTCCAGCTCTATTTATTTAAAGTAGGTATTTAAAAAAAGTGTGCATGAAGTGCTCAACATTACTTATACTTGCAAAAATGCAGAATGCCTTAATTTCAAACTCTAGGAGAATAATTAATCAAAAGATACTATGTCCATTTGATAAAATACTGAGCAGTCTTTAAAAGTAATATAAGCATATGTCATAACTCAGCAAGGCCTTCAAACATAGGAAAAGCAATATGAAACTTCATATATACTATGATTAAAAGCTAATTTAAAAAATGTGAATATTAAGCTGGGTGCAGCAGCACATGCCTATAATCCCAGCAAAATTGGGAGTCTGAGGCAGGAGGATCCCAAATTTGAGGCTAGCCTCACCAACTTAGTGAGACCCTGTCTCAAAAATAAAAAGGGCTGGGAGTATAATTCAGTGGTAGATCTGGCCTGGATTCAATCCCCAGTACCAACAACAGCAACAAAAATTGTAAATATTAGAAATGAGAAGAATTACAAAATTCAAAACTAATTATTGCCAGGCACAGTAGCACATGCCTGTAATCCCAGGTACTTGGGAGGCTGAGGCAAGAGGATCGAAAATTTGAAGCCAGCCAAAATTTAAACAGCAATTTAACAAGACCCTACCTCAAAATAAAAAATAAAAAGAGCTGGGGATGTAGCTCAATGGTAGAGTCCCCTTAGGTTCAATCCCAAGTACCATAAAACAAAACAGAAAATAATTATTGAAAGAGTAGGTTCTGGGGACCAAGTTATATTGTTCTACCATGTGCAAGTTATATTGTTCTATCTATTTGTTGTTATATGTTCGTAACAACAAACCCTACTGTTAAGTATAATTATAATGCACCAATAAATATTTTTAGTTAAATAAAAACTGATTTTTTAATCACATTGTTGAATTGTGATATTGTTGATATTGGTAGAAATTTTTAAACAACTCCAAGAGACTCCAGAATAAGAAAATTGCCATAAACAGTTTGTATATTTATAGAGAATGCAAAGAAAAAAATATTGAATGTTAGCAACCTAATTTTATTTTGTATAGTTGTTATGAAACTCTGAAACAGCCAGTTATCTCAGCAGATTAACTTTTACTTTAAATATGAAATTTCTAAAAGAGGAATTTAAATCCAATTTCCTGACTGATGAATCTTTATTCCAAAATTATTCATACATCTTAATGTGTGAAATATTAGAAATTTGAGAAGAAAAAAATATCCTTTTAAAATATCATGCCATTATAAGGATTGTAATGCATTCCACTGTTGTCGTGTATTAAATAATAATAATAAAATCAATTTAAAAAATAAAAATAAAATAATATCATGCCATATACATTTTAAGCATGGGACTTAAAATAAGAAATGTTTTCATAATAATTTTCATTTTATATATATATATATATTTTTTTTTTTTTTAAAGTTGTAGATGGACACAATATCTTTATTTATTTTTATGTGGTGCTGAGGATCAAACCCAGTGCCTCATGGATACGAGGCAAGTACTCTACCACTGAACTACAACTCCAGCCCTTCATAATAATTTTATTTATCATTTATAGATACAACATTTAGAACAATTTTTGGAAAGTATCACTGAGAATGAAAATAAAATACAGATTTTGAAAAACTGGTTGGAAGCACAAGAAGAGAAGCTGAAAACTTTACAAAAACCCGAAAGTGTGATCTCCATCGAGAAGGTGCTCCTGGACTGTCAGGTAAGGAGGGGCAGAGCACCCTCCACATGGCAGGGTTGGGCTGTAGGGTCTTAAGCTTGTCCGTGAAGGATAGTGCTGTAGTTTCTGGACACTCCTGCAAGCTCCCCTGTGTTTACAGTTGGGTGTTGCTTAGTGACAGGTAGCTTTCTGAGAGAGGCATGTTAGAAGATTCTGTTGTACAGCTTGTGCTTAGGAACACAGAGTGTCCTTCTGCAAACCCGGAATGGTTAGACCCCAAACGTCTGGCTGTATGGGACTGCCATTGTGTGTATGGCATAACTTACTTTTTTCATAAACTAGATAATTAGTTATAGGTTTTACATAATGGCCAAGTACCATTTTTACATAATCAGAAGAAGGTATTTTCATGGTTATTATTGCTTCCAAGAGGTTGCAATATTACTCTTGGGCGGGGGGGCATATATTGACAGGGAATTTTGATTTAGGTGCTCCCTTTTCAGTTTTTGTGGGTTTTGTTATTTTGTCCAACATTAGCAAAATGACTCTGAATTTTCTATTATTCTTAGTATTTTATTCTGTGTTTCATCAGAAGAAAATTTTCTTCTACCTATTGTGTCTTTGTGTCTTAAAAGGACTACTTGTCCTTGGAACCAGTGTCTGAGTCACTTTTGGGTGTAAGGGTTTTGTCTATCTGCCAAGTCACACAGTCCTTGAGGGGCCCTCTCCCCAGGGTGGACTCATTCTCCTTTAGCACCACCCTATTGGGACACTCACCATTTCCACTGTTGCCGTGGCTGGGGATGGCACACACTATGCTGCTTCTGTACCTACTATGTGAAAGTACTGCATTCGTCACTATGGAGCTGGAGAGTTGGGTCAGATCCCAAATCTGAGAAGGTTACAGAATGGTGCATATGTAAAATGAGGGAAGGGAACACCTGAGGAGGTCTTTCCAAATTATCTTATTTTTTTTAATTTTTTTAATTGTAATTGGACACAATATCTTTATTTATTTTTATGTGGTGCTAAGGATTGAACCCAGTGCCTCACATATGCGAGGCAGGCACTCTCCCACTGGGCTACACAGCCCCAGCCCTCCAAATTATCTTAATCCTGTTCTCAACCTCTACCCTCCATCTCCACATTAGTCTTCTTGTAGCCATCTTGGATTCCACACCTTTCCTCCATGGGAAGCTTCTGTTCCTCAGCCTATTGCTGGTCTTCCTTTCCAGACGCCCAGCAGCAGCTCTCATCCTTGCCTCTATCTCCAGTAACTCTTTAGGTCCTCCCAGTTTACCCCTACTATCTAGTCGGTCCACATCTGTCCAGACTGGTCTAGTCCAGACCCCTCTTGTCACAGGCCTGTCCTACCATAGCTACCTCTTCTGTTTCTCTCTGATTCGTTCTTCACACCAAGGTGGAGCGATACTTATGAAATGCAGAAGGCCACAGCAATGCCCCACTGAAAAGTCCTTCATTGACTCCGTGTTACCCATAGAATGAAGTTCAAATGCTTCAGGTGGCATTCTGGCCCCTCTCTGACCTTCCCTCACTCTACAGACCTAACAGTAAACAAGCCTTAAGAAATTCTTAGTCTTCTTGTTTTGTTTTGTTTTGATAACACTGACCTCTGAACAAGTTTGTGTTCAGTTTAGCTGTTCTCCCTGCAACCCCACCACCAAGTTGTAATTAAGTAAATCTCAGTGAGAACCCATTTCTAATATTCATCATGCTTTTTGATAACCCATTAATTTTACCAGTAAAAAGCATTTCTAACATTCGTTGTGCTCCTTGGCAAAATGACTCATGTTGATTGAGACGTTGAACTCAGAGCACTCTGATGGCCCTCTCTGAAATGAGGGTTTCCTAATTCAAATGCACTTTGACCACCTGGCGTGTGCATATCTAGTTGTATTTGGTTGCATCAGAAATGGTTTCTCTTACATGTAATTTGCACACGTGCCTGGCCAGCAGTATCCATTGTCAGTCCCCACCTGAATGTGGCATTGAACTATGGGCAGTTTGGGCCCCAGTGCTGTTGCACTATGTTGCTGCTCACTGTCGGACTCTGGACACTCCCTCAAAGGCTCTCCTACTACCATCCACACACAAGCTCTCCTCTGTCTTTGTTAGAACTCAGCCAAAACACCCTGACCTCACCTTAGGCCCACCAATTATACACCTTCCCACAGGCCCTCACACTTTCCATTAGATTCTGTTTTCCTATTTTAATTTCCTTACCTCGCTTTCTTAGGTGCATCTTTATAAAAGTCTGTAAAACAAGGTAGAGATGGAAGTGCATGAATGAAATCAGCTTCCCTGGCCTGTGATAGCACCCTGTTTCTGAGGCCATACTGAACTCATCTGTCTACTTGTCTGTCCTCAACTAGACTGGGGGTTTCACAGGGCAGGCTTGCTACTTAGCATGCCGGTTAAGCCTGTCACTGCCTGGGAAACTCATGGGTGCTTAGGAGTTGCTTGAGCCCATGTATTAGTAGACCTAAAAGAGTGCTTCATGCAAAAGTCATTTTTGCTTTTCTTCGCTATTCATTGATTATAGGAAATAAAATGAAAATAATTTCATGACTGATCCCAGGGTAGAATCTTTCAGTTCAGGAAGCTTGTTGCTAAAGTAGCTTCACTCTAGAAAACTTAGAATGGTGTTTATGAAGTGTTAAGATTTAAGTTAGTGTTGAAACATTCTGAAGGGCTCCTAATAGTTCTAGATGAATAGGAAGAGGCCGAGTTTGGCATATTATATTAGCGAGGAAAACTGCGTAATTGTTTAGAATGAGGCAGTCTGAGATACGATTATTAATCTCTCAAGTTTGATGCTGCTGTACCATAAGTACCCAGCATTCACAGAAGTTCATTCCTGATCATTTCAAAGGAATTTAGATATTTAAAAAATATTTAACATCAATTCTCCAGGAACAGATACAAGCACGGCTGGACTTTTAAATTCTAGTGAATCTCTACGATTATCAACAGATATCTTTATGCCACCCTATTTTGTGTGTAGCAACTTAGGACTTAAAGTAAAATGGACTTATTTACCAGTGGAGCAGGGAACTGGCAAACTTGAAAAGTCCTGGTAGGCCTCTGTGTTGCAAGGTCAGACTATAGGATCACTCAGCTAAATCCAGATTGTTCTGAGGAGAAAAACAAACAAGAACAGCTTTGTGTGTGTGTGTGTGTGTGTGTGTGTGTGTGTGTCTCCATGTGCTATTGTTACCACAGTTATTGTTTATACTACCTTTTTGGTGTTCTCGTGTGTCTCTGTGTTTTTTCTCTCTGTTTCTACTCAATAGTCATCCTCTTCATTAACTTATGTTATGGAGGAAATATAACAACTTAATAGCAAATGTGAGTATTTTTATAAAATCTTTAGTTAGTTGAGCTTTTAAGGAGGAGGGCAAGTTGGTATTTTAAAAATGTTTCAAGCTACCCCTGTGCTAAGAAAGAAGTCAGCTCCACGTTGGTGATAGAGGATGCTTGGTGATGGAGAGGCTGGCAGAGCTAGAGGTACTGTCTCAGTGAGTCAGCCTGGCAAAGCTGTTTCAGAGAAGCCGCTTGGTTTGTTGAGTGCTTTCACAACTAGTCCCTAAACAGTATGCCCGGAAGTATGCCCCCATGGTACTAGTCCCTCTCAGGGCTGCGCTGGTAGAAGGGCTGTCGTCACAATGAGGTTTTCTAGTAATATGTTGTATATTCATGGGGCTCCAAGTGGAGAAGGGAAGAGGGTCACACAGTGGAAGGAAGGTTCCTCTCACTCTGTCTTCTGATCATCCAGTCCCACTCCCAACTATAGTAATCAGTTTCTTATAGAACAGATTTTTCTCCCTCTTTATTCTATTTTTCAGTACACAAGCCTCCTGACATTCATAGATTCAAAGTTTGTGATTTAAAACAAACAAACAAACAAATGCAGCTCGGAGGCTGAGGCAGGAGGATTGCTAAGTCCAAAGCCAGACTCAGCCCTTAGTGAGGCCCTGAGCAACTTAGCGAGACCCTGTCTCCAAATAAAAAATGGCCTGGGAATGTGGCTTGGTGTTTGGCTGCCCCTGGGTTTAATCCCTGGTCCTGAAAAAAAAAAAAAAAAAAAAAGTTTGTGATTTCAGTGTTTCAAGAATAAGCTGAAGGCTCTGGCAGGTGGCAGCTTTGTGGGGGCTGAATTTCAGTACCACTCTGTGAGACTAGTCCAGGGTACTAATCCCTCACCAGGGTACAAACACAGCCACGCCTGCCCAGCACCCATGTGCTGCTAGGAGCTCAGGTTCCTCTTTCCTTATGGACCCACCCGTGAGTCTTTTAAAGGATTAAGATTTTATAAAGCCCTATTTCTTGCTAAAAACAGTCTTCAAGAGAGAAAACTTGAACAAAGGGTCACTAACTGGAGGCCATGCATTCAAATCACACATACCTGGGTGGAAATCCAGGACAATGCTGAAGAAAGTGAGCCCGTGTACATCCCAGATTTGTACATTTGGAGAATTGAAAGGAACTCAGAATAAGAGCTATGAATGCCAAAGGACTTTTGTATTTTCCTAATGTTGTATAGCAAGTTTGTAATTCTCTAATAATAATAAATAAAAAGTTTAAACTTTTTCCAAATTGGTCTTTAACCCCAGTCCTGAGAGGACTCCCCCTTTAGCTGTTTTCAGACTGCTGGGTCCATGATCTCCTTTGTAGCAGAGGGCTCCTGATGGTTTCTGGAATTATGTTTGTAAAGAATAGACCAAGGGGCGGGGTGGAGCTCAGTGGTAGAGAATGTGCTTATCCTACACAAGGCTCTGGGTTCAGTCTGCAGCATGCGTGCACACACACACACACACACACAAAGAAATAAAATAGTGGACAAGGTCAGGGGTGCCGTTATGAGTGAATTAATAGACTAAAAGGTATTAAGTAGATAGTAAAGCTATTACTGACTGAACTACCAGTAAATTCTATGACCTTCACTTACACGATGCTTTGTGATTGGAAAGCACGTTCCTGCCTGTGGTGTCACCTGCTCTCTCAGATGTGCACAGCATGGAGAATCGCTTATCCAGATGAGAAAATGGAAATGGACTAGGGGGCTGATGATATTGACCCAGCCAAAAAGCCAGCCAAGGGCAGGTGTGCAGCGAGGACCTGCTTTTCTAGGTTCTTTCTAGGATAAGGACTTGTTGCCTAGACTCTCCTATGTGTAGAACCATGGAATATAAAATTGAATTGAGTGTGCTGTGATTAAAACATCTTTGATGTAATGTCGTGTAATTATATACTATACTGGCATTTTTTTTTTACTTGATAAGATTAAATTCCTCCTATACCTTACTCTTTTGTGTATTGTGCATTGAAAACCTTCTCCTCTTGCCCTTCCAGGATATAGAAAATCAACTTGCAATTAAATCCAAAGTACTGGATGAGCTGAGACAAAGCTACCTGACTCTGGAAAGTGGGGCAATTCCATTGTTAGAAGATGCAGCATCTGGAATCAACAAGTTGCTTCAAAAGCGGGACAGTGTGATTCGTCAGGTGCTAGATTCATTTAGTGTGCTATTTCTCGCCACATAGTCTTCTTATACCTTATATGTTGTTGTTGTTATTCTTTAATGAAGACATGCTCTATACTAAAAAGCAAAAAGTTTCTGAGAAAAAGATTGAAATGGAGAAAAGCCTTTCGAATCCTATTTTATATGCTGAATAATCTGAGGCAAAGCCACTGCTCCTGACATCACTGACAGGCAGAAAATCTACTTGCCTGTCCTTGTTTTGTCTAATGTACTCATGCAGACACAAATGTCTCTATCCCCCAAACCCAACAGAGCATCTGGCATTGTTTCCCAGACAGATACACGGGAGCAGCTATGAAGCAGCAGCTCAGGCTCCCCACACACAGGGCAGTGCCTCGGGAACTGATCTTGTCATGTAGCCTCTGTAGGCTAGGAGCATGGTCAGCCTAAAGAGAACTCTGGAGGAGGGCAAAAACACAGCACAGTAGTGAAGAGTAAGAACAGAGGAAGCCAGGCATGGTGATGCAGGAGGCTGAGGCAAGAGGATCCCAAATTCAAAGCCAGCCTCAGCAAAAGTGAGGCATGAAGCAACTCAGTGAGGCCCTGTCTCTAAATAAAAAACAAAATAGGGCTGGGGATGTGGCTCAGTGGTCGAGTGCCCTTGGTATCACCACCACCCACCCACCCCCCCCCAAAAAAAAAGAACAGAGGGAAAGAGTGTGCTGGACACCTGGTAATCTTATGAAAGGCATGTCAAAGTCCCCAGTAGAGGGAAAGACCAGGCAACTCCAAACCTGGCTGCCTGCACTTCCTAGCAACTGAGGGACAAACTGTAAATACTAACCTCTTGCAGGTGTGTCCATGTGTCTCCCACAATCCTCAGGGTAGGTTATTTGTCGTCTACTAAAACTGACTTTCAACCATGAGTTCCACGAGGGAATTGGGAAGAAGCTGCGTGAAAGAGACCTGTAGCAGCCTCCGGCCTCCTTCCCTTCCCAGGACTCCAGCAGGAAAATAGGGAAGAGTTTGCTCAGTCGTTTGTTAAACTTATCTTGTGTGAGTCCCTGTGCTCACTACCAGGAGTAAGATAAGAAAAAAATAAATCCTGCCCTCCAAGATCTCACAGGCAGCGGAGGAAACATAATCATAATACTGTGAATTACAATATAAAAATATAGAGGGGGAAAATGAAATGAGGTAATATGACAAATATGCAGATAATAGTGCTATCAGGACAGATAAGTAAATGGAATAGAATTGAGAGTTCAAAACCCTCGCCGTACAGTTCATTTATAATTTTTTTAACAAGGGTGTCAAGATGATTCATTGATGGGAAAAATCTTCAAAAAGGCACTGGCACCACCAGACACCCACATTCACACCATATACACAAGTTAACCTAAAATGAATCAAGGACATAGTAAAAGCTAATGCTGTAAAACTTTTAGAACAGGTATCAATCTTCATGACTTTTTAAAATAATCTTTGTTTATTTTTTTTCTTCAGTATTGGGGATTGAATCCACAGGTGCTCTACCACTGAGCTATATCCCTAGTCTCTTTTTATTTTATTTTATTATTATTATTATTAATTTTGAGACAGGGTCTTGCCTTGCCTAGGCTGGTCTCAATTTGTGATCCTCCTGCCTCAGCCTCTGGAGTATCAGGGAGTACAGGCATGCACCACTATACCCAATTCATGACTGGTTTTCTAGATATGATATGAAAAGATAGATAAATTGATGGGGCAGGAGAATTACAAGTTCAATGCTAGCCTGGGCAATTTACCAAGGCCTGTCTGAAAATAAATTTTTAAAAAAAAGGACTGGGAATATAGCTCAGTGATAGAGTGCTTGCACAAATCCCTGGATTCAGTCCCCAGTACCACAAAAAGAATATAATACAAATAGCCATAAGTACATGAAAACATGCTTAATGACGTTAACCATCAAGGAAATGAAAATCAAAACCACAATGAAATGCCAGTTCACATCTGTTAGGATAACGATAACAAAGGCAACAGCAAGTGTTAGAAAAGATGGGAAGAAACTAACCCTGATACACAGTTCACAGAGATGTCAAATGGTGCAGCTACATAGGCAAATAGCCTGATGGCTCCTTTAATGGTTAGGTAGATTGACATCTGCTCAGCAATTTCATCAGATTTAGATAATTCAAAAGAAATTAAAACAAAAAACTTGTAAATGAATATTCATAACTATGATTCATAATAGCCAAAGAGGAGAAATAACTGATTGTCTATCAATGTATGAATGTATATATAAAATGTGATATATCTATGTAATGGAATATGCAGCTATAAGAAGGAGTGAAGTACCAGTGTATTTTACAGCATTGAGGGCCTTAAAAGCACTATGTTAAGTGACAAAAGTTGGTCATAAAAGACTACATATTGTATGATTCCACTTATATGAAATAATCCAGCATAGGCAAATCTGTAGAAGTGGAAAGTAGATTAGTGGCTGGGAAAAGTGACAGCCAATAGGCATGGGCTTTTGGCTTTGAAGTGACAGAAGATGTTCTTCATGATGGCACACACCTGCAATCCCAGAGAATCTGGAAGCTGAGGCAAGAGGATTGCAAGTCTGAAGCCAGCCTCAGCAACTTAGTGAGGGACCTTGTCTTAAAATAAAAAAAAAGTGGGGATGTCACTCACAGGGAAACACCTTTGTGTTCAATCCCCAATACCAAAGGAAAGAAAAATGTTCTAAAATTAGTTATGAAGATTGTGCTTTTAAAATAGGTGAATTGTGCGGTATGTTAATTGTATCTCAGTAAAGTATTGTTTTTAAAATACAGAGGGTATGAGTTGGAATCATCCATCCGTAAGATGTTCAGAGTCAATATAGCCTTGTGTTAAGAGCAAGGACTCTGGTCACAGTTTTAAAGAGATCCTCATAACATCATTGTCTGTCTGTATCCTTGGGGAGGTTGTTTCTCTAAGCCTTTGTTTCCTGATCTACAGATTGGGCATGATAAGACCTAATCATTTCTTCTTACCTCAAAAGCAATGCCTATCAGTGCTCAATAAATGCTACTCTACGGCTGATCCCAGTTTTCACATTTTGAAAACATTTCTCCTTCTTCTTTCTGCTGTAGTGAGTTTTTCTTAATAAATTTCTTCTTTTCCTTCAAACCACACATACCATGTTTTCTCCATGAAGTTGCAGTATTAAAAGGGGCCCCTGGGAGGGTGCTAGAAGTTGCACCACCTCTCTATGTGGAAGCTGTGAGCACCTTGCGCGGCATGCACCTGGCCATCCTTGTAGAACGGTGCACCTGTGGCCTCTGCATCCACACAGTCAACCAACTACAGACTGAAAATATTTGGGGGACAAATTGTGTCTGTACTTAAGATGTACAGACTTTTCCCCCTGTTATTATTCCCTAGATAACCATTTACATTGTGTTAGGTATCATCTGTAATCAAGAAATAGTGTAAATTGTATAGGAGGATGTGCAGAGCTTATGTGCAAATACTACATCCCTTTACATAAGGGATTTGAGCATCCTTAGATTTTGTTTTCTGATGGGATGTCCTGGAACCACTACCCCATGGATACCTTGGGCAACTTCCACCCATGCAGGTCCCAGTTTCTGAGAGAAAACTACCCTGGCAAGGATTTCCCCCCTCACCATACAACTCTTCTTTCTTTTTGCACTGAGGATCCTCAGGGCCCCAGCATACCAAGCATTTGCTCTGTCTCTCAGCTACACCCCCCACTCCCTAGCATGATTTCAAGGTTATCAATATTGTAGTTTATATCAGTAGTTCATTTCTTTTTATGACTGAATATTTCATTGTATAGATAAGACACAGTTAATCTGTTCACCAGTTGATGAATGTGTGGGTTAGTTTCACTTTTTAGCTCTTAGGAACCACACTGCCATGAACATTTGTGCAAACATGTTTTTAGTACTCTTGAATCTATATCTACAAATACCATTATTAGGTCTAGTGGTAATTTGACTTTTTCTTTTTGGTGGCTCTGGGAAATTGAACTCAGGGCCTTGTACATGCTAGGCAAGTCCTGAGCTATGTTCCCAGCTCCCCACTCCCTTCTTTTTTTCTATTTTGAGACAGGGTCTTGCTAAATTGCCCAGGCTGGCTTCACACTTGTAATCCTCCTGCCTCAGCCACCCAAGTAGCTGGGGTTATAGGTGTGTGCCTCCACAGCCAGCTTCTGTTTGTCTTTTATGGGGAACCATGGAATGGTTTTTAACAGTGGCTACATCCTTTTACATCCACACCCACAGTGTGTGAGGATTCTTGCCACGTCCTCACCTGTTGTTACCTGACTTTTTGATCGTAGCCATCAAAGTAGATATAAATTGATATCTCCGTGTGGTTTTGATTGACATTTCCCTGATGACTGTGGAGTGGAGCATCTTTTCAAGTGCTTATGGACCATTGGTGTACCTTTTGGAGAAATGTCTTCTCAAGTCCTTCTTCTATTCTTCAGTTTGGTTATTGCCTTTTATCGTTGAATTGTATTCTTTTACTCACAGTCGTATCTAAAGTCATTTTGATTGGCAACAAAATGCTCAACCCCTTTCATCACTATCAAAACACACCAATGGATAAAATGGACCCACCGTTTGCCTTTTGTCCAACTTTGCTCTTTCCCATCCTTTGGCTAGGGCAGCATCCTCTCCAGCTTGTAACTGCTTTGCAATAATCAGACCCAAGTGCCAGGTATCATATTTGCAATGCTTTACGGTTATTAGAGCATTTTCACAGATCCTATTGGGGCGGGGGTTGTTTGTTTTTTATTTTATTAATCTCTGTTTTTGTGGATGAGGAAGACAACAGTAGGGTTAAATAATTTACCCAAGGACAGAAAACTAATACAGTATACCTGAGCAGTGCACTCAGATTCCATTCCTTGCTCCCTGTCCTTTTCCATGTCTTGTCAAGGATTTTCTAAATGAGTTCTGTTTCCTTTTTTCATATAGGTCAGTGAGCTCAAAAGCTTCATGCAGTCGGTGCTGCAGGAGTGGAAGTTGTATGATAAACTCTATGATGAAGTGAACATGCTGGCGATCCAATTTGGGTACTGCATGGAACACAGCAAGCCTGTGGTGTTGTCACTGGAGGCCTTGAGGTGCCAGGTGCAGAACCTTCAGGTAAATTAGCCAGAGTGTGGTGCAGTGCATTATTGGCAGGAAATTCCAAATGGAAGCAAGAACAATAAAGGATGCATGTGGGTTTATACCTCCACAGAGAAGCCCCAAACAGTGTGTTAATGCAATATCAAAAGTATACCTTGAGCCGGGCTTGGTGGCACACACCTGGAATCCCAGTGGCTTGGGAGGTGGAGGCAGGAGGATTAGTAGTTCAAAGCCAGCTTCAGCAAAAGCCAGGTGCTAAGCAACTCAATGAGACCCTGACTCTAAATAAAATAAAAAATAGGACTGGGGATGTGGCTCGGTGGTCAAGTGCCCCCGAGTTCAATCCGTAGCACCCCCAAAAAATATATTAAATAAAAGTATACCTTGGGGGGCTGGGTTGTAGCTCAGTGGTAGAGTGCTTGCCTAGCATGTGTGAGGTACTGGGTTCAATCCTCAGCACCACATAAAAAAGAAATTAAAATAAAAAATAAAGGTATTGTGTCCATCTACAACTTAAAAAAAAAAAAAAAAGTATACCTTAAAGCCAGGCATGGGCATGGTAGCACATACCTGTAATCCCAGGGACTAGGGTGGCTGAGGCAAGAGGATTGTGAGTTCAATGCCAGCCTCAGCAACTTAGCAAAACTGTGTATCAAAAAAGAAAAAGGGCTGAGAATGTAGCTCAGTGGTAGAGGGCCTCTAGGAGCAATCCCCAGTATCAAAAACATAAAGTACACCTTTAAATTCTAAAGTGAGTCATGTGAGCAAAAGAGTAAAACTATCAAACCATATGTTGAATTTTCCTTCATTTTCCATGTCCATATTATTTTGCAATTTAAAAGTTTTACTGTGGGGCTAGAGGTGTACTTTAGAGGTATAGCAGTTGCCTATGACATGCAAGGTCCTGGGTTCCAACCCTAGCATTGCAAAAAAAAAAAAAAAAAAAAAGTTTTACTGTGTGACTGCTCTCATTGTGTAGCATTGAGAAGCAAGAACTGCTGTCTTCCGTGGGTGGGGAGGCCATCTGAAACTGACCCTCCTGCTCTGTTCTTAGTCTCTTCAAGATGAAGCTGAGATCAGCGAAGGGAGTTGGGAGAAACTCCGGGAGGTTATTCATAGACTCAAAGATTCCTGCCCCTCAGTTGCTGAAATAATTGAAGAGAAATGCCAAGACACTCATGCAAGGTACACTTTAAGATGCAATCAGCATGATAAACCTAAGGTCTTGTAAGGTCTTCCTGGTCCTCTGAGATGACTGGTTCCATCTTATTCTGGCCTCTGCTTTGAATGGTCTAGTTCATGTACAATTAGATGCCGTGAGGGCTGGCATGTGCCTCCTGTAGTAATTGGACATGAATCTAAAAATGCCCTAATTACAGCCCCAGGATAGCCACTTACAGAGAGCATGCACTGAATGTCAGGAGCCATCTCAGGAACATCAGAGGCAGTGGCAGAAACACACTAAGGGGTGGGCCGGATGGGTGGATTGCAGGAGTCCATCAAACATCACCATAAACATTGTAAGCTGGAAAAAAAAACATTGTATCTCTTGGGGAAGCCGTTTCTGGTGGAAAGGAAGGAATATTTGTGGCTGGAAGGAATTCTTTGAAGAATTGCTGCTTGTGGCATATGAAAGTCTTTCTAAAGTATGTGGCCCTCATTAATTGCAAGACTTTGGTTTGGGGCATGATATATGAAAGCTAATGTGCTGGAGACAAGGACAAAGAGGTCAAGCCGCCTTGAGGGTCCTTCTCCACTCCTCCTCCACGCAGATGCAGCCACTCCAGTAAATCAACTTTGAACAAGTACTGAACAAAGGAAATCAAACTCTATACCCTGCAGTGATGTCCTCAGGTCTTGATCCAGTCCATATTGGAAAAGGGAGTAAGCAGGAGCATAGAAATATATTCAGCTCCACATAGAGTTATCAGGGCCACCCTCAACATAAGGTAGTACGGTTGCTATTTAAAGAGTCCTGGTCACCACCGCATGTACAAGTTCAACTTGTACTATTTGCATACCATTTTGTACAGTTGTTTAAAATTACATTTTTCTTATTTTTTATTAATAATGTGAAAATATATTTTTTAAAGTCACATAGGAAGTAAACGCAAGATATAGACTGTATATGGAATAAAACAATTCCCATTTACTTTTATAAAAGTGATATTTTACTTATATAATTGGAAAATAAACTTACTTGACATAAACACATTTTAAGACTTGTTTAAAGAAACTCTCTGTGGATTGGAAGTATCTCCCACATGGAGAAGCTTCATCAGGTGTACAATTCAGTGCTTTCTCCCTCTTTGCCTAAGAGACATTCATAATACAGTGGATATTTCTTGCTAATCACCAATGTTGTCACTTTTGTTTAATACTATAGTCAAGTAAATATCCTGATTTGGATCTTTTTATATTGCGGTTTATTAAATGGTGATGCCATTCATTTTAAAAAGCATTTGGCAGTGTCTTATCCACCTACTGTTAACTTCATGGTTGAGTGTGTATATTATACTTTTGCTACAAGAAAAAGGATGGAATGAGGGTCCTGTTGTCACATTGCACTGACAGGTGGACCCAGGTAAACCAAGATCTTGCAGACCAGTTGCAGGAGGCCCAGACTCTGCTCCAGCTCTGGAAAGCTTATCGCAGTGCTCATGTGGAAGCCACAGCAAGGCTGGAGCAGCAGGAAGCCAAATTTCAACAGCTTGCAAACATCAACATGTCTGGAAACAACCTGGCAGAGATCCTGCCAGTGGCCCTGCAGGACATAAAGGTGGGTACAGAGCCCAATGGGAAACCAAAGCCAAGTCAGCCCAGCTGACAGGGCCAGTGAGGGACAGCCTCAACCTTGAAATAAGACAGACCTCAGAGATATCTGTCAGGACAAGTGCCCCGAGGCACCAGGTGCCCAAGCTGACAAGTTGTGTAGCCTGCAGTGAGGCGGAATGTGTGGGGTTGGGAGGAACAGAGCAGCTGGCAGCTCAGAGCAGAGGTTCCAGCAGCAGCCAGGAGGGACCTGGTAGCACCATGTTCTAAGTCAACACTTTGACTCTGGCAGTTAAATCTCTAAAGCAAAAGCCTTATATAAAGTCTGAGATAAAAGCAAAAGTGTGGGCTGGGGTTGTCGCTCAGTGGTGAAGCGCTTGCTTCTCACTGGGTTTGATCTTAGCACCACAAAAAATAAAGGTATTGTGTCCATTTACAACTAAAAATATTTTTAAAAAAAGGAAAAGTGTCTCCCCAGAGTGGGGCCATTGAGGAATCTCTTGTTTTAGAAATAATCATGAACTTGGTGCCATGTTAGTATGACTTTTCTGTGGGAGTAGTGATTTTTAGAGGATTTTAAGAGCAGTACAGTCTCCTATGTGGTGTTTTTCATATTAGAGTTATGAAATGTCCTGAAAGTGAATAATTTTTAGTTTTAAACTTAGTGACCAGGTGTATTTTGGATCTTCTGATGTTCAAATCAAAACAAAGTAAATAGTTGAATTAAAGACATAGGAATGCAGCAGAGCCATATTTCTAATCTACTTCTACCTGATTGGTTGTTTTAAAACAAAACAAAAATCCTGAAATTTCAAACACAAAACATCACCAAATGTAGTCCTAAAATCAGCTTGATTGAGATTCTATAGCCTCTGCAAAGTGAGTCCACATTTATGTCAGGAAGTCTGAGGACAAGGGGTCCAGATCACAATGATTCTTGAAATGGTGTGCAATCTCTAAACACACGAGTCTACCCAGTTGGTCTGCAGCTTCCATAAACTAGATCTCTCAACTCTTTTGGACGGTGGTCAGTTTTAGCTGTGAACTGACAAATTTCAGAACAGTTCAGTGAGACACCTCATTTGAAGAGATCTTAGCTTTTTCAGCTACTTAAAAGGAACAGTAACTAAAAGGTAAGCCCACAAGTTCAAGGCAAAAGTTCTTCTAGATTTTTTTTGACGTTGATGGAGTGGCAGGGGCTAGGGACTGATGTGAAAGGAGGGAGAAGTATGATTCCTCTTTCTTCTCCAGGAGCTGAAGCAGGATGTGCAGAAGACAAAAGAAGTCTTTCTCCAAAATTCTATCCTCCTGGACCGATTCCCACAACCTGCAGAGTCCAACGCCTCGGGGCTCTTTTCTGGTCAACTGTATTCCCTCCGGAGAGCTATTTATTTGGAAGAGATGCTGCTTGTGAAAGCAAATGAATTTGAGGTTCATCTTACTTTTCCATTCAAATTGTAGTCGTGGACATTGATGTGCTAATCTCAATCCCTCTTAAGAGTGCTTTTTGGACAGCAAGTAAGGGAAGGAGCAGAATGACATCACCCCGTGTGATTCTGGCTTCAATCACATGGGCATGGGAAGATTTTAATGGAATGTGTTAGTTTAAAAATGTGATATTTTATTTAGATTTCTTAGAAGGGTAGTTGAGTCATAGAAGTAGCTGCTGGATGGCCAGTTGCTATATTCTTTATTCGCTTTCTGAAAAGCTTTTAATGTGTGAGCTATATAGAGGCCTTGGAGTGCCAGTCTCAAGTCTCAATAGCAACAAGAAGTAAAACTAGCAGGCCTAAGGGCTGGCTCTCCTCTGTGTGGTCCCCTCAACAGGTGAGCGTTCCCTCTGTGAAGGTCAGACGCACCGGGTGAAAATCTACGGTCTTCAGATTAGTCATCTATGAACTTTTCAGACAGTAATGAGATGCTAGGGGTGGAAAATAACTTGAACTGTTATCCTTCCCCAAGGCTATGCTAAACTCTGTGATATATGCTCATGGAAACTGTTTGTAATGAAAATCTCTCCTTCTAGTTTGTTCTCTCACAGTTTAAGGATTTTGAGGACCGGCTGGAATCTTTAAAAGGCCTCATTATACACGAGGAAGAGAATTTGGATAAACTTTACCAACAAGATAAAGAAGAAAATCCTGGCTTGTTCCTGGTATTGGCAATATTTGTCTTTCCTCAGGGCTTACACTCACCATAGGATGAAAAAAATAAGCTAATTACTGTTGCACTATAGAATCAGTTTCCACCCTAATTAACGCTTGAGCACAGTTATTTGCTAACCATTTATTCCTGCCCTATTTTTTCTAGGGTCTAGAAAAGTAGAACACATGGAGATCTATTTTAGTAATATGTCATAGTAACTTTTCCTAGATTTTCTGTTATCTTGTGGTTCTTATTAATTAACTTATGTGAACCAGAATCAGCTACTGTGATTATTTTTTCTGGTTGGTTGAAGATCAAGTGTAAAACATTCTATCTGAATGGTATGTTTTTTATCAGGAATGGTAACACATGCCTGTAACCCCAGAGTCTTTAGGAGGCTGAGGCAGTAGGATTGCAACTGTGATGCCAGCCTGGCCAACTTAGTGATATTCTGTCTCAAAGTTTTAAAAAGGGAACTGGAGGTGTAACTCAGTGGTAAGCACTTACCTAGCATGCATGAGACCATGGGTTCAATCCCCAATACTGCAAAGAAAGAAAAAATTGTGTATTTTTTTTCCTTTTTAAAAATTACCTTAATAAATTTTGTACAGTTAGCATAAGTGAATGAAAGAATTTAGGAATTCTGGATCTTGCAACTCTTAAGGATTGATATTTATAACCTTAGATGAGGAGCAGCAAATGAGGTACCTTATCCAAATTCAAGTCAACCTGCTATTATTATAAAGTTTTATTTGAAGCCAGACATGCCCCTCCATTAACACATCTTCTATGAGACTTTTCATACTGTAAGGATAGAGTTGAAGAGTTGCTATAGAGATCATATGGCCTACAGAAACCTAAAGCATTTATTTATTTACTTATTTATGGTTTTTGTTTGTTGAGATGGGGTCTTCCTATGTTGCTCAGACTTAGAACTTGTAGCTTCAAGCAGTCTTCCTGCCCCAGGATGCCAAGCAGGTGGGACTCCCGGTGCTCAACACCATGTTCAGTTCAAGCATAAAATATGTATGATCTGGCCCTTTGCAGAAAATGTTCGCTGACCCTGACCTAAACTATTACAGCAGAGTTCTATGGTGATAATATGGATATTGTGAGACATGTTTGCTTAACATATTATTGACCTACTTACAGGCTGTACCTAGAATATCTTTTTACAGATAAAATGTTAATGAATTTGCTTTCTTGTGATTTTATATGCTATCAAAATATGGGAATAATATTTTCTTAAAGTATGGTTTAAGTTATCATGCTTTGCTGGGGGGTATATTTTGTTTGAGCCTATTTTCAGTCTTGCTCAGACAAAAAATTGATTTCCCTTCCTACTTCCTGGGCTATTTCAATGTCTAGCTAATTAACTGTGGGCAAGTCATTTACCTGTTCAGGCCCCAGTTTTCCCTCGTCTTTAAGATAAGGAGGCCATTTCATCATCTAAGTATTCTTATTGGCATCCAAAAATCTAGTCTTTATTTTTTAATAGAATCATGTGCTAGCATTGATAGCCCAGTCTCCTGACATTGAACGTCTGAATGAAGACAGCCTCATGCTCCCACTCAGTGACATGCCCCTGAAGACATTACAGAATATGAACCGGCAATGGATTCGCACCACTGCCACAGCGCTGGACCGCTGCAGGTCAGAACATCCCATCTGTGCCATTGTTCCAATTCGGGTAAAATGAACAGCTCAAGTTTGGGAAAGTCGTCATCACGTGGTACTGTTTTGTTTGTTTTTAAACCTTTGTAGCGAGCTGCAGGAAAGTGGGTTAAATGAAAATTTTCTTCATTGTTGTGAAAAGTGGGTCCAACTTTTGGAAAAGATAGAAGAGATGCTCAAAGCGAATATTGCCAACAGCCTCCCTGCTCTCCTGGAACAGCAGAAAGCTTATGAGGTAAACCTGTGCTCTCTGGAGCAGGAGTCTGGGAAAGATAGTTCCAAATACAATAAGTACCTATCACTCTCTAACTACAGAGTGTACATCTTTAAGCAAATTCAGTAATTAACTGATCATTTGTAAACTTCTCACACATTTCATATGTTTTAACATTTTGTTACAATGTTTTATAAGTGACAGCACTCCTAGATTTCCTGCAGTGCATGGAAGCTTCTAGCATAACTTTGCTTCTACAGAATACAAATATACCCATCAAATAATATACCAAGAGCATATTAAATTACTTCAGCTCATTTTTGCATTTTCACTAATTCGCTATAGGAGTGAAGTACCCTGTGCAGTAATAATTGCAACGTTTAGTAGTTCACAGAAGTATTCCCCCTTGCTATACTGATGTATATTCAAAATCCTCCTGGTGGCAAATCCTGCAAAGTGTGCCTGATTATTTCACTGTTACTTTTTAACATAACTGATTTTAGTCTATATTGTTACTAAGATCATCCAATGGAGCCTGGCAGGATGGCGCTCACACACCTGAAATCCCAGCAACTTGGGAGGCTGACACAGGAGGATCACAACTTTAAGGCCAGCCTCAGCAACTTAGCGAGACCCTGTCTCAAAATAAAAATTGAAAAAGGCTGGGGGGTGTGCCTCAGTGGTAAAGCACCCTTAGATTAAAACCCAGTACAAAAAAAAAAATCCAATGGAAATGAGCATTTAGGCATAATTATGATTAGACCTATTTGCTCTAAGGAAATGTTGGGGTGATAGTTGAGCATTTCCAGTTGAACTCAAATAACTTGAAAACAAATCATTTCTATATCCCCTGCCATCATAGATTTTAATAAGAAATTTGTAGCAGGAAGCTATGTTGTAGTTGTAAAAGAAGGGCTCTCCACATTCATAAAAACGAATTCTAGCTGAGAATTTTATGTTTTGACCCATGCAGATGTTAGAAGCTGAAGTTTCTATAAACCAGACAATTGCTGATTCTTATGTCACCCAGTCCCTACAACTCCTGGACACAACAGAAATAGAGAAGAGGTAAGCCCTCTAGGACTTACAGAAATAATGCAGTTGATTGAGACAGACCTCTGACATGCAGATCTATCTTTCTTCCTTTCTCTCTCTCTCTCTCTCTCTCTCTCTCTCTCTCTCTTCTTTTTTTTTTTTTTTTTTTTTTTTTGTGCACTGACCAAGTCAGAGTAATTAGTTTTCCATCTCCTCACCCTTTCTTTATTATTAGAACCCCCAAACACCTCTCTTCCAGTTCTTCTTAAAATATGAAGAAGGTTGTGACTCATAGTCACCCACTTTGCTACAGAAAACTAGAACTTACTTCTTTTAACTGCCAGCACATTATTCTGCCCGTGTCCATGCCCTGAAGCCAGGTTAGCTGATAGATCACTATGAGTCCAATCTTCTGGCAGTACATTAGGACAGGGTCTTGCTGTGTGGCCATAAAAACACCGGTGGCTCTTTTCCCTATGGTAGATGGATGGGGTCAGTAGCACAGAAGCTTTTGAAAATACCCATTCCCCAGGTATAGTAAATTTTAATCCAGAATGGTTCTTCTGTAATATGTTTCATCACCCTCATGATGGTTTGTTATTTCAAAATAAGTTTTTAAATGCTTCTGTTCCTAATAAGAAACCATGTCATAGTTGTTAAAGAAGGGACTTCTCTCCAGGCTGACCGCCTGGGGTTAGGGCCAGTGCTGGTCTAGCTGAGCAGAGCCCCCATGGCCAGTCTGCTGACCATAACTGAACTCTTCCTGTAGCTGGCTCACGTGGCAGGCTCTTTATTCTTAAAATTTAAGAACAATTTCCAGTAATCAGTAACACCACAAGGTACCTGCCTGTTCATTTGTTTCCTTTCGATGCCAACTCCAAGATTTCTAGGCAGCATGTGGCATAATATATGTTAACACTGCTCAGTTTGTTTAAGGAAATAGTTGTGTATGCTGGCAAAACACCAATTATATGCAAATTATCTTCTGCTAAACACTTTTTGCCAACCACACATTGCCTCTTCCAAAGCTTCCCCTTAGGTTTAAGTGGAATGGGTCTCAAATTTTAACAAGTTGTTTGATGCAAATTGTACATACAAATAGCAAATCTGAGTTTCTATGACTCACTGACAGTTATTCTTTCTTGTGTGATCATGTCAAGAATCTCTAACCATCTATTTTTCCCAGACCAGAATTTGTTTTGGAATTCTCAAATCTGACGGACCACTGGCAGAGTGCTGCCCAAGGCATTCGGCAGAGGAAGAGTGACATTGACCAGCTGGTGAGGCAGTGGCTATACTTCACCTCCTCCATGGAGGACTTGTTCCACTTCCTCACCAACACTAGCCACATGCTGTCCGCAGTAAAGGATCAGGATTGCTACAGCCTCTACCAAATCAGAAGTCTGATCCATGAGCTAAAGGTAATGCATGCAGCAGCAGTGTGAGAAGCATGAGGTAGTCAGCATTTGCTAAATGTTCATTCACCTAAAGTTTTGTATTTTCTCCAATGTCACAGTCCAAGTGTGCTCTGCTCGATGGGAAGCCAGCTGGATGTAGTCACCACAGTCTACCGCCTGGTCTAGCCTTATAGGATTAGACTCCAATATACCTGTTCATCTAGAATAGCAAGGCTCATCCAGGGGCAGTGGTACATACCTATAGTCCCAGCGATTTGGGAGGCTGAAGTAGGAGGACCTCAAGTTCAAAGCCAGTCTTACCAACTTTGCAAGGACCTAAGCAACTTAATTGGACTCTTCCTCAAATTAAGAAATAAAAATGGCTGAGAATGTGCTTTAGAGGTAGAGCACCCTTGGGTTTAATCTTCAGCACCAAAAAACAGTAATAATAACCATAGAAATAGAAGGCTTTCTTGGGCCATGGGATGAAGCTGGAAGCAAAGATGAGTGGATAGTGCCTGACACAGTGGCACACACCTGTTATCTGAGCAACTAGGGAGGCTGAGGCAGGAGTATTGCAAGTTCAAGGCCAGCCTAGACAACTTAGTGAGATCCTATCTCAAAATAGAAAATAAAAAGGGCCAGGGATATAGCTCAGTGGTAGAGTGCCCCTGGTTCCATCCCTAGTACAGGGGTAGGTGTGGGAGATGGGTTAGAGCCAAACTCAGAAGTTACACATGTCCCATCTGCCATATTCTATTAATCAAGGCCATTAGACACACCCACACAGGTTCAAGAGGAGGGGACAAAGGAACCACCATGTGATGAACAGTGGCAAGGTTCCAAAAGAACTTGTGGGACTGAGAGTGTTGTGATTATTTTATGAGAAAAAAACAGTTTGACATACCAGTTGGAAGCTGTTCCTGTAGTCTTGGAGAGTTGTTATGATAGCTAAGACAAGAGCCATCTGAGTGGAGATTTTTTTTTTTAAGGGCTATTTTTGTAGATAGAGTTTACAAAATTCACTAACAGTTTGAATGTGGCAAGTAAAGAAAAATGCAGTCCAGGATGACTCTGGTTTGGGGCTGGAGACCAAGCCAGGGAAGAGGAAGACCAGGTGGCTGAGTGGCTGGAAGATGCGGGGGGACTGGGTGTGTTCCTGGAGTCAGTTTCTCTTATTTCCTCTGCTCCTTTGGGTTCGAATGATCTCAAGTCTTCCCAGAAACACCTTTGTACGTAAATCAGTGCTCATTGTTGTTTATCAGCTTCTGTCTTGGAAATGTCTACTTTATGTCCTAGATGAGAAATTTGAAGATGATGGAAGTCATATTTGGAAAGATAAAAGCTATTGAAATTTTTCCCATGAAAGCAAATTCTTTCAGAACCATGAATCAATTAAAAATTTTTACTTCATTTTTGTATTTATAAATAGCTAATTTACATCTTCACTAAAGAAAAGCCTTTGTGATGTTCAGGTAGAATTGTTTTAAAGTGTCCTTTTAGTGCATTAATATACATGTATATTAATATACATGTTTGTATAATAATTTGAAGGTTTTTTTTTAACCTCTTTTATTCTGTCCTCTTTTACATTTGTTCAGGATGATATGACCATTCTACTCTTCTGGATTGCCATGGTGATAAATAGTACAAATGATAATTTCAGGTCTAATACTAAATCATTTTCTTAATACACTTAGATCCATTTACCTTTATAAGCTTTTATTCTATGAAGCATATATTTTAAACTTCCCTTTCCATCATTACACTAAGAATGTTATCTCTTACTAAACCTTGAAAATTATTTTAAGAACTTCTTCCTTGGTAGTGTGCTGTCTACTCAAAGTAAAACATTAGCTTTGGAAGTGACTAAGAGCCCATGTATACATGTGTAAAGTGCTCGTGCATGCTGCCCGTTCTGACCAGATTTGTTTGGTCTATGTCTAATTTAACATTTAAGAAAAGCTTTCAAGTCAAGCACCACGATGCACACCTATAATCCCAGGTACCCAGAAAGCTGAGACAGGAAAATTGCAAGTTCAAGACCAGTCTCAACAACTTAGTAAGGACCTAATAAGCACCTTAGTAAGGACCTAAGCAACTTAGTAAGACCCTATCTGAAAATTAAAAAAATAAAAAGGGCTGGGAATGTACTCAGTGGTAAAGTGCCTCTGGGTTCAATCTCTGGTACCAGCAAGAGGAGTGGGGAGTGACAGAGGAAGGGAGAGCAGGAGAGAGGAGGAGGAGAAGGAAGGAAGAAAAGAAGTGCTTTGAAGGAAATCTAGACAAACACATACCATCACATTTGTATCACATCAGTGATTGAAATCAATATTTTTTTTTCTTTTTAGAATAAGGAAATCCATTTTCAGAGATGGCAAACCACCTATGCACTAACCTTGGAAGCTGGGGAGAAATTACTGAACACACCTAACCTGGAAGCAAAAGAGTCCATGAACAAGAGAATCAGACAGCTTCAGAACAACTGGAAGGACACGGAGCTCCATCTAGCACAGATGATTAAGCATCTCCAAAGCATCATAGAGGTAAACCACCATTTATTCATACATTCATGGTGTTCAAGTACTCTATATATGATTTTTATTTGCCGTGTGAAGATGGGAGCGACTCTAGGAAATCTAATATTGTGAGTTTTCCAATGGAACTCAAATTCTACTCACCTGTGAGTTATACTAGTTATTTCATAATAGTAAAATAATAATATAACACCGAAAAAGCTCAGTGACAAGTATATAATTAGTTAAGGCTCTAGTAAGATATTTACATTTTTGAAGTATGAAACAATCATTTTTGGTAGAAATTTAACACACAAAGCTAACATTCCATACAATGGTCTATCCTGGGGTAAAATATATGAAATAAACACAAAAACTGTACTTTTTTTTTTTTTTTTTTTTTTTGAGTCCTGAGGATTAAACTCGGGCACTCAACTACTGAGCCACATCCCCAGCCTTTTTTTTTTTTTTTTTTGTAGTTGTTGCTTTTTTATTTTTAGTTGTAGATCAACATAATTATTTTATTTATTTATTTATGTGGTGCTGAGGATTGAACCCAGTGCCTCACATATGCTAGGAAAGCACTCTACCACTGAGCCACAATCCCAGCCCCTAGCCCTGATTTGTATTTTATTTACAGACAGGGTTTCACCGAGTTGCTTAGTGCCTTGCTTTTCCTGGGGCTGGCTTTGAGCTCATGATCCTCCTGCCTCAGCCTCCCAAACCGCTGGGATTATAGGCATGTACCACCACACCTGGCTAACACTACATTTTTCTGATATGATCAGAGAATACTCTTTTCCACATAAGTGAATTTTCCAGATACCAGATAATTTATGACTGTACACTTAAGAATTGAAATGTTCCAGCCGGGCACCGTGGCACATGCCGATAATCCCAAATGGCACAGGAGGCTGAGGCAGGAGGATTGCAAAGTCAGCCTCAGCAATTTAGCAAGGCCCTAAGCCACTTAGCTAGACTC
This sequence comes from Marmota monax, assembly GCF_021218885.2. Lineage (NCBI taxonomy): Eukaryota > Metazoa > Chordata > Mammalia > Rodentia > Sciuridae > Marmota > Marmota monax. Next base: position 22,025,638 of record NW_026693777.1, on the reverse strand, counting down.
TGTCTCTAAATAAAATATAAAAGGGGCTGGGATGTGATTCAATGGTTAAGTGCCTCTGGGTTCATTCCCTGGTACAAAAAAAAAAAAAGAATTGAAATGTTCCCCACCAACCCTTTTCTCTAAGTTGTCCAGGCTGACCCCAATTTGTGTTCATCCTGCCTCAGCCTCTCAAATAACTGCAATTATAGGCATATGCCACCACTCCCTGTTCCAAAATATTTTATTTTGAATCTTTAGTAGGAAAATTGTTGTTTTGCCAAAATACCATGGTATTCTAAAGGACTTGAGCTGATTTGAACCTATGACCCAAAACTTAGATGCTCTTTAAGTTCTGATATAATTTTTATGATTTTTCTTTCTCTTTTCTGAATAGTAAGCTATTTTTTTTATTATTCCCATCTCTGAGTTTCCCTACTCCATATGGCCCACTCTCCTCTAATCAGTTGTGTGCATTGATACTAGATAACCAAGCTGGTCAGGGGCACCTTTTCAAATTAAGTATAACTGTGCTGAGTTTGGGCCTAAGCATTTCTCCTGTGAATGAAGTGTCTGAATTTTATGTGGTTATGTGGATTTTATATGAAATTCATGAGCTAGCAATCTCTGGTTGACCATCTGCTTTATTTGTAAAGCATGATGGTAAGGGAAAATAAAGGTTTGGTGGGAGCAGCTGGGACTCACAGTTCTGCTTCTCTCTTTGCTTTCTTCCTAGTTGAGTACCAGGAAGTAGATGCTGCTAGACAAATGGCCTCCCCTTAGGTGGGAGGGTTCCCTAGATTTGGGTCACCCTGAGTATGTTTAGGTAGCAGTTGTACTGAGAAACGGAATGGTGTTTCATTGTATGTTTGTCTACTTTTACTAACCTAAGAAATAGAAACTTAAGCTAAAGAGCCCAGTATAAATACCCTGAACTTGAAAATGCAAGTTTCTATTTGCTCAGTAATGTGAGATCTAAGGAAAAGAGATGGTCAGTACTAGGCTAGGCTTTTAACCCCCTCTCCGTGGGTCAGTCGGTATTCTCTGAGTCTCATTTTAAGTGTGTTAATATTTACCCTGTGTCCTAAGGTCATAACTCCCATGAGTTGCTGAAGTTTGAAAAGCTTTGTAAAACTGCAAAGCACTGTAGAGAAAGTGGCAATCAGGGCAGTAATGAGAACAGAAAAGGGAAGTTGAATGTAAAGGGGTTGCTACAACCAGGCATTGGAAGAAGCAGAGAGCCAGCAGAGGGGTGACATTAGAAAAGAAGACAAGGAAAGGGCTGAGTTTTTTTTTTTTTTTTTTTTTTGCTTGGTGGTGCCATCAACAGCATATGCCTAAGACTGGATGCTAAAAGTTCATCCTTACAGTAGCTTTTTAGATCTAGACTTCTCCAAAACTCAAAAGGAAGGTTAGGTAGATGACAAAGACAAGCAGGGAGGAAGAGAGATTTCAATCCAAATGAGCCACTGGTAAAACTACAAAGGCCATGTCAAGTCATATTGATGTCCCCTCTGCTCCTTTATATCAGTCTACTCAAGACAAGGAACCAGGCTGCAATGTGATTTATAAAAAACACACAAGAACCAGGCATGGTGGTGCACACCTACAATCCCAGAGGCTTGGGAGGCTGAGCCAGGAGGATTGCGAGTTCAAAGCCAGCTTCAGCCACCTAGCGAGGCCCTAAGCAAATCAGCAAGACCCTGTCTCTAAATAAAATTTTAAACAGGGCTGGGGATGTGGCTCAGTGGTTAAAGACCTCTGGGTTCAATCCCTGGTACCAAAACATACACACACACACACACACACACACAAAGAAAGACTATGTGGATTAAATGAGCTATTTTATTTGTACAATTGTTTCTTAAGAACCAAGTACTTATCCAATTTAATTACTGTTTTTAAATAGACCTGGGACCAGTGTGAAAAGAAAATCAAGGAGCTGAAAAGCAGGCTGCAAGTTTTAAAAGCACAAAGTAAAGATCCTCTTCCAGAACTTCATGAGGACCTCCACAGAGAAAGAGAGCTGACTAAGGTACTGAAGTCTAACAGTGGTTGGGATAATCATTTAGCTGTTCTCAGAGCTCCTGGGGTGTTTGCTTGACTTTATTTCTATGTTGAAACTAAGTTTCACATTCAGTCAAAGAAGATTTTCCCTATCTTCTAACATCACATTCTGGGCTCTGAAGGTATTAAAATTGGTGATTTTTGCAATCGTCATATGAAGACAAGGAAAATCTATTCTTGGGATCTTAGGGATTTTCTCTTCCAGATCCTCTTTCTGTTGTTGCTCCTCTGTAATATAAGATGTGGCCCCTGGGATTACTTTAAAAGCTATTCCCTTATCAAATGTCCTTGTCTTTGAAATTAGTACAACTGAAGAATTCATTTTTAAAACCAGTATGTTGAGTTTTTTACTCAAGTATAACATTTTCCTAAAATTCTTCTAAACCAAATTGTGCTACTATGCCTAATTGACCACACTGGCAAATATCCACATTCCTGGATATTTTAAGTCTTTGCAGAAGGCAAGGCACAAGCATAGGAATTTGGACCATAAAATTCCCAAGTCAGGAACTTCCTGCATCTCTCTCTCCCCCGCCCCCCACCCTTTGATGCTAGGGATTGAACCCAGGGCCTTGTGCATGCAAGACAAGTGCTCTACCAACTGAGCTATATCCCCAGCCCCTGCATCTCTTTCTTCTCTGCAGGTTTGGTGTTTAAAAAACATGGAGTGCCTACCAGAATCAGTGCCTTTTAATGTTTTAAGCTGAAAAAAAATAGGCATTAATGGGTTGCCATTTTTGTTTTTGGTACTGGGGATTGAACCCAGGGGCACTTAATCACTAGGTCACATCTCCCGCCCTTTTCATTTTTTATTTTGAGACAGTCTTGCTAAGTTGCTGAGGCTGACCTCAAACTCTCAATCCTCCTGCCTCAGCCTCCAGAGTTGCTGGGATTACAGGTGTGCACCACCACTTCTGGCATGAGCTGTTTATTACTTGAAACTGTGCCAGAAATAAGGATCCTCCTTCCATATGACTATTACTCAGCTAAAAATTAAAACATTACCAATACAGTTTAAGCTCCCATGTACTTTCCTGCCTCAAAGGTATCCATCCCAATCCTAATTTTGGCATTTGTCATTCTTATTCATTCCTCTATCATTTTAATACATAGTTGTCCTTCTCAATGAAATACAGAAGTACGGCTCTCTGGGTTTCAATAAGTGGCACCATAGTATATAACATAAATACAGTTTTTTTCCCTTATGATTTTTTTTAAGTCACCAGTATGATAACTATAGCTCCCTCCTTCTCCCTACTGTATAGTATGAATTTGTGTTTTCCTTCTCCAATCATTAGGGATTGTCAGATTTTTATTTTTAACTTTTGATAGTCTGATAGGTGTGAGATTGCATCTCTTTATAGTTTATTAGCCCATTTTATTTTTTACATTGAGACACTATGTTGTTTAGGGTCTTGCTGAATTGCTGAGGCTGACCTCAAACTTTCAATCCTCCTGTCTCAGCCTCCCAAAATGCTGGGATGACAGGCATGCACCACCATGCCTGACCTATTTATATTTTTACTCATTTTTGTGTTAGGTTATTTATCCTCATCTTATTGATTTGAACAAGCTGCGTTTTTATTCTTTTTTTTGGGGGGGGTGGGGGGTGATATCAGGGATTGAACTCAAAAACACTCAACCACTGAGCCACATCCCCAGCCCTATTTTGCATTTTATTTATAGACAGGGTCTCACTGAGTTGCTTAGCACCTTGCTTTTGCTGAGGCTGGCTTTGAACTTGTGATTCTTTCCTCTCAGCCTCCCAAGCTGCTGGGATTATAGGCGTGCGCCCCAGCACCCAGCTGCTTTTTTATTCTTAATACACTACTCCTCTGTTGAGTACATGCATTATAAATGTCTTCTTCTGTCAAGGAGCTTGGTTTTCTACTTTTTCTTGTGTCATTGGCTGAACAAAAGATTTTGTGTTATTTTAACTGTAGATGAATTTATTAATATTTTCCTATGTGATTTATGTTCTTTTCTCCTTTGGGAAATCTCTATACTTATGTCATAAAATATATTTCCTTCTGAAATTTTTCAAATTTTGCTTTATACATTCACCTCTTTATTTGTTGAAGACTTGATTTGGGCATATGTTTTAAGTGAGGATTTATTTTTTCATATATCTGTATTATCCTGGCACCTGTTTATTGAATGGTCCAGTGTTAAAAATCAAATTTACTACATATATGTGTGATTTGTTTTCCACTTCTCTACTATGTTTTATGGTCTATTTCTTTGTATTTAATATCAATCTATCTTGATTGCTGTGTTTTATAATTAAAAAAAAATCTTCATTTTAGGTGAGACGTATACCCACACCTGTTCTTCCCCATTCATATGAATGGATGTCTGTGGGCCTTTGATCTTTCATAGCTTTTTTTGTGTGTGTGAGGTGGATACAGAGTGCTGGGGATCAAATCTAGGGCCCTCAAGCATGCTAAACAAGTACTTCACTACCACTTAGCTATACCCATACCCGCAGCCCTGTCATATGACTTTCAGAAGCAGCTTGTCAAACTGAAAATTTTTGATAAGGGTTTCAATGGAATTGCAATGAGTAAATAGATTAATTTGTAGCAAATAATATCATTTTGCCATTGAGCATTCCTGTTTATGAATATGGCATATTTGTCCCCTTTTTTGCTCATATTTAATGATTTTTCAATAATGTTTTTTAATTTTCTTTATGCAGTATTGTATACCTTTTGCTAGATATATTTCTTGGTATTTTTAAAGCTATTAAATACTGCCTTTCTCTATTTTCTGATTTTTTTTTCCTTTTTGAGGTATTGGGGATTGAACCCAGGGCTTCACATATGATAGGCAAATGCTCTACCACCAAGTTACATTCCCAGTCCCTCCATGATCATTGATGGAGTGCAGAAATATAATCTTTGTATATTTACCTAATGTTCAACCACCTTATTAAATTTTCTTGTTAATTCCAATAATTAGCCCACATAGTCTTTTGATTCTCTCTAAAGATAATCATTATCTATGAATAATGACAATTTTTTTTTTGTTTCTTTTAATTCTTCTTCTTTTTTTTTTTTTGTACTGGGGATTGGACTTGGGGGCACTTGACCATTGAGCCACATCCCCAGCCCTATTTCATATTTCATTTAGAGACAGGGTCTCACTGAGTTGCTTGGCATCTCACCATTGCTGAGGCTGGCTTTGAACTTGTGATCTTCCTGCCTCGGCCTCCCAAGCTGGTGGGATTACAGGCATGTGCCACCATGCCCAGCTGTTTCTTCTAATTCTCATATTGTGTTTCTACTTCCTTTCCTAGCCAGTGGCTCTGGAATAATATTGAAGAGAAGCACTGATAGCTGGCTCCTTTGTGTCAGTCCTGATGTTTAAAAAAAAAAAATTTTTTTTTTTTTGAAATGAGGATTGAACCCAGGGGTGCTCCACCACTGAGCAACATCCCCATCCCTTTTTTTAACATATTATTTAGAGACAGGGTCTTGCTTATTTGCTAAGTGCCTCGATAAGTTGCTGAGGCTGCCTTTGAACTCGCAATCCTCCTGCCTCAGACTCCTTCCTGAGCCACTGGGATTACATGTGGGTGCCACCATGCTCACCAAAAGAAAACAATTCTAATCTTTCACCATTAAGTATATTTGCTGTTCACCCATACTTCTATAAAGTGTGTATATATATATATATATATATATATATATATATATATACCTAATTTTCAAAGTTTTTGCCATCTTTACATTAGGTTTAGACCCAAAATGAGAGAACAAATTAGTAACAAATGAAAGAACTCAGAATCACTTTCTTAGTTGATACACAGGAAATTGATTCCATAAAGTCTAGAAACCTATGCAGAATGGAAAATGAAAACCCTTTTTCCTAAGTACCACACTGCTCATCTTCCAGCAGAATCTTTTCAGTGTCCCTACCTTCAGCATCCTATTTATCAAAGGAAAGAATCAGGCAGAGGCAAAAAGTATTGAATTCATTCAACCCCTGACCATATTCCAAAAAGGTTCCAAATAACCTGAAGCCTGTCTAGGACAGTGTGTGCCATCCCTGACTGTCTCATGGGAGATACATTAGCTACTTGACCACTCTGAGCTTTACTTTCTTCCTCATAAAATTGCATTCTCATTATAGCTACATTTGTTGATGTACAGAATAATTTATATGACCATATACTCGTAAACACACACACACACACACACACATACACACACAGTTCGAGCATCTCTGATCCAAATAGCCAAATATACCCCCAAATTGAAAACTTTGAGAGCCATGTTGATGTTTACCAGAGCATTTCAGATTAGGGATGGATATTCAACCAGTAAAGGCTGTGCAAATGTTCCAAAATCCAAATCACTCTAAAGTCTGAGATACTTCTTGGTCTCAAGCATTTTGAATAAGGGATACTCAACCTATATAAGATTTCTTTATAAGTTTTTCATATAGTCTAATCATACTATTATGAAAATTGCTAGATATCTGTGTTTATAAAATTTTAGTGCTAGGAGTGATTTTAATTTTTAAATTATTTTTGAATATGTAATATAGTCACATGGTTTGAAATTCAGAATTTATGCTGGGCGTGGTGGCACACAACTATAATCCCAGCAACTCAGGAGGCAAGTTTAAGGCCAGCCTCAGCAATTTAGGAGACCCTGTTTGAAAGGAAAAAAGGCTGAGGATGTAGCTCAATAATATGTGCCCCTAGGTTCAATCCCTACCGGGGGAGGGGGAAAAGTGAAAGAATCATTAGTTATCATTCCTGCATATTAAACTTGCCCCCCAACTATATAAAACTCAACACCAAAAAGTATGTGGAGAAACAGATATAATCATCCATTTGTGACACAATTTGGCAATACTTATTTAAAATCATAGAATTGTCCATATTCAAAAGTCCTATATCTTGAGCTGGGAGTATAGCTCAGTGGTAGAGCCCTTCGTTAGTGTGAAAGAGGCTCTGGGCTCAATTCCCAGCACTACCCAAAGTGTGTGGATTGTGGGGGGGGAGTCCAATCCTTTTTTTTTTTTTTTTTTTTTTTTTTTTTGGTACCAGAGTTTGATCCCAGGGGCACTTAACTACTAAGCCACATCCACAGCCCTTTTCTATGTTTTATTTAGAGACAGGTCTCTCTGAGTTGGTTAGGGCTTCCTTAAATTGCTGAGGATGGCTTTCAACTCCTGATCCTCCAGCCTTAGCCTCCTGAGCCGCTGGGTATACCTTTCAATTGTAGGTATCACAAGAATTGATTTAAACGTGGGTGGATAAAAAAACACTTGCCTACTGTGCAGGCATCAGAGCTGGGCCTCTGAGCAGGGGACTGGACAGACTGAGCTTCCTAGCACCCAATTGGGAAACTCAGTGAAGCCCTTTAACTTGGTAAGTGGTGCACCTCAGTGAGTGAGTCGCCCCTTTTATGTTGCGCAAGCCATTTGTAGTGTTCCACTGCAGAATCATGAATCTAAAACATTTATTCTCTCTGATGAAGGTACCATTTCTTCATCTGCACACAGTCATTAAAAAGAATTCCCCAGGGCATTTTACTAAATGTAATTTTTATTGGCGAGTTACGAAAGCATGCCAGTGTAACTTCTAGAATTCTAAAAGTCAATCAGAATTAAGACAATTTTATGGTGGCCACCCTTCAGACTGATTTCTGGTGTAAATGACATAGGACCTTCTTTCAGACTCCTAGTGATAGGAATGGAGACCCTTAAAATGTGCCCTGCACAAGAAAAACCTAAAAGACTCTTGAATGGGCTTACTGTTTCCTTTGACCTTCTTTGTGATGAAAGTAATTTTCTTGATTCAATTCTAGAATTCAGAGTTTTAATTTGAAAAACCCTTCATTTTCAGAGATAGATACCGGCTGAAGGTACAGCTCAGTGGTAGAGTGCTTGCCTAGCATGTGTGAGGCCTGGTTTTGATCCCCAGAACCATAAAAATAATAACATAGATATAAAATAAAAGGTAAATAGAGATATAAAGAGTAGAAGTTTCTATGGCCAGAGGAAATTATCTAACTAATCTCTGTCAGTTATTAGCAAAGAATTCATGTTTTCTTCCATTTTATATTCATTTAGAAAGTTAGCCAGAAATAATTTCCTTTGAACAGAAATTGTCATTATTTGACAACAACAGTAAGCAGCAATCTAAAAGCAGGAAATCACACTGTTACCTATCTGTAACAGTTTCCGAATTAAAAATGTGTGCAACATTGTTATTAGACTCCAATATACTGCTCTCTAAATAAGGATAAAGACTTGCATGACTTTAAAATAGGATGCATGATATAAAAATCTGAACTACCTGAGGAATTGAGAAGGAAGGCCAGAGAGAGCATTCCTTTGAGAGAAAGGTGGTGAAGGGCTGGCCAACCAGGACTGCGGAGCCCGCAGGGCTGTTTCTAATTCTGCCGGTCCCTCCCCTTCCCCGGCCTCCCCTCCCCCAGAGTCTAATCAAAGGATTAGCCTACAGGTTTGGAAACAACAGCAGCTTGAGTTGAAGGCTCCCCCCACCAACACACACACACACACACACACACACACACACACACACACCCTCTTGTGTTTAAATGCAGGAACTAGAGAAGTCTCTGACTAACTGGACTCAGAACTTGCAAGAACTTCACACCATGAAGGGCGACTTAACCCGGCACATTCTCTCGGAGGACGTGATGGTTTTGAAGGAGCAGATAGAGCATTTGCACAGACAATGGGAGGACCTCTGCCTCAGAGTAAGTCAGTCAACTGCAGGGTACGGCTGCTTGGGAGTTGATCGAAATGTCCTGAAGGCCAAAGTAGAAAGGAGGTTAATTTTCATTGAACGAGAGGCCCTTTTTCAGCGGGTCCCCTGGCCGGCTGCTGTTCCTTTAGAAGGCAGCAGCAGGGTTTAACAGATTTGACCCTTTTGTTTCAGCAGACTAAATGCTGCAAGTTTGCTCACTGTTTAAGAGTTTTGTTTTGTTTTGTTTTGTTTTTAATCACCTTAAGCAGGGAGAATTGCAGCCATGAGCAGATGTGCAGCCTCTGCCCTCTGCTTGGTGTCCCAGCACTTCTAATTTGGTGTATTAGAAGAGGTCTCTCTTACTGCAGTGTCCCTTCAGTGTCTTACTGCAGTGTCCCTTCTGGGCCTAACAGAGGAGTCTCACCTAGTGTCTGCAGGCGTGGGAGTGTTCATTGGAGAACTCTGCATTCACAAGCAATCGCAGATTTATTTCAAGGAGTTAGTTTTTTTAAACTCTCTAAAAGAAGTGTAATCAAAAGCTTGGTCCCTGTCCCCAATGCCAATCAATACCAATTTAATGAGGACACGGTTTTGAGAAAAAGAAAAAAAGGTTTATTGCTTTGCTAGCAAAGAAGAAACACAGGGGACTCTTGTCCCAAAGGCTGTGACCCTCTCGATTTGGAGGGACAGGGTCCTTTTAAAGGAACTCTTCAAAGGTTACATTCCAGGTGTGCTCTGGTAGGGGGTCCCAGGGCGCCCTGTTGGCCTGTTAAGATTTACTTGTTAATTTGGGAGATATTCACTTCCCAGATCCACCGCTGGCATCTCCTTCCTCTAATAGGTGTATTCAAAGGAAATTAAGTAGAGGAAAGAAAGGAGAACACTGTCTCCCCAATATTGTTAGGGAGGGGGAGAGAGGAGAAGTGAGAAAAAAAAAACATTAAAAAAAAATCTTAGAGTAATGAGGGCTATATTCAGAGGTGAAGGGGCCACTGTTACAGAAGTGGCCAACTGCTGTTCTGTCTCTCAGGGGGGCCCCCTTCTACTTATCAGGAAGAGGACTGTCGTTGGGGTAGTACAGTTTACCATTGTGACAGGAATGGGGTTAAAGTGTTCAAATAGACTTTAAAGATCTTTGTTTTAAGAACATGTAATTCTAAGGAAAAGAAAATCTTTAATCTCATTTTTTTGTGAATTAAATATCAAAAACTCCTTGATTTTAGTGTTTGATAATCACTATGTGCCCTAATTTCAAATGTTCTTGTAAGTTGTTTTTTTTTTTTAATTTAGGTTTTCTGTAAAAGAATGTTTAGAATATGTGAAAAGTATTTGAAAAGTTAGACACAAAGACTGGGGTCCAGATGTTCTTAATTGTTACCATTATGAAGTCAATCGGGACACTGCTCAAAATGCCAAGAGTTTTAAAAGCTAAGATAAATAGATGCCCTGAGGAATGGAAACCAAAAGCTTGCTTTTTTAAAGTGTAGATTTTCAAGCCTTTTTAACAGGTTAGTCTGGGTAGGATGTCCAGCATTTGGTATTTTTGCCTCCCTCTGTCTGAAAAGAGCAGGGGTTTTTTTGTACATAGTAAGAAAATCCCAGAGAGTTCAACCTTCATTTCCTGGTCTATAAAGCAAGGTGTTAAAACTTTGCTAAAAGAACTTAGCTATCTCCTTTTAACTCTTAAGATTTTAAAGATTTTTTGAAGACCTAAAAAAGAAATACTTCTGACCATTTAATGAAGCTAATTTTCATTATCTAAATGTAAATTTATTTAGGTAATAAATTTCGGTGTAAGGAGAAGGACCTTTTGCTGATGTCAGTTTAGGGGCCACTTATTCATAATGGAGCAGTGGCTGTTGGGAGGTCAGCCTGTGGCAAACCAGTTTTTGGTGATATTTCCATGGTTTCCATCCCAAAATTACAGTGTATAATGGGACGGTGGATTAAATGAAGAACGACGTGCACCGTTCCGTGTGTTGTTTTGCTTTGTTTAAACATTTGAACATTTCAGGGACTGCAATTTTTCTAGTCCATTTGCATTACAGATGTGTAATTTATATCATGATCTGGATTATAATTAATTTTCAAATTAAATAGGACATTGGCCTTATAGGCATAAGGACTTGCTCGGTTTTTTAGAAGGAAAGGATTTGGGTCATAAAGTTACTATAGCTAAAGTAAGTAGTTATAGTAAGTAGTTAATAAATGCATATTGAAAAATAGGAAACAGTGGAAATCGGGTGATGCTTAAGATATTTATCTAACTTTTCTGATTTCTAATTTTTCATATAACCTGATAATAATAGAGAGGCATTGCATACAGCTTAATCCTTTCAGTCAGGTGCAATGCAGTATTTGGTTACTTTAGCTATGAAAGGTGTAAAACACTTCTGTTGCTGTTAAACTCTAGGTTTTAAAAGGAAGAAATAGATTTAAGTGTGTAGAGATGCTGATTAGAAGGAATGAAATTCATAGTCCTTTTGATGAGGAGAGAGCAGGGAGGGCTTTCCTGGCTCTCCTCGGCTGCCAGATGCATTTTTATACCCAGGTGGCTACACGCAAACAGGAGATTGAAGACAGACTCAATTCATGGATCGTGTTCAATGAAAAAAATAAAGAGTTGTGTGCGTGGCTGGTCCAGATGGAAAACAAGGTTCTACAGACCGCAGATATTAGCATTGAAGAAATGATTGAAAAGTTGCAGAAGGTAAGTAAGCAGGGGTGCCCAGGTGAGTGCTGTTATGATGACCTTGGACTGCTGTGCCCTCCTGATGCCAGGCTCAGAGAGGTAAAATGTATTAGTGTTACCGCTGTTGACCGGTGAGTCCTTGCTTCCCCAATGTTGAAGAATAACACCAGAGAAGCACGCAGAGGCAAGGTCAGAGTGGAAATTAGAAGTTTATTAAAGGACAGCAGAAAAGACTTCTCCCGGAGGAAGAAGGGGACCCAAGAGATGGAATCTGTGGAAGTGCGGTTGTTTCCCATTTTTATAGTTCTCAGTGATGGAATGTAGGTGGGAAGGCCCAAAGGGTTGGGACACATGTGGGCCAAAGAAGTAATCTGGGCACTTCTGAGTCAGCATCTTCAAGTTTACTATTCATTAACACTTCTTTGGGATGGGCTTTGGCCTTGGGCTTTTTCCTGGACTTCATTAACATTCCAAGAGTTGTTCAACTTTTTCCGGAATTCATTCTCAACATGGCCTCCATTTTAGATCTTACTCGATATTAGACCCGATTTACCTAACTACACTGACTACCTAACTTTAAATCTGGCTTCATTAGGGTGTGTTTCCAGTAACATTTTTTTTTGATCCTTTGGAGGGAAAAGTTGACAGAAAGAAGATTCCAGAGAGATGGGAGTGTGAGACTATCATAGGTGGACATGGTACTGAGGGGAGTTGCTTGCCCTTGGTTAGGAAGTTTGGCCAGAGAAGGAGCTCACGAGCATCCTTCAGGCCCTAAACCAGGGCTGGTTTCTCAGGGGTTTTTGGAGGTTGTTTTGTTTTGCTGCAACACTAGGGATGGAACCCAGGACCTCACTCATGCTAGATAAGCACTCTCCCATTGAGCCACACCCCCAGCCCTCTCCAGGGGTTATTATAAGGTGATCACCTTGCCAAAGGGGAGAGACCAACAGCAGTGAAGCCCATGATTTTGAAATGATCACTAATCCCCGCAGAGCAACCCTAGGGACTATTGAATTGACAAACTAACTGCTGCTTTATACATTTCACATTTGCCTGGTGGGCCGGGTTTGTTTTTAGCCTTTCACAGCTGAGTTATGTTAACAGGCCTGAGAATTTTTTGATTTTTAAAAGGATTCTAAGCAGCAACTGTGTGTTTATGACTGGAGCAGAAATGAGTTTGCAGGGATAATGCAGACTTTTTTGGTGCTTTTGCCAGGACTGCATGGAAGAAATAAACTTGTTCAGTGAAAACAAGTTACAGCTAAAGCAGATGGGTGACCAGTTGATCAAGGCCAGCAGCAAGACAAGAGCAGCTGAGATCGATGACAAGCTCAACAAAATCAACGATCGCTGGCAACATCTTTTTGATGTTATTGGATCAAGGTGAGAATGGCTTAAAAAGGTTCTGGGGTTACTTCAAAGAGCTGGAAAACTGGGTGCTATCTTCCTCTAAGGTAATCTAGCAGATTTATAAATGTACAGATTGACATTTGGTAAGAATGAGTAGAAATTCCAGTTTCAGCATTAAAAAAAAAGTGATTTTAGTAAATTTTCACTTAAATTAGATTAGTTTTATTTTACTTATTCTTTTTTCTTGGTAGGGAGGGGTACGGAGATTGAATTCAGCAGGTGCACTCAACCACTGAGCCACATCCCCAGCCCTTTTTTTGTATTTTATTTAGTGACCGGGTCTCACTGAGTTGCTTAGAGCCTTGCCTTTGCTGAGGCTGGCTTTGAACTCACAATCCTCCTGCCTCAGTCTCCAAGCTGCTGGGATTATAGGCATGCACCACCACGCCTGGCTATTTTACTTATTCTTAATTTTTATTTTTCTCTGGTGCTGAATTGAACCCAGAGCTTCACACATGCTAAGCACGTGTTCTACCATTGATTTGCACCCCCAGCCCCCCTTTATTTATTTTATTTTATTTTTATTTATAGATGGACACAATACCTTTATTTTATTTATTTATTTGTATGTGATGCTAAGGATCGAACCCAGTGCCTTACACGTGCTAGGCAAGCTCTCTATCACTGAGCCACAATTCCAGCCCCTTTTTGTTGTTTTGAGATGGAGGTCTCACTATGTTGCCTAGACTGGTTTTGAACCTGTGGACTCAAGTGATCCTCCCACCTCAGTTTCCCAAGTAGCGGGGACTATAGGCATGCACTGTGAGGCCATGTTAGTTTTAAATGAGAGCTGGAAACTTAATTTGGGAAGGGACCCATGAGGAACTATTATTCAGAAATTGTAACTCTGCTTTAGCATTTGTGTTTCCCCCAGATGAAATTATGACTGTTCCTGCCTCACTGTGGCAAATATCAGAGGACAGGACACAGGCCTGGTTTCTAGAAACTGGGCTGGGGCCCTTGACTGTCCCCATAGCAGGGACCCTCTGTAAGGATACATACTGGGTGTGCCAAGTTCCTAATGGGCATCTTGTCCATTGGGGAACGCAGCTTTGGATTATGGACAGCATCTTGTCCTCAGGTACAGATGAAGTCACAGCTGTGACCACAAATCAAAGTATATTCTCCAGGGCTGGGGCTGGGGCTTAGTGGTAGCGTACTTGCCTGGCATGTGTGAGGCACTGGGTTCGATTCTCAGCACCACATATAAGTAAATGAATAAAATAAAGGTTCATTAACATCTGAAGAATATTTATTTAAAAAAAAGTATATTCTTCAGTACAATTTCATCAGAAACAGAATTGATCATTTCTCCCCTCACAAAATGGTGATGCCCAGAGTTTTTAAATGTCTTCTCTCCATCTTTAAATTCTCTCTTAAAGATCAATCCCAACCAGATTCCTTTACAGCCTGTTATACAGAGAACAGTCACTCAGCCATGGGTTTTGTGTAACAGTGTGCTTAGGTGTTTTGAACACATATATAATCTGGAATATACAGGAGAACCTAGAAGGTGCATGAAGAAGTGAGGGGTGATAAAAATAAGATGCTGTTAATAATGTGGCATATCCTTTACCTCGCTGTTTACAGGAAGTCATAAGTAAGCCTGATTCAATCAGCAGAGCCACCGGGCTAAGTGGTATGAGAATTACAGACAGGAAGTAAGATGTGTCAATTACTTTAATGGGAGTGGATATCTGAGCAGCTATAAAGCCCAGCGGGTTCGAGAGCTGGGATCACATCTTCCTGGGGGTGGGGATTAGGAAGAATCTTACGGAAGGACTGAGATCCCAGACGGTCCTGAGGAAGGGTTGACTCTTGACCATGACTAGAGGCAGTGAGGGAGACATTGTGAGCCAACAGGTACAGGGTACAGCAGCACAGACGCCACCTGAGAGATGACAAGAAGCCCCACAGGAAATGAAGCTGGAAAGCTCCAATGAGGCTAAGTCTGAACAGACTTTAAATCTCATCTGAAGACTTGGCCTGCTAAATAAGGTCTGGGTCACTTAAGAATTTTTTAGCCATAGTGGCTCTCCTAAAGGTGTATCTCGGGGTGATTTGGCTGCTAGCATAGGCTGGGCTGAATTTCACTTCTTTCTACAGCTTGTTGAAAAATACACCTACTGAAATCCATTGCTGTAACCTAGGTAAGGCTTTGGTTTTGAGCCACTCCTGACTTTCTTACTTATTTACCATGGAAACTTGAAGTTTCCAAATCTGCACATGTGTCCAGTGGCACTCCTTATGTCAGAGGCCACTCCCTGCTGTGTGGATGAGTGATGGTGTGTCCCGCCTTTGGCAGAGGACTGGTGTAGCATGCAGGAACCAACAATGATTGACTGGTGGTTTTCACTGTTTACCCCTCTGAAAACTCTGAGATTCAATAGCACATTGGAAGAGGAGTGGAAGAGGATTCCTGTGGTTATGTCTAGTAATAAGAGGTCTTTCCTCTGTGAGGCCAGGGGTCTGACCCAGAATCAAGAATGGTGCTTTACATATTTGTTGAAATGAAGGAATGTTCTTTACCATCATCATCTTCATGTCCTAAGTTGTCCTGGACACCTGGCATTAGTCAAGGGTGTGATGACGTTGTCCCTGTTCATGGGTCATTCAGGAGCAAAGTCTAGCTAATGCCTCCTGAAGATTCTTTTTTTTTTTTTTTTTTTTTTTTTTTTTTTAATTTCAACTTTTATATTTCATTCATTATCAAGACCATACTGCTTAACAAGGTAAATTTGCTATAGATACAAAACATACAGTATATACACTTAACTGTACAAAATAATTTAATGTTTACAAAAATATTAGAATGTTTAGTTGACTGACACAGTCTTAAAGTAATCTCTTCTAGAGAAGTATATAGTAAGACCACTGATTTCCATTTCATTTCTTTTTTAATAAGTCAAAGAAAGGATGCTGCAATGCTTCGTCCAGGGTGATTCTTTTAGTTGGATCATATTCTAACATTCTTCGAACAAGGTCAAAAAGCTTCTCATGTTCTTCATCATGACTGAGCATAAATTCCTTTAATGGTTTGCAGCGTCTCCTAACATATCTACCAGCAGAACTATGTTCATCCCAATCTAGCTGGTTATGGTGAAAATACTTGCGTTTCCTTGTTTTCTGAATCATGTGTGCTGGTATGGGTCCTAATATTCGTTCCATCATGGCCAGATGCTCTTTACTATCATGAGTCTGAAAGACTGTGAACCCAAGGTAATATTCAATAAGAATGCAACCTATACTCCAAACATCACAAGGCTGAGACCAACCTAAAGCCAAAATGACCTCTGGAGCTCTGTAGTGCCGTGTGGACACCAAAGTACTGTGATGTTCATCATCATATGTTGCACTTCCAAAGTCAACAACTTTAATATCTGTGTTTTTTAGTGTGCGTTCATCACGTTTCATTTTAGAATTATATTTGACTACATAGTCAGACTTCACAAATAAAATATTTTCAGGTTTCAGATCTGTATGTGTTAATTTATTATGATGCAAAAAATTTATTGATTGGCAGATCTGATACGCCATCTGCCTGATGTGATCAATCTGAAATGGCAGAAAGCTGTTTTCTTTAATGAAATCATAGGTACTAAGTCCCAGCAGTTCAAACACAATACAAACATGACCATGATGATCAAACCATTCTAGCATCTGGACACATCGGAAGACACTATTAGGATCTGTACTATTTAAATGCTCCAATACTTGGATTTCTGAACGAGCTGCTTCACGGTAACGGCCTACATTTTTTACTATTTTCACTGCTACATGTAAGCCATCCATGCCATGATCAATGCATTCTACAACTTTGCCAAAGGCCCCTTCACCCAAAGTGTCCACGATTTCATATCTTGCTCTTAGAACGTCTCCACTTTGACAGATCAGGTGACCCTCCTCATCATCCTCTATACTCCTGGATCTTTTCCTTCGGTGGCTCTTCGAACGTGACTGATGACTTGAACAGTGTCTATTACGCTTCCTTTTAGGACTGCTTCTCCTGCTTCGGACTGAGGATTTACTGCAGTGGATTCGATAAGCGCTTTCAATGTCTCTGTGATAATGTCTAGGAATATATCCTTCACAGTAGTCATTTCTGTATTCATCAACGTATCTCCGGTCCCTATAATCTCTCTCATTCAAGGACCTTGCTTCTAAATAATGACAATCAGATTCTTTAAACTGGTGATGCGGTTTACAATGCCTATTCTCTTGTGTACTACTGTGAGATCTCCTCTTCCGTTTGTGACTTCCACTGTAGCTTTCATGACCCCAGCTTTCTCTGCTATCCCAATCAGGGCAGTGTGTTCGTTTGGAATGTCGCATCTTTTTCTTGCCCAGCTAAGAGTCGGCCCTTCCTGGCTCCTGCTTCGAGCTACCTGACACAAGAGACCAGCAGGAGAGAGGGTCCTGAAGATTCTTAATCGTTCCTGATATATCACTTTGGAGTTTTCACAGGCTCTTTACTGTCCTCCCTGCTTCTTTGGCTGCCTGTCTTCAACCAATTGCTTGGTGGGAAAGAAAGAATACAGTGGGATAAGTTTCTTTGATCTTTTTGGAAACAGCAATTGGGAAACTTAAAGAACTGAAATAATATCAAATATATTGGCTGTGGTTATATTCTTAACAGTATGTTCTTTTTTGTATGATTTCACTTAAACTTCATTGTAATTCTGAAGGGTAGGTATCATTATCCCATTTTACAGATAAGGAAACCGAGGGCTGAAGTTAAAGAATTTACCCATAGTTAGTTATATAGCCAGCTCATGACAAAACCAGGATTTCAATTCTGGCAGTTGTGTTGCTTCCCTGCCATCCCAGACCCTTCCAGTTGGAAACACTGAAATGTGTGGGACACATCGAGAGCCTGGTGCTGAGGGACTTGGGAACAGTAACATCTTTTACCATTAAAGAAGGGCCAGGTGGAGTGTAAGGAGCTTTTAGCTGAGCGAACCCTTCAAGTGAGTCAAGGATCCAGACAGCAAGCTTGGACCTGCGGTGAGCCATCCTCACATAGAATCAGCTCATCTGATCCCCAGCACTGACTGCATCCTGGGCGTTGGACGGGGGCATTGCTGTGGGGGAAGGAAAGAGTTGGGAACCCCACATAGGTGTTTGGCCTCATAACTTTAAAATTTTTCACTAGAAGTCTTTAACTCTGAGGTTTGAAATGGCACTCAAAAGTGAGGACTAAAATGCCAGATGATGATCCTGGGTCCATCCACACACACATGATGTCCATTCAGCGTGGCCATGATAACCATAGCTGGGAGAAGAGACTCACCCCAAAACGACTATCTTTTCTCTACTGATAAAGTATTCCGCTTCTGTAAAATCCTTCAAGAACCTGAAGTCTGGTGTCCTGAAATAACTTTATCAAAGAGTCAGGGAGCCCAAGTCCTGACACATAAGATTAAACAGGCCCTGACGTGGCAATTAGAATTCACAGAGCTGGCTCTGTGTCGTGGCGGGATTGGGAAATTTAGCTGTCATCAAGGGCCCTTATATTTATAGTATCTTATATTTGTGTCCTCTTAAATTCTTAGGAAACATGCTATCAGTTTCATTACTGAAAAACACCGAAAGCATATTTTTTGATGATGGTGTGGTCATCTAGAATCCAATCTGATTGATGACAAGAAATATTAGTTCTATGCTACTGTGTACATGTAATAGATTGAATGAATTTAATTTTTTATTGTAGCTATTAGCTCCTCCTCAGTTTTCTTAGATAATATCTCTGAAAAGTGACTCAGCAAAACCTGAATGAAGGAAAGATTACTAAATTACAGAAGTTCCCCTCCCCCCCAAAAAAAAACCCCATCAATACATACAATATTCTGGATTAGAGGGCACTATATTACCATGGAACAGATTAAGTACAAAATGCCAAGTGATGGGGCTGGGGATGTGGCTCAAGCGGTAGCGCGCTCTCCTGGCATGCGTGCGTCCCGGGTTCGATCCTCAGCACCACATACAAAGATGTTGTGTCCGCCGAAAACTAAAAATAAATATTGAAATTCTCTTTCTCTCTCTCTCTAAAAAAAAAAAAAATGCCAGGTGATGGATGAAAAGATGCAAAGTTAACATGCTTTAGCCAGCACAGACTAAAGCTCCCAAAGGAGTCTGGGATTTTTTGGGCAGTAGGTACCTGGGTTTGAACCTAGGAGTGCTTAATCACTGAGCCACATGTCTAGCCTCCTTTTTTATTTTTTAATTGTAATTTGAATTTTGAGACAGAGTCTCACTAAGTTGCTCAGGGGCTTGCTAAGTTGCTCAGGCTGGCTTTGAACTGGCCGTCCTCCTGCCTCAGCCTCACAAATTGCTAAGGATTATACGCACGTGCCACCACACCAGGGGAGTCTGGGATTTCATCTCCTTAATGGGACTGAAGCCAGAGAAGGATTCATAATCTGACCTACTATTGTTTTATTTAAAAAGAAAAAAGAAGAAAAAAAAAAACAGTATTCATGAAACACCTAAAAAAAAAAAAAAATCCATCTAGCTTTGTTTCCCAGAGCCCCTTCCCATTTCATAGATGGGAAAGCATGACCAAATCCTAATGAAGCAGGAGTTCTGTGACCACAGGTGTCTGTGTCTTTAGTGAGTCACTCTGGTTAATGGTGTATGTGGTTGTGTGTTTTTTGTTATTTCAGGATTAGGGATTAACCCCCAGGAGCATTTAACTACTGAGCTACATCCCCAGCCCTTTTTATTTTTTTATTTTTATTTTTGAGATTAGTTCTCACTAAGTTGCTAAGGGCCTTGTTAAATTGCTGAGGCTGGCCTTGAATTTGCGATCCTCCTGTCTCAGCCTCCAGACTAGCTAGGATTATAGGCATGCCTTATCGTGCCTTGCTGCTTACGCATTGTGATGGAGCCTCTTCAGGTATGGGAATTCTTTAAAGACTCTTTCTAGCAACATACTGGAATGATCTGATGAAAACTTTCAGTGCCTAAAAGAGGTACCTCCAGAATTTTTATGTTAGTTATCTTTCCATGTTGGATCATTAGAGATTTGAATTTTTCTTTTTGTTTATCTGTACTTTTTTCCTTGAAGTAACAGGGATGGAACCTGGGGCCTCATGCATGCTAGAGGGGCACTCTGTTACTGAGCTACACCCAGCCCCACCTTGTCTGTATTTTCTAAGGAAAGCAATGTTGCCCTTCTTAATTTCTCTTCTGTGGTATCTTCATTAACAGGCTTGGCATTCTTAACCAATGTTGAGTCCTAGGAATCAATGAAGTAAGAACATTACTCACAGTCTTGATCCTTTCCTATTTACAATGGCTTGCTCTCTTGCTTTCAGAAGTATCAAGTCCATGGAAAGAAATTAAGCATAATTTTCACATTTTACCTACCCATATGAAAAGCCCGCCTAATTTATAATAGTAACAATTAAAATGTTGTCATAACTCAGCAGTTATTACCATGGCAACCATGTGTTAAGATTGTTTTTCCTTCCCTTGCAGAATGGGCAGGCAGACATGCCTTTTTAAACTGATAACGCTTTTCACTGCTCTCCTTTTATCTATATTTTCTCAAGGTTATTGGGAAAGACCAAACAATTCTGTTAGTCACAAAACTGACTTGCTCTGGTCTTAGTAGGTTGTCTGGTGCAGGGGAGCAGGAAGAATTGAGATATTTTAGCATAAAGGAAGCAAGTTATGAGATAGGCCTCCCCACTTCCATTTTCTTTTCCATCATCTGATCATTGCAGCTCTAGAACAGGTGACTGCTGCTCCCAATACCTTCCTGGGGAGTCAAGGGACTCCCACTCCCCAGAAGAGAGCAGCCATCAATGGGATGATACAGGGCACTGACTCTCTGAGGTTCATGTTTAGCAGGTCACAGGAGTAGCCAAGTATGTGAGCATAAGTTAATTGGATGCTGCATTTGGGGAGAAATGCTACCAAATCCGTATTCCTAATTCCACTGGTTTAGAATGTTTGCTGTGTTTCAAGGTGGGGATGTCATAATGATCCAATGTTGGGCTTTAGGAACCCAAGAGAATGGATTAATATTATGGAGTCACAAAATAAGGGCTGGAAGTGAGCTTAACACAAACCAAGCAATGGTCTGGTAAACAGAGCCACTTCAGATCATCCAGAGAAACTGAGGCTAGGGATAAGGAGGAATTGCCAGGTGCCCACATTATAGTAAGGAAGGAGCTAGCAAGGAAAAGTACACAATTTCTTCCCCTGCAAAATCTTGAGCACCATTTGTACAGCAAGATGGAATTTTTCTGCAAAAAGCAATGGAATGGATTATATGAACTCTCTGATCTTCCTAAACCAAGATGCACAGGACTCAAAAGGGAGGGCAGAAAATCCCCACTGGGAAATGTCCCCCTTAGGAATACAGGAGGAAGGCATCCCTGTTAGACTCAGGGGCTTCAGATATTTCATCGTCCCTTTCCAAAAACTTGAAACAGAAAAATTAATTTGAGAACAGAAATCCTTTTTTTGCCATGTCTCCAATCTGCTTCTTCCCTGGGTTTAAAGCACTTGGTAAATAACCCAGAGCCAAGATAACACTGGGACTTTCTTCCCCCAGCATTGCAATCCTGTAGCGTCAGAACAAAGACGGAGTGTCTGAGGGAAGAGCTGGAGATGTTTGTTTATTGGAAGGGAGAAAACAGAGATTAAAAATTGCAGTGGGCAGAGAAGGTGTCTTCCTTTGCTACTGGCCTCACTCCGGGCCCTTGAGCCAGCCCTGCCGCCTCACCTCCGTGAGGAGCCTTGGGGAGGGCTGCCTCCGCTGCTCTGCAAGATGCTGAACCAGTGAATGAAGAGGGCACGCTGGGCAGGGGGAGGGGCCGCCCCGGCCCTGGGAGGTGGAGGTGCAGCCGGGAACTTGGAGCTTTCGCTTCAACCTAAGGAATGACTTTTTCTCATATACAGTAAGTGCCATTTCAGCCATCAGCTCTGCCTATGGCGACACGGTAGCTGTCTCTTGTGTCTCTGCTCTCTCATTTTGGTGACAATAGAGATCACCGATGAGATGGTGGCGGTGGAGGATATGCGCTCAGCCATCGGGGGATGGGTTCTCCGGCGTCAGCAGGCGAGCGGTGTCTGCAGGCTGCCTCCGACAAACAGGGCAGAGAGACAGCGACTGTGCTGTGTGGAAGATGGGAGTCTTCCGGCCTCAGAAATGCTCCAGCCAGGCGATTAGCTCCAGAATGTGTTGTCATGTCCGTGTCCTCACATCAGGGCTTTGGGATCTTGGAGCAATTGATTATTTTGCTATAAAGATGTTTAGCTCTTGAAAAAGATCAGAGTTATACAGGATCCATACAGCGTTTTTAGCAGCTGACAGCTGCCCCCATGTTGGAGTGTTGATTTCTGCACAAATTTGGGTGCTTTCAACCATCTCAGTTTTTCCTTGTGATTTTTGTTCTGCTGTCCACATTGGCATAGGAATTTTTTGTTAATTTATGCTAATCTAGGGCTTTAGTAATTTCAGAGTAGACTCCTTAGCATGAGGAGAACTGGACTGAAAGGTAAATTATTCCCTATGCACAACTATTAATTATTCTAAATGTATATGCAGGTATTATTTAAAGCCTCCATTGCATTGTAAGACCTGGGCTAGATGCAGAGACTGCTACTAACCAACTCACCTTGATTTTGACTGTTCATTCTGGAAGGAGAGCAGTATTTGTCAGTGTTACATTCTGATCCATCACTAGTCAAGATAAAAGAAAAACTTTGTTCACCTTAATTCTTTTCTGCATTTCTACCCATAATCCTTGCAAAAGAACTGTTCTGTTTTATAGCTACTCTTGGGTATAATTCTTTTGTTTGGTTTCATGGAAAATATCTGTATAGGCAGACAGCTCCCCCTTTGCATCTAAAAAAATTTTTATTGTTCTGATCATCAGACCTCAGAATTCAGCTCAGGAAATCATGCTGCATTTTTCTGAATAAATATTTGTTGGCATATATGTGAGAAGTGTTAGCCAAGAGCACCTGGGTCAAAATGTGGGCAAGTACAGAGATGGGAGCCACATAAACAAACTGTTTAGGTGGTTGATGTAATGCAGGGTTGTGCCAACGGACTGGCTTCTGAATAGATTTCCTTTTTTCTCCATATTAACTTGAAATTCAGATGTTTTCCAAGAGCAACTTTAAGGAGTCCTAATGTGGAGGCCAGTTGCTGGGGCTGGCAAATGGCACATAAGTTACTGACCTGGGAAATGTGATTTGGGTTACAGTATCTGTAGAGAACAGAACATTACAAACTCAGCAATGCATCTGATGTTCCTGGAGTGAGTTGTAACATGATTATCCAAGGAGCAACATTTTGATTCTCATACATTTGGGGTGTTGTGCTTCCAGACAGAGGTTGATACATGGAATAGGTTCAATTCTGACTGATGAATGCTATATAGCTTCTTGGCAACCTTCTTGCCTTCCCTCTGCCTTCTCTTCTTGAATTTACCCTAAGTGTGCACCTGATTTGTGTGCCTGTTCCACTTCATTTGGAAATTGAGTTTAGGGGCACATGTGGCTCACTGGAGGGCACCATGTTGTTTTCTGGCAAAAGGGCTTTGATGTGCTCTGGTCTTCATTTCTCTCCTTTCAAATATAATGTGACCACCTCTTTTATAGAAAAAAAACAAACATGAAGGTATAAGTGAACCTCATTCAATAGATCTTTATTGTGCATCTCCCCTATCATAACGTCTAAATTGCAAGGTCATGAGCTCTGTGGGAATAAGACCTATCTTCCAGTTATCTTTGGATTTCCAGAATGTGCACAGCAACCAAGATTAAGCAAATAGTTAAATGCATTGAAAGAAAATCATGGGAAGGAAATGGGGACAGCATATCTGAGCCTTCTGACCTCTTCCCCACACACTAGCTTATAGCCTAGCGCTGTGTGGACTGGCTTCTATCCCCAGTAATGCAGTAGTGTATCCTGGAGCCATGAGTCCAGACTTCCATTTCTTCAACTGTCAAATAGGAATGATGATAATACCCATCTCTTAGCATTGTCATAAGGATTAAATGAGTTGCTAACATGTGAACCACTGCAGGCCTGGCACGGGTCAGCCTGTTAGATGCTATGTTACACAGATATTCCATTTTAGTAATAAGGTTTATGTATTAAAAGTCATATCCAATGTAGATACTTTAAAAGAATGGGTTAGCAGAATAAAGTCTATTAGACTGAGTGTCCTTTATCCAAAATGCTTAGGAACAGAAGTATTTTGGATTTCAGATTTGGGAATAATTTCATATGTACATAATGAAATACCTTAAAGATGGGACCTGGGTCTAAACACAAAATTCATTTAGGATTCTCATATATACCCCAGACATAGTTTCACATAGTAACTTTCAGTGTTGCCTGTGTCCTGATGTAAACCATCACACGAGATCAGGAGTGGCATTCCCCACTTGTGGCATCATGATTGTGCTTAAAAAAAAAAAGTGTCTGATTTTGGAGTATTTTAGATTTTAGATTTTTTCAGAACAGGGATGCTCAGCCTGTATGTTATACCTATGTCCCATTGATATGTCTGAAGCACCCCTTAGAAACCACAGTCCTGGGAAGCCGAGCAAATTATTCATCCCCCTCCTGTAGGAGTTATCATGCATGGCATGGCTAACCCCTAGGGCTGAAGTCAATCAAGACCACTGCACCCCCGTATTCTTACACCCAGATTATTTTGCTGCTTGTCACCTTCATATAAAAAACTTGCATTCCAGCCCTCTTTCTTTTTACAATAAGAAAGAGGCCGGGATTCTTATGGTGAAATAGGGTCAGATGCTGGATGAAGGCAGTGAATGGCTGCCATCCTGGGAAAAGGGAAGAGGAGGCTGCTGAACTGAACCTGAACCTGCCCAGGCCTCTTCTCCAGCAGAGCCTCCAAGGAGGACAGCCCTTCCCAACTGTGTGGAAGACTTTTGGTCCCTGGACAGGCAGGGTGGCAGAATGTTTGGGTGAGGAGGGCATAATGCTAACTTGGTGGAAATGAAGCCCCTGCTTCAACCAGGTTACAATGTATCCAGGCCTGGCTTGGGCTTCTGTTACTTTTTTTTCAATGAATCCTCTTAGTGACTTTGAAGGCAACTTGTTAGCAGTAAGAGTGCAATTTGGAGAATATTCCTCCTTGAAACTGATCATGCACGCAGTCCCTGGGCATCTGCCCATCACATCAGACAGTGTCCCCGGTGCCCTTCATGCATTGTGTCTCCTGTGGTCCTCTCAGCTACCCAGGAAGGAAGGTGCTACTGTTAGCACCATTTTTCACATGAGATTAAACAGGACTGAAACCCTGTGGTCAGGGCCTGTCTGTGTCCTTCACCACCAGACTCCACAGCTTACAAGCCTGAACAGTCTATGGTGCTAATAAGATTAAAACACCTATGAAAGAACTTGGTGAGGTCCAGTGCTGAATAGAAAAGGCATTATTATTTTCACAGTCTCCTGTAAACCCAGTCAGCATAAGAAGAGCTAGTGTTATTAAGCATTTATTATGCCCCAGTGGCTCTACATGCATGCATTCTGTTATTTTGGTCCCACAACCACTGCAAGGTGTTTAATTTTACAGATAACAAAGAAACAAGGAGTCAGAAACTGAGGGTCTTGCAGGGATTTATAGCTTATAGATAGTGAAATGGACTTGACCCTGGGCAGCTCACCTCCGAAGCTCTGGCCTTAACCTCACTTGGATCCTGTTGCCTTTCTGAATTGGGAGACTTCAGAGGCCTACTGGGGATAAGGGAGAACATAACAGGTCACCCTGACAATAGAGCTGGTTGACTTGGTCCCTTGTAAGGAACAAAAACAAAATACACATGCACACCTCTGTGGTCTGCCCAATTCCTAAGCTGTAGAAGGGCTTTAGCTATATTTATCCATTCAGCAAATGTTTGTGGACACCTTTGGCCCACCAGGCGGTGTGGGAGTGCTGCCTGGCAGCTAGTCTCTGTGTTGATAGGTGCAGAGACTCACTGTTAGGGCGCCAGGTGGGAGGCCCAGATACTGTGGGAGCCTGTGGGGGAGGGGCAGTGGAGAGAAGCTCCAGAAGGAAAGAGGAGTTACTTTGCAAACTGAAGGGCTAGAGGCAGAGGCCACTAAACGCTGGAGGAGATCACGTGATTAAACTGGTTTGTCCAGGAAAGGCAGCAACTGTTGTGTTGTGGCCATGGATCAGACCCGCCTTCCAGGATGTATCCTTCAGCTTCAGAACCAAAGGTGGGTAGGAGGGCAAGGAGGCCTCTAGGTAGGAAGTTGTCCAGTTAAGTAAGAGGTGGTGGTGGCATGGAGGTCAGTGTGGTCCAGTGAGTTAGGGTCAGTACCCCAGTTTCTCTCTTTAGCGCTCCCAGCCATGGGATGTAGTTCTGACAGTATCTTCCAGCTTGAGGATTGGTAAGTGGGAAATTTCAACTGTAGCTACTAGTTGAAGTCGCTGGGATTAACTGAAAATCCCCCAGGTCACCCTCACTCACGCTCCTTTTAGGACTTTCATGAAAGGGTTTATTGACACATTTTATTTCAGTATTTACATAAAATTATGGTGGTTGTCCCTCGGTGGCACTTGGTTTTGGTGAGTGCACCACTTTACACCAGCGCCACATGCGTCTTTTCAAATATGCTCAATGTGGAGTCAGCCTGGGCAGGATCTGAGGCAGACTGGCCAGGTAGCAGGCACTTAGAACTGCGCTGGAGGGCACCGTTCACCTCTGCCCCCACCCTCTGACTGACAGGCGACCCTCTAGTACCCACATGGGCTGGTTCAGTGGCACCATCGATCCTGGCTGAAGTGGTGGGTTTGGCATGTGTCCTTCTCTTGCTCAGAGCAAGGTCCCATGAGAGGCATTGTGGGCTAACTACCAACTAGCCAGGCGTGTGACATCTTTAATCTCTCGGGAAGACAATTGTCTCAGGCATACCCAAGACAGAAACGGGGCAAAAGAAGCCAAAAGTGGTTATTGTAGAGAAGTGACATCTCACCTCTGGAGGCCCAGCAAGATGGATAGGACTTCAGGGGGCCCCCACTTTGGGAATGATAGGACATCCTTGTTTGCATGGGTAGACTAAGTCCATATGAAAAAATCAACTGAGGTGACAGTTTTGCAAAGTGGCATGTATTCTGTGAGAACTCTGGTGACATGAGAGTCGTTCCTGTTAGAAGATCAGAGCAAGTTTTGATCCTTTACCCACCAACACCCTTATTGGCTGGTCCCTTTTTCTTGTCACTAAATGCTGAGTTTTTGTCTTCCATCTTTTTTTTTTTTTTCTGCAAATATGTTCAGGGTGAAGAAGCTGAAGGAGACATTTGCTTTTATTCAGCAGTTAGACAAAAACATGAGCAATCTTCGCACCTGGTTGGCTCGCATCGAGTCTGAGCTTTCGAAGCCGGTTGTTTACGACGTCTGTGACGATCAGGAAATCCAGAAGAGGCTCGCTGAGCAGCAGGTGGGGCCATGGGAAGTGAGCTGTGTCCCAGCAGAGGTGTCTAAGATGCAAGTCTGATAACGAACACAGACCTGCCCACATCATCTGCTGTGTTTCAGCATGTTTGCATTTCATAATATCGGTTTGTTTTTTTCCAGGAAAAAAACCCTGATTGCCTGTCTGCATTTTTATATGTGTGAGGCGTCCATCTCTTGAATGCCCACCCATTCACATAGCTCTTTATGAAACAGTTTAAATAGTGTGTAAGATGTAGACCTTAATCTTAGTGAGAAATTAGGGGGTTTAGTTTAGTCATTTTTTTTTTTAACTTTGATCTTTGTTGTGTTTTGCTAACAGTTTTGAAAGGCAACAAGTTGGAAAAGAAATAACTCTTTTTATGAAGGAAAGTTTTCATGGGGTCATGCTATTTGTGTCTGATAGACATTTTTTTAAAAAACAAAAATTATAAGATATGCATGCCTACAGTCCAACTACTCAGGAGACTGAGGCAGGAGGATCACAAGTTCCAGCCAGCCTGGGCAACTTAGTGAGACCCTGTCTCAAAAGAAAATTCTTTTATACAAGCAAAGGAACATACTCGGGCCAAGAAGTTCAGGTTTGCAGAGTTTACCACACTTTGCATTTTGTCATCAGTTATATATATGCATGCTCTGAGCTAACCTTGGAAATCTGCATTTTGAAAAATCACTGAGTTCCACTAGCATTGGCCACTGTGCCCACTGGCAGGTGCTCTCTGACATCACTAGTTTATTGAATCCACTTTGCTGCCTTCTATAAATTTTACTCACATGCCATTTTCATAATGCACTGCCCAAGTTTGTCTTTATTTTTTAAATGACCAAGTTTATATTGTTCTTTCTGTGGCTTTTGTTCATCTCCGTTTTCTTTCAGAGCTATAGGCAGATTATTCCAACCATGCAAGGCGTATGATTCTTAGATTTGAATCTGGTTTTGTCCCATTTAACCTCCCCTGTGCTCATCCTATCTATCATAGGTGCTTAGAGACAGTTTGGGTTGGCACATTTCCCCCAGATTCAAGGCCAGAAGGCTGCCTGTTCTATGACATTCAGTCCATCCTTTTAATGATTACAAGTGTCATTTCATGCTTCTATAAACAGAGCCAAGTATTTGATATTACTATTACCTTTACTATTCAAATTATGCCTATTCTGGCTTTCAAATTAGTATGATTTAATATTGCTACAAATTAGTACTGG
Source organism: Marmota monax (assembly GCF_021218885.2). Taxonomy (NCBI): domain Eukaryota; kingdom Metazoa; phylum Chordata; class Mammalia; order Rodentia; family Sciuridae; genus Marmota; species Marmota monax. The sequence goes on along the minus strand of NW_026693777.1, from coordinate 21,997,106 downwards.
TTTTACTACTTCAGATATCTAAGGGTGTCTTTTTATTAAGGTCATCTAAATTCTGTCTTTGCTTTGTGGAGAAAGAATATGACATAAATTTCAAAGAACTTTAGTGGACAGTCTAGAGATTTTGATGCACTTCTCAGTGGAACATCATCAGCTTCATTTACAAATGTAATCTGTTGGACAAATTTCTTAATTTCTAGTCTCTTAATAGATAAGGCATTGCAAACAACTATCAATCCTGAGTGGTGAGTTTTTTCAGATATATAGTAAGAAAGATGGCAGTATCTTTGCTCTTAAAGAATGATTGGCTGAATTTAGTACAGGCTCAAAACTGTGTTAACTTTTTATAAATCTGAAATATGACACACTAAATTGCAGGATATTTATTCCTAAAGTGTACAATTTAGAACTGCCATTCTCTTGACCTATTTGTTCCCATACTGAAATGATACATAATTTCCATCTGATGGATTCGAGGTTTCCCTCTTTATAGAATTCAAAGTTACCATAATGGAAGTCTTATCCCTTTTGGTTATCAAAATAGTTGTGGAGTTAGTATTTAGGACTACCATTACAGCAAATAAATTAGATATATTAATTTTCTATTGCTGTTGTTTACAGATTAAAAATGCAAATGTATTAATCTTACAGTTCTGACCAGGCACCAACCTGGAGCTTGCCCTTCTGAGGGCTCCACAGGAGAATCCATGTCTTTGCCCTCTGGCTTCTAGAGGCCTCCCACATCTCTGGGCTTCTGGCCCACTTCTTCCACCTTCTAAGACATCAATCAACATTGTCTCTATGGGCCATTCTTCCATAGTTGCATCTTCCTCTAAGTCTTCTACTTTTAAGGACTCTCAGGAACACATTGCACCCACCCAGATAATCTAAAATGATCTATATTAAGTCAAATGATCAGCAAACTAAATTCTCCTTTACCTTGTAACCTAATATATTCATGGGTTCTAGAATTAGGATTTAGGCATCTTTGGAAGGGAGGGGATTCATTTCATTGTTCTGCCACCTGAGCAAAGTTTTAGTACTTTTGTTGAATAGAATGAACAGGCATGTGTTTCTTATACTAAACCTAGACCATCCAAAACACTAAAAACAGAAGTGGCACACAAATGAACTTATGAGTCACTTTTTTAAAAACCTTACTTTTTCATCCCTAATAAATATAATAAGTTGCTCGATTGCCTCTGGTAAAGGACCCAAAAGCTTGGGATTGCCTAGTATTGCCTCCTGCAAATGCCCCCAGCTCCCTAAAGAGCCATGATGTCCCTGGGTCCTCTTTGTAATGTCCTTAGGGACCTGGTGAGGAAGGATTAGACTCTATGAGAGTCCTCTGGGTTTCTTCTTTCTTTGGTAGAACTTCTTTAGATAGTTGGTGATGGGGTCATTCTTTCAAAATGCAAAGGAAATGGCGCCCATTAGTGACAAATCATGAGCCACTTTCACTGAGTCTTAAACATTTCTCTCCTGATTTTTTGTTTGTTTGTTTGTTGAATCCCTGAGGATGCCAGATGGCACTTGGGGACATTTTTAGTTGCCCTCTCATTCTGTAATGACCAATAGCCTCTTCCCCCAAAGGCCCAATCAGCTTCACTCCAAGCCCCCTAACCGTCCCCCAACACTACCCTGGTTGGCTGGCTTGCCACCCAAGCCCCTCCCATGGAGACTTCCTGGAGCCACCACACCATGGGTTCCTCTCTGTGATTTTCTTCTTTATCTTATTTTTCTGGTTTCTTTTTATCCTCCTCCTTCCTGACTGCATCTCTTCTCTGGTTTTATGTCTCCCCCCATCACCTCTTGCTGAGCCCCCTCTTCCTCCTCCTCCTCTGCTCTTTCCTAACTTCACTGTCAACTGCTCAGGAAAACAGAGTGAAGAGGAGCCCCTTTCCAAAACCCTTGGCAAAAGTCTTTCCCATTGTCTTCTGCCTTTCCTTAAACTCAGTTCATCTCCAAGTTTGGATAGTCTCTGAAATGCAATTATTGTTCAGCCTCATGCCTCAGTGGGCATAGCAACAGGATTATTTTATTTAATTTGCAAAATAATACTTGTCTAGGACTTGGAAGATCTACATTTAAAAATATAATTTACAACTTGATTTTATGCATGAAACTCCAACATCAGTAGGCCACTCTGGTGTTTTAGGTATTTGGGGGGTGGTTGTGGTTGAAAATGTAGGGCTTTTGCTTTTATTCAGCCAAAATGTGGATGATCTTTTTTTTAACTTGGTTTAGAACCTCATTTCTGTCACTTATTAAATTTTATTAAATTTTCTTTAAACATTTATTCAATATAAGCTAGATAACTAATGTAAGCTAACTGCAAAGAATCTATTAAAATACATGGCATTCGGCCAGGTGTGGTGGTGCACACTTGTAATCGCAGCAGCTCGGGAGGCTGAGATAGGAGAATCGAAAGTTCAAAGCCAGCCTCAGCAATGAGGTGCTTAGCAACTCAGTGAGACCCTGTCTAAATAAAATACAAAATAGGACTGATGATGTGGCTCAGTGGTTGAGTGCCCTGAGTTCAATCCCTGGTTTAAAAAAACAAAAAACAAAAAAAACATGGCATTCATGTTTATCCATAGACTAGACTTTCTCTGAGCATCTTCATCAAATTCTACCCAGTTGGAGCCAGGTGAGATCGAGGGAATTTTTCAATTAATTTGTCAGAATTACTCAATTAGCACTACTGTGCTAAATTACTGTTATTACTTTAATAATTCAAAGGATATGTATCAATATCAGTAAATTTCAGAAAAACCTGTTCTAATTCTATAAACCAGTAAGAATTCTTAAAAACTGGAATTCAACTTAAATGTAATAATTTTAAAGCTAGTCCTGGTATTGGCCCTGGGGATACTGCCACCCTTATAGCATTTCTGATACTCTTCCTGAGCTGTAGAGCTTCAAAAACCCACCCTGCACATCTCTCCCTGGGCTCACAGGGTGACCGAGTGGAAGAGATGTTTCTTCTGAGTTTAACTTGGTGCCCATGTCTACTCGGGATCTGTGCTAGCAGCTGGCTGATTTAGAATTCAGGTGGAGTGTTCGAATTTGTTCTCTCAAATCCACCCAAACACACAATGATCCAAATTGTGCATTTGAAAGAAGAAATGTAAAAAAATATTAGGCCTACCTAGGCATATAGTAGTTGTCTCCAAAATTATTTAAATACTGAGCTGACCTGGAATGACCTTGAGCTGCCTCTCTGCAGCTGGTGGCAGCCACTGTTTGTAAAGTAATCCTCTTGAAAACTGGTTTATAGCTTAGTAGAATTGATAGTGGCTTACTTAAACCATTGTGCAATTTCAGAAATGGTGGTATTATCAAACAATTGAAATAGAATTTAACTTGGTCCTGGCTACTTTACAACATAATTCAGCTTTAGGATTAACAGTGTAGTCTCCTGTCATGTATCACATAATTTGGATGTCAGGGGAAGCCTATCCCATCCAGAATGGCAAAACAAACAGGCTCCTCATCTGTCTCCCTACTCCCCAGCCCACCCATGGAATGTGAAAGAATTATTCTCTCACAATGACTGAAAAAATGTGTGTGTGTGTGTGTGTGTGTGTGTTGTCCTCATGCATGCTGGGCAGGTGCTTTATCACTGAGCTATATCTCTAGCCCCATGTTTCCTCTTATGAAATTTTTTATCTTTTTCCTGTGACCATGCATTTTCATAAGTATTCTTTTTTCCAAATTGGGAAACGGCATCACTGTCACTATCATGGGAGAAGAATCCAGAGATCCTTCCCCCCTCCCCAGGTCACAGCCCCACTCTCTGGGTAGAGGAGTCCCAGGATTCTTCCCTGGGACCTGTGGAGCCGCTGATGGGCTCATGGAGAGGCCATGCACACCCTTACAGCTACCCACACAGGAGGACGTATGTAGAGAGACAGCACAGGGCTCTTTGTAGGTTCCAGAGTTCTGTGACCCATAAAAGCTCAATTCTGTTGCTAAATCTCAGCTCCTGCTGAAGAGATTTGGACAGTTCAGAAACCAAATCTAAATTGGAGGCCTTTGGGGTAGGTCATTTGGATTAGATTGCAAGCATGCCCAAGGTCTGTGGAACAGTGGCCTCTCAGGGTCAGCAGGGCCACCTGTCAGTGCGCAGCAGGCCCCATACCATTCCCACCCTCACTCAGTTCAACACATAAATCCCACCTGTTGCCACCACCTAGGCTTCGGGTCAGGTGCAATGGCACAGGGCTGTACAAATACAGGCTGAGCCTGTATTGTTGGTCCCAAGTGCACCCAGGGCTGTGTCCCTAGACTAGGGGAGGGATGAGCGGTGAACCTTTGATGCCAACCTTCCATCCATTGCCACTGTCTCAAAGGCTTTCGTACCCTGTTGCAACCCTAGGATCTGCAGCGAGATATCGAACAGCACAGCGCAGGGGTGGAGTCCGTGTTCAACATTTGTGATGTCCTTTTGCATGACTCTGACGCCTGTGCCAACGAGACCGAGTGCGACTCCATCCAGCAGACCACCAGAAGCCTTGACAGGCGCTGGAGGAACATTTGTGCCATGTCAATGGAGCGGCGCATGAAGTAAGGACCCTGCTGGCCCCAAACATCGAGCTGTGGCCTACAGAACCCTGTGCACCCTCTGCCTTTAGTCATAGTAATTGCTCTATTCACGTCACTTAGAAATGTGCCAGGTATTGGCAGAGAGGACCCAGTAGGGGTGACCAGTGTTTACCAAGGACTTATTGGAAAAAAACATAGTGTGGTGCCATCTTCCCCCAGCTCTTTTGTGGCTGCTGTTTACTGGGCCATGAAGCACTGCTGAGCTTGTCTCCTGTTTTTCAGCCCTGTGAGGCAGGAGCTCTGAGATGCTCGGCCCTTCCAGAAGGAAGGTGCACAGACCAGGAGGCAGCATCCTCAGATATTTCCCAGGAAGGGTGGCAGGGTCTCTCCCTAACTGCATGAGCATAAGGCAGATGGGAATGAGCCCAGTCAGGAGGCAAAAACAAGTCCAAAAGGCACAGGGTGGAAATGAGCGGCTGGCTAAGCCACTTTCCTCCCATCAGAATCGAAGAGACATGGCGCCTGTGGCAGAAGTTTTTAGATGATTATTCCCGCTTCGAGGACTGGCTCAAGTCTGCCGAGAGGACAGCAGCCTGCCCCAATTCCTCTGAGGTGTTGTACACAAATGCCAAAGAAGAGCTGAAGAGGTTTGAGGTAAACGCCTTCCCCATCCTTTCTCCTGCTAATGACCAAGACAGCAGCCACTCAGAAGCTACTAAATGGCTTCCCAGGGCCTACTTCCCCCACCTCTGGAGGAGATAGCACAATCCTCAGCCTGCCACCAGCTGCTAAGGCAGCTTTGCAAGGTGTATGCCAACAGCCATGTGCTGGCCTTGGGAGCCTGTGCTTTAGCATCAAAGACCTGGGGATAGCCAGGCTCAGTGGCACACCTAAATCCCCAGCAACTTGGGCTGGGTGAGGTAGGAGGATGGAAAATCTAAGGCCAGCCTGAGCAACTTAGCAAGACCCTATCTCAAAATTAAAATTTAAAAGGGCTAGGGATGTAACTCAGTGGTAGAGCACCCCTGGGTTCCATCTCTAGTACCAGAAACAACAACTACTGGTGAAGTCACCCTCTGTTACCTGTGCTGACTGGGGACTGGCCACACAGAGCAAGCCATTGGGGTCGGGGAGGGGCATGTCCCAGCCCTCTGCCTCCTTGACACTGACCCCTCCGTGGGCTGCAGGCCTTCCAGCGGCAGATCCACGAGCGGCTCACTCAGCTGGAGCTCATCAACAAGCAGTACCGGCGGCTGGCGCGGGAGAACCGCACCGACACTGCCAGCAAACTGAAGCAGATGGTCCACGAGGGCAACCAGCGCTGGGACAACCTCCAGAAGCGGGTGACAGCCATCCTGCGGAGACTCAGGGTAACCTTTCCTGCAGCACAGGGGTTATTTGTAGATTTTCGGGGAGAAGCGATATGGGACAGGCAGTGGCAGGCTTGTAACAGCGCAGGGAGATTTCACTGCAGGACTAACCTGTCTTAGTGTTCTCTTTGCACCAAGGAGCCCTCAGCTGCCAGCGTTCATTTTTAAAGAGGGATTTGTGTTGGGGCTTCGTAAAGCCTATTGATGTGATCTGTGTTACCAAAACACAACTCTCTACAACTTCCAGTGTGCACGTGAGCACAGGGACTGCCCGCAGAGCACAGGCCCTGCTTCCTGGGTCAGTGGAGGCAACACACAGCTTCCAGAAAGAGCCCTGCTTTGCCTGTCTGTGTGTTGTTATGTGCCCCCAGGAATATGCATAAACCCCATCATGCATGTGCCCCTCCGCATTGCAGAGGTAGGGGGGCAGCCATTATTCTCCTTTACAGCTCAGTGACTAACCTCAGAGGTTGGGGGCTGGTGTTTCAATAATACAGTGGGGACTCCCCCTCCCCCAACAGAGACTAAACTCTTTGGATGCTCAAGTCCCTCGTGCAAAATGGTGTGATATTTGCAAATAATCTATGCACATCCTCTCCTCCTATACTTTAAATTGTCTCTGGATTATTAATTGTCCCTAATATAAGTAAATACTTATTACACTATGTTGCTCAAGAAAAGTCTTGTCTTGTCCTGATGTTCAATGCAGACAAATTTTCTTCAAATACTTTCTGTCACAGTTGGTCAAATCCTCCAGTGTAGAACTTGAGGATACAGAGAGCCAACTGTATGTACTCACCCTGGATTTCTGTAGTTCATAAGTTAAACCTAAAGGAGTATAGTCAGGAGCTATCCAATGTGATATTAACCCCTACTCTGTTCTCAAGGCAGAATGCTTTTGAAACTCTTTTAGAAAGATAAGAATATTTTGTTTTGTTTTGTTTTGGTGTTTCTGGTTTGGTTTGGGTTTTAACCTTCTGAGGAGGACATTGGCTACCATTTCTAGTAATCTAGACAATTTCATTGTGTTTTTGTTGTTGTTTTTGCCCCTGAGCATCCCCCAGCCTTTTTTTTTTTTTTTTGGCAACAGGTCCTCACTGAGTTGCTTAGGGCCTTGCTAACTTGCTGAGGCTAGCTTTGAATTTGTGATCCTCCTGCCTCAGCTTCCTGAGTTGCTGGGATTACAGGGGTGTGCCACCACAGCCGGCTCATTGTGTTAATTTCTTGATTGGACTATTACTAGTCTGAATGGTCATTTGGCTCTGAATGCCACATTTCTCTGGAAATTGGCTGCCCATCTGAGAGCCTCCTAAACTGGAGGTGTGATGCATCTCCTCTGGGTCTCCAACATGCTCAGAATTACACAAAGGCAAGTGGGGCAGTCAGTTAGCCAGGTTCAGCCCTGCAATCTGCACTTTTCCATCTTGAAGCTGCTGCTAAATCTGCCATGCCTGGCCTGGCCTCCCAAGGGGTTCCTCAGTGGACAGGGGAAAATCCCTGACTTAAAGAATTACAGAATTTCAAGTGTTTGAAAAGACCTCTGAGATCATAATCAACATTCCCACACCTCCCTCATTTGCTAGGGTAGAAACCAAGGCTCAGAGGTTGGGGGCTTGTTTGGTATCACAGCCAGGACCAGACCCAGGCTGCAGTGTACAGTGCTTTCAGGCTTCCTGGGCACCCCGATACAAGTCTTCCCGAGCACTCGGACACCCTTTCCTTTGAGCCAAAGGTGATGAATACCTGAACTTTTTCCCAAGGTCAGTACAGATCTGATTTCTTCCCCTTTGCAGCATTTCACCAACCAGAGGGAGGACTTCGAGGGCACCAGGGAGAGCATTCTGGTGTGGCTCACAGAGATGGACCTGCAGCTAACCAATGTGGAGCACTTCTCCGAGAGCGATGCTGATGACAAAATGCGCCAGCTGAATGTAAGGGCTGCTTCCTCAGCTCCTCTTCAAAGATGGCAGCTTTGAGGAGGAGCCCTGGCCAAGTACAGATTTCACCTGATGCTCTAAGAGCAAATTCCAGAATTCTTTGAGCAGCTAGGTTGCATCTTACCTATGTATTACTGGGTTCTCATGAGCAAGGACACTAATCCTTGCAGTTGAGGGGTCATTGGAATGAGGCCCCTCCCCCTTTTTGATGGCCACTTATAAATCATCCAAGGGGAGAATTTGCTTTAGGCTCCAAATAGAAACGTCATACAATGCTGTTTCTCTAGCACTCAAATTGAGTATAATGAAAGGGAAATCTATCATTGGTGGTGCCAAGAACAGATTTAACCAATATCTACATTAGGTTTATCTCACGGTTGTTCTCTCCTTAGCTAGACTTTAGAAGAAAATGAGAAATGAAAATTTTTCTCCCCTAATGGCACCCATAAACATTATTATTTCATCTGAGGCAAACAGATGCCCATTGGTTGCTTATTATGGGAAATGTTCTTGTGTTCACCCAGTATCAACCAGAGGAGTTACTTCCCTCACACCCAAGAATGATTAACGTCCATCTGTGTCAAACCCTTAGAATTTATTAATTGGAAAAAATCGGTGCCCAGAAGGAGGAGGAAAAAAATACATATACAGCCTTTTTAAACTATTAAATCGTCATTGTCACTTGGTTAAAAATTGATGAAGCTGGAGTCCTGGGTACAAGACAAAATGAAAATAGGAACAAAACCAAAATGACACGCCTTTTCCTAAGGCCCTGTTTGAACATAGCACTGGACGCCCCGGGTGCAATTTTCTTTCTTTTGAAGTCGTCTCTTTTTCATCCTCTAAATAGGGCTTCCAACAGGAAATTACGTTAAATACCAACAAGATCGACCAGCTCATCGTGTTTGGGGAGCAGCTGATTCAGAAGAGCGAACCCCTAGATGCCGTGCTGATTGAGGATGAGCTGGAGGAGCTGCACCGGTACTGCCAGGAGGTGTTCGGCAGGGTCTCTCGCTTCCACCGGCGCCTGACCTCCCACGCTCCGGTAAGGGCAAGGCCGCCTGCCCAGGGCTCCACCAACCGCTTAAAGAATTGGGATGTCAGTTTTGTAGAGGTTCAACTGATTGATTTTATGGTTAAAAATCACTGAGACTATGCTGAAATTTTTCATTTCTGCTTTTATTAAATAGAGCTGTGAGTACTTCCAAGTCCCCACTACCCAGTGGAGAGGATGGTACTTCTAAAACTTCCTGCTCCTCTGACCTGTTTTCAATGTATTCCTCAGTACAGGGCTCCTCTGGCACATGACGGTACCCCGAGAATTCATTGAAAACTGTTATGGTTTTTTCATTACAAATTTGGGAATGTGTTTCTTAATGTGTGAAAGCTTTTAATATCTGTGCCTTTCTGGTGTTTTGTTGGCAGATTTGAAGTTGTTTTTGTTTTGTTTTTCAAACTTTCTGATTCTTGGAGGAATTTGCTACTAACTCGAAAGTTTGCTCAGCCTTTCCCCTACCTTCCAGATAAAGTTATTTAAGTTTGATTATATACCTCAGCTTTCTGTCTTGGAAACAGCTGGAATTTTTGCAAAATACAGATTCTAGCCCCATTCTAGATTGGCTAAACTTAAATAACCATAAGCAGAGCCTGGGGGTGCAGTTCTTTTTGAATCAGCCTTAGAAATGCTAGTGGTGGCTGCTAGCCAGGCAGACTTCCAGGGCTCCTTCTAGGTGAATTGCCCTTGAACTGGTTAATTCTAAAAGCTGGATACTCCCCCCTTTAGGGTTTGGAAGATGAAAAGGAAGCCTCTGAGACCGAAACAGACATGGAAGACCCCAGAGAAATCCAGACCGACTCTTGGCATAAAAGGGGAGAGAGCGAGGAACCCTCGTCTCCCCAGTCCCTGTGCCATCTTGTGCCCCCTGCTCTGAGCCACGAGCGGTCTGGCTGTGAGACCCCTGTTAGTGTGGACTCCATCCCTCTGGAGTGGGATCACACAGGTGACGTGGGGGGCTCCTCCTCTCACGAAGAAGATGAGGAAGGTCCATACTACAGTGCACTCTCAGGTAATGGCAGATCCCCAGAGTCCTAGAAATTGACCCATTTGGCTGTGTTCCTAGCACCCTAGTGACACGGGCAGCTCTTGATGTCTAGCTTGTGGCCGACCCAGACAGACTTCTATAGCTTCCTGGGTTCTGTTCTGTCCACCTTTTGACTTACCTGAGAACTGGCTCATTCCTATGAACCAGTGAAAGGGTGAAAAAGCAAGAAATTGACATACAGACATTAAAGCCGCGCACAGATGGCTCTCGCTGTTGGGGAGACTCCTCAGCTAACTTTTCAGTGGAGTTTCTCGGAGCCTCAGTAGACTGAGCATCTCTGTTCTTTCTACAGAACTTCCCCTCCTTCCACCACTACAGCAGGCAATCAGAGGTCAGCTGGGGGAAAAAAAAAAAAAAACTCCTGGTTTCAAAACTCTTCTAAGAAAAAAGATAGAGTAGTTAGTTTCCTCCTTTCAGCTGACAATGTTTCAAAACTGTTAACTTACTACTTGGGCATTAATCTGCAGGCATGTCCAGTGAGGAAAATGACATTATTCTTTTTCAGATGTAGAAATCCCTGAAAATCCTGAGGCCTATCTTAAAATGACCACAAAAACTTTGAAAGCATCTTCTGGTAGGCCCCTGCCCGTGCACGTCTCCACATGGCAGAGTCCCGTGACGCATATTGCATCCTAACCCTTGCTCCCATGTCCCGTCTGCCCTGTGCCTTCTGTGGACACCATGCGCCTTGGTCCTCGTGTCATGGTGTATTTACACTGCCTTACTCACCCATAGCTGCGTGCTCCCTGCCCTCACCAGAGCGTCTCCATGCCAGCCCTCCTCCCCGCAGGGCTATGCAGGAGGAATTTTCTCATGATGCCTTTTTTTCATTTCCTCCATCTAACTGAAGTCCTTTGGCATGGACCAAGCTTTTCTTCATGGTGGCTTGGTTTGGAACTATTTCCTGGCTTCTGACCATTTCCAGGGACTGGGCTGGGTGGGTGGGGGTGAGGGTACCCCTACCTCTGCTGCAGGAGAAAAACAACCTCCTTTCTTCCACTTGCAGCTCTAACCTTTATCTTTCACTCTGTGGTGGGGGAGAGCCACGAGCAGCAGCCCTTGGGGTCTCCAGTCCATCTTCAAGGTCACCCCTTCCCCTCAATTCCAAGAGGCCTTCTGTCTTCTTGGCCCCCAGACCCAACCTGGCCACCCAGTTTCCCCTCCCCACTCAAGATACCAGCTCCATTCAAAATGCCACTCATCCCACAGCCACTCATGCTCCTTGTGCTCCGCTGTGATCCCATCTAGTGCAGCACGATGCCGCTCAGCTGCATGACTCATCTCATCCCCTCCTGAGACATACTGACGTTTTGCAAACATGCATGCTTTGCAAGGAGAGCTGAGGAACTCATCTTGACACTATAACCTGATGCCATATTCCCCATGACCTGCTTTGTGTCACTAAAGAGGAATCCTTTGTTTGCAAAATAGACCATCACTTGCAACTTTTTGTTTCAGGTAAATCCATTTCTGATGGCCACTCGTGGCATGTTCCTGACAGCCCTTCCCATCCCAAGCATCACTACAAACAAATGGAAGGTGACAGGAATGTACCACCCATCCCCTCGGGTTCCAGCACCCCTTACAAATCAGCCTATGTAAGTCTTGACTCTCCTGGGAATGTAACCCAAATGTATGAGTAAGAGTTAAAATTTAAGAGAGAGAGATTTTTGGTGCAAATTACATGTGCTCACTCCCTAGGCACATCTTGAATTGGTTTTCTCATGGGACAGTTGCTCTACTGAGGGATTGGGGATAAAGTTCAGTGGTAGAACACTTGCCTAGCATGGCCCAAGGTCCCAATGTCTGGGTGATTCCTAGCACTACCAAAAAAAATCTCTGCTAAACTGTCCATCCACACTCCATTAGGACCCTGGCAAACAGACCAGAGAGGTTTCTAGCCAAAACTATCTTTGTGTATGTTGACATAATATAGTAGTAATTGTTTCTGTTTTGTCAGTTTTCCATGTAAAAATTAAAGAGACAAGTTGCTGGGCCTTCCTGAACTGCTCCTGAGCTCCCAAGCCTTTGTTGTTTATCTTTTTTATTATTTTTTTAATTGGTGCATTGTAATTATACATAATAATGGGACCTATTGTGATAGATCAATTTATGTGTTATGCAGGTATGAATATGTTTCATTCCCTGGTATCCCTGCTTTCCTTCCCTTTCTCCCTCCCCAGGACCCTTTCCCCTGTTAAACTGACCTCTTGACCACATCCTAAGCAAAACACCATGACTTCATGTTTAGACTTGATGGCAGGCCATGGTGGATGGTGGCTTGGGTTCCCAGCCCTGCCAGTTCATGACTGCAGAACCTAAGGCACTTTGTCTTGCCTCTGTGAGCTTGACTCACCCAAGGATAACCCTGCCTTGCATAATTGTTGCTAAGATTGATGTGTGTAAAGGTAAAAGAAGGCCCGCAGGAGTGGAGGTCATCATTACTGCTGCCATATTGGGGGAGGGGGGTAGTCACAGCATCTGTCCCTTCTCAGTTACATGAGTTCTTAGCATGCTCCGGCTGGGCAAGTGGGGGACAGCCTAGAGTTAACTATGGGCCACAGAATATTCTTAGTACAGAGGATTAGCGACAAGAGAGTTAAAATTAAAGCATCCCTTTTATCTTAATACCATCTTTTAGAGAAACCAACAGCAATGTAAGCATCAGGAGATTTAGTCAGAGTGCCCTCTGTCTAGGAGTGACTATGGCTACCCACTTGGAGATGGATCATCTTCACACATTCAATCCCAGTCATTTGACAATGGGTTGGCCACATAGAGTTCAGAAATACTTCCTTTTGCTTGGCAAGCAGCTCTCACTTAATCTGACCTTCTGGTGTGAAATAAGATGGGAGGAAGAGACCAGCGCCTGACCTGTGCTTCACATACCCTGGGCCCATGTGGTTTGCTTCTCCCAGCCATTACACTTCTCGTGTCCTTCATCTGGCCAGTTTCAAAAACGCAAACCTTTTTGTTGTGTCTGAAGCAGGCATGTCCCCACAAATTTGAAGGATTTTTAAAATTTGTTCATTCCACACAAATAGGCCACATGGACTCAATCCAAAGAAAGGAAGGATAGTTTTCCTAAAAGAAACACTTTTATTTCTGCAAAGGCTTGAGTAACATAGTCCATTCAGCTCTGTGATAATAGAGAGCCAGTGTGTGCCGTGAAGGACACACACCCTCAGAGGCGGTTTGTCCAGCCACCTCAGTAGGGAAATGGGAGGAATAGTGAAAATGCTGTGGAAATGTGAACGTGCCAACACGGTAAGCACAGAGATTGTTTTTAGTTTTCTTCCCACGGTTCTCCTGGGGACCTTAAAGCATGAAAATTTAATTTTATTCCCATTGCTGCCATCTTGCCCTTTTCTGGGCTGCTGCAGAGGCTTTTTAATTTTTTTTTTTTTTTTAGTTGTAGATGGACACAATACCTTTATTTTATTTATTTATTTACTTTTTTTAATGTTGCTGAGGATCAAACACAGTGCCTCACACATGCTAGGTAAGCGCTCTACCACTGAGCCCCAGCCCCAGCCCCTGTTGCGGAGACTTTGTTTCTCCACTCAGCTCTGCTTGCTTATAAATGCTAACCACGTATGAAGCCACCTCCATATTACTAGTGAGTGGCCCTTCGAAGCAAAGGGCCCAGTACCCTTATTTCTTGCCTATTAGTCTGAACCCAGGCATTCTTCAGAAAACTTTTAACTTTTATTGATGGCTTTTGTTGTTTATCTTCTTTATTGTTTTTTTAATTGATGCATTATAATTATACATAATAATGGGACCTATTGTGATACATTCATACCTGCACAACACATAAATTGATCTGTTTCATTCCCTGATATCCCTGCTTTCCTTCCCTTTCTCCCTCCCAGGACCCTTTCCCCTGTTAAACTGACCTCTTGACTCATTCTAGGGAAAGCTGCTATTACATCCAGGCACTGATGGTGGCAAAGAAAGTCCAAGAGTCCTGAATGGCAGCCCTCAGCAGGAAGACGAGCATCTGGCCACCCTAACAGGACAGCCATCAGGTACTGCTATGCCGGCGGCTATCAGAGAGATTGTGTGTGGTATTTGGGCTTAGCTGAGCATTTGAAACATCACCTGAAAGAATATTAATTAGGAATTAAGCTGGGTGCAGTGGTGAATACCTATAATCCCAGGAGTTCCAGAGGCTGAGGCAGGAGTATCACAAGTTGGAGGCCAGTCTGGACAAATTAAAAGGGTTGGAGATATAGCTCAGTGGTAAAGGTTCAATCCCCAGCACTCACCCCCGCAAAATTAGGAATTGACCAACATATGATTCACCGAAACTATTAAACTTACTCTACAACAGCCAATATTATTTTCAGATTAAATGACTTGTATTTATGAGTCCCTAAACTATTCATTTTAATTTGGAAACTGTTCTTTAAACATTGACAAAATATGCCTCCTATGATGAAGTTTTTAATGACTTCATATACATATCTCAAATGTGAAGTCTCGGGAGGCTGAGGCAGGAGGATTTTGAATTCAAAGCCAGCCTCAGCAACTTAGTGAGGCACTTAGTTTTTTTATTTAGAGACAGGGTGTCTCTAAACACCCTGTCTCTAAATTTAAAAGGCGGGGGGGGGGGGGGGGCGGTGGAGGAGCTGGGGATTTGGCTCAGTGTGTTCAATCCCCAGTACCAAAAAAAAAAAAAAAAAAATCAAAATAAAGATGATAAAGTGTTCTCAAGTGTCTCCTCATTAGACCAGACCAATAACTGTCAAAGTTTTTGCTCAGCTAAATCTAAAGTGAAGCTGATAGCTCTGTGTGATTGTGTGTGGACCAAAGGAGGAAACGGAGAACTGAGATGCTGAGCTGGCGACCAGAGTACACATCGGTCCCATGCTGGGTTTCCTCCCCAAGTCCCCGCCTCTTTCCAGCCTTTGGGAGTGTGGCACAGAGAAATGCGCTGTGCCATATTCTGGAAGAGAGAACAACCCTACCCAGATCCTCCTGCAAGGGGCGTCCCACACACTTTTACCATGCTGACCCCTAGTAGCTTCAGCCAGAGAAGTCTGTCTGCATTATTGCTTTTTTTTGATTGGTGGCTTTGTTTCAGGTGCCTTCGACAGATGGGAACTGATTCAGGCACAAGAGCTTCACAGTAAACTCAGAATGAAACAAAACATGCAGCAGCTGAACTCTAATATCAGCGCCATCACTGCTTGGCTGGGAAAAACTGAAGCAGAGCTTGAAACTTTAAAGATGGCAAAGCCTCCCTCCAACATCCAGGAAATGGAACCCAGAGTGAAGAGATTGCAGGTGAGCTGGAGGCCTGGAGGGAGAGGAGCTGAGAACAGGCACGTGAACGCACTGCTGGGCTGGGTAGGTGGCAGCTCACAGATGGAGCGTGGTAGAGGTCAGCCTGTTTCATGTCACTTCTGGATGGACAGATCTGATTTCCCAGGCACCTCTAGACTTTTCTGTTGTTGTCATTTTTGTTATCGGGGATTGACCCCAGGGGCACTTAACCATTGAGCCGTGTCCCTAGGCCTTTTTCTTTTTTGAGACTGGGTCTCACTAAGTTGCTAAGGCTGGCCTCAAACTTGTAATCCTCCTGCCTCAGACTTCAGATTACAGGCAGATACCACTGTACCCAGCTACCTCGAGACTGTGGAGGTGCTGGTGGCCACTGTCCAGCACCTTTAAGTCTGAACTATATGTATAGTTCCAGTTTGGTAGATCCTGTGGCCTGATCTGGTCACCGTACTATACTGTTGGGATTTGTCACCCATAATCAGCCTGGGCCCCACCTGTACCAGCCTAGGGAGCAGAGTAGGGGCAGTTCAAGCCCTGTACTTTGGAGGTGTTCTGAACACAAGCCTGAGCTCTAGAGGCCCTGGGCAAGGGGTCCTGGGGTATTCAAGCACTCTTCATATTTGTACTTTTATTTTACTTTGTGCGTTTGTATATCAGGGATTTCCATTCATCTTAGAAATAACATTTCTGGGATATCTGGAGATAGAAAAGTGATATATACTTTATCTAAAAGACTTTTAATCTGGGTCCAGAAATTTTATTAAGTCAATCACAGAGCAAGGGCTGTGGCAGTCAGCAGGATCGCTTCATGCCTCCAGTGAGTCCACCAGCAAGGAGACCAGCCTCTGCTGTCGGGCCGTGTGGGCTAGCGTGCCAGGTTCCCTGGCCTTATAAGGCAGTTCCCTCACCTGATGCTTCCCAGCCAGTCACAAGCGAGGTCACTCGCGTTTCAGTAGCCACTGCCCGGAGAAGTGTGTGGAAGGCCTGCTCCCTACTGAGGTTCAAAGGAGCCCCTCCTTTTCCAGAGCACTTAGCCCACTCATTTCCCTCTGTGGCAGGAGATATTAAAAGCTTTTGACAACTACAAGGCATTAATGGTCTCTGTCAATGTGAGCGGCAAGGAATCTCTCCCAACTGAGAGCACCGAAGCCACAGAGCTCCAGAGTAGACTCCGCCAGCTGGGCCTGCGCTGGGAAGCGGTCCAGGGCGCAGTGGACAGCTGGAGAGGGGACCTGCGGCAGTCGCTCATGCAGTGCCAGGTATGCTGACTCAGCCCAAGGCCCTGTCTCCGGCAGCGGCCAGGCCCATGTGGTGGGAGCAGCAGATATTTTTACTATCATCAGACTGCTTTGGCACAAATGTGGCTTGTACTAGGAAATGTGTGCTTTACTGTGTGTTTCCAAAGAGTCATGCACCCGTCACGCGCGCACACACACACACACACACACACACACTCCTCTCCTTGAGTCTCCTGGCCTCACCCACCCCCTGTGACCTGTAAGGGTCACAGCAAACATTCTTGTAGGTTGGGGATGCCGCCCCAACACTGCCCCATCTCTGTCCTTCTGCCAGAGTGATTGGCAGACCTGGTCATGGAACACAGGAACAGTTAATCCAGCTGTCCGACTTCATAGGTTTGGACTTTAGGCAAAATCACTGACTCTCCCAGTCTTGGTTTTCTCATCTGAAAAATGGGCATCGTTTTAATACCTGTCTCCCAGGTCCTTTTTAGAACTAATGAGGTGGTGTGTGTCATCTTAGCCCTGTGCCTGACACATAAGTGCTCAGCATTTATTAACACTGCATTGCTGTTTAGCTCTGACCCCATTTTAGGAAACAGAGCCCACCACAGCCTGGGCCAGCTCCCTTAGCCATCGAGCCCAGTGAACTTTTTGAAGAATGCATGTGGTCTCTTCATTGAGGATGACCCGAAGCCCCTCCTTTCTGCTAGCACTTTCCCCCTGCTCTCCCCTTGGCTTGGTTTGAGGCCTTGTACTGTAATTGAGATGTGGCCCTTTTATTCACTGGCTTAGACGAATGGGTGACTGATGGCTGAGAAGCAGCCTGCAGCCTTCCCGGCACTTCCTCTCCCATGGTGCCCAGAAGGCACAGTGCTTAGATTATGTTGTTTTTTAAGGATTTCCATGAATTAAGTCAAAACCTGCTCCTGTGGCTGGCAAGTGCTGAGAACCGGAGGCAGAAGGCTCATGTCACCACTCCAAAGGCAAACCGCCAGGTCCTCCAGGAGTGCCAGAAAGAACTAATGGTAAGTTCCCTTCTCCAGTTTTCTGCAGATCACTCACTGGCTGCTGGCTGCTCCAGCTGGTCAGAGTGCTCCTGTGCACGGACAGTGCCAGAGGCAGCTGTGACTGTGACTGAGCTGTGACTCAGGAGTTCGGCCCTCATGTTCCCTCATGCCCTCTGTAATCCTGAAGCACAATGACTTGCAGAGATGAAGAGATAGAGCAAGAAGTCTTTCAGACTCTCAGGAATTGGGGACATGAGTGTTTATAATACCTGACAAGCCAGGCATGGTGTTACAGGCCTGTTATCTCAGCAACTCAGGAGGCTGAGCCAAGAGGATTGCAAGTTTTAGGCCAGCCTGGGCAACTTAGCGAGACACCATCTAAATATCAGAAGGGCTGGGTGGAGCTTAGTGGTAGAGCCTAGTGCACACTTGCCTAGTGTGTATAAGACCTTGGGTTCAATCCCAGGTGCTTCCGAAATAAATAACATCCTGAAAAACATAAGGCCCTGGGGACATAGTTCCAGGACTCCTGTAGGTACCAAAATTTTGGATGCTCAAGTCTTCCTACCCCACCCCACTCATTCCTTTCCTCTGATTTCTCCAGCATCATAATTATCTGCAGAGTGGAAAGGAATAAAAAGCAGGGGCAGGGTGCAACCTGCTTGCTCTCTAAACAGTGCTAGACTGAGGACACAGGCAAAGTAGAAGGCTCAGCATTCATCGGGAACTGAGAAAGCCTCGGGTGGCCACACCAGCTTCTCTTTGGACAACTATTTCACACACTTTTATTTCAGCAACTGAAAAAGGAACTAGTAGAACGTCAGCCTCAAGTCAACTCCCTACAGGAGCTCTCCACCAGCCTTCTCGTTAAGGGGCATGGAGAAGACTACATTGAAGCTGAAGAGAAGGTCCATGTCATCCAGAAGAAACTCAAACAGTTACGAGAACAAGTATCCCAAGATTTAATGTCCTTACGGGGAAGCCAGGTGAGTCCCCTGGTGGCTTTTTTATGGGTTAAGATGTCACAGTAGAGGCAGACAGAAGGCAGGGTTTGTAGCCTTGCTGTGGCGAGGAGGCCAGGAGAGAGCAGGTGGACTGAGTGGAGTGTGGCCATAAAAATTGCATAAGCTCCTCACATGTGTTCTGTCATGTGAAAAGGGAGAGAGCAAGGTAACTGCCTTAATTGTCATGGCTGGGGTTATGGAAAGCAGCCATCCATCATCATTTCTGCCTTCAAATGAAACAGACTCAAGGCTTCACTCTCACCTATATCTCAATAGTGCTGTTTCTTGAGAGTTTCCCTTGACATCTGCCTTAGTGGATGAGGGCCTGGTCTTCCCACATCACCCCACTCACTTCAGAGGTTTCATGTCCTCTTTATTGTCCTGGTCCCTTTGTTCTCACCACTTCTCTAATTTATTTAACTTCCTTCTCTTTAAAATGGGATATAATTCAGAACCAAAGGCATACCCAGGCTGTGGGCTCCCCAAACTTGGGACAGGTCCCTCCACTCTAGAATGTCTACTTCCTCCTGTACACCCAAGACTTGATGTCTCGATGGCCACAGTGACCTTTGTGAGCCCCTGGTCAGCTGGAATCAGTGCACATGGCTGGCCTTGCCCTGGTTATGTTCTCTCTTGTCTGGAAAGGTTTCGAGTCAAGGGCGGAGAGCAAGAGAAGGTCCCTGCTCAGGAGGAGCTGTAGGCTTGGGGAGGGAGCAGGGCCTAGAAGACTGTGTGAAGCATGGTTCTGTGCTCTTGTGACCATTCTGAACTGAACTGTTGGGGTGTGGCTTTCAGAGCTCAGACCCATCTCTGCTCAACTTTGATGAGGTAGACTCCGGGGACCAGCCTTCTGCAGCAGCCATGGCAACTCCCCAAGCGAAGGTGAGAGCCCCTGCCTTCTGTCAGAACCACAGTCGTGATTTTTTTTTAAATTTTTAATTTTATTTATTTATTTGTATGGGGTGCTGAGAATCGAACCCAGTGCCTCACGAATGCTAGGCAAGCACTTTACCACTGAGCCATAGTCCCAGCCCCATACACTCGTGATTTTTAAAAGTCACTGAGATGACAGAAACTTGGAACTCCAAGACTCCTTTAAGACAGTTCCTGACAGCACAGATCTGCTTTAACTCTGATCAAAAGAAATGCTTCCTCAAAGATTTTTTTTTAATATTAAAATATACTTTTTAAAAAGACCTGACTCAAAGACTGTCTCCTACTCAGTTACACTAGGTTGGGATCATAGTAGATTGTAAAATACGAGGGCCCTTGTTAAAGGGGTTTCCCGATTTCTCCCTCAAATCAGATCAACAAACATGATAGTTTAACAAACCCAATTATTTCTTACTTAGTATTGTTGAATCTCAGGTGTCTTAGTCTAGTCTCAAGTGTGGCAGGAAGACGAGCTATAGAAGTGTATCACTTTAGGACCAAACTGTCTTCAACTTACTCTTTGGTTTCTTTTTCCCAGCAGGTCAGAGCAGAGAGAACTACAGAAGATGAGAATGAGACAGACAGCAGGTAATGACCTCACAGTCACAGGAGTGACTCCCCAGGGTTCACAGTCACTGTGCCAGCTCTGCCAGTGCCACTATGCAGGTCCTTGTAGAAGTCTGGTTTTCTTTCTCCTGGAAACTTCTGGGGTTTCTCTTCCAAAACAGGACCGCTGCTGTTGGCTGCCTTTTGCTCTCTCACCCTGGATTTTCTTACTTACGTAGCAGAGGGTCAGGGGAGCAGGTGAGTGTGTCCTCTGGAACCTCCTGATCAGCTCTCCTCTGTTGGCAGGATGTCTGGTCCCGGCAGCTCACAGCCACGGCGCTCCTTCCTCTCCAGGGTGATCAGGGCAGCGCTGCCCCTCCAGCTGCTCCTGCTGCTGCTGCTGCTCCTGGCCTGTCTGCTGCCCTCCTCTGAAGAGGACTACAGCTGCACCCAGGCCAACAACTTCGCCCGCTCTTTCTACCCCATGCTGCGGTACACCAATGGGCCTCCCCCAACCTAGAGGGCTCAGCCATACCACCAGCCTCTTTGCTGTGGGTGCCCAGCTGTGGCCCCAGACCAATGTGTGAGTGACTCTTAGCACTGGGAATGTCCAGGGATCTGCAGTGGACACCCGCCTCTGGGCTTGTCCAGAATGGGCTCTTAGGGTTCCAGGGCAGCTTTCAAATGAAGTCCTTCCTTGTGGACAGGGAACTATTGCAGCAATTGCCCAGGGCATTTTGGCAAAGCTAGTTGATTGGTTGAGGGAACTCTGGAAAGGGCAGTTTTCCTAAGAGTCTCGCACTTTGTAAATTCTGACTTATTTGTAAAACAGCATTATTATAACGTAGCTAACGTGGTCCATGAGCAGTGGCGTTCATCACAGAATACATATTAGAGAAACAAGCAGATCCCACCTTAGAAATGGTTCCAAAATTCATATGCACTGAGCTGATTGACTGAAACAATCATATTTTAAATGTTTAGAATCAGTTTTCTTCCAATCAGCTAGTGATCTTGAGCTACCAGATATAAACCAAAATGTTCAGCTCAGTACCTAGATCTGCTCTTTTATATTGCTTTAAATTTTTAAAGAAATTTTATTGCATGGATGTGGTTATTTGTGCATATTTTTTAACAATGCTGAATCTATGAATAATGTAAACTTGGATTTTTTTAAAAATCAGATTTTAGCTTGAGCTTTTGACTAATGTACAGTAAACGCCAAACTACAAACTTGATAGGGATGTTTTTGTAAGTTAATTTTATAAAAATTTTCAATGTTTAAAGAGATGCTTCAGGTTTGGTTGAACCATTTTGCCAGGGGGGGCGGGGGTTGGTACAGAAACTTGAAGCTGTCTGTGGTATGTACAACTCAGATGTTTCTCATTAAAAAAAAAAAAAATTAGCTAAACTGTTGTAGTGAATTATATCACAAAGTGGGTCAGTGGCAGTCTTCTATTAAACAAAAATTGTTTTTAAAATATTATAAGGGGCTTTTTATTCTAAGCTAAAATTTATATTCTACTTATTTAACTTTGTACAGGATTGTTTGAGATCTAGAAACCTCACCCTATCTGGAGGAAGGACCCTTGTATATGTGTAAATGACTCTATGATCTCAGGTGCTAATAGGGAGTAGATGAAGAAAGTCCCAAAGGGAAGGTGGACACAAAAGATCAAGACCATATGACCCAGTTTTTGTATTCCCATCTCTTTCTGGAATGAATTGCAGACTCAATATCCCTTATCCAAAATGCTTGTAGCTAGAAATGTTTTAGATTTGAAGCTTTTTTTGCATTGGAATATTTGCATGTGCATAATGGGATATATAGGGGAGGGGGAACCAAGTCTAAAAAAGTATTTTATGTTTCGTATACACCTTATCCACAGAGGCTGATGGTAATTTTATGCTACATCTTAAGTAATTTTGCACATGAAACAAAGTTTCACTCTGCAGAATCCAGTTGTAGCATTATGTTAGTGCTCTCAGTGCTCAAAAAGTTTTGGATTTTGGATTTTGGGGTGAAGCATGCTCAACCTGTGACAGGTAATCAAATATTTAACAAATGTTTCAGGCAAAGCCACCTGCCTTCCATACAATTCCAGCACCACTGTCTGCCTTCTGCCAAAAGAAAGAAGGTAAACCCCAGCATTTCTGCTGCCTTGAAGTTACCCAGTTCCACACCTGCATCTCGAGTATCTAGAGATAGATGTGAAAATGGGTCATTTTCTGCCTTTGGAGGCTGAGGCAAGAGGATCACAAGTTCAAGGCCAACCTCTGCAACTTAGACCCTGTCTCAAAAAATTAGGGCTGGGAATGAAGCTCAGTGGTAAAGTGCCCTGGGTTCAATTCCCAGTACCAAATAATTCACCTTTTTCATAAATTTCTCTGGGATTACATCAATTTAAGTAAAAATGTTACAGCTCTTTCCTTAAGGCACTGAGTTGCTTAGAGAGTTCCTGCTCCATTTTAGCCTGAAAGGAAGAACAAAATTCTTATTTCCCTCTCCATCTTCCATTCTGCCCTAAGGGGGAGACCTGAAGCTGGTCAAGTGCTGGTTGCATTTCAAAGCCTAACTATACATATCAATTGTGGACACTCCCTCAAGATAAAGACCTTTAAGTCTTGAGTTTAGTCACCCCCAACTCTGATGAAACCACTGCTGCCTTCCCTCACCTCAAACTCAGTGTATTCCCAAAACACTTCTCTGAGATAATGTTTTATATTGCTGCAAATATATTTGCATCTTTCCTTCCCCACTTGTGGGGGAAATTTTCAAGTGACCATTGACCCAAAGATAATTTCAACATGAATGAATTATTTTCCCCTGCATTTCTGAAGGGTATGATACTAAATGACTCAGAAGGGGTCATTACAGAAAATCTACCCAGATAATTGATGCCCTGCACACCAGGACTTTGACATTTTGTGGGCTTCATTTTACTCATACACACTCACCTGTGGTCAGATCACAAATGATTCAGTGACTAAAGATTAAATGTTTCTTGTTGAAGAAGCTGGAGATGAAGGCAGAGGTGAACTCTTCTGAAATGAGGCATTTGTGTTTATGGATCTCATAAAGGAAGAATGCGCCCATGGTCGTCATCAAATTTCCAGAGGGCTCTATAAACTCAGAATTCACAATAGAATGTAGACACCATTTAGCCCAATTATTAGTTCTTATATGCCCAACAAATACGGCACAAAAATTAGGAAATCACTTTATTTATGTCACATTGAACTTTTCTCTGCGATGGTTCCATAGACATTGGAAGGACACAGTAAGGAAAAAGCGCTTCTCAGAGGAATGGAAAGCAAATCTCCAAGTCTGCTTCCACACAACATCACACATTCATTTCTTGAAAAGTCCACATTTGAAAGCCTGTGAACGGGAGTCAACAAATCAAGGGCACAAAACATCACCCCCCAAAAATGACAAATTAGAGCCAAGCAACAAACTCTGAGGTACACAGGACCATTGAAGAATATAGTTATAGGACCAATACTCATATGACATTCAGACACCATTGGACATCTGCCCTTCCCAGAGAGGAAACCCACCATCAACTGGCTGGTCCTATAAGTGAATTAGAATCCTTAGTATTAAAAAAAAAAAAAAAATCCTTGACTCATGAACAACAAAAAGGCTGATAGATTTATGTATCACAGAGACCACAAACATGGAGCCAAAACTCCAGTGAGCTCAAGAGCTATGAAGAAGCCTGTATTTTCACACTATGGTATAAAGAGCTACAGGAAAGCATTCATGCCTAAGAGATGTGAGACTTCTACATGGGTAAATTTCCAAGGAATATACTCAGCTTTGACACATTTGGGGAAAGCAGTAATAGGTAGATAGTGGTGGTGATGATGGTCCCCTCTGGCCTGTGAGCCCAGGAAGAGGAGAGGAATAATATAGTACATCTTTTTTTTTTTTTCTGCCTGCCATTGCTGCCACTTGTAAGAATTCACGCAGACCCCATCCAAGCTGAGAAGGCAGGATCTGAAGGTACAACACAAGCAACCCTAACTGACTAACCATCTTTCCATCCTACTGAGATTCAGCTCAAGAAGCAGAATCCTGCAGCAATAATGCTAGCTGGACAAGCAGACTGGAATTTCATTCCAGGCTCCATGGTAAGTATGACCTCAAGCAGGTCATTGTCCCCTGGGGAATTTCATTTACACATGTATAAATGATGGAACTGGAGCTGGGTGCTGTTGGCACATGCTTGTAAACCCAGCAGCTCTGGAGACTGAGACAGGAGGATCATGAGTTCAAAGCCAGCCTCAACTCAGTGAGACCCTGTCTCTAAATAAAATACAAAAGAGGGCCAGGAATGTGGCTCAGTGGTAGAGTGCCCCTGAGTTCAATCCCCAGTACCAACCCACATATACCCAAAAAAAAGAAAAGGTGGAACTTTCTGTGTCAGAGGTTTCCAAGCTGTTAACTGTGTCTACAGGGTTGTAGTAGGCATTAGGAGTATACAGTGTCATCAGTAAGTCCCACTTAAGTCACAGTAGCCATGCATGTCAGAGTGCTTTTGATAAATGGATTCTGCAGTTTAAAATTATTGGGATGGGGCTAGGGCTGGAGATATGTGAGTGGTAGAGACCCGATAGATAGATAGATAGATGATAGATAGAGATATCACGTGTACGTGTGTGTGTGTGTGTGTGTCCCACTAAGCAGCATCCCCAGCCCTTTCATAGTTTTTGAACTAGTTGAACTGCTTGATCACTTCCAGCACTGGACTTGGACTGCCTATATTCAGCTCTGTTACTTGCCCTGTGTGGACTGGAACAAGTTCGCTTAGACTCTCTAGTTTCCAGCCAGAAAGTTATGATCATGGTAATCATTATGAAGATTAAATGTAAGTAAGTGCTAAAGGCTTACTTTACATAACCTTTATTGTGTTTTTTGAAAGGGTTTTGGCAGCTTAAAGATATGTACCAATCTTATTTAGAGACAGGGTCTCACTGAGTTGCTTTGCACCTTGCTTTTGCTGAGGCTGGCTTTGAACTTGTGATTGTCCCACCTCAGCCTCCCCAGCTGCTGGGATTACAGGCATGCACTACTGTGACTGGCAAAAAATGTACCAATCTTAATAAAAATATTTTGTTTTAAGCCAGGTGTGGCATATACCCATAATCCCAGGGACTTGGGAGGTTGAGACAGGAGGATCATAGGTTTCAGGCCAGCCTCAGCAACTTAGTGAGGCCCTATCTCCAAATTAAAATGGTTAGGCAGGTAGATCAGTGGTAAAGCAACCTTGGGCTTAATCTGCAGTACCAAAAAATATGTACGTATGTGTGTATAGAACTAGAAACTGAAGATTCATCTTGAATTAGAAAAAGTATCAAAATATTCAAGACCCTCAGCAGATGAAAATAGGAACCAACACCAATTTTCACTTGCTAGAAAATTCTAGAATTGCTTCCATTTAGCTCACGTACATATGAATATGTAGTACAGTTTTGCCAGGAGTTGGCAATTGATTTTTTTGTTCTAACTGAATTCTCTAAATCTGTTATTTGGCTGACAACTCTGTCTTTTGTTCTCATGTCAAATTTTCAAGAAAATCTCAGGATTATCTGGGGTTTAATCTTTTCTAGTTGGTCTTGGTTCGTGACAGCCCTGAGGATGGAAAAGAGGGAGTCAGAACAGAGGGAACTTCCCTTAGAAAACCCACTGTGAAAAATCAATGCTCTCCTGAGGTTGTCCACCCTGGTCCTCTTTAGGGACAGCCAGTCACTATCTGAATCTGAGTGAACTCTGGGTGGGAAGGACATTCCATGGTGACCATTAACATTTGTCTGTATGACCCCATGTTAGCTACTCAAATTAAGCCCAAATCTCACTCATCTCCTGTAAATAAGTTTCTTACATTAAATGATCAGTTACAAATTAAAACAGGAAGGAAATCCTGTGATACCAGTACAAGGCAAAGCTGAGGATCAGGGTTCCAAAATATGTTGAAAGTAGTTAGGTCTTGTATTCATTCAATAATCGAATTCCTATTTATACTTGTCAGGTTCTGTTTGCTCTAATTAATTCCTTTTAAAAACTGAACTTGGAAAACACTGTGATCCCTGCTTAGCTATGGGAGAACTCGAACTGCCCTAGAGGAATGTGGACATAGACTATTTAAGAAGAGTAGACATCCCCAAAATGAAGGCATTTCAAAGAAAGCACTGTGAATTAGACAAACTACTATCTTTAAAATGGACACAGAGGATTTGACCAGCACATCAAAAGGGCAGCCTGAAGCATTTAAAAAAAGTCCATCCTTATAGGATATATTTGGATCAGATGGGCAGAGATATTCAAAACACTTCATCTGAAGAGGAAGAGGGCCCTGGGATACTCAAAATGAAAAACAAGCCCTTTGAGTACCAAGTATGTTTTCTCTATCGTCTGGTTGCCCCAGATCCCAGTCAGAGCGCTGGGGTGAGAAGGTGCTAACCTGTGCAGCCAGCACACCCAGGTAAGACTTGGAAAGATTCACATCCTGACTAAATCCTTGAGAAACAGACAGAAGAATTTGTGGAAAATAACTAATGGCCACTGGACAAGAATCACAGGAAACGCCCACTTACCTGGAAACACAGGACTTGGGACAAAGGACACTTGGCCACCTGAGTCCAATATGGTACTTTCTTTAGGTGTCAAAACTCCACCTAAGGGGGCCAGGTTGTGGCTCGGTGGTAAAGGGCTTCCCTAGCACATGTGAAGCACTTGGTTCAATCCTCAGCACCACATAAAAATAAAGATTAAAAAAAAACTCAACCTAAAATATCCACTCCGCTATGTACTAATTAGGCAATGGACTGGAACCCATTCTATTGTTTATTCTTGTATTTCTTGCCTGGTAATCTGTAAAATAGAAGAATTCACTGGCAAATAACTTTTCAAGGCTGCCTTCTTTGCCCCCACTGCCAAGCCTTGTGTGTTTACAGTAGGAAACTTTAGGCTGGTCAGAGAGAAAGAAAACTGACCTTCTCTGCTTCCTTATGAAATCAAGCTTGTTTTCTGTGCTGAATTTCTCTAAGCCTGTCACATTTAGGTTACTGAGAATAATTTTAAACTGCCTCAGATTACCAGGCTTGGTGTGTCCAATGTCCACGTGTATCTAAGACAGCTAAACTCAACTTTTAGTAAAATTGCACCAGGGTCAAAATTAAGAACTAAAGGTTTTTCACTTAGCAAAAACTAACCTTTATGACATTAAATTTAGTCTTCCTAATGACATAGTAAATACAGGATATGCTAGCCAAAGTAAACTTATTTTCAAAAAGAAAATGTATTTACTGCCATATTCCAAGGAACTTTTGAAAAACATTACTACAAAAATCAACATGATCATTTAACTGCTCATTTCCAAAATAATGACTGTTATACATTTTACACATTGGCTGTGTCCTCCAAAAATTGGTCTGAAAATTTCCATTTTTAAAAAAGTGAGTTAAAATTGTCATTTCAGAAGTGCTTCGTCTTCCTTTCCTATTTCTATATTGCCCAGACCACCATATAAATTTTCTGATAAGAAAATATTTTAAGAGAGTTCCCCAGGGGTTAAAAGGATTATTTTTTGCTATAAATACTTACCCCTAAATAGTTCTCTTTTTTAAGGAGAGTTTCCAAGCCAAGTCTTGTTCGAGTGGTGTCTAGACAGCATGGCCCCAGAGCTAACATGCTAGTGTGTGTGTATGTAGCATCTTTCCACAGAAAAGCACCCATAACCCATGGTGTCCCTATGTGCCCCAGGTGGCTGATGTGGCACTTATGGCTGCCACTTCTGCCATGTAAGATGGAAACTGCATTCACAGCACCCTGGGAAAAACTGTGGCTAAAACCTACACCCACAAGAGAATCCCATTCCTGCAGACATGAGGTCTTTCTGTAGCACACATGCTAAGCACACTGGGACAATAGTTTCAAGAAGGCCCAACTCCAAGGGCAGAGAAATTTAAATCTGCCACAATCCTCCATGAAAGTGATCGCACACACCAAAAGAATTAGTGGGCTCCATGAATGCATACTGAGGGACAGATGTGTGCAAAGAGAGCGATAAAGTCTGGTAGGAAGATCACGGCTCACATGCCAGTTTAACCACTGTCCCCTTGGTCTTTGACAGAACCTCAGAACATGACATCAGTCCTCACAGGCCTGTGAGGTAGGTATGTGAAACTAGTTAACTGATTGTCATTGCGGTTTTCGAACCTATAATCAAATGGTCCAGAAGAGAGCATCCAAAGGCCAACTCCAAAGGGACTACAGAGTGCACATTAAGGGTTAGTCCATTTCCTATCAATGTGTCATGTTCTAATTTGCAACACTTCCATGTCAGATTTACACCATTCATTCCAAGACCTTTAGGATATTTCCCAAAGAGGGGAATGGAGATGGAAAGTAAGAAAGGGACCACATTGAGATCCTAGACAGCCATGTAACATGGGACTCTGTATTCAAATGTGCCCCCAATACAAGGAAAACTTGATTTTCTCACCCTGACTCCTGAGAAGTGGAAGGTAGGGAAGGACCAAACATGACAGGCAGCCATACCCAGATGAGGGGCCACTCTGTGGAGATACGGTGAAGGCCAGGCTCCTGATCTGCTTAAGTTCATGCTTCTGACTTTGACCTCATGTGGGCCTTTTCACCTCCAGGCCAGGCATCACTGAGCTTGTGGGTTCTGGGAGCCCTCTTTGCTCTTTCTGTCCTCTGCTGAGCTGCACTCAGACCCCGAGACGGAGGACTTATACCCACGGAGCGTGTGAGCATTCAGCATCTCCAGCAGCAGGTCATACACGGGGACCACATTTTTGCACTTCATGCTGAGCAGATGTTCCATGCCCTTGTTACTATGGGACAAAAAGATACTGAGTTTTTTTTCCCTGAGGGTAGGGTTGGGAATGTCAAAATCTTCCCCATTCTCCTGCGCAGAGCAGGTCCGAAACTGCCCCCACCCAGCACTCCCCCAGTCTCCTACTCTACAGCTCAACCACCCAGCTCTCAGTAATTTATATTCAGGACAAAAACAAAATTGTCTTGACTTTTGTGTCCCACCACCCACCCAGCACATGGCACAGGGTACAATCAATTCTAATTATTCACCGTAGTCATGTTTTATAAAGTCACTGTAAACACCAAGTTAGCAAATACTGAGTCACTGCTCCTCAGGGACATACACAGGTTCCTAAAAACTTCTCATCCCATTTTCATCAGCTGGTCAATCTTGTTTTAGGTGTGTTTATATAAAGATGCCTTATTTAATAGACATTGTCAATTTATTAGCATCAAACTCACAGCCAACAAAAGGCACCCTAACTCATGCCTGAAGCAAACTTACCTATTTTCTCCAAAAGGCACATCACAGCTTTTCTAAGATAGAGAGCATTTCTGCACTACATTAGGAAGCTGTTTTTAAATGAAATTGCCCCCCAAAAATGTAAAAATGTGGCTCTGAATAGTGTACAGGAGCCAGACCCAATGGCACATGCCTGTAATCCCAGCTACTTGGGAGGCTGAGGCAGGAGGATTATGAATTTGAGGACAATCTGGACAAAATAGATGCTGTTTCAAAAAGCAGAAATAAAGAAAAAACGGAGACAAGTGGTCTTTTTTCCTCCCTTGTGCTAAAATCCTTCCCCACAACCCCTCACCTCACTCCTCAAGCGGGCATTATCTTTCACCTTCATCCAGCCCTGGTGCAGGGCTACCCTCCTGGGTGACACCATGCACCAGCAGAAGCCATTGCTGCCACCCCCTTCACCAGCACACAATTTTACATGTGGATCTGGAATGTGCTCCATCCACAACCCTGCCTTCCCAAACTTGTTTGGAAGATCTCATTCTTAATATCTTGATGTCATCAAAAGGAAAGAATAAATTTTAGGAAAGCTTTGTGTGCTTCCCCAAATCACGGGCCTAACGGATGCCCTAGGAGAGCCAGACTTAGCTTCTTCAGAAAAATGACTCAGGGTGGTGGTTCACTGCAGGGGAGGAACTGCCCCTTTTAGGACTCCATGAACAAGCTCTAAACCCTAGCAACCAAAAAACAGGCCACCACACGATGCCATGAAAATCCGGAAGGTGCCCTGTGACATTCACTCAATACTATGAGCCAATCTGCGGTTACACGTGAGTGAACTCCCCCACTCCCTTTCAAGGGTTTTCTCTTAAAGGTGACAAGCCTACACTATTCACCTTAAACTCGCAAACACTTCCCAAAGCTCTGAGCATGTACACCGCGCATGCGCTCAGTGGAGCAGCCCCTGCAGGCCGGTACCTGATGTGCCTGACGTGAGACAGGATCATCAAGAGATTAGCCAGGCGAACGGACTGCTGCTGGGAAGAGATGCCGCTCTTGGCGATCACCCAGACCAGAGCGTCAGTCACAGCATTCAGCAGGTGAGTCAGCTTCCGGCTGCTCTCCGCCTCCTGGCTCGCTGCGGCCAAAGGGTACATACCTGGACGAGACAATGAGAGCCCCAAGTCATTGCTCTGAGAAAAACCAAAGTCACGTGCTCACCATGAAGCGTGCCCACGTTGTCGGGGAAGGAAGCCCACCTAGGTCTGAGCTGTTCTGGCTTGGGCATCTGAGGCGAGATCTCAAGAGCCTGACTTTACCTCCCAGGGGTTCTTCCCTGAAAACCAGCCCCATCCCTGAGCTGCAAGGGAAGCCCAGCTGAATGCAGGGCAGATAAATGACCTCTCGAACAATCTGTCAGGCCAGAACAGTGGCCTTGCTCAAGCAGTAGGTGTATCTATTCTCCCCAGATCATGAGGGGACATTTTCATCTGCAGCGACAAGTATATCTGGAGGTCAGAAAGGGAGATTGATTCTACTCTGAGCCCAAGAAGAGCTCCTTACCTAATGGAGTTTAAGAAACAATGGCCAATGCTATGAAGCTTGGGCCTCCCCCACACCACCACCATGTGTGTGTCCCACACAGATGGCACCACTGTCACCCTGTCCAGGTCCTCAGCATCTCACTTCTGGGACACCTTGCTGGGACAGCATAACCATCCATTTGGAGTCGGGTTTTGCCTATCTTATGTCTACCATTTCTAGCTCTCGAACCCTGAACCAGTTCTCCAGCTCCAACCTCAATTCCTAATTAGGAACATTATTTCCTTAGGCCCGGAAAAACAGGGTTGCCTCCCCAACCTGCCCTACCCTGGGTTCAATTCCCCTCTGACTTTGGGATCTAAGATGCTGCAGCTTCCCAATGGTTGCAAATTAACAAAATAACAACTCGGGTAAATCTCCCCCCTTCTCTGCCCCCCCCCAAAACAATTTCTCAATTCCTGAAACATTGACTTCTCTTCTAGGCTTTCAATTTCAAAGTAATAATAAGTAGAAAATTATGTGACATCAACCACAGCTGCAGATTTGACTGTAATGATGGATTTGTTTTGGCAATTTTTGCTCTTGTTCTTATTGACATTTTTAGTTACATTGAGGCAACTCAGTTCAAATGCGCCCAACCCCACCTGCAGCACAGGATACACAGAAGCACAGCTACCCAACTGCAGAGCTTCGGCATATGCCTATGGGCCTGCCATAATGTCTCGTGATGCATATCTAAAATATCCACCTTTTATAGCATCCCTGAAGCAGCTTCCCTAACCCACCTGCTCACCTTGTCCTCCATAGTGGCTCTTTGAATCCCTTCGCACCCTCTGGCCTGCCACTGCCCTCCAGTGGTGACCTGCCCTCTCAATGGAAAGGAAACAAGACCCCACGCTTGATCCAGGGCATCCCCTGAATGGCCAAAACGCAGATCTGCTCATCCAGCACCCTCTAAGGCACACCCTCTTGCGCTCTTGGGGTACAGTCCCAACCACCTGATGCAGCAGTCGAGGGACCCAGGTGATGTGCTAAACATGCCCAACCTCCTGCCTAGGAACTCCCTCCTTCTCCAGCCTTCCTTCTCTTATTTGTTTCTATCTATTCCTCCTTTAGATCCCAACCTGTTCTTGGATTTCCTTCTAGAAGCTTCCCCTGTCCTGCCTACCATCCACCTTAAGTTTGGCTTGAGTTCTCCCCTAAAACCCCATATGCTGGATATCTGCCTTGTCCTCCTGCATCTCCAAAGCCACCCTCCAGTCCTCCCCAAGACTGCACACATGCACTCTGAGGGCACAGAACCTACTTGTCATTATATTCCCATCACCTTGAACAATGCCTGGTGTGGAGGAAACATTCATCTATGGGAGGAATTTAACTGAAATCACATAGGTTCAAGTTTTTGCATTTTTTTAGCCAAACATACATCGTAATTTTTAGAAACTATTTTTAGTTGTAGATGGACACAATACCTTTGTATTTTATTTATTTTCATGTGGTGCTGAGGATTGAACCCAGTGCCTCATGTATGCTAGGCAAGCGCTCTACCACTAAGCCACAGTCCCGGCCCCATCATCATCATCATCATTTAAATGTCAACACATATTTTAGGTACACAACAGAAAATCATGAATTAAAAGTACAGAGAAAATTATTTTAAGTTCGCTTTGCCTAAAATTGATCCCAGATGCAAAAACAGTTCTTTGAACTGTTATCTAATATGTTCTGCTGCATGACGTGCTCTATGAGTTTCTACTGCCATAAAGAAATATGACTTCAAACTCTAAAAGGAACCAAAATTGTATACCTGTACATATCTCATTCCAAAGTGACAAAATTTGAAATAATAAAAATGAATCACAGCTTGTATTCAAAGGCTCACAGCAGCACTACTTATAATAGCCTAAAAGTGGGGGCTAGGCTTGTGGCTCCATGGCAAAGTGCTTGCCTAGCACATGTGAGGCAATGGATTAGATTCTCAGCACCACATATAAATAAATAAAATAAAGGTCCACTGACAACTAAAAACATATTTTTTAAAAAAATAGCCTAAAAGTAGAAGTAAGCCAGATGCCCATCAACGAATGAATGAATAAACAAAATGTGGTCTATTTATATAATGGAATACTACTCAGCCACGAAAAGAATTAAGTACTGACAAATACTATAGCATGTATGAACCTTGAAAACAATTTGTCATTGCCTGGAGGTATAGGTTGGGTGGAAAATGGAGGTTGATGGCTAAAGAATATTAGATTTCTTTTGGGGTGATAAAATTAATTATAGTGATGACTGCACCACCTATAGTGAATATAATAAAAGCATTGAATTATATACTTAAATGGCTTCATTGTGTGGTATGTGCATTAGGGCACAAGATGTATTTAAATAAAAATAACACCTCAGAACCAAAATTATAGTAACATAAATGCCCTGGGCAGTGTGAGAACACATGCTAGGTGTTAGGTCACCCTACCCGAAGCAGCAGCATAGCCTGAGGATGACCCTGACCTTCTGCAGGCCAGGGCAGCACAGTTCCACATAGTACCTCGGGCCCATCATTAAAGAGCAGTTTGCAGAGGGCAGGCTTCAGAGTTTTGTTTTGTTTTTTAATTTTATTTTTTTTATTATTTCTTACATCACAATAGAGGAGTGCATTACATTCATAATTTTTTTGCATTGCAATTCTTAATACACCTTTATACCACAATTTATCAAAAAACAAATGCCGAATGTCTTCTCTGATATAAGGGGGGGTGACTCAAAATGGGGTTGGGAGGGAGAGCAAGGGGGGAAGATTACCTCTAGACAGAGTTTTAACAAGGCATCGATCACACCAATTTTACATATGGGGAAATATAGAGACAACAGACTGCCACTAGCACACAACCATCCTGGGAAGTCAGTGGCCTGAAGAATGCCCACTGCACTGCCAATGTCCTCCCCAGGCAGGAGCGCCTGCACTTTGGCCATTCATGCACCCTCTTGCTCACCCAACACCTGGGGACAATAACTGCTAAGAGCAGGCCCTGGGCAGGAGCAAAGGACCAGAGTGGAAGCCCCACCAGTCAAACACACAGGAAATGACAAAAATAAACCCCTCCACCCCCCCAAAAGGTGGGAACATTAGCTAGAATTCATTATAGAACAGAATTACATGAAGCACCTTTCGTGAAACTAAAGAGTTCTAGTACAAAGGATGATCTTGGCACAGTGCTCTACACATATCAAAGACAGTAAAATAAAATCCAGGACACTGTCTTCTCTCCCCTCTGGGGACAGCTGCGCATCCCTCTCACTGGCCCATTTGATGATATTCTGAGAAGCACAAAGCCCCAGATCTGACACCTCCTATGTGTTCCAAGGATGAAGATATGTAGTTCCTTGACTGAAGGCAAATAAATTAGAAAACCTAGACTGTTTAATTAAAATCCCAGAATACTGACCATGAAGAAATTTCCAGCTTATGGGAGGTGTAGTAGGTATGTGCTGTCTAATGTAAAACAGGATCACCTCTGTTCCTTTCCCTTGTTAAGTTTCATTCTTTTTAAGTCTTAAAACTGTTCAGACAAACAAACAAACAAACACTCTACAGTTATGTATAACTAAAACAGAAATACATAAATAAAAATAAAACCTCTATAAAAATTTTTTTCGACAAATAGAAATGTTCCCAATTTAAACTAGTTTGAAAGATTCAGGGTAAATGTTTGCAGGTTGATTCCACTCTATTTCTTAGATTTAGTGATCTCTTTAATTCTGAGGGAGGATTACGAATCTTCAGGGTCCTAGGTGACAAGGATGGTCCTTCTGATCTTAACTAAGGATGCTATTAACTGCAGTGCTCACATAACACCTCTGAATTTCTAAAACACTTGAACATTGGAACAGATTGTTAATTGTAACATTTCCTGTTGTCTCTGCATCTCAAGAGGCTCATCAGAGGCTGAGATCACACTGTGGTTCCAGTTCCGCCCACATCCTCTGCATGCTTGGTGCAGAGGGTGACTGAGAAGCAAGCTAGAATGTTAAGCCCCCACCTGGAGGAGGATTGCCTCTTCCATTTATGTCCAGTAAGGATCAGACCCTTGAAAGTTTAAGGATATATCCCCTATTCTAGACCAACAGCATTGTGTCCAGTTCATTTTGACATCTTATGAGTATATAATGGTTTCTCGTTGTGATTGTTGTTTTTTGGTTTTGATTTTGCAGGATTGAGCAACCCAGAGGTGTTTTACTCTTGAGCTATCAGGCTGGCCTCAAACTTGCAATCCTCCTGTCTCAACCTCCCAAGTAGCACTCCCACTTTTTAAAAATATCTTCCTTTAGATGGATTTTTCTTGTGGTTCTATTTTTAATCACCTTTATTAAAAATTATATTAGTCCTAACTCTTTGAAGAATTATTTCAACAGCTGCATTCAGGGTCATGATATACATATTTAACTCACTGCAGTTTTTGGTTTTTTTCAAGCAATACTACTTCATGTTCAGATGAAGAACTTTACAATAGCACATACTTCCGTTTGTCCTTTCCTGGCCTTTGTGCTCTTGTGACATGTTTTTCTTCTATATAAACTTATAGCATGTTGTTATTATTTTGGCTTTAAATACTAGGTTATCTTTGAAACACAAATAAAAGGACTTAAATAGGAAAAGAATGTTCCTTGGATGTTGAATTATGGTTTCATTTGGTATAATCTTCACCTCCTTAAAGGGCATCTACTAATATTTCTTACAGTACAGGGCTGCTAGTAATACATTCTTTCAGTTTTTCTATGTCTGAAAAGATTTTTATTTTGTCTTCAGTTTTGAAAGTATAAGGAACTCTACAGTGACAATTGTTTTCTCAAGAACTCTAAAGATGTTGTTTCCATCTCTTTAATTTACACTTCAGAAAGCAGATTTTTTGCCATCTTTGTCTTTGTTCCTCCGTATGTCTTTTTTCTCTGGCTGGTTTTTTGAGATTTTTTTTGCAGTCTAGTGAGGTGGCTCGTGTCCACAGTCCCAGCTACTCAGGAGGCTATGGTGGGAGGATCACTGGAGCCCATGAGTTTGTGACCAGCCACACAATATGATGAAACCCCATCTCAAAAAAAAAAAAATTTTTTTTTGTTCTTTTTCATTGAATTTAAGCAACTTGATGATTAATATATGTTGGTGTGATCTTCATCATCTTCCTCTTCCTTCTCCTCCTTTGTATGTGTGCTTAGGCTTCACTGAGCATCATAGAAACCATGTTTATTGTTTTCATTAAATTTAGAATTTTTAAAAACTATTGCCTCTTCAAGTGCCTTTCCATATCCCCCATCAGGGATTTCTTTCCTTTCCTTTCCTTTCTTTCGGGGTGGGGGCGGTGCTGTGGGTCGAACCCTGGGCCTTGTGCATGTGAGGCCAACACCCTACCAACTAAGCTATATCCCAGCCCAGGGATTTCAATTTTATGCACATGAACAACTTCAGTTGTCTCACTAATGCTGTGTTCATTTTTTAAGAACTCTATGTCTTCACATCCACAATCCTTCTTTCTGCTGCACCTCACCTGATGTAAACACCACCCAAAGTTTTTGCATTGAGAAGTTCCTTTTGTGCCTGCTTCATACTTCCCATGTTCCTCCTTTTCCTGCTCATGCTTTCCTCTGCCTCTTGGATATATTAAATATAATTAGAGTAACTGTCTTAATGTACCTGTCTATTAATTCTATCATTCATTTCATTTGTGGGTCTTTTCTAACCTAGTGGCTTTTTCCTTGTTAGAGATCACATTTTCTAGCTTCTTTGAATGCTTACTAATTTTGGCTCGTTACCAGACATTGTGAATTTTTCCTTATTGGGCACTCAATATCCTTGTATTGTATTGTTTTGTTCTGTTCTGTTTTGCAGCGCTGGGGATTGGACCCAGGGCCTTGAGCATGCTGGGCAAACAGTCTACCAGGGAGCAATACCCCAATCTTCTGCTTTAAATAATCTTGAGTTTTGTCTTGGGTTGCAGTCAAATTCCTTAGCAATATTTTGATTTTTCAGACTTACTCTTTTTTTAACTTTTTTTTTTAGTTGTAGATGGACACAATATCTTTTTATTATTTTTATGTGGTGCTGAGGATTGAACCCGTGAGGGGCAAGTGCTCTACCGCTGAGCCCCAGCCCCAGGCTTACTATTTTTTCAAAAAATTGTTTTGTACTTGTAGAATGCCTTTATTTTATAGGTTTATTTTTATGTGGTGCTAAGCATTGAACCCAGTATCTCATATATGTTAGGCAAAGCGCTCTGCCACTGAGCTACAGCTCAGCCCTCAGGCTCCTCCTAGGTTTTGTCTGGTAGCCTTCAGTCTTGGGTTGCTTTCTCCGCACCATCGAGACAACAGTCTCCTGAGGATCACACCCAATGTCTGGGCTCTCACAAGGTTTTCCTCACAGCCTGGTAAGCTCACCCTGTTTGAACTTCAGGGATTGTTTTGCTCAGTCTTTTCTGGTGCTTCTTCCCAGGCTGGCCCTCAGTATCCTCATAATCATGAGCAGATGAATACCCAGCTGAAAGCCTTCTGGAAGATCTCCAAAGTTCTCTCTCTGAGCAGCTCTTTCCTCTCAAGTCCTGTCTCCTAAAAATCACAGCTGCCTTGATAGCCCCAAATTCACAACCCTTCCCCCTCAGTTCAGGGGGGAAAATGGTTTCTATTTGGGCTACTCCCTATTATGGTTATTTTTTTAATTTTATTTTTAGTTGTAGATGGACACAATACCCTTTATTTTGTTTATTTAGTTTTTTTATGTGGTGCTGTGGATGGAACCCAGTGCCTCATGCATGCTAGGCAAGTGCTCTACCACTGAGCCACAACCCCAGCCTGTATTATGGTTAATTTTAGGTGTTTTGTATTAGGGTTCTCTAGAAGAACAGAATCAACAGGAAATATAATTATAAAAAGGGGACTTATCAGGTTGTTTTATGCAGCCAGAAGCTAGGTAGTCTACAATGGCCATGTGCAGGCTAGAGAGCTGGAAGAACCAGCAGCTGTGCAGTCCAACAGGCTGAAGCCCCAGAACAAGAGGGACCAATGGTGCTACCCCATTCCAAGACCGAAGGTTTCTGGAGAATCACTGGCAGAGTCCACTTCGAAAAAGAAAAGAATCAAGAGTTCGATATCCTCAGATGATCGCAGCAGCAATCAAGAACCTGTTCAAGAAGAACCAAGCTTACATGTGCTGCTGCTTCCTTGTTCTTCCAACTTTTATTCCATCCAAGCCATCATCCTATTGACAGTGCTGCCTAAGCTCAGGGAGGGTCTCCACTTCAGTTGGCTATCCCACATACTAATCATTCCTGGACACACCCTCATCCACACACCCATAAAACCTTTTAATCATTGGCATCTCTTAATCCAATCAAGTTGACAATTCAAATTAACCATTACAGGTATCAACTGCATTAAAGAATACTGAACAGCTGGTAAAGCATTATTTCTAGGTATGTCTGAGAGTGCATCCAGATAACAGTGGCATTTGAATCAGGGGGCTGAGTAAGGAAGATCTGCCCCTACCAATGTGGGCAGGCCCCATCCTGGGCAGAGGGCCCAGAGTGAGCAAAATGGCAAACTAAAGGCAAATTAATTCCTCCCTTTCTTCCTCCTCACTTCCCTATTTCCCTACCTTCCCTATCCTGCCTCCCAGATCTGGGACACCCACTTTCTCCTGCTCTTGGACATCAGAACTCCAAGTTATCCAGGCTTTGGACTCTGGGCCTTGCCCCAGTGGTCTCCTAGTTTCTCAGGCCTTTGGCATTGGACTGTGAGTTACACCACTACTGCTGTTGGTTCTCAGGCCTTTGGACAGAGCCAAGCTACCAACTTCCCTGGTCTCTGGCTTGCAGATGGCACACCATGACACTTCTCATAATCCCTTGAGCCAATTTTCATGGTAAATCTACTCTTGCATATCACATCAATATCTGTCCATGCATCCTATTGATTCTGTTTCTTTGTAGAAACCTAATACACTTCCTTGCATTGCAACCTAGAAACTAAACTGGCTCCAGGCAGTAGACTGACAACCAGTGTCACCTTGTTATATCCCTTCTCTTAAGGCTCACTGTCCTGCATAGTCTGTTTGTCTAATGTCTGTTTATATATTCTGTCCTGGATTTTTATTTAATATTGGGGCAGTATGTTCCACACCTGCTTTTTTTGTGGGTCGGGGAGGGGGGCATTGCTTTTGTTTCCAATTTAAATGCTACAAATAATCCAGAAGAAAAAAGCCTGTTCTTGCAAATCCTTAAAATCTGGCATACAGAAGGACCCCCCCCTTCTCAACAGTAGAAAATTTCCAATAGAAACAGAATCCCATTCTCCTCCGAGCAATGTTGAACCACATAAATTCATTTGACAACTGTTATGACTACCAAGCAAGAAACTTTCTTGCTGGAGATTTTTTTTCATTTGGATTTACCATAAACAAATTTTAGTCATTTTACTGTCACAAGTGGTAATTGCCTCACTTGCCTTCTGTGGTTCTCTTACCATGTGGTTTTGTCAGATCTCGCAGGAGGAGCGCACTTGCCTTCGTGTTCCCCATCTGCACAGATGCTGCTTTTAGCTTTGACAATAACACAATATGATGTCTCGGAGTCTCAAATGACTAGAAGGAGCCTTGCCAAAGAGAAGGCTTTTTACAGTAAAGCATTGTAACAACAAGCAAACTGCTTTCCAAGGAGCACTTTGCAACACAGAAACGAGTTCTGAATTATTTCTGAAAGTAAGAGGAACCCCATAATCTGGCATTTGATGTCCTTCCATTGATGAGATGGGAACATACTTTTTAAGCAGATCCACTCTTTTAACAAAGAAATGGCAGCAAACATGTGAGGTAAACGTCTATAGGCAGGATAGAAAAGAAGAGCAGAAAAAGTTGATTTTCTTCCCTATCAATTTTATATGTCCTGTTGGAAATTTGCCCATATGCACATTAACTTAACCATCAATTAGGAATTTTTTTTTAATGTGGTGCTGAGGATCGAACCCAGTGCCTCACATGTGCTAGGCAAGTGCTCTGCCACTGAGCTACAGCCCCAGCCTCAATTAGGAATTATTAATCACCAATCATCTACTATTTTAGAAAAAATTATGAATGGCAACAATAAATGGGAGGGGTATTGGGTGTAGGGTAGTGTCCTGTTAGGAAGGTGAGGTCACACAGAGACCCAACTGGTACATACTCAAGGGTTGTCTTTAGGGTCTCTGTACCTTTGGATCCTTTCTTCATTCTTCTGTGCCCCTCTCCTGTGAGGCCTAACCCACCTTCCACCCAGACCCAACCATCTCCTGGACAGCATTCTGTGCTCTCTCCAGAGCTACTCAAAGTAAGACTGTTAACAGGCCACAAAGAGATGAGCAGACATTGAATATAAGCTTCTAGAAACCTTATAGCAAGCAACAGAATAATTGTATGAATATATATGGTTTATGCAAGTTATATAAATGTAAATCTAAAATTATAAGTATAAATATTATAAAATCATAAATATATAACATACATAAAATATAAACATAAACATAAATTACAAATACATAAAATCATACAAATTATATAAATATATTTAAAATTTTATATATAAAACATGTCAGAAAAAAATCAATAACCTAAAAAGCCCAAAAAGAATAAATGGCTAAGTGCTAGGCAAAGGTGTATGCCTATAATTACAGCTACTTGGGAGGCTGAGGCAGGAGGTTTGCAAGTTTGAGACCAGCCTGGGAAACTTAGCAAGATTCTCTCTTAAAGAATAAAAAGGGCCGTGGTGTAGCTCAGTGGTAGAGTGCTTGCCTAGCATGTGTGAGGCCCTGGGGTCAATCCCCAGTACTTACAAAATAAACAATAAGTAAACAATGGCTAAGCAAACGATCAATACCTGATAAGGAGGCTGGATGAACACCAGACAGAGAATAAGCTGAGCAGTATGACAAGTACCTAGAAATGTAGAAATGTGTAAAAAAATAACATATCTTTATTTACTAAGGTAATGTTTATAGTGATTTTTAAAAAGGAACTGGATATGAAGTAAAGGCACATCAATAGGGAAATGGCTGAACAACTGCCCTGTGAAATGTCCTGATTTCAAAGATTGAATGAGATCTCTCTAAGCTGACCTGGAGGAATTTCACAGCACTTTGAAAAGTAAAAAGGCAAGATACAGAGATTTGTGTGTAGCGGCCCATGGTTTTTTAAAATGAAAAAAAATAAAAGCCTTCTGTGTATATTAGTGGTAAGGTAGTATGTTAAGGTAGTATGTTAACCACCAGAGGATGGAAGAAGGTAGGAAGTCTATCATTTGGCTGTTAAGATCAACTACCTGGAGCTGGGCTCAGTGATGCACACCTGTAATCCCAGTGACTAGGGAGGCTGAGGCAGGAGTTTCAAAAGTTTGAGGCCAGTCTCAGAAACTCAGTAAGACACTTAGCAACTTTAGTAAGACCTGGTCTCAAAAGATTGGCTACTTGATTTTGGATAGGAACATTGAGGGCCAAACAACAAAATTAAGACTGAAATAAGTCTATTTCAAAGCAC
Source organism: Marmota monax (assembly GCF_021218885.2). Classification (NCBI taxonomy): domain Eukaryota; kingdom Metazoa; phylum Chordata; class Mammalia; order Rodentia; family Sciuridae; genus Marmota; species Marmota monax. Next base: position 21,955,727 of record NW_026693777.1, on the reverse strand, counting down.
CCATAATTTTGAACATAACATACCATACATTTATGTATATGTGTATGATTCTATCAATATATACAGCTGACCCTCTGTATCCAGTGTTCCAATCCACAGATTCAACTAGCTATGGATCAAAAACATTCAGGAACAAAGACTGAATCTGTACTCAACACATACAGACTATTTTGGTCATTATTCCCTAATTATATAATACAAAAATTATATACATAGCATATTATATATGATAAGTAATTTAAAAATAAAGTATATGAGAGAATATACATAGGGAATATGCAAATACTATATCATTTTGTATAAAGAACTTGAGCCATCCATAGATTTTTTTTATATCTACAAGGGATCCTGGAACTAAGACCACCATATATACCCAAGGACAACTGGAGAAAGAGAGCAAGAGAGAGAACAAGAAGCACAAACACTCTATTAGCTACAGTCACCAAAGTTATGGCAGTTGTCTTCAAGAGGGGTATTCCTAGTAATTTTTAAACTCTTCTTTTTGTTTGAATGTTCACAACAACCAGGTATTATTGATATAATTTTTTAAAACCACACATCTTAGATACCTTCCTTGTGTCCCACCTCTGAAGCCTGGTCCCTCACCTGATCCCACTATACCAAACTGGTTCAAGTTCCCAGTGTCTCTAACATACCCCTGCCTCAGTCTCTCCCTCTCCAGAGAGTTCTCCACCTGGAAATGGGAGTGACCTTGCTATTACACCCTTCCATGCACAACTCTCCCCTTCTGAACCTCCTGGCTGCTCAGTGCCCAAGGAAACCATTCATAACCTTCAATGCTGCAGTCTGCAGCCTTAGACAACCCCCTCTGCTCTTCCACAGATGTCTTTGCTTCGGTAGCCTCTCCTGAATCTCTCCTCCTGTTCTCCTGCTGTACTCCACACACACTCGAGTAAAGCACTGAGATTATGAGTTTTCATAGTTTACTTCCTTCCTCCCTATACTATGAGCTATTTAAGGGCAGGACTATTTCCTAAGTGTCTTTACTAAATGAACAAATGAATGCATGAATCTGTAAAAGTAGAAGCCAAAAACATTAACTATAGATGCACATCAGCCCTGTAAAATGTCTGCCTGAGCCTTGCAAAAAGGCTTACAGGGAAACACTTTAAAGTTCATTTCTTTTTCTTTTTCAGTAAATGGCCTGAGCTACTCTACTTTTTAAATCAACTCCCAGGAGTTCACCCAGTGAATAATTTATACTCAAGTTACCAAAAGTTAACTACAGTTTAAATCCCTACCAAAAAAAAAAAAAAACAGAGAAGTCCCAAAGGAAGCTGTTGTCCCCTTTTAAAATCAAACACAAGTTTAATACTGTTCTTTTGCCATGCCAGTTCTAGAAAGAGTATCTCTCTCCACAAACACGGCCCAGCTGCGGGGGTTACTTACTGGAGTTGAGGAGTATCATGGCCTTGACACAGAGATACTCTTTGTGCTGGAGTTTCAACTCACGAAACCTTGAAGTTGTTGCCAGGAGCATGTCAAAGATCTCCAGAATTCCTTCTACGCATTTCCCCTCATCCCTACAAAAGTTCATTTGAGAATTTAAGGAACACACAGCTTTAGGCAACCATCAAAAAGAATAAGGAACATTTTCGTTTTAATCTCAGATTTCATCTTGTACATCCTTTGACTGCAGCAAGGTATTATTAAGACAACACCTAGCAACATGAAATTGCTACAATTATCTTCATATAAAGAAGACAAGGTGTGCTATAGGGGATTTTTTTAGTAAATCAATAATATTGAGTCAATATTATTTAGGCAAAAGTATGCATTGGAACTACATTTTTCCTTCCACCTCTTCATCAGGTGTTTGTTGTTGTTTTATTTTCTTTTAAAGAATACCACTCTAGTTGATTATTTTAAAACTAAACCATTTCAGTCACCCAGATATGACACCTAGCCAGATATGACAGATGACTCAAATGAGGCATTCCATGTTCCCATTGGGAAGTGTTAAGAGGAAGTCTGCATGTTACAGAAGCAAATATCCCAAGAAGAATAAACTTTCATATCTAGAGCTTCTCATTTCCTAGCTGCTTAGAAACAGGTGTGCCAACCAAGACACACTTCCAAACAAGTTAATTTGAAAAAATGCATCTGGGAATATGATATACGAAGAAATCACAACCGAGGTGAATTAGTGTCAGAAAAAGGCAGAAGTGGGATTGGAGAAAATTTTGACTTGAAGTTTTTGTTATTTGTTTTGAAACAGAATCTCATTATGTTGCCAAGGCTGGCCTCAAACACTTGGGCTTAAGTGATCCTCCTGCCTCAGTCTCTTCAATAGCTAGGCCACAGGCACTTACTATCACACCAGGCTTAAAGATCATTTTTCTGAAAAAATTTTAGGCAAACTTCAAAGCATATAATCAAAATTCTTTTGAGAACTCCTTATAGGGATGAATTTTTTTAAACATACCTTTGAAGTAAATTACTGTTCTTTATCTAAAAAAAACAGTGGCTTTTATTCACTCTAGCCAGACATATATTATTCCACCTCACTGCTTTCCAAAAAACTTCTATCATCATCAGATAGAGTTACTGGAAGTCCCTAACAATCAGGAAGATGATTTTGCCCAAAAACCCTCATTACTCCTGAAAGTTGCAGTGCATCTGAGTGAAGGGTGTCCATGGCACAGTGGGGTTCTGTGGGTTTCATTTTTAGTCTCTTTAGCATCCCCCAAAGGGAGATTGAAGTCTCCTTGGCACTGGCTGCCCCCAATCCTTTTCCCTCAACCCCACCAGGACACTTCTAATGATCATGGTATTTGCAGGAACAGCCTCTGTAGAATTCAAATAAACTGACACCACTGGGCACCACCAATTCTGGAGAGACCTTTCCCATTAGGTGCTCAGCCAGGAGCGCAGCTCACCAGGGTCCTGCTTTCCACAGCACCTGTGACCCCACAGACTCACCTACAACCCCACAGACTCACCTACATAGAGCTACAAGCACCCAAACTGGCTCAGGGTTTTGGCAAATCAGCATGGTGACTTCTGCAAAAAGTTGCAGCTTTCTGAAAATACACAGGTTAAGTGACAAAACACTAGTGCCCCCTAGAAGTCACTTACAGGGAAAGACATCTATCTGGGAGAATCAGAGCACTTTGGAAGGAATGCCATAATCTGCGAGAACCCCCCCCCCCACCCTCCCCACACCCCTTCTTCCCACCTCCTCTGATCACCTCCTCAGTTCTGGGTTCCAGTAGGGACAACAAAGGCTCTGCACTTAGCAGGTACACAAGAAACTTCCCTCATGCCACATCAAGTCACTCTGCTCGAGACAACTAATTCTTAGAAATTGCAACTGTTGAGCTTGAGAACATTTGGTTCAGAGAAGTTGATTTTGCACTTAAGAGCAAAAACAAAAAATACCCAACAACCCTTGCACTTATGCTTTAAAAGTTTGACTTTGGGAGCTGGGGCTGTAGCTCAGCAGTGAGTACTTGCCTAGCATGTGTGGGGTACTGGGTTAAATCCTCAGCACCACATAAAAATAAATAAGTAAAATAAAAATAGTGTATCCATTTGTAACTAAAAAAATTAATTTTCAAAAGTCATAATGGTATAGCAGACACTCATCTGAACTCAACCCTGTTTTTTAGAAGTTGTCACCTGTGCCTAAGACCTGCCACTAAATATTGAGATTGGTACCATTCCTCACTAAATGCATGCCATATGTTTTTTTTTTAGTTGTAGGTGAACACAATACCTTTTTTTAAATTTATTCTTTACGTGGTGCTGAAGATCAAATCAGTGCCTTACACAGGCTTGGCAAGCGCTCTACCACTGAACCACAACTCTAGCCCCAAATGCATGCCATTTTTAACGAAAATTCGTATTTTAAAATGCGGAGAGAGTTTACATATAGATATATACTGCCACTTAGAGTAATCAGAGCATATGTACTTCATGGGAAAAGTGAATTTTCATGAAATTCACTTGAAAGAAATCCTAAAGAACCAGGTTTGACTGCTTTCTTTTTGGCAGGTATGACAGATAACCATTTCATTCAAGGGCTGGCAAAGTTAGAATATTTTGTTCAATTCACAGTCTGTAGAAACCAAATATATTTTTAGAAAATAAATGAGAAATATAGGGGCAATAACAAACAATACCTCATAAATGAAAACCTCATAAAATTCTACTTTCAGTTGAGTTATACAGAAAAGTGGAGGATTTAAATTGATGAGGTCTATTTCATTTATTTTGTAATTATGGATTAAAACTGAATTATAAGCAAAAAAACTAGGACAAGATAATAAGACTTGAATTAAAGATAGAGAACATACGGACTGAAGGTTAAAATATTGAAATTGTATGTCAATCAAATCTACTTACTCATGGAAGTACACATTTGCCTACCATTTGTCCATAAACCAGTGCCAAATAAAATTACTAATTACATGTGGAATAGTCTATTGCTTGATAATAATCTTTTATAAAAGAAAGACATCCTGTTTGATATAATGACAAATGTTCAATGAGTGGGCCCTACTTTGGGGCTATTCTTTAGTACTAACATATGTATCTGCTGGCTGCACACATGGTTACAGACCAGAATTTACCTCCTGTGTATGGCCATTGGATATAGGGTGGGCAGACCCAGGTAAGTCCTTTCCATGTGCTTATCCTTAACAAGGGTTCAACATTTGGATACTGAGGGTAAATTAAAATTTTGAAGTGAAAATATTATAGCTACCTTGAAAAAAATTCAATATAGAAACAATTAATGCAAATACACACTCAAACTTCCTCTCATGGCATTTGGTTTTTTGTTTTTATTTTTTGGTACTAGAGATAGAACCCAGAGACACTTTAACACTGAGTTACATTCTCAGCCTTTTGTAGTTATTGTTTATTTTGAGACAGTGTCTCACTAAGATGCTGAGGATCTCCATAAGTTACTAAGGCTGGCCTCCAACTTGTGACTTCCTGGGATTACAAGTGCACACCTCGGCACCCAGCTTCCTCTGATTTTTAAATAGCATTTAACATTAACAGTTTCTTATTGATGCTAAGGATATAAAAATGTCATGTATGATTTTTTGAGCAAGCAGCAGCTCAGGTTCTGTAGTAGATCATGAAATGAATTTATGATTTTAGTGGTTACTAAAAGAACTACCTTTTTTGAAATCGGCTGAGATAACCAGATTTTCCTCTCATCCTCAGTAGGTTCAAGTTTTCTTGCTGCAAAAGCCTCAACATGAATAAAGGTCATATCACTACTTGAAGGAATTCTGGCAGGGAAATTTAGCAACAGACAGCTAATTTTCAAATAGTGTGAGGATTATTTATTTACTTAGCAAAAAAGATTCATAATGGAACTCCTTTATAGAGTATGATCCCTGATTTTGATTAGGCAACTCCCCCAGAAACTATATTATCTATATAAGAGATGAGCTGAGTAACTGAACTATCTTAAACTTGAAATTCTAGATTCCAAAAAGCTAATGTGTCAAAAATAATACTAGGGTGCTGGGGCTGTAGCTCAGTGACTGAACACTTGTCTAGCATGCGTGAAGCACTGGGTTCCATCCTCAGCAACACATAAAAATAAACAAATAAAATAAAGGTATTCTGTCCATCTAAACTACAAAAAAAAATTTTTTTTAATAATATTAGGGATAACAACAAAAAGTAAACATGAGGAGGCACCAAACAATGCCTCCTCAATGTGAAAGCATTTACAATTCCCTAGAACTCCTTTTTATACTTAATGAGATATACTAAATTTATATGTTATAAAACATAAGACTTTCAAATATTTATAAAGAGTTATGTGAATATATTAAAAATAACTTTATTCTTCTATTATCTAAGTACAATGTAAGCACAATATTTATCCAGGATTGGTTTCCATTTATAGAAATTTTCACATTTACTTACAGGAATTAAAGAACCCATATAAAGAAGCAAGTTAATTGCACTAAAATCCAGGAATGAAATAGTCACTGAAAATTAACACTATAAGACAAAAAGTAAAATAATTTCAATATCTGCAAATCTACTGGATTATCAAGGGACAGAACATCTCACTAGCACTAACTTCTAGGAGAACTGTATGTGTATATTACATGTACAAGTAGGTTTGTCGGGGAGTATATGTGGCTTTATTTAAGTCATCGAGTGGAACATAATGAATGCATGCCTTGGCTGGGTGCTTGGCTTTTTGGCCTGCCTTGTAGCACTGTACCCTGAGATGACAGCAGGAAGAGTGAGTTTCTGAAGTAGGCAGAAATAAAATAGTGCTATTTTAAGCCAAAAGACTAAAGTAGAAAGCAAGGCAGCCTTTTGGCCTCCTCCTTCCCCTTCCAGTTCTCTCTTGCCGAGAGGCAATGTACCAATGTCACTAAGAGTGTGGATTCCGCAGCCAGGTCCCCAAATCCAGCTCTACCACTTACTTTTGTATAACTGTAGCAATGTCACTAAACCTTCCATTTCCGATAGGGATTCTGATGTTGCTTACCCACAAAGGGCTGTTGTGAAGATTAAACAAGTCAACATATATCAAGTCCTTACGATGGTGCCTGGCACATACAAGACATTAAGTGAGCTATTTTGATTGTTACTGAAGGCTCTCATGCTCCACACTGCTCTGGGCTTCCAGAGCTTCCCTCTATGGTTCACCACCAGGGCTTGCTCCTGCTCAAACCACATCCCATGCGCCAGCTCTTCCCACAGGCTTTGTTCTCCACCAAAACAACTTCATTACTCAGAACAGTGCTCTTTGTCAATGTCATCCATGAATAGATGCTGATACCTTGGGGCACCGCTCTTCATCTGCCAAACGTGCGAATGAGGGTCTTCTGATGACCTAAAGTGGTAACAGGATTATGATGCAAGAGTTGGGGCAGGTACTTTCTGTTCTTAGCACTAGGCATCCTCCTACTCTGTGCAGAGTCAACGTGCACTTTTTCAACATAAGGGGAAGTGGAAATCAATTCCCATGGAGATTTTCAAACTGTTCAAATGTACACCAAAAGTTTTCTATTAGGGCTGAGGTTGTGGCTCAGTGGTAGAGCACTTGCCTAGCATGTGTGAGGCACTGGGTTCGAGACTGAGCAGTGCATATAAATAAATAAATAAATAAAAGTCCACTGACCTTTATATATATATATATATATATATTTTTAAAGTTTACATATATAAATACATATATATATTTATTTATTTTAAAGTTTTATATATATATTTTTTAAAGTTTTCTATTTCTTTCTGCAAAAATCTTTAATATGTTTGTATATTCCAGCTTTCCCTCCATAAACAGCTCTATTAAATCAATTAAAAATTGGTTCCTTTTCTGTGCCATCATTTTTAAAAAGCTAAGTAACCAAGTTATGACATTAGCACTATCATATCCCAACTTCTATAAACCTTCATCTGGTTTTAATAACTATTCCTTTTACCGTTATTTCCAAAAACACTGTTATAGCACATGCTTTAGAGTGAGTTAAAGCATATGAAAATAAATTCATAAGAAATTTATTCATAAGAAATTTATCACCTGTATAGATAGTTGGAGATGTAATTGGTCACTAGGGGTGGACAAGACAGCAGAACAATTTAAGACTATAACCTGAAAAAAAAATTTTTTTTTTGGTACCAGGGATTGAACCCAGGGGTACTTAACCACTGAGCCATATCCACAGCCCTTTTATGTTTTATTTTGAGATAGGGTCTCACTAAGTTGCTGAGGCTGGCTTTGAACTCATGATCCTCCTGCCTCAGCCTCCTGAGCCACTGGGATTATAGACATGCACCACTGCACACCACTAAAATAGAATTTTTAATGCAGAAAGATCTACATTGACCTGCACACTTAGTGGCCATATATCCTGCAGGGTACAGTCCCTTGTTGTGACCCCAGCCTTTGAATGCAGCTGCGCCACAGATTAGCAGGGAGGCAAGGGACAGTGAATCCCAGCTTTCTTTTTCTTGGGTTCTTGACCCAGTGAAGGAGCTGATGACATTATCATCCTCTAATTACCCTTTCAGGTGTGAGATTTTAATTACTGCACCTAGGATTTTGTTTCCACTCACTAAGTGGCCTCACTCAAAACGAGTCTGAGAAGAAGCAAAATACGTGTTCCTCACCTGTCCAGAACGAGGTCTGGGGCGAAGATGAGCTTGCCGGGGTGGTCAATGGAGCGCCACATCAGTCCCACCATCAACACCTCCATCCAGCAGCTCTCCAAGAGCCGCACTTGGTCCAACAGGCTGAGCTCCACGAAGCCTAGGGAAAAGAAGATATCGTGAGACACACCACACCCGCCCTGCTCTTCCACAACCTGTTCTGTGAAGTCAGAACAGCAAGTTTTTAAAGGCTTAGGAACATAAACAACATAGGGAAATAATGAATATAAGATGTGATTAAACGTTGTTTAAAGGAAGAAAGTTTTGAATTTAAGTTTTGAAACTTGCAGTTTCCAGTCTTGAATCTTTTATAGAGATTAATAAATTTCATTTAGTATTTATTTATGTATGTATTTATTTATATTTCCGTCAGTCCTGGGGATTAAACCCAGTGCTCTACCAGCCCTTTTTATTTTTCATTTTGATGCAGGGTCTTGCTAAGTTGCTCAGGCTGGCCTTGAACTTGGTGATCCTCCAGCCTTAGCCTCCTGAGTCACTGGGATTACAGGTGTGCACCACCACAGCGGGCTTCACTTAATATTTATAAAGAACTATTACCAAGGCTACTTGGCTCCCTGGGCAGATGCTTAAGGAGAACAGAAAGCCAGAACTGATCCTTGTTAGCAAAACTGTCTTAATAACTCCTGTGACTATTGAGAAAGATAGAGCTCAACTGCCAGTCAGAGGGACTACCTGTCTGACCCCAAGCCATGACTGGGACTAAAAGGGTGGGCAGAAAGGGTAGGTGGAGGTTGGGGGTGAGGGCCATGCAGGGAGCAGTGCCAGCCTCTGCTGAAAGTCAAGGCTTCAACTGAAATGGTTCCTCTGATTGCTCAAATTTCCTCTCTAGAGTTAGGTTCATTCTTCTAAGTAGGAACACTCATTCTAGGTGAATGCATCCTAAAGAGCAAATACTACAACTGAAGCAGGTCCTGACGGCCTAATAGCATGCATTGGTCACAGAACTGGAAAGAAACAGAAATCCGTAAGGAACTGAGTGCTTTTAAAGCAAAGTAGAGAACACTGGAGCTTCCTTTATGTGCTATGATAAAAAGAGCAGGCAGGGTAACCAAAGGCAAAGTCTTTGCATAGAATGAACTTCAGTTTGAACATTAGCTCAGTCCCCTCCTAGCTAGTTATTTAATCTCCTTTAAGACTATTTTCTATAGGAAACATGGGGGCACTCTTGCCTTCCTCTGAAACCTTCCTATAGGTACGATCACTTAACCTACTCATTTTACCAATGAGGAAACTGCAGCACCAAGACCACACACATGATTCAAATCTTTGAGCGATTACATTGTGAATCTGCACAAAGGAGAGTTCAATGGAGTAATGAATGTAAAGATGGACAAATCCCTTCCCTAGACACACACATAGCCCAGTTCAGGTCCCTCTTATGTACATACATTCCAATTCCACTCAGTTATAAACACTACACCTACCCAAGAGAGATGAAGATGTCTATTTTTATAGATATCTGACAAGACTGAGGCTAGATGATATTTTAATACCATTTTGGTTTGGCTAATGACTATGTCAACTGCAGGGAGAGAAAAATCACACCTTAAGCCTATACCTAAATTTTCTGCAAAACTTTCAAAACACCACACTTAAAGAAGGACTAATATGGCTTAAAAGTTCACTTTTGTTAGAGTACAAAGAAGCTGCAGAGTTTTTAGGAATAATTTCACCACTACTCTCCATGTGGGATCCTGCAAAATAGTGTTTATGCATTCAAAGCAAAAACTGAAGGAAAGTGCATCAGTGTTTTCTCCTGTGGGAAACAGCAGAGAAAATGAAATCATTCTGGCAAAGGTGAAGATGCTAGACAAAACAAAACAAAGCCAGACACCAGAAAATCCTCAGAAAACTCCGAAGGAATGAGCCCAGGCCCACAAAGGACCATGAGAGACAGGGTCTTAGTTCCCACAGCTCTCTATCCCCAACATTTCTTCACCTAGCTTCTCACCCCCACCTAATATTTACAGTTTGCCTAATGCAGTTGCTGCCTCTGAAGCCAGGGGTTTAGAGCCTGGAGACAGACCTCATTTCTTAGGCCACTGTAAAGAAGTGGATGGAGATGTCTTTTCGGAGGATGATGTGTTGCAGCCATACAAGGTTAGAATCCTAAATTCACTCCTCCATAGAAACACTAGTTCAGATACTAATTAGTAGTTTTAGCACAATATAGTACTTCAGGTACAGATGCTCCTCAGCTTACAATGGGGTTACATCCAGACAAACCACAGTAAGCTGAAAATATTTTAAGCCAAAAATTGCAAGACCTGGCTTGGTGGCACTCACCTGTAATCCCAGCAGGTAGGGAGGCTGAGAAAGGAGGATTGTGAGTTCAAAGCCAGCCTCAGCAAAAGTGAGGCACTAAGCAACTCAGTGAGATCCTGTCTTTAAACAAAATACAAAATAAGAGGCTGGGGTTGTGGCTCAGTGGTAGAGTGCCCACCTAGCATGTGTGAGGCACTGGGTTTGATCCTCAGCACCACATAAAAATAAATAAGTAAAATAAATGTATTGTGCCCATCTACAATTAAAAAATATATTTAAAAAAATACAAAATAGAGCTGGGGATGTGGTTCAGTGGTTGAGTGCCCCTGTGTTCAATCCCCAGTACCCCTCCCCTCAAAAAAAAATTAAAAAGAGAAATGCATGTAGAGCTAGGTACTACGGTACACATTTGTAGTGTCAGATACTGGGGAGGCTAAGGCAGGAGTGTCACTTGAGGCTATGTTGGGAAAGAGCAAGACCCTATCTTAAAAAAAAAAAAAAAAAAAGCACGTATTAAATTCAACTTACCAAACATCGTAACTCAGTCTAGCCTACCTCAAACATGCTCAGAACACTTATATTAGCCTACAGTTGGATACAAATCATCTAACACAAATCCCATTTTATAATAAAATGCTGAATAGCTCATGATTGAATACTGAGCCACAAGAGAAAACCAGAATGGTTGTATGGGTACACTTTCACACCATCATAAAATTAAAAAATTATAAGTCCCATCTTAAATCAAGGACTGTCTATATATACTATAAATAGGTCTGGTTTACTTTATAGGATGGAAAGTTTACTTTATAGGATGGAAAAATGTAGGTTCTAAATGACAACTCAAAAACAGTTAAGCCTGCTTTTGACTTGACAGCATGCCAGGTTTATTGGTCTATTGATTCGTGTTACCTCAACTGCTGGTTTACTCTATTAATCTTTGTATATTAACTTATGTATATAACACTGATACTTCCTTGATTGGAAAAATATTTTAAAACTTCCTATTTAGGATCTGACAAACCTTTCATTTTCAGGCTGATCATACTGTACCCTACCTCACCCCAACCTGCTCAAGGTGAGAAGTCCACAGCCAACAGACCCAGTCAATGTGGAGGTCATAGATCTACCTTTTAACTATGTTCCAGGTTCCAAACCCTGGACTTTCTTGCCCAAATGGTCCCAAGTTCAATTTTAGAGCCCAGGTATGTCTCTTTCTGAGACTGTTCTCCCAGACCACACGTAGGAATGAGAGGCAGCCAACAGGCAGTGTCTTTTGGAGATGTGTACAGAGAGGATGGGGTGCGTGCAAGGAGGGACCCAGGGAGTAGGGAAAAGAAGGGAGTCAGGAACAGAAACAGGCCAGGTACAACTCCTTCTGTACCAACATGTCAGGTAGAGAGGAACTGAGAAGTCCAAGAATTCTAAACCACACTGCCTTCCAGGAAATGTTGAAGCTATGTTTTCAACATAGGAGAAAAGAACACATTTTAAGTTATAAATTAAGATGTCAAATTGTTAACTATCTAGACAAAGTCCTGGACATCTACTTTTTACTCTCAACCCAAAAATATTAGGAGCAGTCCTTTCTAGAAATAAATGAAATGCGAAGACCCAGAGAGCCCTACCAGGAATTTTCTTGGCCCAGCCAATCATGTGCACCAGTTCCTTGTCGGCCAGCTTGGTGAGGGACATCATCATGGAGACCTCTGTGAAGGGTGTGCTGGGGCGGCTCACCAGCACATTGGGTGGCTCCGCCTCGAGGAGGGTGAGCACCAGCTGCTCGGGGCTCAGGGCACTCAGCAGCAGCTCCTTGGCTCGTGGCAGGTGCCCACCGGTTTTCTTGGCTTTGCTCAGGCAGTGCAGCTGCTCGCTGGAACTTCTCTGTCGTTTCACCACGTGATACCCGCACCTTTCTCTCCGGGAGCCTGAAGGGGAGATCAGATGGCCATACAGTGTTTGCTCTGATCCAGAGGCTAGATCCTGATGGCCAGGGAAAAAACGCAGCCATGATATCACTGAAGGACCCGAGTCTATTCTCAGAAAGCGTCTGAGAACAGAAGGTCAACTTCTTTTCTGGAGCCTTGGGGCCTGGACTGAAGATTACTATAGTTGTGACTGTATTAACAAAATCAAAAACTTGACATTTTAGGCATATTAAATCTCCATTTGAAGGTCATCTGTGGATACTAAATCCATTTCTCTTTTAAAGCATGAGGACATATCTCAGTTTCCAAATTACAAAATTAAGAATTTTCCTCAGGTAGAAAATAGGGAAAAGTTAGGACTTCAACATTGATAATACACTTTATGATATATTTTAAATATATGGATATATACGTACACATGTATGTATGCATATCTGTATGCACATATACACATATGTGTAACACGTGTTCTTGTCACAACTTACACAAACAAGTTTACTTCAAATAAATTAATTGAAAAAAAAACTGGAAAATAGAGAGGAGAATGACTTTGGACATAAATACTTTCAGCCTTTTATGCTTTTATACATTTTCATATTTTATAAACAAAATTAGAATCATGGCATAGGTACTATTTCATAACCTTCTTTTTCTCTTTTCATTAAAAATGTCATATGAAGGGCTGTGGATATAGCTCAGTTGGTAGAATGCTTTCCTCGCATGCACAAGGCCCTGGGTTCCATTCCCAGCACCACAAAAAATAAATGAATAAATAAATAAAAATGTCATATGACAATTAAAAATGCACATAGCGTTCTGTTCTATTAGTATAGCATCATTTATTTAGAGTTCCATGCTAAAGTTAATCTAATTTGCTACAATTTTTCTATTAGTTTAAATATTATAATAAACATACATTTTTGTATATGTATCAAATTACTTCCTTATAATAAATTCAAAGAAATCAAATTGTTGAACCAAGGCATACATACATGTAAAATTTTAATACACATTCACAGATTACTCCCCAAAAGTGTTTCAAAAATTATAATCTAGTAGTTTAAGGACCACCTATTCTCACATAATACCATTGAACATTAAAAATCATTTTTTTAATAAATATTTTTTAGTTGTAGTTGAAACAATACCTTTATTTTATTTATTTATATGTGGTACTGAGGATCGAACTCAGGGCCTTGCACATGCTAGGCAAGTACTCTACCACTGAGCCACAAACCCAGCCCCTAAAAACCATTTTTAATATTTGCTTTTATAAGGACTAACATTTTTAATATTTGCTATTATAAGGCTGGGCTAAACAGTCTTGCCTTACTTTGTATCTTTAAAGTTACTAGTAAGGTTAACTAATATGTTTGTCCTTTGTATTTCTTTACTTATTAATTGCCTATTTGTGTATTTTGCCCCTTTCTTCCCTAAAACCTAAAAAGGCTCTTTGTATAGTATTGATAGATAACTTTGTTAGATGCAACATTCATCTTATTTGCTTTTTAAAAAAAATATTTATTTATGTATCTTTAGTTCTTTTTTGTTTGTTTGTTTTTTGTTTTTTTTAGGTGGATACATTAGTTTGCTTTTATGTGGTGCCGAGGATCGAACCCAGTGCCTCATGCATGCTAGGCGAGCACTCTACCACTGAGCCACCACCCCAGCCCTTATTTGCTTTTTTTTAATTGCTGTTTTTCTTTGTGTACTGGGAATTGAACCCAGGAGTGCTCTACCACTGAGCTACACCTCTACCCCTTTTTAATTTTTATTTTAATATTTATTTTTTAGTTGTAGTTTGACACAACATCTTTATTTTGTTTATTTATTTTTATGTGGTGCTGAGGCTCGAATCCAGGGCCTTGCACATGCTAGGCAAGTGCTCTACCGCTGAGCCACAATCCCAGCCCCCCCTTTTTAATTTTTATTTTGAGGCAGTGTGTTGCTAAGTTGCCAAAGTTGGCCTCAAACTTGCAATCCTCCTGCCTCAGCTTCCATAGTTGCTAGAATTACAGGCATGCATCACCATATCTGGCTATCTTACTTGATATATGTTTTTTAATTTTGCTCATGGTGTCCTTTGTCATAAGAAGCTTTAATGCAGAATCAAATCTTTTTACTTTATATCAATATTTTATATATTTTCCTTTATCTTCTTGAACACTTGTGTGATTCAAATTTATTTGGAATTTTATGCATACTTATATTATATCATGATATGATATGATATGATATTTATTTTCATGTTATATTTTTCAAATGGATATACAATTTTCCCAATAGTAATTATTGAATAAGACTTCACCACTGATGTGAAACGTCTTTTCATTAATAAATAATTACATATAAAATTATCTTTTCTCAGATTCTCTATTCAGTTTTAGAGATCTACTTTTCTATTCCTGTGTTAGTACCAAAATGTTTTATTAATGTGGGTTTTTGGATCAGAATACTATGGAAGAGGGGCCAGGGTTGTGGATCAGTGGTAGAGCGCTTTGCTAGCCTGCATGAGGCACTGGGTTCAATCCCCAGCACCATATAAAAAAAAATAAATGAATAAAATAAAGGTATATGTCCACCTACAAATAAAAAAAAATATTTAAAAAATACAATGGATGGACTGGGGTTGTGGTTCAGCAGTAGAGCACTCACTTAGCACATGTGAGGTGCTGGGTGTGATCCTCAGCACCACATAAAAAATAAATAAATAAATAAAATAAAGGTATTGTATCCATCTACAACTACAACTAAAAAAAATATTTTAAAAAAGTGATTATAAAAGAAAGAAATTAACAAATATACTATTATTATTGGATATAGTAATGTAATCTCCCTCAGCAACTGATGGAGCAAACAGTTGAGAGAAAAGTGAGAATGCTGAACATTTCAACTGCACAACTGACAAGCTTAATCTACACAGACCATAAATATTTATAAAAATTTTCACATGTCAGGTCATAAAGAAAATCTTAATTAAAATTGATGTCAGATCATTTTTGATGATGTTAAAATAAAGATAAAATTAGCAATGAAATAAATTAGCTAGAGCCAGGTACAGTGGTGCATGCCTGGAATCCCAGCAACTCAGGAGGCTGAAGCAGGAGGATCACAAGTTCAAAGCCAGCCTCAGCAACTTAGTGAGACCCTGTGTCAAAATAAAAAAAATAAAATGGGCTGGGGGTGTGGCTCAGTAGTCAACTGCCCCCTGGGTTCAATCCCTGGTACCAAAAATAAATTAATTAATTAACTAGAAGGCATGAGAAAATATAAACTATTGTTTCCCAAGGAAATTTAGTCTTAGCTAATTATAGTAAAAGGAAGGGCTCTATCCACTCAGGAACAGTTGAATCAAATTTGTTACCAAAAGAATTAAAAGTTTAAAATACATTTCGTTTTTTTTTTTTCTTTTCTTTTTTTTTTTTTTTTTTTGGTACTGGGCAGTGAGTCCAGGGGCGCTTAACCACGGGCCACATCCCCAGACCTTTTTAAAATTTTATTTTGAGCAGGGTCTCACTGAGTTATTTAGGGTCTTGCTAAATTGCTGAGGCTGGCTTTGAACTTGTGATCCTCCTGTCTTAGCCCCCAAGTCACTGGAATCACAGCTATGAGCCACCATGCCTGGCTTAAGACATATTTCATTTTATTAGCAATTAGAGTGTTATAAATATTTAAGTTCAATTATACTCCAGAATAACATGGAATAAAATGTGTGGCTTACAAAGCACTTCTCTAATCACACATTTCTCTTTTGTACCCTGTGTGAGGCTAAGGAGTGTACAAAAGAGATGTGCTTTCCCCGTGTGAAAGACTTTCAAGTCTTATGTTCCAGGCCCTTTAGTGAGTTCTGGAAATTTCAGGTTCCATAAAACAAAGCCCTTGTGAAGGAATTCATATTTTATATGAGGACATTTCTAATGCTATGACTTTGACACTACAACCTAGGCAGCTGCCTCTGAGTGAGCTTAATGACAAACTAACAAATAGGGTGTAGAAAATAGTCCCAGCCCAAAGAGGATGGATGGTGACTGTAATAAATGATATAATGGCAGCTAACATCAACCAGAAGCTTCTACATACCAGGTACTGTGTATTGTACACAGATTATCTATCTTGTGCTGACAGTCACCCTAGAAGGACAGGTGCTATTAATATCTTCAATACAGAGAGGAGGAGCCAGACACAAGGCAGCTCAAAAAAAATTGACCAAGTTAGGAAAGCTAGAAACTAGCAGGAGCAGGATCTAAACCTAACCAATCATATGAATCCAGAGCTTGTCCTTGTAACTATTGTCTTATTGTTTAACTCTTATTTTATACCAACTACCTACCAAATCCATTTTTTGAAAGTATATATATCAGGTGAGTAAAGAGATGACACTCAAAAGACGCTGAGCTGTTGTCCCAACACAGGGATAAATATGTGGCTATTGAGATTGTTTTCCTGGATAGTTACATGGAAACATATCCTTGTAAAGAGGCCTTATCTCTGATGTCAGTCTAGGCAGCTGTCCTCCTATGTTAAATAACTATATCAACACATCAGTAGGAAAGAAAAGATCAGAGGTAAAGAAGAAAAAATTAGTCACAGAGACATGATTTATGACTAAAAAGGGAATGTAGATGGTGCAGGAGGATCCAGAATGCAGGGAGACTACCAATCCTCCAAGACTGAATAGAAAGTAAAGTGTGAGTAGAGGGTTTGGGGGAAGGACAGACAAGAAGGGCATCTGGAGAGAGGCCAAAAGTAAAGAAACAAAATGAGGGGCTGGGGCTGTGGCTCAAGCGGTAGCGCGCTTGCCTGGCATGTGTGCGGCCCGGGTTCGATCCTCAGCACCACATACAAACAAAGATGTTGTGTCCGCCGAAAACTAAAAAATAAATATTAAAATTCTCTCTCTCTGTCTCTCTCACTCTCTCTTTAAAAAAAAAAAGAAAGAAAGAAACGAAATGACACTCAGTCCATAGGAGTCCAACCCTCATGCTCTTCCTACTGTGGGTGCTGCCTTGAACCCGGAGGACTAGAGCTGTCCAACAGATCCTAGTACACAATGTGCCCTTGACCTAAGATTAAACTGGAAATCATTGTTTTTTAAAAACGCACACACTACACTCACCTTAAAATATTGTTTAACTTAAAAATAAAGACCTTTTCTTTGTAATTTTTTTGTCAAAAGGCTAAAGGCTTTCTCTTTAAACATCTCTGACACCTGTAAAAATCACCTTTCTGCATGGACTATACCCATATGTCATCTCTGGATTTCCAGTTGCAGTATTTTTAAAAAATATTTTTTAGTTGTCAATGGACCTTTATTTTATTTATTTACATGCAGTGCTGAGAATCGAACCCAGTGCCTCACACATGCTAGGCAAGTGCTCTACCACTGAGCCACAACCCCAGCACCCAGTGGCAGCATTTTTAAAACGGAGCAACATGGCTGGGTGCAGTGGCACACGCCTATCATCCCAGAGGCCTGGGAGGCTAAGGCAGGAGGATCACAAGTTCAAAGTAACTGCAAGGTGCTAAGCAACTCAGTGATACCCTGTCTCTAAATAAAATAAAAAATGGGGCTGAGGACGTGGCTCAGTGGTTGAGTGCCCCTGAGTTCAATCCCTGGTACCCAAGGTGGGGGGGGGAACTAGAGCAACAACTTAGACATTCCTAAGTTTGTGATTTCTCCCCCTTCTTAGCTATTAGTCCTTTACAGTTTTGTTCAAAGCTTTCAAGTAAACTTTCACAGAAACAAAAGCCCAAGAAATGTGATCAAATTAAGATAGTTCTGCTGTACTTGTGAATTAGGTGAGGGTTCTAATCTATTGTACATACAGAGAAAAAGAAAAGAACCAGAGAATTTTAAAAAGCAGAGCTACTAAAAGATGATCAGGGAGAAAAAGAGAAAGATGCTCATTTTAATTTTTTTCAAATAATTAGTTACCAAGAAAGAAGTTACAACAAATTCCAGGCAAAATATAGGCTAGCAAAAGAATAAGAAAAGCACAGGCAGAGCTGATATGAAATATATATAAACAATAAGCATGACTGGGTATGATGGTGCACGCCTATAATCCCAGCTACTGAGGGGACTGAAGAAGGAGGCTGCAAGTTCAAAGCCAGCCTAGGCAACTTAGTGAGCTTAATGTTTCAAAATAAAAATAAAGATAAAAATAAACAGGCTAGGGATGTAGTTCAGTGGAAAAATGCTTGCCTAGCAAGCTCAAAGCCCTAGATTCAGTCCTCACCACCATCACACACACACAAAAAAAGTGTATACAGACAAGTAAATTAAAAGCTATCCAGGTGGAGAGAGCAGGAGTAGGCATCTTTGTGACTTGTTATACTAAAGTGCTCTTCTTTTTTTAACATGTGTATGTATAGCATGTATGCACACATATCATGTATATATACTATACATTATATACACTATATACTATATAGTGTACTATGTTATGCATACATATATAAACACACATACATACTGTCATAGAACAAAATCTGTTTCTGACTCCTGTATGTATTTTTTCCACTTCTAGAAAGCTAGTAGAAGGAAGCAAGACACTTCTCCATAGCTACCCAAATAACCCACAAGATATTCTACTTTCTTGTCATAAGTTTCCACTGTGGACATTTAAACCAGGATGTCGTTCTTGGAATGGGACTTTTCAGGGTCTCAGGAAGGTGGCCATCCAGCCTGTTAAACATTTCAGTGGCTAGAAGTTCCCTAGCCCATACAGTGGCCTATTCTGTTGCTAGACCCACATGAACTTTGCAAGTTCTTGCGCATTTGGGGCCAAAAATCTGCCTCTGGCAGTTTGATCACACTCATCCCAGCTCTGACATCTGCAGCTATAGGGAACTGGTCAATACGGTGTGACAAACACTTGAAGATAATCACTATGTCCTAAATCTCTTATCCAGGTTATGTGCCCTCTAGTTCCTCGAAAGACACAGTTTTCGGCATGGCTCCATACAACAAAAGGCAAGTGAACACTCACCGCATTTCACCATTCCTACTTCATAGCACTTCCGAAGCCGGCAGGCCTGGCAGCTTTTACGCCGGTTCTTATCTATGGTACACTGATTTGTAGCTGGGCAAATATAATCATTATGTCCTACAGTAGAGGAAAAAAAAATGAAGGTTCTTGTTAAAATATTTTGGTTAAATTTCTTCCAGGGCAACAACACTGATAATATTACCCAGTTGACTGTTGATGAAATTGTAAATTAGTTCAACCACTAAGGAAATCAGTATGGGGGTTCCTCAAAAGACCAGACACGGGACCACCCCATGATTCAGCTATACCATGCCTCAGTATTTATCTAAAAGAATTAAAGCCATCACCCTATAATGATACACACATACCATGTTTATAGCAGCATAATTCACAATAGCTATGATGGAACCAGTCCAGGTGTCCATCAACAGATGAATGGATAAAGAAAATGTGATAATTGTATATATGTGTATATATATATATATATATATATATATATATACATATATACAATTAAGTTTTGTTAAGTCATAAATAAAAATGAAATTATGTCATTTGCAGGAAAATAGATGAAACTAGACCATCATGTTAAGTGAAAGTCAAGGGACTATGTTTTCTCTCATATGTGGAAGCTAGAGAGGAAAAAGGAAAAGAAAGGTGGGGGCGGACCTCATGGAAATCAAAGGCAGATCAGTAGAGGAAAGAGATGGAGGGGTAGAAAAGAGGAAGGGTGGGGATAAGTGCTGGAGTGATACTGGCCAAATTATATTACTATATTGTGTACACAGACGAGTGTGTAACAACAAATCCCATCATTATGTGCAACTCTAATGCACCAAGAAAAAAAAATGTGGGGAAAAGCATATTATCCACGTGAGAGATAGGGGACAGATACAGATACAAATGCCAAAGTGACACCCTGACAACAAGTAAAGGAGAACTAAGAATAGCTCAGGACCTTGCTTTTTGGCTAATAGGTTATTCCCTCATATTACTAGAATTTAAAAAAATAGACATGCTTAGGCTGGGCACGGTGGTGCAAGCTTGTAATCCCAGCAGGTTGGGAGGCTGAGGCAAGAAGAACACAAGTTCAAAGCCAGCCTCAGCAACTTAGCAAGGCCTTAAATAAATCAGTGAGACCTATCTCTAAATAAAATATAAAAAAGGGCTAGGGATGTCGCTCAGTAGTTAAGTGCCCTGGGTTCAATCCCTAGTACCAAAATAAATAAAGAAATACATTTAGAAATATTCTCCTTTGGACATGGAAAGGGAAAGTCACATGAAATTGATTTGCTCCAAATCAAAGAATTCCTCAAGAGTTGTGTATCAATTCACCAAATTCAACTGCTTGTAGGCTTTTACATATATCCCTCTTTGGGATTTAATATAATATTTTTTATGTGAATTCATAACCAAATAAGAAAAGTAAATCAAAAGGAACAAATAAAGAAATTAGTAATTATTCTGGGAGATGAAACTGACCAGATTATGTTGTATGAATGTATGAATATGTGACAATGAATCTCACTAATATGTACAACTATAATGAACCAATAACAAAACTTTAAAACAGAAATTAGCAATCTACATAAGAACAGAAAGTACTTCTTTAGCTGTGGTGGGTTATTGTTCTCATTGTTTCACTCCCTCCCTCCTTCCACCTTGTGACCCTGTGATAGGCTAGAGTGCACAGAGTACATTTCTGAACCACTGATGTTGGGTTTGACTCTGGGACTTACTTTAGCAATGGTATGTTAATAAATGTGCTGTTCTAACAGTTGGCTTGACCTCTTGAGTGCCTAAAAGGTAGCCACTGGTCCAAGGAGAATGTGGAGATGTGTGGAAAAGACCTGAACTCAACCCAAAGGCCAGGGTCAGCCTTATGGAATAGAACCATCTTAATCAACCCATAGATCCACCCATACAAAAACTAATGCTCAGTGTAATAGGACATTAAGATTTAAGTTGTTTGTTAGATAACAACCTCTAAGACAATTACACTTTTATTTCATGCAGAGATAAAATATTTCAAAAATCAGTTATTTCATGGGCTGGGGCTGAAGCTCAGTGGTAGAGCACTTGCCTAGCATGTGTGAGGCACTGGGTTTGATCCTTAGCCCCATGTAAAAATAAACAAATAAAATAAAGGCATTCTGTCCATCTATAAATACGAAAAAAAAAAGTTATTTCAGATGCAGTATGGAGAATGGATTAGAGTCAGCAGAACCAATGGAGGACAGGAGACCAAGTGAGAACCTGCTATAGTTGTGTAAATGAGAGAGACTGTCTGGACTGGACATTCGTAGAAAGGATGATAAGGGACACATGGGTCTGAGAAAGGTTTAGAAAATGGAGACTATCATAAAACAGATAAAAAATAAATAGAGCATTCAGGTACCTTTCTTTTTCTTTTGGTAAGAGGGATTGATTAAACTCAGTGGCACTCAACCACTGAGCTATATACCCAGCCTTTTTTTTACATTTTATTTAGAAAGAGGGTCTTGCTGAGTTTCTTGGGGCCTCACTAAATTGCTAAGACTGGCTTTGAACTCGAGATTCTCCTGCCTCAGCCTCCCGAGCCACTGGAATTACAGGTGTGCGGCCACATCCAGCTCTTTTAAAAATTTTTAAATTTATTTTTGCTACTGGGGATGGAACTCAGAGGTACTTTACTACTAAGCTACATCCTCAGCCCTTTTTTTGTTTTTTATTTGCAGAGGCAGGGTCTTACTAAGTTGCTTAGGGCCACACTAAGTTGCTAAATTGAACTTTTGATCCTCCTGTTTCAGCCTCTTGAGCTTCTGGGATTACAGGAGTGTACCACCACCCCTAGAGGTGCCTTTATTTCTTCATTGTATCTTTCTAATAAACAACATAGCCTGAACTTCTTACCTTAAGCCTAAATGGATCAGATTTCCAGAGTAGGCAATGGATGAATCTCAATGATAAATGAATAAGTCAGAAAAGAAATAAGTCACAGGACACAGAGGAAGAGGATTCAATTTATGCAAAGTTAAAAAACAGAGAAAATGAAACTATAGTGCTTAGGGATATGTGCACACGTGGTAAAATCTTAGCAAGGAAGGCAGAAGTTATGACTGTCTTACCCCTGGAGGGAGGGAAGGAGCTATGACTGGAAGGGCCACCCAGGGGTCACTGCAATATCCTATCTCATTACCTGGGGGCACTGCAATATCCTATCTCATTACCTGAGCACTGGTTACACAGGGCTTTTGCTTTCCTATTCTTTAAACTGAATATAATGCATACAGAATTCTACTTTTTTTTCTCTCTCTCTCTCTTTTTTTTTTTTTTTTGCATAGTGGCAAATAAAAACTCCAACCTTTTAACATACTCCACATTTTTTTTTACCAATATGAGTATCTCATTTAGCAAAGAAAAGTTCTTTTGATCTTTGGTTAGGCCCTTTTTCTTCAGTTACACTTAAATAACATAATTAACTATCTTTTATTTCAAAAGATAGCATCTCTAATAATACAGTCTCATTTTTATTAAAGTATTTTGATCTTTCCCTCTACATATTTTATTAAACTATCTTTCCTTCTGCATATAAGGACAGAGAGCTAGAAGGCTCATCACTTATGTGAGTAATTACTTCTGGGTGGTAGAACTGGGGGTGATTTAACTTTCTTCTACACTTATTTTTCCACATAATTTGAATGTTTTTTAATGAATATAGATCATAATTTGTGACAATGAAGTGTTTTGTTGCTATTAGTTATTCTCCAGTGAACTAGGTGTGGTGGATAGTGGGGAGGGTGGACCCTGAGCAGGGTGACAAAGGTTTCTATGTGGGACCATCCCCATGGTGGCGTAGTGAAGCCCCATTGGAGTGAAGAGGGTGTCTGCCTGGAGGATGAACAGGGGCAGTAACAATAAAAAAATTTTCATATAGAGGTATTGATTAAAGAAGCAAACAGTAAAAATAATAAGAAACATGTTCTTCATGTTAGAGAAAGAAGATGCAAATACGCAAACAGGAAGAAACTAGAACAAATCTTCTGTTACACTTCTACAGCATGTATATGTATGCACACACACAATATATATATTACTTAATGCTGTCCCCTAAGAAGACTTGGAAGCAGGGACACTCCCAGAGCAAGGAGAAAACTAGTACTCAGATTTTTTTTCTTTCTCCCTTTTTTTTCTTTTTTTGGTGAGGGTATACTGGGAATTGAACCCAGGGGAGCTTTACTACTGAGCTACCTCACAGGCCTTTTTATTTTTTATTTTGAGACAGGGTCTGGCTAAGTTGCTGAAGCTAGTCTAGAACTTGAGATCCTCCTGCCTCAGCCTCCGAAGTCACTGGGATTACAGGCCTGTAGCCACCATGCCAGACTACAAATACCGTTCTCCACTAGGAGAAAATGGGGCTCCATGGAGAAACAACTTATCCCAGGACTGGGACAGGCAAAGTATGGATAAGCCTGAAACTAGTTAAATGTAACCAGTTTCTCTTATTCACTTATGAATAAGTGCCCAAAGAATTATAAGAACATGTCAAAAAAGACACTTCTGTCACTTTAAGGTTTCCTGATGGTCAAATCCAAAATAATACAGATATCAAAATAATAAATAATGATACTAAAGATAATAATCCATTGCAAAAAATAGGATATCATAAATTATAATAATATAAATTAACTAACTAAAGGTTTAATGAAGAACGGGAATATTTGCATAGTCTCAAAGGATTTCCTAACAAAAAGACTTATGAATTACAAAGAGAAAGAAAAAAATAAAGAAAAAACAGAACTTTTACAGAATACAAGCCTGGCAGACATCATTTAAATCAAGTAACCAAAATGAACATCACTAGGAATGGGACAAATTAAAATCATGCGCCACACAAAAGGAGCTAATGGAAAGAACACAGCGTCATCGCCACAGAATCATCTCTGAAATTTTTATTCCTGCCAATAATGTTAACCTGAAACTAATGATGAGGAAACATCAGGCAAATCCAAAGGGAGGGACATTCTGCAAAATGGCCTAAATCTTTGGAAGTGCTTATAATCATGAAAATCAAAGAAGGACTCAGGAACTACTCTAGACAAATGGAGAATAAAAACATAACAACTAAATGCAAAGTCTGGTTCTGAAACTGGATTCTTGTGCTACAGAGGGCTCTGTTGGGAAAATTGAGGATTCGATGGCAGTAATGCATCCTGATGTTAATTTCCTGATTTTGACAGTTGTATTGTGTCAGAAATACATGTTAAGGTATTCACTGTCTGAAATTCAAGGTCTTCCGCTATCATTCAAGTTGTTATACGTTCCCTGCAGTTGCAGGACTGATGTTTTAAAAATCATCATTCACAGAATTGTTGAGTACCAGCAAGTAAACAAAATGCACAAACTAGCCGGGCGTGGTGGTGCACAACTGGGGCTCAGGAGGCTGAGGTGGGGAATCTTGAGTCTAAAGCAGGCCTCCGCAAAAGTGAGGCGCTAAGCAACTCAGTGAGACCTTGTCTCTAAATAAAATACAAAATAGAGCTGCAGACATGATGGCTCAGTGGTCGAGTGCCCCTGAGTTCAATCCCTGGTACCAAAAAAAAAAAAAAAAGCACAAACTGTTGTCTTGCTCAACACTGTACCCTCTAGAGCTTAGTACAGGGCTCAGTAAATATTCATTAAGTGGATTTTAATAGGAAGGAGAAGTAAAATAAAGAACAAGCTTTTAAAAATTAAGCCATGCCTTCATCTGGACCAGGAATGATGAGGAGCTTCTCCCCGGGTTCCCTTGCTCTGTGCTCCACAGCCCAGGAGAGAAACGGCAGCATCTCTAATGGCAACTCAGTGTGCGAAGAAGCCAACAAGGTCAGCACTAATGGACTGCCCAGCACAAACGGCTTGCAGTGCACTCGTCCAGGGAAAGGGACCGAAATGTATTAAGATGTGGTCCTGGAGCTTATGAATCGAGTTAGCAAGACAAGTTTAAAATTAGAAAAACAAAACAGTGTTAAATGTAACCAGTTTCTCAAGTTAACAGTGTACCATCCTGGCCTATTTGAGACATTTGAGTGGACATTTTCAATTACTGCAAAGTATTTATGAAAATATAAAAGGTCCAAAGAAAGGATCATTTAGGCCTTAAAAGTAGTTGTCACAGCATAAACTCTTTCCTTTTTGCATATTTAGAATTTTACATTCCTGGCTGATGCAGGAGGAAGGAAGGACATTGGGAAAACTTACTTTCAACTGTTATCAGCTATAGTCTCAAGGTTCAAAGATATTTCAGGCAGACAGATGTTTTCCCAACAGCAAAAAAGAGGAGTCTCTCTCTCTTTTTTTTTTTTTTTAAAGACATACTTAATTGTAATGGACCAAAATTTCTTCAAGGAGCTGGCACGGTGGTGCATGCCTTATAATTCCAGTGGCTCAGGAAGCTGAGGCAGGAGGATCGAAAGTTTAAAGCCAGTCTCAGAAACCTAGTGAGGTTCTGAGCGACTTAGCAAGAACCTGTCTCAAATAAAAAGAGGGGGCGTTGGGGATTTGGCTTAGTGGTTGACAACCCCTGAGTTTAATCCCTGGTACCAAAAAAGAAAAAAAAAATCCTTGGGCTGGGATTGTGGCTCAGCAGTAAAGTGCTCACCTAGCACATGGGAGGCCCTGGGTTGGATCCTCAGCACCACATAATAATCAATAAATAAAAGTATTGTGTCCAACTACAACTAAAAAAATTATATATATATTATTTTTTTTAAATCCTCAAGGGGTAAAATTCCAGAATCTCAGAAAGATACAGAATTCAAGAATCATATCAAGCCGGTGTGATGGCACACACCTTTAATACCACTGACTTGGGAGGCTGAGACAGAAGAATCTCAAGTTCAAGGCCAGTCTCAGAAACTTAGATCTGTCTCAAATTCAAAGGCGGGGAGGGATAGCCTGGGGGTATACCTCATTGGTGGAGTGTCCCTGTGTTCAAACCCCAGTACCACAAAAATTTAAAAAATGTATATCAAGAATTCAGTTCTGAATTTCAGAAAATATGAACTGTCCACATCACATATAGCAAAAAAACTGGACCTGGCCTAATAATTCACTGCTATGATAATCGTAAATAAAAAAATATTTAAGCATTGGATATATTTCCCATAATCAACTTTATTTCATCTTTAGAACAACTCTGAGTATCTCTGTTTCACAGAGGAAGCTTCAGATGAAGCCAAAGAGCTATTACTTGGAAGATCCAGGACGAATGAGTGGTTATCAAACAGGGTAAATTTCAGAGGCTACATAGAAAGATGACTTTATCCACCAACATTCTTCTCCTCACCACCATCTGGGTGCTATTGGTGCTTCTCTGCTTCAGGTAAAACTTCCTCTTAATCTGCACTTATCAGTGGGTAAGTTAATTGCTATTTCCCATTTGCACACTATGAACCCCTTAAGGCTGCTGTTCTTAATTGGTCAAGAACAAGGAATTTGGGGCTGGGGTTGTGGCTCAGCGGCAGAGTACTTGCCTAGCATGTGCAAGGCCCTGGGTTCGATCCTCAGCACCACATAAAAATAAATAAATAAAATATAGATATTGTGTCCATCTACAACTGAAAAATAAATATTTTTTAAAAAAAGAACAAGGCACTAAGCCAGGCTCAGTGGTGCATGCCTGTCATCCCAACAGCTCAGGAGGATCATGAGTTCAAAGCCAGCCTCAGCAACGGGTAGATATTTGGCAACTCAGTGAGACCCTGTTTCTAAATAAAAATACAAAATAGGGCTGGGGATGTGGCTCAGTGATTGAGTGCCCCTGAGTTCAATCTCTGGTACCAAAAAAAAAAAAAAAAAAAAAGGCACTGAGGCTTTGATAGAAAAGGGAAGAAGACCTCATGGTACATTCTTGAATCTCAGCAACTTGGGAGGCTGAGGCAGGGGACCACAAGTTTGAGGCCAGCCTCAGCAACTTAGAGAGACCCTGTCTCAAAATTTAAAAAGAAAGAAAGGTAGGTAGGTAGGTGGGGGAAGGAACTCTATGTAAGAACATTGCTCAGTAGGGGCATCTGAAGAAGAGATTATGAGGCAAAGAGAAAGAAAGGAACACAGACAACAAAAGAGAGACTTCAGCACAATCAAGGCTGGCATGGGAGGGAGTGATGGCAAGGATGTGTACAGAATTGGGCTGACTGGTCCTGAAGCCAGGCATGCACAACTTGAAATTGATGAAAAGGTGATTTTTGAAAATTAGCAAACCAAATACATGAACCCTACCCCAGAAGGAAATTGGAAAATTTAGAGAACTGATCTAATACCAGAGCAGAAAACAGGGAGCCATGCAGGAAATTCAAAGTAAGAAGACAGCATTTCATCAATTCTCAAAGTCCACCGCAGCTGAATTCCTGATTTCTGACCATTTCCATAAAATCTATTTATTCTCCTTCCCTCAGGAGCCATCCCACTGTCAGGCCTGTTAAGCATGCCCTGTATTAAATCTCTGCACCTCCTAACAAGTACACACCTTTTCCAAGCATTATCTTTTTGAAACTGTAACTGGACATCTCCCCATGATCCTGGGGGTAAAGGGAGGAGCAAAACCCATTCAAGTTGGCTATATGACCTTAGGGTTGTGGCATAGAACAAGACAATCAAAGATAAAGTTCTGTGCACTTGAAACAACCCACATACTGGCTCCTCCCAGCCCACTCTCAAACATACATGATCCTCCAATCTTCAGTGAACAGAATATATCAAACAGGTCATTGCTGAAATTTCTACCAGGTCATCTCTGTAAAACTGTTTAAAAGCAAAAGTGGAAAACTAAAAGAGCAGTTTAACAATACTCTTGTACCTTGAATGCTTCTTTTAAAAAAGGCCTTACATCCTTCACACGACCAGACTCCATAGTGATATCCAGACGCATAATCGCTGCAGACCGCACAGAAGTGAGCATCCCTTTTTGAACTTGGACTAGTAACAGGGCTGGTGCAATGGTTCACACTGACCTTCCTCTTCAGTGTCTCTCTGGGAAGGCAAAGAAAATATCCATTGTAAAAGAGCATGAAGAGAAAGGAAGGGTTTTTAGGGGGAAGAAAAAAAGGCATGAACATTGTCTAATTTAATCTCTTTGCCTTCCAGGACTCATGATAAATGTATTCTAGGAAATCTGATGGAGCAGAACCTCTGTTACTGATATCAGATCTATGTGGAGAATGACTGATGTGTGAAAGTGGTTAGGTGAGTTTATGCCCATCCATGCACAGGAAGGAAACAGAGGCTCAAAGCTTGCTGCTGGGCAAGGGGCACCAAGGAGGAACAGAACCCAGCAAGGGAACACTAGGGGGCACTAAAAACCTGGCAAGTTCCTAATTTTGTCTGAGCATGTTTGTTTTGAAAAGGGAATAGTAGGGGTATTACTGACTTATTACTTAATTTGTCCAAATATTAACAAAACTTTTATTAGAATTCAAGCTCAGAAACAAAAATATTTCCTATTTTAAAGAAAAACATTACTTTTATATTTTTAAACTGTATTTATTTATGTTTTATAGTGTTGAGGATCAAACCCAGTGTGTCATATGTGTGAGACGAGGACTTGAACACTGAGCTATATGCCCCCAACCCAACATTACTTCAAAAAAGTTACCTATGATTTTTTGCTGGGCATGGTGGCATACACCTGTAATCCCAGCAACTCGGGAGGCTGAGGCAGGAGGATCATGAGTTCAAAGCCAGCCTCAGCAAAATCAAGGTGCTAAGCCACTCAGTCAGACCCTGTCTCTAAATAAAATACAAAAAAAGGGCTGGGGATGTGCCCCAATGGTTGGGTGCCCCTGGGTTCAATCTCCAGTACCCCCCACCCAAAAAAAAAAAAAGTTATCTACAATTTTTGCTGAAAGTGGTGGTGTACACCTGTAATCCCAGTAGCTCAAGAGGATAGCAAGTTTGAGGCTAGCCTCAGCACCTTAGCAGGACCCTGTCTCAAAATAAAACATAAAAAGGGCAGGGGGGTTGGGGATGTAGCTCAGTGGCAGAGTGCTGGGATTGTGGCTCAGTGGCAGAGCACTTACCTCACACGTATGAGGCACTGGGTTTGATCCTCAGCACCACATTAAAATAAACAAAATAAAGGCATTCTGTCCATCTATAACTACAAAAAAAATTAAAAAAAAAAAAAACACTGATGTGGCTCAGTGGTTAAGTGCCCCTGGGTTCAATCCCTGTTACAAAAAAAAAAAAAAATAGTGGAGAACAATTGGATATTCAGATACTATACATGCACACACACACACACAAACACACACAACACAAAACACAAATTTTTAAAGTTACCTACAATTTTTATATTCTCTTTTTTATCCACCAATACAAAGTTGTTATTAAAAGAAGAAAACTAAAATTATTATATAACATTTTCTCAAAGTTCCTTTTTTAAATATGCTTGCCGAGGATTGAACCTATGGTCCCACATGCGCCACGCACATGCTGAATCACAGAGCCATTATCCTCTGCCTGATTTCTCAAAAGTGATGAATTTCAATACCCAACATGCCCTAACGTAGCACTCTGCTTGATTTAGAAGTTTATTTCTTCTTCTTTTTATTTCTTTTGATACCATCCTTTCCCTCTATAGCCATACTAATTATTAAAAACATAAAAATTTAGACTGAAATAATTCATCATGTTACCTTGCATTTAAAGAGCTCAAATATTTAATTTCAGAAAAACTTAACAGAAGCCTACATTTATGTATTTTCTCACCAAACTTCTTAAAGTATTGTTTTAGTTCATGGTTTAGAAAGCTTGTACTAATTACCTTTTCAGCCTTCACATGGCTAGCATGTTATTTACTTTTATCCTGGAAACAATTTGTCCTGAACACTAAGTTGTGACTGACAAAAAGATCTAACCTGAAAGTAAAGATTTATTTTTCAAACCCAAATAGCTTCATTAGGAGGAAAGTGATTCAAGGTCAATCTTTTTTTAATTTTTTTTAAATTTTTTAGTTGTACACAATACCTTTACCTTGTTTATTTTTATGTGGTACTGAGGATCGATTCCAAGGCCTCACACGTGCTAGGCAAGTGCTGTACTGCTGAGCCACAACCCCAGCCTGATTCAAGGTCAATCTTCATCACATAAAGACAGTGGTCACGATAGTGAATTCTCCCCATGATACCTATCTACAAGCACAACCTTTTAATGAGGGCATCATATGTTTTTGGTGCTCTAAGTTATCTAGGTGACAAAATAAAGACCTTGTATAACACACATCTTTCTTCTCATTAAACCACAAAGCAAAGTGCATCATGCCCACGAACTGCAGTTTAGAATGAAGACTACATTTACCTGTTGACAGGTAAGGTGTGTTCCAGTGATCTTGCTTCACACCAAGGACTCTTTTGAGGCTCTGCATACAGAAGTGAGGACTGACAGTGAATTGCTAAAGGAGACAGGTGCCCAGGAGTTGGCCATAATACATGTGGGCTTGCTGTCTGTTGACCAAGCCCACTTTCATTGTTATCTGAAGTGCTAGAAATACTGTAATTCATCACAGCAGGGCTATAGAATGTCATGGCCGAATATTCGTGATGGCTCTCTACATAGGAGGAAGGGATATATATGGGGCCATGCTCCAGGGGTAGGACAGATTGACTGCAGTTGTAGGAGGCAGGAGAGTTAAGGCTAGATGGTGAGTTTTTGATATCCATGTCTTGAACAGGCAGCAGCTGAGAAAACTCCTTGTGAGAAGAGGCACAAAGGGACATTATAAAGGACTCATAGGCAGGTATAATGGCTGTAAAGAGAAACAAAAGATATGGCTATGAGCTATAGAAGTAACTGTTAAAAATTATTCAAACATTTTTTATAAATGCACACCTTTGTATGGGATTACAAATACATCCAAAAAGATACATGTGAAAATATTAACTACAGAGGGGTAGGAATGTGAAGTATAAAACTCTCATTCATTTACTTCTTTTTTTAATATTTATTTTTTAGATGTAGTTGGACACACTATCTTTATTTTATTTATTTATTTTTATGTGGTGCTGAGGATCGAACCCAGGGCCTCACACATGGTAGGTGAATACTCTACTGCTGAGCCATACTCCCAATCCTCATTTACTTCTTTATTGCTTCATTGTTGTGGTAGTTATTTAACCATGATAATTTATTCTACAATATTTTAATTTTATTTCACTATAAATTGTGTTGAGTTCAATGGTGGTATTCCTTTACAGGGAATACAAAACTAAAATCAAGCCATACAAGCATAAGATAAACCAGTGATGAGGCCTGCTCAGTCTATACTAGAGCAGACACCAGTTCATACCAGAGCCCACATGAAGGTGTTTTTATTCAATAGAAACAGATATTAATGGGCTGGGGTTGTGGCTCAGTGGTACAGCACTTGCCTAGCAAGTGTGAGGCACTGGGTTCAACCCTTAGCACCACATAAAATAAAGAAAGTTATTTTTTTTTAATTTAAAAAAAGAAACAGACATTAACAGTAGCAACATATGGCTATAGAACGAGACCATAAGTGCCCTTGAATTTTTTGTGAGTTCTAGTGAGGCTCTGACAAGCCTAACATTATTCTCTTACCAGTCAGGTAATAGAACCCATCTGCTAATGAAACTCGAAGGTTCTTCATCCAGCTGGAAATGACTACAACTTAAAGTCCTTTTCCTAGTTGTCTGCCTTTCCACTTTAGAGTCATCTAGCAGGTTAATTTCAATGTGACAAAAGGTATCATCTGGATGGCTACATCATGCCCTGGTGACAAGGACAGGTATAATGAAGTTTGTGCTGAAACAATTGGACCTCCTGGTTGGTCTTCTAAAATACTTTTGAAAACTAAAAACCAAAGAATATATAAAATTCCATTGAGTATGCTTTTTCTGGAGCTAGAGAAGTTTATTTGAATGCTCATGTGGAAAAATAGGAATAGCCAGGTAAACCCTAAAGAAGATCAATGATTGGGGCTAATATTATTAACAGATATTCAAATACACTGTGTTCTTTCAATAATAAACAAGGTCCCTCCACAATCTTGTAGCCTCAGGTTGGTGATAACTTTACCACAGCCACCCATCCAGGCTGTGGCCCAAAGGGTCAACATCTCAAAGGAATTCATTAAGAAATATCACCTTATCCAGAGAGGTGGCACATACCCATAATCCCAGCATGTTGGGAGGCTGAGGCAACAGGATTGAGAGTTCAAAGCCAGTGTCAGCAACTTAGACAGGCCCTAAACAGTTTAGGGAGAGAGGGAGGGAGGGAGAGAGAGAGAGAGAGAGAGAGAGAGAGAAGGAACCTGGACCTACCTTGACCATGCATTCACACTGGTTACTGACTGCCATCTGCACAGAGGCACTTTGGAGGGTGCATTTTGCTGGCCCTGCAATGCCAGACCAGCCAGGCTAAATCAATCAACATCTCTGCTAGTTCATGGCCAAACCTCGCTTATCCAGTGAGGTTTGAACTCCTTCCAAATTTGTTCTTCCTTAGGTGATACTCCTCAGTCATGGGGTGCCAAAGAGAGTTTCCTTATCTTTTATACTTAATCTGTTACCATAGTTGGTAATTCTTTAAACTTCCTCTGTTAGCTGAGTATGCTGGTAAGCCTGTAGTCCCAGCTACTTGGGAGGCACAGGCAGGAGGATTGCAATTTGGAGACCAAGCTAGGCAATTTAGCAAGATGTCCATCTCAAAAAATAGAAACAAAAGATTTCCCCTGTTGAAAGTATTTATAGTTTCTATCCCCTGAGTTAATTCAAACTACTACTGTGATGGCAAACCCAGACGTGGTTGTGAAAAGAAATTACAAAAAACGCTATGGTAAGAAACCAATGCCTGGAGAAGGGGTCAATTCCACTTCCTTCTCTAAGCCTTTCTCCAGGAAGCCTAATTAACCATGGGATTGTAAGCCTAATTAACCTTTTGGATTGTAAATAACTGCCCTAGGAATCTGACTACTCCCTCTTGAAATGTAACAGATTTCTTCTTATCTGTTTTTGTGAGCATGCTTTATGTTAGAGACCCTGCTCAGGGCCTTCAGCTGCGTTGATTAGGATTTTAAAAAAAAAAAAGATGAAAAGCCCCAATGATAGGATGGTTCTAAAATGACTTGAAATAACCTATAAATATTGTGAGAAACTGTGGATCAGGGCTCAGAATTTGGAGTTTTTGTTTTCCTCTGGGCCCACCTGCATAAAATTAAAAATTTGGAATTCGCCTCCTCTCTGAGTACTACTTGCTCCTTCTGGATTAGTCTGTTTCCCGCAACACTACTGTAAGAGAATAGAAGATCTGAAAATAGAAGATTTGAGAACAGAAAATCCAAAAGCAACACTTTTTGGAAATTTGGTGTACCTCAAATCACTGGGAAAACACTAGACGGTAGTCCAGCCACTGAAAAAAAAAAGAACAGTGGATATATATCATACACTGTACCAGAATAAACTCCAGAAATCAAAAAGTTCAGAGAGATGGAAGAAGAAAGCAGGGGAAAGAAATATAAATGTAGAAGAGGGGATAAAAGGGAAAGGGGAGGGCTCTCGAGAGGCCCTACAAGCACCAGCAGCTAACATAGGAAAATCCCTTTACAACCTGAGTGTGAGGGGAGAACTCTGGCTGAAAATCCAAAAGCAATTTTTTTAAATAACCAATAAATTCAATACCCAAACCCAAATATCATACAAATACCATAATCAAAGTAAAAAAATAACTAATTATAAATTATAAAAACAAAAAGAAAGAAAAACAATTCTCAATTTATTTTAGAAACAAGGAGCTAATCTCTCTAATACATGGGGAGAACTCATATTAGAATGAAGAACAAACTACTCATTAGAAAAACAGGCAAAAGTCACAGGCAGAATACAAAAGGAAGGCAAATGCTACTTAAATAAAAAAGATGTTCAGCCTCATTTGTAGAAGATACCTACATTAAGATACTATATCTCATTTAACACATTAGACAAAAATATTTCCCTGGCAAATGATTCAAATGTTTGAAAACAGACTGTCTTGGCAAGGCCACAAAACAAACAAACAAAAAAGCCAGCAACACATGCCTGGAATCCCAGCCACTGGAGAGGATGAGATAGGAGGATCACAAGTTGGAGAACAACCTCAGCAATTTAGAAAGCCCTATCTCAAAATATAAAAAGAGGTAGGAGGTGTAGCTCAATGGTAGAGTGCCCCTGGATTTTATCCCCTGTACCCCGCCCCCCCCCAAAAAAAAAAACAGGAATAACAGGGATTCCATGTGTGTACACATGTGTATATGTGCTAATGACTGAAACCAGGGACATTTTACCACTGGGCTATACCTCCAGTTTTTTTTTTCTTTAATAAATACTCTTTTTTTTAATATTTATTTTTTAGTTTTTGGCGGACACAACATCTTTGTTTGTATGTGGTGCTGAGCATTGAACCCTGGCCGCACGCAAGCCAGGCGAGTGCGCTACCGCTTGAGCCACATCCCCAGCCCTATACCTCCAGTTTTTGAAACAGGGTCTAAGTTGCTTAGGGCCTTCTTAAGTTGCTGAGGCTAGCCTTGAACTTACCATTCTTCTGCCTCAGCCTCCTGACTCTCTGGGATTACAGGTATGCACCACTGCACCTGACTAAGGGACTCTTTTCTACAATGCTGATGGGAGTGGAAAATGATAATCTCTATGGGTCTTTTTTTTTTAATATTTTATTTTATTTTTTTAGCTGTAGTTGACCCAATACCTTTTATTTATTTTTCCTGAACCTGAGGATCAAACCCAGGGCCTCGCACGCACTAGGCGAGCGCTCTACCACAGAGTCACGACCCCAGCCCAAAATTTTGTTTTGACAAAATATATCAAATATGTATGTTTTTACCTTTTGGACTATGACTTTCAAAAAAAGAGAAAAAGAAATCATTTGCTAGCATTGTAAATTATCATTACATCAGTTTCTCTACTTGGATACACAGTAATTAAGGTAATTAAGCCTATACTCTCCTTCTTCTTTTATACCCCAGTACTGCAAATGGAAACCAAGAATGCTCTACCGCCGAGCCACACCCCAAGCCCTTTCTAGTTTTTTTTTTTTTTAAATTTTAAGACAGTCTCACTGAGTTGCCCAGGCTGGCCTTGAACCTGTGATCCTTCTGCCTCAGCCACCAGGCCTGGATCTGTATCCTGCCTTTTTGAAAGAATCTATATTTTATTCCATTGTCAAGGGAAACTTCTGTACAAAGGAATATCAGAAAAAAAATTGGTAAAGCAAATAAGTAAAAATACTGCAATTACTGCATCCCTGGATAGCAGGCATACATAGACATTCATTTTGCCAATCTTTCAACTATTCTGTAAATTTGAAATTTCTATAAATTTTTCATAATAAGCAGCTTTGGAAAAAAAACAAACAAATTAAAAATGAAAACCTTTTAAAAATATTTAAAAATTTGGAATAATATAATCTGGAAAAGAGAACAGTGACCATTAATAATGAGGCTGGTTAAGAGAGAAAATTAAATGAAGGCACTTGCCTTCAGAATTATCCATCCTCAATATTTTCAACTCTTGCTTAAAATATAGGCAATTTGGTTCTCTAGAAGCTCCCAATATCCTCCTTCTGATGTTTTAATTTGAATGCTCCCTTCCTTTGTCCTAAAATCCTATCTATAGTGGCTTTAATTATGTTCATAAATTCTTCAACATTCTTCCCTTCAAAAGATGGAGTCTAGCCTGGCCCTTGAGTGCAAGCTAGATTTAGGGATTCACTTTTTATTTTTTTTTGTATAATGAAGTCCACTTCCAGAGGCACTGTCTGAGCCGAGTCCTCGTGTTCTTCTGGGGTCAGCCTTTATTTTTTTTTAATTTTTTATTTGTTTTAATTAGTTATACATGACAGTAGAATGCACTTATGTATTTTGATATATCATACATAGATGGTATATAATTTCTCATTTTTCTGAGTATACATATTGTAGAATCACATTGGTCATATAGTCACATACATGTATAAAGTAATGTCATTCTACTATCTTTCTTATTCCCCACGACCCCTGTCTTCCCCTCCTTTCACTTCCCTCTATCTAATCTAAGGTAATGTTACTCTTTTTTTTTTTTTTGCATTACAATTCTTAATACACATATATACCACAATTTTTGTATCTCTGTTTGTATATAAAGTATGTTGAATTGGGTAATTCAAGTCTTAATACATGTACTTTGTATAATGATGTCCACCACATTCCACCATCCTTGATAATCCCCTGCCCCCTCCCTTTCCCTTCCACCCCTCTTCCCTATCTAAAATTCATCTATTTCTCCCATGCTTTCCCTCCCAATCCCACTATGAGTCAACCTCCTTATATCAGAGAAAACATCTGGTATTTATTTTGGGGGGATTGGCTGACTTCACTTAGCATTATCTTCTCCAATGCCACCCATTTACCTGCAAATGCCATGGTTTTGTTATTTTTTAATGCTGAGTAAAATTCCATTGTGTATATATGCCACAATTTTTTTTTTATCCATTCATCCACTGAAGGACATCTGGATTGGCTCCACAGTTTAGCTAGTGTGAATTGTGCTGCTATAAACATTGATGTGGCTGTGTCCCTGTAGTATGCTGTTTTTAAGTCCTTTGGGTATAGTCCGAGGAGAGGAATAGCTGGGTCAAGTGATGGTTCCATACCTAGTTCCATACTCACTTCTAATAAATAATGTCAAAAAGGATAATGTGTGATGTCCAAGACTAGGTCATAAAAGGCACTGTGGCCTCTTCATACAGATCTCTTTGTATCATACACTCGCTTTGGAAGAAGTTAGATGCCATAATTGAAGGACACCCAAGCAGCCTTGCAGAGGTCTCCTGATAGTGGCCAGCAAGAAACTATAGTCTCCAGTCCATAACTCTTTGAGCAAGATATTTTGGAAGCAGATCCTCCAACCCCAGTCAAACCTTCAGATGATGGTGTGGCTGACATTTTGACTTGGACCACATGTGAGGACATCCAGCTTAATTGGTCCTAGATTCTTAACTCTTGGAAACTATGATGTTACACATGCTTATTATGTTAAGATGATAAATTTTATAATTTGTTACACAGTAACAAATAATATGATATCCAAGGTATGTAATTCATCATTTTCCTCTCCTAAACCAGTCCTTTTCCTTATTTGCATTAAGCCTGTTATAGTTGTCTTTGACTTCGCCTCTTTACCCAGTCACCATTAATCACCCAGGCACATGGTCTCTGTATCCAAATGCCTTGCCTCCATGTCTGTCTTTTGCTGCCATATTGAAGAAAGTTCTTCTTATTTCTTTTCTGAGCATCTAAAATAGGCTCCTTACTGCTCCTTGGGTCTGGCCTTTTCCAGATCCTCAGAGCTCAGAGTTGCCAAATTAACATGTTTTTTGTTTGTTTGTTTCTTATAGGGAAAGAATATGAGGAACTCTGTTTAAAATATAAGATTTCATGAAGTCAAGGGATCACCTTCAGTAGGCATGGAGCTGTGCTGAAGAAAGAAAATTTATAAGAGGCCTACCTTCAGGAAACTAATATACGACTTAATACCCCACACTCCAGTACCAGGGATTGAACCCAGAGGAGCTCTACTGCTACATTCCCAGCCCTTTTTATTATTTTCTATTTTGAGACAGGTTCTTGCTAAAATGCAGATGTTGGCTTTGAACTTGTGATTCTCCTGCCTCAGCCTCTGGAACAGCTGGGATTACAGGCAGGGGCTACCATATCCAGCACTATCTTAACCATTTCTACTTGTACAGTTCATCAGTGTTAAATCCCTTCACTCTACTGTGAAACCTATCTCCAGGATGCTTTTCATCTTGCAAAACTAAAATTCTATTCCTGTTAAGCAATAACTCCTCCATTTCCCTCTATTATTTATTTTTTTATTACTTACTATTATTTCCCTCTTTCCCCACTTCTAGTCCCTGTAAACCACCATTCTACATTGTGTCTCGAGAGATCTGACTATGTAGTTCATATAAATGGAACTACACAGCATTTGTCCTTTTGAGGCCCATTATTTTTTTTAATATTTATTTTTTAGTTGTAGTTGGACACAATACCTTTATTTTATTTATTTATAGGTGTGTTGAGGATCAAACCCAGGGCCTCGCATGTGCTAGGTTAGTGCTCTACCATTGAGCCACAACCCCAGCCCTTGAGGCTGCTTATTACACTTAGTGTAATGTCCTCAAGTTTTACCCATGTTGTAGCATGTGTCAGAATTTCCTTCTTTTTTAAGGCTGAATAATATTCTACCACTTTCTGTTTATCGAATAGTTTTAAACAGGGAGCTTGAACTCATTTACAGATCCATGGAAATGACCTGGGTTACAGTGAGTGGTTGAATATAGGAGAGACCACAGGAGCTGGTGACTGAGGCATCAGTAACCATTAGGTGGCAGCTTCAGAACTGACAGCATTGTTAAAAGGCATTTGTCTGTCCTGAAAATATGTCTCATATTTCAATCCACCTACACATACACCTGCTCACTGTGCTTGTTTTCAAAACTTACCTTAGCAATCATATTTTAGTGCACTGTTTTTGCTATATGATCTGAGCATATCTAATATAGCCAAATATTTAATGAAAACACACTTAGAATACTTCAACAACAAAATTTAAACAGAATACAATGTAATAATTGAGAGCAAGATACTTAAGGTAACATAAAACATATTGCATTAATGAATAATATAATGTAATCTGGAGGTAATATTATATATCTTGAACTTGAAAAAAGTATAAAAAATAAGATGGCCTACCTAGTTAATGAATAAAAAGCATGTTCAAAGGTTAGTAAGGTCATTATGGTTAGTAGTCTTTCTTATACAAAGTACTGCTCAATATAAATGTATATAAGGACAAATACAACACTTTCCATCATCAGATTAAATTATATCCAGGAAATTATAAAGCAAGAAAATAGTGAATTTTAGAGGAATTTGAATAGAAGACTTCAAGTTAATAAAAATTAATGAAAATTTTAATTAAATGGCTTCACAAAGAAAATATTCTATGAATGTGTGGTCAACCAAGGTTTAACTGAATTTCAGATGGTCTCAACTTTACATATCCCAAAAGAAATATAATTAGCACTTTAGCATAAGCAGTTCAGCAGAGCCAACACCTCAAACTATCAGAAAAACCTCTGCCATCTTTTCCTTTCATCAGACTTCTTAAAAACTGACACAAAGTAAAGAACAGTCACATGGCAATTCATGATCCTGAAATAACACTTGCCATTATCTAATTGGAAAATTAACACAAAGTTTTAAAAGAATAGGACATCTTCCTCTGGGGTAGAGAATCTATTCCATCACTCATTTTCACCTATAACTAAAATGTTGGTCCAATGATGCTAAAATGACCTGGTAGACACACACCACCAAATGGCAAACCCCAAGACACATCCAGGCCATTAATCAGGTACTATGATGACTTTGTCTAGAAAATACAGATCTCACATGTTAACCTATCGCCAACTTCTCTAGAATTTCTGCACATCCCCAGCACAGTGACAATTAATGTTAGAGAACTGATTGCTGAGTAGTCATAAAAAAGCAAGTTACTATTTGGTTGGATAGTTTTGGGATGTATCCAGATTCATGTGACAACTATTTCTCAGAGGCATCTTGGGAAATTAGTAAACTTGGTAGCCAATGCATAGTGCTTTTCTCCTAAGCCAAGCCATAACAAGGGATGATGAACTTAAACTAACACTGCAGTAAACAGGAACACAGGCAGCATAAGGGGAGCTTTCTCCACCAAAGGTGGTCTATAAAACTGTGAACAAACCCATTCTGGTTATTTGAGTACTTCTATTCTAAAACGGAGATACAAAATGGTTAAAGGAAAGAATCCTCAAAAGATCCAATTTCTTCAACATTGTAATGTGGAATTCTCTCAGCACATCATTTGAGGTCAAGCATGGCCTCAGTGACCACAATATCTGGTAGAATAGGGAAAAATACTCTCTAACAAGTTTAATTGTTGGGCCTGGAAGGCATGGAGTTTTAGCTGGCCAAGAAAAGAACATAAACCTGGACATTCTAGAATTACTCATTACATTTATGACAATCCTCTTTAATTAGTAACCATAACCTAAAATGATTGCTCCATGTCCTTTGGGGTGAAAGCCTGTCTTCCATCCAGAGACTTTTCTTTCCCATTCCACCAGCACAACACACACACACACACACACACACACACACACACACATACACCTGTTTGGCCCTCTCAGGTCCCATCTTTGTTCACAGAAAAGCTTTCTGTACACATGGAATTATGCATGGTATCCTAAGGCACTGGCTGGGGAACACATTATGGCTCTCAAAATGAAAAAAAAAACAAAACTTAAGTTTTTAAAATCCCAAATATTGGCAGTGGTTTTATGGAGAAGACCAAGGTCAGCCCTAGAAATAGTAGGAAGACATTCCAAAAATAATAAACTGATTTATTAAAGCACCTATAAATCTAGCTAAAGAATAAGAAATCAGTCAAAACGGAGCCTGTTTTTATGTATATTCTGGCTGAGAGCACCACCCAGCAGACACTGGATCTTGGTCTCAGCTCTATCTGAAAGCCAGATCATCTTAGACAAAATACATAAACAACTTGAGCTTCCACATTTTCCTCAGTTAAAAATGGGGGCTTATATGGGCTGCATCTTTTCATAGTTCTCTGAGGAGAAAATGAAATGCTGTATGTGAAAGCATTCTGTTAGGTATTAACACATCCAAGAGAGGGAAGCCAGTCTATTGGCATGTCACTGAATATAGCTATGGTATAGAATTTCCAGACCCTTTAAGATAAAATGACTTATTTGTGGGGAGCCATTCTCACGCGATTGGGCACCTCCCTGATTGGGTGTGAGGCGTTCTGGCCAAACTGTGTCGTGTGGGGGTGTGACTGATCATTAACCCTGAGACCAATCACTGACCCTGACCTTGGAATGCTGCCCCCATCGACCTTCATTGGATGGAATTTTCCCCTGAATTTCTTGTTCCCCAATAAAAGGCTACTCCCTGGCGTGCTCTCTCTCTCTCCTGCTAGTCCCGAGTAAGCCTTGCTAGAGGGAGAGCCATCTCGGACCTGGTCATAGAAAAAGGTAATTGAGTCTGTGTGTTTATTTCGATGTCACTAGTTAACTTCTATGCTACGAACCTCTTGTATGAAACCAGCGTGCTGGTCGCGCAGTGGACTTATT
This sequence comes from Marmota monax, assembly GCF_021218885.2. Taxonomy (NCBI): domain Eukaryota; kingdom Metazoa; phylum Chordata; class Mammalia; order Rodentia; family Sciuridae; genus Marmota; species Marmota monax. The sequence goes on along the minus strand of NW_026693777.1, from coordinate 21,914,158 downwards.
GCCACCCCAAATATTTTTGCCTCCTAATTTTACTTCCTAAATTTCTGTTGAACAGAAGTCCATTATCACCGGTCCAGATAGCTAGGCTGCTAAGTAGCCTGTCAACTTCGTATGTATAAATAAAATGCACAGCCCCTGATGCTACGTTCTCCATCCTGCAGACTCGGAGGACTTTGCTAACTCATCCCCTTTCTTCTCCCACCTGTGCATCACAGTCCCTAAGCATTCCATTCAAACACTTTACATTTGTATGCCCCACAAAAGTCATAAATTCACACTCACAAAGCAAAAGCTAGAAGGGGGAATAAAACTAGAAGAAATTTCAAGGAAAAGATTTAAAAATACATTTCTTAAGGACTGAGCATCCTTGATGTATTTATCTGTTTGGCAACCAGGAGTTTTAAATGTATCTTTTCCAAAGCAAAATGGTAAGGCCATCAATCAATTTAATATTAATTAGAATAAAGAAAAATTACTCTAAAACAACCATAGAACTGATCATCAATACTTGATTTACATACAACTGTTTAAAATGTATACAGCATCTGGGTACCATAGTACGCACCTGAAATCCCAGTGACTTGGGAGGCTGAGGCAGAAGGGTGGCAAGTTCAAGACCAGCCTCAGCAACTTAGTGAGGGCCTAAGCAACTTAGTGGGATCCTGTCTCAAAATAAAAAATAAAAAGGGCTGGGGATGTACCTCTGTGGTAAAGCACCTCTGGGTTCAATCCCCAGCAACCCCACCCCCCCCAAAAAAAAAAGAAAAAAGAAAAACACAAACATCAACAAAAAAATGTTCACATGTATCTTCCAAAATGAGAACTCCTTCAGTCATAATTCATACAGTGAGACACCTAAAAAGGCCAAATATAACTGCATGTAAACAATACTAAGTCTGAATTTTTTCAAATGTCATTATGTCTAAAACAACATACTTGATTGAATTATGAAGCCAAATATTCAAGTAAACAGTTCTCAAGGGCTCTAGACATAATAATAAAAAAATTTACCAGTAAATGATTCAAGTTTAGTCTTCGATATTTTATATATTTTCATACATATGTTCCATAAAATTACTCAAAACAAATAAAATTAACATAAGATGTATTTTGAATTATTACCTGGTTAGATACACATTTATAGAAAATTGCAGTGTCTTGTTCCTCAAAAGGGACACTTCAATATCTTTTAAAGGCTAATTATATTTTTATAAGTTGAATTTACTGTTTTGCCTTATCTGTATTATAGATATATTTTTAAAATGTAAAAGATAGATTCATTCCAGACCCTCAAAATCATGATGAAATGTGTTGTTTTTAATTGATTTCAAAGATTTATATGCCTTGAGCAAGACTTAAATGTTATAAGATATTACTTTCAAAATAAGAATTTTTCAGATTCATCTAAAGAAATGAATGCAAAACAGGAATCCTAAAGCCTATGTCTGCACACCTAATGATGAAGAAATCTACATTTTCCCCCTTCTAGAATGTATGTAGAAACAGAGATTTTCTCCAGAGGGGGGAAAAGCCCAAGAAATATATCATTTTTTTTCATGGTCACAACACATCCACTAATAACCAAATCCAAGTACACACCTTCTCTTTCACATGTTCACTTTTAAAATAACAAACATCTTTCTCACACACACAAAAAGGAAAATAGCGATTGTGAGTTTAGAAACTTTACAGCAGACATAAAAATTTCTAATGGAATGCCCATGGAAATACTAGAACTATAACAAAGAAAGGCAAAATCTTTTCTCCAAAGTGAGGCATACCACACCAAAACAAAAACCTGCTCTTCAGAAGAAGATAAAACTAAGTCAACCTTACTTTCCTAAACAAAACTCCACTCAAAGTCAAAGCTCTTTAAAAGTAATATTCACTTGACCTGATTTTGTACTTCAATATGACACCGTGGATAATGCAAAGTGTGAGGAGGCAACAGTTGGATTCCTCTTCAGCAAATAAGAGACCAGATTTAATGTAGTTCCGTCTGCCCAGTAAATAAGTAAACCTATTTCTGATATAGCTGAGAAACGTCGGTTAACACATTTTTAAAGCACTGGTCGTCTGCCTGAGACATGCACTCTCCCAGTTCATAAAACTCAAGCGGGAAGCGTCATGCTGAAGTCCACTGTATTCATTTCACCCACAGTCGGGAAATCATAGAGTACAAAAAAAAAAAAAAAAAAAAAAAAAAGAAAAACACAAAACAGGATTCTTTTTTCTTTTAAAAGACATTTATTTTATAACACCCAACCGGAAAATCATAAGCACAAGCAGAATAAGTTAACTTGCTGGTGTCTAAAGTGAAGATATGTAATCAAAGCACAAAACTGTTACCAGTAGTGGCGGCACGCGCCCGTAATCACCGCGGCTCCAGAGGCTGAGGCAGGAGGATTGCAAATTCAAAGCCAGCCTCCGGAATTTGGCAAGACTCTGTCTCAAAATTAAAAAATGTAAAAAGCTGGGCTTTAAAGTTCAGTGGTAGATTACCCTTGCTCTGGATCCCTGGCCCCGGGGTGGTGGTGGGGGGGGGGGGAGTTGGATTTGTCTTACTTTCATTGGTCACACAATATTACTGGTTTCTCACCGCAGAATTTCAAAATCATGACAATGAAATCACACCTTGACGAAGGGGGCACCTACCTTACAGGTAAACACGCCGGCCTTGCATTCTCTAAAATATCCACACGTGCTCTCCTAGGAGAAGTTCCACTCCCGGAGCTGGCTCCCGGCCACCTGCTGTAGAAAGTGAGCGCAACTCGCAACCCAGCCCCCGTCGCCAGCCTTTACCCGCAGCCCCGGATGCCAGGAATGTCAGTCGCCACACACGAGGGTCCCTCTCGCCCCAGCTCTGGCCGCCGCCTCTCCACCCTGCAAGTGTCCAGAGGTGGTCCTTGCAGCCTCGGCGTTTCCCACGGCCTCTCGGCAGGGGCGTAGGGAGTGTCAAAAGGGCCAGCAGCTGGAGAGGTCGCCCACGACTTAACGAGAAGCCTCTTCTTCCTTTTAAACACCGAGAAGAGGGTGTGGGGGTTAGTTTGTGAGCTCACGTGACCACGAGCGGGAGACCGTAGGAGGACCGGGAGCTCTGCCTGGAGATCCACAAAGGGGGCGGCCCCGGAGAAGGGGCTCTGGCCCTGGCGCCGCCTTACAGCTACCCGCAAGGGTTGTGAAGCGCAGACCGGGTTCCCCTGCCTGTGCCTAGACTCTCAAATGCAGGAGGGCCGACGTGAAGACTGGGCATGAGCATTTCTAATCAGGTCCCGCCTGCTATGGGACTGATGCTACGGGTCGCGGGCCTCACGTTATGGATCCTGTCTCGGAACCAGAACCCACGTGGGTATCATTAAATTCCTGGCTCTGTAAGAATCCAGTATTAAACTTGGGTGGGGGAACCCCAGGGTTGTAGCTCAGTGGTAAATCGCTTGCGTGGGGCGACTGAGGCCCTCGGTTGGATCCCCGGCACAGCAATAAGTAAATAAGTAAATAAATACCTAGGAGTGAAACTGGAGGGGCTGTGGATTTACTAGAGCCCCAGCAGCAAGCTGAGAGGCAAAGCCATGGACTACTGCTGCAGACATGAACTCTCACATCCCAGAGGCTGGCTAGGAGGGCCTTCGGGGCTAGATCTAAGATCCCAGGTGTCTTCTCTAACTCACCGACGGGAAAATCTGTGCCTCCGCGGCGGCTGCGCTCCTCTTCATTGACTTAGCCTCGGCTCACCTCTCTCTCTTGGCGAGGGTCTCGTGCGCCCCCTGCTGGCATCTCCGATTCGCTCACCCGACTGGCTGTGACTCCCTAGGTGAAGACTAGGACCTCACTATTTCTAGATGTTAAGAAACAGCAGGCTTCAAGTCAGCTTTTGATGGCTGGATGTCCCACAATCCACTGAGAGCCCCCACCCCCACCCCGTGTCACACCTGTGCCTAATTGATAGTTAAACCATCCACACACGGCATAAGAGACTTGGTACTGGGGACCAAACCCTTGCTAGGCAACCACTCTACCACTGAGCTACATCCCTAACCCTTTTTATTTGTTGAAATGGGGGTCTTGCTAAATCGCAGAGGCTGACAACTTCTGACTCAGCCTCCCAAGTAACTGGTATTACAGGCCAGGGCCACTACACTTGGGCTGGGACTTGGGTTTGGGGATGGGGGTTGTTTGTTTTTAATTTTTAATTTTTTTTTGTAGTCGTAGATGGACAGCATGCTTTTGTTTCATTTTTATGTGATGCTAAGGATCAAACCCAGTGCCTCACGGATGCTAGGAAAGCTCTCTGTTGCTGAGCTCCAGCTCCAGCCCTGGACATGGTTCTTGATGTGATCTGTATCTCTAATGGAGGAACACCAAGGGGCCATTTGGAAGGAACCTTTTACAGGGCCAGCCTCAACTGGGATTTAGCCAAACATAGCTTTGAAGGACCCTCCTGTGCTCTGTGTTTATAAGAATGAGGTCCACAGGTAGTAAAGAAGGCTCCAAATATGGAGGAGTTTATCAAGTCTCTACTGTACCCCACCCCCATCCAATTTTCATTAAAGCCAAGAGTTCTGGTTTCTTTCAGATTGTAAGACAGTTCCCTAATCCTGAGGCACTGAAGTTAGTTTGTACAGTAGAGTGGATAGCTGGTGCACTTCACCTGGTGAAAATTTGTAAAGGCCAAGATGTTCTATTTTTGCCAGTCTCAGCTTCCCCAACCCCATCTGGGGTGTCTCTCTAGATAGTCCCATACCCATGTGCTCCTTCCTCTTTTCTACCTTAAAGAAAATTTTCAAATGATAGCCAGTTCCATTAGGTGGTACTTGCTTTTAACATAATACCTCTGGAATGGAAACTATAATGAAGGAATTTCAGTCATGAGCCAATAGGCAAGGAAAAACGGTGTGAGGGTAAGGAAAACTGCCATCTATCAGCTACCTACATCATGGCACACTGTATGCTGAGCACTTGCACAGAATTTCACTTAATCCTCATACCAGGTTTGTAAATAGATAATATTGACCCCACTTTTCAGATGAGACACTGAGAATCACAGAGCTTATATCAGCTACCTGAAGCTACATGAAAAGAAAAGAACCCAGTAGCAAGAGTGGCTTCATAGACAGGTTTAGATACAACAAACATATAAAGTAAAAATTTTACTATTAATTATTCCCATTTTATGGTTGAAAAAAATGGATGTTCAGGAAGGCTGTGAGTTATTTAAGATTACATGGCTTGTCACTGGCTGACAAGGACTTGAACCCAGGACAGGGCATGAGGCCCTATTTACCTCCTTACCATACCTGCATTTGATCACAAATAAAGATGGCTGGCACATCTCCTCTGTGCAGAACCTTAACCCTCCTGCATACAAACCCTGCCTCAACACCTTCTGCCACCTGTGAGATAAGCTCCTGCTCTATCTGGGAAGTACAGCTGTGCTGAAGTGCCACAGCAGGCAGACTTGCCAGGTTGGTTCATTTTCAGTTCCCTTAATCTTCACAGATTCCCAGGGACTATCCCTGTTTTATGGATAGGGAAACTGAACCTGACATTTTTTTTCTGTGAGTTCACCCACATGCATATGCTAAAATGAAAAATTACAACTCAAGCTTGCCTACTGCTCTGCTAATCCCATGCTTTTCCACTGTTACCACGTGATGTTTTCCTTCTTTGGTACATACATGAAGACCTGTCTGTCCCATAGAGCCCAGGTATTGTTGAATGAAATTTTGCTAAATTGTGGTCTAGGCCTGACCACCTGTGAGCATATTTACATAACTTATTCTCTACTGACCTGTGTTTGAATACAATCCTCAGTAATATGATCAAGGACAAAAGCAGCAAGGTAGATATGACCTAATATCTGGGTGTCCAGGACACAGGACAGGTTTCTTTGACCCGCAGTTTAAATGAACCACCTCAGCAATCAATATCTGCAGCCAACTCTCCCATAAGTCACCCTCATTTATCTTAGTCTTGTTCTTTGACATTTGTAAACAAACAGGTTAAATGACTTGTCCTGTGGACTGTTCCTCAAAGGGACTTGGATTTCACACAAACCTCTTGCATACTTTGGGTTTCTAATGTTCTATCCACTTGAAATCAAACAACATGAAGAATAAATACTCCTGTCCTCACCCCAGCTCTGATTAAAGCAATTCTCTCTTATGAACTAGAAGAGAAATTAGACCCTGGAGGCGTGAACGTGAACACCCAGTCAAGAAAGAAAATGTTAAAGAACTGCTAGAAATGGTGGCAAATTGTAAGATGCAATTTCACAAATGACTCAAATGCAATTCTGAAATGCAGCTTCCTTACCTTTTCTGACTCAGAATAAAATAATATTAATATCAGGTCAGACAGTGTAAATTTCTCAAAAATGAGGTCAAAAAGGAAAAGATATATAGGTAGACATGGTATAAGAGAACAGAGTCTGACTGTCTGATTTCACAGTTTAGTGTTTTTAAAAGTTGACTAAATTTTTTTCTGCTGCTTCTTGTAAATGTGTTTAACATTTTCAAGTTGTTCATTCATATTATAGAAAGTTACTAGGAATGCCTCTTATGTCCTTTAGACCCACATCAACTAACTCCCTAGTGGTGCACTTTGCATAAATGGCTTTTATAAAAATCCAGACCTGGAAAGGTTGGTTAAAGGATACAAAATTATAGTTAAGAGGAGGAATATAAGTTCTAGAGTTCCATATCACAGCCGAGTCACCACGGTTAGCAGTAATTTTATATGTCAAAATAACTAGAGAATTTTGAATGTGCTCGATGCAAAGAAATGATAAATGTTTGAGATGATTACCCTGATTTGATCACCATATATGAAATATCACAAAGTACAATTATGTATCAGTTTTTTAAAAGGAAAGATGACATTTACTACCTCAAAGGAAAATGCAGACCCAATCTTTTATGCCCAGAGAGAAGGCATTTCTTTCACATGTTATTTCTTATTTGGATGAGCCCAACCAAAGAAATAAATTATTTTCTTCTCTATCATCTAATTCCCTCCTTTGTTGGTAACCCCAATCATAAAATAAACTTCTCTCTCTAAACAATTCCTCAGCTATTGGAAAACACAGCTTTATATAGGAACACAGGCCATCTGATTGGTAGATAGATCTACACCTGTCTCCTCATAGGAGCTTCCCAAATCACTACCCCCTGGAGTCCTAATGTCTACTGCCAGGGCTAGCCTCTTAGGCTTGTCAGCCAGACCCCATCCCAACCCTGCCTACCTCGGTCCTCCCACACCATCTCAGTCTAAACTACCATTCAAGGGAGAAAATTCTTGACAGCTGCTTTAGTTCTTTTTGCTTTACATTTTTTCTGACAATTGATATAACATGTATTCTTTCATAAAATGCTTTTCTTTGAGAATAGCTTCTTGCCACACATTTATCTCCTTGTGGAAAAGTCCCTTTAATGCTGAAAAATTATAAAGCTTTAAGTGTCTACCTGAGATACTTATAAGTGTGTTTGCTCTCAAAGGGGAAAAGGAACAGGGAGACACAACTACCATTCATTCAGCCATTACTTGCAAAAACCTCTACCTGCTCTATTTCACTTAATCCTTGTCTAATTTGGCTTTCCATGACTGTAACAAAATACCTGAGATAGTCAACTTAAAAGGGGAGAAGTTTATTTGGGCTCACAGTTTTGGAGATTTCAGTCCATGGTTGGTTGGTCCTATTGCTTTTGGTAGCCCATCATCAACAAAATGCATGGCATAGGAACCTGCTCACATTAGAGGAGCTGGGAAGCAAAAGAGACAAGACACCTGTAATCTCAGCAACTCAGGAGACTGAGGCAGGAAGATTGCAAGTTCAAGGCCCGCTTGGGCAAACTTAGTGAAACCCTCAGCAACTTAGTGAGACCCTGTCTCAAAATAAAAATGGCTAGGGATGTAGCTCAATGATAGAGCACCCCTGAATTAAATCTCTAGTACCTCCCCCCACACACACATTAATAAAAAGAGAACAAGAGGAGGGTTTGTGATCCCAAGATCTCCTTTCAGGCCTGCTCCCAATGACCTAATTTCCTCCTACCAGATTCCAACTTCTAAAGATTCCACCATCTTCAGTAATACCATGAGCTGGTGACCAAGTCCTCAAAACATAGGCCTTTGGGGGACATTCAAGATCCAAACTATAGTAACCCTCAAAACCATCTGCCAAGGTAGGTACTGTTTATGCTCTCAATTTACAGAGAAGACTAATATTCAGAGAAGTACCTTGCCCAACATCACACAGGTAGTAAGTAACAGAGTCCAAATCGGATCTGTTTCACTACAAAGCTCATTTTCTCTGTATTGCTGTTATCCCTAAGGCTTTATTCTCTAGTTATGGGGAGAGGACAAAATATACAAGAAAGACCTCCTTGCCTATTAACAAATGATAAGTGAGAAATGAGTGAGAATTATATGGACTTTTCGGAAGTTCCTTCTGCAGTTTTAGGTTCCTCTTAGAACTTCTTAGTAACTCCCAGAGCTCCTTACCTGAGCTGACTGGATTTCAGACCTAGAGACTGCCTAGCTCCCCTAGGTTCTCTTCTGAATTCTATAGGTTTTTCAGGCCCAGTCTTGCATCCTTCCTTTGGAGTCCCTCATTCTTCCACTCTCATGCTCTGGAAGCTTCATTCAGACAACCTGAAGACTAGAAACGACCTGCCTTTGCTCTGTCCACCCCAACATGGTTGGGAGGAGAGAGAGCATGGGGCTTCTACAGAGGACAGAGAACACAGGCCTCTGTGCAGACAGGTCAGAATGGAAGCCAGAGACGGGGATCAGTTTTTAGCTCAATCACTTCCCAGCTGTGTGTGCTTGAACACTCTCCTGACCTCTTTGATGTTTCTCTGTAAAATGGGAATAGTACAAGAATCTGTCATAAAAATGTTGTGAGAATTAAAAGAAATGATGAATTGTAATGTGCCTATCACCTTGTAAAGGCTCAATAAATGGTTGCTTGAAAACAACCCAGAGATCTTTGAAACAAAGGGCTTCCCAGATGTAAGGAAGCCTTGACCTAAGAAGGGAAAGCAGCAGGCTTCTGAGGGAAGAGGAGGTACCCAGGGAATCATGCCCTTTGTTGAGTTCTCTGCATCCACTTTCTCAAGCAGGCCCAATCATGAAGTGAGTCAGTCTGACATACTGACATCAGACTCATCTATAAAAGCAATTTAGGGTTGGAGATGTAGCTCAGTGGTAGGATGCTTGTCTAGCATTCATGAAGCCCTGGGTTCAATTCGCCACGTACGGGGGGGGGGGGGGGGGGCGGATAGAGCCGCTTTTCCCCATATCCCTGGGTCACAAGTGTCACCTGGGTCACTTATTTAGAATACAGATTCTCCCTAGAAGGTTCTAAATCAGGCTCCTCTGGGGCAGGTGTTGGGGATACGCATTTTGCACAAGCACCTTAGTGAAGGAAATGTCTAAGGTGCTCATGTGTCTACTGTGTAGTGGAATCTACATCATGGGCAAAGTTATCACCCCAATTTTAAAGGAAAGTCTATTAAGACCCACTCACTCTGGCCCAAGAGAGCTGACTATCCAAGGAATCTGAAACTTGGTTGTTACACCAGTGGCAGCTTGAAATCCACCACAGCAGTAGTTACATCAAGATTTCTTCTGGCCACAAGGTAGCTCACAGGTGCTCCTGTCTGATTCCTTCAGAACACTACAGAGTGTTGATCGTCATGAACGCTTCCTAGCAGTTCTCTGGTTTTCAGAACCTGGCTTAATCTGAATATTATCTTTCTCTCTATGGAAATCCATAAATACTATATACAATCAGCAAATAAGCATTTTGTTTGTTTTTTTGCAAGCTGGTTTACTGGCACAACATTTATCTCCTGTCAGCAATAGAACTGGAGTTCACCTGTGTTCTCCTGAGTGCAGGAGCATTCTCTTGCATTTAACCCCTGGAGCTTCCCTACCCTCTCCAGTCCTGCACAGATCTATTAAGGGCTCAAATTCTACAAAAGATCATCTTCCATAGAGTTGGCACACTTTCTAGTTATAGAATCCAAATGTTAGCTTTCCACAGCACGTTCATGCCTCCCTCTAGTGGATGGGAAAGAGTACAACTAGCCAGATTCCTGTTTGTTTTTAAATCATCATGTGATAATGTGTGACGTGTTAACACAATATTTAGTGGCTTATTCAACTAATTTCCAAGAGCAGCACAAAAGGAAGGCAAGGAAAATAGTCAGGAAGGGCTCACATTCAGGTGAATTTCCACACAGGCTCTTTTCAGGCCAGCCTCTCATACTTGTGATACCCCAGGCAAGCTTACAAATGGAGGCTCACAAGTGTCTTAATTTTGAAACATGAAAAATCAAGCTAATAAAATGTATTTTATATTTTCAATGTACCTTTGAAATGACAAAACTGAGAATTTTGTGTAGGGCTAGGAGTGTAGCTCAGTTGTAGGGCCCTTGGCTATCCTGCAAGGTGGCCTGAGTTCAATTCCCAGTCCTGGGGTTTGGCAGGGGAGGGGGGTGTAGTATAAAAAGCTATGCTTTGCTAGGACTGAAAGTTAGCAAAATATCAAAGAACTAGGTTCTATTACTATTATGTATGTCTGGGTTTTGATGATGAAGCAGCAAGATTTGAATCAGTAATAACATGAACACATATTTAAATCATAATTACTCCACAGAATTTATATCTCTTGCCTTTATTTAAAAAACCCATTAATTATTTTGTTATAATTGAGTTTTTATGTAACTTATGTTCCATTATCTAAAGGATAAAAAGTAAAATGTGATTGTTTTTCAAATTGTAATTTCAAAATGAACAAAATTTGAATGTATATTTATCCAAAAAGAAAAAGTTTTAAAATAAAAAAGTTAAAATAATGTTAAATGTTTTCAAAAGAGCTATTTTTCTTCTTAAATATTAAAAACTGCTTATGAGCTAGGCTGGGAATGTAATACAGACTGGTATGGGCAAGATCCTAGGTTCCATCCCCAACACCACCAAAAATGTAAATAAAAAACTGCTTATGGAAATTAATAGGTAGCAGGGTATAGTGGTGCATGCCTGGACTCCCAGCTTAGGTTCACAAGTTCAAGGCCAGCCTCAGCAACTTGGCAAGACCCTGTCCCCCTGCTCCCGCCCAAACACCCAGCAAAAAAAAAAAAAAAATAGGACTGGGATATAGCTCAGTAGTAAAGCACCCCTTGGATTCAATCTTCAATACCAAAAAAAGAAAGAAAGAAAAGAGAATTATTAACAGGTAAAATGCAAGTCATATTTAATAAAATCAATATTTTTAATAAAACTAAATTTTTAAAATTTGTACTATTATATGAAATATTTTATAAAAATGAAAGCAGTCAGAATTATAGCATTTAATGCACATTTGATTGATGCAATAAAGAAATATGCAGGGGCTGGGGTTGTGGCTCAGTGGCAGAGTGCTTGCCTCGCACATGTGAGGCACTAGTTTCGATCCTCAGTACCACATAAAAATAAATAAACAAAATATTTAAAAAAGAAACATGCATGTTATGTTTAGACCTAGACATAGTCTAGTTCATCTTAAGAGTCAAGATGAACTATTTAATTTTGTAGAATATTCCTCAGCTGTTGCAGATACAGTGCTAATTCCTGGGTAGCTCTGGAAGCATGAATTAGAACCTAAATGGAGGTAAGAAAATGGGACTAGAGGAAAATGATACTTCATTAAGTAAGAAGCAATTACAGTTTAGTTCTTAGGAAGAATTAGGCAAGTTAATTCTATCCCTGTCTTTTAACTAAGTGCTTCTGCTGCTCACCTTGGTCCTGCCCTTCAAAATTCTGTCCATCTCTGATATCAACAGAAACACAAACTTTCACAGCTTTTGGCTGCTAACTGGATGTTGTTTCAAGGACATGGGGCCTAGAGAAAGACAAAGGGTCCTTATATATACCTAGTTTGTTGAGAAAGATTTTATTAGGAATGGAGATTGGATTTTGTCAATTTTTTTTTTAAATTTGGTATAGGAGATTAAACCCAGGGGTGCTTAACCACTCAGCCACATCCCCAGCCCTTTAAAAAAAATTATTTTTTAGTTGGACACAATACCTTTATTTCACTTAATTATTTTTTTTTCATGTGGTGCTGAGGATGGAACCCAGGGTCTCACACGTTCGAGGTGAGTGCTATACCGCTGAGCCACCATCTCAGTGCCCCCAGATTTTTTTTATTTTTTATTTTGAAACAGGGTCTCACTGAGTTGCTTAGGGCCTCGTTAAATTGCTAAACTGGCTTTGAACTTGTGATCCTCCTGACTTAGCTTCTGGAGCTGCTGGAATAACAGAAGAGCTTCCCACTGTGCCCAGCTAAATCCCACTTTTTTTTTTAAATACATGACAGCAGAATGCATTTCAATTCATAGTACACATATAGAGCACAATTTTTCATGTCTCTGGTTGTACACAAAGTAAGAGCCACACCATCCGTGTCTTCATAGTGTACTTAGGGTAATAATGTCCATCTTATTCCACAATCTCTCCTACCCCCATGCCCCCTCCCATCTCCTCCCTCCCCTTTGCTCTATCTAAAGTTCTTCTATTCCTCCCATGCTCCCCACCCTACCCCCCATTATGGATTAGCATCCACATATCAGAGAAAACATTCGGCATTTGGTTTTTTAGGATTGGCTTACTTCACTTACCATGATATTCTCCAACTCCATCCATTTACCTGCAAATGCCATGATTTTATTCTCTTTTAATGCTGAGTAATATTCCATTGTGTATATATACCACATTTTCGTTATCCATTCATCTATTGAAGGGCATCTAGGTTGATTCTACAATTTAGCTATTGTTAATTGTGCTGCTGCTATAAACACTGATGTGGCTGCAGCCACATGTTGTTTTTAAGTCCTTTGGGTATAAACTGAGGAGAGGGATAGCTGGGTCAAAGTTTTCCAAGGAGTCTCCATACTGCTTTTCAGATTGGTTGGACCAATTTGCAGTCCCACCAGCAATGTATGAGTGTGTGTTTTCCCCACATCCTCGCCAACACTTATTATTGTTTGTATTCTTAATATCTGCTGTTCTGACTGGAGCGAGATGAAATCTTAGAGTAGTTTTGATTTGCATTTCTCTAATTACTAGAGATGTTGAACATTTTTTCATATATTTGTTGATTTGATTGTATATCATCTTCTGAGAAGTGTCTGTTCAGTTCCTTTACCCATTTATTGATTGTTATTCAGTTTTTTGGCATTAAGTTTTTTGAGTTATTTATATGCCCCACAGATTAGTGCTCTATATGATGTGTGTGTGGTAAAAGTTTGCTCCCTTTCTGTAGTCTCTCTATCTATCTCACTGATTGTTTCTTTTGCAGAAAAGAAGCTTTTCAGTGTGAATTCATCCCATTTATTGATTCTTGATTTTATTTCTTGCACTATAGGAGTCTTGTTAAAGTTGGGGCCTAATCCGACATGATGAAGGTTTGGGCTACTTTTTCTTCTATTAGGCCCAGGGTCTCTTGTCTAATTTCTAGGTCCCTGATCCACTTTGGGTTGAGTTTTGTGCATGGTGAGAGACAGGGGTTTAATTTCATTTTGCTACATTTGGATTTCCAGTTTTCCCAGCATCATTTGTTGAAGAGACTATCTTTTTGCCAATGTATGTTTTAAACCCCCCCTTGTCTAATATATTAGAGATAACTGTATTTGTGTGGGTTTGTCTCTGTGTCTCTATTCTGTACTATTGGTCTACATGTCTGTTTTGGTGCCAATACCATACTGTTTTTGTTACTTTGGCTCTGTAATATAATTTAACATCTGATATTGTGATGCCTCCTGCTTCACTTTTCTTGCTAAGGATTGCTTTGGCTATTCTGGGTTTCTTATTTTTCCAGATGAATTTCATGATTGCTTTTTCTATTTCTATGAGGAATGTCATTGGGATTTTGATTGGAATTGCATTAAATCTGTATAGTGCTTTTGGTAGTATTGTCATTTTGACAATATTCTGCCTGTCTAAGAACAAGGGAGATCTTTCCATCTTCTAAGATTTTCTTTAATTTCTTTAGTTTTCATTGTAGAGGTCTTTCATTTTGAAGGCATCAACAAATTTCTAAAGTCATATGATTTGCCAAAACTGAATTAGGATGATATACATAATTTAAACAGATCAATTTCAAGCAATGAAATAGAAGATGCCATCAGAAGCCTACCAATCAAGAAAAGCTCAGGACTAGATGGATACACAGCTGAGTTCTACAAGACCTTCAAAGAAGAATATCAACATTCCTCAAATTATTCCAAGAAATAGAAAAAGAGGGAACACTTCCAAACTCATTCTGTGAGGCCAATATCACCCTGATTCCAAAACCAGACAAAGACACATCAAAGAAAGAAAACTTCAGACCTATATCTCTAATGAACATAGATGCAAAAATTCTCAATAAAATTCTGGCAAATAGAATACAAAAATATATTAAAAAGGTAGTGCACCACAATCAAGTGGGGTTCATCTCAGGGATGAACATTGGTTCGACATATGGAAACCAACAAAGGTAATTCATCACATCAATAGACTTAAAGATAAGAATCATATGATCATCTCAATAGATGCAGAAAAAACATTCAACAAAATACAGCATTGCTTCATATTCAAAACAATAGAAAAACTAGGGATAACAGGAACATATCTAACATTGTAAAAACTATCTATGCTAAACCCAAGGCCACCATCATTCTAAATGGAGAAAAATTGAAAGCATTCCCTGTAAAAACAGGAACAAGACAGGGATACCCTCTTTCACCACTTCTATTTAACATAGTCCTTGAAACTCTAGCCACAGCAATTAGACGAAAGAAATTAAAGGGATACAGATAGGAAAAGAAGAACTCAAAGTATCACTATTTGCCAACGACATGATTCTATATCTAGAGGATCCAAAAAATTCCACCAGAAAACTTTTAGAATAAATTAATTCAGCAAAGTAGCTGGATATAAAATCAACACCCATAAGTAAAAGGCATTTCTGTACATCAGTGACAAATCCTCTGAAAGGGAAACTAGGAAAACTACCCCATTTACAAAAGCCTCAAAAACAATAAAATACTTGGGAATCAACCCACTTTAAAAAAAAAATTTTGTTTTAGTTTAAGATGGACACAATACCTTTATTTATTTATTTTTATGCGGTGCTGAGGATCAAACCCAGTGCCTCACACATGCTAGATGGATGCTCTACCACTGAGCCATAACCCCAACACTAAATCCTACTTTTTATCCATAAAAAGTTCACCTGCAGCAGTAGCTTAACCCCATGCACTCCTGGTTCTCCAACCAGATGCACTCACTATAAACACATTTAGGGACACAAACCCAGAGAGTCTGGCTTGGAGGCCAGGCTCTTTAACAGTTACTCTGCATGACCTCTTCCATCACAATCACACCCATTCCTCGATATCAGTTGTCATCTGGAAACAAGTAGCAACAACATACTTTAGAAGCCTTCTTTCCATAGTCCTTTGGCATGGACTTTTTTCTCCTGGGTTGGAAGTACTGAGGATTTCCCAAAACGCAAAATTGCTTTTTAGCTTATCTCTTTTATCATTAATGAAGGGTAATTGGCAAAGCTGGGGCAAAAGATTTATTAAGAGGCTTTCTGTTCAGTCATTCTCTTACTAGTTTTTGACATTAAGCAAATGATTTAAATTCCCTGATCTTTAGTTTCTCTTATTGGAAAAAAAAGCGGGGAGGATCAAAAAGAAATGGGGGAGGGGTGGAGAATAAGTCCCAGGCATTTTATGAGAATTAAATGAGATAATCTAAAGTATGTGGCACAATGTTTATGGTACAGTAGGTGTTCAATAAATGATAACTATTATTGTCAAACTCTTTCTCCTATCATTAAAATGGTGTAAAAGTGGAATTATTTGGCACTTCTGGAAACAGGAAGGAATACAAAGTGATCCCTCATAATCAACACCCATTTGCTGCTTAAAAGAATATGCTAAGTGGAAATAGTTACATAAGCCAAAGATGCTATGGTATAATATTATTTTAACAGGATTTTTTCAGTTGCAAGTAATAAGAAGCTTGACTCTCATGAACTTAATACAGAAAATGCAGCATCTCACAAGTATGACCTCAGAGTAGCTACAAATTTAATTAATTCAGAAACTCATGTCAATAAATCTGTTCTTTCCATTTTCTGCTCTGCTGTCCTTGGTGTGACTGATTTTGTCCTGGGGGCAGCTCATCCATGATTCTAGATGGCTGTAGCAGTGCAAGGTCACATTCAGGCAAAATATTCAGTAAGGACAGAGGATGAACCACTACTTGAGTCTTTGGGAGCAAAGAAAAGTTTCCCAGTAGCTCTCCTAGCATGTTTTGCATGTCTCCTTGGCCAAAACTGAGTCACACCTCCAAACAAACCACTGGCTAAGGGACTGGAACACCTTAAATAGTTTTGTCTTATCAGCATTTATCTTCTCTCTCTCTCTCTCTCTCTCTCTCTCTCTCTCTATATATATATATATATATATATATATATATATAGGTACTGGGGATCAGAACCCCGGGGAGCTTTACCACTGAGATACATCCCAGCCCTTTTTATTTTTTATTTTGAGACAGGGCTTCCCTAAGTTGCTTAGGGCCTAGCTAGGTTGCTGAGGCTGGCTTTGAACTTGTGATCCTCCTGCCTCAGCCTTCCCAGTCACTAGGATTACAGGTGTGTGCCACCACACTTGGCTAGTATCTCTCTTCTCTGAGCACAGGACCATAGAGCAAAGGACAGAACCCTAACAAACATGGAATGCAGCAGCAAAGAAAAAGGAAATTACTATTAGTAAGAAACTGAGAGTATCTATTTCAGTTAGGGAACTTTCTTGAGATCCAGGCAGAGCTGCCCTTTTAGAATTCTGTATTTGAATGTGACATTATAAAGGATGATATAACTCATTATGATTGTACAAAGGGCATTATGGAAGACCTAATGACACCCCAAAACAGCAATGAAAAGACAGTAAGGTATGTCACAATTGAAATTAGCATCACATGTCTTGGCCAAATTATATTGTTATATTGTGTGTGTATATAAATGTGTAATAACAAATCCATCATTACGTACAACTATAATAATACACTGATAAAAAATGTAGAGAAAAAAATTGCATCACATGTATTACAGTGATATTTAATATAAAATTATAAAGATACGGTTCCAAAGGTACAATTAAAGTATAAGAATACAGTTTGCCTTTTTCAAGAGATTCTAGGGAACTTACATATACAGCACTTTCATATGCTTCAGCAGGGCCAGACACAGCATTATCACATCTTCCATTTTGCCTATGTCCTTAAAAGTCCTTAGTAGGTACAACAAAAAAAGGGCATATTGATTTCAAAATCTCATTTACAGTGCCTTCAAAATATTTAAAAATTCAATCTGTCTGACCTAATCCTCTTACTTCCGTGTTCCTGGTCATTCTCCATCAGTTACCTAGTACACCCTTCCCTGCAAAATAAAGGGGTTTTTTTTGTTTGTTTGTTTGTTTTTTGGTAATAGATTTTTGCCCACACTTCCCTATAATCATTTCAAGTTTGCCCACACTTCTCTAAAATCATTTCAACTCACACTAGACTGGAAGACTTAAGGATGCTAAAATGTCAGTAAATCTGTTTTTTCCATGAGAAAGTATCTTAACTTAGAGAGTGTTTTCAAAATAATCATAGGGCCCTATTAACTAGGGCTACATGATATTAAAGAAAACTATATTAAAGTGGCTAGCCACAGTAGCCCATGCTTGTAATCCCAGCTATATGGGAGGCTAAAGCAGGAGGATAGCAAGTTTGAGGCCAGTCTCAGCAATTTAGTGAGACCCTGTCTCAAAATAAAAAATAAAAAGAGCTGAGGATGCAGCTCAATGGTAGAAGACCCCTGGGTTGAGACCCCAGAAAATTATATTAAAATGCCTTAGAAGGAGAACGTGATATTACTTTATAAAACTCTAATTCATGTTTAGGCCTCTTGAGATTTTAAAACCTACACTACTAGTAGAACAACTTTGCTTTACATTTTAAAAGCCTACGTTTTTTCCTAGCTTCTATATTCTCTTCTAGCCATTGTACAGTGAAGTCAGTGCTGTGAAACAGATACCAATCTTAGGTGCATTGTTTATGAAAACATGACTATAAAATTTTGCAAACTCAAAGGAAAAACTATTAGTAAAATAATAGATCATGGACTGTATCACAGGCAGAGTGGTCATAGTTATTCTATAGATCTATAGATAAAGTATATATGTGATATAGCTATTCTCTCTGACTAAATGGAAGGGATTTTAAAATGAAAACCCACAACCTCAGACCATTTATTTCAGATTACTGGGCCAGTTTATTTACAAGGAAGGTTGGGGTGAATGTCAATGGGAGAGCACTTGCCTAGCAATGAATAAGGCCCTGGGTTGGATTCCCAGAGCTGAAGAAAAAAGTGGGGAAAAACAGGCAGGGGGAGAATAAAAGGAAAAAAAGAAAATCAAAAACAAGTCCTAAAAGAAATGAATGTGATATTTTTTTCAGAAAGAGTTGAAGACATAATTTAACTATTAAAAGTCATTATTTGCAATCACATTTATACCCATTTCTTGCATTGCTTCTACTTAATCAATTTTGCCTGTGAAGTAAAAAAACAGGGTATTTAAATTACTGTAAACTGCCTTTGAAGAATTAAACTACTATATTTTATTTGTCAAATTAACTTTAATGTATAAACATCTATTTACAAATGAAATTTGGGAAAGTCTTTTATTATTACAGAATTAGTCTGCTCTAAGTCAACACTTAAATTATTTCTGCATATTCACATATTATATTAACCAACTATCTAAAGCCCCTGAGTGTGATTTAGATTTGCTAAATGGGTACCAATGATCTTGTAGTAACAGTGACACTTCATCTTATCAAAAAGTTATTTGGGGGGCTGGGGATGTGGCTCAAGCGGTAGAGTGCTCACCTGGCATGCGTGCGGCCCGGGTTCGATCCTCAGCACCACATACAAACAAAGATGTTGTGTCCGCCGAAAACTAAAAAATAAATATTAAAATTCTCTTAAAAAAATTATTTGGCCGCAATACTTGAGTAAGACATAAACTACAGAATAACACCAAAAACTGAAGATGGGGATTTATACTTCAGGGAAGATGGATAGATGCATTTTTCTATATTCCTCCTGAAAATTACAACTAAAGTACCTAAGCATTGTATTAAATCAAACATAAGACTCTAAAAGACTGAAAGAAAAAGGCAGGCCAGTCGGACCTGCAGAACAACATGGTGGTTAGTTGCATACGTTTTCTTTTATGCCTCACATACCCCATACTTACAGTAGAGGAAGCTGCCTGTCCAAACATGGAACAGGCACAAACCAAAAAGGAAAAAAAAAAAAAAGTCTCAATAAAAGCCTATTTTCTCTAGCAAAAGGACCAGGAAAAAGAAGTCTAGCAAGACAGAAAACTTTTGTACAATAACAGTTCTCCTCCAACCAAACACCACAAGGGGAAAAATAATAGCAAAACCAAGCCAGTCACACCAGCAAAGGTTGAGTGGGGAGCCCAGATATATACCCTTGCAAGCCTGTCAGATGTCTAACAGCAGTGCCATGCCAGGGCCATGCCAGAGCAGGCCAACTTAGAGAAGCTGGGTTTTCTTTCTCTCCTGGTTATGAGCTCCTCCCACTTCTATGCTGTTACTGGAGACCACATAGGGGCCTGAACCTTGGAATCCATACCTGCTGGGCAATAATGATGCAGCCCTCCACTTCTTTGCTGGGGTAATGCAACATAGTGAAGAGTCCAAACTTTCATCACCACCCAGCAGTAACTAAGGAATACCACTACAGTGTCTATAGAGACCACAAAGAAGCTGAAACTCCCACACCCACCCAGGAGTAATAAGGAGTCCCCTCCCTGGGTGTCAGTGGAGGCTAATCTCAACTTGTTAGTATCTGATAATACCTATTTTCTCCCTGGGATAGCAGTGTCAGAGAAAGCCAGAGTTTTTAAAACATCCAGAATCTCATCAAAAGAGAGAGAGAGAGAGAGAGAGAGAGAGAGAGAGAGAGAGAGGCAGGCCAGGTTTCTGATTATTTGCCATACCAAGTACTAGAAACGACTCAAACTGGATTTAAAAAAAAAAACAATAGGGCCAGGCAAGGTGGCACATGCCTGTAATCCTAGCAGCTCATGAGGCTGAGGCAGGAGCCTTAAGGCACTAAGCAACTCAGTGAAACCCTGTCTCTAACTAAAATACAAAAATAGGGCTGGAAATGTGGCTCAGTGGCTAAGTGCTCCCGAGTTCAATCCCCAGTACAAAAAAAAAGAACTACATGTAAATGCACTCACAACAAATACCAAATATGTGTACAGTGGGGAAAATGGGAGATTTAGAAAATGGTAGGCTTTTGGAAAACTCTGAAGCGTAACTTTAAAGATTTACAGGTATCTTCCTCACTTTTCCAATTTAAAGTGAAAAATAGTTTTATCAACTTACTACATGAAATAAAGTCATTAATATTAAAATAATATATGATCAATTTCATTGCCCAGAGCAACACCTATAATTCACAAAAAAATCTTTTTTCCCCATCTAAATCTAATATTCCTTTTTAAAAAAGTTATTGGGCTGGGGCTGGGGCTGGGGCTGAGGGGTAGAGCATTTGCCTAGCACAGGTGAAGCACTGTGTTCAATCTTCAGCACCACATAAAAATAAATAAAATAAAGGTTAAAAAAAAAGTTATTGAAAGAAATTTTTCCTTCCAGATATTTTGAGGGTCTTTTTGTTCCTTATATTTTTCTTCAACTTAGAACCATTCACAAAAGTGCTTCATAAAAAAATGATGCAGGTGCCCCATTTGCGGAGTGAGCATCTAAATTTCCTGCTTAAGAACTTTCATTCTCTATAGAAAAAGGAAAAAAACAAAAACCAAACAACCATTTTCTGTTAATCATCAGTCATTTACAGTGACATTGTAGTGACAAAAAAACTATGAATAAATACTAAGGGAAGACATTTTTTAAGATTTTTGACATTCTAATTTTATGGTATTGGGGATTGAACATAGGGGTGGCTTAACCACTGAGCCACATTCCCAGTCTTTTTTATTTTGAAAGAGGGCCTCACTAAGTTGCTTGGGCTGGCTTTGAACTTGTGATCCTCTGGCCTCAGCCTCCCAAGCCACTGGGATTACAGGTGTGCACCACCATGCCCGGCTTGGACATTTACATTTTAATTTTAAAAATAAATAGATCTGAGGGCAGGGGATGTAGCTTAGTGGTAGAGTGCTTACTTAGCCTGTAAGAGACTTTGGTATATGGAGTAAGATAGTTTTAAAATAGTGATAAAGTTCTAAAATAAGTTTGAAAAAAAACAAGATTCAAAAATTATGAATCTGCCAGGCACAGTGGCATCCACCCATAATCTCAGACACTCAGGAAGCTGAGGCAGAAGTTTTGCAAGCTCAATGCTATCAGTGTAGGTAGTTGGTCAGAGAGGAGCTGGAATGGAAGAACTGGAAGGTGAGAAAGTGGTGGCAGCTCTAAGAGTCCCTGATCAGTGATTGAGCCAGAGGACCCAATAACCATCATGCTACTCCATAAGGACACAAATTCCTTTTCT
This sequence comes from Marmota monax, assembly GCF_021218885.2. NCBI lineage: Eukaryota > Metazoa > Chordata > Mammalia > Rodentia > Sciuridae > Marmota > Marmota monax. The sequence continues at coordinate 21,892,521 of NW_026693777.1, read as the reverse complement.
CCTTTTGTGGGTGGTGCTAAGGAAGAAATTCATCTGAGGATGGTGGGCAGACTACTCAGAGCCACCAAATGACACCACCACTCTTCCCCAACATTCTACCAAAGGAGTAATCATACTTCTCCACAGATTTTCAGGCACACATTATGTTCCCAAGGACTGGCTTGTGCCCACCAACTGTTCTGAGGGTAGTTGACTGCTATATGATCTTCTATCCATGCCACTAGGCCAGAAAGGACAAAATGACCCTAGTACAAAAGGACACAGCACAGGCTTCTTATGACTCCTTCAAATAGGCAGCCACTACACAAGCAGTGGCCTGAAGAGGCATGGCTACTGCCACTGCAAGGTTTCATGACACTGTAAATTCCACCCCATCCTAACAAAAGCCTAAAGCCTAATCATTTCAATGCACTTCTGTCCCTAGCCTATCTGACCATCCTTCTCTCTGAGATGTATCTCACCATCTTTATCCCTGTCTCTTGCCTTGCAGGAAACCTGCTCCAGTTACCATCCTTGCCTTGCTGGACTTCTGTTTCTATGTTGGGGTGATTGCACTAACCTTAGGCATTACACCCAAGGGCTGAGGATCATTTTACAGTCACTTTCAACCTCTGGTAACGCCATCTCAGGTTGTGAGACCTTGTCTCAAATTTTAAAAGAGAAGGTTCAGGTAGAGTCTGGGGATATAGCTTAGGGGGCAAAGTGCTTTCCTAGCATGCCAGGCCCTGGGTTCAAACCCCAATATCATACATAAATTCACACAAAATCACAAAAAAGTATGGATCTCTATAAATAGAAATTACAATGTAGTAGATTTGGCTAACACTTTGGTTTTTTTTTTATTGGTTGTTCAAAACATTACAAAGCTCATGACATATCATCTTTCATACATTTGATTCAAGTGAGTTATGAACTCCCATTTTTACCCCAAATACAAATTGCAGAATCACATCAGTTACACATTCACATTTTTACATAATGCCATATTTGTGACTGTTGTATTCTGCTGCCTTTCCTATCCCCTACTATCCCCCCTCCCCTCCCCTCCCATCTTCCCTCTCTACCTCATCTGTTGTTGTTCAGTTCTCTCCCTTGATTTCCCCCCCTTTCCCCTCACAACCTCTTATATGTGATTTCGTATAACATTGAGGGTTTCCTTCCGTTTCCATGCAATTTCCCTTCTCTCTCCCTTTCCCTCCCACCACTCGTCTCTGTTTAATGTTAATCTTTTCCTCATGGTCTTCCTCCCTGCTCAGTTCTTAGTTGCTCTCCTTAAATCAAAGAAGACATTTGGTATTTGTTTTTTAAGGATTGGCTAGCTTCACTTAGCATAATCTGCTCTAATGCCATCCATTTCCCTGCAAATTCCATGATTTTGTCAATTTTTTAGTGCTGCGTAATACTCCATTGTGTATAAATGCCACATTTTTTTAATCCATTCATCTATTGAAGTGTATCTAGGTTGGTTCCACAGTCTAGCTATTGTGAATTGTGCTGCTATGATCACTGATGTGGCAGTATCCCTATAGTACGCTCTTTTAAGGTCCTCAGGGAATAGTCCGAGAAGGGCGATAGCTGGGTCAAATGGTGGTTCCATTCCCAGCTTTCCCAGGAATCTCCATACTGCTTTCCATATTGGCCGCACCAATTTGCAGTCCCACCAGCAATGTACAAGTGTGCCCTTTTCCCCACATCCTCGCCAGCACTTGTTGTTTGACTTCATAATGGCTGCCAATCTTACTGGAGTGAGATGGTATCTTAGGGTGGTTTTGATTTGCATTTCTCTGACTGCTAGAGATGGTGAGCATTTTTTCATGTACTTATTGATTGATTGTATGTCCTCCTCTGAGAAGTGTCTGTTCAGGTCCTTGGCCCATTTGTTGATTGGGTTATTTGTTATCTTATTGTTTAATTTTTTGAGTTCTTTGTATATTCTGGAAATTAGGGCTCTATCTGAAGTGTGAGGAGTAAAGATTTGTTCCCAGGATGTAGGCTCCCTATTTACTTCTCTTATTGTTTCTCTTGCTGAGAAAAAACTTTTTAGTTTAAGTAAGTCCCATTTGTTTATTCTTGTTATTAACTCTTGGGCTATGGGAGTCCTATCAAGGAATTTGAAGCCTGACCCCACAATATGTAGATCGGAGCCATTTTTTTCTTCTATCAGGTGCAGAGTCTCTGATTTGATACCAAGCTCTTTGATTCATTTTGAGTTAACTTTTGTGCATGGCGAGAGAAAGGGGTTCAGCTTCATTTTGTTGCATATGGATTTCCAGTTTTCCCAGCACCATTTGTTGAAGATGCTATCCTTCCTCCATTGCATGCTTTTAGCCCCTTTATCAAATATAAGAAAGTTGTAATTTTGTGGATTGGTCTCTGTGTCCTCTATTCTGTACCATTGGTCCACCTGCCTGTTTTGGTACCAGTACCATGCTGTTTTTATTACTATTGCTCTGTAGTACAGTTTGAAATCTGGTATCGCTATACCTCCAGATTCACACTTCCTGCTTAGAATTGCTTTTGCTATTCTGGGTCTTTTGTTTTTCCATATGACTTTCATGATTGCTTTATCTATTTCTACAAGAAATGCCTTTGGGATTTTGATTGGCATCGCATTAAACCTGTAGAGAACTTTTGGTAATATCACCATTTTGATGACGTTAGTTCTGCCTATCCATGAACAGGGTACATTTTTCCATCTTCTAAGGTCTTCTACCTCTCTCTTTAGGGTTCTGTAGTTTTCATTGTATAAATCTTTCACCTCTTTTGTTAGGTTGATTCCCAAGTATTTTATTTTATTTTTTTGAGGATATTGTGAATGGAGTGGTTTTCCTCATTTCCATTTCAGAAGTTTTGTTGCTGATATACAGGAATGCCTTTGATTTATGTGTGTTGATTTTATATCCTGCCACTTTGCTGAATTCATTTATTAACTCTAGCAGTTTCTTTGTAGACCCTTTTGGGTCTGTTAGATATATTATCATATCATCCGAAAATAGTGATAATTTAAGTTCTTCTTTTCCTATTTTTATGCCTTTAATTTCTTTTGTCTGTCTAATTGCTCTGGCTAGTATTTCAAGAACTAAATTGAATAGAAGTGGTGAGAGAGGGCATCCCTGTCTTGTTCCAGATTTTAGAGGGAATGCCTTCAGTTTTTCTCCATTTAGAATGATGCTAGCCTGAGGCTTAGCATATATAGCTTTTACAATTTTGAGATAAGTTCCTGTTATCCCTAGTTTTTCTAGTGTTTTGAACATAAAGGGATGCTGTACTTTGTCGAACGCTTTTTCTACATCTATTGAGATGATCATATGGTTCTTATCTTTAAGTCTATTGATGTGGTGAATAACATTTATTGATTTCCGTATATTGAACCAGACGTGCATCCCCGGGATGAATCCTACTTGATCATGGTGCACAATTTTTTTGATATGCTTTTGTATTCGATTCGCCAGGATTTTATTGAGAATTTTTACATCTAAGTTCATTAGAGATATTGGTCTGTAGTTTTCTTTCTTTGAAGTGTCTTTGGTTTCGGGATCAGGGTGATGTTGGCCTCATAGAATGAATTTGGAAGAGCTCCTTCTTTTTCTATTTCTTGAAATAGCTTGAAAAGTATTGGTATTAATTCTTCTTTGAAGGTTTTGTAAAACTCTGCTGTATACCCATCTGGTCCAGGGCTTTTCTTGGTTGGTAGTCTTTTGATGGCTTCTTCTATTTCTTCCTTTGTTATTGGTCTGTTTAAATTGTGTGTGTCTTCCTGACTCAATCTGGGCAGATCATATGACTTAAGAAATTTATCGATATCTTCACTATCTTCTATTTTATTGGAATATAGGGTTTCAAAATACTTTCTAATTATCTTCTGTATTTCTGTAGTGTCTGTTGTGATATTGCCTTTTTCATCCCGTATGTTAGTAATTTGAGTTCTCTCTCTTCTTCTCTTTGATAGCATGGCTAAGGGTCTGTCGATCTTATTTATTTTTTCAAAAAACCAACTTTTAGTTTTATCAATTTTTTCAATGGTTTTTTTTTTGTTTCAATTTCGTTGATTTCCACTCTGATTTTAATTATTTCTTGTCTTCTACTACATTTGCTGTTGTTTTGCTCTTCCTTTTCTAGGGTTTTAAGATGTAGTGTGAGTTCATTTATTTGTTGTTGTTTTTTTTTTTTCTTTTTTTGAGGAATGAACTCCAGGAAATGAATTTCCCTCTTAAAACTGCTTTCATTGTGTCCCATAGATTCCGGTATGTTGTGTCTGTATTGTCGTTTATCTCTAAGAATTTTTTTTAATGGTTTTAGTTTTTCTTTTTTAAAGAGAGAGTGTGAGAGAGAGAGGGAGAAGAGAGAGAGAGAGAGAATTTTTCAATATTTATTTTCTAGTTTTCGGCAGACACAACATCTTTGTTTGTATGTGGTGCTGAGGATCGAACCCGGGCTGCACGCATGCCAGGTGAATGCACTACCGCTTGAGCCACATCCCCAGCCCCTCTAAGAATTTTTTTATTTCCTCCTTTATGTCTTCTGTAACCCATTGATCATTCAGTAACATATTGTTCATTTTCCAGGTGATGCAGGATTTTTCTTTCCTTCTTTTATCATTGATTTCCAGTTTAATTCCATTATGATCAGACATGGTGCATGGTATTATCTCCACACCTTTATATTTACTGATAGTTGCCCTATGGCATAATATATGGTCTATCTTTGAGTAGGATCCATGTGCTGCTGAGAAGAACGTGTATCCACTTGATGATGGTTGATATATTCTATATATGTCGGTTAAGTCTAGGTTATTGATTGCGTTATTGAGTTCTATAGTTTCTTTATTCAGCTTTTGTCTAGAGGATCTGTCTAATGGCGAGAGCGGTGTGTTGAAGTCACCCATAATTATTGTGTTGTGGTCTATTTCACTCTTGAACTTGAGGAGAGTTTGTTTTATGAATGTTGCAGCACCATTATTTGGTGCATACAAATTGATAATTGTTATGTCTTGTTGGTGGATGGTTCCTTTTAACAGTATATAGTGTCCTTCTTTATCCCTTTTGATTAACTTAGGTTTGAAGTTGATTTTATTCTATATGAGTATGGCCACTCCTGCTTGCTTCCGAGGGCCATGTGAGTGGTATGATTTTTCCCAATCTTTCACCTTCAGACTGTGTATGTCTTTTCCTATCATATGAGTCTCCTGAAGGCAGCATATTGTTGGATTTGTTTTTTTAATCCAGGTTACTAGCCTATGTCTCTTGATTGGTGAATTTAAGCCATTGACATTTAAGGTTACAATTGAAATATGGTTTGTACTTCCAGTCATGTTTATTTATTTATTTATTTTAGTTTGGCTAGTTTTTCCTCTTTGGTTATTTTTCTCTCCCTTTACTGAGATACCTCCCACTGTTAGTTTTGGGCGCTATTTTTCAATTCCTCTTCTTGTAGTATTTTGCTCAAAATGCTTTGCAGTGCTGGTTTTCTGGCTGCGAAATCTTTTAGCTTTTGTTTATCGTGAAAGATTTTAATTTCATTGTCAAATCTGAAGCTTAATTTTGCTGGATATAGTATTCTTGGTTGGAATCCATTATTTTTCAGCGTTTGAAATACGTTGTTCCAGGATCTTCTCGCTTTCAAAGTCTGTGATGAAAAATCAGTCGTTAACCTAATTGGTTTACCCCTGAATGTAATCTGCCTCCTTTCTCTCATAGCTTTTAATATTCTCTCCTTGTTCTGTATGTTGGCTATCTTCATAATTATATGTCTTGGAGTTGGTCTATTACGGTTTTGAATGTTTGGGGTCCTGTAGGCTTCCAGAATTTGGCAATCCATTCCATCTTTCATCTCTGGGAAGTTTTCTAGGATTATTTCATTTAATAGGTTGTCCATTCCTTTGGTTTGAACCTCTATACCTTCTTCTACCCCAATGACTCTCAAGTTTGGTTTTTTTATGATATCCCATAACTCTTGGATAGATTGCTCATGAGATTTAAGCATCCTTTCTGTGTTGACTACATTCTTTTCAAGTTGATAAACTTTGTCTTCATTATCTGATGTTCTGATTTCTACTTGATCTAGTCTATTTGTAATATTCTCGTTAGAGTTTTTAATTTGGTTTATGGTTTCCTGCATTTCTAGGATTACTGTTTGTTTGTTTTTTTTTTTTTTAAATCTCTATCTCCTGGTAAAGCTCGTTCTTTGCAGTTTGAATTTGTTTGTTTAATTCGTTTTCAAAATATACTTTCATTGCTTGGACTTGCTGTCTCACGTCTTCTCTAATATTCCATTCCATCTGAGTTAGGTATGCCTTGAGTTCTTTCCCTGTACATGTTTCTGATGCTTCTAGGTCTTCCTGTAGATTTAAGTTGTCCTGCATTGTTTGTAATCCTTTTTTCCCTTGTTTTTTCATGTTGTTCACGTTACTTTCCAGCTCTGTTTGACTGCTGTGTAACTGCTTTCTCCTATAAATTTGTTTTGGTTTTGTATATCTCTGTTGTCTCTCCTTTGTGGTGGGAGATTATGCCTAGAAATGTTGGGCTTTATTGTACTTTAAAGCTGATTCATTCAATTCATAAAAGGCTTCTAGGCTCTGTATGCATATAGTGATTTGTTGTTTGTTCTTAGGACTTTATGTTTAGGTTAAGTGCTATGATGGTATGAGGGTTAGTATGTCTTGGCTACTTTAGAAGATTGCTCTACTGAAGGGGGATACTAACAGGCGATTGGATCAGGGTGTTGGTAGTAGCTAGGTATTTAGGAGCCCTATAGACAGCCTCGAAACATTCACCTATTTGCATTTAGACAATTACACGTAATGGAAGACGTAATGCTTGGGATGAAAGTTGGGGGGTAGGGGAGGGAAGGTGCTCTTAAAAAGAAAGAAGGAGAGAGAGATAGATAGATCAGAGGAGAATGAAAAGAACAATACAACTTGAAACGGGGAAAGAAGAAAGAAGGAAAAGGGGAGAAAGGAACAGAGAGAGAAGAGGAAAAAAAAAATTGAAGTCTTAGAGATCCATTTTCTTCTCTTCCAGTAGGCGGGGCTGTGCCCTCCGAGCGGAGCTTCTACCCTCTGCGTGCCGACAGCAATCCCTGTAAGGCGGCTCCTGGAAGACTCTCAGTCTTGTCAGTCCAGAGCCGTTTCACTTCTCCAGCCCTTCCCCACCTTCCTCCTGTCAGCCAGCCAGCCAGGTCCTGTTCACCAGAAGCGGTTCCCCAGAGATCTAGTTACACTTGCAGCCCCAACGCACGTCCCATTTAAGCCCCACTGCTGTGGTAAACTGGTGGCTAAGACCTTGGGAGTCACCGCTTGTGATATGGGGGGTTGGGGGTCGGGAATCCCCTCTGCTTCCCTACAGACATGCCCCCGGAGAGATCCCTGAAGTTTCCTGGCTGCTTGTATCTGGCTGGGGTGGGAGTCACACACCTGCTAAAGTGGATTCTGCTGGGAATGAATTCCGTTGGCCGAGCTCCGATGACGTCACCTCTCTGCTATGGCGGGCCCCAGGCTCCTTGCCAGAGTGTTCGAAGGGAGGGGTGGGACTGGTCCATCCTCGGTTGGCCTCAGCTCCCGGCTCGCTATTTCATGAAGGTTTGGCTAAAGACCTCTTCCTGCCAAGCTGCGTCTCGGAGTCTAGCCACCCAGTCACAGTGGCTGCGGGTGGGCCGGCAGCCGCGCTGCGGCGCGCGGACAGCAGACAGCGGCTGGCGGATCTGGACCTCTGCATCTCGTGGCGGGGATTCACTCATCTGAGGCAAACTGTTACTTCCAAAAATCCTAGTAACTCCTGGCTGGTCTCTCTTCAGTGGAATTTTGCTGGGAGATTTTCCGCAAGTAGAATCTAAGTGTTATCTATGTGTCTTTCTGACCCCATCACTGAGGGGGTATTGAAAGCGCTGCCTCTCCGCCCGCCGCCATGTTGGATCCTTGGCTAACACTTTGAAACCTAACCTGATAGCTATCTTCATTACATTCTACAATGGATAAAGTTGAATTGCTGAGTCATTGGGTAGACATTTGGTTTTAGAAGATATTGCCAAATACCTATTTAACCTCCCACAAGCAATATATGAAATTCTTGTTCCTTGCCAACCTATGCCAATCATTTTAACTACCAGCCCTATTTGTAGTTTATTTAGAGACAGGGTCTCACTGAGTTGCTTAGTGCAATCGCCATTGCTGAGGCTGGCTCTGTCTCAGCTTCCAGAGCCACTGGGATTACAGACCTGGGCCACAGCACTCAGCTTTCAGTTCCTTTTTAAAAAAAAAAAAATTTATCTAGGGGCTGGGATTGTGGCTCAGTGGTAGAGCGCTCGCTTAGCATGTGTGAGGCCCTGGGTTTGATCCTCAGCACCACATAAAAATAAATAAATAAAATAAAGATATTGTGTCCAACAACAACTAAAAAATAAATATTAAAAAATTGTATCTTTTGTTCCCACCCTTTTATGCAACTCTGGACTCAATAAGCAGATTCAGTTTCCAGATTTTAATCAAGTAACACTAGAAAATAAGCTGGGAGAAAAAATTATTAAAGAAATGATGAGGGCTGGGGATGTGGCTCAATGGTAGGTGCCCGCCTAGAATGAACTAGGCCCTGGTTTTGATCCCTAGCACTGGAGAGAGAGAGAGAGAAGAAAAGCAATGATGAAATTTGCCTCAGAAGGAATTGAGGGGGAAAATAGAGGCAAAATAAGAAATGGGGAAGAAAAGTCCTGAAGTGGTATAGGTTCTGGATATGGGAGAAGATTTGAAGAAAATTGAGAGTAAGGGGAAAGAGAGAAAAAAAGATTTTAGGATGTGAAAAATATGGGGGGGGATGGAAGGTATATTATGAATTATGAATAACTGATCTCTTTATTACTTGAAAGAAGCAAATTAAGATAGAAATTCCTTTCAGCTATTTTTAATCTTTGCCTTTTCTGGTTTTCTTTTTTCTTTTTTCTCTTTTTCCTGTTTTAAGATGGGATCTTGCTGCATTGCTCACACTGTCCTAGAACTCTAAACTCAAGTAACCCCAATACCCCAGGCTCCTGAGTAGCTGGGACTGAGGCATACACCACATGACACCACAACATGCCCAGCTACAGTCAACAACTTTTAACAACTGAACTGTTCTTTAAAAATGGAACCCCACACATACATTGGATCTGTGGAAATTTGCTCTACCCACAGACTACATGAACAATCTGTTGGAGCTGAAGAGGACTCCCACTACTTCCTTGAAAAATTTCCCCCCCAATAGGCTTCTATAATATCTCCCTGGCTGGCATCTTAAGAATTCTTATCTACTGACCACTCCCCAACTTTCCTTCACTTAACGAAGATTTGGGGACAAGTTCACATTATTTTTTTAACTATTTTTTTTAGTTGTAGATGGACACAATAATTTTATTTTTATTTGTTTATTTTTATGTGGTCCTGAGGACTGAACCCAGGGCCTCACATGTGTGAGGCAAGTACTCTACCACAGAGCTACAACCCCAACCCCAAAGTCACATTCTTCTACACCAACACATAACTTAATTCTGTATTCCAATGGCTTCAGATGATGACACATACAACAATATAGTTTTGTGATTCACATACTTATTTAATTCCAATGCCAGCTATGTTGATGCATGCTTATAATGCCAGCTACTCAGGAAGCTGAGACAAGAGGATTGCAAGTTTGAGGCCAGCCTGTGCAATATAAAAGACCCCATCTCAAAAAACAAAATTGTAATTCTGATGACCTTTGCCCATGCTCAGTATATTAGTCAGCTTTGGGTCACTGTAGCAAAATACCTGATATAAACAATTGATAAAAAGGTTTCAGAATTTCTCTGTGCTTGGTGGGCTCCATTGCTTTTGGGCCTGTGGTTGGATAGTAGTACATCATGGTAGAAATGCATATAGTAGAAAATTGTTCATTTCATGGCAGTCAAGAAACAAAAAGAAATGAAGAGGAAAGGCTGAGATCTCAATATCCCCTTTAAGAGCACACCCAATGACTTAACTTCTTTCCACTAGGCCCTACCTCCAAAATGTCTCACTAAGTCCCAACAGTGCCCTAGGCTGGCAACAAAGACTTTAACACGTGGCACTTTGGGGGAGACTTGACTAAAGTATTTACCATAGTACTCAGTAGCACACTGTTGAAGCTAGCTCATTCCAGTTCCTGAGAGCTGATTATTCTTAGCTTTTTCATATCCCATGCATAATGATATTATATTGATAATATTGGTAGCTTGAAATCAGTCATGGTGAATCAACAAATGCTACAATTTGGAGTGTTCTTTCTTTCTTTTTCTTTTTTTTTTTTTGAGCTGGTTTACCAGTACATGACTGCCTCTACCATTCTTCACCTACACCCAGATCCAAACAAAAACAATCCTAAATTTTGTCAACACACTAGAAATTTAAAACTCCAATATTCATTCTCTAACCACCACCTCAACTCTCAGCTCTCTCACAGTCCTAGTTCCCCAATGCCTTCTCTTCAGTATCGCAGAGACCTTCAGGCATGATGTGCACTTTCTCTCCACACATCCAAGGGCAGGAAGGCTTCCAGTCAACCATGCTGTACTGTTTCCTTTTATTCTCCCTAGAGAAGAGAAGGAACAATTTAATCAACACGTATCAATATTATTGTGTAGAGTAATATAAGGTAACAAAAATTCTTTTTCTTTTAAAACAAATCAAAATTTACTCTAATCTTCATCATGAAATAAATTTTTGTATATATATATATATATATATATATATATATATAGGATTTAGGATAATACTTTGATGATTATGATATTTATGGTATCACACACAGACTGAACTACTTCTACCACAATAACTTCCCAATGGCATCCTTTAATTTGGATTTAGAAATAGAAGGAAACTGGAAGTAACTATATTGCAACAAAGAATAATATATGTGAAAATTTGACATCCTATACTCAAATAGCTTAGATACTCAAATGACTGATTTTATGACTGATCTTGCTTTATTTTTTATTTTTCTAAATATATTTTAGTTGTAGGTAGACATAATAACTTTATTTTATTTAGTTTTTTTATGTGGTGCTGAGAATCAAACCCAGTGCCTCACATATGCTAGGCAAGTGCTGCATCACTGAGCCACAACCCCAGCCTTGGATCTTGCTTTGAATACCAATTGCTAGAATGGTCATCTCTCTCTCTCTCTGTTCTAAAAGTTCACTACCATTTCTAAAGTTACCTATAGTTTCAATTGTATTTCCATATTTTCTACATCCCCTCCTTTCTTAGGATTATAGTCACAGGGGCTGGGGATGTAGGTCAGTGGTAGAGCGCTTGCCTTGCATGTATGAGGCACTGGGTTCAATATTCAGCACCACATAAAATAAATAAATAAAATAAGGTATTGTCCATGTACAACTAAAAAAAATTTTTTTTAATAAAATAAAAAGGGCTGGGGATATAGCTCAGTGGCAAAGTGCCTTTGGGTTCAATCCCCAGTACCCACCCCATCACACACACAAAATTACTCTGGAGATATGTGATACACACAGAAAAAATCATATATATGTGTATATGCTTGTGTAAGTATGTATATGTGTATATATATGTAGATATAGAGTGTGTGTATATATGTGTATGTGTGTGTGTGTGTGTGTGTGTGTGTGTGTGTATAGTTGGAGTCCCAAAATGAGAGAAAGAATGAGTCTGCATAATAATCAAATTGTTTATAATTAAAAACAGAGAAAATCTTATAAGCAGCCACAGGGATTGGGAAGAGTGGGGAGACTCATTACCTTAAAAGGCACAACCATAAGAGTATAAAAGTGACGGCTGACTTTTTAACAGACACCAAGGCAGTCAGACAATAGAAGAATGATATCTTAATGTGCTGAAAGAAAAAACTTCAAACCCAGAATTCTATACCCAGTAAAATACCATCCATGAGTGAACATTAAATAAGAAAGTTTTTAAGAAAAAAGAAAATTAAACAAAAAGCCTGAAGAATTCACTGCTATAGGAACTGAAGCATTAAAAGTAGTTCTTCAGGGGCTGGGGTTGTAGCTCAGTGGTCGCGCACTTGCCTAGCATGTGTGAGGCTCTGGGTTCGATTCTCAGCACCCACCGCATATAAATAAGTAAAATAAAGTTCCATTAACAACCAAAAAATATATTTTTTAAAAAAGTAGTTCTTCAGGTTGCTGGAAATAATTTCATTGGAGAATTATAGGAATAAAGAACACCAGTGCAGTGGGGATATAGCTCACTGGTAGAGTGACTACTTAGTAAGCATGAGGTCCTGGTTTCAATTTCCAGCACTACAATAAATTAATTAATTAAAGAGCACCAGAACAGATGATTTTAACAGACACCAAAGCAGTCAGACAATAGATAATGGTATTGGGAAACAGACATAAACATGATAGTTAATAATGACTATAAAGGGGCTGGAGTTGTGGCTCAGTGGTAGAGCACTTGCCTAGTACATGTGAGGTGCTGGGTTCAATCCCCAGCACCACATAAAAATAAATAAAATAAAGGTATTGAGTCCATCTACAACTAAAAAAATTATATTAAAAATAATGACTATAAAAATAAGGTCTGGGTGGGGTTATAGCTCAGTGGTAGAGCACTTGCCTGGCATGTGTGAGGCACTGGGTTTGATTCTCAGCACCACATGTAAATAAATAAAAATAAAGTTCCATCAACAACTAAAAGAAATATATTTTAAAAAAATAAAAATAAGGTCTCATGGGATTTGTATTGTGTGTAAAAGTAAACATGGCAAAAATAGCACAGTAGGTATGGGATAAATTCAATTAAACTATCATAAGAGTCTTAATTTGGGGAAGAAGTTATAGAAGTATTGAAGTAAACTATAATAAATCAAGTATGCATTTTAAAATCTCTAGGGCTGATAGAATAGCTCAACAGTAGAGCTCTTGCCTAGGCTGAAACAGAAGGAGCCACATTCAAGGTTAGCCTTGGCAACTTAGCTCAGTGGTAGCAGGCATCTGGGTTTAATCCATAAAACTTCACACATGCAAACATACACAAATTTATAATTGCAGATTTTTAAAAAATTCACTATTTTAAATCATGATGGATATTTAACTTATACATAAAATCAAACCTTTCAAATCTGTGTATTCCAGTGTTCATCTTAAAATCAGATTAGTATATATAGATTAGAATGTGATTTCATTCCCCACATTAAAATTGTCCCACTTTTTAAAAAGTGAACATTATACAAATAATGAATTCTACAATTCCTAATAGAAAAGAACTTTGCTAGCTACTGTTTAGGCCACACCTATTTTGCTTTATGGTAGGTACTAAGGGGGAGTGTAGTCACTGTCTATTCATTCTACCACCGAAACTTAGTGGCTTATGACAACAACCATAAATTATCTAACAGAATTTGAGAGTTTGAATTTGAAGGATCCAGTTCAGGGCCTCCTTGTGACATTGTTGTTAAGATGTCACCTGGAGAGGCAGTCATTTGAAGGATTGACTAGGGCTGAAAAATCAGCTTCAAGGTGGCTCATTCATACCACTGTTGGCAAAAGTCCTGAGTCCCCACTGGCTGGGAGTAGACTTGTCTTGCACTGCATGAGCCTAACAATAGCTCTGTTTGATATGTCCTCATGACCCAGCAGCTGGTTTCCCTCAGGGTGAATGATCTAAGAGACAGCAAGAAGGAAATTGTGATCTATTGACATAATTCCACTTCCACCATATTCTAATCAGAAGGAGGGGAATTGGCTGTGTGTGTGTGTGTGTGTGTGTGTGTGTGTTGCTGGGGTTTGAACCCATGGCCTTACACATACTAAGCAAATTGCTTTACCACCAAGATATATCCCCAGTCCTTTTTTTTTTTTTTTTAAATTTTTTTTGAAACAGGGTCTCATTAAGTTGCCCAGGCTGTCATTGAACTTGCAGTCCTCCTGCCCCAGCCTCCACAGTAGCTGGGATTACAGTTGTGCACTATCACATCAAGCTAGATTCCATCTTTTGAAGGAAAAGAAAATCAAATAATTTGTGGTCTTATTTTAAAACAACCATATGAATGCTGTTTTGTGTGGGAATTTGTTTGTTTTCCTGAAACAATGTTGTTAAGAACTGTATCTCCCAGCCTTGGGTATATAAAGATGAATAAAAGAGGCAGAACTCTAATGGAACTTAAAAAAGAGACAGTAAACAAATATAAAAATTCATAAAATACTTTTAGGTGGTGATTTTAAAAATAGAGTAAAGCACTAGTGATCAGAGATCAAATGAGGGAATACTTTTTGATAGTGTGCCTAGAAAGGCCTTCTGTGCTAAGATAAATGGGATTGTACTATATATTCTATTATATAACCTGATTTTATCATTAACAAGGCCATAAGTCTTAGCTTGGGCTGCTATAACAAAATACAGACTGGGTGACTTATAACAAGACACTTGTGTCTCACAGATCTGGAGCCAGAAAAGTTCAAGATCAAAATGCCATTCAATCATGATGAGTGTTCTCTTCCCATTTTAAAAATGGCTGCTTTTTCACTATGTCCTTACACAGCAGAGAGCTCTAGTTTCTCTCTCTCCCATCATGAGGCCCCACCTTCATGACCTCATCTAAACCTAATTACTTCTCATAAAAGCCTTCCCTTCAATAACATCAGCAAATTAGGGGTTAAATCTTCAATGTATCAGGTATGGTGGTGCATGCCTGTAATCCAAAGGACTTGGGAGGCTGAGGCAGGAGGATTGCAAGTTTGAGGCCAGTGTCAGCAACTAAGTGAGGATCTCAGCAATTTAATAAGACCTTGTCTCAAAATATAAAATAAAATGGACTGGGGATGTAGTTCAGTGGTAAAGCCACTAGAGTATTTTTATCTAGAGCAGTACTGTTGGCACACAGTGGCCACTTATTAAGTACTCGCTCAGGTCATACATAGACATATCAAGGTGTTTGAGGTGCCAAATTTAGAGAGAAGGCATCTGGTTTGGGGCCTTGTCCAGACACAGCTTTAGGCAATATTCTTTAAAGTTCACACTCTCACCTGTACAGTGGGGTTTATACCATATTCCTCAGCATAAGAGACAGTTCAAACAGTCAAGCTGGGTGTGGTGGCACACACCTGGAATCCCAGAGGTTCAGGAGGGTCAAAGCCAGCCTCAGCAATTCAGTGAGGCTATAAGCAATCTAGTGAAACCCTGTCTCAAAAAAAAAAAAAAAATAGTATATGTTTTTAAAAAGATAGTGTAAGACACAATAGTTTAATTCCCTGCAATTTACAGGAACATGTTTTAATTACCCTCTAAATTTCACTTGTTCAGATAATGACATAATCTAAGTATACACTTTTTTAAAAATATTTTTTTAGTTGTCAATGGACCTTTATTTTATTTATTGATAATAGGTGCTGAGAATCGAACCCAGTGCCTCACACATGCTAGGCAAGTGTTCTGCCACTGAACCACAACCCCAGCCCTAAGTATATACTTTCAAGGGCCCTTATGTTACATCGTATCTGTAGAATGTCAAATTGTGTGTGTGTGTGTGTGTGTGTGTGTGTGTGGTGGTGGTGGTGGTGGTGGTAGGGGTGCTATCAAGATTTCCTGTTGAACAACTCTGGAAATAGTCATGTGTGGAATAATGACTTTTCAGTAAAGGACTGACCACATTTACAATGGGGTCCAAAAAGTTATATTGCTTAGTGACCATGTAGTCCTCTTAGTTCATGCCCTATCATGGTCGAAATTGACTAAGAAACGCATTTTGTTGAAGTGTTCCTATCATAAATCCACACATGACTGTACACTAAAATCACTAAATCATACACTTAAAATGGGTGCATTTTTATGGTATGTAGATTATACCTCAACAAAACTGCCAATGAAACCAAACGAAATTTTCTAATTCCATATACGGGAGTACTGTAAAATATTCTCCGAATTTAAGTATAAGAAAAAAAAAATACCCAAGAGCTCCCCAGCACCCACCCCCCAAAAAAGAACCCTTGTAATAATAAACCATGCCATTAGTTGAAACAGGCTACTTAAGAAACAGCTAACTGGTCAGGTCCTAAGTGATCTATCTGGACGACTAAACTACATGGGGAGGTTGAACCTGGGCTCGGTAAGAACCTAGCCAGGGAGCTGGTGCAGAGAAAGCAGAGTCAGCGGACTCGGCGCCCAGCGGGACCGTCCTCACCCACACCCCAGCGGCCTAGTCGGTCCCGCAGGTTCCCGGAGCAAATGCCAAACTCTGTCCTGCTCCCAGAGGGACGCCTACAGGGAGGAGCTTGCGCTCGGAGGGTCAACCTCATCTCGCGGACCCGCGGCCCGCGTCCGTGCTCCAACCCCAGGTCTGGGGCGGGGAACCACACGCCCTCCAGCTCGGTCACCATTCCCAGCACAGCAGGGCTGAAACAGCCACGGGGCTTCAACCTTGGCTGGCACCAGGTTCGCTCACGAGTTTTTTTTTTTAAAGTCACTGGCTCCATCTCAGACCCTAGGAATCAGAGGCCAGCCCTGAACACTGTCGGTGGCGCGACTGTGAGAGAGTCGTGAGCCGCCCAAAAGACCAAGCTCAAGGTCTGCAGTCGCTGCTGCACGGGGCGGAGCAGAACTTTCTCGAGAAGCCTAGACACAGCAAAGCGTCCCCAGGGCGCAGATTCGTAGCAGAGACGCGCCTCCAGAGCCGACGAAACGGATCCCGCCAGGCCGCCCCGCCCCGCGCCCTGATTGGCTGGAACGGAGGCGGGTCCCACCCCAGTCAGAGGCGCGCTCTGCACCGGCTCTTTCCACCAACCTATCATTTCCCCAAACAGCCATTTCTGACGGCCTTCGTTTTTTTCTTTGCTCTCTCCCGCCAGCAGCGTAGAGTACCAGCACCCACCACAGTTAAATACCCAACCCTTTCACCGCACAGGCGCAGTAGCGCGGGTTCCCTGAACTGTTGGACGCTAGCGGACTGTTCCGAGAAGTCGCCCCGCCAGTTTGGCCGCACCTACAGTGGGAATTCTATAAGGGACTCACGTGCTAGAACGTGGTCGCCACGTAAGCGGAGGACTTGGGGCTGGGACGTTTTGCACCGTAGGACATTGAATAGGGTGTTCCTCTTTGCGGAAGGGGACACTTGTAGGGGAAAGGCGGGGCTAGGTGGCTGAGGGAGGAGGCTGATCTCAGACTGTCAACGCCTGAAGACACGTTTGTTTGGCAGTTGAGGAAAGGAGCCTGTATCAGAATGTACCTAGTGGCTGTGCCGCTGGCTCCTGTCTTTTGCGGGTAAAGAGCTCCTTTAATCTGACCAGAACATGTTCTGCCAGAGTAGTTGGGGCTGCCTGGAATCTCACAGAACTCAGGAATCCAGGTCACATTCTTTAACTTTGATATAAAATTCGAGTTCAAAGAAGTGCCAGGACTTTATCAAGTGTGCAAAGCTGTTTAGTGACAAGTTCAGTAAGAACAAGGTCTTACATCCCATTACTTTCCCCACCATACATACTTGAATCTTATTCACCTTGCTTAAGAGAACCCCATAAATTTACCCCTTTTCCTCAAACCTATGTTTACCATCTCTTAGGTTCTGGCCTCAAAACCACCTTCTAGTTTTGACCCTGAGAAATTTAGCATTTCAGTTGACTTCTTGTTTAATCCCAAAGGAGTTCTGAATGCTTAACCAATGCATTTGGTTGCCACACTTATTTACTTTTTTTTTTTTTTTTTTTTTTTGGTAGATGAGAGTTTGGGACGATTATAAGCAATGCTGCCATAAATAATCTAGTAAATGTCTTTTTGTATAATATACACACATTGCTAGTTATATACGTAGGAGTAGAATTGCCTATTCATAAAGCATAAATGTATTCAATTTTAGTAGTTGTTAACTATGGTAGGCACAATAAATAATTATGCCCTTATTCCTGGCACCTGTATTACGTTGTATGGCAAAAAAGAATGAGGGCTGTTAATCATCTTAAAATAGGGACATCAGGGCTGGAGAGCACTTGCCTAGCAAGTGTGAGCCCTCAGTTCTATCCCTAGTATGACAAAGTAAACAATTTAAAAAGGGACTTCATTCTTGATTGCTCAGGTGGGCCCAATATAATCACAAGGGCTCTTATATGGGGAAGAGGGAGGCAAGTAGAGCAGAGGAGAACCAGAGAAATAGTAGTATGGCAAAATTGGGGATGGCCTGATGACCCTGGATTTATTTCTGTGGTACTGGAAATTGTACCCAGAGATGCTCTACCACCACACCCTTTTTATTTTTGAGACATGTCTTGCTAAGTTGCTAGGGTTGCCCTCAAACTTTCAGGTCCTCCTGCCTCAGCCTCCAGAGTCACTGGGATTACAGGCATGCCCTACTGCACCCTACTGACCCTAGATTTAAAGATGGAGGAAGGAGGCAATGAGCCAATAATGTTGGCAACCTCTAGAAGTTGGAAAAGGCAAAGAAAAAGATTTTCCTCTTTCCTGAGGAACACAGCTCTACCAACAACTTGATTTTTAAGCCCAGTGAGACCTCCAAAACTGTAAGATAAAAATTTGTATTTATTATCTTAATTTTTCTACTTATATATTTACCTATTTTTATTTCAGCCAACAAGCTTTATTTGTTATGGTGACCCAGGAAATTAATTAACAGTTTTCCCAAGTAATTTTATCAATTTTTATACTTAGGAAGCTTTGAGAAAAAATAACTGAGCTGGAACCTCTAATAGGACTAGAAAAAAGAAAGTTTATTAGGTGATTCTGATGCATCTTGAGAACCAGTTATCTAAACACTTATATCTACATCTGTCCTTGAAGAACAATGTGCAGTGATTTGGATTGAAAGCATTTCTAGAAAAAATTGTCCCAGATATTTGAAGGGTAACTCTCCCTAACTTGCTCAGAATTAACATAGTTAACACTTTTTACAATCCCTCTTCTGTGAATAGCCAGTTCCTGTTCCAGGCAGGGTGTACCCCACATTTTCTCTTTTGCTAGACCAAGAATATTACTCCCCACCCCCATATACTGGGATTAAACCAAGGATCAAGGAAATTCTTCAGAGGAAGGATAAGCAAGTTTTTTTTATGTCCCAGCCATGTATCCTAAAGTCCAGGGAAAGAGTGCCTTATTCCTCAGGTTTGCACATCAGCTTCCTTGGTAAGGACACCAACTGATGGGCCTCACTTGGCAGTAAATTTACAAAAGTTCTGGGCAGTTTTTATCACAAAGATGTTAACAAAAGAAACAAAGTGATCAACTGTTGAAATTATAAACTACTTGAAGCTAGTACTCATGTACTTTCCTGATAGATGTCAAATATCACTGTTTCCCCTTAAATTTTGAAATATTTCAACTAAGAATACAAGTTTCTGATTCACATTCTGCTTAAAATCCTGTAATTCTTGAAGTATATCAAGATTCCCTGGCATACAGTTTGAGAGTCACAACTATGACAATTTAGAAGGTGATTCTCATTTTTCCTTAAATGGGTATTTTTTTTTAAATGGGTATTTTATATAATCATTTTCTTCCAAAGTGCTACTTCTGTAAGGTCCAATATAACCTGATCCCTCCCATGCTAAGGAGCCCTCCAAAACTAAGCCAAACAGGAGACCCTTTGCAGTGACCACAACAGACATTGAATCCCACATGCTTGTTCAGATTCTGACCTGTTCCCACAGAGGACATATTGGGTAAATCTAAGACCACCTTGGAAGATGAACAATTTCCTACTTTAAATGAAATATATTAGAAATTATACTATTTTTAAAAAGCCCATAAACTTAGAAATCAACCTACCATTAGGGAAACACTGACAGACACTATTAAATGTTAGGAAAATAAAAAACAATGTAGTCTGTTGCCTGACAAGAATTGTCAAAGACCTTCCTACCCCTCAACATTTCATATTTGCTATTCATACTCTGTTAATAAAATGTATAAGATAGATTCAAATTACAGAATTTAACTTTACCTGGATTCTTAAGGGGGATTTTATTTTTAGTTGTAGATGGACACAATACTTTATTTACTTATTTTTAAGTGGTGCTGAGGATCGAACCTAGTGCCTCACACATGCAAGGCAATCACTATACCACTTAGCTACAGCCACAGCCCCTCTTAAAGGGGATTTTTTTAACCCAATAACTGGTTCATTCTAGAAACAGACTATTAACTATGAATATAAATATTTCAACTAAGAATACAAGTTTCTGATTCACATTCTGCTAAAAATACAGCTAGTGATTAAAGGTCATTAGATAATTGTTATGTATTACAAAGTAGCAATCCAAACTAGACTATAATAAAGGTATTGAACAAGATTATTTACAAAGACATGTTAAGTGCCAAACATCACAGGAGAGAAGAGACTTAAGTAAAATTTTTCCACTGCATTTTATTCATGATACAGCATATTCAAGATGCCGTAGGAAACAGCTATATCTGCTCAGTTCTTGGCAGCAATTAAAAGGCAGAACTTGTTTATTCATTATCTTGTCCAGTCTCACAATCAGAAGCAATCTTTGATTTGTTAGATATTTCATAAACTTGTATAATAAGCTTTAACTGATTGATGATTTCTTTGTCTGCTGTTTTCATGTCAAATCCCAACATCTTCAAAATAGTTTCTCGAAAGTCACCAAGCTATAAAGAACCACCCACAAAAATCAAGATATGTCATTAGTTTCAGTCACCAATTTATTTTGCACAATGAAATTAATATTAGAAATTTGGTCTTATTCAGCTTTTCTTTTTAAATGTAATATATGCTACATTCAAATGGTATTTTTAAGCTAGAAAATTAGTCTCTTCTATTCCAATAATTCTTTAAAATTTCCTTTATATTTTTCTTATGTTTACACTTTAGTAGATTAGACCTATTTTTTTTTACATCTTAATGTTTTTCACCCATAAGGCAATTAAATTTTGTTGCTGCTGTTGTTTGAGATGGGGATTTTACTATGTTGCCCAGGCTGGCCTCCAACCCTTGGGCTCAAGTGATCCTCCAGCCTCAGCCTCTTACGGAACTGGGACAACATATGCACAACCACACTTTTTAGACTTCTGGTGTGCTTTATGATAATAGAAGTCCCTTAAATATATATCCATCCATCCTCCAAAAGCCACAGTGATCTAGAAAGAGCACAAATAAAAACCACCCATAAGGGGCTAGGGATGTGGCTCAAGTGGTAGCACGCTCGCCTAGCATGTGTGAGGCACTGGGTTCAATTCTCAGCAGTACCACACAAAAAATAAAATAAAGATATTGTGTCCACCTAAAACTAAAAGAAAAATCACCCATAAATCCATGCTTAAAACAACTAAAGAATATCACAGCCTTCAATCTGCATTGAGTGGAAATGAATATCCTAAACTAGTAGGGGCAGCTCCAGAGGAGGGTGCTACTCGTTTCCACTGTTGTAGAACACAGATAGCCTTACCCCCAGGAAATGGGATAGTTCTCAAATAGGGAAATACAGAGAATAAATCTGAAACCTGATAGTGAGGAAGGAAAAGAAAGAGGCCTGAAAGCATAAAGACCAGAAATGGCAGTTCTAGAGGGCAAGGGGAGGTTGGAGAGTTTGGAAGGGTGAAGTGTTTCTTAGTGGCTTGGTAATAAAGGAAAAGGAAGAAGTAAACAATGAAATTAAAAGACATATACAAACAGGAGAGTATGGCAGAATCATACATTACACAAATTCCTACCCCCAAAATAAAAGGCTTGTTCTAGTGAACTTCAAAAACTGCATCTACCACCTCAACAAAAGAGGGCGGTGTTGAGTTAAGAAACCTAGTAAGTAAACCCAACCTACAGCTACTAAAGAAGAAACATGAAAACCAGGACAATTAAAAGGATTTCAAATTCAACAGATAAATGGCAAATTAATATCCATAGAGAATTGCTTTAGGAAGAGTCAGGTGGAGTGGCACACGCCTATAATCCCAGCAACTTGGTAGGCTGAGGATAGGAGGAATTCCAAGTTTCAGGCCAGCCTCAGCAACTTAGTAAGAACCTGTCTCAAAATAAAAAGGCCTGGGGATGTAGCTCAGTAGTAAAGCTCCCTTGGGTTCAATCCTCAGTTCTCCCTCAAAAATAATTGCTTTAAGAATAAGCAGTATTATCAAAACTGTTTAGGTGATGAAAATATGCCCCCCACCCCGGAAAAAAAAAAAAAAAAAACCAGTCACAAAGCACAGGAAACATGTTTGACACAAAACCCTGAAGTGAATTAAATCTTAATTAAATGAGGATTTGCAGACATGGAAAACAACAACAACACCTTTCTTTGAATTATACATTTAATAATTCAGAATAAAACCATGTCCAAGATGTCTAATGAATACAGAAGATATGATCATTGAAATCAGGCAAGAATAACAGAAAATCTTTTCAGAAATGAGGCGTGAACTACAAAGTGACCAAAGGAGGACCAGGGTTGTGGCTCGGTGGTAGAGCACTTGCCTAGCATGTGGTGAGGCACTGGGTTCAATCCCTGGCACATTTAAAAAAAAAAAAAAGTGACCAAAGGGGAATAGACTTTACTGAAAATATAAGGGGCATTGAAAAGAGAGATAAAAACAACATAGAAAATGAATATGTAGGGGCTGGAATTGTGGCTCAGCAGTAGAGCACTCGCCTGGCATGCGCGGGGCCCTGGGTTTGATCCTCAGCACCACATAAAAATAAATGAATAGAATAAAGGTATTGTGTCCAACTACAACTAAAAAAAAAATAAAAAAAGAAAATGAATATGCAGAAAATAGAGGGAAAGAGACAAAGATGCAGAGAGAGAGAAAGGAGAAAACACTAATCTTATGACTTTGGTATTTTTGTTTTGTTTTTCAATCAAAACAGGGTCTCAGTAAGTTGGTTAGGGCCTTGCTAAGTTTCCAAGGCTGGCTTTGAACTTGTGATCCTCCTGTCCCAGCCTCCTGAGTCTGCTTTGAGCATATCATCAAGAATTTGGAAAAGTTTCAAATTTTTTAAGCAACTAATATGGAGATGTGACATATACTTTAAGAGTGGCCCAGAATGATCAGTTAGCCTTTTAAAAAGTCTGTTAAAATATTTGCCTTGTAGTGAAGCCCTGGGATTGGATCCCAAGCACTGAAAAGAAAAGGAACAAGAAAAAGAAAAAAAAAAAAAAGGAAGGAAGAGAAAAGGAAACAAATTTGCTTTATAAGTATAGTGAAAAATCTAAGCAAGTTTAGAAGTGTCATTTTATTCTAGAATGTGACACAAACAATAACATACATGGTTTCCTCTGAGCTTCCATTCTCTAACATGACCCTATCCTCCAAACTAAAATAATCACATATCCCATTCCTAAGCCATTGTGGGATTCTCCAGGGAGAAATACTTGATTTAAACTGGCCCAATAAGATCCCTTCTGGAATTTTTCTCTCCCATCACAAGAACTAAATATGAAACTCCATGGCTGTCATTGACCATGTTTCCTGTCATAGGAAAAAAAAAAAAACACTGGTAGTCAGACAAACTGTCACACAGATGCCAAGAAGTCAGTGAAAAAGGTCCTATAAAGTGCCCGGTGCTAGTCCTAGGGCCTAGGTTCATCTCTGACTTCACAGAGATTAGTTTAACCTGTTTTTGATACCATAAGTCAATAAATTCTGTTTTGTCTAAGTTAGTTAATGTAAGTTGAGGTGGGTGTGTTTATCATTCCAACTAAATTAACTTTAATATAGTAATAAGATAAAAAACCTCTTGTTCTTGTCCTGACACTTCAAGCGTGTTCTTGGCTATGGAGAGCTCAGGAGTGACAGTGTCTAACATCTGACGGGCCTTCTCTTTGTCTGATCTTGCCTCTTGCTCTGCAGAGTCGGATGTAGTTTTCAAATCATCTATATTCATAACTACCTTCTCCTTCATTGTTTCAACTTTTGTTAAAGATTGCCTGAGCTTCATAATTGTTTTGTCCTATGAGAGGGTAAAATGTGGATGAAAGAGAGGAGACGACTGTGAGTTGATCTCCTATAAAAAACAGACAGGCTTGATAACTCGTGTTTTTTTTTTTTTCCCCATCTCTCTTTGAAAAGAGGTATGATTATGACTTAGATCTGAAATTTCCTCCAAAATCTCATGTGTTGAAGGGTGTCTCATCACATATCCAAAAACAATAGAGCCAAGTGATCCTGGATTGAAACCTCTGAAATCATGAGCCAAAATAAATCTTTTTCTCTTTTTTTAAAGTTGATTATCTCTGGTATTTTGTCACAGCAATGAAAAGTTGATGACCACATATGGAAAAGAGAAATAGTCCACAATTTTTCAATTAAGAGGCATTTCTACCATTCATAATCATTTAGCATTTATATAAACTGAATTCATGGATTTAAAGAAGCTTAACACATTTTCCATGTCCTTAAAGGTCTTACAGCCTACATTAAACAAATACAGAAATGGATAAAATAATTGGTTCTACAGTAAGAAAAATATTGGTGATAAAATAGCATATCAGTTGATCAATTATTTAGTGTGTATTTGGCTTAACTCACAATCTACTTTTGATATAGGAAAACTGAATCTAGCTCCAAAGAAGAGAAAAAAAATATCCATTAACCCAATAAGAAACTACAATAAAACTAAAACGAAAAGAAGCAAGGGATTTAAAATCATAACATTCAGACTACCAGTTACCTTTGAGAAACAGGGAGGAGGATACCTGGGGGTTTCAGTGGGATTGGTAACATTCTGTTTTCTAAAATGATTGATGGATTCACAGGCATCCAATTTTATTTTCCTATAGTAATACATATTATAGAATAACATATTATATATTAATGTTACATATTATTCTGTTTGTATATAAAATTATTTTAATTTATTTGTTCTTTAAAAAGTTCAATAAGAGCTAATGCAGTTAAATAGGAATGGACCAAAACTTTTATGAATTTTTGAAAACTTCATTTCCTTTACTTACTTTAAGGACATTTATTTTTGTCAGTTGAGTTTTCATATTTTTATTTGATAATTTCAAATCACTGAGCTGTTTCTGAAGTTTCTGAATTTTCTCCTCCAATATTGGCGTTGTAATAATCTGTAAATTTTGCTGAATATTCAACAACATTTCTAATTGTTTGAACTTCTTGTTATGCTTATCTACTTGAGAATTCGGAGTTCTGAAGTTTTCCTTTGCAGAAATTAACAGTATTGAAATAAATAATTGGCTTTAAAATGTTCTATACTAGCATGATACCAATCTATTCTAGAACAATAAACTGTAGGCTTAACAATATTTACATAAGTAAAATATCTTTTCAACATAAATACACATTATTAAGATAATCGGGAGACAAAAATGCTACAATAAAAGTGATGTCTATTGCTATCAAGGGTAACAGTTAAACAGACAATTTGTAAATACTTAGCAATAGTGTAGATTAATTCTTCTTTTCTAGGAATGTATTCTAAGAAAATAATGAGTATTTGTATAAAGATTCATGTACAGAGATATTCTTTACTACTCTATTCATAATGAAAAATAAAAGAAATACAAATGTCAGGAAAATTACATATGGTAATAATACATTCCCTAGAAATTGTTTAAAAATATTTATTAAAAGAAAATAATAATATATAGTTAAATGAAAGAAACAGGATTAAGAAAAACTATGCTTATCTCAATTGTTAAAAATATGCACTGAGGAGCTGGGGCTGTAGCTCAGAAATAGAGCGCTTACCTCTCATGTGTGGGGCACTGGGTTTGATCCTCAATACCACATAAAAATAAATAAAGTTATTGTGTCCATCTAAAACTAAGAAAATATTTTTTAAAAAATGCATGAAGAGCCAGGCATGGTGACACACTCCTGTGAGTCCAGTGACTCAGAAGATTGAAACAGGAGATTGCAAGTTCAAAGCCAACCTTAGCAACTTAGTGAGGCCCTGAGTAACTTAGTGAGACACTGTCTCTAAATAAAAAATAAAAATGGCTGGGAATGTGGCTCAGTGGCAAAATACCCCTGGGTTCACTTCCCAGTACCAAACAAACAAACCAGACAAAAATAATATGTATGGAAAGTAATCAAAAGAAAACATTATAATATGATATATGATAACACCAGTTATTTCCAAATGGTGGAATTACTGGTGATTTTGGTCTTATTCTTTTCCTATTCTGTGCTTTATAAATCTTTATAATGCACATGAATTAATTTTATTATGAGAAAAAAAATAGTTATTTAAAATATCTTGACAAATGTAGCAAATGTATTAAAACATTCAAAGAAACAAAATAGATAACACTGGATAACAAAAATAAGAATGGCACATTTTTCTCAATAACAACACTGGAGCCCCAAAGATAATTAGAAGAATTAATGTTTTCTAATCTCTGTGTGAACTCAATTATCAATCAAATGTGAAGATTTTTTTTAAAGACCTTTTTATTTATGCAAGTACTCAAAGAAAAAGTATCTTTCCCATGGTATCATTTCTTAGGAAGTTCTTGGAGGATGTATCCAAGCAAAATGAGAAAGTAAACCAAAAAAAAAAAAAAAAGAAGAAAAGAAGAAGAAGAAGAAGAAGAAGAAGAAGAAGAAGAAGATATGAGATTCAGAGATTAGAGAAGAAAAGTCACAGGATCACAGCTGGGTCCAGACCCATAGAGTAAAAATCAAGATCCCCAGTCTTAAGGAAGAAAATGAAAATTTTGAGAGAGAGGGAAAAATATCATATTTTTATAGACTAGTGGATCATTTGTTATAATATTTAAGGGAAAAACAAATGAATGTTGAAAATTACACATATGAAAACACAAGGAAGGTATATTCACTCTAAGGAAAAGTGCAATGCAAGAAAGGACATGTAACAAGAACATAGTACTTTGTAACTTTTGTAAATATTTAGTTGTCATAGTGAAGTAAATATTGATTATGGATCTCTCCCCAAATATCAGTATATCAACTATATTTGGGAAATAGCTAAATGGGAAAGTGGTATAAGAGAGATAAAACTTTAATATGAAATCAACAGATAATGTCTGAAATAGAAAATTCAAGATGTAGTAGTATAAAATTATTTAGGGAAATGAAGGTACTACCAGAAGCAACAATCAAAAGAGTTAAAAATAAAAACAGCCCTTGTTCTATCTTGTCTCCAGGCAAGTCTGGAATTCTTGTACTGTATTTTGGTCAAAAGAGGAGTTAAGCATACTAAAGAGTAAAATTTTCTATGTACTTTTTATAGTCTGTTTAAATATCCCCAGGAGAAATCCTGTTATTAAAAATGTATGGACTAAAAAAAACCCAAAAAACAAAAAAACACAGCCTTGCCCTACATTTCACTTAATGGCAGATGAAGAATTAATTCCACAGAACACGTTTAAAAGAACAACAAATGAGATGGATTCAAACTAAAAAGCTTCTTCTCAGCAAAGGAAACTATCAATAACGTGAAGAGAGAGCCCACAGAGTGGGAGAACATCTCTATTACATGCACATCAGATAGAGCACTAATCTGCAGGATATATGAAAAACTCCAAAACCTTAATACCCCAAAACCAACCCAATCAATAACTGGATTAAGGAACTGAGCAGACACTTCTCAGAAGATATAAAAACAATCAACAAATATATGAAAAGTGTTCAACATCTCTAGCAATTAGAGAAATGCATATCAAAACTACTGTAAGATTTCATCTCATTCCAGTCAGAATGGCAATTATCAAGAATACACTCAACAATAAATGTTGGTGAGGATGTGAGGGGAAAGGCACACTCATACATTGCTGGTGGCACTGCAAATTGGTGTAACCACTCTGGAAAGTAGTATGGAGATTCCTTAGAAAACCTAGAATGAGGTTTGGAGTTGTGGCTTAGTGGCAGAGTGCTCGCCTAGCATGTGTGAGGCACTGGGTTCGATCCTCAGCAACACATAAATATAAAAATTAAAGATATTGTATAAGTAAAAGTAAAAAATAAATATTAAAAAAAAGAAAACCTATAATGAAACCACCATTTGACCCAGTCATCCCACTCCTTCCTTGGTCTATACCCAAAGGACTTAAAATCAGCATACTATAATGACACAGCCACATCAATGTTTTTAGAGGCTCAATTCACAATAGCTAAACTGTGGAACCAACCTAGATGCCCTTCAAAAGATGAATGGATAAAGAAACTGTGGTATATGTACACAAGGGAATATTACTCAGCATTAAAAGAGAATAAAATTATGGCATTTGCAGGTAAATGGATAGAGTTGGAGAACATCATCATGCCAAGCAAAGTAAACCAATCCCCAAAAACCAAAGGCCAAATGTTCTGATAAGTGGATGCTGATCCTTAATGGGGGGAGGGAGAATGGGAAAAATGGAGGCACTTTGGATTGGGTAAAGGGGAGAGGAGGAGGGGAAGGGGCATGGGGGTAGGTTAGAGAGTGGAATGAAACAGACTCATTACCCTAGGTAAATGTATGATTGCACAAATGGTGCGACTGACTCTACATCATGTACAACCAGAGAAATGAAAGGTCTGAGGAAGTGACTCAGTGGTAAAGCATCTTGGGTTCAATTTCTAGTACCCATAAATAAATAAATATTAATATACTGATGGGTCACTTTTTCAGATATTAATAATCTACATATTTATAATTTTGGTGATTGACATTGTTTGATAATTTGGTATGTTTCATTTGCAGATCTTATTTCATATTCCCCATTAGGATTTTGCAATGTTCTTCATATAAGTCCTTTATGTTTCTGGTACAATTTATTCTTGGTTAATACAAAGAATGCTTGTATATACAATTGGTTACTGACAAGAAAGAGGAAGAAAGAGGGCTGAAAAATTATTATTTTTTTTCTTAAAATCTTTTAACATGATTAAAAGGGTTGTGGAAATCATGTTATTAGCTTCCCCCACACACACTTTACTGGGAATTGAAACCTAGGGTACCCTATCATTAAGCTATATCCCTAGCCTTTTCATTTTTTATTTGAGACAGGGTCTCACTAAGTTGATGAGGCTGGCCCTTGAACTTGCGATCCTTCTGCCTCAGCATCCTGAGTAGCTAGGATTCCAGGCACGTGCAACTACTCCTGGATTGCATATTCTTAAATTTCAATATAGCATTTAAAATAATTTTGTGTGGAAATGAATCATTATCAGTCACATATGTAAGAGCAGAGATAGAAGCTGCACTCATCTTTGAATTCTATGGAATATGTCTTTTTTCCCCTGGTACTGGGTTTCAATCCAGATGTAGTTTGCCATTGAGCTGTATCCCCAGTTTTTTT
Source organism: Marmota monax (assembly GCF_021218885.2). Lineage (NCBI taxonomy): Eukaryota > Metazoa > Chordata > Mammalia > Rodentia > Sciuridae > Marmota > Marmota monax. The sequence continues at coordinate 21,863,316 of NW_026693777.1, read as the reverse complement.
ATTTTGGTTTTTGTTTTGTCTTTTTTTTCCCTAAGATAGGGTCTTGCTAAATTGCTGAAGCTAGTTTCAATTTGCAATTCTCCAGCCTCAGCTTCTTTAGAGGTAAAGTTGCACACAGATGGGATTATAGGTATGTACCACTGTATTGGTTTATGGGTATTTTTTTTAAAACACCATTTCCTAAAGTGCTGGAAGAAAAACTTAGAGCTCCAGCCAGAGGTATAGCTCAATGGTAGAATGCTTGCCTACCATCCAGCACTGCAAAAAAAAAAAAAAAAGAGTTCCATAAATATTGGATTGGAGCTGAGGATATAGCTCAGTGATAGAGTGCTTACTTAGCGTACTTGAGGGCCTTGGTTCAATCCTCAGCACCACAAAAATTTAAAAATTAAAAAAAATGTACATATGTGTGCATATATATATATATATATATATATATGTATATTGGATGCATGAATGGGCTGAAAGGCCAACTGAGTCATTAGTAAATAAGTGAGTGATATTACACCTTGAGCCACAGCAATTATAGAAATAGTATAAAATAGGTTAAGGTTCGACAGGTAATTCAGTGAAGAGGTAGCAAAATAGAAACAGGACTTCCTGAAAACAAATTGAATTGCAACCTACTCGTTTCCATCCCACTTTTAGGACTGCCTTTTTCCTTATACATTCAGGGAAGCAGAAATTGGAGAAGATAACAGTTTATACAGTGATTATTCAAGGAATATCATCAATGCACCTCACTGACACTCATCATATTTAGCTGTCACAGTGCCTGAAATTCCACCATTAGAGAATCATTCCTTGGCATTCCTTTCCTTCTAATTCTCTTCTAAAAGTGTATTAAGATATTTATTAACATATCTGTCATAATAAACATCAAATATGTGCACAGTAAGGAAATGGAGATATGGAAAGAGGAGAGGCTTTTTGATAAAATCAGAAACTTCAAGGATCTATAGCAAATCCTCCCCTTTTCCATTAGGAGAAGTATATATAGTATGAATAGCTTTAAACATTAAATAATGTTAAGGTCATTAATAAAATAAAATATGATCATTTCCTTTATCAAAGAAATGCCTGTGCTTCAGTATATTCTTACTTTATTCCTGTCCAAGTCTGATTTCCTTTGAAAAAAGTCATTGATACCAATGTTTCCATCTAGACGTTTCAAGGGTTTTTTTTGTTCCCTATAATTTTCTCCACCCTGAGGTGATTCTTGAGCAGTTTCTTCGTAAATCTGATGCAGCTGTTCCAATTGCTTAGTGAGCATCTGAATTTCCTGCTGTAGGCCTTCTGTTCTCTTTTTAAAAAAGGAGATATTTTTCAAAAACTTCCTGATGATCCATGCTTTCTGCATCATTTCAAAACTGTATGTTCTAATTATATTGATTTTGTGATGACATTAAATTACAAAATAGATGAATAGGGAAGCCTTTTAAGAGATACTTTTAAGAGATTTTTAGTACTGAGGAAGTTGTATAGTGAATTTTAAGTGTGCAGAGTTTTTTGGTTTTGTTTTTTTTAAAATGGATGGGGTTGGAATATAATTCAGTGGTAGAGTGCTTGCCTAGCATGCACAACGCCCTGAGTTTAATCCTCAGCACTGCCACTGTCCCTGCCCCCACCCCCAAAAACCCAAAATTGGAACACAGATTATTGTGCAGTAGGTTTCACTAACACATTGAATTTAAGAAATACTTATCATCAGCTGAATTCCAGGGTGAGGAATCACAAAATTTTACTAAAATGATTTGGACACGGACAAGAAGATATATCCACATGAACATGTTGATTCAGTCTTTTGATAGACTTGACCAGTAAATTAAACTAACTGATCTGAAATTTATTTATGAATGTGTTTTTGATACTGGGACAGAGCCAAGGGCCTCATTCATGCTAAGCACATGCTCTACCAGTAAGCTACACCCCAGACCTGAAAAGTTGTTTAACTGCACCAACTAAACTAACCAGTGTTGGAGCATTATGAAAATACTATCTTCCCATAGCAATATTTTTAAGTTAATATTTATTGAACTTATACCAAACTGTACTAAGCATTTACCATTTATTAACCAATTCAATCCTTTCAACCACTCTGTGAGATAGGAACTATACCCCTCTCCACCATTTTACAGATGAAATGGAGGCACAGAGAGAATAAGTAATCTGCCCAGGATCACACAGCTAGCTAAGGGCAGAGCTGGGATTCATAGCAGGCCTCTGTGCTCTTAGTGACTATGCTATACTTTTTCCAGTGTCGTAAGATGACCTATTTCTCTTCTTTCACTATGGAAATACAATCAAAATTACAAGTCAGAGCCATACAGTATACTAAATTAGATAATAGCAAAGTCTATATCTTAAAAGAATCAAATAGGAAAAAATAACTTTTTTTTGATGTACTTACAGATTTCCAAGAGAGTTCATTTTCACTGATTTCCAGTATCCTTTCTGTCACAGCTTCCTCTGTGGCTGGTATGGGAACAATGCTATCACTCACAAGAGTAGACAATTGACTGAGGAAATTCTGATATTGAGATTGTTCGGTTTCAGTTTCCCATCCGCATGAATATGGCTGTCTGTCTAACTCTGGTGCTTGTTTATCCTTTTGTATCAAATCTTGTTGACATCCATCCCAAATTTTCTGCTTGTGATTTGGTTCTTCAGTATGAAAAATGTCTCTCTCAAAGTTGTTGGCCATGAAAGCTTCTGTCTTGTCCTAAATATGCACACAAGTTAAACTTCTCACTTGAAATTAAATACAGAGACTTCTATTTTCCTTCTTTTGAACTACAAAATATAGTAGTAGCACAAAACTTCAGGAGACCCTCAAGAGAAAGAATTAAGATTCACAAGAGAAACTTGGGCATATATTCAAAATAACAAATGGGAACAGCAAAAGTAGAAATTAAGCTTAAAGAAGCAGCTAACCAAAAATCCCCAGTTGATGAAGGTAGAAAAAATTGAGCTAAAAAGTGTAGAAGGAATGTAAAAAAAAATCATCATCATCATTTTGTAACTCCTAATGTAATAACTGATCTAAGCAAGAATCAGCAGTGATGGGCTGGGATTGTGGCTCAGTGGCAGAGTGCTTGCCTCACAAGTATGAGGCATTGGGTTCTATCTTCAGCACCATATGAAAATAAATAAAATAAAGGTATTGTGCCCATCTACAACTAAAATTTTTTTTAAATCATCAATGAATGCTAAGACCATTAGTGAAAAATTGGCAGAGAATTGAATATTTTCCTAAAGAGTTATGATTATCATATATAATTTAATAAAAACAACCTTGATAACATGAGAGTATAAATGAAAGTCGTATTTCTTTTCCCTAACCTTTCCTTTATGCTCCTGTAGTCATTCTGCTTCCATTGTAAACATGACAGGAAAAAAAAATTACAGATAATGCATGTACCTCTTTCCCTTACTTCCCACAGCAGAATTCCACCTTATAACTTCAACAAGACTTTCTTCCCACCTTCCTGTCACCTTTTGGTTCGGGGAGCTAAGTAAGCAAGTTCAGTTTCTGGGCTTTTTATTATGAAACTGAGAAATTCAAGAAGAGCAAGAATTGTGGAAGTAATGGTGGGTTTGTATCACTAAAAGCTTAGGAAGAAACAGCCACAGGAATAAAGACTAAGGGAAGAAAAGGTCAGAACTGCATGAACTTTGACTCTGTGAGAGTTTTTCAGAAATGTGTGAGTTTTACAACAATACTTGAGAGAGAGAGAGAGAGAGAGAGAGAGAGAGAGAGAGAGAGACTGTGAATTCTAAATTACTTGAGAGGGGCAAATAAAGAATACTTCAAAATACTTTGAAAGTAGTTGCTGAATTTTTTTTAATGAAACTCCTCCCATTAATCAGATCGTATAGGATCTTATCTTACATTCAGATTTAAACATTTTAATTTATTTATTTGCTACTAGATAGAGAACCCAGGGGCACTTTACACTGAGCTACATCTCTAGCCCTTTTTATTTTTTATTTTGAGACAGAGTTTCATCAAGTTACTGAGGCTGACCTCAAAGTTGGGATCCTTCTGTCTCAGCCTCCTGAGTAACTGTGGGGGAGGTTAAGGTGTGTGCCACCATGCCTGGTTCTAGATTCACATTATATAATAAACTAAGGATTTCACAATAAACTTTCACCACTTCCTGGACAACATCTGGCTCCCCTTCTTTTCCTTCAGACTTCTATAATACCTTCAACTCATCCTATCAATCACTTGTCTACCTAAAGCCCAGGCTCACTTCCTTCCTCTAAACCCAACTTACATCATCATTCTAGATGTCAATGACCAATGGAGATGACCCACCAATTTAGCTTCATGATTCCTGTGCCCCAGTGACCTTCACTTCTATTCTCCTCTTCAACCACCTACACTCAGATGCACTAACCCAGATTTTGTCAACCGCAGGTACTAATCCATACCAGAAATTTAAACTCCAATATTTTGGGGGCTAGGAGTACAGCCCAGTGGTAGAGCACTTGCCTAGCATGTGTGAGACCCTAGGTTTGATTCCAAGCACTGCAAAAACAAACACGCAAACAAATCCGATATTTCACTCTCACCATCACCTCTTTCCCAGTTATCTCACAGCCCCATTTCCGCTAACCTTTTCTTTAGAATCAGAGAGATTTTCAGATCCTTCTTGCATATTCTTTCCATGTATCAGAACAGCCTCCAGCCTGCCACACTCTCCTCCTTCTTTTCATCTTCCATTAAGAAGAGGGCAGCTGAGTGTGGGAGTGCATGCCTATAATCCTAGTGACTGGGGAGGCTGAGGCAGGAGGATCACAAGTTTGAGGCCAGTCTCAGCAACTTAGTGAGAACTTGTCTCAAAACAAAAAAGGATGTAACTCAGTGGTAAAACCCTCCTGGGTTCAATCCCCAATAGAGAGAGAGAGAGAGACAGAACTAACCAATAAGTTACTCAACTCTACCCATTATCTTCTGGAGTAACAATAGGTAATAAAAATTCTGTTTCTTCAGAGATTAATTGGAATTTGTTCTCACCTTCACTGGGAAAACATCCAATAAATTTTCTTGTCCTTTCATAGTCATATAAGAAGGGAATCTGCTAGTGCCTGACAACATTTTCTCCAAAAGATCAGCTTTTCGCTCTGCTTTTTCTCTTTCAACCAGATGTACTCTGTGTAAGATAAAAGTAGATAACAATATTGTAAAACCAACTCAACTAATTTTCAATTAATTAAAAATAACTTTTAAATGCCTCCATTCAAAATAAATTTAAAAGTGTATCAAGTAAAAACATATTTCTTATGAAAAGAGCTAGGCAGTTATCTAAGTATTTCTAGGAAGAGATTAGAAATGGTAGAGAAATGGAAAGAAAAACAAGCCAGTGTTAATCCTTGTGTAATTCCCCTAGGGGACATCATTGTGAAACAATCCTCTTGAGGTGAAATTTAGATATGAATATATGCCACTGTGGAAATACTGTGATCATCCAGAGGATCCATATGGATAAACATTCTTATTTTAACAATCCCTAAGTGGGACTTCAATTGGAGTTTGATGAGGAAATAAGGAATTAGAAATAATGATGCATGGGCTGGCGATGTGGCTCAAGCGGTAGCACGCTTGCCTGGCATGTGTGCGGCCCAGGTTTGATCCTCAGCACCACATACAAAGATGTTGCGTCTGCTGAAAACTAAAAAATAAATATAAAAAAAAAGAAATAATAATGCACAACAAAGAATAGCATATGTAAAAACTTGTTAAATCATGTTATTTGATATAAGCAGCTAATAATTTGGTACTTCTTTGATTACCAATTGCACATATTGGTAATATTTTCTATCCTAAAACTAGGTTAGCAGGGTGTGGTGGTGCACGCCTGTAATCCCAGTGGCTCTGGAGGCTGAGGCAGAAGGATCGAGAGTTCAAAGCCAGCCTTAGCAAAAAATAGCAAGGTGCTAAGCAATTCAATGAAACCCTGTATCTAAATAAAATACAAAATAGGGCTGGGCATATGGCTCAGTGGTTGAGTGCCCCTGAGTTCAATCAATCTATCTTCCATATTTTTTAGGTGACTCTTCTAAGAATTGCACCCCCCAGAATTAACAAATTTAAGTCACTCAGCCAAAAGAAAGTATTCAAATTATCAAAAGAGAAAATTTTAATTCAAAAAATGATATTATTAACATGCAGGACACACTGAAAATGTTTAACAAACCTGTAACTTCAGCCCTAGAATGAAAGTAGAGACAGAATGGAATAGAATCAATATCTGGAAAACTAATTCCCAAGAATTTTCTAAACCCAATGAAAGACATGAATTGGCAGATTCAATAAGCTCTGTGAATCCCATGTAGTCAATTGCTAACAATTAAAAGCAGCTAGAGGAAAACCACACATTACTTTCAAAGATACAAAAGTAAGACTGATGACTGGTTTTTCAACAGAAATTATAATACCAAAAGATAACTGAATAACATCTTAAGCGGCTGAAAGGAAAGTACAGACAACACAAAAATCTATACTCAGTGAAATTACTCTTCAAAATTGAAGATGAGGGGCTGGGGCTGGGGCTTAGTGGTAGAGCACTTGCCTTGCACATGTGAGGCACTGGGTTCGATCCTCAGCAGCACATAAAAAAATAAACTAAAGGTACTTAAAAAATTGAAGATAAAATAAACAGTTTCAGAGGGGATAAAATGGAAAAATGTCAGAATCACTCTATAAGAAATATGACAGGCAATTTTTCAAGATGAATGAAAATGATCCCTGATGCTTGCACAGAACTGTGGAATAGAATGAAGAACATCAGAAAGGGAATGTGTGCATAGACAAAAATTAAAACTGATGGTTAAACCCGTCGGGTATGGAGTAACACCTGTATCTTGGTATAGAACTGATATTTGTTTGATTTTGAAATATCTGATATTAATTTGGAATGAGGTGTTAAGCTTCTGTTAAAATGTATTCGAAGACCCTTTAAACCAGTGAATCTGAAACAATTTTCACACCATTAGCAGTTGAAACCTACCTCTTTAGGTATTTTGAGGTATTTACTATTAACTAAATTTAGGAAGTTTTTAGGTTCACTCTAAGTGCAGTAAATATTACAGACATTGGATACAGTGGGATTTTCTGTAGATTTTACTTAAGAAGAGGTGAGTATAAAGCAATTTGCAGTCATTATTGTAATGACAATACTGTTCAAGTGCAAACCCAAAACAGTACAGCTTTTAAATTTTAAAGCATTTGGTAAACTATCACTGTTTTTTTTCTGTTGCCAATAGCAAAATGCTTTTCCATTAATGGAGACTTCATGCCTTTCAAGCATTTTAAATATGATAATATTTATAAATGTGTGATTTGGAGGAATTCTTTAAATTCTTTTTCCTAATTTCCTTTCTCTTCAGAATAGATTCTTTCAACAAGTAATTTGTGGTAATGACTGTGTTGACTTCAATTTTTGGAGTGTAGTAGCTATGTTAAAGATTAACTGTTTGGTCTTACTAAAGCCAACACAGAACTTGCTGCTGTGTTTTTTCTTCAGTGATAAATAAAATACTTACAGAAAAAAAAAAACTGATGGTTTAAAAAAAACAATAATATATTATTTACCATGTGGAAAAGTAAAATATAACAATACGACAAAAGCAAGAAATGGGTAAATGGAGTTAAACTGTCATAAATACTTTATTTGAGGGGGTATTGTAAAAGTACTAATTTAAAGGAAACTAATAAATCAAATATATATTTTGTAATCACTAAATTTAGGGTGAAAACTGTGATATTTTAAAAAAGTATTAAAAGCTCAATACAGAAGAAAATGAAATAAAAACTTATGAATCAAAAATAAAACAGAGATTGGTGTGGTGACTCACGCCTGTAATCCCCCTTGGCTTAGGAGCCTGAGGCAGGAAGATCATGAGTTCAAAACCAGCCTCAGCAACAGCGAGGTACTAAGCAACTCAGTGAGACCCTGTCTCTAAATAAAATACAAAATAGGGCTGGAGATGTGGCTCAGTAGCTGAGTGCCCCTGAGTTCAATCGCTGGTACCAAATAAATAAATAAATAAAGCAATAAAGGATTAATAAAGGTACAGAAACAGATGGGGAAAATATAAAATAACAATATGACTGGCTGAAATCCAACAATTTCAGTAATTACTTTAGAGACAAATGTTATAAACATTTGATTAAAATGTAAGATTATTATACTGAATTTTAAAAAGACAATGTTAAACATTTTTCAAGAGACATACTTTAAATATAGGAACACAGAAAAATGTAAATTAAAATGGGAAAATACATTCTATGCTAACATTAACAAAAGGAAAGCTGGTGTAAAATTATTAATATCGAAGTAGATTTTAAAGCGAGAAGGGCCTGGGGTATAACTAAATGGCAGAGTGCTTGCCTAGCATGTGCAAGGCCCTAGGTTAGACCTCCAACAACAACAACAACACACACACACAAAGGAAAAAGTACATAAAAAGATAACGAGGGTCATTTCATAATAAAAAGTGACAGTCTGGGGATGTAGCTCTGTGGTAGAGTGCTTGCCTAGCATATGTGAGGCCCTGGATTCATTTCCTAGCACTGAAAAAAAAAAAAAAGCGGGGTGGACAATTAAATGGAAATATATCAATATCTTTAGGATGCTTCAAAATATATAAAGCAAAAGTTGACAATACTAAAAGGAAGAAATAAATACAAATCTGCAATCATAATTGGACATTTTCATACTTCTTTCAATACCAGTAGAATAAAAGTAAAAAGTGCTAGGCCTAAATTTTTTTTGCTTGTGATACTAGAGATCAAATCCAGGGACTCATGCATGCTAGGCAAGTGCTCTACCACTGACTACATTCACAGCCCATGAAATCTTAGTCCTAGATTCACTAAATGCAAGGAGACAATAGTTAAAGGATCTGGGAACCAGAAACGGCTTAAGAACAATTCTTGTCCAGAATGTCCTCCCAAATTCATTCCATGGGAACTGTTTCCATTCCTCCTGTCCCCCAGACACTAATAAAATAATGAAATCCCTTTAAAAAATAGTTATGTATGTTAATCAGGGTTTTCTTGAGAAACAGGATTTATAAATGAATAGAAAGGGAGTTATTATGAAGATTGGTTCATGCAGTTGTGGAGACTGGCAACTTCCAAGATCTGCTGCAAGGTGAGTCAGCAAGCTGGAGACTCAGGAAAAACAACAGCATAGTTCTAGTCCATGTTGAAGGCTTTAGGCCAGGGGAACAGATGGTGGAGTTCCAGTCCAAAGGCCCACAGGCTTGAAGCCAGGAAGAGTTAATGGTTCAGTTAAGGTTCAAAGGCAGAAATAAAGCTGATGTCCCAGTTCAAAGGCCATCAAGCAGCAAAAATTCTCCATTTGGGCCTTTCACCCGCCAGATGAGATCCACCCATGAGAAGAACAATCTGCTTTATTTGTTCTACCGATTTAAATGTTAATCTCATCCAAAAATACTCTCATAGAAACACCTAGAATAATGTTTGGCCAAATACTGGGCACCTCATAGCCCAGTCAAGTTGACACAGAATTAACCATAATAGTAGATACAGCCATGTTTTTCTTTAGCACTAAGGATAATAAAAAACAAGTCAATAGTGACTCGCTCTGTGTGTTAGTCAGCTTTTTGTTGTATGACCAAAATAACTGAGAAGATCAACTTAGAGGAGGAAAAATTTCTATGGGGCTCACAGTTTCAAGGTCTCTTTCCGAAGATAGCTGACTCCTTTACTCTGGGACCAAGGTGAGGCAGCACATCATGGTGGAAGGGTGTGGTAGAGGAAAGCTGCTCCTCTCATGGCTGGCCGGGAAGCAGAGGGAGAGAGAGAAAGGAGGGAGGGGCTGCAGGAAAGATACACCTTTCCAGGGAACCCCCTCAGTGACCCACCTTCCTCTAGCCACACCCACCTGCCTACAGTTACCACCCAGTCTATTCAAACTAGGATAGACAGATTAGGTAACAGCTTTCACAGCCCAATCATTTCTCCTCTGAGCATTTTTGCATTAACACAGAAGATTTGAGGGGACACCTATATCCAATCCATAACATTCTATAGCAATATTCAAAGTTGTGTTGAATAGCTTGCCATGGCTGGTCAGCTGTTGGATCAACCTACAGGCAACTTCATGTAGATACCTAATGATGAATTGCTTTTAATCAGTCTTTCACTTAAAGTTTGTCAGTCCTCTTTTTCTAGACACTTTGCATAAGCAGAAGAAAAGTGGAAGTCTCGTTCTCCTTTTTACAGGCCTTTAAGTAAAGGTTTGTTTTCCTATCAATTTTAGTTCCCTGTACATTTTTAATTCTCTTCTCCTCCTCCACTCTTCCTCCTCCTCTTCTTCCTTTTCCTTTATTTATTTATTTATTTATTTTTGTGCTAGGGATTGAACACAGGTCCTCACACAGGCTAAGCAAGTGCTCCACCACTGAGTTACATACCCCCATTCCTGTTTTCTTTTAAAAAGTGATTTGGAAAATACAAGACACAGAAGAAACTTCAACCTATCAGGTGAGCTAGTAGAGCCTAGTACAACCTGAATAATAACAGGCTACACTAGTATTCATATCTGAACAGAACATCTTTTCATCATTGTGTGACTTTTTAAAATAATATTCATATAATAGGACTGAAAATTAATGTTTTTCTCTGCCCGTCAGCCAAGGACACATGATCAAATGCCTTCTTTCTCTATAAACCTACTAAGTAACCATAGGTCTACGAGTAACAAGTTGTATGAAGGACAAAACTACATGATGATCCCAAAAGGTGCCGGAAAAAAAGCATTTTACAAAATCCAACACACCTTCATGATAAAACTACTCAACAAACTAGGAATCCAAGGGACATCCTCAACTTTAGGGCATCTATAAAATCCCATAGCTAACATCATATTACTGGTGAAAGACTGAAAGCCTTCTTCTGGGCTTTCAGGAACAAGTCAAGGATGCTGACTTCTTGCCACTTTTATTCAACATTGTATTGAATAGTGGAAGGCAAAGCAATTAGGCAAGGAAAAAAAAAAAACACCAAAGGGAAAGGAAAAAGTAAAACCATCTCACAGATAACAAAGTTTTGTATAGAGAAAATCTTAATTCACACACACACACACACACACACACACACCTATTAGAGCTAATAAACAAGTTAAACAAGGTTCAGGACAGAAGATTGACATAAAAAAAATAAATTGTTGGGCTGGAGAGATAGCTCAGTTGGTAGAGTGCTTGCCTCGAATGTGCAAGGCCTTGGGTTCTATCCCCAGCAACAACAACAACAACAACAACAACAACAAAAATCAATTGTACTTCTAATCCCTAAAAATGATCAATCTAAAAATGAAATTAAGGGAACAGTTTCGTTTATAATTCATAAATAAGAAAAATACTTAGGAATAAGTTTAGCAAAAAACATGTAAACTGAAAACTATAATATGTCACTAAAACAAATAAAGAAGGTAAGAGCAGTGGCACATGCTACTTGGGAAGCTGAAGCAGGAGGATTAAGTTTGCGGCCAGCCTCAGCAATTTAACAAGACCCTTACCACTTAGCAAGACCCTGTGTCTCAAAATAAAAAATAAAAGAGGTTGGGGATGTAGCTCAGAGGTAAAGCAAACCTGAGTTCAATCCCCAGTGCCAAAAGAAATTGTTAAAATAAATTAAAGAAGACCCAAATAAATGGAAGTACACCCCATGTGCATGGAATGAAGACAATATCAATATATTAGTATATATATATATATATATACATACATATGTATATATGTATGTATATATGTATATATATACAATATGTCAAAATATACTCTATTGTCATGTATATCTAAAAAGAACAAATAAAAATATATATATATATATATTCAACATAATCTTTGTCAAAATTCAAGTTACGTTTTTGGGGGGTAATTGACAAGCTGAAATGATCTTTAAATGTACTTACTATAAAGCTACAGTAATTAACAGTGTAGTACTGGCATAGGATTGATGTATAGACCTAGGGAACAGAGTTGAGTATCCATAAATAAATCCATATGTTTATGGTCAATTGATTTTTGGCAAGAGAATTACCAAAATTCAAGATGCCAAGACAATTCAATGGAGGAAAAAATAATCTTTTCAACAAATGGTGCTGGGAACAACTGAATATCTATAGGGAAAAGAATGAATTTGGATGCCACCTCCCATACCAGTCAAAAACTTAGCCAAGCCAGGCAGGTTGGAACATACCTGTAATTCAAGTGACTCAGGAAGTTGAGGCAGGAGGATCACAAGTTCAAAGCCAGCCTTAGCAATTTAGGGATGCCCTAAGCAACTGAGGGAGATCCTGTCTCAAAATTAGGGGGAAAAAATGCCAGGGATGTTGCTTAGTGGTTAAGCATCACTGAATTCAATCCCCAGTTCCAAAGGTGGGGCGGTGGGGGGAAGATAGATGTAAATGTGACCCTGGATTAATCAATGATTTCTTATATATAACACCAAAGAAATAAGTGACTAGAAAATTTTAAACTTCATTAAAAACTTTTTTGCTTCAAATGACCCCTACATAAATAAATAAACCAAATGTGGTATATACATATAATAGAATATTATTCAGCTATAAAAAGGAATGAAGAACTGATTAATGTTACCCTACACTGAACTATGAACCTTGAAACATTTTGGCACATGAAAGATGTCAGACACAGGCCTCATACATTATAATTGCATCATATGAAATATCCAGAAAAGGCAAATCCATAAGACAGAAAGATTAGTGGTTTTCAGGGCCTGGGGGAGAGTAGAATGGGGGGTAACTGGTAAGTGGCTGGTAATTTGAAGGTGATGAAAATATTTTGAAATTAGTGGTGATGATTGTGCAACTACTGCATTCTATATACTTTAAAGGCATGATTCTTATAGTATGTGACATATCAGCAAAAAGGTTTTTTTTTTTTAACTATTATAATGTTGATTCAGTATTAGGTGAAATTCTACTAGATTTAAATTCTGTGACTAATCAGGAGTATAATGTTCACATACTATGTGCAAACAAATGGCAAAAGACTTGTTTTAAAACAAACCAGAAAATTCCTTACTTTAGAAGGTTTTCTAGTGCTGTAACTCGTTCAGTTAGTTCCCAGTTGCCTCTTTCAAGACTTTCAATGTTGGTGTTTTTCAAAGACTTAATTCTGGTTAGAGAAGCAATGAGTTCCTGTAGGTCCTGGATATCATCTCTCAGGGACATTATCTGGAATGACTGTTGGGTGTTATTTTCTTTATAACTTTCTAACTCACTCTTCATCTCTTGCAACATACTTTCCTTTATGAGAAGTTTGCTTTGAAGATTTCTTAGCTAATGAGAAAGTAAATACTAATTAAAATCATTTATAATTTGGTTTTTAAACATTCATAATGTTAAGTAATTACAAGTATTTAAGTTACACATTATATTAAAAAATGAGGTTTTTAAAATTTTTTAAATTTTATTATTTTTTTAGTGCTGGGAATCAAACTCAGGGCCTCACACATGCCAGTTACCCTACACTGAGCTATATCCCCAACTCTAAAAGGAAGCCTTTCAATCAACTCCTAACCATATATTCCAATGTTAAAAATGTATTTTCTTTCCTTTTTTTTTTCTTTTTTGCAGTACAGGAGATTAAACCCAGGGGCTCTCTCCCAATGAACTATACCCCAGTCCTTTTTACATTTTATTTTGAAACAGGGTATCACTAAGTTGCTGAACTTGTGATCCTCCTGCCTCAGCCTCCTGAATCATTGGATTACAGATGCACACCACCACATCCAGCTAGATGTTTGTTTTGCTTTCCAATGAGTTGTTTGATTTTTTTTTGTTGTTATAATTGGGCACAATACCTTTATATATTTTTATGTGGTGCTGAGGATCCAACCCAGCGTCTGGCACGTGCTAGGCAAGTGCTCTACCGCTGAGAGCCACAACCCCAGGCCTCCAATGAGTTGTAAAAAGAAATGGGTTCACAAGTCTATCTTCGGGAGAGGTGCCTGTTTATAACGCTTGGTTCCTGGTCTTATGTGTGCTCATTGGAGAAGAGGAGAGGAAGTCAGGAGGAAAAGCAAGGTATAAATAGGCTATATATACATAAGGCAGATAAAGGGAAGAAGAGATTATAAAGTTGTGGAAAGAAGCAAAAGTAATGGCTTGTTGGGGAGTGGGGAAGCCACACCCACCAATCGGGACAGGGGTGGGGGGGGTGTGGAATAGGAGGAGGAGCCCAGAAAGAACTGTAAGGAATGGGGGCCATCTCTTCTGATAAGTGGAGAATGTTCACCAGATAAAGGAAAAGTGAGGTACTGCTAATATTCAGGGATCTTTTAACTGTTAATGTTTTTATACCTTTATTTATTTATTTATTTATTTATTTATTTATTTATTTATATGTGGTGCTGAGGATGGAACCCAGGGCCTTGCACATGCTGGGCAAGGGCTCTACTGCTGAGCCACAACCTCAGCCCCAGATTTAGTCTTTTTTACGTAGTGAAAGATCATTAGTTTCATAACCAGAAGTAGCTCAAAAATGCTGTTATGGAAAAAAAAATACTTAGAAATGCTATATTTTCACCAAGTATATCGGCACATGCCTACAATTCCAGCTGAGGCAGGAGGATCATAAGTTCAAGGCCAGCCTGTGCAACTTAGTGAGATTCTGCCTAAAAAGTGCTGGAGATATAGCTCAGGGGTACTTCTTCCCCCAGCCCCCAAACACACACACAAGCTATATTTTCTAATAGTGAAGTCTGTATGAGAACCAAGCATTTTAAACTAAGTTTTTCATCAGTATATGTATATAAGGTACTTGTCCTCTATGTCTAAAAAATCATGTAAAATGAAAACAAAATGAATAAAATGAACTGAATCTTCTATATTCTCACTAAAAACATACCTTCATGTATTTTTAAAACTTATATCTTTCATAAAAACACATCTCAGTGAGTCCAGAGAATTTCTAGAGCAAGAACAGAAGGCATAGGGACAGACCTCAAACCTCAGAGCAGCAAGACAGACTTGGCCACAGGCAATTCAGCTAAATTTTCCTACTCATCCTACAAGGTGGCTGTAAGGATTAAAGATGACGTAGAGCCTAGTACAGTGTCTGGTACATATTAGATCCTGAAAAAAGTTGTAGAAATGGAGCCGGGATGGTACAGGGCACAGACCTGGTCGTGGGGGAAGCAGAAGATTTGAACTCCAGCTGAAAACCCATGTCTTGTCTCTGTTGCACAGCCACCCCAAGTATAAGAGTTCTCTATGTTCAGGCCTAGTCCATCATAATTGGACTTAATGTCATTTCATCAGTTATCCTGCAAGACCCACCCCAGAAACTCTTCAGTGATCTCCTAATTGAGAGATTCAACCATTTCTCTTCAGGTACCATTATATTCCATCTATCATTGAGGCCTCTGACACCACTGACCATTCTCTTTTGCCGGATGTGGTCACTGGTTTTGGGTACCAATTCCTACCCCCATGTCATCCTCTGGTACTGCAGAACTAAAAATAAAACTGTTATTTTTCCAGTCTCCCTTAAGTAGGCTGGGATTCTTTAGGCCAATGGTTCTCAAATTTAGCATGTATTAGGATCACCTGGAGGGCTTGTTTTTTTTTAAAAAAAAAAAAAAAGGTTACTAGGGTTGGGGATGTAGCTCACGGGTAGTGCTTGCCTAGCATGCGTGAAGCCCTGGGTTTATCCCCAACATATGCCCCTAAAGACAAATAAACAAACAAATAACACAAAGAAGCAAAACAGATGGCTAGGCCTACCTCAAGAGTTTAAATTTTGATGTGGGAACAGAGAATTTGTTTTTCTTCTGCGTTCCCAGATTTTATTCATGTGGCTGGTCTGGGGAATTACACTTTGAGAATTAGGCTGTATGCAAACTGGACTTTGTCTCTTTGGTACAAACAGAGTATAGGAAGAGGCTGTTTTTCCCATTATTATTTCTTTTGGTGAGCCAGGTCAAGGATGGGGCCAAAATGAACATTCCGCCCTTGCAGAGGTTGAGAGGCCACCGTGGCTGTGCCATGAAGACTCAACCACAGACATCATTATAATAAGTACATGTATGAAAACACAAATGATTTGTGTATAACCAGAGACATGAAAAATTATGCTCTATATGTGTACTATGAATTGAACTGTATTCTTCTGTCATGTATAATAAATAAATATATAAATAAATCTCAACAGCAGCAACTTCCTAACCACAGGATACTGTCTACAGATGTCTTGAGCTCACTCATACATTCAGTGCTGGCCCTGACTCCCACACACTGATCTTCCAATCATTTGCTATACACCTAATTCCCCGACTTAATAAATTATTTTCTGCTTTGTTTTCTACAGTAAAACCAAGACTGATCTATCCCTCTTCACAACTTTTTCCTCCTTGATTTTCCCAAAATTGGTTATCTCCTTTTTCTTTTCCTCTCTGAAGACTTCTTTTCAGTCTTCTACTATGTTTCTTTTTATCTTGCTTGGAGGCATTTCAACAGAAGATTGGGTCAATTGAACAATTTGTCTCCCTGGGTCAAATTGTTCAAATTCTTCCATTGATTGAATATCTACAATTCTATCTCCAAGTATACAAGCATTTCTTTTTTTTTTTTAAAGAGAGAGAGAGAATTTTTTAATATTTATTTTTTAGTTTTCGGCGGACACAACATCTTTGTTTGTATGTGGTGCTGAGGATCGAACCCGGGCTGCACGCATGCCAGGCGAGCGCGCTACAGCTTGAGCCACATCCCCAGCCCCATACAAGCATTTCTGAAATAGGGTGGTGGTACAGCTCACTACTTGCAAATTGACGAATCCTATTTTAGCCAAAAAATCAAGTATCATAGCAGCCATACAGCAAATATGGGTTTGGGACATGAGAGATATTACCTGTCAATCAGCTATTGGTTATTCGGAAATTGCTGGTGACTATTCCACCCAAACTTTGCTGTCTGTTTTATAGTGTAGCTAACATTCACTCTGATTCATGGCCTGTGTATAATAATGTTCAACCTCTCCTTCGTTTCCAACATACTCAGGTTAACCATAATGATTCCAACTTCTGTTTGGTGTCATCTCTTGATATGCATACCCAAAATATGGAATCCTATTGAAACAAATGTGCAGCAAAGGGTAAGACCATAAGAAGAGATTATGGTATATATCAGACTCATATTTGGCCATATTTATGTGGAGTGATTGATTTTGAAATGCTTTCAATTCCCTTTTATTGAACAGCTCTACCACTGAGCTACACCCCCAGCTCTAATAATTCTTCTTATGTTCCTTACTTCAATAAATAGTACTGTGAATTGGGGGAAAACAGAAGGGGGATGGAAATAGGAAAGATAGTAAAATGAACTGGACATTATTTTCCTATATTCATATAGGAAATGTGTAACTCTACATCATGTACAACCACAAGAATGGGAAGTTCTACTCCTTGTATGTACGTCAAATACATTCTACTGTCATATTTTAAAAGAATAAAAAATAAATAGTACTTCCACCCTTTGAATAACTTTGAACATTTTTTGTTACTCTTTATTATGAAAAGAAAAAGAGGCATCCATGATTACCAAAAACAACCAAGAACACTATTTCTTAACTTGTTTCATTGAGGCCAGATAGCAAACTGAAATAAGACAATATGAATATGATGACTTATTTTCAGTAGTTGATATTTATAGGGGTTATCCTCGAAAGAGCATTAAAACATAAGGAAGCTGGGCACGGTGGTGCATGCTTGTAATCCCAGTGTCAGGAGGTTGAGACAGGAGGATCGCAAGTACAAAGCCAGCCTCAGCAAAAGCAAGGTACAAAGCAACTCAGTGAGACTCTGTCTCTAAATAAAATACAAAACAGGGCTGGGGATGTGGCTCAGTGGTTCAGTGCTCTTGAGTTTAATTCCTGCTACCCCCACCTCCCAAAAAAAAAGTTTAAGGAAAGTTAACTTGCACACACATCATACATGAAAGTAATATGTAAAACTTCCTAAATCTATATTTATAAAATCTAGGTAAGTGTTTCTAGAAAGTGCTTTGCTGCTGTTGAGCAGTGCTAAGCTGGATATAACACACCCTATATTGTGGGTGCAGGGTTCTTTTTTTTTCCTGTTTAAATAATCATAAAATATGTACAAATTTTTTAAAAAATATATCTTACTGTTTGAAAAGTAGATGAAGCTTCCCAGAAAAGAAGAGTCTCTGGAATTCAATAAACACTTTCTGGTCAGTCCAATTACCCCAAAGTCAGGCCTACACTGATTTCATCACTGAAAGAGCTTTCTTTCCTTTTCTTTTTTCTTTTCTTTTTTTTTTTTTTTTTGAGACAGGGTCTCACTATGTGGCCCAAATTGGCTTCAAACATCTGAGCTTAAGCCCAGCCTCCTGTCCAGTCTCCCAAGCAGCTGGGTCTACAGGTACATGCCAACATGCCTGGCAAGAGTGCTTTTTAATTCCATTCCCAGCACTTGACCAATCTTTTAAAAATACTGTGCCTGGGGCTGGGGATGTGGCTCAAGCGGTAGCACGCTCGCCTGGCATGCGTGCGGCCCAGGTTCGATCCTCAGCACCACATACAAACAAAGATGTTGTGTCCACCGAAAACTAAAAAAAATAAATATTAAAAAATTCAAAAAAAAAAAAAAAAAAAAAAAAAATACTGTGCCATTTCCTCTACCATATGCCTATTAAAACTCCCTACAAGCTGGGAATGGCTGTGGTGGCGCAGCTGCTCTGGAGGCTGAGGTGAAAGGATCACTTGGATCCAGGAGTGTGCCCGTCTAGATAACACAGCAAGACCCATCTCAAAAAAGAAAAAAAGAAATTTTAAAGAGAGGATTTATAGTCTTTATCCCTAAGCAATTCTCCTAAGCTAAGTACAGCTTTCTTATCCTAGAGAAAATGAAAATGGTAATTAACTTAGAGTATGAAATTGGTTTTTTTAGGCCCTTCTGGCAAAATCTTAACATAAATCAGTTTTTCAGTCTAAAGTCCTTTAAAAAATTATTTCATTAAAGTAAAACTATTTAGAAGGAATGCAAATGAAACACAGCCTCTTTAAAATGAAAAGAAACTTTCTGATAAATGCTTTTCTGCATTCAGTTTCCTCATACTGATAAGGGAAACTGAGAAACTTCTCCCAGCCTTGATGGGTGCCAAGAAAGGTAAGACTGACATTTTCTATAGCTTGTATAGCCTACCTAAGTATGCTTATATATATCCCCTGGGTTTTGTTTCTACAAATTGTAACTGCTTCTGTAGAGCCACTGAAGAAACAATCTAGCTGTTTCTCCCCAGTTTCATCAAGCTGCATTAAATTAACTTTTTCTTTTTTATCATTGCTTATTTCCCATGTGGGCAGGTGGCTGAATCCTGCCAACTGGGATCCAGGCAGTTTTCCTGGCTTGGCTGCCAGTACTAGCCCTGCCACTCTAACACTTCTCAGAATCATCCTTTCATTTAATTGACAAATAAGCCCTTACTGCCTTCTGTTTTCCAGGCATGTGCCAGGTGCTCAGGATCCAAAGAAGATTAAGAATGCTCTCAAGATTTTTCCAGGTCGCCAGGTAAACCAATTTGAAGACAATAATTTTTTAGATAAAACTTTACCTTAATAAATACAGTAATAGTGGTATGAAAAGAATGGACAGAGAACACAAAGGATATCTAATTCTGCCCTCAGTTGTCACTTCAGATCTTCCTGAAAACCCTGTGATGATCCCCCTGCCCACTGAGGACAAACTCAAATGGCAAGTTATTTTGCCCACCCATTCTCTCCAATCACTTTTTACAGTCCCCCTCTTCAACCTCTGTGAAACATTCTGTGTTCTTCAAGTCCACCCTAACTGCTACTACCTTCAAGAAGCCTATATTCACGTAGTTTTCCTGGTACTTCTCATTGTTACTCCCATTTCCTAATTTTTTTACCTTTTCTTCACGACCATTGATTTGTAAACTCTAAGATTTTAAAACATTCATGCATTACTTTTTAGGTAAAAAAAAACAAACCCAAACTTGAAGAGTCAGATTTGGATTTAGAGATCATGAACCAGAAATATACTCAGGACTTAGCTAACTTTAGGCTACTGTGAAAACTGAGATATGACTTATTGATAAAAACTGTCAATGAAGGACTTGAATTCAGAATATATAAAGAATTCTCTGAACTCTCATAATAATCCAATTAGAAAATGGGCAAAATAACTAACTAGAACAAATTAAAAAGTTAAAATAAATTTTAAAAATAAATTTAAAAATTGATATAAAGAAAGTGAGAAATTATTAGCAAAGAAAGAAAGAAAGAAAGAAAGAAAGAAAGAAAGAAAGAAAGAAAATGGGCAAAATATTTGAACAGAAACTTTACCAGAAAGGATATACAGATAGCAAATGAGCACATAAAGATATGTTCAACATCATCATCCATTAGGATATGCAAATTAAAGCCACAATGAAATATTACAACACACAGAATATCTAAAATACAAAGTAATTACAACACCACATGCTGGTAAGAATACAGGGAAGCTGGATCACCCATACATTGCTAGTAGACATGTAAAATAGTACAGCCTCTCTGTATGACAACTTTCTTATAAAAGTAAAATGCAGTTACCATATGACCCAGATACTGCACTCTTGGGTATTTATCCTGGAGAAATGAAGTTATGTTCTTACAAGAATATGCACATTGATGTTCACAACAGCTTCATTTGTAATAGCCAAAAGAAAAAATTGGAAACAACCCAGGTATCTATTATTATGGTTTAGATCTACAATATTCCCCAAAGGTTCATGTGTTGAAGGCTTGTGCCCAATATAGGAATGTTCGGAATTGGGGCTTTTGGGAAATGGATGGATCATTAAGGCTCTAACTGCATCAATGGATTAACTGATGGAATAATAATTTGATGGCATCATTGGGAGGTGATGGAAACGGTAGGAAGTGGGGCCTCACTGGAGGAAGTAGGTCACAGGGTGTTGAGAGCCACAGTTTAGTCGGAATGACTCCTGGCATTTTGCTAGAGGGAATGGTTAAAAGGTGACCCTGCTCTGGGAATAGGGTGGCTCCGGGATTAGGGTGGATCCTGCCGCCTGGGGCGCCCGATACTTTGGAGTTCCCATTGAGTTCTCGCAGGGTTCCGGAGAATTGGTGCGCGGAGCCCCGTGGAGGGAGGTATTCCTGGGAAGTGTATGTAGAGTGCCGGAGAGAGTTCGGGAATAAAGAGTTGTTGTTTGAACCTACAAGGCTTTGTGGCGGCTCGGCTCCGTTACTTTGTGCCCAGACAGACTGTGACAACAGGGAGCATATCTTGTCCCCTGCACCTCTCCCTCTTGCTCTGCTTTCATGGCTGCCATGAGGTCAGCAACTTTCCTATGCCATCATGTGTCTACCTTGGAGCCAGCCCATCATGGACTGAAACCTCTGAAATTATAAGGCAAATTAAATCTTCCCTCCTGAGTTGTTTTTCTCAGATATTTTGTCTTAGTGTGGGAAAGCTAAAACTTCTGTCAATGGGTGAATATTCAACAAACTATGGTACATACATACAATGGAATACTACTCAACAATGCAAAGAACCAAGTCAGTGCTTCATGCAATGATTTGGATAAATCTCTATGAAATTATCCTAAGTGAAAAAGCCAATCTCCAGATATTACATATGTAACATTCTATTTATATAACATTTAAAGACAAATTTATTGAGATATAATTCATCACTTCTTTTTTTTGGGGGGGAGGAATGTTTTTGAGGTGTGGTCTTGCTATGTTGTCCAGGCTTGCCTTGAACTTGAAATTGTCCTGTCTCAGTGTCCCAAGTAACTGGGTTTATAGGTGTATGCCACCACATCCAGTTAATTCACCAATTTAAAGTTTATATAGTTGGATAGTTTTTTGTATTCA
Source organism: Marmota monax (assembly GCF_021218885.2). Classification (NCBI taxonomy): domain Eukaryota; kingdom Metazoa; phylum Chordata; class Mammalia; order Rodentia; family Sciuridae; genus Marmota; species Marmota monax. The sequence goes on along the minus strand of NW_026693777.1, from coordinate 21,841,386 downwards.
CAGAATTGTGCAATCATAGTAGATTCATTTTTTCCCATTACAAACTAAGATGTAATTCACATAAAATTCACATTTTAGAATTACAATTCATGGGAAAGGATGGGGAAAGGGCTTAGGAGTGATATTGGCCAAAGTAGATTGTTATATTGTGTATTGTGTACATGTATAAATATGTAAAAACAAATCCCATCAGTATGTACAATTATAATGCACCAATAAGAAATGTGGGACCGGGTGCAGTGGCACAAGCTTGTAATCCTAGCGGCTTGGGAGGCTGAGATAGGAGGATCGCAAGTTCAAAGCCAGTCTCAGCAAAGGTGAGGTGCTAAGCAACCCTGTCTCTAAATAAAATACAAAAAATGGGCTTCGGATGTGACTCAGTGGTCAAGTGCCGAGGAGGAGGAAGAGGAGGAGGAGGAGGAGAGGAGAAAGAAATGTGGGGAAAAATAGAATTCAGTATTTTTTCATATTTTCACAAGTTTTTGCAATCATTACTATCATCTAATTCCAGAACATTTTCATATCTCCCAAAGAAGCCCCATACTCACTATAGCAGTTACATACTCCCCTGGAAACCATAGATGTGTTTATTCTGTACATTTAATATGAATGGAATTGTATATGTTTTCTTCTTTCCCTTAGGTAATGTTCTCAAGGTTCATCCACATTGTAGTATATATCACTACTTAATTCCTTTTTATGGCTGAACAATATTCTACTGTGTGGATAAACCTTATTTTGCTTATTCACTTATCAGTTGAGGGACATTTGAGTTTCCGGGTGTATATGAGAGAGAGAGAGAGAGAGATTAGGGATTGATTCCAAGGGCACTCTATCACTGAGCTACAGCTGCTGCCCTTTTTATTTTTTATTTTGAGACAGGGTCTCATTAAGTAGCCCAGGCTGGCCTTGAATTTGCAATCCTCCTGCCTCAGCCTCTATGTTGCTGGAATATCAGGCATGTTCCAGGTTGAGTTTTCACTTTTGTGTGTGTGTGTTGCTGAGGCACTGGATTCGATCCTCAGCACCACATAAAAATAAATATATAAAATAAAGGTATTGAGTCCATCTACAACTAAAAAATGTTTTTAAAAAAGAGGGGCTGGGGATGTAGCTCAGTGGTAAAGTGCCCTGGTTTCAATCCCCTGTATCAAAAAATCCAGGTCCTTGTGCATGCAAGGCAAATACTCTACCAACTGAGCTCTCTCTCTCAAGCCCGAGTTTTCACTTTTTGACTTTACAAATAATGCTACTAGGAATATTTATGTACAAGTTTTTTTGTGAATGTTTCTCACCGCTCTTGAGAGTATACTTGGGAGAAGGATTACTAGGTCATATGATAACTCCATGTTTAGTGTTTTAATATACAGTTCAGTTCTATTATCCTCAGGTTCCACATGCATGAATTCAACCATGTACCAAAATGTTTGAAAAACTATTGTGTTTATATATTGAACATGTGTAAACTTTTTTTTATTTGTACAGGGGATTGAACCCAGAGGCACTTTACCACTGAGCTACATCCCCAGGCCTCCCCACCTATTTTTAGTTGTAGATGGACACAATACCTTTATTTATTTATTTTTATGTGGTGCTGAGGATTGAACCCAGTGCCTCATATGTGCAAGACAAGTGCTCTGCCACTGAGCCACAATCCCAGCCCCCACCCCAGCCTTTTATTTTTTATTTATTTATTTATTTTTTATCTTGAGATAAGATCTTGCTATGTTGCTGCACATTTGAGTCAGCTTTTTCATTGTTGTGACCAAAAGACCGGATAAGAACAATTAGAGGAGGAAAAGTTTATTTGGGGGCTCATAGTTTCAGAGGTCTTAGTCCATAGATAGCCATCTCCATTCCTCAGGACCTGAGATGAGGCAGAACATCATGATGGAATAATGTGACTGAGGAAAGCAAGTCAGGACATGGCCATCAAGAAGTAGAGAGAGATTCCACTTGCCAGAGACAAAATATATACTGCAAAGGCACACCCCCATGACCTACCCCCTCTAGTCATATCCTACCCTGCCTTCAATTACCACTCAGTTAATCCCTATCAGGGGATTAATTCGCTGATTGCTTTAAGGTTCTCATAACCCAATCATCCACCTCTAAACCTTTCATTTCTCACATATAAGCTTTTGGGGGACACATCATATGTAAACCATAACACTGAAGTTCTCTCTAAATTTCTGTGACTGGCCTCAAACTTGTGATCCTTGTGCTCTGCTTCCCCAGTCACTGAGATTACAGGCATGTGCCAATGAGTCCAGCACTGAACATACACAGACTTTTTGGTCATTGTTCCAACAACATAGTATAACAACTATTTACATAGCACTTACAGTTTGGAATTATATGTAATATAGAGGTGATTTAAAGTACAGTTGTCCTTTGTGTATATGTGGGTGATCAATTCCAGGATTCCCTACACATAACCAAAATCTGCAGATGCCCAAGTCCCTTATATAAAATCATCTCATATACTTTAAATTGAATAACATTTTATAAATAAAAGAGAAAGGGGCTGGGGTTGTGGCTCAGTGATGGAGTGCTTTCCTAGCATGTGTAAGGCACTGGGTTTGATCCTCAGCATCACATATAAACAAACAAACAAACAAACAAATAAATGTATTGTGTCCATCTACAATTAATAAAATAAAAGAGAAATAAAGGAGAGATTGGTGGTTACCAAGGGTTGGGGGTGAGAAGAAGTGGGTGTAGATATAAAATGGCAATGTGAAGGATTCTTGTGATGTTAGAACTATTCAGTATCTTGACTGACTTATAGCATTTAATATATAAACATACAAATGAGTACAAACAGAACTGGGGAAATCTGAATAAGATTGGTAGACTATATCAATGTTAATACTCAGGCAGTTACATTATACTATAGTTCTGTAATATTTTACCATTAAAAGAAATTAAACAAGCTGGGTGTATTGGTGCATACCTGTAATGCCAGCGGCTGGGGAGACTGAGGCAGGAGGATCACAAGTTCAAAGCCAGCTTCAGCAATTTAGTGAGGCCCTAAGCAACTCATGAGACTCTGTCTCTAAATAAAACAAAAAATAGGGCTGGGGATGTGGCTCACTGGTTAAGCACCCCTGGTTTCAATCCCTATACAAAAAAAAAAAAAAAAAAGGGAAATTGGACACAGTGTACAGAGATCTCAACGTAACTTTTTGTTTTTCTTTTGTGGTACACCTTGGCAATCAAATCCAAGACCTCACTGCTCCACAGTCTATCATTGAGCCACATCCCCCCGCCCCTGCCCCCTACTTTTTCTTTAAATTTTTAGTCTTGATAAGTTGCCCAGGCTGGCCTTGAACTTGTGATCCCACTTGAATTTGTGATTCTCAACTTCCCAAGTCACTGGGATTATAGGTATGCGCCACCATGACTGGCTTGCCATTGCTTTTAATAATTTCAAGTATATTTATGATTATCTTAGTAAAAAATTCAATTAGAAAGAGTAATAACTTTCTTTACCTGAAAAAATTTTATTACTCTCATCTACCCTCTCCAGAGCTGGCTTCATCTACCAGGTTCTATTAGCCTTATTATTATTCTCTGGCAAGAAAAATATCTGCATAATATAGTCAATTCCCTTACAAATAAGACACATTAAATTATCTTAAATTTAGAACACCATAATTCATTATACATTTTCCTTTTTATTGGTGCATTATAATTATACATATTAGTGAGATTTGTTATTACATATTCATATGACTTTTTGTTCTGAACTCATATTTTTTAACATGGCAGCCCACCTAGCACTATGTAAGAGTTTTAGCTCAGTATCATACTGCTTTAACTAGACAACACAATAACCAACTGAATAGGTTAATATTTATTCCTTCTATATCCAGCTTTAGCCAAATATAGCTCTCTTGCACCTGTTTCTCCATTAAACGGCAAAAACACAATTATTTTTGTATGTCCCACAAAGAGATAAATTATAATAAAAATTTTTAAATGCATGCAGTGAGAAGAGAACCACCCTATCAAGACAGTTGTGTTCCTGTGGAATTAAATAATAGGTTATTGGAAAAAGGAAAGATGACTCATGCTGATGCTCAGGTATTCTGTTGAAATCACTAAACTTTTCTTTTTTAAAATGACTTTAACACTAGGAAACCATGCAAAAATAGTCACTAATTTTGGGGGTGGGGGTGGGGATTGAACCTGAGAGTGCTTTACCTCTGAGTTACATTCCTAGCCCTTTTCTTTCTCTCTTTTCTTTTTTTCTTTATTTGCGACCTCCTGCCCCACTCTCCCAAATTGCTGCAATTACAGGCATGTGCTGCTATACCTGGCTGACACTAATTTGTATTAAATTTAGACAATGCCAATGGGAACTATCTAAAACCATGTCAAAATGAGATCTTACAGAGCCTTTCAGATATTTACCTTGTTAAATAGATGAAGACATATATGTAATTAGGAAATGATTTATGTACACATGACAAGTAGCTTTTTTTTTTTTTTTTCCTAGTGCTGGGGATTGAACTTGAGTCTTGCATATGCTAGGCAAGTGCTGTATCACTGAGCTATATCCCCAAATCTGTTGATTTTATCTTGAGGCAGAGTCTCCCTAAGTTGCTGTGGCTAGCTTCAAACTTGTGGTCCTCCTGCCTCAGCTTCCTGAGTTGCTGGGATTATAGGTATTTGCCACTATACTTGATGGTTTAAAAGTTTTTAAATGAATTATGCATAGACATAAAACTTAATCTAATACAAATATGAATTATCAAAAATTCAAATTTCTGAGATTATTAATAATAAGTTAGACTGTTATAATAAGATCTCTATAGTTTTAAGGGATTGACATAATTTTTCCTGAAAGAAAAGAAAAATCTATGACTCTATCAAAGCTTTCATAAGATATACTATGTCTACATAAGCTCAATTTAAATCTAAGCTCTATCTACCACTCTTGTGTAGATAAAATGGAAATATATATATATATATATATATATTTACCTAGATATCTATATCTATACTTGTATCTACTTAAATTAAATCTGGAATCAATCAAGCCATTGATAGAGGAAATAATAGAAAAGAACTTTTATATGGTTCTGGGCAGCAAAGAATCCACTATAAATGACTATGTTGAGTTGAGTCCCTGCCCCCATATTTGTATGTTGAAGTCCTAATTCCTAATATCTCAGCACGTGCCTGAATTTGAGTAATTATGTTAAGTAATTATGTTAAAATGATATCATTAAGGTAGGCCCTAATTCAATATGATGGGTATCCTTATAAGAGGAGGAAACTTGGACATAGGCTGATACACAGGAAAAACCACATGAAGACAGGGAGAAGACCACCAGCTACAAGCCAACCAAAAAAACTACCCAACTGACACCTTGTCTCAGACTTTTTTGATGTGACGGGGGTGGGGTGCTGTTGTTCCACTCTGGGGAGTCAAACCCAGGTCTTCACATATACCAGGCGCTTCAAGCACTCTACTTCTAAGTCACATTTTTAGCCCTCTGTCTCAGACTTCTAGCCTTCACAACTGTGAAAAAATAAACTGTTGTTAAATCTACTCAGTCTATGACACTTTGTTATGGCTGCCTAGGAAATAGCCACCATAGATTGCTACTTATTCAAAGGGCTGGTCATTGCCCCTCAAATGTAAGCATTCCCAGCATTTTGCCTAGAGGTAACCATAGAGGCAGCATAGACATAAATGGCTACATCATAGTACCCTTAACAATGACCTTTGAGCTTCCAACCATGGCTACCTTTGGAACTATTTCTTGCAACAAATCCTGAGAATAGTTAGGCTCAACTAAAGAATTTCTACAGGTGCTCTCTAGTCTTCATCAGAGGGAGTAAAAGTCAAGGGATTTCCTACAAATGTGTTTTCTGTTTTTGTTTTTGTTTTTTAATCTATTGATGCCAATGAGATATATCAAGTATTAAATTAAACTAGTGAATATTTGCCATTTGGTGGTATGCTGAAAATAGGAGCTCATTTTTTTCATTAAAAATATTTAGGAGCCAGGCATGGTGGCGCACACCTATAATTCCAGCTACTTGGGAAGCTGAGACAGGAAGATTGTGAGTTGAAGGCCAGCGTTGGCAACTTAGCAAGCCATCGTCTCAAAAATAAATAAATAAATAAAGAGAGCAGAGGGTATAGCTCAATAGTAGTACACCACTGGGTTCAATCACAGTACCAAAAAAAAAAAAAAATTAAGGTAGGCAGTATAGCTCAGTGGTAGAGCACTTGCCTAGCTTGGTCAAGGTCCTGGGTTTAATCCCTAGCACTGGAAAACAAACAACTTAGTACATATAATTGATTATTATTTTTACATAAATTTTAAGCATGGTAATCTGTAAGCTGTGTTCTAATATCCCAAATTTGTCAGTCATCTCCAGTGGATATTCTCTGTCAAAAGACAGATTTGAGTCTAAATTAAAATTACTCCTCAGGAATGAAAGAATTCAATATTGAGAACACACACACACACAAAAAAAGCAAAAGTGGGATAGATAATACCTTGAGCTCTTTATCAGAATGTTTACTCTCCCTACTTCTACAGAAGATATAATTTTCTAGTGTTCTTTTTTGTTTATATAATCTCTATACCTCAGCTAAAAGATTCTTGTTTTTCACCAACAAACCAGCAAAGTCAGGATGGACTGGGTCAGCTGCCCTTTTGTTGCATGTAACTGGGTTCCTGGTAGAAATCACCTCAGGAGGTAGATCAAAACAAGCCTACAAAGAGAAATTGCCAATTAATTACTAAACATGTACCCTGTGAATAAAAACCCACAATATTCTGGCTTATATTAACTCAAGTAAGTAGTTTTAAATAGACCAAACTTGAAAATATTCATTTTGAGGTGCTACCCTAACAAACACATTAGGTCCCAAGAAAACAGCAAGCAACAACATGCTGACCCAAAAAGCTACTTCACATTTTCTAAAACAATTTGTAATGTGAGCCATGAGGAAATGCTGCACATCTATAAATTGTGCAGACACAATTTCTGAAAACATAGGAATCAATAAAATGGGGAAATTTTAATGTGCATCTAATAAAAAGTTTATAGAAACATGAACTACTAGGTAATTGATTCCAGGCCTGGTAGTGCTCATCTGTAATCACAGCTACTAGAGACAGAGGCAGAAGGATCTCAAATTGAGGCCAGTCTTAGTGAGACCCTATCTTAAAATAAAAAATAATCCCAGCAACTCAGGAGGCTGAGGCAGGAGGATGGCAAGTTCAAGCCTCGCCTAGATGACTTAGCAAGACCTTGTCTTAAAATAAAAAAATAGAAGGGTTGGGGATATGGCTTGGTAGTAGAGCACTCTAAAGTTCAATCCCCAGTACTGCAAAAAACAGAAAGTAAATAAATAAATAAAAATTAAAAAGTCTGAGGATATAGTTCAATGCTTGCCTAGCATGGGTAAGGCCTTGGGTTCTATCTCCAGTACTACAAAAAGCAAATAAACAAACAAAAAAATGTGGTGCACTAAAAAGATAATGAGAGTCAGACTACTTAGTTCCGCCACTTAATCACTGTGGCCTTTCTCTGGGGTTCAGTATCCTAATCTGCAAAATAATTGAACTAGATCAAACTCAATTTACAGTCTATTTTTATATTATTTTGGGGATAATGGGCATTAGTGAAATACCAGAACTACAAAAACAGTCAAAACCAAAATCCGTTTGAGGTTTTATTAGATTCTAATATTTCCTTGCTCCTTGTTCTAGAATCAAGCCAGAAATCAAAAGAAGTGGGATATCATTTGACCTCATTTCTTGTATTCATTCACTAGCAAAGAAAGGGGTCAGGGCACTAGCATAGGCAAATGGACAAACAGAATGGACTTTCCCTTTCTTCAAGCTCTCAGTTGTGTGGGAGAGATTGATTTACTTCCTTATGAGAATGGGGAAAAAAATAAACACCAGAGTACAACTCACCACTGGATGGTTTTTCCAGGCTGATAGCTGCCTGACTTGTGGTGACTTAGCCTCATGGGGCCTAGTAGGAAGCCTTCCTGGATGTGAGTGGTTTAGAGATCGGAGAGGGCTTGACATGCTGGAGATACAAGCAGCATGAATCGGATCTGCTAACGGTGACCCCAGATGCTTCCCAGGGAAGTTTCCATAGAGTACTCAAGAAGAGATGCTGAGGTCTGTTGGGCATCAAAAGCAATGTCTTCTAGAAGGTTCTACTTCAGATCCTCAGGGCTTAGTTAGACCTCAGAAGAAGCTGCCCAATGAACCTATTGCTTAGAGAAAAGGAAGACCTGGTTTCTAGAGACAGGACCAAACTCTGTTTAGATTGTAACTGGTGAAAGTAGCACGTGAATGTAGGTATGTGCACTCATAATATCATTCCCCTTTTTTTTCTTTAGTGATGGGGATTGAACCCAGAGCCTTATGCATGCTAGGTAAGCGCTTTACTACTGAATTTTACCCCCAATGTTGTTTGTTAATCACGTTTTTAGTTATTTGACTTGTAAATTTTCCCTTATTTTTAATCTGTTAGAAATATTATGTCCCTCAAGATACCACTAAAAGATAAAAGTCAAATATGAATTGATAACATAGAATGTGATAGTTCACAGTGCTCTTTATACCCCAGAGGAAAATAAAATGTAACCTCATATTGTAATTTTTGTAAATTAAATTCTCTAAGAATTTCAGCATTGCCTTAAATCTATTTTCTCTACCCAGTTCAATTCCATATATTATCTTTCTTTTCTAAAGTAAAATCTTAAAGAATAGAGAAAACTTTAAAAATTGACCTTCTATGTTTTATCAAGCAACGGGATAGGGGTTCCTTTTTCAAAACCAGGAAATAGACAGGTGTAGTGGTACTTGCCAGCTACTTGGGGGCTGAGGCAGAACAGAAAGTTTGAAGCTAGCCTCAACAACTTAGTGAGACCCTATCTCAAAATTTAAAAAATAAAAACAGGGATGTAGCCCAGTAGTAGAGCCACTCCTGGGATCAAAGTAGTAGAGCCACTCCCAGTACCAAAATAAATAAATAAAACAAAACAAAATCAGGGAATGCATTCTGATGTTTAGGAACTGCCCTGAAGGGGCTTCATGTAAGTGTGGGGTATGTTTTTCCTTTGCTGAGTGTTGTCTCCCATAGAATTGGACAGTCTCAGAATGATAGGAATTTTCAAGGGAAGAAAAAAAAATCAGGATCATGTGACTTGTGTGTGCAGGTGTGTGTGCATTCGCACTCAAGTGTGTACGTGTGTGTGTGTGTGTGTGTGTGTGTGTGTGGTGTATGATACTGGGGATGGAAACCAGAAAAGCCTGGCAAGAGTTCTACCACTGAACCACACCCCTAGCCCCAAGGACCCTGTGACTTGAGGAGCATGGAACACAATGCAATAAGGGCCTGTGTTTTCTTTACTAACCCTGAAGTCTGTTTTAAAATCCATCTAATAGGGTTGGGGTTGTGGCTCAGCAGTAGAGCACTTGCCTAGCACATGCAAGGCCCTGGGTTCGATCCTCAGCACCACATAAAAGTAAATAAAATAAAGGTATTGTGTCCAACTACAATTAAAAAAATATTTAAAAAATCTAATAATTTAAATTTAATATTATCAAAAGCAAATATTAAAGCATAAATATGTCTAGTGAGACTTTAATCTCTCCCCTATTCTCATTATTTGATACCTAAGATCATTACTATATCAGTTTCTTTTCTAAAAGCCAAAGAAGAGAATCAAAAGAACTAAAGTTTTCATGGAAGGAAAAATAAATTCCTCCTTAATCCTGGAAATATCATGATACTGAAAATAAATTTCTTCTTAATATTCTCAGTTTTTACTTTCATTTTTATTTTCTTACCATCTTATGAATCTTGGCCTTTATTTTTTTTTTCTTTTTGCAGTGCTGAGGACTAAACCCAGGACTTTGTACATGCTAGGCAAGCACTCAGCCACTGAGCTATTCCCTAGCCCCTTGTGCTCTATTAAAAACAACTTTATTTATTGATTTTCACTCAGATTCTCTAAAAAACAAGCTATTGTGCAGGCCATTCCCAGATGGTGAACTTTTATAAAAATTCTTCAGTGTCAGTTCAAATACCATTCCTTCATTTCTACAAAGCAAAGGTGATCTCTCTTTTCTCTTAACTTTGCTATGGTCTGAATGTATCCCCTAAATTAATATGTTGAAACTTGGTTGTCAGTGTGATAGTATTAAGAGGTAGGACCTTTAGGAGGTGATAAATCAAGAGGGCAGAGCCCTCCCGGACGGCATCAGGACTCTTAATAAGTCTTGAGGTAGCTGGGTGCAGGTGGTGACTTGGGAGGCTGAGTCAGGAAGATAGCAAGTTACTTAGTAAGATCCTGTCTCAAAATTAAAAATAAAAAGAGCTGGGGATATGGCTCATTGGTAAATGCCAATGGGTTGTTCAATTCCTGGTACAGGAAGAAAAAAAAAAAAACTTGAGTGAGAGAATTCACTCTCTTTTCTTCTACTACTATGTAAGGATGAAATAAGAAGGCCTTCACCAAGCTGAGCGTGGTACCCCACACTTGTAATCCCAGTCATTCAGGAGGCTGAGGCAGAAGGATTACTAAGTTTGAGGCCAGATGGAGCAATTTAGGGAAACCCTGTCTAAAAATGAAAAAAGAAAAAAGGGGCCCAGTAGTTAAATGCTCCTGGGTTCAATCCCTGGTGCTGAGAAAAAAAAAAAAAAAAGAAGAAGGCTTTTACCACTTTACCAGATACTGAATGCCAGTGCTTTGATCTTGGAATTCCCAGCCTCCAGAATCTAGAATCATGAGAAATAAATTTCCAGTCTTTATAAATTACCCAGCCTGGGTATTCTGTTCTAGCCCCGCAGACTATTCATTTCATTATTATCTCATTTGATATTGTACTATGTCAAATTTTCATCTCTCCTGCTAAATAAAAGGTATTTAACAGTAGGATCTACTTCTGGTTTGTCCTTATCATCTCACAACAGCCACAGAAAATATAAACTGAACAACCAAAGAAAACAAGAAGAGAAAAAAAAATCCTTAATACAAAGTTAATTTAATAGATATTAGTACTGTTCCCTAAAATGAATTTCATGAAAATACAATAAAAATGTATGAGATATCTAAAGTAAAAATAAAATACAACAATATGACATGTTTATTCTGGGATTTTTAGTTTTGTATATGACTATTCTATTTTATATACTCATAAGATAAAGTATGCTATGTAAAATTTAATAGAAAGCAAAAATTTTTACCACATAAAGAACAAGAGAAAATTCCAAATCCAAGGTCAATCCCAAAAGGCACCTGAATTGTCCACTGTAAGTAGCAGTCCTGCCAGTAGAATGTTAGCACATCAAAGGAGCTGTTGCTTGGCAACCGCATCACAGAGGTTCAAGGAGGGAGAAGAAATCTCCCAAAGTGACAGTTAGACTTGTAGTTATTTCCCTAATTAATAAAATGAAAAAACAAAGTGATTTTCATCAAGCATTAGTAATCTTAGGAAATCTTAAGAAAGTGATCTGACCAAAAAGTGAACACTCCAGCAATCATGCAAATCATAATTCTGATCCTCCTTTTGTGAAATTCTTAGAATAGGTCAAACATTTGTACTCCAACATATATCTCATCAAAGGAGAACTATTTTGAGAGAATGGGAAATTATTCCATCTACTATTTCTTTTCTTTCTTTTTTTTTAAGCTGTTGAAAGATCTTTATTTTATTTATTTAAATGTGATGCTAAGAATCGAACCCAGTGCCTCACACGTTAGGCAAGTGCTTTACCACTGAGCCACAACCCCAGTCACCTATCTACTATTTCTACAGCAAAAGATTCTTTGTCTGAAAAATCAGGATTCTAATTCTGGGAAAATATTTTCACAGCAGAGAAAGTAGGTCGCTATTACTATTACTATTACAATTATTATGTGTGTGCGGACTGGAGATTGAAGCCAGGGGCACTTAACTTCTGAGCCACATCCCCAGTTGCTTAGGGCCTAGCTAAGTTGCCCAGTCTGGCCTAGAACTTGCAATCCTCCTGCCTCAGTCTCCAGAGTTGCTGGAATTATAGAATGTGCCCCTATGCCTGGATATGTATTATTATTTTTTAGTTTTAGTTTTTTATTTTATTTTATTTCAGTACTAGGGATTGAACTCAGGACAGTCTATGTCTGAGCTACATCCCTACCTCCCCAGCCCTTTTTAAAAAAAGATTTTGAAACAGAGTTTTGCTAAGTTGCCCAGGTAAGCCTTGAACTTGTGATCCTCCTGCCTCAGTCTCCTGAGAATATAGTTAGGCACAGCCATTGCTGGCTCTATAATGTATTCTTGATCTTGAAATAACCAGAAATATCTTTTAATATCAAATAAATCTTCAAAGAATACTGATACCTTGACCTTACCCCAATTTATGACTTTATTAGTCAAAGGTAGAACCGGCATAACTTCATACTAAAAGCTATATAGGTCATTAAAATGTAAATTTAGGGGCTGGGGATATACTCAGTTGGTAGAGTGCTTGCCTCACATGCACAATTCCCTGGGTTCAATCCCCAGCACCAAAACAAACAAAAAATAAATAAATTTAGGGCTGAGAATAATTGCCCACTGTCTTCATCTATATATGATAAAAATGAGGCTGGAGAAATTAAGTTATAGAAATGAGAGTAATAAATAACTACTCCAGAATAACAGGAAGCATTTTTTCCCTCTACAAGATTTTTTAAAAATTATACTCACTGAGGATAGGGATGTAACTTAGTGATAGAGCACTTACCTATTGTATGCAAGGCCCTGGGTTCGATCCTCGACACTATAAAAAATAAAAATAAAATAAAAAATATCCATGTGCAGTAGGTAGGTAAGTATGAACAACAAAGGAAATCTTATAAAGCTCAGACTCTGGTGGAGAAAGCAGATAGTCCACAAATAACTTAAAACCAAATCATTTTTATGGTAATAAGTGCTATGAATAAAATAAGCTCATGTGAAAGTAAAGGAGAGGTAAATTAGAGGGCAACTTTTAATAGTATAACCAAAGAAGGCCTTTGGGGGATATACTAATAAATTAAATGGTAATATACATTTTACAGATAACCTGCCTTTACAGAGATTCATTATGATGAAGGCTATTGAGGTTTACTATTGAAGTTGATGTTGTAATTAACATTTTCCTATATATCTTTGTGTATCTGTGTGAATATTAATTAAGGATAAATTCCAAGAAGTGGAATTACAATAATATCAATATATTATTAAATCACTCCGCCAAAAGGTTGTAAAAATGAAGTTTGGGCAAAAAAGTGACACATATCTTCTAGCAACTGCCATTATATGTATTTAAATAAACTTTTGTCTTACTGTTCTCTCTGAGGTAGTCAGTTCTTGCTCCCTACTTTAACCAATGTGCAACATTTTCTTTTATTTTTTAGACAGAATCTTGCTAAGTTGCTGAGGCTGGTTTTGAATATCTGCAACATTTGACAGAATTAATTACCCCTTTTCCCATGAAATATACTTTTTTAAAAAAATATTTTTTAGGGCTGGGGATGTGGCTCAAGTGGTGGCGTGCTCGCTTGGCATGCATGCGGCCTGGGTTCCATCCTCAGCACCACATACAAATAAAGATGTTGTGTCCGCCTAGAACTAAAAATAAATATTAAAAAAAATTCTCTCTCTTTAAAAAAATTATTTTTTAGTTGTCAATGGACTTTTATTTTACTTATTTATATGTGGTGCTGAGAATCAAAGCCAGTGCCTCACACATGCTAGGCAAGTACTCTACCACTGAGCTACAACCCCAGCCCAAACATACTGTCTTTCAAGACAATGTGCTTTTGTAGTTTTCCTCATAACACACCGGATTCACTTTTTGTCTTTCCTCTTGGGTGTTCCAGGGATCAGTCATTGGTTCTTTCTTTACTTATATCCAATTTTCTTGGTGAGCTCTTATCCAGTCTCATGGATTTAAATATTATATCTCCACTTTTATGTTGAAGAGGCATCTGAAATCATTTCAGTTGAATTCATGATCTTATCCCTAAAACCTGGTCCTTCTACAGAAAGGTAAAATCCTTTCATCTCCCTGTAGCTCAGACCAAGTCCTTGTTATCTTTCTATTACATTCCAAGTTCCTCTCTTCATTTAGGTTTCTGCTTAATCATTGCCCAGAGAAACTTCTCTTACCACAATTCCAAAACTGCACTGCTGGGGATGTGGTTCAGTGGTAGTACACTTGCTTAGCATGTGTGAGGCCTTGGGTTCAATTTCCAGCAAAGGAAAAAGGAATAAATATGTATCAACCATCACCTTCCACCTCCCCACCATCACTGTCTATCCTCTTAACTAGCCTATTTTTTTAAAAACAGCATTTCTCTGGGCTAGGGTTATATCTATAGGGCTTGCTAGCATGCTTGAGGCCCTGGGTTTGATCCCTAGCACTCCAAAATTAGTAAATGACAAAACAAATAATAGCATGCCTTCATTTCTAAAGCTGTATATTCTTTAAATTGATCATTCTCCCCCCACCAAATATGAACTGAGGGCAGGAACAGCTTACTAATATATCTGGTTCTGCAGTATACCACTAGAGCTGTGTTGTTGGCACATAGTGGCTGCTCAACAATTTCTTGCTCAATGAATGAATGAACTGTATAGCTCATAGATATGACAGCTGAAAACTAGACTTGTTCAGATAGCAAAGGCAATAAATTAAAGATGAAGCATCCAGCTTTGAGTCCTAGGGCCAACAATAGCTTTGGGCAAGCAATACTTCAAAGTTTAGTTGCCCATTTGTAAAATGGAGTTTGGATATCTTTCTCAGCAAACAAAACAGCAGAAACAGTCATTATCTGGTAATGTAAGATACAAAAAGATTCACTACCTGTAATTTATCAGAAACAGTTTTCTTGTTAATTTCATTTGTTCAGGCAAAACAATGAGTGCATGTTCAGAAGTCATTATATTACTATTATACGGTAATTACTGTATCACTATGTGTTATATTGTGTCCACTTAGGGGCTGGGGATGTTGCTTACTGGCAGAGCCACTTAACATATGGGAGGCCCTGGATTCAATCTTTAGCCTAAGTGTACACACACATACACACACTGGAAAAAAACCCGCCAAATATTTCCTAAATGTATCATGGTGGTAGCTGTACAAGTCTGTAAATATATAAAAAATCATTGACATTTAAAAATGGGTTAATTTTTGGGCTGGGGTTGTGGCTCAGCGGTAGAGCGCTTGCCTAGCACGTGCGAGGCCCTGGGTTCCATCCTCAGCACCACATAAAAATAAATAAATAAAATAAAGGTATTGTGTCCAACTACAACTAAAAAAAAATTTAAAAAGGGTTAATTTTATGATATGTAAGTCACACCTCAAAACTGTTAATAAAACAAGAAAAAGATTCTATAATTCCATATAGTGGGTATTGCAAAATATTCTAAGAATTTAGGAATTCTCAGAATTTAGACAAATGTCAATTACGGCCCCCCTACACCCCCAGGACCCCCCCCCCCCCCGCATCAAGTTCAATAAATAAGCTCTGCCATTAAGAAACGCTTGCTAGGGCTGGGGTAGAGCGCTTGCCTAGCACGTGTGAGGCCCTGGGTTCGATCCTCAGCACCACATAAAAATAAATAAAATAAAGATATTGTGTCCAACTACAACTAAAAAATATTAAAAAAAAGAAAGAAACGGTTGTTAGAAGAAACCCAGCTAACTGGTCAGGTCCTAAGTGATCTATCTGGACGACTGAACTATATGGGGGGTTTGTAACCCGGGCTCGGTAAGAACCTAGCCAGGGAGCTGGTGCAGAGAAAGCAGAGTCAGCGGACTCGGCGCCCAGCGGCCTAGTCGGTCCCGCAGGTTCCCGGAGCAAATGCCAAACTCAGTCCTGCTCCCGGAGGGACGCCTACAGGGAGGAGCTTGCGCTCGGAGGGTCAACCTCATCTCGCGGACCCGCGGCCCGCGTCGGTGCTCCAACCCCAGGTCTGGGGCGGGGAGCCACGCGCCCTCCAGCTCGGTCACCATTCCCAGCACAGCGGGGCTGAAACAGCCGCTGGTGCCAACTCAGTCCCCTGGAATCAGAGGCCGACCCCGACCGCACAAGCGCGGGTGTGAGAGTCGGAAGTTGCCCACACACCCAGGGTCCCCAGCCGCCACCAGGAGGGGCGGGGCAGAACTCTCGAGAGAAGCCAGGTGGCCTCAGCCTCAGCCTCAGTCAGAAGTCCCCACAGCACAGAGAGGTAGCGGAGACGCGCCTCCCGCGCCCGCGAAACTGCACTCCCGCCAGGCCGCCCGGCCCTGATTGGCTGAAACAAAGGCGGGTTCCGGAGTCGGTTCCAGCTCGCTGTTCGGCGGGTTCCCGCCCCAGACAGAGGCGCGCTCGGCACCGGCTCTTTCCATCAGCCAATCATTCTCGCCAGCCAGTCATCACCTACTTTCTTCCCTTTGCTGCAGCCCCCTACCCCTCCGCTCTTCGCTAGCTGAGGGAACGACATCTTCCTGGATTGCGCACGCGCCTCCGCCTCCTGTGGGTGGAGGGGTGCGGGTGGGCGCAGGCGCAGTAGTACGAGCTCTGTGGGCAGTCACTAAGCACGTGGGTTAGGCTCCCGGGTCCCGCCGCGCGAAGGGAGTGGAACCTCGATTTTGGTGGTGTCAATCGTGGGCAGCGGTCTATTGAAGGCCATGGCACCGGCGGAAGTCCTGAACGGGAAGGTGGTCTCTGCGTAAGCACTTGTCATTTTTGTTAGGGCGTATTGGGCCGCTGGCGAGATCTTTGAGCCAGGTGTGCAGTCCCCCACGGACCCATTTTTGCAGGAGGGACGCTTGTAGAAGTGGTGTCAGGTCTGTTGCGTAGGGAGGAAGAACATTGACTGGGCCCATATCACCTTACGACCGGTCTCCTGCAAGCGAAGAAAGGTCCCAGGCCCAGTCTGTTTGCCCTTGGGCTCCTCTATGGGGGGAGTGGGGGAGGCAAGTCTTGGCCTGACTTTGCTCCCGAAGTGCAGTGTGCTGGCAACTTTCTGAGAGAGTAGTTGGGACTGCTCCGGGGCGCCAGTTGAAGAACTCAGAAATCCTGTCCACTCTTTTCTCCTATGATTTGGAGGTGATTACATTGTGACAGCACTTTATAAGATTGGTGACAGAGGATCTTCTTTCAGTCCATGGTTTTTCCAAGTACACCAGAGTCTAACTTTTCCTTTCCCTTCCATCTCGTGCTCCTAACAGCCATCTTTCTGTGCTGACTCTAGAGTTAATTTTTAGTTTGGCTCATGAGTCCTGACAATATTCCATATTCCATTTGAGCTCTTCCTGTTCTACCCCTTCAGATTTGAAGTGGATATGGGTGCCACCTTTGCTCCCAGAAAGGAACATCTCCTGCTCTTTACTGAGCTGAGGATTGTACCCAGGGCCTTATACAACATGTGCTCTACTACTTCTCTACACCCCCTAACCACGCCCCCTGCTTTTTGTTTTAGAAGTGATTTGGGGGTTAAGAGGAGGGTAGAAAGAATAGAGAAGGATCTATTCTGTCTGACTTTACTGAAGTTGCATTTGGGACCTTTGGCATCTCCAGTTATTTAGTATCTGCTGTAGCTGACAATAACAATTGTCCTCTAATCCTTAACTTTATTCAAAGAGGCTTTTGAGTGCATTAGAAAGTTAACTGGTGGTAAAGCCTACCTTGGGACAAAATGATTGTTTCCTGAAAGGTAGAGAATATGAACAAAGATGGAGAGATGTAAATTAGATGGTGGTGAATCTTCCACATTGGTGAGGAAGAACCCCAGATTTTTGCACTAGAAATTGCAATACTTAATCCCTGAGTGCTTTTTTAAAAATATATTTTATTAGGTATATTTGAGGTTTACAACATGATATCATGGTATACATATAGATAATAAAATGGTTTCTATAGTGAAGCAAATTACATTATCTCATAGATACTTTTGGGGACAAGAATAGCTAAAATCTACTTATTTAATATAAAAAACTCACACAATGTAACTGTTAACTATAGTCTTCATATCGTGCATTAGAATTCTAGACATGTTCCTCTTACATAACTGCTACTTTCTATTCTTTGACCTAATCTTATGTATAAATATTTCATATATGAGCGAAATTATGCAATATTTTTCTTTTTGTTTCTGGCTTATTTTACCTAGTGTAATGTCCTCCAGGTCCATCCATGTTTTGGCTGGTAATATTCCATGGTAAATATTTCCCACTTTATCCATACACTCATCAGCAGATACTTAGGTTGTTTCCATATCTTGGCTGTTTTGAATGATGCTTCAGTGCATAGTGACAGGGCAGCTATTTTTACAAGGGGGTGATTTCGTCTCCTTTGATTATGTATCTAGGAGAGGGACTGCAGGGTCATGTAGTAGTTTTTATTTTTTCTTTCCTAAGGAGCCTCCATATTATTTTCCATAATAGTACTAATCTATATACCCACCAGTGGTGTGCTAGGCTTCCCTTTTCTCTGTATCCCCTCAACATTGGTTCTCTCTCGTCTTTTTGATAATAGCCATCCAAAGGGATGTGAAGTGATTTTAATTTGCATTTCCCTGATAATTATTGATGTTTAGCAACTTTTCATAAACTTGTTGGCTATTTTTAAAAATCTTTATTTTTCAATACCTTGCTTCTTAAACTGCATAGTTTCTGCCTGACTTTCCTTTTTCTTTATTTTTGCTTATATTCAAACCTATTCCTTTTACCATAGACTTTTTCTTTCATTCTTTCTTTTTTTTAGTTGTAATGGACAGAATGCCTTTATTTTATTTATTCATTTTTATGTAGGTCTAAGGATTGAACCCAGGGCCTCACACATGCTAGGCATGCCCTCTGCTCCTGGCTACAGCCCCAGCCCATTACCAATGACTTTTTCATGATAAAAACGTCCTTTTAGAAAGATTGGTTGTAAAGAGATAATTTAGGTTTCTGTCTTGGCAGGCTACCAAAAATTGGTGCATACTGGGCATGTTTTATTTGGATAGAGAGCATATTAAATATGTTTATAAGTTCCATAAGGACAAATAGATTGTTTTGTTTTTGTGTGTAATCCAAATACCTGGAAAACCCTTTTTTGCTCTTTACTACTTGCGCAACTTTAAGCAAATTCCTTAATCTGTCTGTGCTAAAATTTCCTCAGATGTAAAATAAAGATACTGTCCAGGCTATTGGGTTCTAAGGAGAATTAAATGAGTTCCAAACAGGAACATTCAGAATTGTTCCTGGCACATAAGTGTTCAATATATGTTAGCTGTATTAATGATCTGCAATTAGTTAATATATACATAAATGATAGAAACTTTTTTTGGGGGGTACTGGGGATTGATTTCAGGGGCACTCGACCACTGAGCCACATCCCCAGCCCCATTTTATATTTTATTTAGAGATAGGGTCTTACTGAGTTGCTCAGCGCCTCACCATTGCTGAGGCTGACTTTGAACTCTCAATATTCCTGTCTCAGTCTCCCTAGTCACTGGGCTTACAGGTGTGCATTACTGTGCCTGGCTTAGAATCGTTTTCTTTTTGACAGGGATAGCTGCCTTGAATCACTTTGGGGACTTTTTGTTATTTTTATATTAAATGTGGATACATATAAAATAGTATACTTATTATAACTATACATCTCAATGAATTTTTTCAACTGAACATATTTGTATAACTAAGCACCCAGATCAAGAAATGGCAGTATTGGCTGTTATTGGAGGCAAACACCTTTAATCCCAGTGATTTGGAAGGCTGAGGAAGGAGGTTTTTGCACATTTGATGCCCCAGCCTCAGTAATTTACTGAGACTATCTCAAAATAAAAAAAATAAGGAGCTGGGGTTGTAGTTCAGTGGTAGAGCACTTGCCTAGTATGTGTGAGGCACTGGGTTCGATCCTTAGCACTGCATAAAAAAAAAATAAAGGTATTGTCTCCACCTGCAACTAAAAATATTTTAAAAACATAAATAAAAAGGTCTGGGGAAATAACTCAGTAGTAGAGTACCCCTGGGTTCAATCCCTAGTACCAAAAGAAAAAAAGAAATGGCATTATTGGCACCTGAGAAGTGCCATCTGGTTACCAATTCTCATAGAGGCAATCGCTATCCTGACTTCTAAAACTAGATAGTTTTGTCTGTTTTTGAGTTTCTATAAATGGCATCATACTCCATTTCTGAAATTATTCTGTTACATATAATTCATTTACTCATACTTCATTGACTCATTGCAGTATAGTGTTCTGTGTACAGCTATTTACTTATCTGTGCACATAAGTGGCATAAGTTCCCAGGTCTTGGCAATTTGAATGATACCATGCACATTCTTTTACATGTCTTTTGGTGTAATGTGATATGCTTTTTTATTGGAGATATATATATATATATATATATATATATATGTAAAAGAATAGAATTATAGGACAATAGAACATGTAAATGATCAGTTTTGTTTGATATTGCCAATCTTTCCAAGATTGTTTTACCAATTTACTCTCATAAGGAACTTTGAAAAATATCAGTGCTTGGTGCAAATACCATACTGATATAATTGGATTCACTTGCCATAAGCTCCCTGCAGGCATCCTGAAGTTTGAAACCATATATCCAAATTCTTAAATCTAAATCAAGTTCCTGTCATTGAAGAATGAGGTATCAATGATTTGGCCATAGGTATTGAAGACACTTTCTAGAAAAAACCTGTTCCATGTACTAGAAGGTTTTCTCTCTCCAGTCTTTTCAGAAGTAACATAGCTAAATAAAATTTAATTTAATTAAAATTTTAATTTTTGCAGTGCTTGGGATCAAATCCAGGACCTCATGCATGCCAGGCAAGCACATAACCACTGAGCTACATCCCCAACCCAGGCTGACCTTTTTGCATCATCTTGTTGATGAATGGCCAGTTCTTATAAGTGCTATTTATAAAGGAGCATGAAGACTTGAAAACAGAAAGCAAAACACACATATGCATACACACAAAGGCTTGTTTTTGCACACAGAAGAATTTTCTTCAATGTGCGTATAAGGTGGCTGTATTTTAGCATTTTGACCTGCCTAGAGAGTTTGACTCTAGGAACTATGCAACAGTGTTTATAATTCTTCACAGTGTAGGAGCTCTGAAAGGGGAGGTAGCCTGCAGGACCCATAGGATATCATAGTTCTTCTAGATTCCATGTGTTGAAACTGTAGCAGGAAGCTGACTCTTGGGGCCATGGCCCTGGGGCACTCCTGAACAACAAGGTTTTCTTTATTTTTGCTGTACAGGGATTGGAACCCAGGGCCTCACACATGTTAGGCAAGTGCTCAGCCACTGAGCTATATCCCCAGTCCCCTTCTTTTCTTCTTCCTTCTCTTCTTCTTCTTTTTTTTTTTTTTTTGGAAACAGGGTCTCCCTCAGTTGCCCAGACTGGATTTGAACCTGTTTTAGCCTCCCAACTTGTGTTCCTCCTGTCTCAGCCTCCTAAGTATCTGGGATCATAGGCATGTGTCACTGTATCCAGCAAGAAGGTGGTTCTTAAAGCTTGAGCATGTTGGGCTGCAGATGGAGACCTTTGGTGAGGTTTCCCTACCTTTTCTCTTTTGCTAGGCCAAGGACACTCCTGAGAGGAAAGGTAAGCAAGCTTCTTCCATTGCAGTCAGGGATCCTGGAATCCAGAGAAAGGGTCCCTCTTTGCTAAGTTTACAGATCAACTTCCTTGGTTGCCACCAACTGTTGGGCCTTCCTGGGAGTCACATTTGTAAGGCTTCAAGTACCCTGGGCAGTTTCTTCCTCTGGATCAATGGTATTGATACAGTGTTCGAATTATAAAAAAAATCTCTTCCTTGATTGGAGGGGAGGGTGGGAAAAAGACCACGAGTTCACAGTCAGAATTTCTCCAAAATCCAGTCCATTACCCCCACCCCATCCTGCAAATAGGGAAATAGGCCAGAAAAGCAATGTGATTTGGCTAATGGCCACTAGACTACTTCATGACAGAGGGTCAACTAGGACCATGGTCTTCACCTAGTACTTGGTGGTTTTCACTCTGTCAGGCACTGGCTGTTTGCTAAAAGGAATTTAATAAGCTCATCTGTTTCTCTTCAGTCTTCTCTCATTGCCAGTTCCTCTGCTGAAAACACTACCCCTGACTTTTATCTACTTATCAGTCTGCCTTTATGTCTTTGTGAAAGCCAAGTTCAGCATTCCAGTTTTCTTCTCTGCTTGTTCTGCCCTTTGTGAAATTACCTCCCTTTGAAAGTAACACCCCAGTTTCTCCCCGACAGGAGCTCTGAGATTTCAGCCTGAATTTGACAATTGGGAGGAGGTCTGAGGTTTGTATTGTCAGGTTTTTTTGTTTTGTGTTGTTGTTTTGTCACTGTGATCAAAATAACTGTCCAGAACAATTAAAGGAGGAAGAGTTTATTTGGGGGCTCTTGGTTTCAGAGGTTCAGTACAAGGTACACCAACTGCATTGCTCTGGGCTAGAAATGAGAGAGAACATCATGGTGGAAGGGTGTGGCAGAGGAGAGCTGCTCAGTTCTTGGTGGCCAGCAGAGCAGCAGAGAGAGGGAGGAGCCAGAGAGAGATATAATCCCCAAGGATATGGCCCCACCTGCCTACAGTACAGTAGTCCTTTCAAATTATTAGTCCACCCAGTTAATTGATCCACTGGTGGATTATAGCTCTCATAATCTAATAATTTCACCTCCGAACATTTCTGAATTGTCTATCCCAACCATAACATGGTTAGAGACATGTATGTGTCCTTTTTGAGTATTGTTTGACAAATATCTGTGTGTTTTCTCTATGCCAGGCAATCTTCAAAGCCCTGAGTCTTTTTTTTTTTTTTGGTACCAGGGATTGAACTTAGGGGCACTCAACCACTGAGCCACATCTCCAGCGCCATTTTATATTTTATTTAGAGACAGGGTCTCACTGAGTTGCTTAGCGCCTCACCGTTGGTGAGGCTGGCTTTTGAATTCTCCATCCTCCTGTCTCAGCCTCCTGAGCCGCTGGGATTACAGGCTCGCACCATGGCACCAGGCAGAGTCTTCAAAACAAAACAAAACCTTTATTTATTTATATGTGGTGCTAAGGGTGGAACCCAGTGCCTTACGTGCTAACAAGCGCTCTACCACTGAGCCCCAACCCCAGCCCCCAGCCCTGAGATTCTAACAGTGAACAAAACAACTTGAATTTGTTGTTCTCATGGAATGTGTGGACCGATGGGTAATTGATGATAAAGTGGGTAAAACAACAGGAGGTATAAGAAGTGCCAAGAAGAAAACCAGAGCAGGGAAAAGGGTCAGGAATTTCTGTGGCATGGGGGTTGTAATTTTTGATATGGGAGTTAAGTCTTTGAAAAAGTGACCAATGGACAAAGACTTGAAGGAGGTGGAGCCACCAGCCTGTTGATGTTATGGGGAAGAGGTCTCCTGACCCAAAACAGTCTGTGCCCTGGACTTTAACGTAACCAGTTAATAAATGACTGGCTTGGGGTTAACGGATGGCCCTGTGGAAAGCAGAGAAAACACTGGTAGTGACACATACCTTGGGTGTGAAAGTCTTTTAAGAGATTATACATGGGGAGGAAGGGGTGTATATTAGACAGTGTTGGAAAAACCATCTTGCTTTGTATTTTGGAGGTGAAAGCAAACCCTATCTGTATATTTCAAAGTGGGGTCTGCTGTGTTTTGTGATTTTTTTTTTTTAACTTTCCTTTGCTACAATTAGACCTGTTTTCTCCAATAGGGGCATTTTTCTTTATTTATTCTCTTTTCCAAAAAGACTGGTTGTAAAGAGACAGATGGTTTGCCACTTGGCAGACACCAGGAGTAGGTGCTCAGAGTTTTTGTTGGTCGAGTGAGGGAAATTGGATACATTTGTAATCTTGTAGCCCTGAAGCCTAGGCATGGCCGCCATGGATCACTGGATAATAGTTAACTTTTGTGTTTTGGTTTTTCCATCTGTACATTGGGGTATTAATGATACCTAACTCAAGGTTGTTATAATTAAATGAGTTATTACTTATAAAGCATTTAGAGCAGTCCCTGATATCATGGCAAAGGGCAAGTCTTTTTGGCTACTGAATCAACATTGATAAGCCTTTTTTTTTTGTCCTATACATGTATCTATGTGCCCTTTTATGCTTAAAAAGATTTGTCTGTAATATGCTCCAATTTTTGGTGCTCCAGGTCACTCAAAGTTACATGGGGCTGGGCACAGTCACAGACACCTGTAATTCCAGCGGCTCAGGAGACTGAGGCAGGAGGACCTCAAGTTCAAAGCCAGCCTTAGCAACTTAGCGAGGGTCTGTCTCTAAACAAAATATTAAAAAGGGGCTGGGGATGTGGCTCAGTGGTTAAGCACCCCTGGATTTAATCCCCAGTACCAGGAAAAAAAAGTTCCATGGAACCCGGAGGGTCCTAGCAGGTTCAGCTTTGGGATCCTATGGAGGAAAGCAGGTGGGAGTTCATGAGAGGTGAGACTTTCTGCTAGGTCTTAAGGCAAAACCTTAAGACCAGGCTGTTGAGAGTTGTAGCTGGAATGTGGCAGAGCACAGAGCTGGCAGCAACTACTGTGGTCACGGCACCAGCAAAAGTCTTCAATGGGGATATGGTCTGCAAGTAGGTGTTTGTCTTTATAAGGAGAATTAGAACCAGGGAGTTTGGCAGTGGAGTTTTAAGCAGGAGTGTGTGGCTTCTCTGTCGTCTCCATTGAGTGGGACTGATGGTAACTATCATGTCATGGAGGTTGTCTGGAAGACTAAAAGAATGTGTAAAGCCCGTGTGCTAACTGTGGTTACAGCTGTATTCTTTGACATCTGATTCACAGCACAGGAGGAAGGTCCCAGTATCCCTGCACTATGCACTTTGATCCCCTTGGCACTGGTGCCCTGGAAATCTTGACCTTGAAGGAGTGGGTGGCTGGTGGTGCTATGGTCAGGATTCTTCCGCCCCAGCTCAGCCATCTCTCTCTCCATTTTGTATTTCATGAACCTTTAACCACAAGTGACATGCCTTGCCACAGAGTTCCAGTGCTGGTGACAGAAGCTCAACAGTGCATCTTCCTTCCTTACCAAGGAAGGGTTTGTAGATTGCTTACTAAAAGGAAGTGCAAACCTTTATCTCCACTAAGAGATGTCTTGAGTTTGGTTCTCCCTGAAGCCTTTCCATTCTTAGGAGATGACTCAGTCAATCTCTTTGGGAAGCATTCAAACTGATCCTCTTCAGGAAGTCAGAGAGTTCAGTGAGGTGGCACACATTTATAATCCCAGCGACTTAGGAGGCTGGGGCAGGAGGATCGCAAGTTTGAGGCCCGCCTCAGAGATTTAGTGAAACCCTCAACAACTTAGCACTGTCTCAAAGGAAAAAAAAAATGACTAGAGATGTAGCTGTGGTAGAGCACCCAGTACCAAAATAAATACATAAAATAAAAGTCATTTTTGAGGGTTTTGACTGATTATAGAATCTAACCATCTTACTTTGTTGGCTAAGGATTGTCTCCCTCCCCACCTCCTTGATGAGAAGGTCTTTGCTACTAGTCTGGGTAGTAGAGGTACACCTTTGGGTTTTTGATGCTTGAGTCTCAGAAGATAAAGGAGCTTTTCTGTACAGCATTTTGCTGGAGCCTGTCAGGAACTTTTCTTCATGATAAATGATCTTTCCTTTGGGTTTTGGTGTCAAACACTAGTCCCTATTTATTTAGTAAGCAACCCAAGACTAAAGTCTTTTCTACCTAAGATTTTCCTTTAGTCTCCTCTAAGAACAGAAAGGCCTGCTCTTTGTGAAGCTTTTCTCATGGAAGAGCTGTTGAGTTGCTCTTGCCCTCCAACTGGAGATGGCTCAAGCTTCCACACTGCCCCTGGATGATGATCCAGAGGCCTCGCAAGGGACTTGAAGCTGTTTGTTAGAGCCATAACTAGCTCTGATGGCCAGATCAGTGGTTAGGTAATCCTAATCAGTGAGACTGATTCTGGATGGGAGGCCCTGGTTGGGAGGCATCTGGCAACTACTCTCCCTTGTTGGCATATAGTTGAGCACAGCTTTTAGGTCCTCATACTCAGAGCCATAACTCTTGTCTCATAACTCTTTCTATTGGCAGAAGGTAACAAAACAGTGGTCTGGAAGCCAAATGTTTCGTTTTGTTTGATTTGGAGAAGTATTTTTAAAAATTGGATTACATCTCAACACATTTATGTCTGTAATAACACATAAAAATCTGGATGCCTCACTTTTTGAAAGGAGATGGAAAGTTTAGCAAAACCATACTCTGTATTAATGTTGCCTTTATGTTGTGTGATCAATGCCGCCCTGCCTCCCTGGGTGGAGCGGGGTGGGGAGGTGGGACCACAGTGTTCAGGAACCCTACCACCCTGGGTTGCATGCCCCAGGACTCTAAAGGTGCTTTTCTCTTTGTAACCCTTCTCTAATGAATTTGTAACCCACTTTTCAATCTGTTTCCTTAGCTCCATTTGTTTCTCTGTCAGTGGTTCTTGAAGAGGAATGGTTTTCCTTTCCTCTACCTCAGGGCATTTGGACATGAGTGGAGCCTTTATTACATAGGACAGGAGAGGAGTTGTGTGCTATTTGCATCTAAAGGCAGAAGCCAGGAAAGCTGCTAAGCATCCTACAAAGTACAGGACAACCACTATAACAAAGAATTATCTGGTCCAAATGTCAGTAGTACTGAGATTGAGAAACCCTGATCTAGAAGCTTAAAATAAGTAGTTCTGTACATTGTGTATGTGGATAAATGATGGTCTTTTACCTCAGAGAGAATTCATTAAAAATGAATACCTGATTTTCCTGTCGTAAGTATCAGGCAATTTACTTTTCCTTTCTTAGATCTTTGAAAGAGTTATAATTGGATGGAAGAACTTATTTATTTATTTATTTTGTGGGGTGTGGGTACTAGGGATTGAACTCAGGGGCACTCAACCACTGAACCACATCCCCAGCCCTATTTTGTATTTTATTAGAGAGACGAGTCTCACTGAGTTGCTTAGCGCCTTGCTAAATTGCTGAGGCTGGCTTTGAACTGGAGATCCTCCTGCCTCCGCCTCCTGAGACATTGTAAATTTTCAATGAAGCATAAAATAATTTCTTCACATTAAACTTTCAAGAATGTATGAGAGGGCTGGGGCTGTAGCTCAGTGGCAGAGCGCTTACCTAGCATGTGTCAGGTACTGGGTTCAATCCTTAGCACCAGATAAAAAAATAAAATAAAGGCATGTTGTCCATGTACAATTATAAAAAAATTTTAAAAAGAATGTATGAGAGATATCTGTCAAATGTAATAATATTTGTGTTGAATTTTTTACTTATATATACTTTTTAATTGTTGATGGACCTTTATTTTATTTATTTATATGTGGTGCTGAGAATCGAAGCCAGAGCCTCACAGATGCTGGGCAAACGTTCTACCACTGAGCCACAACCCCAACCCTTGGGTTGAATTTTAAGAGTTTCTGTTATAAATATTCCTATATGTAATAATATAAAATACTGTTATTAGTTGACTATTCAATATGCTGATTTAATGTAGCTTTTTGGTATGTTGGTGGTTTATGACCAGTCAGACTTCTTTCAACAAGAAGGTAATTTTGTCTTTAATTTGATTTAAAGGACTAGGAATTCAAGATATATGTAGTTCTTAAAAAAAAAAAAAAAAGATATATGTAGTTCTTAAAACACTAGATGGCCTCACAATAAAAATTATTTTTATAAGAAAATACTTATTAAGCTTTTAAAGAAATTTGAGGGGCTGGGGTTGTGGCTCAGTGGTAGAGCATTCACCTCACACGTGTAAGCCCAGGGTTCGATCCTCAGCACCACATATAAATAAATAAAGTAAAGGTATTGTGTCCAACTAAAAAGTGAATATTTAAAAAAAAAAAAGAAATTTGAAGTACCTGTTAGTAGCAAAAAAGTATGACGAACAAATGAAAAAGCAACAAAATGAACAAAATGGAGATAAAGCAAATTAATTAATTTTTTGTGTTGAATTGCATTGTTAAAATCTTATAAGAATAATCTATTCCTTGGAGGGGAAAATAAATTTGGGTCCTTATTTAGGAAAATCTCTATATTTTGTGGTTTTGAGAGGAGGGTCTCATTGTGTTGCCTAGGATGACCGTGAACTCCTGAGCACAGATGGTCCTTCTGCCTCAGCTCCTGAGTAGTTGGGCCTACAGGCACCTACCTCTATGCCTGGCTAAAGACTTATATTTTGACCATGAATGTTCTTTTTCTCTGACAGTTATTAAAGGCATTTCTGGGTACCTTTTCTCCCCACTTTGGTGCTGGGATTTGCATCCAGGGCCTGGCACATGCTGAACATGCAGTCTACCACTGAGCTACCTTCTGTGTACCTTGTGAGAATGGAGAGTTACTGTCAGCTTGTACTACATTTCAGTATTTGTTGGCTAACAGCAGCTTTGTTTTCTTCCTGAACATTTCTTAGCCATGTCCCTAAATACCTTTTGCTGCCTCCTTTGTCTGTCATGTTGAAATGTCCTTTTTAGCTTGTATTTCAGCAGTGCTTTTCTGCTCTGCCATAAAATGTCAAAAGATTTGAACCTGTGCCATCGTGTTAGAAAGGTAGAATTGGAATTCTTCATAGACTGTCAAGAATCATTATATAAGCCTTTGGGCCAAAGAGATGACTGGTGATGGTGAGGGTGTTAGACTGTGTGACAAGGACTCTCCAGGGGTAGTATGTGGTTCTGTAGGGATGTTCACTTTTGACTTTCGTTGATGAGGCTGTTTTACAGTTGTTGTGGGGGAGGTTAACTTGAAGAAAATTGATAGTGGCAGATGACTCTTATCTAACAGAGATTTAAGGAAATTTTGTCAAGTAAATAATTCCTGCTTGATTTCTGCTCCTTAGAAAAGATAATCCTAAACATTACCCTTTATTGCAGGATTTCTCAGCCTTGGCACTATCACTATTAACTTTTGGGCTGGATAGTTCTTTGTCATGGGGGCTTATTCTATGCATTGTAGGGTGTTTAGTTGCACCCCTGATCTCTACCCACTAGATGCCAGTAGCATCTTAGTTAAAACTGCACCTGTATCTGTTCTTGCTTGTGCTTTTTACATATCTAAGTAGCTATAATTATTTTACTAGTATCTATCCATCAGAACCAGAGAGACTTCAATGGTATATTGCTACTTTTTCTTCTTTCATTAACACTTAAGTGCTGATTTCTTCTGCATAGAGACTGAGATATGTCTCCCCTTAGATATTAGAGTTAATGTTGATGGAGGATGGTGTGAGTTCGATGTATGTAGTTCTGGTATTCAGGGACAGTGAGTGTTCCTCCAGCGATCTATTTTGGTCTCACTTTGTTCGGGAATCCTTACTTAGAAGGTATATGTAACTCATGGGGATGGAGAGAAACTGGCGGCAGCTTCAACTCAAGGAAGTTTCGGATGATTTAGAAGATTTTAAGATTAGGAAGTTGTTCTGTTACAACATTTAGACTTTCTGGAATTTACAGGCTTCTTACCATTTAATTCACCACAGCTTCATGACCCTAAAATGAAGACTGATGAGGGAATGTTCACTTTTTCTCTCCATTTTTCTCTTTTGTAGTTTCTTAATTTCAGTCATTGTTGACCTTTGCTTTTATTCTGCTTTTCATGGTAGGGTTCTTCAGTTAGTGGCTAACCCAGAAAATGAAGACAGGGCACAAAATTTTAGGGGACTTAACCAATGGGCTTGACTCACTCCCTGATTTGAAAACTTTCTACCCTATTGCTTTAGTTATGAACAGTTAGTTCTTGCTGGTTATGGTTTAAAAGGGCCTGAATGCCTGCTTTTAAACAGACCTTTCTAATTGGAAGAACTTCCCCGTCAAGGCAATTGCAAAGATAAGTCTGCTTCTTAGGAAAAGTTTAGGAGATTCAGTGTAACTGATCTCCAGCTATAATCTTTTTTTTTTTTAATATTTATTTTTTAGTTGTAGTTGGACACAATACCTTTATTTTATTTATTTATTTTTATGTGGTGCTGAGGATTGAACCCAGGATCTCCCATGTGCTAGGCGAGTGCTCTAGCACTGAACCATAACCCCAGCCCTCCAGCTGTAATCTTTTTGTGTGTGTGTGTGTGTGTGTGTGCACTCACATGCGCGGGGTACTGTGGCCTATGCCTTTAATCCCAGCAGCTCAGAAAGTGAGGCAGGAGAATCATAAATTCAAAGCCAGCTTCAGCATCCTAGCGAGTCCCTAAGCAACTTAGTGAGACACTGTCTCAAAATAAAAAAATAAAAAGGGCTGGGGATGTGGCTCAGTAGTAAAGCACCCTAGTTTAAAAAATCCCTGGTACAAAAAAAAAAATTGCAAAGTTAGATTTATTTAAATTATAGAATAGAAATATGGAACAGTTCTTTGTTGTTAACCTACTGAACTAGAACACCACTTTCCACCTGTACCACCTGTGGTACTAGGTTCCCATAGCTTGCCACATGCTGGGTGTATTTTTTGTTGTTATTTTTTGTCCTTAGGCTCCCTACTTTAGGTTTCAAAATGCTCACTTACTCTAGAATCTTTCTAAGAATTGCTAAGTAAATTCTTTTTATCAGAATGAAATCTGCTCAGTGCCTTAGGATATTTGTAGTGGGCAGTCTTTCCATTTCCATTTTACAGCCCCAAAGCTCAGCCCTTTATGTGTGGCCCTGGTATTTTCTCTGTGCCTTATGTTAATGTATCTAGAATCCAATCACTTTGTACCAACCTACAATCAACACTGTAATCCAAACAGCAGCAGCATCTCTGCCTGGACTTTGGCAATTGCAGTCGTTTCTTGCTGGTATACCTGACTTTCATCCCTGCTGTGTGTTCTCAATTCAGCAACCAGAACAACCTTTTAAAAACCTGAGTCTGATCATGGCAGACCTGTTCAAAACCCTCTCAGGGCTTCCTATCACATTCAGAATAAGACAGTTCACCTGATCTGGTTAAACTGCTTCCCGTTACTAGTTGGAACTCATTTGCTTACTCAGGGTCATCACCCTTTTGTTCATCTTTCTGCCACTTGTCCTTAAGGAAAGTCACATGACTTCTGTGAATAAGAAAGCTCTCCTAGTTCACCAGGTGATTGAGTCTCAGAATTGTTCTTTGTTTTCACCATCTTTATCTGCTATTGTCTTTCCACTTTTTAGGCTCCTTTTATGTTGTGCTAGTAAGTTATTTCATGAGTTTTGTTTCATCTGGGAAAAGTGAAGTAGAACCAGTGGAAACCTTTACCTACCCTTTTTTTTGGAGAGCACTGAGAGACACAGAACTTTTACTTCTTGCCCTGTTGTTTGTGCCTTTTCCCTCCCTCCCTTCCTTCCTTCCTTCCTTCCTTCCTTTCTTTCTTTTTTTTTTTTTTTTTTTTTGTACAGTGTGGGGAATTGAACGCAAGGGGTGCTTTACCACTGAGCTACATCCCCAGCATTTTTTTATTTTTTGAGACAGGATCTTGCTAAATTGTTAAAGTCCTCCGAAGTTGCCAGAGTTACAAGCATGCACCACTATGCCTGTCTTAATTCTCTTGAAATATATTCTTGTAAAGAGTATGGATTTGAGAAACAAGGTCACTAACTAGATAAAAATTGGAAGGCTAGGAGATGACTTCTTGTACCATTCAACAATCTTGATGTTTACCAGAGCAGTCCAAATGAGCTTTTTCTTTTAACTTCTATGCCTGTTTATGACAGTTTTTATAAAGCATGGAGAAGTAGAGCCAGGAGTACCCCAATTAGAATGAGGGTCTATGTTTATTTGTTATGTCAAGTGCAGTTCAGGGTAAGATGAAAAAAGATAGGCAAAACCGGATCTCCAAGAGAGACAAATCCTGTTCAGATGTAATTATATATATCATAATTGGGCAAAGTTGAGCTATTTTAAATATTTGTTTATGGATGTAATTTAACTTGCTTAATGTTGTATGTTGTTGAGAAGTTATATGTTGATAAATGGGTTATCTGAGTTTCATTTGAGGTTATTCTTTAAACCTTGCATTATATTTTTATAAGGAAAATTCTTATGTGAATTAGAATGCCATTTGTAAGTTCATGTTGAATTTGCAGTGGAATTCACTGATTTATTATTGAGCCTTATGTGGACACTCTGGTCTTCTTACTATGGTAGGTTGAGCAAAAGGTACGAGCTTGAGTTCTTCCCTATAAAAGTTTTCATGACAGCATCTGGTGAGTGGAAAGGCTGAAAAAGATTAGAACCAGCACCTTCTAGAAATTTTGTTCAGATTTTTACTTATTCACTGTATGATTTAGAATGTCATCAACTAATACATTTTATTTTATTTGGAGGGTTGATGGGGATTGAACCCAGGACTTTGTGCATGGTAGGCAAATGCTCTACCACTGAGCTATACACCCAGCTGACTTATTTATTTTGAGACAGATGCCCACACTGACCTGAAACTCATGATTTTCCTATCTCAGACGCCTGAGAAGCTGGGATTGCAGACATGTATCATCATGGCTGGCCCAACTTAATACATTTTAAATTGACTGTCCTCACACCCCCAGCCTAGACATCATCAATGGGTGTTAAAAGGATCCATATCAACTTAAAATTTAGAAAATTGATGAGATGATCATCGTACATTATATCCTAGAATCATTTAGTGAAAGTATTTTTAATTTAAGAGAAATACATCTAATAATCCATGTCACTTATTTATGCTTGAAACATGAAGTGTTATCTTTAACCTTTCTTTTTTCTCTAGGCAAATAAGGGAGAGATTGAAGAACCAAGTCATTCAGATGAAGGAGCAAGTACCTGACTTCACCCCAGGCCTGGCAATTTTACAGGTATTATCATAGTATATTTCTTCTAATGACCTCCCTGAAGACACATGGTAGCTATCAGGCAAAAGCACTTCAGACTTCTTCCTCCATTTTTTTCTTTATTGGCTTTTGTGAAACCCCATGCCTTTACAGTTTCTCTTAGCAGACAACTCCTTTTTTTTCCTCAAATTCCATGTGCTGGTTTAAGCTGTCCCCTGGCCCTCTCTCTGGATGCCTTTTCCCCAGACCAGTGTCTCTTAACCTTTGATCTTCATAGAACCCTTTATGCTCTTCAAAATTTAAGACCCCAAGGAGCTTTTATTTATATGGTCTTACCTATTCGTATTTACTGTATTGGAAATGAAAACTACGTTTTAAAAATATTCGTTCATGTTAAAATTCCAATAGGAAGTTATTATTCTGTAAAATAAATGGAAAAAAAACCTTTTTGATAATAGAATTTAATGAGAAGAGGGGCATTATTTTACATGCTTCGTAGAGCTCTACTGTCTGATGTAAAGATGTGGTAGAGTTGAAGAGGGGGGATTCCCAACCACGTCTGCATCCAGTCTCTTGCTGAGTGGTGGTCTGGTTGAAATGTAGGAAGAGCATCTGGCCTCATTCAGATGTGTAGCTGTTAAGGGAAGATTTTTTTTTTTTATATATAGTTGTCCAGATAATTGTAGATATTTTTCTTTGATACTGTACCAGGATTCACTGAGTGAAGTTTTCAAAGGTTAGTCACAATGTAGAATTTGAAAGTCTCTCAGTGAACATTCTTCATGTTTTGTAATTTCTTTTAGTATTTTCATGCTTTGTTACTTCAAAGTAACAAAGCATGAAAATGTTACAAAACAGGAATGGATATTGACCCATGACTGGTTTTGTAACATCCTTCATTCCTCATTTGGAAAACAATGGTTCCCTGAATTAGGCAGATTTTCTAAATGCTAACATTCTTCATTATTCAATATTAAAAAAAAAATGGTATCACCAGCAAGCTCATCAGAAAAGTCTTTAAGTATTAAAAAGCTGTCAAATTCACAAAGGTCGATTAAAAAGTTCTAATCTTTGCTTGATTTTTTTTTTTTTTGATGCTGGAAGTTGAACCCAGGATCTTGTGCCTGCTCAGCACATCTCTACCACCAAGCTGAACCCCTAGCCTAGAAGTGTTATCATTGGCAGCAAATGCAATTTGTTGTTCTCCTTGAAGTTCTTACTTGTTTTATTCAGTTTTGATAAAATATTTGACAATCATGTTTTTCCAACTATTATAAGTAAACATGGTGTTCCAGGGACTGGGGCTGGGGCTCAGTGGTAGAGAGCTTGCCTAGCATGTGTGAGGCACTGGGTTCAATTCTCAGCACCACATATAAATAAATTAATTAAATTAAATAATTAATTAAATAAAGGTCCATCAACAACTAAAAGAAAAAAAAATCTTTTTTTTTTTAATTAAAAAAAAAAAAAAAAACAGTGGTGTTCCATAGAAAAATGCATCTTGTTCAGCTGCCAAGGCACAAAAGCCCAAGTGCTTTTCCTACTGACAGCCACTGTACTTCCCTGGGCAGCAGAAGTACTTTATGAATGCTTCTTGATTCTTTACACAGAATAATAAAAAGACATGTGTTCAAGGGTTGAGGTTTAATAAAATCAGTAATTTGTATTACTTCAAGAGCATTCCTAAGTGAAACTGTTTGATTCTTTACACAGAATAATAAAAAGACATGTGTTCAAGGGTTGAGGTTTAATAAAATCAGTAATTTGTATTACTTCAAGAGCATTCCTAAGTGAAACTGTTATCTGTTTTTACTAAGATTTATGTGTCAGTGAAAGATACCTTAGCAACCAGAGTATGGTTTGGTACCCTTGTCTCAATTTATGCTATCACCAACAGTCTTACCCAGCATTATTTTTGTGCTATCAGTATAGAAGTTAACACAATGAAACAGCAAACAACATAGTAGTATGTGAAGTTGTCAGAATATAAATGGAGTCACTGTGTCAAACCTTGACAAATGAAGCCAGAAAAGGCCATGAAGGGAGAGTTCTCATGCTTAATTGCCTGATAAGAACTATCATCAACTGGGAGTGGTGGTGCATGCCTCAATCCTTGCAACTCAGGGGGTTGAGGCAGGGATATCATAAGTTCAAGGCCAGCCTCAGCAACTTAGTGAGACCCTGTCTATCTATCACCAAAGACTGTCCAAAGCACAGACTTGCACAAAGCCAAAGTACTACAGCCTCACCCAGAAAATACTTCTGCAAGTTTATCTACCCAGCAACTGCCTACCCAACATTAGATGCCACCTTTGTTATTGATCCTTGTGGCCAAGGGTGATTGTTTCAAAACAACTAATGGAACACTCATTTTGCCTTTAAAAACCCTTGTTTGCCTTTACTTCTCTGAATATGCACATAGTTTGCTGTGGCAGGTATATTTCTATTGCAATACTCATTCTGGAATAAATTTATTATCTTTGGAGAATCTCTCTTCATTTTTTACTTAGATGGAATGTTATTTAGATACAAATTTTATTATGAAAATAATTTGGCCCTCAGATTTATCTTCATTTAATGGTAATTTTTCTCCTTTAAGTTTTTTTATTTTAATCATCCTGTATTAGTTGTACCTATTAATGGGATTTAGTGTAATATTTTAGCACATGCATACAGCGTCCACTAATCAAATTCAATCTCCCTTTATCCATCCACTCCCACACCCTTCCAAACTTCTAGAACTCAGATCAATTTTGTTTAGCTTCCACATTTGGGAGAGAACTTGCAATACTTGTCTTTCTGTGTCTGGCTTGTTTCACTTAATATAATGTCCTTTAGTTCTATCCATTTTACTATTTAATGACTGATTTCATTCTTCTTTATTTTTGAACAAAATCCATTGTGCATATATATTTATCACATTTTCTTTATCTACTCATCTGTTGATAGACACCTAAACCAATTCCATATCTTTTTAAAACTGTATTGGAGATTGATCCTAAAGATACTCTACCACTGAACTACAACTCCAGCTCTTTTAATTATTTTATTTATTTACTTATTTATTTTTTGGTACTGGCTGAATCCCTGAGCTACATCCCCAGTCCTTTTTATTTATTTTTTTAAATTTTGAGACAGGTTCTTGGTACTTTGCTGAGGCTGGTCTCAGACTTGGAGTCCTCCCACCTCAGCCTCCTGAGTTGCTGGTATTTCAGGTGTATAGCACTGTGCCCAGCTTGATTCCCCATCTTAGCTAGAATGAATAGTGTGCTAATAAACAGGTATCTTTTTGGTATGATGATTTCATTTCCTTTGGCTATATACCCAGAAGGGGGGTAGCTAGATCATTGTTTATTATCAAAAACAAAACAAGTGCTGGTGAGGATGTAGAGAAAAGGGAACTCTCATGCCCTGACAGAGAGAATGTAAATTAGTTCAGGCATTATGGGGAATGGTATAGATGTTCCCCCCAAAGTCACAGATCTTTGAAAAGGTGTTGGGATCCCTCAAGAGTGCACAGGATACACTTTGAGAACTATTGCCCTAGGTGGTTCAGTTACTGTGAACTCTGGATCCCTTCTGAGATCCAGACTCATCGTTCCTGGAGAGAACATCCCTTGTCTCCCTTCCTTCTCTAGCCTCCTTTGCTGTTGTTTGTCTTCTCCTGATACCTAAACCATATGAATGGCTTAGGGTTCAGCCCTCATATCTTTTCTCCATCTTAATTTTTCCCTAAGTGACCTTACCCAGTCTCATAGTTTCATGAGGGAATACTTGCAAATTTAGGTCTCTAACTGGAGTTTCTTCCCTGAGTTTGATTGCATCCAGAAGGGAGGCAATTGATAAATATTTGTATGGGCAAAGGTATAATTGATTGTTGGAAGGTTTGATTTGGATGACAGGATCTCACAGTTTTCCTTTGAAACTCCCTTAAAACACCAGCTTCCTGCCTCATGTTCTTTCTATTTGTATGTCTCCACATATATCATCTAACCCCTTGCTAAGTTTCCTTTCCTTGTTTATTAAGAATTTCAGCATGAATGCTACTCAAATTCCCCTCCCATTACAGTGTATCTCACAGGCCTTAGGTGAGGGAAAAGGCACAGAGGGCCTGTAACTCAGTATGTGGTGTGTTCTCTGCTATGGTGAGTTTTTCTTTTTTTTTTTCTTTTTGCAAATTACTAAGAAAGTAATAGGTTGTGGGTGTATACTTGGTACATTTGGGGACTGGTTATTTCTTGGCTTATTATTGTTTGTTGTAGAAAGAAAGTAAATGTCATAGGTGAGAAATCTGTTTCTGGACTGAGAGTATAGCTCAGTGATTGATAGAGTGCTTGCCTGACACGTGTAAGATCCTGGGTTCTGTCTCCAGCACTGGAAAAACAACCACCCAAACAAAAAGCCAAATCTGTTTCTGTAAACTGTTAAATAAAAATTATAGTAGGTCTTTATCTGGGCTAAGATCCTGCACTAGGCCCCATCAGTTAAATCTAAAAATCAAAATGGAATCACTAATGCTGATGTTCCCTGCTACCAAGCTGAAACTACGATGTTTATCTGATCTTCTGAGAATTTAGGACTAGAGAGATAGTAATGACCTTTCCCAGAGAGGTCAGTTTCGATTAATATTGCAGTTCCCTCTGCCTTAATCCTTTTGCCAAAACAGGTAACCTGATGTTAATTAACCAATCAGCTACATTTCTGTCATTCTAACTCCCTGTCCTAGTCTACAAGGAAAGTCATTTTGAAATCTCTGTCTCTCTTACACACACACACACACACACACACACACACATTTTATTTGTTTGTTTTTTTAGTGGTGCTGGGGATCAAACTCAGAACCTAGTGCATGCTAGGCAAGTGCTCTACCACTGAGATACATCCCTAGTCCTTTTTGTTTTTTTGTTTCTGCTCCTTTTGAGCCCATTTCTGTTTATAAAACCAGCCTCCTCTGCTCAGCTCATTGGAACACTGATGCTATTTTATTGCCCAATTCCAGAATTGCAAATAACCAATTAAGATCTTTAAACTATTGAAATGTTGTACTTTGACAAAGCCTTTTCTTAGCAACTTTTTTTTCTCCTTTTAAAAAATCTACTTCCAGAATTGACTTTAAATGCATTGATTACAAGAGTTTTTATTATATAAATACTGTTCTACAGCTTATCTCCATGTCCTTGCTGATAAAACAGTGGTAGGATATTTCAGTCTTGTACTTTAGCACTGAGTCGGCACTTTCAAGGCTTACGTAATCTGTTCCAATCACATCTCTCATTTTCACAATTCTAGCGATGCTTGCACCACCATCTTCCTGTGTGACCATGCCAGATGCCTGAGGTCCTCTCTTAGAGCGTCTCTCTGCCCCACTCTCTGTGATTCTGACTCTTAAACTCTGAGAGTCTGCACCCTCCTCTTGATTCTTGCTGCTCCTGCCCATGAGCCATTACAGTCAGCACTCACTGCTTCTAAGCTTCTGATGTAGACTCCTCCTCTCTGTCCTCTTGACTACAGCAGCAGTGCTTGTTAAAATGCATATCTGATCACAACTGTCCAACTACATCTAGAGATGACAGTACTAATTACATATCATCCAGTGTATACTACAGTTTAATGATCTGCCTGTAATCGACCACTAAGCCACATCCCCGGCCCTGTTTTGTATTTTATTTAGAGATGGGGGTCTTACTGAGTTGCTTAGTATCTCACTTTTGCTGAGGCTGGCTTTGAACTTGCGATCCTTCTGTCTCAGCCTCCAGAGCTGCTGGGATTACAGGCATGTGCCACCACACCTGGCAAAATATCTTAATTATTAATAACATAATATCTAATATTTGCTTCCTATCAGAATTTATTTTGAGTGCTTTACATGTAGTAATTCACTCAGTTTCCACAAAATATGTGGACCAAAAAAAAGAAAGAAAAAGAAAAAGTAATAAATTTGACTGACCTGAGTATCTTTAAAAAGTTCCTAAGACAGAAATAAAAATTAATGAGTAGGGGCTGGGGTTGTGGCTCAGTGACAGAGCACTTGCCTTGCACGTGTGAGGCACTGAGTTTGACCCTCAACATCACATAAAAATAAATAAACAAAACAAAGATATTGTATTCATGTATAACTAAAAAATTTTTTAAAAATTAATGAGTAGACCAATACCCAAGATATTTTCTGGTATAAAAATAGGGATTAGTAAACTGTGGCCCATGTCTAAACATTGCCCAGATTGTAACCAGTTAAAAAAAGAAGTTGCGGCAGCTGTGACAGGGTATTTGCCCCATAAAGCCTGAAATATACCCTATCTGGTCCTTTGCAAACTCCTTATGTTTAAAAAAAAAAAAAAAAGAAAAAGAAAAGAAAGAAAGATATCCTGTTCTGGAATAGGGCTTTTTTTGTGGGGGGATGATATAATGCATAGCTACTTTGAAGGAAGAGATTAGCATTCCTGATAAAATGCTGAAGCACTGTTCTTGATAAACTTATGGGATTAAGATTTGTTCTGAGACACCAGTCTTCCACCCACCCACTTGACTGCCAGTCAAGAATCTAATGTTCTTTAACTAAATATTCTTGCACCTAGTCCATCAATGATTGTGTAACTATTTTTCCATATAAAATGCCTAAAACTGGAGGTATAGTTCAGTGGTAGAGTGCTTGTCTAGCATGTGTGTGAGGCCCTGGGTTCAATCCCGAGCAACAGAAGAATAAAATAAAATGCATATACTGAGAGTAATCTTTGAAATGATCCCTTAGATATCTCTTCCTTTACATTTGGATTATGTTAAAATGTGGGCATAAACTCATGACTAAGGCTTCTTTGCAACTAGTGGCAGTTTTGGAGTTTTAGAAAAATTCCTTCATAAATATTAAGGCAGAAAATAGTACTATTTTTTTAACTATTTTAATATATAAAATAGTTAATATATAAAGACTTTAGACTTGTCTTCTGGCTGGGCACAGTGTTGCATACCTGTAATCCCAGCAGCTCAGGAGGCTGAAGCAGGAGGATCACAAGTTCAAAGCCAGCTGCAGCAACTTAGGGAGGCCCTAAGCAACTCAAGTGAGACCCTGTCTCTAAATAAAATATAAAAAAGGGCTGGGATGTGGCTTAGTGGTTGAGTGCCCCTGGTTCAATCCCTGGACTAAACAAAAAAGAAAATAGATTTGTCTTCTGTAGATGCCAAAGACAGCGTCTCTGAAGGAACACACTATACGGATTCAATTTGACATGACTGTAGCCATTCTTGAATTGTAGTCTCATGATTGCCCCAGAATAACCCTAGCCAGTTGTTCCTATATAGTTTTCCAGCAAGCTACAAATAGACAAAATCATTAGAGTGTTATGTGGAGCTTCCCAGCTGGCCCCTTGCCCCAGGGGCTCATCAGACTCTTTTGATGTTAGCATAAGATAAACCAGGTACATTCCAGATGGGATAAAGTCATTGTCCTAACCTAGATATGCCTCTCTTCCTGACCCAAACTATGGGATCTAATTGGTCGTGTTGCCATCCAAGACACACTTCTGTCACTAAGTCCCCAAATAAATTGCATTCTGCAATACTGGATCTGTCTGCCTCTTATTCTTTAGTTTTACAGTACTTTGGGGTCAGTCCTCATATACTAGAACTAGTTTCTTCTGGAACACACTGGGATTCCAAATTTAGCCAAGGTTCTTCAAATACAAAGGACAGCAAAAAATATTTTCAGGTATATATAGACTCAGAAAAATGCCTGTATACCTTTCCTGGAATCATGACTTATGGTAGTATTTCAGCTGCTTGAGAGATAATTGAAGAGAAACTCTGAAGTAGAGAAGTAGTTTAAAAAGGACTGGTAGGTACACTGAATGTAGCTTGGTGGTAGAGCACTTGCTTATAATATGCAAGGCTCTGGGTTCAGTCCCCAGCCCTGCAAAAAAAACAGACAAATCCCCCCAAACCAGTTTCCCCTAACAGGACTCTTCTGATTCTCTCAAAACTCAAATTAA
Organism: Marmota monax; assembly: GCF_021218885.2. Taxonomy (NCBI): domain Eukaryota; kingdom Metazoa; phylum Chordata; class Mammalia; order Rodentia; family Sciuridae; genus Marmota; species Marmota monax. The sequence goes on along the minus strand of NW_026693777.1, from coordinate 21,800,618 downwards.
CTTTACAGAAAACTTAGAACTACGTATGGAAGGGATGTCTGAAGCCAGGATTCAGGCCATGTCCTGATGTGCAAGGGCAGCATCTGTGTGGCAGGGTCTGGCAGTACAGTTGCACAGGTTCTGTGGTCCTGTTCAGAGGAGCAGGGCTCTAGTCATCTTTGGAATCAAGGCACCTACTGCTTTTCCCTCTGCAGTTTGGGGAGAAACCATACTTGTAGTGTTTTTTTAACCTCAAAAGAGAGAAAGGTTGACTACTAGAGTGTGGAAAAATACTTGGAAAATTAAATTTTACAGATAAATGCTTATAATGGAAAACTTTCAATATGTTCATAATTAAGAAAATGGAGGGAACACAGGGAGCCACAGCAGAGTGACCCGAAGGGGTTGGCTCCTGCACTGACTTTCCTCTGCTGTGAGGGTGGCAGACTGCCCTCTGCCTGTCTTGGCTGTGTGTTCTGTGAACGAGGTCCTCTTCTTGGTTGCTCTTTGTGTGGCTGGGCACCAGAGCTTTCCAATGGCCTGAGTATGGGGGAAGGCAGGGTACTTTGCCTTTCGGGTGTCTTTTTTGCCTGACAATAATTTCATAGCCCTCCATGCCTTATTCTGGTATGTCAGCAGAAATTCCATGTTTCTGGTCGCCCTGTAGCCCCCTTGCTTAGTGCTTCATTTCTAATGCAGATGCAAGTGGCCCCTACTTTTTCTTTTGGAATAGGGTCTCCCCCCATGTTGCCTAGGCTGCTTTGAACTGGGCTCAAGCGGTTCTCCCTCCTCCTGGGTAGCTGAGACTATAGGCACCAGCCACCTTTCCCAGTTTGACATTTTCTTTTAGTTTGGCCTTTTTGGTGAGAGTCAGGTGAACCTTGTTTGGGAAGCCTCCTTTTTCTCCTATAAAAGTTCTCTCCAACAAGAGAGACATGCTCGAACGTTCCTTTTATCATAATTAAAATTGTAGAAGCTTTTCTGTACACTTTGCCTTTCCCTAATTGTCTGATTTGCATGTATTCATTATTCTAGGTTGGCGACAGAGATGATTCCAATCTTTATATAAACGTGAAGCTGAAGGCTGCTGAGGAGGTAAAGCCTAGAGAAATGGTGCTGTCACCCTCCCCCACCTCCATCCCAGGTCCTGCCAGTTACCCTTTGCCCTTCCCATAGGACTTTTAGTGCCACCAGCAAACATTAGAGTATTTATTTTGCAAGTCAGAAATGGGTGACAGTGTGGCAGCCTCTGGTTTGCCCTTGAATGCTTTCTCATCCATGATTTTCTTACTTCCCAAAGAGCAGGAATAATGGATATGATGTGTGGTGACAGTGAACAAGTAAATAATGAGCGGTTGGAATGAGGGACTAAGTCTTCAGAACATGAGGGCGAAATCATGACTAACAACCTGGTTTATTTTAGTCATATCCTTAAAAGAAGCAGGCCCATATCTTAATTTCTCTTGGCATTTACCTGTTTTCAATGTTCATTTTTACAGATTGGGATCAAAGCCATTCACATTAAATTACCAAGAACAGCTACAGAATCTGAGGTGAGCCTTAGGGACTGATTGTGAAGAGGCAGCTAGAGTGCTTTCTTCTCTGGCTTTTGTTAGTAGAATTTTAAGGACTGAGATACATAAGATCCCCAGGTAGATCTCTCTTTATAGACTTCACCTCCAGAAAATCCTCGGAAATACCCACAGAGGAAATAGTGCATCCTATGGTATGAATATTTGGTACTCAAAGCTGATTGCAGTTCCATGCTCTAGATCACCTATCCTGTCCATTAAAACTGATCCTTGACCTGTAATTACCTTCCGTTTAAAAACCAAATATGTATTTTTTTGTTTGTTGGTTGGTTTATTTCTAAAGCTGGGGATTGAAACGGTGGTCTTGTGCATGCTAGGCAAGTGTCCTACCCCTGAGCTACATCCCCAGTCCCATATTCTATTTATTGATGTTCGAGAATGGGCAAAAAAATTAGTGGTGATTAAAGTCAGAACTGTGGGCTGGGTGGTGGCGCATGCCTGTAGTCGAAATCTCTCCAGAGGCTAAGGCAAGAGGAGCGCTTGTACCTACAAGTTTGAGACCAGCCTGGGCAGCATAGTGAAACCCTGTCTCAAGAGAGAAAAGGGAAAAGAAAAAAACTGTCGTCTAGGGATGTGGCTCACTGTTTGAGCACTTGTCTAAAATATGTAAGGCCGTACATTTAATCCTCAGCACTGCAAAAATATAAAAAAGTAAAAAATAAATAAATGGAATCAGAACTGTAGTTGCCTACTTGTAGGGGGATAACTATAAAGGGTAGGAAGGAAAAAGAACTTTCTGGGGAAATGTTCTGTGCCTGCACTGTCCAATATGGTATCCTCTAACCCTAGGAAGCTGTTTTAAGTTGAATTAAAAAGAAATAATATGAAAAATTCAATTCTTCAGTTGCACTAGCTACATTTCAAGTATTCAGTAGATGTCATTGTGTTATAAGATACAAATTACAGAACATTCCTGTCATCACTGAAAGGATTATTGCACATTGCTGCTCTATATCTTTGTTGTTGTTGTTGTTCCCAAATCTTTATTATTATTATTATTATTACTTTTGATAATTTTGAGACAGGTCTCACTAAGCTGCTTAGAACCTCACTAAAATTGCTAAAGCTAGCCTTGAAGTTGCGATCTTCCTGCTTCAGCCTCCCAAGTCACCAGGATTATAAATGTGTACCAGAACTCTCATGCTAGATGAATAAATTTTAATCCTCATCTTCTTCCTCTTCTTCATTTAGTCAGAATGGGAATAATGCAAATTATAACTGCTTTGTTAGCAACTGCGTGTAACCAGTTGCCAATATTCTTCAAATGTTTTTTGGTAAAATACTTCAACTACCTTTCAGAACAGGTTACCTTGTTATGGTGGTCTTGCCTTTTCTCCTTTCGAGGGTTGCAACCCATCCACTGAGATTCCCAGCTTTTTCATTTTTTATTTTCTCTTGGAGAGACTGCTTGAAACTGGCAGCTTCTGTGATTCCATCTTCTCTAGGATGGGCTTAATTAAGGGTAAACCTCAAAATCTACTTCCTTTTTTGCCCCACTTTGCCACAAGTTTTTAATATGCACCATGGGAGCAGCAGAAGCAGAAAGGGCTTCTCTGTATCTGGATTTTTATGGTTATAACATAGGCCTTGCTGTTGCAGTAGTGAGTTGTTAAAGCTCTTACTTTTTTGTGTGTATGTGTGTGCTGGGAATTGAACCCAGGGATGCTTTGCCACTGAGCTGTGTCCCTAGCCCTTTGTATTTTATTTTGTGAAAAGCCCAGGCTGGCTTCAAACTTGATATCCTTCTTTATTATCCTCCTGAGTCACTGGGATTACAGGCATGTGCCACTGTACCCAGCTTTTTTGTTAAGATTTCTTAGCAAACACCTGGGGAATTGTGTTAGTCAGCTTTTCTGCTGCTGTGGTAAAATGAGCTAATCAATCTATAAGGAGGAAAGATTTATTTTTGGCTCACAGTTCTCAGATTTCAGTCCATGGTCACTTGGCTCCATTGCTTTGGGCCTGCAGTGGCACAGTATATCATGGCAGGGGGTATAGAGAGAAGGCCTGCTAAACCCTTGGGGGCTGCAAAGAGAGAGAGGAAGAGGCCAGCATTCTCATATCCTCATCAAGGGCATGTCTCCATTGACCCAATTTGTTCCGTATGTCCCACCTCTTTCCTTTAGTGCCACAGACTGTGAACAAAGCCTTCAACACATGGGCATTTGGGGACATTTCAGCTCTAAACTATAGCAGGTATATTTTATGTTAAAGTAGAATTTCTCTCAGCATTCAAGGGCTAGTTACATTCTGAGAAGACTATAATTAAATTCTTTGGGAAAATGGGGCCACTTGATTTTTCCCTTGAAACATGTTTCTCCCAGCTTTTGACTTCTATGTACATGTACTAATGTATGTGTGATCTTACTTTTAGGTGTTAAAGAGCATCACGTCCTTGAATGAAGACTCTACTGTACATGGCTTCATAGTACAGCTACCCTTAGATTCAGAGAATCCCATTAATACTGAGGCAGTTATCAATGCTATTGCACCTGAAAAGGATGTAGATGGGTGAGTGTGGCTTGGCTTCCTACACTGCATTGGATGGTTCCATTTACAATATGTCTCTGTTTGGGGAAAACGTCATATTTGTTTCTGAAGAATAGACACCTAATGATTTTTGTTTCCCCCTCATTTTTATCACTTTGTTGTTTAGATTGACTAGCATCAACGCTGGAAAACTTGCTAGAGGTGATCTCAAAGACTGTTTCATCCCTTGTACACCTAAAGGATGCTTGGAACTCATCAAAGAGACAGGTAAAAACAAAACAAATAACAAGATGGTGATGTCTCTGAGTGCCTGTGTTGACATGTGGAGTGCAGAGGAGGGCACACACTGTGGGCATAAGTGATGGATTTGATTGGCAGCAGGTCTGTTTACTAGGGGGTTTTTACCTAAAGTCACAATTTCCTGAAAACTCTGTGAAGTAGGTGCTATTATCATTCAGTAGCTAAGAAAATAGGCTCAGGGAGATGGAGTATTTTGCCTAAGAGACAACAGAACCATGATTTGAACTCAGAGTTATTTGAGTTGAAAGCAATTTATTTTTGTGAAAAAAATATCCTGTATGGTGATAAGAATTCAGAGAGTATGAAAGGGTACAAAGTGAAAAGTCCCCATCCCTGAAACTGGCACAGATAGTGGTTTCAAGACTAGACAGATGGCTGGAAATGGATATCTTGAACAGTTGGCCATATTTCCTTATTACGTAGCTAGTACCTTGGTATTTTTAATTTCATTATGAATACATTTAGCAGAGGTTATTTTTTGCAAGGAAATGGGTCCTGTTTAAAAAAAAGTAGGCCAGAAGTTTCATATGGAAAGTTTGGCCAGCATAAATGAAAATTCTGTATGGTTGACAAGAAAAGATCAAGCCATAAGCCTTGGGACAGCTATTACAGTTCCGTCCTACAACTAAATTTATATTTTTCAGCATACTGAGCAAATGCTTATTACAATGTGATAAAAGCAAATCCCATGAACTATATAGCAGCTATCAGCTTTCTACTTCCTCTTAGTGATAATGAAGCTACCATTTGCCCTAAGTCAGCTTCAAGTCTTTTGCTGAATCCTAAAGAGCATAGTGAGGTATCTTTTATATGTGTGTATGTCTGCGTGTATTTAGCTAGCCAGCTCTTTTGGGGATTGAATCCAGGGCTTCATACATACTAGGCAAGTGTTCTACCACGGAGCTATATCCCCAACCCTGACCAAGATAAACCTTTTAAACATATTAGACTTAGAAGTCTATTTTTGAATATTCATGATGTTAATACTATATAAGATCTGATCTTTTTCTGATAAAATTGATTTTATAAATGAAGCATAATTTAAACTCAAAACTGCCTCAAGCAATGATCCACAGTCTTCAGCCTTGACTGGATCCTATGGCTTAGACAGAGTCCTCAAAACATTCTCTTTGCTTTAGTGTATGTGGGCAGCTCATTATCAGGTTCCTTGTCCATCCTTGGGCATAATAGTAATGGGATTTTGCCAGGGGATGAAATAGGGCCACTGGTCTACTACTGGGTACTCACCCTAGTCATCTCTGTTGAGCACAGTAGGAGTCAGTCCTGAAATGGATGTTAGTATATTTCCAGAAGAATGGACGCTTAGTAAGCAAAAAGAAAGCTTTCTACTATAGTTAAAATTTCCCCTTTATCGCTTCCCTGCAAATGACTCTGTGGTTCAGGTTGTAAGTCAAATGAGAAACTTTGACAAGGAACTGCATGAATAAACTTAAAGCTGGAAAGAATCACCAAAACTAATCTAATTTCCTTCACTTCTCTTTACCCCATTCCATACACCCAAGTAGTTATAACCATTTTTCCCAAGTAATTTAATCTGATAACTTCTTCCATATGGTTGTTTAGCTGTATCTCAGGGTTTCTTTTTGAGTGTAGGATTTCTTCCCACTCCCCTATGACTCAGTAAATGGATCTTGGCCTAAGATGCTCTCCAAAACCATAACAAGGACAGTATACAAGTTCCTAATCTGGATGTGAAACCCTAGAGCTAAGAATCTCATTGCCAGAGAAGGAGTGTTTTTAGGAAGGTTTCTGTTCGATGCTAAGAACCTGCTTTCGTGCACTTGTTCTGTTTTTCCACTCAGGTGGCAGGCGAAGAAGGGCAGCTGCTTTGTTCCAACTCTGACGCATGCTGGCTTTTCTTTCAGGGGTGCAGATTGCTGGAAGGCATGCGGTGGTGGTCGGGCGTAGTAAAATAGTTGGTGCCCCAATGCATGACTTGCTTCTGTGGAACAATGCCACAGTGACCACCTGTCACTCCAAGACTGCCAATCTGGACAAGGAGGTAGGAGGTCTGGGATAGAGTAGGAGGTGTTCAGTGTGTGTGTGCATGCATGTGTGTACTTCACCCTCACTGTCTTGTTTAACCTCATAATGTTGTTAATATGTTTCTTTTCTCATTTTACAAGATAAGGAACAAATTCAAATTACAAACTTGCCCAAGTTTATACATTAAGATTTTGTTCTGACTGTATATTTTGAGAGTAATTTGCCTCCTGGCAAAAACAGAGGTTAGCAGTGTAGGCACTGGGATTGGCCTCTGGTATCCAGATCCTGTGTGTACTGCAGAAGAAGAAGTGTTCCAGAGAAAGTCGTGATCAGCGGACACCCATGGCAGCTTCTTCTTTTTGGGGGGAGGTACCAGGGATTGAACTCAGGGGCTCTTGATCACTGAGCTATATCTGCAGCCCTATTTTGTATTTTATTTAGAGACAGGGTCTTACTGAGTTACTAGCACCTCACTTTTGCTAAGGCTGGCTTTGAACTCATGATCCTCCTGCCTCAACCTCCCGAGCCTCTAGGATTACAGGCTGTGTGCCAGCCCACCCAGCCATGGCAGCTGATTCTTGATCCTCATATCAGATTCCTGAGTCCAAAAATGTTTGCATGGCCAGGCCTGGTGGCTGGCGCATGACTGTAATCTCAGCTACTTGAGAGGCTGAGGCAGGAGCATTGCAAATTCAAGGGCAGCTTGGGCAACTTAGCAAGATATGGGGAGAGAGCAGGAGAGAGGCCTAACATCTTCTCTTTTAATCTTCCTAAAGCAGTGCTCTGTGGAAGGTTCTGTAGGAGATAATGCAGTTTTCAGGCATTATATTATGCAGGGTTGTTGTCCTGAGTCTGTGGCTCCGAGTCCAGGCTCCCCTTCACCCTAAAGGTTCTCATTGCTTTCCCCCATTTTGTTCAATGCAAGGGGAGCTCTAGGCATATGTAGAAATGCATAGCATGTGAAAGGCCATCAGAAACAGGCATGTGGCTTCCATTGGAAGCATTACTCTGATATCCTGAAATAGCTGATGATAATAAAAAATTAGTATAGGGGCTGGGGATGTGGCTCATATGGTAGCGCACTCGCCTGGCATGTGTGTGGCCTGGGTTCGATCCTCAGCACCACATACAAATAAAGATGTTGTGTCTGCCGAAAACTTAAAAAAAAAAAAAAATTAGTATAAAGCTCAAAGGTGTCCTTTCCACTTCTAGATTTTTTTAAAAAAGTTTTTTAGTTGTAGATGGACACAACTTTATTTATTTATTTGTTTGTTTGTTTCATGGTACTGGGGATTGAACCCAGGGCCTTGTGCATGCGAGGCAAGCATTCTACCAACTGAGCTATATTCCCAGCCCCCACTTTTAGATTTTTTAGTGTGTGTCATTACTCAGTTTCTGAAAACTGAATCCCTTCCCTTAGGTAAATAAAGGTGACATTCTGGTAGTCGCAACTGGTCAGCCTGAAATGGTGAAAGGAGAGTGGATCAAACCTGGGGCAGTTGTCATTGACTGTGGAATCAACTATGTCCCAGGTAAGTATTGCTGGGGAGGAAAAGGTGGTTTCTGGTAAAGGCCCAGAAGGACAGGAAACCTGAGAGAGAACCTTTAGCCTTATTTTATGTTTGAAGTTCTGAGGTTTAGAGAGTCTGACTTGCCTGAGGGTGCACGTGATTAATAGGTGAGATAGTTGCCTCTTGTGGGCAGGCCCACCTGGTGTGAGAACCTGGAACTTTCACTGCTGTATTGTAGTGACTTAATCCTCGTTGACTTAATCCAGGGAGAGGGTGGCAGAGGGGCTGGGAGGGCGCTGCTGTTTGTCTTCATGTAGAGATCAGTTTGTTTTAACAAAGGTGATGGGTGGGTTTAAAATGTAGCGCAGTTAGTCCACTCTTACCCACAGTTTTGTTTTCCATGATTTCAGTTACCCATGTTCAACCTCATTCTGAAAATATTACATGGAAAGTTCCAGAATTAAGCAATTCATGAGTTTTACATTGTGTGCTGTTCTGAGTAATTTGGTGAGCCTCTTGTGCTGTCCCTTTTCATCCCACCTGGGATATGAGTCATCTCTTCCTTCTCCGTGTCCACATTGAATATACTACCTGCCTGTTAGTCACTTCGTAGCCATCTCAATTGTTAGATGAACTGTCATGGAGTAGAGTTGACGTTCAGCTCACCCTTACTTCACTTAATCACAACCACAAAATGCAAGAAGAGTGATGCTGGCGATTTGGGTATGCCAAAGAGAAGCTGTAGAGTGCTTCCTTTAAGTGAAGAGGTTAAAGTATAATCAGGTATTTTGAAAGAAAGTAAAACCACATTCACATAAGTTTTATTATAGTGTAATGTTGTAACTATTCTATTCCATTGTTGTTGTTAATCTCATGCTGTGTTTAATTTATAAATTAAGCTTTATCATAGATTTGGATATTTAAGAAAAAAATAGTATGTATAGGATTTGGTACTGTCCGTGGTTTCAGGCGAAAACTGGAGGTGGGGTTTTGAAACTATCCCTCACAGGTAAGGTGGATCTATTGTATAATTGTTGCAAAGTGCTGTGAGTGTCCAGAAGAGAGACACATTCTACCAAAAGTTCTCTGGAAGGGCTTTACAAAGTTGTTTGGGCTGAGGGTGTAGCTCAGTGGTAGAGAACTTGCCTAGCACATGTGGGGCCTTGGGTACCATCCTTGGCACTGCCAAATGAAAAAAAAAAAAAAACAAAAAACAAATGTTCAACCTGGATTTTTTTTCTCAGAGGAGAGAAATTCAGCTTTTTAGTCATGTCCAAAACTCTATGTGGCTGGGCATGGTGGCCCAGTGACTTGGGAGGCTGAGGCAGGAGGTTCATAGGTTCAAAGCTAGCTTAACAACTTAGGGAGACCCTGTCTCAAAAAATAAAAAAAAAGGGCTGGGGATGTGGTTCAGTGGTTAAGCGCCCCTGGGTTCAATCTCTGGTACAAACAAAGCAAAACAAAACAAAAGCTGTATGTGGCCTCCTTATCCCCAGGTTATTCCTTATTATTTTGGCTAGTGATATCGTCATCCTTCCTTTTTACATATCTGAAACCTTTTCATTTCCCTTCCAATCATTCTCTTTGTTGGATTCATTTTTAAATGTTAGGTACCATTTTCCTCTCTCCCCTGTTTTCAGTGTCATCCCAAGAGTTGCCCTTTCAGCTGGGTAGCTGCTGTCATTTCTTGTTGGTCTGCCTATCTGCAGCTAATTCCCACGCAGATCCACCTGCTGACCAGGACCCTTATGCCTTTTGTCTTCCCTTGTCTCTTGCCAGACTCCTCACGTGAGTTTCAGTGACCTCTATAGTCCTTTTTCTTCTTTGCACTTAGTAAATACCTGGCGTAAGCTGTTGGAAGTGGACCACTTTGCCTTCCCTACTCGTTCCTTGTTTGTCCTTTGCAATTTCTGTGCTGCATCCTTAATGGAGTAGGCTGTTCAAACATAAAATTTTCAAAGAGCAATACAGTAATACCTGTATTGTTGCATACCTCATAGATTCAAGAAAGTAGCGATCTTGGGGCTAGGGTTGTGGCTCAGTGATAGAGTGCTTGCCTCACATGTGTGAAGCACTGGGTTCAATTCTCAGCACCACATATAAATAAATGAATAAAATAAAGGTCCATCAACACTAAAAAATATTAAAAAAGAAAATAGCAATCTCTAATTGAGTGCTTCCTTCTTTGCAGCAAGGGCTATGCCAGGGCTTGGACTACACAACCAAATAGGGCTTGGCTATGGCTGGCTGGCTTTCTTTCTTTCTCAGGGAATCAAAACCAGGGCCTTATACTTTTCTGCCACTGAGCCACATATTCAGTCTTGAACTTCACTTTATTTGGGGGGCGGGGGTGTTGGGGATGGAACCCAGGGCCTTGTGCATCCCAGGCAAGTGGAGTTCTACTACTCTACCACTGGAGCTACTTTGATCTTTTAGTTTTACTTGCAATCCTCCTGCCTCAGCCTCCTGAGTCACTCAGACCTCACTTCGAATTGCATAGTTCCTCTCTGTTTGTGATGTCTGTTCCTCCTTCCAGACTTTGTCCTATTTCCCCTTAGCCAGGAGTGGTCTCACCTTCTTTTGAAAATCCTTCCTTCCCTCCCCTCCCCTCCCCCGAAACTTGGTATTTCTTTTATTGTCTGTCTCATGTTTAGTGTCCTGTAAGCTCCCTGCTAGGCTCCTCCCAGTCATCATCTCTGGGGAGTCTTCTCCGGCTTCCTGCCTTCTGACAGCTGGCACTCATATCTGTTGAATTGTTCAGGGAGTTATAGCAAGAATAATCTTTTTTTTCCCCTCCCTTCCCATCTCAAGTTTGAAATGTAGACACTGAGCTGCCAGGAGCATTAGTCACTGTCAAGTCCTCACTGTTTTTAACCTCCCTCCCACTCTCCCTACCTCGATTTTAAGACAGTAGCTCATAAATGATCACTCATTTTCTGGTAGTGTAATTATCTCATGGGTGATAAAGAAATTGCTCTCCTACAACTCCTCAATTTGAACACTTGCAGCATGACATTCAAGCTCACTGTCTTTCAGTCCTTGCATCTTCTGTATCCTAGTCCTGCTGTGGGCATTTTTTGGATTAGATGTGAGAGATGGAGAAGAACAACCTGGGTGGGGATCTGGAATCTGGAAGATAGGACTGAAATGTTTGTTTACACATGAAACTTATCATCCTGTTCACATTGATTCTTTGTGTATATGGTAACACATGAATAAAGTTAAAGCAATATCATCCTTTCTGTTCAGTGTTTTTGGTGATCCTGTGCATATAGGCAAATATATCCATAAGCCTGGATGTTATTGTGCCCCAGGGATGGTAGAATCATTGCATTACAGACCAGTGGGTGGGCTGCAGGACCTAAAAACCATTCTTTGCAAATATTCATTTTAGAAGCAATATATTCTACAATTAGGTCACTTCTTGGTTCATATTTTATTTAAATTGTTTGTATGGGGCCTGGGGGTATAACTCAGTAAAGCCTTGGTTCTCTGAGCCTTGGGTCAGTTCCCAGCACCAAAAAAATACCATTAAATCATTTGCATGACCTAGTCAAGGTTAACAGGGATAAATTACTTGACAAATTAAGAATGAATTAAGGTGAATTTATGTTTTTCAAAAAAGAATTTTTTTCTTTTATAGTTCTGGGATCGAGTCTAGGTCCTTGCACATGCAAACAAGGAATTTATTTATTTATTTATTAAGATTTACGTGCAGAGCAAGAAGTATTGGCCAGGGCAGTGTGTGAAAAGTTCTTCTTCCTTAACATACTACTAAAGATAATTTGAGAAGACCTAGATTAATAGTGTTTTATTTGAAAGGCATAGAAGAAGAGGTAATAGATTTCCCACCCTACCCTGATTCAGTCTCAGCTCATTCCGTATAATGTTTCCTGTACTGACAAATATTTATTTTTTAGTTGTAGTTGGACACAAATACCTTTATTTTATTGATTTATATGTGGTGCTGAGGATCGAACCCAGAGCCCCACACGTGTCAGGCAAGTGCTCTACTGCTGAGCCACAACCCCAGCCCCTCAGTTGAATTTTGTATATGCAACTTTCCAATGAAAGAGAAATTCTAGGGCCAGGGTTGATAATCCCAATGTTTATCTGCTACTGAAGCTGTATACTTAGGCTCAGAAGTGGTCACTTTTTCCCCTGAGCACATTGTTCAAAACTAAAATACAAAAACTAAGATGACTAATAAATAGAAATGAAAGGAGCATTTTAGGCTATTATCAGTGTTAGATTGTTGAAACCTATAACTGCATTTCCTTGGCATTTTGAAATGATTTCAGGGGTTATGAGGGGAAATGTTCTACCATAGTTTGCTGCTTCATAATCTTCTAGAAACCAGAAACTACTCCAAGGAGTTGTTCACCAGCTTCCTCTAGTACATATCTAGGTTGGGAAGAAGAACCTTAATGTTTAGAGAACACGTTTTTAGTTTCAAGGATGTGCACTTTCACTAGGCATGGTGGTACACACCTATAATTCTACCTCCTTGGGAGGCTGAGCCAGGAGGATTGCAAGTTTGAGGCCAGCCTCAACAAGTTGGTGAGGCTCTGTATCAAAAATATGTGTGTGGGGGGTGAAAGGGCTGGGGTTGTAGCTGAGTGATAGCGGCCACCTGGTTTAATCCCTAGTATCACTGCCACACACACACAAACAACACAGAGAATTTGCACTTTCTCGTTTGGTTCTCATCAAGCTTGTGAGATAGGTAGTGATGTTTCTTCTTTGCATCTTTGCACTTTCAAGGAACATGGGCACCGCAGAGTGGAGGACAAACAGTTAAAGGGTTTATCCTAGAGCATAGTTCTGGCTTTTTGGCCTCATCTGAAAGCTTCCTCTCTCAGCTGTGAAGATCTGCTGAAGGAGAAGTGGTATGAGGCTAAGATTCTACCAGATCCTGCTTTGGCAGCCTCATTGCTTCAAGGCCTAGGCCTGTGCCCCAGCCCCTCCCGGAAGTGCACCAAGCCAAGTGTAGGATGTTCTTTGTGTGAGTGAGCAAAGATGCATCATTGGGTTTTGTTCTCTTGAACAGCTATTCTTTGCTGGTAAGATTTGTAGTTGTTCTTGTATCCATTTAAGGGAAGTGTAATTATATTCTTTGCCTTCAGCATACATTTAAGTAACTGCTCGTCTTTGGAATTGGATGTTGAATTGTTCCTCCAGCTCACGCATAGAGCTTACAAAACGCTGACAGTTGCTGTAGAAACGGTATCTGGCAGCTGTGACATAGTTGGAGTTTTTTGCACCCAAAAAAATTCCTTTGTAGGCCTTGGCAAATTAACATTTTGAAAGGTTCTCATTATATACTGGGTAGTTGGTTTTAAGAATAAAAAACAGTGTTTTATTTGCCACCTGAGGGACTACAAAAGGATTCTCCAGGTTCTGAAAAACTACTTAGTTGTCTTGTGAATTTTTGCTGGTAATATGATCTTCCTAGGAAATAGGAGACACCTGTCACCCTACAGTGGAGCTGGTGATCCTCATGCATCCTAGGCAAGCATGCTGCCACCAAGCCACACTGCAACCCTATCCTGTGGCTTTTAATTAGACACTTGAGCCTCATGGGGTTATACACCCTAAAATTTGCCTTAGTTTTTGGAACAAACAGTCATAATTGGTCACTTAGCTTGGAGATAAACTTAGCTTTCGATTCTGAGACTCTGCTTTGATTTATTCCCATTCAACCAGATGATAAAAAACCCAATGGGAGGAAAGTTGTGGGTGATGTGGCATACAACGAGGCCAAGGAGCGTGCAAGCTTCATCACGCCTGTCCCTGGCGGCGTCGGGCCCATGACAGTGGCTATGCTGATGCAGGTATTGATGAGTGAAAGTTGCTGTGATTGTTCTGAAGAGTCAACACTGCTTTTCTCTCCCAAAAAAGAAATGGAAGAACGGAGAAATAGTATCAGTCACATTAACAGAAGAAATGGCATAATTCTTATTTCCTTTGGAATGTAATTCTCTCCAGAAACAGAAAAGCACAGACAGGCTGACTTGGCTCCATCTGTTTTGGTTTGCTTGCTCTTTATGACACATAGTAGCTGGTCTGGGGGGAGGCAAGCAGCCCCAGAGCATGTCAGGCACACGTGGACTCACCTAGAATCAAAGCACATTCCTAGGAGGATTATGAATCAGCTCATTTTGGGATTGAACTGGAGGGCCCTGATGTTTGGAACTGACACGGGGGTTAAAATAATCACCTCTTTTAAGTTTCATTTATGTCATTTTGCCTAGAGCACAGTAGAGAGTGCAAAGCGTTTCCTGGAGAAATTTAAGCCAGGGAAGTGGACACTTCAGTATAACACCCTTAACCTCAAGACACCTGTTCCAAGGTAAAAATGAAATTTTCCTGATCTCGAATGTTATGGATTGCTGGGCTCAAGCTGATGGATACCATGGGCACATGAACGCTCCCAAGAAAAGTACCATCAGTTGGGGTGGGGGTTGTAATGCCATTACCAGTTTAGGATTAAATTCACTGAATAAAGACTGATGCCTATCTTCTGTGTTTTTAAAGTGACATTGATATATCACGATCTTGCAAACCAAAACCCATTGGTATCCTGGCTCGGGAAATTGGCCTGCTTTCTGAAGAGGTTGAACTATATGGTGAAACAAAGGCCAAAGTCCTGCTCTCAGCACTGGAACGCCTGAAGCACCAGCCTGATGGGAAATACGTGGTGGTGACTGGGTACCGTGTTGCTTTGTGTTGCCCCTCGAGTTTTCAGAGCCATCTTGACTATTACCAGGGCTTGCATTTGCATGTGGCATGCATGTGTGGAGGTGCCTTTAATTTTGCCTTGGCATTTCACACACACCTGATCTTATTTGATCCTTATAGCAACCTCTTGAAGTAGGGAAGAGTAGAAGTCTTTCAGAGATGAGAAAATTAGTTTTCCATCTTGTAGAGAGAAGAGTATGATTTTTTAAATTAAACCCCTAATTCATTAATTCAATATATCTCCTGAGCAGTCCTTTTTTTTGGAAGTTCTCTGTCTTTTCAATTTATTTGTTGTTTTTAGATATACATGACAGTGGGGTATATTTTGATATATTACACATACATGGTGTGCAACCCATTATAATTTTCATCCCATTCTTGTGGTTGAACATGATGTGGAGTTACACTGGTCGTGTATTCATATATGAGCTTAGGAAAGTTATGTCTGATTCATTCTACTGTCTTTCCTATTCCCATCCCCACTTCCTTCCCTTCATTCCCCTTTGTCTGATCCAATAAACTTCTATACATCCCCTCTCTACCTTCCCTTGTTATGGGTTAACATCCACATGTCAGAGAGAACATTCAACCTTTGGTTTTTGGGGACTGGCTTATTTCCATTCATCTGTTGAAGGGCACCTAAGTTGGTTACATACCTTGGCTATTGTGAACTGAGCTGCTATACACATTGATGTGGCTGCATCACTGTAGTGTGCTAATTTTAAGTTCTTTGAGTATTATAATCCGAGGTGTGGGATAACTGGGTCAAATAGTGGTTCCATGCCAAATTTTCTAAGGAATCTCCATACTGCTTTCCAGAGTGGTTACAACACGTTGCAGTCCCACCAGCAATGTAGGAGTGAAACTTTTCCCCACATCCTCACACTGAGCAGTCATTTTTTAATGCTGGGTGAAGTTATATTTAAAGCTAGTTTTTGTTGTTGTTAACAGTACTGGGAGTTCAACATAGGGATGTGCTGCCACTGAGCTATATCCCAAGCCCTTTTTATCTTGAGACAGGGTCTCTCTAAGTTGCTGATGCTGGTCTCGAAATTGGTGATCCTCCTACCTTAGCCTCCCAAATTGCTGGGATTATAGGCATGTGCCACCATGCTAGCTAGGTTTATTTTTTCAATTCCAAGGATGTAACCCAAGACCTTGTACATGCTAGGCAAGTGCTCTACCTGAGCCACATTTCCAGCCCCAAAGGAAGAAATTAAAGAAAGTAAAATTATAGCATCTGTCGATAAGATCAAGTGTCAAGAATATTTGCTTCTTACAATTAGAGCTTTTCTTTCTTTTTTTTTTTTAAAAGCTTTTTGGAAATTACAGCTAAGAATTTTAGAAAAGATCACTTTCAGGGCTTTTGTCCTTATTTAGATTTAGAGTCATTCTCTAGTGTCTGTTAGGTCTGACTTAGTGAAAGATAAATAATTCTATGAATGAATCTTTTCCTCTTTTGCTTTAATCTCGAAGAATCACTCCAACACCCCTGGGAGAAGGAAAAAGCACAACCACGATCGGTCTGGTGCAGGCCCTTGGCGCCCATCTTTATCAGAATGTGTTTGCGTGTGTGCGACAGCCTTCCCAAGGGCCCACCTTTGGAATAAAAGGTACTTATGGGGCAAGGCCAAGGTGGCCAGAGGGCACCTACCTCTCCTTCACTCCTCTCGGACCCACTTGACTCCTGAATGTGTCTGAGGTCTTCACCTCATTTAGACACTAGGAACACCTGGTGTTCAAGTCCTCCAAAGAAGTGCATTTAGTGAAGGGTCTCCTTGGATCACCCCAGCTCCTGTCGCTATTGGACATTGCACAGGGATTCTTTGGGATTGGTAATATGTAGCTGGAGGTGCTTTTATTTGACCCTAATAGTCTACCGTCTCAGTAACAATAAAATTATCCTAGCTATTGATTCATGCTGACAAGTCTGAGACAGACAGACTCTAGAGATGTCTTGTTGGAAATAAGAAAAGCCTACTTTTACTGAATGCTTTTTTGTCAGCTATTGTGCATAGCATATTATTTCTATGCATATTATTTCA
The DNA here is from genome assembly GCF_021218885.2 of Marmota monax. Lineage (NCBI taxonomy): Eukaryota > Metazoa > Chordata > Mammalia > Rodentia > Sciuridae > Marmota > Marmota monax. Next base: position 21,783,953 of record NW_026693777.1, on the reverse strand, counting down.
TTTTATAGTTCTACATGACATAGTGTTATCACCATTTTATAATAGCAGCAACAGAATTTTAGCAATAACTTGGTCAGAGGTGCTGTTATTAAGGACCAGAGCAGCTTCCCATGTATATTTCAAGCTCTAAACTACCTTTAACAGATGCTTCTTCTGATTGGATGAGAACACGACATTAGTAATCATCTTTCAGAGTTTGATTGCTGCAATAGTGTAGACCTGCTCTTGTAATTAAAATTATTTTACTAATTATAATAGGTTCAAGTCACCTTTCTCATTTGCTTGGTGACAGGGTATCCATTCTTCTTGTTTCAGTAATTACTGCAAATGTCGACACCAGGCACACCTCTGCCCTTCTATCTGTTTTATGAATGTGTTTTGACTTAGTTCTGCTTTCAAGCTTGTCTTAACAGTCCCCTTTCCACTTTGCAAGGAGCCTTTCTCCTTGTTCTATTTAGTGAACCACTATTCTCATTTTCCTTTTATTGCCTCATTGCATGGTCTCTGCCTCACAAAAATAAAATCTATACTCCAAGTTGACATTTATCTCACTAATGATGTGGTAACCTGGATGTTTTTGACTGGCCTTGTGTTAATAATCCAAATGGGCCAGCATAACTCTAGCAGTTAAGCTGTTTTCTAATATATGTCTACTTCAGGAAGGATTAGAGTCTCTGTGTTAGGTGTGAATACTTTAGAAATTCCTATTTTGAAAGCCAGAGTAGCTTTATGAGAGGAGGAAATTAAACAGGCTTGCCTTTATGTAACTGTCAGCTGAGTCTTTTAATGTGTTAGGAATCACAGGGAACCTATTTCTAAAGATAATGACTAGGTATATATGTATGTGTTCGTGATTTTGTCATTTAGACTCAGATTTCAATTGAGAGACTATTCAGCATGAACATGATCAAGTATTTTACTGTGGTAAAAGAAAATTAGAAAATACTTGATCAAATCTGTCCAAATGATTATTAAAAATAAACAAATAATATGCTTAGTTACAAAATCCTTTTTTTTTTTTTTGGATTCCAAGTCATGGAGAAGCGTTTTTAACACGAGCCCCCAACCTTTACTCTCCCCTAGGTGGCGCTGCAGGAGGTGGCTACTCCCAGGTCATTCCTATGGAAGAGGTAAGGTAATCTGGGATTTGGCTGAATCAGACCCTTTTTTATATCTTTATACCTCCAGAGATTAAAGGGTTTTTTTCCTAAAAAATAGCACTGTTAGTGGACAAATGACTTGTTTCCCAGTAGAAGCAATGCAAATGGAAGAATCGTCTTAATTCATAAACTTGTGACATTTTGGTTCCAAAGTCTGGCTTCAGTTCATAAGCAAGTGATCAAATGGAGCATGATTTTGAGAAGCACCAGGACACAGTGAATTCAGGCTACTAACAACAGGAATGGGAACAGGAGAGGAAATGCAGTTGGTACTGCCTCAGTGTGCTCCTTCTTGCTCTTTGGTTAAGGGATCTGCGTATGTCCTCAGCAGTCTGTGTTGCTGTTGGTTCCAATGGTGTTTCATTTATGATCTCTGTGCTGTTAAGAGAAAATTGTACTGTGTGTGGGAGGAGTTACTCTTGAAGACAGCCAGTCACTCATTTTCTAGGAGCTCCCGCCATTGGGCGTTCTCCACTAACTGCTGACCTTGGTATTCCCCTGATGTTAAAATGGAGGTTGACTGGTTGCAGTAGAATGAAAGCTGGAAAGACAGAGCAGCTTGGAGACCAATGTGGCTTCTATTCTGTTGTAGTTTAATCTCCACCTCACTGGTGACATCCATGCCATCACCGCAGCTAATAACCTCGTCGCTGCGGCCATCGATGCTCGGATATTCCATGAGCTGACCCAGACAGACAAGGTAGGGTGCCAGGGGCTTTTGAAAGGGCTGAAGCACCCAGGTTAATGTTGGCCCTTTGGGTAGCAAGGCAAAGGGGTTCCTCTGACCTAAAAGCCCTTTCCCTCCTTTTCTTTAAGGCTCTTTTTAATCGTTTGGTACCGTCGGTAAATGGAGTAAGAAAATTCTCTGACATTCAAATTCGAAGGTTACGGGTAAGTTTTTCCCCTCTTTGTGATATTGTCTAAAATTTGGTGATAAGGATATAAAACTCTCCTTAAAATATCTTATTTTGTGTCAAGTTACGTCAACAATCATAGTCCTGTCATCATGATGTGGGTGGCAAGGATTGGTGGTCGAGGTTATTTCTCATTTATTTATAAATTATAAATAGTTAGTCCTGGAACAAAGAGAGCACTGACAACCTGCCCTCAGCTAAGAAGAAAACTGATGCTCCCTTTCTAGCATGGAAAAGAGTCAAGATGCCATTGCAATAACATTGTAGTTTGATTCCCTGCCTTTCCCAGCCTTGGGACCTTAAAGCAAAATTGTTATAAAACTTGCCTTGCAGTTTACTCATCTGTACTTGCCTTGTTGCCCTGCATAGATAGAGGACTATCAAATAGTTAAAGGAGTAGTTACTTTGAAATATTATTAGAAATTATAACAAATATATAGTTAATAAGCATATACTATACCACACTTCTAGGTTTTTTTTCCCAAAAGAAATGAAAACTTGTGTTCACACAAAAACCTGTGTATGAGTGTCTTTAGTGGCTCCATTAATAATCTCCAAAACCTGAGAATATTCTGTCTTTCAAAGGATGAATAGATAAACAAACTGTGGTACATCTATATAATAAAAAGAAATGAATTATTGGTACACACAACAACTTGGGTGAATCACAATAAGAAGAAATGAGTTCTTGGTATACACAACAACTTGGGTGAATCTTAAAGACATTGTGCCGAGTGAAAGAAGCCAGTCTTAAAGGAATATGTGTGGTTCCATTTACATGACATTCTCAGTAAGACAAACTGTAGTGATGGAGGACACATCAGTAGTGCCAAGAGTCATGAGACAAGGCAGGGTGTGACCATGAAAGGACTGTAAAGTTAAAAAATGAATTCATGTTGGGCGTGATGACACACTCCTGCAATCCCCGCTGTTCAGGAGGCTGAGGCAGGAGGATTGAAAATCAAGGGCAACCTCAGCAACTTAGTGAGCCCCCATCTCAAAATAAAAAGCAAAAAAGGACTGGGGATGTGAGTTAAAGCTCCTCTGGGTTCAATCCCCAGTACCAAAAATTAAAAATAAATAAGTAAACTCATGTATTCCTTTATTGAAGAAGTAAGGAAGATAAATTTTATATATATGCTCTTTAGATAACATGGTACATATAAGCATTTAATACATTTTGGGTGCTTATTACCAACAACACTTCTACTCACTTTACTTTTAATTCTTAGCTACTTTATATTTTGATGCTGCAAGAATAGTCCACAGAGCTCTCCTGTACCAGATGCCTTAATTGTTCACATGTTGCTGTACTTGCTTTACAACTCTGTCACTATTAATACATGTGCATTTTTTGGTGGACCATTGAGAACAACCAACCATGACGCAGTCTGGCATTCAATAGCTTATTTTGCTTTTGTACCCCACCCTGCAGTGCTGTCCATCAGGTAGCTCAGCTGTTACTCCACTCATAATCAGTCGACTTCTGATTTTACCTTTGCTAATAGAAATTTCTATCAGAGGTGAGGAGGGGAAAGGCTCTTAAGCCAAGAGACATGCACAAGGTGACAGTACCTCTTGCAGGGATAGAACTAGGCCTAGGCCTCTTGTCCCTCTGTCCTGGCATTCTGTGTTGTATAGTCTGCCCTGGGCGCTTGCTGAAGAGTAGATTGTCAACAGCAGATTCTGAACAGGATGACCAAGGGTTTTGCTGGCTTTAGTGAGCAATGTCATGTTCTAGGTTTTGTGGGGCTCTCTGACAAGCCAATGAGTGGCCAGCTCTGCAAACAATCTGAGGTTTCAAAGCAGGTCCTCATAACACAAGAAAGAAACTGCGAGGCAGAGCAGATCTTGCTGGGGCCCACTCTGAACTACCATGAATTAGAAGATGTGACCTGTGTAGACACTGTTGGGAGGAGAAAAATAAAAACCCTTTTTATGTCTTTGGGAACGATGAGAAGTTAACAAAAGTACAACACTACATTAAAAGTATGTAAAAGTTATGTTGATTTTTTATTGATATTCATTTCTGTCCTTTCTGAAATTTTATTTATTTATTTGGTACTGGTGATAGAATTCAAGTTCTTACATATGCTAGGTAAGCACTCTACCACTAAGCTGCCTCCTCATCCCCTAAAATTTCCATTTGAATTGGGCTTCTTGGTTGTCTGATTAAAAATCTTTGTCACAGTGATAGAGCATATGCTTGGTATGCATGAGTCCTTGGGTTCAATCCATAACATGAAAAAAAAAGAAAAGGCAGCTCTCAGTGGTGCAATGGGGGAGGCTGAGAAAGGAGGATTGCAAAGTTTGATGCTAGCCTCAGCAGATTAGCAAGGCCCTCTGTCCCAAAATAAAGAAGGCTGGGGATGTAGCTCAGTGGTAAAGGATATCTGGCTAAAATCCCCAGTATCCAAAAAAAAAATGCTTGGAGTAGATTTCACTGGTAGAGCATTTGCCTAGATGCATGAGACCCTGGGGTCTGAACTCCAGCACCAAAAGAAGAAAAGAAAGAAAGATACAAAAAATCTTTGTATATTGCTTTTCTTTCCTTTCAGTATATTTGGGCTTGGTGAATCAGGAAGTGTCTTACAACACTTCTTGGTCTATGCTTTTTCAGAGCTAAGTTGAGGGAAATGCCTCTAGTACTCAGTCATAGGGACCAACCTGTCAATATTTGTGCATGTGTAAGGAAGAAATAACCTCTAGGTGTAGCCTCAGGCATCATCATATTCTCTTCTGAATTTAAGATGATTTGCTTTTCCTACAAGGGGACCCAATCTCAAGAAAAGGATTCATTTTTTTTTAATTATGATGTTTGTTTTGTCTTATTTTATGTTTCAATTTTCTACCTCTTCAGAGACTAGGCATTGAAAAGACTGACCCTGCCACACTAACAGATGAAGAGATAAACAGATTTGCAAGACTGGATATTGATCCGGAAACCATAACTTGGCAAAGAGGTACTAAAGCCCAAGGTGTTTGGTTATACTGCATGCCCCATGCCCTCCAGGAGAGTTGTGAAAATGTGAAGTCCAGAAGCTCCTGGGTTGGTATTTTCATGGTGAAGGCATGACCAAGATGGTGACATTATTTTTCTTGCCACCCCCTCTTATCAGCTGCCATCAAACCCCCTTGGCTGGATGGGGAGAACATTTTGCTATCTATTCAGTGTTGATTGAAATGAGGGTGGTTTCAGCAATGTTCATGCATAAACCAAAAATAACGTTTTTAAAGTTCCATTTTATGCAAAAAGTTTTGGTGTCATGAAGTAGAGAAATTATGTTTAATCATTTCTTGAATCATGTGTGCCCTTTATTCTAGAACTCTTGTCTGGCATCAGTGAGTTGATTTTTCTTGTAGCTCTTCAGCTTGCCTAATCATTTTTACTTCATTTTATTGGATTCTTTTGTAGCAAATTAGATAGCCTCCAGGGTTTAAATACTTAGGAATTTAGCTAGTGAGTTGCCCGGCTCCACCACCATATGTTGCTTTTCTCCACGCACAATTAGCATGGCCTACAATTTTATTTTGTACCAAGGGTGCATCCATCTATTTTATATTACTGCTGAGAAGAAATTCTCATCATCATGCAGAATACAGCTAAAGGGCAATATATTGGCTGTTTTTGTGATTTTTATTGGCATGGAAACTGTTAATGGTGTTTTTAAGATGACATGCTTTAATATCTAAAACCACACTAGTAGGTCTGCCTTTGCTTCAGCAGTTTTAAATAGATGGTATAATGTTTTACCAGGAATAAACTAAAGATCCATTTTGAAAATTTAATATCTCATTTACTTTTCTTTTGCTTTGTGTCTATTCTTGACAGACAAAAAATGGATCACAAATTTAACTAGCTATTTGATACAGAAAAATTAGTTATAAGGAACTGGATAGTATATATTTTGAAAAGTAAGGTGTAACTCCAACAACACATTGTTTTGTGCACTTACTGAGTAAGGCTGTATGTCTCCTGAGTACGGCAGATTACATTGCTTTTGGTGTTTAAGTCATTAGTCTTTTTTGGTGAGATTGAACCCAAAGCCTTGTGTATGCTAAGTACATGCTCCAAACATTATTATAGTTTGTTTTTTTAAAATATTTTTTTAGTTGTAGATGGACGCATACCTTTATTTTATTTGTATGTGGTGCTGAGGATCAAACCCAGTGCTTTTCACATGCGCGGTGAGCGCTTTACCACTGAGCCACAACCCCAGCCCTATTGTAGTTCTTATACAAACTAATTCCCATTACCGAGTTCCTTAAAAATACTTTTCCTTGGGTCTTCAGTGGTAGAGCTCCTACCTCATATGCATAGGCCCTGTGTTTAGTCCTCAAAATTGGAAGAATATAAATGCTTCTCCTCTTTGACTCCTTTTACGTATGAACTGGGTTCCGCTTTGGCTTGGTGGTTGTCCATTTTGGGCTTTGCTGTTGGTGTGCTTGGCATTTCATGCAGAAGTGGCACCTCTTATTCTCCTGTGTGCCCACACTGCTCTCAGTACTTTCCTTCTGACACCAGATGTCTGGAGGTTTTGTTTTTTCCTCCCAGAACAATTCAGTTCAGTTTTCCAGTGGATACTGACTGGGTATCTCCCAATTTAACCCCATCTGACACAGTCTGAAGTAGATCCTAGTAGTAAATTAAGGGTCCATCTCTCAATCTGCCCTCCCTACTTCATACTTCAATCTCAAGCCCAAAATGTCACCTGGCTGTAAATTGGAGGCTCTCATGACCTCCTCCTTAAGTTTGATCATTTGTTAAATCCAATTAAGGACTCAGGGATACACTATTTATGTTTATCTGTTTGTGTGTATGTGTGTGTGTGTGTGTGTGTGTGTGTGTGTAGTATTTCAGTACTAGGAATTGAACCCCAGGGAACTCTGCCCCAGGGAACTCTATCATTGAGCTATACCCCTAGCACTTTGTGTTTTAAAAATCATTTTGAGACAGGACCTTGCTAAATTGCCTAGTCTGGCCTCTAACTTGTGATCCTCCTCCTCAGCCTCCTAAATCACTGGGATTACAGGCCTATGCCACCATTCCCTGCTTGCCAGTTTATTATAAAAGATATAACTCAAGAATAGTCTGGGGCTGGGGTTGTGGCTCAGCACTAGAGCACTCGCCTAGTGCGTGTGAGGCCCTGGGTTCGATCCTCAGCACCACAAATAAATAAATAAAAAGAAAGGTATTGTGACCAACTACAGCTAAAAACAAAATAAGTATTTTTTTAAAAAAACTAGTCTAATGGAGGGCTGGGGTTTTGGCTCAGTGGCAGAGCACTTGCCTTGCACATGTGAGGTACTGGGTTCGATCCTCAGCACCACATAAAAATAAATAAACAAAATAAGGGCTGGGGATGTGGCTCAAACGGTAGCGCGCTCGCCTGGCATGCGTGCGGCCTGGGTTCGATCCTCAGCACCACATACAAACAAAGATGTTGTGTCCACCGAAAAACTAAAAAATAAATATTAAAAAAATAAATAAATAAAATAAAGATATTGTGTCCATGTATAAATACAAAAAAATTTTAAAAAAATAGTCAGATGGAAGATAGGCAGGATACATCACCTTCCTAGCACCTTAATGTGTTCCCCAGCCTGCAAACTCATCAAATCTTATTATTCAAGAGTTTTTCATAGACCTTGATCTCTCTCCCCTAATCCTCTTCTTGGGGTTGGTGGATGGGGCTGGAATTTTCAAACTTCCAATCATTTGATCTTTCTGGTGACCAGGACCCTCCTTCTGCTCTCTAGGGGACTGTCACCTTATTAGAATAAACTCATGTGACTAAAAGGGATTTTTTATGAATAACAAGACACTCCTATCACCCTTAAAATTCCAAAGGCTCTCGGAGCTTTGTGCCAGGAATGGAGCTTTGTGCCAGGAATGTAGGACACACATCAAATGTACTCTTCCTATATTATGCATAAAAAAGCCAAAGTTAGGGAGGCACTACCATAGTACTAGGAGGTAGGATTATATATAGCTGGGTGGCCTGTGCCGAGTTTTCCAAGGTTATATAATTAGATGTATATTCTGTCATTTGAATAGAATGTGCTAAAGGAAAGACCAAGCCTTTTACCTGGCATGTTTTCAAAAGGCATTGGCATTTGCTGTGAGTCTTTGTCTCGTTTCTTAGAATGGAATAAGGTTAACAAGTTCCTCCACAGAGCAACACAAACCTCAACCATTTTAAAGAGTGCACTCTTAAAATATATATATTAGCATATATATATATGCTAATATAGAATTTGCTTAAAAATAGATTCCAGCTGGGCACAGTGGTGCACGCCTGGAATCCCAGTGGCTTGGAAGCCTGAGGCAGGAGGATCACAAGTTCCATGCCAGACTGAGCAACTTAGTGAGTCCTTATCTCAAAATAAAAAATAAAATAGGCTAGGGATGTAGCTCAATGGTTAAGCACCTCTGGGTTCAATCCCTGGTTAAAAAAAAACAGAAAAAAAATAGATTCCAGATTTCTAATTAGTTGTTTGAATTCTCTAGATGAAATAAAAACAGCCACTCCACTTTCACTTGCTTTAAAAATAATTCCTGTACATTTCTGGTATGTGAATATTATTTCTTAACTCATACTCTAACTTTGCCATCAAAGCTCTGCTGCTCCCTTAAGCAGGTCCTTTTACTAAACACCATTCTGTGTCTTCCCTTTCCATTATAGTGTTGGACACTAATGACAGATTCCTGAGGAAGATCACCATTGGACAGGCTCCAACAGAGAAAGGGCACACACGGACGGTAACTATTTGTTCCTTCCCAAGTAAATTAGCTTGTGTGAACTAGATCTTGCTGCTTTATCCTCCTCCATCCTCCCTGTACGACTGATACTGCCAGGTGTTGTTCTGCCTTCTCCCTTTTAAAATGGAAGTGAGTAGGTGTGATATTGAGCACTCCTGACAGCTTTTGCAATAAATCCCATGTGTCACCTGTGTGTTTTTCCCCCAGCATTTTTTCCTGGAGGTGGAGAGGCCCAAGTGAATATCCTTGTATATAAATTGGTTAAAATTCCTCCTCTTTTGTGGTCATTTGACAAAATGTCTCTCCATAAAAGTGACTGTGTTGTCCCTTGTTTGGGGAAATCATAAACACAATTCCAAGCTGCCTTCACAGGGATAAAACAATAGCTTCCTGGTCATTCTAGAACATTTATTTTAAAAATTGGCTACTCAAGGACTTGGAATAAGTAATTTAAAAATTTTCTATTGCAGGATCATTTTCATGAAATTCTTTGTGTCGCATCTGCTATTCCAACCTTTTAAGTATTTATTTAAGGCATAGGATGCCAAATAGGATGACATTTTGCAATTCAAAAAAAAAAAGTTGTTTTCAGTTTAACACAGAGGTTTTGTTCTTGTCTCTTTTTCTTGCCCACAGGCGCAGTTTGATATCTCTGTGGCCAGTGAAATCATGGCTGTGTTGGCTCTCACCAGTTCTCTGGAAGACATGAGAGAGAGGCTGGGCAAAATGGTGGTGGCATCCAGCAAGAAAGGGGAGCCCATCAGTGCTGAAGATCTGGTAAGTGCCCAGGCACACCAGGCTTGGTGACACATTGGAGCCCACTGTCCTAGGGTCTCTCAGTGGTTACTACTAACAAAAACTATGCCCTTCTTAAGACATTGTAATCTACTTATCAGTATGATTATGCTAATGACAAGATAACTATGAAATTTATAAATAGTAATTCATAGTGAATAATAGGTATTATGCTCCAGATGATTTAAGTAACGTCTTCATCCTGTTAGTTCATGGCTTCAATTTTCAGAGAACATCTACAGGCCAAATGAGGCCTTTAGAAAGTGAATTTGGAGTCACTCCTGGGCCCCTCCCCATGACATGTGGCTTCCTGCATAGAGGCCTCTTGGGGCTTTTAGCCCTGCATCTATCCAGATAACTGCATTGGAAAAACTCATTAGCCATTTCGTTGATGGTCCTACTAAGTTGGCTGTCTACTTCAGGATTATTTCTGAACTGTCTGGTAATAGGAGATTTGAAATGAGAAATTTTTTTTCTTTTTCTTCTTTATTGTTTCTCTTTGGAAATGAGAATTTGTTTGTTTGGGGGGTTTTATTTGTTTTGTGGTACTGGGAGTTGAACCCAAGGCCTCATGTATGTAAGGCAAGCACTGTAACACTGAGCTACATCCATGGCCCTTTTTATTTTGAGATAGAATCTTGCTAAGTTGCTGGGGATGACCTTGAACTTGAAATCCTGCTTCAGTTTCCCAAGTAGCTGGTATTACAGGCGTGTGCTGTGGTACCCTGCAGAATGAGAAATCTTATTATAGTTGAAGTTTTAAAACCTATATTGGGGTTGAGGTTGTGGCTCAGTGGTAGAGCATTCGCCTAGCATGTGCAAGGTCCTAGGTTCGATCCTCAGCACCACATAAAAATAAATAAAGGTATTGTGTCCAACTATAACTTAAATAAATAAATAAATAAAACCTATATTATATTAACCAAATTAGTTGACTTGTGATAGTGGTATGGCAGAAGAATTTAGAAAAGAAAGTATTAACTTTCTGTTTTCGTAGTCAGATATATGAATTTAATATGTATTTTAAATTTTCACATCCTTGCCTTAAATTTAGGAACTCATTAATATTGAATATAGGATTATGTATTAGAGAACTTGTCTAGCATGCATGAGGTTTTGATCTCTAGCAATCACCCACCAGAAAAACAAAAAATTTAGTATAAATGGGAATTATTGCTTTATTTTCTGTTGTCACCAATTTGTTTGGCTATATGGATGGCTTAAAGGAGGAACCTGGAGCAAGAAGATCACGAGTTCAAGGCTAGCCTCAGCAACTTAGGGAAACCTTGTCTCAAATAAAAAGAGCTGGGGGATGAAGCTCAGTGGTAGAGTAACCTGGGTTCAATTTCTAAAGCACTGAAAGAAAAAATGGGGGATCTGATATCTAAGAGTTGGTATTGAATTTTGGGGTAATATTTTAATTTCAGTTTTGGGAAACACATAATGCATTTCTGTTCAGATACCAAAGTTACAAATAATTCATTCCTCTAGGAACTAACATTTCTGTGCTGTAAATGAGCCTGAAATGGATTCTTCATATTAGTCAGCAACAGAGCTTGATTGAGATGCTTGTTTCTAGAACATGTTTTTCCAGAAATTGCATGTGAATATCATTTTCATTCCACTTGTTTTCCCTGCTTAAAATAACTGGTAGCTTCAATGAATGGTCTAGTTTAGCTGAAACTACTAATTGGTCCAAGATGACTAAAAAGGGAACAGCTAGAATGTCAAAGGTTTTTTTTTTTTTCTTGCTGGCACAAGCTGATACTTCCTGCTACTTGTCTCGCAGGGGGTGAGTGGCGCGCTGACGGTACTGATGAAGGATGCAATCAAGCCCAATCTCATGCAGACATTAGAGGTAAGCAGAGGAATCCCTGTCCTCCAGAATTGGTTTTTGACTTTCAGAGCAGTGATTAGAAAGTACGCTTTCCTTGGGCAGTCAGAGAGCTTTTCTACTGCTCATCTCTTATCTTTTTGACAGTTGTGACTGGGAGAATACTGAAATATATGAGATGGCTTTGTATTTTCCCTCTGGGAAGTTTTCTTTAAAATTCCAACTAAATTCCATGCTCTTGACTGCATGATCCCATTTTGCAAGCAGGGTTGACGGTGCTGCTCATGGTGTCCTGGTTTCCACAGGGCACCCCGGTGTTTGTTCATGCGGGACCATTTGCCAACATTGCACACGGGAATTCTTCCATCATTGCAGACCGGATTGCGCTCAAGCTTGTTGGCCCAGAGGGCTTTGTCGGTGAGAACTTTTGCAATGTCGGTGAACAGGCTTTTTCCTGGAACATGAGGGGTTGGGGTGGCATTTTTACAGTTGCTCTTCTCCTCCCTTGCAGTGACCGAAGCAGGATTCGGAGCAGACATTGGAATGGAAAAGTTTTTTAACATCAAATGCCGATATTCTGGTCTCCGCCCTCATGTGGTGGTGCTTGTTGCCACTGTCAGGGCTCTTAAGATGCACGGTGGCGGCCCCACGGTGAGGATCTAGGGTCGGAAGGGTCTGATTATCAGGAATGTTCAGCGGCTCAAAGGAAGTTGGATAACTCTGCCTGCATCAACAGTAACCTGCTCTTGTCCTCATAATTAACAGGGTGCTAAAGCAAGGGGTGGTCACACAGCTCGGTGCTGTCTGCCTTATCACTCATAGGCATGTCGTCAGCTCTTGGCATTTTAAGAGGGCTGAAATTGGCTTTGTGGCCTGCCTCTCTGAGGAAACATCTGACAGTATCTAAACTCCTCCAAGGACATGTGCTTAGCTATACGACGCACAAAAAAGTTCCTTTATGTCAGCCTGTTCTCTGTGAATCTGAATCTCATTTTACTTCTAAATAGGGACATTGGCAGCTAGCCAACCACACCATTTAGCTGAGGCACAAGTCAGTTCCTTGAGAAGTTCTTGGTTGACAGGGCCACTGACAGCAGGAGGGCAGAGGACTAGTCAGTGAGGGCAGGTGAAGGAGAATGATAGAGCCTCTTAGGACTACTGGGTGATAAAGAAGCATGTATTAGTCTAGCTTATCTTCTGCTTCAACCTGTACTAGGTTTTCCTGAATTCCAACTTTGTAGAAATTGCACTTTTTGCTGGGCATTGTGTTGCATGCCTGCAGTCTCATTGACTTGGGAGGCTGAGATAGGAGGATCACAAGTTTGAGGCTAGCCTCAGCAATTTAGAAAGGTCCTAAGCAATTTAGTTTTAAGTACTAGGGATTGAGCCCAGGGGCACTTGGACACTAAGCCACATCCCCAGCCCTGTTTTGTATTTTATTTAGAGACAGGGTCTCACTGAATTGCTTAGGGCCTCACTTTTGCTGAGGCTGGCTTTGAACTCATGATCCTCCTGCCTCAGCCTCCTGAGCCACTGGGATTTATAGGCATGCACCACCACAATTAGCCCTAAATTGTGAGACCTTGTCTCAAAATAAAAAATAAAAGGTTTAGGGAAATAGCTCAGTGGTAAAGCACCCCTAGGTTCAATCCCCAGTACCCACCCGCCATACTATTTATTCTAGTATTTTAACATGTTTTAATCAGCACCAGCATAAAAAGACATGGTGCTAGTTTTCAGAAAACACTGAAATTAAATTCCTATTCTCCAGGAACTTGTATTATAACTTGGGAAATAAGATCTCCCTCATCTACTGAATAAAATCAGTGTTTCTTAGTGAGGTGACGAGCATTGTCCTATTGTAGTGATTCTCAAGTATTTTGGCTTCAGATCCTCTTTGGTACTCTTAAAATTCCTTGAAGATTTTGATTCCTGGCATTTAAAAAAAAATTGTTGAAGGCTTATGAGAGCTTCTGCTTATATGTGAGTTATACTATTAATATATTAGAAACTAGCACTGAGTTATACATTAACATAAAGAACTTCTATGAAAGCTACTATATTTTTTGAAAAAAAAAATGGGCATCATCTATTTTCAGATCACTTCTGTATCTGGTTAGCTGAAGACAGCTGGATTCTCATCTTTGCATTTGACCTGTTGTGATATCTTGTGTCACATAATAATCTCTGGAAAGTCCATGTTATACCTAATGAGAGAATGAGTGAAAAGGACCCTGAGATCTTGGCTCTATTAGGAAAACAGTTCTGGCCTCAGGGCTGTTTGAAGACTTAGGTTTCCCAGACCACAGTGTGACAGTGGGTGCCTTCCACACTCCAACACACCTCCCAGAGCTCTGGGTCTTAGTTACTCCTGGGGTACTAAAGGTACTTCTGACCCAGGACACCCCTTTGTGCTAGCAGTGCAGGATAAGCTCCCCTTTTCATAGCCAATATTCCTCTCTTTCATCTACATACCATTGTCCCTCCTTTGCTTCCTTCCTCTTGACCTTGTGGTCTGAACAGCAAGAATTCTGGGTACTTATCCTGGCCAGCCCTGAGAGGGGGCTTTGCATGTACTACACATGACCTCGCAGATGGAAAGATGTGTAAGCTCCTTGCTTCCTGCCCTGCCTCCACATGGCCCCCTGAAGTTGGAGCATGGTAGTCTCCCTGAAGAACTCAGGCAGACTGACCTGGAGTGTTCTTCATTACCATCTGCCAACCATGCTGGGTCCATGGAATCAGCACCTTGATCCCCTTGCTTATCCCTGGGGATGCAGCAGAGCTGCATCAGGACATGGTACCCAGGCATCTACACACAATGAACCCACTGCTTAAGTATTTAGTTGCTTTCAGTTGTCCTCTATGATGGAATTCTGTTGTTTTCCCTCGCTTATATTATACCTGTGCCAGGGTTTGGCTCCCCCAAGTTATTGGCTGGCCCTGTGGACCAGCTCTTGAAACTATGACAGGGTCATCACAGGTTCCATCAACTGACATCCAAGGGTGATCTTTGCAGGCCTGGCTGCTGCCTTTCCCATGCTCACCTTTACTCCTCCCCTGCTATAGTTTTCTTCACTTACTGAGGACACTGGTCCTGCCTGGAACATGTTCCTTTTGACCTCTGCTGTCATAGATCTGTTATTTCTCACCTCTTACTTTACCTCACAAAAGTCCCCCCCACTTGGGCTGGGGTTGTGGCTTAGCGGTAGAGTGCTCAACTAGCACGTGTGAGGCCCTGGGTTCGATACTCAGCACCACATAAAAAAAAATAAATAAAAATAAAGGCATTAAACAACAACAACAACAATAAAATTCTAGAAAAAAAAAAAAGTCCCCCCACTTTGCTCAAAGGAGTTCTTGCTCTGTGCTGTGTGCTTGGTCACTTGCCCTAAGTCCTTGGGGCAGGAAGCAACCTCTATCGCTGTATAACCCCCAAGCATGCAGCCTTTCACCCATTACCCAGGACAAGCACCATTTTAAGCTAGAGCCTAATTGTAAGTAGGGAGTACATCTGATTTTGTGTCCTTTTCTTGCAGGTCACTGCTGGACTGCCTCTTCCGAAGGATTACATAGAAGAGGTAACTTCTGTTATTTCTAATTATTTGCCTTAGAAAGCACCATATCCCAAATCAACCTGGCCCATGGGGAAATAAAATGGATGTGGTTATGATCCAGGGTTGCTCCTGGGAGTTCAGGATGCTAAAAGGCAGTGTGCTGAAGGTTGTATTAAATGAGTAGTAGTAAGTGGAACTGCCTCACAGAAGAGGAGATCAGTAAACCACTGATACCGACCCATCACTGGTTCTCAGTGGGGTGATTTTGATCTCCTGGGATATGGGACATGGCCGTGTCTAAGGACATTTTTTATTGTTAGAGCTGGGGGTGGGGAGTGTACCTGGCATCTAGTGGATAGAGGACAGGGATGCTGTTTAAAATCCTATAGTGAGCAGGATAGCCCCCCAGTGAAGAATTATCCAGCTCAAAATGTCAGTAGTACTGAGGTTGAAAAACCCGGCCCTAACCCAATGGAAGTTTCCTGGACTGTCTTCCCTGCATTGGCAGGATGAGTCCCTAATGCCATTGAAATCAGAAGCAAGTAGGAACCTTTTAGAAATAACCTTTTCCTCTGCAGATTTAAGCACATATTAAAGAGCCAAGATAATAATATCCTGGTTGTTTTGTAGGCACATCTTCCATAAGCTGATTCGGTTTATAGTATCAAGCAGGAGCCAGAGAACAATTTATGAGAATAAACCTTTTCATATTGATAATGTTTACCATCAAAGAAACATCTCTAGAGCCAGATTTGGTGGCTCCAGACAAACAGGCCCTCAGATAAGTTGCAGGGTCATCTGCTGTCATGGTTAATTCAATTTTTCTGCCTTTTGGAGGCCTTTACATTATCCAGTAATACAGGGTCATTATGTAGGTCTCAAATAAAGTATTTCAAAATTGGCTGGAAAAAAACTGTTAGTGCCTTGAGTCTGCCTGTCTTCTGTGTGATGATTTGCCTTTTATGGTTATCCGTCTGAGTCATGCGTAGGAGGGGAATTCACAGTTCTGGCCCTTCTGCCACCCCACAGCCTCTCCTGTGTCTAATTACAGTGACTGCCCCAAACTGGCCCAGCTGGTGTCTTCATTTAAGAAATTCTACTTGTTTAAACCCTTCTCAATCAGTCTTACATATGAATTGGATTTCATGTGATTAGAGGTTAAGAATTAGCAATGCTTTTTAAAATGCCAGATAAATCCTAATCTTAGTTTACAATTATTAAAGAAAAAACCCATAAGTCACATTTATAATGAGCCTATTTGTTTTCTACCTTTAACCTGTTGCTGTTTGAGGGGTCCACAATCAAGCACTAATACTACTAGGCTTTTTTCATGGTATATATGTATACATATCATTATGTATATGTATTTTTGGAGATGATGACTATATATATATATATTTAAATATATAATCTTTTGGGGTTATTTTTATTTTTTTTTTCAATTCTAGGGAGGAAACCCAAGGTCTTACTCATACTAAGCAAGCACCCTACCACTGAGTTATACCCCGGTCTCTTGATATATTTTTAAGCTAATGACAGTAACATACCCTTTGTTTTTAAAAAAAAAAACAAAAAAAAACCTTAAACATTACAAGAATATAATAAGTGATTGGAATTTCTTTAAATTTTAATATTTAAAATTTTTTCTTGAATTATTCAAGTACTTTTTGTACAAAAAAAAAGTAAGCTCTCCTTAGTTGTTCAACTTTAGTACATCTTGGGTGGAATCTATGCTAACACAGATCAGTGTCACTTTTCATAACATCTGTATGATGAATATTTATTGAGTGAGGTTATACTTCCGTGGCCTGAACCCCTGTAACGGAGGTTAGTAGTGTTTGCAATTTTCCAATGGTGGAAGCAGAACTGCAGTAACATTTAAAGATATGTTTCCTTAGTATTTGGTTATTTTTGTGTGTGTGTGTGTGTGGTACTACATTGAATCTAGCCTTTTTTATTTTTTACAGGTCTTATGTTGCTGAGCCTGGCCTAGAACTTTCAATTCTCTGACGTTAGCCTCTCAAATTAGCCCCCCAAATTACTGGGATTATAGGTTATATGTGTTTGCCAATGGGCCTGGCCTTTTTTTGTCTGTTTTGTTTTTTGTTTTTTGTTTTTGAGATGAGGTTCTCACTATGTTGCCCAGGCTGGTCTCAAATTCCTGGACTCAAGAGATCCTCCTGCCTTGGCCTCCCAAATAACTAGGATTGCAAGCCTGTGAGAGCATCACTGATGTCGTCATAGGTCTTCTACAGTAAAGGATAGTGAATGCCTCTTTTGTGCCAGGCTCTGTTTTCTAATGGAAGGGATTATACTGTGCTGAAAAGAGTCTGTATTTTTGTAGCATATGTGTGTATACAATCCATAAACATCATTTAGGTAGGGGCAACTCATCCCCTTCAAACAGCAGCAGAGCTATTAAGATGTGGCTAATAGATGTGGTATAATGACCACAAATCCCCCAGCTCTTGTGTTTTCAAGGTGATGAGGGTCCGGGCATAGCTCCAGTGCTGCAGGTGGAGTTACAGCTCCTTCCTCCTCCACAGCATCCACTCATCAGGAGTGAGTTGCCTCATTGGCCTTTCTTTTACTTGTCGGCTTGCCTCTGTGTCCTGGCAATGAAAGGCTACTCACTCAAGGAGGCCGTTTGCCTTTTAAGAAGAAGCTGCAACCATCTGCTCTCTGATCTTACAGACCTGTCACTCTTGTTTTACAGAACTTGGAGCTGGTTGAAAAAGGCTTCAGTAACTTGAGGAAACAAATAGAAAATGCCAGAATGTTTGGAGTTCCTGTAGTGGTGGCTGTGAATGCATTCAAGTAAGTACAGAGCATAAGAGAAAAGGGCGGCGGCAGGGGGGGGGGGCGGGGGGGGAATGTGGAAAATAGCCAGGAAGCATTTCCTATAGCTAACTGTTGAGAGGTGCTTTTAGCTTCATTTTGTTCTTCAGTTGCTGCTACTGGTTACAGCCTGCGGGTTGAGCCTGTAATTTGACAGATACCACATATATCACAGCAAATTCACTGCCTTACCTTCTGAAGGTCCAGAAGTGAGATTCAGTCCTTGTGGGGGTCCCTTTTCAAACACTGAGTAAGGTAGATAACACACAGGATGGAGGTTTAATGCTTCTTTGGCTGATAGAGGCCCTTTGTACTAGCAGAAGATTGTAGCCTGCAGTCTTCCATTATTTCTCTAGGTCTGGTGGGATGGTGTCTTGATGGAGTTGAACATGTTGAGCTGGAAATGCTCATGCGAGGACTTGTGTGGGTTGTTTGGCATTTTGGTACTGGTTTGGGTTTTGTTATAATGGCCTCACCACAGTAGAATGGAAAGCAAATTTTTGAAAAGCTAGTATTTATTGATTCCTGATAGTGTTCTGGAAATGTTCCAAGTACTTTCCATCTAAGCCTCATGACATTCCAATGAAATAAGTGCTGTGATTATTCCCATTTTAACCCATGTGGGATTTGAGATACATAAAGATGTTTTGGCCAAAAGTTACCTAGGTAGTTAGTTGTGAAGATAAGATTCAAACCCAGGCAGTATTATTTGTATTGACTGATTTCCATTTATCAGTGGGTAACTCACATCTCACATGGGGTTTAATGGCATAAAGAAGTTGTACTTTGTCCTTTCCAGCCATCTTCCATGCTTTAACGTGAAGCACTCCTTTACAGGACAGACACAGAGGCCGAGCTGGACCTCATTAGCCGCCTTGCCAGAGAACATGGGGCCTTTGATGCCGTCAAGTGCACTCACTGGGCGGAAGGGGGCAAGGGTGCTTTAGCCCTGGCTCAGGCTGTCCAGAGAGCTGCACAGGTGCCCAGCAGCTTCCAGCTCCTTTATGACCTTGAGGTGGGTTACTTGCTATATGGGGAAGAAAAAAAAAAAGTATAGTGAGGTTTCTGTGTGGCTATCTCTGTAGAGCCCATGTGTAGCAGCTTCAGCCTCTCAACCTTGTGGTTTCACTTCCTACATGGGCGAGTTACAGTAGGACTAAAGACTGGACTCTCAGCTCCGGATAACTGTAAGATTGCATTTTGTTTTCAGTTCTCTGTCCCATGTACTTCAGGATGTGGTCGAACATTAAGTAGTATGTCCACAATTGGCAACTCAGTTAAGAATATGGAATGAATGGTGCAGTTCTGGTTGTAATTCTATAAGCTGGTTCCTGGCTTGGTTTTTACAAGATATCATAGACTTTGAAAAAAAATTAAAAACATAAAAAAGCAGAAGGAAGAAACTCAATTACTCTTGTAAAATAAAGGTAAAATACTGATTGCTTTTAATACAGTATTTATATTGATATAATACACTGCCAAATTCCTCTTTGTCTTGTTCCTCTTTGTCACTTGCAGGTATAATACACTGCCAATTAATTAACTTCTTTGCCAGGAGTGGTGGCACATGCTTGTAATCTCAGCAACTTGGGAGGCTGAGGCAGGAGGATTGCAAGTTCAAGGCCAGCCTCAGCAATTTAGTGAGGCCCTTAAGCAACTCTGTAGGACTTTATGTCTTAAAATATACAAAGGGCTCCGGATATGGCTCAGTGATAAAGCACACAGGTTCGATCCCCAGTACAAAAAAAAAAAAAAATCTCCTATTGACAGACATTCTCTTGTTGAACTCTGTTTTTTTTTTTTTTTTTTTTTAATGGAATTTTGTGTTTATTTTGTTTTAGTGGTGCTCTCAAACATGGTACTCTCATATGGTAGGCCAGTGCTCTACCACTGAGCTACTCCCTAGCCCCTGAACTTTGGTTTTTATAGATGAATTTGAAAATCTTTTCAACCAATCATCATTCTAGAAAATGGTACACAAAGTGCAAAGTACTTACAGTTACCCTCTCTAAACCCCTATCCACAGCACTTAAGTCAGAAACTACAGTTCTTAAAGCAAGCAGGAGACATGGAAGAAGTAGGGTAACAAGGACTTTTTAACCCATTTCTGCTTGGAGCTTTTCTCTGCTCTGACATAAGACAAAGCTTCTGCTTTTTGTCTTATTCAATATCTGCTAGTCTTAGATCACCCCTCAGCCAAAGTGCTTTTTGCTTCAGAAGTTCTCAATGTGCCTTGGCATTTAATAAGCCCCAGTTATAAGATGCATATGAAAGTAATCTATTGCATCTTTTTAAAACCTTTATTGAATATTCATTTTATTCATGACCATTAAACAAAGCCCCTTCATAAATGATGACTATTTAAAGGTATAATTATTACTTTTATAAAGTTTATTACTCCTTTCAAAAAAAAAAAAAACTTGCCCAATATATTCTTTTAGTCTTAGTTGCTAAGGAATAGAGAACCAGTTAAAATACTAATTTTAATACAGTATTTATGTGTGTGTGTGTGTGTGTGTACCTTTCTATCAGTGTATCTAACCATACCCTCTATACACACACACACACACTCATGTATAATTTTATATAGACAAAATAATTTCACTTCCATGGGACATTCTCCACTTATCAAATCTTGGGCTTGGGATGGGCATGTTGTAATCCCAGATATTTGGGTGGCTAAGGCAGGAGCATTACAAGTTGGAGGGTAGCCTGGACAACTTAATGAGCCCCTGTCTCAAAATAAAAAAGTGCTGGGGTGGTAGAGCACCCCTGAATTCAATCCCCAGTATCACAAAAATATTAAAAAATTAAAATTTTTTTTAAAATCTGGGGCTTGGCAAAAGACCTAAGAAGAGCATACTACAGGGACACAGCCACATCAATGTTTATAGCAGCACAATTCACAATAGCTAGAATGTGACCAACCTAGATGCCCTTCAATAGATGAATGGATTAAAAAAATGTGGCATTTATACACAATGGAATTTTACTCAGCTCTAAAAAATAATAAAATCATGGCATTTGCAGGCAAATGGATGGCATTAGAGCAGATTATGCTAAGTGAAGTTAGCCAATCCCTAAAAAACAAATGCCGAATGTCTTCTCTGATATAAGGGGAGGTGACTCAAAATAGGATAGGGAGGAAGAGCATGAGAAGAAGACTACCACTAAATAGGGAAGAGAGGTGGGAGGGAAAAAGAGGGAGAAGGGGAGTTGCACAGAAGATGGAAGGAGAACCTCATTGTTATGCAGAATACATATATGATGTTGTAATGAGAAAAAGAAAAAAAAAGAAGTGTGTTACATTAGATTGGATAGAGAGAAAGGATGGGAGAGGAGGGGAGGAGTAGGGAGGATAGGAAGGGCAGCAGAATAGAATAGACAATGATTGATGTATGTACATTCCATGTATGTATTATATATCAAAATGCATTCTACTGTCATGTATGACTAAAAAAAATAAATAAATAAAAAATTTTTTAAAAATCTGGGGCTTGGAATTAACATGTTCCTAAACCAATAAACTTCAAATTATTTGCATATCAATATATGTATATTAAAAAATATGACCCTTTTAGTGACACTGACCTGGAATGTGACCATGTCCCTGTGAGGAGTCCTCATGTATGTCATGGTTTCTCTTTTCTTTCTTGTGTATTAGCTCCCAGTTGAGGATAAAATCAGGATCATTGCGCAGAAGATCTATGGGGCCGATGACATTGAATTACTCCCTGAAGCTCAGCAGAAAGCTGAAGTCTACACAAAGCAGGTAGATGTTGGGCTAGTTTGTTTTTTCCTCCCTTTGCAAAGCAGGCCTTGGAGTCAGAATCCCTGAGTTCTCCCAGCCCTGCCAGTCACCCACCGCTTCACTTCTTTGAATAGCAGCCTTATCACCTCTGAAATCCTGGGTTTGGATAGGTGATTCCATCCAGGGTCTTCCTTTACCCATATGTCGTATGTGAATGTATAGAAAAGCCCTGAGGATATGAGGAATGTCATAACTGAAATATCAAGAACCTTTTCCCGGCTTTATCCTCATGCTCTATTAAGCAGGAGGATAGAGAAATAGAGATAAACATGAAGGTCATCAGCTATTTCAAATAAATTAAAGAAGCTTGTAACCAGAATGCCCTGATATCCTTTTTTGTACTTGTCAACTTTTCATTTGTCCTATTCTTGTTCTCTTTCCCCCCAGGGCTTTGGGAATCTACCCATCTGCATGGCCAAAACACACTTGTCCTTGTCTCATAACCCAGAGCAAAAAGGCGTGCCCACAGGCTTTGTTCTGCCCATTCGTGACATCCGTGCCAGTGTCGGGGCTGGTTTTCTTTACCCTTTAGTAGGAACGGTAAGTGAGGCCACAAGAGAGGAGCCTACTTATGTGTGCTTCTCATCCTAAATGTATTGTTAAGTTGACAATAAAATGCCAAGTTAACAGAGTTCACTGCTGAGAAGAAAGTTGGAGTTAGGCCTATTATGATTAATCCTCATGCTATGGACCATATTGATGTTAGTTCAAATGTGATACTGTGACTACTACTGCATAAAAAATTCAGGGGTAACTTGCCCGTGATTGAGTCCAGCATAGACCGATTGATAGGTTGGGTCAGTGGTAATATATAGGCAGCTCTTCATAGCCATGAGTTCTGTATCTGTAGATTCAATCATCTGTGGATCAAAAGTATTTCTAAAAAATTATCTGTACTGAACGTACACAAACTTTTTAATATATATAATTATATAGCATTTACATTGCATTATAAGTAATCTAGAGATAATTTAAAGTATAGGAGAGGATGTGCATAGGTTATATGCAACTATTACATCATCTTAAATAAGGGACTTCAGCATCTACAGATTTTAGAAATCATGGGGATCCAGGAACCAACCCCTGATGTTACTGAGGGACAATTATAATCATAATTAGTGTTTATTTGGCACCTTATACTAGATAACTCAGTCCTCCCAGCAGTCCTAGGAGTAAGGACTAAGGTTCTATATGTCCAGGGTTTTACTGACAGGTTTAGAGTTTATGCCTAAAATTCAGGGAGGTCATCATCTTTGAGTAAGGAATTCCTTCATAAAATACAACTGAATCATACATAGACAAAAAGCAAATTTGCTTACTTACAGGTTTTATGCACATAATAGGAAGGTAGAGAGATGATTAAGGACATAATCGTAGTTTAGACAAATATTGTCCTAACGTTAACATAGATTTGCGCCTAAGATTCCTCTTAGGTCTGCCTGCTATCCTGAATTTACAAATTGTACTTACATGCAAAACAGAATTGAAATATTCAACTAGACTAGTACAATAAAAAAAAATGCCCCAGGCACATTGCTGCACCCCTGTTATCTCAGCATCTCGGGAGGCTGAGGCAGGAGGATCCAGAGTTCAAAGCCAGCCTCAGCAATTTAGCGAGGTGCTAAGCAACTTAGTGAGACCCTGTCTCTAAATAAAATACAAAATAGGGCTGGGGATGTGGCTCAGTGCCCCTGAATTCAATCCCCAGTACCAAAAAAAGAAAAAGAAAAGAAATGCATGGATGTACTTTTAAAGCTATGCCATTCTTTCAGTACAGTAAGAAAGTGATAGGGGGTGACATTATGTATCCTTTTGAAAGTGCATGATGTCAGAGCTGAATTCAGTTCTTACTTCTGCTGACTTTGGTCTCAGGCAAGGTATGAGAGGTGTGAGCTTATTGACCCTAGCTCACAGCGTGGGCCAACGTCACCATGGAACAATGGCATCAGCACAGGTGCCAGCACACTATTGCCTCCTTGGCCACTCCAGAGAATAAGAGGCTTAGTCTTGTGATGTAATGCTCATCAGTTTGGGGCCTGTAGAAATTTTCTTTTGATAGGAATGTTAAACCAGCACCTGCAGAAATGTATGCTGTTCTTTTGGAGAAATTGTCAGCACTTATCAGCACAAGAGCAGTAGCTGCACTCTGCCTGGTTACTTTCCATGTCCGTATGAAGAAGGGTAATCAAAGAGATGAAAGCAGAGTTGGATGTGGTCAGGCCAGTGCACATCTGCCTGCTCAGACAGCCAGCCTGCCCAGTACAAGACTTTCTCATGGAGAATAAAACTTGGCTTCAGGGGCCTTCAGCTTTAACTTTGACCAAGACTTGCACACATAATCAAATGACTTAAACACTCTTAATAATTCTGTTCTTAATACCTCTTGGTTGCTGTGGGGCCTCAGCAGTGCTCAGAGGATTTATTTATGTATCACTTCAAAGTGTGGTGACTTCTTTTCAGAATTTTATATCTAGGTTTATATATATGTATACACATCATTTTATTTTTTTCTGATTATTAATAACCAATATTTAAGGAAAAAATCATCTTTGGGAAGGAGTAAAAACTCTGAAAATCTTACTGCTGTTTGGGGAACCATTTTTAGAGCTTTCTGCTGACAGGCACATGCACATCTACCCCAGTGGGCACATGTCTCTTGTCTTCATAATATGCAGTCTGCTATATTTTTCTGCTAGGTCTAAAAACTAGTCCTTTTCTTTTCCATAGTTGTCCTTATCTCTTGCAGAACCCAGGAATAGAAACCAGTTATCAGATCCCTATAGCGTGTATTGTTTGGTGCTCACATGTCAAAATTTAGTTTTATTGAGTATTAATGTTTTGTTTTACAGAAGATGACTCATCCTACTTAACAGTGTTTTTATACTTAAATTTTAGAAATTCAGCCTCAGTTGTTTTCCTGTCTGGTTCTGATTTGGAACTTGTGTGTGTTCATTATACAGGGTATGGTTACACATAAAAATATACCAAGTTCACACTTACAATCCATGTGAATTTGCATCTAAGCAGGTATTTATTAAAGTCAAGACTTTAGAAAAGAAGCAAGAATAAACATATAAGCACTATAAGTTTAAGAGTAATGATTGTACTGGACATAGTAGTGCACTCCTGTAATCCTAGCTACTCAGGAGACTGAGGCAGGAGGATTGCAAGTTTGGAGCCAGCCTCAGCAACTTATCAAGGCCTTAAGCAATTTAGTGAAACCCAGTCTCAAAATTTAAAAAAGGGGGCTGGGTATATGGCTCAGTGGTAAAGTGCCCCAGGTTCAATCCCTGGTACTCTGCACACCCCCCCCCCAAAAAAAAAAAATCACATTAAGTTCATTTTTCATGCTGTTTTACATCCTAGATGAGTACAATGCCTGGGCTCCCTACCCGGCCCTGTTTTTATGACATTGACTTGGATCCTGAAACCGAACAGGTGAATGGACTCTTTTAAACAGGTAAGTTGTTACTGGATAGAGTTTCATTTTTCTTTCCCTCTGTACTATATTTAGTATTACAGAAATCAACAATTGTAAAAATTCAAATTTTAATGCTTTCAAAACATTTCTTTTTGGACTTCACTGAAGGGAGGAGATAAAGAATGAGAGTTAGCAATAGCCAGTGAATGAGATATTTGTATTTCAACACATCTTTAGGAAAAGAGCAGGCTTGTCCTGGGTTGGCTGTGCAGGGGAGAGTGTTGCTGTAATGAACTATGGAGGGCCAGCAGAGAAGGTTAGGCTTGAGCTAAAAGTTGATGGCATGTTGGAGGCCAGACCAGCTAGAGATCTGTATCAACAAGTTTGAACAGACAGAAGGCAGGAGTTGAGTAAATGTCCCAGAAAGCAGAATAAAGAAGAAAATGGGGCTGGGGTTGTGGCTCAGTGGTAGAGCACTTGCTTAGCATGCGTGAAGCACTGGGTTCGATCCCCGGCACCACATAAAAATAAACAAATAAAATTAAGGTATTGTATCTATATGCAACTAAAAAAATATTTTAAAAATAAAAGAAGAAGAAGAAAACAGGACCAGTCCAGGAGTTCTTGGGTTCTTAGGTGAATCACAATGAGTGAGCTATCCCTAGGCACATCCAATTGAAATTTCGAAAACATCTAACAAGAAAATCCTAAACAGTCTTTTCCAAATAAGGAAAAAACAAAACAAAACCTGATTTGCCTGTGAAAAAATGAGAATTACACTGAACACCTGTCTTATCATCAATAAGAGGATTTTTAACAATGGCAACGCAATATCTTCCAAGTTCAGGGAAAGATAACTTTCCCTCTATGTTAACCCATCCAAATCTGTCCAGATGTTTTCAGATATGCACAGATTTGCCACTTCCACATCTCCTCTTAGGAAATTATTTAGCAATGTACCCTGTAAAAATGAGGAAATAAACTAAGAAAAGAGGAAGATGAGTTTTAGGAAATTGAGTCCTGATTTTGACAGTAACAGGTGTACTGACGACTATGTAAATGATCTCGAGTTACAAATCCAAACTGGAACCAGAGGAGGGATGGCTTGAGAAAGGATGGAAAGAGCTAGAAAAGACAAGGGCATCAAAGGGCAGAATAAAAGCTCTTATATCATTTGAGAAAGTAAAGGTCCAGATGGAAGCACAATGTAACCATTTAAGTCATGGTGAGGATGCTAAGAAGAGAGACTTTGAGCTCAATGCCAGGGAAACTGTGTTCTTTGAGAGGGCATGTGAACTACTGGAAATGCGGTCCTGGCTTACTGCTTGGTGTGTTCCTGAGCAGTATTAACATAACCTTCATGTAAATGCCATGCATTATTCTCCAACCTATTATGGGCAGACCCTAGAAGACTATTGGTGGGAGAGCATATAAATGTCAACAGCTTTAGCAATATGAGTGGGGAATAATGCAGTGTGGAAGGAAAGAAGAAACATTTTGGTGCAAAGAGAAAACATTTATTTGTTTTTCTTTCTAGATCATCCTTCTCCAAGAAGCCACTTTGAAAGTTTGGCCCACTGTGGTGGGAAGTTGAGAGAAGTCAACCGCTGCCTGGAGGGTCTTCTGAAATGAATAATGGGAGTTTGCCTACAAGCCTTTTTTTCAGCCTTAATTCTCATGATTATGTACAAATTAACATAGCTCATGTACCTATTTACTTTAATGAAGTTCTACAGAATAAAAAGAAAATAATTTTGCTATCTTGGTGTTAAAATGTAAATCATAGCACTGATAGACTGTGCTGCAGTATCACTGCCATCCTATCTGAACCCATCTGTTGGGCAGCCCCTTGGGGCTGAAGAAGCAAATTGCAGTATGTACTTTGTGATCAGTTGTGTTTAAAGCGGGGAATATGTGCATGCTTGTGTATCTCTGCAAGGACACATGATTCAGGAGACCTAAGAAGGTCAGAGTGGAAGTAGGGTATGGAGGAAGATTTGCCTTTTTATCTAATACCTTTCTATTATTGTTCATTTCCCACCCCCATCCCAGGGAAGTATTGCGTATATAGGTTTTCGCCCTGAGTTTCCTTGGAATTCCCATTTCTATCATAGCATTAGCACCATTAAGTCCTTAGGAAGGATAGTCATAGCACTAGACATAGGTTAACCCTTTTTACTCTTGCTGGTTCAGCAGTTGTTTATTGAGTTGCTACTAAATGCCTGGGCTTTTCTATAGAATTTCATTTTTCCTAGAATATTCTAACTTTTCTTGTGAGAGACCTGTCATCGCAAAGTAAGAGCTAACCTTTGCTTAAAAATGTGTAAATATTAACTATAATAGAATAGATCTCGGGCTGGGGATGTGGCTTAAGCGGTAGCGCGCTCGCCTGGCATGCGTGCGGCCCGGGTTCGATCCTCAGCACCACATACAAACAAAGATGTTGTGTCTGCCGAAAACTAAAAAAAAAGATTAAAATTCTCTCTCTCTCTCCCTCCCTCTCTCACTCTCTCTTTAAAAAAAAAAAAAAAAAAAAAGAATAGATCTCTAAATTAAGTTTGTATCCCCATTTTACAGAAAGGCAAACTGCAAGATTGCACTGCCAGGGCCTGCACCATGAACTTGTAAGTTGTTTTGTTTCCAGATTTTCTCTACCATCAGTCTGTCTCTCCAAGCTCTATCTAGAAGGCAACTCCTGCCAGGTTGTGAGAGGTGGTAAGCTGTGCCCTTTTCATATCCCTCCAGAAGGAAGGAATGATAAGGGTAGAAGAAGCTAAGAGAGGAAATAGAGGTTAGAAGGCTGCTGAGCAGTCCTGATGGCATGGGTTTTGTGGAATTGCTTTTTCAGTTTTTGATAAAGAAGATGTGTCACACGTACCAGCTTACAGATGCTGTTTCCACAATGAAAGAAGGCACAAGCAGCCAAATAACAGCAGGTCAAGTGAAGACTTGTATTAAAGACCATAGAAGCATTGGTGCGTGGAGTGCTTATGTGTGTCACCAGAGAAGGCCCAGTGTTTTCACCTTAGGGTTGGGAATTACTTTTGATCACTGCTTCCCAGTGTCTGGTCTTACTGTTCTCTGGGCTGTGACTGTGTTCCTTCCCCATATTAGTCATCTTACTGCTAGGCTGCTGCTGTGAGTTGAAAATGTATAGACACTTAATTCAAGAAAGTCAGCAACATTTATGTGCTGCCAATTAAAGAAGATTCCAGAAGAACTGCTGTTGGGTTTCTGGTGGCTCTCTGCAACTTTCATGCTGCCCCCAGGCAGATCAACCATCAGCAAATTGGAACCACAGTTTCACTTCATGGTGTGCTAGGGAAAGGGGCTGAAGGACTTCTCAGAAGATCTCTGAAATGTTAAGACTCTTGAAGGGCTTACCCACTTCCACAGCTCAGGCCTGGACTGTGGGTGGGTAGTGACCAGAGTTGGAGAAATGGTATGATGGTATGATTCAGATAAATGTGTAAACTATTTTATTGTCACACTGTATCTGGTGATATTACATGATAAACTGTAAGTAGGGTAATTTGTCATCAAATTGGAGAGACATTTATAGCCCATTTCCTATTACATAATGCAAAGCTGCTAATAGAGTAGTAGACAATGATATGGGTAATAATTTCAACAGTCTTAACTGTCACTTAAGTGCATTCAGGGATGACAGGTTTCTTTCATGTATGAGGTACTGGATACATTTTTTAAAAATAGATCTGGCATCGGGTTCTAGTCAAATCCTAAAGAAAAACCACAGTGCAGTATTTTATTTATAGTACTATACTCAGTGTGAATGACTATGTGTGGTAGAAGTCAGGGACAAGTTATTTGTAATGTACCTCAAAGAAATCTCTTAATTTGTCCTTCAAATACAAGATAAATTTACCTCTGACCTCAAACTGCTTTTCAGCTCCCTTTTACTTTTTTTTTTTTTTTAAGCAAGTAGAATAAGATCTACGAGTCATTAAGGTGGACTTTATATCATTCAACATGAATCTTTCTTCATTCCCCAGTGCTCTCTACTAAGACAGCTATTCTGCCCTGTCCTCATCTAGGTAAACCATCCTTATTTGTTGCCTAAAACTGCTGCAAATTCTCAGGTCCACTAGATTTGAAGAATCTTGGAGTTTGAGTATGAGTAACAGTACCTCAGTTGCTTATAAATGGCATGGATTTCTTTTTGCTCTTATTTATTTATTTGTGCAGAACTGGGGTTTGAGCCCAGGGCACTTTGCCACTGAACTACATCCCCAGTCTTTTTATTTTTATTTTGAGTCAGGATCTCAGTATGTTTCTGAGATTAGTCTCAACCTCCCAAGTCACTAGGATTATAGGTGTGGACCACTAAGTTCAGTTTTTTTTTTGCCTTGTTTAAGCTTCAAAACTGGCAGAAGCGGGGTTAGCAGCCCATAAGGAGATATCAAAGCCATTTTCACACACCTATGATTGTTGGATAAACAGTGCTAAACTGAATTTCTTAATTCAGATGCTTATAGATGTTTATGGGTTTCCTGCTTTACAGCTCTTATCTGCAAATGTAAGATCCTGACAACTTCAATTCAGCTTTGTTGGATTATTTGTTTGTTTGTTTTTTGCGGGGGCGGGGGGGGGGGGCGGGTACTAGGGATTGAACCCAGAGGTACTCAACCATTGAGCCACATCCCCAGCCCTTTTTTTATATTGCAATTAGAGACAGGTTCTTGCAGAGTTGCTAAGTGCCTCATTAAGTTGCTGAGACTGGCTTTGAACTTGCAATCTTTCTGCCTTAGTCCCCTGAGCCACTGGGATTACAGGCATGGACTGCTGTGCCCAGCTTCAGTTTGTTTTTGTGCAGTTTGTTACTTAATAAGTCTTGGTGGAATGATCTTACAAAGTGGGGTTGGGGATTTAGAGCACTTGTCTAGCACACGCTAGGCCCTGGGTTTGGTCCTCAGCCCTGGGGGAAAAAAAGGATTAAAAAAAATCTTACAAAGGTAAAATGTGTTCCTGGGAAAACATTAAAAAATGGACACACACACACACACTGTCCAAGATGATGGTCCCATTGAAGAAAGAAGTGCTGCTGTTTTTCAGGAGTTCTTCCTTCCACCATCTGGAAGTTCTGCTGGAAAGGTTCAGGGAGGAGGCTGGACCTCACAGCTGGAGCTCCCAGGAGTGCTCCCAAAGCAAGTCATCCTAAGCTTTCATTGGGTGTTACATTCATGCTTTGTGTTTACAAATAAATACTTGTGCAGCTTTTAACCACGACTAGAACCATGTTTAGGTAAAGGTTCAGAAAATTCATGAAAATAACATAGGCCATCAGGCAGGAAGGTAGAAAATGCCTGAACCCTTTGACAGACTGGAATAGTAAGAAACGTCCTCTCTTCCACTCCTGCTTAATTAAGAGAGACAAAGTTAATCACATAATGAATGTGATTAACAGTAACATAAGCAACTTAAAGCTATTTCAACTTATTTTAGGAAATATATGTAAGTTATTAAAAGTGGTGGGACTTGGAGCTGAGGTTGTGGCTCTGGGTAGAGTGCTTGCCTAGCATATGTGAGACCCTGGGTTTGATCCTCAGTACCACATATAAATAAATAAATTAAATAAAGGTATTGTGTCCACTACAACTTAAAAATATTTATTAAAAAAAAAAGAAGTGGTGGGACTGCGATCTGTGCCCTTCTCACCTTGTTGGCTTAGATGTTGCTATGCATCATCATTTCCACCTCCTTCTACTGGGAGTCAGGTCTGAGAGCCTGTTTGGCAAGAACCATGACAACTTTATATTCAAAGCCACTGCTGGGAAAGTTTGGTTCTTTTTGTTTGGATTTATATGTAATTTTCTTTCCAACTGACACTTCACTACTCTATGCAGTTTGAATCCTGCTTTTAAAATTAGACGTCTGCCTTGTCTTTAAATATTCGTGGAGGTAATTTAATGGGAGTGCCTATAATTTAAAAAAGGATTTTGCTACTTTGAAAAATGCGGGGTTCTCTTCTTTGGTCACCTCCCCCATCTTCCCACTCTCGGTGGTACCTCTGCCCTTGCCCTGATTTGAGACTGCAGGGAGAATTCGCATCCCCGGCTGTGATCCAGAAGGGAGCTCTCCAGCGGGCTGCAAACTATTCACAGGTGGATCCCCCATTCCCAGTGCCCCCGCCCCTAGGGTTGCCCCGCCTCGCCTCCGGCCCCGCCCCGCCGCTCCTCGCGCATTGGTGAGGCCGGCTGTCAATCTCCAAGCTGCTGGGGAAGGGGCGCAGCCTGGCTGCAGTCCCTCTGCAGAGGGCTGTTTGCTCAGGGTGCGAGGTGGCTCCCAGGCTGTCTGGGCGCAGTGCTGCGTAAGATTGCCGACCTCAGCAGTGGAGTTCACGCCAGCGCTAACGGTAAGTGAAGGCAGGTTAGAAGGCTGCGGAGGCGGTGGGTCGGAGAAGTGTCAGGTCCGCTCACCTCCTGCGCGGCAGAGTGGGTGGGAGGTGCCCCCACTACAAGGGGGATCCGGGTCCTCCGAGATGGCCAGGAGTGAGAACCTAGAAGGTCATTAGTCCGCAGGCGTCTCCCACCTACTCACTTGGCTTTACCGCTAGTACCAGAAGCATGGGTTACGGTATTTTTTCCCTCTCCTTTACCCTGTTTTGGAAAATGTGACTTGAGATTCCTGACCATTATAATTTTACAGATAGCTTGAAGCTTGGTTATCTGTTCCACGCCCCCGACATTTTCCTTTTTGAGTACTTTATCCTGCGCGCTCCATATCCTGCCATAAAGGGTATCAAGCCAGAGAGATTCCTTCCTCCAGAAGGAAGCTTCGTGGTCCATATCTGGTGCTCGGGAAAGATGCTTTGCTTTCCTTTCCTCAGGTAGTGGTTGCTCT
This sequence comes from Marmota monax, assembly GCF_021218885.2. Classification (NCBI taxonomy): domain Eukaryota; kingdom Metazoa; phylum Chordata; class Mammalia; order Rodentia; family Sciuridae; genus Marmota; species Marmota monax. The sequence continues at coordinate 21,751,999 of NW_026693777.1, read as the reverse complement.
TTGCTGCAAGGGATAGAGGGGAGGTGGTTTTTCTGTGGCATTAGACATAAGATTCGGTGAACAACGGGGGCTTTAAGGTTTCCTGAGTCAGTGAAGCTACCCTTGCAGGTTAAGGACGAGTCATTAGCAATCTAACATTCTTCTAAGTTTTAATGTCTACAGACTGCCTCCCGCCCTCCCCCACCACCATTTCTGTTAGGCTTCTGTTTGGGTGTTTGTTTCTACAGCATGATATACATTCAAGTGAGCTTTACAAGCAGTTGTCTTAGGGCAATTCAGGTTAGTTTCTAATGATACATTCTTTAAAATAATCTATTTTCAATATTTCTATTAGTAATACATCCTCTGCTTACTAAAAATGCTTAAGCTCTGAAAATGCACAAGAGATGAGAAGACTTGAGTTACAATCAGCTGAGGTTCTGGTGCTGAAAAGATACTGTAAAATGTTCATATTTTCTGCCATCGTTCTAGAATGACTTTGTCTTAGAAGCATGAAGTATGCCATACTGAACCTAAAAATATATTTCCTTAGATCATAAACTGATTTTCCAGAATTCCAGTTCACAAAACCAAGGGCTACCCAAATGAAACTTCATTTAGGATTTACATAAAAAACAGTTATGAGAAAAGAATTCACTTGCCTATTTTAGGATACCAACTAAAATTTATAGGATTTTTTGTTAGGTAATCACCTCATATCTGCATTCTTTGATGCTATCATACTACTCTGTGGATTAATTTTAAATACTCCTTCATATTTTTGTTTAGCCTATCAATTTGCCAATTGCATGGCTTATCAATTTATATTTGGCTTTTAAATTGGTTCCAGAACCAAAAAATAAAAAGACTTTCAAAAGCTTGGTTTTAAAATAGTAAGAACTCAGTCTAGGTTCAATTATGAGTTGATGGGCTGCATTATGGTTAATTAAATGACCATTAAACAATTTTTTAAAATTTGACTAATGGATTTATTGCAGATAAGAAAAAAAAATTGTTTTCTGATGAAACTCTTAAAGCCCAGTTTCAGAGCATAGGTTTTAGAAACAGGCAGTGCTGGGCTGAATGTGAGCCTGTTACCTAACTTTGTAATCTTAGGAAAGCTGTTTCATCTGTAGACAGAGATACTACCACCCACTCATTTGGTAATATCCTGGTTCAGGTTAGAGATGTATGTAAAAGTGCTCAGCATGGACTAATACACAAGAGTTGCTGAACATATGTCAGCTATTATCATTAACTTGTACCAACCTCCAACTATGTGCATACCACAGTGGAAAAAGTATGAACAGCAAACACTTAAGTGAAACACCAAAGTTATAGAACTAATTTGAGAGTGGAGATTGACAGTGATGTTAAATTTTCCTAAGAGTATGTATGAAAACTAGAACCTTCTTGATAGAACATACATTTTTAGAACAGAAACCTTATGGTACTATGGAAAGAACTCTAGAGTCAAAATCTTCTAACTATGGCTATGACCTTATCTGCCTGTTTAGCTTTCTATAAGCCAAGTGCCCCCTCTGGAGCTCAATTTTGTCATCTGGCTAGACTTGAATGACCTCAAGTAATCTCTGATGTCCTTTGCAGCTTCAAAATTCTTTATATTAGATTATTTGTCATCCTGCCCTTCACTGTTTTTTGTTGTTTGTAGTTGTTGTTTGCTAAACTTACAATTTACGGTCATTAATAATTCATGAAGACAAGCCCAACTAAAGAATTGACAATATCAGACTTGCAGAGTAATCCAAAATGAAATTTTCACAAAAAGAAAATATATATTCATATCAAAATATTTTTGATAGGGTAAAAGTAGACCCCAATTTCTACTCTTTAGTCATTTAGGAAGTTACTATATGGAAAACATGCCCAGTAGAATCTACATTCAACTGAAATAATGTTCACAGAAAATAATATTCTCATGGTCAAATAAAATACCATTTTTTTTATTCTCATCAGGTTGGTCTTGAAATAGAAGACCTTTCATGAAGAAATTGCAACCAATAGAGAAATGAGGCATCTGTATAGTAGAGAAAGCCCTAAAACAACCGTATAAGTAGGATGAAAGGAATGAATATACCTGGGAGAGATTTTACTCAGTGTGAATATTTTTATCCACCGGTTTGCCCTAAAAGGCTGCCTAAGGAAGAAATAATATAGTTTTCTAGAGAATGAAAGAGTGTGGTATAAATATGGAGACCACAGTTTCTGAAATTCAAGTAGAAAATAAGGATGAAATGAAATTAGCAGAAGTCAGTCCTCAGAATGAAAGACATGAGGAAAAAACATCCGTGCTTTGCTTCAAGAGAAGAAAGAAAGCAGTCAAGGCAGTGAAGCCCAAAGCTGTCTCTGAGGCTGCCAATGTGGCAAGGGAGTGTCCAGTAGAAGCAAGAGCTTCTGATCAGCCACAGCACCCAGGGGGCACCTGGGCCTCAATCAAACGTCTAGTAACACACAGGAAAAGGTCAGATTCTTCAAAGCAGCAAAAGTCATTTAAGGCTGAAGTGCAACCTGAAATAAAGGATGAGGATGCTGATCTTCCTAAGAAAAAGGTAAAATCCAGAATTAAGATTCCCTGCATAAAATTCTCAAAAGGTGCACAAAGAAGTAATCATTCCAGAATTACAGAAGACTCAGACTGCACCATCAAAGTCCAAAAAGAGGCTGAAGGGTTGGATATACAAACTCAGACCCAATTAAATGACCAGGCAACAAAGGCTAAGTCAGCCCAGGACCTAAGTGAAGGCGTCCTGCACAAAGATGGTGATGAGTTCTGTGAATCAAATGTGAACAGCAGCATAACATCTGGAGAGAATGTGATTTCAGTAGAACTTGAATTAGATAATGGGCATTCTGCTATTCAAACAGGAACTCTAATCCTTGAAAAGGAAATTGAAATGATTGAAGAAAAACAAAGTGTTCAACCCCAGCAAGCAAGCCCGCTTGCAAGTTCAGAAACAGACAACCAGCAACTAGTGGCTTCTGATGTTCCTCCATCACCTGCAATCCCAGATCAGAAAACTGTGGAAGAATCCAATAACAGTGTCCTAGAAAGTAGACCATACTGTGAAGACTATGAAAGTAGAGAGATGGCAGCTGAAGAGAATAAGCCAAAAGATACTGAATTGAGCCAGGAATCAGATCTGAAAGAAAATGGGATCAATGCAGAGAAACCCAAATCAGAAGAAAGCAAAAGAATGGAGCCAATTGCTATTATTATTACAGACACTGAAATCAGTGAATTTGATGTTAAGAAATCTAAAAATGTCCCTAAGCAATTCTTAATTTCAATAGAAAATGAGCAAGTAGGGGTTTTTGCTAATGATAGTGGTTTTGAGGGTAGAACTCCAGAACAATATGAAACACTCTTAATAGAAACAGCTTCTTCTCTTGTCAGGAATGCTATCCAGTTGTCTATAGAACAGCTGATTAATGAAATGGCCTCCGATGATAATAAGATAAACACTCTCCTACAGTGACTTAATTTCCAGGTCAAGGAAGAAAAGCTAAACCATTTACACATTTGTGGCATTTCTTATTCAGATACAAATAAGATTTATCACTTGTGGAATTAAAGGTAAAAATCCCAGCCTACAAGTGCTAAAGAGTAAATCAAGTTCATAAAACTCTACCACTGAAATGCAGTCACTTCTGGATTGAAGGAAGTCAGCACAGATTGCAACACAAAGTGACATACAGGGAGTACTAAAATGGCATATGGAGATTGTTTGGGGAAGGAAATATTTATTGAGCACTGCAGTATGCCATAAGCTCTTTACTGTTCTCTGATGTCACAAAGTCTGATTTCTTTTTAATAGTTTAATGCTGTGTAACATCGCATTCAGTTTTCAAAAACTTTTTTTACACTGCACTTTTATGTTGTTTAAAATGGTGAATAAGGTGAGTTATTTTTGTGAATGTGTATTTTATAGTTATTATATTCCTCAGCAGTAGTATTACCTCAAAAAATATATTGCATTTCTAATTTCAGCAGAGACTATGCATAATATGCATACTGGAATTAAACATAAGTGGTTTTCTCATTTTGCTCAAGTCCCTTACAAAAGCCATTGATGAGATCCTTCAAATAGGCAAATAGTGTGGAAACAAGGGATACAGTTTCCCTTTCCACCTTGCTTTAGCCCCAGCAGATCTGTATATATCCATTTTTATACCAGCTGATACTGGCTGGTCTGCTGAAAAGTGTAAAACAAAACAATGAAAACAAAATGAGGGGAATATTACTTTTCATCCAGGAGAAGTAACAAATGATCACAGCACAGAGTTCTTCTTGAAGAATTTCTTCTTTAAAGACCCTATTTACCAACCTCTCCTCAAGGAGGGGAGAGGTCCGATGGTAAAGATCCTAGGAAATCATAATATTCTAGTGAAAATGTTGTTTATTCTTGGCCAAGAATGAGCCATGTATAAAATTATTTATAAGGTACATATTTTCAGTGTGTCTATGTGTTAAGAGAAACCAGTAAAAAGTATTTTACATGGATATTGAAAATTAACTTTTTCATCACAATTTCCAGTCCAGCTAATATTTTACAAAAACGAGAAGGGCTTCATTTGCATTTTATTCAGTTATTTAAAGAGAAGCATTCAATCACATTAATGATTGCCATGTTTTTTGGATAAAATTCTATCTTCTATGTTTTCTTGTATGAAATGGCCACGATACCCTAACATACTTCCTTGCCTCACAGGTTAAGGTTCATATTGTATAGTCTCCCATTTTCTTGTATGAAATGGCCACGATACCCTAACATACTTCCTTGCCTCACAGGTTAAGGTTCATATTGTATAGTCTCCCATCTTACTACTTGAAACACATGAAAAAATGGAAGTATGAATGGTAAGGTTTGTTGAAGACCATCTTAGAGGAAGGATGCACATTAGATGTTTTTAAATGATCTGGGTGACAACTTGCGTCATTTCAAGATTGCTTACACAAAGTTATGTGCTAATTTTTCCTATAATTCATTTTTTGGTAAATAAGTTTTGAGACCTCTGACAGAGAAAGCTAGTCTGACTTTGGAATTAAACCAAATAATGGATATTATTAGTAAGATTCTTTGCTGCAGTACAAAAATATTTCTCCCAGATTTTCCTACCTTCATGTTTATAATATTGGTGGGGAAGTTTCCTTCAGTAGCAAGATAAAAAAATGACCCAAGAAATCCTTGTCTTTTAATTATACAACTGCTACCAATATTTTTTAAAGATTAAGTCATATTATTTGAAAAACTCTTTAACTCTCTATATGTGGTGCTAATAGACTTAGAAAGCTACCAGCAAATATCACATATTAAAATGAACAACTTAAAAACCTGATTAAGGTTGGTGCATTGTATAGTATTTTGAAGAATCCTGTCTTCATTTATTACAAGGATTGCTCCAAGCCAATATACTTGCATTATAATTTTCCAGTAATCTCTTATGAACAAGCAAAAGTATAGCATTCATCAATTATTTAAAGCAGTTTGGAAGGTTTAGACATTTATTTAGGATTTAAAAAACAACAGATACAAGCTAAATATGTATAGTGAAATATATAGGTTTCACACTGTTATTTGATAAATGTAATTTTGGTTAGAATGCATTATGATCGTTTTTATGATGATATGTATTCTCTTACTTGTGTTCTTTATTAAGTGGTTTCTCCTCAATCTTTTCTAGTGAATTAAATAACTAGTATTTATTTGAAAATACAATCCTCAAATTAATTGGTCTCAATCTATTATATCTGTTACATGGCCAAATCCTATTATAGTGAATTTCTAAAGGGATCCAAATTGTTTTGTTATAGAAATAAGCAGGAATTGGATGGCCTAGAAGTCTCTCATAAAATATTTTTTATTATAATAGTATTTATTTTAAGTAATTTTACCATATATGCAAAATACTGTGTGAATATAAATAGGTTCTGATTCATTTCACATCCATTTGATCATTTAAAAAGCTTAAATTTAAGAACACCATATTTTCATTTAAATCTGCTATGGTATAAATATTGCTTTTAATGAACATTTATTAGCTAGGATTTAGCTTCACTTTGAACTCAGATTTTTTTTTTGCAAGCCTGGGGGAGTTTATCAGATTCTTATTAATCTTTTCAGCATATTATCTTCCCCCTTTTAAGAGTCAAGTATTATTCACTTTGCTTCTTACAACACAGGATATTAAAATTCTCTATTTTATGTAGCACTATTCACCTAACATTTTTTAAAGCACTTTACAAGATATAAAAATAGTACCCAGTAAAGGTAGAAGAAAACAAAAGAACTTTCAAACAGAAATTATGTTCCCTGCCACCTCCTCCACCTCAAAGAATAATAAGCATGTGGCACAAATGGAGTTCTTCATATAAAAGCTGTCTGCATAATTTTCTTTCAAGGTAATATATTTGACAGCACAGAGTTTGCAATGATCTTAATTGGGCTACTATGCAGTGGAGTCTTAGAAACTTTCTAATTTACTTTTGAGAACTTGTATTATTTCACCAGTATATGTGAATAAGCATCTTGCTAAAGGTTGTTTCAGAGATCATGAGAGGGCTCCAGTCAAATCCGCATGCATTCCAGAGTTAATTTTATCCATAAATTTCTAACTAACTTCAAGTTGCCTTACTTTTTAAAGTTAAGTTTTTTTAGGGTTTTACAACAGAATTTAAAAAATAATTGTGAGACTTTAGAATCTTATTGTTCGAAAACATCCTTTTAATGTCAACTTTACTGAAAAAAGTCTACTTTCTAATTTCATCTGCTATTAAATACATCAGGGTTTGATTTTTCTGCCTGCTATTTCTGAATCCCTTAAGTTTTAGAGTTCTTTAGTTTCAAATTCCTGTGTTTTATTGTGTAACATGAGGTTTCTTACACACAATTCAAAATATCCTCCATAGAACATTTTATGAAAGATTTTTAAAATAATGATCCTTATTTAGTTACATTTATTAGAATGAAGCTACATAAAACTTGGGTATGCAGATTAAATACTATTTGATTCAGCCTCTGTTAGGCATAACACGTGCCAAACATTTTGATAATGGAACAGGCTCTCTGCTTTCCAAGAGCTCAGTTTAGGGAACAGGACAGCAGAAGCTGGGACAGAGGTTAAGGCAAAGAGCCACAGACAGTGCAGCAACATGAGGCCAGATAGGGAAGCAGAGAGAGTAATTTTGGGTTGTGTGGGGGAAAGTGTCATCTGAATACACTAGCAGTTTCAAAATAGTTAAACAGTATATTCATTCTGAATTGTGCCTAGGTACAGAAAAAGGCCTGCATAACGTTACATATTTATAGTAGTTCATTGTCTGTAAAAATGTTAAGTGGATGAGCTATTCTGAAAGTCTTAAGAATTCCATTTTGTATTTCTCATTAAAATTGGTATTGTATTACTGTGGATCAGATATTAGTATTAAATAAATAATACTATGATAAAAAGGTTTCAAGCCGAATTAATTTAGATACTAATTATTAATAAAGAATGTTTATTTATCCACAGCTTTAAAAAATGGTAAATTATGTTCACTTCATAAAACTATAAATATCATACTGATAAAACCACTTAGTTAGCCTTACCAAAAGTTCCACTCAGCTGATTGGGCATCAGACAGACTTTATAATATGTGCCTGAAGGAATCTACTTTCAGCAAGAGAACTAGAATTCTTAACTAATTCAACCTAAAGGGAAGTTCTGAATGTGATGCCACCTGTGAATTTAACGAAAACTGTTTGGGAGGCTGGGGGTGTAGCTCAGTGGTAAGAGCTCTTGCTTAGCAATGCAAGAAGTCCTGGGTTTGCTCCCCAGTGCTGCTTAACAAAACAAAACAATAATAGAAACAAAAAAGGCAGTTTTCATCCTTTCTTGCTATATACTCATTAGTTGTCTTTTCTGAATTATATTAATTTATATGATTTCTTAATGATCTTTATGGTTTCCCAAATAATCAAGCCATCTTGATGTAAAAAATGCTTAAATTATCCAGGTAGTACCTGTTAAGGCTGGGTGTGTCAAAAGTTCTGTGACTACTAAGACACTGATTCATTCTGCTAACATAATGCTGGTTTTTCTTAATTACAGCCCAATAATAATATTTGGGCTCTATGAAAGACTTGGACCCATTTAAAAGTTGATAGTACCTTCAAAGTCCTAAAACTAAACCTAGTTCCAGTTAATGTCTTTTTTTTTTTTTTTGTAGATGGACACAAAATAAAATACCTTTATTTTATTTATTATTTTTTTAATATGGTGCTGAGGATCAAATCCAGTGCCTCACATGCTAGGTGAGCACTTTACACTGAACTGTATTTTTTTTTAATATTTATTTTTTAGTTGTCGTTGGACACAATACCTTTATTTTATTTACTTATTTTTATGTGGTGCTGAGGAACAAACCCAGGGCCTCTCACATGCTAGGTGAGCGCCCTACCACTGAGCCACAATCCCAGCCCCTCCAGCTGTAATTTTTATATTTTATTTAGAGACAGGGTCTCGCTGAGTTGCTTAGTGCCTCACTTTTGCTGAGGCTGGCTTTGAACTCACGATTCTCCTGCCTTAGCCTCCCAAGCCACTGGGAATACAGACTGCGCCACTGCACCTGGCTCAGTTATCAAATTTTAAAAATTTTCATCAAATTACATATTTCTAGAAATATATACTACCTTTTGCAAACTTGTCCTCACAGGCAACTCTGCTAATCCCTGTTAAAGCCACCTTGGCTCTAACTGTTTTGTGAGTTCCTTCCCCACTTCCAGTTTAAGCTTACCAAAGGTTGTTCCTGAGCTCTACAAAGAATACATGTGTGTTTGTACATGTACACATGACACACTGTCAGAACTGCAGTGAATTCTCAGCAATGTTGGGTGCAGGCACCATAAAAAAGTAAAACCTAGAGAAGATGGTGATAGCTCCTAGCTTGGAAAACTCCCAGCCTTAAAACTGATTTTCAACCTATTATAACCATGGTAGCAGTCTCTAGCGGTTTCTGTACATTAGCAAGACTAAACACTTTCCTCACCATTTGCTTTGTAACTAAACTTAAAAAGGACTTTCAGCCTTGACCTTTATGACACTGCAATTATGGGGCAGGATTAAGCCTTTCATATATTTTTCATAGCTGTACTTGGGGCCATAACCAGGGTTTTCCACTTCTGCCCTCCTGGGAGATTGGGTGCAAATAACTGCATATGCTTCCTAAGTGCTAGGGATTGAACCCAGGACCTCATGCATGCTAAGCACATGCTCTGCCCTGAGCCACACTCCCAGCCCTGTATCTAAATCTTTTACCCCCAAATCCCTGCTTTAACTTCTATATCTTTGGGTCACACAGAAATGTCTGGCCAATATGGTCACTAGGGGGACTCTGGGATACCCTGGTGATCCATCACCATAGCTAATGCAGCTATAGGCATGCATGTGTGTGCTCATCAAATAGCCTCACATATAAATTTCAGGACACAGGTTTCATGTGTAATTGTCATTTGCAAAATCAGGTATTTAGGCAGAATATCTCTAAGTGTCATACAAAATTAAAGTATTTCCATCCTCCTAACAGAATGACTAAAGTAGAACTGCCCTTAAATGCTAGAAGGCTGAGATGTATAGAATGCCAAAACAAATGGTCACTACACAATTCAGATGAAAAAAAATGAACTGGATTTTCTATATTTTATCCAAATATATCACAAATAGCTTTGTCAGCTATTTCCCTGATTTCAGCATGAATTTGCATAGAATTATCTCTAATTTTCTGAGTTCTCTCTATGTGCTCAATATCTGACTGAAGTGTTTCTCCTGAAAGATGATGAATAACTGTGAATAATAGCAATCATTAAGTTTTGTTAAACTCTAATAAGACTTTTCTGTATTTTTCTGAGTGGTATGCATCTTTTTTCATTAAGCCATACTTTACAAACAGTAAAAAAAAAAAAAATCCACCTATTTGTAGCATATAACAAATTTTGACAAGTCTTTAAACTTATTATGACCTCTATACCATCTGAGTATTTACACATAATCTGCAGGGCCATCATGGTGGCTGAGTGTAGCCATCAAAGTTTGAGAGGTCTACAAAGAGATGCGTAAAATAAAAAAAAAAAGTCTTCCCTTTATATGCCTTTCCTCCCATACTTTAAAATACTGTGGTTGGAAAAAAGAGGAAAGAACCACTTCACTCATAGTATGAGACTGCACATTTGTGAGAAAAGGGAAGTGTTCAGAAATGAGAACTGACTGGCTAAGAAAATTTTTTATATCATTTCTCTGGAATCTTTGGTCTGCATTTAAAGACCTTTCCCCTTCCTTATGCAAATGTTTTATTTTCTCATTCAAAAAGTTAACAGATGAATATTTGCTGAAGAACCACTACAGTTTATTTAGATTTCCTTCCCTACAAAGCAGTTTATACAAATCTCAGTCCCTCCCATCTCCCATTCCTTTGTTTTGTTTTTAACCTACACATTTGGAACAAAGTATCATATGTCATATGTCTTCAGAAAAACAGGCTAAATTCATTAGGTCTCATTCTTCAGAGACTCACTAGGTACACACAAATCTGATGTGGGACTTCCTGAAACTCAGTAAAAACACAACTATAGCTGGTGAGGGACACCTTCTCCAGCTGCCTCCTTCCATAAGCCTCTCCCTGGCTCTGAGAAGGGAAGGGACTAGTGCAGTGTACAAAGAATCCCTCCCAGTGCACTGCTACTCCTTCAGACTTCTGACAGTAAAGGACAACAGTAAAGGGATACTTTATTTCTGTTATTTTAATATGATATCACCAAGTTGTTTCAATGGAAAAAGTATAACATTGTATAAACACTGGAAGAAAATTTATCTGAGGGAAATGGGTTCATTTTCCAAGTTGGCTCATCAACTGTGAAATAAAACTGAGGAAAGCAATTGGTGGCTAGGTATTAAGTTCTAGGAGAAAACTAACAATAACCTTGTAGTAGAAATGGGAACAAATTTAAAAGACAGACATTCACTAATTTTTGGAAGGCAAAAAGAGCTGAGGGTAAGAGGATTCTATTAAAGAGAAAGGAATTCTCAGCTTACTCAGACTAGAACTAGATGGAAGGAAATGAGGAAGAATAAAAACAATACCACTGTAGTGAGCTGCTGACTATAAAGTAAAGGCAAATCCAGAAGTAGCTAACAATTAAGAGTAACACCAAACTTGGTGCATTTTTAAAAAGTACACTGGTGCCACCTTTTGGCCAATTGAAACTTTACAAAAAAATTTTTTAAATATTTATTTTTTAGTTATAGGTGGACACAATATTTTATTTTTATGTGGTGCGGGGGATGGAACCCAGTGCTTCATGCATGGTAGGCGAGCACTCTACCTCTGAGCCACAACCCCGGCCCCCAAGATTTACAAAATTATAACCTACAATCCCATTTTAATTTCACCAAGAGAATTTAGAGACACAATTATTTCATTCAAATAGTATATGAATAGATTTAAAACTGTCCCAATTAATACACCTCTGATTTTTAAATAATCACATTTTTAATTTTTTATAATCTGGGGGATAGGATAATACAAATAGAATTCACTTCACAACAAACATATCACATACTCCATTAAAATAAATAATAATTAACCTCAAAAATAATTGGGATAGAAATCTTAAAATAAGTTTCTTTGCATTCTTTAATTCCTGACAACTACCACAAAACTTACATTAAGCTTTTACACCAGGGTTGGTCAACCTCAGCTCCACGGACACTGAGCTGGGTAGTTCTTCATTGTGGGAGGCTGTCTTCTGCACTGTAAGATTTTTAGCAGCATCCGTGATTGACACCCATTAAATGCCAGTAGCAACCTTCCCTTATCTCCTATTCAGTAGATGACCAAAACCATCTCCATACTGCCAGATGTTACCATGGAGAGGGGGATATCTCTGGGTGCTGGTTAATGTCTCAACTTGACTAGATCATGAAGTATTCATATATTTAGTCAAACAGTATTCTGGGTGTCTATAAGCATTTTTTTTTTAATTTAGGATACTGATCTCCTGTCTTTGGATGAATACTGAAATACTGGCTTGGGTCTCAAACCTGCCCAATTTTGAACTGGAACTTCTGCCATTAGCTCTACTGGTTTCAAGGCCTTTGGACCACACTAGAACTACACCATTGGCTCCCCTGTTTCTCAGTTTGCAAAATATAGATGTTGGGACTTCTCAATTCCATAAATGCATGAGCCAATTTCTTGTAACACATCTATATATCTATCTCATCTTTCTATCTCCTGTTGGTTCCTTTTTACTGGAGAATCCCATCCAGACTGACATATGGTTGAGAACTACTGATGTAGATTATGTTACTGGGGGCAAGGAGATATAATGTAAATAGGGAAGATAGGAGCAAAGAAACTTCTGGGAAATGACTAGACATTTATTACCTTTCTTTCCAGAAATGGCAGTTGGAAGGCACTTATTTGATTAGGATACCCCTTTTCTTTTACCATAGATTATGGTTCGGAAGAACAGGGTCTACTGATACTTTTTTGCATCACATCTCCAAAATGTTACCCAGCACAAAGACTACTTACCTCAACACTAGGAAGACAATATTTGGCAGGACTGCTGTAAAATAAGAACACAACCTATAAGCCGAGCTAATAAAAGGTTTTGTTTATAAATTACATTAATTTGTCTTGATAAAGTACATAGAATCTATTGTTTTTATTCCAACTGGAGAATACAAAACTTTCTAAAAGAATGTTTCTGAAGCAAATTCATAGTACATTAGGTGAAAGAGTTAATCATACAACGTATTATTGATTTTAGTCTCCTGCATTTGCTATGAATTACCTATAATTTTAAGATTTCTTCAGTATGCCCTTTATTATTATGCAAACATTTATAGTTCAACTTTCTTTTAAAATATTTTATTTATATTTTGATTTTGACTAAATGAGTTTTTTGGCACAAAATATAACTGATGACACTTAATGTCAATTGCACTGGAGCAATATCTACTAGGTAATCAAGTGTGGTACAGACACATGTTGAAGCACAAAACATTTTTCCAGGTCTTAATAATCACAGTTTCGGATCTAAGACATCCAGGTATGGGACAGTAAAACCTTACCAGTTTTCAAAAAAAAAAAGTAAGTATAGCAGAGCATATTTACACATTTCACTCTTAAGAATTTAAAAATTAATTGTAATACAATGCCAAAGACCTACATTAAATTTAAAAGATCAAAGACACAAGTTACATTATGAAAACTCTGACATGGCCTATTTTTACTTCAATTACTACAAAAAAAATAGATATTGATCATCAAGAATCTGAGTTACAACATCAAACATTTGCCTGTACAAATAAATTTTAATGGAGTTATACACTCTCCAGATTATCTTTTTCCATAATATATATTTCCTTCAGTTTTTAGTGAAAATTATTTTAATACTATTTTAAAGTAATATTAATGAAGTACCATGTAATATCCTTACTCCATTTTCTATTCCTATTTACTATTAAAATCATCTTCATCAAAAAAATGAATGGTTATTTCTTCATTGTCTTTGTTCCATTTCCTATGTGAAAACAACACATTTGGAGAAACTTCTAATAAAGCTGAAATTGGCAAGATTTTATTCCCAATAATGCCAAAAGTCTATCTGCTGAAGGCTAAAGAGAAATTGTTATAATTACAGTAGAATAAGAATTCAAGCAATTTTGTTATTTGTAAAAAATGAGTTTTGTCAATTAATTATTGAATATTAAATAGTACACGACTGCTTCTAACGTGTTCTAGAATTTATAAGCTGAAATATTGGTTAATATTTTTAGTCACAGAATAAATGTAGTTTTCTCTTTATGGTTGGTTTTTAATCATTAATACTAACAGAATTTAACACAACTTTAATACAAATCCTCACAACACCTCTATGAGGTAGGTATTACTTGTACTTATTTTACAGGTAGTAAATCAGAAAGCCAGAGCGAGAAAAAACAATCTCAAAAATTATAGATCAAGAATTTTGGTTTTCTTATAAGGCAGACTACTTATTAGACATTAAGTTTTGATAATACACTCATAAGGACAAATACTGAAATTGTCTATTTTTTTTTCCAAGAAAAAAACTATATGTAGGATTTGAAAAGAAGAGAAAATTTAAAGCTGACCCATGGGGAAAATGCCTAGTTAGTATTTGCCTGATATACAGATGAAAAAACACATGGCATTTCCAGTTTTAAGAATGATAATCATTAAGCAAACCTACATTATTAGAATACTTTCTAAAAGCATAGTTCTATTTTGCAGATGATACAGTCATAACAAAAGGCTTTACATACAAGAACTTTAAAATTTTAGTGAGGAATCATGTCTTAAAGAAAACAAAAAACCAGCCAGGCACGGTGGTGCACGCCTGTAATCACAGCTGCTCAGGAGGCTGAGACAGGAGGATCCCAAGTTTAAAGCTAGCCTCAGCAATGGTGAGATGCTAAGCAATTCAGTGAGACCTGCCTCTAATAAAATACCAAATTGGGCTGGGGATATGGCTCAGTGGTCAAGTACCCCTGAGTTCAATCCCCTGTACAAAAAAAAAAAAAAAACTCTCAGGGCCCAGTGTTAGGCTTATGACAGTTATTTTAAAAATGCCTGATGAATGAAAAAAGAAAAAAAAAGTTTCTGGTTCTCTGGAATTCAGCTTTTGGGATTTTTTTTCCCCAATAAAATGAAGTAAACAACACTTTCCACATTGTAAGACAGAATATTAAAGGACCAAGGGGGGAAAAAAAAAAGGACCAAGGAAAGAGCATCTGCTTGCTTGCTTTTTTTTTTTTTTTTTTTTTTTTTTTTTTGAGATGGGATCTTGCTATATCACACAGACAGGCTTTAAACTTGTAATGCCCCTGCTGCAGCGTTCTGAGTAATTGGGGTTAGTGGGGTTACAGTGTGTACCACAACACCCCAATGCTTTGAATTCTTAATATTAAAAAGAAAGTATAAGAACAGAAATCCAGTTGACCACTATCATCTTAACACTCACATAGATTTATTTGTACTTTAATTTTAAAGTATTGTCTAGCATAGCTAATCAGCTATAAGAAAACTTAATGAGAATAAAAATTTACTTTAAGAAGATCACAGAATATATCACAAATAGCCCAAAATACATAGAAGATCACAGAATATATCACAAATAGCCCAAAATACATAAAATCAGTGTTAATATTTGTGTTCTTCTTGTGAGTTGAAATCTTGAAGGGCAGTATAAGTTTGAGTAATTGTTTACGTGAATTAGTAAAAAAAAATTTAAGATTAGATGAAGTTCTGAATCCAAAGAGCAACACATTTGTTTTTAACAATTCCCAATACAATTGATCATATTAACAAAGAAATTTGCTCTCAGCACAGATCATTCTTGACACCAAGAGGTTTTTCTCACCTTCAGCAGAAATTCAACTGCCTTATACAATGCCTAGAAGTATTCTTCATTCAGACCTCAAGAAAAAGTTAACACTTTGTAATTTTACCTAAACTGTTTACCTAGAGAAAATCTTTGTGTTCTTATTAGGTGGATTATTCTGAGCTCACTCCTGATTGAATATCAAGATTGTTGAGTACGTCACCAAATGTCCTAAGAAGTGTGCAGTTAGGAAGGAGCTCAAAGATTTTTTGAATGTGGTTAAATTCCAAGTCTTACAAATCAATTTTATGAGATATATTCAAATGTCTGTAAGGCTGAAGCACGGTGGCATATGTCTGTAGTCCTGGCTAGCTACTCAGGATGTTAAAACGGGAGGACCACTTGAGCCAAGGAAGTCAAAGCTAGCCTGGGAAATCAGAGCAAAATCCCATCTCAAAAGGAAAAAATAAATAAATAAAAATAAGAGTAGGAACTCTCAAATGTTCTTCAAATGTCTGTGAGGCTTAGAATTTAATAGGGCAATACACAAAAATGATGAGACTGTTTGGAGTCTCTTCTGTTTTTTTTTTAAATAAATCCAGTGCTTTTTTTTTGGATAGTGGTAGCCAATGGACAGCATGCCTTTATTTTATTTGTTTATTTTTATGTGGTGCTGAGGCTCGAACCCAGTGCCTCACACATGCAAGGCAAGCACTCTGCCACTGAGCCACAACCCCAGTTCTCCTCTATTATTCTTCACTATTAGTACTTGAAATTTAAATTCTTCAGAAACAATTTAAATCTATCTTTTATGGTGAAATTTAACCAGATGATTCTCAGGTATAGAGAGCAGCAGTATCTATCACTTATTCTACAAACTTTAATTTTTCTGGGATTTTAGCTTTATATCACCATTATAAAAGGAAACTAAGTTATTCACACAGGGAAAGCTACCATCAAAGATTTTCAATGTGGTTCTAGATTACTGAATTTATCTACTTTGCTTGTTTTAGGAACAGAAAAAGTGACCATTATGCCTCTAAAACATGTCAAGTGATTTTTAGAAAACGAACATTAACCCACATAGCCTAGAAAATCCTGACAGAAGAGGGTAGAAAGATGATTTGTATTTCATCACTTTTGTCTTTAAACTCATGTAAATCTATGTTCAGAAATATCTCAAATTGTTCTTAATGCTTGGGATGAAGGTTACAACCCCAGGGTATTAGTTAAGCATATAAAAACAGAGATTAAGGTAGATCTGCTTATGTATTTCTCTTTAAGATTATTTTTTAATCTGACTCCTCTTTTTATTTTTTATTTTTAGTTCTAGTTAAACACGATACCTCTATTTTATTTACTTCTATATGGGTGCTGAGGATCGAACCCAGGGCCTCGCATGTGCTAGGAGAGCGGTACCGCTGAGCCACAACCCCAGCCCTCCTGACTACTCTTTTAAATGAAATATATTTTTTAAAAGAGCTATACTCAATGTTTAGTAAATAAAAGATGTTGCAAAGCTAGTAAAATTTTGCTGGGTATGGTGACACACACCTGTAGTAAACCCAGCTACGTATGAAACTGAAGCAGGATCACAAGTTCAAGGCCAGCCTTGGAATCAGAGGGAGACCTTGTCTTAAAAAAAAAAAAAGGATGGGGATGTAGTTCAGTGACAGATGCCCTGGGTTCCATCCCCAGTACCACACACACACACACACACAAAAAAAAAAAAAAAAAAAAACCCCAACAACAAGTCAGGCATGGCACACTCCTTGATCCCAGTGGCTTGCGAAGCTAAGTCAGGAGGATTGCAAATTCGAGGCCAGCTTTTGCAATTTTGCAAGACCTTGTCTCAAAAAAAAGGGTTGGGAATGTGGCTCAGTGGTTAAGTGCCCCTGGGTTCAATCCCCGGTACCAAAAAACAAAAACAAAAATACCCAACAACAACAAAATTACTCATGATTCAGTATAGCCACATCTTAATCCTATATACTACATATTTCAGTCATAAAGAAAAATTACATTATGTAATTTGAAGGAAAATGGATGGAACTAGATGTCATTATGTTAAGTAAAGTCAAACTCAGAAGGTCAAGGGACTTATGTTTTCTCTCATACGCATAAGCTAAAGAAGAAAAAGGAAAAGAAAGGTTGGGGCAGATCTCATGGAAGTCAAAGGGAGATCAGTAGAGGAAAAGAACTAAGGGGTGGGAGATGGTAAGGAAGTAGTGCTGGGGAGTGATACTGGCCAAATTATATTGTTATATTGTGTGCATGTATGAATATGTAACAACAAATTCCATCATTATGTACAACTCTAATGCACCAATAAAAAAAAGTGGGGAAAAAAAGATTCTAAAAAGACAAATATATGTATTATTGATAATTATGTATTAAAATAGCTACTAATTTCCTACATGGCAGAAAATATTTTAAAATAATCCTCATAGGGACTAAATTCATATGAAACATAAGCCATGAATAACAGTTTAGAATATTATTTTTAGCAGTGCTGGGGATTGAACCTAGGGCCTTGCACATGTTAGGCAAGCACTCTACCAATGAGCTATATCCCCAGGCCCTAGAATATTCTTTAAAACAGATTTCATATTCTATTTTATTTTACTGATTCTGAAACCTGGAAAAACTTAGATTCTATAAATATCCATCTAAGTTTCTATAAATTTCCACACTGATTTCTGATTTCTAAACTGAGATTTAATTTATGAGAAGTTCATAGGATTAACTGAAGGTTACATTTTAATAGGCATGTACTAATATATGTCTTGTAAGACCTAATATATACAACCTTAAAAACTGGATTACAAAAAAAGTCAAGCACTTGAGAAGGAAAATAATCCATAAATAAAAAATACCACATGAATTTTTTTTTCAGGATTGGTATAAAAATTCTGTAGGAGGAGTTGCTATTCAACAAGGATAGTGTCAACATTTTCTTGTGTGAGCTCTGACTCTAAGGCACAAGGCAAGTCCAAGTGTTCTTGTGATAAGCGAGAACTTTTCACAGGTACATCAGACCAGTTGTCACAGTATGGCTGAAATCTCTGGGCCAATGCATTACCAAACCTTTGGCATCGGTTATATCTGTAAGATTTACCTTTGTGTGTATACATGTGTTCCAGCAATTGACTCTTTCTAAGAAATTTATGACCACAGATGGTACAACTGATTTTTCTTTTCCTTGAAAAAGAAAAATTACAGTTTAATTCTACTGGCTCTGTATCTTTGGAGATCAAAGATACTTGACTAATCTGCAAAGGCTCTGTGGTACCACGATTTGAGTGTTCAGGCTGCTGCTCATTCTCCTTGACAATAAAGGAACTGAGCCTGTGACATTCAAGAACCTCGCTATTTTCATTAAGTGGGTGTACTTCTCCAAGATCATTACTTTCCAGAATGGAAGCAGGGACACCAAATGGAAGGGATCCAGACACATGGGTATGGAGATGTTGTCTTAAGTTACTACGGGAATCAAAACGTTCCCCACAGTAATGGCATAAATGTATTTTGACACTGTTTTCTGTAAAAGAGAGACCTGTTACCTCTGATGAGGGTGAGGGGTGGCTCTGGGGGACCACAGATTCTGGATCACATCTCTCCTGCTTGATGGACACTGGGGGTTTCTGGTGCTCCTCCAAGGCCTGGGCAGCAGGATGAACTCTCTGCTGGTCTGCAGTGCCATCATCAAGCCCAATAGCAAGAGACAGCTGCAACTGAGGGTGGTCACCCTGGACAGCAGCTCTGTTTCCATTGTTATTGGAAGGAGTTTCCTTGACCTCCAGCCCTTGTTTCACAGTTGTTTTTTGGGTTGTTGAAATCTGAATGCCATACAAGTTTGAGGACTGCACAGTCTCTGGTGAGAACACTTGATTCATTTCAGTTGCAATGTGAGAAAGGTAGTCGGCATGAAGAAATCGAATCCCTTCCTCCAAACGACTATGATCCACAATCTGTTTTGGCCCTTTCCCCGTGTACATAATATGTAACAAATAGCTGAATATGTCAGGTTGAATGTCGGTTGGTTGGATTTTTATGCATTCACTGTTGAGAGAGAGAGAGAGAGAGAACACCATGCAAAATGAAAACACAATCTAGTTGGCCTTTCAGTTAACAGCAATCTTAGTCTAAAGCAGTTTCTTCTTACAAAGTACAAATTAATTTAGCAATCTGTCTTGATAAAACACTACAACAAAAGCTTACACTTCCTTTTACACCAATTTTATGGTCTAACATTAAGCCTTCATATATTTCATCTGCTGGCTAAAGTTAGGAAATGCAGACCCAATACTCTGATTAGTTGGACATTAATCAATGACTCTTAAGTGATAAATACTATACTAGATGCCAGGAGGTAGAAAAATGATGAGGAAGATAGACGTTCTGTTCTTAAGGAATTTAACAGTCTATTGAGTATATAACCAAGAGAACTGACATAGGGACTCAGATACCTGCATGCCAATGTTCACTGCAGCATTATTCAGTGTAGCCAAAAGGTGTAAACAATTGAAGTGCTCATCAAAAGATGAATAGATAAACAATATGCAGCTTTATACTTACAACAGATTATTCGGCCATATAAAGGAATAATGTTCTGATACAGACTATAACAAGCATGAACCCTAAAACCATTATGTTAAGTAATATTAGCCAGACACAAAAAGACAACTATTATATGATGCCACTTACATGAAATACCTAGAATAGGCAAATTCAAACACAGAAATTGGAAGTTACAACAAGCTGTTTAGGGTGATGAAAAAGTTTTGTAAATAGCAGCGATGATTGTACAACATTGTGAATGTAATTACTACCACTGAATTGTTTAATTAAAAATGGTTAAAATGGTGATATACATACACATAGAAGTGATATGTACCATCTCCATACACAATAAAAATATTTTAAAATTTTAAAAAGTCTATTGAAATTGGTAATATTTAAAATGTAAATTATGTTAACCTTATTTTGGCTTCCAAAATACATTAATATTCTATTCTTTAAATCTCAAATGAACATAGGTACAATTCTGGAAAACTTTAATTAAGGTAATCCTAAACCTGATTCTTAGATATGAATCTAGAATTTAGTTAACAGATGGAAATAACAGTAAAAAAGAGATCAGGAAATCCCTATAAAATTGGAAAAGAGACAACCTAAGGGAAACTGTTGAATATGAAGGGAAAATGGAAATCAGTCAATGGACTTACCGTTCGGAAGCAGAAGCTCACTGTCAATGCATTAGAATGCACTGGGTGTCAGTATGCTTGCAATACATTTCTTTAGTCCTGATATCTCAGTATTCCCTCTTCCTCTCTTGGTCTTCATTCTTTGTTCTGACCTAGCTACCCAATGCCATGGCCTGTGGCAAGTTCTTTTTTTTAATACCAGTTAAGAACTCTATTAACTGAGGGGCTTCTTTAGTTGCTCAATACAGAGCAGGTCTGCAACCTTCATAATTCCTAGGTTCAGTTTAGCATTGCACCTGGCACACAACATGTACTTTAGGGGCTGAACCAATTCATGGCTCTCAGGAGACTGAAGACAAAGTGCCACTTCTAAAGCAGTGAAAGCAATCTACTGTGACACTTAGGTCAGAGAAGAAACTCCTTAGACTGGCAGAAAAAGCTGCCTGTTACTTGTTCTACACTCCAACTTGCTCTCCCTATTGTGCCATGAATTCCAATCATTCTGATCTACTCAGAATGTCTGAATGTTCATATGTATATACATATATACACACATATACATATATGTGCATGTATGTGTATGTATATGTATGTGTGTGTGTATATATATACGTTTTCATGCTGTTTTCCCCCCCTTCTATCTGCTACATACCTTCTTATACACCTCTCTATCTGAATAATTCCTGATCTTTCAAGATTTAGGACCTCTGTAAAGTCTCTTCACAATACGGCTGCTGAAATACTATTTTACCTTGTACACTCTTCTATGATAGACATTGTATTATTAGTAACAACAAAGCTCTTGTTTTAAGCATTTTAATCTATATTGATCTATTTAATCTCCTCAAATACCCCAGGGGGTGATCATTCTATTCTAAAACTTTACAGGCAAGACAGAAGAGAGGTATAGAGAAGTAAATTACATTGTAATGATTTGTTTTACATGCATTATCTATAGGACTATGTTTTTTTTTTTTTTCCAAGACTACAAATTTCTTGAGGGCAGGGTGTATAACTTCACTTACTGGGGTCTAGTTAAGTGCCTGGCACATAGGTACTTAATATACATAACGTGCAGGCTTGGTTTTTTTGTTTTTTGTTTTTGGTATTAGGGATTGAATACAGTGGTACCCACTTAGCTACGTCTCGAGAGCTTTTTATTTCATTCAGAGACAAGGTCTCACTAAGTTGTTGAAGCTGGCCTCAAATCCTACCTCAGTCTCTTGAGTCATTGAGATTATAGGCCTGTGCCAACACATCAACAAATAATGAATATATATTTGAATGAATGAACATTTGGATACAAATGTATAATTGAGGTTGGATTCCTAAGTATTCATGTAAGGTTCTTTAAAGAAAAACAGACTGCTGAATCACTTTTAATCTAGAATGGACTAAAATTACTCTCTATTCAGAGCTTCAAATTTGAATATCTAAATTGGGTGCAGTGGTGCACGCCTGTAATCCCAGTGACTTGGAAGGGTGAGGCAAGGTGATGCAAGTTTGAGGCCAGTCTCAGCATTTATCAAGGCCCTAAGCAATTTGATGAGACCACTTCTCAAAAAAATAAATAAAAAACCACTAGGATGAGGCTTAGTGGTAAAGCACTTCTGGGTTCAATCCCCAGTATCCCTCAATCCCGTAATCTGAATATCTAAATTTGTCTTGTATATAAATTCAAAAAACACAAAGGAAGTCTTTGAAAAAATATTTTAAACAAAAGACCTTTGAATTGTAATATGGAGTTCATGGTAGGTAGAATTATGACACCAAAATCTTGCTATGAAAGTATCATAAAATAGAAATCAACAACTTAATGATTAAGAGCAAAGACCTGAGCAGGGCTTACGGCTCAGTGGTACAGTGCTTGCCTAGCACATGTGAGGCACTGGGTTCGATCCTCAGCACCACATAAAAAAATAAGTTAAATAAGTTATTATATCCGTCTATAACTAAAAATATTTTAAAAAAAGAGAGCATAGACCTTTAGTTTCAGATAGATATGCACCTGAGTCTAACATATTAGCTATATAATCCTGGCTGAGCAACTCGATCTTACCAACTCAGTTTGTTTTTTTTCTCTAATATAGGGGTAACTGTAGAATTATGTTATAAGATTTAGCACTTCAATATAGGATAAGCCTTCAATACATTTAAGTTATAATTTCATTCTAACCTTCCACCACAGATCTATTACATATTGAGTTTAATTACTGATATATAAGACAATTATAAAATTGCTTAATATATTTGAATGAATGAACATTTAGAAAAAAATGTATAATTGAGTATAACGATAGTATACTGATAAAATGATAGATAATACATGATGATCCAGTACCAAGAAAAAGGGGGTCTCACTATAATGATAGCACACAAAATGATAGTATAAGATATACTTTTTTCAATATTGTAATGTGAGAAATATACATAATCTTCTTCTAATATACAAAAACACATCCTTACCTTGTTTGGTGAATAAATATCATCTTGAAATAGTTAGAAAAAGCAGCAAGCACTGCTCTATGGGCTTTGAAGTAAACATCTCCAATAGCAACTGTGCAATCACATAGAAAACCAAATTCTCGCTGCATGTTCAGCTGCTGCAGAAGGACAAGGCTATGGCTAGCAGTATCCATTGTGGCTCTGAGAAAAAGAGCAATATAAAAATATATGTTTGTATGTGTGTGTGTGTGTGTGTGTACATATGTTATAAAAACTGTTTACAGTTGACACAAACCTACAGAGCAGCAAGGATACCTAAATATAAATGAAATCATAGATTTCCAATCCTGTTAATTTCACCCCAAACCTTGCTAATATTAATTTCCTCCATTATGATAACTGATATAAACTCTGTTGAACAGTAAACAAGGCCCTTGATCACCTTGTAAGACGGTAGCTTGATATGAATGACGCATGAGCAAAAGGAAGTTCTGTTCTTTTCTATCTATGCAACCATAATGTTTCTAATGCTCAGTTTCCTCAAAGGAAAAATGGAAATGAGATACTTATCCCTGCCTCAGAGTTAAATGAGCTAACTTACATGAAAATCATGTTGCAATAGATACTGCTATTCAAATGTAGCTATAAATGTGAATAACATAAGGAATACTGTCTGGGGTAGAGCTGCCATTGTTCCTTATGGATCCTCTGGCACTCAGGGGACATAGCTGCCCAACTAATCTAAAATGTTTGTGGGGAATGATCAGTAACACTAAGTTTAGGAGCCCTTAAAGATGTCAGGCCACATCCTCTGTTTTACATGGGAGCCCAGGAGCCCCATGAGAAAGAAACTAACTCCTGATCTCTTCCCAACTGGACTCCCAACAGATAAGCATATATGCCTGAAGGTAAAAAAAAGGCAGGGATGGATGTCAGGTACAGAAGCTCATGCCTATAATTCCAGAAATTCAGATGGCTGAGGCAGGAGGATGGCAAGTTTTCGGTCTACCTCAGGAACTTAGGCACTAAGAAACTTAGCAAAACCCATGTCAAAAGAAGGGTTAGTGGGGCTGGGGTTGTGGCTCAGTGATAGCACACTTGTCTGGCATGTGTGAGGCACTGGATTCGATCCTCAGCACCACATAAAAATAAATAAATAAAGGTATTGTGTCCATCTATAACTAAAAAAAATAAAAGGGCTGGGGATGTAACTCAGTGGTAAAGAGGAGAAGAAGGAGGAGGAAGAGAAGAAGGAGGAAGAAGGAGGAGGAGGAAGAAGGAGGAGGAGGAAGAAGAAGAAAAGAAAGGCAGGATAAGACAAATGAGTCTCAAGGGACAAAGTCCTACATAAGGAAGAAATTGTAAGAAAAATTTTGGCCAAGAGGCCTACTGTGAGCATAAGGATATTCAGGAGTGCCATCATTCTAGGCACGTGGAAGGATATTCTTCACCACCCTCTCTGTTCTAGCTGTGCAAAGTGTTCTGGTACTTATAAAGGGCATCACCAGGTGACTGAGAGAACACCCTTTGAAAGAGCAGATCCTGAAAAAGAGAATGAAGTTTCCTCACTAGCCAGATAGATCAAGGTCAAAGGAGGTCAATGGTGGAGGTCTGGATTAGCTGTCTGGGGACTGGCAATAGTTTGAGCAGTAGACAGCTGATAATCAATAATATAATAAAAATAGCTGATATTTTACCATGCTTTCTATGTGTTAGGCACCTTCCACTCATTTAATTATTAATATAACTCTAAAAGAAATAATACTAAATGCCTCCTACAGATTAAAAAAAAAAAATCAACAGACTTGAATCACTTATCCAAGGTCATACTGCTAGTAAATGGCAGAGCAGAAGATTCAAACCCAAACTCTAGAGTCCAAATTTCCTTCCTCCCCACCTTCCAGAGTGAATATGACTTACAAACTCGAAGAGCCAAGAAAACACAAGGATCGCACATAAAAACACCCCTATGAAGCCTTGGGAGTATTCTGAAAGAGGAATCAGAGAGAAAATCGAATTTTTTGCTGGCTAAGCAGATGTGATACAGCAAAATTAATGCTTATTCTTATTAGTAAAATAAAATCTAGCATAGTGTAAAATGTATACAGAAGACTATTTGTATAAAAGGAATGGATGGTAATTTTATTTATTTTTGTGGGGAGGGGTACAAGGGGTTGAACTCAGGGGCACTCAACCACGGAGCCACATCCCCAGCCCTTTTTTGTATTTTATTTAGAGACAGGGTCTCATTGAGTTGCTTCGCACCTTGCTGTTGCTGAAGCTTGCTTTGAACTAGTGATCCTCCTGCCTTAGCCTCACCAGCTGCTGGTTATTTGGAAAAGTGGGAGAAAGATTTATTTATACACAAGTTTGGACTCCAGAAATTTGAGCTCTAGAGATTGGGTTTGAATCCTCTGACACTTACTAGCATTATGGCCTTGTGTAAATGACTTACTTAACTCCGTATTGATTCAGCTTTTTATCTGTAAGAGGATTTAATATTTTTTTCTTTTATACATGTCTACTACACATCTCTGGGAAGATTCCAATAAACTAGTAAAATGTTTACTTCTGGGAGAGAAACTAAGGAGTAGGGGAAGTCAAGGATGGATAGGGAACTATAAGATCTGAACTTAAAATAATATATTTCAGATGGACAAGTAGATACAGAGGGAAAAAAACTACCCACCTACTGCAAAACACACAAAATAAACATCACGGGGGCACCGGGGTTGTGGCTCAGCGGTATAGCGCATGCCTAGCACGTGCGAGGCCCTGGATTCGATCTTCAGCACCACATAAAAATAAATAAAATAAAGATATTGTGTCCAACTACAACTAAAAATTAAATATTAAAAAAATTAATAAATAAACTAAATATCACAAGCACAGTAGATACTCCTTGGCATCTCTCCCTCAGTCTGTCCCCCCATCTTCCTTGCCTCTAAAGATAACCATGATCTTGAACTTGGTGTTTACAGCTCTCTTGCACATTTCCACTCTAAGGGTATATATTCTTTAACAAGGTATAGTGTTGCTTTGCAAGTCTTAAAATTTTATATAAGTAATATTGTTCTTTAGGAATACTGTAACTTGATTCTTTTGACTCCACATTCATTCATTACTTCTGGTGTGTGGAGGGTGGTTACTTAGTATCTAAGGGGCAGTTTACCACTGAGCTATATACCCAACCCTTTTTATTTTGAGACAGGGTCTCATAACGTTGCTTAGGGCATTGCTCAATTGCTGAAACTGGACTCAAATTTGTGATCCTCATGTCTCAGTCTCCCAGATTGTTGAGATTATAGGTGTGTGACACGAGGCATTACTTTTAAACCCTATTTATTCAAACATGTGCCCATTTCTCCCCCAATTAAAATAAAACCTCTTAACCCTTGCCATTTCTTTTTCTTTCTTTCTTTCTCTCTCTCTCTCTTTTTTTTTTTTTTTTTTTTTTGGTGGTGCTGGGGATTGAACCCAGGGCCTTATTCATGAAAGGCAAGCATTCTACCAACTAAGCTATACCCCCAGCCCGCATCTCATTTTTAAAACACCTTAAGCATCAACAAGGTAACAGAAAATACAGAAGTTTAACTCAATCCTCTAAAATATAAACAAAAATTTAAATTGTAGGTACTGTTCCAAGAAGTTATTTCACCGAAAACCACTACTTGTATTTCCCACATTTTCCCAATTTCAAAACACCATCAGGGAGATTTAAAAAAAATAAACAAATAAAAATCTTTATTAGAGCCGGGCATGGTAGCTCACTCCTGTAATCCTAGCAGCACGGGAGGATCCAGAGTTCAAAGCCAGCCTCAGCAACCATGAGGCACTAAGCAACTCAGTGAGACCCAGTCTAAATAAAATACAAAATTGGGCTGGAGATGTGACTCAATCCCTAGTACTGCCCCCACAAAAAAACACTATTAGAAATTTTATTATGTGAAAATCATTGAAATGTCTCAAATTGAAATACCTTAAGCCAGCCTTACAAACTGCTTTAAAAAAAAAAGCCTCAGATCCTAAACATTTTCATCAGTTCTTCCTCTCTCTCTCTCTCTCTCTCTCCATATATATATATATATATATATATATATATATATATATATATATATATATATATAAAATGCATTAATGTAATGAACTATTGAACCATACGGAAATGAGGAATACTACACTAAAAAGCCGCACATACAAATATCTTGTGTTTAATAGTCCGAGTAACATTTACTCATTACTCTTAATTTACTCAACAAATACTCTTGAAGAAAAGCCTAATAGAGAAAAAATATTTGAAAGCATGTACTTTTCAAGACCTGGAGACAAAAAAAAAAACGTTAAGTGGTGCCATCAGAACAGTTCAGAAAACATGCTATGAACATGCTATGAGGGGGAGATAAGTACAGGTAACTTAATGGAAAACAAGGCACGAGAACTGGTCTTACATAAATAGGGAAAATAATGATGATGATGATGATAATTATAATGATAAAAATTACTGGGAAGGCTGAACATAGTGGCACATGCCTCTAATCCCAGTGACTCAGGAGGCTGACTCAGGAGGATCACAAGTTCAGGGTCAGGCTCCGACCACTCAGGGGAGCCCTAAGCAACTTAAGGAGAACCTGCATCAAAATAAAAGATAAAAAGGGCTGAGGACATAGCTTAGTGATAAAGCACCCTGGGTTCAATCCCCAGTACCAAAAAAGAAAAAAAAATACTGAGAGGTATATGAATAATTATATAACAGAAGAATTCAGTTTGGCATAGAACAAACAAAAGGAAATAAGAAAGATGGGGTCAGTTCACAGAGGAGACTGAATATAAGTTACCCCAGTTGTGTTTGCAATAAGCTAAGATGTTTGAGTGAGAACAGCATGATCAGTTACTTATTCTGCAAGAAGAATAGCACAGTAGTGAAAGCTTAGATTCTAGAAAGCCAGTTTAAAACTCCAGCTTGGCTAACTTACTAAACTGTGATTTTTAACAACATACTCAGCACTCTGGGTCTCAGTTTTCACTCATAACATACAGATGACAGGATTTATTTCACAGGTGTTATATTAATTTTTTAATTTAAAAAAATTTGTTGTAGATGGACATAATTCTATCTATCTATTTATTTATTTGTGGTGCTGAGGATCAAACCCAGTGCCTCATGTGTGCCAGGCAAGCTGAGCCACAACCCCAGCCCACTCAGTGAGATTTTAAGATTTCAGATACTGTATTTTCAGGTCTCACATTTTCATTTCATTCCTTTTTTGGAAGTTTCTTATTTCTCTGCTGAGATTTCCTATTTTTTACAACCTTACTTATCATATCCTTAACCATGGTTATAATATCCGTTTTAAATCTTCTCTGCAATCTAGCTTTGGGTTGCTGTGGGGGTCCATTGATTAGGGTGATGGTTCCCTGTCGTTTTCTTTCCCATGTGTAGTCATTTTAGATCATATGCTAAAAATTGTGATTAATACAAGAGATTCGCAGAATCTGTCACATTCCTCAAAGAGTGCTACTTTTGTAGACAATTAACTTGGGTTGGAACTAAACTCCATGTGTGGCCTCCCCAACGTTGGGCAACAGTTGAAAATACCTGTTCAGATTTTTTAGCCTTATGTGTGCTGTTTGGAAGGTATTCTATACATGTGCATATCAGGAATGGGCAAGAGATTCAACCCTGAATCAGCAAAGTATATATACACAGCAAGTATATATACAGCAAGTTTATATTCAGCATTTATGATTCCACCATCCCAATATCCTCTCTAGGATTTCTCCTTCACTTTCCAGATACACCGACATTCTGAACTCTGGCCTCTTCCTTAAGAAAGAGTACAGGTTTGTTACCCCCGT
Organism: Marmota monax; assembly: GCF_021218885.2. Classification (NCBI taxonomy): domain Eukaryota; kingdom Metazoa; phylum Chordata; class Mammalia; order Rodentia; family Sciuridae; genus Marmota; species Marmota monax. The sequence continues at coordinate 21,723,108 of NW_026693777.1, read as the reverse complement.
TTTAGCCCTTTTGTCACCAACTGGAGCCTACCCTCAGGCTAAAATTCATTAAAGTGTAAACTTAACCACTGGTATTTCCCTCTTCCAGTTGCAAATTTTACCCCTGTTTTTGTAACTATTAAATGTCATCTGGTAATTAAAAAAAAGTTTCCCCTCGTTTTTTTAGTTTTTAATCTGCAGAACTGTCCCAACAGGAACAAATTAGCCATTAGTCTTTATCAGCTGCTCTAAAAATTCTGATCTCAATGTATATTTACACACTTAAAAAAAAAGGGACTAATGGTTATGAAGATATTATTTATGTGGATAATATTTATCCATATTTACCATATTAGAAATTAAAAGTACAGGGGCTAGAGTTGTAGTTCAATGGTAGAGCGTTTGCCTCACATGTGTGAGGCACTGAGTTTGATCCTCAGCACCACATAAAAATAAATAAATAAAATAAAGATATTGTGTCCACCTACAACTTAAAAAAAAATAAGAAATTAAAAGTACAAAATGTTTAAATGAGCTGGGTACAGTGGAGCATACCTGTAATCCCAATGGCTCAGGAGGCTGAGGCAGGAGGATTGCAAGTTTAAAGCCAGCCTCAGCTACTTAGCGAGGAACTTAGTAACTCAGCAAGACCCCATCTCTAAATAAAATACAAAAAAGGGCTGGGGATGTGGTTCACTGGTTGAGCACGCCTGGGTTTAATTCTCAGTACCAAAAAAAAATACAGCTGGAGCTGGGTCCAATGGCACATGCCTATAATTCCACTGACTTGGGAGACTGAGGCAGGAGGATCACAAGTTCAAAGCCAGCCTCAGCAACTTCATGATGACCTAAGCAACTTATTGGCTTCTGCATTCAATGGGTTGCTGTGTGTTGTTTTGGTTCAAGTATACTGAAAATCTTGCCAAAGGAAGATACTTGTAGATCCAATGAAAGGGTTTCAGAATCACCAAGGGTCTTTTGGACTACACTTCGAGAACTACTAACCTACACTTTTTTTTTTTTTAATTCCATGAGGTAATAGAACAGGTATTATCAGCTCCAATTTTTAACTGAGAAACTTTAAAATCAGAAAAGGCAGGAAAGGTACACAAAGTCAGAAAACTAGCTGTTAAGTAAGGCTAATGGTAGTTCAAGTTCTGACTTTTTAAATCCAGTGCCTTTTCTCCAAACCCCCATCTAGAACTTTAAAACATTTAGATTGATGGCAGATTTTTCCATTATGTTGAAATATAATTGCAAACAGAGGTAAATTTTCCAAGTTTATAAAATGAAATAAATTCAGAACTGTTAAAAAGACACACACACACACACACACACATATATATACATACATACACACATACACATATACATACATATACCTTACACACATAACAGGTTCATACAAGCTTGCTTGCATAATAAAAGACATTTAATATTTTAAGGAAGCATATTTTATATCAACAGTGCCAATCCACTGCAAAGTTATTACAATATTTTCTAATACACCCTTCGATGTACTCTACCACTGATTTATACTCTAGCCCTAGCTGAGTTTTGTTTTTTTCCATTTTGTATTGGAGATTGCATGCTGAGCAAGCACTCTACCCGAGCCCTTTTTTAAGTTTTTCTTTTGAGACAGGGCCTTATGAAATTCCTAGGCTGATTTTCAATTTTCAACCCTCCTGCCTCAGCCTCCCAAATAGCTGGAACTACAGACATGCACACCATGCATGATCCTAGTTAGGCATTTTTTATTTTTAATAATATTTTTTGGTTGCTGATAGACTTTTATTTCATTTATTTGTATGTGGTACTGAGAATCAAACCCAGTGCCTCACACATGCCAGGCAAGTGCATTACCGCTGAGCCCCAGCCCCAGCCTTTTTATATAGACTTTGTTCATCATTTCTTTGTCATCCATTTTACTTTCTGATATGCAAAATAATCAGTTTCCCAAGCAAATAGAAAATCTTAGAAGCTGCATTTAAGAATTTTTGGTGGAAGTTTTAAGATGGCAGAAAGGATGCAAAAAAGTTATCCATTTATTATATTTGTAAATACTAGAAACAATTAGAGGTCTCATTTTAAAGCTTTATATGCTGGACAAAGCAGCCCATGCCTGTAATACCAGCGATTTGTTAAGGCAGGGGAACGCAAATTGGAGGCCAGCCTTAGCAACTTAGCAAGACCCTCTCTCAAGATAAAAAGTAAAAAGGGATGGGGATGTAGCTCAACAGTAAAGTGCTCCTTGGTTCAGTCTCCAGTACTGCAAAAAAATAAATAAATCAAGCTTTGTTATCAAAGTAATAAAATAACAGGATTAACATGATATTTAAGAGACTATAAAAACTTTATTTAGTTTTTAAACTGTAGTTAAATCAGGATTAGTTCAAACTAAGTAAGATAAGGAAGTTTAATACCATATGTTTGTTTAATTAAAAGTTAACTTGAGGGCTGAGGTTGTGGCTCAATGGTATAGCGCTTGCCTAGCATGTATGAGGCACTGGACTGTATCCTTAGCACCATATAAAAATAAATAAATAAAGGCATTGTGTCCATCTATAACACACACACACACACACACACACACACACATATATATATATATATATTAAAGTTGGCTTGATGTTAATTTTTTTCAATTTAGAAAAATATATTTTATTAGTTAGACTGCAGTCTCATCTCTATAGTAGCCAGAATGAGATCCCAGACCGTACAACTCCTATTTCTCCAGGCCGTACAATCCTTAATAAAAAAGGAAAAAAGGATTAGGACATCTGTTTCTGAAAGAAAATAGTCTTACTTCTCCTGTAGGTCTCTATCACTGAGACTTTACCATTAGCATTAAGACAAGAAGACAGAAAGTTGGCAGAGAAATGTTCGCAGTTTTTTTGAGCTCCTTACTTATTGCTATAAATACAAATGTAAAAACAAAATATTCCAAGTGCTACGTGACAAAATACTTTCTACAATGATTTTAACTTTTTAATAGAACTTTTAAGATGATTGCAGAGGTATGACATTTGATTACCCAGAAAAATCAAAGAATAGGGCTGGGGGTGTGGCTCAGTGGTATACTGCTTGTTTAACACCCACAAGGCCATGTTCAATCCCCAGCACTGAACAAAAGAAAAGGTATGGAAATTAGAAATTATTTTATCCTGAAAAAATGGTTGTTATCACTAACTATAAAATTTTCTATGTAAAGTTGACTGATGCCAGAGACCCACCCCAGGCCACCCAAACAATTCCTGGGGGTGAGGCATAGGTCCTTTCTTTTAAAAGAAGCTCCCAGGAATCTTTCATATGACACCACAATTAACAACTATTGCCTTGGAAGAGCACAGAACCAAGGAAGTACTTCATACTCTAAAATTACATGTTATTTAGGAGACTAACAAAATCTTATTTACTTTCTAGATTATAGTAACTCTAGATTAATTCAAACTAAGTAAAATGGAACAATTTTATACTAGTTATTTATAAGTAGCAATCTTACGTTTAAAGTATGGGAATGATATTGTGTATATTAAATGAACCATAATTCCAGTTGCAACTTTTTTAAAAAATTGGCCAAAATAAGAAACAAAAGGCTCTAAAACTAGTAGGGTGATTAGGGATGGGAAAGAGGAAGAATACAGTATTTTCTGATATCTTTAAAAAAAAAAAAAAGTATTTAGAAAACCAGGCCTGGTGCACACAGAGCCTTGGGAGGCTGAAGCAGGAAGATTCAAGTTTGACATTAGCCTCAGCAATTCAGCAAGACCCTGCCTCAAAACAAAAAACAAAAAGGGTTGGGGATGTAGCTTTCCCATATCAAGAAGGGGGGAGGGGGAAAAACACTAGAAATTTCTCATATTCCGTTATATTTACTTTCATAATATCTAAAAATGATACAGAAATTTCAAATCTGAAAATGTTTGACGAAATTCTGCATAAATTCTTGATATTGGCTTATGAAATCCACAGAGAATGTTAAAGAGGAGAAATAGACATTGTTGATGATAAAGAAAGAGCAGTTATTCTCTAGAAACCTTTAACAGAATGGGCAAATGTCAGTTTGGGGCCTCCTGCCAGTTGGCAGACACAGCCAGGCTTCTCCACCTCTAACCCCCATCTAAACAACATTGTGGGATGCCTGATAAGCCACAGCATTAGGCCAACAACAATGCTAATAGCAGTGAGTACAAACTGCTAATGGACCTTTACAAAAAAAAAAATAAGAACCCTGTGAAGAAAAAGATTCTTTTTAGTCCATTAAAAAGAAAAGGGGGGAAAAAAAAAACATAAAAACTGAATTTCTGACAGGGAAAAAAAAAAAAGTTCCTCAAAGAATCAGAGAAAGTTGAAAAGGACAATGCTAGTATAGACCTGGAATACAGTACAGACAAGAGTGATTATAACTTCTGAATATAAGTGAAACAAAACTTTCTTTGCCAAGGAATTACAGTTCCATGAACACATAATCCACATAACCATGAAATTCTTTGCTACTATTGCCTAGAGTTTTCCAGAAGAAATAAAACATCCATGTATAATGGATTTGTAACTAGGGAAAAACTGAATTAGAAAAATTTCAAAAATAACTGACTTAACACTATAAACACTTTTCCTCCAAATAAGACCAAGAAAAAAGTGAAATTCCTATTAAAAAAGGAAAGCAGAATGTAAGTAAAATCAATTAATAATCCTGAAACTGCTTGCTTCTAACACCACTTCTTCCTCCACTCTCCCTAAGCAGGTTTTTTTTTTTTTTTTTTTTTTTTAAGAGAGAGAGAGAGAGAGAATTTTATTTATTTTTTAGTTTTTCGGCAGACACAACATCTTTGTTTGTATGTGGTGCTGAGGATCGAACCTGGGCCGCACACATGCCAGGCTAGTGCACTACCGCTTGAGCCACATCCCCAGCCCCCCAAGCAGGTTTAAGAAGCAACATCCTTCCTTTTCTAGGAAGAATAAATACTATTCAGATTACTTCCCACAGTTACTATTACTATACTACTATATGTAAGGCTGTATGTTAGTGCTCCCCAGTCTCTCTCTTAACCCTGTGACTAATGTTTATTATTTTCATTTCCATTTTAGAGATGAGGAAAAAATTTAAACTTAGGATACATAACTAGCAAGTAGTATAACACGGAGATCAAAAAAGGCAGGTCTTGGGCTGGGGTTGAGGTTCAGTGGTAAAGCGCTTGCTTAGCATGTGTGAAGCACTGGGTTCCATCCTCATAAAAAAAAAAGTTAAAAAACAAAACAAAACAAACAAACAAACAAAACAACTAGCAGGTCTCACTCCATAGCCTATACTGGTTACTATAAACTGGAGCAGTAGTTTTGTTAGATCTCTCCTCTCAAAGGACTGATATTCACATGCTCTGTGAATAAAACAGAAAGGGAGCACAGAAGTACTTTATAATTTATCTAGCTAAGAGCACCTGCACTGCTTTTTTAAAACAAGATGGGGGGGGGGAGAGGAATCTGCAGTCATTTAAGACCCCAACTCTTTTCTGGTCTGTTATTACTAAGATGGACAAGTTGGTCAAGCACCACCTACGGACCATAGTAAATAAATCACTTTGGTTCAGTGGTAGGGAGGGCATTATGCAATATTTCCCAGCATAGCCCTGACCAGGATTATTTTACGACCAAGACACTTGGGCCCCTCCTCCCCAGCTAGACAGCCTGGCTCCTTTGCATTCCCCTCAGGAGATAGGGTGGAAGCACATAACTCCACTTTCTGAGGCATAGAGGGCAGCTGAAAGTCCTGCTTGGCCTCTATGGGCAACCACAGGCGCCAATAAATCAGCCACAGGCGATTCTCTCATCCCCTTCCTGGCTTGAATTGGGAGCAACATATAATGCAAAAGAGTACAGACTAGACTTGGAAGATAAGGGATCTAGGTTGAAATTCCTCCGTAAATGACTTTATCATCATAGGTAAATCTCTCTGAGCCCATTTCCTCAGAGTTTTAACACATTTATAACATGGAGACAGTATTTTCTTCTTCTTGGGAAGAATTCAGAATTCATCTTTGAAAGCAGCTGGTATGGGACCTGACCCACTAAATGTACTCAATAAACCTAACTTGAGCAGGATCCATCTCAGCTATATCCAAAAAAAAGACATTCAGGATAGGACTGGGCAAAAAGATATAGCAGGTAAGGTGGGGTCCCTTCCAACTTTCTTGTTAACCATCCCTTGATGTTTTATTGCCTCTTGGTTTCATACCAGTCATCAGAACTAACTTATTTCATGTCATTAGTATTCTGTCCCATAATGGATTCATAGTTTATCCTTAACTAACACATTCAGACTCCTAGAGGCTTTGATGCCCAAACCTAAAAACCAACCCATGCCACAAGGTTGTAGTTCTTGCAGAGAATAGAGCTAAAGGGTTTTGTTGTTTTTTGGTTTTGGTGAGAGGTATTGGGAGGGAGAATGGGCTTTTGGCCCCAAAGCACATCACCTGCTGCCTAACCCGCCTAGAAACGGTGCTATCTCCCTACTGCAGAGCCATCACATACTGGCCAAGACTGATTTCTTAATAAACCTGAGAAATCCTACAAGCCAAGTGTAATCTCCTTTGGTTGATACATACAGAGCAGGTTAAACTGGCACAGCAGTCCTGGCATGGTGGAGGATGCAATGTCCGAATGTCTGTAACTATGAACTCCAGCTGAGAGATGGAGGCCCTAGATCAAGCAGATCGAGAAACACCATGCCCTTTAGGCTTGGTGTCCTTGTAAATATCTGGTTTTTGTTTTCTTATTTTGCTGTACTGGGGATGGAACCCAGAGCCTCGTGCATGGTAGACAAGCGCTCTACTACTGAAGCCCTGAACTGAGTTTTATGTAAGGCTTCTCAGCTCAAACGTTTGAGATTATGAAATGTCCTTCACATACTTGACAGAATCCTGAGTGAATCAACAGTTCTGCCAAAAGGACTTGAGTCTAAAGAGAAAGAATACCAAATTTAACCCCTTGCAGGGAAATACAAAGGTTAACTTATAAAACACGTTAGCTACTGCCAGGTTCTAGGTACAGCGCTGCTCGCTGCCCAGGAATTGATTAGCGCTTGATTTCTCCAAGTAAGTGCTAGGGAGACGCTGATAAGATGGGGCCAACTTCAAAGAGAAAAACTGAATTTGCTTAGAATGACGTAAACATTTTAAAGAGAGAGAGAGAGAGAGAAATTACTGGGTTTAGGGACCTAGCTTTCTGCCCTTGAAACTGGGTACTCACAAACTGGGATGGGGAGGAGATATTGGCCGCTGCGTCCGCGCAGCTGCACCTGCAGACCCTCCCGCTTATAAGATGGGTGGGCCCAGTTGCGGGGGGGGGGGGGGGGGGGGGGGGCAGACGCGTCATGAGTATCGGGGCTTCAGGCGCGGGGTCGCACCCAGGCCCTCAGCAGGGAGGGTTCCAGGCCTGCGCGGTGCGACCGCGCGCCACACCCGCCTGCGTCAGGCCCCAGCCGTGGCACCAAAGGGCAGCTCTGGTCATCCACCCAGCGCTCATTCAAGGTTGCCATTTTCCTCCTGCGCCCTGAATGACATCTCAAACAGATCAAAAACACCCCTCTCCCCAGCTACTTGCATCTGTCTCACGGCCGATGCAGCTGCAGCCACAGCCCCGGTGGCTAGTGGAGGGAGGGACTGAACCCAGAGCAGCCCACAGGGGCTGGGCCGCGACGCTTACCCAGACGCCGCCGCGGCGGCGGGCTGGCTTCTCTATGCGGGAGGGGCGGGCTCCGCGCCGCGCACTGCACGCGGCAGCGCCGACTCACGCACTCGGTGCCGGGCTCTCGCGCGGCTTCCCGCGTCGGCCGCCGCGCGATGGGCCCACGTGATCGTGCGCCTAGTTTCTGGGGAACCAGCGACGAGGGGGCCGGGTGTGCGTGCTTGCGTGCGTACGTGTGCGCCCGCCCGCCCGCCTAAGTGGCCAGACGGGGGTCGGCCCGCGCTCTGGGTGCCGCCACGGTCCCCAGTCCTGACTCTGTTAGCGGAAGCGTGGGGCTAAGCCTGAGCGTCACAGGCTCCCCACATACAACCGCGTGACCTGGGGACTTTCCCCAGGGTGTGCAAAAGCACGGACACCCCCGCAGTTCTGAGGCCGGGGTGGGGGCGGGGAAGATGTGCCCGCGGGTGAGGACGCGGGGACAGCCAGGCCGAACCGCGGGAGCCTGGGAGGCGAGGCGGTCTGGACGGGGTGGAGCATGGCGGGGGAAGTGACTCAAGGCCAGTGGCGGACAGGCCCAATGAAGGCAGGGTGGGGGGAACGCGGGGAATGGGCGTCCCAGAGCGGATGAACCGCGGACAGGATGGGGCGAGGGTACCGGCGCCCCCAGAACGCTCGGGCATACCGCGAGGGAGAGGGCCCAGCAGCTGGGCCCTGCTGGGCGGGGGTCTAACATCTGGGACGAATGGTAAAGCATCATCCTGCCCTTGGGGAGTCGGGAGGAACCCAGTCCCATCCAGCTGTGCAAACAGAAGGAGGTCCCAAGCCTACCCTTGGGAGAGGGGCGAGAGGGGTGGTCAAGCCGCCGCCACGACGGCCCCCGCTGTGCGGGTTGTGCCAGCCTCCTCGGAGCCCGACGCAGTAACTTGTTGCAACAAACAGGCGACCGCGGGTGCCCCTAGCAGCCAGCGGCGGAGTGGGTGGGCGGGCGAGAGGGAGGGGAAGGCTGGCGGACGCCGCAGCGAACTGGTGGGCAGACCCGGAGTCGCCGCGTAAGCGGGGCCGGCTCAGTGCGGTGCGGCAGGCGCGGCTGTGCGGCAGCGGAAGTCCTTTGTTGCAGCACAGTCCCTGGCAGAGCCAGAGTCTCTCCGCGCAGCCCAGCCCGAGCTCAGCGCGCCGCCGCCACTGCAGCTCGCGGCCCCTTCGCCTCCGCCCGCCTTTCCCGCGGCTGATTTGCCTTAAACTCCCTAAAATCTCCGCAGCCCGGGTTCCTGCTGCGGCGGGTGAGTATTTGCCAGTTGTGGGGCTATTTGCGCAACTTTGGCCCGGGCCTGAGGGCGGCGGGCCGCGGGCCTGGCGGAGTGCGGGGCCAGAGGGGCGCCGACCCGTGCGGGAAGCCGGAGCAAGGCGGAGGCGCTGGGAGGAACTGGAGACCGGCGGCTGCTGGGCCGCCTGCTCTACGTCGGCGCTCCAGGTCCCGAGCGTGCGGCCTCCCTGGGTGGGAGGCGAAGCCCGGGTGGAGAGTAGTTACCAAATAGTTATCATCTTTTCCCTTTCTTTCTCTGCCTTTATTTTATTTTTTTAAGGGGGGAGGGGAGGTGTAGACGGGAGGCGGGAGGACCAGGTTGATTGACGGGCCCAGGGCCCGCTTCTCTCAACTTACAGCTGCGGCTCCTCGGCGGGTGGGAGGGGAAGTGTCCCGGAGCCCGAGGCCGCAGACTTGGGCGCGCTCCGAGGGAGGAGGCATAAGAGCCTTGCAAATTCTCCTACGCGCCTTCCCACCCGCTCTCGCCGGCACACACGCTTTTTTGTTCAGTAAAAAGTGGTAGGTCTGGGTATCGGGAATTTTCAGTGGGAAAGATCTTCTGTTTCTTGGGAAGAAAGTGGTGGCCTCCAGTGGTGGCCGCTTACTAGAAGTTCGGTTAGTTTCGGTGAATGTGTTGTTGGCTGTAGATCCGGAGTTGTTACCACTGGAGTGTGTAGGCATGGGTCTGACTGAGCTCCGCTCCGTCTCCCTTTCCACCTAAGCAACGCGTCCACATGATCTGAACGGTTGACAAGACGTTTTCCTAGTTGGGCGCGTCTGGAAGAGGTTGATAAAAGTCGTTGTTTTCAGTGCTTTAAGGCATTTGTTTGTCGTGATAATGTTCCTAAGTCGAGTTTCAGCGTACATGCAGTTTCAGGTACATGCAGATTCTGCGTTGGCCAAAGTGTATTTTCATACCGTGTTACGACGGGAACAATTTTCCCATTGATACTCGAACCCAAAGGAGCGGTCCGAGGCTTTTTGAGGCAACTTAGAATCAATTTCTTGAGTGAAGGTCGAGGCACTCTAAGGCAAATTTGTTGAAGGTTGCAATATGACAACTTCAAAGCACTCATGATTTGCTTTGAAACGAAGAAATTAGATTCTGTGGAATCTTATTGGTAAAATTGGACATGATGTGGAGAAACGGGAGATTTGTAGATACAGGAAGATGAAGCCTGACTGATGGCAAGCCATCATTTGCTCAGAATTAAAACTTTTATTTTGAATCACTTGCTAAGTATCTAAGTCTCAGTAAAACTGAATAGCTTTGAGAGCCAGATGGGGCATCCTCCTCTTACACAGAAGAAACTGAAGCATAGTGGAGGTGAAATGCTTTTCTCCAAAGGTTAATAAACAGAAAATCTACAGGAAGCCTTCAGTTAACACACTGATTTTTATAGTAGGATTTCTTCATTAAGACCAAATTTTCCTGCTATTCAGTAACTCAGGCCCCGCAGTCTATTTCTTTCCACCTCTAACATGATGGCTACTCTTTAGGTGTTTTTTTGAGGGGTGAGGAGGCTAGTGCATCATTGTCAGAGAAGAGAAACCATGTTTTAACCAGGACTATAGCGGGGCATGAGCACAGTCACAGCCATTTGCTATTGACCTTGTGTTTTGATTTCACTTTAACACTGCTTATTTTTGTACTGCTTCCTCATTCTCCTCTTTTGCCAGGCTATGGGGAAGATAGTGGACCTTTTTCAAAGTGTCTCCATGTTCTTTGCAGCACCATTTCTCTCTTTAAATGTGCAGGAGAAAAGAAGTGCCTGCTTTCAGGCCTGTCCTTCTCTGGCCAGGAAAGACATTAAGTCTTCACTGTTGACCTTCTGGCCCAAAGGGGAAAAAACCATTTGGGACAGAAATTCAGAAATTTTTCCTTAGGTTTTTACTTTTTATGCTACAGTCTTTCCCCCAAATCAAGGTATATTTGAGAAACATCTCCTTGAGAGGTCATTTTGGTCTCTATCAGATGTTTTCTCTTGATATTTTCTTCTTGTGCCAGTACCTTTTATGATAGATTGCTTTGTAATTTTTCTTATATTCTAATGTGAACCAAGTCAAGTGTTATTCATGTCTATTTTTTCCTCAAAATGGAAATACTTTTTTAAAATTATAAAATACATACTCTTTGTAAACATTCGATCTATGCTGAAATACATAAAATAAAAAAATGAAAGTCATTCTGACTCCCACTCCTCAGAGATAATCACCAGGAACAGTCAATTCCTTGTTTTAAAAAGGAAAGAAGGCAACATTTGATCACAGCTGTGCTGCTGCATGTGCCTTACCCTGCCTAGGGATGGCCTGTCATGATTCATGGGCTCATGTTCCCTGTTCACTGCTTGAGTTGGTGAGAATTGCCAGGTAGGGAAAAAGGGAGTGTTTTGAATTGAGCTGATTTTAAATTCTATGATGGAGTAGCAGACATGAGAGTTTAGACTTATCAGAGTTGCTGTCTTCGCTTTGTTCTCCTGAAGTGTACCTTGGTGGGTGGGTTCTCACACTTTTTTTTTTAATTTTATCTAGTCTCTGATGGATTGTTTTATCCAAGCCAAATGCATTAAAACAAGACAAACCCCTCACATGTAGAAAATTTCCTTATTTATAGTTGGGTGTGAGTGGGTGTAATTGGGATAAAGACCACTCCCAATGTATCCCTGTGCTGATGTGGATGATGGAGGTTAAAATAATAAATAATAAAATGTGAAAATTAAAGAAATAGTTGCCGAAAATTTCTGTTGTGTATGTAAGATGGATTTTTTTTTTCTTTTTTAGAAATAACTGAAGAAGGTCCATCCCCACTTTAAAATCCTAGTGTTTGGGGAGGACATTCTATAGTGGGCAGCAAGAATCTCGTTAGGGAAAAGGCAGGGCATTCTGCCTGCCTGTAAGATGGAGCAGTATGAGAATGATGGGAACTTTTAGATTTGTAAAAAAGGGAGATTCTGGGAAGCTTAGAATGTTCCAAAAGAGCAGTGTGGTTGATAGTCATGTCCAGAAAGTGTTGGTTGGCTTACAGAAACTGTAACTTAGAACTTTTACTTACAAGACAAGCAGTTTGGGGTAAATCAACCACAGGACTTGTTTCTTCATTCACAAAATGAGGATAATAAAAATACCTATCTTGGGGGCTGGGGTTGTAACTCAGTGGTAGAGCGTTTGCGTGGCATGTGTGAGGCACTGGGTTTGATACTCAGCACCACATAAAAATAAATAAGTAGGGGCTGTAGCTCAGTGGTAGAGTTCTTGCCTAGCATGTGTGGGATACTAGGTTCAATCCTCAGCACCACAACATAAAAATAAACAAAGGCATGCTGTCCAACTACCAAAAAATTAATTAATTAATTAAAAATAAATAAGTAAAATAGAGGTATTGTGTCCATCTACAACTAAAAAATATTTTTTATAAAAACCCTATCTTGGGTAATTGTGAGAATTAGTTGTATAATGCATGAAAAATGATCTGTAAATTGTCAGCCATGTGACAAAGCAAAAAGTTGGTAAGCAAAATAAAACTTAACCTACTTCAACAATTATTCATCCAAAAACCATCAAATATCAACTAAATGTCAAGCAACTGGAGGCTCAGAGGTTACAGTAATGACTAAGTGTTCTAAACCTTACAATAAAGCAGAGGAACTAAATAATTATAATACCTACCTTAAGCGCAGTGATAGATGTAGCATCCAGTTTAGATGATAAATTTTTGGCCACCTTGTGGTTGTATGTATACAGAGTTTGGGAAGCATAGAAGAGAGTGCTCTGCCTCTTCCTGGGATCAGAAAGAACTCCCCAGAGAATGTGAGCTGGACATGGAAAAGGTTCTAAGCAATGGTATGAAGGTAGGAATGCTTTCATGGTGTTAGGTGATTTGGGATGAAGGAAAATCTTAAATAGATTTATGACTTAAAATGGAGTTAAGTTTAAGCTTCTTAACTTTTTTTTTTTTTTTAATAGTTTTTAGTCATCAGTGGATCTTTTATTTATTTATATGCATTGTTGAGGATTGAAGCCTGGGCCTCACACATGCCAGGTGAGCACTCTAGCACTGAGCCACTACTCCAGCTCCTAAGCTTCTTAACTTTTATGCTAATCTTTATTAGTTTCATTTCATTGAATTTCCTGCCCCGCCATCCTGGGGACTGAATTCTGGGGTGCTCTACCACTGAGCTGTATCCCTACCCCTCTTTATTTTTTGAGACAGGGTCATCCTTTACTCTCAAATGATTCATAAAGAACAAGAATTAGACCTCTAGGTCTTGTTTATTTTGAGAGAGGGTCTCACTAAGTTGCTGAGGCTGGCCTTGAACTGGTGATCCTCCTGCCTCCAAGTAGCTGGGATTAGAGTGGTGTGCCACTATTTTCAACTTCATTTTGTTGAATTTTAATTAGGAGTGTGGTTAGAATTATGCACAAACAAGTGGCTGGGATTGTGGCTCAGAGGTGGAGCGCTTGCCTAGCATGTGTGAGGCACTGGGTTTGATCCTCAGCACCACATAAAACTAAAATAAAGGTATTGTGTCCACCTATGACTGAAAAATAAATGTTTAAAAAAAAAGAATTATGCACAAACAAAAAACACTGGGGCCACAGAGTTGAAAAGTGTTACATGTGTAAGATTTCCTAAAAGAAGGAAACTGGTAATCCCTGCCATCATTGCTGAGATCTACCTTACCTGGTTCTTCATTCAGTAACTGTTCACTGAATAGTTACGTTCCACATAAAGGAATAAGCCAAAGTCCTTGCCTTCAAGTTGCTCACAATCTACTGAGGCATACCAACACATATGTAATTGTAGCCAGTTCCTACTTAGCACTTTGTGACTGACATGCCTATGGTAACTCTAAAAGCTACCATCCCTTCACAGTTGAAGAAAGAGGCACAAATTGGGTAAGCAGCCTACTCAAGGTCTGGTTAATCAGTACTTTAATGCCCACTATATATATATATATATATATATATATATATATATATATATATATATATATATATTGCTGTTCTAATTATTAAAATGTAAAGTGCAAAATAAGGTGATAATACACAGTTAAAAATGGGAGAGGAAGTTATAAAATGCTTTTAGGAGGAGGTAGTAACCTCTAATATGTGGGAGGGTCATACAGCAGAATCAATCAGCCTCAGTAAAACTGGAGGTAAGACATGAAGTCCTGTATATTGAGGATGCCTGGGAGTGAGGCCACAAGCAGTACTCTATTGCTTGAATTTTGAAGTTTGAATTGGGAAGCAGCCACAGATACAGGTAGATGGGTGGGCACAGAGGGTCTTGTATGCCTTGCCAAGGAGTTATATGGCCTGGGGATATGTGAGGGGGCACCTATAGCAGGAGAATGGCATGGTCTAATTTTATTCTTTGTGAATCATCTGAGAGTGAAGGATGTATTTGAGGAGCACATTAAGGAACCCATTACAATAACTCCGGATTGGTAATAGAGGCCTCGAAAGGGCAGGGAAGGTAAGGATAAAATAAAGGGGCATATTTGAGAAATACTGAGTGGGAAAATTGGCAAGACTTGGCAAATTGATTGCCAGAAGTTCCAGGTAATTTGTAAGTAGCCTGGGGGTGCACAGTGGTGGCAACTGAAACAGAATGCAGGGGGAGGAGCAATTTTAGGTGGGCCTCAGACAAAGTCTGAGTGCATAAAGTGAGTACTTTGGAATGGGTAGGAATCCTACAAAATGAACCCTAAGAATGAATACAAATGCCATGTGCAAAAAGGGACTTCCTGGTAAAACCACTTTTAGCGGAGAAAAGCCAACTGTTTATACAGTGCCCTCTGGTGGTCAAAATATGTTATGCTGCCTCTTCAAGATGAAGGATGAAAGTGTAGAAACTGCCTGGATTAAATACTTTACTCCTGGAGGAAAGAGAATATTTTAGAAGCCACTGTTTCCTCTGCCTTCGGGTTGAATTGATTTCCTAGACCTGTAATTCGGTTGAACTACAAAGGTATCTCATAAGTTAGTTGGTTGGCAATCTTACCTAATCCCTGTCATGAAGCAGAAGAAGGCAATTTGAGTGCCTATCAACAAAGTACAGAAATTGAAATTTGTATGTGTGTGTGGGGGGGTGCTAGGGATTAAACCTAGGGGTGCTTAACCAATGAGCCACATCCCCAGCCATTTTTAAATTTTGAGAAAGGATCTCACTAAGTTGCTTAGGGCCTCGCTAAATTGGTGAGGCTCACTTTGAATTTGTGATCCTCCTGCCTCAGCCTCCTGAGCCACTGGGATTACAGGCATGGACCACCATACCCAGTTAGGGATTGAAAACTTATATCTTACTCTAGAGCCCTTCCCTATGTTCTCACAGAAAATTAATTTATTATAAATTGAGTTTCAACGAGTTTTTGTCTTGTTTCACAGCCTATAAGAGACTGAAATGGTGAACAGAAGGAGGTCAGCATACCTTTTAGAAGTAACAGCTGTTGGCTTGACAAGGGGACAGAAAAATACCAGCAAACCAACCAACAAACCACCATCTCCAAAAGCAGGTGTAGGTATAAACAAACTTTGCAAATTTCACCAGCTCCTGCACCTCAGCAAAACATAATTGATGTAGAGAACATAGTCAGGTGGTGCTGTGTGTGGAGCTGCAGTTAGAGTAGCGAAGAACTCTAGACCAGGACTGAAGAGACAAGGGTTGTCCTGACAACCACTAAACCTACAAATGGCTATGAGCATATCACTTGGTTTGCTTTGTGGGCCTGTAGAATAGTAGATTGAACCTGTCATTTCATAAAATTTTATAAAATGTGCAATGATGACATTAATAATTTTTAAAAATTGGATTATGCTTGGATTGAAAGGGCAAAAAACATTTGCCATCTCTAGTTTATATAAGAGTTCTTTGATGAGTATAATTATGCCAATTTTATAGTTGAGAAAAGTAGAACTTGAGAAAAGTAGAACTAGAGAGAGAAAAAGTTTCCTCATTCCTACATAAGTTGTAGAGCTGGTATTCAAATCTAGTAGGGTGTGCTTCCTGGGCTTTTAAAAAAATTCCTTCATTTAACAAGCTATACTAAGTGCCAACTATGTGAGAAGAGTGTGCTAGACACAGGAACACCCAGGCTGTTAAGTCTTGGCCCTGTCCTTGAGGGTTCAGAATAGTGGGCATTACTGTACCAGACTGTTCCTTGGGTCTCTGTCAGTGCTAATGATACAAGTAATACTTCAGCATTGTTAGCATTAATGTACAGCTGAGTTGTGTTTTTAAAAGACTTGAGGGTGTGAACATGAAACCAAGCTACCATTTATAGCATTGTTTCTATGGGAATATGTGTTTTAGGTTCCAAATAACTTAAAAATAAGTTTTGGAATATAACCCAATTATAATTTCAGAACTTCCTGTACTGAGTACTGAATTTGGAGTTTAATAACCAGCCAGAATATTTGGTCTAAATAGTGAATAAGTTTTTCTAATAATTTTTCTAATAAATTTTTCTAATCATTTAAATGGCTTAAAGTAAAACCTTTTATCTTTAGGACCCTCTACCCAGCAGTTTCAAGGAAAAAACCTAAAGAATTTAATCAGTTTCAGAGATTGAACTGTATACCCTGGAAAATGGTATTCAAAGAAAAAAACTTTTGCTGATGCGATATTCTTTTAGGTGGCAAAATCTCTAAAGTTGTGATCTTAGACTGGAGAGTTATATTGCTTGTGCTCTAATCCAAAGAAGTTCTCTCTTTATGGCACACATGCAATACTATATGCCTCTGTCTTGGTCAGTTTTTCATTACCATAATAAAATACCCAAGACTGGGTTACTTATAAAGAAAAGTTTATTTAGCTCACAATTTGAATGCCAAAGATCCTAAGAGCATAGCACCGGCTCTGGTAAAGTCACCTCTTGGCTAGATCATATGTTGGGAGTGAAGGATGTATTTGAGGAGCACATTAAGGAACCCGTTACAATAACTCAGGATTGATAATAGAGGCCTCGCAAGGGCAGGGAATGTAAGGATAAAATAAAGGGGCATATTTGCTTTCTTTATAACAAACTCCCTCTTAGGAGCTACCCGGTCTTAATCCTTTCCAAGGGTGGTGCTACCAGTGATCTAATGGCCTCCCACTAGGTACCACATCTTAGGGCTGGGGCTATAGCTCAGTTGGTAGAGTGCTTGCCTTGCAGGCACAAGGCCCTGGGCTCAATCCCCAACACCACAACAACAACAAAAAAAAAGGTACCATGTCTGACAAGGCTTCCAGCACGTGCACTTTTGAACACACTTAAATCACATCGAAACCATAGCAACCTCTGTTTTTTTTATCTAGTTTTTTTAACCTATGTATGTGTATGTAGTATGTGTTGAGATATACACACACACAAATATCTGCCTAGAGCAGAGCCTGACATTATAGTAAGGCTTAACAAATATTAGCTATTCATATTATTATTGTATTATAGTTGTCATTTACCACACCTCACATCCTTCACCTTCCATTTATAAAGCAAATCTACCTTCCTTTCCATTCAAACTATTGTATAGTCGTCCGTGTCCCCTCCTCCCTCGCGCAACTATTTATATACATACCTTTGCAAATACCAGAAATGTCTTTCCCTTGCTCTCTGTTTTTATCCACCTACTCCTTTGTCAAGTTTCCACTCAAATCCTACATCCTTCCTAAAGCCTACTGTTCTGGTATAATTCATGCTTTTCTCCTTCTAAACTCTTGCTGTATTTTAGTCAATATAATTTAGTTAGCATTTAGTTGTTCTCAAATTGCTTTTTAGTTTCAAATTTAATCCCTCATATATAATTAGCTCAGCTATACACCATCTTTCTGCACCCCCATGCTTTATACAGTGTTAGGAACACAGTAGGTGTTCAATACATTCTGATACTCTAATTATAAAACATGAGGGAACCCTTTCATTACATTTTAGGCTTTCAAAAAAGGTAATCTTGGGCTGGGGTTGTGGCTCAGTGGTAGAGCACTCGCCTAGCATGTATGAGCCCTGGGTTCAATCCTCAGCACCTCATAAAGATAAATAAATAAAGGTATTGTATCCATCTACAACTAAAAAATATTTTTTAAAAAAGTAATCTACAGTCCTTAATTAAATCCATACACATACATTCAATCTTGTAAGACACAGAAATAGGTAAAAGGAGATTAAAGTATATACAGGTTGTGTATCCCATATCTGAAATGCTTGGAACCAGAATTGTTTCAGCTTTCAGACAAAATTTTCCTGGATTGTAGAATATTTTTATGACTTTTATTGGCATGTTAGTACTTTAAAAATTTTAGATTTTGAAACATTTGGAATTTGGGGATTAGGTATGTTCAACCTGTACTTAAATAACCCTTTGAGATCTGGAGGTAACTGTAATAGGTGCAGAGATGGGGTGTTGAATTGGGAGTCTGGTGCTAGGCTCTTCCAGACTTTCCTGAGGCTGTGCAAATCATCCTTAAGTTTCTCAGTGGTAATGCAAGTCTGTGTCACAATTTGGAATTATTATTTGCCTTACAAAAGGAGACACTTCAAAATTACTTTAAGTTACTTTATTTGCTTTACATGCTTTTTTGTAGACCCTTTTCATTTATCCAGTGATGGGGCCAAAGATGTCATCACCCTCATTTCACATTGCAAAAAGAAAGGTTATGTGCCTGGCACATAGTAAGTACTCAGTGTGCTGACTGTGATGTCTGCTTATAAACAAATCTGAAAATAGGTAATCCAGCAAGACTATTATTTCCAGTTTAAAAGATTTAGCCATGGAGGGTAGGTGTTTTTGAAATCTTAAGTGTCAATAAGAAATTTACTGAAACAGCTTACATAGTATATCTTAGGGAACACATCTGTTGAATAAGACTAAGTGGACACATGCAGGTAAAATCACATTACAAATAGTGTTCAGAATGGGGGTGGTCACCTGTGCAGTAGCACATAGCCAATAAACTCTAAGCCCCACGCCCAGTCTTTGTTAGTGTTCTTTGCAGAGGGCCACACCTCATAGTTCCAAAGAAGTGTTTAGTACCATCTAGGTAGACTGGAGTCCTTGTATTATAGTCCTGCTACCTACTTCACCACAGCTAACTATATCCTGAGAGATATGGTTTAGTGACCCTAGATTGTTAACCTTCTTTTATAAAATAAGAATTTGGACTTGGAATAGATCTCTCTAAGCTCTACATGTCTGTGACTATCTAAATTACTTAATATGTTTAATGTGTTGGCTGTTTTTGAATTTGAGATGAGCTGGAGCTAATAAGCTTTTCAAATCAAAATCTTAAAAATCCAGCATAATTTTTTAATTTTTAAATTCTTGCTGAAGTACCACACATTGGGTATCCTAGTCTTAGGGGAGCAGTCCTTATCCAAAAAACATGAAGTCCTTTGAATCACACTTGAATGTTTTGCTGTCAGCCCAGCCTTTGACGTCTAGCTGTGATAAACTTGTTTTTCCAGTGATGCAGCTAAGTAACACAAACAAAAGCAACCACAGATTTCAGTCATAAAAACAGGAGCAACTGAAATATAAGCAATACTTTTATGTGAAACTTTTTATAGGTTTTACTATAAGAAAGTTCACTAAGTTTTTTTTTTTTTAATAGCATCATTAAAGAGGTCAGAATATTGAAAAGAGATCAAACTTGGAATTTGAGAGAAATTATTTTTTGTGGATTTTTTTTATTTGTTTTGGTAATTGAATCCAGGGGTACTCTACCACTGAACTACAACCCCAGTCATTTTTATTTTTGAGACAGGGTCTCACAGAGTTGCTGAGGCCAGCTTCAAACTTGTGATGTTCCCCCAGTCTTCTGAGTCACTGGAATTATAGCTGTGCACCACTGCACTCAGCTGAAATTATTTTGTAATAAAAGCAAAAGCACTGGGCTAAGGATGTAGCTCAGTGGTAGAGTGCTTACCTAGCATGTGTGAAGCCCCTAAGTTCAATTACCAGCACCAAAAAAAAGTGAATGCATTATAAAAAATGTAATGCAAAAGAGATTTAGGGATTAGATCCCTCATCCTCCATTCCTACTTTTTTTTTTTTTTAACGTATTAAGCCTTCTTAAAGCTTTTCTGAATGAGAGAGAGTAAGAATACAGTTGCTGGTACAATGTAAATTACAGCTATTAGAAGTTATTCTACCTAAGATCAGTTTTACCCAGAACTTGGACAATTGCTTAATACCATTGCTTAAACTGTAGGTCACCCTAGTAGTTGTATGGTTAGCACCAAAAATTAGACAGCCCTTGTTCAGCTTCCACCTCTATGATGAGAGAGAATGTAGACAGACAGATGGAGGCAAGGGATTCATACCCATTTAAACCCAGAGCCCTTGTGTTCTTCTACAGCATGATGCCTCTTCCATAGAGTAGGAACTTTACTCAGTTCATGTTGAATGAAATCACTAATTTAGAAACTGTCGAAATTCTCAATGATCTAACCTTGAGATTATGGAATGCCTATGCTATTGCTCATTTCAGTACTTAATAGTGCCTGGTCCACCAAAGGTATTCAGTAAAATTTTTGAATGAATAAATACACATTAAATATTATAAGTACCATTATTTGTTTCAGTGTTTTGTTTATGTTAACACAGAATGTATTTTTACTACTTTGATTGAATAGTGATTATAGCTTCAGATGTCCTATGTAATTGGACTTACATGTAGTTGTATTAATTTGAATTAATGGCCGTAAAACTGCTTTTCATTCAGATAAGAGTTCTTGGAACTCTTTGTCTTTATTTCAAGTGTGGACTATTTAATGCCTGAAAGTTGTTATAGATTTATAGCTTTCTAATGGACTGTGTTATTTAAAAGGAAACTTTAAGATTATCTACTTAGACTTACTTCCTGATGCTTAAGTAAGCATTACCACTGCTGTGACAGCAGTTATTGTTACTTCCATTAACTGATTACCTGCCAAGCACTATACATTTTATATGCCACCTCTGTGAATGCTTATTTTAATGTTATTTGAGGTATTATCCCCACCTTGAAACTAAGGGTGAACTAGGAAAGCAAGTTTCAAAACTCTTTTTTTTTTTAAGAGAGAGAGAGAGAGAGAGAGAATTTTCATATTTATTTTTCAGTTTTCGGTGGACACAACATCTTTGTTTGTATGTGGTGCTGAGGATCGAACCCGGGCCGCACGCATGCCAGGCGCGCTACCGCTTGAGCCACATCCCCAGCCCCAGTTTCAAAACTCTTAGTTAGATTGGAACCCAGGTCTGACTGATTCAAGGCTTGTGCTCATTTCACTGTAATATCCTCAATAACATTTTGCTTCTTCTTTAATTTGGGTGTTTATTATCCTCCAAACAGGTTTGTTTAATTTATGAACAACTCTTATTACTAGAAAGCAATTTTTTTCAATCCTTCTACTTTGTTTTCATTCAGGGTCTCTTCGAATCCTACAAAAATGACTGTACACTAGAAATCTCGCCCTACTTAAATGAGCTTGGGTCCACATTTTTGTAGACTTTTTTTTTTTTAAACATTTTGAATAAGACTGTATTGTTTGGATTTGTTTTATATAATTCTAATTGTAATAGAATTTTGTACTTTTGTTTACTTCATTCTCCATCCTAAAAAAAATTTCTCACTTCTGTTGTCTTCGTTCAAAAATACAATTTTCGAAAGTCAGTGAATTTTAAGAGTGAATTCTAGGGAGTAGATTATTCACTAAAAATTCCCTTTTTATCAGGCACCCAAATTATAAATAACACATGGATGAGCATCTTTGGCATAAACTGCTTTTGTATTTAGATCCATGGAAAACAGGAGTCCTCATGGTTTTGGTACAGATTTTCAAGTTACAGTGGTTTGAAATAATGTATTAGCAGGTTTTACTACTACATTTACTACTTGATACACCTGATCTGGTTTCCAGAAGGTACAGTGGTTGCCATTTTAAGAAGGCAGCAGATGTCATCACCTTCATTTCACACTACAAAAGCAAAACTATGTGTTTGACACATAGAAGTACTCAGTATGCCATGCATGTATGCTTACAACAAATCTGAAAATATGTAATCCACACTCACATCCCTACCCATGGAACTCTGGCTTTAGGCAGGGAAATAGGAAGGAAGATGTGATTTAGGCCTGTAGGGGGAAAGGGTATGTAATCCATATTTGATTTATGAGGAACAGATAAAAGCAAGTAAGTAAATTTAGATACTCTTAATTACTATAGCAGGGATCAAAGAGTTTTGGGACTGAAGAGCGAACATTTTATTTCTCTGAACAGCTTGTTTAAATGTTCTTTTTAAGTTCAGTAAAATTGCGTAGGAATTTTTTTAGTAGCAGATACATTCTGAACCTTTATGTATACAGATTAAAATTTGAGGATAAAATTGGATCTTATTTAGGCCTGGGGATTTAGGTCAGTGTTAAAGCACCCCTGGGTTCAATCCCTACTACCCAAAACAAAACCAAAAATATACAAAAATAGAATTTTACTTTTCTCCCAGCTTCAAATAGTTATCAACACATAGCCAATCTTGTATCATATATAGTCCCTTCACCCACTTCATTCATCTTGAATATCTCGTTTCATCTACAAACACTTCAATACATATATATAAAAGATAAAGATTTTTTATAGTTATATTATACTTGAGATATAGGCGTACTTTTTAATTTTTTTAAAATAGAACAGTGATTATATTTTTTTAATCATACTAAGTCCTATAATGGTAAAGCATATCTTTTTAAATTAGTTTTACATGACAGTAGAATGCATTTGACACGTCATACATAAAGGGAGTATAACTTTTCATTCTTCTGATTGTACATTATGTAAAGTTACACTGGTTGTATAATCATATATGCACATACACTCATTTTTAACAATCAAAAAACCCTTATCACACTTAGAAATGAGCAATAGTTCCTTAATGTCAATCATCTAAGAAATTTTTAATAATAATCTGGTTACTAATGTTCAGATTAATCTTTTATTTCTTTTGTTGTTCATTTCCTTTAAGTACTCCATTCTAAATCTTGAAAATTTTCCCATTTTTTTTCTGTTATCTTCATAAAAATAGTTTTTGAAAGCCAGTGCATTTTAAGAGTGAAGGGAAAAAGAATGTCATTTTTCCTTTCATATTTAATGTATACATTTTTCCTGCAACCAAAATTAAGGTTTTTGTTTTTGATGACTTTTTTTAATATGGGAAACCTGAATAAATGGCTGTTTTCATTTTCAAACTTAAAAAATTATTCATAATGTATTAGCAGGTTTTACTACATTAGGGTGGAAATTTATTCATACCTTGAATGTAATAGCAGTCAGATAAGTCTGAAATAATGATAAAAATTATTTTAATGCTTTTCTTATATCATCTGACTTTAATATTTTTGTTTTACATAGGTCTCTAATTAATAGAAGATGGCAAAACCCAGCCACAGCAGCTACGTCCTTCAGCAGCTAAACAACCAAAGAGAATGGGGTTTTCTCTGTGACTGTTGTATTGCAATTGATGACATTTACTTTCAAGCCCACAAAGCCGTTCTAGCTGCCTGCAGCTCCTATTTTAGAATGTTTTTCATGAACCATCAACATAGTACTGCACAACTGAATCTCAGCAATATGAAAATTAGTGCTGAGTGTTTTGATCTCATTTTGCAATTTATGTATTTAGGAAAAATTATGACAGCTCCCTCCAGTTTTGAGCAGTTTAAAGTGGCAATGAACTACCTACAGCTGTACAATGTTCCTGACTGCTTAGAAGATATACAGGATGCAGATTGTTCTAGTTCAAAATGTTCATCTTCTGCTTCCAGCAAACAGAACAGCAAAATGATATTTGGAGTAAGAATGTATGAAGACACTGTGGCTAGAAATGGAAGTGAAGCCAATAGGTGGTGTGCAGAGCCAAGTTCAACAGTAAATACACCACATAATAGAGAGCCTGATGAAGAATCTTTACAATTAGGTAATTTTCCTGAACCACTATTTGATGTATGTAAAAAAAGTTCTGTGTCCAAATTATCTGCTCCAAAAGAACGTGTATCGCGACGCTTTGGACGGAGTTTTACCTGTGACAGCTGTGGATTTGGCTTTAGTTGTGAAAAATTATTAGATGAGCATGTGTTGACCTGTACTAACAGACATTCATACCAAAATACAAGATCTTACCACCGAATAGTAGATATTAGAGATGAAAAAGACAGTAACATCAAAGCTGAATTTGGTGAAAAGGATTCTTCTAAAACATTTTCTGCACAGACCGACAAATACAGAGGAGACACAAGCCAGGCTCCTGATGATTCAGCTTCAACCACTGGAAACAGGAAAAGTAGCACAGTGGAGTCTGAAATAGCCACTGAAGAAAAAAGCAGAGCTGCTGAGAGGAAAAGAATCATTATCAAGATGGAGCCAGAAGATATTCCTGCAGATGAGCTGAAAGATTTTAACATTATTAAAGTTAATGATAAAGACTGTAACGAATCCACTGACAACGATGAATTGGAAGATGAACCCGAAGAGCCGTTTTATAGATACTATGTTGAAGAAGACGTCAGCATTAAAAAAAGTGGTAGGAAAACTCTAAAACCTCGGATGTCAATAAATGCTGATGAAAGAGTTGGTTTAGAAAATATGAGACCCCCTAACAACAGCAGTCCAGTTCGAGAGGATACTGAAAATGCATCTTGTGAGCTATGTGGACTCACAATAACCGAAGAGGACCTGTCATCTCATTACCTAGCCAAACACATTGAAAATATCTGTGCATGTGGTAAATGTGGACAAATACTTGTCAAGGGTAGACAACTTCAGGAACATGCCCAAAGATGTGGAGAACCCCAAGATCTGACAATGAATGGGTTAGGAAATACTGAGGAGAAAATGGACATGGAAGAAAATCCTGATGAGCAGTCTGAAATAAGAGATATGTTTGTTGAAATGTTGGATGATTTTAGGGACAGTCATTACCAGTTAAACAGTATCCAAAAAAAGCAGTTATTTAAGCATTCTGCCTGTCCTTTTCGATGTCCTAACTGTGGCCAGCGTTTTGAAACTGAAAATCTAGTGGTTGAACATATGTCTAGCTGCCTAGACCAAGATATGTTTAAGAGTGCCATCATGGAAGAAAATGAAAGAGATCACAGGCGAAAGCATTTCTGTAATCTGTGTGGAAAAGGATTTTATCAGCGGTGTCATTTAAGAGAACACTATACTGTTCATACTAAGGAAAAACAGTTTGTTTGTCAGACATGTGGAAAGCAGTTTTTAAGAGAACGTCAGTTGCGTCTGCACAATGATATGCACAAAGGCATGGCCAGGTATGTCTGTTCCATTTGTGATCAAGGAAACTTCAGAAAACATGACCATGTACGGCATATGATTTCTCATTTATCTGCTGGTGAGACTATATGCCAGGTCTGCTTTCAGATATTCCCAAATAATGAACAATTGGAGCAGCACATGGATGTTCATCTGTATACATGTGGAATATGTGGAGCAAAATTTAATTTGAGGAAAGATATGAGATCACATTATAATGCCAAGCATTTGAAAAGAACCTAAGTGATTTTTCTACTGTACTAATGTCTAGTTGATAGCAGACAAAACACCAAAGCAAAAAGGATATGAGCTATTTAGAAATTGATTTTATAAGATGAATTGTTTTTAAAAATATTCAAGTCCCTTTTATCTTTAATATTTTTGTTTAGGATATTAAGTTTCTACATTTTAGGCGTTAAAATGTTTTTATCATTTTTTGTTGTTTCTAATAGCATTCTTTGTTTCTAGTTTTCTTAGCTTGGATTAAAATTACTTTTACATGTAGACGATAAGTGGCTGTTACCCCTTCAATGACTATTAAACTTTAGTTTTTTTTATCAATAAGGTGATGACTTCACTATTTTTATGTGTTTTTTTTTTTTAAGGTTATCATGTGAAATTTAAAACCCAATATGATTGGCCATTCCTGTTTAAATTTTAAAAAGTATTTATTTGAAACTGCCCTATTTCATTGTTAGCATTTTTTTCTTTTTCTTTTTTCTTTTCCCAGTTGAACAGTGGGTTAGCTACTGTTTATTCTCCCTTATTATCAATGAAATTCATATTCTTAAATTGACAAGCTTATTAGGCAAGTTAGGTGCACTGAATCTAACCTTTAAGGTTGACATGGGCTCAAACTTGGCCTAAAAAGATTGATGGACCTGAGGAAATTCCTATAAATGAACATTTCCTATAACTGATAAAATATTATCATTTAATAATCACATTAAAAACTTATATTAAGTGTAAATCCCAATGGCTTTCCCTCACTTGAGAAACTTGTGGGGATAAGCCATTTTGTTTTATGATATTAAATTTAACTATGATAGTTAATTAAAAAGACATCTTGTATTCATTAAAAATATTTTTAATTTAAAATATTCTTGATTTTCTAAAGTGTGTTAGTTTACCAATTATTTTTGTTTATAAATAGACTTTAATAGTGCTCTAGAAGTATGACATCTAAAGGAAAATATGATTTAAAATTACATACTTTTGGAACTTTGAGATTCGAGAAAGTTGCCATGTATATTGATAAATCTAATAAAATAAATCAATTATAAATCTGGTTGTTCTATAAAAGTAGAGTGCACAAAAAATGTGTTGTGTTTTATACTAAGATTTGGAGAAAATGTGTCGTGGCAAATTGCAGTTTATCACCATGCTTTATTATTATTTTCTGTAAAGGATACAAAATTTGAGGATTATAAAATAATCAGCATATAAATGGAAATAGTTTATCATTTTCAATTAAAGTAGTTTGTTAGTTGTTATTGACAGAGGGTCTACATCATTTACATGTGAATTAAAACACTGGCAAACCTGACCCACCAATAAACACATCTACTGAATAGAATGCCTATTAATGTGAATTACTTGTAACATAATACCCTTCTTATAATTAAAAGGATTTTAGTTAACTCTCCTATATTTAAAATATAATTTTGTGATTATGAGCAATAGTTTAATGGCATTGCTTTTTGTTCACATCAGATTTTTAAATAAGTAATTTTTATACAGTTTACATAAAAGAACAAGTTGCCAAGAGAATTGAGAGACATATTGGCTAGTAAAGATTTAGTTGAAAGTATTAGAGCAGAGTGAGTACAGAGACTTAGAGGGATATGTTCAAATTGTTGAGGTTAGGAATAGCACAGGAGCCAGGGCAGAATTAATGTGAAGTAGAGAAGCACAAGAAGATAAAACAAGAAATCAAGAATTTTTTTTTTTTTTAAAGCCACACAGTTAACAGAGAATGCAGGAAAAATGAGTTCCCCTTAGTCTTAGATTTAGTTGTTTATCAAATACTTAAATTGGAAATGCAATTTAAAATGAAATATAAGATGCATATATATATTACTGTTAGGAACTTGATAACCAAAAGCTCTCAGAAAGTAGTGTAAAGAGATAAGATAAACCAAATTTCCTAACTACATGATATCTTAGTGGACATGATCTTCAGGGTCACTTTTTGCTACCCTCATCAAAATTTTTGTTGCAGCGGCTTTCCCCACTATTGGGGTGGGGGGTGGGGAGGGCTTTTTTCTAAATACTACCTCTTTGAAGAAAGGATTATTTATTCCATTGGGGAGGGGTTGTGTGATTTTGTACTTTGCCATGTGCTAACAGCCAACAATTAGCAACCAAATATATAAACATTATCTTAGTTTTACATGACACAGATGTTTATAGTTTCACAAAGTCACACCTCATGATGTATTTCTTCTTGTTTCATATGTCACAGGACACACTTGTTTTGGAATTAGCTACAGGGTAGTACAGGCTTCTCCAAGTGGAAAGTATAATTTTCCTTATCAAACAGTTCATTCAAAAGCTATGTGGCTTTTAAAATTAAGGGAAGCTCAGCACAGTGACACATGCCTGTAGTCCTAGTGACTTGGGAGGCTGAGGCAAGAGAATGCAAATTTGAGGCCAACCTCGGCAGTTTAGCAACTTAGTGAGACCCTGTCTCAAAATAAATAAAAAGCACTGGGGATGTAGTTTGGTAGAGCACCCCTGGGTTCAATCCCATATCAAAATAAAACAAAATTAGGGGAAATGAAAAATGCCCAACACCTTAGCCAGACTCAACTTCCTTTCACCTCCATCCTCTGTTAGCATGGAGCCTCTTAAAGAGCTCTAACTCCTTTGCTATTGCTTCTTGCTCTCCTGTGCTGTGAAGAGAATGAAGACTGGAAGTTGTCTGCTGTTCATATAACACACGTCTTTAGGCTCCAAATTTTAAAAAAAGGAAAATCTAGATAGATGGAGTAGGATCTTGTTCCCGTTTCATCCTGACACCATTTTGTTTGAAAAGACCTTTTGTTCTTGCCACTACCAATTCTTGGATTCCTTTTTTTCTTCCATACTGGGATTAAACCCAGGGGCACTTTACCACTGAGCTATATACCCACCCTTTGTAATTATTTTGAAGCAGGGTCTCACCAAGTTGCCCAGGCAGACTTTGAACTTGTCATCCTACTGCCTCAGCCTCCTGAGTAGCTGGGATAACAGACATGCATCACTGTGCCTGGCTAGTTTTTTGGATTTCTTTATGTATAATGAGCAATCCCAGACTAAATTTTTTATCTTGTGGCGCTAGTGATCAAACCCAGTGCCTTGCGAGACATGTTAGGCAAGTGCTCTAACACTAAGCTACATCCTCAGGCCTATTTTTTCTAAAAAGCAAGAAATCCTGGCGGAATAGTCAGCTTTTAACAAACTTGCCACTAATTACAGTGCAATTTGGATGTTCTATAACTTTTTAGTAAATAAGACCCTCACACCCAGAGATTAATAAAACATAGCCAAGGCCATAGTAGATTAGGATTCAGAAGTTTGTCTTAATTTCCCATATTATTAAAGTAAAAATATTCAGAGAAATGAGCCATATGAGTAAACTGGTATTTGGCAAATGTTTAATTACTACAAAGTAATTAACAGTTTGACTATGGACAAAAATTAAGTTAGAAAAAAATCTTCCAGAGGGGCTAGTTACAATAATAAGAATTAAAATAAGGATGGTGTTTGCTAGAGCTGACACTAGTTAAAAGGAAAAATAATGGACAAGAAAGATGTTGTACTGTAATTAAAAGCAAAAAAAATATGAATAGGATATAAAAATTGAAGTAAATAAAACATTTGAAGATTATAGGTGAGATGAATAGAGATTAAAATAAATTGATTAGATTAAAATAATTATAGGCTGCCTAACTGAATAAGAGTGATGAACATATCAAGGCTATGCCTGAATACTTGAGATACTTTTATATTCTAAACAATGGGAAGAGGCTGGTGATAGCTGGCAACTTCTCACTGGTAACAGGATACTCAATCCTCTATATCACTACGAAACTTTTCCTACTTAATGCATCTCTGGAAAATCTGCCAAAGAACCAGTGTAATAGTTGTTAATATTTAAGTATAAAACTTGTCATTAACAAAAAGCTAAATAAGTACCAACAGAAAAAAAACCTGGATATGTCTGTGCATACATAGTTAAGAATAAAGAAATTTGGTATATCTAATTTAACTGAGTTTTATCATGAATTAAAATTGAAAAATTTTTTTTCCATTAATCTGTTTTGATCAGTCAACTTTCCTCACCATCCCCTTCTCAGTTGTAATTAATGCTTCCCAGGGATAAAATGCTAGTGCTCTGAAGGCATCCTCGCATCAACAACTTCTAGCATTGCAGAGCACCAAAAAGCTGTGGGAAAACATATCCTTGCAAGATCCTCCCTATATCCTTAATGTCTGAGGGTGATAGGTTGGATGGTAGGAAACTCAAGCAAGTGGAATTATATTTGGTGTTTAGAACTTGAAGCTACATCACAGATTTGGAAATCCATTATCCATTCAAAATAGGGTTCTCAGTAATCCCAGTATCTATTTATTTAGGGCTATATACTCAAATGCTTTACATACATAATTTTAATTAAGCCTCACAGTCTTTTGAGGTAAGTATCATACTAATTTTCTAGACAGGGGACCCAGGTCCAGAAGGGCTGAGTATTTTTCCTAAAATCACATAGAAACTGTATTAGACCTGGAGTTTGAATCTAGACCCAACTTTGCCTACATTACTATACTTAACCACTAAGCTACTTGCTCCACCTATCAAGAAGTACAAAGATGGGCCTTTTCAGGCTCATGTGATAAAGGTCCTGTGAGGCTGTGCTCCTTGTTCATCTCATCTGCAATGCCTGGTAAGGGGGCTAGTAATGGTACCTAATGAACATTCTGAGTAATGTGAAAATATGAGAATGGAAAACAAAATTTTATTTGAATGAGTCATTCAGAATGATGTTTTAGAAATAAATATTAAATGCTGATATGTTTTGATTTTCTTTCATTAAAACTTGGAACACTTAGTGGTATGTCAGCCATTTGTGGGGGCCTGTGGTAGAAATCAATTAAAAATTACTTTGAATTCAACTTCTACATTTCTATGTCTGTGACTCCCCCCCCCTTTATTTTCTCTATTGCTGTCCTTTGTTTTAATCTCTTCCATCAATCTCCATTTCCTTTTATTTGTTTTGACACTGATGAGTTAAGAACTCATTTGAAAACAAATGCTCCCAAGAAAAAGCAGAATGACAGAATAACCAGTTTCCTCTTTTTGCCTTAACAGATGATGTGGATAAGAAAGTCATCATTTCTTTGATCAAAAAACAGAACACCCCTGAAAAGGGAGATACTGAGGGATGAAATTTACCAAATTATATTGTGTGCATATACAAATATGTAACAATGAATCCCACTATTATGTACAATTGTAATGCACCAATAAAAAATATGAAAAAAAAACTCTCCCATTACTGTATTGTGATTGCTAAGATTTATAAAGCAATCAAAGTTTGCTTAAAAACAAAAATTGGAGGGCTGCGGATATGGCTTAGAGGTATAGCCCCTGCCTAGCATGCTTGAGGCCCTGAGTTCAATCCCCAGCATAGCCAAAAAAGAAAAGAAACAAAAGTTGGTTATTCCAGAGTGTATAATTCAACTTATGAAAGCATAGATTTTAGGTGAACTTACATAGTCTTATAAAAGAGGAAAAATAATTTCAGGAAATGACAGCTTGCATAACCACCCTAACCTAGTAGCAAATTTAAACATTTAAGTGAAACAACCCCTCCAATCTGATTCTAACTTCTGCATCTACCTGATTTCTATACAATAGTTTCCATGCTACTACTGGAATGATTTAACTACCATCTATCTGTCAAACATTTTTTTCAAGTGAGAAGATTGAATTGCAGATGATTCTGTGAATGTCTATATAATCATTTAAGTGGCCTGCTTTTCACTGCTGTCAAATTCAAGGACAGATCATTTGATAACATGGGTGTAGTCTCAAAAAACAGATGAAAGTTAACTATAAGTTTATATGAAAGGCAAGAGGCAAAATGGAGTTTAGAATGTTTGTGTCTGTAACTGACAATTAGTAAATATAAACTAAATAACAGCTTGTAAATTCAAGCTAATTGTGAACCAGTGTAATATTGCTTACATATTTATGTACATACACTTAGTAGAATTCAGCATTAAGTTTAAATCCTACTTAAGCTATTCCCTTAATGTATTTAGGAGAACCAAATCATTGATGCCATTCAATAGTGACTAAATTGTTCTATCAGAATCCACACAGATCACTAGGGGGCAGGAAACTATTATAATATCTTAATATCCTACTCAATGAACTGACCAAAAAAAGGTGATGTAAAGATTACTTGGCTCTGAATTGAATAGTCAGTGTACTAATCATCATTGTACTAAGTAAGAAATCATACAATAGCTCAGAGTCAAAGAATGACAAATTTTTTAAAAACATGATTTCATGTCAGCCAGGAAAAATTTGCATAATACTCTACTTACCTGAGAAAAGAACAGACAAGCATTCAGGCTATAAATTTCAAAAGTGAAAACCAATAGTTTATAGTAGTTGAATAGGCTCAGCTCAATTTCTGATGAAACAATTCTAAGCACTCTGATAATGAAAATCACCTTTCAAATGTTTATGTTCCCTGATATGGAAAAAAAATCATTTTAAGGGACAATTTATTTTTTAATTATGGAATTATAATTATACAAGGCATTATAATTCTAGGCAAAAATATAATTCTACCCAGAATCACTGGGGCTGGTTAAGACAGTTATATGCCTAGGAATTTGAAGGAAAACTTCTTTCTTGTGTATGTGTGTACTTCCTTTTCATTTGCAGAATATATAACAATATTTGAGGAAGGCAATGTTAGCTTCATGGCTGAAGAGAGTAAAAGGAACATGCACTTTTAAATTTGTTTCAATCAGAAATTTGTCATTAAAAAATACATTGTAAAACTTTTTATTTGAAGGAAAAATGTGTCTTAACTTCTTCCTTCCTACTATTCTATTTGTCTGACCTCCTTTTTTATGTTACGTTTTTGTGCCCAACCATTTAGTTCAGACCATACATGCAAGACAAAAATAAAATTCTGCTAAATAAATATAGCAGAATTGTATTAGTAATAATAATATTTGAAAGATGCAATGAGTTATATTCAAAAGTAATTGGGTGATTTTAAATTCTAGAAACTATTCTTTTATTCCTATTCTTTGTTCTTTTTAACAGTGTGCTGGCCTGGTGCCAAAAGCTAAGAAATTCTGACCTAAAAATATGTTGTATCTTGTAGACAGTCAACTTGTAATGTTTTTTTTCTTGAGTTTTGTCTTTTTCTGTGTGGCAGTGGTGAAATAGGGCCTTCTAAACCTCTGGAGAAGTGACAGATCTGAATTTGGAGAGGACATGGGGAAGAATCAATCTTCAACAGATAATCTTTAAGTGCAGACCCAGGAATATCAGATCTGAAGTGGCACCATCTTTTCTGTCTTCCTGACAAACTTCATCAGCCCCAAAAGTTCCAGTTGCAAAGATCCAAGAAAAATAAAGATCACTTTGGAATCACTTTGTTATAACAAAATTGATTCATGGTGACTTTCCTAGTAGTGGTGAAAAATATGCTAAAGTTACTGTAAAATTCTTATGACATCAGTGGTTAAAGCTGCACTAAAATGAAACTTTATATGCTAATTATCTTCAGTGGTCCCTTCTAAAATAAAAGGGCTTTGTAGACTACTATAAATATAAAACAAAGAGATAATCACATATCTCTAAAGAACATATATAATTCTAAACTTAAAATAACCAGAATCATAGCTTATATATTAAGAAATGTAGTTAGGCAGTTTTTTAAAATTCACTGAAAAATATGTAGTTTAAGTGTTAAGTAAAAAGACAGGAGTACAGAGAAGGAAATGTAAGGCCAATATTATAACAAGACAATCTAGTTATTACTCACTGTAAGTAACACTTGCCTTCCTTTCTTTGTTTACCAGGCACATACAAGGTTATTAATATAAGCTCCTCTTTAAGTCTGTTAACTCGAAGAATGGAGTAGTATAATTCCAATAGTGGTACATTTTCACAAATCACAGACACGCTGTTTTCTTCTGAATTTAGCAATATAATCTAATAAGGTAGAATTAATTTCTGTTAAATATTCTCAATATTAATGTACAGTGCCCTGCTCTTCAACTTCAAAATAAAATTCAACAAAGTATTGAGTGAAATGATGATTAACATTTAACATTTTTTAAAAAACCTTTCATGCAGAAATACTTGAGATTTTAACCTGGACACAAATGCATTACAATACACACATACATACACATTCTTAACCACATGACTTATGACCATATTATTTCCTTATTGTGAATATACTGTACTGTTACCTTTGAATAATTATGTAACCAGTTCTTTATTGTTTTTAGTGCAATACCAAGATGTTATATATTTTTAGAAGTGCTGTCTTATTTTTATGCTTATTTCTTCAAATATTGTAGTAAGAAATTGCACAAAGAGATCTAACTTTAAAAATATACTTAAGAGTATATATGCAGGGATTAAGTCACTTAAAAACCTTAGCTGCAAGGTAGGATGATAACTGAATATCTATTATAATAATTAGACTAGCTGAAAATCAGAATTTATTACAATGGGATAGTAGGAATAGATGGGAGAAGGGAGAAAAGAACTCCATTAATGAGATCAAACATGAAAATGTTTCAAAAGACATAAATAAGTCTAGAGAAGTTTTAGAGTCTAAAAAACACTACTATTCATCTCTTGGGAACAGATGAATAGAAACAGAACTGCAGGCTTCTAAAAATAAACAGAAAAAAAAGATAAAAGAATATTACCAATAATTAAAGGTGCCAGATCAATATGAAAATGACAAGTAATTTGATCAACTAAATTTTTATTGAATTAGATTTACTAAAGAAAAATGGCTTAAATTTTGACTGTATTAACTACAAGTGTCATGAATTATAATCATTATAAATGGTATAAATGCCTTCTATGATATGATTATTTTCTGTATATTATAAAATGGAACTTTTGGATTACATAAAGTACTTTTGTTACATTTTTAAATACATGCTTTTACCTAATAAAAGTTACTCCTTTATGTTCAGAAGTTAAACTGTCTGTATTTACTTTTATTTGTACTGTATGTTTTTCAACCTGGATCTTTTAATATACAGTGTCCTGTACATTAAAATAGTCTGAAAAGTTATCAATTCCTCTCATTCTCTAATACTATAATAACAGAATAAACAATATATTTAATTATGGTGTTTCTGCACAATTTTAAAAAAGCACAAAGAGAATTAGCTAAAACTCTTGTGACAAATCCTGGTTTCTTTGAATATAGAATAATGATTGGAAAATGTTATTTCATGGCAAACACAGATGACAACAAATTGGGTTTCCTCATAATATAAAAAGAATATTTTATAAAAAATCCACTGACAGGGGCCAGAGTTATGGCTCAGCAACAAGAGCGCTTGCCTAGCATGCATTAAGCACTGGGTTCAATCCCTGGCACCACATTAAAATAAAGGTATTGTGTCCATCTACAACTAAAAAAAAAAAAAAAAAAAAAATCTACTGACAAAGTCCTTTCAGAGTGTTAATTTCTTTCTCAAAATAGCAAACATAATTTACTATTCAGAAAAATGACTTCTTTGCCAGCAATTAATTCTGTTTATGTTCAAAGATTTTAATAAGTATTAAAAATAATGGCATATGGAGTCTGATTCCCCAAGTACAGGAGAATAGTCTCCCTTTTCCTGGATTGTTTCAAGACTATTCCTCAACTGTCTATCCTTAAAATTAGCCCTCAAAACTGGAAGAGGAACAATTTGTCCACTACTGTCACAGAATGATTTCTTCCAGGTTCAGTTCTTCCATACCAGACACAGTTGTTTCCTAAACCAGCTTATTGTGTATCTACAATTTAACTGTAACTAAAAGACTGGATTTTTAAGACTGAAACAAATGGCAAATTTTTTTCCTGTAGCAACAGGTCATTGAACAATTATTTTAAGAAAGGACACTTTCAAAGGATTATAAAATGGCAGTATTTATAAAGATCTTAAATATAATCATTAGCTGAACTCCAGTTTGCTCAAAGGTCCTCAAATTATAGGGTGTTACTCTTTCTATCTTTTTCCTGCCACCATTACCTCCTCAAAACAATCCACAATCTTTAGGAAGATTGTGAGTGGGTGGGGATTGAGGATTGAGAAGGGTTCCTGGAAAATACAGAAGTTTTTTCTCTCATAGTAATTCTGGGAAAATTTATTCTTTTCAATCTACTTGGGCATATACATAGTTTTAGGCCTCATTTTCTTCATCTTTGTATCTCTAGTACAAATATTTTCAGACAGCAAAGTTGTCTTCAACTTTTGAAATAGAAATAGGAGAGGTAATCAGAAGATCTTTCTCTAAGACAGGAGAAAAATGAAGTTATTATCTACAAGATTCAGGTTAAATGATGTGCTGAAGGTCCCTTCTAACAAACAGGAAGAGGGCTAGGAATGTAGCTCTAAGGTAGCATCTGTGCTTTATATTGGAAAACCTTGGGTTTGATCCTCAGCAACCAAAATAAACCAAAACAAAAACTAGCCAGAAACAAAATATTGAGCTAGAAAATTACTGTGTAGGATAAAAAGATAAAAAAGTTTTGCAACCTCTTTTTTCACTTATATCAAGAATAATTTTGTGTAACATTAAAAACCTTGCAAACAATTTTATGGCTGTATAATAATTCATCATATGCATGTTCTATAATTTACATAATCACTCTCTTGTTATCTATTTAAGTCATTTCCTTTTATTTATGTTGCTAACTTAAATAATAAAACCTGCATTTTCTATTATTTCCTTAGGGCGAAGCCATAAAAAGTAATATTAAATGAAAAGTATGGTCGTATTTAAGAAAAAAAGTTGTCACATAGCCTTCAGAAAGACTATAATATCTGACATCCTCACTGGTAGGGCTTCTCTGTTTTGCTACACCATTAATGGCAAGGATGAATATTACTTGATCATAAATTTGCAAATCTGATAATTTTTAAGACTTTTTAAAATTATGAATCAATTATCAAAAAGAAAAATAAGATTTTTAAAAAACCAATACAAATAAGGAAAATATAAAAATTCCAAGAATAATCAGTATGTGCTAAAAATATTCTATGAATGCAAAAATGTCTTCCATATAAAATCAACAGGCAGATACTGTATCATTTTGGGAAAAAGTTCAGGATGCCACATAAACTATAAAACATTTGAAAATCAATTTACCAGGTAAAAAACTAGAGCAAAAATATATATAGTTATAGCTAATCAAAATATGGTTATAATTGCTACTCTGGTTTAGAAAGTTGTGTTTAAGATGAATGTGGTCATTAGATAACAATATTTCTTTATTATAACTGTGCACAGAGGTAGAACATAGTTACTAAGCAAAAGAACCTCTCCTTTTGAAACTCTAATTTTAGCGTTTGTGTGGGAGAACTCTGGGCCTGCTTGTTTTTTTGCAGTCCTGCTTTGCTTTAAGTAAACGTGTGAGTACAAGAAATAGGAAGATCTTGTGCTTCTCATCAGGTTCTTTCAAATGTAGGTAGGACCCTAGTGCCAAATCACATTATTTCATCAGTTCAAAGAATTAATTAGTATTTCTTTCCAGGCCACTATTTCCCTCTTATCTTAAAAAAAAAATTAAAAAACAAGAATTTCCAAGAATAAAGCCAAGAAATCTGTACTCACAACTTACGCCAGCTTCAATTAGAATGTTTTGATTTTTTCCTCTCGTTTTCCTAATATTTTCTCTAAATGTTTTCCTATTTCTATTTTTTTTTCAACTGCTTTCATGGAAAATAATATGGGTATGATGGTTAAAACCAGTACTGCTTGACCAGTGAGATTAACAAATTCATATTAAAAACTGGGAATTACATACATGACTAAATAAAAAACCTTAAGGTGTTCATTGATTTGATTTTATAGAATTCTGTCAACGGTACCTTTTAGATATAAATAGCTTTTGTGTTTCTCAGGCCAAAATTCTTCTCCCACACTGTCTTACGCAACTTTTTTCCAGGCCATACCAGCATTTAGCCAGCTTCAAAGGATGGCTCCCCTCTCCTGTAACCCCAGGAAAGACCATGGCACAAGACTCCTAAAAGTATCCTGCCCAGCTGTAGAGATTTTGTCTGTACCCCTCCCCTTCTAGTAACAGTAAGCTTCCCGTACAAAGCTCATATACTGGTCTCAACGTTGCCAATATTACAACCTATGTAAACACTGCCTTTCCAACTCTGCTGGCAAACTTCAGCACCTGGCTAGGGCATGTGGCCTCTTCAGGAAGCCCTCCCCAACACCAGTCTCACTCATCGTTCTCCTGGGTTCTCACAGCACCCTTTTTTCCAGCACTTCTCTCCAGTTGTGTTACTTCCTTATCAGACTATCAACCCCGTATGGGGGGCCGTTTGTCTTTTTCCTCTCCACAGTAGGTACCTGTTAAAGCTTGTAGGAATCACTGTCCTCACTTTCCCTCTCCGCCCCAGCCCACCCGAGAAGCTACCGCTCTCTCTACTCCAGGATTCAGCTTCTACCCCAGTCACCTGGGGCCGGGCAGTGCTTCCCTGAGCTTTCCCCACATTCCTGTTGAACACCAACGGACCGTGAACTTTTTCATCTACCTTCACCTGAAGTTACCTGTAACTTCATCACAGGTAAAGAAAATTATCTCACTGGGCTCAGACATAAACCAGTAGGTCATAAACTCGGCAGAGTGTGCGAACGCCAGGGATGCGGGGATCGTGCGGGGAGGGAGCCTGGAGAGTTTTTTGTGGTGCGGGGTTTCGTGAATTTGTTGATTTTTTCCCCTAAAGAACTCAAAGCGACGGACAAAGCACTTGAAGCTGAAAATGAGGGAAGCAGTGCAGAGAACAGGAAGAGGAAACCTGGAGGTTTACAGCGACAGGACGAGCAAGGAACCCTAAAAGCTTGGTCGAGAAAGTGCAACCCTAGGCTCCTGGGAGGCGGGCTGACGACACTCCCGTCTCGCCCCAGGAAGCCGCCCGCGCGCAGCGCAGGAAAACGGCTGGCCTTCCCGGGCTCGTCCTCCCCCGCGCCACGCAGCTTTCACCGAGTGCTTCACGGCCACGGAGCTGCAACGAAACACGCTATATAAAATTTCAAGTCGCTGACCACCGACTCAAAAGAACCTCATTTTTGTCTCCGTCCAGGGGAGCCTCCCCCACCCCCTGTCATGCAGAGGCCGGATCCCCTCAGCTTGAGCCAATCGGGCCGGTTTTGGCCGTATTTATTTGGCACAACCAACTCAAAATGAATTCCCCTTCTTCCTCGGGCTAGGTCAGTCTGGACACCTGGCACTAAAAGCACTTGCGGCCTCGGGACCAATAAATAATCCCCACACCCCGCTCCCCTTCCGCACCTCCTCCCGGCGCCACGCCTCAACCCTTCCTTCCCCGCCCTTACTGAGGAGTCCGCGCTGCTCACTGGCCGCGTGCCCTGCCAATCCTGTGCGCATCGACGAATCCCGCTTCTGGAAAGCCAAGACCGCGGAAAAAGCGCGTACACCTGGCGGGGGCGGGGGGCCGGGGGGCCAGGGCACGAGCCTAACGCCCCCAAGCAGCTGGAGGTACTGGGAGGAGCCTCATTTGCATAACGGCCGTCCTTGGGTCTTCTAGCGAGGGTCGGGGTCCCGCCCCTCACCCAACTAGACATCTGTTGGGCTTCGGGTCGGTCACTCCGACCCAGGCAAGCCTGTGGCTGGGCTGGAAGAGTTTGTGCGGGCGGTCCCGGGAGCGGATTGGCTCTGGGAGTTTCCAGAAGGCGGCTATAAGAGCGGGGAACCCGGAGGGGGGAGCAGGGAGGCTGGTTGCGCTCGCGGAGAAGCAGTGCGAGGTGACCGTTAGTTGACGCCGCGGACTGCCTCTCCCTGGTTTTCTCGTCCTAACATCGCTCGTTTATCTTTCAGTCAGGATGTCCGCCCGCGGCCCGGCTATCGGCATCGACCTGGGCACCACCTACTCATGCGTGGGGGTCTTCCAACACGGCAAAGTGGAAATCATCGCCAATGACCAGGGCAACCGCACCACCCCCAGCTACGTGGCCTTCACGGACACCGAGCGCCTCATCGGCGACGCCGCCAAAAACCAAGTGGCCATGAACCCCACTAACACCATCTTCGACGCCAAGAGGCTGATCGGTCGCAAGTTCGAGGACGCCACGGTGCAGTCGGACATGAAACACTGGCCGTTCCGGGTGGTGAGCGAGGGAGGGAAGCCCAAGGTGCAGGTGGAGTACAAGGGGGAGATGAAGACCTTCTTCCCCGAGGAGATCTCCTCCATGGTCCTCACTAAGATGAAGGAGATCGCAGAAGCCTACCTGGGGGGCAAGGTGCAGAGCGCGGTCATCACGGTCCCCGCCTATTTCAACGACTCGCAGCGCCAGGCCACTAAGGACGCGGGCACTATCACGGGCCTCAACGTGCTGCGCATCATCAACGAGCCCACGGCGGCTGCCATAGCTTACGGCCTGGACAAGAAAGGCTGCGCAGGTGGTGAGAAGAACGTGCTCATCTTTGACCTGGGCGGCGGCACCTTCGACGTGTCCATCCTGACCATCGAGGATGGCATTTTTGAGGTGAAGTCCACGGCCGGTGACACCCACCTGGGCGGCGAGGACTTCGACAACCGTATGGTCAGCCACCTGGCAGAAGAGTTCAAGCGCAAGCACAAGAAGGACATTGGGTCCAACAAGCGCGCGGTGCGGCGGCTGCGCACCGCCTGCGAGCGCGCCAAGCGCACGCTGAGCTCGTCCACACAGGCGAGCATCGAGATCGACTCGCTGTACGAGGGCGTGGATTTCTACACGTCCATCACCCGCGCCCGCTTCGAGGAGCTCAACGCGGACCTCTTCCGCGGGACCTTGGAGCCGGTAGAGAAGGCGCTGCGCGACGCCAAACTGGACAAGGGCCAGATCCAGGAGATTGTGCTGGTGGGTGGTTCTACCCGTATCCCCAAGATCCAGAAGCTGCTGCAAGATTTCTTCAATGGCAAAGAGTTGAACAAGAGCATCAACCCCGACGAGGCGGTGGCCTACGGCGCCGCAGTGCAGGCGGCCATCCTCATCGGAGACAAGTCGGAGAACGTGCAGGACCTGCTACTACTAGACGTGACTCCGTTGTCGCTGGGCATCGAGACGGCTGGCGGCGTCATGACCCCACTCATCAAAAGGAACACCACGATCCCCACCAAGCAGACGCAGACCTTCACCACCTACTCAGACAACCAGAGCAGCGTGCTGGTGCAAGTGTACGAAGGCGAACGGGCCATGACCAAGGACAACAACCTGCTAGGCAAGTTCGACCTGACTGGGATTCCCCCGGCACCCCGTGGGGTCCCCCAGATCGAGGTCACCTTCGACATTGATGCCAACGGCATCCTCAACGTCACCGCTGCTGACAAGAGCACTGGTAAGGAAAACAAAATCACCATTACTAACGACAAGGGTCGTCTGAGCAAGGATGACATTGACCGGATGGTTCAAGAGGCGGAGCGGTACAAGTCGGAAGATGAAGCTAATCGCGACCGGGTGGCAGCCAAAAATGCGGTGGAGTCCTATACCTACAACATCAAGCAGACGGTGGAAGACGAGAAACTGAGGGGCAAGATTAGCGAGCAGGACAAAAACAAGATCCTCGACAAGTGTCAGGAGGTGATCAACTGGCTTGACCGAAACCAGATGGCAGAAAAAGACGAGTATGAACACAAGCAGAAAGAGCTTGAAAGAGTATGCAACCCCATCATCAGCAAACTTTACCAAGGCGGTCCTGGCGGCGGTTCTGGAGCGTCCGGGGGACCTACTATTGAGGAAGTGGACTAAGGCTTGCACTTAAATCAGCGTAAATCTCTTTTCCTTTCTCTTTTTTCCCCCTTTTGTTTTGGTTTCTTTGAAATGTCCTTGTGCCAAGTATGAAATCTATTGTTGAAAGTCTTTAGCCTGGTGTATGCATATGAAAGGAAAGGTACAACAACTTAGTTTAACTATAAAAGGTTAGTTCTAAAGTTTAATTTTGAGGAAAAAAAGATTTGCGGTTTCTCTTTAATGCATTTGTGTCATTGCTGATTTGAGCATTTTTTGGTTTACTTTAGTTTGTGCATGGATATTTGTTTGAGATGGGAAACCTGGCCTTTGCACACCTGTCCTATGGAAGCTTAGTAACAAAATACATAAATGCTTAAAACTGTTTATTTTTATGTACTACTTTAAGACTAAGCATCACAGTGATCTTAAGGACAGGTATATTTTGCAAATAAATGCAAATTTCAAGTAAAGCTGAAATTGATCTCAAACTTATTGTCTTGGAGTTTTTCAATTTTACCTCCTTCCCATGTTTTATTCATGTTGGTTTTTAAAATGTTAGTGTGATGTGAAATTTATCTAATCCAATATTCTCTAATTCTCAGATGAAGTTCCCGCCTTGAATTATCAACAACTTAAGGGGAGAAGAATCTGGGTAAACTTTTCTTCTCCCTTTTTAACCTGACTGGGGTCTTCTAGTATACCCAGGCTCCTAAGACCTGGTTTAAGTGTTCTACTGAAAATCCACTTGACTATTCCAGGAAAATACAAGCTATATTTTGGGGTTAAGTATAAAAATGATTGATTTTTTTTAACCTAGTGGAGGCAGAAGTTATCTTCTCATTATAGTCAAAGGTAGTATAAAAAAAAGTTGTATTTTGTGACATACAGGTGCCTGTAAGTCACTTTAAAGCTTGCCTGCTTTAGAGTTTAAAAGTGACTTAACATTAAGTACAGATCAAGTCAAATTTGTTTTAACTTTAATTTTCTAGCAAAACAGCTCAACTTCTGAGTTTGTGGAAAATTCTATAAGAACATGTTTCCAGCAGTTGTAACTATTGGGAGATAGGGGAAGATGATCTATAGGCCCCTCTCCCATTTGAAGCTCATAATGTTTTTGCAGTACTTGCCTCACAAATCACTATAATAAACTTTTTTTTAATATTTATTTTTTAGTTATAGGTGGACACAATATATTTTATTTGTATGTGGTGCTGGGGATCAAACCCAGTGCCTCACACATGGTAAGCGAGCACTCTACCTCCAAGCCACAGCCTCAACACATAAACTTCTTTTTTAAAAGGCAAACTACAAGATAGTACTGTATATTGTTAATATACAACATGACCATTTATCTTTCTGATTTGAGATTGTTACAAATAGAATATTTCAAACCCTTTGGAAATCCACATCCTTGGGAGAAGGTGGTTTTTATTATTTTTTTAAATGGAATGACACTTCTGCTTTATTCTCATTTATTTCCTTTAAAGGGAATTT
This sequence comes from Marmota monax, assembly GCF_021218885.2. Classification (NCBI taxonomy): domain Eukaryota; kingdom Metazoa; phylum Chordata; class Mammalia; order Rodentia; family Sciuridae; genus Marmota; species Marmota monax. Next base: position 21,680,363 of record NW_026693777.1, on the reverse strand, counting down.
AGGAGAAATTCAGTAAACTTTATTGGAAAAAATTCATAGTTTTAACCCAATGTTTTCACTGTATAAATGTCCTTTTATCTCTTTCCAAGTGAAAAGATTTTCCTCATGTTGTTCAAAGATAATTGGATTATAAAATTATATAAATTATGAATTATAAAAACTTTATTTTCAATCTAGCAGCAGACCCTTTGGGGCCATAAAGAGACTAATTTTTGGAATAATAGTATGAGTAATAATTTAGGGCTTCTCACACAATAGTTGACCCTTACATACAGATAAGTTTTACTTTAGTCTCACTTGGGTCAGGGGAGAGAGAAGAAGATAAATAGGCAATTGTGAAATTACTTCAGAATACTTCTTAAGAAATTTAAAGGTGATTATTAGAAAAGCTGATGGTAACTTGGGTTTATTAGTGTTAGTGTTATAGTGGTGGAAAGTTTTTGGCAATGGGTGTTTCTTTGTCTACACATAGCATCACATAAATGTTTGACAAACTAGTACTGACAGAATCAGGTAAACAGTGGCTTTAAAGTGACTTTTTCTTTTTCTTTTTTTTTTTTTTTTTTTTTTTTGTGGTGTTGGGGATTGAATCCAGGACCTTGTGCATGCAAGGCAAGCATTCTACCAATTGAGCTATATCCCCAGCCCTAAAATGACTTTTTTACGTGAGTTTTACCAAGTTAATATTCATACTATTGCCCTTTTCCAGTTCTTTGCTGAAAGTGTTGATCTTTTGTTCTGACTTCAAAAAATAATATCTTTAAGTGCAATTTGGTATTAGTATGACTATTTTAAACCTCATCATAGAAATTAGTTTCTAAAGTCTTAAACTGACCTTTGGTAGTCCTTGATCATATGGCCTGGCCTCCTGCAACCAGCTATTGTCCTAACCTTAATGTATTAGATGCTTTATTTTCTGTTGTTTTAAAAAATAATTTATACACTTTTAGCTGCCTTGAGTGTTTTTAAATTTAATTCTTCTCAAATTTACCTGAATTCAAATATTACTAAGATAAAGGCACCAAAGTGGCCATTTAGTGTTTCCCAGGAGTTAGTTGAAACTGGTAACCCAAGAACTCTGGGAACTCCTTAGAAGATGTAAGGCCAGCCATAGTCAAATAACAGTGGAAAAAGTACTTGATGTTAGGATAGGGCTAAATTACAGTTTAAGGAATCATTAACATCACTTGAACTCAAAAGTAGTAAAACTGTGACTACTGATCACGATTAAAGCAAATGTACTATATATAGATGCTAAGAGATTGGAAAGATATATTTCTCCAGGCACTTACATTCTTATCTGAATGTATGATTAAAGGTTGTCCCTGTTTTAAGGTGATAAATCTAGACATCTATTACAATAAGACACGACAGATTATTTACAGAATTTGAGGTGTGTGACATTTCAAAAACAATCTCACTTTGTTTTGTACAGTAACTAGTCAATGGAAAGGCATTAAAACTTGTACATTAGGAGATACTAATGCTATTGACATCTTTAAACTTACATGCATAAATAGGATATTTAATACACCACCTGTTCAGTATGTCAGAGATTTTAAATGATAATTTAATTATTGGTATTATGTATTAACCAGGAATACAGTGGCTCTTTCTGGATAAAATCAAAGGTCTTTTTATGAAGCTAAATGGGGCCTATAAGACATTGCTACTTTAAATTGAATATAGTTTATAAACATTGTGTTGAGAGGTGGTCTTGGTGGCACATGCCTGTCATCCCATAATGACTGGGAGGCTGAGACGGGAGGATGGTAAGTTTAAAGCCAGCCTCAGCAAAAGGCAAGGCACAAAGCAATTCAGTGAGGACATGTCTCTAAATAACATACAAAATAGGGCTGGGGATGTGGTTCAGTGGTACTCAAGAGTACCCATGAGTTCAATCCCCAGTACAAAAAAAAATTTGTTGAGAGACATATTCCCTTGATTTTTGAATACTAGAATTTTTTTTTAAATCATATGCCACAAGACAATTGCTAAGAGAATTTATATATAGCTTACAATATGTGAGTAAACTGTTTTGAATTAATTACAGAATTAGAAATTAGAGGCAGAATTTTGTTCCTTGGAGAAAAATTATTGATCTTCAGAAAGAGTGCAGTTTTTTAAAAAATATTTTTAGTTGTACATGGACACAATATATTTTTTTTATGTAGTGCTAATAACTGAAACTAGTGCCTCACATGTGTTAGGCAAGTGCTCTACCACTGCACCATACAACCCCAGACCAGTTTTTATTTTTTTAAATATTTTTTTTTAGTTGTAGTTAACACAATATCTTTATTTTAACCTAAGGCCTTGAACGTGCTAGACAAGTACTCTACTGCTGAGCCACAGCCCCAGCCCCAGTTTTTATTTTTGATATGACTCTTGGAATGGAAATATTTTAGGGGTTTTGCATTTTTGAAATTGTATAGTGTGATACTTAATGTTATATTTCCCTTAGAACAAATCAAGAAGTCATAGGCCCTTTCCTTGACCCCTTTCATTGTAGATCAGGTTGTTTGTGAATTGATGAGTAGGGAAATAAGCAACCTATTCAGAATTTGATATTGCCATTTTCTTTTATGGAAAATTAATTTTTAAGGTAGAATTATAACTAAGTCTGCCCTTATGACTTTTTCATAGTATAAGCATACACTGTATTCAGTTAATATCTTGAGCCTAAAGTTTGAGACCAACAGCTTACTTCTGTGTTATATGCTCTTAGTTATACTTTGAGGAGTATAACTTTTTCCCTTAATTAGGCAAAAAAAAAAAAATGTCTTGTAGGGCACTTGGAATTATTAGCTATTTATAAGTCATCTTTATATTCCTACTTTAAAGGTCACAAATTGTTTTTCTTTAAATAAATACATTTCTAGGGTAGGTTGTAAATTTCTAGTGCTATTTTAAAAATAAAAACCTAAAAAGAATTCTTAAGTAAAGTGATAGAGAATTCTAAGATGGTCCATCAGAGTTACTGAAGTTTCTCTTTAAACATTGTTTTTCTAGAACATTCGAAATAACTTGTGTAGATATTTTGAGTTCTCAATAACTTATTTTTTAGCATTCAAATTATGCATAGATTTAAATGCCTTTTGTACTAGAAATAATTTTTCTTTTTTTATTAATTTATCTTAATTTGGTATATATGACAACAGAATGCATTTTGATTCATTGTACACAATTGCAGCACAACTTTTCATTTCTCTGGTTGTACATGATGTAGCATCACACCATATGTGCAGTCAAAATGTACCTAGGGTAATGACGACCATCTCATTGTACCCTCTTTCCTGCCCTCCCTCCCCTTTGCCCAATCAAAGTTCCTCCATTTTCCCCATGCCTCCCCCCTCCCCATTATGGATCACCATCCACTTATCATAGAGACCATTCTGTCTTTGTTTTGGGGGGATTGGCTTACTTTGCTTAGCATGATATTCTCCAACTCTACCCATTTACCTGAAAATACCATAATTTTATTCTCTGTCAATAACATTTTTTACCTTAGTTTTGTATATTACACTGCCTGAGTTACACTATGGTATGGTATATAAGATCTTTGGTTTTTCATTAAAACTTCATACATTTGGGGGAGCAATTTGAAGAGTTTAATGACCACACTCTGAGTATGATTGTGAAATGACTGAATTCCATCCAGATTCCATCCAGATTTCTTTCTCAGACTTTCCGGGGAGCTTTTCTTCATTTTTTTCTCCCTGTTTTCCCCACCTCAAGTTATGTACATTGTTTGAAAAAAAGACTTTTGGCATCTGGAATATTTCTCTTGTCCTTTCAAGGTAGTCATCTGGTAGTAAGCAAGCCTATCCTCAGTGTCAAAACAGCACTGCCAATGTATACATGGGTTTCCATATATCTGAGCCAACCTGAACAGCTACCAGAATGGATCTAGATGATTACGATTTTATAGTTTATCCTGATATAATCAGTAATTGTCACCAAGTAGTGAGATGGGAGGGTAGGGGTAGGAATCGGCAGGGTATCTCTAGCCACAATTTTAAAGTTTATGGGAGCATAAAAATCCTAACTACTGAGTATCTTTTATGCTATTTAAACTATAGCAAACTATTAGGTATTCCTAATCATGTTGCATTGCTTGCTTCTGTGTTGGAAGGGGAAAATATCAACCAAAATCTGCATACCAATTCAATTGCAAAAGGAAATTACAAGATATGTGATTTGAAAAGTGAAAAATATATGTAAAAATAGCAACTTAATTACACATTTACACCGAGCACGTTTTCTGAGTTGAGCAACACTAATTTTGAGTACTTAATTAAGGCTGGTGCTTTACACACACAACTATGAAAATCTTCATAACTCCTGATTTGGGTATTTTCAGAAGCAGGATGGGAGCTGTTTTACCCTAGGTTCCACAACTGGTGAAGAGGCAGAAATGTTCTGAAAATCTCTGGTGTCCCATTCACTAGGCCACACTACTTCTTCCCTCCCAACACCTCAAAATCAACGTAGGTCCAACCTACTTAATGTAGAAAGGTGGGAACAGACAGTTCTTCCCTATAGGAGGGAATTTAGTTGCTGCTTTGAAACAACGCAGAAGTGTACTATCACCGCGGGAATGCCCTCAAGTCCTGCGCAGCTTTACTACGGGGTCAGACAGTAAACCGATCCAGCGAAGATTGCGAGGTGCTAACGGAGCACCGGGTGGGGCTTTAGGGACCTGGAGAGAAGCGCGAGTCCCGCCGACACGCGGCGGAAGCAGCTCCCGACCCCGCCCCGCGTCCGGTGAGCCAGCGCCCGCGACGGGTAGCCTGGGCGACGCTGTGAGGCGGCCAGGGTGCGGCCAGGGTGCAGCCATGTACCGGCTGCCCGAGTCTAAGAGGAAGCGGTGGGACAAGCAGGCCCCTTCCCGGCAGGACGTACAAACCGCCTGTGTCCTCCCCTCTCCCGGGGCTGGTGAAGGCGGCCCTGCTCTCCCGGATCGGCAATCGGCGCCGCGGGCGACGGTGGCAGGCTCGGCGGGTGCCCGGGACAACAACCTACCGGCACCCGCACGCCCTCGTCCTTTGCTGCGCTCCGTGACCTCCTCCACAGGCGGGTCGCCGCCTTCCTCCGGGACCGGTAGTTCTCAAAAACATACCGGCATATTTGCCCACAAAAACAGACCTAGAGAGGTACATTGAGCAGTAGGTAGGAATTGAATTCTGGCTCCACACGCAGATGTTTAGATGCTCGTGAAAGCCCCCCTCACCACCTCTGATTGGAGGGTTGCAAAGTAGCCCAACAGCTGGGGAGCGTCGGGGGTGGGGGCAGAGAAGCAGCCCTGTTCTGGATAGGACCCGGGGCAAGGAGGGGCTGGTGGGTTGCTCTCTACCACTACCTGAAAGGGTTTTGGAGATTGCCTCGGAACGGAGGGCGAAGGGTTTTGAGCAGGCTGCTGTTTTGTGTCCAGCTCAGGTCAAAGGTTGTGGCCATGCTCGGCATCAATTTATTTTGTCCCAAATATTTTTGTCCGATGAATCTTGAGTTATGTGCAGTTTAAATTTTCTTTCTTCCTCCCTTTCCTTTCCTGAGCCGTCCCTTCTTTCCTCTTCCTACTTTCTTCCCTCCCTCCCTCCCTTCCTACTGAAACCAAACCAAAAAGCAATCAAAAACGATAAGTTAAAAATACACTTTTAAGATTCTACATCTTTATTGACTAGAGTTTAAAAAAGACGTGTGAGTTATTAAAGGTTTATGTAACATGTGGTTTGAAAATTGAACTTTTAATTATTTTTGCTTCAATCATTTCATTTTGCAGCAATCAGGATTACAGTTAGGGATGTGGTACTGGAAAGATGAAACCAAAACTCTTGAATTCAGAAGGTAAATTTTAATAAAACTTTATTAGCAGTTTTATAAAATTACATATGTGTGGGATAAAAAATAAGCAATGTAGAAAAGTATAGAGATTCTGGAAGCTAAGAAATACACAGGAATATATATCTTCCCTACTGCTAGAAAAATAAATATTTAACCAGTGTGTTCCCTTTATAGTATTATTTAGCATTATTCTACAAAAAGGATATTTTATATTACTAGTTGGAATTATTGCCTAATTCTATCTCATTCTTTTGACCACAATTTCAAATATGTAACATTACAATTTGTATTGAAAAAAAAGTATAGAGAATAAAATAAATATCTGGTGAAGTCCCACTATCTGGAGATTATCATTTTACTGAACAGCCTTGCAGACATCACTTTCTGTTAATTAACCCTTACCAGCTGCTTCCCATGTACCAGCCTTTCTACTAATCAGTCCACAAACCCTTTGAAACAGCTGCTATCCAGTTTACAGATAAAGAAACTGAGGTTTCAAAGGGCTAAGTGATTTGAAAATTAAGTAACTTGGTCCAATAGCATAGCTCATAAGTGACTAAGAAGATTTAAATGTATGCATGTTTGGCTCCAGAGTCCATATTCTTAATACTGTGTAAAATTGCCTTTGTAAGTTATAGAAATAGTTTTACATGAGTGGGATCATATTACACCTCCTGCAATGATGGTACATTTTATAAGGAAATATAATTAGATTAGAAAAACTAATCTAAAATCCTGAATCTAGCTGGGAGTGGTGGCACATATCTGTAATCCCAGTGGCTCAGGAAGCTCGGGTAGGAGGATCACGAGTTCAAAGCCAGCCTCAGCAATTTAACAAGGCACTAAGCAACTCAGTGAGACCCTGTCTCAAATTAAAATACAAAAAAGGTCTGGGGATGTTGCTCAGTGGTTAAGTACCCTGCTATCAATAGAAAAAATAAATACTGACTCTAAAACTATATAACTAAACTGATAATACTAGCCACTACTTGTGTATCTAGTGCATATTTTTCTAATTCTTATAAATAGCTATGTGAAGTGAGCATTAATATTCTCATTTTATGGGGGCTGGGTTGTGGCTCAGCAGTAGAGTGCTCGCCTAGCACATGAGAGACCCTGGGTTCCATCCTCAGCACCACATAAAAATAAATAAAGGTATTGTGTCCAAACAACTACAACTAAAAAATAAATATTTTTAAAAATTTTTAAAAATATTCTCATTTTATTGGTGAAGAAACAGAGGGTCAGTGAGATTAAGCAAAGTCATATAGACATTGAGTAGCACAACTGATAGTTTGAACCAAAATTAGTCTGATGCCAAAGCCCTTTCCACTTACAAGCTCTCTCCCTCTATTAGACTGTAAGCCCCTCAGCAGCAGAAAATGCCTTACTCATCTTCATGTCCCAGGAACTTTACAGAATGGGTGCTCAACAAATGTTTATTGAGATGTTCAGTTAACCAGCTGGATTCAAGTGGAGGAATACTAGAGGTAGGGGACCAATCAGAAGGCCATTGATTGCAGGATTAGAGATAGTTATAGTAAGTAGCAGAATTAACTCCATGCAGTTAAAAACAGAAGGGTGAAGGACAAAGAAATATTTAAGAGGTGGAATTGACAGAATGTTTGGATAAAATTGATAGAATATAAGTGGCTGGATATAAAAGGAGAGGGGAAGTAGGTGTCTTTATTGACTCCCAGGTGTCTGAGTGGAGAAAGTGAGTGGCTAGGCTTGCCCTTCACTCAAATACAGATTAAAAGACACAAATGTGTGTTTGAGTTTGCTCTGACATGTTCACATGAATATGACTCTTCAGCTGTTGGACAAATGGGGCTGGAGGCCAGGAAGAACTTTGCTAAGTATATATAGTTACATTATAAATATAATGACATGGAGGTCAAACAAATAATTAAAAGGCTTCACATTTTATTAGCATCAAAATTAAGTTTCATAGAATATATTTGTTCCAGGATTAAGGAATCTTTTATGTCCAAAGTAGTAATTTTAGTTTTGCTTTTTTTTCCCTCAGAAATGTCATAGAAGATTCTGTTTGGCAGCTTCTAAAGCATTACACTTGGTGACTGTGAGACAGACAGCTGTGGTATTAAATGAAAGACTAGTCACAGGAATCAAAATAGAATGTGGGTCTAAAATTTTCCTATATTTGCCTTCATCTACATATAGATACATACAGATATACATATCTATTCTTCATACCATATGTATATCACTATGTATCTATATGTAGATATAGACATATATAGGTGCTGGGGATCAAACCTAGCATGCTAGGCAGGTACTCTACACTGAACTACATCCCCAGCCCTCTTCATGTATATTTAAGGACTATCTTAGGTAGTGACATAGTGCTTCAGGAGGCTGAGGCAGGAAAATCCCAGATTTGAGGCCAGCCTGGGCAATTTAGCAAGAACTTGTCTCAAAATTTAAAAAATTATGTGGCCTACGCACATACATTCTGGGACAGTTTGAGGAGGTGTAGAAAGGAACATGATGAAGAATAGATAGGGACAGCCCTTTTGTAAGATGTAAATTACAAAAGAGCTGTAAGGAGATGTAACTCAGTGGTAGAGGGCTTGTCTAGCACATGTGAAGTCCTGGGTTTGATCTTCAATAATGAAAAATAAAATAAATATAAATAAAGGCCATCTTAGCCCTCTTTAATGAAAATTGTACCATACTTACTGAACTTCTGTATAAATGAAGTTAATTGGCAGTATTTTTAAAAAATATTTACTCTTTTTAGTTGTAGTTGGACATCATACCTTTATTTATTTATTATTAAGGGATGCTGAGGATCGAACCCAGGGCCTCACACATGCTAGGTGAGCACTCTACTGCTGAGCTACAATCCCAGCCCAGTTAGCAGTACTTTTCAAACTAATCTTCAGTGCTAATCCAGGTAGCACTATTTCATATTTGAGCCTACTAATAAACTTACAGATAATCAGTTTCATAGTTTTTCATATTTATAAATTATTCATATTCACAAGCTAAAGTTTCTTTTGTTACCAAATTGTTATTAAAATATGACTTGATTTGATTTCCCCTAGTTTTAGAGATGGTATGACTTAAAATATTGGTTGTAATTAATTGTCTATTTTAAAAAAGCTAGAGAGGTTTATAATTGTACCCAACACAAAGAAGTAATAATTGTTTAAGGTGATAGATACACCAGTTACCTTGATTTGATCATGATATTATATAAATGTATTGAAATATCACAGTGTACCCCAGTTACTATATGTTGATTAAATGTATTAAAAAATAATATCTAAGTCACATGGTATAATATTGTCCCAAAAAGGCTAGATACAAAGTGTAAATACTGCTGGGCACAGTGGAACATGCCTATAATCCCAGTGATTTGGGAGGCTGAGGCAGGAGCCTCAAGCGAGTTCTAGGCCGGCCTCACCATCTTAGTGAGACCCTGTCTCAAAATGAAAAAGGGCTGGGGATGCAACTCAGTAGTTAAATGCCCCTGGGTTCAATCCCCAGTACCAAAAATAAATAAATACCCCCCAAACACCAAAGCCCCCCAATGAAAAAGTAAATGGTTGAATGAATGGTTATATGTGTGTAAAACTTTTTAAAACAAAAGGAATTGCCATGATAGAAGTAAAAAAATAGCAGTTACCTTTAGGGGTATTATCAGCTGGCACATAGTGGGGGACAGTACAAGGGAACCTGCCCATGTACTGGAAATGGTTTTTATGTGTTGGTGGTAGTTACGTGGGTATATACATATTAAAAACTTGATCACGCTTTATACTTAGGATTTTTTAAAAATTTTTTATTGTTGGTTGTTCAAAACATTACATAGTTCTTGATATATCATATTTCACACTTTGATTCAAGTGGGTTATGAACTCCCATTTTTACCCCGTATACAAATTGCAGAATCACATCAGTTACACATCCATTGATTTACATATTGCCATACTAGTGTCTGTTGTATTCTGCTGCCTTTCCTATCCTCTACTATCCCCCCTCCCCTCCCCTCCCCTCTTCTCTCTCTACCCCCTCTACTGTCATTCATTTCTCCCCCTTGTATTATTTTCCCCTTTCCCCTCACTTCCTCTTGTATGAAATTTTGTATAACCCTGAGGATCTCCTTCCATTTCCATGCAATTTCCCTTCTCTCTCCCTTTCCCTCCCACCTCTCATCCCAGTTTAATGTTAATCTTGTTCTCATGCTCTTCGTCCCTACTCTGTTCTTAGTTACACTCCTTATATCAAAGAAGACATTTGGCATTTGTTTTTTAGGGATTGGCTAGCTTCACTTAGCATAATCTGCTCTAATGCCATCCATTTCCCTGCAAATTCTATGATTTTGTCATTTTTTAATGCAGAGTAATACTCCATTGTGTATAAATGCCACATTTTTTTTTATCCATTCATCTATTGAAGGGCATCTAGGTTGGTTCCACAGTCTTGCTATTGTGAATTGTGCTGCTATGAACATCGATGTAGCAGTATCCCTGTAGCATGCTCTTTTTAGGTCTTTAGGGAATAGACCTAGAAGGGGAATAGCTGGGTCAAATGGTGGTTCCATTCCCAGCTTACCAAGAAATCTCCATACTGCTTTCCAAATTGGCTGCACCAATTTGCAGTCCCACCAGCAATGTACAAGTGTACCCTTTTCCCCACATCCTCGCCAGCACTTGTTGTTTGACTTCATAATGGCTGCCAATCTTACTGGTATACTTAGGATTTATTTGCTTTAGTACTTATAAGTTACAACTCAATTTAAAACAAAAATTAAATACCCCAAGTAGAGATTATGTGGCCTACACACATACATTCTGGGACAGTTTGAGGATATGTAGAAAGGAATATGATGAAGAATAGATAGGGACAGCCCTTTTGTGGTGAAGCTGTTTCAAGTTTTAGTAACTCAGTTTGGCAAACCTTAGGTTACCTTAAGTGTCCTGCTATTAGGGACAGTAGTACTAAGGTGGAGGAAAATAGACCTTTGTATATTTTATGGCCAGAGTTAGTGTTTGGGTTCAGTGGAAATATAGGTGCTGATTTCTTATTAAAGTCTGAACATATCTGAGTGGGCAGTGGTTGGAGTAGAAGCTGCAGAGGTGGCAGGCTTGTCCAGGAACCCTTACTGAGTACATGGGCTGCATTTCTGCTCTAGAAAGCTCCTCCCATGGGAACACTGAGGAGCAAGATTCCAATTAGGTGGATAATCTTAGAGGGAGGGGGTAGGACCTAGATGAATTCTAACAGAATAGAGAGATTAGGACAGTAGGTGAGTCAGTAAGCATGTAGAGGGGTTGAAAGATTTAGTTATACAGGTAATAAATATACCTTCTTATTATTAAACTATTCAAATAATGCAGAAACATACAGATGTGGAAGACAGATTTCTTTACCACTATCTCGTCTCTGCCCCAGCCCTCCACCCCTCATTGGAATAGCCACCATTAACAATTGGTATTCTTAAACTTATTTATTTTTCTTGCCTTTCCCCCACCCTAATAACTCAGTACACCCTCCCCCATGATCCCAATCCTTGGAGACCAATGATAAGAGGAACATCAGAAAGAATAAAAAGCGTGGAAATCATCCATTGGCCAGCATGGTGCCAGTGTCTTCAAAAAGGAAAGGAAAAGAAAGGTGGAAAAATACAAGTAATCCATTCTCTTGAGGTGACATCATGTACTTACTTTTTGGAGCTGACATATGATACAACAGGACATTAGGAGGTTGGCCAAACTGCTGGGGAGGTATTCCTCCAAAATAATTCCTTGCTGAGATTTGATAAGGAGGCAATAAGGATCTATATGATTGATATTCATCTTTAGAGAATGACTAAAACTGGGGGAAAAGTACTTCCATTACTCTATCTACATTTCAGCTTAATAGAGGCACATACAACTTTGGGCAGAGATAAAGCTACTGGTTGGGTTATCAATGCCATATTGTTTCCAAGCAGAAAAGCAATTCATAACCCACACTGGGCCACCAAACCAATGTATGTAGCAAACACCACAGTTGTGGAAAATATATTCTCTCTAAGGTAGGAACCATATCCTACTGATCTTTGAAAGACTTCTATTTTCCTGTTAGCATTTGCTGATATTCTGAGAGCGTGCATTGGCTGTAATCAGATACCATCTCATGTTCACTGTCAGCAATTGCTGACAAAAGTCTCAGGGGCCTCAGTATAAATTTGTTGTTTTTTGAGGTCTCTTGTTAATTAGATCCATTACTGCCTAATAAGTCTTATACTGCCTGTAAGGAAACCCTGAGTCAAGTAAAGGGTTCTGAAAACTTCCTGGAGACAGGCAAGTTCTTGAGAGGGGTTCAAAATTACCAAGATGACTTCTTGGGGGCAGGATTGCCTGGTGGCTAAGCCCATAGCTCTGTGGCTAGAGAACCTGGGTGCCCATCCTGGCTTTGCCATTTATTATGTGATCTCAATCAAGTTACTTAATCTCTTTCTAAGCTTCAGTTTTTCCCAGATATAAAAATGGTGTTAATATTATTTTTCTCATAGAGTTGCTATGAGGATTAAATGAGATTGTGCTGCCTGGCATGGGCACATGCCTGTAATCCCAGCGACTAGGGAGGCTGTGGCAATAGGATCAAGTTCAAAGCCAGCCTCAGCAACTTAACAAGGTCCTAAGCAACTTAGCAAGACCTTGTCTCAAAATTAAAAATAAAAAGGACTGGGGATGTAGCTCAGTGGTAAAGTGCTACTGGGTTCAATCTCCAGTACCAAAAATAAATAAATAAATAAGATTGTTCCTAAAAGCATCTGGCCCATAACAAGTACTCGATAAATTTTTAAAATCCCTCCAAACTTAGTGAGGTTTCTGCTTCTTGAGAAGTTACTACAAGATTTTTAGATAGAAATTTTTGTGTATGGTAGTATTGTGGAGGCTGCTGAGGCTGAGAGCCTAATGTAAAATCTGAAGTTTTAATCATTCTGTGTATAAATACATAAACGGAACACTGTTGTGCCCAAAAATATTTGGCCTCTGCTCATAATATATGCCATCCTAAGGTTGTATGAGTTATGATCATGATGTGATTAGTTTTTCCCTGGGAAAACATCAAGTTACTAATCATCTCATTTCTATTGCAGTTTTATATCTTCAGTAGAACTCAAGGAAAAAGGAAAGAAAGGCAAAGCCGTTCACTTTGCTGAAATTGATGGCCCCGCTTCAGAAAGGTGGTTTCACTTCTCATCCATGTCAGTTCTGCCAATGGTGCCTCTCAGTGGAATCATTTAAGTCTTTACAAACTCTAAGTTCCATTATCTCAGGCTGAAATGCAGTACCAATAAAGGAAAAATGAGGCACTACCTCAGAATTATAGTGGGAGTTACAAATCATCCCTATAAATGTATCTGAAATAACTTGGCTGTTAGTACATTTCAATTTTTTAGTTTTCTTTTAATCTGAATATTGTAACTATCCAGAAATAGATGATTGAAATGATCTCTTTTGGATGGAATATATGTGTGTGTGTGTGTGTGTGTGTACCGTACATATGATATTAGGGGTTGAACAGGGCCTTGCACATGCTGGGCAACTAACTCTACCACTGCATCACATCCCCAGCCCTATGTGTACATTTCATATCAGACAGTGTATATTCCTTTTACATCTAGCATAATAAATATAATGTTTAATAAGACACATCCCCAAATGATATTTCATTAAATGAAACCCATGCATAACTCTGAGGATCTCCTTACTTTATAGTAAATGATTCACACACTGCAAGATAGAGTAGATACAACTAAAACCTTTTAAAACACTGGGGGCTGGGCATGGTGGTGCACACTTGTAATCCCAGTGGCTCAAGAGCTGAGGTAAGAGGATTGCAAGTTGAAGGCCAGCCTTAGCAACTTAGTGAGACCCTGTTTCAAAATAAAAAAGGCTGGGGATATGGCTAAGTGGTTAAATGCCCTTGGGTTCAATCCCTGGTACCAAAAAATAAACGAACAAACAACAACAAAAAAACACTACTACATGCTGTTGTTCCAAAACAGGTTGACAGATAAAAGGCTCTCTTCAAGAGAGGATAAGTCAGCGAAAGCCTTAGAGAAACGAGGTCAGCAGGGCAACGTTACACTGGATGATGTTAAGTGTGAGTAGCTGTTCCCTCCTTCTTACACACTACCTGGTATGAACCTCTAAGGCAGCACTTTGTCTCTCTTTCAATTACCCATCTTCTCTCCTTTCAGTTGTTGCTTTGCTTTTGCTACAAGATACTGAGATGCAGAAGATCTGTTCTTTTACAACGTTTATGAGGTGTGTAATGCTTGCAAGACATTGTCTTTTCCCCTTTACTTTGCAGTAATTTCATCTGATAAGTGCTGATAGATCTGATTTTTAGAGAAACAGCAGGAAGCAGTTTCTATGTAAACCATCAACTCATCACTCAGTCACAAAGACTGAAATCAAAAAGTCTGGCAGAGGAATCCAAAAGTCACAGGAGCCCACAGGAAACCCCAACAAAGTCCCAAGGCAAGGAGTACAGAGTGCATGTTGCCAGAGTTCCATGCAGACTGCACTATATTTATATACCATTCACAGAATGTACCCATTTACTGTAGAATGTTTCTTGATTTTTCTAAACATCAGTTCCCTTAGCTACAAAATTAAGAATAGTGTCTCCTTTCTATGGCTGTCTGTGCCTGGGCTTCTCTTGGCATCTGCACATATGACTGGTCTATTAGAGTCGGGCACCCAATGCTATAGGCACTTCTCCTACATCCCCTCAGATTTCCAGTGCAGGTTGCTTGTGATGAATACCTGAGACTCTTCCCTCAGGTCTTGCTCCACTTCAGGGGCCCACTTGGCCCGAGCACTGACCTTGGCAAGCAGGACAACTCCTTAGAGTTGTTTTCTATATGATATTTTCTATACAACCTCCCAGAGCCCCTGCAGAACTGAATTATACTAGTTCACGGTGATAACACCCCATTCACTGGCTTCCTTCCTTTTCCTATTTCATTTCCACTCTCCATAGGATGTTTCCTAAGATCACGTCCTGCATTATCTGCTTACTCTCAGTTCTTTGCTTCAGGATCTTTTTCTGGGGAAACCCAAAGTTAGATAAGTAGTTATTAATATCTTGACAAAAAAATCTGTAATAGTCACCTTCATCCTGCTCTAAAGGTGCAGTTAAAAGAAAGCATGTCAGAGTAAGAATGTCCTTTGGGGGCTAGAAAGAAGGTAGTAAAAGTCTGATAAAAATATAAAGAAAACAATACCTTCTAATTGAAAAATGAGATAGCATTGTAAATCTGTGCATTCTTTTTGGAGAGCAAAACATGAAAATTTAATATGCTTGTGTACTGTGTTCTAACAATTTCACTTCTGTCTATAATATTTTAAAAAGACATCAATATCCTTCAACAGAAGACTAGTTAAGTAATTTAAGAGAGAATATTCAGCTGTTTAAAAGAATAAGGGACATCTATACATAGCATCATTGAAAGAGGTCCACACTACACATGTAAGTGACAAAAGCAAGTGGCAATAAATCATGTCTATAGAAAAAAAACACTTTAAGGCATATATTTATACATATGTATACATATTGGTGGGGGAGGATGTTATATGTAAACACCTATGCTTTAGAAGGTTTAGGAAGAATTCATTCCAAAGACTTAATAGCGGTCACCACGAGGGAGTAGGATAGAAGAGAGAATATTTTACTTTATACATTTCTGTACATTTTAAAAAAATATTTTAGTTCCCCACTTGAATCAAATGTATGAAATATGATATGTCAAGAGCATTGTAATGTTTTGAACAATAATAAAAAATATTTTAGTTGTACTTGGACACAATATCTTTATTTATTTTTATGTGGTGCTGAGGATCGAACCCAGTGCCTCACTCGTGTGAGGCAGGCTCTCTACCACTGAGCTACAGCCTCAGCCCCAATTTCTGTACATTTTTTAAACAATGGATATATATTACTTGTATGGTAAGAACTTCTTAAAAATTTAATTAATAAGCACAACTGTAAGAATTTAGTAGTCAGGCACAATGGAGCCTGTAATCCCAGGGACTTGGGAGGTAGAGGCAGGAGGATTGCAAGTTTGAGGCCAGTGTCAGCAAATTAGTGAGACCTGTCTCAAAATAAAAAATAAAAAAAAGGACTGGGAATGTAGCTGAATGGAAGAGCATCCCTGGGTTCAATTCCCAGTACAAAAGAAACAAAAAGAATTTAGTGTCTGACTTTCCAAAAATAAATCTTTTTTTTTATATAAAAAGTGAATTTCTTAACTTTCAGTAGTGTAATAGAATCTTAAATGGTAAGTAAATTAGTTGTGTGATAGGCATGTTAACATGTATTTCTACTCATGTCCTATGCCCAGATTTTTTATGAAAAACCTCATATTTGAAATAGGTTAGTGTTGATTTCTTTCTGTTTTCTAAATTTCTTCATAGAAATAAGACTCTTGACAATTTCCTCATGGCATTATTGTACTATTTATCTCATTACTTGGAAAAAAACTCGCTGGAAAAGAAGCCCCAAAGCTATATGGTGTAAGTAAGTTCTGTAAGTGCTTTTTATCATAGCCAGTTTAAAAGTAACTTTTATCTAAGGTGAAGAGATAATGGAATTTTAAAAATCTTTTGGGTGTACATGGGAGAATTTTTCCTGTTTTTAAAGCTCATTGAATAATGGGTATTCCGTACAACAAAATATTCCAACTAATAAAGAATAACAGTACCCAATAATGAGATTTAATGAAAGCCACATTAGTAATTTAAAAAATTTTAGTAACCATATTTTTAAAAGATGCAGGTTAAATTAGTTTTAAAAGTTATTTTATTTAACCCTATGAATGGAAAATATTATAACAAGTAGTCAATACTAGGAAGTGATTAATGAGATATTTTACTTTTTTTATGAAATAAGTCTTTGAAGCCTGGTGTCTTTTATACTTACAATATATCTCAATTGAAACTAGCCACATTAAATGCTCAACAGCCACATGTAGTTAGTAGCTACCATATCCAGTAGTGCAGAAATAGATTTATTTTGTTATGCTTTATATGCTAACAAAAGTTCTTGCTAAAGGGTTTGTAAGCATCTAATAAAAAAGTTAAGATTTTTTTTTTTTTTAAATAACAGATTTGGCCAAAATGACATCACAGGAAAAAACCCCAAACTTTCTTAGGCTACTTGTAAAGAACTTAATTGCTTTACACAGAGGTGGCTTAGAGATATACACCCAGGAGCAAGCTCTGGGAACTTGGAGTCCACAGCAGAACAATGCCTTGCAGACTTGGCCATGACCTTTCACAAGCATGGAACTTTCCAAGTGCCCAGCTGCCCTCCTCGTACATGTGGAACCAACCCAGTGACTTAGCTGTTAGGAATGTTGAATAGAGCCATTAACTTGCTACAGAGTATTTTGAAATGCAAAACTCCTGTATATAATCAAGCAGTTTGAAAAACATTTTATGGATAGAGAAATAGTTTCTGGATAGCAGTTTTGTAAAGGATCAAATAAATAATTCAAACACTGCTGCTACCGTAAAGCTATCATAATGTGCAATGTGGGTGTTGTTTCAGGGCAACCTTTCACAGTAAGACAGCCAGAGCATGCAGTGTTTCTATGGTAGCAAGCAAAAGGGCTAAAGCAAGTGTGAGCTTCGAAGGTACAAGGATTCTTACTATTCCCAAGTAGAAACTTATTAGACTTTGGTGGTATTTTGGCTTATTTTGTATGGTCTTTTCTAATTTTGAGGCTTATTGCTAATCTAGCAAATAAATTTGTTTTATATCTTAATTAACAGGTAACAGAAAAGAAAGATTCCTTAGTTATTTTTAAAATGCATGAAAACTCTTTAGAACATGGAGGTGTAAGACTGTTTCTTAGAAGGAATCAATTACAGAAATGAGCAAAAGCAAAGCCTTAAAATGATTGATTCTGGGGTTTGATTCTAAAAAAGCATTATAACCTTTCATTTTCAGGCTTTCCAGTAGTCAGTCCATTTACTTATTATTTAGAATTAAACATAGATTGCAATGTGATATCAGCACAGAAAAAAAATTGATTTCAGTCCAACTAGCATAGGGATAATGATAGTGCCTAATTCACAGTGTTGCACAGAAATAAACGAGATAGTGTCTTCTCTTAACCCAGTGGTCACACTTGGGAAGAAAGCTTGCATCCTGTGAGAGGAGGGCAGAAAGAAATGGAGAAAGATGTCAAAGATGCATTGTGTGTGTGGGGGGGGATTAAATGAACTCTAGAGAGGGCAAAGGGGAAAAGGGGAGGGTGTGGAAGGGAGTGGGCAGAGGGGTAGGAAAGATGGTGGAATGCGATGGTCATCATTACCCTAAGTACATGTATGAAGACACGAAGATTGTGACTCTACTTTTGTGTACAACCAGAGATATGAAAAATTGTGCTGTATATGGGTAATATGAATTGTATGTCTTTGGTTGTCATATATAACAAATTAAAATTTAAAAAATTTTTTAAAAATACAGCAAAGTAAATTGTGTAGCCAAGGGCAGGGGGAGATGCATTTAGATGATACTAGATGGTTAAAAGCCCTAATTCCAGAAAAAGAAAGCTATTCCCCATTTAAAGATGAAAACATTAAGGCTCAGAGAGGTGAAGTAATTTGTTGAAATGACATACCTACTAAGTAGTAGAGATGAGGCTAGAACCCAGGTCTAACTCAAAAGCCTGTGCTTAACCACACCCAGCACCTTCTATTGATCAACTATGGGTCTGTTTCCAGAGTTCATCCATTCAGAATCAAGATTTATAGCTCTGAACAAGACACAATTTTGCCTGAGTTTATAAACACTGTACCATAAACATTTTTCAAGTTATGATCTCCTTTATGATTTTTAATGGTGGCACAACTTTCCATAAAGTAAATGACTTGACTTTAGCTATTACGGGGTAATTTATTACAGTGGTTAAGGTTGCATATTTTGGTGCCTGGGTTAAATCTCATAGGTTTAATATGATCATTTCTGTGGCTCTTTAAATTTTTTTTTTTTTTTTTTTTTTTTTTTTTTTTTTTTGGTATAGGGGATTGAACTCAGGGGCACTCGACCACTGAGCCACATCCCCAACCCTTTTTTATATTTTATTTAGAGAAGGGTCTCACTGAGTTGCTTGATGCCTCGCTTTTGCTGGCTTTGAACTCGCTATCCTCCTGCCTCAGCCTCCTGAGCCACTGGGATTACAGATGTACACCACCACACTCCAGTTGAAATTCTTTTCAGATGTTTATTTCACAGCATTATGCTGATTTTTCTCTTACTGAAGCATCAATTTCAGCAAAATTTTTCTCTTACTGAAGCATCAATTTCAGCAAAATTTGTCATTCTTGTCATTTACTTTTTTTTTTTTTTTTAATAGTTCTGGGAATGGAACCCAGGGCCATGCTAGTCAAATGCTCTACCATTAAGCTGCACCCTGGCATTTTTAAAGAATATACTTGTTATTTCAGGTGAACTATTAATTTAGTGTTTATGGCTGTTTAAGGCAGTGCTTCAGAATGAAGTAAAAAGGCTGAAACATTATAGGGAATGGTTTTTCAGATATAGAATTTTTCTTTTTCTTTTCTTTCTTTCTTTTCTTTTCTTTTTTTTTTTTTTTTTTTTTTTGTACCAGGGATTGAACCCACGAGCACTTACCCACTGAACCAAATCCCCAGCCTTTTATTTTGAGGCAGGGTCTCACAAGGTTGCCCACAGCCTTGCTAAATTGCTGAGAGTAGCTTTGAACCTGAGATCCTGCTGCCTAAGCTTCCCAAACTGCTGGGATTACAGCAAAATAAGGCTATTAGCTTCTGGCAGCTTTGACAAAGGAAGGTTGAAGGTGCAGGAAGCAGGGAGACAGGCACTGTGATGTGGCCATTGGGGCTCATGTGGAGGGGTGTGTTTGGGTTACATGGCATTTGGACACTTAATATTGGAGCCTACTGGAAAAAGATACATTCATACATTGCTGGTGGGAATGCAGATTGGTGCAAAAATTATGAAAAGCAATATGGAGATTCCTCAGAAAACTTGGAATGAACACCATTTGACCCAGCTATCCCACTTCTTGGTTTATACCCAAAGGACTTAAAATCAGCTTATATAGTGATGCAGCCACATCATGTTTATAGCAGCTCAATTCACAATAGCTAAACTATGGAACCACCCAGATGCCCTTCAACAGATGAATAGATTTAAAAAAATGGAATATTACTCATCCTTAATAAAGATTGAAATTATGGCATTTGCAGGTAAATGGATGGAGCTTAATTCTAAGCAAAATAAGCTAGTCCCAAAAAACCAAGAGCCAAATGCTTTCTCTGATATGTGGATGCTAATCCATGATGGGGAGCAGCTAGAGAAGAATATAGTTACTTTAGGTAAAGGGGAGTGAAGAGAGAGGAGCGGGTATGGGGTTAGAAAGGATAATAGAACAAATCAGGCATTATTACCCTATGTTTGTATATAACTATATGACCAGTGTGATTCTACATCATGTACAATCAGAAGAATGAGAAATTATACTCCATTATATATGATGTATCAAAGTGCATTCTACTGTCATATATAACTAATTAAAACAAATTAAAAATAAAATTTAGGGCTGGGGATGTGGCTTAAGTGATAACGCGCTCTCCTGGCATGCGCCGGGCGCTGGGTTCGATCCTCAGCACCACATAAAAATAAAAATAAAGATGTTGTATCCACCGAAAAACTGAAAAATAAATATTAAAAAATTCTCTCTCTCTCTTAAAAAATAAAATAAAATTTAAAAAGTTGGAGCCCACTTTATCTATTCAAGAAACTCATTTTATTCTAGTGATTTCCAAGCCTTTTATCATGTGTAATAATGTTTTGTGCTCTGAAACAGCCATATTATCCTTAAAGTCACCATTTCCCCTCACAGCATATATTCATCTAGTCATTGTAGTGGTTAACCTCAGAAGGGATAGTAATTTGTTTTTGTTTACTGTGCATTTCATTTGGTATCTAGTGATTAACAGTGCACTGGAATGTATTGTCAAGAATATAGTTCCCTATTGTGCTGCAAAAAAAATTTAAAATTAGGATTCAGACATGTTGCAACCTAAGAAAAGACTGTCTTTTACAAAGATCATTTGCAATTCAGTTGGAGCTGGGGCTGTGTTTTCACAGGGAAGCAATGTTATTATAATTGACACCCAAGTTCCCAGAATAGTAGACCACAAATGCCTCTTTAGCAACACACCTAAACTCAGAACTGAGAGTGGCCCAGTGCTGTACTTGAAGCCTCCAAGCTTAATAGAAACACCAGGAACGGGGAAAGCTGAGGTGACAAGGAGTCTCTACAGCAGCTTTGAGAACACAGTAGAAAGAAAGGCTGCCAGCTGCCTCAGCAACCAGTATGGGTCACTTGTTAGTTGAGCTGTTCTATAGATATTAGGACTAGCTGTATATAAAATTGAGGCTCCATAGATAGCAAAAAGAATCTATCTATAAACAAGTGAAAATTGACCATAAACTTTGAGTTGCTGATTCTAGTGATTAATAATGATTTAAGGGACTTTGAGGATTTTCCTATGTCATGGCTCAAATAAAACAAATGAATTGGTAAGTCAGGTGTGTTGACTCACTAGTATATCTTTCAAAAAAGTTTATAATTCAGACTTTAAAAATGCTAATTAATAGGCATTTACTCAAATTAATCCATATTGTCTTTTTCTTCCCTCTAGGGGCCTTGTAGAGAAAAAAGAGATGGAGCTGGTTTTAAGTAAGTTAGAAGCAGCACAGAAATATTTGGCTCAGAAGTACTGTGTCCTTGTGCTGGGGTTGGGCATGCCTTATAAGCATCACATGTGCTGTGGAAAGTAAGTGTGCACTCCAGATGCCATTAGATCGTGACATCCTTAGGACCCTTGCATTTGACTTCTGGTACTGGGGGGAAAAGCATTTCCTTTTTGTTGTCCAGAATAATTGGGCTCAGGTAAAATCTGCCCCAAGCACTGGGGGTTGTCTGCTTTGAGAGAGCCAAGTGAGTATGGAAGACATCCCAGAATCTCAGTTAATATCTATTTATTTAGGTACAGAATTGAACATAAGGGTGTTTTACCACTGAGTTGCATCCCCAGCCCTTTGTTTTTTATTTTGAGACAGGGTCTCGCTAAATTCCCGAAGGCTGGCCTCGATTTGCCATGCTTCTGCCTGAGGCTCCAGAGTTACTGAGATTATAGGTGTGTGCCATGACACCCGGCTCAGCTGATATTTAAAAATTCTCCCCTGCTTGTGATTAAATGACTTGATTTCTCAGTGGAATCTTGCTCTCAACCAGGAGGGATTCCTATGCTAGGCAGGGCTACTGGTGGCCTCTAGTATATACCGAGTGATAGACCAATGTTGGTGGGGGATGGAATGTCTGCTTGTTTTGCAACTGCCAGGAAGAGCTGCAGAGGTAGGGGTTATAAAATAACACTGTCTATGGAATACAATTTTTGTCTTAGGATGATAATGTTTGCATAATTGTAATTGAAATTTAAAAAGGGGTCTCATCACCAGAAAGTTGGAGATCACCGGAAGAAAAACTTTGATCCTTAACCCCAAATCTCCCCCTGAACAGTTTCATGACAAGCCCAAGAGCCATGCCATGGCCATAGCCAGAACTTAAAAAAAAAACCCTCAATAGGAAAAGAACACAATACATGATATACCTCTCTCTAAATCCCCCATGTTTTCAAAGATATCTTTGTCCATGAACATACTTACCCAGTTGTTCCTATGTATTTTTTGTGTTCTACATTTCCTGTGTGCTCTCCTCTCTTATTCTGCATACATAATTTCACTTATCACTTTCCATAGCAGCTGGAGTTATCCTGTTGTATACCCATTGCTTAACCATCCCTTTTGTAAACATTTACATGGTTTCAGTTTTTCTGTTTTATTGTAGTTTGTATTGCTTTACATAAATTATTTTGTTCATATGGACTATTTCCTTATGGCTTATTACCCAGAATGTATTTACCTATAGGGTACAAACAATTGTTAAAAAGCTCTTCATAATATATTGCCAGATTGTGCTCCAAAAAGGTTCATTCCAGAGGTAGTGGTATGTGCTGATAGTCCCAGCATTTGGGAGGCTGAGGCAGGAAGATCACTGGAGCCCAAGAGTTTGAGGCCAGTCTGGACAACATAGGGAGACCCCTTCACCAACCAACCAACCAAGACCAACCAACTGAAAAGAATCCAGAGCCCTCCACAGACCTCCTGCATGGGAGGCTGGGAAAAGTGATTTCAAAAAAATTAAAACCTTTTTTATTGCCCTCAGCAATAAGCATATTTGGTTGTGTTGTGTTTTATTATTTTAATATTTTTGATAGTTTAAAGGTATATTAAAAGCTTAAAGATGTTTTACATGAATGAATATTTTTCAGGCTTTTAGAGTCTCTGCTCTTTTTCTTTTTAAAATTATTCACTGCCTACTCATTTAGTTTCAACCATTTACCAAGGGGGAATTGGAAAAGTTTTTAATTTCTTTATTTACATCCTATACCAAGGATTGATCATTTGTATTTTTTAGTTTGTTGCTTTCTTTTGAATATTTATATGTTTAAACATTAGAAAAATGTTTTGTATTTATTCAAACATGTCCACCTTGTTTCTGATATTTGATAGTCATACAAGTTCTTGTGGTTCTTGAGTTAAACTTATTATCTTTCTTTTTAATTTTTTAAAATTAGCATTTTAAAGAAATGTGACTTTGCTCCATTTGAAATCTGTTACAACATATCAGATGAACTATGAATATAAGCTTTTTATTTTTTTAACTAATATCAAACTTTCTAGTAATATCTATTAATGATTTTTTTCTCCACAGTAACATGTCTTGTTAGATTTTGAATTTTTCTAACATTTTAACCCAATTTGGTAAATTCCTATTGATTTTTTCCCCCCAGTACTGGGAATTGAGTCAGGGCTACTCTATCTTTGAGTACATTCCCAGCCCTTTTATTTTTTTGATATAGTGTCTTATAGTTTATATAATCTTATATAGTTTCCCTGTCTGACTCTGAACTTTTGATCCTCTTGCCTCAGCCTTCCAAGTAGGTGGGATTATAGGCATGGACCAACACATCTGGCTTGCAGTCATTATTTCTTTCTGTATCTTTTAAAAGTATAGATAGTCCTTACACATTCGGCTTTCCACAGCCTGCTTTTCCTTATGGTAATGCTCCTAAACCAATTTGTTTTTAAAATTACAAGTCATAGCATATTGGTAGATCTTGAAATCAATGTAGTTGTGAAGAGAATAAAATAGTTTTAAAAAATAAGTATATCTGGTGTGAAAGTAATAAATAGAAATCCATAGTCCAGGGATACTTCAATAAACAACTGAAAAAAAAATAAGTATATCTGGGGCTGGAGTTGTGGCTCAGTGGTAGAGCACTTGCCTGGCATGTGTAAGGCCCTGGGTTCAATCCTTAGCACCACATATAAATAAATAAATAAAGTAAAAAAATCCATTGACAACTAAAAATTTTTTTTTAATTTTTTTTTAAAATCAAGTATATCATATGAAATAAAGATAAGTATTTTTTTCAGGATACTTTTGTGTCTATGTCTTAGTATGTTTTGAGTTGCTTTAACAAAATACTTGAGGCTGGGTTCTCTATTATTATTCTCTAAATAACAGAGGTTTAATGAGCTCATAGAACTGGTGTCCAAGAGCATGGTACCAAGCTTCACTTTTGGTAAGGACCTCATGGCAGATAGCATCAAAGGTGGGAAGTGGAGAGAGAGTGAAGATAGAGAAGACAGAGGAGTCAGATGTTGGGATTCAGTGTACAAGATAGATCATATGGTGGGAAAGGAAACAAGAAATCAGGGAGAAAGCAGGCTTGCTCTTTCCCCCCCCCCTAATACTAGAGATTGAACCCAGAGTGTTCTGCTACTGAATCACATCTCAGCCCTTTTTATTTTTTGAGACAGAATCTTGCCAATTTGCCAAGACTGGTCTCAAACTTGTGATCCTCTGGACTTAGCCTCCCAAGTCCCAGGTATTACATGCATGTGCCACTGTGCCTGGCCAGGCTGTCTCTTTAACAACCTGCTATGAAACTAATCCACTTCTATGAGACCCAACCCAACTCTCCATAATACCAGCATCAATCCCTTGTAGTGGTGACTGCCATCTTCCACTAGGTCTCACCTCTTAAAGGTCCCACTCCCTTTCAATACTGTCACCTTGGGTAAGTAAGCCTCAGCTTATATTTCAGCAAGGACAAACCAGATTCACACCATAGCAGTCAATGTGTGTATTCTAGGGACTCAATATTAAGTATGTTTCTTGCTGTGAGTTACAATTTAAAGAGTCTGAAAGCCACTGCGTTACAGCATCCTTTCTGTACCACAAGCACTCTTGTGTTTTCATAAGAATTTTGCTTTGCTCAGCCTTTCAAGCAATTATACCATAGTGTTGTTTGTCAGCTAATTGTTCAATTTAGACAGTTGTGTTAATTTGTTGGGCCATTTGAATACACTATTGAATTTCCCCTATATTTTAGAAAAAGATAAGTGGAACATTGGAAAATCAAGTACTGCTAATTCAAATCTAGAAACCATTGAGCATGTGGAGAATCTTTAGCTGCATTCAAATGCTCGAGACTAAAGTAGAACAAATGTGGGTTTGATTGCAAAAGACAAGACCTTGCACATGCTAGTCAAGTGCTCTACCACTGAATCATATCTTCAGCCCTTTTTTGTTTTTTATTTTGAGATAGGGTCTTGCTAAGATGACCAGATTGGCCTCGAACTTGGGATCTTCCTGCCTCAGCCTCTGAATACCTTGGATGACAAGTGTGTGCCACTGCTCCCAGCTACAATCTTTTCCATGTGTGTGTGTGTGTGTTTTTTTTTTTTTTTTTTTTTTTTTTGGTGCAGTAAAATTATATACAATAGTGGGTTCATTGTTACATATTTGTATATGCACCTGATATAACAATATAATTTGGTCATTATTGTCCTCCAATATTTCCCCTTTCCCCCTCCTCCTTTTTCCTTCTTACAATACAATTTTTAAAGGAAACTATGATGTTTGAAAGTAGGTGATTGCCTCTGGTTAGCACAAGGTCCTGGTCCCTTTTCCACCATCTGCAGTATCACTTGCTTTTCTTCTGCCCATTGGATGGCAGTTTGGAGAAGAACAGGCTTAGAGCTCACCATGCACCATTTATGTATCAAATTCCATACATGTCAAAGGACTGACATGTATGGAACAAAGGACTTAGAGGAAAGCAGATTGCAGGATAGTTCTGCCAGTGAGTTGTTAATGGCCATAATGGATGTTGATTATGTCCTTGATTCGTGGATTTATAGTATTCTTTTGGTGGGCTTGATTATGTCCTTGATTCATGGATTTATAGTATTCTTTTGGTGGGCTTTTTTTTTTTTTTTTTTGCACTGGGGATTGAACTCAGGGACACTTAACTATTGAACCACATCCCTAGCCCTTTTTTTTTTTTTTTTTTTGTATTTTATTTAGAGACAGAGTCTCACTGAGTTGCTTGGGACCTTGCAAAGTTGCTGAGGCTGGCTTTGAACTCACAATCCTCCTGCCTCAGCTTCCTGAGCCACTGGTATTATAGGCCTGTGCCACCGTGCCTGGCATTGGTGGGTTTTATGTAGAAAATGAGGACAGTGATTTTTTCAGTTATAAGTAATTAGCTGATTTTAACATGTCTTTATTTCACTTTAATTTGAATAAGCTAATATTTTCATGTGGGTTTTCTGATTTTTCCCTCTAACACATGCATGGCTAATATTGGACTAGAATACCTCATGCCATTTATCTCTGGAGTTAGAGTGAAGATTATAGTAGAACCAATAATTTGGGGCTGTTAATCTAGTGCTTTCATGTCACTTGAGAAGTAAGAGAAGATGCTTCTCTATACCAAACACATCTGTGAAAATCCAGTATCACATAAATCAGCAAAATTTTGATGAATGTGTTCAGTAAAATTTATCTGGGTGTTGGAAATACATGCAAAAGCCTCCTTTTTGGTGTAAACTATAGACTTAGATCTGTTCTTTGGTTGTAGCTAGTACAGGCTTCATCCTCACCCCCATCCTAGGATATGAACCTTCTTCCTACACTCTCAGTGTGGCTGTCTCCTCATGGTGGACCAAAGAGGCTGGTGGTGGAGGTAAAGATAGAGAGAAAAGTAGGCTCTTTGAAACGCAGGTGTAAACATCATCTTTTTAAAAATTTTTGAGGTGGTGGGTGTGACTATATTGCCCAAATTGGTCTTAAATTCCTGGGCTCAAATTATCCTCCTGCCTCAGCCTTCCAAATAGCTGGGAGGACAGATGCATGCCAGAACACACAGCTCTAAATCACTCTTAAACCTGCCTCCCAGCTCAGTCACATGCATTAAGGACTCTTTCCCCTCTCCACCAACACATCTTTGAAACTTCTTTTTCCTTGTATAGGGCAGAATTTGACCTTCATTTAGTTTAGATCTTGAATGTCTCTCAAAGACTCATGAGTTAAAGGCTTGGTCCCCAGGATGGGAAGTGGCAGAGGCTTGAAGAGGTGGAGCTTAATGAGAAATCCTTAGGTCATTATGGTTGTGCCCTTGAAAGGGATTGTGGGGCCCTGGCCCCTTCTTCCTCTGCTCTCTGGTTCATGAGGTGAGTGAGTGATTTTGCTACAACATGTGCTTTGGCCATGATGTGCTACCTTGTTGCAGAACCAAAGCAATAGACCAGCTGATGATGGACTGAAGCCTCCAACACTATGGACCAAACTGAACCTTCTCTCTCTCTCTCTCTTTTTTTTTTTTTTTTTTTTTGAGAGAGAGAAAACCTTTTTTTTTTTTTTGTAGAGGGACATAACAGAATGACTTTATTTTTATGTGGTACTGAGAATCAAACCCAGGTCCCGCGCACACTAGACGAGCGCTCTACTGCTGAGCCACAATCCCAGCCCCATGAACCTTTTCTCTTATAAGTTAACTCTCTTGGGAATTTTGTTATGGTGATGGAAACTTA
This sequence comes from Marmota monax, assembly GCF_021218885.2. Lineage (NCBI taxonomy): Eukaryota > Metazoa > Chordata > Mammalia > Rodentia > Sciuridae > Marmota > Marmota monax. Next base: position 21,652,481 of record NW_026693777.1, on the reverse strand, counting down.
CCAACACACTTGATTTCACCTAAAGCCATAGTGGGCAAATGGGAAAACACAATTTTTTCTTTTCCCCAGCCTAGAGCCTAGGTTCAAACCTTGGCTCTAGGCTTTATATCCTTTCACAATAACTAATAATATACTTTCTTCATTTTGATTTAGAGCTAACAATCTAAAGTAGCAACAAGGAATAAGAAAGAATCTTAATAGGCCACTGCAAAAAAAAAAAATCTCTGGATTTACCATCAGGTCACCTTTCCCTTCTTTCCTTTGGATTGTGTCCTCAAAGGTGGATTATACAGTGCTCTTGCAGACCAGCATGGTAGCCACTTGCCATATGTGGTTACCGAGCATTTGAAATGTAGCTTCAAATTGAGAGATGCTATAAGTGTTAAATATATGCAGTATATAAAATATGTACAAAAAGCTTTAAGGTAAATAAAATACCTTATCAATTTAAAATATTGAGTATATATTGAAATGATATTCCAGGAATTTGGATAAAATAAGTATATTGTTAAAATTAACATCACCATTTTATTTATTTATTTTTTTATTTTGCAGTGCGGGGGATCAAACCTAGGGCTTTGTGCTTGCTAAGCAAGTGAGCTATACCCCCAGCTCCACCTGTTTGTTTGTTTGTTTTTTACCATGGCTGCTAGAAATTTTAAAATTATATTTATGGCTTACCTTATGTTACTATTGGATTGTGCTATTACAAACCTTGTTTAATTTTGCAGGTGATTTTGGCAGAGGAGGAGGTGTCTTACATTCTTTTAATCAAAAAATTTCTAAATGATTTTAGGTTCTATGTACTTAATATAGAAATTATAAAATACAAAAAAAAGAGAAAATGATCCACAGTTCACCAGCAACAGATGAATTTACAGAGATTTAACTGTGAGATCCCAAACAGTGCCCCTGCCGCACATCCATTTCCTGGACTCATTTCAGTTTCCCTCACAGAGATAAATCAGAATGGCAAGACCCAGTCTTCCATTCTTCATTTCCCAGGTGTGGGCCACATCAGTTTGCTTTAGGCTTTAAGAGAGATAAGAGTTCAGGTATTTATACCAATTTGAAGGACAGTGAAGGACGTTCATGTTACCTTTCCTTCTAAACTAAAAAATGAAAGAGAGAGAGAGTGGGAGAATGTGTGTTTCATGGACATCACTCTCTAATTTCAAAACCTTGCCAAGATGCTGTCTCTCTAAACTTTTCTCCCAGAACATAAGCTGACTCATTATTCCAAAAACAGTTTGTTTGGTTTTCTGCTTCAGCTTGGCAGGTCTGCATGGGCTCTAGTTTCAATCTGGTAGAGGTATGAAAGGGCAGAAATTCTTCAGGTGAGGCCTGAATAAACCAAAGAAACATGGAAGCTTTCTTTCCCTGAAAAGTTTCTGCTGGACTCTGTTGTTCAATATTTTTATCTGCAAACTATTCTAAAGAAAAAGCCATTTCCCAAGCATTCTGGTTATGAGGACAGATGTATATATCTTACAGACATGAATTTTAGCACAAGATCTGTCCCTACTTAAACATATATATTTGGTTTTTAGTCTCAACTTTAGTTTTTTTTTAGTTGTAAGTGGGAATAATAGTGCTGACTACTTCATATGGGTATTATGAAGACTAAATATGGTAATCAATATAAAGGTTTCAGCATGGTATCTGGCACATAGTCTGCACTTAATGTAATTATTGTTGCCTTAATTTTGTGTTGAAGACTTGTACATGAGGAATCCAATATACAAAGAAGCAGGTAGGACAAGAGCTGTAAAAGATGAGCCAGCTCTTTGGGCTCATGCCCCAGTGGAAGGCCGCTTTGGGCCAGTAAAAACCAAAGTCCCTGGAAGAAGGATGGAGATCCTGAGGATTGGAATTATCTTCCCTAGACTTTCCAGGATGGTTCTGGAAAGCCTGGTCCCAGGACCAATCCTAGAATCCTAGGAATCACAGTTACTCCAAGGAAGGCACAAGAAAAAGCAGAAGTGAAACCAACTTCAACCTTGGAGCACCCTGGGTCTGACCTCCTTCCCAATGACTGATGGAGTGACTGCAGGTACACAGCCCCCACAGTCAACTCTCAAGAACTCTTCAGGACATGCCTGCTTCCCTAAAGCTGAAAGTCAAAATCAAAACAACCCATGTAGGATGCAAGGTCAGGTTTACTAAGCATGCTCATCCCAGTACAATAGCCTTAACAATGAATTTGTGTTGCAAGGACTGCTGGGCAAATATCTGCCTTTAAGAGTAAGGCTCAGGTCTGGGTGTGTGGTTTAGCAAGAGAGAAAAAGCTCCAGGCTCCTTAATGTCAGATGTTACTCAGAAGAAGGAGGAGCACAATATAGTTCTTAGTCTGTTGATTGTGTGGTGTTGATTTTATTAATTTTGTTTCTGTTTCTTTTTTGTATCCAATAGCCAAAACCTTTGTTTTTCTTCATTCTATACTTACCCTCTAGTTCTGTGCAACCGCATCTATTTATCACTTCACATAACCTGTTTACCACCTTCCCACTCTCCTCATGTCCCCAACACATCACCAGAAGCACATCACCAGAAGCATTTGAAAATATACAATTTCTCTTTGGTTTGTTTATTTTGAATTTATGTTGGCTTTTTTTTTCCTTTTGGGTATTGGGGATTGAACCCAAGGGCACTTTACCACTGAATCACATTCCCAACTCTTTTTTATTTTGAGACAGGGTTTTGCTAAGTTGCTTAGGGCCTTGCTGAGTTGCTGAGGCTGGGTTTGAACTTGCCATCTTCCTGCTTCAGCCTCTGGAGCTACTGGTATTGAAGGCATGCACCACCGTGCCTGGTGATTTTGGTTAATTTTTGCCCAAACACTCCAGAGGTTTTGACCTGGGTCACCTAGGAAGTTGAATAGAAGGCATTTGTATTCTCTTTGCCTTTTGCTAGCATTCATGTAGCTAATTGTCTTGGAGCCACAGGTCATGAGCCTACATTTTGGGAAAGATAAGAGCTAGAATATTAAAGATTAAACTTCCCTCTCAGCCTATTGTTATAATGTGCTATGTTGCAGGGAGAAAATGTCAGACACACAAAAAGACTGGAAATTCTTCGAGGTGAGTCACATTTTAGGGATTTTCTTTGTGCTGTGATACATAGTGCATAGCAATGATGAATAGTCATTTCTTAGGCACTTATTTTGGTGAATATTCTTTCTTAAAAAAATGCTAACAAGCCACATAGTACACCTTAGGATTTTGGTCTGATTTTCCTCCCATGAAAGTGAGTACATGTCCAATTTTTCATGGCTTTCCAGGGATATTGAGAAATTGGGTCATCTACTTTGCAATGTTATATGAACAGTTGAGAGTTTTTCTTATCATTTCTGAAAGTCATGATTCTTATCTGTTTTTTGTCATAGTCCTTATTCACTTTCTGTACATACGTAGCATGGATTGTCTTCCAACGTCAACACTTGACAGAGATCGAGGAAGAAATAGGAAGGCTCTTCCGCTCCAATATGTTCAATATTCCTCGAAGGAAACGGGAGGATGAAGAATCAGGAGGGGAGAAGAAACGCATGACTTTTGTACAATTCAGGTTTGATCTCTTTTGTAAACTTGAGGCTGTTTCTAGACAGCTGGATAAGGTGATCTAAATGGCATCTTTCTTCTCCCACAGGCGAATGATGGCAAAACGCCCAGCCATTAAAAAAGCCATTAACATGCGTTCTCCAGTACTGTCTACTCTGCTGCCATCTCTCAGAGAAAAAGCTCAGAATATCGTTGAGAAAAAGTATCATCTAGTAGGCATCAAACTCCCAGGCCAGGTGCAAAAACACATGCAAAGTCTGGACTCTGTGCCCATGTCAGTGTAAGTGACTCAGGAGGGAGGCCAGATAGCCTGAGGGTTGGACCTGGAAAGGGCAGGGGCTCAGCACCATCCATGCCTCTGCCAGAGAATTGAATGAAGACAAGGCATCTGTGTTTCCATGAATCCCCTGCTCCTGGCTGTCTGTTTCCTGTCCAGAGCAATTCTAGTTATATCCATTGAGATTAGAAAAAAATCATTAGAAAGTTATGCTAGACTCCAAATAGTTCTAACTTGGAGAAGTAAGTAACAGATTCTTTAAGGCTGATGTTTATGTATTGTAAGAATCATCTTTGGAAAATTTAGGAAGGGTCAATACAAAATCTTGCTGTGGATTGAGTTTTGGATTCATATGTCAGACCACAGTGGTTATTCATGAAATAGAGACAACTTTCAAAAAAGTGTGTGTGTGTGTGTGTGTGTGTGTGTGTCTGTCTGTCTGTCTGTCTGTCTTAGTTTTAGTATACTACCTCAGCTATACCAACAATTCTTTTTACAGAGTTGGCATTTTGGGGGAGCCACGATGTCTGTTCAACCCTCATACCCTTCTCCCCCTTGAACCAAAAGAAAATGCAAAATCATCTAAAAGACTTCCATCCCTGGGAGAGAGAAATAACATCCAGATTCAGGACGCACTGGAGTCATGAAAACATTGTCTTCTTAAATATGCCCTAAATAATCTGGTATATTTCACTTCTGTAATCAAGTCCCAGCACTTGAGGTAAACTACTTCAGCTTAATTGCTTGACATAGGATCAATATGTGTGTTATTATTATTAAACTTTTTAAGTTATTCAAGTTAATTTTGTTTGTACAAGTTATTTTGTTAAAAGTTCAATAGACTATTAAATAATTCCAGAAATCTCTTGAAAGTTCATTTTCTTATTTTTATTAGTTTATTTTGTTACTTTCTTGCTTCCTCTACTTCAGTGTGACTCTTCAAGAGTATTAGGCCACTTAGCTAGTATTTTAGTTGACTGGTGAAGAAGCATTCATTTCTAAATCCAACTTTGCCTTATGAAAAAGCATCTTTGGTATGTGTGTAAATAAAATTTCAGAAACAAAAAAGGCAAATTAAAAATTTAACACTAAGCCAGGCATGATGGAGCACCCCCTCTAATCCCAGCAACTCTGGAGGCTGAGGCAGGAGGATTACAAGTTCAGTTCAAGGCCAGCCTGGGAAACTTAGCAAGACCCTGCCTCAAAATAAAAATCAAAAGGGTTGGGGATGTAGTTTAGAGGTAAAGTGCCCCTGAGTACTATCCCATACATGCACACCCCCCCCCCCCCAAAAAAAAAGTTTAACTAGTACCTAGGTGGCACCTGGTATTGTAGAGATGATTGACATGCTGTCTTCATTCAGGTTTCTCCCTGAGCAGGGCAAGGAAAAGAAGGCTAGAAGTCAGATATAAAGAGAAACAGTGTGACTCAGCTTAAAGGAGAGAGGTTTTCAAGTTGGGGATGGAGGGATGGATATGGAGATGGATCTTGAAGTTGTGTGGAGCCTGAACAGGCAGCTATGGGTGGAAGATACCAGGGCTCAGACCTGAAAACCTCATGGCCAGGCCTTGTTTAGTGGAGGTGAGCTATGGGGTTGGTGGGGGTAGTAAGCACTTAGGAAAGATGGAGCTATTTTATTGCTTAAGCTTTTGTCAGTGGCTGCAGAACTGTCTTCTAGTTTGGCCATCGTCTTAAGGCCACCTACTCCCTGGTTCTGCTTCTGATGCCTACCTGTGTCAACATTTCTGTCTTTGCATTTATTTTGGGCTTCAATTCCATCATAGATACAAACCATTCCTGTTTAGGACTTAACATGTGGCATTCTGATCTCCGCTAATCTCCATACCAAGAAAGAAAAGTAGATTTGACTCCTCCATTCATGGACCTCCCTCTAAACAAGTTTTAGGTTGCAAAAGAAAGTTTCTGGGGCTGAGAGCCCAGTGAACTCCCCCCTTGTTTTATTGACAGGCTGTTGTGCTTCCATCTCCAGAGCAGTCTGATTGGCAGTAGGTTCAAAAAGTTGTTCTGTGTCCAGAGTTTGCTACTAGCATGCTCTCTCTCTCTCTCTCTCTCTCTCTCTCTCTCTCTCTCTCTCTCTGGATAATGTCTAAGGCAGTCTAGGTGATCCATGCCAAAGGGCTTGGTATGGCAGATCACTTCTTTTGCAAATAATCTCCCTTTTCTTCTTTAGGCAAAGATTCATTCTCATTTCCTTTACTTCTCCTAACTCAAACCCAGAGGCCTAAGCAGAGCAAAAGAAAAATGCGCTGGGTCTTAGAACCTCAGTCAGGTCACTCTGAAACCCAGCATAATGGTGGGTGGCAACTCGAGACGAGGACCTTTGTAGAGGTGTTACCTCTCCCACCTCCACTGCCTAGTTTGAGAACATTGACACTATTTAGAATCAAATTCTTTCCAGAATCAAATTTTTTCCAGGCCTAGTGGTACACACATGTAATTCCAGTGATTCAGGAAGCTGAGACAGGGGGATCACCAGTTCAAGGTCAGCCTGAACAACTTAGCAAGACCTTGTCTCAAAATAAAATCTAATAAAGGACTATGAACATAGCTCAGTGGTAGAGCACCCTTGGGTAAAGTGCCCAGTAAAAAAATATTAAACAATTGGAAAAATAAACTAGATTATATGATTTCACTCTTTATCTATAGAATTTGCAAAGATTGAAAGAAATAATGACCAACAATGGCAAGTGGGTGGGTAAACAGGCACTCTCACACATGAATGAGGGAGTGGCAGTATGCTCTGATGTGACCCTTCTGAAGGAAATTTGGCAGTAACATATTTTACCTTTCAAGCATATTTGTGTATTCATTTAGGGCTAGTTCAAACATCTGGCTTGTTCATGTTGATCTCTGAAGATGTCCATTATTGATTTACCACTCATTGAGAGGTGGAAATGTATCATTCTATTCAGCCCAGTAACCAAATAAGCACTTTAAAAGTTCTTTTTAGAATGATTAGAACAATGATAAAGTAAATATTCTGTTACCTTATAAGAAGTAATTTATTGATAACCTACTCAGTGCTCAGTACCTTGCTAGGTTTATGAGACACTTAAGGAGTATAAGGTGGAGGGGTTGGGGTTGTGGCTCAGTGGTATAGCGCTCACTGAGCATGTGCAGGGTACTGGGTTCGATCCTCAGCACCACATAAAAATAAAATAAAGGTATTATGACCAACTACAACTAAAAAAACAAAACCAAAAAAAAAAAAGAAGAAGAAGAATAAGTATAAGGTGGGTGTGTTAGTCAGTTTTTCATTACTGTGACAAAACACCTTATAAAATCAACTTAAAGAAGGAAAGATTTATTTTGGCTCAAGATTTCAAAGGTTTTAGTCCATAGTCACTAGGCTCTATTGTTTCTGGACCTGTGGCGAAGCAGAACATCATGATGGGGAGCACATGGTATAGCAAAACTATACCTCATGGCTGATGGGAAGCAGAGAGGGGGAACAGGGACAGATCATACCCTTCAAAGGCACAGTCCTAGTGACTTACTCCATCTAGGTCCCACCTCCTACAGTTTCTACCACCTCCCAATAGCCCCTTAGCTCTCAGTCCATAAATGGATTAGTCCATTAACGAGGTTACAGCCCTTATGATCCAATGACCTCCCAAAGGTCACCTCTGAACCCATGCACTGGGGACCAAGCCTTCAACACATGAGCTTTTGCAGGACATTTCAGATCTAAACCATATCAAGAGGGTTCCAGCCTTCAGAGCTGAACTAGGAAGTCAAGAGCAAACCTCTGTGACAGAACGGGAGAGCAAGCGGGTAAGGCTAACTTGTGAAGTGGAGACTCGGACCAAGCAGCTGGCCAACTCGAAATCACCCCCTCAGAAATGATGAGGACACGAGAGGGGAATGCACATCTCTTTTCCATCAGTCATTCCCCCTCCTCCTGCACCAGTGCTTTGATAAAAACAGCACAGCTGTTCTTCTGAGCTTCTCTTTTCCTTGGCTCTTTCTACCCAACAAATGACAGGTAGTAATTTCCCTTTCCAGCTGTACAGTGCAACCCAAATAGTGGATGAGGGACAATTTTTCTCTGCAGAACTATTTCAGGAAATAAATTGAAAGGAAATGATAGGGCTGGGGTTGTGGCTTAGTGGTAGAGCACTTGCCTAGCATGTGTGAGGCATGAGGTTCCATCCTCAGCACCCCAAAAAATAGATAAATAAAATACATATTATATATATGTATATAAATAAAATACAGGTATTGTGTGTCCATCAACAACTAAAAAACATTAACAAAGGGATAGAGCTAGAATATTATCATCATTTTGTAAATCATAAATGGAATAATGGATCAGGCAATGATCGCCAGTAGCAGGTGACATCCTAAGAGACACCTGGGCATCATGTAGGGAGTCTACAACATTTCCTCTAAAGAAGTCCCTCCAAAAAATTAAAACTGCATAGAACAGAGTCTCTAAGCCTAATAGCCAGTCTAGGAAACCCAAGAAAGGAGGAAAATGCTACATAGCACTGCAGGCATGCAGTTGGAAAATTTTTAAAAGGGAGGAGTCTACAGAAAAAGTGGCCTGGTTTCCACAACAAATAATAAAGGGTGAATCTTTAAGTGAGAAAAGTAGACTTAAGGGATATATTAGTCAAATACATTGTGGACCTTGTTTGGATCCTAATTTGAACAAACTAATAATTGTTTTATGATATATATGTAATACATATCATATATAATGTATGTGATACAATCAGGGAAATTTAATACTGGGAGGATATTTGATATTAAGGAATTATTGGTAAATTTTTTAGGTATAATAATGTCATTGTGGTTTTCTAAGCTTTTGCTCTTTGTTAAAAAAAAAAATAGAGGCAAAGACTTAAATATTTACAGTTGCAGGGGGAGCAGAAGTGGAAAGGAGACTGGGAGATAAAAACGAGTAGGTATCAGCTCTCCATGAACTACCAGGATGTGATTGGTGAGAATTGCACCCTCCCCAGTTTTTTTTTCAAAATTTTTTTAGTTGTTGATGGACACAATACCTTTATTTTGTTTTTATTTTTATGTGCTGTCAGGAATCGAACCCAGTACCTCATGCATGCTAGGCAAGCGCTCTACTACTGAGCCACAACGCCAGCCCCCCCAATTATTCTTTTGCTTTGCAACAAGCACAGACCAAAGCATGCATGAAAAGTTTGAGGAAAAAAAAAGATTCCCTCAAAAAAAAGAAAATCACAAAATGCACAAATCCTATAGATGGGTAACTGCTCCAATCAACTTCAGCCCCTGCCAGCAGCTGGCTTGAGGCCCGGGTGGAAGTGCAGTGGATTTCCAGGTGTGCTCTTTTGTATTGCTTCTCCCAGCCTCTGACTGTACAAATGTGCTGTTGCTTCCCTTGGGGTAATTATCTCCTCCCCCACACTCACCATCTCTCTTCTCACACCTCCTTTAATATGTGCCGACAGTCACACACTGATGCAGACACAAAGGCAGCATCTGCTTGAGAATCCAAGAGTCTTGTGTCATTTCACACCAAGAATCAAGGGGGGAGGAGCGCTAAGTGTCATCCCAGGACTCCCGTGGTAACATGTTCCCATTAAAGGCCTATTGCTTGGATTTTTAGAACTAGACAATTCCCCCACCCCCATGACTTCTTACAGCAAACCAGGAAGAGTGCTGGTGATGGATGCTAACTTTTCAAATCAGAACTCTGAGGAACAGAGTTATCGCTACCAGTCTAGAATTACAAGTTTGTCTTACTAAATTATTGGTTTACTGATTCACAAAGAAATATTTATATAGTACACCTGCTATGCTATGACCTCCAAATTCTCCCATGATGAGGCAGATGTCGTCCGTGTCTTTCTGGATGAATGAGGAGCAGTTAGCAAGGTCCAGATGATTTGTGCTTTGTAAGTGGGTAGGGTGTTAGGATTCTATATTAACTGGGTTGGGGAGCAGATGGGGGTTTTAGGTAAAGTAGTGACGTGATTCGATTTATTTTCAAAATGATTCATCTGGCTACTGTGTGGAAAGTGGGCTGGAGGTTGAAGGCAGTGCGGAATGGAGAATGGAGACTGGGATCAGTGAGAGGCTACTGATTTGAGGGAGAGATCAGACCTGGAAATGTAGATTTGGAAGTAAGTGGCCATTGAGATTGGATACGATTGGCTAAGGAGAGATTTAATGCAAGTAGAGAAGACACTGGGTCCTTACCCAGCTGTAGAGCTTTCCACATGTTGGAAAGAGCAGAAGAGGAGCTGGAAAATGCAGTAAATCCCTTATGTGTTCCAGCAACATAGATCAACAATGTGCCAATAGCCTGTGAGGTAAGAGGAAAACCAAGAGCGAGGAATCGTGGAAGGAAAAAGCATGTCATGAAGTAGGGATCGGAAGCTGGGGAGAAATGCCACAGAAAGAACTAATAGGATGAGAACAGAGACGTGACCTTAGATCTGGGAATATGGAAGTCAGCTGTGCAGGCCTGGAGGTGTGGCGCCCTCTCGAAACAGGTTCTGTGGGGAAAGGCAGAGGGCGAAGTGGAGACCAGGACTACGAGAAGGAGAGATTTGCTGCGAAGCAAAGGAAAGGAATACAGTCAATAGGCAGCTCTGTGGGCCAAAGGGGTGGCATTATTTTGTTGTTGAATTGTTTTGGCTTTGGCTTTTCAGAGATACTGGAACACATGTGTGTGTGTTAATAGGCATGATCCAGTTTAGGTGAAAAACCAATGAGGCAGTGGGGGCCAGGGGATACTTGTAAGAGGTGAGACTTGAGGAGGCAAGAGGGTTGGGCTGGGGGCTGCCCTGGATGGGAAAGCTCAGGGTATAAATCTCTCCATGTTCTCTTGAGGCTCTTGAATGCCCAGTAGCTCCTCTGTGAGCATCACTTCAGCAACAACCAGGCCCTGAATTTTCAGAAATCCAGGTAGTAAAATTTCTTAGTCCAAAGAAGTTCATCCCAAATGGCGGGCTTTCAGACCGTGCATAGGAAAAGACAGTTGGGCATGATGTGTTTTTGTTTTGTTTTCCCCAAAGCCACTCCTTCTGGGTGTTCATCTGCTCCACATCTGTGTAGGACTCAGCCTGAAAATTGGGTTTCTTTTTTTCCCTAGGATCCCAAATAACCAAGTCATGGATTAATAATCATTAAGTTAAGCAGCACCTGAGTTTTCAGCTGGCTGAGCTCAGCGGGTTGTATTTTAAACTAAGTTAATTTCTCTTTTAGAATTGACTGCTAAACGGGGGGAAAAATCACCTCTCCTTGTGATTACTTTCATCAGAGAATGATAGTATTCAACCTATCATGTTTTCTTCTTTTCACTTTACTGCAAGAAAATACAGAAATTTAAAACTAATACTTAATCATCAGAGCTTAAGGTTGGTTGCTCAGATTTTTATTTCCCATTTTTATACATATTTCCCATTTTTATTTTTGTGCTGCTTATACCTTTTCTTGTTTGTTTCCTTCTTTAATTAAACATTTTATTTGGAGATAATTTTGAGATAATTCCAGATTCAAAGTGTAAAAAATAATACAGAGATCCTATGAAAACTTTACCTAGCTTGTCCCAATGGTAACATCTTGCAAAATTATAGTATAATTTCATAGTGGATATTGATCATAATATTGATCTAGCCCAGACACAGAACATTCCATCACCACAAGAATCCCTCCTGTCACTCTTTTATAGCCACACACACGTCTTATTTCAAGAATGTCATATACATGGGTTCATATAGTATGTAAGTTCTTGGGATTGACTTTCAGCATTTTCTAGAAATGTATCCAGTTCATTGCACATATCAAATACTTTGTTCCCCTTTATTACTGAGTAGTATTCCATGATGCAGATGGAACAGTTTAATTCATCCTTTGAAGGACATCTGGATTGATTTCAGATTTGCACTATTACAAATAAAGCTGCAAACATTCATGCACAGGTTGTGGTGTGAACATCAGTTTTTATTTCTCTGAGCTTTTGCCTTTTATAGTATATTGTATGAGGTGGATCATAAATGATCATGAATAAGCAAAAACAATCAACTTTCTTTGGATCATGATTGTTATTAGAGTGCCATTATCCTTCATTTTTAAAGAGCTTCCCAGTCTCTAACTTCCCTGTGGCCTAGAAAAAGCAGATGAAATCTGAGACTGTTACATAATTTGTGGGTGTGGTGCAGCCAGATTCTTACGTGTTCCTGACTTCTGGCTTATTATGAAAACTAATTCTGAATATATAGTTTATTTTTGCTTTATTGCTCCAGAATCCTGGTCATTATGAACCATGTTTGGTTTCAAGTTGCTTGTTTAAGGTATGTGTTTGGAATTCTTTGAAGGTATGGGTAATTAAAACAAAAAGCCCAGGGCTGGTGTGCAGCTCAGTTGTAGAGCACTTGCCCGGGGTGCACAGGCCCTGGGTTTCATCTCTAGGACTGCAAAGGTGGGGGGAAGGGAATCCCAATAGAGTTGGTAGTTTGGTTCATCAGAATCTACCATTTAAAATCAAGACAATCATTTTATGAAATCATGGTTTTATACAGATCTCTGCTAAAAACAATGCTTAATTCAGAGAAAATGACAAAGCTAGTCCACCGTGAAAGCCAAGCCACATGTTTTTGGTTGAAGTTACATCTGACAATTCATCAGTGGAGGAATGGAGAATGAGAAAGTGTGTGCATTTTTTTTGTTTTTGTTCTTGAGGTTCAGGAATGACACATCCAGTTATGTACAGCTCTCTCTGTTTCTGCCTATTATTAGTGTATCCAGAAAATTCTATTTGCTCATTTATTCCATTCAGCATTCTGCTTCCTCTGTGGCAAGAACTGTGGACCTGTGGAGTGTGTGTGTGGGGCGGGGAGGGCATGACACTAGAAATCCAAACATTAATAGGATCCCATTCCTGTGCTCAAGGGGCTCATAGTCCAGTGAGGGAGGGAGATGCACATCTCAATAGTGATAAGATAATACACTGGTATTCCAGGGTCTGCAAGGGGCAGTGGCAGCAGTGGGCTCATTGGACTGGCTCAGCAGAGGGGTCTTGCCTGTAGATAATGGCTGGTTATCCACCCTTCCTATACTCATGGCTATTTCCCAAATATTCCTGATGATTTTACCCAAATCATCTTTCTGCTTTAATTGCCAATGTTGATTGAGGATCATCCCAGACTTTTTTTTTTTTCTGCATATAAATTCAGGAATCCTCTATAGGATGTGAGCATGTTGAAATACTTCCACAGCAGTTGGTAAGCAGACACTTCCCCAGCCCTCCATGACCCATCTACTCTGGTCCCTCCCAGAGATCCTCTCTCCTGCAATCCATCACCTAAAGGGCTCACACCCCACAGGCACAGGTGATCCGCACTACACATGGCATTCTTTCTGATTGGTGCCTGTCATGACCTGGGGATGAGACTTCCAAATGGATACAGTGTATGTGTACCTAAGGTATAAGTCTATATACATTTCTTCAAATTCATATCAAATGAAAACTTACTATACCTTCTGTATAGCCAATGTGAGATCTTTCTAAATTAACATATTTAGATTTGTTTCTTTTTCTTTTTTGGATGCTAGGAGTTGAACCTAGAGTGTTTTACTACTGAGCTATATCCATAGCCCTTTTAATTTTTTTTTTTTTTATTTTGAGACAGGGTCTCACAAGTTGCTGAGGCTGGCCTCAAACCTTCAAACCTTCTCCTTCAGCCTCTGGATTCAGTGAGATTACAAGTGTGTGTCTCCACACCCAACAATTCACTTCATTTTAAAAATATCTGTTTTACATGGTTTATTACATGGATTTAAACATAATTAACATAAGCATTTAGGGGAGGTTTTGAAAAATGGAGATGTCCTGCCCTACCTCCAGTCAGTGGCACAACATTGGAGATTCAGGGAGTCTGGGGAGGGTCAACCATGTGCATTTTCCCAAGTTCTCCTGGTGGCCCTGATCATCTCAGCCAGGACTCAGATTTATTGGTATGAACAATGCCAGATTTCCCTAAAAATTTGAAAGAAAATAGAAAGACCCAGAACTTCTTTTTACAGTGCTGGGGACTGAACCCAGTCTTACACATGCTATGCAAACCATTCACCACTGAGCTACAGCCCCAGCCCAGGACTTCTTTTTCTTTTTCTTAAAAAGGCCCTGTCTTTACTTTTCTAAGAGACAAGATACAAAATAAATGCTATGGAAACTTGTGTTTAAAGATGCCCAGTACTTCAGTTTACAGTTGCCCTTTCTGACTAGCAAATCACAGTTTTGCTCTGCTAACAATAAGAAAAAAGAATGGTAGTCTGAAGAGTAGGTTCCAGATATCCAGGCCAAGCTTTGCTTCCAAAGCACATTCTCGTCTCTCCTGTATTTAGAATAAATTCAACTTTGGTTGTCCTCCAGGAACTGAGTAATAGCCAAACATCAGCATTTCTTCAGATTTGGAAATGAATCTTGATTGGTTTTTTTTTTTTTTTTTTTGTAAGAAGGCATACAGTTTAGATAATCAACTGCAGTTCTTGGAAAGGATTAAATTGTGAACTCAGCTCACCACTCCCAAGTTATCTGGAAGCCAGAAAAGTATATTTATGGGAAAAGAGGTTTATATAAATACTTTATTCAGTGACCCACATGATAGAGTTGAGAACAAGTATCTTATGTTTGGTGGATGATACCAAATTAGGTGGAGTTGCTAACATCACAGACGATGAGAACTCAGTTCAACCCTTTCAGATGGATCTTGACAAATTTAGAAAGAACAAGATCCATACCACAAATCCAAGATAAGAAGTGGCTTGAAGGAGCTAGCATCAAAAAGAAAAAATGTGGTCATGTTTCAAAGTTAGCAATTTTGTCACAAGTACAAAATTAGTCAGCAATAGAGAACCAGCAGGAGAGCAAAAGAACGTAATTCTGGAATGTTAATGAGAAAATATAAGCAAAAGTCCTGATTTCTTTTCCCACATATGGCATGGGTCAGGTCTTAACTGGAGAACACTCCTCTCCACTTTTAGACTTTATAATTTGAGAAGTCTACCTCCCAGAGTAAAGTATGCATGGAAAAATGTGGGTGGCTTAAGCTATAGGGAGGAGAGAATCTTAGAGACGCTTTTTTGTTTTGTTTTGTTTTGTGCTGGGATTGAACCTAGGGGTTCAGTTATACCGCTGAGATACAGCCCCAGCCCTTTTTCTAAATTATTATTATTATTATTATTATTATTATCTTTTTGGACTTGGTATTGAACTCAGGGGCGCTTACCACTGAACCACATCCCCAGCCCTATTTTGTATTTTATTTAGTGACAGGGTCTCACTGAGTTGCTTAAGGCCTCACTAAGTTGCTGAGGCTGGCTTTGAACTCGAGGTCCTCCTACCTCAGCCTCTCAAGGCACTGGGAATACAGGTGTGCACCACCGTGCCCGGCTTCTAAATTTCATTTTGAGACAAGTTCTCATCAAGTTGCCCAAGCTGTTCTCCTGCTTCAGCCTCCTTAGTCATTGGGATTCTAGGCATGTGCCACTGGGCCCACCTTTTTGGAGAAATTTTAAGCTAACTAGAATTATTCAAACAGAAGGAAAACTTACAAACTAAAAAGCTATCTTCAGGGGTTGATGGTGACATTATCAAGAGAGAGCTGAATATCATATTCTGTCATCTACAGAGGGTACAACTGAAAATAAAGAACTGAACCTGTGATACTAATTCAGGTTACACAAGATCCAAGGACGTGTTTGCCTGAGGTCCAGTTGAGTATTGCTGACTTAGTATACGTGCAGGTATATAGGATGTGGACTCCGGGGCTATTCTGCTTGAGTTCAGATCACAGCTTCTCCACTTACCACCTAAAAGGCCTCTGGTAGATTACTTCATTTCAAACTGCCTCAGTTTCCCCATAACAGAAGTGGAGCAATTAATAAAGTCTGCCTCCTAAGGGGAGATGGGTCTGAGACGATGTCTGGAAAGCTCTGAGGACAGGGTGATTATGGCTTGATCATCTATGATGGTAATAAAAATTGTAAAATGGGTGGCCGGGTGCAGTGGTGCACACCTGTAATCCCAGAGACTCCGGTGGCCAAATCAGGAGGATCACAAATTCAAAGCCAGCCTCGGCACTTAGCGAGGCCCTAACCAACTTAATGAGACCCTGCCTCGAAATAAAAAGGGCTGGGGAGGTGGCTTAGTGGTTAAGGGTTTGTGGGTTCAATCCCAGTACAGAAAACAAAAAAGTAAAATAGGCCCCTGGAAGGGATCCTTGAGTCCATTCTTGACACTTAAAAAAGACAATTTTAAACTCACAGTTAAATTCATAGTTCTTATTTGAGTCAACTCTGACAAAACGTGATGTTTATGTTAAACATCTCACTGACACAATATTCTAGTTATAATTTCAAAATTGCCTCATTCTATCCCATCATTTATATCCCAAAATTATAAACTGTGCACACGCAGCTATGGCTGTCCCATATACCATGTACCATCACGTGGATTTCAAATTGGATGTGGCTCTTGAGAATATTTATTCCTTTGCCTTTCAATATGTTATAGTTTAGATATTGGGTGTCCCCCAAATGTGAGACCATGCAAGAAGGTTTAGAGAAAGTGTTATGAGAGTCTTAACCCAATCAGCAAATTAATTTCCTGATGGGATTAACTGAGTGGTAATTGAAGATGGGTAGGGTGTGGCTGGAGGAGATGGGCTTTGGAGTATATATTTTGTATCTGGGGAGTGGAGTCTCTCACTCAGCTTCCTGATCATCATTTGAACTGCTTCCCTTCACCATACTCTTCCGCCATGATGTTTTGCCTCACCTTGAGCTCCAAGGAATGGAGTCAGCTGGCTATGGACACAGACCTCTGAACCACAGCCCCCAAATAAATTTTTTCTCCTCTAAAATTGTCTTGCCAGGTTTTTTAGCCAAGCAGTGAGAAAGCTGACTAAAAGAGATATTACAGAGGTATAAACAAATAGTCTCCATAACATGTCCTCGAATATATTCATGCTTGAATTCTGTGCTGGTAAGCCAGCTTGTTGTTTTGCAGGCTGGGGATGGGACTCAGGGCCACATGCATGCTAGGCAAGCGCTCTACCACTGAGCAACGTCCCAAGCCCTATTCAGTTCAACTAACCATGGTTGAGGACCTTTGGTAGGCCCTTAGAAAGACAAATAACTCTAGTTTCCTGCAGTTAGAGACCTCATTATCTAACAAGAAAAAGAAAGAGAAATAATTCATGTTAATATCATGTGCTAGATGCTCTATTTCAGGTGCAAATGGCTATGAAAGCAGAGAGCTTGACTGATGATTTTGCCTGGGGAAATCACCAAAGGCTGACAGAAGCCCAGACACATAAGTAAGCCTGGAAGAAAGCAGGTCAAGAGAGGAGAATTTCTTAAGGTGAAGCTGAGAGGACAGCCAGGAAGTGAGAGTTTCTGCCAGGTCCAGGAACTACGTAGTAGGGCTGGAGTCCAGGGAAGAGGAGACACACCAGGGGACAAGGACCAGGTATCCCAGGAGCTGACGGTGGTGAGCCATGTTTCCTGGCTCTGCTAGAGTTCTCCTAGGGTTGGTAGGTAATCTCTTAGAAGGATTTACAGTTCCTCTCCCACCTTCTGTGTCTGGAAATTATTCATGTAAATTATATGAGTAACTCCATCTTCCAACAGACAAAAACATACACAGTTAGTTCATAATTGTGGTATTGGATAGTAACCTGTCTCTTTATGTATCACAGGTAGTGGAATGAGGGCTGAATCAGGTTCCAGATCTGTGTTCAAATACCAGCTCCGCCTTAGTAGCAGCATCTTCCTGGGTAGGTTGCTCAAGTTTTCCAAACAGGGCTTGGAAACACCCAGCTCCGAGGATGTGATGAGGATGAAAACAGATTGTATGTCAAAGGAAAGCAGCTTGCGTTAAGGAGATGCTCTGTTCACGTTGGGAGGATTTTTGTTGTTATTATTTTGCCTAAGTAGTACTGGCATAGAGCTTTGACATTCCTGGATACACTTGAACATGAAGCAGTATTTGAGGCAATGAGAACTCAGAGGCCATGGATTTAAACTGTACCCCTCTCCCTGCCTTGCAGAAAGATTTCAGGATAAGGATCGTACGTGTGTGTATGTGTGTGTGTGTGTGTGTGTGTGCTTATAACCATTTTTCTACATTTGGAATAAGACCATTTTCTAAATAGTAAAACAGAAAATGCCAGAGCAAGCCGTCCCCTTGGTAGTAAATGAAAAAGAAGGAAACTCTTTCCTTGAACTTTGTTTCTAAAGGCTTTGGTAGTGTCACCCCAAATCACACAAATATACTATAAATAGACACTCATTTTTATTCAGCCAAAGAAGGATGAATTGTTTTTTTCAGGAAAATGGATGGAACTTGAGAATATTATGTTAATCAAAATAAGTCAAAGTCAGAAGGTCAAGGGTCATCTGTTTTCTTACATCTGTGGAAACTAGAGAGGAAAAGGGAAAATAAAAGTGTGTAGAGGGGTCTTTTAAAAAATTTTTTTTCTAGTCGTAGATGGAGACAATACCTTTATTTTACTTATTTATCTTTATGTGGTGCTGAGGATTGAACCAGGGCCTCACATGTGCTAGGCAAGTGCTCTACCGCTCTACCCCAGCCCCTACAGGGGTCTTATGAAAATTAAAGGGACACAGTAGAGGAAAGGGACCAGGAGGAAGGAAAGGAGAAGTACTAGCGAACGGTACTGGCCAAATTATATTGCTATATTGTGTGCAAGTGCGAGTATGTAACAATGAATATACCCTTACATATAATTATAATGCATCAATTAAAAATATGGGAAAAAATAAGTAGACACTCATTCCATTTAATCTATATTCCGAATTGGTGAAAAGTCATGAACACTCTTCAAGTAACATGGGAACGTTCAAGAAGTTCCAAGCCCCTAAATATTGTTACTGTTTTTCATTACTGAAAGAGGGAGAAAGCAGAGTAAGAGGAGGCTGGGGGAGGAAGAGCTCAGGCCGAGGGCACCCGGCGTCCCTGCGGATCCAGGCTGGCAGTGGAGAGGGGATTGCTTTTTAATTTCCTTCAGGCAACATATTTGTTCTCTCGTTATGATTTCCTAAGTGATAAGAAGTGAATTCTATTATAAATCAGCCTCTCCTGGGGTCACAAGGAGGCGGTGGTGGTGCCACTGACAAGATCAGTCCCAGCCCAGAGGGCTCAGGATCTGAGGGTACAAAGCTTCCCGATGTTCCTGGGCACCAGCAAGTCTCTGGAAGTGGAAAAAGCCCCAGCATCATTAACAGGAAGTCATTTTTTTCCAGAGCAGGGCTGGGGAGAGGCAGCTGAATGAAGAATGTTCAGTGCTTTCCCATGATACAAGGTCAGGGCTTTCATTCCAAGCAAAAGACAGATCCTCCTTTGTCCATCCATAGCAAATGATACCCAAGGCTCCATGAGGAATAGTTGGTACCTGTCACAAGACACCATGTCCTTGTCACATGCCTGAGCGTGGTTTTAAAAGGAGAATGTGATGAGACAGCCCTAAGGCTCTGCCCCTAACCTCTGGCCTGCTCCCCTTCTTCCAACCCCTTCCCTTCCTTGGTGTCTGGTTTCACAGATACAAAATAAAAACCTCATTGATTCAGCAATTGGGATCGTTGAGCTGAACAAACTGAAACTGAAGTTCTCCTTTGCAGTACCTTTTCAAGAAGGGTTTGGCACATACATGAACAAAGTAAAAAGTTTATTGGAGAAAGAAGGGATTTAACCCAGTTAAATAATAAATGCATTAAAAAGACTTTAAGTATGTTTTAGGTTTTCTTATGGTCAATCTACAACTGGCTGACAAAACATTGAGAAACAGTATGGCATTAATAAAAAGAAAAGAAGAAAGAATGGGAAAGGAAAAGAAATTATATCTGAGCTTATTTAGAAATAGCTCTGTGATTGATTAGCAATGTCTGCTCTAGGCTCAGGAAAGAAGGTACAGGATTGGTTAGCCAATATGCCAGGTGTGTGCCTCCTGGTAATGGCTCAAGTAGATTTAGAAAGAGAGCTGTATAGAAAGCAAACACATAGATAAAATAAAAGCAAATAACATTAAGTAAAATTATTTTTAATGTTTTGGACCTATGCTAGTACTTTAAATAAACATTTCATTTGATTCTCATGGTACTCTGAAAAGCAATATTGGTCATTTACTTGTACAAATGGATAAATTGAACTCTAAGGAGGTTAAACTGACAAAGGCTACATAACCAGTTTGTTGGAGAGTTTCAAATCAAAGTCAGGTTGGTTGACTCCAAAGTCCATACTCTTTTAATTAAAATAAAATGGAACTGTAGTTGGCCATACATTAAAAGGATCATTAATTTGGGTTCAGTAGGCAGGGAAACACTTTCAATTAAAACAATTAAAGTGGAGATAAAATAGAACAATTAGAATACTCATTTCAAAAGAAGACAGAAGAGAAAATTATGTGACACATGAAAAACAACTAGCAAGATGGTAACCTTAAATCCAACAGATCAATAATTGCATTAAATGTGAATAGTCTAAACTACCCCAATTCAAAGGTAGAATTTGTCAGATTGAATATTTAAAAAGCTAGACCCTACTATGACTGTCGATAAGAAACACACTTTAAATATAAAAAGGAACGGATTGAAAGTAAGAGGATGGAGAAGGGCTAAATCAGGCTGACACTAATTGAAAGAATACCAGAGTGGATTTTAAACAAGAACTATTACCTGAATAAACAGATACATTACTTAATGATAAAGTAATAGCTGTATCAAGAAGACATAACAATTCTAAATGTGTATATGTCTAACAACAGAGCTTCAAAATGCATATGAAAGATCGGAGCTGGGTCTGGTGGCCTGTGATCCCAGCAGCTCTGGAGGCTGAGGCAGGAGGATTACAAGTTCAAAGCCAGTCTCAGCAACTTATCGAGGCTCTAAGAAACTCAGGGAGACCCTGTCTCTAATAACATATTTAGAAAGGGCTAGGAATGTGGCTCAGTGGTTAAGTGCCTCTGGATTCAATCCCTGGTACCAAAACAAAACAAAACAAGATCAGGTAGAAATGAAAGAAGAAATAGGAGGATCCATAAATATAGATGGAGATTTCAATAAGTGGACAAAGTATATAGAAAAGGAGCACAGATAGACAAGATCCCCACATCACCACCCACAACTGTTCCATAACTGAATGTTATAAAACATTCTACTCCACTATAGTAGGTACCCATGCTTTTCAGATGCACATGGAAGAGCTCCCATTATAATTTGGGCCATAAACAAACATTCTCAAATATAAAGAACTGAAAACAAAGTATGTTCTCTCATTATTCAATTCCATTCATAATGAAATTAAATCAGACATCAATAAATGAAAGATATCAGAAAATCCCTTATTTGGAAATTAAACAACTCACTTCTAAATATCTCATGGGTTGAAGAAGAAATCATAAAGAGAAATTAGAAAACATTTTGAATTGAGTAAACTACTCTAAATTGCTAAAATTGTATAAAGTCCACCTGTTTTGAATTAATGTGGTTTGTCTGCTGGTTATAAAGCAGGGTACCACTGGAGAGATTTTATTAGAATACAGAAACAAGGACACTGCATTCTCATCAGTCTCTAAAATGAAGAGCAGATGGGCTGTGTCCACAGGACTCTCCCCTTCCTTTCTTCCTGCATCCCTTATTCGGTCCTGGTTTCAGAGGACAAGTGCGTTTTTGTGAATACACACAATAGAATCTCACTCCAGACTTGGTGGCAACTGATGCTGGGTGTTTCTTGCCCTTGACATAGTGACCTTGCAGTGAACCAAGAGCCAGGAAGTTCTCTCCTCAGTGAGTAGGAGTAACTCTCTCACCGGCCCCGAATTGAGACACTTTCAAAGAACAATACCAAGCATGTATCTGGCCTCTGTTGCAAACTTCTGAAGAGAGCCAGAGGCTGGTGTGACATGGCTGAAAGAGCAAGAAAACAGGAGAAGCTAGCTGGCATGTGGGGATGGCACATGTTACCAACGGTAATAATGACATTATGTACTGCTTTCTGGGTCCCAGGCATTCACTCTTTAATCCTTACTGTAACCCTATGAGGTCGGTAGATCCATTCTGCAGAGGAAGGACTGAGGCATCATAAGTTAAAGAAATGACCTGGGGTCCCACAGCCAGCAAGCGGCAGATCTAGGATTCCATGCAGGCAGTCTGCCCTAGCAGGTCAAATACTTGGTCTCAGCGAACCCTCACCAGGACCCTTATGATTGAATGGGAAAGTGGGTACAGAAGGTGTCACACAGAGCTAACAGAGGCCCAGAGAGGTCATGTGACTTGCCAGTGGATAATGGGCAGTTGAGGCAGACCTCAGGCCAGTGCCCTTTCTCAAGACGATGCTACCTCCTTCCCAGGGTGCCCCAGGAGAATCACTCACATTCTTTAAGTACACATTTTCCAAAGCACCAGTGTGATCAGCTAGGGAGGCAGGTCTGGATATTATAAGCAGAGCAGAGGTATCATTCCCAGAGCACTGTATTAGTACTGTTGTGGGAGCTGCTTGGCATTACTGGGGTATGTGGGTCCATATGTGGGTATGTGTGACCTCAAAGGAGTTACTTAATTCATCTACTTCAATTTCTCTACAATTGGGCTGATAATACCAATGACCTCGTAGGGTCACTGCAAATATTCAAGGGGTTGCTGTTCATAAAGCACCTGATCCTGTGTCTGACACATAGGAGGCATGACAACAACGTCATCTCACATTTCCAGGTGTTGCTGCTTGAGTCCTCCTGGGAAGTAGTTGTTCACTCCTACACTATAATCTCTGGACAAAAATAAAGCTGCGGTTTTCTCTTCCCTTCTTTGCCCTCCTGAGACTGGTGGTTTCTATCTTCACTAAGTACTCACCAGCCTGGAGCTTGGAGACTTTTGCCTGTTGGGGCTTGTCCTAACAAACCAGCTCCTTCCTTTTAACACACACCCAGCATTTAGAAAATTCCTCCCGGATCCAGAGAGGGTGTGTCTAGCAATGCATTTTTCCCCTAAATTCACAAATGGGAGGATTGCATCAGAATGCTCTTAAGAGTTTGCATATGTCTGTGTTTGCCAGAGGGAAGGTGGACAAGCAGGGGCTATCTTTGAGATTCTTATGGTTCTCTGGAGTCTTTCCTGAGGTCTGCAAGAGATTATCCTGAAGTTCTGACTCCTTCTATTGGTGAAGCAGCTGCCCACTGGACAGGTTGAAACACTAGAATTCTTCTTGGCTCACGGTGCTAGAAAGAAACCCTTGGTATCAAGAGCCCTAAAAAGATTCACGTTGCACTATGATTCCTCTCCTTTAAAAGGGGAGATGGCTTTAAACACACACATATACACGTCACATTTCAAGATGTAGTGTATCAAGCTGGGTACGGTGGCATGTGCCCTGTAATCCCAAGCAACTCAGAAGGCTGAGGCAGGAGGATTTCAAGTTCCAGGCCAGTCTAGGCAATTTAGTGAGAAAATAAAATAAAAAGGACTGAGAATGTAGCTCAGTAGTAGAGCACTTGCTTAGCATGTGTGAGGCTCTTAAACCCACTTTAATGGGTTTAAGTCCCATTACAGAAAAAAAAAATGCGGTTTATCAGTTTGTTGCAGTGAATAAGAATATAGACTCAAAAAAATGTTACTAGACAGCTAATTGGTTAGAAGGGCATATCCAAAAGTTAATGATTTTCTCTAGATGCTAAAATTATAGATTTTTTCTTTTTTCTTATCTATTGTTCTACCAAAAAAAAATGCCTATTCTGAAAAAGATGTTTTAACAGCATTATTTACAAAGAAGACTACAAACAACCTAAATGTTCACCAATAGGAAATTACTACGATGGTTCATCCATATAATGATACATACTGCATCTATTAAAAAGGACATTTACAAATACTATAAACATGCATGATCTAATAATAAATTTAAAAATGTAGAATTTAAAACTGTATGTAATGGAAAACCCAATAAAAGAGCTAAAATTAAAAGATGGATCATACTAAGTTTTGGTGATGATGTGGAGGAACTAGACCACTCGTACACAATGGGTAGAATGGTACAACGACTTTGAAAACACTTCACTTTTCATATGTAAAATATATAAATTTAAACACCATACCTTGTGATTCAGAAATTCCACTCCTAGGCCTTGACTCAAGAGAAATGAAGACACATCCCGGGCACCCTGGCACATGCCTGTAATTCCTGTGGCTCAAGAGGCTGAGACAGTAGGATTGCAAGTTCAAAGCCAGTCTCAGCAAAAGCGAGGCACTAAGCAACTCAGTCAGACCCTGTCTCTAAATGAAATACAAAATAGGGCTGGGGATGTGGCTCAGTGGTCAATTTTACTCCCTGGTACACACACACATACCCCAAAATAGAGAGAAATGAAAACATATGTTTGCACAAAAATCTGTTCATAACAGCTTTATGATTTCCCCAAACTGGAAACAACTCAAATGTTCATCAACAGGTGAATGGATACATTGTGGTATAGTCATCCAATGGAATGTTACCTAGCCATCAAGAGAAGTGAGGTTCTTACACTTGATGGGACATGCATGAGCCTCAAAAACATGCTGACTAAAAGAAGCCACACACAAAAGGAATGCATCCTGTGTGATCTCATTTATATGAACACTCAAAAAACAAATGTAATTTATAATGACAGAAAGCCAACCAGTGTTTGCCTAGAGCTGGAGATTGAGAGTATTGACTCAGAAAGGGCACAAGGGGATTTTTTTTTCTTAATGGAAATATTCCATGTCTTCAATATGATAGTGGTTCTATGAGTATATAAAGAAAAATTTGTTATTACTATTTGTAATGTGACAAAATAAAAACACGTGATACACATATTCATACACCACGGGTCTCAATTTTAAAAACAAAAAGATGGGGCAGAGAAAGAAGAGTGGAAGCATGTTTCCTGAAGGGTCCTTAGTTTGTGCAATTACAAATTATTTTAATAAATTGGTAGCTTTTTCCTTTCATTTTATCCCATGGACAAATATTCTTATGTTAGCAAGTACTATCTTAAAATAATTGTTTAAATTATTTAAGTTGTTTAAAAAGTTATTTTCCATCTTTAAAAAATTCAGGAACTATTTGGTGACTCAGCTCCATAGAAAGAGGAGAACAAGAGAGGCGCATTGTTCCCCAGCTAACTGGCATCTCTCTTTCCCAAGGCAGTGAAGTCCGTGCCAACCATCGCAATGTGAGAAGGAACTCCCACAGTGCTGAACCACACATCTCAGTAAGTGGGTGCCTCCTAAAAATGTGGAGGTTTAGATGAGGTGAGCACATTTTGTCCAAGCTTCCCACTGAGATCACCAAGCACTAGCTATCAACAGGGCCCTATTCCAGAACCTTCTGGGAAGTGAAGCTAAAGAGATTTGTGCGGGGGGGGGGGGGGGGGGGGTTCTTTGGGAAACTTGACCTCAAAGAAACTCTGTGAGGACCATCTCCTCCCCTGGGCTTAAGCAAGCCAGTCATGTGAGCAGAAGGAGACGGATGACCTGGGGGTAATGACTGGGAAGGACTCCTTTTCAAAGGGACAAACTGGCTAAACTGGCATACCAGTGGCCATCTCACCCTCTGAGCTCCAAACCCTGTGGACCATAGCTTCTTCCTCCTTGGTACCTCCCTGTCCCATAGGTCTACACATAAAGGTACCCAATGTCTAATTTTACTATATCTGGTGATTTTTGTTTATTTCTAGTACTAGGGATTGAACCCAGGGGTGCCCTACCACTGAGTTACACCCCAAGCCCTTTTTTATTGTTTATTTTGAGATAGGGTCTCTCTCCTTTACCCAGGCTGGCCTTGAACTTGCAATCTTCCTGTCTCCCCAGTGGCTGGGATTACAGGTGTGTGCTGCAGCACCCAGCCATTAGGTTGCTTCTATTCAGTCGATTTTGCAGGGTGGGCAAAGGAGCCCTCTCCCTTAATAGACTGCTAATGGCAGGGCCACAGGAGAGGGCCAGGGCCATGGGTTCAGAAATCCCTGGATGCTCCTGTGGAATCACTGGCCAGATCTGAGTAGGTGCTTCCTCACGCCCTGCCTGCCTTCAGTGCCTCTTTATCCAGGAGATCTGTTTTCACCTGCCCTGCTTCCATCATGGGAGAATGTTCTAGGGTTTGGCTAAATATCCATAAAAAAATAGAAACAGTGGCTGGGGTTGTGGCTCAGCGGTAGAGCGCTTGCCGAGCATGTGTGAGGCCCTGATTTCGATCCTTAGCACCAGATATAAATAAATAAAATAAAGATCCATTTACAACTAAAAAAAATATTTTTAAAAAACAGAAACAAGCAAACAAAAACTGGCCATTCTGGTTGCAGCCTGGCCTCCTGTGCTCGCAGCACCTTCCCAGTGGCTCACTTTGTGTTTGCAAACCTGACGCTTTGGCCATCCTCTAAACTCCCCACGCAGAGGAGACAGCTGAGGAAACTTGGCATCACTGCTCCTTGTAGCACTGCCGCCCACCACGGGAAATGGATGTGGCACCGAGAAACCGGCCCGGCCCTGCCCACAGCACATAATTACTGGTTTTCATATTTGGATGGTCCAACCTGGTGCCAGGTCTCTTGTACTTGAAGGAGCCAGGATATATTCCCCCCTCCTTTCTTTCAAAACAAACCTAGGAGCCTTTATTCTCTGGGCAGATTTCCTTTGATGAGGTTCCCCGAGCCTGAGGATGCCTCTGTTCACTCACCCTGGCCTCTGATGACCGCCCACACTGACTTCCATGTGCCGTGGTTTCCAGGCTGGGAATGAAAGTGTAACTGGATTTTTTATCATCACATTGGAACACAGGCCTAGAGAAGGAGAGCTTTCCCTGTAATTTCCACTCCTCTGGGGCTCTCTGTTCAACCTTGGGTTTTGCTGAGACAGCACATTTGGCAAAGAACAGACCAGATATGGGCCCCTTGCCCAAAGTGCCACCTACCTGCCTGCTATCAGGAAGGTGAATCAGATGACGGAGCAAGTTTCCATCTTTAATGATCCATCCATCAGCAAGCAAATGCCCCCCACCCCCACCCCTGAAGATGCCAAGAGGCCGTGGGAGGTTCCCAGAGGAACAGCCTGCCCCGGAGGTCACCACCTAGGCTGTGCACTGGGAATAGCTCAGCACACACCCACGTGCTGGTGACAAGCAGGTCAGTACTCAAGCCAGAAGGTACTCGGGTAGTGGGAATTTGATGTGTTGCGTGTTGGGTGACGCTCTAGAGGGACTCAGAGCAGCCTGAGGTGGCTGTAGACTGAGGGCTCAGGGGAGGAGAAAAAGAAGGGGGGCTGCTTGAACCGAATCTTCAAAATCAGAGGCGAATTATGTAGGTGGGATATCGAGGGGGACCATAAAGCTGCCTCATGGTGCATAAAAGTGAGGTGAGCCAAGGCCTCCCAGCCCTGACGCTGCGTCCCCTCCTTCACTTTGAAGTTCTTCTGGATTTTCCCCTTCATCTGGTTTAACCAAGAAAGAGAATCCTGTTGTGCCTCAAGTCTGCTCCTAAATCAAAATTCAATCCAGAATTCTGAGGGTGAAGGAGCCTCTGTCACAAGTAGCCCAGCACAAGTACATAATCCCTGAAGTAAGGGTAGCTAGCTGTGGGAGCTGGCGTGGCAGGGGTGGAGGGAGCAGAGGGAGACGTCACTGGGTGCCAAGCTGGTCAGGGGAGAAGGTGAGCGGTTGGGAGAAACCCCAGAAAGGACTGGTAAAGCATGCTGAAGATCAGTGCCCAGATTCGTGTGTGGTACGAGACAGTCTGACAAACAGATTGCTGTTTGCTAGAAGGGGTGAGCAGAGAGGTAACTGGAAGGACAGAATCAAGGGCTAATGTGACCCATGGTGTTATACTCAGCTCTTTGTTATTGTAAAAAGATACTTGAGATAACCAACTTAAAAAGAAAAAAAAAGTTTGTTTTGGCTCCTGGTTTTGGAGGTTTGGTCTGTGGTTGAATGGCCCATTGATGGCAGGAATGTGGCAGAGGAAGCCCTCACCTCATGGCCAGCTAGGGAAAAAAGGAAAAGATTGATGTTCCAGTCCCCTTCAAAGGAACATCCTCAACAACCTAAAACCTCATACTAGGCCCCACCTCTTAAAGGTTTTGACTACTAGTAGTGCCAAGCAATGTTTTAACATATGGTCTTTTGGAGACATTCGAGATCAAACTACAGTTCTGGGTTCACCCTCTGAGTTCTGTGTGGAGCCTTCATAATCTAATAGCAAGATTTTCTTTGAGGCAGCAAGATACACACCTCTCCACCCTTCTAGAATACAAGGGATTTCATAGTGAAAAATCTGTGCATGGAGGGAAAAGGACAGGAAGGACATGTGTCATGCATTCTGTGACCTTGGGCCCCTGGTCAGTGTCAGAACCTTGACCGCACTTGCTTGCACCTGACCTTGGGTGTTCCAGCTTCTGCCAACCCTGAGCCAGCTCTAGCCTCACCCTCCAGCTTTCCCACCCTGCAGACTTGGCTGCACTTGCCTCTTTGATCTCCAAGCTAACAGCAGCCCAGGCGAGATAGGAGTGTCACGGGGCCTGCCCAGGCTCTTGCCCTGGCTTGAGAAGCCAAGAGGAGGAGGAGGCCACAGCCGGGCACATGCAAAGGGTGAACACAGAGGAGGAAGCCAGGAGCCCTTCCTGACCTGCTCAGTGAGGGCCTCTGCCAGACACAAGGGCTGCTCACACTTGCAAGGTCACTGTGCACCTGAGACAGAGGCCCTGGGCTGTCAGCTGGCCTGGGTGCTGGAAGTTACTACATTTGGGCTGTAGTGTGGGAGTAGCCGTGCATCTATTCATCTGGAATATAACTCTTGAGAGGAGGTCTGTCCTATCTCCCCAGTGGGAGGCATCACAGTGGCACTGCCAGGGGGAGGGGCCCATGAAGCTTTCTTCAATGAAAGGGGGGTACACACTCCAAGAGGCAGGGGACTTTGCCACTTTGTTTATTGTGTAATCTTGGTGCTTGTCCCATTGTAGCCATGAGGGAAATATTTGATTGTCAGATTAATAAGGCATTTGCTAACCACCTGGTCAAGGCTAGAAGCCTCCTTAAAAAGTTGCAATCTGGGGAAAGCCATGGTAAAAGTTCTGCAGAGCCTAAATTCGAGATCACTCTGTCCATTTAACATTTATTAAGCACCCACGGTATGCCAGGCACAGGGATAGATGCTTGAGATACAGAAAAGGGTCACAGGAGATTTTAAATAAATGAAAGACCAAATGAATGGCCAGGAGTTGGGCAGAGTCAGAGAGGAAGTCTGGAAGAGTGGATCAGAGCCTCAATTTTTTTTTCTCTAATCCTAAATTTTCTTATCTGTAACTGGGAGATAATGATCAGTTTGGTTTATTATAAGGGTTGTTGTGGTGATTAAGAGCTAAGGCAGTATCCCTGTAGTACGCTCTTTTAAGGTCTTCAGGGAATAGTCCAAGAAGGGCAATAGCTGGGTCAAATGGTGGTTCCATAGCAGCACAATTCACAATTGCTAGACTTTGGAACCAACCCAGATGCCAGTCAATAGATGAATGGATAAAAAAAATGTGGCATTTATACACCATGGAGTACTACGCAGCACTAAAAAATGACAAAATCATAGAATTTGCAGGGAAATGGATGGCACTAGAGCAGATCATGCTTAGTGAAGCTAGCCAATCCCTAAAAAACAAATACCAAATGTCTTCTTTGATATAATGAGAGCAACTAAGAACAGAGCAGGGAGGAAGAGCAGGAAGAAAAGATTAACATTAAACAGATACATGAGGTGGGATGGAAAGGGAGAGAAAGGGAAATTGCATGGTAATGGAGGGAGACCCTCATTGTTATACAAAATTACATATAAGAGGTTGTGAGGGGAATGGGAAAATAAACAAGGAGAGAAATGAATTACAGTAGATGGGGTAGAGAGAGAAGATGGGAGGGGAGGGAGGGGGATAGTAGAGGATAGGAAAGGTAGCAGAATACAACAGTTACTAATAGGGCATTATGTAAAAATGTGGATGTGTAACCGATGTGATTCTGCAATCTGTATTTGGGGTAAAATTGGGAGTTCATAACCAACTTGAATCTATTGTATGAAATATGATATGTCAAGAGCTTTATAATGTTTTGAACAACTAATAAAAAAATAAATTAAAAAAAAAAAGAAAAAAAAAAGAGCTAAGGCATGAAGGTTGCACGTCCCAAAGGAAGAACACTGTGTTCCATGTGGGGTAGGGGGTGCATAAAAGAACTCTCAGAGGGGAGGCTTGAGCTAAGTCCTCCAGGATGAGCGGATCTGGCCAAGTGGGCAGAGAGGAGAGTGTACAGCAGGGGATGGTGATGTGAAGGATGACACTGTCCTTCTAGGCCCAGCAGATGAAGGAGGCCCAGGAGGCCCTGGGGGAGTGAGTGTTCAGTGCACAAGCCACCAGGGTCATCCTGAGACAGACAGATAGACACACACACACACACACACACACACACAGCCATTGAAAGGTTCTGCTGTTCTCCATAGGATCAGTGCAATGTCATCTATGAATTAGGACCCCCCAAAGTGCTGCACTGCCACCCAGGATGTGCTTCAGTCACACCCCAAGCACACTGAAAATAGTCACACAGTAATTGAGAGTGACCACTTATGAGTTGTCAGTCAGAGCAAGAAAAGGATCAAAGACCAACTAAAACTGCCCTGGTACCAGCTTCTGTTCTAAGCACATCACCTGTATTAACTCATTTAATAACAAGCCAATGATGTAAGTACCATTATTTGTCTCATTTTATATTTGGGAAAGAAAGGGCACAGAGAAGTTAAGTAATTTGCCTGAGGTCACACAGCTAGGAGATAATGGAGTTAGACTTCAAAGCCAGACAGCCAGTTCCAGAATAGATACTCCTAGCTACCATGCTATGTTAGAAACATAAAGGGTAGAGAACCACAAATTTTACTATTTCTCTGGGTATAAAAACCACTTAAATTTGCTTTGTTAGGAGGATTGGAGACCTCAATTCTAGGGCTCTGGAGATTGTCTATACCATCTCCGCAGGAAAGTATATGGTTGCAAATGTTATTCTGGGCATCTGTGGGTCCCCTGAAGCTTATCAGTAGGTCAATGACAGGTCCAAGATTTCCAGCTGGGGCCGGGGCTGGGGCTGGGGGAGAGAGCTGGGTTTGCTGGAGAGGACCAAGCAGGAAGGAGCCTGGCTCTGAAGCCATAGCCAGGTTGCTCAAGCTGGCAGTTTAGCGCTCTGGAGATGAAAACACTTGCTTCAAACTCTGAATCATCTGTTGCTATTTCTTTACATATTTTTGCAAGGAAAGAAGGCTTTATTTGGAATGATTCGCCAGCATCTTATAAATCAAGAGACACACAAGACAGACTTCAAAGAGCTACAGAGATTTACAGAGACATCGGGGCTATAAATATGAACTATTTCCAATGTCCCCATGGCAAGGCATGTAAACTCAACTTTAGAAAAAAGAGCAGAAAGAAATCAACTAAATTTTCGAGAGGGAGACATATTAGAAATCTAGCTCATGTAACGTAGAACTATTTTCTTTACTTAAAAAATTGAATTGGGGTAATATGTGAACAGGATGTGAAAGTAAAAAATTTGGAAAGCCCAGAATGAAAGGAATGGCCACATCTCCCCCAACTTGACTCCCATACCCTAAAGATAACTACTGCTCTTTGTTCTATTACTGTTTCTGGGGCTACCTCCTTATCTTTAAATAATCTGTATAATTTCTGTTGCTCTGCTCCGAATAACAAGGATTCAGAGTCGTCACCATCCCTGTAACATCCCTATCCCAACTTCTTTGTAGTTAAATGACTATTTTCCTTTTATTGCATTGGTTAACATTGTAATTTGGGGGGGGGGCCGGGGATACTGGGGATTGAACTCAGGGGCACTCGACCACTGAGACACATCCCCAGCCCTTTTTTGTATTTTATTTAGAACAAGCAGACTTCACCATTGCGCCGGCTTAAAAGGAAAGATTTTAAAAGTGTCCAAGGAGGGCTGGGATGTAGCTCACTGGTAGAGAGTTTGCCTAACATGTGTGAGGCACTGGGTTCAATCCCCAGCACTGCAAAACTAGAAATACATACATATGTAAATATGTCCATGGAGAAAAGAGGTCACATAAAAAATCGAAGACTCATAATAGAATCAGACATTTTAATAGCGGGGGGAAATGAAATAATGTCATCAAAATTCTTTCTTTCTTTTCCTTTTTTATTTTATTTTTTTTTGGTACCAGGGATTGAACTCAGGGGCCCTCGACTACTGAGCCACATCCCCAGCCCTGTTTTGTATTTTATTTAGAGACAGGGTCTCACTGAGTTGCTTTGTGCCTCGCTTTTGCTGAGGCTGGTTTGAACTTTGAACCTGCCTCAGACTCCTGAGCTGCTGGGATTACAGGCATGCATCACCAGCCTGGCTAACATTGTAATTTTGAGATTTAATATATGTATTTAAACCTCTATCTCTTGTTCAATCAACTATGACAATCTTTCTTCTTTCCCTCCTGTACACGTGAGAAAGTGGAGGCTTGGGAAAGTCATGCTTGGTCCAGGCCTCGCACTTGATAAGTGGTAGTGCTGGATGCCGGCCCAGGTCAGCCCCCAAACCCCAAACTACTACAGCACAGAGCGTAACTGCTGTGGTCCCTGAAACACTTTTTACCCCTCATCTATCGCTGAAGTGGGGTCGCCTGCTATTTTTATATCTGTTACTGTGCAAAAAGAGCTGTTGCCCCAAGGACTTGGTTCTACCAGAGAGTTAAAAGGCCACATTAAGCCAGGTGTGGTGGTGCACGCCTGAAATCCCAGTCGCTTGGGAGGCTGAGGCAGGAGGATCTCAAGTTCAAAGCCAGGCTCAGCAACAGCAAGGCACTAAGCAACTCATTGAGACCCTGTCTCTAAATAAAATACAAAAAAAGGCTGGGGATGTGGCTCAGTGGTCGAGTGCCCCTGAGTTCAATCCGCAGTACACCCCCCAACAAAACCACATGAGCAGGTGGAAAGAGAGTGTTTATAGAATAGATTGCAGAGTCCCGGAGGCCTGGGGCCCAGGTGAAGCCCCTCATTTTCTTGGAAGCAGTGCAAAAAGTCACTCTGGGGTATTCTATAGCTATGAAGATGGTTAGGTGGAAACCTGCTCAGATGTTCCCTGTTCAGCCCTGTTACTCAATTGCAAAAGACAACGCAGGTATTACAGGTGTCACAGATATCAAGGTGAGTCACTACTTGTTTAGTGCCCCACCCCAACTCTGGGAAGATGCAAGAGGCTTTCCTGGTGTCACTGTCACTGGGTGTGTCCCTCTGTGTAAGTGTGGGGGACTGGATTTGTTTTCTTCATTCCTTGATGGTCTAAACTCCAGCTCAGACTAGCACACAGCTGAACTAGTTGTTTCTTAAGCTTTTGCACTTGGTCTACTAATTTGCAGAACATGGAGCCCAGGGCAGCGTCTACGCTGAGCAGTGTGCTCGTCAGAGTTCACAACAGGCTCTCCTGGGGGCAGGGGCTGGGAAATAGCATTTGCCAATTTCTATGGTATGCATACCCACAACACGGGCAATTTCAAGCTACCAACCTGAATTCACAGAATATGGAACTAGAAAGAGATGCAGTGTCTACTCATTATCTACAACATGGATAGAAATAAATAATTAAGATATAATGATTTTTTTTGGACCAGGGATTAAACTCAGGGGTACTCAACCACAGAGCCACATCTCCAGCCCTATTTTGGATTTTATTTAGAGACAGGGTCTCACTGAGTTGCTTAGTGCCTCACTTTTGCTGAGGCTGGCTTTGAACTCGCCATCCTCCTGCCTCAGCCTCTAGAGCCGCTGGGATTATAGGCATGTGCCACAGTGCCTGGCTAGGTAATGATTTTTGAGCATTCACTATTTTTTTCTTTTTGGTACTGGGGATTAAACCAGAAACACTTTACCCCTGCGTTACATCCCCAACCCTTTTTACTTTTTATTTTGAGAAAGGGTTTCCCTAAGTTGCTTAGGCCTTGCTAAGTTTCTGAGGCTGGTCTCAAACTTTCGATCCTTCTGCCTCAGCCTCCTGAGTCTCTGAGATTACAGGCATGTGCCATCTCTCCTGGATCAGCCTGTTACTTTTTAAAAATGTAATTTATTTGATTGTAAGTTGTTATAATAAGTAATTATAATAAGATAATTAAATCTTTCGTAATGGTTATGTTTAACATCGGGATTACGGAGTTCCTGAGACTTTAACAGCCAGCTCTTGTGAGCTGAGAACAAGCAGACTTCAACATGCCTACTACCCACCTCAGGCAAGGCATGAGGAGGCCACTATCTATTATAAGACAGTGACCAGTCTGGAAACTAAAATATACAGGAAAGTGAGTTCTGGTCACAGAGAGTGGGATAGGATAGGCCTGTATCTCTGAAAGATTCAAGTATTGCAGGAATGACATTTTATTTGGTTTACTCTGATGTGCAAGAAAGGGCATGCTGCTTTGTCGGTGACTATCTTACTGCCATGGCTTGGAAGTGTCCCCCAAACATATGTGTTGGGAGCTTGATCTGCAGTGGGTTGGTGTTGGGGGCTGGACTCCTGAGAGGGGGTTAGGGGATGAGGAACACCCTTACGAGTGGATTGCTACCATTCTCACAGGAGTGAGTGAGTTCTCACAAGCGGGCTCATGCTCTTAAGAGTGAGTTGTTATAAAAGCAAGTTTATTTTCCTCAGCCTTCTCTTGCCTTTTATGAAGCAGCCAGAAGACCCTCACCAGAAGCTGAACAGATGCTGGTGCCATGCCCCAGGCCTTCCCAGCCTCCAGAATTGTGAGCCAAATAAACTTCTTTTCTTTGTAAATTACCCAGTCTGTGGTATTTTGTTATAGTGACAGAAAATGGATCATGGCACTTACCTTCCTCTGAGACCTCTGTTGCCTCTACTGGGGCAGAGGACTCCACTTGTCCATGAAATATTTCTCCGGAGAACTCATTTTCTCTCAGTTTAGAATGATCTTTTCTGGGTTATTCCAGACCCTCTTGAATGGGTCTTTCTGATTTCTCCCACCATTTCACTTCTTTAATAAAGACGGCCAATTAGTTGGCAATGTTATTGTAACAGCACCACAAACTGAGAAGCTGGAACAACATAAATTCATTGTCTCTCAGTTCCGGAATCCAGAAATGCAGATTCAGGGTGTCAGCTGGGTTAGTTTCTCCTGCGGGTGGGCAGGGAAGATCTAGTCCAGGCCCACTCTTCTCAGCTTGTAGAAGGTCATCTTCCTCCTTGTCTTTCATTTGTGTCCTCCCTATAGTGTCTGGCTCCAAACTTCCCCTTTTAGAAGGACCCAAGCAATTGGATCAGGACTCACTCTACTGCACTGACCACCTCCTAACTCATGATATCTGCCACCACCCTGTTAAAAAAAGTCACCTTCTGAGGTTCTAAGGGTTAAGAATTCAACATATAAATTTGGGTTGGGGGCAAGGGGACAATATAACACATCACCAATGGTATCTGGCTGCAGAAACATCTGGAAAGAAAGGGAAATGCCTGTGTCCTCATGGGGGTGAAGGGTCTGCAGGCCATGCTCCGTGTCCTTCTGGGCCTTCACGGTAGAGAGGCCGATCGGACTCAGCCTCCTGAGCCAGGTTGTTCACTGGCAAAGCTGGACCCACCCAGCTCTTTTGGCCCCTGTGTCTGAAGCCCCTCTGGTTGTTTGGTTTCCATTGTCTGACCTCTTGTGTCAATCCACTTGGGGACTTAGGACCCTCAGTCCCCTCTACACTACTACCATAGGGCGGAGGACTCTGTGACACACCCCAAGGCCCACCTTCAGACTACGTGGCCTTAGACTTAAGGAGTCTAAGGAAAGAAGCAGCAGCCCTCTGTTCTGGGAGCCTCCTAGACCTACCCGGAGTGGAGTGCGAAGTGACCCCTCTCCCCCAGCACCGGCTGCCATGGGCCTCTCTTCCTCCTCTTTCTCCAAGTTTCCTACACTGGAAATGTGGTCTGCCTTTTCCCCAGAGGGTAGGTATTTAAGTTATCTCTACCTGAGGTTTGTAGTGAAAGGTAATGCACTTTTGCCTGTGTGCAATGTGGGTCTTCCTGTGTTGCCCAGGCTGCTCTCAAAGCCATGAAGCAAAGTGTGAAAGATGATATATCAAGAACTATGTAATGTTTTGAACAACCAACAATAAAAAAAACTGCTTGAATTATAAATATAATAAAACCTGTAAGCAAAACTTGAAAGTCTAAGAAAAAAAAAAAAAAAAAGCCATGGGTTCCTGCCTCGGCCTCTCGAATAGCTGGGACAATAGGTGTGTGCCACCACACTCAGCTTCAGTTATGCTTTTAATAATAAAAGGGAGCTTTGGGAATTTAGGGGTGAAAATTCTCTCCTAAAACCAAGTCTTAGTTCAGCGCAGTCGTGCACGCCTGTAATCCCAGTGGCTCTGGAGGCTAAAGCAGGAGGATCGCAAGTTCAAAGCCAGCAACTTAGTGAGGTCCTAAGCAATTCAGTGAGACTCTGTCTCTAAGTAAAATACAAAAAAAAGAAAAAGGGCTGGGGATGTAGCTCAGTGGTTAAGCACCCCTGGGTTCAATCCCTGGTACAAAAACAAACAAACAAACAAAACAACAACAACAATCAAGTCTTGCTTTTTAAGATCAGTGGCCTTGATTTTGTGTATGTGTATTGTGCTAGGAATCACACCCAGGGCCTTACACATGCTAGACTTGCACTGACCTCATTTTTAAAAAGTATTTATTGTTTAGTTGTAGTTGGACACAATACCTTTATTTTATTATTTTTATGTGGTACTGAAGATCAAACCCAGGGCCTCAGACGTACTAAGCGAGGACTCTACACCTGAGCCACAACCCTAGCCCCTGGCCTTAGTTTTTTATCATGTATCCTAGTGACAACAATTGAGCATTTACACATATATTTGATATATATGGATATGTATACATATGAGAGTCTCAAACTATATATATTCATGCTTTATAAAAAATTTGAGCATATATATGCTTCTATGTATATACATACACGCATACACACACACACACACACATAAAATTTCCTCAGTATCTGCAGGAGATTGGTTGTAGGACTCCCCTTGGATATCAAAATCTGTGGATACTCAAGTCCCTTAAATAAAATGTCATGGTATTTGCATCTAATCGATACACATCTTTCCGTATACTTTAAATCATCTCTAGTTTACTTGTAATACCTAATAAAATGTAAGTGCTATATAAAGAGCTGTCATACTGTATTGTTTAGAGAATAATGACAAGAAAAAGTCTTCACATGTTCAGTACAAAGCACATTTTTTTTAAGAATGCATGGTTATGGACAGCCAACTTGTATATGTATAACATATATGAATATATATGGCAACAACATGTATATGTATATATTGGGGGGGTGGGTCCAGGGATATTGCTTAACCACCGAGCCGCATCCCCAGCTCTTTTTTTTATGTTTTATTTTGAGACAGGTTCTCGCTGAGTTGCCTAGGGCCTCACCAAGTGACTGAGGCTGGCTTTGAATTCAAGATCCTTCTGCCTTAGCCTCCCAAGCTGCTAGGATTACAGGCACTGTGCCCTGAGCAAGTTTCCTCTGGGGCTGTTTCTGCATGGACAGCCTATATATACGGGATAGTCTCAAAACTATCTACCTTTTTAAAAAACATTATACATTAATATTGTACATGTATTATAAAGCATTTATCCACAAATAGGTACTTTAAAGGATAGACAGAAATGAAGATAAATGCCCTATTTTCTCTTTCTGTACCCCATTGTGCTGTCTTGGGTACATCCCCCCACTTTGGAGACCACTTTTCAATACTACTGTCTTCCAAGGGATTAAAAGAAAAGAGAGAGAGAAAAAAAAAAAAAAGAATCTGGCAGCCAGAGCTGAGCAATGGCCTGGTTGTCCTCAGCGGCCTCTCACCCTGAAGCATAGAAACCTGTTGATTAAGTGGGTGGAGAGCCACTGAGCATCATGATTTAAGCAGAAACAAAAATACACCAGTAGAATGTATTCAGAAGAGTCGTCTCCATCCTGTGGAAACAAACTGCAATGGGCTGGCCCCTGATGCTCAGAGCAGAACAAGCTGTCTCTTGGTTGGGTACAACGTGTCCTTTGTCATCACTGGAAGACTGATGTGCTATGCTCATCATCCTCAACCCTACTTGGAATGACAACAGGTGCTGTCCTGTCAGCAAAAGTGGGTGGGCCCAAAAACCTGCAGGAGGAGCCCCAGGAGGTCCGTGCAGGACAAGGCAAGAGCGCCAAGGTCTATGTGCTGGGAATAGAAAAGGACACGCGATCTGAATCAGAGCCTGGCTGTGATGACCACGTGTCCCAGGAACTGAGAAAATCCTGCTCTTGAACTGTGACTGTGTGCTAGTCTACCTGGAGGTCCCCCTGTCAGAACCCCAGTCCTGACTGTGGGTACAGAAATATGATATCCTTGCAAATATAGTATTTCTCACATGGAAACATTTGAGAACCCAGGAAGTCAAGAGAATAGGCTACACGAATTCTGTTCTTGCATTTCAATATAGACCTGGGACAAAGATTAAGGGACATTTGGAGATTCCCAGTAACTGGTCACTTACCCAAGGTTTGTTGTCAATTTACTCTGGCATTAACTAATGTGGCCAAGATCACTCCAGCAAATTCTTGAATCCTGGTGACTGTTTACACATTTGGTGACCTTGGGAAAGTCAACTGCACTAAGTCTTGGTTTCCTATTAATAAAATAGTCCCAATACAAGAACATAATGCATACATAGAGACCATTGTGTCGCTTGGCACATAGTAGGCATTTAGCAATCCTCATTAAAGTTGCTGATAACAGATAAAGGCTAGACTTATCTAAAAGGGAACCAAAGCCAGATATGGTGGTTCACACCTGTAATCCCAGATCCTGGGGGCTGAGGCAGAGGATCTCAAGTTTGAGGCCAGTCTCAGCAACTTAGCAAGACCCTCAACAACTGAGTGAGATCCTAACTGCCAAATTCCTGCTTCTCCAACCAGAACTTGGAGGTGTTGTTTAAAGTGGTCTGTTTTAGAAACAAAACTTCTAGAAATGCTTAACATTTCAATTAAAAATTAATGATTTAAAAAAATTTGTTTGGTAGTTGTTGATGGACCTTTATTTTATTCATTTATTTATATGTGGTGCTAAGAATCAAACCCAGTGCCTCACACACGCTAGGCAAGTTCTCTACCACTGAGCCACAACCCCAGTCCAAATTAATGATTTTTGCATGTGAAAATGCTTTAGGTTTTTATTAGAAAAATTGCCTAAGAGTCTCCTAGCATCGTCATCCACATTCTGTCACATCACCCATCTCCTAAGTCACTCTCCCCATTTCCATAGTGTTTATATCCCATCTCGAAGCTACCTAGCCCACATACATTTGTGTTTTTAGTAGAAGCTCTTAAAAACTTGATCATCTTCAAAACGAAAGTGGCATGTCACCCTTACTGGGATTTCAGGCTTTGTGACAGACAATAGAAAAAATATTTACAAAAAGCCTATGAATGGAGGCTGGGGCTATGGCTCAGTGGTAGAGTACTTGCCTAACATGTGTGACGCCCTGGGTTTGAATTCAGCACCACATATAAATAAATAAGCAAAATAAAAATAAAAGTTTATTGACAACTAAAAAAATATTTTAAAAAATTAAAAAAGCCTATGGATGGGAGGGAGATGCTTCTCGCAGTGGCTTATGGTTGAACTTGGGGTTGCTTTCTGTTGGATATGCGGGCACAGACCAGGCAAAGCCTGTACAGTTCCTTTCTCACAGCAAACAACTGACACCTCGAGCTACTCATTTGGGCACCAGAATTGTTCCCAGACAGCCTCCCTTCTGGTCTTCCTGGAAGTATACATGGATCCCCCAGAAGAACCACAGCTGAGGTCAGACGACAGGGCGGGAAGGGCTAGAGCTGCTCACCGGATGCACACAGGATGCACTGGGAGTATACAGGTAGGTGGGGGTGGGGGTGGGACAGGTGAGTGAAAGTGGAGATTGGAACTAATCCTCTGGGGCTGTTTCTGGATGGACAGATCTGTGGGGAGCAACACCGATGGTAGCTGGTGACATGTGGGGAAGGAGGCACCTGATCTTATTTCTAAAAATTTTCACTAAATCTACCCTGATTGTTTCTACCAAGAAAATTTCAAAGTGTATAAAGTTGGTGCAACGATACACATGCCTATGATCCCAGCAGCTCAGAAGGATCACAAGTTTGAGGCTAGCTCAGGCAACTTAGTGAGATCCTCTCTCAAAAATAAAAAGGACTAGGGATGTAACTCAATGTTAGTGCAACCCTGGGTTCAATTCACAATGCCACAAAAAAATTAAAATAAAAAAATAAAGTGTATAGAAAGGTAAATTAAAAAAAAAAACCATGAAGACTGGTAGTATATCTCTGATGGAGCACTTGCCTTGCAACTCCCCGGGTTCCATCCCCAGCAAAACAAAACAACAGAACAAACGAAAGAGAAGCAGGCAGATGGTCTGGTCTTTCTGCCCCCACAAACTTGTACTTCAAAGCTCCTAGGCCTCTCTGGGCTCTGCTGATGTGGGACACACTGCCACCTGCTGGGGCATTTTGAGAATGTCAGTGGGCCCGGCCCTTCAAACCCAGTTCCACCTTCCCTTCAGCAGCCAGAAGGGGAGCATATAGGATTCCAGATCTGTGACTGACTTTTCCAGTGGCCCCAGGGAGAAATTACCCAACTGACCAGAATATAAACATAATCATCTAGACCTTATTTTTAATCTTTAAAAGAACTGTGCTAAATGAAAATTCCAATACTTGCCTCCTGAAATAATCTATTTTGTCTTACAATCAAATTGCCTTCATAAAAATGAACACAATCAGATTATATTAGGTTAGATTAGCAAAACTGTCCTTTTTCCTAGCTTTACCATTACCAGATATGTGACATGGGGCAAGCCTCAAGTCAATAGTTACATTCAGTAGTAATATTTACCTCATAGGACTATTATAAGAATTTTAGAATCCTGGCACAAGCCAGGCATGATGGATATGCCTATAATCCCAGTGGCTCAGGAGGCAGAGGCAGGAGGATCACAAGTTCAAGGCCGGCTTAGGTAACTTAATGAGACAGGTCTCAAAATAAAAAGGGCTGGGGATGTAGCTCAGTGGTAGAGCACCCCTGGGTTCAAAACACCCCAGTATCTTAAAAATAAAACAAACAAAAAATCCTGGCACATAGTAAATGATCAATAAAGAGTGCTTTTATTATTCTTAATATGGTTCTAAAGTTATATGAAATCTAAAAACATGGTAATATGTAGATCCCCTACTAACTTACTAAGCCTCTTTGTTCTCTTTGGCTGAGTTCCAGTTCTAAGTAAGACACTGAATTTGGGACTATTCTGATCCAGCCCTACTCTCCCTGTTATTCTAAGGCTACCTTGCTCCGCTGTCCTGGGTTTCCTGAAAAACAAAAACAAAAAAACCACATGCTCTCCAACACACAGCAAGAATTCTGACCAGAATGTGCCGGAAGAACCACAATTGCCGCGGGGGAGGAAGAGAAGGGATTCTTTCTCTTGGACCCTTAGAGGCCAATTTGCCTTCAGAACTTCCATTTCTCGCCTTCGCATTTTAATTTAAGTCACTGATTAAAGCATGCAATTCAGTAGCAAGTGGGCAAAGGGAGGAGAACACTTTTGAAATATTATTGAAACAAAGCAAATCAAACAAAAACTAGAGAGGCCACCTAAGGAAAAGGCCCTGTGTGCTGGTGGGTGGGAGTGGAACAGGCGGGGTGAGAGGTGAGAACTGTTAGGAAACAGTTAAGCATCTGCAAAGCCAGGGAGAGAGAGAGAGAAGAGGGAGGGAGTAAAGTTGAAAGAAAGTTCTACAGAGCCAGGAAATACCGCCTGAGTCCACTTTTTTTGGGGTGTAGGTACCAGGGATTGAGCCCAGTGGTGCCTACTCACTGAGCTACATCCCCAGCCTTTTTTATATTTCATTAAAAGACAGGGTTTCCCTGAGTTGCTTTAGGACCTCTCTAAATTGCTGAGGCTGGCTTTGAACTTGTGATCCTCCCTTAGCCTCCCAAGCCTCTGGGATAACAGGCATGTAATCCACCTGCACCTGGCTGAGTGCACTCTTCATTCCATGGATACTTCCCATGTCCCCTTTCTATGCTAGACTTAGGGTAAGGTTCATGGAACATAATGAGGTGCTTCCTCCTTTGAGGTTTGAACCCTTGCAAGATTGTACTTGAATTCAGATCTTGATAAGTTTCATTAAATACCAGCCTGGTCTGATGGGAGAACATTCCACACTCAAGTTTCTACTTGGTTCACAGAAGCACCACATACACAAACCATGCAGCAGAAATGCATATGTATTTTTCCATGCTGTTTGAAGGGAGCGTGTTTTGGAATATTTCAGCTTTGGAATCCACTGAACCAAGCATTGAGGGTGTGTACTCAAAACAATAAATTGCTTTCTGTGTAAATATAAAGCCAGGGTACATCATATCACTATAAACACAGTTAACTGTATTCTGTATGCTCATGAACAGGCATTGTTGACAGATTAAAGACTACCCTGGAATCCAACCAATCAGAACTCAGCAGAATTCAACACTGGCCGTCTGTATTCGGTGACAGAACCATGGGCTTAGCTCCTATGTCATTTTATAAGCAAATTATATGGATTGTGTTTTGTAACAGCAATTAAATAAAACATGAGATTGCAACATAACAAGAGCAAATAATGTGAACCAGGTCATTCAAACACTAAGAAACTGGCTTTGGCATAGATTACTTATGTATGTCTTCAGCTTTGGGTGGTTATAATATAAATGAGAGGTGGGACAGAGTGGGGAATATAGCTTGAAAGGTCTTAAAGAGATGTATGGGGTATGTTTGATTTCAACAATAATCTAACAATCACAGAAACATAGGTGTCATTGGAGTCATTTTTATGTCCATCATGGACATAATACTGCAAATGATTACAAGGCAATGTTTTGCACATGACAGATTTTTTTTTTTTTTTTTTTTTTGGTACTGGGGATTGA
The DNA here is from genome assembly GCF_021218885.2 of Marmota monax. Lineage (NCBI taxonomy): Eukaryota > Metazoa > Chordata > Mammalia > Rodentia > Sciuridae > Marmota > Marmota monax. The sequence continues at coordinate 21,609,563 of NW_026693777.1, read as the reverse complement.
ACCCAGGGGCACTCAACCACTAAGCCACATTCTAGTCCCTTTTTTTTGTATTTTGTTTAGAGACAGGGTCTCACTGAGTTGCTTAGGGCCTCACTAATTTGCTAAGGCTGGCTTTAAACTCCTGCCTCAGCCTCTCAAACCCCTGGGATTATACAGGTGTGTGCCACAGTGCCCTGCTAAATGTCATTTTTTAAGAACAGTTTTAGATTCTTAATAAAACCGAGCAGAAAGTGCAGAGAGTTCCATATTGCCACATATACAGCTTCACCCGAGTACACTTGCCACCAGTGTATTACCCTTGGCAACTGACATTCTGCATCATTACCACCCAAAGTCCATAGCTTACATTAGGGTTCACTCTTGGCACACATTCTATGTGTTTTGACCATAGAGGACACGTGTCCACCATTATAGTATCATGTAGAATAATTTCATTGCCCTAAAAATCCTCTGTGCTCTGCTTATTCATCCCTCCTCATCCCTAACCTCTGGCAACCCTTGATCTTTTCACTGTATCCATAGTTTTGCCATTCCTAGAATATCATATAGTTGAAGCCATGAAGTATGGATTCTTTCCAGATTGGCTTTTGCTTAGTACTATGTACTTAGGTTTCCTCCATGTCTTTTTTTTTTCCGGGGTCGGGGGAGGGGGGGTGCTAGGATCGAGCCCAGGGCCTTGTGCCTTTGAGGCAAGCACTCCACCAACTGAGCTATACCGCAGGAACTCCAAGTCTTTTCATGACTTGATAGCTCATATCTGTTTAGTGCTGAATAACATTCCATTTTATAGAGGTATCACTGTTTATCAGAATTTAGTTTTTGATGCAATCTCTTTTTTAAATTAAAGCATTCCAAAGCAATCCTCAAGTTATAAGTTGGCTGAACATTAGTTTACGACCTAGAGAGCTTTAAAATGCAGCATAATGAAAATGGCAGGGCAAACCCATGAATGTTAAAATCTCAATGAAGAGTATAGAGGAATTTTCTGGATTCAATAATGTACCTTTCCTTTTCTTCCTTTACATCAAGACATTCAACTCTCCAGCCTCCCTTGAATTTAGGTGTGGCCAAGAAACTGAATTCTGGTCAATTGACTGTGAATGGGAGTGACCAAAATGGTTAAGGCTAAGCGTGTCTGATATTTCATCTCAGTCCAATTAGAATAGAAAATGCAAATAAATAATAAATTATGCAGGCTAGGGCTGTAACTCAGTGGCAGAGTACTTGCCTAGCACGGTGTGAGGCACTGGGTTCGATCCTTAGCACCATATAAAAATAAATAAAATAAAGGCATTCTGTTCATCTACAACTACAAAAAATACAATAAAAATAACAAATTATACAAGAATATAAATAATAAAAATAAATAAAATTTTAAAAAGAAACAAAAAAGAGGGGGTGTCAACTCACTGAATAGAAGATTAGTATACAAAAAATCAAAAATATTTCTACAGCCACGCACAGTGGCACATGCCTATAATCCCAGCAGCTCAGGAGGCTGAGGCAGGAGGATCACAAGTTCAAAGCCAGCCTCAGCAAAAGCAAGGCACTAAGCAACTCAGTGAGACACTGTCTCTAAATAAAATACAAAAAAGGGCTGGGGATGTGGCTCGGTGGTCAAGTGCCCCTGAGTTCAATCCCCAGTACCATATATATGGTAACAATAAGCAATTTGAAAGTGAAGTTTCAAAAAATAATTCTATTATCAATAACAGCAAAAAAATAATAAAGGAATAAACAACAAAAGATGTGGAATACCTTATACAGAAAACATATTTTTTTTCTTCTAAGGAGATTGAAGAAGGAAGGGGGAAAAAAGAAGCATATATAATGTTCTGAGGCAGGAGGATCTTGAGTTTAAAGCCAGCCTCAGCAACAGTGAGGTGCTAAGCAACTCAGTGAGACTCTGTCTCTAAATAAAATACAAAAAAGGGCTGGGGGTGAGCTCAATGGTTGAGTGCCCCCTTCCCCCAAAAAGAAGATTTAAATTACTGATTTTTAGGCTAACAAAATTAAAACTGATAGCAGTGAAAGCATAAAAACAATAGGCCAAAATAATAAGGTAGTGTCTCAAAATAGACCCACATGTGTGTAGTAACATGCTTTGCAACAAAGGTCTCAGTGCAATACAATGGGAAAAGCACGGTCCTTCAGTTAACAGTGTTGACCCACTGGACATTCAAATAGGAAGAAATGAATCTTCATCCCTACATGACAGCAAACACAAAAATAAAATACAGATAAATCATAGACCTAAATGTGAAAGCCAAAATGATAAAGCTACTAAAAGACAACAGAATATCTTTATGACCTTGGAGTAGGCAAAGATTTCTTTAACTACACAAAAAGTACTAAACATAAAAGAAAACATTGCATTAAAATGTAAAACTTCAGGGGCTGGGGGTGTGGCTCAAGTGGTAGCCAATCGCCTGGCATGCGTTCGGCCCGGTTGGATCCTCAGCACTACATACAAAGATGTTGTGTCCGCCGAAAACTAAAAAATAAATATTAAAAAAAGAGAAAATAATAATAAAAAAATAAAATGTAAAACTTCAGTTTATCAAAAATACCATGAAGAAATCAGGCTTGGTGATACATGCCTGAAGTCCCAGATACTCGGGAGGCTGAGGCAGGAGGGTCACTGGAGCCCAGGAGTTCCAGACCAGCCTGGGCAACATGGGGAGATCCAATCTCATAAAATAAAGAGAGAAAGAAAAGCTACAGAATGTGAGAATGTAAATGCAATGCATATATCTGCCAAAGAATTTATATCCAGGATATATAAATGAAGTGGGTAACTAACCCAGGCCTGGATACAAAATAAACCAAGGACACAGAGAAAATTAGTGCCTGGGAAAGGGAGAGTTCTCCTCCCCTTTCCAGCCAGCTGTTTCCAGGGAACCTAATTAGCACCATTCACTCTTTTGGATTGTAAAGGATTTTCCCTAGAATCTAACTACTTTCCTTTGAAGTGTAAACTCTGCTGCCGGGTAAAGGCTCCGGACCCCAGGATAGAGGCCTTGTAAGAGAAGCCAGTCTCCCTTACTGCACTCTGCCCTCTCCCACCTGAAAACTCTTATGCACAATCATATATCTTTTTTTTAAAAAACCTTGTGCACAGCCATGTATCATTTTAGACCAGAAAATTCATGACACCAGATAAACAAAAAACTAGTAAGCGGTGCTCAGAATCTGGAGTGCTAAAGTTTGGTTTCTCCCAGTCTTTGAGTGTCATATGCTGCTTCTTGCCTGATTCCTGCAACATAAATAGGAACTTTAAATCAATAAGAAAAAGACTGCCAGATTAAAAAAAAAAAAAAAAGTCCAGATAGGAAATTCACAAGAAAAAAATCACCCAAGTGTCCAATGAGCCTATTAAAAAGTGCTCAATAACATTAATCATTATGGAAATGCAAATTAAAATCCCAAGGAGATATTGTACCCAGACCAGAATGACTAAATGTGAAAGACAGACCATAGCAAGAGTTAGCAAGGCTCTAGGGCAGCTGGAGGCCTCACAGTGCTGGTAGGTGTGTCAATTTACATAAGCACTTTGGAAAACTATTTGGTAACATCTACATCTGCTAAAGTTTTACATATGTATGTTCTAGGGTCCAATAATTCTACTTCTAGGTGCACACAAGAGAAATATACACATATGTGCACCAAAAGACTCTCCCACAATAGCTTTATTGACAGTAACTATCCCTGAATTGAAAACAACCCAATACACATTAGCAGTAGAGTAGATAAACCAATCGTAGTATATTCACGCAATGGATTACTTTACAACAGAGAATGAACTACTGCTTCATATGACAATACAGATGAATCTCACAGACATAATTTTGTACAAAAGAAGCGAGCATATCTTCCTCATGCTGACTTTCATCATCTGCCAATTGAGTGACAAGGACCTGAAAGAGAGTGGAGCCACAACGTATGGAGAGCTTGGGTGACCCTGCATGATCATTTGGAATGCTTACCTAGCCAGGCACTCCCAATTTGTATTGTGATCATGAATGAAAATAACCTTTATTGTGGTAAGCCCCTGAGAATTTGGGGTCATCTTTTATAGCAGCCATTTAATTATCCTCCTTGTTACATAAGGCACTGCACAATTATGTGATAATAGTAGGTATATCAGAATGTGCTGGAGAGGCTACCAGGAGTCTTTATGGTCAGGAAAGGCTCTTCCCCTCACATCAGTTGGAATTCAGATGGAGGAGGACAGGTTGAGTACGTGACAGGAGTGAGATCATCCCAGGTAGAAGCAGAGACATGGAGGCAGATATTGATGAGGGACAGATAAGAGTGTCTAGTTGTTGCAGGGGAAGGCAGGTTAGGGCCACTTTTACAGGGCCCCTGTCACACCCTGAAGGATCTTGGAAAACAAAGATCCATGACTCTTCTTTCTTTAGTAGATCTGCTCCCTTGATGTGAAGAGACTTCAGGCTCTGCCTACGCATTCATGACAGTATCTTGGGAGATGTATGTGATTCTTTTCCCCTGACAAGATGCCCATTGTCTTCTCTGTTTTGTAATTACAGTATCTACTTTGAAAAGAATTTATGGAGTCTGACGAATAGCTTAACATTTTTTTTCTTTGAACTCCCAGATGTTCTGACTAGATTCCAACTCTCAAAGTTCCCAGCCCTTCACCAGAGCTGTCTGGTAAATGTCTAATCCCACCCGGGACATTCCTATTTCCTGCTGAGAATAAGAAAACAACACTGCTTCCCTGAGGGTGGTGTGCTTCAGTCCTGGGGACTGGAATCTCCATTTTAGGAAAAGTGTTTATAAGCATAAAAAGCTCTGAGAGGAAATGTTCCTGTGAGTCTCCTGGGAAATAAGGAGACCCCTCCAGAAGTACTGGCTGTAGAAATGGGCAGGGTTCAGCTGCGAAGCCCAGCCCCCCCCCCCGCACCCCTCCCATTTAGGAAGTGCAAGTGTGTGCAAGAGGGTGTCTGAAACAGACCCAAGCAGAATACAGGCAAAGGAAAAGAAGTGAGAGGGACAAGGAGAGAGGTCGATAGTTTTCTTTCCTTGCAAAAAGATCCCTCCGGGAACTTTTAAATCATGTTCTTCTTAAATCATGGAAATATTCACATATGCATAAAAATAGACAACATTGAAAAATGAACCCCCATGTATCCATCATCCAGCTACAACGATAATCAACATTTTTGTCAATCCTTTTCACCCACCTGCCTCTCTCCTTTTTGCAGTAGTTCTGGGATTGGCAAATAAAAGCCTACTGGGCCAAATCCAGCCTGCCTCTTATTTTTAATTTTTATTTTTTTTTTGGTAGTTGTAGATGGACAGCATGCCTTTATTTTATTTGTTTATCTTTATGTGGAGCTAAGGATCAAACCCAGTGCCTCACACGTGCTAGGCAAACGCTCTGCCACTGAGCTACCCGCCAGCCCCAGCCTGCCTCTTGTTTTTATAAATAAAGATGTATTGGAGCACAGCCATGACCATTCATTTATATATCAGCTATACCTGATTTTGCATCACAATACCAAGGCTGAGAAGTTGTAACTGAGAGCCTGTGGCCCTCAAGGATAAAATATTTGCTGTCTGGCCCTTTATAGATAAAACCTGTAAGCTGGGAGTGGTGGTTGTATACCCGTAATTCTAGCAACTCCGGAGGCTAAGGCAAGAGGATCACAAGTTCAAGGCCAGCCTGGGCAACTTTCTGAGACCTTGTCTAAAAATAAAAGAAAGAAAGAAAGAAAGAAAAAACTTGTCAATCCCTACATTAGACTCTTAGAACAAACACTAGACATATATCATTTTATCTATAAATGCTTTAGTATCAGTATTAGCAGACAAGAATTTTACAAATGCCATACCATTAATAGAACTATCATACTTAAAATTAATAATTCTATAATCTCACCTAACAACCAGCCTGTGTTTAAAATTCTCTGATTATCTTAGAAAAATATCTTTTACGATTGCCTTTTTTATATCATGATCTAAATATGGTTCACATATTGCATTTGGTTAATATGTATTTTAGTCAGTATTTTCATTGCTGTGTCCAAAGGACCTTACAAGAACAATTTTAAGTAGGAAAAGTTTATTTTAGGGCTCAGGGTCTCAGAGATCCAGACAGAGCATCATGGCAAAAGGGTGTAGCAGAGAAAAGCAGTTGAGAACATGGTACCAAGAAGCAGAGAAAGAGAGTCCACTTCAAAATCTATGCCCCAGTGGCATTCTCCAGGGACTCCCTCCATCAGCCCCACCCTACTTGCCTTCAGTTACCACTCAGTTAATCCCTATTGGGAGGATTAATTCACGGATGGGGTTAAAGCTTTCATAACCCAAATATTCCACATCTAAACCTTCTTGCATTGTCTCACACGAGCTTTTGGGGGACACCTAATATTTAAACCAGAACAATATGTCTCTTGAGTATTTTTTAATCCATTGGCATTTCTCCCTTACTACCTTGCTTTCTTTTAGTGACATTTATGTGTTGAAGAAACCAGGTCATCTGTCCCATAAAATCCCACATTCGGCATCTAGCTGTTCATATCCTCACTACATTATTCAACAGACTGGGCTATGTTGCTCAGGCTGGCCCTGAAATCCTGGACTTTAGTGTTCTCTTGCCTCAGCTTCCTGAGTAGATGAATACAGTCGTGCCCCATCATGCTCATCACAGTGCATGAGCTACATCAGGTGACATGGGCAACTCATCATCTGGGAAACTCCCACTGCCCTGTCCGTGGGAGACGTATGGCAAGACGTGGAATGAGAAGCCAATATAATCAGACCCACACTGCCCCTCCAGGATGTGGAAGAGTATCAATTACAGCTCTTTTAAGGCTCTTGTAATGTAAACTGACCCCAGAAACAATAAATGGTGTGGTATACAAGAGGGAGAATAAAATCATAAAGTCACAAGCAACATCAGTAGGATGATGAGAACAAAAACTATGACATCTAGAATACAACACTTATAAAAAATTAGAAGTGCAAACAAAACAGTTCCACCTCTCTGACAAGGACCTGCAGAAGGTCCAGGGAAGGTGCCTATGAGCAGCAGGCAGGGAGGGAGAGGGGAGGGAGAGGTGATCCGTGAGAACGGGGAAAGGCCATCAAGACAGGAGTGGGTGTGCCCTGACTGGGCAGGTGCCTGCATTGGAGAGGATGACAGATTCACCTGGGCACCACACACACATGCCAACCCGAGAGCTGGCCGAGGATTTGCCAGTGCTCATCTTGGAGTGGTTTGCACGCCAGCTGTTTGGGAACAGCCATGGGCAGATCTATCACACCTCTGACTGGTGAGGAGACTGAACCAAAATGCGATCTCCCTCCACGGGGCACCCACCCTCCAATATCGCAATGGCTCAGCAGAGGGCCCTCCACTGGCAGAAGACCAGACCCCAGAAGAGAGCTTGTACAGTAGACAAGGATCACTTCAACCTCTAAGGGAGACAGCGGCCTGAAATGAGAGAAGAGAGAGAAGTTGGAAGAAAGAAAGAGAGAGAGAGAGAGAGAGGGCCCTCGAGCACACGTAAGGCCACAGGACCATCTTATTTTCAAGGCCCAGGTATGCAATGGTTAAAGGCTGAATTATGTCCCCCTAAAAAAGATATGTTGGAGTCCTAACCTTCAGCATCTCAAAATGTGACCTTATTTGGAGATAGGACCTCTACAGAATCAAGTTAAGATGAAGTCATTAGAGTGGATTCTAATCCAACAAGACTGGTGTCCTTATGAAAAGGAGGAATTTAGACACAGAAAAATGTTCACAAGGAGAACAGAGTGTGAAGGTGGGAATTTGCTCCACAGGCCAAGGAATGAGAAGAAAGGCCCGGAATAGATCCCTCCTCAGTTCCCTCACAGGGAGAGTGGTCCTGGGTTTGGACTTCTTGCCTTTTGAACTGTGAGACAATAAATGCCTATTGTTCTAAGCCACCCGTTTATGGTGCTTTGGTACTGTGGCCCTAGCAAATGAATTCAGCCACACTCTCCTGTTGTGTCATTGGGGGTGATGACAACATTACATAGGTAGAATCTTTGCTCCTCCTATAGTGTCCTGCTCTTTGAAGAACCCCCTGACTATTCACAGAGATATACCTACATCTCTTCAACAGCCTGAGGGAAGATGGCAGGGCATGTCGTCCCACACTGAGTATACCATTCAGCATTCAGTGGGGACATGGTAAAGTGTTGCAACCCACAAGAATCAGTCAGTTTCTAGATCCAGTCATCAGGGGCTGTTGGCAGGAGGTAAAGGACCTATAGATTGCTGTGAGCAGAGGAGATTCTCATGGTTACAAAAAGAGCAATTCTCTGCCCACCCCAAAGTTGCAAGGAAGGAGGAAGCCTGCCAGACCTGTTGACCTGTTCTGTGTAACATTTCCATACCTGGACTCCAGCGCATCTTGCCTAAAGATGACCAGAGTTGGATTTATAAGGCTAAGGGATAGGCTGCAGGTTAAGAATCTGTGCAACCGTTTATAGTTAGTCATATGGGAGTAACTTTTGGAAATTCAGGGGCAGACATAGAGGTGCAGGAAAAGGTAATTCAGAGAGAAATATTCAGAGAATTTAAAAGGAAGATGATAAAGAAGGTGCAAAAGTCATAACGCTTGAACCCTTGAGCTGCTGTCCCAGGAAGGGGCCTAACGGATGAATCGAAGGAGGTGGTACAGATGAACAGGACTCTCTGGACACAGCAAACCCCTTGTTCAAGTCCTTAAATGACCAGGATTGCTGGGTCCACTGATGGAGGTCAGACTGCTAGGCAGCTCTGGAAATGGGGGTTCAGGAAAGCTGTGTTTTTACCGGCCAGCATTCCTTCCCCACCCTAGGGTTAGCGCATGCCTCTGTCCTTTGCAGGACTCCATGTGATCCTGGTGGGGCTGCCCATTGTAGCCCCCTGCCTTCCTCTTTACGGCAGCAGAGAGGTGGGCCTGAGACCAAAGCCCAGCCAATCAGGTTCTTCCCTGGAAGTCACATCTTCTAAAGCAGGATGTTCTCTCTCCTCAGAGTGGCCAAACCAACACATTTTGAGTCTGGAGCTGTCCAAAGCCATGGTGAGCCTGGTCCAGTAGCAAAGTCTGGGACACTAAAGAAGAGTGAGAATCCTGGTAATAACATATAAGTCATGTGATTCTGTCCCTGTCCAACCGGTGGACACATGTCTGAGACCTAAGGAGACTGGTGTGAGTAAAAACTGAATTATATCTGTAAAATCTTTCTAAAGCAAAGGCAGCACATAGAAGAGGAGGGAAGCATCTTCCTGACACTTCATCACAGACCATCATTTTGGTCCAGTGAGTTCTTCATGGTCAATACCTGGAAAGTAGAGGCAGTGCCTTGCAGGAGACTTTGGTGCCTAGCCCAGGGTACTGGCCCCTACTGGCAATAGCAGCACCTGGAAGGAGACCGTGGCATTTAAAAATCATAAGCCATATCCAGTGAGAGATAACAAAATGGCACGCTGGGAGAACAAGTGTTCATAAATACACAAGACACCTATCCTCCTCCTAATTTGCAAATACACTTCTTATTTTCTATGGGACAGAGGACGTTACTTAGCAGAAGGTTCTAGGCACAGACTGAAAAGAAGCAAAAGCCAGTGAAATATGAGTATTACTCCTGCCACACATCCCCTTCTGATCCATAGGTTGAGGTGGCCTGGGAAACTCAGGCTATATTTGGCTAATCTCAATACAGTTGATTGCCTAATGACCAGGGTTTTTTGTTATTTATTACTGCATAACAAATTACTCCAAACCTCGGAGATTTGAAATGACAATAAACATTGTTCACCTCACATAGGTTAGAAGTTTGGGAGTTGCTTAGTTGAGCAATTCTGCCTCAGGGATCTCAAGAGGTAGCAGCAAAATGCCTGCCAGGGCTACAGGATCCAGTTCTTGCCTGGGGCTGAAGGATCCACTTCCATGCAGGTTCACTCACCTGGCTGGCAGATTTTCCTAACTGTCGGCCTCAGTTCTTGCCCAATGGACGTCTCCATAGGACTGCTTGAGCATCCTCACAACATGGTCGTGGGCTTACCTAAGAGCAAGTGATCCAACAGGCCCAAGTAGAAGACTCAAGGAGTAGTATAGCCTCAGAAGTTCCACTCTTCCCTTTCTAAATTATCTTATTACCCAACACCACATGCCAATTCAGAGTGGGAGGGATGACACAAGAGCATGAATACCAGCAGGCAAGGCTCACTGGGGCTCTCTTGGAAGCTAGCCACTACATCCAGTCTCAGCCTGTTACCATACTCAAAAGAAGTAACAGTGTGACATCCATGAGCACTGAAAAGCAATCAAAGTCTTTCTTTCACCCCCCCACCCCCCCACCCCCCGCGCCCAGTACTGGGGATTGAATCCAGAGGCTCTCTATCACTGAGCTACATCCCCAGCTCTTTTTTGAGACACAGTTTTGCTAAATAGCCCAGGACAGCCTTAAACTTGTGTTCCTCCTGCCTCAGCCTCCTGGAGTAGATGGGATTACAGGTATGTGCCACAATGCCCAGAAAGCAACTGAAGTTTTAGTGGAAGTCTCTAGAAGAGGCAAAGAAGGAAGGAATTCCATTACAGAGAAACCAGAAAAATTCTAAAATTCTCTTTACTCATCAGTTTCCCCAAATTCCCACTCCTCACTGCAATTGCTCCCCAAAATCTCTCTATCAAACTTACTCAAATCTTTACTTCCTCCCTACCTCAGTTATGTAGATCAAGTCAGCCTTTCTCTCTTCTCCTCTCTACCTTGAAGTCCCAGGAATCAGGCAGACAATCATAGACACAGCTGAGTAGGACACAGAAAATGTATAAATGTAAAAATTTAAAATTTTATGTTCATATCACATTTATATCCTAAGTGTCTCCCATAGTACCTACAACATGGTAACAGCTCAATCCATGTTGGAGAATGAATGGATGGTAGCATTGTAGATGAGAACATTGGTATTTGGTGGTAGTGCTACAATAACAAGTTTCCATATGGAATCCAAAAATATGGAGATCTCTTTCTATCTTATTTAAAAGTGTTTATGATAAAAATATGCAATGTTGCTACTTTTCCATATGTATGTGTGTATGTTCTCTTCTGAATAAACTTCTTGAAAACAGGCTCTGTGCTTTATCTCTCTAAAGCCTGGCAATGTCTGCCTTGGAATTTTGTCAATAATTTATTGAGCATTTACAACATGCATCGGGCACTTTTCCAGGGCTGACACATATATTAACTCATTTGATTCTCACAGGAACCTAATGAGGTCCGTCATGCTATCACTATCTGCAGTCTTTTCAGATGAGAAAAAGGGGCATAAAGAGGTTGAGACAGGACTGGGGATGTGCTCAGTGTTTAAGTGCCTTTGAGTTCAATAGCCAGTACAAAAAAAAAAAAAAAAAAGAGGTTGGTACAGGTGAGCAGTAAAACACAACTGTAATCCCACCAACTTGGGAGGCTGAGGCAGAAGGTTCAGTCGGGGTTCAATCCCCAGTACCAAAAAAAAAAAAAAAAGGTTTGAATCTTAATGGAGGTTACAAAATGAGAGCTGGGATTTGGACTAGGGTAGTCTCTACAACATCCGTGGAGTTTGTAGAACTGAACTAAAGTTGAGCGAGATCTGTCATTCTTCTTCCAGGAAAGGCCTGTAAGTACACACCAGATACATCTAGAAAGACATAGAGGAAATCCTGGAAACCACCAGTGTGCGGTTAGGTAGGTGACTCATGGTGGGGGAGAGAGGAAGTGGCAATGCCTCTGAGGGGACTGGCTTAGGGAAGGACGAAATAGATTCACAAATAAACCAAGCCGCTGTGTTCATGTTTACATCAGAACAGAAACCGAGCTGCAGTGGGAGCTGGTTGATCTGTGCCCCCAGCCTATTGTGACCCGGAGCTGGGTAAATGTTTGGCTGACACAGGCTTCTTCACAGGTGGAGAGTACTAAGGCCATTATCAAGCCTGGTTATGCTGGAATTGTGTACCGTCTCTTCTGGATACTAATGGTTAAGCAAAAATTTAAAAATCACCAAGGGAAACCAGGAAGTAATACGTCTCTTTGAGGAACCAACTAATGGAAAGTTTTCTAAAATAAGTAACACTGCATCAGCTTCAGCAATGGGATTGGTGACACCCTTCCCCTGTCATAGTTCTGTGGGCCTTGTTTAGTATCCCATAATAGTACTTTGAGCCTTCTGGATTTTGAAACTACATAACTATTGGAACAGTTTAAAAAGAGTGAGAACAAAATGATTTGCATGGTTGATGCACAGGAAAGCCAGCTTGTGGAGATGGGAGGCTGTTCTCCTGGAGGAGAACAGGACTGGTCTGGGGATACCTGGGTTGGAATTTCAGTTCTGCTGCTGAACACTCCGCGTCTTCCAACCTCGTCTTACTTTCTTAAGTAAGTCCTCATCTGGAAATTGAGAAGGTTGCCCTAGATTCTTCCCAGGCCCACTCAGCAAGAGCTGTGAATCCATGAGAGGCGGAGTGTGGTTGAGGCGCCATCTTCTACCTGCTCCATGAACATGGTAAGGCCCATGTGGAGTGCTCCGTTTAGAGAGGCGGCTCGGCTGACATGTGGAACCAAATAAAGGAGCCCTTTGAATGTGGCAGCAGCACACACCAAGAGCAGAGGAGAGATGCATTTGTTTTCAGATGGGGCAGATTTACCTGCCCAGCACTAACCAGAAAGCTTTAACTTTATATTTATTTTTATTGTGCACATTTTTCTAAGCTTCTTGAGTCCTTTATGGAAGCAAATAGAGGCATAATGATAATCTATATTTTTAATCCTAGAAAGTATGTTACTTCAAAGGGATAACTATAGAAGCATGTGACCCAGGAATTCCATTTCTGGGTACATGTCCTTGAGGACTGAAAGCAGGGACTCAAATATGTGTGCACCAACATTCATAGCAGCATTATTTACAATAGCCAAAGGCAGAAGCATTGGTAGATGAATAAATTTTTTTAAAAAGTAGTATATCCACTCAGAAGTATATTATTCAGCCATAAAAAGGAATAAAATTGGATGTATGCTAAAGCATAGACAAGCCTTGTGTGATTCCAAATATTGTGTGATCCCACTTATAGGAAGTACCTACAAGCCAGTCCATAGAGACAGAAAGTAGGATAGAGGTTATCATGGATGGGAAGAAGGTGGAGAGGGGAAATTATTATTTAATGGGCACAGAATTTTTGTTAGATATGATGAAAAAGTTTAGGTATAAGATAGTGGCAATGAAAACCAACACTGGGAATATATTTAATGCTACAGAATGATACCTTATTAGTGGTTAAAATAAATATTGTGCATTTTACCACAGTGAAAAATTTTAAGTGAGTTGCTTGCTTTTTGTGCTTCTGTTAAATTTTTTTTGGAAGGGAGGGATATAAATTGGCTCTCTGTAAGTATAAAGGAAAAGTGATAAAATGGGGAAGGAGGTAGCTGCTTAAATAATGAAATTCAACTGGAATTCACGATGCATGTTTGAAAGTGTGTGTGTGTGTGTACTACTCAGCTTTTGTCACTATATGAAATACCTGCAGCAATTAATTTATAGAGAAAAAAAATGTATTTTGGCTTATGATCTTAGAAGTTCCAAACCATGATCAAGGGTCCCATTCTTTGGACTGCTGGTGAGGTAACACATCATGGTGGGAGGGCATGACAGAGCAAAACCACTCACCTCATGAGCCAAGAAACAAGGAGAAGAAAAACAGGAAGAGGAAGAGACTGGAGTCCCATGATCCCCTTCCAGGGTAAATCCCATAATCCCCTTCCAGGGCAAGAACCTTACACATTCTAAAAGGTCGACAGCATCTCCTAATAGTGCCACCCTGGGACCAAGACTGCAACTTATGGACATTGGGGGACACTATTCATATTCAAATGATAACAGTGTGCTCCAGAATTTAGAAAGATTCAAGGAGGGTGTGGATTTGAGAAAGAGGAAAGTCAGAATGGCAACAAGTAACCAAAGCCAGATGTGGTAGTTCACACTGGAGGCTAAGGCGGGAGGATTGCAAATTTGAGGTCAGTCTCAGCAACTAAGCAAGACCCTCAGCAAGTTAGTGAGACTCTGTCTCAACATAAAATATAAAAAGACTGAAATTGGGGCTGAAGTTGTGGCTCAGTGGTAGAGCATTTGCCTTGCACATGTGAGGCACTGGGTTCGATCCTCAGTACCACATAAAATAAATAAATAAGTAAAACAAAGGTACTGTGTCCATGCTCAACCAAAAAAAAATAATTTTTTAATTAAAAGAAAAAAAAGGACTTGGATATAGCTCTTGACAGAGTATCCCTGGGTTTAATCCCCAGCAAATGCATCCCCAGCTTTTCTCTTAACAAGATTACTGTCTCCAAAACAACTGAGACAAAGTTTGCCTCTGACATAACAGCTGTGGGTCTATTTCAAGCCATGGTCTTATTTGTTTTCAAACCACAAAAAAATCGTTCTATTGTTAATAAATGTTGACTGTTACATAGTCAAACAATATGAAACAGAGTGAAAGCTTGCTTATAATCCTTCTGTGGAGGAAGCCTGGTAAATATTTTTCCACAGCTTATCTGCTCCATGGTTGGTTTTCAATGGACACATTTCTTCTACAGGGAATAGACTCTGAACAGAATTGAGAGATAATCTCTCTTTCCTTCTCAGTGCTACCATTGCTTATACCTCTGTGACTTAGTTCTCCATCTGTAATACATGAATCACATTCACTATTATCTTTTTTTTTTTGTGGGAGGGGAGTACCAGTCCTTGTACCTTGGAGCACTCGACCACTGCACCACACCCCAGCCCTATTTTGTATTTTATTTAGAGACAGGGTCTCACTGAGTTGCTTAGCACCTGAGTTGCAGAGGCTGGCTTTGAACTTGTGATCCTCCTGCGTCAGCCTCCTGAGCTGCTGGATTACAGGGATGTGCCATTGTGCTGGGCTCACTATTATCTTTGAATGAGAGTAATTCCTTACATGGGCACATGGCTTGACAGCTTGGAGAGCACTGTGGTGGGCTGTCCACCAGAACATCAGCTCCGTGGGGGTAGGATTCTTTCTGTTTTGTTCTCTGCTGTGTCCCAACATTGATGGGACAGTGATGCTATACAGTAGATGTACAATCAACATGAGCTGACTCTATGGCTAGGATTTAGGGACTCTCCACAGCAACCCTGTGAGCTATTTCTTTCCCCTTTGTACAGATGAAAAAACCGAGTCTCAGTAAGACTGGCCAGAATTCTTTTCTTTGGCCTGAAGTCAGATTCCTGAGCTAAAGTGATGAAAAATGATTGTTGCAGGTTCAAACCCTCACTTCAGAGCTTGGGCTTCCCCTTCCTTGCGGCGGCTTGCTGGGACTAGCTTCTATCTCTTCCTGAACAGCCTGCGGCCTGACAATTTCTGCAGGGCCTCTGCAGAAGAGCATGACTCGAGATCTGGGTGGGGCCCATCTAACTCTCCTCATTTCAGAAGATCTGGAAGGCAGCCAGTTTCACCTGGCCATCGTCTCCCTCAAAGCTGGCCATCAATTCCTCTCAAAGTGTGGAAAGACCACAGCTGGAGGTGCAGGTGGGAGGCCAGACCCCTGAGGGACCAGCGATGTGGAGAGGGAAAGTGACAGTTGTCCACACCAAACATTAAATGGTGTTCTGGACCCTACACTGTCTCATCATTGATAGCCCCTGGTCAGGACATCACGGAGGCCAACCTAGTGTGTCTTCAGATTAGAAAAGATGTGCTTCACAGATTTGACTGCAAATCCCATATTGCAATTTTAATCTTCACCCTCTTTAGAGATCATACACATCTTGGTCTTTTAAGAATTAAATCATTTCAATAAAAAAAAAATTGAGCAAGACTTCAAACATAATTATTTAATTATTCATTATCTAATGTCTCCTGTTGGTTAGGAATTCAGAAGGAAAACTGAGGTGACTGCTCTCTGCTCCAGGACATCTGGGGCTTCAGGTGGCAGATGCTGCTGAAGGCTGGGTCTGCAGTTGAGGCTCCTATACTTATGCACGTGTGCAGAGGCGGATGTTGCCCCCAGGGGGCCTCACTGGACCACACACATGTGGATTCTCCATGTGGCTTGGGCTTTCTCACATGGTGACTTGGTTCCAGAGGTAAATAACCAGAGAAAAAGAGAAGGTCCAGTGGAGGTTGTGTTACTTTTTATTACCTATTTGTGGAAGTGTAAATATTTTATTACCTATTTATTACCTTTTTAATACCTATTTGTATTAGAGTTCTCCAGAGAGACAGAACCAACAGGAGAAATGTCTGGAATTAAGGGCAAGAATCACATGATTATCTCAATACATACAGAAAAAGCCTTCAGGGCTGGGGATGTGGCTCAAGCGGTAGAGCACTGTCCTGGCAAGCGTGCGGCCCGGGTTCGATCCTCAGTACCACAAACAAAGATGTTGTGTCCGCCGAAAACTAAAAAATAAATATTACAAAATTCTCTCTCTCTCTTTAAAAAAAAAAAGAAAAGAAAAAGCCTTCAAAAACATCCAGTACTTGTTCATGTTAAAAATGCTGGGAGGGGCTGGGGTTGTGGTTCAGTGGTAGAGCGCTTGCCTAGCATGCGTGAGGCACTGGGTTCAATCCTCAGCACCACACAAAAATAAAGATACTGTGACCAACTATAACTAAAAAATAAATATTAAAAATATGCTGGAAAAACTAGGAATAAACAGAAATTACTTCTACATCATAAAGGCTATCTATGACTAACCCAAAGCCAACTTAACGAATGGAGAAAAACTGAAAGTATTTCTTCTAAAATCAGAAACAAGATAAGGTTGTCCTTCCTTACCACTCTTGTACTCTTGTTCAATAGTTATTGAAACTCTAGCTAGAGCAATCAGACAAGCAAAGGAAATTAAAGAGATACAAGTAGGAAAAAAAGAATTCTAATTATCTTTGTTTGCTGATAAGATGATCTTATATCTGAAAACAAAACAAAAACTCCAGCCAGGCTTGGTGGTGCATGCCTGTAATCCCAGTGACTTGGGAGGTTGAGGCACGAGGATTGCAAGTTCAAAGCCAGCCTCAGCAATGGTGAGGCACTGAGCAACTCAGTGAGTCCCTGTCTCTAAATAAAATACAAAAAAGGGCTGAGGATGTGGCTCAGTGGTTGAGTGCCCATGAGTTCAATCCCCAGTCAAAAAACAAACGAACAAACAAACCAGCCAACCAAAAAAAAAAAAAAAAAACTCCAGAAGTTTTTAAAGCTGATAAATTCAGCAAAGTAGTGGGATACAAGATCAGCATACAAAAATCAATAGCTTTCCTATACTCCAATAATGAATCTGCTAAGAAAGAAATCAGGAAAACTATCTTGTTCACAACCTCAAAACAACAACAAACAAGAATAAATCTAACCAAGAAGGTGAAGGATCTCTACCATGAAAACTATAGATCACTGAAGAAAGAAAAATTGAAGAAGACCTTAGAAGATAGAAAGACTTCTCATATTCTTGGGTACAAAGAATTAATATTGACAAAATGACCATATTACTAAAAGCAATACACAGATTCAATGCAATCCCCATCAAAATACCAATGACATTCTTCATGGAAATAGAAAAAAAAATAGTCCTAAAATCCATTTGAGGTTGTAGCTCAGTGGTAAAGAGTTTGCCTAACATGTGTGAGTCACTGGGTTTGAACCTCAGCATCACATATAAATAAGCAAAGGTATCATGTCCATCCACAACTAAAAATATTTTTTAAAAAAGAAAAAAAAATAAGAGACCCAGAGTATCCAAAGCAATCCTGAGCAAGAAGAGTGAAGCAGGAGGCATCACAATACCTGATCTCAAATTATGCCACAGAGCTACAGTAATAAAAACAGCATGGTACTGGCATCAAAATAGACATGAAGACCAATGGAACAGAATAGAAAACAGTGACAAACCCACACAGATACAGTCATCTGATATTTAACAAAGGTGCCAAAAACATACCTTGGAGAAAAGACAGCCTTTTGAAACAAATGGCTGGGAAAACTGTGTATCCATATCTAGAAGAATGAAACTCCATCTCTGTCTTTCACCCTACACAAAAGTCTACTCAAAGTATATCAAAGAACTAGGAATTAGACCAGAAACTTTGCAACTGTTAGAGAAAAACATAGACTCAATACTTCAACACATTGGCATAGGCACTCACTTCCTTAATAAGACCCCTAAAGCTCAAGAAATAAACCAGGAATCAATAAGGAGGAAGGCACTGAATTTACAATCTTCTGCCCAGGAAAGGAGTGAAGAAAGGGTCAACAGAATGGGAGAAAAATCTTTGCAGGCTACTCCTTCCACAGCAGATTAAGATCCAGAATATATAAAGAACTCAGAAAAACTTAACTTTTAAAAAAAATCAATAAACGTGCAAAAGAACTAAACAGACATTTCTCAAAAAAACAAAAACAAAAACAAAAAACCCCACAAATTCATTCACCTTCATCAAAGCACTATGAAAACAAATATATGAAAAAATGTTCAACATCTCTAGCAATCAGGGAAATGCACATCAGAACTATCTCATCTCACTCCAGTTAGAATGGCAATCATCAAGAATACAAATAATAATAAATGCTGGTGAGGATGTGGGGGAAAAGGTAAGTTATACATTTTTGGTGGGACTGCAAATTAGTACAACCACTTTGGAAAGTAGTGTGGAGATTCCTCAAAGACCATGAATAGAACTACCATATGACCCAGCTATCCCACTCCTTGATATTTATCTAAAAGAACTAAAATCAGCAGACTCTAGTGATACAGGCTCATCAATGTTTATAGCAGCACAATTCACAATAGCCAAATTATGGAACCCGCCCAGGTGCTGTTGACAGCTGAATGGATAAAGAAAATGTAGGTAGAGATACACAATGGAGTTTTACTCAGCCACATGAAAGAATGAAATTATGGCATTTGCTGCTTAAATGGATGGAACTGGAGAACATCATGCTAAGTGAAATCGGCCAGACCCAGAAAATCAAGAGCCACATGTTTTCTCTCCTATGAGGAAGCTAAAGCAAAATAAGGGGGAAGGGGGGTCCATGTAAATAGAAGGGAGGTCAGTAGGAGGAGGAAGGGGATTGAGGGGAATGAAGAAAGGACAAGGAAAAGGGAGGAGCTACACAATGAAAGTGATCAAATCATGTTATGTACGTATATGAATATACCACAGTGAATTCCACCCTTATGCATATCTGCAAATCACCAATTAAAAAAACAATAAATCAATAAAAGAAAAACCAGTAGAGAAGGGGGAACAGGGGAAGGGAGAAGAGAGGGGAAAGAAGAAGTACTGGAGGCTGAAATGGAACAAATTATGTTCCATGCATGTAAGAGTATGGCAAAATGAACCCCACTATTACGTATAACTATAGTGTACTAATAAAAACATTAAAAATAAGAAAATATTTTTTTAAAAAAGGAGGGTGTGGTTGTAGCTCACTGATAGAGTGCCCCTGGCTTCAATCCTCAGAACCACAAAAAAAAAAAAAAAAGGATGGGGGGAATTACTTTGAATGTAAGCTCTATACATATAGACTGATGACATAGGGGTATTTTGTTGGAAATCCAAAAACTCAAGTGGGATTTCTGTGGATGGTGTGATTTTCCAGGATGTTGAAATCCGTAAAATTCTCTACAAGACAAAGTGCATGTTCCCTCTGTTTACATGATCACTGTTTCTGGGGATAAAATTGAGGCATCTAAACCTAGGCAAAAAACAAATTGCATTTAGGTATGCAGTGGAGTTAGATTTCAAAGCTCAAAGACGTATGATTAGATATGTAAATGTCCTATGGAATATAGGACAATTCTTGCAGAACTTTTCTGCACGTTGCAGAAGGACTTCTGATTGCCCTGTCTGATCTCTTTTCACCAAAAGCCAATAGTGCCCTCCCCATCACTGAGCCAACTGAAAAAAGTCTCCATAAATTTCTAAAATACCCGCTGGAGCAGCACCTGCTTTAGTTAGCTTTTCTTCACTGTGACCAAGATACCTGACAAGAACCTAGAGAAGGAAAAGTTTATTTGGGGCTCACAAATTCAGAGGTCTCAGTCCATGGCTGGCTGATTCTATCCCTCTAGGTCCAACATCGTGGGGGAAGGGCCCAGTGAAGGAAAGCTGCTCAGCTCATGGACAGGTCAGGAAGCAGACAGAAGGAGAGGGCAAGGATCCTAAGGGAAGATGTATCCTGCCAGGGCCCCACTGACCCACCTCCTCCAGCCAGGCCTCACCTGACTACAGTTACCACCCAGTTAGTCCCTTCAAATTAGGATGGACTGATTAGGCTGCAGCTGTCATAATCTAATCATTTACCTCTGAATATTCCTGCATGAACACAGGGGTTTTTGAGGGGCACCTCATGTCCAAACCATAACATACCCTACTGAGAAACAGAGATATTCCAAGAGTTCCTAGAGAAACTAGAGGAGGTCTGGAGAGGTGGATGGAAAGCAACAAGTCCCACGTTGCATCTGGTAGGTGGGAATCACTCTGTGTGGTGGGGCAGGGGTCCTACCTATCCCAGAGCCTCAGCTGAAGCCTCAATATGCTCCTCCAGGAGTCCTGTACCATCCAGGATCAGTCGAAGCAGAGCCTTTTCAACACCCACATCACAGGACCCTCAGCTTGTAGGATGTTTCCCATACCAAGGGCAAAGCACAGCGGAAAGGAACTAGAGGGCCATACAGTGTTTCCATTTTATCATTGCTGTCCTATAGCTGGACCTGTCTTTGGTTAGAGTCTTACTAGAACTATAGTCTTACTAGGACTATTTGATAAAAGAAGCTTCAAGGTATTTTTTTTTTTAAACAAAACATTCAGGATCCTGTCTATCAGACCTAATACATCTTTCAATCTTGCCCCTGGACCTTTGCACCTGTCATCTGCCCAATGTAGAATACTGTTCATCCTGTTGGTAGCCTTTCCACAGCCTGTCCTTCCTCAGTTCCACTTTCTTCATGAAACCTGGACTGCCCATCCCAGCCCAAGGAATCCTCTTCTTCCTGTTAGATCATTTATTAGACCCTCATGCCCTGCATGAATCTTGTGTTGCAGCTACCCTTGTATGAGATTCTTCTCCCTCTCTAGATTTTTTTTTTTTCCTGAACTGAGAAATCAAACCATGCTAGGTAAACCCTCTACGCCTGAGTTGCATCCCCAGCACTCTAGATGTTTTCTTGAGGTCAGGGATGGATGAAAATGGAGGCTTTTATGTTTCTTTGTACCTCCTCACAGTACCGAGCACAGTACTTTGATCAAGGTAGATTAATTCAACAGGAATGAAACTTCACAGATTTTGCCCTATGACAAAAGGACAGCTTTAACCTCCTGATGCCAAATTAAACTTTCACATCACTGGTAATTAATACCTAGCATTTTCAGAGCTTCTCTCCTTCCTGGGAAAGCTCCAACAATGAACTGCTGCTTTAAACAATAAGCCATTCATTTTATGATGGTAAGTATTTTTTTGTTAGGAGCAGCTGCAGGGAAGGGAGGATTGTGGAGGTCTGGGTTGGAAAGGCAGGTGGGCAAGAGAAGGAGTCAATTCTCCTTTGTCTTAGAGGGGTGTGGCCCTGGGTCCCTCTCAGAAGGAACAAGTCAGCATGACAGTTTCAATTCCTCAAAGAGAGTCATCAAGATTATCATCCCTGGGCTAGAGATGTAGCTCCATGTTAGAGCACAGGCATGAGGATTCCATCTTCAGCATCCCCCCACAATTATGATCCCCAAGCTTTATGACCTGTTGCCTACTCACAAATCCATGCTTAAGTACTCAATAAATTATTTCAAAGACAACCCACAATGTATGGAGTTTCTCTGCCCCCAAATGGTGGGAACATTTACAAATCCACTGAATGAAAAGTACTTCATTTTCATTTTGTTGGAAGTGTTTTTGCTTGTTTCAATATCACAGTCCTGGATTTGATGTTTCCAGAACATCTTTGCTCTTATCTCGTGACCTCGTCCACACCGTCAGGGTAGGTAGGTCTCCTTGCATCAGAGTCTCATAGCAGCCCATACTTCCCCTCCCCTGCACTTGTACAAGTATGTAAAAATCTCCTTCCATAATTATCTATTTAATGCCTCCTTCTGCTGAACCTCAAGTTCCACCAGGGAAGGCAACCAGGTCTGCCATTGTGCTGTTGGCTTCTAGAACAACAGCTTGGGGCTGGGGGCTGGGGGCTGGTGGTGGGGGGGGGGACTTTATTAATATGTTTTGACTGGGAAAACAGCTTGGTAATTCCTCAGAAAGTTAAACATAGAATTACCATATGACCTGGCTGTTCCACTTTTAGCATATACCCAAGAGAATTGAAAACATATGTCCACTCAAAATCTCACACACGAGTGTTCATATCAGCATCACTCAGCATAGCGAGAAAGTGGAAACCACCCAAATGTCCAACAACTCATGCATAAATAAATAAAATGTGGCATATGCAGATGGGGAAACACTATCCAACCATAAGACAGAATGCAGTACTGACATCATGCTGAGATGTGAACGAACTTCGAAAATGTCAGGCTAGGTGAAATAAACCAGGTGCGAGAGGTCACGTGTTGTGTGAATCCATTTACATGAAATGTCCGAAATGGGCAAATCCATAAAGATAGAAAGTAAATTAGTGGTTGCCAGAGATCAGAGGTGACCAAGAGTGACTACTAATGGCTTTGGAGTTATTTATTGTGAAGATGGAAATGCTTAAGAAATAGAGTGTAGCAATGGTTGCACAATATTGTAAATATACTAAGGGGAAAAAAAGAATCATAAAACTTAAAATGGTGAATTTTACATTATATTAATTATATCTGGAAAGATTCCAACTCAGGGGGCTTTGGATGAACCCTAAGCCTTTCTGGATTTTTCTGAAGCTCAGGTTCTGGAGAAAAGCTCACCTCTACAGGCCATGACATTGGCACCCTGCGTGGCTGAGATTCATCTGTGATCCCGTGAGGGCTGCCAGCTCTCTTACTGGCTTTTGTTCAGAACTGACACTTTTCTTAACTTCAAGACAGGAAGTCAGAGAGGGAGGCTCTCACCCTTTTGCCTTGAAAGTGACTTCTGAGGATGTTAGGTCAACAAAAAAAAAGCCCTTGATTTCCAGGCCAAGTACATAATTTTAAACATGTGTGGATGGGGCAATGGTGAATAATCAGGTTTGAGTTTTGATTTACTTTATTGTAGGCTTTGGAAGTTTATATAAGAAGCGAAGGAAACTCATCAGTGCTCCATGGGCCATGGTTGAGAGTAGATGAGAATCAAAAAAAGAAATGTGCCATGTGCAGTTCAAACCCTGGTGGGACCCGTGTAGGGGTTGGGGACAGGCACTGCCCATGTGGACACACACAGGGGCCCTTGTCAGTTTGGCTGAGCGAGAGACAATTTCAGGCCCTGTCCTTGCAGACGCATCTCATCTGTGGGTGGTTGGGAAGGGGAGAACTGATCCTTTACTGTGTTCCTGCTTTTCACTGAGAAGCAAAGAGATCCTGAGAAAAATTTATCCAGAGAAAGGAGAGACATTTTTTTTTTTGCAGGAGAAAGGCAGTTACACCCAGGGCTATACTGGTTCTTTGCTCTCATTACCAGGTCAGCGCCAGGACCTCTCAGAGGATAAAACTGGGCCACAGTTACTTGCATTTTTTTAAAGCTCCTGATATATTAAAATTTGAAGAAATGAAAAAGAAAAGGTAACTGAGGACTGTGGTATATACTAAATGTTTACATTCAACAAGTTCATACTTATCACAGAAAGATAGAGCAGAGGTAATTGTGTTTTGCAAAGTAGTTCCAGGACATATTTTCAGATGCACTGTTTCTTGGTGCTCTATGGTGATGGCACACAGGTTTAGAGGTCCAGCCTGAATATTGCCCCCTTCTATCATGTGCAGGGAGTGTGAAAAGCCAGAATGTGGGGCCTTTTATGACTTGTGAGACCAGAGGATACTGCTCTATCTCACACCCCTCACCAGGCCATAACCGCAGGCCATAAGCTGTCACTCCTGCCCTGGAGTGAGACAGAGCAGAATCAGAAGCTGGGCCCTTGTGCTGACAGCGGTTCTCATTAAGACCTCTCTGCAGTCAATAAGCAATTGGCTCTTAAGATCTTAACATTCTTCCTGGCTATTCAATATGTTTATTGCTGACCGGCTGTGTCTGCATATTCTTAGGGATTTTATTTTATTTTTAAATTTTCATCAAAAGTAGTAGCTTATTACAAGGGTGAAGGCAGTAACTGTTTATTCTATGATGACAATCTGAGTGTCAAGCTCGGCCCCATTTCAGACCTTCTGGGTCTCGCTTGTTGGATGGGCTCCTGTGAAGAGTAGGACTGCCTTGGCCCTGCCCTGGACCCCTCATGCACCTCTTTTCCCATGACCTCCAGCCTCAGGTGGTCATGCCCCTCTGGTGGCTGTGAGCCCTGGGACTCATCTTGAAGATTTGTGGAAAAGAAGTTTTGGCCTCATTAGAACATCTTTAAACAGGAATGAGGCTTTCTAGATAGTGCAGAGGTCAAGCAGGAGTTCCCTGAAGAAGTGGTTTAGATGTTAATTTTCCACGTGGGGCTCAGATTTTGAATGGGCTTTTCCACTTCCTAGTTGTGGCAGTCTCTCAAAATCAAATGAGTGTTAGTAATATTAATAATAGAGAATATTCTGGAACACCTATCATGTTCCAGGTATCAGTCTAAGCACTCATCATAATCTTGTTTAATCTTCTTCATGACCCAATGAGATACACACTGTTCTTATGCCCATTCCTGCAAATGCGAAAACCAAGTTCGGATGGGTAATTTATCTCAAACTGCACATCTATCAAGTAGCAGAGTGAGGATTTTGAATCTGGCCCATCTGATGCCAGAGTCCAGGATCTCAGAAACTTATTTCTGGGTTTCAGAGAAATTTCATTGTCTGATCAACTTTACTTGCCACAGGGCTGTTGTGACTAGGAAATCCCCCTTATGTTCCACACAGCAGCAAAAAGAAGGCTCCTACGGTGCAGCCATGAATGCCCATGACGGGAACGCGGACAGCCCTGAACCTCAAGAGCAGGAGACCAGCTGCTCCAGAAATTCCAGCTTCTCTGGATTGCCATGAGCTCTACGGCGGAGATAGATCTGCACAGTTACAGAGATCAGCCTCCTGAGCAGATCATCCCAACAGGGTTTCCCTGTAGCTTCTCCATAGAGACTTAGGAAGTCCCTGGGAAGCTTCACAGGAAGCAACCTTAGAATCAGAGCAGGAAGGCAGCTTGATGAGTATTCACTTTCTGATGTTACAGACAAGGAGACTGAGGTCCAGGAGAATGAGTAAAACACACCCTGTCTGCAAGCACAGTGTGGGTGTTCTGACTCCCACACTATTTATAAAATGGGCATTTTCTCAATTAGCAAGCCAAGGCTCTGAGAGATGATGTAATTGAGCAAGCTCCGTTGGAACAGGGACCTGGACTTGACTCCCTCGGGGTGGGCTGTGATTGGGAGTTTTCTTGAAACCCTTGTAAGATAAATGAACCATACGGATCTCTTTCCCAAACTTGCCCTAGTAAGAAGCATCTGGGCCCATATTAAAAATGAGGGCTCCAGTTGGGCTCAGTGGCATACACCTGTATTCCAGTGGCTCAGGAGGCTGAGGCAGGAGGATCACGAGTTCAAAGCCAGCCTCAGCAACATAGCAAGGCCCTAAGGAACTCAGCGAGACCCTGTCTCTAAATAAAATACAAAAAAAGGGCTGGGGATGCGGCTCAGTGGTTAAGTGCCCCTGGGTTCAATTTCCAGTACCAAGAAAAAAAAAAAAAAAGAGGGCTCCAGTTGACTAGTGATCCTGCCCTGATTTGCTGCTGTCGTTCTTGGTCCAGATAACCCCAACCTTTTATCGTCTTCCTTTCACAAACAAAAGGTGGTCTTTCCAGGTTTGGGTTTTGGCCTTTCCTGACTTTATCCTCAGTGCTGCAGTTGTGTCCTCTAGGGGGCAGGAACGAGCCACTTGTGCATTCTTCCCGGCTGAAGAATGAGTTTCCCAGATCCTTGTGAGTTTCCCAGACTTTTATAAGAATACAAAATACCCAGAGGCGGCCAGAAAGGGAGCAGATATTAAACATGCTTTTCTCACTAGATTGAAATGTGATCTAGAATCCTCTACGAGACAAAACACTGGTAGGAACTCAGGCTCTGAAATCAGAAAGTAAATTGAAATCCAGAGTCAAACAAGCATTTGAAGAACGCTTTTAGTCGTTGTGAACTTAGCAGGCTATTTAAACTCATCAAGCCTTGGTTTCTTGTTCTATATAATGAGAATAATAATAATAATAATACCAGTTAGCAAGACTGTTGTGAGCCTAATATTGCAAGTGTTTAAAAAACATTGGCTGGGGGCTGGGATTGTGACTCAGTGATAGAGTGCTTGCCTAGCACACGTGAGGCATTGGGTTCGATCCCTAGGACCACATAAAAAAAAAACTAAATAAACAAAATAAAGGTATTGTGTTCATCTACAACTAAAAATACTCAACAACAATAATGTTGGCTGTTATGAATACCTCAACTATACTGTTGAATACCTCAACTATACTCTAAAGGTATATGATTATTAAGCTTGTTGAGAAGGTGGGGTCTTCCTTTCTCCAGTAATTAGTTAAAACTCCTTAAAGAGGCATTCAGCCCACTTTTTTTTTTTTATGCTGGGGATTGAACCCAGGGTTTTAAGTCTGCAAGGCAACCACTCTACCAACTGAGCTATACTCCAGGCCAAGCCCACTCTTTTCTGGAGCTCCCTCCTAGAATGACATTTCATATCCAGGGACACACAGAACACAGAAGCCACAGTGGACAGAAGGAAACTTGATGGCTTCCTTATTAAAACCAAACCCATATCCTCCAACATTGGCTCCAGCTGGTAGGAGACTTCTCCCATGGGAAGAGTAGCTGGATTGCTGTTTTCTCCCCCAAGTTTCTCCTTCCTCTAGAAATAGCTCCCTAATCTCACTGGTGCCACCATGTGTAAGAAGAACTGCACCCTTCATCACTCCAATGGGGATGTCCCTTCACTGCGACACTGGAGGAGCTGGGTTTGATTTGATTGAGGATGTCAGTAAATTGTGGATTTTTTTACCCCCCTGAGATTCCAAGACCCTTCATCCCTAACTGGAAATAACAAGAATAATGGTGATGGCAGTAGCTACACTTGTGGAGCCGTCTTGCATGCCAAGTGCTTTATATGAGTTCTCTGGTTTCCTCTTGACCACAACCCAGTGGGTTAGTTCCTATAACCCTGTCATTCTATGGATAGAGAAACTGAAGTGTTGGGAGATTAGGTGACTTGCTCAAGGCCTCAGGTATAGGCAGGGAAGGAGTTTTGGAGCTGAATTCCAAATCACATGGCTTTGAAGAAAATCGAATGAATTTGAACATTGCCTCCCACCCCTTCTTTCCCATGGATCAGTAATAAAGCCAAAGACCATTGACAATCCCTGATTCTTGAAAAAGCCTAACTACAGCCTTGTGCAGTGGCGCATGCCTGTAATCCCAGTGGTTCAGGAGGCTAAGACAGGAGGATCATGAATTCAAAGCCAGCCTCCTCAACTTAGCGAGGCTCTCAGCAACTCAGTGAGACCCTGTTTCTAAGTAAAATACAAAATAGGGCTGGGGATGTGGTTTAGTGGTTAAGTGCCCCTGAGTCCAATTCTTGGTACCAAAAGAAAGAAAAAGTCTGACTACAGCCTGAGCTCCCTCTGTCAAGATGTCTAAAGGAAAGAGCCTCCATATGGCAAACAGTCAGTAAACCACAGCCATGTTCTCTACCATCTCCTACTCTCCTGCCTGTGTACTTCCATCCACCTTTCCCACACCAAGTTCCCCTTCTGCTTGAGACCTTGCATTCCCTGGATATGACCCTTTGACAGACTCATAGTGGATGGGGAAGGGGATGTGCAGCTCCTCTGAAGTGCCATCAGCTTGCAGATGTCGGCACAAGTGGGAAGAGAGACATTTTTTAAGTTCTCCTTAGACAAATTAAGCCCTGCCCCTCAGCCCAGTCTCACCTCTTCACCTCCTTACTTCTTCACCACAGTGAAGGCAACACACAACAGGACAAGCAAAGACATGGTCCTTGCCCTGAAGATGCTGAATCTGTTACGAAGGAAATTGCAATGTTGGGATTTCTTGCTTCTTCCTCACTGAGAGAGAAAAACCCCAACCATCGACAAACCTCAAACCAAATAAACAAACGATGCTGGAGAGAACTGGGCAGCAGCAGAGTAGATCTGTGGCAAATCAGATTACAAGATGGCTAGAAACCAGGATAACAGGACAGTGGTGGAGAAGGAGGGGAGGGGGAAGCCTGTGTAGAAGAGGAGGGATGCTTGAAGCTCAGGAGAGGCCAGGCCAGTGTGCACGGATTCCCCAGATGCCCAGCTGCTGGGGCAGGTGAGGAGGGACAAGGGGAGTATGTGTGGGGAGGGACCTGAAGAGAGGGCTTTGTGTTCTGAGAGGTGAAAAGAAACAGCTTCAAAAGAAAAGCAAATGTTGCTATAGAGAACAACAGGATTAGAATAAGTATCCCTATGTAGGGTGACCATGGGGACAGTTGCTGCACAAAGGTCTGGGCAGTAGGATTGAGGGAGACTGTGAAAGCTGATCCTGGACTTTCCATATAAAGCAATTTGCAGAGAAGGCAGAGTGGAAAGTCAGGAAGCTGAGGCAGTTAGGGAAATATGTTTGAATGTTTAGCATAAAGGGTTACGTACTCTGATTCCATTTATATAACATTCTGGAAAAGATAAAATAACCGAGACAGAAATCAGATCTCCAGTCATCAGAGGCTGGAGCAGGAGGGAGTGTTCAACTTCCAGGGGGTACAAGGGACCTTTTGCAATGATGGAACCATTCTATATTTTAATCGTGTGATGGTTACACAACTGCACACATTTGTCAAAAAAAATGGAAATGACAGTTTAAAAGGGTTAATTTTACTCATATACACATTATAACTCATAAACTTGACTTAAAAGTGAATTTGCAGGCCAGGCACCGTGACACATACCTTTAATCCCAATGGCTCCAGAGGATGAGGCAGGAGGATCTCAAGTTCAAAGCCAGCCTCAGCAAAAGTGAGGCACCAAATAACTCAGTGAGACCCTGTTTCTAAATAAAATACAAAATAGGACTGGGGATGTGGCTCAGTGGTCAAATGCCCCTGAGTTCATCTCCAGTACCCCCCTCCCCCAAAAAGTGAATTTGCAGAAGTTGTCAAACATTACCTACCACAATTCAGCTGTTTGGAAGAAGAGGAAGGTAGCACCTTTATTCCCTAGAAGGGAGGTACATTTCAGACATTCTTTTTTTTTTTCAATATATTTTTTATACATTTATTTTATTTTATTTTATTTATTTGTATGTGGTGCTGAGGATCAAACCTGGGGCCTCACACGTGCTAGGCAAGCGCTCCACCGCTGAGCCACAACCTCCACCCCAGACATTCTTATTCACATTAATAGTAAGTGGTAGAGTTTAAACCCAATAATTAAGGAAAAGCAGTCTCTTCCACTGTCTGTTAGTTTGAGTTTAGCCTGTTGTGGACAAATATTCAGTTAAATCCCTGCCTGGACTGTGACCTCCCCTCTGCCCCTCCCTCCTCCCTACCCTATATAGAACTCTGGACAGTGGGCAAGGGTGGCAGGTCTGGATGTTGGCCCCTGTGCTGTACTCCGGGTCTCCGTGGCACCCGTGGAGATGTTCTTCTCCCACCTGGTCTGCTGGCATCCACAGCTGGGGTCCTGTCTCAGCTCTGCTGGTTCTGGAGATACAAACCTGAATCTGTCTGAGGTCTCTCGCTTTCCATTGCCCTATTGGCTTATGCCCATGGCGGGTCCCCAGCCTCTCAACTTGCAACCTCTGCCTTCCTAGTGACCCTTAAGAATTTCTGGGTTTCTCCTGGACCTCACTCAAGCTGAGGGGAATTGGAGATGGGCAGGGTGTATATGGAGGAGAGGGGGACATCTAAGGTCTCTCTCCCAGATTAAACATACCATGCAGTGGCCTCACTTTCTGCAGCCACTCCAGGTGGACAGAGGGACCCATTGCAAAAGGGCTGTCCTGGGCTCCAAGGGAGGAGTGGAGCACAAATCACTTCTGTCTGTGGCATGCTGTCAGCCATGTCAAGGTTTGACATGGGCGAGAGCACTGGCTTCTGACCACCCTCAGGACCAGAGGATCTGTACATCTGCTTTGTCTTCCAGACACTGCCTTCATATCACATCGTCCCCCTTTCTCCCTCCTTTGTGAATGGTTCAAGAACAGAACCTCATCACTACAGGGTTTGGGGAATTAAGGTAGTATTCCCACAGGAGGACTTTAGCTGACCTGGTAAGGGGACTGCCTTTATTTATTTTGTCCATATTTTTATTGGTGCATTATAGTTGTACATAATGGTGTAATTTGTTGTTACATATTTGCACATGTGCACAATATAACAGTATAGTTTGGTCTATCTCATTCCCAAGTATATCCCCTTTCCCTCTCCTCCATTCTCCCTCCCCTATTTACTTTCCTGTACTCTACTGTACTCTGAGATTCCCTCCTGACCACCACCACCATTTTTTTTTCCTTTTACTCTCTAGCTTCCACATAGGAGAGAAAACATATGACCCTTGACCTTCTGAGTTTGGCTTATTTCACTTCACATGATGGCCTCTAGTTTCATCCCTTTTCCTACAAATGCCA
The DNA here is from genome assembly GCF_021218885.2 of Marmota monax. Taxonomy (NCBI): domain Eukaryota; kingdom Metazoa; phylum Chordata; class Mammalia; order Rodentia; family Sciuridae; genus Marmota; species Marmota monax. The sequence continues at coordinate 21,578,824 of NW_026693777.1, read as the reverse complement.
TAATTTCATTTTTCTTTATGACTGAATACAATTCCATTGTGAATATTTACATTTTCTTTATCTATTTATCCATCACCTAGGCTGACTCCACAACTTGGCTGTTGTGAATTGTGCTGCTCTGAACATGGGATGCATGTATGGCACAGGATGCTGACTCGAATTCTTTGAGATAAATACTAAATGGGTAGCCGGCCATGGGACAGCCTTTAAAGTAATGCATATTTTCTACACAAGTGGGATTCTCATCCACTCAGGTGCACCACAGAACAGGCTTCTCCCCCACAAGCCTGTTCCTCCTGCTTCAGACCTATCCAATTCAAACGTGACCCCTTGTCTTGTTTTACCTTCTGTGTCCCATCTGCCACTGCTCATTCTTCCTCCTTAAACAAGAAGTCCTCTCCTTGCTCTCCTTCCCTCCCTGTTACTGTTACCTTAGTTAAGGCCCTCAAGATTTCTTTCTTTCTTTTTGTCCTGGGAATTAAACCCAGAGGCAGTTTAGCACAGAGTTACGTCCCCAGCCCTTTTTAGTTTTTATTTTGAGACAGGGTCTCATTAAATTGCTGAGCTGGTCTCCAATTTGCCATCCTCCTACCTTAGCCTCCTGGCTTACTGGGATTACAGGATTACATGCATTACCACTCCTGGCAGGGCCCTCAGGATTTCTCACTGGGCTTCTGGGATGATTTCCTTCCTTGCTTGCTTGCTTTCTTTCCTTCTCTCTCTCTCCTTGTCTCCCCACCCCCACCACCACCACTTCTTTCGTACCAGGGATTGAACCCAACAGTGCTTACCCACTGAGCCACATTCCCAGCCCTTTTAAAAAATTATTATTATTGTTTTATTTTGAGACAGGGTCTCACTAAGTTGCTTAGGGCCTTGCTATGTTGCCAAGGCTGGCCTTGAGCTTGCCGTCCTCCTGCCTCAGCCTCCTGAGTGGCTGGGCTTACAGGTGTGCCCCACCACACCTGGCAAGGCCTTTGAAGTCTCTCACTGGGATGCTGGGATGATTTTCTGATCAGTCTTTCTCCCTCAGACTTGCTTCCTGATCCTTCTGTTTCTTGCCAATGGTGTGATGTTCTCAAACCCAAATCAGACTACATTATTATGATGCTTAAAATCTTTCTGCAGTTCCCGTTGCCTGTGTGGCCTGATCTCTGCCTACCTCTGGAGACCCGTCTCCTTCTCCTCTGCCCACATTCTCTGCTCCAGCCACACTGCTGCTGGCAGGGCCTTTCTGCTGGCTGTTCCCTCTGGCCTCCATGTCCCTTCCTCCTCATCCTCTTATCACTCAACATGCAGTTCTGAGATTTCCTTCTCCTTGAAGCCTTTCTGATGCTTCCAGCAAGATCTCTGTCACTTGCCATTCAGAACTGTATGGCAGCACTAGGCAGTGATCTTGGAGCTAGCCACAGGCAGTAGCAACCTCCGTTTCACCAGCATGTAGCATAATGCTTGGCCCAAGTCAGCCCAATGAATGGCTAACCATGAGAGCCAGCCCTGGACCTGGAAGAGACTTTGGAGGTCACTGGGGTTCAAGTTGGTATTTTTCAGATGTGTCTGAAAAGCCAAGTAATTCAGTCAACCTCACACAGCAATTGGTGACCTAACTAGACCTGGCTCTGTGACTCCAGGAACTGAGTTCTTTCACTGCTCTGTGGGGCCGCTAGACATGAGGGAGGGAGCCAGATAGGTCAGAGGGAGCCAGGGAGGTCAGCCAGTTGTGGGTAGGAGTAAGTGAGAAGACCCTAGAGGCAGAAATTTGACTCTGGTCCTGGTATAACTTCTTCTTGAATTGGAAAGTGGGCCGACCCCACAAAGGGCTTTGTGTAAAACCCTTGTCACTCTCCTCTGTGCAGGTGGAGTGACATACACAATGTCAGCATGAGCAGCTGGCACCTGAAGTTATAATAACAATGCTCTGGAATAAATTTAAGTACAGGCCTCACTTATTCACTACTGATTTGTTTGAGGCCCAGCCAATTTATCTAACCTGATTATACTCCCATCATCTCAGGCATATTTCATTGTTTTCTTTAAAAACAAAATTTGTACTTTGTGAATTAAAAAGCAGCTGTCCCAACTAACTAAATCCTCACCTTATTCCCTCCCAGACATTCGGTGATGGGCAGTAAGAGTGTGGGCCTTGGGGTCTCCCAGGCCCAGTGAACCTTGGCAGAGTAGCTAAGGGCACGACTTCGGGCAAGTCACATAACTTTTCAGAGCCTCAGGTTCTACCCCGGTAAGAACAGAGGTCGTGATCCTCCTTCTGATTGTTGTCCACTGGGCCTGGAGCAGGGGAGCTGGGGCTGTCTCCTCCTGGCAAGGTGTGTGGCCTTGGATTCCTTACTGATTTTCTCTATGTCCCAACCTCCATTCCTCATGGGTCCCTAGTATCTTGGACTGTGCCTGATGCATAGTAAACACCTTTCTTTTGGTCACTGAAGTCACATGTCCACCCCCCACACACACACACACACACTTAAATGGAGCCTGTTCCTCCGTCCCTCACCCTTCCCCACCCACGCTTGGTACCTCTGGAATAATGAGTGAAAGCCCAGCCCAGGTGAAGCCTGGCACGGTCTCTTGCCTGGCTGGACTCAGCGAGCTTGGTTTAGCCCTGTGGCCTGGGCCTGGCTCCCGAAACCTCCCTGAGGCCTGTTTGGACCTGTGAGCTCCAGGGTTCATTAGTCTCAGCTCATTTGCTAGACTCTTAATTCTGCATGCCAATCCCAGTCATCTTCCTGGTCAGACAGACCCAGAGTCTCTGATAGGCCCAAGCCCTGGAGCAGGTGGAGGGAGGTGGGTCAGGCAGGGGCCAGACCCTGACTTTGAAAGAAAAGGAGGCAGAATCTTGCTGATGGTAAGTTGAACACAAAGGTACCAAAGGTCTGCTGTGCCTGCTTCTGTGTCTCTTAGATACCTTCTGTCTATGGCAGTGCCTGGCTCAGGGGCCTAGACATAGACAAGACTCCAGAACTCGTCTAGGCCCATACTTCCCTAGCCATACCATGGCATCCAGACAGGTGTCCCCAGGTCCTGTGTACTTGTGCTCTGGAAGAGAGAGCTCACGACCATTCCACCCTGCCACACCATTACCACGCTCCTCCTAGAGACAGAAGTTCAGCTTCTGGAGCTTTGGCCCCATGCCCCAGTCCCTATATTATGTGCGGGTCAATTTGAGCTATTATCCTATTCATCTTGTCCCCAGGCTTCTCCAAGTTCAACATCCTCGTGGCTCTGGGATTTCTAGACCTCTCCTCATTCCGCCCAGGATAACTAGAGTTCTCTGTTTAGGGAGTGCTTGCCAAGTGCAGGTGGGGTGGGCACACACAGGTATCATGTAGCTGAGCACAGAGGTAAGAGGGAGACAGGCTTACCTTCACAAAGACCTGTGGCCTCCACAGGTCATCTACCTAAATACTAACATTATCAGTTGGGAGTAACTGAGGATGTGAAGATTCTTGAGGGGATGACAACGTTCTTGAATTGACTATGAGGATGGTCACACAACTCTGTGACTATACTAAACACCATCTAATCAGACACATAATCAAAGTCATGGAATCCTACACAGAAATGTGTGAACTGGATGGTATGTAAGTTATATCACAATAAAATTGCTTAAAAGTTTAAGAGTTATATAAAATATGTTCTCTTTCCTTTGAAAAGTGCTCTTTCATGATGATCTGGAAGGCCAGGTTTGAAGTTGAGGTAGTTAGTGTCCTTAGAGGTCCCCATGGCATGTGGCAGGCACATGTCCTGAACCTTGACAGGCCCATAAGGGAGAATCAACTCACAAGTTCTGACTCTGTCCACTGCAGTCACGTCAGAGCTAGAGTTGTACATACTAAGGGGAGGGTTTGCTCTTGGGGGGTCAGACTCAAAGAAGACATCATCACAGGCCCAAGTGGACTAGGGGCCTTTTGACCAGGGAATTCTGAATCCTGGTCCAGAGTAGTGCTAATAGGACATTCTGGGTTGTTAGACAACAAGGGCTGAGGTTGTAGCTCAGTTGTAGAGCACTTGCCTAGCACATGTGAAGCCCTGGGTTTGATCCTCAGCACCACAAAAAGATAAATAAATAAAATAAAGATATTGTGTCCATATACAAAAATATTTTTAAAAAAGAAATGTCCTAACAAACCCAACTATTCTGTATAACTATAATGCATCAATAAAAGAAAATATAAAACAATGCTGAATTTAAAAAAAAAAAGAAATGTTCTAACAAATTTTAATTAAGGATTTAATCCTCAGCACTGCAAAAAAAAAATCAATTAAGTATCATTTGAATTTCAAGGGATTAGGTACAACAGCAAATGCCTCTAATCCCAGCAACTTGGAGGCTAAGGCAGGAGGATCACAAGTGTGAGGCCAGCCTGGGCAACTTAGGGAGACACTATCTCAAAATAAAAATAAAAAGAACTGGGGATATAGCTCAGTGATAGAGCACTCCTAGGTTCAATCTCCAGTACAGCAAAAAATAAAATAAGATAAAATAAATTTAAATGGCCAACTGTAGCTAGTGGCTACCATATTGGACAGGAGAGGTCTAAAGGTGGTTGGTGGGGGGGTTCTACTGGAACTGTCCTGTCAGCTCTGCTGACTTCATCCCTCGGGGAGGAACACAGCTGGAGAATCAGAGTGGGGCTCCCAAGACCAAGATAGTGGAGAGGGAAGTGAGATTTGTTCTCAGAAGAAAACTGCCTTATAAGGAAACATGTTCCTGGCAGCAAAACCTTCCAGGATTCAGAGGAGAGGGAGACAGGCGACTGCAGCCTGGGGGAGGGGGGGTTGATTTGAGGGCACCCCCAAAGTCCTCCTGAGATTTTTATAGGGACCTGTTTCACACAGGAGGCCTGCTTTGGGAGTTCAGGCCTGCTAGGACTGTGGGTCTTGGCAGAGAGAGAAGGCTCTGTTATTTTTTCTTCTGAGGCCATGTGAACGGGGCAGGCCGTGCGCATAGTTTCCATGGCATAATCTGACTATAAAGCCCTGTGTGTCTGTGGGGGAAGGATAAGGAGAGGCCTCACCCCAGCCTCACTCAGAACTGGGCGTGAGCCCAGGAGGCACATTCCCTCCCCATTCCTGCAGGGTCCTGAGCTGTGGGCAGGGGAGGGCTGTCCTGGCTGCCTAGAGCTTTTGGAAGCTCATTTGGTTGCTGATTGGGGTGAGGCTGTTGGCTCTTTCAGACGCCTGGACATGAGGTAGAGGAAAGATTATCTCCCAAGAACTGGGCTGGCCACGGCTCAGGCAGAGCACAGGATGTGAATTCATTGGGAGGCAAAGCAGGAGCAGGCAAATGAGGTCCTCCTTGTCTGCCATTGACAGCCAGCTCCCAGTGGCAACTCAGAGGATACAGACCAGCTGGCTGGCGCCCAGCATCGAGGAGGAAACTGAGCAGGACCATTTGCCTGAGGTCATTCTACCCACGATCTCTGCTGAAGAAAGGATACCTCTGAAGAGAAGAGGCCCCTCAACTAGCCTTCTGAAACCGAAATCAGGGATGCAGAGCACAAGCTAACTTTATCGAACAACTACTAGGTACCAAATATGACTAGGTACCGTCATACCACTCTGTACGAACGGTTTTGCTTTTCTAATCTCAGTTGGAACCATAGAAATACCAGGGGACCAGACATCAATCCATTTAATCCTCACTAACCTCCCTATCTATGGGTGGAGGGAAATTTTGCCTTATCTATCATGTTGCACTAAATCACTCTGCCAGTAACTATCCCAGCTGGGATTTGAACACAGGTCTTCCAATTCTACGCCCTGCTCTTAATCCCAGACCTTCCAGACACAAGTTCTGTTGGTGGGTTTTGTGAGGCTCTATCACGTGTATGGCCTTCAAGATTTTCCCACAGAGCTGGGCGGGTAGCTCAATGGTAGAATGCGTGCCTGGCACGCACAAGGCCCTGGGTTCAATCCCTAGAGCTGCCAAAAAGCAAAACAAACAAACAAACAAAAACACAAAACAAAACAAAAATGCTTCCAGGGCTCTGAATTACCCAGTTTGTCCTAGAACTCCTACCTCAGCTGATTCTCTTTTCTACCCTGACTCTTTGGGGTCTGTAAGATGGGAATCTCTCATAGGGGCCCTGTCCCCAGAGAGGCGCTGTCCCTTTGCCTGCTCTGAGTTTGTTGTTGTGACGTGCGGGGCGGCAACCCCAGGCCATGGAGGTTGCCCAAGACAATCAGGTCTTTCTGAGAGGCCACTGTGCTATAGGTCTCAGGACGCAGCCGGCACACACAATGCCCTCTCTCTCCGCCAGGGCAGAAAGGCATATTATTGTGGGTTGGGTGACTCCAGCTCCACTGGCTGTGATGTTTATGGTCTGCACAACCCCCACAAGGCGCCTCTCCAGCTGGCGGCCATGGCACCGTGGTACGCAGGGCCTGGGTGTCCTTTGTCCTTGAGGTCCTGCCTGGCCTCCCTATCACACTGGTCCCCTCACCCTTCATCCATATCAGTAGATCCTTCGCTGGGTCCTCATCTTCTCTGAAGCCTTTTGGAGGCCAGCATTTCAATGACTTCTAGAAAAGTGCAGCGCGTGCCTGGCACCACAGGCCCTCCCCAGTGTGACTTCCCTTTCTATTTTCCTCTCTTGGTGTCTCCTGTTTGGACTTTGTGCAGGCTGGGAGTAATTTTATTATCAGGAATTTTGACAGAGGACCTGAACACAGCTGTGTTCTTAAAACCAGTTTCCTAAGCCCTTAGTATGTGCTGGCACCCGGCTGAACTCACGGACTCCTCACAGCAGCCAGGGAGGGCGGATTGTACTAGAACATGTTAAGAATCAGAGGCGCCTAGAATTTGAGTGACGCACCCAGGGCAGCAGAGCTAAGCGCTGGAGCCCAGAACCACTGTGCTCCAGCACCTGGTACTTTCTTAGGGCTGCCATACAAAGTCCCCCAAACTGGGGAGCTTAGAACAACAGACGTTCCCTGTGTCACAGTTCTGGAAAGTAGAAGTCTGAGATTCAAGTGCAGGCAGGATGGCTTCCTTCGGAGAGACCCATGGAAAAACTCTTCCATGCCTGTCCCTTGGCTTCTGGTGTCTGCTGCAGTCTCCCGTGCTCCCTGGCTTGCTGAAGCAGGCCCCTGATGTTTGCCTTCATCTTCACAAGGTGCTCCCCCCCGTACACACATCTACCTCTAAGTTCCCATTTCTCCCCATAATTAGGATACCAGTCTCATTGGGTTAGGGCCACTGTAATGACTTCATTTAACTAGATCATCTGCAAAGACCCTATTTCCAAATAAAGTCACATTCATGGGTACTAGAGCTTAGGATACAATTAAGCCCAGAACAGCACCTTTCCCTGCCTCATACTACAGTGGTGGGGCCTTGCTTTGGAGCATTGAAAGAGGTGGTATTATCCCCCAGCTCCGAGGCTGACATAAGCCCCTTTCTAGAACCCTTTCCATTTGTTCTTATACACACTACACAGGTGCATGTACAAGTACACACACACACACACACACACATATTCAGAGCTTCAACCTGGCAGGGACAGCAATGGTCAGAAAAGAGGCTCAACTGTCATATTAATATCTGGACATCATTTGGCATGATGGCCCATGCCTATAATCCCAGTGACTCAGGAGGCTGAGGAAGGAGGATTACAAATTCAAGGCCAGCCTTAGCAACTTAGTGAGAGCCTAGGAAACTTAGTGAGACCCTGTCTCACTAAGGCTGGGCAGGGAGAGGCCACTGTGGCACGCAGGGCCGCGGGTGTCCTTTATCCTTGAGGTCCTGCCTGGCCTCCCTATCACACTGGTCCCCTCACCCTTCATCCATATCATAGATCCTTCGCTGGGTCCTCATCTTCTCTGAAGCTTTTTGGAGGCCAGTATTTCAATGACTTCTGGAAAAGTGCAGCAGTGACTGGGGAGGTAGCTTAGAGGTAAAGCACCCCTAAGTTCAATCCTCTGTACCAAAAAAAAAAAAAAAAAAAACCCATGGCGACCGGCACAATGGGCCAAGGTGACGTAATCAGGGGCCAGGTGCACCAGTAGAATGGACAGGAAGCAGCCAGTGGTGCAGATACTTGACTTGCCCAGCCTTGTGGTTTGCACAGGCAACAAAAAAACACTTCTGGGGCTGGGGTTGTGGCTCAGTGGTAGAGTGCTTGCCCAGCACATGTGAAGCCCTGGGTTCGATCCTCAGCACCACATAAAGATAAATAAATAAAATAAAGGTATTGTATCCATTTACAATTAAAACAAACAAACAAAAAATACTCTGAAAATATCCACTGCCCCTCCAATCCCCATATCCTCCCCAGAATCCTCTACCTCCACCATCCCTTCTCCAGGCTTTCCTGGCACTCTCAGAGGGGCAGAGGCAGCTCTAGCATTTGGTACAGGAGTGATAGTCAGTGGGCACCCAGGGCAGAGGGAGCAGCCCTGTGACATGGACCCTTTCATCCAGCTATGCCCAAGTTAAGCTGTGCGGTTAGTGACTACTCCTCCTGGGTCTACCTAACACCCCCATGCATCTGGTCTGGGCCAGGGGAAGCCTCACCTAGGGGTGAAAATGTTGCTTCCTGGGCCCATGGTCTACGGGTACCGGTCCAGAGGACTTTCAGCTTCAGGCACATTTGGTACTCTTCCTGTGAACCACCGTCTCAGGCCCTCTCCAAGGCTTGGGTTCAGCTCTATGCCTGGCCTGCCCCAGCCTACTCTTTTTTTTTTTTTTGGTGCTGGGATTGAACCCAAACTTTGCCAGCACTAGACAAGTGCTCCACCAGTGAGCTCCAGCCCCTGCCCTGCCAGCTTCCTCTCGAGGACCCAAGGGCTCCCCTGTGCAACTTTCTGTCCCTCAGCTTTTTCCTCTCCTCAGTCAGGAAGGACTTGAAGGCCTCAGGACACACACTCCTCACTTACTCCAGGAAGTCACACACATTCACACATACTCGCTCTATAGCCTGCCCCTAATTTTTAGTGGTTTAAGATTTTTTTTACTTTAGGTGCAAAAGTGATGTACATTCAGTAAACTGTATTTACTTGGGGTGGGGGGGGCAGTGGTACTGAGGATTGAACCCAGGGGCGTTTTATCACTGAGCTACATCTTCAGTCCTTTTTATTTTGAAACAGGATCTTGCTAAGTTGCTGATGCTGACCTCAAACTTGCAATCTTCCTGTCTTAGCCTCCCAAGTACTGGGTTTACAGGTGTGTGCCACCATCCCTGGCCCATATTTAAAATTTTGATCTTTTCCCAAGCTAGGGATATGCAGTACTATACTCTTTCTTGTGACACTGGAAAGCAGCAGTAAGCCCCACCATCATCCAGGGAAACAGTTAACACCCCGTCAAATATTGTGTTGCTAAATGTGATGTTCCATAGATTAGGGTATTAAATGCATTTTTTAAAATATTCATTTTTTAGTTGTAGTTGAACACCTTTATTTTATTTATTTATTTTTTATGTGGTGCTGAGGATCGAACCCAGGGCCTCACACGTGCTAGGCGAGTACTCTACTGCTGAGCTACAACCCCAGCCCCTAAAATGCATTTTGGACTTAAGATAGTTTCAACTTTGATGTATTTATTGAGATGCAACCCCACCCTAAGTTGAGGAACATCTATATTTTATGTGCTCAAAGACATTTACACATATACACATACTCTTCAGTCATACACACGTGTTCATACATCCTCACTTCACAGTCACATTGACGTTTGCACACTCATACATGTGCTACATTCCGTTTGCACACACTCATGCTGTACATGTTCACACATGTGTGCCAACTGACATTTGCACATACACATGTATTTTCTTTGCACCACCACATAACTTCGCATGCTCATAGGCTTGCACCCTCACATTGCACACTTGCATTCACTTAGGTATTGGCCTTATTTCTCTGTTTCTTTCTTTTTAAAAATATCTTTATTTTATTTTATTTATTTATTTTTATGTGGTGCTGAGGATCGAACCCAGTGCCTCACACGTGCCAGGTGAGCACTCTACCACTGAGCCACAACCCCAGTCCCCTGAGTTTCTTTCTTACTTGGAAAATTGGGATACTATTTTCCATTTCACAGAGTTGTGCTAAAACTAGAAGACAAATTTAATAAAGGTTGACTGGCATAAATGAGGCAGTTGTTATTTATTTCAAAATTTAATTTTATTTAAGTTTTAAAATAAGTGACAGTCACACAATTAAAAATTCATAAAGTAGAAAAATAAGTCCCCCCCCACCTGTCCCCAAATCACCCTGCTCCCTCCCCACTGCCAGATTCTTAGACTTATATTGGGAGATGCTTTTACATATGCAACTATATATGTATATACTATTCTTCTTCATTCTTTCTACAAATGCCATGTACTTTAGAAACTGTTTGTTCCCTACACTTCTCAATTAACATTATGTCTTAGAGAATGTTCCATATCAACAGCATATAAAGGGCTTCTTCTTTGTTTTATGGCCACAGAGAATTTCAGTATATGGAGGCACCATCATTTATTTAACCAGCTCAAAATAGATGAGGAATTTAGGTTGTTTCCAACATTTTGCTATTTTAAACAAAAATGCAGTGAAAAACTTATATAGACACTATTTCCCACAGATGTGAGTATGCCCATTAATGCTGTAAGTATTGTAAAATGGATGCTGAGAATTTTTCCTGCCATCTGGGTCTCTTTCCCCTTTGCTTTTCCAACCTCTGATTGGTCCAGATGGTTATCACCATATCTGGGCAATGGGCTGCCCTAAACCAACCTTCAAATCCTTGCTTTAGCTGAAGAGACAACCCTTTCCTTTGATTCTTAGCTTGGTACTGGGGATTGAACTTGGGGCATTTAACCACTGAGCCACATCCCCAGCCCTTTTTTTTGTATTTTATTTAGAGATAGGGTCTCACCGAGTTGCTTAGCACCTCCCTGTTGCTGAGGCTGGCTTTGAACTCTTGATAGTCCTGCCTCCTCCTGAGCAGCTGGGATTACAGGTGTGTGCCATCGCGCCTGGCTTATTTATTTATTTTTATGTGGTGCTGTGGATCGAACCCAGTGTCTCACACATACTAGGCAAGTGCTCTACCATTGAGTCCCAACTACAGCCCTGATTCTTAGCATTTCACCTGGACTCAATCCATGTGTAATTGCTACTGCAGCCTAGACATGGAAGGACACAGTTTATTAACATAGATCTGCTGAGAAGGGCATTTGCAAACCAAAGAACATATAACTCATATATTTGCCTATTGCTTCATTTAGTCAGCAATAATATTGCCAGATACACACACCTTGCCATGCCCTGCACTGGGGATGAGGGCACAGTGGAGACTGGATAGCTCTTTCCTGCCCTCAAGGAGCCTGCATTCATGTGCAGAGACAGACACAAAGCAGAGAATTCCCACAATGACATGAGCTATGACTCCAAAGCAAGGGGTGGAAAGAATATTCCTCCGCTTAGGCCAACCCTTACATTTTGAGGTAGAAAGAGGCTGACCACTCCACTCTTTTTCCCTGGAGCCACCTTAGAGCCCTGGTTTCCTTTCCAGTGCCTCATTTCCTCGCCCTCACCTGCTCTGGGCAGGCAGAGACCTGCAGGTTGGGTTTGAGAGTGAGGTACTGCCACCCTGGGAATACCTGGAGCCAGGGTGGCATTTCAGGCTTACTGCTGCCTGACATTAGCCTTGATGGGCTTTGAAGAGCAGCTTCTGTCACTGGTAAGTGGAAGCCTCGCTGTGAGCACAGCCCAGATGCTACCCATGTTCCTCCCCTCCTCAGCAGGGAAGAGCTGCCTGTCCTTTCTGGCCACCACAGTGGCCCCACCAGCCTGCTGCTCCAGTGTTTATCAGAGCAGGCTCACCCTTCCTGACACACAGGAAGGCAGAGATCTGATAAAATGGACTGCACCAAGGTGTCTGCCACTTAATTTAGTGGCCCTCCCAGAAATATTTGTTGAGTGCTTTCATTAATAGCAAAGGAGAGAACTGCTAATTACAGAGGCCAGACAGGTGGGAAGGTTTTATTTGGGTGGATCACAGGGGACCTTCCCACATGGGCAACAGTTTGCCTTATTTGGGATGTTTAGCATGGTATTGTCCATGATCTCTGCTCTGATTTTATTGTTGTTTATCCATGAGGAAGCTGTGGAAATTAAACAGTTGCTTAAGTGTGGGAGATTATGAGTCCTTTGTGGTCATCCAATACATTTATAAGCAGGTACTACTCACATGCCTGATAAAGGGCATGTCCATGTGACAGTGGATCCATCAAGAGGAAAATGTGAACCCAGCAAACCATGTGGACAAAGTCAAAGTTATATAAACATGGCGCACTGGCTTTCAACTTCTAAAATCAATCTATTGTAAATAAGATGGATTGAATTAAGTGTTATCAACTATTATGAGATAAACATAGAGGTGCAACTGACAGAAGTTAGAGGTGGAAAGACAGGAAAGGACTCTAATAAACTTGTTTTACTGTTCTAAGAGACCCATGAGAATGGACTCAGCTGGGTACCATGGTGCCCACATGTAATCCCAGCTACTGAGGAAGTTCGAGACCAGCCTGGGCAACTTAGTGAGACTCTGTCTTAGAATATAAAATGAAAAAGGCTGGGAATATAGTTCAGTGGTAGAGTGCGTACCTAGTATGAGCTAAGGCCCTGAGTTCAATCCTCAGCACTGAAAAAAAAAAATAGTGGTAAGACACAATATTTACCATCTCAGTCATTTTTACATGTACAGCTCAGTAGTATTAATGCTATTCACATGTTGCACAACAGATTTCTAGAATTTTTCATCTTGTGAAACTAGAACTCTGTACCCATTAACTGCTAGCTCCCAGTTTCCACCTGTCCCTTGCTCCTTAGAACCACTATTCTACTTTGTTTCTGTGACTTTGACTGTAGATACTTCATATGAATAGAATCATACAGTATCTGTGTTTTGTCACTGGCTTGTTTCACTTAGCATAATGTCCTGGAAGTCCATGGGTATTGTAGCACTGGCAGGATTTTCTTCCTTTTAAATATGAATAACATTAAATGGTGTGTACATACCATATTTTCTTTCTTTTTAAAATAACTTTATTTTGTTTATTATTATTATTTTTATGGGGTGCTGAGGATTGAACCCAGTGCTTCACACATGTGAGGCAAGCCCTCTACCACTGAACTACAACCCCAGCCCACCATATTTCCTTTATCCATTCAATCATCCCTGGATATTGGGGTTGTTTCCATCTCTTGGCTATTGTGAATAACGCTACAATGTATGTGGGTGTACAAGCTTCATTTACTTTTTAAAAAGAGAGTCTCAAATAGAAATGGAAACCATGGTCAGAGAAGGCCCTCCTGGGCTGGGGTGAGCCCAGGGCTTGAACTCCTGCCCTTGCCTTTCCTGGCAGTGGGGGAGCCAGCCAGGGTCCCCCCTCTTGGGATGGTTGGTCCTGTAAGCTGAAGGAACCATGAGATAGGAGTCATGGGTTAGAATGGAAGGTGTACAGAAAAGGGCAAGTTGGCATCAGCTTGGCACATGATCCTCTTTGGGATCCATGGACCTCTGTAGTATTTCCCACCGCTGGGTTCTCCCAGCCATGGTAATACCAACCCAGGGCCCTGGTCTGGCTTTTGGTGTCTGTGAGTAGCTGGGATTGGAATTTAATGGGAATAATTGTCCTACTCCCTTTCCCACAAGCTTACTTTCGTTCTTTTCTCTTTTAAAAATTCTTGGGCCTGTGCCTTGGTGTTGATTTGCAGGGCTAAATCAGGTCTCCCTGGGTTATCAGGACCCATCCACTTTGTCCATGACTGTCCTGATAGAGCAGATCCCTGTCTAGGCTGGAGGCTGTGGGTGGAGCCCCGCATCACTCCTGCAATCTGACTTGGATGGTTTCCCACTGTGTGAGGTGACAGCCTTGTTCTTGGACAGGAAATTATTTAAGTTCCACTTTTCCTCTGATACTCTGGGAAGGATTCAGTTAACACATGTGAAACCGACATCCTGTAGGGACCTGCCCTTGAATGGACTTGTGAGCTGGGGTCCTCAGGCATAGTATGAGATACTTTCCATAGTAGTGGAAGAATATGGGATGTGGGGTCTCCAAAATCATGGGGGAGTTTTTCCCTTGGGGATATTGGAAGGTGTGGAAGTTATTTCCTTCCTCACTGGACTGTGGCTTTGGGGCCACCTGGTATCCTCAGATGACTTTTTGTAAAGTCCTTTTTTATGGGCAGTGGCTTGCAGAGCTGGGTGACTGTTGCCAAAGGTTCAGGCAGCTGCTGTCTGTGTGTAGGAAGGAGGTTGACATGAGGGGTCTTCCCCATTTCCCATTTAACACCATCTGCCTTTCCTGACATGGACCACTGATTGGGATGTTCCGTTCCAAATTATCCTGCCTTTTTCCCTTCTAAGCCCTGGAAGGTGATGGAGGAAGGATGTTCACTGAGATTTAGTGTCTAATACCTAGCTACCACTGCATATGGCTATGGAAGTTTTACATTAAATTCAATTGAATAAAATGAAAAATTCAGTTCCTTAGTTTTACTAACCACATTTCAAGAGCTCAATAGCCATATGTGGCCAGTGGCTACTATAATGTGTATTGCACATAATAGAACATTTCCATTATCACACAAAGTTCTGTACGACATAGCTTAGTAGTAGAACATTTGCCTAGTATGCATGAGGTCCTGGGAATTGAACCAGCAGAGAATGAGTAGAGTGGAAAATGCCTTCAGTCCCTAGTCGATATTGAGACCAGGGCAGACCTTTACTCTGAAATTTTGTCTTTCTTGATTGTGACATCTATAGTCCAGAAGTCACCCACCAGCCTCTTTTAAGTGAGTTCTGGCCTGCAGCGGGAATTCTTCTCTGCTCATGTGCTCAACAACAAATCCACTTAATGAATTGGCCAAGGTGTGAGGTTGCACCAGCCTAACCTTCTCTTCTGATCTGAAAACTTTCCTAAAGCTCTCCTTGGATGCTTCTCCAGGAGCTTACCCTGCTGCAGGGCTCTGGCAATGGTAGCTGTTGTCTGTACACAGGCTTTCCTGAAGTGCACCATGTTTCCCTGCGAAGAGTTTGGCCATAAGATTGGGAGGATGCAGAAATGGGAATTCTGTAACAGGGCTGAGATACAGCCTTACCTTCTTCCCCAGACCAGCCCAAATTTGTCTTTTGGTCTATCCAACAATACCACGTATTCCCCACATGACGGTTAACTTTGGAACTTTATCAGTTAATCCACTTTATCTGCTTTGTCTGGGATCTTGACAAGGGGCTAAAGAGAGAGCCCAGAGGGAAACTTCTCTTTCCACCGGGGTTGCTAAGCTCCAAGAGTATGAGCATAGGGTTGACACAGTCATCTTCCTTGCTTCGCAGCGAGAACCAGCTGGGGTCTTGGTGGAGTAGAAAAAGGGACAGAAAAGAGAACCCTGTAATATTCTCAGAGGCTCTGGCACCAGCTGGGCCCCAATGCTTTCAAACGAATGTAACTCCATATAGGATTTCCCAATTATAACAGACAATAAAAGTACTTTGTGCTTCAGTTAATTTGAGTTGAGTCTCTTGTCACTTGCAACCAAAAAAATCTTTTTATGGGGTGGGGGGAAGTACCAGGGATTATTGAACTCAGGGGCACTTGACCACTGAGCCACATCCCCAGACTTTTTTTGTATTTTATTTAGAGACAAGATCTCACTGAATTGCTAAACCTTGTTTTTGCTGAGGCTGGCTTTGAACTTGCGATCCTCTTGCCTCAGCCTTCTGAGCCGCTGGAATTATAGGCATGTGCCATCTAGCCCAGCCAAAAGAATCTAATAAAAATTCATAGGTCACAAAATTTGCTGGAGGAAACCTCTGCTTATATACTAAGTTTAGGTCCTTGCCTGGATACCAGCAAGGAATGGCCAGACTGAAATAGCCAATGAACCAGAGACCAATCTTCCATCACTGACACTGTCATCTGCTCTTAATACTTCCTCTCCTCTCCAGCATCCCACATCCTCCCCAAGGCTCTAGACTCTAGGTTAGAGCCCCCCACCTCCAAAGCCTTCCCTGACCAGCCCAGCAGTGAGCACTCTACCCTCTGCCTTTTAGTACCAATTATCAAAGAGTTGTGAACAGTCTTCTATGCTGTCTGTTTCTATTTCATAGAGTGGCACTTTAAAGATTTTGCTGCTCACAGTAAAATCTACAGGGTCAATGTCAGAGGCAGGGTGTGATGCTTTTGTGTCCCTGACAGGAACCAGCAGAATTCCTGGCACATAACCAATCTTGATGAATGTTTGGGAATTAGAAAACTTACGAGAAAGATTTTAAGGTAGAAAATAGCTAAGGCGTGGCCATGTTTTTTTTTATTAGTTGTTCAAAACATTACAAAGCTCTTGACATATCATATTTCATACATTTGATTCAAGTGGGTTATGAACTCCCATTTTTCCCCCGTATACAGATTGCAGAATCACATCGGTTATACATCCACGTTTTTACATACTGCCATGTTAGCGTCTGTTGTATTCTGCTGTCTTTCCTATCCTCTACTATCCCCCCTCCCCTCCCCTCCCCTCCCATCTTCTCTCTCTACCCCATCTACTGTACTTCATTTCTCTCCCTTGTTTTTTTCCCCCCTTTCCCTTCACCTCCTCTTATATGTAATTTTGTATACAGATGAGGGTCTCCTTCCATTTCCATGCAATTCCCTTCTCTCTCCCTTTCCCTCCCACCTCTCGTCCCTGTTTAATGTTAATCTTCTTCTCATGCTCTTCCTCCCTGCTCTGTTCTTAGGCGTGGCCATGTTGGAGCAGCTGGAGGCGAGTCTCTAAGCAGCTCTTCTTAGTGGAGAGACAAGCACTTGATTCAAGTGCCCTGGATGGCAATGGTCTGTGTTCCTGTATTAAAGCTATATGCTCCCTTACCAAATGACACTGTGCCTGTCAGGGAGTGAGGATGCAGGAGGGGAGGCATAGCAAGATGGGGATGGGTGTGTCTGGCTCAGCTCTTCTTTTCAGAGCTGGCTCTCCCAGGTTGTCTCCCAAGATCGGGTGTCCTCATTCTTGTCACTCCTCATTCTGGAGTAGCACAGCCAGAGATGGCATTTCCTACCCTACATGAGTCTGAATGGTGTTCTTCCATTTCCCAAACATCCTCCCCCTTAAAAAAGTCCAGGATTTGCCAATCTTGTAGTTATTTAAAATAATTGAAAGCACTTTTGAATGATATAATCTTTGAAAAAAGCACATATCTTCATTCTTTGAAAGGCCACACTACTTGAATACGTCCTCTGTGCCCCAGAAGGCGCCTTTCCACTGGGTCAAATGGAGGCAGGAGGGAGGGGCATGCATTGTCCTAGGAACAGCAACATCCTCCATGAGAAGGGGTGGCAATCTGACTCATCCTTGAGAAGTGAGTGAATCTCTTCCCTTCAGGTATGAAAATAGTCACACAGAAAATACAGTTTAGAAAATATAGGCCCTCAAATATTTTCTCGCTTATTTATTTGATTTGGTTATGTGTTTCTCTCCTGGGGCAATGCCCTGTCAAACTAAGAGTGCAATTCCCAGGGCACTCAATAAGTGGCTATTGGATGCACAGATGGCTCAATGAATACCTATGTAGATAAACCAACAAAAACAAAAAACCCACTAATGTTTGTTAAGCACTCACTATGACCCAGGCACACATTCAGTACTTTACTGACATATTATCTCATTCTTAGAAATGTATATGTGTGAAAATCATATAGAGAAAAATAATTCTATTAGGTGACTTCTGAGTTTCTTCTAGTAAGATTCTCTGACTTGATGCGGCATTAGGGAAACTAGGATATTAGGTGGGGCTTGGGAACCTAGCACTTAGAGCTGAAATAAAAATAAGTCAGTCCTTTCTATGAGCTAGGAACTGTGCTTAATTATAGATATTTGCTTATTTAAAACTGAGGCATGAGAGGTTAAATGGTTTGCTTAAGAATGCAGAGCCAGCATTTTGCTCTGTTGACTCTAAAGTCTGTGCTCTGGACCACCTTGCTTCCAAAGAGTCTGCAAAGTCCTCTGTGCTCCGGAAGGCACCTCTCTACTGGGCCACTTGAGGGCAAGGAGGGGGAGCATGAGAGGGGCCAGTGTTGTCATAGGAACAGCAAGATCCTCTGTGAGGAGGGGTGGCCAGCAGAGCAGCTGGGGCTAAGGAAGGTTCTGAAGACAATTTCAGGGTTCCTGTCCACATCAGGTCTGCAGGGGCAGGAGGCCAACTCCATTCAGCCACACTTGGTAAAACTCTGCTTTGTCCCCCAGAAGTGTAGGACAGGATGTTCTCTGATTTCCAGCAGCAAGACTATGAGGCCACAGAACTGTGACTAGTGTTTAAAAGTCTGTGGCTGTCAGGCGCAGGGCCTGCTTCACCTTTTATAGCCATCTAGCTCAAGACGTCACAAGCATTTAGAGACTTAGGTTTTTTCCCCCTCTTCTCAGCTTTATGGCCCTGAACACATTCTTTCTTCAATTTCTGTCACTCATTTACCAGTCTCTGGAATAAGTTTGTAACTCACTTGTGAGCCGGGAAAGCTTTCTGGTGAGTTTTGAGGTAATTCAAATCTGTGGTTAGGCAGAGAAGAAAGGGGACATTTCTTTTTTCTTGTTCTTTTTCACAGTACTGAGGATTAAACCCAGGGACACAGAGCTACATCCCCAGTTCTTTTTATTTTTCTGGGTTTTTTTTTTTTTTTTGGTGGTGCTGAGGATTGAACCTAGGGCCTTGTGAATGCTAGGTAGGTACTCTACCAACTGAGCTACACCCCCAGCCCCCCTTATTTTTTATTTTGAGGCAAAGTCTTGCTAAATTGCTGAGGCTGGTTTCCAACTTGCCATACCCCTGCTTCAGACTCCTGAGTCTCTGGGATTATAGGTGTGCCCAGCGAATAGGGGCATTTTTTTTCTTGGGTTCAGTTTGCTTAAGCTACTCTCACTTCCTCTATTCAGGCTTAGCATCTGGCTCCTCAGAAGCTCGGGTGGGATATTTCCATGGTAGAATGGTGGCTAAGAGCACAGATTTAAGCGGCAGAGGGGGCTGGGCTCTGCCCTGGGATGTGTGACTTGACTTCTCCGAGACTGAGTGTTCTCATCCATAAAGTGAGAAAGAACTAATACCAGTCTCAGAGGTGTTGTGATGGTGGAATGAGAGTGCTTAGGAAGCACTTGGCATAGTTCCTGGCACAATGTCACCCTCAATATCTCTGGCAGGCCTAGGACAGCCATGCGCCTGGGATAAGGGTGTTTGGGTTGCAGAATGAGAAGTTATAAAGCTAGACTTTTCTCCCTAGACAAGCTTGGAAGCAAAGAATGAGAGAGATTATTGTAAGCTGAAAGATCCAGTATGGGTTCCTTTAAGATGGCAGAATCCAAGATTTTTAGGATGGGAAGAGATCCTGGAAACCCTCAAAGTCTGAGAAGTTACAGGAGAGTGACAAAGAGAATGGGCCAGGGGCATGAAGGAATTGGAGGTTTTGATGGGAATGCCTGACAGCTAGGAATAGGATGGAACTGTGTGGGCTCCATGAGTCCCATCATTGCTCAGGTAAGAGAAAAGTTACCAACCATGCCTGGGCTGGGGGCTCCTTTCTCCTGGAGGAGTTGCTAATGACTTAGGAAATCAATGGTTTGGGTTCCATTGCCCTAAGTCTGGTTATAACCAATCCATTCTTCCTGTACAGTCTGACACAGAAACCAAGGCAAGGGCTAGGCCTCTTGGGTTCCTAGGCCTCTTGGGTTCCTGCCCTGTCCTCTTCCAGAAGACAGAAAAGCCAGAGCTGGGAACTCATAGGCCCTTGCCCAAGAAGAAAACATCAACAACCACAATTACCATCACTAGAACAATCTGCCTCCATCTGCAAGCAACTGGGCAATTACCTGCTAATTAAGCTCTTACTAGTTTGTTTTCTGAAGGTTACAGTGTAGTGCTTGGAAGATGTGCCCTGCCCTGCTTGTCACCAAGGTAGAAGATTAAGCATTTCACATGAATAAAAGTGGAACTCTGACATCTGATTAAATATAATAGCCAGAGTTATTCTAACATCAGAAAGCCTTGTAAGCAGTGCCCTTTTATCTTTGGAGCTCTGGGAGGAATTACAGGGTTTTTCTTTTGGGTTCTCTGTATTTCAGGGGATGAAGAAGAAGAGGAAGCATCAGAAGGAGAAAAAACACAGTAGAAGATGGATCTATCTCTTTTGCCTCTGGGTCACTTGCCTATTGAGAGTGTAGATTCCCAGGATCTGCATCAATTCTGAGCCAGGAACTTTTCAGTGATTCTTGTGAACACCCAGGCCTGCAAAGTTCATGTAGAAGGAAAATCTTCCTGCAATATTTAACAACATGGATCCATGAAGTCCACCAAACAAACCAAAACACATTTCACCTTGTAAGGACATATCCACCCTAGAAAACATCTTTTGTTGTATATGCTGGGGTTTGAACCCAAGGCCTTAGACATGCTAGGCAAATGCTCTACCACTGAGCCACATCCCAGCCCTTCTTTTTCTTCTTTTTGGTATCAGGGATTAAACCCAGAGATGCTTAACCACCGAGCCACATCCCTAGCCCTTTAATTTTTTTTTTTTTAATTTTTTTTTTTAATTTTTTATTGTGGGTTGTTCAAAACATTACAAATTTCTTGACATATCATATTCCACACTTTGATTCAAGTGGGTTATGAACTCCCACCTTCACCCCATACAGATTGCAGAATCACATCAGTTACACATCCATTGATTTACATATTGCCATACTAGTGTCTGTTGTGCTCCGCTGCCTTTCCCATCCTCCCCCCTCCCCCCCCCCCCTTTTTTTTTTTTTTTTGAGACAAGGTTTAAGTTGCTTAGGGCCTCATTAAGTTGCTGACACTGGCTTTGAACTTGCAATCCTTCTGCTTCAGTCCCCAGAACTGCTGTGATTATAGGTGTGTGCCACTGTGCCCAGCTATTTTGATTTATTTTTATTCTTTATTTTAGGTTGCCCAGGCTGGCCTTGAACTTGTAATCCTCCTGCCTGAGCCTCCCTCATTGCTGAGATGAAAGGTGTACACCATGACATCCAGCTCTAGAAAATCTCTTACTTTAGCATGAAGCAGGGTTAAGGCTTGTTTGTACATGGAGATGCAGATAGAAAAACAGCCCAAAGGCCAGAAGTCAGGGAAAGAACAGCAAGCTTGTGTATAAATCAACCTTAGAGTATCAAAGGCTGTCTCAGTGCCAACTGCAGGGCTCAGGTGTTGTAAGTGCTGACTAGGCCCCTTTATCTACTGATAAGGAAGGTGAACATAAGTGATCTCCAGAAATGGTTCACACGGGGCTCCCTGGTTCTTGAAAAACCACAAGTGATTGGCAAATGCTTTTGTTGTATACACAAACTCAAACAAACAGCTCATTTCCTCTAGAGCGCCCCATAGCAGTAGTTGCAAGCTGAACCTGGTAAGGGAGGGAAGAAGTCATCTTCCTTCTCCCACTGTTTCTTCCCCTTTCTGATGTCAATTTTTTTTTCTGACATTAAGAAGTCCAGACAAAGCTATAAATAAAGAACTTGAAGAAGGGGAGCCCCATTCCTGGAGGCCACTACCCTTTCAGAGTTAATTACAAACCTTCCTTTTTACTTGTTTCAGGAAGCCTGGGGCCCAGAGGCTTTGAATGGCTGAGTGTTGTAAGGCATTGCACTACAGTGATTCTCTGATTCTTCATATAGCATGCCCTGCTGAAATGCAGAGAATTGGGTCAGACCAGGCCCACTGAAGGGTCTAAGATCCTGATAGATTCTGATTACTGGCAGCTCCAGTAACTCTGGATCAGGTAATTAGCTCATACCTGTTTGTTTGTTTGTTTGTTAATAATAGCTTTATTGAGACATATTTCACCCATTTAAAATGTGCAATTCAGCTGGGCATGGTGATGCACTCTTGTAATTCCAACCACTCCAGAGGGGAGACAGGAGGATTGAAAGTTTGAGGCCATCCTGGGCAATTTAACAAGACCCCGTCTCAAAATAAAATTTAAAAAATGGGATGGGAATATAACTCTGTGGTAGAGCACTTTACATGCACAAGGTCCTGGGTTTGATCCCCAGTATCCCTCGCCCGCAGACTGAAATGTACAATTCAGGTTGAGGTATTGGTGATAGAGCACATACTTAGCATGCTAAGGCCTTGGGTGCAATCCCAGCAACCAAAACAAAACAAACACAAAATCAATTCAGTGCCTTTTAGTATATTCAGAGTCATGCAACCATCACAATATTTTTAGGACATTTGTATCACTGCTAAAAAAGAAACCTGACTTGTTTGCAGACACTCCCTATTCCCTCCAACCTCCCCCAACTCCACCCCCACCCTAGGCAAACACTAATCTACTTCCCATCTGTATAGGCTTGCCTATTCTGGACATTTCATATAAATGGAATTATACAATATTTGGTCCTTTGTGTCTAGGTTTTGCCACTTAGCATAATATTTTTAAGTTCATCCAGGAATCAATATTTCATTCCTTTTTACGGTTGAATAAATATTCCAACATAGGAGTGGACTTTTCCCCATTTTCTCTATGTCCTGATATACCACATTTTGTTTACTCATCAGCTGATAGACATTTGGGTTGTTTCTACTTTGGGGCTATTATGAATAATGCTGCTCTGAATATTTGTGTACATGCTCTTGTTTAGACAGGTGTTTTCATTTCTCAGAGTATATAGGCCTGGAATTGTGAGGTCATGCAGCAAATCTTTATAACCTTTTGAGGAATTGCCAGACTGTTTTCCAAAATAGCTGCGCTATTTTACATTTCCACCAACAGCACAAAAGGGCTCCAATTTCTCCACATCCTTACCAACACTTGTTAATATATATTTTTGCTTATAGGCATCCTGTGGGGCTTGAAGTAGTATTTTATTGTGCTTTAAATTTGCATTTCCCTAAGGACTAATGATGTTGGGTATATGTTCTTGTGCTTATTGGCCATCTGTATGTCTTTGAGAAATATCTATTGAGATATTTTGCCTATTTTAAAATTGGGTTACTTGCCTTTTTGAGTTTTAGGGGTTCTTTATGTGTTACAGTAAGTTCCTGAAATATTAGCAAACATTTTTCTCATTGTTTGGTTTGTCTTTTCATTTTCTTGATGTTCTTTGAATCATAAAAGTTATAAAGTTTGCCATGTATGGTGGTGCAGGCCTGTAACCCAGCAATTTGGGAATCTGAGGCAGGAGGATCACAAGGTTGAGACCAGTCTAAGCAACTTGGTGTGACTCTGGCAACTTAGAGAGAACATATCTCACAATAAAAAATAAAAAGGACTGAGGATGTACCTTTCCAAAAATAAACAAAACAAAACAACTTTTAATGTTTGATGATGTCCAATTTATCTATTTTCCTTTTCTTCTGTTGCATGTGGCTTATGCTTCGAGAAACATTGCTAAAATGCCACTTGGAACTCTGGAGGGCACTCTTTTCAGAGCTTAATAGGGTTTTGTGGGTCACCTTCAAGGAGGATTTCTTCCATGCTTGGGGTTTTATTCCTTCATCTCAGCAAACCACAGCTCTTTCTGGGAGCCAGGGAACAGAGCCCTTGGGGACCTTCTGTGTGTTTATATCCCCTCCCTCTCCTGAGGTCTACCACAATAGAGCAGCTGAAATGACAGTTTGGAAATGTCCTTTATTGTGAAAACTCAATGGCCTTTGTCTCTGGGATTTGAAATTTTCATGCAAGTGTTGGCAGCCTCGAGTTAGGAAGGAGGAGGGGAAGAGATGAGAAAGAAACTCTGCTACTGGTTTCCATAGTGAGTCATCTTAACTCTTGGGTGTTTTGGTTTTCTCACTCATAAAGTGGGGAGAACACCTCTATTTCCCCGTGGGAGGGGGTACTGTGAAGATGAATTAATCTGTATTTGTTAGTATACTTTGAGATCTAAGATTAAAGGCATTACTGAGATTCAAGGTATTATTATAATAATAAATGATTTAATAGCAGGGTGAGATGACTGAAGCAAGAATTGGAAAGGAAGGAGAGAGGCTCAAAACTGTGGAGGGGCTGCAACTGGTAACCCAGGGCCCAAATCTAGATTTTTATTCTTGGAGGTGAGATTGTGTGATTTCTCACAAACTCTTCAAGTTATTTTGTCTGACTTCAGCATAGCTTTACCAAGTGCTTCCTACATGATTTCTGCCATAGGGAGATTATGATCTTTCCAGGAAACGGGTGATATAAATTAAAACAATTAGAAACAATGCAAGACATTATAATCAAGTGCTGAATTGAATGTAACAAGTGTCAGAAAGCAGAGGTGGTGGTGATGTACAGCCAAGTTCTTCCCCTATGGTGACTCCCAGGTCTGCCACTCACAAGCTAGATGGCCTTCCCTCAGTTTCTCTCAGTTTACAATTGTTCTTGTAAAGCGTTTAGAATAATGGCTAACACATAGTAAGCATTCAAATGTTGGACCCACCTGGGCTCTTGACAGAGTGGGCTTGAGACTGGTCATGTAGATGATCTTGGTCAAGCTGCTCCATCTCTTTGAAGCTCAGTATCCTATCTACAAAATGGAGAAAAGTCTACTCCCAAGTCCCAAGGCGGCTTTGAAGATCCAAGGAGCCAGTGTTTGTAAACAGGCCCCAGGCAAGTAAGGGTTCACTGTTAACTGCCCTGGCTGAGTTTAGCCAGGGGGCAACTTTGGAAGTTGGAATTTGAGGTGGGCAGGAAGGGGCTGATAGGATTCAGGTGATCAGAAAGAAAAGCGGAAACAAAGAAAGGTGAAATCCTGAGGATGGCCTGCCCCCTGGAAAACCGGAAGGGACCTGGACTTCTCACTTTTTCCTATACCTCCGAGTCTGGCCGCCTGCGTCCAGGGGAGTCGAGGCGGAAGTATATCACCGGCGCCCCTTCTGCAGTCTCAAGCTGTCACCTTTGCAGCTCTGCGGGCCTAGACTAGACACTCCCTCCCTGAGGAATGTGGTCCCCGCTTTATGGGCCAGCCAGGCCGAGGGCCTCCCGCAGTCAGGAGAGCGGACGCGGGTAGCCTTCACCCCACCCTCAGCCAGGATCCGGTTTCAAAGTCACCTGAAAGCCATTTCCTCCGCGCCGCCCCGCCCCTCTCTGTAAATCACCTGGAGTTGCTTTTGCCAGAAGCAGCTTTTTTTTTTTTTTTCCTTCAGGAACGGGGCGGGGAAGTTGTGTTTTTTAAAAGAACTCTATAAACCTTTTACCATACACATTTTCTACGCCTGGATATCAAATATACCCAGTGGTTCTGAGATCAGTGTGCCATCCCTCTTCCCAAGGAATTGATGGTAGCGTCTAACCAGTGGGAGTCGATCCTCTTCCTGGGTCCCACCCTAGGCTCCTCACTCCCGAGTTTGTGTTGGGACACCATCTTTATTCCAGGATCGTTATTGATGAATTATTACAGGTTTTTAGATTTTTAATCTTGCTCAAAACCCAACCTGTCTGTTCCTACCTTCACTCCCTCCTCAGCTTACAGGTGTGTACCTTTCCCAGCGAACAAGACCCTTTACAGACCCAAAAATGGAAGTTTCTGTTTTTTTCAAAACTGGGATCCTCTCTTATCACCCAGGTTTCTGCATCGTGTTTCCCCCTTAACAGTCCCTTGTGGAGCCCCTGCTCCAAGTTATCAGATTCTCTGAAGTTTGTGTTTACATCTGTAAAGGGTCACGGAGACTAGTTTGGGTGAGGAATTCGACACTAGCCTTTCTGACTCACAACAACCGAGGTGACCTGCTCCGGTAGGATCAGGACCTCCATGTGCCATCCCGACCGGCGCCTCGCTGCAGAAAGCCCCCTTTGCTGAGCCTCAAGTTCCCTGTCCGTGTATTGGGGATGTCTCGAAAGGCGCTGATGACAGGTCTGTGACCTTAGTGTGATCCCGTCCAGGTATTTTAGAGCATCTAGGCTGCCTGGGAAGGGCTGGCGATCGCGGGAGCAGCACCGTGCGGCCGCGCTCGCCCCACCTGCGCGCGTTACTCATTAGCCAGGCGGAAGCCGCGCCGCCGCGGTATCCTTCAGCACGAGTCCCAGTGAAGGTTCCCCCGACCCCCGCCCAGCTGCCAATTCGCTGGATTCCAGCCGCGGGCCCCAGTCTCCACCCACTGGAAAAATTCCTGGTCCGCTCCTCCCTCACTCCCTCCCTCCCGCCCGCCGCAGCCCGGGCTCCGCTCGGCCCCGACTTCCTGCCGGGCTCTGGGAAGCCGCGCTCGGACTGGGATCCCCAGAGGCCGAGCTCGCAGCTGGCCGCGTCCGGGACCGCCGACCCTCTGGCAGTGGGCGGGAGCAGCCAGCAGCCTCAGCCCCTTCCGAGAGCGACTTTCAAACTCGCGTTCGCGTCCTGGCGCCACCTGGACAGCCCAGAGCGCCAAGAGCGACCTGAGCCAGAGGGGCGGCGACCGCTCGGTAAGCGCCCCTGGGTTCTCTCCTCTCCCTTTGGCCGTGTAGTCGTCGGAAGTGGCAATGCCCAGAGTCAGGCTGGGTTCCTGCACTCCTCGTGCCGGCCCCCGGCGAGGTGAGGACTTGGGCTACCGGGAGGGCCCAGGGCTGTTCTGGTTCTTTCCGGGGCAACCCTTCCAGACGACGGCTAGACCTTGGGAGGGTCGTTCGAGGAGACATTTTCGGTCTTTTTACACCCACCCCGGAAGCAAAAGGAACGAAGGCTCCGAGCGGCTCCGCGGGAGCTCAATTTGAAATCCGGAAAGCCGAGGAGCGGCGCCCGGCAGCTCCCTTGCGCGCTGGGTCTCCCTGGGCCGGTCCTTGCCTCGGGCTGTGGACCTTTCTGGGGAAGGACTCGAGCCTCTGGTCCCGTGAGCCCACAAGGTGCCCGCAGCTTGTTCCGGGTTGGTGCCACACGGTGTTCGCTCTTGGGAATCCCAGCTCCCTGTCCAAGAGGGATTAGAGTAGGTGCCAGAAACTGGGTGTTGGGGAGTTGAAAGTACAGAGCCTCTGGCTGCCGCTGACTTGCCGGCCGTCGCCCATTCCCGCAGTCAATTTGGGCATTTGCAGCTCGCTCTCAGCCCTTTGGTTTGGGATCTCAGGATAAGGCGTGCAAGCTGGGAATTTTAAACAAGTTGTTTAGGTAGCTGCTTTTATTCTTTAGAGCGACTTTGGAAATAAAAGGAAACACGGAGCTTGAAATGTAGTGGTTGGGGGGGTGGGGAGTCTAGGCAGGGAGGGGGGTGGAGTAGAGAGCGTGTAAGGGTTTCACTCTAGAGGTCCCGCGCCAAGCTGCTGGCAAATGTAGGGGCTGGTCCGCTGCTCGGAAGCCCCCAGAAGTTAACCCGGACTGCATCACTTTTTGAGGAGCTCTGCCTGGGGGTTCCTAGAGTCTCCTCAGCCGTGCCTCTGCATGCAGCCCTATCATATGGCCCTTGCTCAAGAAATAATAAGCAGGGAGAGTAATGACAGTCCAGAGAAGGAGAGGGGGGCTCTCCCGCTGAGCACATCAGCTGCCTGGCCTCCGGGAAGCACCTCTCCTGCCCCTTTGCTGGACTGGGAGTAGGATCCTTCACCACTAAACCCCAAATGTCCCCAGCAGAAAACCCAGGGGGTAAGAGCCAAAGAAGGTGAATCATTTCTCTGTAACTCATCCCCTCCCTGTGGTTCTGGGTTCACACCTGGCTGGCTGCTCCCTTCCCCTTTGTACAACTGCTGTTGATGCCCCTGCTGTTGACTCTGTTGTCCCCTTTGCTCCCTGGGGATGAGGCAGGCAGTCGGGATGAAGTAAAGCCTAGGCCAAGTTCCTGCTGCTGAGGGAGTGATTCCTTTGAGTTGCTGCAGGGCTTTTATGTTACCTTTTCTAGAAGGCGCAGGGTGAGTAGAAGGAGCCATGGGCTGACAGTCCGCCTCAGATTTTGCCTGAGTTTTAGTCCTGGCTATACTGCATAGGATCAAAGATTGGTACAGTGGCTGGGGCTGTAGGTCCCTCAGATCAGCCTACTCCATTTACACAGGAAGGCAGCACGGCTCATAGAGGTGAGGTGATTTCAGCTTTGGTCCCTGTTGGCCCAGTAGGGACCAGAGCTCTGATTTCCTCACTTTTGAGTCTGTTTTTCCAACCTGACCTGGCCAATTCACTTATCTTTTCATGGTTTCCACATGAATAAAGTGAGGTTACTTGCCTGCTTTTCTTTATAGCGGCTATGGTAAGGATCAAATGAAGCCTCTGTGGAAAGAAGAAAAAGAAACAATGATGCATGGTGGTTGGGAGGGGCCCTCAAGGGCTTTACATTTTACTGGATAGGTCCCATGTGTGCCACAAAAGTCGGTAGACACCAGGAGCCAAGGGTGGATGTTTAATCCCCTGGCTTATAATATCTCAGCTCTAGAGTAAACACTGGCCTTACCAAATCCACTGCTATCCCAGGGTCACTGTGTTTACACCAGAGCAGGCCAAAGGCCATGGCCTGAGGGATGACCAGGGCTGTAGGGTGAGAGGGTCTGTTTTCCAGATGTATGGCTGGCCCAGCACTTCCACCTCACTCTCAGAACCTAGGAAGGCTCTGGCCCCAAGCTGGGAGGTTGTCACGAGCTGTGGATGTGGAAGGTTAATTCTGAAGCTGTTCTCTGTTGTGTTGGTGGTGGAGGGGACTCTGGGTGATGGGAGGGTGTCGCCTTTGCAGCTGCACTGAGGGCTGTCTTCAGCTTCTCATTGGTGACTCTCCCCGCTCCCAGGCACCCCTCAGGCCCAGCCACTGCTCTGTCCGCCTCTTTAGCCAGCTGCATGTCCACAGGCCTTTTGTTCCAAGCCCTGCTTGGTGCCCGCCTATCCCACCAGAAGTCCTCAGGCTGGGGCGTTGGAAGCTAGAAATCACAACTGCCAGCAGCATGTCTCTTCTGGAACCCCCAGGGGACCTAGCAGACCCTCATTTCCTCTTGCCAGGCTCACCTCGGGACCCCCAATTTACCCCTGAATGGATTCCCTCACTGTCTTTTTTCAGCTCTTTCCCTGCATGGACAGATCAGATCATGCACTTCTTCCTATGCTTGTGCCTCTTAATTCTATTGTATGTATTCATTCAACAATTATTTATTTAGCAATTACTATGTATAAATGCTAGGTGTGAGGGACAGCGCAGTGAACAAAATTAACAGTAGTCAACAACCGTTGACCTCACAGAACTGACATCTAGTGATGGAAGCTGACAATAAATGACAGGTAATAGACATATAGGGTGTGTTAGTGATAAACAGAAAACTATGATAGGGAAGGTAGATGTGAATTGTCATGGGGTGAGATGACAGTTTAGATGGTCAGGAAATGTTGCCCTGAGGGAAGGACTTTTTTGCTGATGCCCAGAGGAGGTATTTTTCCTGCAGCTCTGATTTCCCTTCCTTGAATCCAGGTTGGTGGCACTTAGGGGCAGATGTGGGGTTGGATCCTGCGTTCGGATCCTGGCTTGATAGTCACTAGCCTTACAGCTGCTGACTGGGCACTAAACTCCTTTGAACATGTGTTTCTCACCTGTAAAATGAAGTGAGTCATCAAACCTACCACATGTGGCATTGTGAGAGTGAACAATGAGGTAACGTGTGTTCAGTGCTTAGAGGTGTCCAGTAAATCCGCCAGATTCTGCAGGGGTAGCATGGTTTTTGGTGCTAGTGGGAAGGATTCTGGATGAGAGTTTTTAATTTCAAGTACTGGGCAGGGGGGATTGGAATTGAAAAACCTGAGTGATTTCTTTCTAGTAGTGAGCCTTTTCTACTCTACCCTTGATTGTAGATGGTTGAGGATGCAGGACTCCCAGATGTGTGCTGGCCCTTGCCCCTGTGATAGATAGGGACCCAGGGCAGCCCTGACCCTTTCTTGCTCTGGAATTCCCCCTGCTTGCAACCAGCTGATGAATCACACCTTTGTCCCTGGCCTCCCCACTTAGCTTCACAGCTGCAAGGCTGGCCACTCCTCCCCTTAACCTTGTATGGATCGTTATGCTGGGAGTGGGAACAGGAGGAGAGAGAGAGAGAGAGAGGGGCAGATGGTGGGTGGAGCTGTGCCAGCAAAGCCCACAGAGGTGGCAAGAGGATTCTGATGTAGACTCTTAGGTAGCCCTGCCAACATCTTCAATAAGTGTTCACGAGTGGTCAGAATTAATTGATTAATTACTTTTTGACATGGGGACTCCTTCTTTTGCCCAGACTAGTCTCCAGCTCCTGGGCTCAGTTGATGCTCTCACCTCAGCTCCTGGAGTAGCTGGGATTGAATACAGGCATGGGCCACCATATTCCAGAATTTTTTTTTTTTTTTTTTAAAGGTGCCAAGATCCCTCTACCTACTGAGCTACATCCCCAGCCCTTTTTTATTTTTTATTTTGAGACAGGATTTCCCTGAGTTGCCCAGAATGGCTTAGAACTTGCAATCCTCCTGCCTCATCCTCCCAAGTTGCTGGAATTCCAGGCATGTGTCACTGCACGCAGCAATGCCCCAGAATTTAAACTAGCAGAATGACCAACACAGTCAGGCCTGGCTGCCTCCCAACTGTTTCTACCTAGCCCAACTGATGAGTCTCTTCGAAGCCCTCTCAGTTGGAACCATGGGTCTCAAAAGGGTGTAATCTAAAACGCTGTTGTCAAACTTTGTGGTGAGCGGTTTCCTGGGGGCCCAGCCCTGGCACAGGAAGTGAGAGACTGTGGTGGCAGGCAAGGCCCAGGGAAGTGGTCAGCAGCCAGACCACTCCCTCTGAGGGCCTACAGCACACGCGCAGGGCAGCCAGGCAGGACCCGTGATGAAGGAACTTTCTGAGTCTGTCAGCTGGGGCAAAGCTAGATATAATCTGCCTGAAGAGGAAGTTGGAGAGAGGGCCCTGTATGCCCTTAAGCAAGTTTGTGTTATTGGGGGACTTGAAATCAGGAGAAAGGAAACCTGGGCAGGGTCAAAGCTGTGATCAGCAGAATATTCATGCTGGCAGTCCCTCTGGCCTTCCCAGCTGGGGCAGAGTTCCGTTAGATTTATTTTGATTAGAAGCACTCAGAGGGCAGGAACTGGGCTTGGCTTATATTGGTTCCCACTCTGAGAGCAATCTGGACTTGGTGGGTTCATCTGCTCCGGCTTTTGTTCCACTGTGCCAGGGAGCGGAAGGCAGTGGCAGGGATCAGGTCCAGCCTGGGTGGGCTATTGCCACCTGTGAATGCAATCAAAAGGTGAGTGGGGTTTGTACAGTTCTCTTGGCTGGCCTTTGGAGAGGGAGTCCAGATTGAAGCTCTGGAGTTTTGAAGATTCCTACTCTATTTCATGTTAAGGGGATTCTGGGGCTGAACTCAGAGCCTGAACAGGTTCTGGTGGATGTCATGGTGATTGTGCATGTGACTTTCTGTGAAACATAGTGTTTGCTTTGATTAATGCTAGTCTGAGGTGAGCTGGGAGGGAGGGCTGTAAGAAGAGTGAAGTCTGTTTTATCTCGGTAACAGGATCCCAAGAGGAGAGATGGGTTTTGCAAGCACTGGGAGGTCTTAAAAACCATATCCTGTACCCCTGGGGCTGTGTGAGACTGTACATAAACCAGAGGCTCTTGGCCAATAGATGGCAAGTGTTTGCTGAGAGGCAAAGGCAACCAGTACGCCTCCCGGGCACCTGTAGCATAGTAGGAATTCAATAAATACTTGTCAAGTGAGCAAATTGCTACTGTGTGACAAAACTCAGGAATTAAAGAAATGTTCATGCTCTTCACAAATGTTCTACTCCTGCCCGAAAGTGGCCAGGATATAGGGTTCTAAGAAGTAAATCTGTGGTCAGCTGTGCTGAACGTGGGGCAGGCAGCCCAAATTCCTCAAGCCTACAAAAGTGTGAGAGAATTTGGAGTCCGTGGAACCTGTCTTCCCAGGCTGCAGAGTTTGCCACCATGAAAGTAGGACTGGAAATGGCAGCAAGGTATGCTTATAGTCTTGGAGATATGTCCCATAATATCCTATAACATCTCTTCAATCCTAACCACCTAGCAGCCACCCAGCAGCCTTGCTTATCTACACATAGCCAAGATTGCCCTGCATCACCCAAGGGCTCAAGTTTCTGTGATATTCACACCAGCCTCCTCAGACCCTTTGACTCCCTCTACCTCTGTCCCACCCCTGGTACTGGGGATTGAACCTAGGGGCACTCTACCACTGAGCTACATCTCTGGCCCTTTTATTTTGTATTTTGAGACAGAGTCTTGCTAAGTTGCTGAGGCTGGCCTTGAACTTGTGATCCTCCTGCCTCAGCCTTCTGAGTTGCAGGGATTATAGGTGTGCACCACCATGCCCGGCCTATTTTACTTTTACTTATAATCATTGTCATCCTATTTCCAAGCCCACAGCAGATAAGAAGCAGCACGTGAAAGACAGGAAAGAAACCAGAAGAGAGAGGGAAAATGACCATAGTGCAGTGAGAGTTGGCAGTGAGAGCAGGCTGAGACCAAAGCTCTAGGAAAGCAACTCCTAATGGCCGAGCCCAGGGTCATTTACTTAGGGGGAATGGCTTGGCACACCTTCCGCCTCCAGAATCATCAGTGTTATAGTAGATGTTCTGCTGGTAATTGTAAGCCTGAGTCACCAAGAAAAGGCTGAGTGATGTTCCCTTGACTCTGTTTAGGATGGCAGGGAAGTATAAAATATATTTTTTGCCCAGTCAGAGATTGGGGCTGTAGCTCAATGGCAGAGCGCTTGCCTAGTATGTGTGAGGCACTGGGTTCGATCCTCAGCACCACATAAAAGTAAATGAACAAAATAAAGGTATTGTGTCCATCTACAGCTAAAAAATAAATGAATAAATTCTCAGCTGATTAAAAATTTCAAAGGTATTGATACTTAAATAATGTCATAAATCCTCTCTCAATAAGGCAAAATAAATAATATTATCCCGTCTACAGATAAGTGAACTGAGTCCCTGCAAGGTCCAAGATCACTTAGCCAACACTCTGGAAAGGGTAAGGTTTGAATTTTCTTTTTCTTCTTTCTCTCTCTCTCTTTTTTTTTTTTTTTTTTTTAAGAGGAGGATAGGGATAGGGGCCTGTGCTGGTGATGGATTCCAGGGCCTTGCGTGAGCTCAGCTCTGAAGCACTTAACCAACCCCCCTAGCTCTAGGTGGGGATTCTCTCTCTCTCTCTCCCTCTCTCTCTCCCCCTCTCCCCCTCTCCTCCTCCCACACACAGACACACACACACACACACACACACACACACACACTCCCTCCCTCCCTCCTTCCTTCCCTTCCTTCTCCCTGGGGTGCTCTACCACTGAGCTCCATTCCCAGCCCCTTTTTAGTTTGAGATAGGGTCTCTTTAAATTGCTTAGGCTGGCCTCAAACTTGCTATCCTCTGGTCTGTTTTCTGAATAGCTGGGATTACAGGCCTGCACCACCATGCCCAGCTGCATTCTTAAAAGCAAGGCATTTCTAACAGGTCCTTGTCCACAGGAGGTCCTAGTAGCCAAGGTGTGCCCTCTAGAGCTGGGATAGGTTCAGTCTTAATTCAGTTTCACCCTAGCAGGCTGTCAGTTTTCCCAAAGGGTGCTTGCCTTAGTTGAAATAAGAATGCTTTCAAACATTTTCCTCTAAAAGCACCTATATGGGTGCCACTTTTTCTCACTTTCTCTCTCAGAGGCCGGAAATGACAGAGAGGAGTGCAATTTCAAAAATCCTAGGCCTCTTTCTATCAGGAGCTTTGTTTGGGTTCCAGATGCTGCTAAAAGACACTGAGCTATGGGCTCGTTGGTTGTTAGCTGCTTGGAGACCCCTACCCATATTCCCACCATCCAGATTCAGCAAATGTTTGTTTCCCAAACTTATTTCTCTCATTTATTATAGAGATAAAATGTTACAGATGCAACCAAAGCTTTTTCTTTCTAATCCTTTTCACTTTCCTCTCCTCAGAAGTAATATCCCCCTAACATGGGGTTTATCATTCCTATGCATGTCTTTATATTTTAAAATGTTATTTATAAATAATTTATAGTATCATGTTATCTTAATTTTGACATATAGAGTTGTGTTGAATGTATTCTTCTTGGACTTACATTCTTTGTTTTGTTTTTGTTTTTGTTTTTTAATCCAACATTGTTTCAGATTCAACCATGCCAATAAACTTAAAGCTAGGTTATTCATTTTAACTGCTCTGTGGTATATTGTGTAATTATGTCACACTTCTCTTGTTGATGGGCATGTAGGTTGTGTCCATGTTCTCACCACTGCAGAAAATTCTGTACAGAACATCCACATGCCAGTCTTCTCTCTCTCTCTCTCTCTCTCTCTCTCTCTCTCTCTCTCTCTCTCTCTCTCTCACAGACCAGCAGGGGGTTTCTGCATCCTAAGCATGCTTTTCAAAATACTGCCAAATAATGCCTCCCAATGATTTGCAACTCATTTATTGAAATGGGTTAAATAAATGAAATTTATTGAAATATGAGAGCTCCTATTTCACTAATATTTGGACTGTCTTTTCTAATCTGGGGAATACAAAACAATATTTTTAAACTGTTTTAAAAATTAACGCTTCAATTACTTAGGTAGGGATGCTTATGTCTATTGGCCAGTTGTTCACTGTTCCATCTTAAAAATTTTTTTAAACAGGTAATACTTTATCCATATGATCCAAACTCTAAAAGGGAATACAGTGAAAATTATCTCCCTGTTCCCTAGTTACCCAGCTCCCCATCCTAAGTAAAACATTTTAAGAGTTCCTTAGGTACTTTTTCAGAGGTAATTCTATGCTTTACACATTTTGTGTATGTTGGATGGGAGGTGGTACTGGGGTTTTGTGCTACATCCCCATCCTTTTTTATATTTTTATTGAGACAGGGTCTTGCTAAGTGACTGAGGCTGGCCTCCAACTTACAGCCCTCCTACTTCAGCTTCCTGAGTTGTTTAGGTTCAAGGTGTCAGGACCATCCCTAGCTCTTCTATGCATTCTTAATTGCCATCGTCTTTACTTGTGGATTTGTAGGGGTATGTGTGTGTATGTACACATATAGAGACATGCATATGTATATGTATATATAACATATGTATTTGGGTTTTGGGGGAGGTATTGGGGATTGAATTCATCCCCAGCTCTTTTTTATGTTTTATTTTGAGACAGAGTCTTCCTAAATTGCTAAGGCTCCCCTTGAACTTGCAATTCTCCTGCCTTAACCTCCTGAGTCTCTAGGATTACAGGTGTACGTACACATCTATGCGTGCCTTATATATCTGTTTGTTAAATAATATTTTGTGGACTATATATATTATATATGTATACATAGACATAGTCTTAACCTTATTAAATAATGTCATTTTCATGGGGACATTTTAGTTCTAATGTCGTACTTTGTGTCTTGTTCTTTTTTAGTCTGGACACGTGTGAGGCCTGAAGTTTGATCCCTAGTACCACAAAAGCAGAAAAGGAAAAAAAATCCTTTCCTATTCTGATATTATAAATATATCTCTTAGCATATTTTCTCATAAAATCAAGTTTTGCCTCCCACACTCACCCTCTTGATTCGCCTAGAATGTGTGCTCTTAAGTGACAGTGGCTTCTCTACCCTAGCTGCACGGGAATGCCTCTGGAGGACTTTTAATGAATGTACTGATGCCTGAGCCTGCTCCAGATCAGACCAACAAGAGGGAAGTTCCTTGGGCTGAGGCCCAGGCATGGTCATGAAGTACTCAGGGGGCTTTTCTGTGTAGCCATGATTGAGAACTACCCAATCTTCTTGGGTAGAACTGATTTTATTTTTTCCAGAGGAGTAGCCAATTTTTCCAGCTGTGGTTATTGAATGGTCTATATTTTTCCTATACTCTTTTTGCTTTTAATATTCTTTCTTTCTCTAATTCTTTCTTTATAGTTTCATTGAGATTTATTTCACATATCTTTTTTTTTTGTGTGTGTGTGTTGGAGATTGAACCCAGGACTTTGTGCATGCAAGGCAAGTACTCTACAAACTGAGTTATATCCCCAGCCCTATTTCACACTTCTTAAAATTCACCCAAGTACAGTGTATATGGTTGATTTTTTTTTTTAGGATATTCACAGAGTATACAACCATCACTACTATCTGATTTTGCAACTTATTTTTATTTTATTGTACTGGGGAGTGAACTCAGGGGTACTCTATCAGCTAAGGCTGCCCTTAAACTTGCCATCCTCCTGCCTCAGCCTCCTGAGTAGCTGGGATTATAGGCGTGCATCACTGGGTACTGCACTATTGTACATTTCCACTGATGATATACAAGGGTCAAGGGTTCTGTTTCTTCAAATCCTCCCTGACACTTGTTATCCATTATTTTGATTTTAGCCATCATAGAGGGTATGAAGTGGTATTGATTGTGATTTTTTAAAAAATTTTTTTAGTTGTCAATGGACTTTATTTTGTTTATTTATGTGCAGTGCTGAGAATTGAACCCAGAGCCTCACTCATGCTAGGCAAGCACTCTACCACTGAGCCACAACCCCAGCCCTGATTGTGATTTTGATTTGTATTTCCCTAATGACTGATTATGTGGCGTATCTCTTCATATGCCTATTGGCCATTTCTGTATCTTCTTTGGAGAAATGTTGAATTAAATTTTTTTGCCCATTTTTAAATTGGCCTGTTTGACTTTTTTATAGTTAAGTTGTAAAGGTTCTTTATGTATTCTGGATATAAGTTCATTGTCAAGTATTTTTTCTCTTATTCTGTAGTTAATCTTTTCACTTTTTTTTTTTTAATGGCTGTCCTGGGGATTGAATCTAGGGCTTTGTGCATGCTGGGTAAGTGCTCTACCACTGAGCTATACCCTCAGCACAAAGTTTTTAAATTTTGGTAAAGTCTAATTTATCTAAGCTTTTGGTGTTTTACCTAAGAAACCCTTGCTCACCCAAGGTCACAAACACTTCAAATACTTACTCCTATCTTTTCTTCTGAGAGTTTTATAGCTTAAGCTTCTTTCATTTAGGCCTGTGATCCGTTTTGACATTTTTTGTGACATTTTGTGAGATGGGTGTCCACATTCATTTTTTTTTTTTGCATGTGGATATCCAGTTATCCCAGCACCTTTTGTTGAAAAGACAATTCTTTCCTTATTGAATTGTCTTGGCCCCTTGTTGAAAATCAGTTGACTGTAAATGTGTAAGGTTTTATTTCTGTACTTTCTTTTTTTAATATTTATTTTTTAGTTTTAGGTAGACATAATATCTTTATTTTACATTTATGTGGTTCTGAGGATCGAACCCAGTGCCTCATGCATGCTAGGTGAACACTCCACCACAACCCCAGTCCCTTATTTCTGTACTTTTAATGCTGTTTCATTGATCTCTATATGTGTTCTTATGTTAGTACAGCACAGTGTTGATAACAGGAGCTTTGTAGTGGATTTTGAAGTTGGAAAGTGTGTATTTTTTAAAAGTCTTTTTCAGATCTTTGAGCCTCTCTCTTACATCTTCTGATACCCTTGTGATGGTTTGCTTCCTCACATGGTTTATACTTTTTATATTGAGCTCCGCTTCATTGGTCACAGGGGAAGGAAGGCTAAAAAGCAAGATATTTTGGAATTCTGCACTTAGTGATGCTGAGATCTAGGTTCATCGTGAGTGTGAGTAGAGGTTTGAAGTGGGGTAGAGGACAAGAGGCTTGGAAGGCTTTTCCCCAGAGCTTTGCATGTCCTGCTGCTTCTTACCATGCAGATCTCAGCTCAAAAGTGGCTTCTTCAGAGACTTGCCCGACTACTTACCTAAAATGAAGTTCCCATGCCCCTGTCACACTATTTTCCCAGCTTCATCTTCTTCATAGCAATTAGCACTACCCAGAAATATGTTAGGGGTGCGGGGTGTAGCTCAGTGTACTGACAGCAGGGACTCTGGAGGCTGAGGCAAGAGCATTGCAAGTTCAAAGCCAGCCTCAGCAATTTAGATAGACCCTGCCTCAAAATAAAAAAATAAAAAGGGTTAGGGACTTAGCCCAGTGGTAAAGCACTCCTGGGTTCAATTCTCAGTACCCAAACAGGAATAGATTAATTTGTCTGTCATTTATGGCTCTCTTCCCCACTGGAATGTAAGCTCTATGAGAACAAGGAATTGTCTCATTCATACATGTCCCCAGCACCTGGTGTATGGTTTATGCTGTTAATATATATAGGTGAGTTCAAGCAGTCTACCTTTCAGACAGGAAGAGATCTTCGCTCTGATCCTGTGGTCTATTTCCACTGAGTGTGACCAGGCAGCAGGAAGGAGGTGAGCTTCCATTCCCAAACCTCTACTATGCCTCCACTGGAGGTGCCTTTCTCTCCCAATACAGGCACCCACAAAACATTGTCTCTCCTGTGTGCTTTGATCTTATTCTGGTAAGCATTCACACAGCTGCCAGAATTGGTAAAAGGGGCTAGGAACACAGTGGTAGAGCACTTGGAGTGTATGAAGCCCTTCTGTCCCCAGCACTAGGGGAAAAAAAAAAATGGGAGTAGGAATTTGAGTGTGGAAAGACCTGGGAAGAAAGGGCACCGAACCCTGGAGAAAGTGACTGAACACCCAGAAAGCAGTGTAGGATACTGGCCACTGGGCTCACTAAACCAAGATGCAGATTAGCATCCTGTGGTGAGAGTCAGGGTGGAGGAGAACAGCCACTCTTCCTCAGCTGTGCTCTCACTAGTGGTTTCTGGAGGCTTCTTACAGGTTACTTACAGGTGAGTTATGAATTCCCCGTGACTCCATTTGGCCTTATTCTGAGGTTGCCCGTGGTGTATGGTCCTAGCAAAAAGCACTAACTTGTGAAAGGGCAGAGTCTCCAAGGGCATTCCCTGGAGGGGTGTTGAGGGATGGTGCCTTTCTTTTCATCTTTGGCTCCACCTCTTGGGCCTGCAGGGGATGCTTTTGCTAATGGGTTTCAGCAAACTCTGGCCTCCCACATCTATCTGGGCAGCCCTGAGTGGTGAGCATCCTGAGATTATGTTGAGGATGTGTTAGCACCATGCTCTGTGCACCCTGATAAATGTCAGCTGAGATAATTTCAGGAGCCACTACACCTAAGTTTTCCTGATCTGTAAAATGGGGACAATAACTGAGGTCCTTCTGTCCCTCCCTTCCTCTCTTGCTGACCTGAGGACCTAAGGGTTAATAGCCTCAGGCTCTGAGGGCCTGGGTGGGGGAGGCGCAGCATAAATGGTGTATTGTTGTGCTGGTGAATGATCCGGCTTTG
This sequence comes from Marmota monax, assembly GCF_021218885.2. Taxonomy (NCBI): domain Eukaryota; kingdom Metazoa; phylum Chordata; class Mammalia; order Rodentia; family Sciuridae; genus Marmota; species Marmota monax. The sequence continues at coordinate 21,539,717 of NW_026693777.1, read as the reverse complement.
TTTGAGAGTCTTCAGTATTTGACTTCCTGCACTTAGTGTCCCATGTGCTTAATTGCTGGAGATGCTTGTGGGTCTTCTGCTGAGTGTTGCTCACCTCCTGGGGCTGTGGCTCTAGCGTCCTCGTCCTCACCCCGCTGGGACCTTTGAGTTGTGGTGGGCAGCTGCATTTCCTGTGCTGGGCCCCCCAGCAGTCAGGAATGAGAGAAATGCAGAAAGTATGACCCACACGCGGAACTGGATCTGAATAGGACATTTATTGGAAGAGGTTTCGCTGGAGGTGGCGGGCACTTTAATTGGCGGGGCGCTTAATTCCCCCCTGAGGCTGTTGGTGGCAGTTTGCTGCTGCTCGCCCTGAGCCTGTTAACCGCTGGGCTGCTGGTCCCCCGGTCCCCCGTCCCCCGGGAGAATGCCGCTCCCCAACCCCTGGCCGCCCTCTGGGTGCTGGTGCTTGGATGGGAGCCCTTTTGAGGAAAGCGGTAGGTACAGCTGGGGCCAGGCCTGGGGTGCAAGTGGGGTGTCTCTGGATTTCTGTCACCTCTGGGCCTCCAAGCCTTGTCTGACAGCCTCCAGGAAACCTGGCTGGCTACAGGTTTGGGGGAAAAGACAGCCTGGGGGTTCAGAAACTGAGGGCTGTTCCCGGGCAAGGTGCAGGGGAGCAGGAGTGGCTCCTTTGTGTCCTGCTCTGGTTGCTTCTGGTGGGTTTGTCCTTGTGCCTGGGACATTGTCCTGTGTTTCTTTTGGAGGCTACTGCAAATGCTTTGTTAGGGCACTTCAGAGGGTCTTCTCATCTTGAATATTCAGAGTTGGGTGGTCAGTGAAAGAAGGTCCTGTGGGACCCAGCTCACGCGATTGCACACACATACCCTGGGAAAAGCAGAGTTAATCTCACACTTCTTCCTGAAGCTTCCTTTTCCCAGAATCCACAGGGGTTGGTTGTTTTGTATCAAAGCAAGTGGTGGCTGGTAGCACAGGTGAAAGGAAGTTCTCCCCACCCTGATGGACGCTGGGTCAGCACCCACCATTTCTGTAGCTCTGGGCAGCAGGTGTTGGGAGGTTAGGGGGCAGATTGTTGCCCTGACTTGGCTATTTGTTTTGCCTCCAAATCAAGGCCTCACTTTTCCAGAAGTAGATTCTGCTGCCTGGGCTGGGCTTCACCATGTACCCCAGAAACAGACTGGTGACAGCTGCCCCACCCTCTGAATTCTGGTCTTTGTAGGCTTTCAGTCGGGGCAGGGTGGGGGGTGGGGATTCCTCCCCCCTCCTCCTTGGAACTGGTTGGATGAGTTCCTTAGGCCTCCCTGGTGGAGGCCCCTTAGCCCCATGGGGGATGGGGGCCTCCTGGACTTGCAGAACAGCCATCTCACCCTGTACCTCCCTTTGAGAATTTACATTGTGTGTGAATCCTGCCTGGGAAGATCCACTCCTGTAACTTCATCAGGCCCCAGGTGAAAGCCCAGGGCAAAGGCAGTTGGAGTTGGTAGTAATGAGAGCTTTTTGCTCCCCATGGTACCTGGGAGGTGGGGAAGGCCAGGAGGGTTTAAACCACTGCAGCAGTTTACACAAAGAGGCCACACTTGTGCACATTTCTTTTCCGGTCTGGAGGCTCCTGCTTGGAATTGGGAAGGAAGGCACCCTGGCAGTCTCACCCCCAGTTCTGACCAGTGTGGAGAAGGAAAGTTCAAATGGCGAAGAAGAAACCCTCAGGGGGTAAGATGTGGAGGAGCCCTCCCTGAGCCCTGGAGAGAGTTGCTGGCCTAGGATCCCTGAGGGATCAGTTCCCCTGTGGTTAAGACCTGGTAGTCAGTTTTCTAGAGTAGCTAGTCTTTTTCTGCCTTGGGGAGCTTCTAATTTATGCATAGCTCATGTTGTCACCTTTATTTTGGGCACAGTTCTTTCTTCTGGAATAGAAATAGGTCTCATTCCTCTTTTTTTTTTTTTTTTTTTTTAAATAATATTTATTTATTTATTTTAGTTTTCGGCGGACACAACATCTTTGTTTGTATGTGGTGCTGAGGATCGAACCCAGGCCGCACGCATGCCAGGCGAGCGCGCTACCGCTTGAGCCACATCCCCAGCCCCTCATTCCTCTTTTGAGCCAGCATTGCCTGGGGCCATCTCTCCTAGAAACACTGAACAGTTAGCACCTCTTGGGGCCTTGCATCTTCTTGAAGGCTGCTGGACTCTATGGACACCTGTAGTCACAGCCCTACATATCTCATTTTGTTCCTTTTTAGGGCACATTCTTATATATCTTGTCTCATGGAGATCCATTTCTGCCTGTCCCAGCAGTGGTTCTTCCAGACCTTCCTTGGATGTGTCCAGTTCCACAAGGCCGAATGGGTTCTCTTCACACTGTCCTTGGCCTGCTTTCCAGTCTGATTTCTTGCTGCCAGATGTTCAGGTTCTGGGTGGTCCAGGTGCTTTTGGGATCCATCTTGCCCATATGCTGTTCCCTTGGCATCAGAGATCTCCTCCTCACCTGTTAAAGGTGTGCTCATCATTCATGACTCACTAAAATGCCACCTCTTCCTGGAAAGCGCTCTGGTCCCCTGGGTGCACTAGCACTTCGTATTATGTTAGCATGGTTTCTTTATTCATACTCCGTACCCGCACTCAAGGCATTATTTTGTGGATAATCTGTTTATAGGACTGTTTTCCTTGCTAGAGTTCAAGTTTCTGAAGGATGGGGACAATGTATCATTCATTTCAGTGTCCTCAGGGCCTAGCATCATGCTCAGAGGTTTTGAATGAATTCCCAAACTACAGGCAGATTGGATCTCCTTTGCCTTCCAAGACAGTACTTCTTGGGGGTTTTGTTTTGTTTTGTTTTTACAGTGCTGGGGCTTGACCCAGAGCTTTGTACTTGCTAGGCAAGCATTCTACCACTGAGCTACATCCTGGGAAAAGCAGAGTTAATCTGCTTCTTTTTGTCATTGAGATACTTGAGCTACATCCTGGGAAAAGCAGAGTTAATCTGCTTCTTTTTGTCATTGAGATACTTGTCTTGTTTCTCCTAAGACAAATGTGTGTGATTCACTGCTGTATCTCCCACAAGGCTGCCACAAGGTCTTTGTGCAAAGTAGGTGCTTGGTAAATACTTGTCAAGTGAATGAGTTTTGAAGCTCACAACTCAGGAAGGGCAACTAGCATTATCCCTGAAGAGTAGACATTGAGGCACTTAATGCTCACCTCCCTGCTCCTTACCATCATCCTGAGCATTAGGAACAGAGCAAGGGCTCATTTGGAGAGGAGCTGGCTATATTCCCTGGGCTCTTCCATACTCATTTTTCTGCTTTCCCCGCTATTTGATATTCCCTGTGACTTAGAAAATGGATGATCATCAGAGCCCTTCCCAGTTCCTTGTTAGCTTTCCCAGATGTCCATCCTGAAGCTGGATTTAAAATCCAAGGACCACGGTCAAGGTTGTTTTTTGTTGGTCACTTCTTTGTGCCTTTGCTCCCACAATGCCTTAGCTCTGTTCTCTCTAGCTCCTACTAGTACATGCTGTTTCTCCCTGCAGAATGCTACAGAATGCTCCCTTCCTGCCATAGAAGTGGATCTCTTCATTTATCTTTCATTTTCTGATTTGACTTTCTGTTGGGAAAGGATATCACGTTATTTTTTCCAGCTAAATTGCTCTGTATTTGCACTTATTTGGTCTGAATTGATGGTGGGTCGTAGAAGATGGATAAATGCTGTGTTGGTGGAGCAGGATTAAGTCATGCTGGTTCACCAAGTTGATCTTGTATGTTCAGTATTAATATGAGATATGGGTAAAATAAACTTGGGTACAAGTCAGAAAAATCTCTTTTCTTTGTGCTTATGGAACAAATAAGAGATTTATCCACCATTGTCCTTAACACCACCACCACTGTTCTTGGTCGACTTACTGAGTGGCTTACTGAGTGTCGAGTGCACAGATACTTCCTTGTATCATCTCTTGGAAAGAATCCAGTGAGATTGGCACTATTACTATTACTATTCCCATTTTGCTGATGAAATACTTGAAGCCTAGTGAGGTCAAGTGACTTGCCCAAGGACACATAGAGCCAGGAAAGTAGAGGACGTGGAATTCAAATCAGGTTTGTCTGACTCCAGAGCTTGTGTGTGAATTTAGTGCGTTAACCCTTGTGGACTGGAGCTGCACACTTGTACTTTCTCTTCTGTGCTGAACTCAGCAGGATTTACTGGGGCCCCTCTGTTCCCACTGAAGTTCTCCAGTGCCCCTGATGCAGTAATGAATGCTGTCACTCTGAAGGTGTGGCTCCCCTGTTCTTCTTTTCAAAGCTCCTCTCCCAGCCTAGAGGCCTCAAAACAAGCATTCCCATCCAAAATGGGGATGGTGCCTATAAAATGGGTAATTTGCAGGGCGAGGGCCCTTAATTTTGCTGCCAGGTAGCAAAGATCCTTTGAGACATCCTCCAGTTCCCTGGTGCTGGGGGTGGAACTCAGAGCCTCATACATGCTCAATAATCACTCTACCATTGAGCTCCACACTCAGCCCTCTAGAATCATTTTGACCTAGAGATATGAGGGGTGGGCTCTCTGGAACTTTGGATCTGCCTGTGGTTTCCAAGAGTAATTTCTAGCACCATCTTTTAGAGCTTTCTTTGGTTGCTGCATCTTCTGGGGACCTTGTATCATTTCCCTGCATGGAGGTAAGTTATGTTGGAAGCCTTGGTGACCTGTCTTGGCTGTGAGCAGCAGCAGTTTATAAACTACAGTAATTGCCCTTCTTTCACTTTTGTATGTGTTTATGTGAAACTTCCTGGTAGACAGCTTTTCTTGGGATATTCATATGTAGAATCATCATAATTGTTTGTCCAGGCTTGGTTACTTTCCCCTTCCTCCTGGTCTTTTGTGACTAAGCACTCTGTATGTGGCATGACAAGGCAGCAGTGCCCCTGTTCTTGCCCTGTATCTGGGGCCAACTAGGATGGGACTGCTGGGTGAATGAGTAGTCACCCATCCTGGGTGCTTCTTGGCTCACTGGAAACTTGCTGGCAGTGACTCATGTGGATACTCATTAGTCTAGAAGGAACTGGCTTTGGTCATGACCTTGACCGCTATTTACCTTTATCCACTGTAGGAGTGGTGAAGTGTTCTAGGTGTGGTCCTGCAGTCCTCCCAGCAGGCATCTATCGGGCACCTAGTGGTGTCTTGCTGTCTGGTAGTGAAGATCCAGACTGTTGGGGTTCACTAATTCAAAAGAAATGCTTGCACATATAAACTCCATGGACCAGTGCTTTAAATGATATCCAGGTTATTAGAATTCAAAGACGTGTGTGTATTAGTTTCCTACTGCTGTTATAACAAATGCCACAAACTTAGTGGCTTAGCCAAGTCCACAGAGCTGCATTCTTCCTAAGGGTTCCAGGGTGGAATTTGTTTCTTTGCTCTTTTCAGCTTCCTTTGCTTATGGCCACTTCTCCATCTTCAAAGGCAGCAGCATAGCATCTTCCACCTCTTTCTCTCTGCTCCTCTGTTTGACGTCATAAAAACATCTGTCTTACTCTGACTCCTGTGGGGTTCTTTTTATGATTACAGTGGGCTCACCCAGATAATCCAGGATGATCTTCCCACCTTAAGATCTTTAATTTGGGCTGGGGTTGTGGCTCAGCGGTAGAGCACTTGCCTAGCACATGGGAGGCCCTTAGCATCACATAAAAATAAATAAAATAAAGTATTGTGTCCAACTACAACTAAAAAATATATCTAAAAAAAAAAAGATCCTTAATTTTTTTTTTTTTTTTTTTGGTACCAGGGATTGAACTCGGGTACTTGACTGACCACTGAGCCACATCCCCAGCCCTATTTTGTATTTTATTTATGGACAGGGTCTCACTGAATTGCTTAGTGCCTTGCTTTTGCTGAGGCTGGTTTTGAACTCATGATCCTCCTGCCTCAGCCCCCACCCGCACCCCAGCCACTGGGATTACAGGCGTGAGCCACTGCCCCTGGCCAAGATCCTTAATTTGATCACATTTGCAAAGTCCCTTTTGCCACACAAGGTGACATAGATTCTGAGGATATCTGTGGACATGGTTTTCCATGGCAGGGGCATTGTTCACCCTACTGTAGTATAATATGTTGGAAATGACTGAGGATGCCTTTCTAAAGGAAGTGATTTGGTTACATTTATAGATGGAGAGGGTCTGCTGTTGCATTCTGAGAAATGCTGCATTCACAAGCAAATGTTGAGGTTGTGGGAGGTGAGAACATTGGGGTGTGGGTGAACCCCAGGGTTCTCCTTCCTTTCCAAGGCCAGGCTGAGGGAGTTTTCTGGACTTCAGGCTGTAGGCCCAGACTTCCTCCTGGAATTCAGGTGGGAGGGCTCCACTGGCAGAGCAACCACAATTCTTTTCCTTCCTGGCAGCTGTGGTCCTGCTCAGGGTCTCAGACAGCGTGGACCCCTGCTGCTCTTAGGCGCTGGGAAAACAAATTCCTGAGGGAAAATGAATTTGAGCCAGCTGGGCTGGGTTTGAATGGTCCAGCAACCCTGATCACACAGTTGCCACAGCCTCTACAGAGCATGTTGCATACAATAAACACAAAGTCACTCCCCAGGGAGTTTTCTCAGGTGGCCAAGCCCTCTTGGGGTCGTCCCCTCCCCTGGAGAGGCTCTAGGACATGGGTCAGGAGCAGTAGGAACTGATGGGCAGGAGCTGGGCTGTGGGAGTAGGGTGGCCGGAGGTGTGCAGAGCTGGGAGAGCACAGCCTCGTGGTTTTAGGGTCTCAGTTGAGATCTCTGTGGAAGTTACACTGCTTCCCACCCTGGTGTCAGAGCAGTTGTGGTTGCTCTCTGTGGCTTCCTTTCGGCACCCTTTCTGAGGAGATTCTGAAGATGGACTTGGGGGATTGTTCTGGGGAAGGTCAAAAGCCCTTTGGCCACTCTAGTTCTGAGACCTTTAGGACATCTAGATGTTTACAGCCAAGAGGTGACGGCGGCAGTCTGAACCTTCTGGCTGAGGAAGGTGGACTTTGGAGCAGCTACTATTGGGGGAACCCCCTTACTCCTTTCCTGCCCACCACACCACACAGGTGTGGTGCTGTGGCATTTCCGTTCTTGGGTGTGGGGTGAAGGAAGGGCAGTAGGTGAAAGGATGACGTCAGCTTCTCTTAACCAGAATGTTTTCTGGGGAGTCTCCAGCCTACCTGCCCACCAAAGGGTTCACTGCCTTCTCGGCTCGTTGGCTGCCTGGGAGCAAAGTCTGAAGGAATGAGGTGATTCCTGGGGATTCCCCAGAACCAGAGGCATAGAATTCTTGAGGGCTGCAGGTGGGTACCCCTGTGGGATGTCCCTTTCTAAAGGGAATGTGGTGGGGAAGTAAGATCTCACTGCTCATTTACAAGAGGCCTGAGGACAAAACACAGAAGCCATTGCACTTTCCTGGGGGTATCTTTTTCCCCCCTGTTGGGTCAGATTGAGGGAATGGTGCTGAGGCATGGTTGGGAGGGGAAGGATGTGAGACTTGGCCCCAGTCCACCCTGCTGGGATTCCAAGGGACCTGCTGTAACCTGCCTGCCTCCATACCTGGGGAGATGTAGGGCCTATTCTCAGGAGGTGAGGCTGTATAACTTGGGCAGGTGTGGGGGTAGAGGAAGAATGTAATTTTCCTTATATTTAAATTAAAGCTTTTTTGTGGGGGGGGGGGCGGTTTACTAGGGATTGAACCAGGGGCGCTGTACCACTGAGTTACAACCCCCAGCCCTTCAGTTTTTTTTTTTTTCTTTAAATTTTGAGACAGTGTGCTACTAAATCGCCTAGGCAGATGATCTTCTGCTTTAGCCTCCTGAGTTGCTGGGATTACAGGTGTGTGTCACCATGCCCAGCTGAGTCCCAGTCTCAAAATATTTTTTAAAAAGGGCTGGGTGGGCTGGGGTTGTGGCTCAGTGATAGAGCACTTTCCTAGCACCTGTGAGGTACTGGTTCGATCCTTAGCACCATATTTAAATAAATAAATAAACAAACAAATAAGTAAGTAAAAGTATTCAAAAAAAAGGGCTGAGTGTATGACTCAGTGGTAGAGTGCTTATCTGGCATGTCAGGCCCTAGCTTCAATCCCCAGTTCTGCCAAAAAAAAAGAAGAAGGAAAGAGAAAGAAATCATTCTTCCTTCCTCTCATGCTCCTGCATCCTTAAAAAAGGTATATACCTGTGTTTCTTGGGCTCATCATAAAGAAAGTTCTTTGGGGACCTCGACAGGGATTCACAGCTTAGGATATGAGAAGTAGATTTTCTAGAAGGTTAATTCATGGATTGATACTGACTGGATTGACTCTGTTGGAAGAGGTCTCTGCAGGAGATGCTTAGGGAACTTGGAGACGAGGTATGGTGGCATGGGGTGGGCGTGGGCTTGAGGGTCTGGCTGCTGTCTGCCTCATCCCCTCATTCCCCAGCAGACAGTGTCTTCCAGAATGAGTTGGAGGAACCAATTTCTCATCCTAGGTTGGAGAGAGGACCTTACCTTATGGGTGATGCTTATCAGATCACATAGGAAGGAAAGGCTGCCCCTGTCCTGGGAGCATGTGGGTGGTACTTGTCTCTGCTCCGATGGATTGGGGTGTGTCTACTGTGTCACAGTGGCCTCTCCACAGCCCACACACGGACCTGCCTTGCTGTACTTGCTGCCCATTTCTCCTCGGCCCTCCCTTTCTTGGCCTCTAGGTTCTTTCCCAGTGAATTCTGCCAAGGAGAGAGAGCCTTGTGATCATGGGTGGGTCTCCCAGTCACTGCAGGGTTTCTGTTGTCATCTGAGAAATTTTTAATCTGATCCTAGGGACCTTTCCCTTCTCCTTTCTGCTTCCGCATGGCCTGTGATCCTTTGACCTGGAATTTGTATTATTACTGTGTTGCTCTAATGGGAGAGTAAATGCTAGAGGCCACGTGGTAGGCAGGTCCAGAAATAGCCTTCTCAGTCCTTTGGAGTGTTATAGACCCTAGTCTTTCATGTCTCCCATGTCCTCCATAGCTTATTCTGAAGCAAAGCCATGCATCCAGGGGCTGTCACTAATCCTTTGCTTGTCACCCTGACTGGTGTGAAATCCATCAGGGAGGCAGGGTCTGGTAGAGCATAAGTTCTGGGGCCTGCTTTCCAAGTCCAGATCTACCACTTACTACTTCTGTGGCTTCAGCTCTGAATCTATGGGGACCCTGAGAGTGCCTGCTGCATAGCCTTATTTGAGGGGTGACTTCCTGCATATGGCACGGAGAACCTGCCAGTAGGTGGCTTCTCTGGTTTGTTTTAGCCCTAGGAGAATTTAGGTGTGAATTCCACTTTTTCAAAACTTCTTAAAGTAGAAAATAATTAGTTTCTGGGTTCCTAGTGTACTTATGTTGCCATCCTCACACAGTGGGATCACCAAAGAGTAACCCTCAGAAGGTACCCTATAGCGACAGATCTCCCTGGTATGTGCAGTTTGGAGTGGGTCTGTAATTAATCCTTTGCTTTAAGGCTGTGATCTGCCTGGCTGCAAAATCCATTTGGGATTTGGGCTTTTTCCTTTTAGCCTCCCCACAGGAGGTAACTGACCCCAGGGATCTGGGAAAGGTCTTAGGCCGTAAATCCCTTGTTCCAGATGGGGGGCGGTGCCTGACTATACAGCTGCTTTGAAGGACATCAGAGTGCCCCAGAGCTGGGGGTCCAGAGTGGAGGTGAGGCTTGGGTCTTTCTCTTCCTGCTGCCTTTGCTGTTGCCCTGCTGCTGGTTGCTCCAGAGAAGCAGAGCTGATTAACTGCAAAGCCTCTTTGGAGAGGGAGGAGGAAGCAGTAGCACTGTCTTCCCTGGGGCTCTCCTCTGAGATGCACCCACACAGTCCTGTTATGTAATCCTCCCTGCGTGGCACAGCAGAGAGGAACACCAGGCTGGTCCCAGTGCTGCCACTGTGTCCTCATCTACCACTTGAGGGGATTTTGTAGAGCCCTCAAAGGTGACCTTCTCCCATCCCCAGCTGAGATCCAGCATGACAAAGTCCTGTGTTCCAGAAGGTCCTGGCTGGCTGAGCTGAATTAAGTGATGGAAGGTAAGTAGGTCTGGCCCGCCTGACTTTTAGTTTAGTAAAAGCATCAATTTGTATGCCGTTGTTATTCATTTGCCAAATCTGCCCTTGTGATTGCTGTCCTTAAGTAATTTACAGTCCAGAGCAGAGGGTCTCAGAAGAGGAAACCTGGGAGGCTGTAAGAGTACATAGCAGGGGTCCCCCAGGTTTTGGGGGGTGGTATGGGAAGGTTCCTGGAGGAAGTGGCTTCTAATCTGAGATTGAAGGTTGGGGGATGGTATGGCATGGAGTAGGTGGGGAGGAAATAATGCCCAGGAAGAGAGCACAATATTTGCAAAAGCCAAGGTCCAGAGTACTGGCTTGCAAGTAGGGGCAGAGGCACAGAAAACCAGGGGGCCAGTGCCAAGGATACTGGAGTGATGACACTTCTTAGATTCTCTCCTTGTAACCCAAACCTGTGCCTCTTGGCTATGTTTGTGGGTCAGTAGCTTCAGAGTCCCAGGCTAGAGTTTGAAGAATTGGGTTAGCAGAGGCGAGAGGGATGCACACAAGCTTTTTTTTTTTTTTTTTTTTGACCCTTTGGAAATAGCCATCAAATGAACATTCTGGAAAGTGGTATTAGTGAGCTCTGGACCTGTGAGGTGGGTCTTGTCTTTCCCAAAGGCCACAACCTGAAGTAGGCTCTAGCCACTTCTCCCTGCCCACTCTGGGTGGGCCTGCCTGTGAGCTGCACCATCTGCTGGGGAATAAAGTCCACCTGAGGCTGTGTTTGCCTCACCTGGGTGCAGTTTCCTGCCTGCTGTGCTGCCGGGAGCTTATAGAGACTCAGCAGTGGCTCAACTCTGAGGAATTTCCTGGCCTGACTGAGTCAGGGTCCTACCTGTACCAAGTGCCAGGGTGGGGCAGGGGGTGAAGTTGGTTCAGCCATGCCACCATCTCTTCTGTCTTCCCCATCAGTAGCCAGAAAGTTTCAGGTGCGTGATGAAGCCACTGGTGCCTGAGATTTTGCAGTTCTGGGAGAATATTGCCTTCTGGTCCGAGTGCTGTCTTAACTTTGTAAGAGCTAGATCCCTCCTCCCGGTGCATTCACCCCAGCGCAGGCCCTGCCAGGCAGGCACTAGGGATGTGCGTTTGACAACTACCATTGTCCTCACCATACGGATGGCTTATGGAGCATTTGCTGTGTGCCACACACCATGCTGAGAGCTGTACAGACAGTGGGTCACTTCATCTTGGAGGACACAGCCCCTGGGGTAGGCTGTATCCATCCTCACTTACAGGTGAGGAGCAGATTGAGACTCTGAGAGAATAAGCACTTTGCCCAAGTGGCAGGGCTGGACTTTTGAGTTCCCCAGAAGGTACCCTGGACCACTATGCTGGAATGGTGTCCTCTCTGCTTTCCTGGGGCCTCAAATTTCTAGGCCTTTTATTGTTCCCTGGAGTAAGCCAGGGAAGGATGGAGATGGAGTGGTTGGAATTGGGAAGAAATGTCACTTGGGCATCCTTGCCAGTGCTCATGTACTCTGAGAGAATGGTCCTCATTGGCCTTCAGTTTTGTCTTGTTTCTTAAATTGTGGTAAAATACACTTAATGTAAAACTTACCATCTTGACTACTTTTAAGTGTACAATTTGGAGACATTAAGTACTTTCGTGCTTCTGTGCAGCTGTCACCACTGCACATCCGGGGAACTGTCATCATCTTATGAAACTGAACTCTGTACTCACCATTAATAACTTCCCATTCCACCCTTCCCCTCTCCCTGGCAACCTTCCTTCTGCTTTCTGATTCTGTGGAGACTCGGAGGTTGATCCTTCTTCTGTCTCTTTTTTGCTCCAGAATCTCCCCGAAGTGCACCCTGCAGGCAGCAATGCCAGGATGCCCGTCTCCACCGCCCTTCGCCAAGATGGCAGCCAGGAGCGGCCAGCAAGCCTGACGTCCACCACCTCTTCATCTGGCTCCTCCCGTGACAGCCACAGTGCCATGGAGGAGCCCATTGGCTCTGAGGCCTCAGCCCAGAATGGGGCAGGCTCCCCACGTGGCCGGCATGCCCCCAACAGCAACAACAACTCCAGCAGCTGGCTGAACATGAAGGGACCCCTCTCCCCATTCAATAGCCGGGCGGCAGCAGGGCCTGCGCACCACAAGCTCAGCTACCTGGGCCGAGTGGTGAGGGAGATTGTGGAAACAGAGCGCATGTATGTGCAGGACCTGCGCAGCATCGTGGAGGTGAGTGCTGATGCTGGGAGGGGTCCATTAATTTCCTCACAGGGCTGGGGACACTGGCCTCCAGTGGCTCAGCTCTCATAGGAACCTGTTTATACCCAAGGAAGGAAAGGTCTCCCTTGCACTTTTGTCTCAGGACATTCTTCCCAGGGAGTGGTGGGGAGGTCTCAGAGCCATACCCTGTGACTTCTTGGGTTTCCTTATGACACTGAGCCATATCAGTAGTTTGGGCAGAAGAACTTTTGCATGTGTCCATGGAGGAGGCACCATTGATAGGGAGGGAGAGACTCCAGCCCCACTTGGAAGACAATGGTGCTTCATAGGGACTGAACCCTCATAGTCACATCTAGATCCCTACTCTGCTGTCCTCTGCCTGTGATGTCTTAGTCTCTGTGTATCTCCCTGAGCCTCAGGTTCCTCACCTGCAAAGCAAGGCCATGCCTAACTGGCCGGGCTTGTAAAGTGTTTGAGACTGCACAGCACGCAGGAAATGGTGATATGGTGTTGACGGTCCTTCTGCCCTGCTAGGGAGAGAGGTGTATCAGGTTGATAAGGCTCTGTAACAAATCACCACAAATCCCGTGGCTTAAAACAACAGAAATTAATTCTTTGTCAGTTCAAAAGTCCAAAATCAAGGTGTTAGCCAGGTTGTTCTCGGAAGCCTCCAGGTGAATGTGTTCCATTCTCTCCTCTAGCTTCTGGAGGTTGCTGGCACTCTCTGGGTCCCTTAGTCTGTAGTTGTATCATTCTACTCTCTTCCCATCACCTTCTTTGTGTCTGGGTCCTTTCCTCTTATAAGGATACCAGTTATTGGATTTAGAGTTCATTCTAAAAATTATATCATCTTCAGAGCCTTAACCAGTGACATCTGCAAAGACCCTATTTCCAAATAACATTGTATTCTGAGGTGCCAAGTGGGCATGAAGTTTTGGGTGGACACTGTCTAACCCAGTACAGTGAGTGCTGTCTGTGAAATTGTGTCATAGCTATAAAATGCAGTACAGAATTGAGGGGTGGGCAGGGCGGAGTGGGTAGGGAGAATAGGGTGAGCCGGGAGGGGCTGGGTTCTGATCCCCTCTCTCCATGCAGGACTACCTCTTGAAGATCATCGACACGCCTGGACTGCTGACACCAGAACAAGTCAGTGCCCTCTTTGGGAACATAGAAAGCATCTATGCCCTGAACAGGTGTGTGAATGGGCCTGATGCTCACCACTTTCTGCTGATGAGGCCCATCTTGGGACCCCGGAACCCCTGGACATGGGCTGTGACAAATGGGCCTGGGATCTAATCTGTGAGGATAGGGGGAAGGGGAGTTTCATCTCTGCACAAGGGCACGTTTAGGAGACAGGATACCAGCTGGGAAAATGTGCTCTGGGGAGAAGAGATAGATCATTTGAGGGCATGTGCTTGCTTGGTCCAGCCTGGGCCAGCACCTTCTCAGGGGACAGCTAGAACCTTCCCCGCTGGTGCTCTTCCTTTGGCCTCCTCTTCGTTCCCCACTTGCACTTCTTATAATTACTTCTCCTTCCCACTGGTCCCAAGGGAAGTCTGGACTCCCCAAGGATGATTTGACCTGTTAGTGGAATGCACAAGCCAGGCAGGATCGGTGGGAGAGGCCAAACAAGGCCTGGCCAGGGGCTGCCTCAGGGCCAAGAGGCTTGTGAGGGCCTGTGTCTGCTGCCATGGGACCATGGAGCATCAGGGAGGGGCACTAGACAGGAGGTGCAGAGCCTGGGGAACAGTGTTGATAGGAGGACCCTTTCCCCAAGTCCCTTAAGATGGGCAGAGGGACCTTTGCAGCCAGAGAAGTCTGAGAGGGTGGGGTGCAGGCCAAACTTCAGCAGATGGTGGGCTAGGGAAGAGCAGGAGGCAGGGGAGCATTGTTTCTGGGGTTCCTACAGTGCTCCCATCTAAGATCAAGGGTGCTAGAACTTACCATGTCTCCCTGCTTCTTGCATCCTTTACATAGGGGAGTCTTCTTTACTAGTCTCCTCTTTCCTTCCCCCTTTAATCTCTGCTTTTGTGTGTTTGACTCCTTCTGCCCACAGAGGATCTGTGTCCCTTTCCTAAGGTGGGTAGTAGTGTCCCCTCTTCCTTTCCTGCTTGCTGAGCATGTGGGCTCCCTGTATTTGTGGTGTGCTGGATACTTTCTGGGGCAGGGCTCACCAGAGGGTGGAAGCCCTAGCTCTTAGCATGACAGCAGAGCAGGCTGTGAGTCTGGGTCTCAAGAGGTGGGGCAGAGGGCATATTGCTGCAGGGGAGGCTGCAGAGTTTGGCCTCTGATCTGCTCTCCCCTCACCCAGCCAGCTACTCAGAGACCTGGACAGCTGCAATAGTGACCCTGTGGCTGTGGCCAGCTGCTTTGTGGAAAGGGTAAGAAGGGCTGGGTTCTTGTTCCACCTTGCAAGGAGCTTAAAGGGAAAGGAAAGCCCAATACATGAAGATACCTGAGCCCTGGGGATCCCTCTCCAGGGGAAGGGTCGGGTGCCCTGTGCCCAGGGTCTGCCTGGTGGATGGGATGCCCTAGAGAAATGAATACAAAGGTGTTTCTGCAGGCACTCAGGGGAAGGGGAGACAGAGGGCACTTAGGGGCCAGGGGTCCCACACGGTTTATAGTCAAATGAGAAACTTCCTGAAATTACTATTTCTTGATCTCTCCTAGAGCCAAGAGTTTGATATCTACACCCAGTATTGCAACAACTACCCCAAGTGAGTAATTGGGGTGGGATGGGATGCCGAGCCATGTGGTGAGTCTGGAGTCCCTTCCTCCTCACCAGGCCTTCCCCCTAGCAGTGACACTCCTTCTTCCTACTCCCAGCTCTGTGGCTGCCCTGACAGAATGTATGCGGGACAAGCAGCAGGCCAAGTTCTTTCGGGACCGGCAGGAGTTGCTACAGCACTCACTGCCCTTGGGCTCCTACCTCCTGAAGCCAGTCCAGCGCATCCTCAAGTACCACCTGCTGCTCCAGGTAGCCCAGGTGTCCTTCCCTGGACATGGAGTCTCAGGGAGGGGCAGGGCCTTTGAGTCCACATTGTCCAAACCCCTTTCTCCTGTGCAGGAAATTGCCAAACATTTTGATGAAGAAGAGGATGGCTTTGAGGTGGTGGAAGATGCCATTGACACCATGACCTGTGTGGCCTGGTACATCAATGACATGAAGAGGAGGCACGAGCATGCCGTTCGTCTCCAGGTGCTCTGGGTCTGGGAGGTGGGTGGAGATGCCTGGGTGGGTGGGCCAGGCTGGGGACAGGGAATGTCACTGCCCTGCTGAGATGAGCTGAGGGGTGATGTCTGAAGAGCCTTCTGGGGCCTGTGAAGCCTGACCCTGGTGGTTGGGGGTCTTTCTGCTGTAGGAAATTCAGTCACTGCTCATCAACTGGAAGGGGCCAGACCTGACCATCTACGGGGAGCTTGTCCTGGAGGGCACGTTCCGTGTGCACCGTGTGCGCAACGAGAGGACTTTCTTCCTCTTTGACAAAACACTGTTCATCACCAAGAAACGGGGCGACCATTTTGTCTACAAGGGTCACATCCCGGTAACTAGGCCACCCCAGCTCCTCTGCTGTCTTCTCCCTTCCCAAAGGGTCCTGTCTCTTCTGCTTCTTGTCTGCTTCACCAGGCTCCAGCACCAGCCTAGTGAGACTGTCTCAATGGCTGGTCCCCCCTTCCTCCCTCTGACTCCCTCTTCCCTTCATCCCCAGTGCTCCTCCCTGATGCTGATTGAGAGCACCAAAGATTCCCTGTGCTTCACTGTCACCCACTACAAGCACAGCAAGCAACAGTACAGCATCCAGGTGAGGGGTGGCCAGGGTGCTGGGGTGGGGACCAAGACTGGCGAGCACCTGTGCATGTGATTCCTGGCTCCTTGGCTCACCCCGCTGCCCCAAGACCCAGTGTCTCCATCTGTAAAGGGGTCATTGCAGACACCCTGGGGTCGTGGTGAGGAGTCAAGGCAACCTCACCGAGAGCCCAGCACAGTCCTTCCTCCCACCTTTCCCTCAGGCAGAAGTGCTGTCTGTGCCCAGCAGCTTCAGCCTGTACTAATAACCCCGGGGTCCCTTTCCCTTGGGTCCTCTCAGGCCAAGACAGTGGAGGAGAAACGGAGCTGGACTCATCACATCAAGAGGCTCATCCTGGAGAACCACCATGCCACCATTCCCCAGAAGGTCAGTTCCCAGAGTGCTTCTGGTGGGGCATGGAGAGAGTGTGTCCCTCGGGGCCAGGTCCAGAGGATCTGCTGGGGCCCCACCCTCTGGATACTGGCTCCAGTGGACAGTGGATATTGGTATAGCAGGTACGCAGGCCTTGTTGTGGCTCTGTGGGGTGTCCTAGTGGGTGAGAGAGGTACAGCACACAGCAAGGTAGTAACTAGGTGGGTTTTCTTCCTTTCTAGGCCAAGGAAGCCATCTTGGAAATGGATTCCTATTGTGAGTGATCCTTGTTTGCCTTTTTTGTTCCTAATTATACACTGTTAGGTCAGGCTGCATCCTGGGCAGGCTTTGCCTAATTTTATTCCAGGAGCAGGGAGGGCGAGGGGCTCCTCTGTCAAGTGTTGAAGGTCATCTACACAATTAGGGAATCCGTCCTGCTGAGGAGCAGGATTCTCAGCCTGAAGACCCCAGATGGAAGAAGATGGAGGGTACTCTGGAGGCATCTGGGCCCTGGATCTGGGGTTGGGTAGCAGAGGTGTGGCTGGGTAAGGGCTGGGTCTAGGTCAAGGTCCATGGAATCCAAAACCTGATTGTCTTTCTTCTGGTTGCAGATCCCAATCGGTACCGCTGTAGTCCAGAGCGGCTGAAGAAGGCTTGGTCCTCTCAGGATGAGGTGTCCACCCATGTGCGCCAGGGGCGCCGGCAATCTGGTAAGGGAAGGTTGTATGGGCAGGAGACCTTTTTGTAGGACCCTGGACCAGGCGGGGAGTCATCTGTGGCAATATGTTTTCATCTCTCCAAAAACTAGGACAAGGGCAGCAGGCCATCCATGGAGTATTTTTTCCCTGTGCTCTTACTGCCCTCCTCAGGGTACCTCTGGGCTCTTCTTGCCCACCAGCTTGGGCAGCCCCCTTTAAGGACCTAGGAATACTTGTTCATTCAGGCCTCAGCCCCTTCTTAGCTCCCTTCCATCCAAACCTCCCTCCTTTCCACTCAGAACACTAAGCCAGTGGGAGGAACACTAGGACATCATTGTGTGATCCCCAGCCTAGTTCTGGAATGGCAAAGCAGAAGCAGGACACGAGGAAAATGAATTAGACCAAGTGGCACCAAATCCAGACGGGAAATATTTACTTTGGGTCTCAGGAAATGGTTCCATTTTCCTCCCCTGGGCCTTCTTCCATTGCTGGACTTGCCAACGTGTTCTTGGATTTATTATAATGAATCGTCTATTTAGAAAGAGAAAACCTTGCTTTTATTCTTAGCTCTGCAGTGATGCTGATGCACATGTGTGTTTTCTGGTCTGTTTTTACTCTGCCCTTCGGTCTAAAGGCTGGGGACAGATTTGGGTTGGGGATGGGGATTGAGAACCATCTCATAGTTGCCCTGAGACAAAGATTGTGGAGTGACTAAGAGCAGTGTCTTGGTTTGGATCCACAATGGCATTGTTTTTTGTTTGTTTGTTTGTTTCTTTTAAAAATATTTTAGTTGTAGATGAACTTTTATTCATCTAGCTCACACTTGCTAGGCAATTGCTCTACCACTGAGCTATAACTCCAGCTCTGCATTGGGTTGAGTGACTGACCCATGGGTTGCCCTGGACACCCATGTGGATTGACGAGTGGGCTTTGGCCTTCTAGTAGGGAAGCCAGGTGGTCCTGTTTTTGTATTGTTTGGTATTACTTCAGGTAGATCTTGAACCCTGGGCAAACTTGAAATGGTTACGAAAATTTTATGGTTAAAAGCTCCAAATTGGGGGTGTTGCTTTATTGGTCTTAGGCTTATTTTGTTCCCTTTCCTCTGATGTTCCCACTTAACTTGCCATAGCTTAACATTAGAAGCTCTTGGAACATGAGAGCTTTTAAGTGATAATAGTAGCTATGGTAACCGTAGTACTGTCTGTCATAATGTCAGCATCAAAACTCTCCTTCCGATGCACAACTCTGTAATATACTTAAAACCGTCAACTCGTACACTTTAAATGCATTGTGTGGTATAAAAATTACATCTCAACCAAGCTATCACCAAGGCAGTCAGGAAATGAGCCATTTTATACAGCCGAAATTTCCACGTGGCTGAGATTTTTTTTTTTTTTTTTTTAGTTGTAGTTGGACACAATACCTTTATTTTATTTATCTTTATATGGTGCTGAGGATTGAACCCAGGGTCTCGCCGTGCTAGGCAGGTGCTCTACCTCTGAGCCACATCCCCAGCCCCTCACGTGGCTGAGATTTTAACCTATAAATAAATAAATACTACAAGAGTTGGGTTTTAACAATTTGTTCACTTGTTTATGAGTTTTATTTTTAACTTTAAGAAAACAGACATCTTCCTGAAACGTTTGATACTCTTGAGACTCTAGGGCAGGGGGTGCTGGCCGTGCTTGAACTGTTCATTTTCTGGAGCTGGTGCAGCGTCACTGGTGGGGAAGAAGCTGCCAGATGCTCCAGAAGCCCTGGGGTAGGGGCTGTGGGTTGCCATAGAGACAGCCTGCATTTGAGATGTGTTCATCGTGATAGTTCTTCCATAGCACTTTGAAAAGGGTTTTTAAGGAAAAGTCTCCTTAGTCCGAGAATGTCTGTCTCTAGTATCCCTTTTCCCTCCTTCTCTGGGTTAGAAATCAATGGAAAGAACTTATGGAAACTGTGGATAAAAACAGACTAGGGAGCTGCTGAGAGGGGGTCTCAGGCTACCTGCAAAGACCTAGTGCCTGGGCTTAGCCAACTACTCTGCCTTCCCCAGGAGTTTTTTCTACTCTCTCCTTCCAGAGAACTGAATTGGGCACACAAGTGCACTATAGGATAAGTAAGGTCTATGGTTACATCTTAAGTTGTCTTAAAAAAAAAATTCTTTTTTTTTTTGATGGTTTTGGGAATCAAACCCAAGGGCTCACACATGCTAGGCAAGTGCTTTGCCACCGAGCTACACCTTCAGCCCCTGTTAAGTATTCTTGATTACAACTTTTAAAATGAAAGAATAAAGTATATTCTATTTCTCACTTCAAAAGCAATGAGGTGCTTACTTATATTGATGCAGTTAGAGCGTGTACTTATGTGTGTAACTCAGGAGTAAAGAAGTTCTTCAGTCTGCCCATCTGACAAGGGTCAGCTGAGAGAACTTGGCTCCAAGTTTATAGAAAACCGTGACCGGCCCTAAGCCTCCTATTTAACTCCAGCTGGGCAACTATGGGGATAGGCTAGGGGTTCCATAGAGGGATCTCTTGAGATAAGGTCTTCCTATCCCTCAGATCTGCCCCCAGAAAGGCTGGGGTAGGAGGTCATGGCACCACCAGTCTAATGGATATGTTTTGTGTCCTGTCCCCAGAGCCTGGTCACCCCTTATCCAGCTGGGCGACACTCCCCAACAGGCAATGAGGCTGTGCGATGCTAGGCTTTCGGGGCCGTAGGAAGTCGGGTGTGACCTCTGTTTTCCAGCTAGGGTGCTATGGGGTTGTAGCCAGTGTGCTGACGAGGTCTTTGCAAGAGAGGAAAAGGGCGACATGGCTGGGTAGTCTGAAGAGGCTGCATGGAGCCCATCCCGTCTCTATGGCTCTAGAACTAAAGGCCATGGGTGTTCTATTGTAAGGACTGGGGTAACATGCTGCACTGTGGGGCTCTGTAGCGGGATGGGAGTGGCCCAGGCCCTGCCTCCCTGTTGGCAAGGTGTGAGGAGGCTTGGTGACAGTGTGGAGGGAGCCTCCCTGGGGCCGTAGGGTTGCTGGAGGTGAGCCAAAGGGACTTTGAGCTGGTGATGGGCCTGCGGTGCTGTGAGCGTGGGATGCAGGCCAGGTGTCGCTATTTCTTGGCCTGTGCTGACTCTGCCCATTTGTGTTCCTTAGAGCCGACCAGACACCTGCTCAGGCAACTAAACGAGAAAGGTGAGTATGTGAGGGGGTGGATGGGATTTGCAGGGAGCGTTGGGTGGGGTGCGAGGGTGAAGCAGGTGGGGGGTTGTGGAGAACAGGTTGAGGGAACTCATCTATGTTCCTCATGTCACCTGAAGAGGGGATTGAGCTCTCCCTCAACTTGCATGCCTTATACCCTTTCCTCCATAACAACAGGAGCCAAGCAGCAGGCACAGACCTGTGCTCCTGATCATCTGTTAGCCATTCCTTTGAAAGCCCAGGGTGAAGGGTCTTTGGAGCCCAAGCCCTCAGTGAGGCTTCCCTGGGGGCTCTGGCCTCTCTAAAGAGGCCCTTTCTCTTTCTTATTGGTCTTTTCTCCTCCCCATGTGCTGGGGATCTGGTGGTGGTGTCAGCAGCCAGAGGAGCAGGAATGAAGGTAAGGCCAGTGGGTGCAGAGGCCGGGGAAGAGGGGCTGGCAGGACTGAGGGTGGGGGGGATAGCCCAGGTCGGCCCACCCTGCTACTTACTGTCTTCATTCATTCACCATATACCTATCAACACCTATTGGGTGCCAGGCTCTGGCACAGGATCACAGGGATGAATAAGATGGTCCTTGCCCCAGGGGACCCTTTGTACCCTCTCCTGGAGTGGCATCCTTCCCACCTAGAGCCTTTCTCATTTCCCTCTCATTCCCCTCTCTGAGGCAGTCAGGCTTCTTCAGGGCCTGTGTTCCCAACTTGATCCAAGCCTCCCCACCATGAGATGCCCCCCTCCTCACTGGAATCCCGTGGAGGCCGAGGCTGGGCATGGATGGTTGTCTGTGTGAAGCCGCCACTCCCTGCCCCCATTTGCCTGTGGGAGGGGAGGAGGTTGCCCACAAGGCTGGTCACGAGGGCTCTTGTGCTCTGAACAGCATGCAGGCAGTGCTGGTGCCCTCCTGGACTTTGGGCAGCCCCTCCATACACGGGGCCTGCAGCCACAGGCTGAAGGGGCTGCCCAAGAGGAGCAGGAGGAAGAGGAGGAGGAGGAAGTGGTGGAGGAGGAGGAGGAGGAGGAGGAGGAGGAGGAGGAGGAGCAGGCCTTTCCGGTCTCTCTGGAGGACCTGGAAGGGCATGAAGGCAGCGAGAAGGGGGCCAGGCCGGAGCCCCCAGTCTCGGAGGAGGAGGAGGAGGAGGAGGAGAGTCTGGCAGTGGCAGAGCAGGTAGCTGACTTTGCCAGCTCCCTGCTGGCCGCCCTCCACTGCTGGCACTATCGAGCCAACGCTTTACTTTTCTCCCGGGGTGCTATGGTGAGGTGTCTCTTTGATCTCCCCTCCTCCTTGCATGTTCCCTAGCTCATGCATGCCCATCTGAGAGTCCCCTCCTATCCCCTCCCCACCCTGCCCTGTTTCTTCACTCCTATCAGCACTTCTTAACCTTCTCACTCATTGTCATGCCCCGGTGAGTCCCTGGCATGCGCTGTTCCAGGACTGGGCACTAACCCACTGAGTAGGACTAATGGGGTGGGGGTGGGGTGGGGGAGGAGAAGCCAGCACACTGCAGGGCTAAAAGGTCAAGGCCACTTGGCCTGGAAGGAAAAGTGGCTGGGCTTTTCCAAAGCTGCATACCTGGCAAGGCTGTCTGCGGCCCCAGGCCTGGTGGGTCAGGTGCTCTGGAATCTCTCAGGTCCGGGGCTAGCTTAGGGCAGCCCAACCTCCTTGGGTATGGGACATGCTGTCCATGTTGGGATGCAGAAGGGACCAGCTCCCAGTTGTCCTGGTGTTGATGACTGACCTCTTCTTGCTTCAGGGGAAGGGACACAGGGAATCTGAAGGCCCCAAAAGCTGCAGAAGGCCCAGTAACCATTCTCCAACCAGTGCTGAGAAGCATCTGAGCTTCGAGTCTATCTCTTCTCTGCCAGAGGTGAGTGGCCAGCAAATGGGATGGAGATAATGTGGGGGTGCCTGGAGCCCCAATCTCCAGGTCTGCAAGCAGGTCTTTGAGGCAGGAACTGTCCCACTGTGCTCTTGGAAATAGGGCTGTGTCCCCCCCCCCCCCCCCCGAACTCTTGCCCCTTCAGGAGACCTGTCCAGTCTAGGGTATATGGTTTGGTGAATAGATAGCCCCTTCCATAAATTATAAAAAAAGTTGACCCTTCCTTGAGACAGATACAGCCACATGCCAAGGGACATAGCTAATGGAAGTGAACCAGGACTTCAGGTCCTCTAAGCTAGGCCACCTTATATACAGCAGAAGGCTCTGACTCTGCCAGCGTGCCAGACATTTAAATCACTCCTGCAGCCATCTGGACAAAGGAATAGGGTATTGACATCTATTGGACACCTCCTATGCTTTGTTTTCTCTCTCCCTTCTTTTCCCTGCAATAGCTCTAGAAGGAGAAGAGGCTCTGAGCGGTTAAGTGGTGGGCTGCAGCTGGGTAGAGCGGAGAGTGGATCTGGATCTCTGGCTCAGAGGCCCACCTTCCTCTTCTACCTCATGCTGACTGTGGGTTGTATGGAGCTGACTCCTTTGCTGCTGCTGCTGTTCCTCCTCCTCCTCCTCCTCCTCCTCCTCCTCCATCACCTTCACCACCTCCTTGGGATGGCAAGTCCAGATGACTTCCAAAGTTATAGGGAAAAGGTCACGAGCTAGGCTAGACCCCAGGTTGTCCTTCCTAGCCAGGAGAGACTAAAAAGCTGGATGACACTGGATAGGAATAGACCATGATGTCCTTGTTTGTTTGGGTTGCTATACTTAGATTGGGAGCTTATAAAACAACAGAAATTGCTGGGTGCAATGGTACATGCCTATAATCCTAGTGACTTTGGAGGCTGAGGCAGGAGAATTGCAAGTTAGAGACCAGCCTCAGCAACTTAACAAGACCCTGTCTCGAAAAATAAAAAGGATTGGGGATGTAGCTCAGTGGTAGACCACCCCTGGGTCCAATCCCCAGTACTGCAAGGAATAATAATAAAAAAACAACAAATTTATTGTTCATAGTCCTGCAAGCTGGAAGGTCCAAGATCAAGGGACCAGCAGATTCCATATCTAGTGAAGGACCGCTTTCTGCTTCATAGATGTCCTCTTCTCGCTGTGTCCTCTCACGGTGGAAGGGGCAAGGAAACTCCCTCAAGCTTCTTTTCTAAGGGCACTAATTCCATTCATGAAGGAGGAGCCCCCACCCACGACTTAATCACCTCCAAAAGGCACAGTTGGTTAATGCTGTCACACTGGGTGTTAGGGTCTCACACATCAGTTTTAGGATGACACTATCATCCAGACCATAGAAAGTGGCACTGTGCAATAATAATAGGATGCAAGTCCCACATGTAATGTTAGTTTTCTAGTAGCTATGTTAAAAAGAAACGTGAAATTAATTTTAGCATTATATTTTATATAACCCAGTAGGTCCAAAATATTATCATTTCAACATGTAATCAATATAAAAAGTTATGGATGCATTTTATCCTTTTATATATATATATATATAGAGAGAGAGAGAAAACCTTTGAAATATATTCTCAGTTTGGACTAGCCATACTTTAGGTGGTGTTCAAGAGGGAATTCTCAAATTTGCTTCTTTCCATGTCCATCTGTTGGGAAATGCATTTAAGATTTTTTTTTGTAGTTGTTGATGGACCTCTATTTGTTTATTTGTATGTGGTGCTGAGGATCGAACCCAGTGCCTCACAGTTGCGAGGCAAGTGCTCTGCCACTGAGCTCCAACCCCAGTCCTGGCATATGCATTTATGCTAGGCCCACAGGTACTGGGCCTAGTAGGAGCCAATTCCCTGTCCTCACGGTCTAACAGGGTTTTGGCACATGGTTGTGTTGCCCTCCTTCCTGACATCCCACAGAGGCCTTGGTCCCTCAGGGAAGTTGGAATGTCACTCACACAGCCTGGGTCTGGAACCTTGAGAGCTTGGGTAGGGGACTTACCTTCAGACCAAGGATTCCTAGTGCTATGGCTCAGTGAGAGCCAGCCCCTGGGAGTCAGGGGCAGTGCTTGGCCCAGTGTTAAATCTCCACCTTGTGCCTATAGTTCACAGGCTGCCATTGAGAGGTGTCCCTGCCCTTCCCCATTCCTCATGATTTTCTTGGTGTGAGGACATGAGCCCAGCACCCTAGCTGCAGGGTGATTAAAAACACCATCATTGCTGGGTGTGGTGGTGTGCACCTGTAATCCCAGCAGCTCAGGAGGCTGAGACAGGATCACAAGTCGAGGCTGGCCTTAGCAACTTAGTGAGACCTTGTCTTAAAAAACAAATGGGCTGGGGGTGCTCAGTGGGAAGACATCCCTGGGTTAGATCCCCAGTACCAACAGGACAAAACAAAACAAACCAACATCCTCATTTTCCTTTCTGTGAGGCCCTGTCACCCTACTGAGTCACACTCATCCTGTCTTCCAGTCCTACCCTACAGGCCCTCTCACAGGCTCTGAGCAGACCATGCCATCCTCGTGTCTCCCAGTGTCATGAGGGAGGCTTTATACTCACGTGAGCTCTCTCTCCTGTGTCTCAGGTTGAGCCAGACCCTGAGCTTGGGCCTGAACAGGAGGTCTTTGCTGCTGTGGAAGGTCCCAGCACCGAGGACATGCCTTCAGACGCAGAGTCTCCAGAGGTCCTGGAAACACAGCTTGATGCCCACCAGGGGCTGCTGGAGATGGACCACCCAGGTGACATGGTGGACTTAGTGGTGGCCGACAGCAACGAGGACCTTAAGGCCCTGAGCAGTGAAGAAGAGGAGGAGGAAATGGGGACAGTCCAAGAGCCAGAGAGCCTCCTGCCACCCTCTGTGCTAGACCAGGCCAGTGTCATTGCTGAGCGTTTTGTCAGCAGCTTCTCTCGGCGGAGCAGCCTGGCACTGGAGGATGGCAAGTCCAGTGGCTTTGGGACACCACGGCTGGTCAGCCGGAGCAGTAGCGTGCTCAGCTTAGAGGGCAGTGAGAAGGGCCTGGCCCGGTGGGGCAGCACCACGGACTCCCTCAGCAACCAGCCCACTCCAGAAATGGACATCAGCACAGGGATGGCCTCAGAGAGTGGCCCTTCTGTCAATGGGACAGAACCCCCAAATGCAGGCAGCCCTGTGGAGCCTGACAGGTCTTCCTGCAAGAAGAAGGAATCGACACTCTCTACCCGAGACAGGTTACTGCTGGACAAAATCAAGAGCTACTATGAAAATGCAGAGCACCATGATGCCGGCTTCAGTGTCCGGCGCCGGGAGAGTCTCTCCTACATCCCCAAAGGACTAGTGAGAAACTCCGTCTCCAGGTTCAACAACCTTCCCAGGCCAGACCCAAAGCCCGCAGCTCCAGTAGAGTACAAGAGACAGGGGGGCTCCCGACCAGCCTCCTGGGCCCTGTTTGATCTCCCAGGACCCAGCCAGGTGGGAACAGGGGACTCGGCTCCTATCACGGATGCTGAGTTCCGTCCATCTTCTGAAATTGTAAAAATGTGGGAGAGAATGGAGTCTGCTGAGGGGAGCCCCCGGACAGGGCAAGGCCAGGGCCAGGCCAATGGCTTTGACCTGCAAGAGCCACTCTTCATTTTGGAGGAGCATGAGCTGGGGGCCATCACAGAGGAGTCGGCTACCGCCTCACCAGAAAGCGCCTCCCCCACGGAACGGCCCAGCCCGGCCCACCTGGCTCGGGAGCTGAAAGAACTGGTGAAGGAGCTGAGCAGCGGTGCCCAGGGGGAGCTGGTCACCCCACTGCACCCCCGCATCATGCAGCTCTCTCATGTGATGGACAGCCACATGAGTGAGCGTGTCAAGAACAAGGTCTACCAGCTGGCCCGCCAGTACAGCCTCCGCATCAAGAACATCAAGTCAGTGACGGCCAGGCCGCCACTGCAGTGGGAAAAGGCAGCTCCTGAGAGGGACGGGAAGAGCCCCACCGTTCCCTGCCCACAGGAGGAGCCTGGAGACCTAGGAGGTGACAAAGGTATGATGGGGGTGATGGTCCAGGGGTGGAAAAGTCAATTGGGAACTTGGAGAAAGTAACTTCTAAAGAGACCATGTCAAAGAGAGGACTGGGGCCAGGCACCGTGGTGCATGTCTGTAATCCCAGCCACTCGGGAGGCTGAAGCAGGAGGATCGAGAGTTCAAAGCCAGCCTCAGCAACTTAGTGAGGCCCTAAGCAACTCAGTGAGACCCTATCACTAAATAAAATACAAAATAGGGTTGGGAATGTGGCTCAGTGGTTGAGTGTCCCTGAGTCCGTGGTAATCCACCCCCCACCAAAAAAAAAACCCCAAATCAAAAAAGTAGGGCGGGACCCCCTGCTCTACTGATGTGTCGTGAGTCCCAGCCTCTGGTCTGGTGCTCTGAGGCTAAGCCTGCTCCTCTGGGTGAGCCCTCTGTGTGGAGCAGAGGGAGGAACATGGTCAGGGGCCCTTCCCTTACCAGGATGAGAGCAGAGCTCTCATTTCTTCCTTTGACTCCTGGCCCCTTCCCCCCACTGCCTTTTCTTCTCTTCCCGTTGCCCTGTGATAAAGAGGCAGTTAATGGAATTTCTCTTCTTTTGTACCAAGCCCCAGGAAGCAGTCTCACCTGGGAAGTGAGCTGAGGGTGGTTGGGAGCCCTCCCTTCGGGCCCCTCCTCTCACAGCCACTCATGGCTCGCTCTCTCCTCACAGGCAAGAGAAGGCCCTTGCTCTCCCTCTTCACCTACGAGCAGCTGGTGGCCCAAGAGCACAGCCCCCCCAAGCCCTCCTCTGCTAGAGAGACGTCCCCACGCCGTTTCTCCTTCAGCCCTTCTGCTGCCAGCCCAAGGACCACCTCACCTGGGGGCCGACCCTGCACTCGGAGTCCCCTCAGCCCCTTTGACACTGAGACTTTCAACTGGCCCGATGTCCGAGAACTCTGCTCCAAGTATGCCTCCCACGATGAGGCTGTCCAGGCTGAGGGAAGCCGCCCTCGCCCTCGTGGCCCACCCGTCAACCGGAGCCACTCTGCGCCTGAGAATATGGTGGAGCCCCCTCTCTCTGGCAGAGTGGGCCGCTGTTGCAGCCTGAACACCAAGAGGAGCCAGGGAGCTACCCAGTCCCCACCTCCTAGGATGCCGCCTCAAAGCCGGCTGAATGGAGGTGAAGCCCTGTATGTCACCGCAGACGTCACCCTGGAGAACAACCGGCGGGTGATTGTCATGGAGAAGGGACCCCTTCCCAGCCCCACTGCAGGGCTGGATGAGGAGGGCAGTGGGCAGGGACCAAGCTCACCGGCAGCCATGGTGGCACAAGGCCAACATTTCCCAGACTCTGTAGAGTATCAGCCGAAGGAAGATGGTCCCAGGGACCCAGCAGACCCAAGCAAGCAGAGCAGAGTGAGAAACCTGAGAGAGAAATTCCAGGCCTTGAACTCTGTAGGTTGACTCTGACTCCTGGTCAGGGGCAGGAGCCATGTTGGTGTGGAAGAACCTGGCATACCTCCCCACGAATCTGGGCTTACATGGGCCCCTTGCCCAGGGCCCTCGTGAAGGCTGCCCTTGCTCTCCTAGAAGAACGACCCAGCGTGACCTCACCTGCAGCCTGCTCTGTGTACTGGTGGTCTCCTGGGGCTCCAGACACCTTTCCTCAAGCCCAGATGAGTCGCGCTTCCCACTTCCCTTGTAAATATCTCTCTGGTTGGAAGCCAAATATTTAAGCTCACTTCTTCCCAGGGAGAGCAAGCACTGCTCAGGCCCTTGGCTGGCCATTGCCAGGCCAAGGACCCTCGGGGGGAGACCTGGGCAGGCTTTGCTCTTTAACTGTGCCTTTTCTTAGGACTCAGGAATGAGGCCAATAATTTATTGCTTTCCATCCTGTGGTATGTGCGTGCAAGCGAGTATACATCTTGTTGTTTATTCCCCTCCTGTGAAGAATGTAACCGACTTAGTTCAGGTACTTTTGAGGGTTGCCTTGCTGTCCCTGTGGTTGTCGCTAATGTACACACATTTCACTCTGTGCCAATGGTGCAATAACCACTGCTGACCCACCGACCTGTGTGTGCCTTCTTACTGCGCCTGGCGGGGGTGGGGAGAGTTGCTGGTGGCTGAGGATTTCTTAGAGTAGTCAGGGCACAGGGTGTTCCCTCTGCACTCATTGGTCATCCAGGCACCAGGATGCTCATGGGGCAGGCAGAGACAGCAGGATGCACAGAAAGGAGCTTGGTCTCTGCTACTTCTGCTTCTCTGTCTACCCACGGCCTGGCGTCCTGTCTGGGGCAGAGGGCCTCACATGCCAGCCTATAGCTGTCTTCCTCAAGGGCCAAAGTTGTGCTAAAAGCAGGGAGGGAGGAGTGACCGGGGCAAATGGGACACTTTCTAATAAGAAGTTACCAATATCTGGTGCGAATACCTCATCTTTCCCTCTCCAGTCCCAGGAGGCATCCCAGAAGGCAAGGGTTCCTAGCTTGGGGTCTGGGCATGTCCTCAAATGGCTTCCAATATTGGGTGAGGAGTGCACGTGTATTTTGCCAGGATGGATCCTCTGTTTTCATCACATTGAGAAAGCCTGGATTCAGAAGGGCTAGGAATGCCTCCCTCTTGCTCATTGGGATTTCTGCCCTTTCTCCTTGGAGGACCAATCTCATTTTGCCCAGTTTGTTCTGGCTGGGGTTGGACAGGAAGAGGCTGCAGGGCCCAGGTGGTAGATAAATGTTCCCGTAGCCCTGCAGAGTGAGGGCCCATGAGTCTTCTGACCTAAGAGGATGGATTCAACCTGAACATGGGTTTGCTGAATCTCCTGAGGTCAAGGGGAGACCAGTGGTGAGTGGCAGTCTCCTGTGCAGAAGCAGGGCAGTTAGCCTGTGTTCTACCAGCTGCCCGGAATCTTCTGTGGTCATATCCATAGTCACTGAGAAGAGAGCTGGCTCCTCCCAGGCCAGTCCTGGATACAACACTGAGAAGCCACAAATGTACCAGGCAGGTGACTCACACTTTTATCCCAGCCTTGCCAGTAGCCAACTGGATCGCCCCAACTTTTGCCCTTTCCTCATATGTGAATTGAAGACAACAGATGAGCTCCTGCTTCTCAGACTCCCTGATGGAACTCTTCAGGACATGGGCCAAGGCCAGGGCAGAGGGTCTTATCGGCTGCCCATTAGAATCATCTGGGAGCCTTTTGAAACCCGTCAGTGCCTATGTTCCATACACCCAGACCAAATGAATCTGCCCCTCTGTAGATGGACCCTAGGCACAGAGGCTGGGGACTCTAATGTCCAGTGTGGCCTGGACTCATCTGTGACTAGAAATGATTTTACCCTGCAGTAGGCCTTCTAGTTGAAGGAAGCTTGGCTCAGGGTCTCAGGTGGCGCCTAGCTATCCCCTTGTCTTCATGGTGCTGGCTCTCTGTGGCCCAGTTCAAAGAAAAACGAGGCTAGTCAAATAAGGAACAGACAAATGTGGAGCATTATATAGATTTATTAGAAAAACTAGTAAATGGGTTTCCTCTGGTTGGTGGAAGCACATTTGAGCAGGTGGAGGACAAGGCCCAGCCGGCCCCAGGGCCAGCCCCAGATAGCATATTCTGTACCCAACAAGTGACATTCCTCCGCAGCCACCTCCTCTCTTGTATCCTCCCTGAGCTTGCTTGTCCAAGGGACCAAGCCATGTGGCCAGCTGGTCTCTTCCTCTTCTGGATCTCTGCCCCCTCCCACTGAGGGAGGAAGGAGATCCAGGACCAGTCTAGGGGACCTGATTGCCCTCCCACAGGCAGAACGGAGGGGTGGAGTAGGGGGGAAAGCTGAGCCCGACACAGGCCTCCTGTTCTGGGTGCTTGGTGAAAGTTAGGAGTGGGGGGAGCCCCAGGACCCTCCACTCCTCCCTCAGCCAGAATCAGCTGAGGCCAGGGACAAAGGGGAAGAGTGGGCAGGAGGACGCCTGACATGCCCAGAAGGAGCTTCCTCTAAGCCGCCCTGGGGAGGAAGCCTGTTATGCTGGTGTGGACTGGAGCTGTGTCACCCTAGTTTGGAAACACTGTCAAGGAAAAGACTGCAAAATAAAAAATATGAGAAAAGAAGGAAAAAAAAGAAACCTTGCCAGGGCACCTGGAGAGCTTAGTCCTTGAGTGGCATAGAGTCTCCCAAATTTGGGCACCTGCAATGTCAGTCCAGTTAAAGATTGAGTGTCTCGGGACCTGGGTGATATGGGCAAGATGCGTGGGGAGCTGGCGGTAGATAGTGAATCACATGCAGCTGGCTGCCCTTGCCCAATCCTGGGAACCTGGGGTGGCGAGATTCTAGCTCTTCCATGGAGCCCTTTCTTTCTTGACTCCATGGAGTTGCTCACTGGAAATTCCTCACTTCTGGTGCTACTTGGGCACACATGGAGGGGAGAAGGTGGACCTTTGTCCATTGGCTCACTACTGGCCTGGGGAAATAGTTGAGAGCTACTTGTCACCTTCTGCCCTTGGCAAGGAGCCTGCTCTCTGTCCCAGAGGTGGGCCTGCCTTTGAATGCACCAAAGGCTTTTTTTACTGCCAGGTGAGTATGGTCACCTTCCAGCCTTGGCTTCCCCAGCAGTAGACAGAGGCTGACTAATGGAACACGCCAGGTTCCCTGTAGAAGCAGAGGGTCATAGGGTCCTATGTGTTGAGGCCAAATGAAGACCCTCACTATAGAGGTGGAAGACCTCATGTGGGGAGAGCAGGCTCCATTGGGTAACTGATTCCCTCCCGTGTGGTTCCTGTCTGCTGGAGTCGGCCTCACCCTGACATAGTGCTCTCTGAGCTGTGCCTGCCCCAGTCAGTACTAAAGGTTCCTGGGAAGGCCTCCTAACTCTGATATCTACCTGTGTGGCTTTTCCCTGAGTCTTACCTGATTCATTTCCACAAAGCCAAAGCTCCTTCCCATAGGGAAGGCAATAGAAAAAGTAGCTTTGGGCCCTGGGGACCTTTTTGGTCTCCCTGGGGGAGAACGCCTGCTGCCTTCAGCTTGATCCCCTCTTTAGGACCTAACCCCAGATAAGATGCTGGGCTGAAGCTGTATTGCTTTCAGAGAAGGAAAGTCCTCATTGGACTGGTGATTTCGCCCCTCCAGAGCATGGGGAAGACTCTCCCTGGGGACAGAGATTGCAGAGCCCGTTAGTGTTTGGAGTGGGTTTGGGAGATGTTTGGTGATCTCTGTATCTATATGTCTCTCGGAACCCAGAACCCAAGGCCAGGCCCTCTCTGGCCCCAGCATTTATCCCAGCTGCCCAGCAGTAGTTGTGTCACATGCCGTTAATACCTAGGTACGGCCATATTTGTCACTCCACTCTGATAACCCGGCTCTCTGTCCGGTCAGTCAGTAGCCTTGGATGACACCAGCTGCAGACACAATGGGCACTGGACTTTGGGATGCTTTACCTGGCGCTGGGGCATCCATCCCATATCTGGGGGCCTACACTGGTTCCCCGCTGTGCATCTAGCGGATATTGCTGGCTTGGTTGCTATTGGGAGTGGGAAGGATCCCAACCCGGAGAGGCAGAGCCTTAGGCAGTGTGGGGACCTGTCTGTCCCTCCTTCAGGTCTGAGCCCTGAGTCTGAAGCTCTAACTAGGGTTTTCAAAGAGGAATGGTTTGAGAACTGCTGGTCCTCCCTCCTTCAGTCTCTGCTGGTACCAAAAAAGGGTGCCAGGGGCAGCAGGAGGCTCCCTCAGTCAGGACCCACAACACAGAGGAGGGGAGAGGAAAGTATCTGCTGGCCCTAAGGAGGGACCCAGTTCTGAGAAAGCCCAGTGGGGAGGTGGCTGGCAGCACCTGAGGCCCTGTGTTCCTTCTTGTCCCCTCAGTCCCCCAGCAGCCCCTGGCCCAGAGCTGGGGCTCTGTGGCCCCCCTGAAGTCTCCTCGTTCCCCTAAGGGCAGGTCAGGCTTTGCCAGTGTCCCCCTTCCCTTTCCCTTCCCCTTTCCTGGCTGTGACCACATGGGAGGTAACCCCAAGCACGACTTGCTGTGGGAATGGGCAGCATTGAACAAGCCCCATCAGCCACCTTCTGCTTTTATGGGGATGCAGAGAGGAGGGCATGCGCCTCAGGGAACCGTTTCCTGCCTCCTGGAGCCAAGCCGTCTGTGCCACAGGCAGAGGGCATGTTGGCAGGCGTCGGGGCTGCCAGGCAGGGCGCAGAGGCAGCTATTGCAGCGCAGCGGGGGCCCCAGGGGCCGGCCTGGTGACTCTCGAGCTGGTGGGCAGGAGGTGGAGGAGGACCATCCACTGTGGAGGTCAGGGCCCACGGCCTCAGGTGGCCAGTCCCTGTGTGCCCTGATGCACCACTGCGCCTGCCTGGCTGGCCCCACCAGCGGGGGCCACCGGCTGCTATTTCTTTTTGGGGAAGAAACTGAATCTCTTCTCCTTGTCCTTCTTGCCAAGACTAGCATCCGGGCCAGTGAGGGAGGGCAGAGGCAGGCTCTGCGTCTTGACGCGGATGCTCTGGGACTCGTTGATGGCCGTGCTCACACCTTGCAGCCAGGACAGCATCTCCTCCTACGGGATGGGGGCGTCAGGGCCAAGTCCAGGGCCCCAAGGCAATGGGAGTGCTCCTGGGACTGCCTGTTCCACGGGAGCCTTGAGGTCCAGAGGCCTAGGTCTCTTCCACCTGCCTCTTTGTTAGGCTCAGATGGGTTGGTCACCCCACACTTACCTCATCTTTGCCATGAAAGAGCCACTCGCTGCCATTACTCAGCCTAGGAGAAAAACAGAGTTTCCTGTCATGTCAGAAGCCATGACCTGGGCTAAGACTCCCCCTGTCCCCGAGCCTGTTATTCAGAATACTCTCAGTGCCTTCTGAGAGGTAAGAGTCTGAATGGTGAGCCTCTTCAATTCGCAAAATCCTCAAGGAGCAGCATGAGCTTGGTTGGAGCTGGTCCCCTACAGTGAACCTCTACCTGGTCACTCATGCCAAAGCCATCAGCCTGAGGGTTCAAAGGGTTCAGGGCCTAGGTAAGGGGCAGCAGGCAGGAAGGCTCACCTCAGCTTAAAGACGTGCTTCTTCTTTTTGTAGTTGGCAGCAATCTCACAGATAGCATGTCTCAGGGCCAGGGGCTCCTCCCCATGGTAGGGAACCCCCAGGGCCAGGTTTTTGGCGTCCTTGTAGAAGGTCAGTTCACTATTCCTGAGCACACAGTACAAATTGTTCCAGGACCTGCAAAGATGGGGACAAATAGGTCACCCACAGTCCTGATACAGTATCTTTATGATCAATGCCTATGGCTTTTCCGTTTCTTTTTATTGAGTTATTTTTGCTCTGATAAATAGTAAGATTTTATTGTTTAGAAAGTGTGGGGGGTGGGTAGGGGAGAGGATCATCTGTATGTAATTTCAATACCAAAAGCTAACTACTGTTCACATTTTACATATTCTAGTTTTTCTTCTATTCACATTCAGATTTTCCTATATACATAGATAGCTAAAATTGGAATATACTCTCTCTCTCTCTCTCTCTCTCTCTCTCTCTCTCTCTGTGTGTGTGTTGTGTGTGTGTGTGTTTGTGTGTATTTATTTATTTTCTGGGAATCACACCCAGGGCCTCAGGCATGCTAGGCAAATGCTCTACCACTGAGCTACATCCACAGCCTTATCTATTCAATTTTGCCTCCTGCTTTTAAGATTAAACACTATATCATGAGTATTTATTCATATCCTCAATTATTTCTTGATATCGATTTTTGGGTGACTATAGTATGCCATATATATACACATAATCTCTTTTTTGTGGAAAATTTATCCATAATTTAAATAGTGATGTGATGATGATCATTCTCATGTATATGTCTTTGCCTATAGTTCTGATCTTACCATGAGATCATACATTTCTAGAAGTAGAATTACTAAATCTAAGATCAATAGCACAAACTTAATTTTTCAAAGTATTCCGCATTCATTGGAAAATTTGATTCTCACTACAGAATCATGAAGTGAATTGGGTTTTGTTTTGGTTGTTATTTCTGTTTGGATGATATATGCACAGTATATTATCCTAGCATGTGTGTGTGTGTGTGTGTGTGTGTGTGTGTAGCATTAGGGATTGAACCCAGAGCCTTTTGCATGCTACGCACACTCTCTGCCACTGAGCTGTACTTCCAGGCCTTTTTTGAGGGTAGGAAAGTGGAGAACTAGTAGGGCGCATGGATAAGAAGTACTGGAAGGTCAGTATAAAGTTGCTGCAGAGCCATTTTTATGAAGCCTGGGTTTCTGACTTGCTACTCAGAGATCCTTCCTCCAGCAGTAAGGCAGCTGCTGAGGGGGACCTGGGTCTTTGGAGTAAGGTTGTGCCTTGAGTAAATGACTTAGCCTCTCTGAGACTGTTTCTCCATCTGGAAATGGAAACTTTAGTATCGTAGGGTGGTTGTTAGATTTTATCAGTCCTAACATAATGCCTGGCACATAGTAGGTACTCAATAAGTGTTAGCCTCCCTTTTTCTGGTGGACTCCCATTTAAGCAATAAACCTCTTCTGGGCAGTTGGGTCACTAAGTTGTTTCTTTTTGGAATTTGAAGTAGCTTTGTTGAGTCCCCCCAGATAGGGAGCTCTGTGTGCTTCCAAGTGTCCCTGGGAATGTGGCTTGCTTCAACTTCTGGATTCCATTTCCCTGAGGCCATGGACTGCTGCTAGAGAAAAAGAGGCTCCAAGGACCTGGGAGGAGCAGCCCTGTAAAGACCAAATCCAAGGACATGACTATCTCAGAATCAGGAATGGACATATCCTTTGAGGCAGTTTCTCAGGGTCATGGACTCACTGAATGACAGCACTAGAAGGGACTCCCAGAGGGCATCTGGGTCATGGGCCCCCAGTCACCTCCTATTTTATAGCTAAAGAAATAGGCCTAGATCAATGAAAGCAGGTCTTGGTCAAGGACATGCTGTTAGCACCAAGACTCCCTCTTGCTGCCCAGCTTTGCAATAACTGTACTATCAATAGCCAGTGTCCACCATGGCCCCACTCTGTGCCCGGGACAGTGTCCCTACTGAACATGCCTACCATTGTCATCATGGCCATTTTATGAATGGGGAAACTGACAGGGAGGTTGGATAACGTGTGTGAAGTCGTAGGATTTGAACTCTGGACCACAACTGAGGCTTTTTCCATCATGCCAAGTGGCCCTGGTTTGGCTCCTGGGGGTACCCAGGAGCTCTCCCAAATGAGAGGCCAAGGGCGGCTCTTTCCCAGCACACACCCGTGGCCAAGGCTCTGCTACTAGAGAACCCTGGAAGCTGCCCCTCTCCCCGAGCCCAGCAGCCCTCCCCGACACCTGTTGGATGCCTTCTTGTTGGGCCCCTCCAGGTCATGCTTGCGGCCAAGGTAGCCCTCCATCTGTACGCTGTGCCCGTGGTCCTGCTGGGCCGGCAACGTTGTGGGCTCGTCGCCCTCACTCAGAGGAGTGTCTAGGACCTTAAACAGGGGCTCCGTGGCAGGCCTCTCATTTTCATCAGATTTCTCCTCCTGCCCAGGCAAGGGTGGTGGCTGCAGGTCCTGAGGCCATGGCCTCTCTTCTTCCCCCTGCTCAGGGGCACAGGGGGAGAGCATACCTTTCTGGGGGCTCAGGCAGGGCCTCCACCTGAGCCTCCTTCCCTTGTTCAATGGCTCCCTAGCTTGCCATGGGTACCCCCTCGCTTCCCTGGCCTCTCCCCATACCTCTGACTCCAGCTCCCCTGCTCTCTTTCATCCCCATCTAACAGCAACAGAAGGTCTTCAGAGGGGCTTGAGGAATGGTCGAATTTGGAACAGGTTCCAAGGCTATTGGAGAGCTCTGGTTCAGTGCCTGGCTCCAGACCCCAACCCCTGCTTCTATCATTTACTCTGTGACACACGGGCCTTGGGAAGAGTTCATATGAACGGAAGTTCTGCTGCTAAGACAAGTTTGCAAACCACTTTTCCTAGGGTGTTCAGTGGGAGATCTTCTGGTACTTCAAATTGTCATCAAAGCCCTAATGCTAAGGGTACTGGGCTCCAAGTCACCCCATGTCACTGCCAGTCCTTCATTGGGTCTAACAGGCCCCCTCCCATCATCTAATGAGAATTTGTGGATTCCCAGGGCTGGTTGCCTTTGAAAAGTCACCTTGGAAGCTTACAAAATGTTCTCAAGTCCTTCCCTCAAGACAGTGTTAACTGGCCTGCAGGGGTCAGCACGTTGGTGTTTCTTGATAAGCATTTCATGACTCTAATGTGTACTATAGGCCGAGAATTGCCCAAACAGAGTCCTTACCTTGGGGAACTGCTGTGGGTTCTCCCTCCCTGCACACTTCCTGTTCCCTGACTGGGCATTTCCTTTTGCAGAGGCCTCTTACCTATGCCTCATGCAGCAGGAGAACTCTAAGGAGTAAGTACCTTAGAATCCTTGAGGGCTGTGGATGGCCTCGCTTGGGCCATCTGGCCAGCACAGGGTGGCTGCTGGAACTTGATACCAAGGGGAGGGAAGATGCCCCAAGCAACCATGTCTGGACGCCTGAAGGGCATGGACACAGACAGCCCAGGAGGACCAGAGCCACCCTGGGTAGTAAAAGAACTCGCTTCTTTTTCTGTTCCCCTTCCCTCCCTGCCCCAGAAACTGACATGGAGGCCCAGAAAAGTGCTGGGGGAGAAGCAAAGAAAGAGCAGACTATGTTCTCCTCTGCAGCAGGGGTTCCTTAGGCCATGAGCTAAATCTGATGGAGAGAAATAGAGGGGGGCACCATGTTGGACATCAGATTGAAACTTGAAACTGAAACAAACTGAGTAGACTTTTTAACAGTGAACAGACTGGCTCTGTGAAGGAGGGGCTCGGTGGAGAAGTTTGGAGGTAGTGTTCAGAAGAAAGGAAAAGCTGATCATATTTGTAACCCATCAAATGAGGGCTGTTCAATAAACACATTGTAAATAGAGGGCCTGGTAAGATTTTATGTAAAGAAGGGTAGCTGGGAGTGGTGGTACACACCTGTAATCCCAGCAACTGGGAGGCTGAGGCAAGAGAATTACAAGTTCAAGACCAGCCTGGGAAACCTATTGAGCCTTGTCTCAAAAAATAAAAAAAAAAAAGGACTGGAGTTGTAGCTCAGTGGAAAATCATCCCTGGGTTCAATCCCCAGTACTGAAAAAATAATTAATTTAATTTAAATAAAAATGAAGGAAGGGTAATGTGGTTGGAAAAGTTTGGAAACCACTGGTCTATTCTCACATTTCCTATGTGTAATAAAACCAGTGGTCAGAGAGGTTAAGTGACTTGCTCAGTCACACAGCTAATAAGTAAGGAGGTAATTGGGTGCATGCACTCCAGAATCAAACAGGTGTGCGTTTTTATGCCACCCTCGGGCACTCATCTTTTCCTTCCTTAGACTCCCTTAAGAGTTGTGGCTGGGCCACTCTCCTCTCTGCATTATTTGTGGTCTTTCTGTCTTAAGAGTTTTGGCACCATCTGCGATGAGCTTGCCTTGGCCACAAAGTTCTGGAAGTCCTGAATCCCTGCCTGAATCATTCTCTAGCTACAGGAAGGGCAGGAGTGACAAAAATGGGACTGGAGGATGGGGTTTGGAGCCCTTCTGGGACCCTAGTCAGGCCAACCCTCTGCTTTGGGAATAAGGTTCAAAAGTACTTCCCCTGTGGCCCCATACTGAGAATTGAACCTGGAGCGCTTTACCACTGGGCTACCCCCCCTGGCCCTTTTTGTTTTTTTTTTATTTTGAGACACATAAGTCACCTAGGCCAGTCTTGAACTTGGGATCCTCGTGCCTCTGCCTCCTGGTATCACAGGCGTGTGCCCCTGTTCCTGGCAGGAGTGGATGATTAGTGCAGAAAGGAAGCCTTGTTCTCCCCGCCCCCTGCCCCACCTCGCCAGCCTCAAGCCCTGCTGGTCCTGTTCTTCCTCCAGGAGAGGAGACTGTCCAGAGGAGGTGCAGGTGCATGGCTGCCCTTGATGACGGGCCAGGTACTCCAAGTCCCAGGTCTGGAGTCTTGGAGAAATGCCATAGTGGACACAGGAGGGAAGCCTGCCAGTCCTCACAGCCATATGTGTCCCTCTCACCCAGTTTCTACCCACTTGGGACTGGCTGAGAGCTCTGTGTCCACATCTGATTCCTATATTCTTACTCCTTCTTTAGGGAACTGATCTCTGACAATCAGGATGGATTTAGCCAAGACTGACTCCCAACATAATCTCTGTTCCCTCCTCATAAGTGCCTGGCCCATGCTTCCTGGCAGGGACATGCAGAGGGCCATGCCAGTGTGTTCCAAAGCAATATGGCTGGGTCATGGGTTGGCTTTGGAGTGCGGGTTTCCCACTATATGCAAAGATTTCTTCTGTGTTCCTGTTTGTATGGTGATGATTTAAATGCATCCTTCCCCTTCCCACCCAAAGGTTAAGGCCTGAAGAGGAGGAGCCAAGAACCAGGGTGGAGATGGAGATGGAGGTGTTAGGCGTTGCCAGGATTCCCTTCCTTCCTGGGCTGGGGGAGGGACAGAGATGAGGAAGATGGGGATGGAATGAAGGTGGATGCAGAGAGGGGGAAGAGGCTTTGGGGATCAATCTTTTTTCCTTGCTCCTAAGGGAGGCTGGCCAAATCCCCAAAGAGGAGAAGCGTAGGGGTAGGCAGAAGCTCTCTTAAGCCACCTTCTTTTTTCCCACTGAATCTTTCTAATACATTCTTATCCCTTTCTAGGGATGGAGACCAAGGGTTGAGCCAAACAGGCCTGGAGTAAAGAGCCTGGGCTTCTGTCTGGGGGAAGGCAGAGTATCAAGTCACTAACCCTTCCCCATGCGGTCAGTTAGTGGCAGGGTGTCAGCACTTACTTTGCAGGTGGTTTGGAGCATTTCAAAGTGAGAAAGCATTTGCAAGTGCTGCTCTTTGGTGATTTTTCCAGCCACTATCTTGGAGCTTTGCTGAGCAATTGTTGTGCCCGATGCCCTAGGTGGCCAGCACGACCATCTCAAATACCCCTTTGCCTCCAGTATGGGCTGCTCAGGACTGAGAAATGTTGAATCTCAACCTCTGCCGGGCAAGACCTGACTCCCTCCTCCCTCTGCCCTTTTCAGTTGGAGCATTCCGAGACCCCAGGCAGGAATGGCAGGACCATTGTGAACATGTGAGCCCTACCAGGAAGGACAAGAAGCAGCCTAGAGTAGGAGACCCCGAGAAAGTGAAGGCAGAAGTTATCAGACGGGGCTGAGGCCAACAGGGTGCTCCTTAATGGAAGGTTCTGGTAATTCAGAATTAGATTTTTATAAAGAGCTCACAACTTTGTAAAGAAAAGACTTCCAGGAAGATAATACCTCGACACATATTCATATACCTGAAGCAAAACCGGTTTTAAAAAATTACCGTCATAATCCTGATCTGCAGAGCACAAGTTCACAAGACAGTGAGAACAAGCAGGAGAAAGCCGCCTCCTCACTCCCATGGGTAAACCCTGCACATGGCCGTGCTGGCAACCTCGGTGTGTTGGAAAGATCTTTATTTTGCAATTCATAAGAGATCAAGAATTTCCCTGGGGAATTTTATTTGGAGCCGTGACACTGGGAAGACCTATAGTAAGATCAGAAAAGGGGACGTTGTTACGGAAGCAGACCCCATGGGGAAAGGCTGGGGATGGTGAATGATGAAGAGGGCAGACAAAGTTGATGCAAGAGATTCTGGAACTGGAAAGAAGCCTTGGAATCATGGATTCAGCCCTCCTTATTACAGACACTGGGTTCCAGAAAAGCCCAGGGACCAGGTGAGATTGTGTAGCAGGTGGTAGAGCCAAGCAAGAACACATGCTTTCTGCTTCCCTGTCGGTAAGACGTCTTTCAAATCTGAAAGGGAGCCAGACATGTCCCACAACCCAGGAGGCTGGGGCAGGAGGATTGCAAGTTCAAAGCCAGCCTCAGCAACTTAGCAAGGCCTTATGCAACTTAGTGAATCCCTTTCTCAAAATATAAAAAATATAAAAAGGGAAAAAGTGCTGGGGATGTGGGTTGGTGGTAAAGTGCCCCTGGATTAAAATCCTCAGTATTAAAAAAAAAAGAAGAAGAAGAATCTGAAAGGGTGTAGCACAGGACAGTTGGTACTGGCATACAGGATGGTCAGGGAATGGGGGGGACCAAGTGGCTGGGCAGAGACCCACTTGTGGCCCAGACTCCAAACCTGCTGCAGAGTGAGTTTGAGGCTAAGGCAGATCTGGCAAGGACTTCCCATTTAATCAATGACCTCCATATCAACAGGGGGACCTGGGGTTAGGCTGGTGGATGGTTTGGGTGGAGGGGCCATTATTGCCCTGGGAAGAGGTGACAGTTCTCTTGCCATCCCTGGAAGCATGCTATTCCTGGAGGAATTTGGTTAGAGAGTGCCAGGAGAAGAGGACACTGGCCAGGCTCAGAGCTAGCTACCCATGCTGCTGAGGTGTGGTTGTGATGACAGGCAGGTTGTGCCGACGGACAGGAGATGGTCTGGGATCCCTTCCATCCTCTGCTCTGAGGTACAAGACCTACTGCCATTGCCCTCAGTCATTAGGAAGGTGTGCCAGACACTGGGACCACATCAGAGGAGAGCAGGAGACAGGCAACATTTGTGGCTGGTTGAGGGACATTAGGGGAAGGAAGGATATGTCAGGAAAGCCTTGCTGGCTGTCACAGGATTGAGGTCAAAGAGGGAGAGGTCCCAGGTTTCTGATGGGAGGGAAGGCTGACTCAAAGTCTTGGTGGAGATTTTCGGAGTCAAGCAAGAATCATATAAACTTAACTTTTTGGAGCCCTGCCTTGCTAGGAAGTTGGCTTGGTGTGGGGGATTTCCTCCACAGAGGATTTTCAAACCAGATGGGCAGGATGAGTCTTTGGACTAAGGAGCTGAAGGTGTAGTTCCAAGATCAGCCAGCAGGTGGCGAAGGGAACTACACGCAATCAACACTCACCATGCCGGGATAACCTGGCTCTTTCCCAAGTTCCAAAGATGCCCAGTGAATTCAGATATGCTTGCAAGCAAAGTTACATGGGTGATAGGATCTTCTAAAGGTAATGATGGAAGGTATAAGCCAGGGCATGAGGATGTACCTCAGAAGCCTACCATAGGATGATATATGATGAGCCTAGAGTGTGTGTAGAGGGGTCTCAAGGATGGGGAGGCTCCCTGAAGGCTGGCTTGGGAAAGAACTTGGTAATGTTAGAATTCATATAGAGTGTGTGTGTGCGTTTTAAGAGATGAGGGAATTTAAAATATTACCTGCCAAGTGATCACCAGGTGTT
This sequence comes from Marmota monax, assembly GCF_021218885.2. Classification (NCBI taxonomy): domain Eukaryota; kingdom Metazoa; phylum Chordata; class Mammalia; order Rodentia; family Sciuridae; genus Marmota; species Marmota monax. The sequence continues at coordinate 21,498,384 of NW_026693777.1, read as the reverse complement.
CTACCTATATTCTCTCTTCCAAGTCTTGCAATGCTTCTGCAAGGCAGGTACCATTGGAACCCCTGTTTTCAGATGAGGGGAACCAGGGTCAGAGCTGATGAGTAGCTTGTCCACACATATATCTTGTGATGGAAAGTAGAGGATGTAGGCCCCAAACTCGATGCTTTTCCCCACAAGGCCTTCTGTAAGAGGTAGAAGCCAGCACCATCACTCCAGAGGAAGCCTCCTATCCAATGGGGTTCACAGCCTAGATGAAATGTGCCCAGCTTAGGTAAGACACAAGACTGGTCTGTTGAGGCTGCTGATTGTGTTAGAGATACACTGGAAGGGGATGGAAGAGGAGCTTGGAGACAGAGAAGACCCACTGCTAGATGCCTTAGATAACTAAATGGCATAGGGTGAGAGTAGGGTGGGCAGAGCTAGAACTCTAGCAGCTGAGAATGTTTACCCTCCCTGGTGTCTGATGCTTTGACTCCTGTGCCTTGGATGAGAAGGGCCATCTAGATGGGTTAGGAAGGCAACTGTTTGCAAGAAAATAAATAAATAAATGGTGTGCTGACTTGAAACCAGCCAAAGATGAAGAGGTGGCAACTTCAGATAGGCAGAGACAAATGCTCAAACAAGAAAGAAGTCTGGCTGAACAGGAAGAAGGAACCAGGGAGAAATAGAGGCTGGTGACAGGGGGAGTGATCCCCTGGATAGCAGGTTGGGTAGGGTGAGCAGAGCAGCTCAATGGCTCAAGCTACCCGACCAAGATGGCAACTAAGGAGCTTGGGCAAGATGCCAGGAAGGGAGGGATGCAGAGAAGACCACCAGGTAAAGAGAGTGAGGGGACAGGGAAACGGCAGTTTAGGCTTCCCTAGACCCTAGGAGGGAGACCTGGTCCACTGCCACCAGGAGCTGAGAGGGAAACAGGCTTCTTTGGGAGCTCTCCACCTTGCCCACCACCTGTGTGGTCTCTTTGGTCACCGTCCTGGAGGAGCTGGAGGCTGCTCAATCTCTCGGTGATCCAGAGCATTAGAATGATTAGAGAGAAGATACCAGCCCCTGCATCCAGATCGACCACCCAATGGTCAAGTTGCCAACTTCAAAACCCTTTCTGAGACACCTCCAACTGAGTCTCATCCTGAGTTTACCAGTATCTGAGATGCTCTGAGACAGCCTGAAAGAACTTAGGAAGAGCGGAAGTTCTTCTTAAGCAGAGGGGCCAGGAAGAGGGCGTCTGACCATAGCAGAGAGCGGGGCACAGCCAGCAGTGGGCAGATGTTCAGGGAGCCACGCCAGGCTGCAGGCAGACAAACCCCTGCCATGCTGACTCAGGCATCCTGGGGAGACAGGGCCACGCCCAGGTTTGGGGGCAAGTTGACCTTCTTTCCAGGCTGGGCCTGCCGATTTCCAACAAACATAGGATTTGCATTCACTGCAAAATGTCTGAAAAAACTGCTCTTAAGGGGGAGCAGGGAAAGCCTGGGGAAGCTTGTTCGGGCAAGAAACACAGCCGCTGTCTCCACACCCACATGGCTTCCACCCAAGGGCGTCAGAGCTGAGGGGAGGCTGCTGCTGGGGGAGTTTCACAGGTTGCTAAGAGGGTGATGGAAGCTGGGGCCAGCTAGGCCCTGCAACGCTGCCCCACACCTTCACAAGGGCGGCTACTTTCCCAAAGAGACCATGGAAGGGAGACAAGGGACGCAGGAATCCTGACTCTGTGTTCAGCCCTGACAGGATGCTCACTGCCCCTCTTCAGGGAGGCCCACTGTACAGTCTTGGAAGGCCACTTGCAAGAGTGACATCTGTGAGCTGCCCTTGGGTCAGTTTTCCTTGACAACTTCCTGAAGGTTGATCGTGAAGGGCACCCGGGCAGCTGCTCTTTGCAGTGGTCTTATGTCTCAGGATTTCCCCTCCAATGCAGACCCGACTATCCCAGAAGCTTGGGGACAGTCAGGGTATCTTTGTCCCCAAACAATGAAGGAAATCCTTTCTTGTCACAGCCCTTGGGAGCACCCATCCCTGTGAAGGATGGTACATTTTCACAGCGCTGGAAGGTGAATTCCTAGAGCAGGTCCTTCTTTCCACCCCCAAGCCAGGAGAGAGGCAGTGTGTAGGACTATGTCCTGGGGCTTGGGGACCCTTTAGTCTAGGGGCACTCCCATTCTCTCCAACACCATGGAAATGGTCTCTTTCCCTCCCAGGAGAAAAGAACATGTCACCACCAATGCTACATTGGGGAGTCTGAGGCATCTGGAGCCTGGAAGTTGAGGGACACTCCAGCCCTATTCAGGGCCATATACCCAGGTGAAGGGGGTTTGCACGGGCAGAGGGTGTGGGGTGAGGTGACCCTGGCCAGAGGCTCTCATGCACCAGGCCCAGGCAGATCTGCCTGCTCACTGCTGCCACAGGCACAGAAAAGCCAGCAGGTCCCCTTCAGGGCTCTGTCCTTGGCAGCAGCAAAGGTCTGACCTGGTCTCTCTTCCCCAAACAGGAGAAAAGACAAACACCTTGGCCCTTTAGCTCTTCTTCCCGGTCCTGGCCTGGCACTGGCTGGTGCCTGATAAACGAACCAGGTACCTTAGAGCTAAGAACGAGACCACAGGAACGTGGGAAACCACCTCCCCAGCCCCTCCCTTGAATTGCTACAATGCTGTCATAAAGGAACATTCTGGACTTTCTGTAATCCCACAGAGAGGCCTTTATAAGGGCAAGAGACTCAGGGTCATTATCTAAAACCAGGGGCAAGTTTCCAGCAGAACCCAGATGCCCTGATGTGCTCTCCGTCGTAGGTTTTGTCTTTGGTTAGTGTTGCTTCTGTGTGGCCTTGCACACGCTTACCTGTAGGAAGGGGTTGCTTTTACCCAGCACGTGCACTAACGTGGAGAGGCCAGAGGTGAGGGGAGCCAGCGTTACTGCAGTGATGGGATGGCAGCTCAGACACTGCGTGTACACATGTGTGCGCATGCACCCCCGGGGAAGAGGTGGACTGGAGTATGTGCCTGTCTGGACAGGGCAAGGGTGCCTGGGCCATTCCCAGCCGCCCCCCAGCAGGAAGCGACATGCACTAGTAAGGGGTTTTACATGAAGCAACACGTATCTACTCTAGAGGGCACCAACGCCACACTGCACACACAAGACCAGCAGGAGAGCCACTGGACCCCAGGCCTGTCCCAGAGAGGAAGCCGAACCTTCCTGGGATGGGCCAGAGGTTCTGTAAAGGGCAGGAACGGGGGAGGCTGGAGGAGTCAGCAGCTGGCTTTGTGAGGAGCCTTGCGAGGCTGGATTGGTGGTTCTCCATCCTCCTGTCTCTCTCATGCCAGAGACTGACAGACTGGGCGTTAGCCCTTCCCTCTGTGTTTTGTGGATCCTCATGAAAACTTAGATGCTCAGAAAGGAGAAGCAGCAGGAAATCGGTTTCCAGGAGGCCTCTGGCCTTGTGTTCATTTGATTCACCGTCTGGTTTCTTTCTGGAACCAGGCAAGGGCCAGTTTTCCCATCTGGCAGAGTGGCTGGCTCTCCAGGAAGGGTCTCAGATGTGGGCTCACTCATCTTCCCCCAAAGAGACACTCAGGTCCAAGCAAGTTTTATTCCCCCCAACCCAGTGACATTCAGGTGCTGGATGGAGAAGGCTCTGATGCACATGTAATTATATTTGCACAAACATATATGACACAGACAATGGTGGAATTGCTCAGGTGGTCACGAAGGAGCCCGCACACCAGGACACCATGGCATGCAGACACACAGGGATGCAGGGCAGAAGCGCAGGTGGGAGCAGGAGGCAGGGACAGTCCCAGCCTGTGTCCACAGTCCACTTCAGCCCCCAGAGTTTTCTCTCCCTCCGATGGGGGCTGGTGCTAGGAAAGGGGGCTGGAACATGGTCGGCCACAGAGATGTTGGGCACTTCAGAGGGGACTCCCGAGAGAGGCCCTCCAGCAGAGCCCAGCAGTGCCCTCTGCTGGGCATGATGGGCTGGTACAGCTTAGAAGGGAGGCAGAGGGAGATGTGTGTGTTTGTGTGTGTTAGTGAGTGAGAGAGATTGGGGGAGGCAGGGTGCTCAGATCCGAGCCTAACAGAGATTCTGCATAGGGAGGAATTACTATATGTATTTTTCTTTTCTTTTTTTCTTCTCCCCACCTCCTTCTAGGTCCTTGTGCTTGTTCGACAAGTTGTATGTGTATTCTTCTGGGGTGGTTCATGTACCAGAAATTTTCACCAAGAATACTAATCTTTCTTAATCCCCACTCAGAAATCAGGCAAGCTCACCTGGGCACTTGAAGGATCTGTTGCTCCCTTGACCCCCAGAGCCACATGCCATGAGAGTAGAAAAGCCATGCAAGTTTCATGCTCATTGTTGCTCTCTTCTCAGCCCATTGCTCCCCAAAGTGGCCCTGTTGGGCCCTTCCAGCCCCTCCCCCAGCCAGGCCTCCATCACACCCTCCTTTTCTACAAATTTTGGGGCTAGTCCCCCTGATACCCAAAGCCCTGGGATTCTCCCTCACTCCTGCAGGACCCTTCTAGTCTATCTGCCTCAGAACCAGCTCCACATCCAAACTCACTGGTCCAGGTCAGTAGAAAGAGGGAGAGAGCTCTGCATGAGAGGGAGGAATCTGCTGGAAGGGTGGGTCTCCCCACTTCATTGCCCAAATGCCTGCGGGGGGGGGGGGGCAGGCAGAACGGGATGTCTACTGGTTCATGTCTCAGGTGTGTGTGTGTGTATGTGTATGTGTGTGTGTGTGTGTTTGTTGTATGGAGTCAGGAGAATGGGAAAAAGGAAAGTGTACAAAGTGAATCCTCCCTGTATAAAGTGCTTCTCCAGATGTAGATGGTGATAAGTTTATGTAATAAAATTTATTATATTAGATAAAACCAAACTAATAGAGTCATGTCAGTGGCTGGCTGTCAGTTTCCTCTGGGTTGGGAGGAGGAGGGGAATTACCCTAAGAATTAAGAAAACCTAAGTGTAAAAGTAGACTTGATGGGAATGAGGCTTCTGGGGACACAGGGGCAGGAGGAGGGCCTGGGGAGCAGAGTGGCACATGCCCCATTCTCGCCCTCTGCCCTGGAGGAGCCTAGTAGGGATGAGGAGGCTCTGGCAGCAACGACTCCCAGGAACTAGACAAATGGGACATGAAACTGACCGGGGATGTTCTCTCAGTCGCCGCACGGTGGGGGACTCGGGGAGCCTCCCCTGCTGTCTCGCCTTCCTCCTCTTGAGGCCTAAGGAAGACACAGCTTCTCTTTAATGACAAGTACCTCACTGAGGCCGGCGCCTCCCCCCGAGGCCTGGCTTCGGTCCGCTCTGCGCACATGTGGCATGTGTGCCACTCATCATCCCACCAGACTTCCATCAGCCCCAGGTGCTCAGAAAGGAGTCACCCAGAGGCTTGATAGATAGGAAAAGTGAAGCACATGCTTCAGAAATGGACAAGTTCCACGTTAGACAGCCCTGGGGGCGATGTTGGGGGGCTGGCTCCCTGAGGGAAAGCCCTATCTCAGTGGCAGCCACTGCTGGCCTCCCCTTCCTTCCTGTGCAGGGCTTTGGGTCACCTGTGATGAGGGCAGCAGAACATTGTGGCTTCAAGCTCCATGCACTCTGGGTTTCACTGACAAGGTGCCCAGGATTGCGGGGTCAAGCGTGTCTGGTTCAGATGCCCAGCTGCCATCAAAAACTCTTCCTCCTCCTTCCTACCCACCCCTCTCACAGAGCGCTGCTCCTCAGACACACAGCCACCACTCACCCGGGCTCCTCTGCAGGTCTGTCTGGGGTCTGGCGTTCTTTAAGCTCAAGCTGGGGAAGGAAAGGGGGAAGATCAGAGTAGCCACAAGCAGAGCTGGGTTCTCAGGTGACCTCTCTCTAGTCAGGGCCCTGCGCCCCAGCACACCCTGGGGTTTGCCCCTCTCTGTCCCAGACGCCCCTTTTCATCTCTGGCATTCAAAGGTGAGTACGGTCTGCTGCCTAGCTTTCCTCTCCACCTGCCCCCACTCTTACACCTGACACCTGGCCAGAGTTCTGGGACACCCCCGCCCACAAGGCAAGGCTGCTGCCCTCCCCAGCCTTCCAGCCTGTCCCAGCTCACCGTGGTGGGCTTCTCCAGAGCAGCAAAGCGCTCTGCCCAGGTGGCTGTGGACTTCTCAAAAGCCTCATGCCTCTTGATCAGCTTCTCTACGCTGTCCACAGTGTGGCCAAAGTCCCGGCTGGCCAGGTAGGGCTCCTGGGCAATGAGCCATGCTTCGGCCACAGAGGCATCCCTCGAGAACTGGCACACCTCCAGCACTGCCACAAGAACAAGCCAAAGACCCACCCGCAAGGCCGGGGGCCTGTCAGCATTCAACAGTCCATTCCTGCAGGGACCTAGGTGGCCAGTGGCCAGGTACAAGGGCCACAGGGGTCCCTAAACTCCATGAATATTTTGCTCAGTTCTGAATCCTGCTCAAGACCACTCCATGCTCACTCTGGGGTCCTACCCCGTGTCTCCATCGACAAATATAAATATATATATATACGGGGATTGAACTCAGGGGCACTCAACCATTGAGCTACATCCCCTATTTTGTATTTTATTTAGAAACAGGGTCTCACTGAGTTGCTTAGAGCCTTGCTAAGTTGCTAAGGCTGGCTTTGAACTTGTGATCCTCCTACCTCAGCCTCCTGAGCTGCTGGGATTATAGGGGTGCACCACTGCACCCAGCCTAATAGCCATATTTTTAAAACACATTAATTGAAACAAACTGTTTTGGAAGCCAAATGCAGTTTAGATGCCTCTCTTTGAGGAACAGTCTTCTGCCCTAATTCTCTTGCTGGCCTTTGTCTCTCATCATTGTGGATGAAGAGCCACACCGACCAGACCAGGCCTTTTTGGCTCACAGCTCCTACCCGAGAGGTGAGAGTTTCTGCACCTCTCCTCAGCCTCCAGCCACTGGAGGAAGGAGTCCCTGACTGATGCTCCTTAGAGCAAATACCCAACGCACAGGGGAGCGCCGCCCTGCACCTCCCCAGCCTCAGCTCAGCAGACACAGCAGCCCAGCACGGGGTAGACTGGGAGTGGGGCACCTGGTTGCTGGAGGGAGGCTTCCAGAGCAAGTCTGCTTGATTTTCTGCCTGGTCCCCTGTCACCAGAAGCCCGAAGCCACCCTATTACAGCATCACCCTCCCTTCCTCTGCTCCAGTAGGGGTGAGGCCCTGCCCCCAGGTCCCCAGGCCCTGCATTTCACTCACGCATGTGGAGCCGATCATCTCGGGTCACCCATTTATCATTCATCTCCTGCCTCCTGATCAATACCTGCTTCAGTTTTTCCCGGATCTGTAGAGAGGAAAGGAGAAAAGCATGGGCTTTGGTAACCCTTCCCTCTCTCTGAAGCAGTGCACAGATGGCCGCAGAGAATGTCAGGCTTGATCACACAGGCCTGGCTTCAAGTCTTGGCCTTGCTACTTGTCAGCTGTGCAGTCTTGGGCAAGTTACTTAACCCCACTGAGATACCTAAATATGCCTCGCCTATGAGATGGGGTCATCGACTTCTAAGCATGCGCACCTATGGGTGATGGGTAGATGGCGAGCCTGCTCTCCTCTAGTGAGAGGCCAACTCCTTAAGATGGAGAATAGGCTGGGTGTGGCTCTGATTCCTGACCCACAGGCAGACCTGATGCTCCATAAGTGAAAGATAAGTTCCTCAGAAGTTCCCCCACTGCCCTACCAAGAAGCTGCCTGGCCAGTAATATGGGGACAAGGACACGAAAGGGCTCACCTCCTCTGAAGCCTGGTGTTGCCGCTGTAGCAGGGACTCCCCGAGCTCCAGGCAGGTGCTGAAGTTCTTGGCCCGGGTGTTGATCTCTGACTTGATGCCCTGGTGATACTTCAAGAGTAGTTCCACGGAGGACACATCCCTGGGGGCAGGACAGGGCCAGGGAGGCAGTTGGGGAAGAAGGAAACTCTGGGTCACTCTGGCAGTGGGGGGGCTGCCTCTCACTTGCTCCAGGGAGTCTGGCCAGCTCCCTCCTGTCTCTCTGCTCAGCCAGGAAGTCCAGCCCCACCAGGAACACTGATGTCCTAATGCCTTCCCATGGCTAGTGGCCAGGGCATGGGTCCCCAGAAGCAGCCAGGGGATACTATTCAACAATAGAAAGGAATGAGGTGTAGCTCAGTGGTAGAGCACTTGCCTAGCATGTATGAGGCCCTGGGTTGGATCCTCAGCACCACAGAAAAAGAAATAAAACAAAGGTATTGTATTCATCATCAAATTTTTTTTTTTTTAAAAGGAATGAGGTACTGCTTCATGGTACAACAAGAATGAATCTTGTAAACAGACTAAGTGAAAGAAGCCATTCACAAAAGACAATATATTATGTGATTCCATTTCTATGAAAAATGTTCAGAATGGGCAAATCTAAGGAGATAGAAAGTGGTGGCTGCCAGGGATCTGGGGCAAGAAGCAAAGTGAGTGGCTACTAATGGGGATGAGCTTATTTGGTGGTGGGGGGTGATGAAAATCTAAATCTGGATTGTAGTTGATAGTTGTGTAACTAGGAATATATAGCTGAGCACAGTGACGCACACCTAAAATCTCAGCAGCTCAGGAAGCTGAGGCAGGAAGATCTTGAGTTCAAAGCCAGTCTCAGCAGCTTAGGGAAGCCCTAAGCAATTTAGCAACATCCTATCTCTAAATAAAATATATTTTAAAAAGGGCTAGAGATGTGGCTCAATGGTTAAGCACCCCTGGGTTCAATCCCTGGTAACAAAAACAAAACAAAACAAACTAGGAATAGATAAATATCACTGAATGGAACACTTTAAATGGATGAAGTATAGTGTGTGAATTATATCTCAATAAAAATGTTAAAGATAACAGTATGGTCACTGAGGTGGGTGTCTTGTAGGCAGAGGGACAGAGAGTTGTCAATAATTACTAAATGGACACTAACTGGGCGGAGAGCTCAGAGCTCACTGGTGCTCACTGCTCAGGAGCCTGACCCCACCTTTCAGGGATAATCAGCTCCATCCTGAGTTTTAGGAGAACGGCCCCATATGCTGGAACCTGGGGAAGGTCCCATGGACCTGTCTTGGACCTGTCCAGCTTTGAAAGTGTGAGTTGACAGTGGTCACTGTCCCTGCTGGACAGGCTGAATTTCTCCCTTTACTCTGAAATGATCAGTGCTCCCAGAACCTGAGCCACTGAGGAATTCACCTCAGGTGCCCCTTAGGAGAGGAGGAGCCCTGGGCAGCACCCTTGTCTGCCAGCCTCACCTATCATGGAGGATGCCCCCTTACCTGGGCCTCTCCTGGGTATCGATCTGCCGGATGATACCCTCCATCCAGGAAAGCAGATCCCGGACCATGCTGAAGAAGCGGAACTTGTCTGCCGTGTCCACGAGTTGAGTCCGGCGCCCAGCACAGGCATCGAGCAATGCCTGCCAAGCGGCAGATACCTCCTGTTCCTTGCTCTGGATGGCGTCTGCCTTTTCCCCGGCGTATGCTGTCTGCAGGCGGGTAGCCACATCCTGGAACTGCTGTACCTGTGGTCAGGCAAAACCAGACATTGTTCCTTGAACAGAGGCATCTCAGGCCTGGCACTGGAAGGACATCTGTCTCTTGTCTCCTCCCCAGAGCACCATAGGAAGGCTCCATCCTCTGCCCAGCAGATGCTGTAGAAGGATCCCTGCTTGGGTGCCTCTGTCTATCCAAGGAATTTGATGAGTATTTGGGAGTGACAGCAACTCAATACCCTTTGATCTCCTTAGAGGTACTATAACGAGAGCAAGTGTGAACCAGGCACCATTCTAGACAGTTTATGTTAACTTTGCATCCTTGCAACAATCCCATGGAAAGGGAATTTCATTATCCCTGCTTTTGAGATGAGGAAACTAAGGCATAGCAAGGCCAAGTAAATGGCCCAAGTTCCCTCATACTACCTGGTCAAAGGGACAGCTGGGTTAGAGCTGTGCTCCTGGGCCCCTGTTCTTAACCACCACCACATCTTCAGGAAGGAGCTGCATCAGATTCTCAGGGACAACAAATTCTCATTCCTGAGACCTCAGTGTGGCTACTCCTGTCTCAGGGTTTCTGGTACCACCAAGCACAATGGCTGCACACCAGGTCCCACCTTCTCTGTCAGATAAATCTCTGAAAGGTCTACTTCCAGGTGAACCAGGGGCCCAGCCCGACCTACCTTGGTGTCATCCCTGAACCCCACTGGGCTGGCCTGGGACTGCATAGCCAGTGGAGGCCTGGGGAACCTTTGGCAGCTGGGGTCTCTCACCTTTGTCTTGTTCTATCACACCAAGCTCTGGGGAAACCCTAGGGATCTGCAGAGGTGCCTCAGCAAATATCCCAGTGATTAAGAGTGTTGAGAAAGCAGATCTTGGGAATGCCCCAGCTCCCACGGGAAAGATTGGCCTGCCTGGGGACTATGTATGTAGGGCCCATGGCCAGAGCACCAAAGCCTCAGTCCTGGCTCCACTGGGTATCTGCACGTTCCCAGGCCACTAACTGGCTCTCTGCACCTTGCTTTCCTCTTCTACAAAATGCAGACAGTGTTAGTACCTCAGAGGGGGGCTATGAGGATCCAGTGCTGCATATATCGCTTAGAACAGTGCTAGAAGAGCACTATGCATTAGCTAACAATATTGCATAAGGTATTTTATGCATTGGTTTTTTTGTGAGAATTCAGTTTAAAGTACTTCTGAAGTTAAAGAGCATCTGAAAGCCACTACTCCCTGTTCTGAGCTGTTAGTTCTCTAAGGAAGAGAAATCACCAGGTGCCCATTCTAGAAGGTTCCCCTCCAGGAGCCAGGTGGGTGATGGCACTTGTGGGTACCTGCACTCCCAGCAAGTGGAGCTCCCGCTCGAAGGCCGTGTGCACCCGGTGGAAGGACTCAGCAGTGCTGGCATCCAACCCCACATCCTCAGGCAGCTCGCGGTGCTTCTCGTCGATGAGGCCCAGGATCTCCACCCCTGTGTAGAAGTAGCGGTGCAGGTCATAGGAGGCCGCCAGCAGCTGCATGCGGGTATCGATGAGCTCCAGCAGGTCTGCCCACATGTCATTCAGCCCGTCCTTCCACTCGGCGATGGTGGCCGCCTCGCTGTGGCCTGCATCGATGAGTCGCTCAATGATGGCATTCACATTGTCCACCCGCTCCTGCCCGATGGCCCCAGTCTCCCGGGCAAAGTCTCGGAATTTGTCCCGAAGCATCTAAACATGGGGCAGACAGAAATGGGGTTAGTGGGGCTCAGGGGCAGACGGGTGTCATCATGCTCTCAGCTGCAGATGCTGCTAGGTGGCCACTGTGACCATCTGACCCTGACTCTCAGTTTTTCCCCAGGGCGGCCTGAGCCCGCTGGCCACACTTCACCCTAGTGTGACTGAATCCCTTTGCGATGCCCTGCAGTGGTAGGAGCACCGTGAGGGTCTGGAACCATGGCTGGCTGTGTCTACTGCAGAGAAGGCAGGAGCTGTGGTACTCACAGTCACGTGGTCAAAGTCTTGCCCCATTTCTTGGGACGAGGCCACCATCTCCTTTTCTGTAATCCACTGTTCCAGGTCGTCAGCCTCTCTCTTCAGCTGGAACAGATGGTACATGTTCTCCAGCTTCCGCCTGCGTTCCTCTGCCATGTCCTTCAGCCCTGCATACTGCTTATCCACTTGCCCCTGAAGTCTGATTATCTGTTCCCTGGAATTCAATCCAAGAAATCCCTTAAAGATGGCCAGCAAGAACCCAGAGCAGCTGACTCAGAGGAGCTGACCTACGCCTCCCTAGATCCCTAGCACGGACTGGTGGGAAGTGAAGCTTAAGGGAAGTGATAGTGGTTTTTCTTGGGGAAGAGTTGGTGAGAGAAGGAATGACCCGTTTGGCCACAGTGCCTCAGGGGAGGGCAGGACTCTGTCATGGAGTTCTGTCCTGGTGTGACACTTGCTGCTGTAGCCCTCCCTCTGGGAAGCTCTCAGGTACACAGGAGGCCGATGGGACAGTGCTGAGAGGGCTCCGGCAGCAGTTCCCCTGCCTAGCTCTACAGGGGCTCGGTCCTTGGGGTTCCCTGGGAGCTGTGTGGCTGCGAGGATACAGTGGAGGATGCCCTAAAGGCAGCAGAGGACAGGGCTATAACTAGGGCAGCCTGAGGAATCTGGTCAGTGGGTTCTAATTTATGCAGAATCCCTGCAACTCAACAGTTCTGACAGGTGTAATTTTCTACTTTCACTTTGACATAGGATTCTGCTGAGGATTTTATGAGGTCTGGAAGTACCTTCTGAACCACAAAAAGAAAAGCAAAATTAGTCTTCAGTATCTCACAGCATATTCTAATTCTTCAAAAGACTGCAGTTTTAAGTTCAACCAACGCATAGTTTTGCTATTCCATTCTGATTTTTTTTTTTTTTTTTTTTTTTTTTTTGCAAACCAGGCCTCAGGTGGCCCACATTGGAGTCCCTCCCGCAAGACCAAAGCATAACATGGGACTGGGCCAATCCACAGTCCAGAAACTTCTATATTTGGGAACACTGTTCCGATTTTCCTTTCTTGGACCTGGAGGGATTTTGGTTGGTGGGGCTCCTGGCCTGATGCCCATGACCTGCCGAGTCACTTCAGGAGACACACGCACCCCTCGGGGTGTCCCGCGGACAGCAGGCTCTGGGCCCGGCCGGCTAGCTGCTTCATGTTCCTCCCATACTCCTCCACGGTGCGCTGCTGCCTCAAGTGCCGCTTGAGCATCACGATGGCACCCTCTTCATCCTAGGAGGCAGCAGAGGTCAGTGCCACAGAGTTTGGAGGTGCCCAGTGAGGAGAGAGCCGTGTGCCTGCCCCTCCTGCCCACCTTTTGCCTTTCTGGCTCACCTGCTGTCGCCTGCTCTGTGCCCTTCCTCACAGGCCCACTGCCAAGCTGCTGTCCCCATGAAAACTTCCTAACTCAACCCAGCTTTGAGAGACCCTTCCCTTCGCCCAGCCCTCTCCACAGGCAGGGAGATTGCCTGGGTCCCCTGTACACCGCCTCCCCACTCTTTCCACCCCGCTCACTGCCCGCTCCAGCGCTCCTGTCCATCTGGGCACCCCAGCTGGCAGCCCCTGGCCCAGAAGACCTTGGGGGGCTCATCAGAGAAGACGTAGAGCTCCTGCTCGCTGATCCAGGCCTCGGCCTCCCCGGCGTCCAGGTAGTACTGCTGCGCCTCGTGGGCATCCCGCAGGCGCTGCAGCCGCCCAGCCGCCGCCTCCCGCAGAGCCGCCCACGAGTCTTGCAGGTGCCCCAGGCGTTCCTCGATGTCCTGGAGGTCCATCTCCGCTGTCTCCACGAGCTGCCGTCCCCGCTGCAGCACGTCCTCCACCCGCGGCGCGTGGCCCAGGATCTCGTTCTGCAGTGTCTGTGACCATAAGGAAGGGTTCAGGGGCAGAGTCCTCCCACCAGGTATGGGAGCCCATTTCTGCAGGACCAGGGCACTGTGGGCCTCTCTCCGCCACCTGCTAAAGCAGAGCAGGTGATGATAATAAAGCTGCCCGTGACCACCTGCCAGCAGGACGCCAAACACACCTGTGCCTCCTCCCTCGACCCTCATAGCTTTCTGAGAGTAGCATTTGGGAACTGGCACATGGCAATGAAGGAACTTGCTGGCAGCCGGTGGCAGAGCCAGGAGGGAACAGAGCCCCACCCAATTCCAAAGCCTGGGCTCTCGACTGCTCCACACCCTGCCTCTGCTCAACAGAGCTTGATCTCTTAGGTGTACACACTGGAGGGAAGGAAAGCAATCTTGGAATGGCCACCTGACATCTTCTTTTAGCAGCTTTTGCTCCAGATACAAGGACAGTTGGTGGCTGTCCCTGTGTAGAGTCTGGGGTTTGGTTTTGTTTTTCCCTATTTTTATTTATCAAACCTTTGTGAAAAAGTGTATTATTTCCTTTCTGAGCCTTTGGTTACCAAAATGGCCTTTTCCTCTGCCTCTGATGATTGGGTCACCTTTGCCTTCAGGAGGCCCGGACACACATACAGGATCCTTTCTGGGTCCTTGAAGTCACACTAGCTGCTTCTCATATGATTCTTGGCCTCTTTACACCTTGTTTCTTCTCTCTCTTTTAAAGGCCATTTCCCCATGCCTTTAAAATCCATCTAGAAGGCAGAAGCGAGAGTCCACAGAGGTAGAATGGTGACTGCCAGCACTTTAAATATTTATGAAACTGGGCTCAGTGATGCACACCTGTAATCCCAGTAGCCTGGGAGGCTGAGTCAGGAGAATCGCAAGTTTAGACCTGCATCCGTAACTTAGTGATACTCTGTCTCAAAATAATTTTTTTTAAAGTGTGGGGGTTGCTGGGGATATAGCTCAGTGATAAAGCACCCCTGGGTTCAATTACCAGTACAAAAAAAAAAAAAAAGAAACAAAGAAAAAGAAAAATGTTAAACTATGGGGTTTTGGGTTGTGGCTCAGTGGTGGAGCACTTACCTAGCACGTGTGAGGCCCTGAGTTCAATCCTCAGCACCATTTCCCCATTTTCATTTGTCAATATTATTATTTTTATTTATCAATATAAAAATAAAGTTATCATGTCCATCCATAACTAAAAAAATATTTAAAAAAGAAAAAATGCAAAAAAAGAAAAGAAAAATGCTAGAATAGTAAGATCCACAAGGTATCTAACCTGGTGAAATACGTTTTTGTACTTTATATTCAAAATCTTAATTTTTGAGGATTTTCTGTGGGCTGTGCAATTGTATACAAATAGCCCATGTTGCCAGCTCTAGTCGGCCTCTTTACTTTCTCTGAGGTCTTATGACCTCTGCCTGGTGCCTTAAAAAGGTATTTCTATCTCTTTTTAAGCAATTGCCCTCTAGTCTTTCTGGGGTACGTATCTATGATGTCTTTCTCCCTGTTTTCATTCATTCCACAATTTATTAAGGTATTATGTACATACCAGATCCTGTTCTAGGGACTAGGGACTAAATGGAGAGAAGAAGAAGACCTGTGCCCTCTTAAAGTTCCTAGTCTCACAGAGGAAACAGATGTGAGCATGGAAATAAATGGAGTCTGGGCCATCTTCCCTTGGTGCTACGGGGAAAATACACAGTGGAATGAAGAAGGGCTGCCAGGCTGTGGTGGTGGCTCCTTTGGCTAGGAGAGTCAGGAAGAGCCTTTCTGAGGAGAAGACCTTGGAGGGAGCCATGAACAGTGAGAGGGAGGCAACCAAAGGTTTGGGGTGAGTGTTCCCAGCACAAGATATGAGTCCATGCAAAGGCCCTGGGGTGGAAAGGAGCCTGGACTGTGTGATGCTACAAGGGCTGGAAGAGAAGAGCTAGTGAAGGGGGCTGAATGGGACAAGTGATGTGATTTAGAGGTAGGCAGAAACTAGACCAGGCGAGGTGACGGCTCTTAACCCTGGCGGCACATTGAATACTCCGGGAAAACAGGTGCAGCCGGGGCCTCACTCACAGAGATACTAATCAATGAATCTGAGGTGAGACGTGGCATTTGTACGTTTAAAAGTTCCCCAAGTGACTTTTAATGTGCAGCCACCTTGCAGGATGTGTTCTGGCTATAACGGACAGCTGCTAGAACAGTGGTTCTCAAAGTGGGGGCTCCAGCTCGCTGCAACTGGAGCCTAGCTAGAAATGCAAATCATTGGGCTCCCCCACCACCACCCAGTAAAGCCTAGCAACTGTGTTGAACAAGCCCCCCAGGCCAATGGGCACTGAAGTCAGAGCCCCTTCCATGGAGGGTTTTCAGGGAGGAAGGGATACAAGGGCTTGTGCTTTAGCAGCCTAGACCCAAATAGTCTTTACTAGGGCAGCCACACTCTCTGAAGAGCTTCCTTCCCTTCTTGGTTAGAGCAACCCCATCTGTATTTGTCTTGCCCTTTTCCTGAAATAGCAGCTGCCGGCCAGGGGAGTGGAAACCTCTAGGTGCTAATACTTACTGAGGCTCAACAGACTCAAAAGTCTTCGGTGCTGGAAAGACTAGAGGTGGCTCATTGCACAACTGAGGAAACTGAGGTCCAGGGGACACTTTCTCCCATCAGCCTTCCTCCTATAACTGAAGGCTGTGGCATCAACTGAGCCTGAATCTCTACCATCCCCTAGCGCAAGTCCTCGCGTGTGGCCACTGGAGCCTTGATGATTAGATCATGTCAACTGGAAACAAAGGTTCCCGGGGAGCTTTGGAGAAACCTCTCTGAATATAGTTCGTGCCTTTGCACAGTTGCTGGGCTCCAGTGGTCTGGGAGCAGATGGCAGCTGCAGTTATTTGGGAGGATGGGAGTGCTTGCCGTGCCATGACCTTCCTTCCCCAAGGAGTTGCAGTACTGACGTGACACTCTGGGACACATTGCTCTTTTCTGGGATCTAAGTTCCTGGGCTCTCCTTGTTGATCCAGAGAGCTGACCAGGCAGGAAAAGGGACTCTCTGCCCAAGAGAAGGGACTGAGGCCAGCTCCTGACCAGACATGAAGCCACTGTGACCCCACCCAGCTGGCTTCCTTGAAGATTCAGGTTCCCTCTGCTGCTCTGACACAGAGGAAGTATTTGGCATCTGCTATGTCCAGAATTGTGACCAGGGCCCAGTCTGGCCTAAGAGAGCTGAACAGCAGTTGGATGTTTGCTTCTAGGACTCTAAGTCCAAGTTCAGCAGCTTTCTCATGGGGTTTGAGCCCACTGGAGAAGTGGGGCCTATGTTCCTTGATGACAGCACACTTTCCAAGCTCAGCCCTCAAAGAGAACAAGGCAGTGTTAGGGCAGAAAACCCAGGAGTTATCAGCTTCTCTTGGGGAAGCCACTGAATTCAGGACTGTGAAAACACATTAAGTCCAGGCCAGGGGCTCCAGGGTCCTGCACCCACCCGAGCCTGATGGAGACTGAATGGCCCCAAATCCCCAAGTATCATGATTTCTCCTTCTTCTGGGATCCTCCCAGAGTTCTCTCTGCTCTTTTTGCAGTGAGACTTCAAATACAGTTTACGGATCCCCAAGTCCCTAACAGGAGCAATAATCTGCTATGGCTGACCTTCTGCAGATAAGGGTTGGGCTATACCCCAGCCAGGTAGGGGCAGGGAGAGGCAGGTGCACTGACCAGGTGAGACAGGACTTACCTGATTCTTCTTCATGAACAGCTGCACTGTTTGCAGGTTAGTGCCATAGTCGGCTGACTGGGCCAGTGGCAGCCTCTCCTCCACCCAAAGCTGCAGAGACAAAAGGCGGGGGGATAGCTGATGACAAACACAGCCACTTTCTCCCAAGTAACCATCAAGGGCCTGAGAGTGCATTGTCAGCAGTCTCCCTGGTTCCTCCCAACACCCATTAGGGTCCCCCACCCACTATTTTATAGATAGGGATGTTCTGATATTTTGAACTGAGGTTCCAAAGAACTTGTTCCTGGCCAGACTGTGAGCAAGCCATAGGCTGGATCTTGAACCCAAGGCTGTCTGAACCTAAATCCCAGGCTCATCACCATCAAAATCAGCCAGGGACTAATGAGTTACCATCCAAAAAGCACTGGCTTGGCTTGGCTTCCCAAATTAATGCAATCATCACAGCAACCCTATGAAATAAGTGGGTGAGATGAGCAGTCATCTGCTGCCAAGAACTGCTGTGGGCAGTGGCCAGCTACTCCTGGTAGCAGCTGGCGGTTCAGCCCTGGGGGGTGGAAAGGCTGCAGCCCACGCACCGTCTCATCCTCTAAGTCGCGGCTGATCTGCAGCTTGGCTTTGGATAATTCCAGCTGCTTCCTCCTCTTCCCCAGAGGTTCCAGGAGGTCCAGGAATCTCTTCTCGATGCTCAGGTCAGCGTCTCCCGCCTCTTCTCCCAGTGAGGGTGCCTGGCCAAACAGCTCCTGCAGCTCCTCCTTCCGCACATTCACCTGGTCCTCCACTCTCTGAGACACAATGGGATAGCACAGCACTGGCCTCAGCACCTGGGCAGTCCCTCGTGGCTCTCCACCCATCTATCCCCCGCCTATCCTGTTAGCCCCAGCTTGAGCTCAGCCTCCTCTAAGAAGTCTCCCTGGCTGCCCTCACTCATCCTTCCCTCCTCTGAGTACCTGCCCCATATTTCTTATGCATCCTTTTATTGGAGCGTACTGCCAAAGGGGTTAGGGGATGGATTGTGAATCATAAGACATTTTCACATGATAAAAGCAAGTCCACCAGGAGGAACAAAGGCACTTGCTTTATGGTTTCAGGTTTCCTCCCCAAGATCTTTCGTAGTCTAACAGTTTCAGTCTACAGCCTGCTCACGTGCCTTCAACTTAGCCAACATCCGGTTGACACTGGTCAGGTCCTTGCCCGGGTCATCCGACCGAAGCTGGTCCTCCATGGCGCTGATCCATTTGTTGAGGTCGGCGTGGGTCTGCAAGCGCAGGTCGGAGCTCCTGGCGGCAGAGAGTTGTAGGGTCTTCTCCTTGGTGGTGGCTTGCAGCTCATCCCAGAGCCGGTGCAGTGTGTCCAGCCTCTGGGACACCACGGCTTCAAATTGGGGCTTCTCCTCCTTCAGCTGCCTTCCTTCCTGTGGGGGAATGGAGATAGCTCACCCTCTGAGGCTTCGGTGGCCTCTGAGCAGTCCCATTCCAGGCTGTTGCAAGGGGCTTTTGGAGTGGAGGTCAGTAAGGCAAAGAATCAGCACAGAACTTGATTTGGTAAGGTTCCACTGAAACGGATCTGAGCCCCTAGAATCATTGAGGGTAAACAATTCAGGGAGACCACTGTACGGCGGGCTGGAGATAGGGGTCAGCTGGTACTGAAAACACAAAAGATTCGTGATCTATCCAGGTTCAAGCATCCCAGAAACCTTACTTGGGGTTCCAGAGGTTGACGTTAACCTTTGGTGATACGTTTAATTATTGAGGTTGCCTTATCTGGTTTTTGCCTGTCTAAGAGTATTTTTATGGGGTGCATATCATGCGATAGGACTTAAGCCTAGAGGCATATACAGCCAACAGTAGTCAATGTTTATGGAGAATCTTTTATTTTTATTTTATTCCTGAATTTATTTATTTGTTTTGGTACTGAAAACTACTGAGCTACATCCCCAACCCTTTTATTTTGATTACAGGACCTTGCTAAATTGCTGATGTTGGCCTTGAACTTACAATCCTCCTGTCTCTGCCTCCTGAGTCACTGGGATTACAGGCATGCGCCACTACACCTGGCTTATCAAGTCTTACAATTGCCAAATACTATCTTGAGTTCGTTACTTGTCCTTAAGTATTCAGCACTCAACTCCATTGCTTATGTGCTATTATTATCCTTATTTCAGAGGTGAATCTGAGGCTCAGGGAGGCAAGGGAGCCAAATTATCTGGCTCCAGAGGCTGCACCATTAACTGTTGCACAGCATGGCTTTGTGTGGACCCTAGGCCTGCTTCTTCCTGGACAGAAACAGCAGGCTGAGCACAGGGACATGATTCCCAGATCTAACCCCTGTTACTGGGCAAGCTCATTAGAGAGCAGTCCTCTATCCAGAGGACTATGAGGGCTATGAATGATTGCTTCCTGGTAATTTTGCCCATCCAAACAATGAGGGTTAATAGCTTCCTTGGATGACTCTGGTCATTTCATGTATTCCCCTGACCGTGTCAGGACAGTACTGGAGTCCTGGTAAGGATAATAAAAGGCAAACAGAAACATCTACTGTCCTAGCACGGATGTTGAAAGCTCCAACTGGGTGTCTTCACTGCCCTGGACTGTCTCAAATCAGGGGATCCAGAAGAGGCACCAGTTATGACCAGACTTAATAAGACTTGCTGGGGCTGGGGTTGTGGCTCAATAGTAGAGTGCTTGCCTGGCATGTTTGAGGCACTGGGTTTGATCCTAAGCACCACGTAAAAATAAAATAAAATAAAATAAAAAAGATATTGTGTCCATCTACAACTAAAAAAATTTTTTTAAAAAAGACTTGTTGAATCGGGATCTCTGAAGATTGAACAACTATTTAGAAAAGTTTTTTTCACTGCCAAATTCTATACTGTCCAGCAAGCTTCAGGACAGTGTCTTTGTTGTGGGTGAAGCCCTATTCTCATGCATATATCTGTTATGGTTGAGATATTTAGTGTCCCCCAAAAGCTCATGTGTGAGATAATGCAAGAAAGTTTAGAGGAGAAATGATAGGGTTATGAGAGTTTTAATCTAATCAGTGCATCAATCCCCTGTAGGAGGTAGGGTATGGCTGGTGGAGGTGGGTTCCTGGGGCTTGCCTTTAGGATCTATATTTTGTCCTTGTTGAGTCGAAACCTCTCTCTGCTTCTTGGTGGCCATGTCTTGACCTGCTTTCCTCCACCCCACTTTTCGGCCATGAAGTCCTGCCTCATCTTGGGCCCAGAGCAATGGAGCCATGAGCACCAAATAAACTTTTCCTCCTCTAAAATTGTTCTTGTTAGGTTTTTTTAAATTGTTTTGGTCCCAGCAACAAAAATGCTGACCAAAACAATATCTGAGCAGAGAGTTTCCCACCACCCACTCATTCTACTTACTGCATCAATGTTCTCAAGCCACCCTTGGTGGGACTCCAGCTCTGCTAGAAATGCCTGGTGCTTCAGCCATTTGTTGTGAAGATTGCGAGCTTCATCGTAGGAGATATCCGGGGTAGTCAGCAATTTGTCATTGATCCAGAGAGTAAGCTGTGGGCAGAAACAGTCTGATGGTCTGATGGCGGGTTGTCATTGCCAACTGCCAACATTCCCTGACTGTACATTTTTGACCAGAAAGAGATCCAGGGGAGGAAGCATGAGCACAGAAGAGAACTAATCTCTTAACTCTGGATCCCTAGGCTATAATGTGGCCATAGATATATTTTCCTCACTAGAGAGTATGTGATGTGAGACCAGGGATTATTTATTCTTCTCTCCCTATTTCCAGGATCTAGCACAGGGTCTGGTATATTATAGGAGCTCAGTAAGTTTTTACTGAATGGATGGATAAAATCCCTCCTTGGCAGTAGGTTGAGAAATCATTAATAAACAGAGAGAAAATGGTATGTGAGGGAGAGGCCAGGGACAGATCCTATAATTAAAAAGAAAGGAAGAACTGTGATGAGCATTCAATGCTTCCAAGATGTCCTGGCACCATACCAAGCTTGTCTTGTGCCAAGGGCAGAGGGAGATGAATACAAAATTGTCTGGACTAGGAAGAAAGGGGATTGTAGGGAGGAAGTCAGGGAAAGCCCCATGACAAAGGAATTCCTGTCAATGGAAGGACTTGGGAGGGCAGATTAAAGTCTTTCCTTATAGAGTGAGTCCCAGATGAGCAAGGACCTTCTGAGCCAGCAGTTTTCCGACTGGGAGATTTGTTTCAGATGCATCCTTCTCTCCCCTGTTCCTTAAGGTCCTGACTTAACAATGCCCAGGTGGGGCCCAGGAGTCTGCTTTAACAAGGGCCAAGACTGGCTCCACAATTTGTAAGGCCCAGAGCAAAATAAAGATGTTCAAAGGTATCACAAGTTTTCAGATGGCAACAGCAGGACATTACCAAGCACAGGGTTACACGCTCTTGAAGCCAGTCCTGTTCAGGCCCTTGGGTGATTCCAATATAGAGAATTCTCAGACTACTCCTTGAGAATCCCTATCCTAAATCTGGCCAATCAAAGGATGACTTTTTGGATTGGTTGGGAGGTGGGGGGAAGGAAGGATGTGGAATTGAAGATTAAGAGGATGACCTAGGCTGCTGAGGACCCTCAGTTCTCCATTCGTGAAATCCTACCACTCCTAGGTGAGAAAGAATTCCTGTGACCTCCCACCTCTAGGTCACTTTGCTCCCAGACAGCAATCTCCTGGAAAGCGAGCCCTGCCTGATGGCCTCACCTCCTGGCAGTTCTGGAGGAAGTTCTGTAGCTCTAGGTTGTCTCTCAGAAGAACCGAGAGCTTCTGGGCATTCTCATTGTTGTTCTGGTGTCTAGAAGGGAAGCCAAAACCCATCACCATAACGCTGAATCTGGGCCCTTGCCCAACACCCCAAACCCCTGGGTAGTCTAGGTAGCTCGAAGCAGAGAATACCTTTCTTCAATCAGCTGCACCTTCTCCTTGATCTTGTCAGAGTACAGGTTTCCTTCAGCTACCAGCTTGTTTCCAGAGTCCACGGGACTCAAGACCTTTTCCCGGTTGCTGTCCATAGACACCAAGAAATCCTCGAACTTGCGGATCCCAGCCTCTGCACCTTCTAGGGAGTCTGGGGGCTCCGTGTGAGTCAGAGTGTATTCCTGTGAAGGAAGTTTCCAGACAAGGCATGAGGACTAGCTGAGGAGGTGGTGAGGGCTCCTGCCAAGCAGTAACACCACATGCAGTCGCAGAGGCTGAGGTGTGAATGGCATCCCTTAGAATTGGGCAAAAAGAAGACTCTATGCTGGGGCAAAGAGTACCCAGGGTACCCAGTGAACGGTGTGTCTAAAGTCACACGGAAAGGGAGCCAACCAGGGCAAGATTCACTTCTGTAACTTCTGACTGACCCGAGAACAAGACAGTCTGGGACTCAAGGCTGGAAAAGGCACATGAGGAAGAAGAAAGAGACCCCATCCCCACCCCAGTTAGTCAGTATGAAGAGCCCAAGGAAAGCATCATTTGGCCCCAAAGTTCTACGGCTCATTTGAAGTCTCACCACCAGTGACGTTGCCCCAAGAGAGCCCCAGCCCTGCATGCCCCTCTACCTGGCTGCTGAGGATGGCTTCGGCCTGCTTGGCATCTTTCTGGAACTCCTGAAAGCCGAGGCACTGTTCGAGGGAACGGCCGCGGCTCTCCCACATCCGGCACAGGGCGTCCCAGCCCATATCCAGACCCTCCAGTCGCTGGCCTAGAAGCACGTACTCTGGGTCTGTCTGGCCTTGGATCACCTTCTCTCCGGAAGCCTTCACCTTCTTGAAGCTTTCTTCGTGCCCGTCAATCTCATCCTTGATGGATTTATGCTGCTGCAGGAGCTGCTCAGCCTCTGGGAATGACTCAGGCATGTCCTCAGAAGCCACAGCCTTCTGGGCCAAGGACAGCCAGGTCTGGAAGTCATCTAGATCCTGCAGGAAGGTCTGCAGCTGACTGGCTTCACCCAGCGAGGCCTCCTGGCCCTTCAGGGCTTCCTGCAGGCCCTTCCACAGCTCCTCAACATATGCCTGCCGCGACCCAATGTCCTCCTTCAGTTCGGGGTGTGACTCCATCAGCCGCTGAGACTCACGCTCTAGGGCACCCACGCGGGCCTGGATTGCGGCCACATCACGCTCCAGTCCTGTCAGCTTTCTCTGGATGGCAATGACACCTGCCAGGTCCCGCCCCAGGTCCTTTGTAGATTCCACAACACTCGTCTTGTCTGATATCCACTTGCCGGTCTCCTCACAGTCCACGCAGTAGTTGTGCACCCTGAGGGCTGAGTCCACCGCCTCCCGCCGCTCTGACACCATGTTCTGGAATTCCTGCCACCTGCCAGAGTGGGATGAGACCCCAGAGGAAAGAGATACCTTGTTCCTTAACTCTTCCTAGAGAGTATCCCTTCCCAGATTTCCACCCAGTCCCCACCATAGACCTTGTATGCTGAAAAACAAAAAGTATCTACCTAACAAACTGGATGAGCAAAATTCATTTGTCTAATTTTACTCAAGAGATATCTAACCAACAATCAGATCTCTGATCAGCAAGGGGCAAGCAGTGATGTGATTCCCAACCACAGGTAAGGGAACTTGCAAGTCGAGGTCGCACGTGTAGCTGGACTTTGGGCATACACAAAGTTCAGCTTCTCAGTGGTGCAGAAGCAACAGGCATTCAGTAGAAACCATACTTTGAATTTTGATCTTTTCCTGGGCTATTGATAAAAATTACAATATTCCCTGGAGATACTGGGCAGGGGCAGTGGGCTGCTGTTCCAGTCAACCATGAGACCATGAGGGTAAATAATGGATGCTTTCTGGTGTTCTGTGTTCTAAACTAGGATGTTTGGTAGGTTAGGCAGAGAAAATGCATTTTTTTTTCTTTTTTGAGGCAGGGTCTCATTATGTTGCCCAGGATGGTCTCAAGGAATCCTCTTACTTTAGGTTCCCAAGTAGCTGGGAGTAGTGCCACTGTGCCTGGCCAAAATGCATTGTCTACTTAAAATATTTTCAGTTTACAACAGACTTTTCAGGCTGTAACTCCATCATAAGTCACGAAGCATCTGTATACAACTTCCCCAGAGTTTTAGAAATGTTGAAAATAATTAGAAAGCTCACTTGATTAACTTCAAGGATACTTTAGGACATAAGAGTGCCAGAGAAACCCTGCCCTGCCCAGACATGTTAAAAATTCCCTAGAGCCTAAAAGAAAAGAGGCCTGGTGAAAAAGAGCAGGAGGAAGAGGAAGAAGAGAAAGAGGAGAGGGAGGAAGACTTTGGCTGGGATCTTAATTAAAATAGGTAACATTATCTTAACCATCAAGTGCAGTGTTGCTATGAAACAGGGAAATATACCAAGGACCTGGGTTGCTCCACAGCACATAAGCCTCTTTTAAAGAGTTACCCATCAAGCCAGGCACGGTGGCACACACCCATCATCCCAGAAGCTCAGGAGGCTTTCTGCTGGAAGATCATGAGTTCAAAGTCAGCCTTAGCAATTTAGTGAGGCCCTAAGCAACTCAGTGAGACCCTGTCACTAAATAAAATATAAAAAGGGCTGGAGATGTGGCTCAGTGGTTAAACACCCCTGGGTTCAATCCCCAGTACAAAAAAAAAGAGTTGCCTATCAGCTAGGCCAGATTACTAGAGGTACCTCCCTGGCCCAGGCTTTCTCATTCTGCACCATTATAATATATAAGTACATGAGAGGATGTGCACTGCTCATGCACCAATTGAACCCATCTCTCTTCTATTACCCACAAGGGAATGAAGCATTAGATTAGACTTTGGAAGAATACTGACAAAACCAGATCTTGAACTATGGAGTATATGACTTAGAGAAAAAAATAAGCCAAGCTCACAAAATATCTATTGTATAAAGGACCGTGTACATGGCACAAGTAAGGCAGAGAGGATGAAGGGAGCTGTAAGGAGTGATGAGGAGATGAGGACAGATTTCACAGACGCCACCTGAGCTGTGCCTCCACTGAGGTGAGCTATTTAAGAAGAGGACCCTGAGGGGCTGGGGCTGGGGCTCAGAGGTGGAGCGCTCACCTAGCATATGTGAGGCACTGGGTTCGATCCTCAGCACCACATAAAAATAAAAATAAATATAAAAGTATTGTGTCCATCTACAACTAAAAATATTTGAAGAAGAAGAGGAGGAGGAGGAGGATCCTGAGACTCTCTTTCATCTTTGTATCCCAGCACCCAGGTGTTGGAAGTGGAGGGCCTAGGTAGACAGGCCAGGTGGAAGGCACTGTGTCATTCCCAAAGTAGACAACAGTGGATAGTCTGCTCTGAAAGACAGGTCTGCAGAAAGAAGGCTTTCCCATGGGAAGGGATTGGGAAGACCATGAGAGAGAAAAGCAAGACCTGAGGACTTCTCAGCTCTCCTCCTAGATGATGAGGTCCCTGTGCTCTAAGGGGATTCTGTGCCTGGCACACAGACGCTCCTCTGAGGGTGGGAAGCCAGGGGAAAGAAGCTGAAGGCTTTCTCCAAGTTGGTGTAAAATCATTCTGAATTGACAGTGAAATGCCCCTGCAAGAGGGTCTGGCTGTGCCCCTGGGCAAGAGGTCCCAACGTGATTGTCCAGGCCTTTCCTGTGTGGCCTCCATGCAGCCACCAAGTGAAGCCCCCATAAGGAGAGAAGCTGGGGTTGGGTCTAGTCTTCCTCCCAATCCACACTTTCCTCTTACATAGCACCATCTCCAAGGAGGAAGTTGGTATATCCACTCTATTTACTGGCATCAGGCAACACTGGGAACCCAGTGTTGGTCCTGGGCCCAAGATTTTTTAGAAAAATCTTGGTTAACTAGAATGCAGAGTGAAGATGATCACACATTCGATGAGCATTTGAATGACTCATATGTGCCAAGTAGGCAGAAATATTTCAGCTTTGTCCCTGTTCACTCATTCACTAAGCATCTGTCACACAACTTTCACATGCTGTGTGTAGTACACTGACCTGGGCACTGGGAATATGGCAAAGAACAGAAAATCTTGTTTTCACTCAAGTGGGCAGGGATGAATACATGCATCTGTAATCACCAAGAGTGATAACATGCAAAGAAAAAAAAATAAAGCCAGATTATGGTACAGAGGCAGAGAGGACTGGTGAGGACAGTGTGCTTCTTTCATGGGGTGGTCAGGGAGGGCTCTTCCAGTAAGCTGACATGGAGCCGAGGCCTCAAGAATGTAGGAAAGCAGGCCAAGTGGATATCTGGGAAAAGAATATTCCAAACAGAGTGAACCTAAGACCAGAATGTGGTTGTTATGCAAAACATGGTGGGCATAGGTAGAGATAAAGCCCTTTGTTTGCCTATAGGAAAAGTAGGCAAGTCCTTCAGCTCACACATACATACAGTCCTGCACATATAACGATATTTCATTTGTGATGCCTACCACTTAAGAAATATGTTGCAGTTGTAGAAAAGTCACAGTGCAGCATGTTACCTACCTGGTTGTGGTGATGCTGGTGTAAGGCCTACTGCATTGCCGGTTGTATAAAGTCTAGCACACACAATTACATACAGTACATAATACTTGATAACAATAATAAATGACTGTTACTCAGTGGTATTTTTTTGTGGTGCCAGGTATTGAACCCAGGGCCTTGCACGTGCTAGGCCAGGGCTGTACCATTGAGCTACTTCCTTGGTTCTATGTTACTGGTCTACATATTAACTATACCTACTCCTGAATGTTATTTTAGAGTGTGCTCCTTCTGCTTGTAAAAGTTTATTATGAAACAGTGTGCTGTGTCAGCCAGCAGCCTCAAATATTTCATGTTTACCGTGTCTCGATTGCATAATTTTTTCTTGTGCTTGATTTAATCTCATGTTGTTTTGTGCATTGTGGCTCTAGGAACAACAGACTGTAACACACACACATACACACACACCCTTAGAGCACAGGTGTGTTGTGGGCTAGACCATTTAAGTTTACATAAGTACACTCTATCTACAATGGTCACATGATGATGAAATTGCCTAATGACTCATTTCTCAGAGTGTATTCCTGTGTTAAGTGATGTGTGACTGTAATTATAATTCAACGCAGGATGTGAAGCTTGAAACCAGTGCAAAGGAGGGAAAGATCATTTTTCATCTGGGAAAATGGGAAGGAGATGAACTTGCACTGGCCTAAAGGACAGACAGGATAGGGACCAGAGGACAAGCGCAGTGGCAGAGAAGAGCAGATGCAGGGAAGTAGGACTGGGGTGGAGGAGTAGAATAGTTGTTTTGAAAACTATTTGAAGAGCTACACATGGAAGATGAATCAGAATAAATTTTAACATCTCTAAGTATCAGAGTGAACAAAAGCCACACGTACAAGTTCCAGGAGGCAATTTCCACTCAACATGGAATCAGGCATTCTAACCAAAAGAAGTTGCCCAAAAGAGGGTGAGTTGCATTGTGAGAGGGTGGGCTTCCCATGCCTGGTAGACCAGATGACTTCTTGAGCCTTTTCAACTCTCAGACTCAATGCAGAACCATCTTACCGTTATTAAAGCCTCAGATTTTCCCTCATCTAAGAATGGCAGGCACTTTAATATTTTTCACTTGGGATGAGGCATGCATCAGGGGTCTGTAAAGATCAAGAGTCTCTGGCTTCAGTTCACTGTGCAGCTGACAAGTTCTTCCTATCTGGAAGTTCCTCTGATTTAGACGGCTCTAATTTCCTCAGTTAAGCAGCAACTACAATAATCTCTCAGTCTTTCAATCTTTCAATCACTCCCACTGCCTTTCTCTCACACACAACCTAACAAGCTTAAAGAAGAGTGAAGAGGTGTCTCCCTGCTCTGCATAAACACCAGACTTATAAAGGGATCTTCTGAACTACAGTCTCCATCCTTGAGGGCTGAGACAATCAACCCCATTCTAGTAGCCCCAAAGTATCTATCTCACTCCTGCCTGCTTTCCCTTAGGCCCTCAGTGGAGTCTCCACTGCGCAGGTCCATTTCTTTACAACAAGGTCTTCCCTAAGCCCATCTTCCAGATTACCCCAGGCAGAGTGAGGCTCAAGCCTAAGTGTAGAACACATGGCAGTGTGTGTGCAGAGCCTAGGGTAAAAACAGAGACTGCAGGCATTTGCTCTGTCCTTAGAGATCCTTCGAGAACTAATGAGCAATTACATCCTGCACTGAAAGCACCCCCTCTCTAAAGGCTCCTTGGGGCCTGTTTTTTGTTCCAACCATGAAGCTTGCTCGAGGCTCCCTGCTAATTCTCTTCTTCATTCAAGCCAACCTTATTATCGATGCTGCATTTTGGCACAGGCGGGAGCATTCTTTTATGGACAGTACTTAAGAGCTCTCAGAAAGCAATTTTCCCTGCCCAAGCATGTCCAGGGAAATATGGCATGAGTACCATACAGCTGATCTAAATGGACTCAGAAGTCCCTTCCAGCGCAAGTGTCTATAACCCCTTCTATCCATGTGCAGCCATCAAAGCTCAGTGACCGCGGCTCTCCTCCTGGTTGCTCACCCTGCTGCTCACCACAGATTTTCCTCCTAGCTGCACAGCCCCAGGTCTAGGTATAAGACTGTGGCTGAGAAAGACAGGGGCACTGAAGGTACTAATGTGGCACTGCATAGCCACAAGGGATACTTCAGGTACCCCCAGCCCAAGTCCCACCACACCTGACCTGGTGTTCAGGTGGTCCTGGTACTGCCGCACTTCCCCGCTGCGTGGGTGGCCACTCTCCACCAAGCTGTTGGCAGCAAGGTTCACGCTTTCGATCTGACCCTTCAAAGTCTTCATCTCCTGGTCCAAGATGTCAAACCTGATAGAGAAAATGAGGAGCAGTGAGGTGCTTTCTCCTTCTGCTTCCTAAAACCATTTGTTCAGGTGAGGAGGAAATGGGGACAGATATTCTGGCACACCCTTTTTTTCTGGTTCATGGGTTCAATTCTGTGGTTTAGCATTTCCTGGATCAGGTTGGGAGAGGGCTGGTGGCTCCATGGAGAAGTTTGAAGGGAAGGGAGGTCTCTAAAGAGGTTACGGAGTGTTTACGGGCAGAGGAGTCAATCACCCATTGACCACCTGCCACACTTCCAACGTCTTGATTACTGCTCTTGGACCTGGTTCCACTCCCTGATACCCTGACCCAAAGGATGCCCTCTGTAGTGCAAGGATATGCTCCATTCCTGAGTAGACAAGGGAGAGCTGCCAAGGGGAGTGGGCTTTGGAATTATGAAGGTCAGCCTTCTTGGGTAAGAGCCCAGGACCTTCAGGCATCAGTGCGGGGCCACCTGAGCATGGCTCTGGGGAGCAGCCTCTATCCTCCTCTATCCCTGGATTCTGAGCTTAGGCTGCTGAGATGCTGCCTCTCCTCCATGCACACACTGAACATGCCTCCCCTTCCAGAAGGCTGCTGGAATCAGAACACCAGAAGTGAGGGTGGCCTTGCAGACTGCTAGTTTACAAACTGGTCTCTGCAGCTGCTTGGAGTTCTGTGGCTTAGGGACTGTCACAGGACACTAGAACTGGCACAGTCCTAGCTTCACAGCCCCTTTATCCTCACCAGCTCCTACTTTCCACATTCAATTCCTTGAGCAAAGGTTGCTAGAGCTGAGAAGGAACTCAGCAACTGGACTAGCAAATCCCTGTGAGGAGCCCAATGGGTGAAGCGCCCAAAGCCACAAAGCCAGAACAGAACTCAGGGCTCCTACCACCTGAAATTTGCACCAAGGATATCCTTTGACTCTCAGAGACCCCTGCTGACCTAGAGGTGGAAGGTGGCACCCAGGCCTTGGCTGGGGAGGTGAGCAGAGGCTGAGCCCCTCTGACCTGTGCTGCACGACCTCCAGATCCTCCAGGGTGTCTGGGATTTCCATCTCCTTCAGCCACTTTTCCTTCTCGCCCATCCACAGCTCACAGGCATCCGTCTCCCCAAACACTGTATACAGGTCCAGGGCATCCTGTAGCCTCTGCCCACGCAAGTCCGCCTGGGCCACCACCTGCTGGTAGAGCTGCCGGAGGGCCTGTAGCCTGTTGGTCACATCGGGGGAATCCCGAAATTCTTGGGGAAAATCCTGGGCCTGCTGTTCCAGGTGCTCCATCACCCCTCGGCTCTCTTCCAGCTCCTCTAGGAAGTCCTTGTGCTTCTTCCCCAGGGCCCGCGTGGCCCCTTCATCCTGCCCCACATCTTCACCAGAGAGCAGCCGGTGGGCATCTTGCAGCCAGGCCTTCAGATCGTCTGCGTCTCCCTGGAACTGGAAGAAGTTCTCCGCATCCTGGAGATTCTTTTTACGAAAGGCAGCCAGCTCCTTCAGCTGGTCCCACTGGCCCGATACCTCCTTGACGCGGGCCTCTATCCTCGGGTACCCGTACTGCTTGCGTGCAATAATGCCTTCGGCCTCCTGAAAAATCTGCCCCAGGTGGGCATCCAGCCCGCGCAGCTCATCCTCGAAGGCTTTGTGTTTGCGCTGCAAGATGAGCACACTGGTCAGATCCTTGCCGTAGTCCAAGGAGGAGTAGATTTGCTCTTTCTCCTTGATCCAGCTCTCGGCCTCATCCATCTCCCAAAAGAACTTCCAGAGCCTCTTGGACTGCTCTAGCTGTGCCTTCCGCCCAGCTGCCATGTCACTCAGCTCCCCAAAACACTGCTCCAGGTGGCTGACACGGTCCTGGATGATCTGGGGGTCACAAGGTTGGTACCCTGGAATAGGAAGAGGGAGGATGACTATAGGGAAGGGCTTTATTTATAGGCAACTTTCAGCTCGGTTACCAGATTAAGAACCATACACTCTCGAAGCTACTATCTTGTTGGGGCTTTGGGATTGGATGCCAGAGTTCTCAGTTACTCAGAGGTCAGGCCAAATTCTTTATCATTGGTTCCCACTAAACTTTAGGAATAAGAGAGATTAAAAGTTAAATCAGTTCTCAATAGAAATGCATGATACAACATTATTTATTTATTTATTTGCAATATTGGGGATTGCATTCAAACTGCTTGTGTGCAATCATGCCTTGTGTGTGGTGGGCATGTACTCCATCACTGAGCTATATCCCCAGTCCATGATATTAAAAAGTTTAGAATGAAATTTTAAGGAGGCAGTGAGATCTTCTGTTTAAGACCAGAAACTAAAAATTTAAATGGTCTCAGCCATAATGAACTAGCAAAGAGAATGGAAGATGGACGATGTCTTATTAGTGCTCTGAATGTTTCCTGAGTATAGATTCCAAGGCAGCTGCCTGCTATCTGGAGAGCTTGGCTATCCTCAAGTTTCATGCACTATCACTTGATGAAAGAAGCAGAATTCTAAAGATATATCCAAAGTGGGTGTCAGGCCAGAGGATGGGGCTCTGGCCATAGGAGACACCTTTGGGCTCACCTTTCCCCTCAGTGAACTGCAGGGTGGCTGCGATGATGGCCTTGACTTTGTCCCCTTGGATGGCGATGTCAGCCTCCATCAACTTGTGCTTCTGTAGCAAGTCCTCAACCTCCAACAAGTGCTTCCCAAACTCAGCAGACAATAGGTGAGCCTGGTGGAGGACATGATAGAGCAGACAAAAAGAAGTGAAGAGATGGGACCCCTCCCAAGGGCATGTCCATGTATCGGAGCTGCTGCTCAGGACAGAAGAAACTAGCAGGAGTTCATGCAGAGGGTGCCCATTGGAATCACCCATGGACAGTCCTACGGAAAGCCCAAGCCCCGTATTCGTCTACTACATCAGTCTCGAGGCTTGGGCATGTGCATTTTTAGAAAGCTCTGCAGTCAGTCTGATGTGACTTCCTTGGTCAAGACCCACTGGAGTACAGGGGAGAGTTCAGACTCTGGTTGTTCCTATATTGTGAGTGGATTCCAACCAGTGTCAGCCTGATTCTCCAGGCTCCTGATTAATGCCTGTCTCTTCTTGATCCGGCAGGCTGGCCCCTAGTGACCACAAACCCAAGATTTCTTGGTCACTGGGGATACTGTGTACATGGGATGGTGACATCTGCCTGGATGGAGCAGAATGAGCCAAGCAGCAGACAGGCAGATGATGTTGACACTCTACTGCCTCAGTTTCTCCATTTTGCTTCAGGGATATGATTGGCTAAACGGTATCTAAGGGAGCATATGCTAACTGCAGGGCCACGAAGGCCCATGGTGAACCCACTTGGGGTGGGTAGGGGAAGGGGTAGGTGGTCCCTGGGGCCCACCTTGATCTCGTCCATCCAGTTGATGCTGTGCAGCATGTCCTGAAAGAGCTTCTGCAGCGCCAGGGTGGTCTCGAGCCTCTGGCGCCGGGACCGCAGCAGCTCC
Organism: Marmota monax; assembly: GCF_021218885.2. Lineage (NCBI taxonomy): Eukaryota > Metazoa > Chordata > Mammalia > Rodentia > Sciuridae > Marmota > Marmota monax. The sequence continues at coordinate 21,466,134 of NW_026693777.1, read as the reverse complement.
TGCAGGTAGCTCCACAGGCGCAGGATGTTGTCCTTGCGGGCCATGATGCGCTTCTGGTCGTGGTAATTCTCCTTCTCCAGCTCCTGGGCCAGGTCCTCCAGGGCCTTCACCCGCTCTTCGTAGGCAGCTGTGTCAGTCTCGATGGCCTCGTGCTTCTTCTTGGCAGCCTCTACAGCTGCCAGGTCGTACCCAAAGTTATCCTGTACCCCAGGGACAACAATAGGCAGTTCAATCAGATTCCCCCGAGTTCATTCCCAAATGTAGACAGCGAGCAGGTCCCTTCAGCACAACGGCTGGGTGGGAAAGCGCACTCCCAGCGAGGAGACAGTCTGCTGTCTTTTGGCAGTCTATCTTATCAGAGCCAAGTTCCAAAAACGAAATGTCTTGCAAGAACCTTTAAAAGCAGTCCCTTATTTTATTCTCTGTGTCACACTCGTGGGTGATGTGACAGGCGTATTACTAGCAGAGCTCTGGTGGCCTGCTGGCACTCCCCCACCCTGCCAAGAGAGGACCTGTCTGATTCTGGGTAGGAGGGACTGCTTGCTCTCAGAAGCCACAAAGCTGCGAACAGATGGTTTACCCTTGTGCTATCTGGGGCGCACATACACTCTTCATTGCTCTCAATATACTCGCTACCCCCTTTCTGGACAGAATTTAATTTCATTCTAAGCTCTAAGTAGGAGGGAACAGATGCTCTGATGGAGAATCAGCCCTGGGGTCCATTCTTAGCTGGTAAAATATGTCCCAAGCCTAGAGGCTTAGATTCCAAAAGGTGCATCTGAGTTGACCTTTCCCAGAGAACCATCATTTAGTGTCAACTCTGACCCCCACTTTTGCTGATGCTACAGCCCACGTAAGACAACTTTAGGGGCCACTTCTGGACTATGAGGCTCTTTCCTAAAAAGGAAATTTAATACAGGCTGGGGGTATAGGGCTCTGTGATAGAGTGCTTGCCTAGCGTGGGTGAGGCCTGGGTTGGATCTCCAGCACAGAAAAAAAAGACAGACGATAAATTCCAGAGAGTTCTTCCTCAGAAACCATTCTTAATCCAGCCAATCTCAAGGAGCTGGGCTACAAGGGTGAGGAGAAGCTTATCCAGCTGCTGTTGAGAGGCCAATCAGGCTCCAAGTCAGTTGAGAGCTAGGGCCTCTGAAGCACTCTCCTCTCCTGCCATCCCCAAGTGCCTCCCCATTACCTGGGTCACAAGGCGCTGGTTTTCGCTGAGCCACGTCTCTCTCATGGCAGCCTTTCTGTCAAAGCGCCGGGCCAGCTGCTCCAGCTTCTCCTGCCGAATGAGCTCGCTCCTCAGGGCCAGCTCCCTCTGGTACTCAGCTTCCTCCAGACTTTCCCAGGCCTGTGTGGGGCAGAAGGAGAATTCTTGGGGCACAGAAGAAATGGGTGGGTTTGGGCTCCCGTCTCTTTCACCAGACAGACAGTGATTTCGGGATTCTAGGTAAATCTCAATGCTCTTGGGCGACGTGGTGGCAGTTTAAAGCTCGGGCTTCATGTCTGGGCCACACAAAGAGTGGAGGAGCACTCACTGGTCGTGACCTCTCGCTTCCCTCTTCCCCTAAATCTGCCTCAGACTCTAGACCCAATATTGTGTTTTTCGACTCTCTGGAAGCTCCGTAAATACCTGTTGACTAAAGGATTACCTCCAACCCTTGGAAACATCTTAAGACATTTCTCTTTTGTTATAAGTAATTAATATTTCATATTCAAAGATAAATTAAAGGTTCTATTAAGGACAGGCTATGCACCTGGCTCCATAGAATAGTTCTGAGTATCTGAATAAGGAGTTGAACAAAAAAAGATGGTGGGTAGAGTCTGATCTCTCAGAACAACGCCTCCAAATAGCCAGCAAGCAGCTAATACCACTAAACAAACTGGCTTGGTTTAACCTCGTCCAGGGGCCATTCCCCATGCCTGCATCAGGAGCTCAGCCCACCACTGAGAATGCATAATGGAAAACACCACGGTACCCGGTTGATGTCAGACACTAGTTTCCCGTCGTGGGGCGTATACACTTTCTGATTATTAGCTCTCATCCGAGACTGGATGGTAAAAAGTAGGACTTCCAGGTTCCCCTTCTCCTGAAACCTGTCAAGAAATCAGAGGTAGGAGATTGGTGTCATGATCCTCATGGCCAAATTGCTTGCTGACATCAACAGAGGTTTTTGGATCTTGGACAGCAAAGCATATTGATTTAAAAACAAAGGAAAAGTAAAGGGAAGCCATAGGTCTGCTTACCTGTTACAACATCTATCATTCTCACCAAGGGAGATCTTAGGGGTTTGGGTTTTCATAACGCATATGAGAGAAAACACAGTGGCTAACACAGCACTTATCATTTGCTTCCACAGGGAACAGTTAACTGAAATATTCTGGTAGATATCAGGTTTTAGCAATCGACATAAAGACACTCTTCCCTGTTCTGCAAAGGATGAAGGCTTCTGACTAGCTCTTTAGACAGTTTTTTTTTTTTTAAATTGAGTCAATAAAACCTTAGGAGCAGCATTATCCACATAAGAACATATTGTACTGAATGCAACTTTCCCCCCAAGTGCTAATAAGCTGGATCTTCCAACAAGTCCTATAAGCCAGATGTTTTCAAGGGGTCAGGAAAGGATAGGCTCTGGGAGGATTGTGGGTACAGGAGACGAAGAACTGGTAGCAGGACTGATGTCTGCCACATGGGCTCTAAGCTCCACGTAACTGGGGACTTTTACATGTCTTCATGAAACTCAGGGGGCTACTTATGTAAACACCCTTCACATGGCAGCTGGGATTGGCTATAAGCCAGATGTCCACCACAAGCTCAGCCTGATGGATCTCAGTGCTCAGAGGCACTTAAGAGGGCTAAGTCCTTGAAGCACTGTCTATACAACCAAGGGTAACACCCTGTTTGAGAGTCTTGAATGGAGAGTGTGGGAGATACGAAGGGAGACCACACATGCACATACATGTTTGTGTGCATGTTTGTGGACACATGCATGTATGTGTGCACATGGTTGTGAGTATATATATATGCCTGCATAACTGCATTGTACACACATGCATGTGTGTGTGGTGTATGTGTGTTCATGTGCATGTGTGGATGTACTGTTTGTGCACAGTTGGGAATATGTTCCTGTGTGTGCATGGTTGTTTGTGTGCATCCATGATTGTGTGCACAGACCTATGCATGTGTGTGGTTGTTTGTGCACATGTGCATGCACATGCAGTTTTGTGTGTGCCCACATATGTGCCTGCATGGTTGTGTGTGTGTGTATACATGTGGTGGGGTGGTGCTGAGATTCTGAGCAGCAGGCTTAGTGCTTTGCAGAGGAGCAGTGACAGATGGGAGAGGCATAGATGGATATACTTGATGATCACAAGGCCCCACACGGAGAGCTCAGAGGCTGAGAATACAGAGGTCATCTCCAGAAAACAAACCCGCAGCTCAGGACACAGACAAAAGCAGAGCTCTCCAAAACTAGTGCTCCAAGGAGACTCAGAAGCCTCAAGTTCCTCTCCTGTGCCTCACTGGGTGGGGGGCAGGGGTTCTACAAAGTACCTTCCTTGGTTATGAGTCAGGGTTTCTCATCAATGCCTGTTTCCTATAAACTGATGACTTGGGAGTAGGGTGGCCAAGAGGGGCATGATGCTGGTGACAGATGTGCATGCAGCTCTTGAATCTTGAGGCTGTGGCCCAAGGATACACTTCATAACACCCAGAGCCAGGCTCTACCTTTGAACAGTCGGGTAGCCCTCGACGACCACACCCTCCCAAGTGCCCTTACTTGGGTGGCTTCTCCACTGTGCGGTAGGTGCTGAAGGCCTGCAGCTGTTGCTGGACGCCGGTCAGCGAGTTGGCAAACTTGCGGCTGTTCAGGACGTTAATGGTCTGCTCGATCCAAGTGAGTAGGTCTGAGGCTAGCCCACTGTACTTTTCAATCATCTTCTCAGTCTCAATGGCGTGGTCAATGACCTAAGGAATTGCTTTTTCAGTCATTCTCATCTCCACTGCTGAGGTCACCAATGGGGCTCAAAATCAAGGTGCCTAAAGTGGGGCTCCCACCTCTCAAGCCCTGGAGAGTTCTAAGTTGGGTTTGTCCCCTGAGACCCAGAATGTGGCTAAGGCAAAAGAGGTGGGCTGGAAAGAGGTAAAGCCCTCTTGCAAAATTGGCAGAGAGCTGGGGTTCAGGAGAATTTGCCCCCTTCTTCTAACCCTATAAAAGATTAGTAAACTCGGGCTGTGGCTGTGGCTCAGTGGTAGGGCACCCGCGGTGCATGTGTGAGGTCCTGGGTTCAATCCTCAGCACCACATAAAAATAAATAAAGATATTGTGTCCCACTAAAACTAAAAAAAAAAAAAAAAAAAAAAAAAAAAAGATTAGTAAGCTCACTGCACCAGGATACCAGTTCTTGAGTGGCTAGGGATTCATTTATTTAAAAACAGGGATACATTTATCCAAAAATGTTTCTTAGGAATTGAGAACCATCTTTATTAAATACCAGACACACACAGATGAATGGGAAATGGTTCCTATCCTTGAGAAGTTAATGACCCAGCAAGGGAAAGGAATCTGACCTGAGGTTGTGTACAGAGGGGTGGGTTTCTGGTAAACCGTGGGAGCCTCAGAGGTCTGAAGCCACAGACAAACCAAATAAGCCCATAGGGGTTGCTTTGGGAATGTTCATGAGGTCTCCATGCGGAAGACACTAGGAGCTGCAGGTGGAAATCTCTGAAACCTCTTTCTGGACAAAGATCTGCTTTGGAAGTCAGCTGGAGAGTTTGACAGAATGCTTTAGACACACACACACACACACACACACATACACACACACACGCTGTAGCTGGGGGCCCAGACCTGAAGCTCTCAGACTGGACAGGGCCTGGGGCTGGCAAATGGAAAGAATGATGCTGTACTGACAGAAGAGCTCAGTACCTTGCCGACACGCTTGCCCTCCACTGCCAGCACCTTCATCTTGGAGAAGTAGTGGTAAAATGCCACCACGTACGTGATGATGGATTTCTCATCGGGGTTTTCTGTGAAGACATCTGTAAGGGGAAAGGGTGCCCTCTCAGCACCAAACCAAAGCCAGAAAGGTCAGGCTGAGGTTCAGCCCCTCTTCCTCCGGCACAAGTTCAACCATAGGCATCAAGTGACAGCCAATGGGGTGAGAGTAGAAGGTCTGATTCACACAGTGATGAAATGCACAGCAGGACCACAAAGGCAGAAAGAGGGATCCAAGGTCCACACTAGACCTGTGTATAGGCAGGGGAGGTGCTTGGAACCTGCTTGGAGCTGATGAGCTGGTCCAGTGCAGAGCCCTGGCCTGTCTCCACGCCCTCCCCGTGCCTGAGTGTACCTGGCACCTGGCCAGCCTCCAGGAACCCTTTCAGCCCGGCTCTCTGTAGAATAGTGAGGAGGGCTGGCTCACCTTCAGGGTCGAGGAGCGGGATGATGCCCAGCTGGCGCTCAGCCACATCAAATGCGTGTTCTAGGTTATGCCGGGCATTGGAGTCCTTCAGCTTATCAAAATCGATCAGGTCAGGCCTGGGGACAAAGATGGACAGTTAAGAGGGCAGCCCTAGCATGATGGAAAGACACTGGACAGATGCAGGAAGGTAGCCAGGTAGGAGAAATGAGAGACGGGAACAGCGAAGAGGGGCTGCTGTGAGCACCAGCTGGTGAGGAAGTGGGCATCTGGTGCGAATGGAACTTAAGGGAAGCATGGGCATTAGGGAGGCCAAGGGCGAAAGGAGAAAAAACAGCAGAGGAGCCTTCCCTTGGCCCCTGTGTTAAGTGCAACACATCCAAATACCCAGTCCGTCCCCACAGTTCTCTCCTTCCTCTTACCGGTGCTTGTGTATCAGGGCATTAAAGGCCAGGCCATCCTTCCAGCTGGAGGTGAAGTTGGTGACATTGACGTGGGGGTACCTAAATATTCAAGAGAAACAGTGAGATCTGAGAAATAGGTCAGGTGTGGTGGCGCTCACCTGTGAGCCTATTGGCTTGGGAGGCTGAGGCAGGAGGATCACAAGTTCAAAGACAGCCTCAGCAATGGTGAGGCCCTAAGCAACTCAATGAGACCCTGTCTCTAAATAAAATAAAAAATAAAGCTGAGGATATGACTCAGTGGTCAAGTGCTCCTGAGTTCAATTCCCGGTACCCACCCCCAACTCCAAAAAAAAAGGATCTGAGAAATATCTGGGCATGGTGGCTCATGCTTGTAATCTCATCAACTTGGGAGGCTGAGACAGGAGGATCGTGAGTTCAAAGCCAGCCTCAGCAACTTAGCAAGGCCCTGAGGAACTCAGCAAGACCCTGTCTCTAAATAAAATTCATAAAAGGGCTGGGGGTATGACTCCGTGTGGATAAATGCCCCTGGATTCAATGTCCAGTACCAAAAAAAAATATGAGAAATAGATTCTTTTGGAGCCATAAACAAGTGTGTGAACTGAGGGCCAATATGCCAGGAGAGGAACAGATCTGTCCCTTCTGAGCTACTTCAACACCAGGGGGCAGACCTAAGCCACACAAAGACGCTCTCCCATGGCTGTGGCCTACACACCCAACAGGCCCCACAGTCTGACCTCAGGCAACTTTAGAAAAGAACCTGCCTCAGCCCCAAGAACCAGGTCAGGACTGGCAGCATCGATAATGTTGGAGCTATTACAGTTCTAGGTGGTGATTCTTGTGTCCCTTGGGGATGGCAGCCCCCGGGGGGAGCCAGAGACAGGGGGAGGGGGGGGGAACGTGGTAGTGGCAGGTTGCCGAGGCACACATACCCTGCCGTCTTCATCTGACACCACAACAGCAAGGCATCTTTGGCTGACCGCGTCTCACGACCTTCCTGAGTTTGGACAACAATGTCCTGAATCTGAGGATGGCAGAGAGAGGAGGGGGGGGAGTAGTTTAGCACAGATCCCTGAGGGACGCCCTTCCTCTGTCCTCTTCTGCAGCCATCCGTCCACAGCTCCGGCTCTGCAGCAACACCACCCTGAGGCCCTGGTCCCTGTCGCCTCAGTCTGCCCGAGCACATGGGATGGCTTCCTCATGTCAGAGGAGACAGCTTAAATTGGGAAACTCTAGCAGGACACTGAGAACTGACGACACCACGCCCTGATTCCTCCAGTCAGTACGATGCCCCCCAGGATGGAAGAACAACAGGAAAGCTGGATGATGCGGTGTTTCATTAGCGGTTCCCCCTGCCCTTTCGTCCTGCTGTTATGACCACCCACTCTTCCTCACTTGCGGGGAGTGACATCCCACCTCCGGGACCACTGATATGAGGCCTTGTCGGTGGCTGGCTGTTCTCTTCTCCCTCCTGGCCACCCTCAAGCCAGCGGGTCAAAAGCCCTGCTTTCCTTCCCTCACCCTTTCCAAATGTCCTCAGGAATAATCTGGACCCTGATTATCATTATTTCTCATTGACTTCTATGGTGTCCCTCAAGACACTGCTCTACAACTGAGGGATGCCCCTGAGCTTCGGCACTTTGGGATGACATGGGATAGGCTCTCCTTCCAAGAGCTCTGTCCCGTAGATGGGTTTCTAGACTCCCAGAAGGTACACACTCACTTGCTCTCTAGTCACCATTTTGTACAATCCCTAAGTGCCAAGAGGCCTCCTTGAATTCCTCCCTGGGACCCACCTGGAAGCGGAGGATGATGGTCCAGATGAGGCCCAGGACCAGGCGGTGGTTGCCATCCACGATGTCGTGAGAGCCCATGTTCTCCAGGTGCACACGCTGCTCCTTGAGGAACTGCAGGGCCTTGTCCACGTTCTCCAGACAGTGGATGCGCATCTTTCCCTTGGTGGGCCTTGGCTGGGGGACAGCAATGGCACCAGTTGGCACAGAGGGATTACACAGGTGTCTGTAGGCTGGACCAGCTCCTGCCATCAGCACCACCCTCCACTCTCCCTGGCCAATGGGTCACTCTTGCTTTCCTTTTAGCAAAGGTAGGAGGTTCCCTGTTGTGAGCACTCAGAGCTCAGCAACCAGACTACATGGGTGCCCTTTTGGGTCTGAATACAGCCTTCTGAGCAGGCACCAAATGGCCTTCGAACACAATAATAGGACAAACAGTTAATTGAGCACTTACTATGCTCCAGACACAGTTCTAAGAACTAATTACTGCAGGTCAGTGACAAGAATAATTCAAAGCTTGGTGATTGATAACAGACCCGTGCCCGCCCGATCATGCTCCTCCCTGCACTAAATGCCTCCAGCCCAAACCCAAGGGGCTCATCAGGGATGCTAAATGTCCCATTCAAAAGGATCTCAAGGGTAATACTCTTCGGTGGCATTTCAAAACAAGTAAGAGAGAGAACTTCAGCCTGGAGTTGAAAAGGTGAGGTACATTTTCATTCAAACCCCAAGGTTCTCAGAGTACTTCCTCAGGTACACGTATCCTTGTTCTCAGTCTATGCATCGCGGAAATGGAAGCAAAGAGGGTCCTATCTGATAGGCCCAAGATCACCAAGGAAGTAACAGAGCAAAACAAGCACTTTCACCTACTTCTCCTTCAGAGGCAATTGTACCACCAGGTGGGGTCTGCTGGGAGGGTCTCTAAGAGATTCTACTAACACATGTGGGAAATCACATGGCTAAACTACCTTCCATACTTTCCTCTGGCTTCCAGGAAAGATGTAAATTCTCCAACAACACACACATTTCAGCCCATGTGAGGGGGCTAAGGCTCAGGCCATTTCAGGCAGCCCCAGAGGCCCAGACTCCAGTGAGAACAACAGTGCTTTGCATGGCTTCTATGAGAAGCATGCCTGGCACATAATAAGAGCTCAATTAACTGTCCATTGTGAGAGTGGTCAGAAGGGACAAAAAGCTCTGGGAAGAGGTCAGGGGACCTAGTCAGCCATGTGGACACTTGACATTCTAAGTATTGGGAAGTCCAAAAGAACAAGGAGAAACCCTGGCAGGCCATGAGAATTGAAGGTACCCTGACCATGCCTTTCCTAAAATGGGGCTGATGGTACCAGCCATGGGTCCAGGAAGAGGCCCAGCACAGAGAGGGGCTTTACCAGCATCTCTCCGGAGAGCACCTCCAGCAGCTTGATGAGCATCCGCCCATCCCGCAGGTCCTTGTAGAGATCGCTGATACGGCAGGACACTCGGGCCAGGTGGGAGTTCACCCATTTTGTGAAGGTCTTCTTCTGAACAACTTCCCGTTCATCTGGGTAGGAAGAAGAGATTTGGGTGAGCTGTGTGAGGCTGGCAGGGCCATGTGACCCAGGCTGAGGAGTTCCACCGTAGTCCCAGGGTCCCCCATGCCTGGCAGAGGAGGCTGGTGTGTCCTTTCACGTGTTTCCCAAGAGCATGCGCCATTCCTGGCACCTCTGGCCCACAGACCAGCCGAGGAAGGCAATGAAGACTCTGCTCCCACCACCACATACCTAGCAAGACACCCCGGATTCACGTTCTGTCTCCCACTGTCAGTCAGAATATTCTGTACTACTGTGGCATTGAATTCAGACTTCAATGCTAGGTTCACCCACCCATGCATCCATCCTTCCATCCTTCCATTCATTCCTCCACCCATCCATCCAATGTTCTTTCTTATTCTATCCACTCTTCCATATTCCCTTCATCTAATCCCCATCCATCCCTTAAGAGTCAGTGTAAATGGATTTTTCAGGAGAGCTTTTCCTGATCCTCTGGCTGGGGCAGGTCTCCCTGTGCATGTCCTGACCCCTGCATTTGCATTTCCAAGTATTAGCCAAATGTATGATCCTCTGGTAAGACTGTGGGCTCCTTGGTGTTCTGTTCACCTCTCCACCCCCAGGGCCTGGTGCTTCACAGCTGGTGCTTCCTAGCTGAACTAGGGATGACTGTACTAGGTGGCAGGCCTATGTTAGGCCTGACGACATAGGAAGGTAAAACAAATCACCCGCCTACAAGGAGTTCCTGGTAGGTAGAGGAGAGAGATGAAGAGTTAGGATACATAGAACGGTGATCCACATGGGGTTAAGGAGAATGAATGCTCCTGCTGGGAGCTACGAGCATTGCACTACTCTATCTATTCTATCCATTGCACAATTCTCTCTTTCCTACCCTCAGAATGGCAGGCAGGGCTTCTTGATCTTCAGCTCTGGGATGGTGACAAGACACCTCCATCCTAAATCAACATCAGCCCCAAAGAAGCTCCCAGCTTGTGCTGGGCCAATTCGAGTGGGTAATTCTTGATATCTTTATATAAATAAATGCCACTAACCTGTCCAGGTAAGGCTGGAGAGAAGAGAGAAGACTGGGATAACACAAAGAAAGGGGAGAAAGAGAGCAAGGAGCAGTAGAAAAGAAGAAATAGAAACGAGAGAAGGTGGCGTGAGCCCTCCTTCTGCTTGGTTTTGTGTACAGTTTGTGGCAATTGGCTCCTGGCCACCTGGGTTTGGGCATTCAGAGCTCAGCTGACCTGACAGCGTGGCTGGGCCTGGGGGCCCTGCAGGATCCCTAGGGATGGTGCGTGGGGGGTGGGTCACAGCCAGAGCAGACATAGTGTGGCTAAGCCGGGAGGGAACATTGGCACTGCGGAAGCAGGCTGGATGTGAGCTCAGTGGAGCCCAAACCGTGGAAGGGCTGGCTTCTTCAATTATTAAATACCTGACTTCAGGATTACAAAAAGAGGAGCCCAGCCAGTGCCGCCTCAAGGGTATAAAGCTGGCAGTTCCTGAGGCTCTAGCATCAAATTCCTTCCTACTTCATGGCTATTTTAGTGCTAGGAACTCAGCCTCTCTATTCATCTGTTCATTCATTCAGCAAATGTTTACCGTACACCCAGCAGGTGCCAGGCTCTGGGTGGAGGTAGGGAATTCAAGGACAGGACAGTCCCCATCTTTGAGGCAGACGAATGCTATGACACGTATGATGGGTGTTTGAGTCATATATGAAAAATTCTGTGGCAGCGTCCTAAAGAAGCTCTCCAAGAAGAGGAAAAGTACTAGTACAGCTCATCCGAACCTTAAATAAATACAAAATATGAAACGGCATTCATTCATTCTGGACCTCTGGGCAAAGCTGCATGGGGGAAACCCTATAGTCTGCGTCAAATTAAAATGCTTTCCTAGTTTCAGAGTCAGCTTCAGCAAAATGCATCCAAAGTGTTGATGATAATGCTGGACAGAAAGCAACCGCATTTATTCTGGGGCATTTGGGGATTCAACAGAGCCAGCTAGAGTCCCGCAGGGTTTTCCCTAGAAAACAGATCTGTTTCTTAAGTGGCTCATCCTTTCAATTAGATGTGCAACCTTTGACTAAGGCACTGAAACTTTTAGCCCCTTTAGCAAGTAAGTGTCCCCAAAAGCTAATTTTTTATTCCTCCTACATTCTCCTGTCTTTAAACCCCAAAGCTTCATGACACACAGTGCTTAGACGTGTTTATCTGTACCTGGTAAAAGGATATGGGGGTATTTCTAGCTGGAGACATGGAGTTTGGGCTGGCACATACATTGGTGCAGAAGTTTCATGAAGCATCCTCAGAGCTCCCCAGTTTTCAACACATAAATGATGCGCTTTAGGCCCTCAAATGCTGGAGCTGCTGATTGAGAGCACGGGCAGTGGCCTGTTGGCTGCTGTAACTTGGAGGCTGGGGTGGAATTACCCAGAGTCTCCCGCACCCTGCAATGCTTTGCAGTGTTGAGACACAGGAAAGATCCCGAGAGGGTAATGATGATCAAAAGGAGACAAAAGGCCCAGGGGTGGGGATTAATTTCCATCAGCCCATTCATTTGGCTGCTCCCCATCGACCCTCTCAGCACATTCACTCCCGCATGGCCTGGTCACTCCTCAAGAACCTTCCAAGTGCAGGAGAGGCCAGTGGCCCAGAGCCAGCTGGGTGGGGAACCCTGGTACTGTGGACAGGAGGGAAGGCGCTGTGCATAGGCCTGTCCCCAGGGCACCCGAGCCATCCTGCAGCGGATCAGGCTGTGGGAAGGAAGCCTCAGCAAGGCCCTGCAGGAGCCAGGATTTATTTCCAGAGCTCTAACCCTGTCCTTGCAGGAAGGAGTGCGTGAGCATGGACAGGCTCCTGGTCTCTGGCCACCATGGAACCCAGGGCGTCTCCGATTCTCCTCCTTCTCAGGCCGTGGCCACTTCCACTCCCACTAAATGTCAGGGCTGCCCTAAGAAAATTCATCTTCCTCAATGGTCAGCTCTAACCCAGAATTACTCTCTGGGTATCTTGATGAGTGATCTCTTTCTCATAATCCCCTTCAAAAGTTAAGCTTGAGGTCAAATATACACACGACACCAAACCCTCACATATTTTTCCACTGAGTTCATACATGGAAAATGCTGGCACACAGAAAGCATGACATCATGTGAGTTATCATCACCATGGCTACTGTTACTACGTGCATGGGCCTGTCCTAGAGAATGCGTGCGCATAGGCCGCCTCAGGCTCCCGGAGGTCTCATGATGGAGTTGAGGAAACAAGACACATACTCACTAACTGTTCATTTTTCAACCACACAAGAAATAAATGGCAATTAGTTTCAATCACACAAATGCTGCTACAAGGTGATATTGGCTTAGTTACAAGATAAATGGTGCATATAATAAAAGTTCCAGATGTCAAAGAAGACAGAGGTCATTTCAACTGGAGTCATCAAGAGGGTCCTTCTACAGAAAAGCATTTTGTATATGTGGAAAGGAAGGAAAGTCAGGAAGACAGAATGAGCCCAAGCAGACAGGCATCAAAGGACAAAGCTTGTCCACAGGCTACTGAATGCTGCAGGTTAGCAGACATGTGCAAAATAGGTTTTAAGGGCTGGGGATGTGGCTCAGTGGTAGAGTACTTGCCCTGGGTTAGAGTCCTAGTACCACAGGAAAAAGAGAGAGAGAGAGAGAGAGAGAGAGAGAGAGAGGCAAAACAGGTTTTAAACAGGATATAGCCATCCCTGAATGAAAAGCTAAGACATTTAGACTTAATCCTAGAGGCCAAGGGAGCCACAGAAAGTATGGCACAGTCATTTCCTGAAATGTTAATTTGTAAGGATCCCAAACAACCATAAAAAGACAAAATGTTTCAGGTCATTTGAAAAAGCGCACTGAATTGTTGGATAAGAAAATTCAACACCAGCAAGACACATCAATTTACCCTGAATTAATACATATTTAACACTATTGAAATGCATTTAATTATGTAATTTAAATTGAGGAGAAATTAGAGAAATGATTCAAAAATTCATTGGAAAAATAAGCAAACAAAAATGACTAGGAAAATTCTAAAAATGAGAGTAATAAAAGGCAACCAATCTTCTCAGGTATTTTTTCTTTCAAAGAATATTTATGGTAAAACTGTGTAGTACTGCTGGGTATGGTGGTGCACATCTGTAATCCCAGCAACTCAGGAAGCTGAGGCAGGAGGATTGCAAGTTTGAGGCCAGCCCCAGCAACTTAGTGAGATCCTAAGGAACTTAGCAAGACCTTTCTTCACAACAAAAAAATGGAAAGCAATGGGGATTGTGGCTTCATATTCCAGATTAAATTTGTGGCTCAGTGGTAGAGCATGTCTGGATTCAATCCTCAGTACTAAAAAACAAATAAACAACAACAACAACAAAAAAAAAAAAACCCAAATCTCCCAAACAGCATGGTACTAGCATGTGAAACCAGAATCAATAAACCATAAATAGGCCCTGCAGGGTGGCACGTGCTTGCAATCCCAGCTGCTCAGGAGGCTGAGGCAGGAGGATCTTGAACTCAAAGCTAGCCTTAGCAATTTAGCAAGGCCCTGAGCAACTCAGCGAGACCCTGTCTCTAAATAAATATATTTTTTAATAGGGTTGGGGATGTGGCTCAATGATTAAGTGCCCCTGGGGTTCAATCCCAACTACAAAAAAAAAAGAAAGAAAATATTCCAAAATACATATGGTCATTTAATATCTGATAAAGGTATGTTTCAAATATGAAGAGGAGAGACGATTATTCAGTAAAACGTGTTTGCAAATCTAAATGACCATCCAGGAAAAGTTAAATTCACACTTCCTACTCCAGGTTAAATTTCATTTGAATCAAAAACCAAAATGTACAAAATGAAACCATTAAAATACCCAAATCAATCATGCTAAGATGTTCCTCAAAATAATGTTAGTGTAGAAAAGAGCCTTCTAAATAAAACACAAAATCCAAATGCCACAAAATAAAAGATTGAAAGTTCAACTATGTTCAAAAAAATTTATGTGTGTGGAATAAAACACCATAAGAAAAGTCCACCTGATGGGGAAATGCATTTGTAACGTGTCACTGGGCTGATTTACTTAATATGAAAAGAACAGCGTTAAAGTTTGGAATGTCCCCAAGAGGCTCTTGTGTTAAAGCCTTGGTCCCTGGCTTGGCATTGGGAGGTGGTGGACACCTTAAGGGGTGGGGCCTGGTAGGGGTCTTCAGGTCACTAGGGGTCATGCCCTTTAAGGGTATTGCAGGACTCTATTTTTCTTCCGCTTTTTTTCCTGCATGTTGGCCATGAAGGGAGCAGCCTTGTTCCACTGTGCACTCCCCACTACCATGTGCTGCCTCACCACAGGCCCAAAGCAATAGGGTCAACAGATCATGGACCCAAACCTCCAAAACTGTGATCCAAAATAAACCTTTTCTCTTTATAAGGTGTTTATCTCGGGTATTTGTTACAGTGACAGAAAGCTAACTTACACAAATGCCTAAATATAAATAAGGAAAAAGACCAACAATAGGAAGAGAGAGTTAACAGAAGCCGGGAGTGGTGGCGCATGCCTGTAATCCCAGCAGCTTGGGAGACTGAGGCAGGAGGATTGCAAATTCAAAGATGGCCTCAGTAATTTAGTGAGGCCCTAAGCAACTCAGTGACACTCTGGCTCTAAGTAAAATACAAAAAAGGGTTGGGAATGTGGCTTGAGTGCCCCTGAGTTCAATTCCTGGAATCACCCCTGCCCACCCCCCCAAAAAAAGAGTTAACAGAAAAAAATTATAAACATCTCTTAAATATGTAAAAAGCTGTCCAACCAATTTGTAATAGAAGTACACATTAAAAGCACATATATATACATACACACACACAAAGTCTAATATGTGTCTTTAATTAATTTGAACAAATTATAAAAGATATTTGTGAGACAAGTAGAAAACTTTGAATAGCAAGTGGGTATTAGATTATATCAGTATTCATTTTATTAGATATAATAATGGTATTTTATGCTTAGGTGGGAAATGTTCTTGTCTTCCAGAAGCACCTACTAAACTAATTAGAGGTAAAATGTCATGATGGTCTTTATTTTTAGAATACTTCAATCCCAAAAATAGATAAGCAAATACAGCAAACTATTAACAACTATTATATGTGGGTGATAGTTCATTTCACCTTTGTCTCTGATTTTTTTTTTGTATATTTGATGTTTTTCACACTTAAAGTCAGAAAGTAAGTGAAAGTACACCAAGACACTATATTTCATTTATCAGATAAGCAAAGATCAAAAAGTCTGATAAAATATGATGTTGGCAAGGATGTGGGGAAGAAAGCATGCATATGTTTCTGGAAAGGGCATAACTGGGGCAACCTTTATGAGAGGCAATTTGGCAAGACTGAATAGAATTACAAATGCACATACTTTTGGAACCAGTAATTTATCTTCTAGGAATTTATTCTACAGCTATACATGTACATTTGCAAAATAATATATATGAATGTTTATTCATTGCACTTTTTGAAATAAAGATCAGAAACAACCTAAATATTCATCAATAGGGGACTAGTTAAATTAAAATTATATGTCCACACAATGGAATACTATACAACTGTAAAAAGAATGAGGAGGCTGTTTATGTACTAATATAAAGCAATTTCAAGATGTATTGGATGAAAAAGTATAGAAGAATGTACAGTAAAAAAAATAGGCAGAAAACAATCTAGACCATTTGCTTAGATGTGAATAAAAGAGTCTTGGAAAGATATACAAGACATGGTTAACACAGGTTGTAGGTTGTAGGAGAGGAATTGGGTGCCTGGAAGGCTAAGGAGGGAGTAAAACTTGTTATTTGCCCTTTTATAACTTTTCAGTTTTAACTACCAGGTATACACATATTTCTTCTTTAAAACAGAAATAAGTACATTTTCCTTTTTTACAGAAAATTAAAATGTTTTTTTCTTTCCCCCTCTTTCCAACATAGGCTAGTTCCTAAGGATTTTTCACTAGGCAAAAATCACAAGCATCTTTAAGCACCTTTGCACAAGGGCAAGAGGGGGCAGGTCAAGGAGGGGAAACACTCCTGAGCTCCAGGGATGGATCCTGGGGTCCTGGGGGGCGGGGCAGCCAGGCACACTCTGCCTCCCACCACATCGTAAGAGGGGTTGGCATGGATTCTACTGTTCCTGTTTAATTAGCTGGGGGGTGGGGAATTTTGTTTCCAACCAGTTAACTTCATCACACTGGACCTGTGAACAATGGAACGCAGTTCTCCTGCCCTGAAGGATTTGCAACCTAACTAGGGTTGACTTCAGGGTAGGACTGTAGGGTACTTAGGCAAGTTTGATAATGCAAAATGCAAGAATAAAGCATTTAAGACTGACTTTGAAAATACACTGAGCCGGGCGAGGTGGCGCAAGCCTGTAATCCCAGCGGCTCAGGAGGCTGAGGCAGGAGGATCACAAATTCAAAGCCAGCCTCAGCAACTTAGTGAGGCCCTAGGCAACTCAGTGAGACCCTGTCTCTAAATAAAATACAAAAACGGGCTGGGGAAGAGGCTCAGTGGTTGAGTGCTCCTGGGTTCAATACTCAGTACCAAAAAAAAAAAAAGAAAGTGAACAGAGTTGAACACAAGGGGGCTGGTTAACTAGGTTGGGGTGTAGTCATGTAAATGAGGATGGTAAAGCCAACAAAATGATAATTTGCATATTTATTGGTGTGAAAAGATATTCATGGTAATATTAAGTGAAAAAGTTCGAAAATTATAACATTATAGTAACATTTTGGTATTTATACACAGTCACGTATCTACAGGCATTAAAATATATCCACATGACAGATTAACAGTGGCTCTAGTTTTTTTCTTTACCTGTTTTTCTTATCTTTTCTGTACTAAATATATATTCTTGCTAATGTTTAAAAATATAAAAGTAATTGCCTTAATATTTTTTTTTAAATAAAAGAGGATCTTAAATATTTCAGCAAAAGAAAACAGGTTATCATAGACCCATTTAAATAAAAAAGTTTCATTTTTGAAGAAACCTAGTTTTGATCTGAGGTTTGAAGATAATGCCTCTGGAACAGCAGGGAAGAAAGGGGGGTCTTGTTCAAAAACCCTCCTCTGGTCCCCAGCGAGTACGCACGCCCGTGTGCACATGTGTGCATGTTTGGGTGAGGATGAGGTACTTAACTGATTCAGAGCCACACAGCTGAGGGGCAGTCTAGGAATTTGAACTTTATACTCCAAGTGAGGAAGAGCCTGGTATGTCAGGCGTGGTGGCACATGCCTGTAATCCTTGGGAGGCTGAGGCAGGAGGATTGGGAGTTCAAAGACAGCCTCAGCAGGGGCTGGGGATGTGGCTCAAGTGGTAGGGCGCTCGCCTGGCATGCGTGCGGCCCGGGTTCGCACCACATACAAACAAAGATGTTGTGTCTGCCGAAAACTAAAAAATAAATATTAAAAAATTCTCTCTCTAAAAAAAAAAAAAAAAAAAAAAAGACAGCCTCAGCAAAAGGGAGGTGCTAAGCAACTCGGTGAGACCCTGTCTCTAAATAAAATACAAAATAGGCTGGCTCAGTGGTCGAGTGCCCCTGAGTTCAATCCCCAGTACCACGCCCCCCACCAAAAAAAGGTGGTTCTTAGCTGAAGCAGCACCTCACTAAAAATGTGTTGGAAAACACCATAGAACAAGGACCAATTATCCTCGCAGGTGACAGTACATATAGGATGTGAGATAGAGCACTGAGTTGGAAGTTTTGATCAAAGAGCCTGATGAGACTGGTGGTGGAAGGAAAAACGGGAAGGGGTATCTTGGGTGAGATGCAAAGGAGGTGACAATGTAGGACTCGGGAACATTCAAGAAGCCAGAAGCACAGTGATGATTTTAAAACCCTGGCTCTCTCTCTAGGCCTGCCTGGTCGGTTGCCACCTGGCTCTGAGGCCTCCCTCCTGTATAGGGGGGAATGGACACAGCTCTACCTGCTCCTTCACAGGGTGGTAACGGGGTCACGAGACAACCTTAAAACACCCAGAACACACAGTAGTGTGCACACACCAGGCATCGTCAGCAAGCAGCTGGTGTTGTCTGCTTAAAATGAAACATACTCATTGAGAACCTGGTCTGGGAGGTCGAGACCGCCCAGGACTCAGCCTGAGCCCAGGGGAGATTTCTGGCTATATCCACTGCTTTGCTAAAAGAAATTAACCTCCTTCTCCCAAGCCAGGATCCAAAATGTCACGCTTCAGGATAAAGCAGCACTTTGTCAGCGCTGTCCCATAGGTGGCCTCTTCTGGGGCTGTCTAAGCTGGAAGGGCCCTGGGCATCATCTAGACTGAGCCCCTGGTGTTCAGGCCAGGAAACAGCCCCTGAGGAGCAGGAGCAAAAGTGGCATGGCCAAGGCCACCCAACTATAGCAGCAGGAGGACGGAAGAAAGAGTCGAGGGACCGCTTTCTCCCCACTGTGGCAACCCAGCTGCCATCAATCCTCTCCTGGACTTCTGCACAGCCTCCCCGCCACTTATCTCCCCTTTGAAGTCAGAGTGAGCTTTAAAAACCCAAACCTACACATGTCACTTCCCTGCTCAGTGATGGGTTGGGAGCAGCGCTGGCCACCCAGTCTTCTACTGAAGGCCACAGCTCCTGGCCTGAACCTGACTGCTCTCCCAGCTAACAGCTCCCTCCCTTTGACTCTTCAATCTGCCACCTTCTGCAAATGATTTCCTCTGCCACCCCTTTGGAATCTCCAGCTGCTTCTTGCCAGGTGTCTGATCTTACCATAACCAGCCCTCTGGGATACACCTCCTGCCTGCCCCTCCTCTCTCTACCACTGACCTCTGTTCTGACTCCAATAAGCCCCTACTCAATACTTTGCATGAGTTATAACCTGTGCTTTATATTATAAAATCTTATAGTTCCCCAGATATCTTCACAGCATGTATCATAATTTAAGTAAAGTGTGTGCATCTGTAGACAGACACGTGTGTGCTGATCCGATCTGCCCCTCTTTCACCAGACTGTAAGGTGAGATTCCCTGGCTGATCCAGTTTCCAGTGTCTGAAGGCCAAAGGGTCTGGAGGCAAAATGTTCCCAGATCACAGCTGCTACTAGCCTCCCTGCCATTCTCTCTGTGTGAAACGATAAAATGAACAGATGCTCTGAAAACAACACCCTGGGTCCCCCCACTTCAGCCAAGCAACATGCAAAGGGGCCCTCGGGGGGAAGGGGGCAGGGAATGAGTGCTGGGCTGCTCCTAAGAAGCCTGGTGTCACAGCATGCCCTTGGGTACAGAGGGGACAGCCCATAGAAATGTCCCAAAGATGGAGGAGGCTGTTAACATGGCTCGCTCAGACTGCACTGCCTGGGGAGGGAAGAGAGTCTTGTTATTAACTTTGGTGTATTAATATTTGATAAAACATCTTCACAATGATAGATAGCAGTCAACCAAAGAAGGTGGAACTGACTGGTTTTGTTGAGAGTTTTCAAAGAGGAAGAACAGCTTTGATCAAAAGGCACGAGGGGACAAGGTGTTATCTCCCAGGCAAGGTCCTGGACCACACAGTGCAGGTGGCAATGCTGCCTCTTTGGGTTTACCTGCACAGGTAACAGGCAGATCTTTCTATACAGTGGGGGTGGGTACAATCTCACAATGGCTGACCTCCAAGAGGAAGCAGCTGATCCAATTATTTTTTTTCCTGATAGTACATTAAAATAATTGCTGATGGTAACAGATAGTTCCTTGAATAGTATATTTTCCTAATATATAGTCTCTAAGTAAAACTCAATTTTATGTTTTGAAATCTGAGAAGGAAAAAAAATTTAAAATGTCCCATTAATAATACCATCTCTGTGCTCACAGGTACCAGGAGAGAGATGCTGGGGCCATGTAGAGCTAAAGCCTTGTTCTCCAGCAGCTGCCTCTGAATCTACTGATTTCACGGGCTGCCAAGAAATGGTAGACCCCAGTCATCTGCCCTCTGGACACAGAGCCCTTCCTAGGTCACTGGGCCACTTGGGATCAGTATCATCCTGGTACAGGTAAAGAGGGGGCGTCCAAGGAGAGGCCAAGAATCTCTTGAGGAGCTCTCAAGGCCTTTGGTCACCAAAGTCAGAAGGAAGGAGCCCAGGCGTCCCTCTTAGGGGAGCACTGGGGCAGCCAGGGAGGATGGGGCAAGGATCAGCAGGGTCTGAGGCCCACCCACCTGAGGTTCTGATGTCATATCTGCTGGTTACAGAACTTAACCTTGGGGTCTGGACACAGTGGGTCAGGAAGATGGTCAAAGTGGCAGCAACTACGTGCTTCCGAGCACAGGGCCACGGCCTGTGGTGCACCTGCTACCCTGTTACATTCTTTGGCTTGTCCTCATCCACCCCCACCACTGGGCCTCCTCTCATTTCCAGGAAGAAGGCCACATGAGATAATGCAGAAAGGAAGCTCACCTCCAATTTGAGACGTCCCTGGCTTCTAATTTAAAGGCAAAATGGAGCAGGCTGCATCATGTCACACACTCGGTTTTTAATGAAGGAGCTCAGTTTAGTTTCTCCCTTATCAACTGCCCGACTGGACAAGGAACAGGAGAAAGACTGAGACAGAGCCTGTCATCCCTCTTCCTCTCAGGTCCCTCTCAGGAGGCTCTGGACTGTTCTATGTGCTGCTATCTTTGAGATGCCTCTGTGTACTGATGAGCCATAAATCACCCAGCAGGGGGTGGGGGGCACTCAGCTGTGTGCATGTGCAGGGCAGGGGGAGCAGGAGGGAAGCAGGGTGTGGGAGGAAAGAAAGGAGGAGAGGCTAATGCACAGGGTTTCTCTTTGGGGGGCATCTTGTTGCTGCTTTCCCCCTCCCCCTCCTCTCTCAGCTGGGTCACATCTGCCCGGAGGCATCCTCACCAGAGTCAGTGGGGGACATAACCTGGTGCCAGGAGGGGTGTGCAAGCAGGCCGCCCCTGCCCCCTCCCCCTGACTCCCTGCCACCCCCACCATGAGGAGAGAGTCAAGAGGGCGGGCACTCTGGCTGGTACTTCCCTGCAGTCTGCAGTGCTTCATCCCTCATCTGGACAGCCACATGTGTGCAGGGTGGCTCCCAGTGTGAGAAAGAGAACGAGAAGAAACCGGGTTTGAGCAACAGGGACAGTGGCTCTAGGAGACACTAGGAGTCTTCCTATCAAAACATGAAGGCTAGACCCTTCTGGAGGGACAGAAACTTGGGCTTTTCAACTGCTCCCCTTCCTCTAATCGCTCTAATCCAAAAAGCAGAAAGACATTAGAGACGGTCATCAAAGCACAGCAGAATGGTCCCCTGTAACCCACCACTTAACCCTGTGAAGTGTTACCAGCCAGAGACTGAGGTTAAGAAGCCAAAATCTAAAGGAGATAACTCCTGCTGGGTCCATGCCCTCCCCCTGGCATCGCCAAGGTCAATTCCATCCCCTCTGCAAGCTTTCTTCCCTACCTTCCCCTTCACTTTAGCCAGGCTGAGTCCCCATTTCAGATCAAAAGTCATTCATTCTGGAGAGAGGTCAGATTTTTATATATTTTTTTAAAAAACGGAGTAACCAGATACCTTGCATATTTAGGCCCAGACAAGAAGAGCTGGGAATAGTAGGAAAGGCAGAAGAGGGAGTATTTCCTATAGAGCAGAGAGGAAGTTGGCTTTAAGAGCAGAAAAGATAGAGTCCTGTTAGCCCAGTGGTCTTCCAACCACAGGTCACTGGGTGGAGAAGGACTTGGAGGAGCTGCCAAGTCAGAAGAGCATCTGACACGGCCCATCAACCCTCTGGTTTCTTGGTCCCCTGTGTCACCCAGTTGGATGGTGGAGACACAGCTATGGTGTGGGAGTAGATGGCCCTATAGAGGGAAAGACCTGCATGGCAAGGGGCTTTAATCTCATGGATCTGAGGTCTAGGGGCAGGGCACAGAGCCAAGAGTTTCAAGCATAAGCCTCTGCCTAATTTCCCTGCTCCTGGTTCTTCAACCCAGGCTTTCCCAGGCAAAGGAGGTAGGGGTGAAGCAGAAGAAACAGGTCCTGGAACAGGCCTAGGTAACTAGGACCAAGACTGAGCTGATGATCTTGAACATAAGAAGTTGAGAAAGGACAGAAAGTATCTATAGGAAATGTTCTTAGTATTAATAACATCCCAAATTCATCTAGCATTTTATTATTGATGAAATATTTTCATGCACTTTATTTGATTTTCACAACCACCTTGGGAAAGTAGGGTGTCAGGCACAGCCATGGTTAGTGAAGGCTCTTTCCTGACGGACCTAGGACTGACCATTGTCCAAATTTTAAAAACAGGAAATCAAGTTTGAGCCAGTGATTCTTTCATAGCAGTAGCATGAGAGGTGGAATCAGGACTCAAATCCGGGTCTGGTGACAGACCAACACCTTCAATTGCAGAAAAAAAATGCCAGACCAACTTCCCCCACCTGCTACATAACCTCCAAGCAGACTGCCTTCACCCCAAAAGGAACACAGGGCTAAAGTCCTTCTGGGCCTTAATATTCTTACAAGTGGAAAACAGCCATAGGCCACTTTGACATGCTGAGACTAACAGCAGCGTCCACTTCCTAAGGCCTCATTGGAAAGGCCAACCCCCGCCTGGATTACTGAGGTGGCCCCAAAGATGGTACAGAAGGGGAAAAAAATGTCAAGAAGTTAAAGCTGGGGAAACTGGACACACTTCCTTTCTTCACCTTGCCCACTCAGCAGAATGCACCCAGCCAGCCACTCTATTTGGATCTTTTCAAAGCAGAGGTCATTCTGATGGGATCTCAGCATAAACTGCCTGGTTGTTTGTAAAAATCTTGAAAGGACCCCAAACTTAAGTGTTTACTTGTGAGCCAGATGTTCTGAAACATTAAGGTCCAGGCAGGACACTCCACAGGAGCATTCAGATTCTTAGGTAGGTAGGACACACACACTCTTGGTGAGGGGTAGGGTGTCAGGCACAGCCATGGTCAGTGAAGGCTCTTTCCTGACGGACCTAGGACTGACCATTGTTTCCATGTGATGCCCTCTTATGCTTGCCCCTTTAATCCATCTCCACCAGCTTCCCAGGCAGTTCAGACATGGCTACCACACCAACAGGCCACCTGGGGTAACCCTTAGGCTTTCTGCCCATCCCGGGAGCAAGCACCCTTCAATTCCCCAGCATGATGGCTTTCTCCTCCAGGAACAATTCTCCCTGCATATCCTCCCTTGCTCTCTCATTGCTATTTAAATTATATGCCTTTCCTACAATTCTCTAATTCTACTCATGCTAATTAGTTGTGAGCATAGTTCATTTTTCCCTAATAGATTAAAACTCCTTAGAGACAGATGCTATATTGAATTCATTTCTTTGGTTTACCCCTCTCCTCTTGTGTCTGGCTGGGGGTTTAGCTTTAAACTTAGTAAGAGTACAATGAATAACTGTTAAAAATGGAATTTACCTTGGTTTTCTATAATATAGGTAACGTATGAAACAGATCAAATAACGTCTACACAGGTCACCTCATTCCATCCGTTGGCAAACCTCATGGAACATGGTTACCATTGTCCCTGCATCTGTATCACCAGGCTCACCATAGCCAAATCCAGCCAGCAGAAATATAAAACCAAACTGACAAACTCAAGGGTTTCAGTTTAGTTTGGTTATTTAAAGAGGTTAAATTACATAAGCAAAAAAGCAAGGGGTCACAGCTATTATGTTTCCCCCAGGAAAACCAAGGAAGGATTGTTTGGGGTCAGAAAAGGTGAGGACAAGATAAGGAAGAAGAAAGGGAGCTTCCAGTAAAGATCAGAACCAAAAGGGTGATGGCCAAGTCTCTAGTGAGTTCCCTGTCATGACAAGAGAGAAGAGACACTGCATTCCTTTTATGGAATGAGAAGCCCAGATACTTCTGAGATAAATGGTCATTATAATTCTAGAGGGGCCTAGAGCCCTGCTCATGGCTCAAGGTCAGCAGGGACCACAGTATCTGGGAGTGGAGGGGAAAGAAGGGCAGGAGGAAGAGGATCGCTATGAACGTCAAGTTCCAGCAGGACCATAAGAAACAGGGTAAAAATCACTCCAGAAAGTGCTCATGGGAAAGGCTGTGCTCTTCTTACAAGTCGAGCACAATCAGTGATGAGGAACCAGGTCCAGATGGGGTGGTGATGGGTGGATTAGGGGAAGAAAGTTTCCCCACACACCCCTGTGTAACTCAACCTCTATTTATTGGCCAAGGATACTAGGACAGAATTTAGTTGCCCCCAAATCAAGTTCCAGGGAGACAAGAGTCACAAGGGTTGGTGGGAAAAAATAAAAATAAAAAATTCCAAGAATCAGATCTCAGCCAGCAGGGGGAGGAGAAGCCATTTCTGCTAGAGATGTAAGATACTCTCTCTGAAAGAGAGAGAGAGAAAAAAAATCTATTATGAACCTGCTAAGTACAAATCTAATTCCAGTTTAAAGATGAGAGGTTCTATCCAGAAAATCCTCCTTTCTAAGGCAGTGTGGAGAGGATGCTATCTCTTCTCAATTTCTAATTGAATCACCCTTTTCTTTGGGGATCACAGAGAGGAAAATATTTTTTCTCTCCAAGGCCAGGCAGGAAACTGGGGTGCCCAGGAGGCCCCTTGCACCTGGGCCTGGCTGTCTAGCCCTCACACACTCCTTTGCCCAGGCTTTTTCATACTTTTAACATTAGTCGCAGGTTGCTCCAGACAGGAGCAACAGAAGGCAGAGCCCAACTGGCACCAACTCCAGCTCCTCCCTGCTCTTCAGAAAGACCTGGGAAGAAATGGGGGCTGTTTGGGGCAAACCTGCTAGAGCCTCTACTCCCTCTCAGGGCTGCCTAGCCTCTCTGAGCCCAGCAAACACATCTCTATTGCTGCCATGCCAGGGCTCACCCGACATGCACGGAGGCTTCACTGTCGTGGGGAGGGGCATGGACCTTGGGATTGTGAACATGCTTCTCTAACCCCTGTGGCCCCAAGCAGTACCTGCCAAGGCCTTGATCCGGGACCTCTCAAAGAGCCTGGCTGAGCTGTTGTCATTATCCAGCTCATCTTCCGGGGCGTCCCAGCGGGCATTGATCCGGCTGTACGGTGGCTGGTTGCCCACGTTTTCAAACTCCGTGGCTGATGTCATGCCAGCAGGTTCTTAGCAGCTACGTGGGCCTCAGTCTTCATGGAAGGGTCCCTAGGGGACAGCAACACAGTCAGAGGGTTAGCTCCCCGCCCCCTCTCACTTTTCCTCAGGGGAAACTTGTTCGGAGCATCCGACAGCAGCAGATCCTGGCGGGAGCATCATGCCGGGTCCTCTGCTGGGGCATGCCTCCTACCCAGGGTCTCTGGGTCATGAGTTATAAAATATTGCAGCAGCAGCAGCAGCAACAGTAACGGCAGTGGTGGCGGGGACACAGCCGGAGAGCTGCAGGCAGCAAGGGTCAGGATGGCCAGCAGGTGGAGACGTCAGTCAGTCGCAGTGAGCCCATTTCCTCCAAACCCGCTGCCTCCGCCCCAGGAAGCAGCGAAAGGGGCAGCTCTCTTGGGAGCCAGAGGCTGGTGGGGGACGAGCTGGGAAAAGCAGCCCCCACCCTGAGTACCGGGGCCAGGAGCTAGTGTGGGGGGGAGAAGAGAACAGACAAGGAGAACAGATAAGCTGGAAGTCGGCTGAGTTCGACTCAAATAGGAATTGGGGTGGAGGGGTAGGGGGATGGAGGTGAGTCTCAAGCTGCCACTGATGCCACCAGTCCAGGCAGCTGCCTGTGCTGGGGGGAGTCTGCTCCTCACTGAGGCTGCTCAAGAGTCTTCAGTTCTTTCCTGGGCACCCAATATTCCGAAAGCTGAGCTCTTGTTTTCTGCCCTCTTTGAAGTGCGCCCAGGTGCTGGAACAAGATCTCCTGTTGAATCCCAGGTCAGGCCAAATAGCCGGGAGGAGCCTGTGGTCCATGAGGGCCATCAGCATGAGGGGCTGAGACCGGTGGAGAGGGAGTCCACCGGCAAGAATGGGGCCATGGGTCAGTTACCTCTGCAATGAGCATGGGCATCAAAAGCATTGCCCACCCAGGACTCATTTTTGCTTGCTCATTCATTCATTCATTCATTCACAATGAACTCAAATATGTACCAAGCCCAAATGAGGAGGCAGACACTGTGCTAGGCAATTATGCATAAGACAAGAAGGGTCATGTCCTGGGCTGGACATGTGTCTTAAAGGCAGAGCACTTGCCTAGCATGCATAAGGCACTGGGCTTGATCCCTAGGACTGCTTGCATGCACGCGCGCACACACACACACACACAAGACCACATCCCTATAGAACTTATGCCCTGGCGGGGGCAACAGTTAATTAAATGAACCATTACAATGAAGTGTGCTGTGTGCCACTACTGGGAAAGAGCAAGGTAAAGTGGGGACGGGGTGTCAAGAAGGAAAGTTTAAGGTGATTGCTAAAGAAAACTTGGAAGTACCCATAAGGGACAGGTAGAAAGGGATAGGAATCCAAATGAAGGGAATAAAGAGTGGATGCAGAGTTCTGCAGCCCAGAGCAAACAAGACTGAGGAAGCTTAAGAAGAAACTAGAGAGTGAAGGAGGGTCAGGGAAGAAAAGTGAGACGGTGGCTGGAGGGGCCTGCTGGCTCTCAGTTGCTCTGAGCCTTTTGAAAATGACTGGTTATCTCATCTGCACCTGCCATTCAGGTGTCTCCTTGGAGCTTGGACTCAGAGAGAGTCTGTAAGAGAGAAAAGGGGGCCCAGAGCCTTCAAATCCAAAAGAGCAAAAGAAAGGTGGGGGCTGGAGGCAGGGTGGCAGGCAAATGACCAATGTTGACAATCAGTGAACTGTGGGGGACACACATCTCATTCTCACACACATAGACTCACATCCAACACACCAACACACACACACCCAAACAGGAACACACACAAAAAAAGAAATGAGGTCCACTGGCCAGCTTGAGCAGAGCTGCAGTGCTGTAGCCCTTGCTCCTCAGAGTCGGAGTCACTTCGGACTCTTCTTCCCCCAATCTGACTAATCAATCCCACCACATCCTTTTGAGGTGAGACAGGAGCCAGAATTATCCACCTAATAATTGCACAAGAGAGAAAACAGGCCTAACACAGGATGAGGCCTCCCCAAGGTCATCGAGGAATGACTGCTTTGCTTAGACCAAAGACCAAACTGTAGCCTGGTTTGTCTCCCTCCACTGGAGGGCTTTTAGGGACACAAGGAGGGAAAGAACATGGCCCCTGTGGACCATTCCCAGCTGCTAGGGATGGGCAAAGGTGTCTGCCACTGGGGGAGGGGAAAGTGCAGGGTGTGGAAAGCAGATATCACCCTCAACACTGCATTTCCCACCATGCCAGGCCAATGCCCAAGCCCACCCTTGTCCTCTGAATAGCTGTCCTCCACAGAGGACTTGATGCTTCCAGGACTGAGATTTCCCACTCAACTGGCTGAGCAAAGAGACCTGGGAAGGACTCTACTCCCCAGGCGTCCCCCCGGTCCCTTGAGGGGAACTACTACTGACTTGAGGTCAGAGCTAGAGGGACTGACGGGCTAACCACCTCCTACAGGGCCATGATCCTGTCCAGCAGCCCCTGAGGAGGGCCGAGCTGCCAGACACAGACGGTGGTGGCGAGGTGAGATCAGCCCCTGAGCACAGGAGGTAACCAGACCCTGGCGCGTGCTTGCTCTCTCTCTCTCTCTTTCTCTCTCTCTCTCTCCCTCTCTCTCTCTTCATCCTGGGCTATTTTTAAGAGTGGCCAAGAGAGGCCCAGGCTGCAGGGCCAGGGAGTGAGATTACCTTAGCCATGGCTCCGTAAATAAGTCTGTCCCAGAAAGATGAGCCTGAGCCCGCAGACCAGCAGAACCAGCGTTCAAGGCAAGATTGATGGCCCAGGGTGCAGAAGAGCAGCAATTCATCCTGCTTAAAACGCCACCCTTCCTGAGACCGCGGCTCAGAGAAGGCAACAGCCAGGCAGTGGCTGTGCCGGGAATGTGAAAAGAAAAAAAAAACATATGTGTGTTTAAATACACAACTGTTTGTTTGTTTTTGCAAGGGTCAGTTCCCTGAAGGTAAACACCAAAGAAAGAAGATTCAAAAATGAAAGTAAGGCCCTCTTGCTCCTCCTGTCCCCACCCCAGGCCCACCCCAGCCCCTGCCCAGATGGCAAGGTAGGGGGCAGGATGTGCTCAGGCAAGGAAGCTCTCGGAGAATCAGGTGGGAGAAGCAGAAAGGAAGAAAACACGAAAACCGGAAAGCTACATACAGATGGTTATTCCAGAAAGAAAACCCCTAAGATGTGCCTGAAACCAAATTCAACCCTGCTTTCTCAGTGTCAACCATGTCTATTTCCATAACCGTCAGAATGGCCCTTCAAAAGCCCAACTATAAAGAAACCACCGTGACTAAAAAGAATAGTATGCATTGGGGAATTATGGAGGGGGCACCTAAACAGATGAGGAGCCTCGGAAATGACATTCAAGTTGAAACCTGAGGGAAAATTAGAGATGAGATGATCTGGTCACATTTTCAAGGATGCAAGTAATCTGTGCATCTAGAGTGGCCCTCCATGAGTCATAGAGGACCGAAAGTACATGGCTAAAATTAGTCCTCATGCCCCTGTTAGCAAACTCAGGGGATAAAAGGCATATGAAGTAGCTCTTTGTCCATTCATTCCCCAATGCACCCTCAAGCCCCCAAGAGGTCCTCCTCTTAAGCCACCAGATCCCCTGTCAAAGTGTAAGATGGGTATTCCCTGGTCTGTGTGACTCCATGCCCAGGGGAGTTCACCTGCCTTGTCTATCCACCTTCCTGTCTAGCAGCTGAGCAGTGCCATCTCCAGCCCCCCTTATCTGTGAATTTCTGCCACCCCCTGTCCCCAGGTTTTATTTTGAGTAGGATGGGGCCCTATAAACTTGCACATCCACAGAGCAATTCTGAAAAGCTCATCTGACTGCATGGGGCGCTCAGTCTCTAAAGGGACGCTTACTTGGTAAACGGGTTTCACAACATCACTGATGCAACCCCCAGCTCTGCCCTTCATGCTTGTCCCCAAAACCAAGAACCCAGTGGCCACTGGGTTGAGTGCTATGCCTTGCAATCTCAGCCTCATGTGCACCTACTGGGGTGGTGAGAGGAAGTGGTAGTGGCTGCTGCGCTCTCCCTGCCAGGCCAAGCTAGGTCTCACATCAGTCCTCCCCACAACTCAGAACAGAAGGGACACTCTTCTCCCCTCTCCTAACCACCCACCCCCTAACAAAGTAACTGGTATCCCCTTCTTTTCCATGGGCCACACATAAGCGAGAAGCAATAAAGCACAGATCCACTTCAGCACTGGGGAACGGGAGCGAAAGACGGTGATGCCACTCTTCCTTAGTGGGGCTGAGGTATAGGTCCATGCAGCCCTAACATCCTTAAAAATAATTTAGATCCACTTTTTATTTTCACCCTACCTGTAAGCTTTGTCCCCTCCCTTGCTTTCTGGTTTGACCTGTCCCTTATGCTACCCCAAACCTGCTTTTAACTTATTTGGGTTCCATGGCAACCCAAGGCAGGAGATTAAATCCTGAAGTTCCCCTGGTAACTTTTCTGCCAAAGCAGCACCAACGAAGGAACAGCCCCCTTCC
This sequence comes from Marmota monax, assembly GCF_021218885.2. Taxonomy (NCBI): domain Eukaryota; kingdom Metazoa; phylum Chordata; class Mammalia; order Rodentia; family Sciuridae; genus Marmota; species Marmota monax. The sequence continues at coordinate 21,436,376 of NW_026693777.1, read as the reverse complement.
ACTTTCTCCGATCATAATCTCACCGAATATTCAGACACCTTAAAGAACAAATACGTATACACACACACACACACACACACACTTGCTAAAACAGACACCATGCGGTCACCAAGTTCTTCCTCCAAATCTGCTTGCAGTCCTAACCTGCTCTCCAGCCCCATGCATTAGTCTGGCACTTCCATCCTCCTACCAGTCATCTCCACATAGAAAGTACAGCTCAGTCTTCATATGGCTAAGACTGAGTACATGGCTTCCAGGACAGCAGAATGGGGAAGTTCTACCACCATAGGGTGACAGTGAGGCTCAGGTAGCCATGCCAACTGTGGGTGGCCCTTCCAACAGGTGGACATCACCAGCGATGCCTGGATAAGCCATTCCTCCTTCCCAGAGCACATTCTGCTCTTCTGCGTCCTGCGATTCCCATGCTAACCCAGCCAGCTACTAGTCCATCAGCCACAGGACACGGTTTAGGGTTCTGAAAGCCCCAAGGTTCCTGTGCATGGCTGCCACCATTAAGGAGCCCCATGCATTTGCAATATCCTGGTCATTCCTGCTCACTGCTGTTGGGGGAGGCCTATCCCGGATCCTTCTGCTCTGGTTTCTGTCACTAGGCAGGGGCTTCAGGCCCACATGTCATAACTTGTTCACTCTCATCATGGAAAAATCTCCTACTAAGAACCAGCTCCAGTTATGCTGCAGCTGCTGGAATAGCAGCGGGGTGGTGGGAGCCTGGCTCCAACCTTTCTTACAGGGATTTGGCTGGGGAACAGGTGCCACTCAGCTCTGGGACAGGGGTTGGCTCATCAGCCCTCTGTGTTAACAACGGCATCTATCAGCACCTCTCCTCCTGCCCAGAGGCAAACGCCCAGTGGGAAACATTAAAGGCAAGAGGAGAGATTCTATTCTTACATATAGGTAGAGCATCCCTAATCTGAAAATCCAAAATCAGAAATGCTCCACAATCTGAGACTTCTTGAGTGCTGACATGATGCCACTATGACCTCAAGCAATGGGTCATTGTCAAAATTCAGGGTCACTAAAAATATCATATAAAGTTATCTTCGGGCTATAAGATGTATAGGAAACATAAATAAATTGTACATTTAGACTTGAGTCCCATCCCCAAGATATCTCATTATGTATATACAAATATTCCAATATCTGAAATCCCAAACACTTCCAGTTCCAAACATTTAAGTAAGGGATACGCAACCTGTATATAGGCTTTCAAAGATTATTCTCTATTGAGATTCCTATATATCTACATTTACAAAAGACCATTACTATCCAGTCCTACGTCCTCTCATCTCTCCTGCTTCACTCCCCAGAATAAGTAGCATTCAATAGTAGCTGAATTGAAGTGTCAAATGCCCAATTTCTCTTGTTCCATGAGAACTTTTCCTCAATAACATATACTGACTTCTCTCTTCTCTGATTTCTGTGGGAAATCATGGGGTCTCAACACTGGAAGAGGTCAAGAATTATTAATGAAATGATTGATTCAGAAAAAAATCATTGAAAATAAAACCATTAGATAACAGGTTGATGGGGGAAGTTTACACAGGAAGGATCAAGTTTCTAACACCTGAATTCTCTGACAAATCTCAGTAGCACCAAGAACAGGACAAGCTGGCATTATGCGCCTCCTGACAGGATCCATCATGGAGGACACCATGGTGTGTGATGTTCCTGACAAAAATGTGGGACCTCAATTAAGTCTTTCAAGCTAACTTTCCATTTTCAGAAATTAATAAGAAATTGAGAGATAGGTGGTGCAGGACTGTAATCCACCAACTTGGGAGGCTGAGACAGGAGGATCACAAGTTCAAGTCCAGCCTCAGCAACTGAGCAAAGCCCTTAGCAATGTAATGAGAACCTGTTTCAAAATAAAAAATTAAAAAGGGCTGGGGATGTGGCTCAGTGGTTAAGTGCCCCTGGGTTCAATCCCGGTGAAGAAAGAGTTAAATGACAATATGAGGAAGCAGAGAGGCAAACTTGGCATGTAGGAAATTCTACAGGAACTGACTCAAGTTTTTTCAAGTCAGTGGCATTAAAACAAATAGGTAGAAAAGAGACAGGGAATGGGGACTGCTGCAGATCAAAAGAGACTTAGGAGAAGTCACAATGGAATTGATGTGTACCCTGTTTGGATAGTGATTAAAACCAACATCTATCAAAAAAACATTTTCAAAACAATTGGGGATACGTGAATTATAGACTCAATACTGGATGATCACCAGGAATGTTAGGTGTGATAATGGCATTATGGTTAAGTAAGAAAAATGAACCTACTGTATATTTAGACACGATGTCTGTGACTTGCTTCAATGTGTTTCAGCAAAGTAGGAAGCAAATGAGAAATGAAAACCCCCTAATAATTGACTTGGAATGAGCTACCTATGGGGGGTTCATGACACTATCCTTCCTACTTTGGTATATCTGTGAAATTTTATATAATGAAACTTTTGATAAACATATTTAATAAGAAATTAAGTTTATAAACTATAGTAGCCAATGCTTACCCATGAGAGTTATTTATTTCTGAGATGTTTCCATTTAATATTTTCAGACTGCAGTAACCATGGGTCACTGAAAGCCTGAGAAGTGGATAAGGGGGACCACTGTTCAGTCATCTTCCCTAGACTGAGATGGCACTCAGAGTGAAAGTCACTCCTTACCATGGCCCTGATGCCTAGCATGCTCTGGCTTGTGCCTCCCTTTCCAAGCTCATTGCCCCTCCTTGCTACAGGCAACCTTCAAACCTTCTTTCTATTCTTCAGATTTGCCACTTCCTCCTTCAAAAGCTCAAGGGTGTTGCGTACACTGTGCCCTCTGCTTAGGACAGGGACACTTCCTGGAGCATCCTTTCCTGTCTGGCTCCTCCTCATTCTGCACCTCTCTTCTTAGACATCACTTCCTTGTGCAAGTCCTCCCTGGGGACCTTTCAAAGGTCTCAGCACTGTGCATGACCACGGCACTTACCATAACTGTACTTACTCATACATCTGTTGGTTTACTCCCCCCACACACTTTCCTCTCCTTGCTGAGTCCATAGGCTCCTTGTAGGTAGCAGCCTTATTCATTTTTCTTTTCTGCACTTTACTGCTGCACTTGGGATGTAGGAAGTGCTCAATAAATATCTCAGTCCTTCTAGAGGCCTAATCTCAAGCTATGGAGTTTCTTTAAGCCTCTCCCCACCATATTCCTTGACCCATGCACTCACTTCTTCAGTTATCCCATTGAAGTTCTTGTTCAACATCTATTCATCACCAAGGCCATGGTCATGCCTCTGTAAAGCATCTTTCATTCATCATTTCTTTGTTTTCTAAAGCTTCCAGTTCATTTCAGGCCCTCATCACTTTCTTCCTGGCCTTGTGGAATGGTCCCTCTCGGCCCATGTTTTGCCTCTTCAACCCCCTGCATAGCTCCTTCTAATAAATACCCCTCCTCTCTAAGCTTCCAGCAACACAGTCTAACCCAAAGCCACGCCACTGGGACTGAGCTCAAACTCTCTTTTATGTTGACTCTGCTCAGCCTGGAGGGTCCACACCTTGAATCCTACTGTCTGTCATATGCCTGTACTTTATCTGTGCCACATCCCATACATTGAAATTTCACCATCTCTCCCCTCCACTGGCACCTTAAAACAAATACAATTATCAACATTTTAAAACATAGAGCATTTTCTCAGAGTCTAAGTGGGTTACCTTTTCCCTCCTGTCCTACTCCATGAGTCCTCTACTGCTTTTACATCCAAGGGCAAGGGACAGTCCAAATAGGCTGAAAGCTGGGGGTGGCCGGTGCACCAGCTCCCTTCCCCCCAACCCCATTGCCCCAGCCAGATGAGGCCAGATCCCCAGCGTCCTTTTTCTGCCCCTTCTGGGAGAAAGATGAATGCTTAGCCTTTGCTCCCTTCCATTTTCATCTTAACATGTTCAAGTTCTTCCCACCTTAAATAAATCTCCTTGCCATCCTCATGTCTCTATTTCAGAGTCAAACAACTTGAGAAAATTGCCAAGGACAGGAACAGGTACTTTACAAAAGAGGAAACCCAAAAGGCTAAGATCCTGTGAAGACATGCACACTTGTTAGAGAGAAGCCCGGATTAAGGCAGGGACATGTCACAGGCAAACATTAGCCAGCTGGAGAATGCCAGATGTAGATGGTGTTGGGGAGAGGGCACCTCGAATCTTGCTGGTGCTGGTGTGGACTGGCCCAGCATCGTGCCAGACACCTGAAATGGGGCTAAAAACAGTGTGTTGGATAAATAGTTGAGAACTGAGAAATGCAGAGTGCTGATCTGTAAGGACCACTTCTGTTGAGAACACGCTATTTGGAGCCAGTCTGTAGGTCCAGATGGCTGGAAACGCTACATGTGGCAGTAGTGCCAAGGATCCACCATAATGCCCTGGCCTAGTCACGGCAGCCCCTGCTGCCTCAACCACACATTCTCAGAGGCCTCTTCCTCTGCTGCTGGACAGCCTGGTAGAAGGGATGAGCAGTGGCCTTGAGGCCCAAGCTCCCACGAATCTCTCTGCATCTTGAAACCCCTCCGAGCAGCTCTGACTCAAGGGACACCCCAACATCCTCAGCCTCAACTCCAATGAGAGTGGCAGCCTCTCCCCCAACTCTGTGCTGAGAAACTTTTCATGTTTCCTTTCTCGTGTCACAGAAATGCCAGTCACGGAGTGGTTTCTGTCCTGACATCTCTGCCACGCAAACGAAAAGAGCTATTTTAAAAGTCTAACCCATAAATAATATATGAGTGAAGGGTGCCAATTTAGTTATTCATTCATGTTGGAGCTTTTATAATAATTAAAACTCATCTTTTAGAAGTTGCTGGAGCCCACAAGGACTCCTAAGGGAACAGATGCTGGCCAAGGGATTTTCCCATCCCTGGCCAGGGTGCAGAGCCTGACTCTGTAGGGCTGTCCTCTGGGGACAAATGGGAAGGTGTCTCCAAGGGACAACAGCTCCAGTCCTGAGCTGGGTCCTGCTGGGCCTGTAGGGAGGGCACCACTCAACCACTGGGGTCTCTTCAGCCCTCTTCCCTGGGCTCCACAAATGGGGAAGCACAATCTGTAGGTTCACAAAGTTACACTGTTGTCCACAGTTCTCAGGAAAGATCCTTGGCTCTTTCTAGGACTGTGTAGCAGATCCTGTGGCTAGGAACGGAACCTGGAACTTATTCAGACCTTTATGGATACTGCCCCATTTAACACACACCTGTGCTCACAAACTGTTAGGTATCATTATTGCTATTATTGCTATTATCATTTTCCCATTCTATCCAAACAGAAGACCTAGGGGAAATCCTAACTCCTGAACTTAGTAGCTGTATATCCTTTTATAAGTCACCTGATCACTCTGTACCTCAGTTTCCCTGTGCTACTGTGGCAGAGGCTGCTTGGCCCACCATATCCAAATGCTACTCTTTCTACATAATAATCAGAGACACTTCTCAGTCACCCTCATGGCTAGGTGAGGCTGTGACTGAATGAGCAGAAATGACATGTACCACTTCAAGGTCACAGCTATAAAACCCTTCCCTGTTGTTGCCTTATTATTTCCCCTAAGTCCTGAGAATCTAGATTGCAGGGCCACAGATGAAAGGAATCTGGGGAGCAAAGCTTCTCCCTTGATTCACATTGAGTTAGTTGTCCATGATATAAGCAAGAAATAAAACTTGATTTTGCAGTTCTTTATTAGGGCAGTTAATTCCTAATTAGTATCCTCACTACCTACTGCATAAAGTTGCTGTACAAGATTGCATGGAGTTACGTGACAAAGAGTCTAAACTATAGAACCATAGAGCCAAGGGTATTGTAATTAATAAATTACACACAGTATCTCTTTGTATAAAGTTTTTGAGTTTGATCAAGTTGTTCTCATGGTAAAAAGGAAGGAATGTAGTCGGTGGAGTTTATTATCATTACTCCAATGTCCCTTCTGTGGTCCTCTTTTCCCTTTACCCTCGCTCTTCTCACCTACCCCAAAGTCAGGTTCCTCAGTGAGCTGAACCACCCATGCAGCACTCCTTTCTCAGACTAGCAGCCTTGCCTGCTTCCAAGCAACACTGACTTGGACGACCTAATTCCCTATCGCTGTAAGGTCCTCGAGGGAAGGATGCCATTTCACTTTGGAGGTTCAAAAGGGCCTTCTGCATGGTAGGTGCTTGATTAATACATGTTAATCAGATGGAATAAATCTAAGTACCTATATTCCCCCCATGGAACATATGATTAAGGCCTTATGGAAATATAATACCTTACCCAAAGGAATGAAAGGCATGATGTAAAAGAAGCAGGTTTGGAGCCAAATCAGGCCAATGGGTGAGAAACAGTTGGTCAAATAGACTATTCAGCACCTCAAATCATGCAAGGGAGGTGACTATCTATGGCATCTACTGAGAAAGCCACTTTGGCTCTTTCTGTCCCCAAAGGTGTGCTAGGAGGCAGACCCTGAGCAGAGAGAAATAGCTGTTGAAATACATTTAAAAAATACATATGTATATATGTTGTTTTGTACCAGGAATTGAACTCAAGGGCACTCAACCACTAAGCCACATCCTCAGCCCTTTTTTATATTTATTTAGAGACAGGGTCACACTGAATTGCTAAGGGCCTTGCTAAGTTGCTGAGGCTGGCTGGCTTTGAACATGAGATCCTCCTGCCTCAGCCTCCCAAGCCACTGGGATTACAGGCATGCACCACTGTGCCTGGCTAAAAATAATTTAATTTTTAATCAAGATTAAAGAATGTGGCAGGGAGGGTATCAAATGAAATCCAGATTTCTTGCCTCTTAGAGTTATACTCAGATCTCTTACCTCACTGCTGACCTGTTCATAAGTGAGAAATTTGTTGAATTTTCCAATCTTATTCTAGCACCTTGTATTTGATTACAGAGCCAAGACAGGCACTCACAAATAGGTTGGCACTGTTTATTTATTCATGAATTCAACAAATACTTACTGAACAATAGCATACCCCAAATCCATTAAATATTTATCTGTAAGTATACAAAAATATGTGCAAGATCTAAAGAGTGAAAAACACAAAATGCTGATGAAATAAATTAAAAAATCTAAATAAGTAGAAAGATATCCAATGCCTAAGGTATTGAAAGTGCCAATATTGTTAAGATATCAATTCACCCCAAATTGATCTATATATTTAATGCAATGCCAATCAAAATCCCAGCAGCACATTCTAGTAGAAATTGATAAACTAATCTTAAAATTTCTATGAATTGGTTAAAAAATAGAAATAGTAAAAAAAAAACATCCTGAAAAGAACAAAAACTCATGAGAACTGACATTACCTGATTTAAAAACTTAACATAAAGCTTCCGTCGTGAAGGCAGGAAAGTTTGACAAAAGGATAGACATACATATAAATGGAACAGAACAGAATCCAGAAATAGATGATGTACATATGGTCAATGGATTTCTGATAAAGTGTGAAAGCAGCTTCACAGAAGAAGGATCGACCTGAACAAACAGAGCTGGAGCAACTGGACAATCATATGCAAAGTCAATGAACCTTGATCCATACCTCACACCATACACAAAAATCACTCAAAATATTAAAACATTTAAATGAAAAATCTACAACTATAAAACTTCTAGGTAAAAGAAAGCAGGAAGAAATCTTAGTGATACAGGGGTAAGCAAGATATTTTTGAACCAGCACCAAAAGTGCAAACCATAAAAGAACAGGTTATCAGAAAAGAAAAAATTTTTAAAATGAGGCAACCAAATTTTTAAAAAGACACTGCTGAGAGAATGAAAATACCAATGGTAAACTGGGAAGAAATATTTGCAAAACATGTATCTGATAAAGAACATCAGAGTACAAAGAACTCTCAAAACTCACTAATAAGAAAACAAACCTCAATTAAAAATGAGCAAAAGATTTTTGCAGATGGTTCACTAAAAAAGATGTATATATGGTAAATAAGCATGTGAAAAGATGCTTGATTTCATTTGTCAAATGCAAATTAAAACCACAAGAAGATACTGCTATGCATCCATTGAATGGCTTTAAAAAACCTGATGATTTAATAATATCGATCAGGATACAAAGAAACTGGCACTACCATACACTGCTTGTGGGAATGCAAAATAGTCCTGCCACTTTGGAAACAGTCTGGCAGTTGCTTATAAAATTAAACATGCATTTGCCATATGGCTCAGTATTCCTCTTCTAAGTATTTACCTAAGAGAAATGCAGACTTATATTCACACAAAAACAAACTTCTATGAAAATATTTATGGTGGCTTTACTTATACTGATCCACAGTTAGAAACAACCTCCTTGTTCATCAACTGGTGAATGGATCCACCAAATATGTTATATCCATAAAATGGAATTTTACTTAATGATAAAAAAAAAAAAAACTTGTGGAAACCTATAAAAATGTACACGGAAAAGAGTGAATTTCACTACATGTAAATTAAACCTCAAAAAAAAAAAGTCTAAAATCAAAATAATCAGATTAAAAACATAAACAAACATGACTAAAAAAATTCTGGAGCACCTACTACCTGGCAGGCCCATTGTGATTAACTACTCTGATAATAATAATGATATAGAATAATTATTACAGTTTTTTTTCAGTAATGAAAGTGTTTTCTCAGGCAAGGTACTATAATGGAGGCTATAAATATGGTATAGATATCAATTCTGCCCTCAGGTTGCCTAAGATTTAGTATAAATAATGGCAGAATAAGACAGAATTATGCAAACGTCAAAAGGGAAGCATAAATAAAGTGCCATGAGATTTCAACAGGAAAGAATATTTAAAGCTAGAGAAACTAGAGACGTCTTTGTAGAAGGGACAGTTTATATCAGGGAATGATGTTTTTTATTGTTCAATGTAAACCATGTTTATCAGAAGGTTTTCCCATGTGACTTCTCTCTTTGGTCCTTCTTACCACCCTGTGAGACAGGAAGGATAGGAACTACTAATCTCAACTGCAGTTAAATAAACTGAGAGTTAGAGGTCAAGTTCTGGGATGGCAGAACCAAGATTGGAACAAGACTGCTCTTCAGAGAGCATGGATTGTGCCCTGTTCCATGGTGTGTCCATCCAGAAGCAGAGCTCTGCCTTCTCACAAGATAGAGAGCGCTGATGGTCCACTTTCACTTTGGATCTCTCCAAGTGGTCAGCTGCTCCTTGCCTCTCCGGCCATTGAGAATACTCAATGTTACTAATATATTTATTTGAGTCCCTCCTGCATTTGGAGGGGAGAGCCAACAGACTGCAGGGTTTTGTGGCATTTATTTATTTATTTAGATGGTTTAAAGATCTCAAAGCATTTTTTTTTTCCTAAACACTAAAAAAGCAAAAGCCTTGAAAGTCACAGAGATAATACTAACTGCCTCAAATACATGATCGTCAACCAAGTTTTGTAGTGCAAACTCAGAAAGCTGTGCTCACTCTTGGAGGGAACTAGTTCCCAAAAAGAATGCTGAGGCATTCCAAGGAGCCTCCTTATGACCTAAAGGAGAACCCATGTTCACACAATCTCCTGGCTAAGCCATGGCTTCCAGAGCACTTTCTACCCCATTCCTTCACACACTGGGCACATCATGTACTGAGCTCCTATGTCTATGTGTCAAGCACTGGACTAAATGAACAGCAGCAAAAGAGCAGTCCTCCTGTAGGGAAGAGACCCTGGCACCAGAGGGATGGTGTCTATGGCATGTACATTTGCTGCTATCTCCATCCTTTCACTGCTAACTTTGAAAATAATGCACTGCAGTATCAATACGAACATCAATTAAATATTTCCAGAGTGGCTGCTGTATCTATGCTCATAAGGAGATGATCTGTCCTTGTCCTCAAGGAGCTTACAATCAGGAAGGTAACTTCACATTCCTCGTTGGCACAGCGGGAGAAACTGCCTCCTCTCTCTGTGCTCTAATTTTCCCACCTGGCTCACAGGGAGCAAAGTTTCCCAGCTATGAAGTTGTTGTCATCAAATATTTACTGACTAGGCTTTGCAAACACCATCACATGGAATCCTCAGAACATCCTTAAGAGGCAGCCCCCTCCTTATCCCCACTTGATAGGTCAGGAAACTGAGGCTTACAGGGCTCACTGACTTGTCCCAGCCTGTCGGCCTGTAAGTGAAGGAGCTGGAATTCAAGCCCAGGCAGTCTGGCACAGAGCCCGAGCCCCTTAAGTGCCTTGGTCACTGCCCATCCACCCAGCCTGACTCAAGCCCTCTGCAGGAAGGAATGTGGAGATCAAAGCAGCGGGGAGGTTATAAACAGTTTTTAAATCATCTGAGACAAATTCTTCCACATCCAGCTCAACACCAGGAACAAGGGCATCAAGAAAAGCAACAGGAAAGAAAGATGATCTTTGCTGGGAGGGCCCAAGAGGCCCTTTAGGGTCACAGCTAATCCGTGCTCTGGGATTTCACAAACAACAGGGTCTCTAGCCTGCACTTGATCCCCATTTCTTATGAGAGTCACCAGGCACCTTTACCCCCAAGTTGCCACAGACAGAAGGGACAATAGGCAGAGTCAGAAGGGACTGTAATACATAATCCCCCAGTGTCCCTCTTACATCCCCATCTTTAAGTTTTTAGGGTCTTTTTTTTTTTTAAACATAGCATATCCACCTAATGGCAGAAGAAGGGAAACCCCGTGTGTGAAACCAGAAGAGGGTTTCTAGCAGGTTTCCCGAGGCAGGCACTGTGGGTGATTAACACCCTCCCGTATCTGCTAAAGAGCGCGGAAGTGTTATCATCTGAAAGCAGCTGGGACAAGGTACCCCTATTTCTGAGGACTGCAAACAGGCTACCCAGAAGCTACCAACTGGACATGTCACCGCCTCACCCCGAATCAGGCTGAGCTGCTTGCAGAGTAACTGCAATCCGCATTCCTCCCGTACGGCCATCTGACTCCAAATAAGCTTGCATGGAAAAAGGGGCAGCAAGAGCTGCTGAGTGCCAGCCGTTCCTGGGAAGGCGCGTGCGTATGTGGCCAGGGCAGTGGACACATAAGCCTGGGTAGGTCATTTGAAAGGTGTGGAGAAATGAGTGGTCATTGCTAAAATAGTCTTCAAGCAAATCCAAGATGCCAGCCATGCCCCAACGTTCCCCGGTGGCAGCACTCCTCCATTAAGCAAGGGCTTGAGACAATTTCCAGAGAGAAGCAGAAGGTGGTGGGCAGGAGATTTAGTGCCAGAAAGAGTAGACTAAGGTGACTTTGATCTAGGGGAGTGAACCAGGCAGTGCGGTGTGATGGTTAGGCACATCCAGAGCTAGAGCACCTGGGGATAACTCTGGACTTAGCCACTTACTAGACTTTGGCACTTACTTAAACTCTTTAAGCCTCTATTTTTTTTCATCTATAAAGTGGAGTTAATGACAGTCATCATCTCCCAGCACGCTGTTTGGATCAAGCGAGATAATGTGTTTAAGGTCCTTGACAGAGATCTTGGCACCACAACTGACGTGTGGGCACTGACACTGCTCTAAGTCACAGAAGAACAAATGGGTAACTCCTCTTTGTGCCTCAGTTTCTCCAAGTTATAAAATGGCAACTATTCCCCCCTCTGTTCAAGGCACTTATAAGAGAGGACATTAGAAGAGTGTGTGTGTGTGTGTGTGTGTGTGTGTATTTTTTTGTCATCAGAAATACATTATCCAATGTTTACATGGCACCTACACTGGTACTGGCTCTCTTACCCTATCTGAACATCTGTGTGGAGTCCCGGAGTATTGGATGACAGATTTCTGATTAAAAAAGTAGCATACATTTTGGCACTGCTCAGGACTTCTATGGTGCCAAAAGCAGACATGAGGAATCCATCTCCCAACATGATGTTCCAGACATGTCTGTGGAAGAGATGCTCAGAGGAAGGATGCACAGAAGCCACACAGTTACCACTCAAGATGGCCATGCTGTTACCCCCTTCTTTCCTTCAGAAGTAGAAAGAAAGATGCTTTTACTCCTTTGGGAGGGAAAAAAATCAGTGTTTGAATGTTTGCCACAATTCTTCACAACGAGCAAAGCAGTCGCTTCATTACTGCCTCATTACTACTTGGTCACATCCCCATCTCAGCACCTACTTCCATCAAACCCGTTAGCCTTTGCTGCTAGGAGAAAGGCCTGGGTGTGACATTCTGTCAAGAATGTTATTTCAGGCTCCAGACTTGCACTGGTGGCTGTCTCCTCTGGACAAAGGCCACCAGCTGTCAAGTCTGAGGAACTAGGCTCAGAAATGAGTGTGTTTGCATAGCAAACGCTGCCTGGCTCCCTTCAGCAGCACATCTCACCTGGCTGGTTGGCAGTCTCAGAAAAACCAGAATTCTTCTCCTAATGTTCTTAGCATTCGCTAGTGGGCCTTGACCTAAACCACTCCATGCTCCACTCAGAATTTGCCCATTCTTTTGAGTGGACCTTGCATGCAGCCACTGCTGTCCATAACCTTCCATACCAGATAACAACTGTGTTTTCGTCTGTGTATAGACAGTGCTATTACTAGTTTGGTGTATTTTCTGTCTGTCAACATAGTATGTTTTATTAGATTTTGTGTATGGAGGGAGGATACTAGGAATTAACCCAGAGTAGCTCTACCACTGAGCTACGTATCCCCAGATATTTTATTATTTTTTTACTTTGAAACAGGGCCTAAGCTGCCTGAGCTGGCTTTGAACTTGCAATCCTCCCTCCTCAGCCTCTGCAGTCACTAGGTTTACAGGTGTGTATCACCATGCCTGGTTCTATTAGATTGTTTTTAATCATAAATATGATATATGCCAGGCCTTCAGGAAATACCAACAAAAAAGTTTGTAATTCAGATCCAACAATAGTGGAGTCTACCCATCCTCAAAATGTACATTCCAGCTGAAAAGAATATCTCATGATGAACCGTGTGTGATGGCCTTGGTCTCTGAATTATGGCATAAAAATAATGAGCTAGGAAACCCACCCTGTGTCTATTTTTACAGTTCCTCTTGACTGTCAGTGAATGAATGCCTCAGTTGTGAATTATCTACACATATGTGAAGGGATCAGGTCCCCGACACACAGCAGGAATTTATACCTCCAACAACAGAGTTTTGTAGAACACCAGCGATGAGAACAATCATATTTAGTTCATGTGAGGCACTATGTTAAAAGCCCAACGGAACACCTCCTGTCATTACCAGTGCACACCTGTGAGTGATTTTCACTGTTTTATAAATGTAGAAACTGAAGCTTACAGAAGTTAAGGAGCCACCCAAGGTCATACAACCACGAGAAGCAAAGGATGAAGTGTGACCTACACCTACCTAATACCAATCTGACAGAACAGCTTTTGTATGAATTGCCTCTAAGGATAAATTTCAACTTTGTTAGCAATCCAGTAATTCACACAGACCCTTAGCAGGGCCTTCATTGAAAAGAAATGTGAAAAAGATGTGAGGGTTTCCCATGAATATCTCCTCTTTGTAAAAGTCAGAATTACTATTCTCCTCCCCCTCTTCCCACCCTATTTCTAAAAAAAAAATCCCAAACTCATCCAAATCCCAAATCACATTCCAGGGATGCCACCTGCTCTTCACGTTTGGAAAGATGTGTGGTTCCTATTCCTTTTATCCAGGATGCTACTTTTAAAATGGAGAGGAAGCTGCTGCTCCTAAAAGGCTTGAGTGTTTCATGTCACTAGCCCAACCAGAAAAAAGACGCAGAGTCCTGTGTCCTTGAATTGCTGCCATCCATTCTACACACAGCGCTCTCTGGTTAAAGAGACAGTCATGGAAACAAGCAAAATGTCTAGGCAATGAAATATCCAAAGTAATCAATTCATCACCCAGGGGCTATGTAATGAACTCCTCCTGAGCCCCCACCCCATTATCTAGGCATGGCAGAACTGGCCCACTCCCCTTCCTTATCTCTTTGTGCCCCACACAGTTTGCTCCACCCACTGCATGTGAACGTCCTTATCAGAAAATATCCACTTAACAAGTTTGGGCTTTTGAACAGAAGCAGCTGCTTAGCCCACCAAAAGATGGATAATTCTGTATGTGCCTGTTGGAACGTGTACTACTGACACATATAAGAAGCTTGTGGGTACAGAACAGGCGCTGACTGCATGGCACCAGTGGCTAAGTGTCTTTGGAAACTATAAACCTACTCATAACCTAGGTCTTAACCCTTCTGCTAAAATACTCACCAATCTCCTCATCCCATCAACTAGAATGAATTAACCATATTAATTAACCATATGAGAATAAAAGTTTATGGGTCATTCCACATATCTTCTGAGCATAATGCTCTACTCGCAAATATCAAGTTTCACCAAACTGTAGGATTCTAGAGATGAAAAGCCAAAGGTTTTCTCGAGGCACTTTTGTAACACTACTATCAGGAGACAATGGGATTACCCGCTACCAGACTTGCCAAGCTGCTGCAGCCTTTGACAACATGAAATTATCATCTTCTGGGGATCAAAAGTTTCTGTGTGTGTCTGACTTTGTAAAATGATGAACTCTGCCCAGGCTCATCTACTCACTGCGTTTTTGAGTCAAGTTGTTTTTGAAGCTTTGAAAAGTTTATCATTTTAGGGCTGGGGATGTGGCTCAATAGGAGCCCGCTTGCCTGGCAAGCATGCGGCTCTACATTCCATTTACCATTTTGAGGGCTGGGATTGTAGCTCAGTGGTAGAGCATTTGCCTTGCATGCGTGAGGCACTGGGTTCAATCCTCAGGACCACGTAAAAATTAAATAAATAAAATAAAAATATTGTGTCCATCTACAACTAAATTTTTTTAACTTACCATTTTGATTTTTTAATAAATATAGGTGATTTATTAAATATAGTTCTTGATCAGGCATTTGAGCCAATATCATTTTTTAATCCATTTTACATTTTGTACATAAAGTAGGCTGATCATGGAGTTTCAGTCAATTTGTATTGGCTTCACAGTCTTTAAAAGATTGAATACCACTAACGTAAAGTACTGTTGCAACCACAGCCCAAAGCACCTAGCGCAACACTAGACACTACGTCCCCATATCACCCTGTGATCAGAATGAAAGCAGAGAACTGTTACTCCTGACTTGTGGTAAGTAACTTGATTATAATGCATCAGGATGGCTGGAATTCCCTTCTCCCTACACAGAGAAGCCTGATCTCAACCACACAACAAAGGCTACACGGTAATTAAACACCCTGCCCCAGAAGTGGAGCAGGGAATGGACTTCATTCTCTGTAAACCCTTTGAAAGGGAAAGGAAATATGGGGGTGGGAGGGGGAGGGAGAGTTGGAGAGACCTTCGAAAGGGCGGGGAGTGGGGGGTATGTGATATTCAGGCTGTGTGAGTATGTGCAAGATTAATGGGACCTCATACTTTGCAGAGCATGCTTGGTTAAAGGGGTCTAGACAGCACAGCTGCAGAGAGCCTGTGCTGTGTCGGGAGAGAGGAGGGACCTGGGTTCCTGCAAGGACAGGGGGAGGCACAGGTTGTCAGTATTCATAGCTGGGTGAAAAGCACAACGCAGATACGCAGATACGTGTGTGCACCTGTGCTGTAGCAGCTGATTAATTCAATTAATATTTATTGAGCACCTGGGGGATTCAGGGCCACATACCGTGAGCAAAGGAGGACCGAATCCGTTGCCTTCAGGTAACTCATGATCTCATTACCAGAAGACAATGGCCAGGGGAGAGTACATAACTGAGTCTATTCGGGTACTGTATGGACCAAAAACATTCATAGCTCATTTAAATTGGGTCTAAATACAGATGTGGCCTTGGTCTCGCTGAGCCTTTACAATCTTGGATGTTCACAGCAGTCAACCAGCAGATCCCAATCTGCTCTGGAGTTCTCCGATAAGGTGAAAGTGAACATCAGGAGCTCCCGCCACAGCCTTGGAACAGAGGAACAGCGCATGTAGCAAGGAAAGTACTTGCCGAAAGCAGAGACATCAAGGTCAAGGGCAGTCTGTGGTTTGCCCTTGACCTTGAGCTTCCAGGAGCCAATCACCCACCTGTCATGCCTCTATCCTCCTATTTCTTAACAGTCACAAAAGTCACTTGTCTATGTGTAGGGTCACTGCCAGATGTGAATTCCCCAGTTTTCCACAAGCTTAGAACTCAATTAATTTGCTGGTCTTCTCTGCTAAAAACATCAGAGGCCAAAATCATAGGCAAATGAGAACATGGATTTCATTCACATGGAAAAGAGTGAGCAGCCTGGGGCTGTGGCATACACCTAATCCCAGCAACTCGGGAGGCTGAGGCAGGAGGGTTGCAAGTTCAAGGCCAGCTTCAACAACTTAATGAGACCCCTCAAAATAAAAGAATAAAAAGAACTGGGGCTGTAGCTCAGAGGTAAAGTGCCTCTAGGTACAATCCCCAGTACCAAAAAAAGAAGAGTGGGTGGAACGTATCTGCAAGCAGCCCTCTTCCAAGAGCAGGATGGAGTCTCCGGCTAAGAGGATCCTTATATGGGCATCTGGGGGAGGGGAAATTTTCCAACCTGTGTCCAGTGGGAATTGGGGGATGGGTGGCTAAGTAAGGAAAAGCCTGTTCATTTAGTCTTCAGACACTTGTCCAAAAGTTGGCTATAGCTCCTCTCAAGTTCCACTGGCTTCGCATCAGAACAGTGACCCAGAAGTGGGAGTCTAGGGCCTGAGAGGAATCACCAAACTCCTGAACCAAAATATCAAGCAGAACTCAAGAGAGTTCTGCAATGAGAACATTTACTACCATAAGACACCAAGCCAGCTGGTGGGAAATGCTGACCTGTCATATTCCCTTCCTTTTCCGGCCAGATTCTAAATAAACCACTTGAAACTCACTGCAGAGTTCATGCCTACTGGAGCGTCCCACCCTCTGCCATGGTGCCACTCAGCACAGACCAGCTCTGACTGATCCTGTGCCTTGTTTCCTGGGTTCTCACACCCCTGTGGCACACCCTGTCCCTCCCAGAGAGGCCAGGGAGGCTCCACACCTCTGCCTCCTCCTCCATCGGTGGCCAGGAGACCTCAGGCATCCTCCACCTTGAAATGCTCTCCTCCCTCTCATCTGTATCCCCATATTTATACAGATCCATCAACCCAGGTCACTCTTATATATCTTCTGAAAGAGGGGGAGTCCATGAACCCCTTTGATAATCTTTCCTAGTGACACACATGTATCACATTTGTAAGTTTTATGTTTTGTTTTCACACCTTGCCAGCCATTTAATTCAACTTTTTAAAAACAACAACCAGCTGGGTGCAGTGGTGCACACCTGTAATTCCAGTAACTTGGGAGGCTGGGGCAGGAGGATCACAAGTTCAAAGCCAGCCTCAGTAACTTAGCGAGGCCCTAAGCAACTCAGCAAGACCTTATCTCTAAATAAAATACATATTTTTTAAAAGGTTTGGGATGTGACTCAGTGGTTAAGAGCCCCTGGGTTCAATCCCTGGTACCAAAAACAACAAAAAACAACCACCAGCACCAAATGATGATTTTTCTTTCAACAAAGGTAGAAATCTGATGAGGATCACACTTTTGCTTTCCAGTGTCTATCCCAATCCCTTTAGCCTTTTATTGTGGGTCCAGTTTTAAAAATTCATAGTTGAGTGCAGAGGCACACACTGTTAATCCCAGAAATTTGGGAGGCTGAGGCAGGAAGATTACAAGTTTGAAGCCAGCAGCCTGGACAATTTAATAAGACCCTGCCTCAATTTTTTTTAAAAAAGGCTGGGTATGTAACTCAGTGATAAAGTGTCCCTGGGTTCAATCCCCAGTACTGGGGGGAAAAAATCACACTCCTGTTCTTTGCTGTTGTTTCTCTTAATTCCCCTCATTTCTATTCAACAGGAACTCTCAAATGAGATTTTAGCCCACATAGGAAGCTGGCCAGATGTTCTGAGAGGATGACCTCATTGCTCCTCTCTACCATTTCAATATTGTTATTACATCACTTAGTCATTTTAGTTGGGACTAGGGCACAATAAACCTTCCCAGACATTTGATTTTCTTCAATATTGTTCAGTCAATTATTGTGCATATTATAGTTATACAATTAGAAATCTGCAAGATACCTCTACAAGTCCCATATTTGATTAAGTACATTTTTAGATTAGAAAAACAGAAAGATACGTCTGGGGTTGTGGCTCAGTGGTAGAGCACTTGCCTAGCACATGTGAGGCCCTGGGTTCAATCCTCAGCATCCCATAAAAATAAATAAATAAAAATAAAGATATTGTGTCCAACTACAACTAAAAAATAAATACTTAAAAAAGAAAAACAGAAAGACAAATAAGGGCTGGTGATTTAATAGCCACACAAGAGTCTTGACTTAAGTCATCATGCTTATGTTAAACAGCTGGCTTTTGATGAGCACCTACTATGAGCAAGCACTATGCAAGGCTCTGTATGGCAGAGTGGCAGGGGGAATATCCTTTACACTCACACGGCATCCAGTCTAATGTAACAGATATCATATGGATCATCATCCCTTATCTTCAATAATTCTGACATTCTAAAAGCTCTAAAAGCAAAAAGTTATTTATAATTTATTTGGTGGCAAAATCTGTCCTAAATTGAAGTTAGGCTAAGTAATAATTTTTTTATTTACCTTCTTTTGTATAAATATTCATAAGTTCTGTTATAAAAATAATATGTTTGATTATGAGATGCCCTAAACACTGTCTGACATTTCTAAATCTAAAAATTCTAAATTCTAAAATACAGATCCTCTCATGGCTTCTAATATGAAACCATAGACCTGAAAATCAAGATGTAAAGAGAAAGAGCACAAGCCCAACCTTCCCCTTTGAGTGAAGGATTAGGCAAAAGATATATAAAAAATAAATTCACTAAAAATTTTTAAAATGTGTGTTAGCCCTGTTACTCTTTTAGTTCTCACTAGTATCTTAAATACTACTCTATAAATAATAACAACAAAAAAAAGATGTCACAACAATATTTAAATTTACCCAGTCCCTTTGAAAAAAGATAGGAACAATGACAACAATATAATCCGAAATTTCCGCCCCACTTTTATGAAAACTTGAACCTGACTCAGTTCAGACGAAGCAATATCTCTGCCTCCCCTCTTCACATTTTTACCTCCAGAATGGAATCTTACTCATTTCAGTTCATTAGCTCCAAATCCAATGTCAGGGACTCCCAGGTGAGTCACCAAGATGAAGGCCATTACGAGTGTGAAGTCACCTTCAGAATGAAGTGGGAACCCAGTCTGTTTTCATTAACCAAAACTCACCTCTGTGGCCACTGTTGTCAGGAGGCAAGGAAGAGGGGCTGTGTCTATGGCATTCTCTTCATGCCAAGCCACAAGTCCTCCATTTCCAGATTTGGCTCACAGTGCCACAATCTATAGACCTCTGGTCTACTAGAGTGCTGACCCATCTCATGCCTTATGGGCTCTACTACTCAAAGACCAAGTTGAGCATATCCTGGGTCTTTCAATCACTCACTCTACAGGGCAGGGTCTGAAGCTACAGGTTGGTTATTACTCAACGCCAGAAATTATCAGATGATCGCTCCAGCCTGCTTTTGTACAGCCTGTGATCTAAGTAGATTCTGCATTTTTAAAAATATTTTTATTTATTTATTTTTAATGTGGTGCTGAGGATCGAACCCAGGGCCTCACACATGCTAGGTGAGCGCTCTACCGCTGAGCCACAACCCCAGCTCAGATTCTGCATTTTGAAAGGATTATAAAACAAACAAGAATATGTGACAGAGACCATATGTGACTCATGAGCCTGAAAATATTTCCTATCTAGCCCTTCACCCCAAAAAGTCTACTGACCCTGCTTTCTCACCTAGGAAGAGTAAAGGGAAGTCCGAATGCCTACTGAGGTCAAACACCATGACTGCTTGTATGCCTTATCACCACTGTGACACTGGAGAGGGGACATCAGGTGGGCTGATGAGTGACTTCCAAAGCAGTCACAGAATATGGACCAGCCGAGACCAGTCTACACACACCTATGGATGGCTTCCTTAGAATCTCACCTTGGAATTCTCCAGCAGGATTTCAGAACTAGGCGATTCAACCTCAGACTTATTTTGAAGACATCCCACTGTTTCTTACCTTTCCCTCTTTACATCAATATAGACACATCAGCAAACACCTGCCCGTTTCAGGCCTCTCACCAGACCCCACCCCCACCCCTGAAAAACCCTGGCTTCTTCCAGAGCCCCCTGGCAGGGGCTCAGCCACTACTCATTCAAGTAAAGATTCCAGTTCTTGGAAGAAACCAAATAGTGGAACAACAACCCTTTGTATTTTCTCCCCACACTCTAGGTAACCTGTCAGTGTGAGAACTATGCAGTTGACAAAGTTGCTTTTATGGTGATCCCAGCTTTCCCTCCTTCTTAATGACCTCCTTTCCCAGTGAGTTCATAATTCTTTCTACTCTCCCGTCCTCCTATCAAGTCTTGTTCTTCTTAGATATCAATGGTGGCCAGAGTTTTTGATATGCTCCCATCCTCATCCCATAGGGTCATAGTTGAAGGACCCAATGGTTAAATAAGGTGACAAAGGTCACAAAGATAACATTAGAGATAGAAGAAGTATTAAACACAAGATGAAGCTGGCCCCAATCTGGTCCTTCTTTCTTTATGAACTTGACACAGCTTCCCAGGTAATAACTCAGAAAGCTGTGTGTGGTGGTGCATGCCTGTAATCCCAAGTGACTCAGGAGGCTGAGGCAGGAGAATTGCAAGTTTGAGGCCAGCCTCAGAAACTTAGTGAGGCTCTAAGAAACTTCGCAAGACCCCTGGGTTCAATCCCAAGAACCAAAAGAAAAATGTTCAGAGAGATCCTTGCTTGCTCTTGTAACTGCTTTTGGATTCTTTTTACCTTCCAAGGACAAAGAATTCTATCAAACCCACCAAGCAACATAAAGAAAAAAGTTGAAAATGTAGTTTTGAAAGTTCATGTATGTTATCTCTCATAACAGAAAAGCAGTACAAGGACTAAGAACCAGGGCTCTGGAGCAGACTGCTGAGTTCAAATCCCAGCTCTGCCACTTATGAACTGTGTAACCTTGGACAAAATAACTTAACCTCTCTGTGCCTTGGTTTCTTGGTATCTTCTTCTATAATATGGAACTACTAACATTACCTACTTTATGGGGTTGCTATATACACTTATAGACTTCACACATGAACGCACCTAGAATAATGCCTGGCACTGAGAAAAAGTGCAACAAATACCTGTCAGTGTCAGTAATAGAAATAGTATGAGTCTGTCCCTCAATCCCATTGCTTGCAGCTTATTCTTTCTTTTAAAAGGCACGCTATGGGATTCAGTGGCGGAGTGCTTGCCTTGCATGTGTGTTTGATCCTCAGCACCACATATAAATAAATAAAAATAAAAGTAATATATCCATGTACAACTAAAAATATTTAAAAATAAATAAATAGATAAAATAAAAGGCATGCTATATGCCAGGCCCTTTGCTGGAATGGAGGTTTCAAAGATGACTAAAAGTTGGTCCCTGCCCTCAGCAGCTTGCAACGGAGTATTTGAGACTGCCACAAAACAGACTAGGCTCTAAGAGCACATGATGAGAACAAGGAGAGAGAAACACCCAGGCTCCATGGTGCACACAGCTGCATACAGAAGCCCTTCTGCAAGAAGGGTAGATGGGGCAGGGATCAGGATTTTTATTTGGGGGGGAGGGGTTGTTTTGATTTTTCTTTTCAGTGCTGGGGATTGAACTCAGGGCCTCGCACATGCTAGGTAAGTGCTCTATCACTGAGCTACATCCCCAGTCCTTTGTATTTTTCACTTTGAGACAGAGTTTCACTACATTGCCCAGGCTGGCTCTGAACGTGAGAACTTTTTGCCCTTGAACTTGTGAACATCGTGCCTCCCCGAGTCACTGGGATTACAGGCATGCACCACCATGTCCAGATCAGAGCGGAGTCGTTAAGAAGGAGCTGCGGAAAGCTAGAGGAGCTTCGGTGAGCTAGGGGGGAGATGCCGATGAGGAGGCCGGCAAGGCAGGCAAGGGCACTCTGAGCAGGAGGAAAGCTGAAGCAAAGACAGCAAAGGAAGGAAGGGACGGCCTTGAGTCCAAGCCACCAACAACTTGATGTAGGACGAGAAATGAAAAGAGACAGATGAGAGAGACAGACGAGAGCCCGCTGCAGTGGGCTCTTTGAGAGTGTGCTAAGGAACTGGAGCAATGGAGGATTCTAAATGCAGTGGGGCATGGGGAGGTTTGCCTTCTGGAAAGAGGCCTTTGGCAGGTGGGTAGAGAGATTGATTTAAAAGAGGAAGGGACAAGATTACAGACAGGGAAAATGGTAAGGTTGCTACTGAAGTCATTCTGATAAAAGATGATGTGAGCATGAACTAGAGGTTTGTAAGTCAGGAGGTAAAAGAACGTTATATGCCAAAACTGATACACTGGTGGGTGAGTGGGGATGGCAAGAAAGAGGAAGGGAAGAGTCAAGGATGACGTCTCCAACTTAGGTAACTAAGGGATGGTGGTTCTGTCAACCAGTTTGGTGATTACAAGAAAGAGAAGAAGTCTTACAAGAAGAGATGATGAGTTCACTGGATTAAAATATGTATCAAGCCCTTGTGCTGTGGTAACCATGGTGTTAGGTGTAAGGGAAGCAAACCAGAAGCTCTTTGGATTTTGGTGCTTTCAGTTCAGTGAGGAAGACAAATAGCTAGTGAATTATTATAAACAATTAATTTATGATTTGCAGATTACAGGGTGCTGTAAAGAAGAACAGGTTTTAGGCAAATGTTAACAGGCTTTGCCTAGATAGGGTATGTGGAAGGCTTCCCCAAGGAAATGGCCTTTAAATGAATACCTATGACAAATAAATTAGATAAAGGAGGAAAGATCATGTACAAGGTGTGTAGCACAAATCTTGGACATCTTGTGGGATATGTGGGTGGAAATGCCTACTCTGAGGTTAGATACCAAGCCCTGGGGCCTGGGGAAAGGACTGGAGGTAGGAAATATTTAGGGTCATCTGCAGTATATATGACAGCAAAAACAAAAAAAGTGGGTAATATCTACCAAAAGAAAAGAAAAAGGTATATGAGCTGGGTGCAGTGGTGCATGCCTGTAATCTCAGAGGCTTGGGAGGCTGAGTCAGGAGGATTGCGAGTTCAAAGCCAGCTGCAGCAAAAGCGAGGTGCTAAGCAACTCGTTGAGACCCTGTCTCTAAATAAAATACAAAATATGGCTGGGATGTGGCTCAGTTGTCAAGCGCCCCTGAGTTCAATCCACAATACCAAAAAAAGAAAAAGAAAAAAAAGGCAAGTCAGGAGATGGCCGCATCAGGGAGACATTTCCAGAAGCAGGGAGTAAACAACAGTGTCCAATACTCCCAGATAGTTTAAGTTATTCACAACTGGTGACCATAGTGGGAACAGTTCCAGTAGAGTGACAAGGACGGGGGGGGGGGGAGCCTAATGGTAGCAGGGAATGGAATGAGTGAGAGTAAAATAATGAGTGTAGCCCATTCCTTTAAAATGATTGATGGGGGAGGTGTGGAGAGTTGGGGACAGGTGGACAGGGTGCAGGGCCAAGGGGTAGTTTTGTTCAATAGAAGAATCCTGAGCTTGTCTACAGGCTATAGAAAAATAGTTAGGGAAGGGGAAGGATTGAAGATTCAGGTGCCATGTGCCAGGACTGAAGAGTTTGGGCATGTTTCTTATGTCTGCTGATCTAGCATCTCACACACAGTGGGAGTTTAGTAAAATCTAATCACTGGGCAAAAACATCCAATAGCCTTCGGGACCCTTGACCAGAGATGGTTTCCTCTCCAACAGAGGGTACAACTCTGGACTCCCCATATCAGTTACGCTTTAGCTGGTCTTGTGGAACTAGCTACCTGGGCGGCGCAGAGTCCAGAAAGCCACATGGGTGAGAGGATAGAGCCTCAGATTACTCCCCAACCCACCTTCCAGGATGCTGGGTGGCTCAACCCCTGCTTGAGGTCAAAGTCTTGCCCTTCATTAAGAGGAAAACTGAGAAA
Organism: Marmota monax; assembly: GCF_021218885.2. Taxonomy (NCBI): domain Eukaryota; kingdom Metazoa; phylum Chordata; class Mammalia; order Rodentia; family Sciuridae; genus Marmota; species Marmota monax. Next base: position 21,412,394 of record NW_026693777.1, on the reverse strand, counting down.
CTTGGTATTATTTCCTGGTGAACAGAATAGTAGCTGCTACCTCACCCCAGAAACTCTCCTAAAATGGGGCCTCTGAACATAGAGAGGCTGGCTGAGAAGGGCCGTAGATGCCCCTCAGATGGGCCAGGCTCCGTGATCACCCCTTTCAGGAAGTGGCGCCTGAATGAGATCATCCTGGGGCCCTTGCCCTGAATTTGCGGCAACTTGTCAGTCTGCAGGCGCCTTTTACAACCAGGCTGTGGTCAAATGACAGCATAGAGGCCTGGAAGAACGCTTTAAGGAGAGATTTTTTTAAAAAGTGCAAAAGTTTAGAAAAGTAGAAAGAGAGGGAGAGGAAGAGGGAGAGGCAAACAGACAGAAGACGGCCAACAAGGTGTCTATGAGAAGAAGAAAACTCTAGAAAGAACTATCGCTCTTACCACAAGGTGAGTCAACAGAGAGTGCCAGCAGCCAGATCCTAGGTTATCACCAGGGAGAATTTATTCTAAACACTACTCCTTGTGAAAAATGAAAATAAAAGTCTAACCAGTTATTCTTAATGGTTTGAGGAGAACAGAGATAAACTGTATTAGATAAAATATTTGTATCATGAGATACCTGATGTCATTGACCCTTGTGTCCTAACTCAACATAATTGGAGAAAAATGAGCACTCTTCTGAACAAAATAGCCTCCAGGTTTAGGTTTTCCACACATTCTTCTTGAAGCCATTGGGACCATAAAACTCATGAAAAAAGAATACACAACAAAGAAAGAAATGAGGAAAAGAGGGTGTGCCTGAGAGCACCCTTCTAGGACCTCAGAGGGACCTGCTGGAGCCACCCAGTGCCTCCAAAAGGGCTGGAGGAGGGGCACCTGCTCCGTGCTGCTGAGAAGATCTCAGGGCTGGGACGCAGGGCAGAGTGCGGAGCACTGGCTGAAGCCCAGGCCCAGCCTGAGGAGTGAGGCCTGGCAGATGGCGAGGACACTCACGGCCCAGCTGGCCTCAGAGCCTTCTTGCCCAGTTCAGGGAAGGAAAGAAATGGAAGGAAAAAAAAGGAGGTTAAGAAAAAATGGAGGGGCTGGGGTTGTGGCTCAGTGGTAGAGCACTTACCTAGCCATGTGAGAGGCACTGGGTTCAATCCTCAGCACCGCATAAAAATAAATAAATAAGGATATTGTGCCCGACTACAACTAAAAAAAAAATATGTATATATATATATATATACACACACACATACACACACACATATATATATGTGCATATACATATACATATTAAAAAAGAAAAGAAAAAATGGAGGTTCCAAAAAAGGAAAGCAGGGACCTAATGCTGAGGTCTGTAGCTCCTGCTAGCTTAAACAGGAAAAACTCTAAAGCCCAGACTGCTGAATCTCCAGGCCTCTCATCCCAGGAACAGAGGGGACTTCTGTAGTTTTACTAGGAAGCTCACCTCCTGGGAAAGGAGCTTCCTGGTGCTCACATTACAAGTTTGGGCCTAGAGTCTTTCCTGACCCTTCCTCACGGGGACTATTCACAGTTGCTACCTGAGAGGGAACATCCGGCTGCGGGGAGGGAGGAACCCACCATCAAGATCCTATCCTTACATTATCTTTCACAGCACCCACCTCTGAGCCATCAGCAATGATGCCCCCCAAGAAGTTTAGCCAAACTTAGCAAGGAAGCAAGAGTTTCAAGGTTTTGAAGGGAAAATTAAGATCTGCTAATAACTTTGGGATACTCTTAGCAAAGTCATTTCTCTCACTCAAAATCCTTCTTCAGTTTGAAAAGGAAGGGATCATACTACCCAACCTGCCCAGGAAGAATTAGCAAGAGCAGCCAGGCACAGTGGCTGGTACCTGTAATCTCTGTGGCTCAGGAGGCTGATGCAGGAGGATCACAAGTTCAAAGCCAGCCTCAGCAATTTAGCAAGGCCCTATGCAACTTAGCTAGACCCTGTCTCAAAATAAAAAAAAAAAAAAAAAAATATATATATATATATATATATATTTTTTTTATATATATATATTATATATATATAATATATATATTATTATATAATATATATATAATATATATTATTATATATATATATATATTTTAAAAGGGCTGAGGGAAAGACAGTGGAATGAGTCGGAAATAATTTTTCTGTGTGCTTATATGAATACATTGTAGTGAATCCCACCACCATGTACATCCAAAAGAATGGGGTCCGAACTAGAATAAGAAATATTCCATGTTTGTACAATAGTATTAAAATGAGTTCTACTGTCAGGTATAATTAAAAAGAACCAATTTTTTAAAAAAGGGTTGGGGATTTGGCTCAGTGGTTGAGTGACCCTGGATTCAATCCCTGGGTACTAAAAAAAGAACTATTGCAAGAGCAAATTGCAAACCTGATGCCTTGAGTTTACTAACACCTCCCAGGTAGAACCACCTTCCATGCAGGGCAATGAACTATTCCCGGGGTTTTGGGAATACCCATTCATACAAGGGTTCAAGACACATGCAAGGAGATGGGCTCTGTTAAAGGCAGGTGTCCTTTTAACATTTCTAGGCTGGTATCAGAGTGTGGGAGAGCTGCTGTTAGGAGCCATGAGGGTCACTGGCTCAAGAGATCAAATGCAAACTGTGCCTATTGTTGATAAGCTGCGAGGACAAGTTCACTACTTGTGTGTTTAGGGAATAAAGTTCTTGGTTTGGGACTCAAAGAAAATGGAAGTTCCATGTTTTAATTTCTCCAGGAGGTCCAGTGAAACCTGTTCCGGAATTAGCACCAGGAATCAGTAAACAAAGACAGGATCTCTAACCAAGTCACTCCAGGATGCTCAGTATGAAACTCCCAAATGCAAAATATCCTCTGCAAGCACAGATTTGATAGTGAGGGTGCCAGCAAGCCACCACCATATTAATCTGTGACAAACCCTAAAATAAGCTGGGAAGTCTTTGCTTAGAAACTCTGTGGTGCACACTTATGTCAATAATTAAACCACAAAGAACATTCCCTGACACAATTGCTGGATCTCAGGGTAGGGACAGATTCAGAGAAGCAATTGGAGTGATTGGAAACAATTATAGTCTAGAAAATACAAATTATTTCTAGCACAGGGACTTCAATGAGATATCTAAATTCTTATCCTAAATTTTTGTCTCATTATTTAATTTATTACTGCCAGAAATAGAACCACTGGTTGCCAAAATAGTTAATTTCAAGGTTTTACATTATTATAGGGTCCATTTCTAATAGAATCGTGGATCCACTGATTCTTTGGTCCTTTATAACACAAAATGAGATCAGCTAAACACTAACAAATTTGCTAATGAGAAGCCAGGCTATCGTGACAATAGTAGCCAGCATTTTGGCTCAGTTACCAGGTGCCAGGCATCTGACACACATTTTTATCCACACCATAGCACAATCCTATCTGCAAGGTGGGTATTATTATTCCCCACTTTATTAAGGAGGAAAATAAAGCTCAAAAAGATTAAATTACCTGCTGAGGCCACTCAGCTAGTGGAGGGCTGGAACCTGGATTAGAAGTCCTTAGCCAAAGCATGTCCAGTCCCTGCCACGCCACACGGCAGGCATTCCTACTAGAAATGAAATCACCTCGCGAGGAATGGAAATTTACTATTCACTGTACAGTAAGCTGAGGGCGAGAAGTACTAGGTGACATCAAGGAAAGAGGCTGCTGGGGTAGCCCTGTTGAGCTTGATTTTCATTTAACTATTTTAAAGGACAGGTAGGACAAGTGACAGGGAAGCAGCAGGGTTAGCATAGTTTACTTAGAGGACCAGAGGGGAAGCCAGACAAGGACATCATCTAGAGAAAATGGAAATTCAAGAAGGGATAAAAATGAGACCTAAGTCAGGGGCAGTGGGAAGTCCTGTGGGGGATGGGAAGGTAAGCAGAGCCCAGACACCCACAGGTGTTTGGGAGATGAAAGGGGAATTAGAGAGGAAACTGCAAGGGGACACCAAGTCAATCAGAGAAAGGAAGGAAGGGGGAGGGAGAGCGGAAGGAAAAGAGGGAGGGTGGAAAGAGAAAAAACAAAACAACATGGCCATGTCATTCGGTCCCAGTATGCTTCATGACAAAAGGTTGGTGTCTGGCCCCAGTCTGGGAGTAGAGGCAGGGACTCCCCTGGGCCACAGGAAAGGTCTTTTCCTATCTGTCAGAAAAGAATGGGAGACAGCCTTCCTCTTTCCCATAGAATCGTGGCCTCATTTTATTAGCCCTTAACGAAAACAGAACACCCAGCTTTAGCAGTCTAAAACGACTTCATATTATTGGTTAAAGCAAAAACAAAGAAGAAAAGGAAAACAACCTAACTTGGCATCACTTAAACATTAATTAAATAACATATGGTTCCTCCATAATGGAATATAATGGAACAGTTTTGAATGAGGTACATCTATAGGTAGGTGTAGGTAGAAGAATGACAGGTAAAATAACATATCTGTTAAAAATTATGTGAAGGCGCTGAGATGTGGCTCAGCGGTAGAGCGCTCCCCTAGCACCGGTGGGACCCGGGTTTGATCCTCAGCACCACATAAAAATAAAGGCATTGTGTTGTGTCCATCTACACCTAAAAAATAAATATTTTTTAAAAATCATGTGAAATTAAAATGTTTTCTTAAAAATAAGAAGCAATTATATTTTGTTGTATTTTTAAATTTTTTTAAATTACAGGAATATGCAAGAAATTGTAGTCAACAATTATCTATGAAATAAAGATGGTGGATAATGTGGAACTTTCACTTTCTATGGTTCATATTTCTGTAGTATTTTATATTAGTAAGACTTTATATCACATTTGTAATCAGAAAGAAGAAAAAGGGGGAAAAAATTCAGTGACTCTGAAAAGACTACAAGTAAAAAGTTGTCTTCCATCTCATCTGAATGAGAAAAGGTAAAATTGCGTAAGACTTAAAGAAATCAGACACTTCCCACTGAAAAAAATACTTGAGGGGCTAGGGCTACAGCTCAGTTGGTAGAGTGCTTGCCTTGCATGCACAAGGCCCTGGGTTCAATCCGCAGCACACACACACACACAAAAAAAAAAAAAAAAAAAAAAAAAAAAAAAACCTTGAATCTCCTAGAAGCTAAGAGAATTACATCAAATATGGCCCAATCTTTGGGCTTCAGCCCTTCCCCAAAATAGAAATTGGTATGGCATGAGCTGGACTGCTTAGCAAAGAGCTTTCTGCTCATTGGGCAAGAAGGAAATTCCCCCAGTGACATGAACCAAGCAAAGAAAGTGCATTCACACCCAGAGCACTTTTGGGAAACAAGATCTTCTCTTATCACTATCAACCAGGAGACTCATCTTTCACCAACTCATTGAATGAGTCCCTTTGTTCCCCCTAAAGGATCACCATATATTCATTCCTGCTTCTACAGAACAGCCAGGTGCCCCAGAATTCAGCACTGAGAGGCCCAAGAGGCGTTCCAGTAAAAACTTGGGCACATTTTCAGGAGAAACAGGACCTGGGAGGGCAGGACCCTGGGAAATGGCAGTAGGCAGGGTGGGTGAGGGGACCTAGGTAGGTGCAAAAGTGTACAGAAAAGGCTTTACAAGTATGCTTTGAAACTTCCCTAGGTTTCTCATATTCTTTGTCCTATGTCATATGTCCTGCAAGGAAACTCTTAAAGAGAAGGGATAGAGCCTGCCCCCCAGGAAGTAGCAGGGCAGGTACAATGAGTCTATCCGCCTGCCAACAGACATACTCTCTAGCACAAAGAACACGTTTCAAACAAAAGTCCCTGACCTGGTATAAGTGTGGGATGCCCCTGTGCCCCTAACCGTGGTACCTGGCACCTGGTACCATGGCACCACCCACCATGTGGTAGGGGCTCAGCCACTGCTGTGGAATTCACACCGCTCGTCTACAGCACAGCACGGGCATGGTCATGCTGACCAGCTTCCCTACCCTTGCTGCTTTCCAGCCATCTAGAGTCTTCCACCACCAAGAACCCTTCCCCTTCCCCTTCCTCGAAGCTTTCTCTCTCTCTCTCTCTCTCTCTCTCACACACACACACACACACACACACACACACACCTCTCATGTGCTCCAGCATACAAAACTTCCCTTGACCTGTCTCAAACCATCTTTTTTTTCCCAAGACCTCAAAAAAGCAGTCCAAATTCACCCTGGCTTGACTCTGTAATTCCTGACAACTGAGCTTTGATCCTTCACTAAAACTGCCCTCTTGGGGTCACTTAGGCCTCTTTTGGGAATAATGGCCTCCTCTCATCCCCTTCCTAGGAGACCCCTCACCTGCATGAAACATGACTAACCATCCATTTCTGGGAGCTGGATTCTCATGGCTTTGGACTCTCCTGATTCTTCGTCCTTGGTATGTCTGTTACATCCCAATCACATTTACCAGGTCTTCTTCCTCTCCCGGTGCCATCCTGAATGTCAATATTACCCAATCAGGCTTCTGTTCTGCTCTCTTGGGTGCTGACTGAGGTCTGTTAAGCTGACACCCCCAGCCCCAGTCTCTCCTGGGCTCCAGACTCACCATAGCACTCTGTAGCTACTTGTTCCTGCGACTTCCTATCTAACACCATCAATGCTGAATTCTTCCTTTGCATCTCCTCCCCATCCCCAGGACTGCTTCTTCTTTTAAGACTTAAATCTCCAGAAATCAACAACACCAACCTTCCAGATACCTGAGCTAGAAAATTCCAACCACATTCAGTAGCTCTCTTCCCTCTCTCCAGAGCACAGGTACCTACCAGTTTCTGAAGGATCTGCAAAGCAGTTTTTAAGATTTGGGGGGAAAAAGCCCAAACAGATTGTCTTCAATGTACAAAATGAAAACTGTAAATGAAAATTAATTCCCAAATCCTTTCATTCATATATATATATATATATATATATATTTTTTTTTTTTTTTTTTTTTTTTTTTTGTCAGCAAAACACATTTAATATGAGACCTGGTCCTTTATGTGATGGGTCCTACCACCCAGAGGCTCACTTCTCAGAAGCTCTTGTGTTCACATTGTCCATTCCATCCTACTGCCTATTCCGACCTCTGGGGCCCTTTGTTACATTCCTGTAGGATGTTCTAATACACAATGATGCTGTATCACACCCGTATTCAAAAATTCTGATATGTCCCCAAGATCTTTGATATAAGTACAAACTCTTTATATAATACTAAAATTTAGCCCCAACCTAGCTTTTGGATCTCTTCATCACTACATCCTTCCACTCATCCTCTGCCAAAACTACCTAGACTCACTGTACCCCACAAACTACCCGCTGCATTTGGCCCATCGAATGCTATGTCCCTACTTGTCCGGTGGAAAGCTTGCACTTATTTCATGGGTCCAAATGGCTGCTCCTCAGGGAAGGCTGCCTCCCCTGCATCTCCAGCCCAAACCAATTTTGGTCTCCAGAGACCCTGGAGCTTTTTGGAGCCCTACAATGGTACCTGCGTGACTCTATGTTACACTCAATTGCACCTGTGTCTGTGCCCACTTTGATATCACAAGCCTTTCAAAAGCAGAGTGTGTTCCTTCATTGATCACCTCTGTATTTCCCTCCCCTAGCATATACCAGATGATGATATGTCCTGGAGAGCAGCTGCTTCTTGTTCCCACCTTCCTGCATCATTTCTATCTCTGCTCCACTGTATTTGGTACCTTGACATTGCTGTGCGCACAGTGAACTTCTAGCTAGGTCTATGCCAATCAAACTTGGAAGCTATGGAACCAGATTTGAAATGCTTTGCTTTTTTCAAGTCTAGAATCTAGCACTCAATTGGCTGTGTGACCTCAAGCAAACTAGGCTTAGTAACTAAACTTGGTCTCCTTGTTAGTAAAATGGGAATTATAATATCTAAAAGGACTGTTATGAGAATTAAAGAAGTCAAAGCACTTAAAGCTCCTAGCGTGGCCTCTCGCACATGACAGGAACTCCAAAGTAAGTCGTAGCAGCAAATAGAAACAGTCTCAGCTTTCTCAAACCATGTGGGCCACGTGACTATCAGAAGCAATCTTCCTGGGTATTCATAAAATAGAGATTCTTACTTCAGCATCATGAATTCAGGACTCAAATTCCATGATGCTGCTTATAATTCTGAAAGTCATCGTGAAGAAATAGAAGGAGCATGAGACACTATGCAGCTGTTAAGAATGAAATAGGTCAATCTCTACGCCTGATATGGAAAGATGTCCAAGGTGTTTCATCATTGAGCAAGAAGGCAAGAAGATTCAGTACAGTATGAAATATAAACCCCATAACAACCACAAGTGTACCATGTGTATACCCACACACATATACACAAATGCTTACTTATCTTACCTATGTGCATGTGCCTAGAAATTCTCTAAAGAGATATGCAAGAAATTATTAATAGTGTTTACCTCCAATTAAGGGTCCAGGAGTGGGTTGTGGATATAGTTCAGTTGGTAGAGTGCTTGCCTCACATGCACAAGGCCCTGGGTTCAATCCCCAGCACCACACACACACACATACACACACACACACACACACAGTCCAGGATTGCCATTTATATTATTTGTCATTGTTTGGCTTCCTTTTACCATAGGTATATGTTTGTGTTATAATTTCTAAAAGCTGGTATTTAAAAAGTTGTAGAAGATGAAGAAGGAAAAGGAGCAAGAAAGGGAAAGAGAGAGGGAAGTCTAGGCTGTGGATCAGGAGACCTGGGTTCCACTGAGAATCCTATAACTAACTTGTATGGCAACTTGAGGCAAATCACCTCCCCTCTGTGCATCTCCCTATTGGTAAAATAAAGTAGTGGAAGCAGATGCTCTCCTGGGACGATTTTTAGGTTATTAGATGATGCCTACAAGGTGCTTTGAGTATGTTTGATCATAGAGCATCTCTTTCTTTGAGGAGTTTTTATGCTTTAGGCATCAGGTTTTAAAAGAAGGAAATGCATATGTGATTTCATTTTGACCCCCTTTGCAATTCAATGAGAAAGCTTTCCCACTGTTTTACAGACAGAGAAACCAAGTGTAGACTGTAATGATCACTTGCCAACCAAATGCATTGCTCACTAGACTCTGCTGTTTGCAAAGAATTATGACTGCCAGGAGTTTTTTAGCTCCCAATTCATTCTGTGCTTCTTCTGCAGGGGAGGCGCATGGCTTATGCAAAACAAGCAGAAGGCACTCTTTGCTGGTGGAAACAGGGTGAGATGTAAAGTGACTTCCTCTGGGTCGCAGCATAAACAAAGCTCACTCCCAGCACAGTCAGGAAGTTATTGAACCCCTGGGATCAACTCCGCATCCCGCATCCCTCCCCCACCCGGACCCAGAGCTTCACCTTGAAGATGAGCACTTCACTGCAGTCATTTTCCGAGCGTTTTCTGGGTCAGAAGCAGTGAGAGCAGCCAAACCGAGGCTGCCAGTGGAACTGCTACATCGAGGGCGCGGTACTGTGTTAACATCTCTACTACACACCCAGAGCTTACCCAGCAACCCCATTGAGAAGGTCCATCCCGACGAGCCCAGCTGAGTATTTTTCCAGTATCCTGGGCAAAGTGACTTCGCAGAGCTTTGCAATGCAAATGACCTGGGTTGTCCTCACAGGTATGGGTCTCTGCCTTGAAGGGTACTGACTTCCTCTCCCAGAGCCCTTGGCTTTGACTCTACCGCAGTACCTCATTCCATCTACCTGAAAATACTTCCGTACTCCTCAGAACTTCACACAGTGAAGAACCCTCTGCATCAGATGTTAAGTTAAACACCAGGACATTGAGACTTCCCAAAAGTTGTAGAAAAACACGTACACAATAAACAATACATCTATGTTGCAGAGAAAGGCAGAGTCTGATTTACCTACTCTACAAATGGTAGCCTAGAGTTTAAAAGAGAAAAACAGAACAGACCATGGCTGAAACCCTATAAAGTAAACCGTCTCTGAACATAGAAAAGACTGTTCACTAGTTATTAGGCCATTAACAAGTTGCCTACTGGTGACTTCTTCTATGGCACCTGCTAGTGCTTGAGGTGGGCTGATGATCACTGGCTTCTAGAAGGGCTACTTGTGACTCTCACTGTCACCTCGGGATCAAGCTTGCTGACTGTTGTCTGCTTATCACTGGCCTCATTACACCCCACTGAATTCCCTGGGACCTTTGCCTCTCTGCTTCAGGTCTCCCTCACAGGCCTAACTTTGTCTTCTGCCCTTCTGGATCGTGGGTCCATCTCTCCAAGGCCTTTGAGGGCCTTCATTTATCCATTTTTTTTTCAGACCCCACACATATTTATAAAGGCCTCCTAGCTCCACTCCCAGCCTTTGGCAGTTAAACACCAGCTCCTATCAATCACTGGGCCCAGAGCAGGGCAAGAGAAGGGAGACGCTGGATTGCAGTGGGAGTGTGTCCATGACAGAGAGTTTTGTTGAAAGAAACAAAACACGCTCAAAGGCCTGAGCTAGCAGAATTCTGGTGAGTCCAGCCATTGGTGAAACTCATTTTTTGTCCAGGTCAGGCAGAAATGAGGGCAGAACAAGCTAACTAACTAATAAGTACTATAATATTACTTTGACATGCCTTAGGACAACCAACCAACCAAGCAGGTTAAATGTACCCAAAAAATCAAAACCTCTATAGAGAAATGTTGGTCTTTTTTTCTGAAAGTTTTTTCTTAACTCTTTATCATGATAAAGCCCATCTTGTATATATGGGTCTGAACACCCACTCAACAAGAGCCTTTCATAGCTGCATTCTGAGGGTCAGCCTCAAATATTCACTGAAAATATGAGGTGGGAGTGACCGTCTACTGGATGAATACATTTTTCTAGCAAAAGACATATTCTGATGATGTAAGTTAAAATCGGTGGTTACTGTTTCCTCCAATAAATGGAGAGAGCAACTGGAGGACACAGAGGTGGGAAGATAGCCTCTACTCAGGCCTCAGGTCTGAAGTATTCCTCCTTGCTCCTCGCCCCACCCCAATGGTAGTAAATGTCTTCCATGAATCCTTCTTCAGCATCTTGCGTGGGTCATCCGTGTTTGGATTATGTACCATGCTGGATACTCCTGAAACATGCCCCATCACCCAATCCAACCAGCATTTCTGCAGCTTCACATATGAAAAAGGTACTGAGTTGGGCACCAGGGTCCCCAAGGGACAGACACTATCCCTTCTTCAAGAAACTCATAATCCAACAGAGAGGCCTGTACATGACCAACCAGTATAAAAAGTGATGAGAGAATTTGTGTCCTCCCATGTCAGGGAAGAGGGAAATAGGGTCAGGAATATGTCCCAGAGGGATGAGCTGAGTGGGGCCTTAATACATTCCAGACATAAATAACAGTAGAAGCAAGGTCATGGAGAGGGGAAGTGTGCCTCACCTTGAGTAAGTCTCAAACAACCAGGGTTGGGTAAGTGGAGGGGGAACCAAGCTGGAGACGTTGGAGCAGACTATGAAGGTCCCTGCCTGCCCATTTAAGCTTTATTTGAGGGCATTGGGGAACCACAGAGAATTTTTAATCAGTGAAATGATTTGGTCAGACATAAGTTTTTAAAAATAATTCTGAGGCTGGATGCAGTGGTGCATACCCTTAATCCCAGCAGTTTGGGAGGCTGAGGCAAGAGGACCACAAGTTCAAAGCCAGCCTCAGCAACTTAACAAGGCCCTAAACAACTCAGTGAGACCCTGTCTCTAAATAAATTATAAAAAGGGCTGGGGATGTGGCTTAGTGATTAAGTGCCCCTGAGTTCAATCCCTACTATCAAAAAAAAAAAAATTTAAAAAACTGAGGTCAGGGCTGGGGATATGGCTCAAGCGGTAGCGCACTCGCTTGGCATGCGTGCGGCCCGGGTTCGATCCTCAGCACCACATACAAACAAAGATGTTGTGTCCGCCGAAAACTAAAAACTAAATATTAAAAATTCTCTCTCTCTCTCTCTCTCTCTCTCTCTCTCTCTCTCTCTCTCTCTCTCTCCCCCTCTCGCTCTCTCTCTAAAAAAAAAAAAAAACTGAGGTCAGGTTGTGGGATGGGTTAGAAAGGTAAAGACCAAAGATTTGAAGACCAGTTTTTCAAACATAAGAAGAATGACAGCAGAAATTACAAGTAACAAATTTGAAAATATTAGAGGAAAATGAACAGGAGTTGGCAGCCAAGTGGATCTGGAAGTGGGAAAAGCAGCACAAAAAAATGTTACCGAGGTTCTTACTTTAGGGGACAGTGACAATGTGGACCTAGCTATGACAGAAGGTCAGGAGTAGAGCTGGAGCAGGAAGCTGAGAGGTCTCACTGCAACAAGTTGGTATGAGACATCTGGATACAGCCAAATGATGAAGCCAGGAGAAAGCTGAAAGGAAGACCTGGAACTGAGGGAGGTGGGGCTAGACATCAGGGTTTAGATGCACTGGCAACCCCAACAAGAAAGACCAAAAAAAAATTTTTTTTTAAAGGTAAATAGTGATAAGCAAGGAAGAAGGGAAAAAAAAGAAAAAGGAGAGTTTGGCTACAGAACCTGAGGCAGGACTTAGTTTCAAAGCAACAGTGGTCAAATATTGCATGGAAGTCAGGAAACCTAGAGTCTAGAAGGAGGTCATCATAGTTGACAATAATTTAGAAATTATTTTTAATACTTTTTTAGTTATAGATAGACACAATACCTTTATTTTATTTATTTATTTTTATGAGGATACAACCCAGTGCCTCACATGTGCTAGGCAAGCTCTCTACCACTAAGCCACAACCCCAGCCCTAGACTTTCCTTAAGCGGTTTTAGTACAGCTGTCTTACGACACAGGTATATCGTGCAGTACTAATTAGCATCTCCATCCTCAGATGTCAAAGAACTATGTTGTAAGCAGGATTCAGAACATTAATTATTTATTAAAAGCTAATAATGGGATTCAAGCCTATTAGGTTAAACCATTGCAAACATAAAGCAATAATTAATTACCTCTCGTTCAGACTATTAATGGTGCAGTAGAGGGGACAGGGGTATGGCTCAGCGATAGAGCACTTGCCTAGCATGCCCAAGGCCCTAAATTTGATTCCCAACACTGCAAAATAAGCAGGGTACAGTGGCACACACCACACCTGTAATTTCAACGACTCAGGAGGCTGAGGAAGGAGGATCATAAATAAGTTTGATGCCAGTCCAGGTAATACAGTGAGACCCTGTCTCAAAATAAAAGATAAAAAGGGCTGGGAGTATAGCTTGGTGGTAGAGTACTGGAGACAAGGAAAAGCAGGATAAAAAAATAGAAAGGAAACTCTAAGAATTAAGAGCAATGTAATATTGACCTCCACCCCAATATCAGCTGGCACAGTTACTCAAAATAAGCATTCTAAAATAAACATACACAGGTTCAACTCCAGCTTTAACCTTAGTAGGTGGGTAACTGGATTAATTAATCTCTACAAAGCCTGATCTTTTTCATCACTGAATTAGGATAATAATATTATGGTTTTTGGTTTTTGGTTTTGTGGTGCTGGGGATTGAATTCGGGGCCTTGTGCATGTGAGGCAAGCACTCTACCAACTGAGCTATATCCCAGCCCTAGGATAATAATATTATGGATATGACATTAAATAAATACACATGAAAACTTTCAGCACAGTGCCTAACACGTAAGTTCTCAATAGATGAGGATTTGTTGTTATAAATGCATTATTGTAACAGGGCTTCATCTCAAAATTAAAATATGTGTTAATTCAGTTACACATAATTACAAACATTAATTCTTTAGTTGTTTAATCAATAAATATTTATGAGCCACTCCCCTCTGTATACCAAGCATGGATCTTGGTGCTGAGAATAGTAAAAGATAAAAATAACAAAAGAATAAGACCCAGTTCTCCATCACAAGAAGCCTGGTCAAATGGTATAGAAGGCAAGTTGACAATAACAAAACAAATGACCTGTCCTGTAACAAAAGAATGAGAAAGGTACCCTAAAATACAAAGGAGGAGGCATTCGGTGCCACCCAAAGACCTGATAGGGAAGGGACTGTCAGGAAGGCAGTAATAATGAGCAATACTTCAGCTTTACAGGGAAATCTCCAAGGATAATTTTGAGAATAATAATAAATATTAAGCTGTCATCTCTCTCTCTCTCTCTCTCTCTCTCTCTCTCACACACACACACACACACAAAATCCCTGAAAAAAAAAAATGTCAGAGAAAGAGGAAGTTCTTTGCCCAAGGGCAAACAGAAGAGCAAAGGAGCTGGAAGCAATCCAGACTCATGTCATCCTATTCAAGGAGACTCTCCGACTGAAATATATCACCATATAATATTTACACCTTCCCCACCTGAGTGTGGGCTACATGCTCTACAAAGCAAAGTAAAAACCTACCCGTCCTCCAAAAGTCTACAGTCTAAAAATAGCAAACTAATCTATGAACACATCCAAGAACTTTGATGACAAACTATCCTCCAAAGACAGTGTCCTCAAATACTTTTCAAGTTCAATGTGGCCCCAAAGGTGAAGACATTAATACATGTTTGCCCTTCCCTCTGGAGATGTAAGACATCAGGGGAAAATATTAAAATTGATGGATGGGGGTCCTCAAAAATTAAAAATAGAATATGATGATCTAGCAGTTCTATTCCTAGGTATTTAGTATCCAAAAGAAGAGAAAGCAGGGTCTTAAAGAGATACTTGCACAACATGTTCATAGCCACATTATTCACAATAGGCAAGAGTGGAAGCAACCCAAGTGTCCATCAATAGATGGGGAGGAGAGGGAATGTGAGTTAGCACTTAATAGATAGAGTATTTAGGAAGGTGGAAAAAGTTCTGGAAATGGATGATGGTGATGGTTAGAGAGCATGTGAATGTCACTGTGCCACTAAACTGTACACTTAACAATGGTTAGAATGGTAAACTGTGTGTTATATATATTCATCACAGTTTTTAAAAAAAATTTAATTGCGTAGTGGCCATGTTCACTTAACAACTATTCATCATCTTTTAGGGGAAAGGAAAAACATTCTGTTTCTGACAACTAGATGCAATGACATCTGAAGAACGCAGAAGAGCATGAGTCAAGGCATGTCAGAAAGTTCTTTTGTTTGAAGGAACAGTATCTAGTTACCATGGCTTGGGGATGAATGCCTTTGCAACCCACTAAGAAAGTGGCTTTGTAGGCAGCCATAATCTGACAACTTTTAGTTAATTTAATCCCCGTGTGCCAACACCATCTCATTAAGAGATGATTGCCAATGTGCACATTTCAAGAATCACTCTAAGTATAAATGTCAATAGAAAAATTAAAATTAAATAATTTTTTAAAAAATTCTAATTTCTACATGCAAAAGGCTTTATATAAGAACTAATTATGATTCATAATTAGTTCTTGCCCTTAAGAGCAGGTGGCACACACTTGTAATCCCAGCCACTTGGGAGGCTGAGGCAGGAGAATCATCACAACTTGGAAACCAGACTCAGCAACTTAGTGAGATCCTGTCTCAAAATAAAAAACAGGGCTGTGGATGTAGCTCAGAGGTGGAGTGCCCAAGGGTTAAGTTCCAGTAAAACACACACACACACACACACACACAAATATGGTCAGCATTTGTATTCAAATAAGTGGTACCTGTAACCGGTCCTTTAACACATTTGAAGAAGCAAAGATCACTGTGGGATGGATGGCCTGTTCCAGGAAGATGGCCCAGCCTTTTTTTTTTTTTTTTTGGTACTGGGGATTGAACTCAGGGGCACTCACCCACTGAGCCACATCCCCAGCCCGACTGTGTATTTCATTTAGAGACAGGGTCTCACTGAATTGCTTAGTGCCTTGCTTTTGCTGAGGCTGGCTTTGAACTCTGGATCCTCCTGCCTCAGCCTCCCCAGCTGCTGGGATTACAGGCATGCACCACGCCCGGCCTGCTCAGCTTTTATCCAGAGTTCTGACAGATGTATGGGACTCAGCAAGCAGAGGCAGGCAAAGCTGGTTTAGGTAGAGGGTTTGCAACTGTACAGGGTAAGAGATAAGTGGAAGGAAAAAAAAAAGGCCGGGGGTGGGGAAGCTAAAGCCAAAGAACAAGGGTTCTTAAATGTCAACTTGATGAGTTAGGATTTCCTCCTCTACCCAGAGAGTCACTGGAAGATTTTGAGAAGGGTGTCTTGTGGTGATAATGGTTTGGAGAGGGAGATCCTTCATTGATAGAAAATTGTTTTCTTAAAAAACATACAAGAAATGGTTGACAGTGGTAGCCTCCTAGACTAAGACTAGAGTAGGGAAGACTCCTATTTTTCACTATATACCCTGTATAATGAGGATAGATATTTTAACCACGTACATGTATTCATTTTATAAACTTCAAAGGTTTTCTTTAATCTGAAAGCACTTAAGAAATGTTTGGGCTTTAACCAGAAAGTTCAAAACACTTCTAATCATAAAGCAAAGTGTATTTCAATCTTGTTTTTACCCTATCTTCATCTTCATCACATAGCAGAGATGTTGTGACAACAGTGTAAAAGAAATAGCACAAAGGGCACAGCCCATCTAAGGCTTCACTTCCAAACAAACAGATGTCATGAATCATCCACAATAAAACATCTCCTTTTGGATATGTTTAAATGAAAACTCTGCCTGAGATTATTCTAAATCAGATCTTCAAGGAAAACAGAAATCAAAAATAATAGACAAAGGTAAATTTGATAAAATATATCACCATCTCAGTAACTGGCCTTTTTATTCTTCCAGTTGTTTAAACCAAAAACAATTAAGATGTCCATGACATATTATTTTTTCTCTCATCCTCTTTATTCAAATTCCATCAACTGTACCTTCAAAATATACCCAGAATCCAAATGCTTATCACCACCATCATCACCTTGATCCATCCTCTCTCACCTGCACCACAACAGTAGCTGTCGTTGGGTTCCCTTGCACTCTTGTTCCCCACAATCAATCATTCCTCAGAGAGGTCCTCATTAAACACAATTCTGACCAAGCCACTACCATACCACAACTTTCAGTGGTTTCTTATCTCGCTCCAACCAAAATTCAAACCAGCATCTCTTCTCCCAAACATCCAAGGGCATCCTCCTTCACTTCCTTTGGGTCTCTGCTGAGATCAAACCTCATCAAAGAATCCCTTCCCATCCATCCTACCCTGCATAACTGAACTCCCCACCTCTTGATGTCACACTGCTTTATTTTTCCTTTCTTTTTTGGTACTAGTGATTAAACCCAGGGCTTCAGGCATGCTAGACAAATGCTCTTCCACTGAGCCTCATCCCCAATCCATTTTACTTTTCATTTTGAGAGAGGGTCCCACTCAATTGCCTAGGCTGCCCTTGAACTTGGACTCTTCTTGCTTCAGCCTCCTCTAAAGCTGGGAACTCAATAGCTGGGAACCCAATAGCTGGGTTTTTTTCTTTTTTAAATTAATTTTTTATTTATATATGACAATGAAATATATTACAATTCTTATTACACATATAATGCACAATTTTTCATATCTCTGGTTGTATACATAGTATATTCACACCAATTCGTGACTTCATACATGTACTTTGGATAATAATGTCCATCACATTCCACCATTATTTCTAACCCCATGCCCCCTCCTTCCTCTCCCATCCCTCTGCCCTATCTAGAGTTCATCTATTCCTCCCATGCTTCCCCTCTCTATCCCACTATGAATCAGCCTCCTTATATCAGAGAAAACATTCAGTATTTGGTTTTTGGGGATTGGCTAACTTCATTTAGTATTATCTTCTCTAACTCCATCCATGTAACTGCAAATGCTGTGATTTTATTCTCTTTTATTGCTAAGTAATAGTCCATTGTGTATATATGCCACTTTTTTATCCATTTATGTATTGAAGAGCATCTAGGTTGGTTCCACAGTTTAGCTATTGTGAATTGTGCTGCTATAAACATTGATGCGGCTGTGTCCCTGTAGTATGCTGTTTTTAAGTCCTTTGGGTATAGACTGAGGAGAGGGATAGCTGGGTCAAATGGTGGTTCCATTCCCAATTTTCCAAGAAATCTCCATACTGCTTTCAAAAGAGGTGAAAGATCTATATAATGAAAATTACAGAACCCTAAAGAAAGAAATCAAAGAAGACTTTATGAGATGGAATATTTTTTCTTTTTATCACTGGAAATTATCATCTATATCCATTTGTTGCTTATTGCTATCGTTTAGTACCCATGTCTGCTCTATGATGTCAGATCTTTTTTTTTTTTTCCATATTCACAGATATATCCTCAGGGCCTGGATTGTGCCTGGTAAATAAATGAGAGTTCAATAAATATTTGTTGAAGATGAAAGTAAATGCAAATCAAGGCACTTGAGATCTCTGGACAAAAAAGAGGTTTAGACGTCCAAAGTAAGGCATAAGCATAATGATACTTAGTAAACTTGGGAAAAGGGATTGGAAAAGGCAAAACAACAGTTGACAGGCATAAACCCATCATTTATCTATGTAATGCTACTGGGAATCCATTAATTTCTGCTTCACAACAGCATTAATGTATACTCCATAAGACCATCCCTGAGTTTTTGTGGCTATGTTAAAAAGTAAATACTGCAAACTGTTTCCCTCTCCCTCTCTCCAAAACCAATAAACTTGGAAAGTTTTGCTGAAGAAAGAAAGCAATCACTGTCCCAACCAGAGAGCCCAGAATATTCAATTACCCCATGGAGGAGAGGATCTGGAAAAAAGCCCCAAATATGGAGCTAGGAAACTGTGTGAAAGTCAAGGTTCTGCCATGAACAAATAAGAGGATCTTGGGCAAATCAGTGTACATTTCTAACCCTGTTTTCCCAACTATAAAGCAGGAATAATGAGATCCTCCCCTAGTGTGTTTTTTGTAAGAGGTGGAATACAATAGCATCCTGAAAACTGAGTGGGCTATACATCATCTGTGTGATTGTCGCCTTGCACTAGAACGAGTCCACCTTGTACTGAACTCTAATTCACATTCTCTTCACCACTATTAGGGAGCTTTGTCTCAACAAAGATCTGAATCAGGTCTTCCCACTCCCCACAGCTCCATTGATTTCAACGCGCACTTCAAAACTTCACAAACTAGCCACACGCTGTGGCCCACACCTGTAATCCCAGTGGCTCAGAGACTGGGGCAGGAGGATCCCAAGTTCAAAGTAAGCCTCAGCAAAAGTGAGGCATTAAGCAACCCAGTGAGACCCTGACTCTAAATAAAATACAAAATAGGGCTGGGAATGTGGCTCGATAATTGAGTGCCTCTGAGTTCAATCCCTGATACCACAAAACAAACTTCACAAACTGATCCCAAACCATCTTCATCTTCTGGTTACACTCCATCCACATGGAACTGCTCCTCATTCCCTAATCTACTAATCTAATTTCACATCTGTGCCTGGCCATGTACCTACCCATCTCCCCTTCTTTCATTATGGAAATCCTAGGCAATTCAAGAGCTTCCCAAGACTCCCACCTGCATTAGACCTTCTTCTTGTAGTCTTTCTCTCAGAACATCGTTCTTGCAAGCATGCTATTGAATCTTTGTTTGCAAGTCTGCTCCCCAGCAGATCAGTGGGTCTCCGCCTGACCCCTTTTTGTATTCTCAGCCCATACCAGTGTAAGCACACAGTAGATACTCAGTGTTTGCTCTTCTTGAATATATCCCAGTTGCTTCCTCAGGCTTCCCAGCTCTGGTTCTCTATGACTTATGGCTCGCAGCCAGCATTACGAAAGGCCTTTTCTTACTTTTGCACTCCTGAGGAAATAGGCTAGAAGGGGAAGCTGCTTCACCATTCCTAAGGGCCTTCTGGAAACAAGCAGGAACTGAGCACAGGGGCAGAATGAGGCTCCAGACCTCTTTCCAGTTCCCACAAGGTATGTGATTAAGCATGCCTAGTTTTATTTGTAGAGTTATGAATTCTCAAACAAGATATACCTATATTTAAGCCCAATACAAATAGAAATCATTTTCAATTTATTCATTTTCAGGATTATTCAAGTTTCTGCTCCTTTTCACAATGGCGGAAACTGCCTGGACTGACTATAATTCAAAGCAATTATTGTTCTTTGACTGTCAAAGTGTCCTGTTCTTCTTTTCATAAATATTCTGGATGATCTGAGCCCAGTTCAGTGCTAAGCCTCTTTTTTTTCTAGTCCCATGCCTTTTCACTTGCTAAATTTATAGCTCTCCAATGAAAGAAAGAAAGGAAGCCCGCTTTTGCCCCCACTGCTAACACGATATATGTCTGGGTTTTAATTGCGCTTTAATTATACCCTCAGCCAGGTCTGCACAGGTAAAGTGGAAATAAAAATTATGGCAAAGCCTCAGAAGGGCTTGCGGAGGTAGGAAGAAGAGAGCTTTTAATATTTTCTGTAACCAAGGGAAGGAAAAAGCAAAGTTTGAGATGGCCTGGGAATGACATATCTAGCCATGCAATTCACTGAGGAAGCATTTTCTGTGGCTGCCTTTGCTCTGTGAGCTGCAGGGCTGGTGAACCCCTGGTGGTCTGATGTTCAGCTAAGGTTGGGTGAAAATGGAAGAACTTGAATTGCTTGGCTGAATTAAGAAATAAGCACAGTGCCGGGTGTGGTGGTACACGCCTGTAACCCCAGTGACTCGGGAAGCTGAGGCAGGAGGATCGTAGGTTCAAGACCAGCCTCAGCAACTTAGCGAGGCCCCAAGCAACTTGGTGAGAACCTGCCTCAAACAAAAAATAAGCAATATACATTCTACTGTCATGTATAACTAATTAAGCCCAATAAAAATTAAAACTTTTTAAAAATTAAAAAAAATAAAAAATAAAAAAGGAGGGGCTGGGATTGTGGCTCAGTGGTAGAGCGCTTGCCTGGCACGGGCGGGACCCGGGTTCGATCCTCAGCACCACATAAAAATAAAGTCATTGTGTTGTGTCCATCTACACCTAAAAAATAAATATTAAAAAAAAAAAAAGTCTGGGGATGTAGTGCAGTGGTTGAGTGCCCCTGAGTTCAACCTCCAGTTACAAAACAATAGAAAAGAAAAAAGAAGAAGAAGAAGAAGAAGAAGAAGAAGAAGAAGAAGAAGAAGAAGAAAGGAAGAAAGAAAGAAAGAAAGAACAGCAACAAAGGGAAGTACTACGACATTTTCTAAATATTTACCACGGGAGTTGACTATTCAGTGAGTAGAGTCAGGTCTGTCAGTGGATTCCCCTGACCCCCTCCTACTTTCTCCCTTGATCTCCATCTCCAAAGCCAAGAGACCTTTACCTCCTAGGGTTGTCAGAGAAAATAGACATCTCTGAGATAACCCCAGTGAATGGTGCCTGATGATTCTGGCTCACAGACCACTGAGTGTACTCCTTCTCCCCAGATTTCTTTAATATAGAGAAGCAACCAAAGACTTGTCTATAAAGACCAACTGAGTCAACACAAACTACTTTGAAGATAAAATACCTCTTTGCAAGTATTCTCTGGCCTACATTTCTGACTTCTAATATCTGCATGGTTCCAGAGTCTAGTATCCATGGACTTCCCTGCTAGGCCTCATCATAAAATAAAATTTCTTATCAGCTCACACAGCACAGTTATTTTCACTCCCAATCCTCCCAAGTCAATTGATAAATGGTAACCTGCAGGTGTGAGGTTATTAAAAAAAAAATCATGGATAATGAAGAAATGTATTTTATATGACTTCAAATCTCCCACTGGCTACATTTCTACCTTCTCAAGCCTTGAGCTGAGAGTAACAGTTTGGGTTTAATTTTGAAATTTCAAACAAAACTCTTCAAAAGCAATTTGATGATTAAGTTTAGATTAAAACAGGTATCTGATAGTCCCAAAAGTTCCCTAAAGTCCTCCCCCAGAAATGCCACATGATTATTTGTCTTAAGATTTACAATGTCCCAGATAGTAGTGTGCACACCTTTTACGTAAAAATGTTTACATCTGTATACCTAACTAGCAAGAGGAGATTAGACACTAAATTTAGCATTTAACGTTAGTGAAAGTCTCCTCTCCTGCCTGTCCCCAATACCTTTTCTTTTTTTAGATTTCACTATGGTGAACCTATCGGATATTAAAATATGTCCTCTCGTAAGCTCTCCAAAAAGGAAAGAAAATCTCAATAGTTTGGTTAGGCAAAACTTCAGGAGATACACCATACTGGCAGAGACGGAGAAAGAAAGAGGAAAGAAATGGGCTAGAATGATAAGAAGTACAGAAGACATAAAAATGACCATCCAGGTCTCACCTTTAAGCAAGTAACTACACAAATAGAAAGGTGGACTCAATGACCTCCAAGGTCCCCTCCAACTCCAGTCGTGTCTGCCTCATGAATTTTTTATAGTCATCCTCTGTCCTATCACACTGTCCCTATGCATCATCAAGCCCTCCTGGCCACTTCCAGAACTGAAAGGAAAATCTGTTTAAAAAAAAAATCCATGCTTTGACTACTGCCAAAATTACAATTCCGTCCTTGAAACAATGACCTGAAAATAATGGGCAAGGCTAAAAACCTCTGAGCAAATAAGTGCCCAATACTGTCTTCAGGCAATATTTTTTAAGCTTCTCCGATATAAACAAAATTATTACCTGAGGTCCTGGGAGCAAAGGCTGTGACAATGCTACACCCAAGTCTTTCCAAGCTGCACTTCTATATCCCCTGCTGAGTGTCTAACCTCAAAAAGACAGTGGAACCAAACAGCTGAGCTTGAATACTGGCCCCATCTCTTATCAGCTGTGTGATGTGAGGCAAGTTATTTAGTTCCCTGAACCTGTTTCCTCACTTAAAATGCTGACGATATGAGCTAACTTGCAGAGTTACTGTGACAATAGGAAAATATAAAGAAAACTCTGACCACTCATTTATTCATTAAACCAACATTAACTGAGGATCCCCTAACAGTCAAGTACCAAGTTAGGCACTGGTAGGTAAAAGACAGAACAAATGAAATCTATTGTTATTTTTATTTACTAAAAACAATCTGTTTCCAGAACTGTGGCAGACTGTCTGACTTCAGTTCAAAACTTTCATTCACACCTTGTTTCCTTAAAAATAGTCATTTTTATTTTGCCAAATATGATTCCAGGTGGGAATCTGCCCTCTGCCGTGCCTTTCCCCCAAAAGTTAATTATCCAGCAGGTATTCTGCTATAAGACACCTTCGAGACACTTGAAAGAAGCAACAACAGGAGTGAAAGGTTGTATCCCAGCTCTCTGCTGGGCAGGCCACTCGGGAAAACTTGATATGCCTGTGTTACGAGGCCCAGCCTGAATGCCTGAGAGTTTTTGGGTGCTTTCAATTCCATGAGCGGACTCTGAGTCTTCCGAGAACTCAAGATTATAGGGCTGGCTCATCCCCAGACACTGCCACCGGGCCACTGATAAAACTTATAGCAACAGCTAAAGGATCACATTTTCATAATATAGGGTTTATGTCTTTCAACTGTGCTTTAACTCAAGAGTTTAATGAAGTTCTGTATAGATGACCCAACCTAAGGAATCGGCTGGCTTCAAGGCTGGTAGGCTCTTCTTCAATGTAAGCTTAAAAATTCCTTTTGCTAGCTACCCTGAAAGCCTGCTGGGAAGCACAGCCTCCACCAGGTTGGGTGCTGGCTATTCAGTACACATTAACAAACGTTTTGTACTTAAAATGGAGTTTTCAATGGCATTCTGGAACCCAGGACTCACTGCAAGAATAAAAGTATGATCCTAGTATAGAAGATGACCTGCCCTGGATCATAATGTAGGGAGTGGCCAAAGAGTGATTTCTAGAATAAAATTCAGAATCATCTGTGAAACTATGGATAAGTTAGTGGGCAGTATAGATGTGCCTAGAATATTTTATGTGCAGACTCCTCTCATTCAGGGGCTACCTCAATCACCTAAGAAACTTAAGTGTACTTCGTGACTGCCGCAGGCATGGGTTTCGTACCGCTGACTCCTATCTGGAGGTGACAGCCTACGCCTCCCCACAAAAGTTCTCAGCACAAAAAGACTGTCACTATATTCTCCCACCCCATCCCCCAAGAGGATGCATCTAAAATTTTACAAAAAGAAAAAAAAAACAGTGGCTTCTTTACGTTTTCCTTCAGCGTATTAAACTTGTTATTATTAACTCCTGGCACCTCTAATTGCTCACTGAAAACAGTGGTTTAGATATTAATAGTCTATAAATCAAGGCCCTACCTAAGACTTGTTGTCAAGGCAACAGTGCTCAAGCCCTTCAGCTACTTCCCCCACTTTGGAACTCTGGGTGAGTTGGTGGGAGTTGGGGATTGTGTGAAAGGTCTTGTAATTTCTCCACTTTCTGCAATTTCTTGGGGCCAAGTTGTCAGAAGAGGAGGAACGTGAGGGTATCGTGGACTGTGCAAGCCTGGAGAATAGGAACTCTTACGGGGAGAAAGGGTAGGGGTCTTTAAAGTATGACTCCGGGCACTCAGATCTTTTTTCTGTTCGCGTCCTGCCCCCACGACTCGCCTAGTGGTGCCCAGCGCCTGGGGACCCGGCCCCCTCTGCTGCCCTGCCCTGTCCTCCCCGCCTGGGCGCAGAGCGGCCCGGGAACACGCAACCAAGTTCCAAGAGAGGACCTGAGCGGCCCCAAGGCTGTGAAGCCGGACAGTGGGAGACAGTGGAAGCAGGGCGGAGGTCGGATCCCCTTTGCTCCCAGGCGGGGGTCCTGGAGGAGGAAGCCATGAACGCTCACCCCCTCACCTCCCTCCCAGCGTCCCCAAGTGACTCTCTAGGAGCCGCCTCTCCAAACCTGGCGCCCAGCTTGCCAAGCGCCTCAGAAGCCCGCACAGGTTCCCGTGTCCCGGGATGACTGCTGTCGTAGCCGCCAGGGCCTCCAGGGCCCTGCACCCGACCCACTCCACGCCCGACACCTGGGACAGGGCTCCCCCCTTGATCCCCTGGGCCCTGCGCTCGCACCGCGCGCCCCAGCTTTGCGCACCCGCACCCAGCTCCCTCCGGCCACTGGGCCCTCTTGGGACTCACCTGCGCTGGGGCTGAAGCCGCGGCCACCCCGAGCCTGGGGGCGGCGGCGGCGCAGGGGGAGGAGGGCAGCGCGGGGCTCCTGGCACAGCGGCCGCCGGGCGCCTGGTGCTGCCGAGCCACGGACCCGCCCAGAGATATAAATAACATTATCTGAGGAGGGACATTCCTGCCGGGGGACATCGCTGCTGCCGGGACCAGATAGTCCCGCGGCGGGGGCGGGGAGGCGGGGCCGCAGCCTCCTGCAGCGCCAGGCCCAGCCCCCGCCTTCCCCACCCACTCCTGCACCTGCCAATCAGCCTGCGAGCCCGGGGGCACCTGCCGGGCCTCCACCGGCTGCCGGGGCCGGCCTCTGCCTCCCAGCCTTCCGCTCGAACCCCGGGCGCCCCCATCATCGCTCTTGTCCCCTAATCCCGCACTACCCCGTGCCCCCTGCAGCGGGAAGACAGCTTGACTCTGCAGCTCCGGCCTAATTTGTGCGCCCAGAGCGGCGAGCCTGTTGGCAAAAATGAGTCCTTCAGCTTTTCCCGCCCTGCATCCCCACTGTATACAGTCCGGTTTTTAAAATACATTAAAAGACACTCTTAGGACGGAGGGTGGGCAAGGCAGGCGCCCGGGCAGTGCGCCCCCGCCGCGGCGGGTTTGGGAGAGACAGATTGTTACTGGGGGCTGGTGCGTTAGAAAGCGTGCTCCCGGGCGGGGTCCTCCAGGCCGGTGGTAAGAGCAGACGCTGGGAGCGCAGGGGGTGGGCACTGGGCCCGAGGCACCCGCCCCCAGCTTGCCGGCTCGGTGTTGCTGTTTCTGCCTTCATATCCAGTGCAATCCGGGAGAACCGGGCATTGCTGGCGGCGCGCAGCCTGCAGTCCCATGGCGATCGCATATTGTACGCACCATAATCAACAGGCAAGCCGCCACACCCGCCCACCTGCACCTCTTGGTCTGCCCAGGTCTCGAACCTATGGGGGCTTTCTCACTGCAAGTCAGGATAAGGTGGGATACTGTAGGCCAGAGTAAACACTAAAACCAATTGTGCCAAAGAGGAACAACAAGGCACCTCCAGGTCACCTCGGGAGAGAGACACAGGAAAATACGGACAGCTTGCAAGGCAGTCCATTTTCTTGACTTTCTCACAGCACAAGGTCATTGCTCAGTAAGGTTTGTTTTACACCTTGCTCTAGCTTTCATCTCTCTTCTCTACCTGCTGTGCCTAGAATGATTTCTCATCAGCCATCAACCCAGATAATCTCAGGTATTATGGAGATGGCAGTGGAGATTAAAAGAGCATAGATGTGGAAGAGAATTTTAACTTTGATGCTGTCTGGTATTCTTAACAAAGGAACAGCCTTACTCTTGAGTTATTTATTTGAGAGTATAATTATGCTGTTTTCCAGAATTCATCAGGGAAAGGTTGTTCAATTGCCAGATGTTCAAGCTTAGTTTATATATTGAATATATGCAAAGACAGTTCACTGCTGCAGCAACACTTCTTGAGAGTAGGGATTTGGACACTAAGTGCTAAATGGGGCAAATTTGACAGATATTACAAAGCCACAGGACCCTTCATTCCATCCCCTCTTGTCTGGGACCTTATTACAGCTCAATTTCCCAAGAGACTCTAGTAATATAGGAAAGATGATACAAGAATAGTCATGGTCATCCATTAGATTAGCAGTCATGCTCTCCCCACTTTGCTGATAACATTTATGAATCCATTTGTAGGGGCTGGGAATGTAGCTCAGCATGCTGAGGCCTCTGGTTCAATCCCCAGCACAAGGAAAAGAACAGAAAAAGAATCATTTGTTTATTACTGAGTTAGAAACAGGTTTCTTTTGTGGAAAAAAATTCTTTAAGAACCATTTTCTGGCAAGGAAACTCAAGAAAAACAGGCCAACTTCAAAAGCCGAGACTGTTATGTATCTCAAGTAGAAATCCTTGATCTATTTTTGAAAGGGAAAAAAAGAGGGAAATTATGTTTTTATGTTTTTCTTAAAAAACTTGTATGAATAAACTTATTAAATAAATTAATGATGCCTTAGAATTGCAGCTCTGCAGTACATAATTATATACTACCCCAAAGAGATAATTCCTTAGCTATAGGTTTGTGGTGCTTAACTGAATAGTTGCATACATATTTTTCTTTGTATTCTTAAAATTTATAATTTTCAACCATAAGAAAAAAATTAATATGATAAAAGCTCCAAAGCAGCAGACAGATTACCCCAAGATTTTACAAACCAGCTCAGCTGCTTTAGTTATCTCCACTTTAGCTGAAAGCTAAATAATTCAATACAACCTCATTTGCTACAGATCCTGTTATCCTGACAGCATCCTCAAATGCTTTACGGCTAATAGAGTTACAGTGAAATGATAAATCAGAACTGAGGGAGAGAGGAAGTTTAGAAGTACAGAGGGGAAGGACATTGTCAAATAAGGGAGGAAAAAAGGCAGATCTCAGAGAGCAGGAATGAGAAATTAGGGAGAGTTAAGGAGGTAGAAGGAAAGGTAGATAAAAGGATTCATTCTTGAGGTCATCATTGTGGACAATAGGGGGTCAAGCCTGCAGGGTCCTGCTCTGCGATGTTTAGAATGTCTCTCAGAATTATCTATGTGCAGGGTAGAAAATTGGTCCTCATCCTGTTGGTGGAGAAGCTTGTCCTGCCGACGTCTCTGTCCATGTTTTCAACCTCCTCCATCCACCCCAGGCAATCTGCGGCACTGGGAGAGTTCTGGAACCAAAAGAGGAGGTTATACATTGGAGGTTACAGTAAATGCTATGATCCAAGGAGTGGGGGAAGCCCTTACAGAAATCTCTACCCAACTGTAGTTGAAATCAATAGGTGAGGCCAAGAGCATATAAATTGGAACACTAGAGACTTCTAACATGGGAAGGAACTTTCATTGGCTATTTCCATATTCTCTGAAATTTTCACCAGGAGCTTGTATTATTTGGTAATAAATAGAGACAATAAAGGAAACTATAGCTGAAGGTTGGGTGGTGATGGTGGATTGAATATGAGAACTGAGTTTCTCTTCCACTCTAAACTACATAAAAAGATGTGTTTTAAAGAGAATAGGAATCTAAAATCATAGGGAAATAAGGGAAAAGGTGATACTTCTTTTCAATGTTTAGGAAATACTGAAATATAGAAAAGAGGCAGACTCTGATTCACAGAGGAAATCAGAAGAAACAAAAACAGGTTCAAGCTGGGTGCAGCGGCACATGCCTGTAATCCCAGCAACTCAGGAGCTAAGACAGGAGGATCTATAAATTCAAAGCTAACCGTAGCAATTTAGCAAGACCTTGTCTCCAAATAAAAAATAAAAAGGGCTGGGAATATGGCTCAGTAATTAAGTGCCTCTAAATTCAATCCCCAGCAACAAAACAAAACAAAAACAAGTTCAGAAGAAGCATTTAAGGAAATTTTAGGCAACAGCCAAAGGATACAGAAAGAGAGGGTCCTGGGACAGAATAATTCATTGACCAGACTCCTTTCCCTTGCTTCCATTAAATATCAGGGGTTTGCCCATGGAATAAGAAGGTAGGTGGAATTCTGGGACACAAAGAACAGAGCCCAGATATCTACTCACTATCAGAAATGAACCTTCAGTGTTTCAGGATAGTATGTCCCAATGCTCCACAGTCCTTGAGTACAGGCTATGATAAACTGAATGACTAGGCAAACCTATTCTCACATAAGAGATGACTGGGTCATCAAAATCACCAGGAGGGAGAAGGGAGACCAATACTATGAAAGAGAAGCACCAAACAACTAATAGAAATAATATCAGAGGAAACCAAGTTAAATAGAGGAAACAAGATAAATGATAAATTTTATTCAGTGAGGTTTGAAAGGCTATTTCATCCATGAGAAAAAAAAATAAGTGAGAAGTTTTAGATGCTAAGAAAAAGTTCTGATACTAAAAATTCATTAGTTGATAAGCAAAACAGACCAAGTTACTGAGTGGATTAGTGAAAGCAGAAGCCAAAAACAATCTTCCCAAAATTCAGGGCAAAAGACAAGAAGATTAGAAACTCTTTCTTTCTTTCTTTCTTTTTAATATTTTATTAGTTGTTGGTGGCCCTTTATTTATTTATTTATTTAATGTGGTGCTGAGAATTGAACCCAGTGCCTCATATATGCTAGGCAAGTGCTTTACCACTGAGCCACAACCCCAGCCCCAGATTAGAAACTCTTGAAAATGATTGAAATGGAGGTGAGCTTTCCAAGGTCCAATATCTGTCTAATAGAAGTTACAGAAGGAAAGAAAAGAGAACGGAGAAAGAAAATAAGAAGAAAGAAGAATAAAATTTCTCAGAATTAAAGAAAAATATGAAGTTTTAGATTATAAAATCCTACCAAATTTAGAGCCTGATAAAGATTTTTAAATATAATTTGCAGTTTTATGAACAGCTTGAAGTTTATTATTTTATTTATAAAATCTAGGATCTTGAGTAAAATTAAATCATAAATCAAAACTGTATTGAACTAGACTAACACTGTGCCTTGAGTTCAACTGATCCTAAAATAAATAAATAAATAAAACTTATTTTTACTGAATCACAGAACCAAAGCCATTTATTTGAAGTAAATAAATTAACCACTTTAAATATAAATTAACCACTTTAAATAAACATGAATATTAGAAAGCTACTTTAAAACATAAATAGCAAACCAAACCTGAACAATTCAAATCCCTGCTAATGACAATGAAGGAATTGAGAACTCAAGACACTAGCATATGCAAGGCCCAGGAGTCCATGCCCAACACTGCAAAAACAAAACAACAAAACCTCATAATACACAGAAAGCATCAGAATAATACACATTAGTTTCTTCTTCTTTATTCTTTGCCCAAGAAACATTTCATGATACTAAGTTGACACTTCCATCATCTAAGGGCATTATATTCTCCACAGTTTTCAAAGGTCAAGAAGCAGTAAATTGGGGCTGGGATTGCGGCTCAGCGGTAGAGCGCTCACCTAGCATGGGTGGGACCCGGGTTCAACCCTCAGCACCACATAAAAATAAAGTCATTGTGTTGTGACCATCTACACCTAAAAAGTAAATATTAAAAAAAAAAAAAAGAAGAAGAAGCAGTAAATTGGAGCCTGGTGCCAGGCATGGTGGTGCATGCCTGTAATCCCAGCAGCTCTGGAGGCTGAGGCAGGAGGATTGCGAGTCCAAAGCCAGCCTCAGCAATTTAGCAAGGCCCTAAGCAACTCAGTGAGACCCTTCTCTAAATAAAATATAAAAAAGGACTGGGGATGTGGTTCAGTGGTTAAATGTTCCTACCTTCAATTCCTAGCACCAAATAAATAAATAAATAAATAACCCAAACTAATTTGAAAAGCCCACACTTACAATAGAGAGGAGCTTAGGACCAGGAATCCAATTATTCCCTTCGGATACTTCAAACAGTTGTTTCTGTGGCCTCCTAACCATTCTCCCATTCTCTGGTTTCACTCTCCTTAAATTCTTGCACTACATAGCCAGTCTACTTTCTAAAAAGGAAATCTGATAATGTCACTCTACTACTTTAAATTGTCCAGTGGGTCCCCATTGCTTTTAAGAAATAGTTATAAGACTCCTAGAATTTAGCATAGTAGTTGACACATCTTATGATGAACTCAATCAAGGCCTGATGAGTGAAGGAGTGTATGAAAATATGAACAAATGAATGAATAAACAAATCATGGAAACTAAAACAGCTTGCAATTGTGGAGATTAACCAGAGAAGTAAGTAATACAAAGTCACTTCTATTCAGCTTAAATATACACCTTTGTGATTTTCTCTAAGAGACTCACTTTTCCATTTATGTTTGAATAACATTATTAAGTGAATTCACATTCCCTGAGATATATTTGGCAGTACTTGTGCCTGAATTTCACCAGCTCCTCAGCTGCCTTAGCATATCTGTACCATTTGTGGGTGAGGAATGGAGTCAAACAATAGATCTTACTCTCGAAGTTACCTGTGGGGTAAGTTCACCTGTGGGGCAGGGGTCTCCCATCTTCTAGTGTCATAATAAAGTATAGTAAGCTGTAATGGTTCAAATGGCTTGTCTGTTTGCTCCACCCTCAGTGCCATCTTTAGACCTCATCCTTGGCTATTGGCCTTGTTCCAGTCCCCATGATCAAATATACCCATGCCTTAAACAAGCAGAATTAAAAACATGGAAGAGACGGGTATGGTGGCAGGTACCTATAGACCCAGCTGCTTGAGAGGCTGAGATGGGAGGATTGCAAGTTCAAAACCAGCCTGGTGAGACTCTGTCTCACAAACAAAATAAAACATAGTAAAGTGGGCCAAAATAAATGATAATGAGTAAGTTAATGTTATTTTGACATTAACACTCTATCCTGAGACAGCCTGTCTGTGAATAATCAACAGTACCCAATCCCAGAGCCTTTGTTCTTCCTTTATTAATATTTATCAAGCCAGAAACTCAAATCAAGGGGAGGAAAAACAATTTAAAAATCGAATTTGTTAATAAGAAGTGACAGCTAGCATTCTAACAACTCAACCAATTAAACTATTTTGTGTTTATGTGATAATTATTGCCAGCATAAATGGTCATGTTAATTGCTTTTATTTGTCAGTGAGCAGTTTACAAATTCACAAGTATTTTCTCATAATACTAACCAAGACCTTTGGGAAATTTTCAATAATGCTGGGGAAGATACTACAATAAAAGGCTCCATTACCTCTGCAAATTCATTTCATTTTCTATTCTTTGGGATATTTCTGCAGCTGTTCAACTTCTGTTTGAATATTTCTTTCAGTGCTTTAAAGTCTACAAGAAAGTACAATTCAACTCAAACATGATATATTTTATAGAATACAACTGATTCTTAAAAACATCATTTTTCCTCATTTTCTTTGGCATGTGACAAATTCTATTTTTAGAAGATTATTTGTCATTTTATTTTTGCCAAATGCTTTACAATGATTTTTATTTGATTTTGTGCAGTAAATTGCTATCATTACCCTTATTGCTAAATCAAGAAATCAAGAAATCCAGGAGTTTAGGTAATTTTCCAAGATCAAACAGAACTTCAAACCTCTTATTTATTAGACTTGTTTATTCAGGAATCAGTATCTCATGATCCTTAACTGAAGAGGCTATCAGGATTCCATCACTGACCTGAGCACCACCTAACCTATTTCTCAACTCCCACCCTGCATCTCTACCAAATACTGCCAGAAACAAACAAGTAGGTCATATGATTTTCGGTACTTGATAAATCTCCTGCTCTCATCCCAAAGATTGTACAGGAATCTGTTACCTTATTCCATAAATACCTAAATAAACCATCAAATGTTAATGACCCTGGGGAGAGTTAACTTTTAAGGTACAATTTTTTGGTATTGAAACAAGAAAGAAAAGTTGGTGCCACTTAGCAAAATATTAAGAGCTGAGAACTTTTTCTTTTCTTTTCTTTTTCCCCAGACAGTAGCAAGGTGAGCTAGAAAGAACAGTAGATGAAAAGACCTGGATCCTACCTCCCCTTAACACTCTGCATGTTTCTCATCTGCAAAATGATGGCATTGAATTAACTGGCCTCAATGCCAGTTTGTTTCTTTGTTTGTTTGGTATTGGGGATTAAACCCAGGGATGCTTAACCACTGAGCCAACCCCCCCTTTTTAACTTTATTTTTTTTTTCAAATATTTATTTTTTAGTTGTAGTTGGGCACAATACCTTTATTTTATTCATATATTTTTATGTGGTGCTGAAGATCAAACCCAGGGTCTCGTACGTGTGAGGCAAACGCTTTACCGCTGAGCCACAACCCCAACCCTAACTTTATTTATTTATTTTTATATGCTGCTTAGGGTCAAATCCAGTGCCTCACACATGCTAGGCAAACACTCTACTACTGAGCCATAACTCCAGCCCAACCCTTTTAAAATTTTGTCTTGAAACAGTATCTTGCTAAATTGCTTAGGGCCTAGCTAAATTGATAAGGCTGGCCTCAAAGTTGAGATTACAGGCATGCTCCACCATGCCCAGCTAGATCTAACTTTTGATATTTTACACTTGTACTAATAACATTCAAAAATATGATCCTATGTTGATTATAGTGAAAATTATAATTCACTTCATTGCTCATCAAAATGGAATTGGTTAAACCAATATTAAATAAAATCTGTGAGATGTTGCGGATTTGGACTAGACACTTCATCAGGCCCAACAGATCAAATCCTGTAGAGTTCTACCACAGTGACTGAGCATTGGCTGGTTACAAGAGGCCTTTAAACCAATGAACTGGTTAGTAACTGGTTGACTGCCTGATTGACTAAACTATAGCAAATAAGTTGTTTTCTATGCCTCACTTCCATTTTTCTATAAATGCTGTCTAATAGTGTCGGCTGGAGTTCTCAGAACCTTCCCTGGTTCTGGGAGCAGCCTGATTTGTGAATCATTTTTGTTTGCTTTGTCTTGTTTTGCTTTGCTCTGAATGGGCTCTACTAAATTTAATTGGTCTATAAAATTTCCTTTTTAACACCAATTATGGTGGGTATACATATACACATAATGATTACTTAAATGATGATGAGGTTTTATAATTACTGAAAGGGGAAAATGTCATGACATATTGAAATATTTTAAGGCTCCAAATAATTTCTATTTAACAAAGAAATAAATATTTCATTCCAGGCAGGACATGATGGTGCATGCCTGTAATCCTAGCTTCTGGGGAGGCTGAGGCAAGAGGATCTTAAGTTCAAGGCCAGCCTGATCAACCTAGTGAGACCCTGTCTCAAAATAAAAAGGGCTGGGGATTTAGCTCAATGGTAGAGCATCCTTAGATTCCATCCTCAGTACTGAAAAATAACAACAACAAAAATTATATCAGGAAGAATACTCCCAAAAATGTTATTTTCAGATGGTGGAATTTAAAGTAATTCTTATTTCCTCCTGTGATTTTCTTTGATGTTTGGATGTTTCACAAGCATAGTACATTTTAATAATAGGTAAGCAACAAAGCTATTTTGAAAGTGTAGTAAAGTCCTTAAATAGAAAATATTGGGCTGGGGATGTGGCTCAAGCGGTAGCACGCTCACCTGGCATGCGTGAGGCCCGGGTTCGATCCTCAGCACCACATACAAAACAAAGATGTTGTGTCCGCCGAAAAACTAAAAAAAAAAATAAATAAATAAAAAGAAAATATTAAATCTTTTCTTGCAAACGAGTTTTTTTTGTTTGGGTTTTTGTTGTTGTTGGATTTTTTTTTTTTGGGGGGGCGTACTGGGGATTGAACTCAGGGGCACTTAGCCACTAAGCCCCATCCCTAGCCCTATTTTGTATTTTATTTAGAGACAAAGTTTCACTGAGTTGCTTAGCAGCTTGCTTTTATGAGGCTGGCTTTGAACTTGCAATCCTCCTGCTCAGCCTCCCAAGCCTGGGATTACAGGCATGCACCACCATGTCCTGCAAAGATATTTTGATAGGGAGGACAACCAGGACAAGAACAAAATAGCAGTGAACTCAAAGAAAACAACACCTGAATATTTTCATCAATAACTCATAGCATGGAGTGAAGAACTTGTCTTGTCCCACAAACCCAACACAGCTGATCTGTTTTCCTCAGCTGGCGATACCGTCAGCAGTGTGGAGATGGATTGGACTGACCCAGGCTCTTTTCCTCACCAGTCCAACCCCTGAACAATGGGAAGATTTGTCAAGCCATCAGATTGGCCCTGAGATCCAATTTGAGGCTATGGAAAGAAATAATCCTAACTACTTAAGGGACAGGGCTGATCTTCATAACTTTGTTTTCCTTACTAACTTGCTTTGATTATTTGAGTTTCCTAAGGTTGCCTAATAAATCCTGATAATTCACTTAGCACTCAGATAAGCATGAAAAAATGCAGAATTATTGGAGTACAGATTAAATTAAGTAGGAATCCATATATGAGAAATCAACAAAGGAGAAAAAATGAGCTTTCTAAATATAATTGAACCCAAATTAAAAACTGAAAGGGAGAAAAAAAAGAACAACCTTGTGGGAGGTCATAAATACAGTCAAAAGTGTGGGGTGTGGCTACAACATCCAAAAGGAGGATCTCAACATGGGATCAGAGATCTGTGGCTAATTAAGCTCCTTGATGGATCTTTCTGTTACTTCTCAAGTGTTTGGTTTCACCAAATGTATCAGGCCTCCCATACTGAAATTAAGTTCATTGATTCAATTTGAGGGTCAATGGCTATCTAGGTTAATTATCTAGGAGCTACAGAGGGCGCCTATGAGAGGAGCCATTCTCACAAGGAGGAGAATTTCAAAGGTTCAGATCCAGAGCAACTCAGGAAGTCAACTGGTGTCTGCATACTGAAGCGCTGGAGGAATGCAAGCATTACGGTGCAAAACTACCAAAAAAGTCGCTACAGGTCAAGGACAGCCTGTATACAATTTAGGGTAGAGTTTGTTAGTAGTTTATTATTTATTTTATATTTCATACTCTGTTCCCTGAAAGGATTTTTGAGGAGATTCTTGCATTTTATTTACCAGAGCAACTTTCTATATCAGCCTTCTCTTTTCCACCAGATTATATAATGCTTGACACTTAAAAATCTGTCTTAAGTTTCTTTTCTGTTGTTCAAGGTACCTGTATGGTGTTGAACAATGATAGATGGGCATACACAAAAATAGGACTGATTTTTTAAAATAAGATTTTAATATTCAGCACAAGTACATAGTTAATTGCTGTTCGTTCTGAGTAATAAAGCCATGTTGCAGATCCTAGCTCTTCTCCGCAGAAGAACTGGTGACCACAGGGTGACCACATATCCCTGTTTGCCCAAGACAGTCTTGATTTGTACCTGTTGTCCTGGCATGACCATTCAGAGAGCTCCCTTGCATTCTCAAAAGTGTGCTGGTTTGGACAACTCCAAATACACAAAAATTCCAATACACACACAAAAAAATTGGCTTTAGCAGTAAATAAAAGCTTTGTAGCAAAAGATAGCAAGTACAAAATTAAGATTACATTATTAATGACTTGCTTTTTACATTATTTACATTATTACCTACTTGCTATTATACAATTTATCTGTATATAAATTTAAGTCAACTCTGCCCTCTACTGTCTTCTGACAGCATTATGACACTGTTCATTAATTGAATCTGACTGTTACTCCTTTAGATTACTTTAGACTGCTGGACCTCAACCTTGCCTGTAGCTAGATTAGCTTTTAAAATTTCCCACTGTGATGCACCCCACACCAATTCAGTCAGAATCTCTGGTGATGAGACCCAAGCATCAATGTTTTAAAAACCCTTTAGTTGGTTCCAAAGCACAGCAAGGTTGAGAACCATTGTTTAAAATGTCAGATCAAATAGTCTATTGTGGTTCACTTGGCTTTTTATTCCCTAGTTCAAATTATACTCTTCTCCTAATCATGTCTGGGTAAGCTAAGGAGATTTGAAGAAAAAGAAGATTATATCAGGACAAATCTACATCACTATAGGGAAAATGGTATTTAAAAAAAACTTCCCAGGCTGGGGTTGTGGCTCAGTGGTAGAGTGCTTGCCTTGCATATGTGAGGCACTGGGTTCAATCCTCAGCACCACATAAAATAAATAAATTAGTAGAACAAAGGTATTGTGTTCAACTAAAACAACAACAACAACAAAAAACCTTTCCAACTGTTGATGTTTTCCATGAACATTAAAAATACGTTTTTTTTTAACTTCAATGATAGAAAATGAGTCCATTCAACCATTAGCCTTGATGCCACAGGTCAGCCCTAATTCTCTGTAAAAATTATCTGCTGAGGAAGCTCCAGGATAGCCAAGAAATTTGGATCAGAAGATGGGGGCAAGTGAGGTAGAGCTCATTGCATTAAATAACTGCTTCCTTTTTCTTGAATGTTCAGAGACTTGTTAATGGAGTTTATCATATGGAAAAGCCCAGGAAATCTGCTGGAGTGGAAGTTGCACTAATTAGAACATTAACTAAATTAAGTCACTAGGGAGGACTGAATCCCCAAGGGAATCAAAGGGAGAAAGGAGAGAAATACAGAAAAATCAGTAATCATGAGTAAGAGAGGTTTTGCAGAGATCTAACCAAGAAGAGAGTTTTTAACAATAAGCCAAAAGTTTGCCTTCCACTCCCTTTTTCTAAAATTCACAGGGCAAAGCTAATGGATCCAGTGTCAGAGATGGGTGCTGTTAGATTTTATCCTCTTAAAGGAAACTCTTAACTGTGGGCTCAGCTAGAAGGATTGGCATGAGAAAGAAAGAGTCATTTGGGAATTTTGATAGAAGAACCAAGGTAGAAACTGCTGGTGAAAACAGCAGAGGCCCATAATGCCAAAAGGAGGAGGCCAGAGGAAGATATAGGTGACAAATATGAGTTCTTTATGCACCTTGTCTGTGATTGCATGACGCTATTCTTTAGTTGAGCGAAAGGCAAGACTCAACGTAGGCAGGCACAGGGTAGAGGTTTGGAACTAACATTAGGAATTATCCTAAATGATTTTCTGTAGCTATATTTGTTGTCTGTGGAACAACTGTTGAAGTTCTTTTTTTAAAAAAAAAAAAATTCCTTCACAAGTAATCAACAGGGACAAAATAAAAACATTTCTATTTTGTTTTTATTGCTCTGAGTCCTGCAAATGGGTCTTACTCTTTCCTGGGTAACAGACCAGTATTTGTATATTTGAAAGCTGTTTTCCCTCTCCTTTGGAAAAAAAAATGAATATTTATACATAAATACTTAATTTTACAGATAGTTCTATTCTCATGTAAGAATCCTTGATTGATAAAATAACCTGCAAATAGATTTATCATTAAAATTATTAAAAACACTACTAATGAGGCTGTGGCTGTGACTCAGTGGTAGCGTGCTTGCCTAGCACTTGTAAGGCACTGGGTTTGATCCTCAGCACCACATAAAAGATAAACAAATAAAGGTACTGTGTCCATTTATAACTAAAAAAAATTTTTTAAAAGAACACTACTAAGAGCATAAATTCACATAAATCTGTGAATTGAGCATTTGATAAATTAGGTTAACTTGTAAAGAGTGCCTGTCTTCTAACTTCTTATAATCAAACTCATAATGTTTTTATAGCCATGTGAAGAACACACAAATGCTACATTAAAAATAACATTTGCATTTTAATCAGAAGGGGTTAGAACATTTTGAGAGGTGGTGAGCAAAGGCAACACACAATCTCCTTTAATTATAGTTAAGGAATTTTTAAACATGTATTGACTTGGAAAGCTGAAGGAGGAAGCTCACAAGTTCAAGGCCAGCCTGAGTAATTTAGTGAGACCGTGTCTCCAAGTAAAAAAAATAAAAAGGGCTGGAAATATTTCTCAGTGATAGAGAATACATGGTTCAATCCCAGTACCAAAAAGGAAAAAAAAAATTATCAATGCTCCCAAGTGCATGACACAGTACTAGAGCTTGAAGGGGATCGGAGATGAGGACTGTTTAGTCCTCTGGCTGCATCCACTCTAGCAGGGTGGGGATAGAAGCACACAAATGACTCCCATATAAGGCAGAATTTGGTACATGACATATAAAAGTTACAAACAAAATATTGCAGGGGAGAGTGCAGACAACAAGATCACAGTTAGCAGAGAGTGAAAAATGACCTTCGCATCTTCCACCTGCCTTCCTGTGTGAATCACCACCTATTGTTTGGGGGAAATTTTGCAAGTCTACTCCAAATGGAAGGGCCAAGTAATGCTCCCTTGCCATGCCGGTAGATCAGTTTGGATATAAGGAAATTGTAGAAATTTGGACAAAAAGAAGTAAAACAAAACTATATTTGTAACTGGCTTTAAAAATCATGAGAAAGACTGAAAGCCTAATGGACTCTGCTGAAGGCCTTTAGGTAACATACAGATAGGATCAGAATGGTGCTTTTGAGTCTGGCAGCAATGGCAGGAGTGGAGAGTGACAGGAGACCGGGCCATTACAGCAGTCAAGGGGACAAGTAACTGGCCCTAAACTAGGATGGTGGCCCGGATGGCAGGAAGTAGGATGGATGTCAGGCTGAGCAATCTGTAGACCACTGAAGGTTTTTTAAGTAGGAGGTTGATTGAAGGCTTTAGAAAAACGTCAAAGACAAAAACATAGAAACAAACAAATTCCTCAGTTTTTATTTATTTTGTGGTGTTAAGGATCGAACCTACAGCCTCCCGTGTGCTAGGTAAATTCTCCACCACTGAGCTTCTCCCCCAGACCCTTTCCTCAGTATTTTAGAAGTGTTCCTCTCCTAAACTGAATGTTTGCCCCAATTATGGATACATATGGTTCCTGTCTGAACAGAAAGGGGCTCCAGCAACATGAGAAAAGATTAGGTCCCTTTTAGTCACCCACTGAACTTCCTGTTGAATCCTTTTCAAAGTTCTTCTCCTAATTGTGCTTTCCTCCACTCACCCCTATCCCTGACTCCCTTGTCTTAGTAAGCTTCTTGGCTGGAATTCAGAGGAAGAGAGGTACTGTGAGCAATTTGAAAACTTGGAATTTTTTCTAAGCGAATAAAGTACTCCCCATGGTTCAACAGAGAGCAAGAGTTTCTTATGCCCTTTAAAAATACCTTTCCTTAATCCTGGCCATTCCTTGAACTTTCTTCCGATTTTTTTCTCCCTTCTCTGCCAAATTCCTTACAAGACCAGACTTCATTCCTTATCTCCCTTGACTCACCACCTATTCATTCCTTAACCCTTATTGACGTACAATATAACAGGGAGCCCGCTTATACAACTGCAGCAAAAGACCTCCAAGTTATCCTCACTGGCAAAAAACATGACTTTTCTCAGCCGGTTTTGCAGGCACCTCTCCAGGATGAAGCCTCCTTTTCCTTTGATCCTCTTAACTCCACTCTGCCCTACCTCTGGGCCTTCTCTTTTGCTACCTTTGCAAACTGTATTCCTTCCTACTCTATAAAATATAACTGCAACCCAAGTGATAATCTTGGACTATTTATAATCTTGAAGAACACCTTTTCATTCATTGCTCCACCGAACTCCTTAATCCACATCTCTAGTAGGACCTCCTGTCTCAGCTCTATTTTAATATTTCCTCTTGGACATTTCCAGATGGATGTCTCAAAGTTATCATGTCTGGAACAGAGCCAATCTTTCCCCTCAAAAGTTAACTCCTTCTGTCAACTTTTCCACATTTATCAATGATACCCTCCCATTTCTCAGTTACTCTGGTTTGAAAACTTGGGGGTGGTTTTTTTCTTGGGTTTTATTTATTTATTTTTTGAGACAGGTTCTTGCAACATTGGGTTGTCTTGAACTACTGGGTTCAAGTAATCCTCCCACCATCTCAGCCTCCCAAATAACTGAAACTACAGGTACAGTAGGTTTCATTACCACCACCGCCCCCAAGTATGGGGGTTGGAACCCAGGGTCCCGTGCATGCTAGACAGGTGCTCTACCACTGAGCTACACACCCCCAGCCCAGAAATTTTTCGTCATTCTCGATTATCCTCTCTCCTAGCATAGCTGGCCTATTACCAAACCCTATCAGTCTTGCCCTTGCCACTCTCACAAGTCTGTCTCCTCATATCCCCTTCCTTCTGCCACCACAGTACATCAGACTCATCGTGTCTCTCCTAGGAATTTCCAACACTTCTGAAACTACTTCTCCTTCTGCTTTCTTTTTCTTTCAATACAGTGAACAGTTTAGTTGGGAATGTTAATCTTCCAAAAACATTTTGTTGTAAGTATCACTCCCTGCTTAAATATCTTCAATTACATTCCTGTTACCCACGGGATAAAATTTTAATTTTTTTCTTTCTTTTTTCTTTTTGAAATCTGCATGTCTTGAGCTGGGGTTGTGGCTCAGTGGTAGAGTGCTCACCTAGCATGTAGGAGGCACTGGGTTCAATCCTCAGCACCATATAAAAATAAAATAAAGATGTTGTGTCCACCTAAAACTAAAAAATAAATATTAAAAAAAAAGAAATCTGCATGTATTTTATGTCTATTAGAAAAAATATTGTTTATATAATTTTGGCCCTTTACTTCTTTTTAAAAAAATTTTTTTAAGTTGTTGGTGGACCTTTATTTATTTATATGTGGTGCTGAGAATCCAACCCAGTGCCTCCCACACGCTAGGCAAGAGCTCACCACTGAGTCATAACCCCAGCCCCACCCTCTTCTCCTTTACTTCTACCATTCAAGATTGAATATTTATTTTACTTAAGTAAAAGCAGAATCACATGTTTAACATGAAAACTAAATATTTCACATCATTTAATTGAATTAGATTTGTTCTTCCTTATCTTTGAGGAATAATAAGTCATCTTTCCTATGTGTTATTTTCCCTGTACTTTTTTTTATTTAAGTGACTATGTAATGAGTGTCTCTTCTACCATATTCAGCAATGAGTGTACATAGCTAAAAGTTATAGCATCAGTAACTGGATTTATTACTTAATATTCAATTCATGTGAAATCTCTCTATCATATAGTATTCCCATGATAATTTCAGATATGTTAGTTACATGTATATTTTTCCAACATCAATTATAAAAATCAAGATGTTAATTTTTTCTTTTCTTTTTTTTTTTTTTTTTTTTTTTGTATCAGGGATTGAACCCAGGGGGACTTAACCATTGAGCCACATCCTCAACCTTATTTATTTACTTATTTATTTATTGAGCAGGGTCTTACTAAGTTGCTTAGGGCCTTGCTAAATTGCTAAAGCTGGCTTTGAACTTGCAATCCTCCTGCCTCAGCCTCCCGAGCTCCTGGGACTACAGGCATGCTCCACAGCACCCGGCAAGATGTTAAAGACATAATGAGAACAATACTGTGCCCACTTATTGTCATGCAATTATGAGAGGTCCTTGAATAGATACTGCTTCAGTCTCAACATATGCTTCTTTGGGAGCAACCTGGTGAGCAATTCTAGTAGGAAAATTAGTATTGAAATACTGTTTGAAGATAGATTTCATTGTCAGTATTGAAATCATTTATGCCAGCCAGCAAAACAGTTGTTTTGACCCATTAGTGAAGTCCCACCCTGCAGCTTTCAGAATTTCACCCATGTTTATAAGAGTTTATTCAGTTTCTGCTGCTCCCCCTCCTGATACAAGCTGTTTGTTAGAAGGGTGTATGCCTCTCTGTTCAGAGATGTAAGTGGTCCCGTCCACTAGCTACTTTATTATAGGGACCAGTGACCCCTGGAGCTTTCGTGGTGCTGATCACCTTTTTGATCAGGGACAACATGTCTAGTCTTTCTTTCTCATGCCCCTCAAGGAGAAGAAACCCCTACAATCAGACCCACTTGTTTCTCATGTAAAACTTAAATTTCTGGCATCTTTATCCTCCACTGTCTGTTCTGTACTTATTTCTGTTCTTACACAAATTCTCTTCTCCAGTTAAAGTAATGTTTCAATTACTTCCTAAATATATTATACCTAAAGAGCCAAGAGCTGCACCATCCAGAGGGGGCCATGCAGAGAGAACATGATGTGAACCATGTTCCCTGGAGTTATGCTGTGGCTGTACTTTATTCTCATGTACATCCTCCCTGTAGGCTGCTCTCTTCTTGCCTATGTCCTAACTCCTCCTTCAAGGCCCAACGCAAGTTCTACCAGCTCCCTGAACTCCCCACCAAATACCCTCCGCTTAATTCCCAGAGGACTGTTCTTTACATATGA
Organism: Marmota monax; assembly: GCF_021218885.2. Lineage (NCBI taxonomy): Eukaryota > Metazoa > Chordata > Mammalia > Rodentia > Sciuridae > Marmota > Marmota monax. Next base: position 21,369,883 of record NW_026693777.1, on the reverse strand, counting down.
CAACCATATAATGAATGTATCACCCAAATTGTGATGGTTGAGTGTTAAAGGGGGCACAATTACTCTGAACCATAAACTGGGCATGAACTCAGACTGTCCAGGACAAAGTGGGCTGTATTCTATGGTCAGCCTACTTACAGAATATTCACTTGATACTCAGTTATCTGGCAGTTTTTATTCATTTGTTAAAACATATAAGAAATATATGTATGTATATATATATATATATATATATATATATATATATGTTATGAAATACATATGTTTTAACAAATATGTATTTTTTTAATCCTTTTTTTCCCCCAGGGCTGAGGACCGAACCCAGGGCCTTGAGCATGCTAGGCAAGCGCTCTGCCACTGAGCTAAATCCCCAACCCCGACAAATATGTATGTTTTATACACACACACACACACACACATATCTTTTTTTTTTTTTTTTCAGAAGTGGGGGTTGAACCCAGTGCCCTACATGTGCTAGGCAAGCACTCTACCCCTGAGCCACATCCTCAGTCCATATATATGTATTTAAATGTATGTGTCCTCTGTCTTCAAAATAGTAACCCATCTGCATGTGAATCATGTATTTTCCCTCTGCTCATCTGGTGTCTGGCCAGAATCTTACATGTATGATACACTAAAAATAATTTGTTCATCATCATGATGTCTTTACTCTGTTATTTAGGAATGAAATAGTTAAGAGTGAAACTTAAAAAAAAAAAAAAAAAAAACTTTAAAGCAATAAATTCACCACCTGCCAAATTATTGTTCTAGTAGGAAGTAAAAAATCTCTATGTCCCTAGAAACAGATATTGACATCAAAATTTCCTCAAGATTTTGGAGAGGCCTGGGTTGTGGCCACCAGCATACAGTTCTGCCTTGTTGCCCGGTCACTTGGTCTCTGTCTTGACAACACCTTCTTTCCATTGCTCTGTCACACAGAATAAAGAGGACATTCCCAAACAGGGGGCTTTAATGTAAGTCACATTAAAAAAAAAAAAAAACTAAACTAGAAAAATGCTGCTGTGGCTAACTAGCCTGAAACCAAATATCGGGAAGTTTTGATTTGCTTGACTTATTTTGCTTCATTAACATCTGGTCCCAGTTCAGCATTATGCCTGTTAAACCACCAATAGCCAAAGGAAAAGGAAGAAGACATAAGAACAGAAAAAGGAGGCAGGCAGGCAGGATAGCTTAGGCTCTGCAAATAAACTGGAACACAAACTGAAAAATGAAAGACATGTGGGAGAGAGAGAATTAGGACAGAATCAAATCTCAGGATTAAATACTTACCAATGCTGCAAAAGAGCATCAGGTCAAAATCAAATAGGGCTGTGAGTCAATGTTGGAAAACTCCTGGAAGGAAAATCATTTTGTTCAAACTACAACAGTTTAGACCTCACCAAAAATCCCTCCTACCGAGTAGGTGACTGTGGCACTGCCAGTGTTTGTCAGTTTTACCTGGGGTAATAAAAGGATGTTTGTCTTTGACTGCTCTAAAATTTGGTTCTTATAGAGATTTCCTCTGACATTTTTGTTTCTATGTAGCAGCCCCGATGACATCAGCAGTCTTAGGAAATAAGAATCTCTCTAGAGGCCCTCTAAATATTCTCCAGACTTTAATAAAGAGTTCCTTAGAAAAGAGGACTCCCGCTGGGAATGGTGGTGCACACCTATAATCCCAGTGGCTCAGGAGGCTGAGACAGGAGGATCACAAATTCAAAGCCAGCCTCAGCAAAAGCAAGGTGCTAAGCAACTCAGTGAGACCCTGTCTCTAAATAAAATACAAAATAGGGCTGGAGATGTGACTCAGTGATTTAGTGCCCCTGAGTTCAAGGACTGGTACAAAAAAACCCTAAAATATTCCCCAACATTCCCTAATGTCTATTCAATTTTAAAGAGTCTGCAGATGCATCAAATATTCCCCAACATTCCCTAATGTCTATTCAATTTTAAAGAGTCTGCAGATGCATCAATGCTTCTGGAAAGTCTTTGCTGAGTCTATGTCCTCTCTCATCTCTAACCTCTCCAAACTATCATGTCTACCCTTTCTCTGGGCCCCAAGAACATCCCAAAGAGCAGCTACTGCACTGTATTGTGATCATTGGTTTTTCTTACTGCTTCCACAGTATGTAAGCCTCTTGAAGGCAGGCATGGAAGTATTCCAAATATTAGTTATATGAATTTAATTGAATTCCTGAGCTTTAGTGTTATCATACACTTTTTAAGGCATATTTACATTTGGAGCACATGTTTATTTTGGAAATGAAAGGCTCTCTGATGTAGACATCTCAAGTATTAACTGACTGACAGAGGAGTCCTTTATCTTCCTTCAACTCAAACCAACAAATTGTTTTTCTTAGTCTGTTTGCTGTTGCTCTAACAAAATACCTGAGGCTGAGTACTTCATATAAAAGAAATTTGTTTGGCTCACAATTTGGAGTGCTAGACCCATGGCCAAGCCAGGCATGGGTCTGGCACTGCTAAGTTCTGGTGAGGGCCTTCTGGCTACATTACAACATGGCACATGGCATCATGATTGGGAGTGTGTATAAAAGATAGAGGTCACATAGTGAGACAGGAAGCAAGAGAGAGTCAGGAGCCAGGCTTACTCTTTTTATTGTTCCCCAGCTCTTAATATCAGGTCTGGCACACAATGAGTGCTCAGTAAGTATTTCTTTTATTGATTACAAAAAGTTACACAGTTTTACACATCCTACCACATTCCCCCAAATTCTATGGACCAAAGCAGCCACCATTCTAGCTGTCTTATTTAGACTTCCTTGTTTATTCCACAACCTACATTCAAAAAGTTTCAAAATTTCACAAGGAGAGCAAGTTCTTTTTAAAGGAATTTTGGCTAAATAACTGTTTTTAGGTCCAATATCCTTTTTTCAATAAATCATCTGCTCTAGGATCCCATGGGAACAACAATAATCTCTTCCAAGGGTGATAGCCCAGTGACCTAAATTCTACTAGGCCCTATCTCTTAAGAAATCCACCACTTCTCAACATGGCCATACTGGGGACAAAGCTTTTGGCATGTAAACATTTGGGGAACATACTCAAACCATATCCAAATCATGGCACCATTATAGATCCAATAAGCTACAAAAGAAAAAGAAAAATTAGTGAAAAAAAAAAAAACCTGAAGTCAGGAGGATGTTGCTAAACTTCCAGGAATAATGTGACAAACTGAACTCTAAGGTTTACAGATCATTTCCTAAAGAGCTTTGGAGTGTTCAATCAAACGATTTTAGGGCATATTGTCCCTCTTGCCTTAGGCAGATCTTCCTTCTGGTAGGTAGAGCATGAAGACATGGCTCAGCAATAAACTTTTGGTGATGTGTTGAAGAAGAGGACATTGAACTTCAAAAAAGTTTTTTAACCAAAACGCCTTTTTTTTTTAAGTTTTTCTTTTTTTCCCCTCTGAAACGTTAAAACCTTTTGAAAGGACCTGGAGCGAACAAAGTGAAGTCCCTGTGAGATAGAATGGTGGCTGCTATTGTCCATGGAATTTAGGGTAAGGTGGTAGGATGTGTGAAACCGTGTTCAGCTTTTGGAATCAATAAAAGAAATACTGAGCACTCATTACCTACCAGACCCGATGCTAACAGCTAGGGAACCAGCACCATTCTCAAGGAGTTCCCAATGCTTCCATGAAAGGAGAATGAATAAAGTGTTATTATGGAAACTTAGGATGGGACACTGATGTCTACTCTTCAGGGAAGAGGTGATGTGGGAGCCATGTCCCAGAAACTGAATAGGAGTTCTGTAAGCAAAGAAAGGGTCATTGTGGGAAGGGGGAAATGTTGCACAAAATAAAAACTAGAAAGAAGACTTGTTAAAAATTTGGTCCTGGTATGGTGGCACAAACCTGTAATCTTGAGAGGCTTGGGAGGCTGAGGCAGAAGAATCACAAGTTCAAAGTCAGCCTCAGCAACTTAGTGAGGCCCTAAGTAACTCAGTGAGACCCTGTCTCTAAATAAAATATTAAAAAGGGCTGGGGATGTGGCTCAATGGTTAAGCACCCCTGGGTTCAATCCCTGATCCAAAAAAAAATTTTTTTTGGTGTAGTTAGGGTCATGAGGAAATTATTTAGACTAGAAATAGGAGATGTGTGTTGTCAAGGAAAGGACAGAGGAAGAGCATGGGAAGTAGCAGACATGGGGCTAAAGAAGTAGACTGAGGCTGAAGTTTAATAGACTTAGAAAGCTGCAGTAAGGAATGTGGTCTTTCTCCTGAGGGAACATGGAATCTTTGAAAGAACTGACATAATGAGGTTTATAATAACCTTTACATTCTTGTCACTGTCCACCAGGCTTGGTTTTCTCAAACCTTACCATATACTTCTTTGACATCGATGATTTTGTAAAGAGAAAGAAGTACAAGGACTCAGTGATTAGTTGTGAACCCAAAGCGGCATCTACAGAGAAGGCTCCCTGCCTCTTGGTGCCTTTAGGTAACTTTCCAAGTCCACTTCCTGGAAGAGCCTGGCCATTGGCTCTGCCCATCTCCTGGGGCTTCCCTCCCTCACACACTCCGAAGGGCACTGTCCTCTCCAATGCAACGTGTTCACTCCGTCTTCAAGCACACACAAACCATCTGCACGAAACCACTAGGGTACCGGTCTCACCCCATTCTGTCAGACAGATTCCCACATCCAGCAGGCTTTAATCATTCCCAGCTCCCTTTCCTCATTTATGAGCCTCCCTTCTACCACCTTAAGGCCAGAGTTATTTTTAACACCCTTGAGTCACATGTAGATACTCATATATCATACCATTTGTGAATTACCTTATAAAGCAACCCTGTGAGAGAGGTATATTTGTTATTGTCATTATTTTACAGAAGAGAAAACGGAAATTCATCCAGTAAGCAATTTGCTTAGGGTCCTCGTGTTATTAAAATACGATCAGAACCAATCTAAAATTTTCACCCTAAGTCACCATGTTATTTCTCAAATATCCCTGGCAGCTTCTGTTCACCCTTTCTCCATTCGAAGTCAAAACTACTCTTTTCCACACTACTTAGGTTTTTTTGATTCCAGTGTGGTTTGTGCCCGAGTTGTCTTGGAGTAAGGCTTTCCTCTCTGCACTCTCCCAGCTTTTCTAAAAAATGCTAAAACCCCTTACTTCTCAGAGTCAATAAACGTGGGAGAGGACAAAAGTCTGCTGAGTGCTATTATATCCCCGGGGCATATATTAAGGGAGAAGAAGAAGAAACCTACAACAAAATAAAAATATGTCTAAAACCTGGTTGTCTAATCCATTCGAATCCATGTAAGATTTGAAAGAGAATATTTCCTAGAAGGCTACTACATCAGAGATTTTTGACATATATCATGAAAATTTCATATGGAAATGACAATCCATATTCGAAAAGAAAGTGAACAGAGCTGAGGAAAATGGAATCAACGATAAATGGTGGAGATCTCTTTTAAATGTCATGTGTTTAAAAGGCTGGCATTTATAATCTATTAGGAAAGTAGTCCAAAGCAGCCTACAAACGAGAAAGTCCAACTTGGCCACTGAGCTACAAAAAAAATAAAATTAAAAGTCTTGAACTTTTAGGATCTTGGGTGTACCCATCCTCAGCCAGACTTGCCTGTGTTTACTGTGTTAACCCAGAACTGCCGCTAATTCATTCATCCCAGGCAGGTGATACCAGATAAAGTCAGCCACAGACTCTTATTTCACACTGTGCTTGACACAATGGAAAGAATGACATATGCTTCACCAAGCAGTTGAGCTTCCTTCCCTCCTTCTGTGAAACTGACCTGACAATGTGACCATGAAGGCTTGAAGCATTTCTTTAACCCTTTTAAGCAAAGGATAGACAGGATAGATATGATCAACCCTGTATCCTTCCAGCCTCTTGGCTTGGGGCATCATAAAAGGCAAAAGAAAAGACATAATAGAGGGTATTCAAGTCAGGCATGGTGGCACACACCTGTGATCCCAGCAATTTCAGAAACTGAGGCAGGAAGATTGTCAAGTCTGAGACCAGCCTGGGAAACTTAGCAAGAACCTATCTCAAAATTAAAAAGTAAAAATAAAAATGGCTAGAGATATAGCTCATTAGTAGAGTGGCCCTGGATTCAATTACTAGCACCCCCCCCACACACACACACACAAAAGAGGGTATTAAAAGGAAATTCAGGAGTCTAATATGCCCATTTCTTCAGCATGTAATAAATTCTGTGTGTTCTTTTTCCTGCTTTTTTTTTTAATAAGCCAGGTGCAGTGGTGTATTCCTGTAATCTCAGTAAATTGGGAGGCTGAAGCAGGAGGATTGCAAGTTCAAAGCCATCCTTAGCAGCTTAGTGATACCCTAAGCAACTTAGTGAGACCCTGTCTCAAAATAAAAAATAAAAAGGACTGGGGATTGCCTCGGTGGTTAGGGGCCCCTGACTTCATTCTCTGGAACCAAAATAAATAAATAATAAAAGTTGTAGGGCTGGGGATGTCAGTCAGTGGTTGAGCAGTTGCCTAGCATGTATGAGGCCCTGGTTTGGATCCCCCAGAGCCACAAAAATAAATAAATAAAAGGAGATTCAAACTGCACTCTTTAGGGAGAACTTTAATCTTGCTCCAAGGATATAATTTAGCAATTAAACCAGCAAGTAGGATGATTTTAACATTTAGATTTTCCTAATTGATTCCTTTTTTTTTTTTTTGGTACCCAGGGACGCTTAACCACTGAGCCACATCCCCAGACTTTTAATTTTTTTTATTTAGAAACAGGATCTTTCTGAGTTGATTAGGGCCTCACTAAGTTGTTCAGGCTGGCTTTGAACTTGAGATCCTCCTGCCTCAGCTTCCCAAACTGCTACGATTACAGGCGTGCACCACTATGCCCAGCTGATTCATTTTTCAAAAGACAATTTTATGCAAAAACTGCAACATGTCCTGGTATATTTGATATATACCACTGATATCACATATTTTTAAATGATTCATATGGATAGGATATGTCCCAGAGAAAAAATTATTAGAATATAATCCTAAAATAGTTTTGCAAACTTTATTTTATATAGTTACCCACATAAGAAAATAGAGTTGTTGTTTTTTTTATGCCACGACTTGTTCATTCCTATTAAGTGCTAATCTCCCACTTTATCGCCTCAATTTTCCTTTCTTTCACCTGTCACCCTCTGATACTTTTATATTCCTATATTACAATCTCACTTAAATTTCTGGTCCTATCCACCTCCTCCCCCAGTCCCATTTGCTATCCCTCTTCCTGAAAACATGGCTAGATCTGAATGGAGGACTTTCTTGGGCAGATAGTCCTCAGCTCTGTAACTTCTCTTCCTATGACTAAGATGACTTTTTTTTTTTTAATCACTTGCTCATTTTAATTAACAAGATACAATATTACTCTCGGAAAGGAAAAAGACACTTGTAAATATAATTGTTTTCCAAGCTTCAAAACATGTAATCAGTTTATGCCAAGGGTCATGCTTTCTCAGATTTGTGAGCATGATTTTTTTTACTTATCTAATTTTATTTTTTAATCATGTATGCTCTCTACTAGAATGAGGCAGAAAGCTATACATCTCCCCCTTGTGGTACTTGTTGGTATCTGCCTTTGGTATCTTCCATTTCTTCCAGTTTCTATCAGTCCCAATAAAATGCTGCTAAAATAATCCTCAACTACAACTCTGGCATCACTCTCCTGCTCGGACTTTCAGTGGCTCTCTACCACCTGCGAATAAATTCCAAAGTCTTGGCACCACCTGAAATTTCTATGTAAACTCTGCCTTTTGAAATCCTTTATGTTCTTCTGGAACAAAATTCCTCTTTCCCAATCCCCCACATGGAGTAGTTGCAGTGCTCCTTCACTGCAATCTGAGTATAATTAATTATAGGTATTTGTGATCAATTATCTCTCAGGCCATTTTGTAAGAATCTGGAGAGAAAGAAATGACAATATCTTTTTCATCTTTCCATCATTTATACAGTACTTGCACATATCAAATATATTACATAAATATCTAAAAAATTAAATAAAATAGATATGATGGCTAGTAAAACTAAACGTTGTCATTAGACTTTAAAAACAGAGAAAGATTTAAGAACTTTATTTTATTTATTTATTATTATTTTATGTGGTGCTGAGGATTGAACCCAGTGCCTCACACATGTTAAGCAAGTGCTCTACAATTGAGCTACAACCACAACTCCGCAGAAAGATTTTTTTTTGTACTAGTGATTGAACACAGGGGTGCTTTACTCTGAGCTACATCCCCAGTTCTTTTTTATTTTTATTTTGAGACAGGGTTTTGCTAAATTGCTGAGGGTCTTGCTAAATTGCTGGGCCTGGCCTTGAGCTTGCAATCCTCCTGCCTTAAGCTCCTGAGTCACTGATATTGCAGGTATGTACCACAATGCCCAGCTAAAACAGAGAAAGAATTTAAAGATGGACCAAGAAAGAGAATTGTACAGACTGACCCTATCTGATAAGAATATTATGAAAGCTACATGTGTAATTCTGAATTTTCTAGTAGCCACCTTTTTAAAAAGGTGAAATTAACTCTAATAATACATGTTCTTTGACTCAATCAAAAATATTATTTCAACATGTAATCACGTAAAAATTACTAAGATATTTGACATTCACTTTTCATGGCAAATTTAGCATACATATGACATATCTCAATTTAAACTGGCCACATTTAAAATATTTAATGTGGGCTGGTGGCTACTGTGTTAGAAAGAAGTTAAGCCAAGAATAGGAACAAGGGTTCTAGTCCTGGCTAACTTCTGAATAATTCTGTCACCAAAGACAAGACCTTTAACTATTTCCTTCATTTCCTTATCTGAAAGGGGGGGGGGGGCACATACTTTTCTTACCAGTCTTATGGGGCTGTAATTGCACCAAATTAGAAATGAAAATGAGAACACTTTGAAAGGTTGTTGAAAATGTCAGACAAATGGAAGGCATTATAATTATTCCAAGAATAAACTCTGTTTATCACTAGTTTGTACAGTGTACTGAAAATCATAGGTGTGATTTTTTTCAATAACCATTGCAGATCTTTCCCAGAGGCTGAGATACTAAAGGTTATTTCAATGCTCCAGTGGAGACATATTACCATATTAGAAAACCCAGTTAAACTGGCTTGCTTTGATTAGGGTCTTCTCTAAAGAAGAGAGATCCCAAAGTCTCATATGCTCCCCAATCTTTCTTTATTGATTTGACAGCAATATTATAGGGTTAAGGGATGGTGTTGATGTTCCCATTAAATGTCTCCATTGGAACAGCAGAGTATGATGAAGATGGGTATATCAGAAGCACAGAGACAGAGTTTGGAGATCTGTATTCAGGTTAATTATATCATTGTGAATAAGATGCTTTCAATACAGAGGGAAAGGAAGAGGCAAGGTGTCAGTCATAAGCATTTGGAGAACCAAAGGAGGATCAGGAAATAATGCTGGCTTTCTGTTTACATAGTACCTGCCCACCACTGAGGTGCTTCTGTGATACAGAAAGAGATAGAAACATGTTTTCCACTTTTAGGTCCTACAGAGGACGCCAGGATGGTCATTTATTAACATTTTAAGTGCTCTTTTTAGGAGATTCTTTGAAGAGCTCCAAACGCCTCTTTTTAAACACTTCAGCTATTGTTTAATCACCCACCAAGATCTGATCCCAAATCACTCTCTCTGCCCTAAGAAATGGTACAGAATAAAGTATTTTCATTTCCGTTTTATATGCGGAGTAGGCAGAAGCAGTGAAAAACAATTCTCTTGTCTGTTAGGATTGGCCTTCCTGGCAGCCTAAGCTCGGTAGGCGCCTATTTAAAAGTGAGCTCAGTCCAAGACCCACTTTCCCTTTCCGCCACATCTGCGGGTCCTGGGGCATTTCCCCTTTCTCAGAAGTTTGCTGACGTCGGACACCCAGGCCAGCAGTGTAGCCCGGGAGACCCTGGTGCACCCTGTCTTAACAACAGTTGCTAGGGGGCGGAAACTTTGAATCTGTTCGCGAGGCCAAATATCCCAGGGTCGGACACATGGGGCGCATGCGGCCACCGTCTCTCAGCTATCGCGAGGTTTCGACTTCCCGGAAGCGGTGGAGGACGTTCCTTATAAAACGGCGTCGCGATGTGTGGGGACTGTGTGGAAAAAGAGTATCCTAATCGGGTGAGCAGGGGTTCGCCGAGAACCTACCCCACGCGGCCAGCCCTGAGGCTGCTCATGCTTCCGGCCGGCCTTCCCGACCGGCCAGGCGCTGGGCAGACTTGGCTGCGCTGTGGATTGCAGTGACCCCGTGGCTGTATTTAGGCCTAGGTCAGCAAGGCGGAGTGTGGCGGTCCATACCCGTCGGTCCCCGCCCCGGTGGCTGACATCAGCCGTCATTCCCGTTCTCTTGAGCGCCCGGGGACCTCATAGGAAGCCTCAGCACCAGCACCACCCAGGCAGCAGCCCCCCACCCCGGGTTGTCCTCAAACTCGATTTGATGCAGTTCGATTTTCTTACCGAATTCTAGCGCTGGAGGGGACCTCCTTGGTCATCCCTTCTAACCCAGTTTTGCAGATGATGAAACTAATGCTCAGAGAGGAGGAATAATTTGTCCAAATTCACATTCTAGGTAATATGAGAGCCAGAACTAGAATTCAAGTTTCCCAGTTGCTACCTTCATTCGTTCGTTCATTCATATATATTGGGTATTGAACCCGAGGCGCACTACCCCTGAGCTACATCCCCAGCCCAGATCCAGAGTTCCAGAGACTGGCCTCGAACTTGTGATCCTCCTGCCTCAACCTCCTGAGAATCGCTGGGATGACCAGCTTGTTACTTTATTTTAAATCTCTGTTTCTCTCAGACCCAGGTGGTTTCAGACCTTGTAGAGCTTTGTTAATTGAGGGCATACTTATTGAACATTCACGTGTGTATAGGTCACTTTGTGAGGCTATGAAAGAATGTGCTGCTGAAGAATTTACAGTGTGGAGGAGTAAGTGGCTAACGGAAATGAAAGGACAAACCATGTATAAAATGAAGTTTAGAGAGAGGAGAGAGTAATAGGGTATGGGGTAGCACTGCTACCTCCCATCCCCGCAAAAATTGTGGACTATCGCCACGACTTGAAACATAGTTGTGATTAGGTAGAAAAGAAGGAAACAAGGAGCTGAAGACTCGGGCGGAAATAACAAGAGCAAGAATTCTTGCATGGGTTGGGAGTAAGAAAATCTCTATAGTGTTTTTTCTTCTCTCAATATGTTATGAGCATTAGTTAGTCTTTTGAGAAGATTCTATAGTGTATGTTCTCATATGGTACAACCACTTTGGAAAAAAGGTTTAGCATTATACAGTAAAGCTGTGCCCACTGAAATGACCCAGCGGTTCTCATTCTGGAAAAACGCATGTGTAAATTCTCTTGGACATATGTATAAGAAAGTTTGGAAGGGCAATTTTCTGTAATAGACTGGAAAAGTAACTTTGTAGAATGGAACATCATAAAAGAATGAGTGATGGAAATGAATGATATAGAGCAGTGGTTATTTACCAGGAATGACTTTGTCTCCCACTGGATATTAGCAATATCTAGATACATTGTTGGTTGTTACAATGGGTAGACCACTCCTCACATCTGATGGGTAGAGACCAGTAATGCTGCTAAACATCTTGCAATACACTGGATAGCCACCACAACACAAAATTTTATGCAGTTGAGGAACCCCGAATTAGAGTAATAAAAATACACCAAAATTACATACAACAACTGGAATTAAGTATTACAAATACAGTGTTGATAAAAGAACACAGTGTAATTCAAAATAAAATAAAATGTATTATTTAAGAATGTTCCTGGGTGGTAAAACAATAAAAGAAAGCAAGTGATTACCATAAAGTAGTCTTGATATTGATTACTGCTAAAGGATTAGGGTGTGATCAAGAATGGTCACATAAGAGGCTGGGGCTGTAGCTCAATGGCAGAGCACTTGCCTGGCACATGCAGAGGCACTGAGTTTGATCCTTAGCACCACATAAAAATAAACAAATAAAACAACGACATTCTGTCTACAACTACAAAAAAAAAAAAAAGAATGGTCACATGAGGGGACGTCTTTGGGGGTGCAAAGCAGTATTTTCTTTCTTTTTAACTGTGCTTATTCAGTTTTTCCTGGAAGTTTTCTTTCTTTCTTTTTTTAGAGAGAGAGAGAGAGAATTTTAATATTTATTTTTTAGTTTTCGGCAGACACAACATCTTTGTTTGTATGTGGTGCTGAGGATCGAACCCAGGCCACACACATGCCAGGCGAGCGCGCTACCGCTTGAGCCACATCCCCAGCCCCAGTATTTACTTCTTGACTTGGGTGGTGATTCTAGGGATGTTCGCTTTGTAATTATTTATTATACTTATGTATGTTTTGTTTCATATGTTTTTCTGAATTGTGTTCTATTATATACATTGTTTTAATTTAGAAAGATTTTTATGAATCTAATAAAGAACATTACATATTAGACCATGCTGGGAAAGTTTTCAATAGAGGGCATTACAGAGATTAGGTTGAATTCTTAAGAGTGGAACCAATTGAAAGATTTAAATCATATTAAGACATTACTATAGGCAACCATCACTGTAATAGTGAATAGGGAAATGATCTAAAATCTCTTATTAGGAAAATGAATCTTGGCTGTATGTTGGGATGATGGGGTGAGGGGAGTAGGAAAGGAGACTTCTGTAGAGCATGGCAACAGTATAGCCATGAGATAGTGAAGGCCTGATTTCAAAGAAAGAATTAATAGGACTCAGCCAATACAGTGTTGGGGAGAAGAATGGAAGAGATGTAGATGATCTCAGGATTTTTAGTCTACGCAACTGGGAAGTTGGAAGTATTATTACAGAAATTGTAGGTATATGGGAAGAAAAATCAAGTGGGGAGCAAATGGTTAAATTGTTATGGTTGAGATTGAGAACTTAACATCTGAGGAGTCAAAGATATAGCATTGCAAATAACAAAGATGTATCTGTCTGTAAGATTCAGAAAGATGAGTCATCCAAATCAAAGTGTCAAAATAGAAAGAATTTGTTCTCTAAGGAAAAGAATGTGGAGAACCAAAGACTCAGTTTCAGAGAATAAATTAATTTAGGAAATAGAAATTTTAAAGTCTCAAGAAAAGTGCTCTGAAGCACTTTTTCTCTGCTTTTATTCTCTCCTAAAATAATTAAAGGGCTATCATAAGGAAGAATTAAACTTTTTTTTTTTTTTTTGGTACTGGGGATTGAACTCAGGGGCACTCGACCATTGAGCCACATCCCCAGCCCTATTTTGTATTTTATTTAGAGACAGGGTCTCACTTTGCTTAGTGCATCGCTTTTGCTGAGGCCGGCTTTGAACTCGTGATCCTCCTGTCTCAGCCTCTCGAGCTGCTGGGATTATAGGCATGTGCCACAATGCCACAATGCTCAGCTAAACTTTTTTTTTTTTTAATTTCAGAAAACAGATTTAGAAATAAGTAGTGGGTGGGTGTTATGAGTTTGTAGACTTTGAATCAGAATAAGGAACTTTATAACAGATGTTCAAAAAGGGAATGCATAACATTTAGAGGAATTGAGTTGTCTTCCTGACTGACAATTTAGCATCTCAGGGACCCTTTCAACTCTGGAATTTTTTGAAGGACAGAGTAGAAACCACTTTGCTCAAACTTAGTGAAGGAAAGAGTAATAAAATGTTGGCAGCAAATATGGTCCACTAATTCAAAAAAGATTGGCAGAGAAAATAGATTAGCTTCTCCAGAAGCTCTAAGTGCACAGAAAGTAAGTAATATTTAATTATTTATTTTTTGTTACATAAAGTTATCCGGTGTTTTGTGTTAGATGTTTTTCACAGACTAGAAATACATGAAATCCTAACAGGTCTCTGACCTACTTGCTTGTAATGTTACACTGAGAATTGAACTCAAGCATGAATCTAGTTGGAAATGAACCATACTAATTTTCTGAACCCAAATGGATTTTTGCTCAACTATGAACTAAAAAAATGTTTTCTATCAGAAAAGTATTTAACAAACCACTTGGAACTAGAACTGTATTGTATTTTTCGTAATAACTGAACAGGCCAAAATCATAATAAAATATTTTTCAAATCAAACTGGAAACAAAAACCTGTTTCACATATTTTAAGTTTCAGCTTTAAACATTTTAGTAATTCAACAGCAATGCAGAAATAATTAATTTAGATTAATCAGAGGGAAAAAATCAATTGTGCATTAGTGATGTTTAAATTTAAAATTATGTGTTTTAAAACTAACCCATCAAGGGGCTGGGGTTGTAGCTCAGTGGTAGAGCGCTTGCCTAGCATGTGCAAGGCACTGGGTTCAATCCTCTGCACCACATGAAAATGAATAAATAAAATAAAAATGTTGTATAAAAAATGTTGTATCTGTTAAAAAAAGAAAAACCTAACCCATCTAAGTTTATGTACTCAAATGGTTACCTGGTTCATAGAATTAGACAAATCTAATTTAATTAAATGTTGAGTTGAATCTGTAATTACTAAAACAATTGTATGTGGACAGGTATTTTAAAATGATATTCTGCGTTTTTAGAATTTGAGGGTTTAAATGCCTGTATTAAAAAAGAATAATCATGAATCAATAATTAAACTTTCACTAAACTTTCATAACAGAGGAAAAACAAGAACAAACTAAATATAAATCAAGCAGAAGGAAGGAAATAAAGATTGGAAGTTAATGAAATACAAAATTGAAAAGCTATAAAGAAATCACAAACCAAAGCTGCTAGTTCTTTGAAAAATATGTTCTTTTTTTTTTCTTTTTCTTTTCATTGCTGGGTATTGAACATAGGACCTCTTACATGCTAGGAAAGTGCTTTACCAGCCAGATATTTTCTAGTCATGTGTGTATATATGTATGTTTGCAGTACTGGGGATTGAACCTAAGGGCACTCCACTGGCTATGTCCCAGCGCTTTTTTATTTTTCATTTTGAGACAGGGTCTAAATTGCTGAGGCTGGCCTTTGAACCTGTGATCTTCTTGCCTCAGCCTCCTAAGTAACTGGGCTTAAAGGCTTTGTGCCACTTTGCTGGGTTCCTCCATTTTTAATTTAAAAATTTTCCTGCAAAGCATATACATTAACTTACATAAATATTAACTTACATTTATTTATAGCTACATTCACATGTACCATCTGAAATAATACTTTTCCAGAAAAAAACAAATTCGTCCAGTTCTTGTCAAAATAATTGCTGATTTCACAAGTTTATGAGACTTTATGTTGTAATTGTCACATTGATTATCATCTGTACTGCCATACTAATTATAATCATAGTTTTCAGCCGTTTCTTTTTGCATACTTGTTTACCTTTACAACTCTTCAACCAGGATTTATCTGAATCACATTCTTTTTTTTTGGGGGGGGGTACCAGGGATTGAACTCAGGGGCACTCGACCACTGAGGCACATCCCCAGCCCTATTTTTGTGCCTCACATTTTCCTAAGGCTGGTTTTGAACTTGTGATCCTCCTGTCTCAGCTTCTGGAGCCGCTGGGATTACAGGCGTGTGCCACCACACCCAGTCTGAATCACATTTTTTAAAGGCACTTAATGTGTTGACTTTTTCCTCTTATTCTTGAAACTTACAGTTCACTCTTACTATGGAATTGATTTGGATTGCAATCTTTGTTTCCCTGTCATTATAGAAACTTCAAAAGCTTCCTATACTTTAGTTTACTTTCCCAAATTTGAATATTAATAGTCTAATGGAAGAGCTGTCTTACTAATGAAGTTTACCCTCATTTCTTTAAATGACTAGGGCTCTTTAAAAGTCCCATAAGTTTCTTACATACCATACTTGGAATTTGTCATTTCAAATATTTATTTACTTACCACATAACAGATGCAAATATCTTTCTCTTCCCTGTGTTTCCTTAGAGTTTACATTCTGTCTACCTACTTACAAGGTCACATTATAGAGTTCAGGCCACACTGTATAAGGTAGCTGTGTTTCTGTGTGAAATCTAGCTCAGAGTTCTATTTATTTGTAATTGGTATTTAAAATTCTTTATTTCTTTTATGACTATTGCTTTCCTTAATTTCTTGAAGTCCTTAGCAGTTATCTTTTATATATTCAAGGCAGTCTCAATTCAAATTACAGCAGGCTTTTTTTTTTGTAAAAATTTATAAATTGATTCTAAAATTTTTTATGAAAATGAAAAGAACCTGTAATAGGTAGATTATAGTATATAAACTATCTGATTTAGATTCTTATTGTAAAGCTACAATCAAAAGAATGTTTCATGAGTGCAAAGCTAGATAATAAGTCAAGAGAACAGAGTAGTCAAAGTAGACCCTTATTTATGTGGTTATTTTGATTGTTCTACAAAGGCACCATTATAATTCAATGGAAGGATAGTCTTTGAACAAACGTGGCTGGAACAACTGGATATCCATATAACTTTGATCATTATCTCAAATCAAATTATTTCAAAATATGTCATAAACCTAAACTTACAAGCTTAAATTATAAAACTTCTAGAAGAAAACATAGGAGAAAAATCTGTTCAACCTTGGGGATAAGCAAAGATGTTTTAGGAGACAAGAAGCACAAATCATTAGAGAAAAAAATAAATTGGACTTTTAAAAGCTCAACACAGTTCTTCAAAGAACATCATTAAAAAAAGAAAGCAAACTAGGGCTGGAGATTGACTTGGTAATAGAGCACTTGCCTAGAATGTATGAGATCCTGAGTTTAGTCCCCAGCATCTCAAAAACAAAAAACACAAAAAAGAAAGCAAATTAATGACAAGGAGAGAATATGGCATAATGTATTCAGCAAATGACTTGTATCAAAGATATATAAAGAACTTTCATTACTCAGTATAAGAAGATAAACAACAAAGAATGGGCAAAAGACTTGAATAGACACTTCACATAAAGAGACATTTTAATAGGCATCACAAAAATATTTCTCCACCATTAGTCATCAGGGAAATGTAAGTTTAAATGATAATGAGTTTTTACCGCTTTACATCACTAGAATGGCTAAAGTAAAAAAGACAAACCTAGTATCAGTGTATATATGGAACAACTGGAACTCAGTGCATTGATGAGAATGTAAAGTGAAAAACTTTGGAAAACAATTTGCCAGTTTCTGAAAATTAAATATACCATTTTTAGCAAAGAATTTAGCAATTCCATTTCTAGATTCTTTCCCCAAGAGAAAGGAAGACATATGCACACAAGACTTGTACATGAATCTTCATAGTTGCTTTATTTTTACTAGCCCCAAAGTGAAAAAACCCAAATATCCATCAACAGGAATTAATCCATACAATGGAATACTACTTGGCAATAAAAAGAATTGAACTACCAATATATTCAGCCACATAGATGAATAACATAGATATTATGTTGAACAAAAGAAACTGGATACAAAAGAGTATAATAATTCTGTTTATGTAAAATTCTGGAACATGCAAGACTGTAGAGAGAGAATCAGATTATTGGGTGCCTGATAGGGGTTGGAGATAAACTGCAAAGCATGAAGGAACTTCCTGAAGAGAGAGAAATATTCTGAATTTTGATAGGGATAGTGCTTATGTGGGTATACACATTTGTTACAAGTCACTCACCTGTGCCCTTAAAATATGTGCGATTTTTTTGTCTGTAAATTATACCTCAGTAAAATTTATTTATTTGTTTATTTATTACTGAGGATTTAGCCCAGGGATGTTTTACCACTGACCTGCATCCCCTCTCCTTTTTATTTTTTATTTTGAGACAAGGTGTCACTAAATGCTGAGGCTGGTGAAACTTCTGTACCTTTTGCCTTAGCCTCCCAACTTTCTGGGATTATAAGTGTGTGCCATAGCACCCAGCAAATTTGCTTCTACCAGAGCTAATCTCATCCTCAATACATAGAACTAAGAAGCCTCTCAGAAGGGAGAGATTAATTGTATTTCTGGGAATCCAGGAAGACTTCATTGTGTCATTGAAGGTGGGTCTTAATTCCCTGATATTTCTTAAATTCCATGAAGTTGGAAACTTCTTTGGCTCATCCTTGAATCCTCCATGGTGCTTTGCATGGTATCAGCCACATAAAAGCGTTAGAGAAAATGTTGATTCTAATGATTTTGTAATCATATTAACTATTTAAAAATACTCTAAATTTGTTGCGTGGAATTAGACTAGATTATCTGTAAAATGACTTAATTCTTAACAATTATTTATAAGCCTTTAGCAAAGATTTTCCTTAAATCGGGAAAACGAGTTGTTTATAATTTCTTAGTGACGAAGCAAAACTTTCTTTCTTTCTTGAATGCTGTTATGTTAGTCTGATGAATTGCAGAACTTGCCTTCTCTGCCTGAATCATATGTAAAAGATTGACATCTGTAGATCTAGATACTTTTGTTTATTTTGTGGTTCTATTAAGGCTTAAGAAAAAGGCTGTCAATAATCAATTTAACATCATAGTAAATGAGATCATCTTTAGCATGGGCTCAATCTTTCTATTTTAGTTGAATTTTTAATTCTAGTTTTATGATATGCCTCATTTAATAGTAGGCTTTTAAATTTTTCTAATTTTTCCTTTACATATTTTGTATTATTAAGGTTTCCTTATTGTTTCTATGTCTATTTGTACTTAGTTCTCTTTTTTCTATTCTTCTTTAAAATTTTGTTCTTTTTATTTATACATGACAGTAGAATGTATTTTGACATATATGCATGGAGTATAACTTCCCACTCTTGTGGTTATACATGATGTGGAATTACATTGGTCGTGTATTCACATAGGACTTAGTTCTCTATTAAACACAGCTGCAGCCCTCAGAGACTTATACACCAACATTGCTTCGATTTTATTTTATTTATATATATATCAGTATTATCTAGGAGAGCTGGTAATTTCAAAACTTACTTATTATAGCCTTAAAGCAAGTAAATTCTGACCATATATATATATATATATATATATATATTTTGTCTCTGGAAAATTTTAAGCCTATTAATTGTTTTCATCAAAGATTTCAAACTGTAGTCCTGGGCATGGTGACACACCTGTAATCCCAGTGGCTGAGGAGGCTGAAGCAGGAAGATGGGAAGTTGGAGGACAGCTTCAGTAATTTAGGGAGGCCCTAAGCAATTTAGCAAGACCCTCTCTCAAAATAAAAAATAAAAAGTTCTGGACACATAGTTAAGTACCCCTGGGCCTCATCCCTCATACAAAACAAAACAAAACCACACACACTTAAAAACAAAAACAAAAAAACTCAAAATGTAAGAAAATTGAATTCCTATTTCTGATATTTTAGGGTAACACCTGTCTGGAGAATGGATCTTTCTTACTGAATTTTACAGGCTGTGCAGTATGCAGTAAGAGGGATTTTATGCTGATCACAAACAAGTCCCTTAAAGAGGAAGACGGAGAAGAAATAGTTACCTATGATCGTAAGTAGAGGTTTCTTTTTTTTTCCCTCCTGAATTGGGGATTAAACATAGGGACTTTTTTTTTTCTCTCTTTTTTTTTTTTATTGGTTGTTCAAAACATTACAAAGCTCTTGACATATCATATTTCATGCATTAGATTCATGTTGGTTATGAACTCCCAATTTTACCCCAAATACAGATTGCAGAATCACATCAGTTACACATCCACATTTTTACATAATGCCCTATTAGTAACTGTTGTATTCTGCTACCTTTCCTATCCTCTACTATCCCCCCTCTCCTCCCCTCCCATCTTCTCTCTCTACCCCATCTACTGTAATTCATTTCTCTCCTTGTTTATTTTCCCATTCCCCTCACAACCTCTTATATGTAATTTTGTATAACAATGAGGGTCTCCCTCCATTACCATGCAATTTCCCTTTTCTCTCCCTTTGCCTCCCACCTCATGTCTCTGTTTAATGTTAATCTTTTCTTCCTGCTCTTCCTCCCTGCTCTGTTCTTAGTTGCTCTCATTATATCAAAGAAGACATTTGGTATCTGTTTTTTAGGGATTGGCTAGCTTCACTAAGCATAATCTGCTCTAGTGCCATCCATTTCCCTGCAAATTCCATGATTTTGTCATTTTTTAGTGCTGCATAATGCTCCATGGTGTATAAATGCCACATTTTTTTATCCATTCATCTATTGAAGGGCATCTGGGTTGGTTCCACAGTCTAGCAATTGTGAATTGTGCTGCTATGAACATCGATGTGGCAGAAACATAGGGACTTGTGCATGCTAAGCAAGTACGCTACCATTGAGCTACATCCCCAGTCCTTTTTATTCTTTATTTTGAGACATGGTCTCCCTACATTGCTCAGGCTGGCTTCACACTTTGAATCCTCCTGCCTCAGCCTCCTGAGTAATTAGGAGAGATTTCTTTTCTTTTTTTTTTTTTTAATGCCAGTCTGTTAGCAGATATCAGCTTTTGGAAGTTGATATGTTATGCAAATTATTCTGAGGCCTCTTTCAGTCATTTAGCAATATTCAGTTATGAACTAGATTTTTAAGAAGAAAATATAGTTAACACCTCTTTATGTAGTATCATCAAATATTCTACATGAATTATTTTTTTGGAGGGTAGGTAGGTACTGGGGTTTGAACTCAGGAATGCTATATCACTAAGCTATAATCCCAGCCCTTTTTATTTATTTGTTTGTTTTTTTGAGACAGGATGTTCCTGAATAGCTGAGGCTGGCCTTGAACTTGGCTTTGCCTCCTGAATTGCTGGGATTACAGGCTTGAACCAACCTGCCCTGCTCACATAAATGACTTTTTTTTTTCCCACCTGGTATTGAGGGTTGAATCCAGGGACACTACCACTGAGCTACATCCCTACATCCTTAGCGATTTTGTTTTTTATTTTCAGACAGGGTCTCACTAATTTGCTCAGGCTGGCATCTTCCTGCCTCAGCCTCCTGAGTCACTGGAATCACAGGCATGCACTAACACACCCAGATACATAAGTGACTTTTGCAGGTAACTGCAGCTTGTGATTCTGGCTCCAATTTTTTGTATTAAATTATTTTTTTCAGGGACATTCCAAAAGCCTTTATATTACCTTAAACAAGATACAGGGACTTAAAAAAAATAAACCTTAGGATCATCTATATGAATTTTCACTTTCTACTATTATAATGTAATCTATTGATGTCTTTGGAGCAGCTATTAAAATGTATAGGGCTTTCCACCCCTATACTAAATGACCCTGAAATGCGATTTTTTTTCAGACTCTTTTTTTTTTTTAATATTTTTTTAGTTGCAGATGGACACAATACCTTTATTTTATTTGTATGTGGTGCCAGGGATCGAACCTAGTGCCTCAGGCATACTAGGCAAGTGCTCTACCACTGAGCCACAACCCCAGTCCTTTCAGACTCTTTTCTGCCTGAATAGCTTTTTTGGTCTGTTTTTCTTTTGCTTCTATAACTTTGCTACTTTCTTATGCTACTCCTTGTCCTCAATGCTGGGAAACCAAATAAACTATGTATAATAAAAATAAATAATTTCTGAGGTTGGTGCTAAGAATTTCTATGAGTGAATTTAGTATATGTCTGGTGCCCAGACATGGTGACAGATATTTAAACCATTTATAGCCCCCTTTTTGCTTGTCTCCACCTTCTTCAGTATGTTCTGAATATATATGAGGACTAATTACGCAAATATTGAAATTTTGAAAGAGGGTATGAAAGACACCAGGACTGCAGAATAGACTCAAATACTTGAAGAGTGTTCTAAGAGGAATGGTTTTCTTTCTTCTTAAGCATATATCCCTTTAAACTATTTTATTCCAGGGAGTACAATAGGACACTGGAGTAAGAGCAAGGGCTCTGGAGCCAGAGGGTTTGGGCTTAAATTATGGTTCCAAAGCCTCCTACTTAAGTGGTTGTCTTAACTACAGTGTACCTTTATTTCCTTGTTTCTAAAAAAGTGGTAATGATAGTATCAGTTGTTTTTTGAAAAGATGTAGTGAGTAAACAGGTAAAGGATTTAAAAAATATCTAGCATATGATAAGCATGCAATGAATCATAGTTGTTATTACATTGTTTTTATTAGATTCTTTGGTTACCATTAAATTCACTCAGTGTCCAGATTGGTTTTTATTTATGTTTGGTTACAATAATACCGTTACTGTCACTTCTGAGACTAAAAGCTTTTACTTAGTTAGATAGACCCAGCTAGCTTAAAAAACACATTTAAGTAATCTGTTAATTGATTATCTTAGACAGCTTTCAATGGGAATTAATAAATGTACATTAAACCTCTAAGTCTAGACCCAGGTATATGGTGTTGCTACATGACAGATTCTGGATTTCTCAATAAAGTCAATCTAATAATGGGTTTCCTGCTGTGTTGCATATGATAAGAGTTAATATTCTTCTTAAGTGATATCATGCTAAGAATAGAAATTTTACTATTTTAATTTAATTACGTAAGTCTCTCTTTGTTTTGGCAGATCTGTGTAAGAACTGTCATCATGTAGTTGCCAGACATGAGTATACGTTCAGTATCATGGATGAATTTCAGGTAAATGTATAAATTTAAGGGTATATTATTTGGGGAGTGGCAGATTTTAAAAATCACTTTGATAATCTAGATATAGTTTTTTGTAAATTAAGTTCTAGCAACTGTTAAGAGACCATCCTTCTCTTTTCCTTGTGCAAGCTGAGAGAGAAAAACTTTAAATATGGATGGATCTGTGCAAACCTGTTTTCATGAAAGTCGCAAATCAAAATGTGTGCCTTACAAATGAGAGCTCATTACTGTCATTTTTATTTATAAAGAGTAGCCCATTGGGGCTGGGGTTGAGGCTCAGTGATAGAGTGCTTGCCTAGCATGCATAAGGCACTGGGTTTGATCCTCATTACCACATAAAAATAAAATTAAGATATTGTGTCCACCTAAAACTAAAAAACAAATATTTTTAAAAAAACGATTAAAAAAAACAAGTAGTCCATTATGACTTCTTATGAATTTACTATTGTGCTTCCTTTTTCTTTGCCACTCTGTGATGGCACAACTGTTGACTTTAAATGTTGGCCAGTCCACCTAACTATAATTGCTGGGCATGGAAATTCCAGTAAGAATATTATTTTTTTTAATATAAAAATACTTTAATTCATGTTATTCTCAAAGAAAAGTAAGTGATTTTTCAAGGGATTAAAAATTGGAGAAGAAATTAAATAGGGGTTATTTTTGTTTTCCCTAGTTGGTATATACAGTTGAACAATGCTGTAGTCTTAGTCTTGGTAAGAAATTGTAATATCATTTGTCAAATAAAATTATAAAATTGGTATATCAAGATGGAAGGAGAAAAGTTGAACCAGTAGAGAATTAGGGATTTATTATAAGGACTTGTGTTCATGCAATTGTGAGAGCATGTGAGGAAGTCTGTGGAGTTTATGGCCAATAGTGCAGGGCTATTCATAGGTCTGATGATGAGGAAGAAAAGCTGAATCTGGGAGACCTAGGACAAACTAGAACCTTTTATTGTTCCTCACTGCCTCTACTTTTAAGCCTTCAGGTTGAGTTACTTATTTTGTATGAACTACATGTTTATCCCTAGGATATAAAGTTCAGAACTTTTAGTTGTCAAGGGAATTTTTTTTAAAAAATCCTTTAAATTTGAGTAGTACTTTAATTAAAAAAAAAAAAAAAAACTCCCATAACAGAATCAAAAAACAGTATAACCCCTCTCATTCACTCTTATTTTAACATGGAGGAAAGTACTTAGTCACCTGTCATAGTCTGATATGTGCAATTAATCTAAATAACATCTTAACTATAACTCTTCAACCTCCAAAAATTATGCCTTAAAATATTTATAAGAATGTGTGACTTAGGGCAAAATCAAGATCTCACTGAATTAGTAGTAGCCAAATAAGGGAATAAACATATCATGGGCTTAAAGATACAGCTGTGTCATTTTATAGAAGGAAAGGAGGGTGCTTCAAGCTATTTGCCAAAAGCTCCTATGAGCTTTTTAGAGCCCCCGAATGGATATTGAGATTGTCTGTTTATGTCCCAACAGAGCCATTTAAATCAATGTCATGGTCTGGGGTTGTGGTTCAAGAGGTAGAGCCCTCACCTAGCATGCGAGAGGCACTGGGTTCGATCCTCAGCACCACATACAAATAAAATATTTTATTCTATACTGGTTTTCCTTTATGACTGAATGCAGCAGTCTACAAAGATGTCCCAGAAAAAGGTAAAGGAAGATTGCTGGTAGTCACAATGCCTAGACAGGGTGAAGTGCTCTCAGAAGAACTCTTTTAAAACAGACTCTATCTCCAGTCTCCTCACCCAACAGCTACTTCCCCCAGCCCATATTCTGTACTCTACCATCAGAGGATTTTTGTTTTCCCATGGCGCAACTTTAGCTGTGGTATAATATCCAAGCTTCTCATTTCAGGATTCTCCCTGGGCTGACTCAGCTTCCTTTTCTCTTATTTCCCATGACTCTTCCTTACCTACAACATGGGTGGCAGTGTCCCAACTTTAGACTCTTCCCTCTCTTCTATCAGAGAGGGAGATTTTTATTCTCTCCTCTCTAATGATACCCCATGTCATTTACTCATCAATCACGTTGACTCTTTCTAGCATCCTCTTCCCACCGACCCCATGGGATTTAAAATTTTTTTTTTACATTAAACATATTTAGTTCTTTTTTATTTGTTAAAAATAAACTTAAATTCTTTTATTTTACTTCGCTATCTCTGTGATTCATCCTATAATCATTTCTTTCCTTTCTTTGTTTCTTTATTTGAGTAGGTCTATATAAAGACTTACTGTTCTCCTTATTTCCCTATATTCCTCTTAAATACCTACAAACTGATTTTCATTTTTGTTTGATTTGAACTACTGTCCCCTAGGTTTCCTATAGTCTAACCAATGATTAGTGATTTTTGCCTCTGTTCCTAATTCTCTTAACATCTCTCTGGATCTGATTTTGTTAACCACTGTTATCTTTTTGCAGTATTTCTTCCCTTGGGGTCAATAGCACTTGACTTTTTCTTCTCTTTTATTAAATCACTTTAACTGCTCCTTTGCTTTTTTTAAAATATTTTTTTAGTTGTAGTTGGACACAATATCTTTATTTATTTTTATATGGTGCTGAGGATTGAACGTAGTGCCTCACACTTGAGAGGCAGATGCTCTACCAATGAGCTACACTCCCAGCCCTCCTTTGCTTTTTTCTCATTTCCTTTCCTATTTTTCCATGATACCCCTGAGCTTTGGTCTCTGGTCAGGAACTTTCACTATACTTCCTCCTATAGTGAGCATACATGCACTCAATCTTAGATCTTCCAAATCTCCTTCTCCAAGCCTAACACCCTACCTGCCCTCCTTTTATCTTTTGTTTCTGACTAAACTACTTAACTTCTATCTTCCATGTCAACAACCATACCCACTCAAACCTAAACTACTGCAGCAGCCCCTAAACTGTAGTTCTATATACTGCAATGGAATTAATCTTTCTTAAACATCTCATCCCGCACTCCCCGTTTAACCTCTAAGTACAGTTGTTTCCCCTCTTACTACCTATGTCACCTGCTTGCTGTTTTCATGTCACATTTATTCATGCATTTTCCTTGATTTGAATTGTTCCTTTTCTGTCTTCAGGCCAATTAAATCGTATCTCTTTCTATTGGAAGTTAAATTCTGTCTCTTTCTTGCTCTTGATGGTACAGTCTGTGTTCCTTTCTCCCTTTTCTGAACTTTCCTTGTACTTGCATCAGGCTTTTAATCAAGTAAATAGCCTCTTTGGAACTTTTGTATCATCCTGATCATCACAGGAACTCTTTTTTCTCAGCTACCATGACTTATTATCCTCATCCCCACCCTTTTATTTTATTCCAACGCCTTTTTGGTGGGTGGGTGTGGTAGGGGATACCAGAGATCGAACTCAGGGGTACTCAACCACTGAGCCATATACCCAGCCCTGTTTTGTACTTTATTTAGAGATGGGGTCTCACTGAGTTGCTTAGGGCCTTGCTAAGTTGCTGCGGCTGGCTTTGAAATAAACTCGCGGTCTCCTGCCTCAGCCTCCCAAGCCACTGGGATTATAGGCATTCGCCACCATGCCCAGCTATTCTAATGTCTTATGGGAAATTTAAACAATAAAAAGTAAGCAGCTCCACTGCCCAGCTTCAAGTTGCTTTGCTTAAATTCACTCTTAGCTCATCTCTCCACAAGACTATTTTGAAGTAAATCCCAAATATACTGCTATCTCTGTAAATACTTCTAAAAGATCTCTAAAAGATAAGAATTCTGTTTTTGTCACACTTGGTAGCACATGCTTGTAATCCCAGCTACTTGGGAAGTTGAGGAAGGAGGATTCCAAGTTCAAGGCAGCCTGGGTAACTTAGTGAAACCCTGTCTCAGAATACAATTTAATATAATTTTTTAAAAGCCTGGGCATATAGCTTAGTGACAGTGCTTGCCTAGCATGCAGAAGGCCCTGGATCCAATCCCCAGTGCCATGAAAAAAAAAAGGATTATGTTTTTTAAATAACCTTAATACAATTACTGAACAAGGTAAGATTTTTCTGATGGCCAAACTAGTGGGTAAGGTGGAGACAGATTTATAGAGTTCAAACATAAAATACATTATAAATGGTTTACAGGTTGTTTTTCAAAATCCCTTGACAAAAAAACTCTTAAATGAACTATGTGTTTACCTCAAGGAATAAGAGAGGAACTCCTGTTAGATTGCTTTCTGTTCCTCAGTGGGCCAGGGGAGAGGACATGGAGTCAGAATTAACAGAGAAAAATAGGCACCAAGAGACCCTCAAATAAACAAAAGATAACAATAAAACAAAAGATCTCATCTCACCCCAAGGTGATCAACCCATTCTTCCTCCCAAATCTCTAACCGTAGGCCCTGCCCAGATGGAGCCCTTGAGGGTTCCCATGAATAACTGGGCAGTGGGGCATGGTGGGGAGGGCAAGTATTATTCTCCCTACTTGGCCAGTTTTGGTAAAAGATGTCCTAATCCCACCATATTCCTGGAAGCACAGGGAACTGTGTTCCTAGCTTCCCAAGTTAAAATTCTAGATATACTTTCCCACAGAAGCACTACTGTAGATGGTTAGATTCTATAGCACTTGTACAATATAAATTTAAAAGACTTTCAGATTTTCCTGGGAACCTAACTGTCAAGTACATAACATCACTTCTTTGGGAAACTGCTTTTGAATTCCAGACAACTGACTTAACAATGAAGTTTGGATTCCAGACCGCCTATTCAGTAAAGATTATAGGTATAATTGGTCTAACTGATTTAATAATCTTGCCAGATGATATAATGTGTTTGTTTTTTTCTTCCAAGTAAGATTTTAAGTTTTTTAAGGTTACACTTTGTCCTTGCCTTCTTTCTTAGCTGCCAGTGCACCTAGCATATTGCACAGCACATAGGCACTGAGGAGAAACTTGACAAAGGAAATACTAGTTGAAAATTCAGATACTTGTCTAGCTTCACATGTTTTTCTTTTTTGCGTCTGTTGCTTTTTTCTTTCTTTTTTTTTTTTTTATATTTATGTGGTGCTGAGGATCGAACCCAGTGCCTCATGCATGCTAGGCGAGCACTTTATCACTGAGCCACGACCCCAGCCCTGTTGCTTTTTTCTTGAGGTTGCCATCCTGCTAGTAATGTCTGATGGATTACAGCAGTAGGTATATTTGAAAGCAATAAAAGTCCTTGGAGAGGATAGATTTTTATTTTATTTTTAATTCATGAGACTTGTATTTATTCTCTGAGCTCTAGCCTCCATGAATTTCTACTCTTGAGTATAGAGTAGAATTTAAAATTAAGTGTGAGCGCTGGATGTGTGTCTCAGTAGAACATTTGCAAGACCCTATTCAATCCCTAGCACAATCAATCAATCAATAGAAAAAATTGTGTGGTCATTAAGAAGCTGTCTTTCTAGAGCCACAACTAAGCCCCTTCTTTGAACTCACAGTAGGAAATGGAAAGGCAGTAGCCTGCTTCTGGGGCTTTGTGCCATCGCCAGTGTTTACTTCTGTGACCCTCTCTAATGACTGTCCAGGCTCAGGAAATATACTGCCTTTCTCTCCAATTTCCACACAACCAGCAGCCTCAACATCAACTGTAGAAATACTAATAGATTTTATATAGATCAATGTTTGTTTTCCCAAAGGAGATAAAAAAGCTTTTTAAGCAAAAAGTTTAAAAGAATTATGTCTCTATTGTTTATGACTTTATTAAATATTCTAGAAAGAGCCAGCTAGGAAAATAAGACTTTGCCTAATGACTTTTCTTAAACTCACTGCTGTCATATCTGGATATTTATGAAGTCTAAGAAACATGAAACTCCTTAAATAAATGAAATTCTAGGCAGTTAGGTATTTATGTATGAGGCACAACATACTAGTGAATTTAACACAATTTTCCTAGAGTAGATTAAAAAACTTGTTTTAGTTTGGGAATTTTCTCCTTTTCCACTGTCTCCTGTTACATATCAATGTTAAATATCCTAGAAGAGAACAGCTCTGAGACAGAACGTATACTTAGGGATCCAAATAAGAACATTGTCATGTATTTACTTTATATAAACAAAAGGCTCTGGGCAGATGTAGAATTAACCTAAGACATTGCTAATAGGTATTGAAGAAACTAATCAAATGTACAGAAAAATATCCATGATAATTTGTAGAGAAGAGCTTTACTGAACAGAATCAGTTATGAAGCACCTTCCTCCCTGTCCCTTAAGGTAATTATGCACTTTGTCTTGTTCTAGGAATACACCATGCTGTGTCTGTTATGTGGCAAAGCTGAAGATACTATCAGTATTCTCCCTGATGACCCCCGACAAATGACTCTGTTATTCTAAGACTCCTTCTGCAGTTCTGTTGTAACTATGTTATGTTGGTTCACAGAAAGCCTGATAGTTTGTTTAATAATGAAAAGTTCTCTGCATATTTTCTTTCATGCTAAGACCTAAATATTCTTTGAAATAAAAGTAATTTGGGAAATTATTGTCCCTAGAGTTGAGTTCTTCTGTTGAAGTTTCTAGTTCACATCAGTGTAGCCAAAGTGAAATATCTTTGTTGTGGTTATTTGACCAGAAAAATAATTATAATGAGTGCACACCTAGTGCCCAGATCTTGGTTTCTCCTAAAAGGAACCAGGACTTCTTGGAAAAATGTCTGGTGGACTAGAGCAGGAAATAAGTATCTGGAAATGAGCCTGGAGCATCTTGTGTCACAAAAAAAATTAAGTGCTAATTTTAAAAATGTCAAAATTATTAGGGCTATATCAGACAAAGGAGTCAAATGGAGAAGCTTCCAGTGACCAAAGCTGGAACAATTTGAGCAGCAAAATAAAATTATATTGGATTATAACCCAAACTACGTAATAAATAACTGTGAGTCCTTCATTACCGGTAAATAAATGGTTGAATAAGGGAATGAATAAAGAAATGGGAGAGAATAGACACATCTTCTGTACAGAAAAATTCCAAATAATTTCTGTAGATACTCCCCACCTGAAGCATAGGCTGTTCATAGTGACTTCCTTCCAAGAAATATGGAACTGGGGAATAGCTTTACAGTGGAGAAACTTGATAAACATTAGCTGAGCCAGGTTATCAAGGTTAACATCATCAGTGATGAGCCATGTTGATAGCATGTACTCTTTTTTTAATATTTTTATATGTATGGACCTTTATTTTATTCATTTATTTATATGTGGTGCTGAGGATCGAACCCAGTGCTTCATACATGTTAGGCAAGCGCTCTACCACTGAGCCACAGCCTCAGCCCTGATAGCATGTACTCTTGATGTGATAGGATGAGAATGGTGCTTTACCTCTGTGGTATTCCTTCCAAAAAGCCATTACCCCAGTCTAAAATCATGAGAAAAACATCACACAAATCCCAATTAAAGGACATTATGCAAAGTACTTGACCAGTACTCCTGGAAACTGTCAAGTTCTTAAAAAAAACAAAAGTCTGATAAACATTCACAGACAAGAAGGGCCTAACAAGACATGACAATTAAATGTAGTGTGGCATCCTAAAGGGTATCCTGCACCTGAGAAAAAAAGGACATTTGGTTGTAACAGGGGAAACTCTGAATAGCATGGTTTCAGTCACTCCAAAGGGATCTTAGAATGTATTATTTTGCTAGTTAAAAGAGCAACTATGGGGGTCATAAACTTAAGCATTTAGGTCTCTCTGCTATTTGGTATCAATATAATCATTAAACATAGCATTGCTTGGGATTTCATTGTCCCATTCCTATAACATTGGGTTAATAAAATGTGATATACTCATTTTGCATTGTTAGGAGATCCAAATGAATTAATGTAAAATACTTTGGAAAGCATATAAAGTACAAAGTACAATGTGGTGGCTTCAGTTAGTTCTTCTCATTCTGAAACCAGAACTTCAGGGGTCCAGCTTTAGATATTGTTTCCTCTTTACATATAAGAGATTAGAAAATTCTGAGCTAAAGGTTTGCTTATAAGGAAAGAAATTAGCCAATTATTCATTGTTGATACCAGGGAAAAGCTATATTATGTAACAGCATGGTAATAATAATAGCTGAGGTTTATTGAGTACTTCCTCTGTGCCAATGGACCATTTAAAGCACTTATTTAATCCTCATTAACACCACCATAAGATAAGTACCATCCTTATTCCAACTTTAGAGCCAGAAAAAAACTAAGACACAAAGAAGTAAAGTACTTGCTCAAGGTCATACAGCTACCACAGTGACTGCTTTCCAGCAGTGGTGTTTAGTAAATATGAGGTACAAGGGTCTGTCAAGGTTAGGAAGAGGTTAAGAATATCAGTGACAGCACTCCAAGGAATCTCGGCATGTCAGATAAAGATTTATTACTCAGAAAAGTTAAGTCAGCTGCTCCTTAGGGATCAGTTGTTTTATTCCTGGAAAATGTTTTCCATTTTGCTGCAAATCTATATCTGACCTGCTGAGGAAATCGTTCGGTGAAATGAATCCAAAAAGCAGAGAAAATGCTTCATTACTTTAAATAGCAGCCCTAGGCCCATTATATCCTCTATATTCCAGAATTGTCCTGTCTTGGAATTTGCTAATGCTTCCAACTTTGTCATTCGAAGCTCAGGAGTATGATCTTATATGCCCTTGCTGGTATCCTTGTCTATAGCAAAATATCTGTTTTGAACTATGTATTACAAAAGTTAAAAACATAAGATCCTATCCATGTATTTGATTATTATTCAGTCAGCATGATGATGTGTTTGTGACACTGTCTTTATCATCTTTTAGACCCTTTCTTGGGTCAAATGGAATAAAGACCTCTTGAATCCAGTTGCACTGAATCCTTGTTTTTCTGTTCAAATAAAGAAACCAGACAAAAGCATTAGTCTTCTTTACTCCCCTTCCTAAGATTTAAGAAGGAAAAGAAATCACCTGTGCATGTCGTTGGAAACCTGGGCTGGTCCTCATTCTTTTTCTACTTGCTTCATCATGTACAGATCTGGCTTCTTGCTAGTAAGATTGTTGAAGTTAAAAGCTTGTTGTTGTATTATCTTAGCTAGCTCTGTCTTTCTCAAATGTTCTTGGTATCTCCCAGTAGACAGAGCCTTCCAGTACTGATTAATTGATATAGCTTGTGTACAATCAGGTATATTCTGTTACTTGTAATTTATCATGAAGAGGTGTATGTTCACATTTCTTTATTTCAGTATATCAGAAATCCTTTTAGTTTCATTCTTTCATTTTGTGAGCAAGGTTAGTTTCTTGTCTGAATTTGAAGTTCTCAATACTAAAATGTATGTTTCTTGCTGTAGTACAAGTCTCCATTATGAGATGGTTGGTTAGAAAGGAAATCAAGAGAACTCAGTCCAGAATAGGCTTTACCACTTGTTAATGGGGAGACATTGTACCAGTTATCCTGTCTTTCTTCAGTAGAAGAATGAAAACAAT
Organism: Marmota monax; assembly: GCF_021218885.2. Taxonomy (NCBI): domain Eukaryota; kingdom Metazoa; phylum Chordata; class Mammalia; order Rodentia; family Sciuridae; genus Marmota; species Marmota monax. The sequence goes on along the minus strand of NW_026693777.1, from coordinate 21,337,993 downwards.
TAAACCTCCTTCACAGAATTTTAATCAAATCAAATGATATAATGTAAGTGGAAACATTTTGATGTTGTGTAGTGTTGGGTTCAGGCAGCTCTTGGTGCCCTTTATGAAGGGAAATCTAAGCTAGAAGAAGCACGGTTGGAGTTAAGAGTAGATGTTTTAGTGTTAGACTGATCTGGCTTTAACTTTTGGCTCTGCTCTTTATTAACCTTTTGTCTTTGGCAGGTCTCTTGCCCAACTACTTTCTCTTTTAATAGAAATAAAAATTCCTCATGGGATCTGTATGAGGATTAAATAATCTGATATATGGGACAGTGTGTGAACATAGTTAATATTCAATAAGTGGTATTTTGGATGATGGTTGTGATGGTGATGATAATAAAGTTCTAGAGTTTGGCTCAGTATTTCTTAAACTAAGAAGATATAACTGTGCGAACACAGTCATGAAAACAGCCAGCAATTTCAGTCTCTAAACCTTTGCCCCCTAAAATCACTTCTTCCTAGCTATATTTTTTTTTGTAAGAGCCCTTAGAGAAGCAATTCTCTGTCATTTCTCTAAATTGAGCAGCATTACCTCCCTACTTCTGGCAGAGCCTGCTAATGAGACTTCTCTCTACTTCTGAGCACCCCCAGGGAAATTTGATTAAAAGATTTTGTTTATCCAGGAAAGTGGGTGATTACATTAAAGCTTTGCCTCATGACCATTTCCAGGCTGCTGCTTCTGAGGATGAAAGGGTGGCAAATGAGATGAGGAATAAAAGAAATGAACGCTTTTTGTGTGGTTTTATCAACACAAGAAAACTTTAGTAAAGCTGAAGGCCTTGTAAATCAGTCTCCTCCCATTCTCCTCTCCTGTTTCCTCTGGAGCCAAACTGATCAGGTCTTGTCTGAATCACAGCATTTCCCCTGCCCACGTGAGGAGTCTTCTTTCTAGCATTATGGCCCCTTTGACACTCTGCAAAATTACAGACACCCAGCTTCCCATTCCTTTGGGAATCCCTAAATAATTCTTTAAACTAGAGCCTCATGGGAACGACCCAACACCCCACAGTGGCATATCAGGCCCTAAAATGCCTGTGGCATAACAACAATATCTGGGAGAGCTGGCTGTTTTGGGATGTAACAAGCTGTAGCACTATCAAGATGATGCACAAATCATACCGGCATCCAATATGAATTCCCACTGTTATCAGAGAAGCAACTTATCTGCAGTTACAGCTCTAAAATCAGTGTCTTGCCCGCCCCTCTCCCCAGCAGTTGGCTTTAAGAGAAAGAATCTGAAAGGTTCAAGTTTTTAGAAGAGTCAAGTTAAGGTCAGTCTTAATTTAGCAGAAGGCCCTGCAGAAGGATGCCAGGGAATTCCCACTGTAATGCTCAGGTTACCTTTTTGAAATATAGCACCATTGATGACAGCTCTCATTGAAGGTTGGACAGTATGGATTCTTAACCTCTATTCCACTGTTTGCTTCTCAGATAATACCAGTGCATGAAAAAATGGTTATAGGGTGCAGATTCAAGGAAAAATACTTCCCCATTCAACATTGGGATTCTCAAGCAGTGTGTCTAGTTTGTAGAACTGGCCCTTCAGAGCTTCAGTGAAGAGAAGTGAAATATTCCATCTAGTGGTCAAAGAAGGGAAAGTTGAAATGAGAAGGTTCCAGGATGAGGTTTGTTAGGCATAGTGATGGGACAGTGGCCTCTTAGCAGGTATCTTCTCCAGAACATGATAGAACCTGGTCTTTGTGGTATTGATCCTTTCTGAATATGCCTGCACTATAGAAGGACTCTGGGACACCCTCCCTGCTAAGCCAGTCAGCACACAGGGCACCAATCGTGTTTTGGCAGATTGTAAAATGTCTCTTCTCAGGGAGGACTTCCCTCTCATGTCCCCACCCTCACGGAGGATGAAGTGAATCCAATCATTCATGCCTCTGTTTGTTTGAATTTGTGAATATATGAATTTGAGAAGAGTAATGGTAAATATGAATTTTAAAGGGATGGAGGGTCATTCTAGCTAAAGATCGAAAACATCCAATAAGTTAATCGGGGGGAAAGATAAAGTGCTCTTTGTTTCCAGTAACTGCACCCTCTATACTCTTGCTGTCAGTAAGTGTTGACCAAACTGCCTTTCAGGAATGTGTAGGTACAGGTAATATCTAGTTGTCTCAGTATTCACAGTGACATGAAGTCTTCCTGATTATAATCTTCCAATGACCTCCCAGCATGCTCAGCCAAAGGGCCCACTGTCTTTTCCTCTTCTTCACTACTTCTTCTTCCCCACCCCCAGTTTTGAAGAGCCATAAAATAACACAATTCACATTTTCTGCCACTGCAGACCGTGACCAGAGCCTGCTGTCCAGACAGTAATCAGGGTATCCCCTTGATCGGAGCCTCCCTCCACCACACCTTTGTGTGCTGCCAGTGCCCCTGTCCCACCTGCAGTTTGTACTACCCTCTGCCCTCTGCCCAGGAAGAAGACACAAAGAGCCTGGCCACTTCTACATCAGCCCTTTATTGGACTCATCCGGCAGGCTGGCCATGGGCCCTTCACACTTCTCAGACACCACCCATAAGGATTTAGGAAGGTGCCATCATTCTGTGAAGGCCCAAAGCCTGCCCAGTCTTAGAGCCCCAAGTTGGTCTCCAGAGGGTTGAGAGAGGAAAAGGAAAGAGGCAGATAGGAGAGGCAGGGGTCTTCAATGAAGGGGTGACATGGAGGGAAGGCTTCGGTCCAGCAGTGGCTCCCAAGGGGACACTGCATCCTGGGGAAGAAAACTCAGGGACTGGATAGAGCAGGAGATCGTGTGCGGAGCAGCTCCCATCTATATGGCAACTTTGAGGAGGCGCTTGATGTCGGGCTCCATGTTGATGGTGGGGAAGGTGCGGCTGTAGCGTCGGAAGGGCTCCCCCTCCGGCCCTATGAGGAACTTTTCAAAGTTCCAGGACACATCTGAGCGGCGCACTGGACTCCAAATGATGAACTTGGGATCGGTCATGAGGGAAAAAGGGTCATCATACGGGTAGGGCAGCTTGTCCTTCAGGTAGGCGAAGACGGGATGCTCATTCTGCCCATTCACCTCACACTTTTGGACAAGAGTAAAGGTGGGCTGGTATCCACCCCCCGGGCGGACGTACTTGAGACTGTTCAGGATCTCCTCATTCTGACAGTTCTCCTGGGGGAGGAAGGGGAGGAAGAAGACAGAGCGTGGAAAAGGGTCAGGAAATGAAGGTTCCATAGCATGCGAATCTTTCACCCTCCTACACTCCCTTCCCAGGATCCTTTTTCCCTAAATGAGTGTCCTCCATTTGCTCGGCCCTTCTCTAGACTCGGTTTTTTTCCCCTCTCCTAGCTATTGTTGATGGTGTGCTAGGCCATTTCTGAAAGTTCTTGGCGTTCCTAGCTTGGCTGTTCTTATACTTAAAAATTTAGTATGTTTGAATCATTTCTTCTGACTCCAACGATCCTGAGCAGTGTTTTTTTTAAAGCTTCAAGTGACCTTGAGTTCCAGGCAGACAAAGAAAAGAAAGGGAGGCTCAGGTCATACTGCCCAGAACCTGTCGGTCTACTTACCTCCCTGCCTCCCTGTCTACACATGTACACACGTGCTCTGCACTCCCTACCCCCATTCTCCCTTTCTTCTGCCCTGGTTGTGCCTCCCTTGCTTCTGATTACACATTGAGTACAGCCTTTGCCTCTGCCCTGCTCAGCTCCTCAAAGCAGGGTGAAAGTGAGGCCCAGGGGACTGGACTTAGAGCGTCTAGCTTTCCTCCTGCCTTGTCCTAGAACTGAAGTGCAAATAGGACAACACTTTGGGGAAGAAAGACCCCAACCAAGAAAATGTAGTTTTCAGATGTCATAAAGGCAAAGCAAGTTAGAGACCACAATGATAGTCTAAATGGAACTACTTAGTGACCATCAGGAATGACTCAAATAGGATAGAGGGTTGAGGGTTCTAGGATAGGTGTGTGGAGGGTGGGCAGTAAAGGAAACAATGCTTGAAAGTTAAAGATTGTGAATATGTAATTACTTTCTCACTTGTAGGCTGCTGTCCAAAGCTCCTCCTCTCTACTGACTGTTCTCGGCTACAAAGGCTTTAGCTCAGAAACTGTTACCTATCTTTCCCTTCCCACTGCCACCCCAGTCCTGTTCCCACTCAGCACTTCTCACCCCGACAACTCAAAAAGGCTGGTGAGATCCCTTATTTTCCACCCCTTCCTCCCCAGTCTGAGAGTCAGAGGTCTCCCTCTGGGAAAAAGTCCCCACCTCTGATCTACCAGAACCTGCGAGTGCTGTCAGTTCCCAGCCATCATAACATTCATGAGCCTGCTGACTCTATTAGATTTCTAATCTCTTAATGCAAATGGCTGGCTGGCTCCTAGGTTGTGGTCCCTCTGGTGACTAACTAGGCGGAAGTAACAGGGTAAGCCTGGGGTACCTCTAGGGCAGGAGGTTTTACCCATTCTGTCTCTCCTGCCTGGTAAAGGCTGGCAGGGAGGGAAGGAACAGTGAGAGCAGTAATGGTTGGACTCTGGTTTGTCAGTCAGTGATCCTTCAGCCTTCCTGCTTACATTTTGGTTAATTCTACATGGCCTTTTTATGCCATTGCGAATCGAACTTAGGGGATTATAATTAGAGTGTTTGCTTGGGGACATTCTAACTACTTATACAATTAAAATCACAAGTAGAAATAGAAGAATCCCTAAGAGATAACTTAAGGTGTGCAGGCTGAAGATTCATAACAACTCGACCTGTTATTCAGAGACAGGTGTGTGTGGTGCCCAGAGGGGACACACATGCAAGTTACAAATCTTTCCCTTTCATCATATTCACTTTCCACTGACTGATTTAAACAATCTTCAATCCAAGTAATAAATTGCTTACATTTGCATAATGCTTTATATTTTTCTATTTACCTTTTTATATCTCACCCCATGAATCTTACAATAATCCTGTGAGCTAAGTGGTATTATCTCCAATTTACACATGAGGAAACTAAAACAAAAATCAAGTGTCTCTTCCAAGGACACATAGCCATTAAAGAGAAGAACTTGAGTGAGTCTAATTCTAGTTTGATTCTTGACCTTCTGGTTCCTCCATTCATTCATTCAACAAATATTTAATGAGTGCCTTCAGTACCCTAGGCAGTGAGGACACAATGGAGAGAAAAATAGACCTGGAACCAGCCTTCATGGACTACAGTGGGAAGACAGTAAATAATAAACACCCACCCCCGTGTTTAGTCTCATAGCGTGTCTACTGCCCCTAAGTATTCACATGCTCCCAAAGACCTAGGTTGAAGGACATGCCCACAATTCTTGACACTCAAACACGCAAAGTCATTCACCCCCTTCCCTTATCCTACTCAAGCTTCATCAGCCCAGTTCCTTGGGCACAACACAAGGGACACCTCACCTGATGTCCAAATTGGTTGCAAGGGAAACCAAGAACCACCAGGCGCCTGGGAAATCGGCATTGCAGCTCGTTGAGTTGGGTGAAGTCCCGGGTGGTAGTGCCTCAGAGAGAGGCCACGTTCTCAATGAGCACTGCCCTGCCTCGGAAGGTGTTGAAATCCACCTTCTCGCCATCCAGGCTGATGGCACTAAGGTCATAGAAAGACTTGGCGATGTAGGCCATGGTGAAGCGCAGAGTGAGTCTTGCAGAGTGCTGTGCACCCACTTACAGGTCTCTCAAGGGAGTGGGGAGGAAGGAGGACCTAGGAAGGACAGAAGATCTCACAATGGGCCTTTGCGTTCTCAGGATGACTTAGCAAAAGCAGGACTCACCTGTATGCATTGTTTGAACAAGGTGATTGCTCCTCCTACTTACAGTTGCCTCCCGGCCCCACCCTGCTGGCAACCTGGAAAGGACCAATTTGATAGCTATGAGCAGATGTAAATAATTCACTACTTGCAGGAAACCAGAGACCTAAAGGTCGCATAGGGAGGAAAAAAGGGAGGGAGACATACAAGATTGACTCCTGCTTTCCCCAGCAAGTTATTTTCACTTGGCACAGACATTTATTGAATGCATTTATGGAGTGCCAGTCTGAATTGTGCAGAGAGGTGAGTCTGCTGAGATCTGAAAGATGAGGAAGAGAATTGGGGAGTGTGCCCACCTGACTCAGATGACCCCTGAAATGTACATATTACTCTTCACCTATTTCTATTTGGCTATTACCTTCCAGAAGCACAAAATCCAAGGAACCCTTGGGAGGAGTTTGTGTCATTTCCTAGAAAAAATGACTTCCAGTGCCTCAGCTTGCACAGGCAAAAGAGATGAAGACTTTCAGTGAGTGGTAGTCCCTGTCCTGCCTTGTCCCTGCCTTGCACCATCTCCTGTGTTATAGCCTCCACCTCCACCTCACCTCCACCCCCAGTCATGAGGATGGAGTGGTTGCTAGGATAACGGTGAGGATGAATCACAGAACAGGTGGCTAAACTGCATCCCTTCTTTCCCAAAAGGTTCAGTCCCCAAGAGTTGTTTGTTTTTCCCCCTTGGAGGTGAATGTGTGTGTGTGTGTGTGTGTGTGTGTGTGTGTGTGCTGTGCTGACCCTCTCCCCACAGAAGAGTGCATCGAGGCTGGGCATGATGGTGAATACCTGTAATCCCAGTAGCTCGGGAGGCTAAGGCAGGAGGATCATGAGTTCAAAGCCCGCCTAAGCAAAAACGAGTTGCTAAGCAACTCAGTGAGACCCTGTCTCTAAAAAGAATACAAAATAGGGCTGGGGATGTAGCTCAGTGATTGAGTGCCTCCGAGTTCAATCCCCGGTACCCATCCCCACCAAAAAAGAGTGCATCAAAGCATGGCTACTGTCGTTCTTGATCCAAGTGGGCTGTCCATGATGTCAATACCAGTCACACAGCCTGGCATCTTAGGACTTGCTAAGGGCTCTCAGGGGAATCCCCCCCAAATAAAAAGCCCACAGAAACTAAACAGACCTTAAAGCAACTTCATTCTTTGATGTACCCACCAACCAAACAAATCACTTCTTAAAAAATGCCTTGGTTTCTCAGTAAGACTGGCTTTCCCTGGCTTTGGGATTTTAGTGTGAAATTTCAGTAAGAAGGTAGATGTTTTCCTGGAGAGTGTTTCCACAGGTACACACCCATTGGGAGCTGCCTCTTAGAACAAAGAGTAAGCAAGACTGGGGAGCAGCTGGTCTTGAGAGTGATTTGTTGAGATGGAGGAACTACTCACCAGGGAGCGCCTAGCTGTTCTGCGTTGCGGCGTGTTCATGGCTGTTTAAGTGCACAGGAACCCCATATGTCATCTGGCTGCTCACTAAAAGCAAGCTTCCGTGATCTAAGTGGGAATGGAATCTTTTGCCACCAGAAGGAGTGGCAGGAACAAAGTGTGTCCTCTGCTAAGGCTGGAAAGAGTTCCTGGATGTCACCCAAAAGTGTCCATACCAAGCCACTGAGTCAGAGGGACTTGGCTCTGACAGTGACTGAAACCTTGACATTAACTTGCCATATTTATCTTCCTGCCTAGAGCTTCCCCTAGTACCTGGGCTCCGGAGACACCTCTTAGTGGCTGCCCCTTTGCAAGCCTTCTTGGGCCAGGCCATAGGAGCTCAGAGTATGGCGTTGGGGACGCTCTCCCTTTCCTCCAGCTCAACCTAGGATCCGTAGGAGTCTCCTAGTTTTCTCAATTCTCATAATTGATGAAGACTGGTGAGACGTTCCTAAAATACTTCCGACCCCAGCTCTGCCTCATAGCAGCCCCACTTCTCAGAAGCTCATGACTTTGGGCCTGTACTTCAAATGTGTGATTTGCACAGCTTTCTGCAGGACACTGGTTATTCTGGAAGCAGCACTGGACAGAAAAGCTCAGGTGGGTGGTTCTCAATTCTGACTATAAATGAGATTTCTTCTTTCTAAATTGAAATGCCAAACCTTCACCACTACTACAGTGGTTTCCAGCCGTAATTCCACAAGTTACTTGGGGCCCTGTGGCAAATCCTTGAAGTTCTCCAAGCAGTTTCCTTATCTGTTGAGTGCGGATAAAGATAACCACACTCCCTCTCTCATATAGTGATTATTAGAAACAGAAGAACCAAGTATCACAGTGTTCTGTAAAGTACGGTTAAGATCTTAAGACTACTGATTGTCCTGCCCTCGCTCCTTTCTTTCTTCATCTTTCTATCCTTACCCCCATACATTCTCTAGCTCCTTAACCAAATCCATATCCCAAAGTGTTTATTATTATTATTTTTTTGGCAGTACTGAGGATTGAACCCAGGGCTTCATATGTGCTAGGCAAGTGCTCTACCACTGAGCAACGTCAGCCTCCTTAACTACCTAGAGTCCTGAAGTTTCATGTCTGCCTCTCTCCCCTCAGATATCCAATTACAAATCTGAAAAATTACTCAATCCCTTCTCACGCCTTTGGGAAGACCTGTTCCTAATCCACTGAACAGATGAGAACTATACTGGCCTCAAAGACCCGTTTAGACTTGACTGGGATGTTCAGCTTCCTCTTCCCTCAGACATGGATGTTCAGTCCTCTCAATGACTGTGCTTCATCTTATTTCTTTCAGGGCAGGGGGCCTTTGCTTTGAGTTCCTCTACAGGTAGCACTAGAGAAGGCACACACACCAAAAAAAAAAAAAGGACAAAGTTCTCCATTTCACCATCATTTTCCTGCTGTTGCTTTAGAATTCTGAGGCCTCTTCTACCAGAGGCCTCCCCCTCCCAGGTTACCACCAGGGTCCCAGTGAAACCTCCTCCCAGGAACTCAAACAGCCAACCATACCTGTGGTTTGAAATATTCTTTATTTTGTAAACATCTGTGTTTAAAATAGATGAACCCTGCTCACAATTCATATAATGGACCCAAGACACAGTACACAAAGTTCACCCATCACAGGGAGATGGTGGGGCTCAGGAGCAGGTGGTGCCAGGGGCTGAGCTGTCTCAGGACAAAGTGGCAGAGGTACTGACCAAAAGACAGGCTGGGAAAGCCTGCTCAACATTCCTGGTCTAATGGCAGCCCAGACCACCTCCTGCACTAAAGTTTGGGGGCAAGGGGCCGACTCTGGTACCTGGGGAGCGCAGCTGCATCCTAAAATCCCAGCCCTCCTCTGCTCCCAGCCGTGACCCTTGTGGAGAGAGCTCATCAGTCCATAGACTCCTGGGCCCATGTTCTCCCTTCTCAAACCCTTAGGATACAGTAAAAACAGAATCCCTCTTTCCTGAGGGGGTTAGGAGAGAGACGCTGGAACTCTGCCTGACTTGCAGAGGAAGTGACAACACTGGCTCACAGGTTGGAGCCAGTGCCTAATATAACTTCTCCTCTCTCTCATCCTTCCTGAGGATAGGCAGGGTTGGCATTACCACTCCCATGCCCAGGGTGCTGCTGCATAACTTGGTCCTTGAGGAAGCGCCCAGCCACTCATGGCTTCATCCTAAAGAACCAGCTCTCTGAACTTATAGCCAGTGATTTGTTCCCCTCTTCCTTCCACCGTGCTCACCTGTCCCCCATTCCGAAATCCTGAGCCACCCTCTCCCGCTAGCCGTTTTTCCTGGTTTGGTAAGCCTAAAGAAAGTGCCCAATGATTTTATTCCCACCTCCTTCTTCAAAGAGTAAGAAATAGGGCTCTTCTCTTCCACAGGTATGTGCCCTGGTTTTGGGTCCTTGGGGCTCAGTGCCCAGTTCTTTGCTTTGGCTCCAATCCTAGCATGTAGTACAGACTAGGAATGATCCTCTCACCTAGGCTTCTCCCACTCCAGAAAGGTCAGGAGGAACCCAAGCAGGGCTGGCAATTGACTTGTTCCCTCTTGAAAGGGAACAAGGACTCTTGGACTATTTGGGGGTTAAAGAAAATTCCTGAACACAGAACTCTGGAGACAGAAGTCCTTTTCCCTCCCCACAGTGCAACTGGCACACCCTCGAGCCTACATAGGAGCAAGGGTGCACTTTGACTCAGGCTGAAGAGAACAGTCCCAAGCATTCCTACCCAGGGCCTCCTTCCTTTCTTCCCATGAAACCTTTGCTTTTCTCCCACAAACTCTGGGACCCAGGAAAACCCTGACTGCTGAAGGCTGGGTTTAGTGAAAGAAGAGTGATGTGGTTACATCACCTCTCACCTCTGCCAAGAAGTATGGGGAAGTTCTCTTCTACCACAAGAGAGGTAAAGCAGGGCTGGGGACATGCTCAGTGGAAGAGTGCTAGCCTAGAGTGTGTGAGGCCCTGCTGCCACCACATCCCCTCTACTTTACAAAATGCTGACCCTGGCCTGCTTGCCCTTGCTCTGGCCCTGACAGCTAGGAGCCAGTCCTTCACTTGTGAGTGCTCCTCTTTCTGGACTGCACAGTTAGTTTGCCAGTGCTCTGGGCCCAGGGATCTCCTTGCCCCTGTGGTACCCTCAGGCCTTTAGACTCAGGGGCCCATGTGGTGAGAAGGTGTGTACACCCTGCATGGGAGGTAGAGACTTGAGGTGATTTTTTATCCCTGCAACCCCTCATCATTTTTTCTCTCTGAAACACCTGCCTCTGAGCTCAGTTCCCACAGAGGCAGGTGGGCAGCTAAGCAAGGCCAGAGCTCAGGCAGGGGGAGCACAAAGAGGTAGGACAGCCAGCCCCAGACATGAGGACCACCAGTTGGTGTTTCCTTCCTACCTCCATGATCCACTTTCCCAGGTCACTGGGGAGGCAGGCCCATGGCACAAGAAGGGGCAGGGACAAGGAGGAGAGGAAGAAGCACCCTTGGCCTTTGGCCCACCCACAGAGCAGGTGGAGGTCCCCCATGGAACAGAGGATGGAACATCCCTATGAGCCTGGGTCCACTCCCTTAGGCAGGGCTGGGAAGGAAGGAGCTGCTCTGGCAGCCACACAGGGACACACAGGCAAGGGTAGGAGGGGCTTTGAGAGGAAACACATTTGAGGGAAGGAGGTGAAGAGCGGGAAGAAAAGAGAAAAAGCAGAGAGGACCAAGATGCACTCAGAAAGAAGGAGCCTTTAAGCAGTCTTGACTCCAGCCTCAGCCATTGTCCAGGGAGCTCTGGTGGTGGGACGGCGCTCAAAGCACACCATGGGGGTCACAGCAGGCCCATGGCTGGGGAAACAGGCTGAAGGATACCACTCCAGGGTAGAGGGGCTGGGGGCAGAGGCTGCTCAGAGATGCCAGCAGAGTTGCTCTCAGGGCCAGGCAGGGGAAGAGTAGCAGCTACTGATTTTTGACAGGGTCGTCAAATGAGAGGACAGCAGTAGGCAACGCCCAGGCTCCCCTGTCTGCCCACAGGCCTCTTGAGGGAAAGGGGTTTGTGTGGGGTGCCCCACACAGGACCCTCAGCACCAGCAGGTTTTTGAAGAGTTCGCTGGGCCCTCGGGTTTGCCCTCTTCCTCTTCCAGCTCTGCCAAGGCCAGCTCGTTACTGGCTCGTATCCGGAGACCATCCAGCTCCTTCCTGTGGGCCTGCAGCACCAGCTCTGTCAGACGCGTGAAAGACTGGGAAACCAAGGGGCATGGGTTAGCCAGCGTCTTCTCTTCCCGGCAACTCTGTAACTGCCCAAGGGGCCAGTCCTATCTTATCTTGGCTCCTGTCTCCACCTCCTCCTCTCACCTCCCCACTCTGCGGACTCAGCCAGAGGCAGGGCAGCTGCTGCCCAGTGGTCTCACCTCTTTAATATTGAGGTTGGTGCAGGCACTTGTTTCATAGAAGTCCATGCCGTACTCCTTAGCCAGCTGCAAGAGAAGGACATTTCTGAAAGAGAGTCAGTAAGGGAAGGGAGGCACCCACGCCACCTGGCATGTACACTCGCAGACCATGCTGTACAGTGACAATTTCTCAGAGCAGACCACTTCTCAGATGAGACTGGGCTCCTTCCAAGACACAGACTGGCACAGAATGGGGAAAGATGATTCACAAATATACCCCACTCCTCCAATACGCATGTACACCCCCAGTTCACACATCATACCTCAGGAAACAAAGATGCCAAAATGCAGTGGTAGTGCGGCATGTTAGCAAACACTATGGAGTGACTCTGGAGTGCAAGAGACCCAGATGCAAGAGACCAGATGCCACACAACAGCTGTAGGACCTTGGACAAGCTACTTATTCTCCCTAAGCCCCAGCTTCCTCTTCTGTTAAAGGAGAATGACAGTGTCCATGACCTAAAGTAATGGGTTGATTAAATGGGGTCATGCTCCTAAAAGCACTTATTGAGCACAGTGCCCTACATGTGGTGCTTGATAAATACTGTTATTCTCACAGGGTTACCTCTACTTCCACATTTTCAATGACTATGTATTTTTTTGTAACCAAAAAAATCAATTTTATTTTAAGGGCTAATGGAATGCTATTGACTGAAGAGGGAGAGAAAAACTCTCGAGGTCCTCAGAGTGGGTGGAGGACTCTTGTCTCATACGATCAGTCTTTCTTCCTGTTCTCTGGGAGGATGGTCTTCCTGCATGCTTGAACATTCCACACCTGACTGAGGGCCTTTCACTGCCTCACTTTCCTCCCTACTTCTTTCCCAGCACAAGGAGGACAGGAATCCGTTTCCTCACTGCAAAACATAGCTATGCCTGGATGTGATTCAAGAAGACATTAGCAACTTGAAATCCTTCCTCATCCCTAACAGGGATGCTCTGGTAAGTCCCTGTTTTGAGGAACTTGGACCTTGGACCTACAAGAGTTGGTGCCCAAGAGGTCTTTGTGTCTGGATGGACCCCAAATACTGTCCTGAAGGACAGAGAGCAGCCTCTCAAAGATGGCAACTCCCCAGGGCCTGAAGGTGCTGTGGAACATGTGAGAGAACCTGACAATGGTGAGTGCACTCCCAGTCCCCACTCCCAGGACTGGCCCTGGAGGTGCTACAGAAGGACTCCACCTACCTGCTGCCCTTGCTCTCTCCCCACCTGCCGTTTCTGCTCTTCATCAGCCTTGTTCCCTATAAGGATCTTCTGGACACCTTCTGGTGCATACTGGAGACAAAGGAGAAGCAGAATTGTCATTGAGAAATGCCCTTCCCTCCCATCTCCCCTGTCCCAGTCTACACTGACCTCTAAACCACCACCAAGGTTAAGAGCCCTAGGGACACGGTGGGGTGACCAGAGGCAAGTGTCAGGCTCTACCAAGTACAGGGGTCCCCCATTATCTGTGGTTTTGCTTTCCCAATTTCAGTTACCTATGGTCAACTATGGTCTAAAACTTAAATGGAAAATTCTAGAAATAAACAATGTGTGTTTAAATGTTAAGTGACTTTTATTATAGTATAATTATTTTATTTTACTATGTTATTGTTAATCTCTTACTGTACCTAATTTATAAATTAAACTTTATCATAGGTATGTTTGTATAGGAGAAAAAAGGGTCTATACTATCTTTAGTTTCAGGCATCCACTGGGGTCTTAGAATGAGTCTTAGCAGATAAGGAGGAACTACTATACCTTGACTGACCCCAGAGTGTCCCAGAGGTGGCTTAGGATAGAAGACACTCTGGCTAATCCTAGTGTTTTGTTGGGTTGAAAAAATGGTACCTGAGTTGGAAAGGTCATACTTAAGACTGGCAGCCCCTGTTCAACAGATATAAGGAACTGGGACCCAGAGAGCTCAAATGGCTTGCCCAAGGCTCCCCAGCTATCGGCAGAGTCATGGCTCTGGTCTAGAAGCCCAGTCCTGTAATTGCACCCGGTCCTGAGATTTCAAGAAGGAATCTACTCCCAGGGCAGGTATGGAACTAACTTATTTCCAGGAGAGACACAGCATGGAGGTCTGGCAAGGAACAGAGCATGAGGGCATGGCCGCTTCAGCTTGCTCTGCATGACTCACCCACCCAGAGCTCTTCTTCCAGCCGGCAGAAGGCAGGGTTTAGGTTTCCTGGTAGCATTGACTCACCAGCCCTTGAGAGCTTTGGCCCTTCCCATCTGGCCTGGCCCTTGCTTTACCTTCCCCTGAGGTGCCCTTTCCCCACCCGTCAGTGAGGTGGTGTTTCCTACCTCATCCACATCACTGACCCACTTCATGATGTGCTGGTAAGAGCGCTCACTGCTAATGTCGTAGACTAAAAATATTCCCTGAGAGAGAAAAAAAAAAAGAGAGAGAGAGAGAAAGAGAGATGGGGGAGGGAGATTGCACACAGAAAGAGTGCACTCATGAAGCCAGATGGGGGAGGGGGGTCTTTACACACTGGGCCACTCTCCTTGCTTAGTATAATGAGGACCCCTCAGTATCTAGAAATGTCTCCTTCTCTCTCAGACCCCCCACAGCTGCTACTTCCTAGGACCATCACAGAACTCTCTAGGGTAGGAAGGCATCACATGCTTTGTCCTGGGTCTTTGACCCAGGGTGGAGGGTGAAAGTTAGGGATGAGGGTAGGGGACCTACCAACAGTAAGTGCTCCATGAATAACTGAGAAATGACTGATCAGTGGGTCTCTGAAAGACTGCCCTAAGGTTCCCTCCTCTGAAGGCAATCCAAGGGGGTCAGTGACCAAAATAACCACAAACACCCCTCAAATACCCATAGTGAAAGTGGGGTGGCAGCTAAACCTCCACTACCTGAAAATGGTAGCTCACCTGGGCCCGTCGGTAGTACTGCTTTGTGATGGTCTGGTATCTCTCCTGGCCGGCTGTGTCCCTGCAGTAGAAAGCCAGTCCCTCAGAGCAGCAAGGACCGTGGGAGCAGATAGGGAGGGAGGAGCAAGAACTGGGAGACCCTGTGCCTTTGTAGGAAAAACTGGGGAGCTGCAAGGTGAAAAATCAGTGGTGCTTTGATCCCCAAAGGGGTCTGAGCACAACTGACTCTGCGATATGAGGTTAGCTCCTCTATACTGGCAATGACGAGGCCCACAGGCCTAGGACACTCCTGATAACTGTATCTGCACTGCACCAACTGAGCCTTGGACAACTCTAAAATTTGGCCATTATGGCCAGACTTGGTTGAATGGGAGGATGATGCTCCACCCCCGGTGCCCATGGGACCTCCAAAGGCAATGTCTTTACTTCTGGGATTAGGAGGTAGCTCCACCTGCAAAAGTAGTGCTCAAGACAATCAGGTGAGAGGGCCACAGCAGCCCCTGGTGGCTACTAGTGGCAACTGCATCAGGCAGTAAACCCAGGGTGGAGCCTTCTATCCTTCTGTCTTACCCAGTGTGACACAGCCTGAGGATAAAGCCTAATTCTACAATAAACCCACAACAGTTAGTTCACCAATTCCTTCTAATTCCTACCCTTTGGTGATTTGTTCATCTATTCCATGATGTTTGTTAAGCAAGCTAGGAGGTTAAGGCTCACTCTTGGGATGGACTTTTTGACTTCTCGCCTTCATAGAGGTGTCCAGTTATCCCAGACGAGGCCTAGGGATTGCCCATGACTGTGGTTTCTAAACAGCAGCCCAGGGTCTTCTCTGCCCAAGCCTGCCTGCTCCTACCCAACTCACCAAATCTGTATCCGCACTTTGATGCCATCAACCTCTATGGTCTTCATCTTAAAGTCAACACCTAGGGAGAGAAAGCAAGCCTGAAACTTAGGAAGGGCACCTGCTGAGAACAGATTAGGGAAGGTCCAAGGCCCTCACAGATGGAGGGATTTCCTTTTGGTTAAAGGTGGTAAGGAGATGACTCAAGGTAAGGGCCTCCTTAACCATAAATGGGCCCCAGGGAAGTGTCTAAGCTTTGAAGGGGGCTTCCCTTCCTCACCAGTTGAAAGTTGCCAGCAGTGGGCAACGGGGAGGCAGTGTGCAGACAGGGGAATCATGGCACATTCTAGTCACGTGTGAAGCCTTCATATTTATACTTCTAGAAAAAACATTCGTATTCACCCTTCCTGAAATCTGAATCTCTAGGAATAGCAATCTACCTTATTGGCCTGGATGTTTCTTTCTCTGCCTTAAGATAACCAGGAGGGGTTGTAGCACTGTTGTGATGAGGGTAAGGCACAGACCCTGGTCTTAGAACCCTCTGTGCACAAAGCCCTTGGCACCTTGCAGAAGCCCATTAGGGAGAGGACCTCCGTGCACCTGTTGTTGACCGACACATTAGAAGAAGCACAGGCTTCACAGTCGGGAGCCAGCTGGCTGGTCACTGGACTCGTGCTATACCTTGGGTACTTGATTCCCTGGCCCTCCCATTTTCTCCACAGTAAAAAGCTGGGACATGACAAACATCTGAGGGCTGCTGGGAAGACCCAGTGAGATACAGAGGCTGCCTGCATAACCCACTGCAGCTCTCAACATGGTGCCTGGCATGTAGTAGGTACACGAGTGACTAACAGATGGTATGACATGTTCTTGGAGGAGGCACAGGAAGCACAGAGTTCTTAGGCCCTTCTGCCCAAGGGCTTGAGGAACTAAGCTGCCCCAAGACACAGGAAGCACAGGGAATCTGGCAAATGGCCCAGGGCTGACACATATTTGGGGAAATCAGCACCACCCACAGCAGACAGGCTTGACTGTGGGTGCTGACAGATGAGGGGAGAAGTGTTGATCCCTGTGCCTCTTCCCCAACCCTGACTGTGCCCAGTGACTCTGAGAGCTGTGTCTAGTAATTAACCTTAAATCTTCATGCATTCTTTGAAGACAAGTCAGGAGTGGGCATCATGAACCACAGTTTTGAGATGGGGAACATTGGAAAGGCAAGGTTGTGGGCTGTTCATTACCAGGTTGCCCATTCCAGAAGGACCCAAGGGTACCACCACTGCCGCCGCCGCCGCCGCCGCCTCCTCCTCCTCCTCCTCCTCCTCCTCCTCCTCCTCCTCCTCCTCCTCCTCACTAGTGCTTTGACAAATGGGAAAGCATCCCCTTATCCATCCCATCCCCGGCCTTCCACAAATACAGACAGATTAAATTCAGACTCTTCCCTCCTACCATCAAGACCAATCTCCTCTAATTAGAAGGGAGAAGAAGACTCAGAATGGACAACCTGCACTAAATCAAGTTGGTCAGACATGAATCATTTTTCGCCTGCCCAAGCTGATTCATATCTATTGAGCTGTACTTTTCCAAACAGGCAATGTCTGGCAGCCATTCTTCCCTGTGTGCAGAGAAAGAGGGATGAAGAGGAGGAGGATGAAAGGGAAAAGGGAGAGGGACATCTGGCCCTGGAGGGAGGCAGTAGCATGCTTACTCCCTCCCTAGACAGTTACCAGGAATTTGCTTCTCCCCAGTACCTGGCATAGAAGGGAATCAAGGGGACACGCAACAACAAATCCCACTGATACGAATAATGAGAATCCACCAGTAAAAAGGGATTCTTGTTGCTTGACAATAGAGTTGCTTCTTCATAGAAGAACCATATTTTTTTTAAAATAATAAACCTAGCTCATCCTCATACTAGCCAGATCAAGAACAATGCTTTATGCAAAGTGGTCACAAAGGCGGGGGTGGATAAGAGGTTAATTTCCATTATTCCACAGGCATTTATGAGAACTAACTATGTTATGTGCCCTGAACAGTGCTCACCATAGACAAAGCAGCAAAAAAAGGACCTGTGGTTGGGCTGGGGTTGTCACTCAGTGGTAGAGTGCTTGCCTGACATATGTGAGGCCCTGGGTTCGATCCTCAGCACCAAATAAAATTAAATAAAGTAAAAAACCCATTGACAACTAATAAATATATTTTTTGAAAAAGCACATATGGTTCCTGCCCTTACAGAAATTGAGAGAGAGGAAATGAGCCCAGAAAGGCAAATAATTAGCCCAAGGTTGGCACAGCATGTAGCAAAGATTCAAATGCAAATCTGTTTGAAGCCAGTGTCCTGACTACCTCTTGCACTATTTGTTGGGAGAAAGAGAGGAGAGTTAAGCATTAACTAGGAACGGAAACCTCAATAATGCTTCATTTCCTGTCTCCTGTTGGTCCTTGAGAAGGGATCTGCTGAGAGACCATCTTCCAATATTAGGGGAACTTTTTCCTTATGAAAGAAAAGGAGAGGGAGGGCAAGTTGGAAGCAGCTGCTAAGAGGTAGAACAGGTCCTGATGCAGCAATGCATACTTGTGGTCCCCGTGACTTGGGAAGCTGAAGCAGGAGGACCTCAAGTTCAAGGTCAGCCTCAGCAACTTAGGAAGACCCTGTCTCAAAAAATTAAAAAAAGCTGGGGATACAGCTCAGTAGTAGAGCACCCCTGAACTCAATCCCCAACACCAAAAAAAAAAAAGAGGTAGAACAGACAAGCAGATTCGAACCTACACAAACCTGGTGGTGGGTACTAGGCCTTGCTTCCTTCTCCCTGGGCCCTCACTTAGTTCTGTGGCAAAGAGTCAAGGTTGAGGAATTCTGGGGCTCACAGCAACCCCACCACCACCATGCTGCATGTTCTCTCTCACACACACATTCTTGCAACCAAGGCCTACTGACAACACAGTAAAATTTTACTTTAACCTGTCAAGAAGGAAAATGCTTTGAGTTGGGATATTCATGTGCATTAATATATGATGGACGAAACAGTCTGTATCTTCTGAAGGATTTCCCCCACCTTTTTCTTTAAATATAAAAAGGTTAACAGTCTAATGATCTTCCAGTGGCATCTAGTCCTTCTTCTCTCTGTCCCCACACACCTTAGATCTTTCCCTGACCACTCTACCAATGAGGCCCTGGCCTGCAGGACCCTGTGCCCAACCCTGACCATATCCTCTCCTGCGTGGCTGTTGGGTTTTTTTTCACTGCCGCTCTGCAGGATGAAGTCAAAACACTGGCCTGATTGAGTCCCCTTCAGATTCATGCCTCCTCACCTCGCAGGCCCTTCCAGCTGCTCGGCCAACTGCTTCTTCCAATGTGTGTTTACCTATCATGTTGCCACAGCCACGACCTCACCCAGAGCAGCACTGCCCACCCCATGCTCTCAACAGAATGTCTCTCCACTGCTTTTCCTCTGAGGCCCATCCCATCTCTCCAGACTTCCCTCTGTCATCTCTCTGCCCTCCTCAGGGAAGGGCCCTCTACCCTTTCCAAGGTTCATCTCTCAGCTGTCCTCATCATCTCCTTCTGGATGCCCATCGGTCCCTCTGTTGCCTCTTTGGTATCCATGGGAAGAAGGGGTTCTCCAGCTGCCTCTCTCCTGGTGTTTGCTCATTCTGGCTCCTCCAAGACAGCATTAAGATGCACACATTAAGGGGCTGGGGTTGTGGCTCAGAGGTAGAGCGCTCTGCCTAGCATGTGTGAGGCACTGGGTTCGATCCTCAGCACCACATAAAAATAAAATAGAGATATTGTATCCACCTATAACTAAAAAATATTAAAAAAAAAAGATTCACACATTAAGGTAGGAATTGTGGGGCTGGGGTTGTGGCTCAGTGGTAGAGCGCTTGCCTTGCATGTGTGAGGCACTGGGTTTGATCCTCAGCACCACATAAAAATAAAAATAAATAAATAAATAAATAAAGGTACTGTTTCCAACTACAACTAAAAAAAAATATTAAAAAAAAAGGTAGGGATTGTGATAAAATAAAATGCAGATTTGGATTTAGCAGGTATGAGAAAAGGCCTGAGAAGTTACATTAGCTTCCAGATAAAGCTGAGGTTGCTGGTCCTAGGACAGTGGTTCTCAGAGTGTGTTGTTCTCAGATCTGAGCATCAGCACCATCCGTGACATTAAAAAGACAAGTGCCCTCCCTATTAAATGCAAGCCCTACCTCAAATCTACAGAAGCAGACCCTCTGGGGGTGGGATCCAGCAGTCTTTTTCAACAAACTTTCCAGGTGCTTCCCACACAGACTGACATCTGACAACTATACTTGGGCAAAAGCTTTGCACCCAAAGTGTCAAGCCAGGCACCCTGGGCATTCACTGTTTCTCAAATGTGCTTTGCAGATCCCCCAGCAGAATCAGAATCACCCCAGGAGATATTTCTTTTAAATGCAACTACCTTGACTTGCCTACACATACTGAATCATAATTTGAGAGAAATCCAGAAACCTGTATTTTTAACAGCACTGTGCATGTTGGGTGGGGGAAGGTCAGACAGAGGAAAGTCCGAGAGCCGCAATAGAGTGAAAGAGACAACAATTGGCACTGGACTCAGAAAGACTTGAGTTCAAATCCTGTTTTGGACACTTGCTGTGTGACTGTGGACTAGTCTTATTTGTAGAATGAGAACACCTAAGAGCTGCCCCCAAAGGGCTGATGTGGGGTAGACAACAAAAACCTCACTCTGGTTCTCACTCCCACCTTCCCTGTGTTGAATAAAGGCTCCCTGAGGAGCAGGGAGGAAAGCAGAGAAAGGATTACTATTCTGCTACCCTTGCTAAACTAAGGATGAGTGGCACCAACCTCACCAGGGAGCTTTGAAGAAATAAAGATTCTCAGGGCTCCCCCAGACCTACCCCATCTTATGCACACTGAACCTCTATGTAGCCCATCTCTAGGCAGAACCATACCTGAGCCTCAAATATTTCTCTGTCCTGGGCTGGGGTTGTGGCTCAGTGGCAGAGAACTTGCCTAGCAGATGTGAGACATTGGGTTCAATCCTTAACACCACATAAAAAATGAACAGATAAAATAAAGGCATTCTGTCCATTTACAACCACAAAATTTAAAAAACATTATATATGTGTGTGTGTGTGTGTGTGTGTGTATCCCCCCCGGTGGGGAGCTGGGGTTGTGGCTCAGTGGTAGAGTACTTGCCTAGCATGTGTGAGGCCCTGGGTTCGATCCTCAGTACCACATAAAAATAAATAAATAAAATAAAGATATTGTGTCCATCTACAACTAAAAAATAAGTATTTATATATATATGTTTTTTTTTTCTTGTCCTATACACATCCCTTAGCCACAAAGTCTCTGTGAAGTAGGCAGAGTGGGTATTGTGACCATAAGGCACGAAAGGGCCAACTTAAATCCCCATATCTCTTAAAACCTACCTATGATGCTCTTCACTCAACCAGTAGTTCCCAACCCTTAGGCTGAGGAATTACACTGCTTTATCATTCGCATCCACCATACCCCACATCTATTCTGATATTTTGAGATATTTAGAAGTGAGGCAGTGGGCACACATGACTGTCTCTACAAATGTCATACATTCAAACAATCCCCAGTGCAATGATGTGGGAGGGTAGGGCCACTGGGAGGTGATTAGCTCATGAGGGCAGAGTATGGGATTAGAGCCCTGAAAGAGGCCTGAGGGAGCATGTTATCCCCTCTGGCTGACTGCTATGGAGGACACAGGTAGAAGGTGCCATCTCTGTAGCAGAGAGTGAGCCCTCACCAGACTGCATCTGTTAATCCCTTCATCTCAGACTTCCCAGGCTCCTAAACTGTGGACAGTACATTTCTATTGTTTATATAAAGTACCACTCTAAGGCACTTTGTTACAATAGCCCTGACTAAGATACTCACTATAACCTATTTTGGGGGGAACTCTTTGTTCCTCTGACTCTAGTAAGCCCAGATTCATCACCCTGTCAACCTCTAAGTCCCTACAAGACAGTGCACAAGTATGCAGAAACAAGCAAAGCCCTTATACACAGCTCCAGCAGAGGTTCTGGGAAACCTGGGAGCCCCAGGAAGAGGAAGTCAGGAAGAAGGGGGGCCCTCTCCCAATTGAGGGCCCAAAGCCCAGCGAGCCACTTATCATTTTGTCCCAGAACATCTGATATGGCCATCATGATGTCTGCCATAGCCAGCGCCCTTTCCCTTTAAAACTGCTGAGTCCAAACCTCTGCTCAGGGAAACAGGGCTGGGTGGAGCTTGTCCTCTGTGGAGAAGCAGCTCCTGACTGGCCCATCAACAGTCTTGCTGGACCCACAAAATGACCAGGCCAACGAGGGCAAGGGAGCTCAGCTAAGCCTGTCAAACCTGCTCCCTCCAGGCCAGAAGCAGTAGTACATGCCTGTCGTCCCCGCTACCTGGGAGACTGAGAAAGAAGCATCACTTGAGCCCAGGGGTTTGAGACCAGCCTGGGCAACAGGTGATACCTTGTCTCAAAAAGAAAAGAGGAGGGCTGGCATTGTAGCTCAGCGGTAGAGCATTCACCTAGCACCTGAGAGACCCTGGGTTCGATCCCTAGCACCACATAAAAATAAATAAATAAGATAAAGGTATTGTGTCCAACAACAACTAAAAAATTTAAAAAAAAAAAAAAAGAAAAGAGGAAAGGGAAGGGGAGGGGAGAATAAGGCAGAGGAAGAAAGCTTCCTCCAGACTCAGCAGAACTAGAGGCTAGCTGGGTCACAACCAGAGGAGCCTGAGGCAAACAGATGCCTAGAGACAAGCAGAGACGCTGAAAAATGACAAGCGTGCTGGCAAGAGATGGCACTGGCCAGGCGCGGTGGTTCATGCCTGTGATCCCAGAGGCTCAGGAGGCTGAAGCAGGAGGATTAGAAGCTCAAAGGCCAGCCTCAGCAACTTAGTGAGGCCCTAAGCAACTCAGCGAGACTCTTAACTCAAAATTTAAAAAAAAATAAATAAAAAGGGCTGGAGATGTGGCCCAGTGGTTAAGTGCCCCTGGGTTCATCCCTGGTACTAGAAAAATAAATAAATAAATAGAACTGGTGCTGAGGCTGCTGGATCCTAGCACTGCAATCAGTCCATACCAGACCCCAAGTTCAGCTACTGGTTGTCCTCACAGCATATGCCCTTTCCTCAATGATACCTGAGAGCACCTCACTGCCTGAAGCTTCATAGCTTGTGACGGTGCCATTGCTGCCTAACGGTTCCCCAGGATGACAGGTGTGATGCTTCAACCACCGAGCAGGGAGAAGACTTCTAAAACAATATTCCCTTGCTCTCCTGCTGCCTACTATTTTTTGTCTTCTAATCCCAACTAGACATAAAGCATCTAAAGACCAGAGAGTATTCTTTGTGTTTGACCAAGTTTTGTTTGTTTGCTTTTTTTTTTTCTTTTAAATCTCTGCCCCTGTGCAACACAGTACCAGGGACAGACATCCCTTCAGAATCCCCCTGCACCAAAGAGCATAAGAAGGGACAGGTGCCTACACCTGCAGAGCAGAGACGGTTTCCTCCCATCAGAGCATCTCACAAACACT
This sequence comes from Marmota monax, assembly GCF_021218885.2. Lineage (NCBI taxonomy): Eukaryota > Metazoa > Chordata > Mammalia > Rodentia > Sciuridae > Marmota > Marmota monax. The sequence goes on along the minus strand of NW_026693777.1, from coordinate 21,315,068 downwards.
GACAAGAAAAACTCCTGAGTTAAGTGACAGTATGGGAGGCTGGGGATATAGCTCAGTTGGTAGAGTGCTTGCCTCACACGTACAAGGCCCTGGGTTCAAACCCCAGCACCACACACACACACACACACACACACACACACACATACACACACACACAAAAAAGTGACAGTATGGGGTCCTGATGCAGCTGTGGACAGTGCCCTCACAACAGACTGTGGCCTGAGGCGGTTCTAGGTTTCTTGCTCTTCCTGCTATGCCTTGGCCTCTGCCCCCACAGCAGCAACCCCTAGTGCCTGCCGGGCCACAACCAAAGTCCTGGAGCACAGTGACAGCACTACTATGAGAAAACTGGGAGGACAGGCAAGGTCCTCCTCAGGGTGCTAGGGCAGGACACTAGGGCTGGACCAGAACCCTTGTGTGAGATTAGTGCCCTCATGAAAAAGGCCTGAGGGAGTGTGTTAACCCTTCTGCTTCTGCTTCTGCCATGGGAGGACACAGCTTGAAGATGACATCTTTGTAACAGAAAGCAAGCCCGCCTTCTCCAGACACCAAATCTGCCAACACCCTGATCTTGGACTTCCTGGCCTCCCAAACTGTGAGGGGAGACAGGCTGGCACTCCTGTGGCTCTCAGGATTATCTTGCCCTGGGTAGGCAAACAGAAGAGCTTACTGCCTCCCGAGGCCAGCAGTGGACATGCTGGAGAGACAGCGGAAAGAAGGCCACAGGGTACATCCCCTGAACAAACACTCCTTCCAGTCACAGTCTGCCTCCAAAGAAAGCCCTGGAAACAGGCGGGAAGTGCGACAGGACAAACAGAGCAGCACGGCCATTAACAGATGGGAGTATGGTTCCAATGCCGCCTTGTCACTGCCCATGTGGTCTCGGAACACCAGAGAGCCTCTTGGCCTGGGCTTTCTCACCTGTTAAGTGTGGGTGGCAATGCTGATGTCATAGTATTTCTGTGTGGATGATGAGATAGAACAGAAAACCCATTACAGGATCTGCTACCCAGAGCTTTGTAAAGTGTGACGCTGATGTCCCTACCTATCTCCCCTACAGAAGTCTGAGACTGTCATACCCGCAGTCATACCCTGGGGGACGGAAAGAGCTCTGGGAGATAGAAGTGGGCTCCTGCTAGGGAAAGGAGGGAGGGCAGGGTGGGGCAGAGAGGTGAGGCAAAGAACGTTTCAACAGAGAGAAAATGCCACCCACTGTGGACCTCAGACAGCTCCCAGAGCCTGGCTCCAACCTAAATCCTGGCAAAGCTGGGGTGGCCCTATTAGCAGGCCGGCGCTGGTCTCCCTCAGGCCAGCACCTCAAGGGTTAATGTTGGGTGCCAGCTTGCCTGCCCACCAAGTGCCACACGCTTTAGTGGAAACAGGGCTGACTCTGGTGCCAAATGTTATCAACATGATCAACCGTGGCCCAAAGGACCCGAAGTGTGACCTGAGCCTTTACATTAGCAATGAGACTCCTCAACAAGGAACAATTTAATACACCTGAAACCCAAGGCAGACACCTAATCTTTGGGGCCATGCTGGCTCCAGTTACTAAGCACCAGTCCCAGAAATGCCCCCAGCTCCTCCCCCTGCAGGAATCTAGCATGTGATGGACATGTGGAGCTTCCTCAGGGCTATGGCAGGAGGTCACCTCCAAAGAAACCCCTCCCCAAAACAAGCTTTAGGAAAAGGCAGAGCCTCGAGGGAGGTGGCTGCCCGACTCTGCCATCCCAAACAAGGCATGACAGTGATTCCCATTTCAAAACCCCTCTCACCTAAACATTATGCAGGAGACCAATAATGCCATTTTCCCCCTAATGGACATGGGAAGGGGAGAATAGGAAAGAGTACACAGAGAGAAGAGAAAAGCCAGGGACAGGATTCAAGACAAAGGATCCTGACACATCTCGACCCCTCACAGCAACTAGGGGGTGGGGACATTTTTTCCCAAACCTGCTACTTGCTGCTTTCTACCTTCTATCTGGTAACTCTTAGCTTGTTTTTTTTTTTTTTTTTTTTTTTTTTGCAGGACTGCATGCTGCCTGACTTCCTCCTCTGTGAACTGCAGACTGGCTGTCCCTCATATTGGCTTTGTCCTGGGGAAAGGTAGACACCGGCTCTCAGAACAAATGCATTAGTCAGCGTGCACCATCTTGTTCTGGCAGTGACAGGAAGTAGAAATATAAGTGGCCCTGCGCTTGAGGGACAGAATCCTGATCCTCTAACTCACTTGAAAGTCATGTTTTAATCTCAAGAGTGATGAGATCAGGGGCTAGGGCTGTGGCTCAGTAGTAGAGGGCAAGCACGAGGCACTGGGTTCAATCCTCAGCACCACATGAATGTAAAATAAAGATACTGTGTCCACCTAAAACTTAAGAATAATATTTTTTTTTTAAAAAAAGAGTGCTGAGATCAAAGGTTCTGATTCAGATGTCTATTCACAAGAAATTCTGGAGATTTCAGAAGGATATTCTATGTCTTAAAAGGGTCAGTCTCTGGAAGCCCAGGACCCAGGACCCAGATTGTTATCACACAGTGGGATTTCCCAATCGGACACTCACCCTGGTGAGTCTGGAGGGAATGAATGGCTCAGGGATTGAGCTGAGAAGCTCCTTACCCCAGAGCACCCTGGCTGATGAGCTGGTCCTGGCGTGGTCACTTAGGCAGCCACGTTGAACTGATAGGCATCATCTGTCACTAGCAGTGACCCCAACTGACAAGTAGCACTGTCCTTAGTCTAAGACATCAAGCCCTCATCTTTGCACACACCAGAGTACCCCACTCACACAGGTGCCACGAGAACCACCCTCTCCCTCCTTGTTATGAGCTTCCCCTTAGGGCATGTGTCAGAGCAGAAGAGGTTGAAAATTACTGGGAAAAAAATTCCCCCCTTGCAGAAGTCTCCCCTGTCCTCTCATGTCCCCAAACACATGCCTGGTGTTGTCATGGGTCCCAAGAAACCAATACTACCATGACTTTCCTCCGGGAGGAGCAAAAGTCTTCTAGGGAGATGTATTAATTCATTCACTCATTCAATTAGTAAGTACTTACTATGTGCCAGAAACCCCAAGACAAGCAGCAGACAACACAGAACACAACCTTGTCATCAGGGAGCTTCCATTCTTGTGGGAGTGGACAGATAAGTAACATTTATTTATTTATTTTATTTATACCAGGGATTGAATCCAGAGGCACTTAACCACTGAGCCATATCCCAGCCCTTTTTAAATATTTTGTTTTGAGACAGGGTCTCCCTAAGTTGTCTAAGGCCTTGCTAAGTTGTTAAGGCTGGCTTTGAACTTGCAATCCTCCTGCCTCAGCCTCCAAAGCTGCTGGGATTACAGTTGTGCACCACCACACCTGGCTAGTAACTTATTTTTATTACTACATCATGGATGAGAATGATAAGGGCTAAGAGGCAAAAGGATAATAGAGCAGACAGCAAGGATAGTGTGCAAGCTACCTTAAGAAAAAATATTTTAAAAGAAGTGACATCAGAGCTGAGGCTTGAGTGACAAGAAAGTACTCAGCAGGGAGAAGATCTGAAGGACTGAGGGCCCAGACAAAGGAAGCAGCAAGTATCTTCAGGCACTTTCAGTCAAACTTATAGTTCTCAGGAAAGAAAAGCAAGAGGGACCAACATTATCCTTCCCTGTTACAAAAGGAGAAATCACAGTAAGGCCCTAGCATTTTCTCAGATCTCATGGGGACCCTCATATTTGTACATGGGCATATGCACACAGACACTCATCTATCCATCCGTGCACACTTGTGTGGAGGCTGTAACACGAAGGACACACCAAGAAACATCTGAGAGCAAGACCAACTTTGGAACTCCTCATCCCCGTGCCCTGACAGCTCTCTAGCTGCATTGTGGAGCACGTGGGTAAGGCTTCTCCATTCTGCACACAGTGGGTATAAAATCAGCACTCAGGAAATGGGGCTTCCTTTCTCTTGCTCTTCCCACTGCCTTGGACACATACCTCCATGCAGCCTCTGTGACAAGTGGGGTGTGCTCCAGCTATGCTGTGCCACTCCCATGTACCAGACCCAAGGACCCGGGCATCACCTCTTTTGAGCCTGCTGGTGGGTGCTCAGTGGGCACTGCTGAGGCAGTCAAGATGTGCTGGGCTACTAACCACTCACTCCTCCAGCCTCCTTCTCGGCCTGTTTCTCAGTGCAGAGAAGAAAAGACTTGGAGCCTCCAGAAGAAACACCTTGGATAGGACAGTATCTCCAGATCATTTGCCCCACTCATAGCCAGCAAAGGGAACTTCCAGCAGGTACCTACCTGAACTGAAGCTGGCATGACCATGGTGTGGCCATTACTAGCTGGCCTCAGCCAGGCTGGAGAGCAATAGTCCCAATCTAGAAGTGTTTTCCACAGCAGTTCCTCCTGGGAAAAAGATATGTACCTCCCCTGATCCGTGTCCCCAACTAAGTCTTCAAGACCCCATTCAAATGTCACTTCCTCTGCGAAGTTTTATCGACCTCCCCTGGGGGGATTTTTCACTCCTCTAAAATTTATTTTGCATAATATTCTGGCTGTTTGGAAGCCTGACTCCCCAGCTACACTGTGAGTCCACAGAATGCAAAGCAGCATCTTATTCATTTCATATTCTCATTGCCTGGTGGAAGGCAAATCATTAAATATTACTCAACAAAGTTAAATATGTGCAATAAAAAAATGAATGAGTATCCATGAGTGAATGAATGAAGTCACTACATGACAGCAGAAAAGAGCAGCAAAGAGAAAATTTTAATCAGGGAAAAGAGATCAGGGAATGACCCATGTTTCAAAGCTAACTATTGGCCTATCTATAGATCATGGTGTCCCGGTCACTCAGTTCTCTTTAAATCCACATCAAAATGGCAATAGGAAAGCAACACTCAGATCCTATACTCGGAGGTCTCCTACCTGGACTCCTCAGTCACAGGCCTCTAACTCTCTTCAGGGGTGTGTGTAAATGACGCAGAGCCCTAACATGAGGTGGGGGAGACATGCCCACTCCCCTTTGGCTGGCAGGGGAGGCGTTCTACTTGGCAACCTGTGGAAGGGACTTCTGGGATGAAAAACATGCCCAAAGTCACTTTGGAGAAAATGGAGGAGAGAAGATGGCTCAGGTTTGGGTCACCTTACATACAAGATGGGAGTCACTAGTTCTCTAGGGTCCTCAGCTTTCCTAGTTACAAAATAGGGTGGATGATTAGAGCTATCCTTCGGAGTAGAAGGAATTAAATGTCTAGAAAGCCCTGTGACCCCTTGACAAAGCTCACTGACCAGGCAGAAGAGCCAAGGAGAGGTCAGAGTCCTGTACAGAAAACTGGCAGTTTTACAGGGAAAAAAGCACGAATATTAGATTACAGAAAAGACACTCTGAGAAGAGCTGGCAATCAGAGTAGAAGGGTAATGACCAAATATCGACTTTCATGTTATAAAGCTCATCACCAATCTGTCTGGGGGAGGGGAGGAAGAGGAGGGAAGAGCAGAAACCAAGGAATGCAGGCAGGCAAGAGCGAACGGGGTGCTCAAATCTGTGGGTGAATCTGCAGATCTGCAAATGTGGCACAGATCAGCCAAAACCTTCTGCAGGTTTCAGATGTGTTCATTCTCAGGGACCATGTCCTTGGGGAGAGGGATGGGAGGCTGGGTCTGTGCCTGTGTCATAGGAGGAATGAAGGAGCAGAGGCCTAGGCAGAGCAACATCTAGCAAAGGCCCCAGCCTTGAAGCAGAGATGCCCCCATCCTCCCAGGCCACCCTTCTCCTCTCCACCTCCTCACCCACTCACTCTTCCTTCCAAGATCCTGGCACTGCATGGGCCAGGGGGGCTTGGAACGAACACAGAGCCTACTCACATGCTCCCCTGGAATGGAAGACAACTCCTTGATCTCTGTTTTGTTCACCACTGTATCCTCAGCTCCTAGCATGGTGCCTAGCACATAGGAGGTGTAGGGTAAGTAGTGCCTAAATGATTCCATGAGTGATGGACAGGAAGACCTCACAGCACATGATTGACAGTTTATTCATCACCACAACATTCTTCTGCACTAGCAACAATTGTAACTATGAAGATGGTGGCAGCTACCATTTTACTGAGGACTCTGCCAAGTGCTTTGTATCCATTAGCTTCTGTAATCTTCCCAATAATCATTAAGAAAAAGATTGTCTTACCATCTTCAATTTAGAGATGCAGAACTAAGTACGAGGATGTTAAATAAGTGCCTGAAGGTCACAGAGCCAAAAAGGCCACAGAGAATGTGCATGTCTGACCAGACTCTTTCCATCCTACTCACTATTTCTTCGCTTCCCATCCTTTCTACAGGGCAGGAGCACAGGGTAGGAAGACACAGGTCTCCGGCTGCCTAAGGGCTACTAAGACCAGAAGGCCCAGCTCCTCACTCTAGAAATCTACAAATCCCAGGGCTACAGATACCAAGCATTCACCCCAAATTCTGTTGGGTCACTCAATTCCAGGTCCAGATCTAGGCCCCCTGGTCTTTTCCTACCCCAGTCAACACAAGCGCCTGTCACAGGCAGAGCCAGTTCCAGCAGAACTTCCTGAGAAAGATGAAAGTACCACAGAAAACCCATCCCAAGCAAGCAGCCTCAAGCCATGGCCCAACCGGTCCAACCGGATCATCATAGGCCATAGCTTTCCTCCTCACTCAATAAAGGTGCTGCCTGAGGGTGGCTTTTCAAATGAAAGATCCAGAGGCCAGGTGGCAAGGATGGCAGGGAGAAAATCAGCTCCTGGGCAGTTACTTGGATTTACATCCCACTCCTGGCACCTTGCAGAAAGGCCATCAAACTTCTCCAGAACATAGACATCCACATATGACTCTGTGCCTGGGCAAACAGCACCAGCTCCATGAGACCCTTTCAGAAGTGGCCAGTTTGATGGGTTTGAGCTACTCCCCACTTCTGGAGGGAAACCAGAGCAGGTGATTGTATAGGCTAGTGCTGGTACCATCAGAGGGAGTGGGAGGAGGAAGGGGAAGGAGCTGGTTGAGAGGTTCCTTCAAGCCCTGACACCAGCACAGCCCTTGACTGGTCCCCCTGCTTCAAGTCTTAAATCCTCTTCCAACCAATGTTGTTGAGTACCCTGCTCAAAACCCTTTCGTACCATTGCTAGGTTCAAGTCCCACCTGCTCAGCCAGGCCCCTGATGCCCTCTGCCAACCAGGTCTGATACTCTTTCATTAATGATCTACGAGGGTTAAATGTTGCCTTCCCTGTACTAGGGCCTATGAAAACAAAGAAGGATAAGATGTGTCTTACCCCTGAGACACTTCTAGTTTGGGAGACAGAAAGAAGAATGTTCTCGCACTCCTCCATAAACTCCCTCTGCAGCAGCCAGACTGCGGGAGTCCTAGTCCCATGGACACCCACTCATTTCACACCTCTGTTATCTCTGCTCACTGTGCTCCATCTGCTCCCTTCCCTGCAGGCACTCACTGCAGGCTGCTTCAGCCTTCCCTGCTAGTTGGAATCCAGGGTCTCTTCTTCTCTAACCTCAGAGAGCAAAAGCACGCTCTGGGGCCATTGCCATTACTGGCTGCCTCATGACACATCCTACATGGATAATAACTGTGTGACCTTCGTCAAGAGTAGCAGTAATGAAGGCTGAGGTTGTGGCTCAGTGGTAGAGCGCTTGCCTTGCATGTGTGAGGCACTGGGTTCAATTCTCAGCACCACATATAAATAAATAAAATAAAATAAAAGAGTAGCAGTAATAATTATAATCAAGCCCTTACATTTGAAGAATGCTTTTCCAAGTACTTTCGATATTTCATCTCATGTTGGCAACAGCTCTTTTTTACCTATATCTTGCTTCTCCAACTAGATTATACACTTCTGTGGGCAGAAAAAGGTGGAGTGCAATATGTCTCTGAAATGCCTCACACGTGTTTGGTAGGAATGTTCAATTACTTTACCTGATGAGACAGACCTGTCAGGAACTAGTTGCAGGCAGATATTAAGGCTCTGACTGTCCTCCTCTGCACCGCTCTGGGAGCACAGCTACATAGAAAGGGAATGCCCACGGCACAGATCCAGCACAGGGCCGCCTGTCCACCCACTGGCCAGAAAAACGAGGATGGGAGAAGGGACAGTCAGTGCCTCAGTCTACAAGGGAGGTCTCCTCCCTGTGCCCCAGCAGGCTTTTTTATGGAATGTCACAAGCTCTTATAGTAAATACACAACAAATTACAAAAGAGCCAGCCAAGAATCTGAACTCTATCTTGGCAATAATTGGGGAACTGTCTTGTTTTCCCCATTTACCGAAGCGGGGTTCGGGAAAACCCTTGGGAAAGGTGCCTAGATCAACGTCCAGCACAGTGAAAGAATGTATCTGGGCAGTTTGAGAGCAGCGATGTTTATTCATCTTGGAACCTCTGGAGACTAGCATACAAGGTGTGCACGCTTTTTGTGTGAGCAGATAAATGAATGACCATGACCTGGTAGTTCCTATTTCTTTGGCTCCTCCATTTGCTTCCTGGCTACCCCTTCCTTGGGAACCTTCCAAATCACCTAAAGAAAAAGCTTTTCTTGACCATCCAATCCAACTCTTTTCCTTCAGTGTTAGTTAATGCTGAAAAACACAATCAAGATGAGGGGGAATTACAAGCCATTAGTAAGCTTTAAGAAAACATCTTATTAATAAGAAACCCAGTGGAGCAGATTTTAAAAGGCTATAGGAAGAAAGGCAGGTTTCTTTCTCTTCCAGGGAATCTAAACTCCAAAAAAGTCCTCTGCATCCCATGGAAAGGGGGACCAGCCACGAGAAGCAGAGGAAGAACTTTGGAAACAGGTTTTAGGCCAATATATATGAAGGGCATTGGAGGGAGAGGGTGCTGTGGAGACACCCCACCTATTTTATTGACTCATCTCTGCCCCCAAAGTGATACATTTCAGGTTTCTGAGGAAGTCCCTAGACCTACCTAGCATTCCCCTATTAGCAGTAAGAAGGAATCTAAGAAAGGAGATTGTTGCTCCCTTCAACAAGGGTACGTGGGAGACAGGCAGGACCAGCCTGTCGTCTCCGAGGGGCTGAGCGAGAGGGTAAGGGTCGCGGCCCAGTCCCCACCCCAAGACTGGGGAGAAACCACACTGAGCCGGGAGTTGTGTCAGTGGTGAAGGCACAACAGATCTCAGCTTTACTGTGTCAGGGACAAGGTTATATAGTGATAGAAGGAGGGAGTAAGAAGAGAAAGTAGCGAGAACCAATAGGGGGCAGTTACGTTACTATCACTAGGGGCCTAGGCAGATTTCAGGTTAAACCATTAGGCAGGGCTAAGGTCAAAAACCCGCATGCGCCAATCCAGCCAGGTCATCGAAGTGCTCTAGAAGAGCCCATGAGGCCACTCAGCCAACACCCAATAATGGCCACGGTCCCAAAGGAGGTAAAAGTTTCCAACAGGAGATGACAAGGTGAAGGGACAAGAAGGGATGGTGATCAGATATATGGGGCACGGGGTGATTCACTTTAAGAAAGCATACTGTAACATTTTATAAACAAGGGTTCCCTCATTTATCTGCTGAGAGGGTAAATGAGGGAAACCAGGGGAGGCTAACTCCTCACAACATAAGCAGTAGTCCTAAGAGCTTCTGAAATGAAGGGGATGTGTGAAGCCCTCAAAGGGAAAAGTTCAGGTGACTCCTAGGACTTGGAATGTGGCCAGGACACCAGGGTGCAAATGGCTGTTCCTCAGGCAAAAGTCAGGTAACCTGCTGCCCTTTGCCCCAAGCCTGCATCCTGTCCTCATACCCTATCTGGTTCCTCAGCCACTCCCTGGCTCACTCCCATGCTTTGCCCCACACCTGCCTCTTCTCTGAGCTCTCTCCTGGCCAAGGCTTGGTGTCTGTAACCATCTCTCTGAAATGTCTTTCATCCACGTAGTGGCCCAGCCCAAACTCCTATATCTCCTAGGAGTTAGCCTTACAGCATCCCTGAAGAATATGGATGGATTCTGTCCCCAAACCTAAGTCCCATGAAGATTGTGAAGCAAAGAGAGACCCTAAGAGCTCAATCCTAATTAACAACAGTAATAACAGTCAGCATCTAGCCAGCTCCCCCATGTATCAGACTTTGTACTGAGTGCTTTACAAACATTATCTTGATTGATCTATTATTACATCCATTCTACAGATGAAAAACTAAAGCTCAGAAGCTTAAGTGAGAGTCAAGGTCATGTTGCCCCAAAGGGAGATCTCCAGGTATGTGTGATCTCCAGGTATGTGTGAAACAATACCTGTCTCTTAACCACCAGGCTCTGTTCCTCCTGGCTGCATCTAACTGCTCCCTCTTCTCTCTTAGCAAGGAGTGTGTGTTGAGGGGAAGCAGGGAGAGGTATCCTCCAGAGGAAGCTAAAAGCTGGAGTCCTCCCATAAGGCAGCAGGGGCTTCTAGGACAGCATACCAACTGGATGACCAGCCAGCCCACAGGAGTTTCCTTTCAGGGGCCTAGGCAGTGAGGAGGCTACTCCAGGTTTAACCAAGCATAAAACCTGTTAGGTATGAGTGGAATCCCCTCAATTCAGACCTCCCAGAGGAGGAGGCCCTTCAGAACCCATAAGGGAGAGGCTTTCTCTGAGGAGAGGCCTCAGAACCACTCCCAGAAAATAGGTGACCCTCTCACAACACTGCCCAGGATGCCACCAGGCCTTGTCCCTTTAATCACAGGCTTCTGGTACGGATGGATCAGAAATAGAGATGGATTAGAGATAGAGTCAAGGTGGGTCCTGCCTGCCTTCTGATCCCCCCAGGTCTGCAGCAACATTCCTGACCTTCCTCCACCCTCCTCAGCCTCCTTCAAAACATACTTTAGCCAGCTGGTTCCTCCCTTTCTCAAGCTCTGGGGCTTCTCATCAGTGCCCTCCTCCAGGTGTCGCACCTTGAGGCTTACCTTCACTACCAGTCCCCTGGTAACTCAATCCCTTTGACCCCTCCCTTCCTCCTGTCTTCCCCATCCTGGCTCCACATTGGCTCACCCCTGAACTGAAGGTAGCTTTATGACTGGCTCCCCACTCTGACCCCTTTTCCTGAGCACAAGCTTTACTTCCCCTCCCCCTCTTGACTTGGGGCTGTAAGGATGTCATTTCACTGGCTATGATTCTCACTGCCCCATTTCGGGGTACCCTAGCCTACACCCTCCCCCGTTTTACTGGCTTGGATGGGGAGGTTCTCAGCTAGAGGCCAGAGATCCCACCCCTCAGCCCCTGGCAGGCAGTAGGACCCCCTCACCTGCAGGAACCGAGGCTCTGGTCCCCTGCAGGTGGCCCGCTCACCCGGGGGTTTATTCCCTCATCCTGGCCTCGCGCGCCACAGCCTCTAGCCTCTGGGGGCAGATAACCCCTCTCAGCCTGGGGAAAGGGAGACAGGGGAAGGGGCCGCGGGGCAGAGAGGGTGGGGCGCCCTGGGCCACCGCCCCTTACCGATGGTGGAGATGTGAGAGGAGTGGAACTCGTTGTCGGTGAAGCGGCACAGCAGGCAGGTCTTGCCCACCCCGGAGTCTCCGATCAGCAGCAGCCGGAACAGCACGTCGTACTGCTTCGCCATGGTTGGGGCCCGAGGGGACCAGGGGCTGCGGGCGGCGGCGGACTCAGCCCCGCTCGGCTGCTCCCATCGCGGCCCGCGCCCGCCCGGGGACGCCGCGGGCGGCGAGAAGGAAGCTGGGCCGGGGCCCCGCTCTGGCCTCGCCCGCTGGCTGGGCGCGGGGAAGCGCGGCTGCGGCGGGAGCGCGGTGGCGCCCGCTCAGATGGGCTCGGCGCGGCGCTTCTAGCGCGGGCGGTGGGAGGAGAAAGCGGCGGCGGCGGCCCCTGCCCGCCCCTTCCCGCTTCCCCTTCCCCTTCCCCTGCGCCGCCGCGGACGCCAGGGGGAGGGGGCGGGGAGAGCGGGGGACCCCGCGGCTGGGCGGGGCGGGGCCTCACCTCCCCCGCGGACTCGCGGTCCCGGGGCGCGGCGCAGGTGGGTGCCAAAGGTTTGCATCTGTCCACCGACATTCTGAGAGCGGGAGTCGGAGCCATCCCGCTCACTTCTACCAAGCTCGACTTTCCGGTCTTATCACTTCTCCCCAGTTCCCATCCCAAGTCTAGCCTTAGTAACTCCGCTGGCCCCTGCAAGAGGGGCCTCCCCGGCCGGCACCCACCTAGCCTCACCCCAGGTTCAAAGGCCTTGATCAGGTCCTGCCCGTCCCGGAAATCGCCTTTGAAAATTGAAGAGCGTTGATGATTGTCCTTCTCTGCCATCTGGCTTCCCCAGAACAACACTACGTGATTGTGTCAAGCCCCACCATCCCCATTTTTAGTCTTTAAACGGGGAAAAGCCTGCTGACCTCGTTCACCACAGTGAAAAGATAGATGACCACAAAACATTTCCAAATGCAAAACCCTTTGGAGGAGTTTAGGGCAAAAGTCTTAATTTGGGATCTAAGTTGCTTAGAGTAGGTTCTCAGGATGCCAACACATTATTTCAGACTGCTACATATTTCTGATATGGTATACACCATTAGCACCAAAAAATGAATGGGCCTCCCTGGAGACCCAATTTACTACCACTGAAATGTGTTAGCATCGAGACAGGTAAATGAATGCTCTCTGGAGCTGAGAAAATTGCCCGTCCCTAAGAACTAGTATCAGGGAAGAGCAAATCTAGCCCATTATATCTCTAAAAAGTAATGAAAAATGTGTGTGTGTATGTGTGTGTGTGTTTTCAGGCTGAATATTAGATGGAGAATGTATTTTTCAATGGTTGATCAAGGTAAGTGGTAAGACCATTTGCTTGACTTGAAGAGCTATATTTCAGGCAAGGTGCCTAGATTTAAACTTAAAGAGGGAAAAATTCCAAACCTGATAGCTACTTACACTAAAAGCTAAAGAAACTGTGGGTTGCATGAAGATTTGCAAGTGTGTGTCTCTACATTGGATTTACATTGGTTTTCATTGCATTCTGAGGCTCTGGAGTTAGGAACATTTGGATTCCAGTCCCAGATCACTGCTCACCAGCTGTGCAACCTTGAGCACATTACTGAACCCCATCTGACCCTCAGTTTCCTTGTTTCAATTAAGGATATTTAGATAACAACCTTAAAGGACTGTTGGAAAGATTAAATAAGATAATGTGTGGAAAGGACTTCAACACAGAACTTAACACTGTACTCAATAAAATACTGAGGTACAGAAAGCACCCTGTGATAGTCTCGCTCTGCTTACCTGGGCTGTAAGAATATCCTACAGATGAATATAGCCAGGGGTGTTTTCTGCTGAGCTGAATTCCAACCTGCTGTGACTCTTCCTCCCACAGTGCACTGAGTACAGAACTCAAGTTTAACTCAGCCAAACCCCTCTGGATACTACTGCTGCCTTCCCACTAATCTGCACTGTAATGGTAAACACTCTCCACAGGTCTCCTTTATTTGAGACCTTTAGTGGCTTTCTACTTGCTTCTGTCAGAGGAAGCAGGAAAGAAGAGGCAAGCTGAGGTGGATTCCTTAGTCCAAAAGGGAATTTCATTTTGAAAGAAATGGCTTTCCCTAGCAAGACAGGAAAAGGAGTGAAGTTTCCCAAATGAATCTAGAGGGGAAAATGTTCACATTCATAAAAAAAAAAAATTAAGGATACTTCCTCATACTGGGCTGACTTAAAATTCAGTAGCTTACATCGATTTAAAAAATGGGGTGGGGGCGAGCCCCATGCCTAGAATCCCAGGGACTTAGAAGCCTGGGGCGGGAGGATCACAAATTCAAGGCTAGCATCAGCAATAGCAAGGCCTTAAGTAACTTAGTAAGACCCTGTCTCAAAATACAAAATAAAAAGAGCTGGAGATATAGTTCAGTGGTAAAGCACTCTTGGATCCAATCCCTAATACCAACCAAAAAAAAAAGGTGGGGGGGGGGAGGAGGAACCAGGTGTGGTGTGTGGTGACACACACCTATAGTGCCAACTACTTGAAAGGCTAAGAGGCAGGAGAAGGAGAATTACTTGAGCCCATAAGTTCAAGATCAGCCTGGGCAACACAGTGAGACCCTGACTCAAAGAAAGGGGGTCAGGGTCTAGAAGTCCAAACTTCAATTATCTGTTCTCATCCTGGCTTAGCCACTTTCAGAGCCATTAAAGAAATGATCTCCTTCAATCTGTGTGTGTGTATGTGTGTGTATCTGTGTGTCTGTTCTGTGAGGTGGAGGAGCTAAGATTTCGACAATATTATCAAAAGAACCACATAGACCAACAGAGACAATGAAATTGTAAATGGAATACCTAATTCCGTTCTCTTTCCCCAATCACTCACGGGGACATTTTGGCATCCTCCTCAGTTATTGGACTAAGGCAAATTACAGTAGAGCTGAGAGAGCTGGATGTGTCTCCCCCAATAAGCCTCCAAGAATCAATCTCTCAATTATACCAATTCTTTTTACCAAGAAGACAAGTCCTCCTGCTCAATCCCACCCTCACCCCAGACACACTGAGCATGCTCTCAAGGGTACCACTGTGGTATCTGCCATAGCAACAACTGAATAACTGGAGATGCTCTGACAGCCCACCCACTCCTGAGACAACACAGCTGGCCCAAGGGGCTCTTCATTAGCAAAACTCCATGCCTCATCCAGACTCCCATGTGTCCAACCCTAGGTGACTCAAAGTAATATGCTCTTCTTACAGAAGGATTCCCATCTTCTCCTGGAATTAGAAGAAACAGGACAGAAACCGCTGTCCCTATCATTTCAGTACTGTCTTCCTTTCATATCCTTTTTCTTTTCTCTGATAAACAGAGAATAGGGAATAGAGACTATGAAATGACAAATGAAGAAGACAAGTTGTCAGAGTTGCATTCATCTTAGGACCGGGAACCAAAGGAAAAAACTTCTTTTTAAAAAAATATTTATTATATTTTTAGGTGTAGATGGACACAACACAATGCCTTTATTTTTATGTGGTGCTGAGGATGGAACCCGGGTCCCACCCGTGCTAGGCGAGCACTCTACCACTGAGCCACAATCTCAGCCCCCAAAGGAAAAAACTTCTGATGGTAATTCATGTTAATACAAAATGCCCCATAGTACCATTTCAGGTTGTCCTCAATGTCCTGGCCACCACCTTCAGCACTATATTAGTTTGCTATGGTCACCATAATAAAGTAACACAGACTGAGTAACTTAAATAACAGAAATTTATTTCTCAAAATCCTAGAGGTTAGAAGTCTGAGATCAAGATATAGGCAGGGTTGGTTTCTTCTGAAGTCTTTCCTTACAGATGGCCATCTTTGTGTTTACATCATGGTCTTCTCTCTGTGCACATCTGTCCTGGTCACACCTTCTTTTAGGACACCAGCCATATTGGATTAGAGTCCACCTGTATGACCTCGTTTTACCTAATTGCCTCTGCAAAGGCTCTATCTCTAGAAATTGTAAACCAAGAAATCATAAATGAGATTAAAATAAAGCAAAATCCATTGCAGAATAGATTTGCAAATCTGGAAACAGGCTCAGCCAGATGGAACCAGTGCTTTGCCAAAGAAAAGTGGACTTGGATTCTTACCAAGGCCAGCAATTGGTAACTGACATAAATGAGGGTGGGTGTAAATTTTCTGTGTGTCTTGGAATGTCCAGGTAGAGGCAAAACTGGTCACTCTGGTATTCTCAAACCTTGCATGATAGTATTAGATTCAGGATGTTTCCCTCTGGCTGATTCAGTTCCTGGTGTGACGTCTGCAAACAAAGCACTCTTCTTTCTGTCAGGAAATCTCTAAGGCTCAGGATAAGATTTTTATTTTTATTTTTATTTTTTTTACCATCTGCAGCATTTTTTTTAAAAATCAAAGTCTGAGGTAGTATGAGGTAATAGGGGTTAGGACTTCCACTCGAATTTTGGGGGGACACAACTCAGTCCATCACAAGGACCAAACCAGGAGCCTCATCAGATATGATTTCCTGTGCACAGATAGTTTCTAGGGATAATTTCATTCTCTCACAGCAGGAAACAAAAGATATGGAATCTTTCTTGCAACTTCCCGGAAGGTGGTCTAGATATGGAAGATTTTGTAATGGGAAAATCTCAGAAGCGAGATCTTTCTCTTTATCAAGACTAGAGTTGAGAAACATGACTAGCAGCCACCAACCATGCAATACATATCATCTTGAACTTTTACTGTCAAAGTTAGGTTTGGGGCTGGGATATAGCTCAGTTGGTAGGGTGCTTGTCTTGCATGCACAAGGCCCTGGGCTCAATCCCCAGCACCAAAAAAAAAAAAAGTTAGGTTTTGGAGGGCAAGATACAATCTGCAGTTGGGAATCTATATGGGAGTAAGTCACTATATGTATTAAAGTAATTCTAGTTGCTGTAACATATAAACCCCTAATTCTTAGGGGTGCAGACATAGAGATTTATTTCCTTCTCATATTACATCTAGTGGGCAGCAAGATGGGAGGGGTGAGAAGGTGGCTCTGTTTCACAAACTCATTAGGCACCCAAGATGGTAGAAACTCTGGTATTTTTTTTTTATTTTTAATTTTTTATTGTGGGTTGTTCAAAACATTACAAATTTCTTGACATATCATATTCCACACTTTGATTCAAGTGGGTTATGAACTCCCACCTTCACCCCATACACAGATTGCAGAATCACATCAGTTACACATCCATTGATTTACATATTGCCATACTAGTGTCTGTTGTGCTCCCCTGCCTTTCCCATCCTCCACCCTCCCCCCACTCTGGTATTTTCAACGTGGACTCCCACTGGGGCACTCAATTTAAAAGCAAGATGTTGCCAGGTATGGTGGTGCATTCCTGTAATCCCAGCAGCTTGGGAGGCTGAGGCAGGAGGATGGCAAGTCAAAGTCAGGTTCAGCAATTTAGCAAGGCTCTAAAGCATCTTACCAAGATGATGTCTCTAAATAAAATATAAATTGGGCTGGAATATAGCTCAGGGGTTAAGCTCCCCTGGCTTCCAATAGTACCAAAATAAGCAAGTTAAAAAAAAAAAAAAAAGCAAGATGTTGGTTCATTCTAAGAGTTACCTGTCAGGAAAGGGTCAAGGAGAATGCCCATTACCAAGGACAAGGAAATACTCCATTCCATGTCCTGTGCATGTCAAAATCACAAACTTTGCATTAAAGTGGAGAAGGACTCTTCAACAGAAGAAGGGAGAGTTGACCCTGTAGTCTTAAATTAACAGACTACAGAAAGGCTGCTTGAAAGGAGTGGTACTGAGATACATTTGAAAGAGGTCACAGCATTTGTCTAGAAAATAATTTGGAACCTACAAAGGGACAATATTTGGCCAGTAGAGTAAAACACTGAGAAAACCTCTTTGTTAATTGAGATTTTTAGCTTTTCGAATATGAGGCAGGAAGTTCTTCCGAATATGGAGGGCTGCCCTAGGCACTGGTATCCAGCTGGCAGAAGTCAAGAGAGAAAATGGAGGATCAGGATCAAATAGAAGGTTTTCAAGGATCCTGCCTAGGGGTGGTGAAGCAAACTTCTTCCAGTCTTCCAACTTCCATTGGCCTAAGTGCAAAGGGACTGCCGGGCAGTTATTTTTCGACTGCAACTCTTTCAATGGAAGAGGAGCAGACCATGGTGGACAATGAGCATTTCTGCTCCATATAAAGGAGGTTCATGGTTCACAGTGGCCCCCAACCTTAGGTGTGCATTAGTGTCACTTGTGGTAACTGGTGTGATGGTACAGCTACCCAGAGGCCTAGACAGAAGGATCTCAAATTCAAGGTCATCCTGGGAAACTTAACAAGACCCTGTCTCAAAGATTTAAAAAGGATGTGTGTGTGTGTGGGCGGGGGGGGGGGGGGGGGGGGGTACTGGAGATGTAGCTTGGTGGTAGAGCACTTCCCTGGAATAAGCAAGGCCCTGGGTTCAATCATCAGTACTGGGGGATAGTGGGGAGCATGTGCCTGGGCCACAGTCCAGACACTGATTCAGTAGGTTGGGGTGGTGCCTAGGGGAAATCTATATTTTTAGTCTTCACTAGTGATACCAAAGCAGAACCAGGCTTTAGAGTCACCAGTGTATTCTGGAGTGTATGCTCTGGCATTGCCTCTCAACAGCTTTAAAAATCACTTTTCAGGGTTGAGTTTAATTTAGCTAGTTTGTTTTGCAGGGCTGGGGAATTTTACTTCGGGCCTCCGGCAGGCTAGGCAAGTGCTTTACAACCTAGTTCCACCCCCAGTCCCTTCTCAGGTTATTCATTGTCAACAATGTTATTTTAGTTGGCTTCAGTTTTGTATCTGCTGATGAAATAAGTTTTCACCATGATAAACCCCAAACAGTACTGAGAGCAAATACTTTTGAGCAGGTTTTCAATAACAGAGTACATATAATGATTAATAACATACTGTGATTTATTTCTTATCATCATATGACACACTAAAATAACTCAGGTGTGTAGAATTGGCAATTTATTGATTTCTGAGAAGTTCACAGTTGTTCTCTGTCCCATATAATCATTATATTTAGAAAGCTCTTCTTTTTGTTTTTGGTGATTACAATTTTTTTTTAATTTTCTTTAAGTGTGCTACCAAAAATAAGAATAAAATAGACTTTCGTGATTTCTAAATTCTAATGTAATCATTTAGAAATTATTACTGGGCTGGAAGTGTATCTTAGTGGCAAAGCACTTGCCTAGTATGAACAAGGCCCTGGGTTCAATACCCAGCACTGCAAAAAAATTTTTTTAAATAAAAAATTACTGGATAACTATTTGAAAACATTGCTAGACCAGTAGGAGTGGTGCAAGCCTGTAATCCTAGCAGTTTGGGAGGCTGGGGCAGGAGGATATTAAGTTCAAAGCCAGCCTCAGCAAGTTAGCAAAGGGCTGGGGATGTGGCTCAGTGGTGAAGTGTCCCTGGACTCAATCCCTGGTACTAATAAAAAAAGGAAATAAAAGAAAATAGTGCTAAATACAAATGTTATATATTAAAAGGTCATCTTAATTAAATATATTAGAATTACTTTCTTCTCCATCTATTCTCACACTGCTTTTTATACATGTATTATGTTCAATTTTTGTTTGTGTGTATATATATATATATATATATATATATATATATATATATATTTCATTTTATATTTAACATATTTATTTATAGTAAGCTATATAATAATAAGCAACTGGGCTGGGGATGTGGCTCAAGCGGTAGCACGTCCGCCTGGCATGCTTGCGGCCCAGGTTCGATCCTCAGCACCACATACAAACAAAGATGTTGTGTCTGCCGAAAAAAACTAAAATAAATAAAGAGAGAGTTTTAAAAAAATAATAATAATAATAATAAGCAACTATATAATTAGTTGCTGTGTTTATTAGATAGTAAGCTCCTGAAGGCTAAAGTTAATGCAATGTTCACTGTCATTATCTTCCACAGTATGTTCCACAAACAAGCATTCAAATATTCATTACAATAGCTGGGCAGAGTAACACATGCCTATAATTCTAGCAACTTGGGAGGCTAAGGCAGGAGGATTGGAAGTTCAAGGCCAGTCTTTTAAGATAGTGAAATCCTATCTTAAAATAAAATAAGAAAGGGCTGAGGATTTGGCTCAGTGGTAAGGTGCCTCTGTTAATCCCCGGTACTGAAACACACACACACACACACACACACACACACTCCCCCCCCCCATTACAGTGACTGGAAATCATACAAACCATTTCACTTATTCAGTGTCGAGTATGAATGAACCACTTCCCCTGCCTTGAGGAAGTGGGGGGAAGACAGAAGGTAAAGAAATAAATACATAAAATAGGAGCTGAGGATGTGGCTCAGTGCACAGTGCTCGCCTAGTATACATGAGGACCTGGCTTCTGGCTTCAGTCCTCAGCTCCACCACAAAAACATAAAACAAACAAAGAAAATAAATAAGACATAAAGTCTGTGATCTGATCGTAAGTATGATGGAGAAAAGTAAAGCAGGAGAGTGGGATCAAGTATTACTGGAGGAAGGAGAGCACTTCAGTTTTACATGGGAAAGTCAGCAAAGACTTCAAGGAAGCTTGACTTAAACTAAAAAACTTGGATAAAAAACCATAAGAAGGGCTGGGGATGTGGCTCAAGCGGTAGCGCGCTGGCCTGGCATGCATGCGGCCCGGGTTCGATCCTTAGCACCACATACAAACAAAGATGTTGTGTCCGCCGAAAACTAAAAAATAAACATTAAAAAATTCTCTCTCTCTCTCTCCTTATCAAAAAAAAAAAAAAAAAAAAAAAAAGAAGAGGCCAGGGAAGTGGTGGGGCACCTTGTTATTTTAAC
Organism: Marmota monax; assembly: GCF_021218885.2. Taxonomy (NCBI): domain Eukaryota; kingdom Metazoa; phylum Chordata; class Mammalia; order Rodentia; family Sciuridae; genus Marmota; species Marmota monax. Next base: position 21,294,815 of record NW_026693777.1, on the reverse strand, counting down.
TTTGACTTTGACTCAGTGAGATAAGGTTTTGAGGGAAAGGGTGACTTTTCTTACATTTAACAAGGTTCAGTTTTGTCTCAGTCCTTTCCAGCTACTAGAACAGAATACCATAAACTAGGTAGCTTATAAGCAAGAGACATGTATTTCTTGTCATTCTGGAGACCGGGAAATCCAAGATCAAGGTGCCTGCAGATTCAGTATCTCATTTATTTCATGTAGGTCTACTTCCTGGTTCATAGAGGGTATCTTCTCTCTGTGTCCCCACATGAAGGAAGAGGATGAGGGGTTCTCTGGGGATCTCTTTTTATAAGAGCACTAATCCCATTCATGAGCCACGCCCCCCATAACCTAATCATTTACCAAAGGCTCTCCTTCTTTTCTTTTTAATTTATTTAAAAGGATTTTTTTGTAGTTGTAGATAGACAGGATGCCTTTATTTTATTTGTTTATTTTTATTTAAAAAAAATCTGCAGTTGGACCAAATGCCTTTATTTTATTTGTTAATTTTTATGTGGTGCTGAGGATTGAACCCAGTGCCTCAAGCATGCTAGGCAAGCACTTTGTCACTGAGCTACAGCCCCAACCCAGTGCTCTCCTTCTTATACTTTCACATTGGGGATTAGGTTTCAACATGAATTTGTGTGTTGCAGGGGGACACAATCACTGAATGTATATCAAGTTTGCAGTACGAGCCAGGCATCACACCTGGGTGGCTCACACATGTAATCCCAACACCTCAGGATGCTGAGGCAAGAAGATCACAATTTTGAGGCCAGCCTCAGCAATTTAGTGAGAGTCTGTTTCAAAATAAAAATAAAAAGGGCTGGAAATGGAACTTAAGTGATGAAGTGCCCCTTGGTTCAATCTGCCAGTACTTCTCCCAAAAAAAGCTGGTATTAAGGCTTGGGGGAGAAGAGTGAAAACAGGGGGGAAATAGAGATTAGTGTAAGGATCCAAATAACAGATGATGGTGGCTTGGGCCAGGACATTGGCAGTGGAATTGGTAGGCAGTGCTCAGATGCCAGATACATTTTGAATAGCATTTTTTGGGTTGTAAGAGAAGGGGTATTAGTAATGGCTCCAAGGCATTTAAGAGTAACTAGAAGGATGGAGTTACAGCAACTCAAGTGGGGCAGACTTGAGTGCACAGGTTTGGAAAGGAAGCCAGTAGCTCTATTGTAGATAATGTTAAGTTTGAGATGCCTATAAGATAATCTAAGTGGAAATGCAAAGAGGCATATGAAACGAAGGCTGGAGTTCAGGATAGAGATCCAGACAGAAGATATAAATAGGGAGTTTTCAACCTACTGTTGGTATTTAACACACTAAGACTGCCTGAGCTCACAGGTCAGTGAGGGTAGCCAGAAAAGTTCAAGGACTGAATCCTAGGACACTCCAAAGTCTAGACATGAGAGGAAACCCAGTACAAAGCAACAAGCAGAAAGTATTTTGAGGAGGGAGTGAGCGATTGTGCAAATGCTTCTGGGAAATCAAGCAGGAAGGCTTGAGATGGGTGACTGAGAACTGACGCTTGGATTTAGCAATATGGAATTTAGTGGAGACTTGACAAGAACTGATTAAGAAGCCAGATTAGAATGGGTTCAAGAGAGAGTTGGAGGTAAGGAATTGGGAACAACAGTAGGGGAAACTCTCTCAAGAACTTTTGCTCTGAAAGTAAAGTAGTAATGTGGAGATGCCTAAAGAAGTAGTGGAATCAAGTGTTACAAATACCTGTCCAATCCAGGCAAGGTGGCACACACCTGTAATCCCAGTGACTTGGGAAACTGAGGCAGGAGGATCACAAACTAAAGACCAGCCTTGGCAATTTAGTGAGCCCCTGTCTCAAAATGAAAAATAAAAAAGGGATGAGGATTTATCTCAGTGAATAGGGGGAGGCTGAAGGGCGGGGGGATGCCCCCATTCTGCTCCCCAGCCTCCACAGGGCTTGGTGTCACTTGCCTATAGTTCTAGCTACTCCTAAGGCTGAGGCAGGAGGATGGCTTGAGCCCAGGAGTTTTCTGGGCAAAGATCCCATCTCCTTCAACCAAAAAAAAAAACCTTCCCAAGAATGGAGAAATAGCATGTTTGGGGAGGATGGGCACCATCAGAGAGAAAATTTGGTTTTCAGAGAGGCAAGGGAGATTGGCTGTGCTATGCTTTTGACTGGGATGTGAGGAAAGCAGGAGGGGCTGCCCCAGGTAGGAGCTGGGTCAGTCATTCCATCCAGAGGAAGAAGAGGCCACAATCAGAGTTGAAGGGCCACAATGGCGACAGGAAAGCAAATGTGGGGGAGGAAATTAATTACCTAGCAGGATAATAGATGAGTTCTTTGCATTCTCCAAGTGTTCTGGTATGTATTATTACACAATTTCACAAGATATTAAAAGAAACAATTCATTTTTGACACAGGATTCTGTAATGTAGGCAGAGCAGTTTTGAAGCCTATTCTCTGTTCCTGCACTAGTGTCAGAAGCGACCCCCTACTGGTTCATTTGGATCACTATTTTTTTTTCTTGTTTTCTTGATCTTGGAAGTACAAAGTAGCAATGTCCACATTATATTACTCTTAAGGAAATACCTACAATTCACAGTTAAATTTAGAAAAATAATGTCAGGCATTTGAGTAAAATAAACTCAAACCATCTGCAGTTCAATCTGGAGTTGGTATTAATTATCATTCTAAGAATTTCCCCTCTTAAGTACATCACTGTCTGCAGCACCCCCAAGACTGATGTATATTGTGATTCTTGGATAAGTGATTTTATTAAATCCAGAGAAAGGACAACTGGCAGTCCATTGCTGATCCAAGGCTGAATGATCTTGATTCTTACACAGAGTACAAACTCCTTATATTTTTCTTTATTGGTTTCACTTGATTTTTTATTGTTAGTGGGTTTCCTCTGCCTGGATTGTTCCCTCATCCTGGGCCAGTTAACTAATTTCCTCATCAGAGTCTCTCCAGCTCTTCTGGACTGCCTTAGATCTCCCCTGCTATGTAATCTTTCAACACATGTGCTTTCGGCCTCCTGCCATTTTCCCCAACTGTAATGAAACAAGCAATTCTGCAATTATTGTTTAATGTCTGTTTTGGTAAAATCACGAGACTCATAAGGTCAGAGACTGTGTCTTGTTTATTTGCCACTGTTTCCTTAAGCACTTAGCTCAGTGCTCAGCATACGACCAATACTCAATAGGCATTTATTGAATGAATAAACACGATCCTGCAGGAGACTCTTACTAGGCTCCTGTTGACATCTTTTGGATTCCACTACAGAGGAAACTGCATTTCAGAAATGGATTCTATTTATAAAATATAATTGGAAATTGCTTTAGGTGCACCTGAAACAGATGCAATAATTTGTTAAAAAAAATCATTCCAACTATTCTTTCAATAGTACAATCTATAGGATCGAAATGTTAAGTTTTTGGCCTCCTTACCCCCGCCCCCAATACTGAGAATTGAGTGTAAGGCCTCTTGTATGCCAGGCAAGTACTCCATCACTGAGCTATATCCCTGGCCCTTTTTAAATTTTATTTATTTTTTTAAAATAGACCTTTTATTATTATTTCTTTTTTCTTTTTTGTGGGACTGGGGATTGAACCCAGAGCTTTGTGCATGTTAGGCAAGCACTCTACCAGCTGAGCTATATCCCCAGCCCCTTTAAATTTTATTTTGAGACAGATTCTCACTAAACTGCCCAGGCTGGCCTTGAACTTCTCATTCTCCTGCCTCAGCCTCCTGAATAGCTGGGATTAGAGGCACTTGCCATTCCCCCTGGCAAGTTTCTAGCTCTTAAACAAAGCAAATCTTTACAAAGAAGAACTTACTGGAATTGTTTTTCAAAGCAGAACCAAGGAAGATAAAATAAGATGCCAATACAAAGGGAAGTATAATAAGACCATTTCACACTGCACAGCCAGATCCGTGATCCTAACCCACAGTCCCACTTATTCTCAGACATGGTAACATTTTGGTGCCATAGGTCTCAACTCAGCAAAAGTACCACCAGATGATATGGGCTTGTGATGGGTTTGTGATAGTGTTTGCCCATATGAAGTCTTTATGCCATCCAGCCTCATCCTTGGAATCCTTCCGAGTACTTTTACTTATCACCAGAGACAACCAGTTGTGAAATATTATATTGGCCTATATTCTCTGGATTCTAGACATATGACTTGGAGTCAAGTGGGAAGACAGTAAAGTGCTCTGAGCAGGAAATAATTTTTGTCTATCTGGACCATCTGTTTCTGAATATATATACATACATTTATATATGTGCATATGTATACACAAATACATAAATATATATACATACACATACATAGCATGAGGAGTAAACCTAGGGCCTTGCACAAACTAAGCACATATTCTACCACTGAGCAACACTCCCAGCCCTTGAAACTTTCTAATCTTCTCCCACAACCCCTATTCCAAATAATTTGATCTCTTAGGTGTTATATTTTGGCATATTTGTTTTTTGCTTTTGCAGAACTGGGACTTGAACTGAGGAGCAGCAGACCACTAATTTATACCTGCAGCCCTTGTTATTTCTTATTTTGGGACAGGGTCTCACTAAGTTGGCCAGGCTGGTCTTTAACTTGTGATCCTGTAGAATAGCTGGGATGTTGTAATCCTTTTCATATAGGCCCTGAAAAAGATTCTTTTGCTGTTCAAAGGCAACATTGATTTCCTAACATCACTACTTTATCATTGCTTTTAATGGGAGCATATATGATGATTAAGCCCACTCAATAAGAACTTCTTTTGTTTTGGTATTTTCAGATTAACTATCAGAATTAATACAAGGATACTATACAGGTATATTTCTGGGATGAACCCTCAAACTTATGCTTCCTTCTTCAGGCTTTTCTCATTTTGTTCTTTTGAATGGCTCCTCATCATCTCTTCAGGTCTCAGCTTAAATGCTGTACTCACAGAGGCTTGGCCTGACTATCCAATCTTATTTATTTAAAAAAATTTTTTTTGTAGTTGTAGATGAATAGTATGCCTTTATTTTGTTTTTATTTTTATGTGGTGCTGAACATAGAATCCAGTGCCTCATGCATGCTAGGCAAGCACTCTGCCACTGAGCTATAGTCCCAGCCCCCAATCTAATTAATTGGGCTCCTACACTCTTAGTCTCTCTTATAGATTCTTTTATTTTTCTTCATACCATTTTTATAGGTCATATATTTGCGTTCACTCATTTAGTTCTATTTCTTTAAAATGTAAGGTTCCCAAGGGCAGGGACCTTGTTCATTTTGTTCACTTTTGTATTTCTCAGCTCCTTGAACAATCCTTTACATGTAGTGGATACTCCATAAACATTTGTTGACTGAATGAGTATTTCTTTGATTGTTTCATTTATGCTTGTTCTATCACATTTTCGTTCTTACAATTGCACTGTTACTCCCAAGGGGGGAGGAGAAAATTACAATGCCCCTTCCTTCCATCACTGGGTACTGAGGATAGCAAATTCTGCTCATTTGCTAAGAAGCTATTGGCTTCTCTTGGGAAACTGTCAAAGACCCAAAGGTGCACAATTATTCTACTAGTAATAGCGTGACTGCGGCAATCAAGAGAGCTGTCAGAAAAGGTTTTAAAGTTACATTCATTGGATTCTTGGGCACCCCAAACTGTACACTAGTGAATTACAGAATAAGCAGAATGCTGAAGTTTTTTTAAAATTTGCATAACGAACCAAGGCATCTTACACCATCTGTAATTCAGATGTACACAGCCTTCGCTCCAGGAAGCTGAGTTCCTGCAGCAACCTATCTGCCCAATGGGGGGCGGCAGCATCTTAGTAACTCACTCCCTGAAGATGTGTAGGTGGGAGGAGAGATTCGCGTTCAAAATCTTTTTGACTCTACCCACACTCCGTAGCGCCTTAGCCCGCTCGAGTTTCAATGCGCGTTGTTGCTGGACGAAGCGGAGTCCTATACACCGCCCGCTGCTCTCCTGATCATGGCTTCTCCGAGTTCCTTCACCTACTATTGCCCTCCATCTTCCTCCCCTGTCTGGTCAGAACCGCTGTACAGTCTGAGGCCCGAGCACGCGCGGGAGCGGTTGCAGGACGACTCGGTGGAAACAGTCACGTCCATAGAACAGGTGAGGTGGCAGGACTGGGCGAGGCGCCCGCGCGGGGCCTTCTGGGAGCGGCAGTCCCATCCGCCGGGCTGCCGGGGTGCGGAACTCAGCGCGGAACTACGCCTCCCACAGTGCACCGCGGCGCTCTCTGTGGCATGCTCTGGGCGCCCAGGCTGGGGCTTCCGAGTGCAGCGTTTGTGGGGCCGTATTGGGTAGGGGTCGTTGTCAGAGTTGAGGTTAGGAGAGAAGATGGACCCGGGTCTTCTCTTCCTCAGAGAGCGGAGAGAACCTGTTCTATGCCTGGAGCCCTCAACAGCTCGGGCGGATCAGTCCACTTCATTCTGTGGGGACGTCGGGAGGTTCAGGGACAGTGCACTTTCCTCCACCTGCTTGCAATTTCGGGACGCCGAGAGGACCGAACGGCCAGACTGTGTTCAGGCCATCCCATAATCTGTTAGTTTCTGACGGCCGTGCCAGGTTGGGGCCTGCCTCGTGATGGGCATTTTGGTGCCTATTTGGGCACCAGTTATGTACATGTTGGACACAATATTAAACGCTGGAAATACAGAGAAATAAAATAGTTTTTGACCAGGAACCTGGTTGGGAAGACAGGCAGGAAAACAACAGTTTGGAAGGTGCTAAAATAAAATACGAATTTTGAACTATTTTTCATTCACTAAGGCCTAGAGATAGAATCGAAACTTATAATTTTGAAAAGTGGGAAACTGTAGTGAACTACAGTTTCATTTTTTTTTCTCATTCCCAAACTGGAATTGTTCCCAAATTTGTTGTAGAGCTGTTTAACCATCTGTTACTAGGAGGAGTGGTCAGGATGATTCTTTTTAGCACTAACAAATAAACATCCTGCTGCTTACTAAAATAAGATATCTTAGTAAGATCAGTCCCCACGCTTATTAATCTTGAACGGAACTGCTTTGTTTTTCATACCTGAATCTGGGTGCCTCTATGTAGGCAAAATTAGTAGCAGTAATTAGGACTTTATATATAACTATACATTTATAACAAAACAAGGGCTTGAATGCATGGTTATATGTTTAATAGCGGAGGGAATATTTCATGCTTTATGAATTTAATGAGTAGTAAAGGAAACCCTTACCTTTTAAACGTAGCTCCTCAGGTTAGTTAGTTCACCAGTGTATCCTACAAAAGTCTTTTGCAAAGGAGCACAAAGACATCTCCCATCAGGGAAAAACCTACAGGATCTTTGCAGTGTTCCTAAGTGATGAATTGTTGAGTTGATTCAGGACAATTCTGTTTTCTTTTGATTTGACTTTAGACTATGAGATTATCTTTTCTTTTTCTTTTTTGCCTTCTCATCCCTGATGTTATTCTTTATGTAGTTAACTGAATTGACCTAGAAGATAAGCTAGGGGAGAAAAGGAAATCAGAAGTTGGTCTGTTAATTAAGAGGCCAATGTAGAGACTTCTATGGGTTGAGAAGCAAATTAAAAACAGGGACGTGATAAGGAGTTTTTCTGATCTGCTCTTTCTCTGTTTTATATACTGCTACACCCCATTCCCCCCTGGTAAATTGCTGAAGTTCCTACCTGCTTAGTCCTACGTGGAAAACACCAACAAAAATAAGCAGGAAAACAGTAGACACAGTGAGCAATGCAAAAATGGATATAAGGTCCTTCATCTTCAAAAGACTAGGCCAAGGCCAGGGCTGAGAAAGGATGCTAGGTCCTGATATGTTATTATAGAGCATCTTTCAGACATGGGCCTAAAGATATGATAGGTAGTATAGCATCTTATATTTCTTTTCCATGTCATAATTAGCTCACATTTTAGGTTTTAGATGATTAGTTGCAGTTAGTAGAAAGAAATGTGGTATCTCATTCTGTGGCTTTCTCAGTGTTTTAATAATCATGATAGCAACCATTTATTTGGTCCCAGCACTGTAATAAATGTTCTCTGTACATTGTATCATTCATTGCAGATGAGAATACTGAGGTTAGAGAAGTACCAGATTGGTAAGTTAATGATGATACATTCATCAGAAACAGCAACCTTGTTAGGGTATCCTACCATTGTTTACAGAGGATGCTCTTATTCTTTTGGTTTTGACTGAAGCCTCCATATATTCACAGGGATTTACTGACTGCTCAGTTTTGTGCCATTGTAAAAAAAACAAATGCTGGGCTGGGGTTGTGGCTCAGTGGTAGGGCACTTGCCTAGCACATGCAAGGGCCTGGATTCGATCCTCAGACCACATAAAAATAAATAAATTGTGTTCAACTACAACTAAAAAAAAAATAAATGTTAAAAAAAAAAAACAAAAAAACAAATGCTTGTCATTTCCTTTCTGATTATCAGGAGACTTTTATTTATTTGGAAGAACCCTTTGCTGGGGGTCCTCTGTTCCATTCATTTTTTAAAAAATATTTTTTTAGTTGTAAATGGTTTTTTTATTCTATTTATTTATTCATATGTGGTGCTGAGGATCGAACCCAGGGCTTCACACATGCCAGGCAAGTGCTCTACCACTGAGCCACAATTCCAGCCCCTCTATTCATTCTTTTAACAAATATTTGATGGACTTTTATGTGTTAGGCTCTGTTCTAGGCACTTGACATAAGTCAGTGAACAGAGGAGATTGATTTGATGTTTTTAGGAAACTTGTTCCAGATCAGGGAGGTGTCAATTAAAGAAAAAATATAGGTCTGGAGGTGTAATTTAGTGGTAGAGTGCTTCCCTGGCATGCACGAGGCCCTGGGCTAATCCCCAACTTTACCACCACAAAATTAATTAATTAGTTTATTTAAAAAATAATAATAAATAATTAGACATGCTGTGGAGATCAATAAGGAGGAAAACAAGAGGTATTCTTGGAATGGTGAAAGATAAAACTGATGTTACATTTGAACTGAGATCTGAAGTACATGAGGGAATAAATTATGCATGGATCTGGCAAAAGAACCTTCTGAGGAGAGAGCAGCAAGTGCAAAAGTCCCGAGGCAGGAGAGAGCAAGAGAGGAGATGGGATCGCACAGAACCTGATTGGCTGTTTATAAGTATTTTAAAACTGGGAAACCACTTGGCTAGATAGTGTTTATTTATCTCCTAGATTCACTCGGTGCTTTTCCACGCAGCTCGTGGGGTACATCAGATTCCCTTGCCTAGTGCTGCTGGTTGTTTTGGGACATGGAAATATTGCTAGGAGGTGAGAAATAGGGAGAAGAATACAGTGTATTTCTTCTCTCCTGCAGGGTTGTGTGGGCTAGAGTTTCTCTAGACTGAAGGTCACATCTCTCAGATATCTTTTCTGTAGAGCTCCCTGTCTCCCTTTCCACTCCTTTCCTTCACACCTTCAGGTCTAGAAGGGTTCAAGTGCCCTGGAGTTCCCCTGCTCCAGATGCTGTATTCGCCTTTGTGGGTTCTCTACATCTGCCCACACCTTTTTAAATAGTTCCTATGTAAACTCTCCTGGATTCACCTACTTTGTGCCATCTGTTTCCTGCCAGGACTCAATGATCCATGATCAGAGCAGATAGTGGAGAGGTGAGGGTGGATGCGGGGAAACCAGTTAGGAGGCTATTGCAATATCCTGGGTGAGGTGATGACAGCTTAGCTCACGGTGACGGTCATGGAGGTAATGAGGAATGGTAGTTTTTGACCGTCTCTCCCTTGACAAGTGTTTTGTGGTGGATATGATGCGGGGAGGGCCTTTCATGACTCCAGAAACAGAAACAAGATGCATTGTGTTGTTAGAGCTTACCTTCTGTATTGTGCATCTGGAGTCACTCCATTGCAAACACTGATTCAGGCCAGTAGGTTAATGCTGGTAGTCTCTGTGATAGCAGTCTTGCCAAGATGGTTGTTTACAATAGACACTACTCCTGTTTTTCTTTTAGTTTGCCCTTGAACAGGGGCCAAACCTTCCTCCACTTGAAATGACACAATGTCATTAGACAGCATTCAGTCAAGTGACAATCAACTCTGAGGGGACAATAAAAGAGTTATTAGTCTTGGTTCCTATTCTCAAAATTTTTTTCTCTCAGAAAAAAAAGGATGCCTGAATCAATTACAGAGTGCTGGTTATTACTGCATTGCCTGGGAAATGGAAGAGCGCTCTGTGGCCTGAGAAGATCCGGATGACTTTGTGGAGAATGTGGAACTGTGGTTGGGCACTACAGGGTGGAGTTGGGGGAACCATTCCATTAGAATGACCCCGTAGCGGGGAAGACTCAGGCTTGACGGGGCACAACAAGGATGATGGCCTACCCAGAATGGAGAGTGCAGGTCAGATATGGTAGGAAATGAGGCACGCTGGAGGGGTGTTGAGAGCAGGTTGGTTTCAAGTGGTGGGCAGTAGGCTATCGTGGCCAAGGATCAGAAAGTTCCAGGAGAGAATCCTGGATTCCTGCTGTATACTTGCCTCATGGTATAGTCTCTGCAAGATTAGTAAATGGAGATGGAACAATTTACTCAATATGATTAAACTTCCCAGTTTTTTTATGCCTCTGATAGAAGAAACTAGAGCTTGGCTTGGTGAAGTGCTCATTGGGCTAGCTATGTGAATCAATTTAATTTTATTTTATTTAAAAAAATTTTTTTAGTTGTAGATGAACACAATTCCTTTATTTTGTTTATTTTTATGTGGTACTGAGGATCAAACCCACTGCTTCAGACATGCTAGGCAAATGCTCTACCACTGAACTATAACCCCAGCACTTCAACTTTATTTTTATTAAAATTCAGTACATACCATATTGTCCAACTATAAGGCAGTCTTAGATATCAGATTTCCCTATGAAAAAGTCCCCAAAAGTTTTTTTGGTCAAGTTGAAGATACTTGGACTTTAAGGCATGTTAGTGAACAAATCAAAAGCCTACTGATAGAATTATGTTTAAATTTACGTACCTTGGGGCTAGGGATGTAGCTCAGTTGTAGAACATTTACTTAGCATGTGAGAGACCCTAGGTTTCATCCCTAGCATTGTAACACTAAATAACCAAATAAATGTACCTATACCATTTAAAAATCATGTACTTGCTAGGGATGTAGGTCAGTGATAGAGCACTTGCCCACCATGTTAGAGGCCCTTGGGCTTGATCCACAGCACTGTAAATAAATAAATAGATAAAATCATATACTTTATAAAGTAACACTAGTTTAGAAATATTGGTTTCTCTTCTATTATTCATAAAATGTCTTCAAACTTTTTATATCTTTTTTTTTTTTTTAAACATCTCTAGCCCACCTACCACTTTTTATTTCTTTTCATTTTTCAATACTGGGGATTGAACCCAGGGACACTCTACCACTGAGCTACAACCCATTCCTTTTTATTTTTTGAGAAAGGTTCTTGCTAGGTTATCCAGGCTCATTTCAAACTTGTGATCCTCTTGCCTGGGCTTCCTGTATAGCTGGGATTACAGACTTTCACCACTATGCCCAGTTTTCACATGTGTCTTTGACCTCAGTATTTTAATCATCACTGGAACCACTTTTTTGAGTAAGCCAATATGGTTTTCTAGAGCACATATTCAGTTCCTTGAGATATGTCCTTTTTGAATATGAGTAGGATAATTATCATTGAATATTTTATTCCAAGTTACAAGTATCCACTTGTATAACATTAGAATTGTTTTTCACGATGTGACCAGTTGGTGCATATTATGAGCATCACAACTTAATCATTTTGTTACTTTTTTAAATGTTCTTTGACAACTGGGCTTGGTGGCACACACCTGTAAATCCTGGGAAAGCTGGGAAGGCTGAGGCAGGAGATCACAAATTTGAGGCGGGGTCTCAGTGACTTACTGAGACCCCGCCTCAAAATAAAAAAAAGGCTGGGGATCAAAATGGTAGAGTGCCACTGGATTCAATTCCCAGTAGTTAAAAAACAAAGAAAGATAACGAGGCTGAGTATCTCATAGGTAGAGCGCCTGCCTTGCATGTGTGAGGCACTGGGTTCTATCCTCAGCACCACATAAAAATAAATAAGGATATTGTGTCCAACTACAACTAAAAAAAAAAAAAAAAAAAAAATTAAAAAAAAAGATAATGAAAGGCTAGTTCAAATTGGTAACTTACACATGGAAGTGCGAATTTACTGGAATAAATGCAAATTTGGTATATAATTTGTCTTCTTTCACTAATACCATTAACCAAGGCTGCCCAAACTAGACCTTGTCTGAGGTTGTTTTAGGCTACTGCTTCATCCTCAAGTGGTGTTTTTTATTCAAAATAAGGACAATGAAAGAGCTCCCTACAGCAAGAAATACTTTTGTAAGTATTTGATTATAAAGTGAATCGTTTTTTCTGAGGGATAAAATTTTTTAGGAAGAATCTTGCTTTGTATTTATCATATTAATGATTCTTTTATCACTTTTAAGCAAAAGTCTGGATTTCAGGCAGCAGATCTGCTTTCTGGATTGGTCCTCCCCTGGGAGAGAGGTAGAGATGTATGGGGAAGGGAAGTGATGGTCCACAACAGGAGAGTTGGTGCATCCTGTTGTCTCTAGACAGAAACTATGAGAGAGGAAGTACCAAATGCATTTATTGGTTTTTACCACTTGTTGGTGAATAGAAATTATTCTATGCTCCTATTGATTGGATTTCCAGGGGAAAAAAATGAGACATCTTTTAAGCAAAGTTGTCAAGAATGTAGGCAGATGGTTACATTTTCATTTATTTTTTGCCATGACGTGTAAATCCGAGGGACATCAGTGCAGACACTTAATCTCTGGCCTCTAGAATCTAACACAGTCTGTCCATTATTAAAATGCACAAACTGATACGACAACCGAGTTCTGCTTCCTCACAAGTTGAAGTTTGAACATTAGAGAAGCACGCAGAGGCAAGCATATAAAGCAGGATTTATTTAAAAAGGGGTAACATAGACTTCTCCCAGGAGGGAGAAGGGGGCCATAGCTAGTATCCTGGTATCCCCCCAAGAGAGGTGTTCTGCCCTTTTTATATCTCCTAGGCTTCCTTTGCTTTCCCGACCTCTTCCCTAATCTTTCTCCTTCCTGTGTACCTGACTAGGCCCAGGAATGCTCGGTGGGAGAGCCAAAAGGTGGGAAACAGGTGGGCTGAAGGGGAAAGGGCAGGATGGAGCAGCCTAGGACACTTTAATTAACAACTTTATGGCTCCCAGTAGGGAGGGCTAATTCCTGGGACCGGTTACCTTAGCAACAGGTTGGAGCAGGGCAGTTTCTTGATAAGGGTGGAGGAAGGGCGCTGAAGGAATTAACATTTCAGTCTCTCAAGGGACTGTCTCCTACTTTCCCAACTCACTCAAAATTGGCCTCCTTGATCCCACCTGACTCAGTTTACCTATCTATACTAATTCAAACTTCAAAACCTGTCTAATTCAAACTTCAAAACTAGTACACACATTCAAATATATTGTATATATGTGTGTACATATATAAATATGTATTTGAGCTTACATTATGTACTTTAAACATATGCGATTATAGTATTTACACACACACACACACATACACACACAGAGTTAAGTAAACCTAATAACACTCTGTACACAGGATGACCTACCCCATGCCCTGTCAAGCAGTATAAACTTCTTCCAAATTAATAAACTTTAATTCTGAATTCTTGTATCCCATTTTTGCTATATACTAAGTGATCAGTTACTTCATAGCTGGAGGAGGTGAGAGATGTATTATTAGTATTAACATTTGTGGTGTTATTCATTAAATTGGTTTGTATAGGTTGACCTGAGAACCTATCAGGTCAGGCAGGAATCTTTTTCTCTTTTGTTAGGGATATATTCCAGACACCTAGAACATAAAGGAAAGATGAGAAAGTGTTGAAAATATTTCTTTGTACTTTCTCTAGTAGTTTATTGTGAAATTTCCAATATAGCAGTTGGAAGAATTTTACAATTTTCCATTGTTTTGATGGAAAAACAAATGACATCTAAACAGTGGACTTATCACGCTGCACTTTGGGGGCATAGCTTTTTTTTTTTTTTTTAAATGTTTATTTATTTTTATGTAGATGGACACAACACAATGCCTTTATTTTTATGTGGTGCTGAGTGTGCCTGTGCTAGCTAGCTAGGCTAGTGCTCAAAGGCTGAGCCACAATCCCAGCCCCAGGGCACAGCTTTTTTGTGTGTGGGGACCTGCTTGTCTGTGTGGTATGAGTCAGGAAGCATCACTGAACTAAGTACTTGGAAATCCTTTTGTTCCTCTAAGATTTTTTTTTTTTTTTTGGTGCTGGGGGCCTTGTGTATGCTTAGTGCTCTACCAACTGAGCTATATCCCCAGCCCCTCCTCTAAGAAATTTTTTAAAAAATATTCATTTTTTTGGTTATAGTGGACACAATAACTTTATTTTATTTTATGTGGTGCTGAGAATTGAATCCAGTGCCTCATGCATGCCAGGCAAGTGCTCTGCCTCTGAGCCACAACCCCAGCCCCCTTCTAAGAAATTTTTAATGAACAAAAATAAATAATGATGTAATTAACAGCCATTTTTGTGTAACCTAGAATTAACTGTTGTTAACTTTTCTTTTTTTCCTCCTTCTGGGTGTTTGTTTAAAGGAAACAAAACAGAAAACAGCCAGAGTTTCCTTTAACCATATCCACAGTTCAGTTTGCCTTCCTGCCCACAGCATCTAGTTCTATCATGAGTTGGATGTGTTAATTCTTCCACTTCTTCACTTTCCATCCTTTGGGGAATGCATAAACAAGTGTATTATTTAAAAAAAAAAAGTTTATGTAAATTATCATACTCTCCCATCTTGTTTTTTTTTTTCATTTAACATTTTTTTTTTTAATCTCAATAGTATGCATATCTACTGTTAAAGATAATTTTCAGAAAAGGTGAAATTATGACTCATACAGATAGGAATGAACATGTGTTAAAATTTTTATTTTACTCATGTATGAAGGAACCAGGCAGATACTATGGCCAGTTCAAACAGTCAGAAAGCAAATTTGTATAGAGTAAAGAAATTGAGTTTCGAATAGGAGCAAAACAGGCTTTTCCATCGAGGAGAGGAAAAACTAGTGAAAATGGTAGGACAAGACAGTGTGCATATCTATCAGTAACCTACACACAACTCAGAATTCAAAGACAATGCATGATTTTCCATTGAAATACAAAAATTTTTATACATGACTATGCAATATTCCCATTGATGAGTCCAGAGTTCTTCTTTTCTTATAGGGTGGGGCAGAGAAATAGAGATCTCTTTTAGAGATGTAAATTTCCCTTACAAAAGGGTAACTTCTGTTCTGTTTTCAGAGCTTGTGTCTGCTCTTTCTTAAAATAATCAGCTCAAAATAATCCTATACTAAAGAGGATTATTTTGGACTGATGTATTCTGTTCTCCTACAGTCTTATTTTGGGATGCCATATTCTGATCCCCTGCATCTCCCAAACATTAGGTTATTTGTTCAAATAAATGTTTTATTTCTTAAACATCAAAACTATTCATTGAGTGGAAGCAGTGCTTGCCTGGTATGCAGGAAACCTTTGGTTTGATCTTCAGAACCACCAGGGGTGGGGGTGGGGGGCCCTTTAAGAAAAAAGGAAAAAAAAAGTTATTTATCTTTGTTTATTCTTTGCTAGTTGAGAAGAAATGTTTGGTGAGTATTAAAAAAAAATAAGAAGAAGTAATTATGAATGAAAAAGGAACCATTTGAAGTAAAATCCCATGCATCAACTTCTGAATTAAAATTTAGTGACTTTTACTACTGCTAAAAACCTTTGATCTATCAAACATTAGCATCATCAGAATTCTCTGGAAGGCTCGTTAAAAACAGTTGAGTGGCTGAGCCCCTGTGGCTCACGCCTGTAATCTCAGTAACAGGAAGATCACAAATTTGAAGCCAGCCTCAGAAACTTAGCAAGGCCCTAAACAACTTAGTGAGACCCTGTCTCAAAATAAAAAGTAAAAAAAGACTGAGGTATAACTCAGTGGTAAAGCACTATTTGGTTCAATTCTCAGCACCCCAAACAAACAAACGAAAAATAGTTGAGTGGACCCCATACCTATAGGTTCTGATATTTTATTCTGCGCCTACCTGAGAATGCCTGAGAACTTACATTTCTAATAAGTATAGCTAGTTCTCAGTGAATCTGCTCCTGGGCTATGTTATTTTTTTGTTGTTTGTTTTGTGGTGCTAGGGATGGAAACTGAGCCTTGCTCCTGCTAGGCAAGTGCTCTACCACTGAGCTTTTCCCCAGCCTCTGGGTTACTAGTTTTCTAGCACTGCTCCGGTGGGGAGGTCCTCTCTCTCTCTCTGCTCTTCAATGTGCTTTTGTTTAACTAGTGTGGGTGAGCACAAAGCAAGCTCCTCAGAGGCAGGAATCTTTTTCTCTTTTGTTAGGGATATATTCCAGACACCTAGAACATAAAGGAAAGATGAGAAAGTGTTGAAAATATTTCTTTGTACTTTTTCTAGTAGTTTATTGTGAAATTTCCAATATAGCAGTTGGAAGAATTTTACAATGAATAAGCAGTTTACTCATCATCTAGATTCTTTTGTTAACATTCTGCTGTATTTTTTTTAAAAATCACGCATTATTCATTTGTTCATTTCCATATCCTATATTTTTCTTTGGTGCTGAGGTCCTAAAGGACAGTAAACACATGTCCTGCACTGAGCTGCACCTCCAACCTCTAGCCATCCTTTCTTTTTTATTTTTATTTTTTGGTACTGGGAATTGAACTCAGGGGCACTTGACCACTGAGCTACATCCCCAGCCCTATTTTATATTTTATTTACAGACAGGGTCTCACTGAGTTGCTTAGTGCCACGCTTTTGCTGAGGCTGGCTTTGAACTCGAAATCTTTCTGCCTCAGCCTCCCAATCTACTGGGATCCATATTTTCTTAATGAATTGTAGATATCAATGTATTGTTCCCTAAATATTTCAATATGCATGTCCTTAATTAAAATTTGATATTTGTCTACAGTTCTTTTTCTTTCAAGATAAAGTTCAGAAACAATAAGATCTGAATATCCTAAGTATACATATAAACCTTTATGAAGATAGGGAACATCACCATCACTCCAGAACATTTCTTCATGCTTCTTCTCAATTGGCCGACTCCTATCCTCTTCTGGGCATCTAGTGTCTGATTTTTTTTAATAGGTTTGTTTTGCCTTTTCTAGAAGTTTAAGTAAATGAGGTCATACAGTATGTGTTCTTTTGTGTAAGGCATCTTTCATACAGCATGTTTATAAGGTTCATTCACATTGTTCTGTGCTTCAGTAATTGTCCCTTTTAAAAGGCTGAATGGTATTTTTATTTTTTTAATCATCAGTGGACTTTTATTTAATTCATATATTTGTGTGTGGTGCTGAGAATCGAACCCAGTGCCTCATACATGCTAGGCAAGTGCTCTTCCACTGAGCCACAACCCCAGCCCTGAATGGTATTTTTATAAATGTATTACAGGGTTTTTTGTTTGTTTTAAAATCTATCTTTGCCAGGAATGGTGGCTCATGCCTCTAATCACAGCAACTTGGGAGGCATAGATATGAAAATCACAAGTTCAAGACCAGCCTCAGCAACTTAGTTAGGCCCTAAGCAACTTAGTGAGATGCTGTCTCAAAATAAAGTAGAGGATGTGGCTCAGTGGTAAAGCGCCTCTGGGTTCAATCCCCAGTACCCTCCCCCACCCCCCAAAAATCTATCCTTGTTGGGCATGGTGGCCCATGCCTGCAGTCCTAGCAATTTGGAAGGCTGAGGCAAGACGGTTGCAATTTGAGGATAGCTTGGGATATTTAGTGAGACTGTCTCAAAATTTAAAAATTTTAGGAAGAGGGTTGGGGATGTAGCTCCGTGGTAGAGCACCTCTGGGTTCAGACTCCAGTGTTGCAAACAAACAAGCAAACAAAAACTATTCTATTACTAGACAAGAGCTGTTTCTAAAATGTGGCTGTTATGAATAATGCTGTTATGAACACATTTATAGAAATCTTCATGTGTTTTCATTTTTCTTGGGTAAAAACCTACAGGCAGAATTGCTGGATCACAGGGTAGGCGTATTTTTACTTTCATAAGAAACCACTATCCTTTACCATCATGGTTGTACATTTTACACTTCACCAGCAGTGTATGAGAGCTTGGATTGCCCTATATCCTGACCAGCATTCAATGTTGTTGTCTGTTATTCTACCAATGGATATAGAGTGGTAATTCATTTGATTTTTTTTGTACTTGAGATTGAATCCAGGGATGCTCTACAACTGAGCTACATCCCCATCCTCTTTTTCTTATTTTGAGATAGGGTCTCACTAAGTTACTGAGGCTGGCCTTGAACTTGTGATCCTTCTACCTTGGTCTCCTGAGTGACTGGGATTACGGGCATGCCCCACTGCACCTAATTTCATTGTATTTATTCTTTAATTACCTGAAACACTTTATAGTAGACTTAAGCATTTATTTGTTCATGATACATATAAATGCATTGTGTATGTGTGTATTCAAATTTGTTATACTTCTCAAAAATCTTTCTTATACCTAGATAAGGCAGTCATGGTGGCATCTGGGTACTAAGTGTTTTGTTTTAATTCTTTTTTTTTTAATATTTATTTTTTAGGTATAGATGGACACAACACAATGCCTTTATTTTTATGTGGTGCTGAGAATTGAATCCGGGTCCCGCCTGTGCTAGGCGAGCGCTCTACCGCTGAGCCACAATCCCAGCCCTTGTTTTAATTCTTAGTAACTTCCTCCAACTTTTTTTATATTTCAAATTTACAAAAGAATTGACATCACCTGTTTATTCTCCACCTAACCCCCCATACAAACTTAAAAATTGCATTTTAAAGAGGATAAAATTATGACTCATACAGATGTAAAATGAACTATGTTAAAGATTTTTATTTAACCCATTAATTAATAAAGGAATCAGTAAGGTATTATAACTATTTGGAGAATTCAGAGTAATACTAGAGTTTTCAAATGAAGGTGCTGGCTCTGGGAATTCCAATGAATCAGATATGGCTACTCATCCCAAAGAAATCAAATAAAAAAGTAATGGTGAAAGGTGGGAAAGGAACTGTGTAGCTATACTGAAAAGACAAGGGGACCAGCTGCCCTGTCTTGGCGGGTACTAACATGAGCTTCAGGGTTAAACAGAGGAAGAATTGGGACAGGGCAAGAGGTATGCATAAGTAAGTAGTCTTGGTCAAACTGTGATCTGGTTGATAATTATCTCAGTTCTGGTCTTTGAAGGTGGCTCTAAGAAGTCTTATTGCTTGAGGGGGCAATCCTGTTCCCATCCTGAGATGATGGCTCCTGCTTAGGGGGGCAGCCTCAGTTCCTGTAATTAACTCTCATTGTGGAGGATAGTCTCACCATGGGGTGATCTGCCTGAAATGCTCTGCTGTTTCTAGAAGGTTTAGGGCAATTCCTGCAGTCCTCTAGGTACCACTCTGTGGTACAGACCAGGCTGTGGTAAAAGCTGGCAGCTGATGACCTTACTTATCTTGGTGTCTTCAGTCTTGAAGAGGGATGGTCACTTGAATGATGAACATGACTACTTGAGAGTTGAGCAAAAATCTGACCCAAAGTTTAACATGATAAAAGGGATACAAAATGAAGGCAGAGATGCCAAACTTTTTGTCCTGCTTTAAGTTACCTTTTGAACATCTACAGGCTCAAATGAAGAGTCAGTGCTTTTTACCAAAAACAGTCATTAACAGTTATAACACTGTTATAAAATACCATCCACTTAGAATCAGATAAGGAATGATAAAATGCAAATGGAGCAAAACTAGGCAGTATCTATAAGGCAATGATTAAGTGTATTTCACCTGCTGAAATTTGTGTGTCTATACATGGAAGCTATTTGCATTACTAAGTTTTCTACAAGTTAACTTCTCCATCTATAGAGTTGTGAAATAGTCTTGTCAAGGACAAAGGTGTTGGTAACCCGTGGATGTCCTAGCCAAGACACAATTTTTCCTTTGATACAGGTGTTTATGTTTATATGTGTGTATACATACATGTATACATATATAAATGTGTGTGTATATGTGTGTGTATATGTGTATATATATATATATATATGTATTTTTCCCCTGAATATTTGAAAGTGAAAGCATTCTCTAAACACATCATTCTTCTATATATGGATATTAACATTATACCTCAGAAAATAAAAATAATTTTATAATATCACCTAATATTCAGTTCATTTAGAAATTTTCCTAATTGTCCCAAGATTTTTAAATAGCTTATATTGTTTTGAACCAGATCCAATCAAAGTTCCTTTATTTCAGGCTATTTTTGAATATCAGAGAGCTAATCTCTGTGACTAAGTCTTCAGTGACTGATCCTGTTGGCCCTTCTTGGAATGTTTTCATGTAGCAGAGTTTCTGAAGCATATCGGATGCTTTAGGTTTCTCTCAGGAGAGCCATATCACTTTCATTAACATGGTTATGGACTGTGTGCCCTGTGCCCGAGGGAAATGAGTCTGTAGGCCTTTTGCTGTTTATGCAAAAGAAAATTATGTGTTGCTATGGGGCTGTTAAACAACCTTTGCATTGTAGAGGCTGGTAACTGCCTTGCCTATGGGCGTTTTTATGCAGAAGGAAGAGATTAAACTGACTATTCTCTCAGTTCTTATGGGATGGAAAGGGAGCATGAAGCTTCAAGATAAAAGGAGAGGCCCGGGAAAGTGGGCATTATTTTAGCATCCCTGTATTGAAGTTGATTATTACTTTTTTTTTCTGAAGTAAGATTTGAGAGTTGTGACACGTTCACAGTTCTTCATGACTCAGGTAACTTTTTAAAAAATAGGTAGCCTCAGTTTCCTGATATTTTTTCCTTTCTTCTTTTCTTCCTTTTTTTTTTCCTTTTGCAGTGCTGAGGTTGAACTGAAGGCCTCATGCATTCCAGATAAACTGTCTACCACTGATGTGCATTTCCAGCCAAGTTCCACTATATTTTCGGGAAGGTGTTACTGGGGATTGAATTCAGGGGCAGTTGACATGATCCACATCCCCAGCCCTATTTTGTATTTTTATGTAGAGACAGGGTCACACTGAGTTGCTTAGTGCCTCACTTTTGCTGAGGCTGGCTTTGACCTCATGATGTACCTGTCTCAGCCTCCTGAGCTGCTGGGATTACAGGTGTTCACCACCAAGCCCAGCCCCTATTTTAAAGTGAGGATTTTAATAAAAATTTAAAAGGAATTGAATTATATATCTTGTGTATAGATGTTATTCAGTTATGAATTCTTCCCTTAATTCTGTCCCAAAGGCTAAATTTCTCATTCTGCTAGTGTGTTGGAGGTCCCCAGTGCCATTTCTAGGTTCACTGATTTACTGCAAGAACTTAGAGAACTCAGTATGTAGTTTTACTTATCATTATGATGTATTATAGCAACAGGATACAAAGTAAAATCAACAAAGGGAAGAGACTCTTTTAGGTGAAGTCTAAAGGAAACAGGCACAAACTTCCATGGGTCCTCTCCCAGTGGAGTGAAGGGGCAGGAAAAAGTCCTTATCCTCTACCATCTTAGGCCATCTGGCTAGGGCTCTATAAATTAAAGTAGTGAAAAATTAATGAGATAAAAACAATCAGAAGTTTATTAACATGTACGTTACACAGATACACACAGCAACCAAAGGGGTGGGTAGAACTTAGGTGTATTAGTCAGCTTTGTCCCGACCGGCAGGACACATCAACAACATGGGCAGCGAACCTAGATGGGGAGGAATGAAGGGACAAGAGACATGAAGGATGACAGCAAGACAGGAATTCTGATCAAGCATGCAAACTTTTATTGTTCACACAGGGGTATTTATATGCTGGGGATGGGGAAGCTCTCTAATCAGCAGTTGCTGGATGTGGGTGGTAAAACTGCCAGCTCCAGGATGTCTGATCCTGATAACCGCAGGATGTTCCAGGGAGATAGGTAGCTGCAGGATGTCTCCCAGGGGGCTGTCAGGCTATTCTTTGAAGGAGAATTTCCTTCTAGCCCCTGACATTTCCGCCTTTCTTATATAAAATATTTGACCATACCTTACCGGCCATGTTTTTAGGGGGTGATAGAGGCTCTGTTCCTCTAGGAGGCCTTAGAATATCTCCTGATCCGCGTCTTCACTAGGAGATTTCGTGGTGGCCTTGGCATGTTTTTGGAGGAGACGGCTTTGAGGGGGAAGCATGCCAACCGCCATGCACCAGAGCGTGTCACTCAGAGGTCTTGGGTTTTGGGATCCGTCCTCCTGCAGTCCTTCCTGCACCCTCCGTTATTATGGCCTAACGTCCTCACTCCATGGGTGCTGTCCTCACTCCATGGGTGTGTCCTCCCCCAAGCAGAGGGGCCCATGGAGGAGCGAACCCTTATGGCAAGGGCAGAAGATGGTTGGTCAGAGCTGTTACTTATACTTTTATATAAGAAAGAGAGATCTGTGGGGATGTAAACTTAATAAATAAGCCTGTGAGAAGGGTAGAACATCCTTTTAAATGTTGGCAGCGCGGTCTTCCATCTCCAGATGGTGATAGTGGACCTATATGGGCTTAGAGGCCAAAATATTAATCTGTTCTTTAATAAATTGTACCAGCCTGTTTATAATGCAGGGTCCTCACACAGATTGTTGGCTGCATCTGAAAAAGAGGAAAATTTGTCCTCAGGGGGAGGGCCTCCGTCCCTGGGTTGAGGTAAGTCATTAACCTGTTTAACCAGGCGTTCTGGTAACCATCTTGGGGCTGCTTGCTCTTGGTCCAAAACACAAGCTGAGCCTCGTCCCCAGATGAGGACAGGATCTGGGCCTTTCCATTTATTTGTAAGGGGATTGCGCCACATAACAGGTGGGCGAACAGAATTGGACAAGGGATGCCAGTGTCTGTCTGTGGCCGAATGGCCTTCACTGTCTAGGGTAAGAAAATTAAGGGCAAATAATGCATGGTTAAGGCGATCCCTGGGAGTGGTAAATACAAGGGCAGAAGCCTTAAGGCGGGTTAGCCAAGTCTTTAAGGTTGGACACATCAACAATGCCTTGGCCCTGAGGGTTGTATGGAATTCCAGTAGTATGACAAATTTGTAAGGTAGCACAAAACTGTTTAAACTTGGCAGTGGTATATGCAGGACCATTATCTGTTTTAATATGTATTGGTTTACCCATTATGGAAAAGGCTGAAACAAGATGAGAAAGTAATGCCAGGGAAGACCTGAACACCTTGTAAGGTAGTAGAGGCTCTTCCAAGAATAAGGGCACACGTATGAGATGGAGGGGGACCCATAATTCCAGTGGGTATTATCTGGGGCCCTTGCATGGAGTCTAATATTGTATCGGTGGCGGCACAGAGGTCCAATCCTGCGTTGCCTGGGGTGGCTCGTTGGAGGGAGGCAATCGTGGAGAAGGATTTTGAGGTAGATTGGGAGTTTGGGAGGGAACAAACCTTATTGCCCCTGGGTTTGTCCTGGGGGAGGTCGGGGCCAGTCCCTGGAGTGGGAAGAAATAGGCTGACCAAGGGCATTTGTCTTAGATCTACACTCATTGGCCCAGTGACGACCTTTACCACATCTAGGGCAAAGGGTGGCTGGGGGCGGTTTAGCCCTGGTTTGAGGAGACGCTATCCCTAGGCTTTGTTTGCCTGTCGGACACTCGCGTGCAAAATGGCCAGGTTGTTTACAAGTAAAGCAAGTACATGAGCCAGGATTGCGAAAGGCCTTGGTAAAGGCGGCACGCACCTATGGTGAGACCCATGGCATGGGCTGCACCCACCCCCCGGCACAGAGTCTAATAAAGTCAGAAAGTTCTTCTTTATCCTTATGTGGTCGAAGAACATCCTGACATGCCGGGTTGGTGTTTTCAAAGGCAAGATATTTTACAAAGGTGCTTTCGCTTTCGCTTGGTCCAAGTAGGTGTTCCGGGGCTAGGTTAAGCTGGGCAACAAAGTCGCTATAAGGCTTGTCAGGCCCTTGTCAAATTTTTGCTAGGGAAGTGGTAGCCGAGCCCTTTTGAGGGAGGCATCTCCAAGCATGTAAGCCAGCCGTCTGAATCTGCGCCAAAAGTCCAGCAGGGAAATGCGCCTGTTTAGGGTTAGTGTCAAAAGGCGCATTGCCCACTAGCTTAACATAAGTCCAGGATTTAGAGGAGGCCTTAGTTAAATTTTTTTGAGCAGTTTCCTGACAGTGCTCTTTGAAATCTGCATTCCATAACAGGAAGTCTCCGGCACTGAGGGTAGCTCAGGCTAAAAATTTCCAATCATTAGGAGTAAGCCATTGTGCACTGTGGCTTTCTAATAAAGCCAATGTGTAAGGTGCAGTGGGGCCATAGTGAGCACAAGCCTTTTTAAGTTTTTCAAGAAAACGCAGGCTTAATTTTTTGTAGACACTCTGGGTTCCTTCCTGCCTAGGGGTGAACTCTTCATCCTCTGAGTCCTGATCTTCCTCTTGCCATTTCCCCGCTTCCTCCTCTTGATCCTCCTCTGAGTCTTTGTCCTCAGCCTAGGCGGGCTTATCTGTCTGACTGGGAAGGCAAGAACAGGCCAAAGGCGCGGCTTAGCCTTTGTATTAGACTGCCTTGGGCCAGCTCGAGTTGACTCCGTGCCTAAGGCTAATGAGCGAAACTCAGAGTCAAGGGATCTTAATTCTTTTAAAAGTTGGATCTATTCCCGTCTATGTTGGAGAGACTCTCGCAAGGGAGCCAGGTTAGGCAGGGGAAGTGGGGAAAAAATATCTGAGGGGGTAGTTGGCCCCTGAAGGGCCGGAGCACAAAAGGCAGGAGGGATATAGGAGGGAGGTGGATGTGTAAGTCCTATAGGCTGTGGCAGGGTCCTGAGAGGTGGCGGGTCTTGGGTCTTCCGAATGGTAGCGAGCTGCTTCCTTCTCCAAGGTAGCCTCCTCCCCAGGGGTCAATGTGTCTCCGGGATTTAAAACTGGATAAAGGCGGTTGGTAACCCTTGGAGCCTTATTCATTAGGGTGGGATTTTGAGGGGGACCAGGCCAAGGGGGGACGAGAGGGATGGGAGGTCTTTTGCATAGCCTCTTCCCCAATCCTGACAAGTTTTAAAGGTACCATTGTCAAAGGGTGAACTTTTAAGAATTTCATTAATTAAGTTCCAGTAAGAAAAGGTGGGAACAGGCACCTTTTCTGGGCCAAAGGATTCATAATAATCTTTTAAACAGTCTCCTACTCTAAGCCATCTTTTACCATCAATGGTCCCTTCAAGGGGAAACCATGGACACAATTCTCCTATGTATGAAAAGAATAATTTTAAGTCCTTTTTCTTAACACGCGCCCCCCCGTGTCTTGAGGGCTCCTTGAGGCCTGACAAAAACAAATCATGTGATGAAACTGCTTGTCCCATGGTGGGTCACTCACCGTGAGTCATCCCCACTCTCCTCCTGGATCTGTCTCTCGGTCATGTCTGCCGAGGCGATCTCAAGCTCCGCTTGGCCAAGTCTTCCCGGAGGACGGCATTCCTTCTCAGTCAAAGGCTCGAGCACACAACGTTGGGCGCCAAATATCCCGACCGGCAGGACACATCAGACCGGCAGGACACATCAACGTGGGCAGCGAACCTAGATGGGGAGGAATGAAGGGACAAGAGACACGAAGGATGACAGCAAGACAGGAATTCTGATCAAGCTGCAAACTTTTATTGTTCACACAGGGGTATTTATATGCTGGGGATGGGGAAGCTCTCTAATCAGCAGTTGCTGGATGTGGGTGGTAAAACTGCCAGCTCCAGGATGTCTGATGATCCTGATAACTGCAGGATGTTCCAGGGAGATAGGTAGCTGCAGGATGTCTCCCAGGCAGGATGTTTCCCAGGGGGCTTTCAGGCTATTCTTTGAAGGAGAATTTCCTTCTAGCCCCTGACAAGCTTTTTATTTATGTGACAAAATACCCAAAGGAAACAACTTAAAGAAGGAAAGATGAATTTTGGCTCACAGTTCAGAGCCAATTTTGGTCATTTGGCTCTATTGTTTTGGGCCTTAGGTAAGGCAGAACATCATGGGGTACATTCTAGACACAGTTGTGCACACCTGTCTGTAACCCCAGTGGCTTAGGAGGCTGAGACAGGAAGATTGCAAGTTCAAAGCC
The DNA here is from genome assembly GCF_021218885.2 of Marmota monax. Taxonomy (NCBI): domain Eukaryota; kingdom Metazoa; phylum Chordata; class Mammalia; order Rodentia; family Sciuridae; genus Marmota; species Marmota monax. The sequence goes on along the minus strand of NW_026693777.1, from coordinate 21,268,699 downwards.
AGTCTCAGCAACTTAGCAAGGCCCTAAGCAACTCAGTGAGAACCTGCCTCTAAATAGAAAATACTTTCAATAAACAAAGGAAGGGGCTAGGGATGTGGCTCAAGCGGTAGCGTGCTCACCTGGCATGCGTGCGGCCCGGGTTCGATCCTCAGCACCACATACAAACAAAGATGTTGTGTCCGCCGAAAACTAAAATAAATAAATAAATATTTAAAAAAAAAAAAAATAAAATAAAATAAACAAAGGAAAAGTGGTTTGGGCTTCTCTGTGGGAGAGGAAAGTTATAAAAAGAGCCAGAAAAAATATGGAAATGAGTTATTTTGTAAGGTTTGGCAAACAGATTTGTGTTAGTGCTCCTCCAATGATGAGTTAAGAGTCTACCTGTTCCTGCTAAGAAAAAAGGAGATATTTTCTATAAAATAAGTGTAAATTTCTTTTACAAAAGGAAACGCGTGCCCTGTTTGTCAGGCTTTTCCTACATCTGCTGGTTCTCAATGGCCATTAGCTCAAAATAATCTGGGTGCCAAAGAGGAATATTTTGGGATAACATATTCTGGCACCTTTTGGAAGTCACACAGGATGCTCTTAATTCCTCCAGAACTGACAGTGTAAATTTTCTAGGTTTGTTTATTTGTTTTGTAGTACTGGGGATTGAACCCAGGGCCTTATACATACTAGGCATGTGCTCTGCCTCTGAGCTGTATTCTCAGTCCTCTAGCATTGATTGCGATAATACTTGCAAAATGTTGTCTACTTCAGAAACTAATAATTAGAGATTTAGTATCTACACTTTTTATTGGGGGCTGGTCACATAGGCACCCTTTGCCTAGTCATCATTCAGACTCCCAGAAGGAAAGTTCTCTTTAGCATAAATGTGATGTTTATAGGTTTAGGCACTCTAACCCCTTCTTATCAGTTCTAGGAATGGCAGGAACCCTCTCAAAATGTAGGTTCCCTGACATCAGCCTGGGGTCCATCCTTCAAGCAGGACTTTCTAAGTATAGAAGTCTCAGGTCTTTCCCATTAACTCTGTTTCTTTTTATACACAATTATCTTTTCCCTTTTCCTTCTGTTATGAGAATTAGAACATTCAAAAAATGCCTGATCTTACTACTAACAAATTTACTCAGATTTTATATAATACCTGCAGGCTATATGAGGGAGAGGAGAGGCAAAAAGGATTTCCATATTTTGGGAATTGCTTTGATTTTTCTTATCCTCTGATAAGTACCTTTTTAAAAACCCAAGGCCTCATGCCTGCTAAGCATATGCTCTGCCACTAAGCTACCCCCAGCTCTGCTAAATATTATTTTTAAGGTTGTGTTCTCAAAACATACTATGTGCTCTGAGGTGATCTTTTTCTATCAAAAAATATACCAGTTTCAAGGTCTTGGGATGTGGCTTAGTGATAGATGCTAGCCTAGCATATGTGAGGCCCCAGGGGCATTGCAACAACATTTTATATATATCACATGTATAACATAATATTGTATATCATATATATTAGTTCCTAAAAACAATCCAAAAAATGGGCATAAAATTTTTTCTAATTATATATCTAATAGGAGATCTGTATCTAGAATATATAAAGAACTATTATAATTCAGTAACAAGGCACCCATTTTTTAAAATGAGCAAAGTATCTAAATAGACATTTCTCTAAAGCATATATATACAAATGTTCAATAAGCCCTTGTAAAGATCCTTAACATAATTAGCCATCAGGACACTGCAAATCAAAACCAAAATCAAAACACAGATAATAACAACTATGGGTTAGGCTGCAAAGAAACTGGAAGCTTTATATACTGCTGATGGGAATATAAAAAGGTATATTTTTCCTTTTTATATTCCCACCAGTTCCTCAGGAGTTAAATGTAGAATTACCACAAGATCCAGCAATTCTGCTCCTAGATATATGCCCAAGAAAAATGAAAAATATGTCCCCCAAAAACTTGTACCAGAAAGTTCTGTAGGGGTAGCAACCATAAAATTCCTTTACTTTCTCATCAGAAGGCCCACAGCTGATGTTCCTGGCCCAGAAGACAGGTTAGCAAGAGAAAGGCATGACAAATTTGTTTAATCTAAGTTTTGTGTGATATAGGAGCCTTCAGAAATGAAGACCCAAAGACCCAGGAAAACTGTATCTGAATGCTTAGGATTGTTAAAAAATGGGCAGCCATATAGAAATGTGATTGGATATAATCTGATGGTAACAGACTGCAAAGCCCGTCCACATTCTTCTTGTCCTGTCTGTAATATTCTTTCCTCCTAGGTATGGGCTAGGATCTCTCCAAAATGAGGGTCTTCAAGGATAAGAAAAGGGAGAGAGTATGACCTTTTTATGGCTTGCTTTGAGGGAAAGGAATTTTAATTTTTATGACAATCTTTGGGAATTCTGGTTTCTGTGACTTGTTTGAGGGGAAGGAGGGAGGACAAAATAGGAAGGCAATAGAAGGTGGGGCAGAACTTGCTTCTGAGGCCTTTCTAATGTTCTAAAGTTTAAAGTACTCTGCTTGCCAAATTGCCATACTTTGGGATGTCATGTTCTGAGCCACAACAGTTCATAACGCATATTTCATATTAGCTAAAATATGGAAATGTAACAGGGAATTAGGGCTGCTTTTGCTAACAAGCACTGACTCTTGACTCTTCAGTTGGGCTCAATGGATTTTATTCAGTTAAATGCGGGAAAAATTGACATCTCTGCCTTTACTTATCTTATTTTTTTATTTGTTCTAATTAGTTCTATAATAACAGAATGCCTTTCAATTCATTGTACACAAATGGACTTTTCATTTCTCTAGTTGTATAAGATGTAGATTTGCACCATTTATGCAGTAGTACATGTACCTAGGGTAATGATGACCATCTCATACCACTGAAGCCAGATTTAAAGTTAGGTAGTCAGTGTAGTTAGATAAATCCGGGTCTAATATCGAGTGAAATCTAAAATGGAGGAGACCATGCGGAGAATGACTCAGGGAAAACACAGGACAACTCATGGAAGTCCCGAAAAGGCCCTAGGCCAAAGTCCACCTCAAAGAAATGTTAATGAACAGCCCCCAGCAAAAAGGTGCTGACTCAGAAGTCCTTCCTGACCAGATTACTTCTTTGGCCCACCTGTGTCCCACCCCTCGGTTCTTCCCACCTACATTCCATTACTGAAAGAACTATAAAAAGGGGAGACAACATCCCTTCCACGGATTCCACCTCTTGGGTCCCCTTCTTCCTCCGGGAGAAGTCTTTTCTGCTGTCCTTTAATAAACTTCTAATTTCTACTCTGACCTTGCCTCGGCGTGCTTCTTTGGTGTTATTCTTCAACATTGGGGAAGCAAGAACTCGTCACCAGTCAACAGCGGTATCACCACCATCTTTTCTACCCCCCATGCCCTCTCCTCTCCCCTTCCTCCCTTTTGCCCAATCCGAATTTCCTCCATTCTTCCCATGCTCCCCCACTATACATCTGCCTTTATATTGTATCTTTCTCCTTTATTACCTTAAGCTTTGGGCCAGATTCCTGCTCTCCTCTGTGTGTAGATAAGTTAATCACTTATGGAGTTATCTGTCAAAAAAACAAAACAAAACAAAAAAATGGTAATACAAGGTTTATTTGCCCTAAATTTACCTTATCTACCTTATTCTCCTTCAAGATGAGGATACCAAGATAAGAGTAGTTAAGGTATTTTCAAGACTTGTTGAGACAACTCCAGCTTTTACAATATCCTGTTCCAGACCCCCTGGTTCAGTGCTCTGAAGTCTCTAGTCATTGATCTAAACTTGCAGTTATCTTGGATTCCAGGAACAGCAGGACCTCTCAGGCAGATCACTGCTTGATGAGCTCATACCCCCAAGTGAGAACAATTACCCCATGATAGGAACTGAGGCTGTCCCCCAAGTGGGAACAATCATCTCAGTATGGGAACAGGATTGCCCCCTCAAGCAATAAGACTTCTCTGGAGCCACTTCCCAGGACCGGAACTGAGATAATAACCAGACCCTAGTTTGACCAAGACTACTTAATTATGCATACCTCTTGCTCCTGCCCCAATTACTTCCTGTGTGTAACCCTGAAGCTCATGTCAGAACCCTCAATGACAAAGCCGAGATGTTTGATTTGACTCTTCTTCCCAGTATGACCTATTGATTATAAAGTTCCTTTCCTGCTTTTCACAATTATTTACATCTGTTTTGTGGGGTGAGTGGCAGGACTTGATTTGTTTGAACTCCCAGAGTCAGGCCTCTGGCCTAGGACTCCAGTAACAGAAAGAGCCCAAATGCCCATCAACTAATAAATTAATAAGTGAAATGTGCTGCTATATCCATAAAACAGAATATTACTTGCAAAATAATACAGTTGAATATCCACTACCTGAAATGCTTAGGACTAGAAGTATTTCAGAGTTTAGAGTTTTTCAGGTTTTGAAATATTTGCATAGATTTTCCAGGTTGAGCATCCCTAATCTGAAAATCCCAAATCTGAAATGTTCCAAAATCCAAAACTCTTTGAGCATCATCTCAGTTCTAAAATTTCTAAAAGTCATTGAGTCAAATAGTTTAAATGAATGAACTGAATGGTATATTAATTATATCTCAATAAAGCTGTCAAAAATACATCAGTGCTAAGAGACACTATTTGTTCATTTTTATATACAGCTTGACCTGTTCATACACAGGTGTTTATTAAAATTCATAACTTGAATTTTCAGCATGAGTCAGTTACTGCATTGGAATGCAAGTCGTTCATTCTGAAGAAGTGTGATTAAGAAGTCTAAAGAGAAATGACACTACATTGGGAGTATTTTTAGCATTTTCCAGATTGCAGTAGGACACATTTCCACATTTTTTGTCAGGTATATTAGTTTAGAAATAAGCCCCCATTTTCCTTGTCTAGTGCATGGCTGCTCATGTTGCCCAAGTGGAAGCTGAAGAGGGACTTCTCTTTAAGGAATTCTGGTCTGGAAGGTTTTTCCCAAGGGATTTGTCAGAATGCTAAGGAGAAGATAGGTTTGCCCATTAGCCCTTGAATAGTATTAAGTCATACAGATTTGAATAGGTTTGTGTGGGTGAAGGAAGTGAGATTTTCTCCCAGTTGGTTTTGTTTCATTCAGAATTCATCAACTCACTTGGATTTGACAGTATATCCTAGGCAGATCTTCATATAAGGTTCTTACAGACATATGCTTCTGGTATATTTTCCTGTCCCATTCAGTTTCCTGCAAATACCGTCTGTGTTCCATTTAGTCTGGTGCTATATATTAGTCCCCTGAGAGTGTCTGAAATGGAAAAAGATTCTTTATAATCTTGGACAACTTTCTATTCCTGCCCAGTCAGGTTCTCAGGGTGGCTTTAGTCTGTTTCTTGAGATTATGAATTCATAACCAGATCATCCCTCAAATTCATCTTCAAGTGTAAATACCAAAAGCATATCATAAAACCAAACATAAGTGCATTTTAAATTGGCTGCCATTCTAGAAGATTCACATCACGGCTTCCCTCATCATCAGAAATAGTTTTTGTGCACTTGTCAAAGGGACTGGAAGCTCTGACTCAACTGGATGTTTCAGAAATAAATGACACTTATTTTTAAGTTTCTCAGGGAGGGCTGGGGATGTAGCTGAGTGTAAGGCCCTGGGTTCCATCCCCAGTACCACATACACATGCACACCAAGAACATACTTTTGAAGTGTAGGGGAAGAAAACAGTCGTGTCCTCTACCCTTCTGAGTTCTTGGCTGGAACTCCCTATAACAGAGGGAGGATTAACAAAAGGAAAACAAACAGGTTTATTAACGTATATGTCATGTATATATGGTAGAAAACCATGGATAAATGAGTAACTCAGAGAAGGGGTCTCCATGTTTATAGAGCTTTTTCCACTAAAAAAAAGAAGAGTGTAGGGGAGCTAGGAAAAGTAAGCAAGAGGAAGATTTGTCATGCAGATTTAAGTAGGCTGCCTTCTGCATTGATTAGTTTCTTGTATTTTATTATTTTTTCTCTTCTGGCACCCCAGGAGAAAACTCACCTTTACAAATGGTGGCCTCTTTTGTAGACATTTATTTCCCATATAAATTGGTATTCTCTACACTGTTTTCAGAGGTTCTTCTATATCTGCAATTCCTCAAAATAATCAGTTTGAAACAGTCCTTGTGTCATTGAGGCATATTTTGGGGTAGCATATTCTAGTCTCCTGCAGAAGCAAAAGGTAGGTGCCTCTCTCTTCATCTGCTCCTGAGTGAATGGTGCCAGGAACCCAACACCAAAACTGCCATTAGTTTGGCTAAAATGGATTAGATTACTGGAGGAATTGATGTGGTGCCAGCATGTCACAGGGGATTGGCTGTCTCTCTTTCTGCTTGTCCTAAGCCTGTCAATCCTGAAGAACCTCTGAATCCAGTTACAAACACTGTGCCATCCAAAACCCCAACGGGGGGCAAAAACAAAAACAAACCACCAATGAACAACTCCAGCTGATAGGATTTGCGGCCATTTGCGGACAGCTCAAGTTCATAGTTGTCTTGTAATAGAGGTGTCTTTACAATTGGGAGATTTCAGGAAAGACCCAGTCTAACCTGCTCTCTTTCAGTTGCTTTTTCCTCCCCAGCTTCATCTCATGCTGGGAGCAGAAACTGCCCCCCAAGCTCTGGTGCAAGTTGGACCTGCAGAACCAGAACTGCAGCGTGTGTACATTGTGCTTCTCAGCTCCTGGCACCCCACAGCCTGGCCAGAGCTGCAGTCATTGCTCCCTGCTTTTGCTTTTGCCCTTTCCCTATATAATCATAGAGCTGTTGTCTGAATGGGGAAGAGAGTTTTCTAGAATACTCTGGCCAAACTGAGAATAAATTCCTTACTTGCTTCACCAATATCTTTCTCTCTCTGTCAATTAAACTCTAGGCATTGGGTGACCAGGGCTAGTCTGTTAAGACCCCTGGGTCAGGGTTTTGGCTGAGGACTCCAGTAACAGTCTCATCTGTATTTTTTTTTTTTTTTCCTCTCTCTCTCATGTCCTACATCCTTTCCAGGCCAAAGTAGAAGAAAAGATCCAAGAGGTCTTCAGTTCATACAAGTTCAACCACCTTGTACCAAGGTAAGCTGTGGGTAGGAATTTGAGGGTCTGGGAGAGCACCACCGTGTGGGAGCCCTTTGTGTTTCCTCCTCATCTGCTACTAGGCTAGTATTTCTTGACCTCATGGCTACCTGGGTGTGCTTGTGACCCAACTCCTGCCTCTTTCTAGGATGCTAAGGAGATGCTGCACTTGGACTGAGCCACCAGGTGTTAGGTAGGGATGCCCCCAAAGCCTGACCTCTGAGTTCTGAAGATGGGCAGTGGAGTTCAGGTTTTTGATAGTTGTGGCCTGTAGCTTTGCTTAGTTGAGGACTGTCAAGTTTCTCCTTTTCCTATTGTACTTTGAAGCAGATACAGAGTTTGTGGGTGGCACAGAATAGATTCCTCTGGTGTAAATTATTATTATTTCTTAAATATTTATTTTTTAGTCTTAGGTGGACACAATATCTTTATTTTATTTTTATGTGGTGCTGAGAATTGAATCCAGTGTCTCATGCATGTCAGGTGAGCACTCTACCACTGAGCCACAACCCCAGCTCCTGATGTAAATTATTATTATCGTACTATTTTGCAGTGCTGGGGATTGAACCCAGGGCCTTACACATGCCAGGCAAATGCTCTACACTGAGCTATATCCCCAGCTCTACTCTAACTTCTTATTATTTTGAGAAGTTTGAGCTTCTGGCCCCAGTGCAGCAGATGCCAAGGATGAAGTTCAAACTAGAAATACAATGCTTTTTGTTTTTCTTGGAGCTTAGCAGTTGAAGTCTTCTATGCCTTGTGGAGTCAGAAATTCCAAAAGGGAATTAGAAGAATTTTAAAAATTTGAACCTTTATTTTCTCTTTTTTCCCAGTATTTTGTAATGTCTCACACTAGAATTACATGAAGTTATTTCATCTCTTTATTACTATTTCTCTTTCAGCCACAAATTGTTTCCTGGATTATATTTCCATCCAGCAGAAGTGATCACAAGTCTGAAACTGTGTGTGGTCATCATTTTCTCTTAGTGATAGAACATTTTGACATTCTCCAGACACTGGGGCGAGGTGCTGGCTGGTTCACTGTGGTGGCGGAGCTGCAGGGTCTGAAGTTCAGCCTCACCTCCATTATCATGTCTCCTGACTTCTTGACACCTTCTAACTGACTGCATCTCTTCTTACTGGAACATTAATCATGACTCCAGCCTTGTTACCATTGTGTCTTTTTTGCCACTATTTCTTTAATTTTTTTTCCTTATTAGCCACTACAGTAAACAGCTGGAAAAGACAGGTGCTTATTGGGAAAAACAGGTGGGAAGGTTCACTTTATCTTCCTTCCCTGGGGAAGGCAGAGGAAAACATTAGCTAACTAGAGGAGTCTTTCCCCAGACAGAGTCTTTCCCCAGATCTCTGCATTAACCCAAAGCTCAGTAAAATGAATTATTCCTCTTGTCATTAACCACAGCTGGAGGTTAGCATATAACACCATTTATTTTAGCAGCTTGAGAGAGTAAGCTGTGGGATATGCTGGCTCCTCAGTACTCATCTGCCCCTGTGCACAGCCCTGTTCTGGCTTAGCCTCCTCAGCAGTGGTGGGACTTGGTGATGGTGAGGGGCACAATTTTGCTCTAGGGCCTTTGTGGTCAGCAGTTGTGCCCCCAGATGACTCACCTGATTGGGCTCTGAGTCATTGTCTCCTGTCTGGGCCTCTGTGTTTTCCATGAGGGACCTTTGACTATCTGACATTCCTTTTTCTGCTCACCCACAGAAGAGGGCCTTGGACTCTGTCATCTTACTAAGGAATCAGGGAGGTTGAACAGCAGTGATCTGGGAGGAAGCAGATGTTATTTTGGGAGTGATGTTATTTTGGGAGTGATGGAGGACAGTAAAGGAGAAAAATCCCCTGATTCATAGATTTTGGGTCAAGTGTAGCTAGAAAACAAAAATGTTCCTTTTGGGGCTTGAATTCTTGTGGAAGTAGAAGATATTAGAGCTCTGAATTTGTTTCGGAAATATGACAATTTCTCAATATATCATAGTTGCCTATGAATATGAGTGTTTTATAGGATGCTAATTAGCATGCTAATTAACATTCGAGATACATATATTGGCTAAATATCAGCATATCAACATAAGGCTGAATCCAGATATCACCATCATTGAGTGAACCATTAAGATATAAGAATACATATATAACTAATTAAAACAAAAAAATTAGACACTAGTATGGCAATTTGTAAATCAATGGATGTGTAACTGACGTGATTCTGCAATCTGTGTATGGGGTGAAGGTAGGAGTTCATAACCCACTTGAATCAAAGTGTGGAATATGATATGTCAAGAAATTTGTAATGTTTTGAACAACCCACAATAAAAAATTAAAAAAAACAAAACAAAACAAAAAAAAATTAAACCAATTTCAAAAAAAAATGAAAAGATATAATGCAGCTTGGTTGTAGAGTGCTTGTGTGGAGTGCTTGAGGTCTAGGGCTCAATCCCCAGCACCTCACTTTTTACATTAAAAAGATGTAAGAATAGGGCTGGGGATGTGGCTCAAGCGGTAGTGCGCTTGCCTGGCATGCGTGCGGCCAGGGTTCGATCCTCAGCACCACATACAAACAAAGATGTTGTGTCCGCCGAAAACTAAAAAAAAAAAAAAAAAATTAAAATTGTCTCTCTCTCTCTCTTTAAAAAAAAAAAAAAAAGATGTAAGAATAAATCTAGGGCTGGAGGTGTAGTTCACTAGTAGAGCTCAATTTTAATATTTGACATGTTAGTCATCAAGATTTAAAAGCCTGACAGTATAATGCGGGAATAAACCTTCACTGTTAGGTAAACTGCATGTTCACATTTTACAGTAAATCCAGATGATGTGGCTTGTTTGTTTCTGAGGTCATGATGCTGATCAGATGTGACAGAATCACGCACATTGCCAGGACTGGTCACATGCAGGTACAGGATGCACACAATGGTGTTGAAGCAGGCATTTGCCTATCCAGTCTTCCGGAAGCAAGCTGAATAGCAGATTTGGCTGAAATTCAAGGCTGGAGTGGAATGTTGGTGCATTCCACAATCAGTCCCAAAATGGTTTTCCTCTCTCTGTGGTTGGGAGATGTGCATTCTATCCTGGAGTAACATAATCAGTCTCAAGGATTTTATTTATTTATTTTGTGGTGCTGGGGATAGAACCAGTGACCCTGTATCTGCTAGCCGAGTGCTGTACCGCTGAGCCGTATCCCAGTCCCAAGGACCTTTTGATCATATTTCTAATAATTTTGTTTGTCAGCATCCTGCTCTCTTTTGTTTTCTCTGTATTTTCCTTCTGTACACTAGTGAACTTACCTTTTTCCATTTATTTAATTAACTTTCAATTTATTTAATTAACTTTCTATTTATTTAATTAACTTTCTGAAATACATAAACTGGGGACACACACACACACACACACACACACATATAATTTTAAAAATTACTTTTTCTTGGACACAAGTGGCCTGGTGCTCCTCAGAAGTGAGAAAAACCAACAATGTCCCTGTGCAGACAGGGCCTTGAAAGTTAAGTGTTGCAGTGGCTTTGAAGCCAGTGGCTCTGAGTGAAAGCTCTCCAAGCCCTTCTCACACAGGTGCCTGCCTGACCTTCACGTCTTGTCCCACTCCTGCATGTGCTATTTTAGAACTTCCCAAATCCCAGGCAGTTAGTAGATGTAGTCCTTGTTTCTTGCAAGGACCTTATAAATAAGCTCACCTTCCCTGGAGTTGTTTATTATGTGCTCAATGATTACTTTTTAACCAGAGGCCTCTGCTTTTAGTGGGTTTACAAAGTTCCCAGGCTCTAAAAATGAACTGAATCCCTTGTCCTCTCTTCTGTCACAGCTAACCACACAATGCCCAGGAGTGATCCAGGTTTAGGAAATGTTTTTATTCTAATTCTGTTCTGCTGGGTTCACTTGAAGTCTTTCTTTTTTTTTTTTTTTTCATTCATTCTGCAATAGCATCTGGAGGGTCTCCAAAGGACAGATACTCTGCTGGGCTTAGGAAGCAGGCATGAGCAAGGCCGGCCCTGATCCTGCCTCTGCTGGGTGCTCAGTCTGATGGCGGAGGTGGACATTAGCAGATGAACACAAATACATATTACCAGCAGCATGCTCTGAGAGTTACAGCCAGGATCTAACTTAAGTTGAAAGTCAGGGATAGCCCCCCTCAGAAAGTGATATTTAAGCTGAGACCTGTAGGTTGAATAGGGTTGTTCCACACAGGTAACAGCATCTGTAACCATTCTGAGACTGCAGAGAACAGAGCTCAAAAGAGGCAGTGTCTTGAAGCCCAGTGGGCTCCCCCTAGTAAGAAATATAGTTTACATCACCTCCCAGGATGAGTTTGTTCCACCACCTCAATATATTTACCTTTTTGATGGTTCCTCCCCAGTGTCCTCATCCTGCACTCTTCCCCAAGGATGTACTCTGAATCCTCCCTGCATCCTCCGTGCACGAATGCGTGCAGAGCCTGGTTTGTTCTGCTCCATCTCATTGGCTTTCATTGGCTTTGGGCCTGCATTATTCAGCTTTTCCTTAACTTCCAATTTTGGATTGAGTGAACTGAGAATAAAGGAGTGATAAGGGTATTAGTTGCTTGGGCTGCCACAACTGAACACCAACACTGTGTATTCTTTTTTTTAAATATTTTTATTTTTTAGTTCTTGGCGGACACAACATCTTTGTTTGTATGTGGTGCTGAGGATTGAACCCGGGCCGCATGCATGCCAGGCGAGCACGCTACCGCTTGAGCCACATCCCCAGCCCCCAACACTGTGTATTCTGAAACCCAAAAACTTATCTTCTTAGAGTTCTGGAGGTGAGGAGTCCAACATCTAGATGCCAGCAGGATGGGTTTCTCCTGGGGTCTGTCTTGGGGCTTGCAGATGGCCTTTTCTCTGTACCTCACCTCCATGGTGTCTTTTTCTCTTCTTATAAGGACACCCATCTTATTGGATTAGGACCCCACCTGTATGACCTCATTTAATCTTAAATATCTCTAAAATGGTGCTGTTTCCAAACACATGGGATTTAGGGCTTCCACATGAATTTTGGGGGAACATAATTCAGCTTATGAGTATAGTTTCTGAGTGACCAAAAGAAACAGGATGGATATATGTCCCTTCAATTTAAAAGAATCATAAACCTGAACATATTGATGTGTGTGTGTGTGTGTGTGTGTTACGTTTATGATTAAATGGAAGAGAATGAAAGAGAATTTCCATTGTGGAAGTGGTTACTAAAAGGCATTTTTCTTCCACTGGTTGTAGCTGGAGTTTGTCTTTGGATGAAATCAGCTGGAGGAGCTCAGCAGTCCCTCCCCAGCAGGACTCCTGGGGCCTGGTTTTCTGGGGTAAGGTTCAAGGTGAGGGTGAACCTTACTACAGAAAACCTTACCACAGAAAACCTTCGATGAAGGCTCATCTTTACGCAGGCTCACATCTTGTCCCTAGGGACCAACCCAGGGCAAAATAAAAGATGATGGAGGATTCCTTCAGCTAGAGTCCATGTAATATCTTTTTTTTTTGGTATGTCTTTGCTTTTTGTTTGTTTTCCTTTTTTTTTTTAGCATTTATTTTTTAGTTTTAGGTGGACACGATATCTTTTTTAAAAAATTTTTATTAGTTTTAGATTGACACAATGCCTTTATTTATTTTTTATGTTGTGCTGAGAATTGAACCCAATGCCCCACACATACTAGCAAGTGCTCTACCACTGAGCCACAGCGCCAGCCCCACAATATCTTTATTTTACATTTATGTGGTGCTGAGGATCGAACCCAGTACCTCGTGCATGCTAGATGAGCACGCTATCACTGAGCCACAACTCCAGCCCTGTTTGTTTTCCTTTTGAGATGAGATCTTGCTGTGCTGCTCATGCTGGTCTTGAACTCCTGGGCTCAAGTGATCCTCCTGCCTTAGTCTCCTGAGTAGCTGGTACTACAGGTGTGCGCCTGGCTTTTAACTTCTTTTTTTCTTGTTTTGATAGTTTTTTAAATTTTTTTCCTTGTTTTTGACAATGCTGGGGGTTGAACCCATGATCTTGCTCATGCTAGTCAAGGGCTCTACCACTGAGCTATATCAACAGCCCTTTTTATTTTTTATATTGACACAGGATCTCCCTGAGTTGCTGGGCTAGCCTCGAACTTTCAATTCACCTGCCTCAGCCTCCTGAATCAGTGGAATTACAGGCATGTGCCACCGTGCCTGGCTGCTCTTTTTAAATATATGCATTCATTTAATTGTTTAATTCAGCTACCTAAAAACACCCAGTCCAGGGCTGGAGATGTGACTCAGTGGTGGAGTGTCTGTCTGGCATGCATGAGGCCCTGGGTTTGATCCACAGCAACACACACACACCAAACAAAACAAAACAAAAAGGCCAAAAAAACCCCATGTAGTCCAGTAGGGAAGGCAACCTTGGGCTGAGAGGTCCTCTACCTCAAGGTGCATGTGAACACTGAGAGAAGCGATAGAGCAGAGCCCTGAGCCAGAGTAGACATTGTGTTCTCCGTCTGACCACCCTTCTCCTTGTGTGCTTGAATTCCAACTTCTCCTTTGAGGTCTGTTTTTTTTTTTTTTTTTTTTAATTGAAGGGACATAGATGCAGGGAGAACAGTCTTTTGTGTCTAGTGAGAAACTGACCTTACTGTATTCCTTTATTTCTCCTGTTCAAATGACACACGGGTGCTGAGGCCTGCTGTAGGTGCTGAAGACAGACGTGGTCTCTCTTCACTTATGAAGTTACAGTATAATTCCAGTAAAATACAACCCGTCACCCCATCCCTCTCCCCAGCATTATGCTTAGGATCTCAGACTTTTTTGTTATAAGAAAGTCAGTGTTCTCTTGCCTGACATTTCTAGACGAGGTCATTGATGTTCTCTTATGGTATAGAGTGTTCTACTGTCTCTTTCTTGGGTCTCTGCATCTCAAGGTATTTGGAATATTTGAATTCTTTTTTTTTAATATTTATTTTTTAGTTATAGTTGGACACTATACCTTTATTTTATTTATTTATTTTTATGTGGTGCTGAGGATCGAACCCAGGGCCTCACATGTGCTAGGCGAGCACTCTACCACTGAGCCACAACTCCAGCCCTGGAATATTTGAATTTTTTTGACTATTTTTCAGAAAGGAAGGAACTGACATATAGAAAACCCTGCTATGAATATGCTGAGAATGAGCCAGGAGTTCCAGCTCTGAATTCTGTGCTTGCCCTCACCTGCCTTGGGTTTCTTAGCCTCTCCTTGCTAATGTCTCTCAGGCCTTCCTGGTTCCTCTTGTCCATCAGACCTGTCCTGGCCTTGGTTTCTTACCTGCTCACCCTGAGCCAGCTCAGACGGTGAACTGTTTCAGCAGTTCACTTACCTCTTTCCGTGTCTCCCTCATCAGCTTTCATGCTCTTCCAGTCTTGCTAGTCCTTCCTGTAGCATGCCACTAGCTCCTTTTGCTAAATAGTCCCAGCAAGATTATCAAGGAAAAAAAAATCACTGGCAGTGTCTGCTGACCTTCTTCACCAAATTTTATACTACTTAGTTTCCATTATGCCTTTCCATAACTGTCTTGCACTCTTTTATTTGTCTTATGTAGATTCCCTAACACATTCATCACTGCGGCCACTCCACAACTCTCCCATGATCCTGAGAAAATAGAGGCTATCTCACATGAGTTTCTTGAGTCTCCTCTTCCCCACTTTAAATCCCTAGGTTTGCCTGCCTCCATACTCTGAAACGCCTTCTCTGCAAGGATGTAAAATCCTTCCATATTGCCAGACTCACATCTCCTGCTGCCCCAAATACTTCAGTAACTCCCTTTAAAAAGACATTAACTGCCTTTGTTTTTTAGTAACAACTTTAATGAGATGTAATTCATATATCACATATGAATTACATCTGTTTCAAATGTAGAATTCAGTGGCTTTGTAATATAATCAGAATGTACAACCATCAACCACAGTTAATTTTAGATCATTTTCATTACTGCCCCCCTCAACCCCCCAAGAAATCCTGTATCACTGCCAGCTCCTCCATCTCCCTCAGCCCTGGGCAACCCCTTGGTATACTTTCTGTCTAGGGGTTTCTCATTCTGGACATTTCACATAGTGAATCCTATGGTATTTTTGACAGTTGTCTTTCCTTGGCTTGTTTTCAAGGTCACCCATGATGAAGCACAGTGACTGCCATCTGTTCTTAGGTTTGAGACCAGATTCCTTAATGCACTTATAAGTCCACATGATTTGACACCTCTGTTCCTCTCCAGTCTGATTTGTCTGCTCTCCGCCTTGTACTTTTGCTCCAGCTTTGGATCTAAACTAACAGACACACGTGGTGTCCTCTTTAACTCATGGCCTTCCAGCCTTAGCCTCAATACTCTTCCCTTTGGGAAAGTCTCTCTGACCCTCCCTCCCTTCCTGTGAGCTGTTACAGCCCACCATACTCCCCTGATCCCTGTTCTCTGGATGTGTCATTCACTCACCTGAGCGCACCTGGACCATAGCTTTACAGAGCAGTCAGCCTGGACCCCAGCACCAGACACTCTGCCTCTGCCTGAAGTGAGTGGGTGCTCACTGAGGCCTGGCCACTGGACTTTCCAAAAGAGAAACAGTCTGGCCTCTTCCTTTGCAGTTTGCTGTCACCACTCCCCTGAATGCCCTTAAAGGCCACCGGCCATACTGTTGTCTGTTTCTTTCTCTTCTCCCACCTTCTATGACTTCACCTGTCACAGCTTGCAGATAAGCATTCTCATTCTGTTTATGTAATCATGATCCCTCTTCTGAGTCTCACATGTTGCCTTAGTCCATTTTTCTGTTGCTATAACAGAATGCCTGAGACTGGGAAATTTATAAGGAAACGAGGCTTATTTTGGCAAATGGTTCTGGAGGCCAGGAAACACAAGAACATGAAGCAGCTGCAACTAGTTGGCTTCTGAGAAGGACCTCGTACTGCTTCATCTCAGGGTGGAAAGCCCAAAGGCAAGCAGGGCACGTGGGGAAGAAACAAAACATGACTATCAGCCTCATTTACAGCAGCTCTTGAGAACAGACCCTTCCCCCTGCAAAAGGCTCTAATCCCTTTTAATGACAATCGCTGCTTATAGAGTCTGCCCCCTGCAACACCATTAAGAATCATATGTTGGGCTGGGGATGTGGCTCAAGCGGTAGCGTGCTTGCCTGGCATGCGTGCGGCCCGGGTTCGATCCTCAGCACCACATACAAAACAAAGATGTTGTATCCGCCGATAACTAAAAAATAAATATTAAAGTTCTCTCTCTCTCTCTCTCTCTCTCTCTCTCTCTCTCTCTCTCTCTCTCTCTCTCTCTCTCTCTCCCCTCTCTCTCTCTCTTAAAAAAAAAAAAAAAAGAATCATATGTCATCCTGAATTTCGGAGGGTACAGACCATGTCCAAACCATAGCATGTGTGCATCCAGCAGCCCTCATCTGAGTACACTCCATGTGTCCAGAAGTCCCCAGGCTGGCCTAGGCCCTGAGCACTTTCTGGGTCAGCTCTGCCCAGCTTCTGACCTTCCACTTGGCTTAGCTTGCAAACACAGTGTCCAATGCCCTTGGATACTTTCTCTAAAGCACAGTTATGGCTTTTTAAAAGCTCTTCTGGGCTTCCTTTTTGCCTACTAAGTTGAGTGGAAATTCCTCAGCTAAGAGGAATTTCTTCCCAGAGCCCTATAAAAAGGGTCTGGTGCTTGTTCTCCCATTTCCTCCCACATTTAGGCCCGATCTCCCCACCTGTCCCTCCTTTTGTGCCCTTTGCGCCTGGCACGGTGCAGCACAGTCGAATTACCTGCTCGTGACTACTTCAACTTCAATGAAAATTTCTCCCTCCACCAGGGCTGTCTACTTCAAATTCTGCCTCTTCTGCATAGACTTTGCTGATCACTCTTTTCTTAGTGACATGCCTTCCTCCCCTTTGAACCAAAGTAGTATTTTTTTGTTTTTCCTTTGTGAAACCTATCATTTCCCCCCTTGGGTTTTTTTTTTTTTTTTAGAGAGAGAGAGAGAGAATTTTATTATTTATTTTTTAGTTTTCGGCGGACACAACATCTTTGTATGTGGTGCTGAGGATCGAACCCAGGCCTGCACGCATGCCAGGCGAGCACGCTACCGCTTGAGCCACATCCCCAGCCCTCCCCACCTTGTTTTTTAGTAATTTCTGTACTTACATTCATGGCCTTATTCTGAGCATGAAAGGTGGGAGTTGTAGAAACAGTCGAGTTGCCTACCTAGAAGAGGGGCTGTGGCTCTCCTTCCTTTTGTTTCTGCAGTCAGCAAGCACAGTGACTGTCTCAACATTCTTTTCCTTTTTCTTCCTTCCATAATCACATAGGCCCCTTTTGCAACACCAAACTAGAAGTGCTGCCTCTGTCTTTGCCTGTGCAGGTGGCCATGGGCGGCACATTCCTTCTCAAAGCCAGTAATGCTGACGTCAGTGCCAAGGACGTGACTGACTACAGAATACAAACACCTCCTCTGGCCAGGGCTGTGGGTCAGCATGTGGGAGGTGGAATTTCGGGGAGGGAATAATGGATGGATAACTGAGGAGCAGGCCGGGTACAAAGTATACATCTTGGAGAAGTGATTCCAGAAGAAATGACAGCAGCTGAGCAAGTCAGGGAAGCAGCAAGACTCAGGTTTAAATGACTGAATAGAGCTGAGCCCAGTGGAGAAAACCTGTAATTTCAGCGACTTGGGAGACTGAGGCAGGAGGATCACAAGTCTGAGGCCAGTCTCAGCAATTTAGTGAGGCCCTGTCCAAAATAAAAAGGGTTGGGGATGTACATCAGTGGTAGAGCACCCCTGGGTTCAATCCCCACTACGGGGGGGGGGGGGGAATTAAACATGGAGGATCACAAGTTAACCTGTTTTTAGTTAGATCCTGAGGAGCCTTCTGGGTGGATCGTCACTACCTGGCTGTGGGGGCTCACTGCAGCTTTTCAGTTAGCCCAGGGTCACTTCTTTCAGATGATCTTGCTCAAGAACATCTGCCAGCCTGGTATTCAGGGACTTCAGAGACACTGAGATGCAGGCCTCTGTTTCCGGGATAGTCACCCTTTGAAGCTGCAGCAGTGCTGGGCACCTTTTGAATGACTGTGGGGCGTGTCCTGAAGCTGCATGTGCGTGTGTGTGGTAGAATCTTGGTCTCCTAGCTAGGCTTATGTGCTCTTTGTCTTTCCAGGCTTATTTTGCAGAGAGAGAAGCACTTCCATTATCTGAAAAGAGGCCTTCGGCAACTGACTGATGCCTACGAGGTAAACACATTGTCTGCAGACTCTTTATACCAAATTCTTTACCAAGTTTCCCTCCTTTTTTACTATTTGAATGCAAAAGGCCATCTGGTTTGACCTGTTGGAGATTTACTCAGTATCACATGGTTCTGACAGGAACCTGGGCACTGTCATAGAGCTGAGACCCCATTTCCAAAGGGTAGAACCAGATCTCCTAACATCTTATCTGCTCTCAGAGCTAGTAGATCACCCTAGACAGGATGTGGCTTTTGTCCACCATTCAGTACAGCTAAGCAGTTCACATGCTTTCTCCTGATCCCCTGGGCAACTACTAAAAGTCAGTTAGTTACCTAGTCACCCCTAACCTTTACTCTGTAAGCTGATCTAGTTCCTGAATTGACCAGAGGACCAGTACACTATAGGCCCAAACTTTGAGCGGCTCTTAGAGCATATTCGCAGAGGCCTTGGGTTCATAGAGGAGACTCAGTCTATGGCTGGGAGTGGGGCTGAGTGACAGGCAACAGTTGAATATGAACAGGAGGGCTCCAGTCTCCTTGCCTCACTTTACACCCAGCAGATCTACTTTTTTAGGGGGGTTCTACATTTGATTATTATTATTTTTAAAATATTTTATTAGTTGTTGATGGACCTTTATTTATTTGTATGTGGTGATGAGAATCAAACTCAGTGCCTCACACATGCTAGGCAAGTGCTCTACCATAAGCCACAACCCCAGCCCCTGATTATTTTTTATTTTATTTATTGTTAGCTGTAGATGGACATGATGCCTTTATTTTGTTTATTTATTTTTATGCAGTGCTGAGGGTCAAACCCAGGGCCTCATGTGTGCTGGGCAAGTGCTCTACCACTGGGCCACAACCCCAGCCATACATTTGATTTTTTTTATTTATGGCAAGGATGTGTCAACGTGAATGCCCATCAGGCCCAAGCAGGCAGCATGAGTAAGAGAATTGTCCCGAGTGGAGGCAGGCATGAACTGGAGGCCCCCTCTATCTACCCGGTTCCTCTAGTTGATGTCATTGGGAAATGAAGACTCAAGGTTGCCAGATCGTGTTTTTTTTTTTTTTTTTTTTTACCTCAAAATAAAGCCAGAAATTCAAATTATTATGTATTTTTCCCATCAGTTAAACGTCACAACCAATTCCAGTTAAACAAACCAACAAAGCATATCCACAGGGTAGATCTGGACTGTGGGCTTTCAGTTTTCATTCCTTAACTCAAAGCCTCAGTGGTTATTCCTTGTAACCATGAGGTTAAATGAGAAGCATGAGGTAGGTCGGTCTTTATATTTTACAGATAAGCAAACAGGCATAGAAAGATAAAATAAATTGTTAATAGCTATAAGACAAAGAGCTAGGATTCAAACATAGGCCATATCCTTAGGAATGACTACAGTGGCCCACCAAACTGCCCACCACATGGCCGGCCAGCCACAGCTCAGACCATCACACGTATTTTAAGAGGGCAGCTTTGTCCAATGGAAAGGCCACCAAATTGAGAGCCTAAAAACCTAGGTTCTTGTTTAAGCTGCGACATTTACTGTTTTTATACTCTGGGAAAAAGTAGTCTCTCTGGACCTCCTTATGTACTTTTAATCTAAAACAGGGACACTGTTACTACCTGTCCTGCCAAGCCTTGAATCTCAGTAGCCATGTATGACTTGCATTAGGATCAAGATCTGTCTCCATGTTGCTTTTGGAAACCTTGGCTAGCTCCCAGGCAGAAGTAGTTTCCTCCATGTGCTGCCTCAAGGCCGTTCTGCCCATTATAGCGTTTGTCAGGGGGTATGTCCACATGTTCCATCTTGTTCCAGAAAGACATGAGGTAAACTGTGCTTATGTGATTGTCTCATGCGCTCTTCCTTGGCAGATAACCACATACATTTTTATCCCAACCATCTCAAGAATTGAAACCAAATTCCATTCATTATCATGCCCCCAGTGTCTGTGCAGTGCTTGGCATGAGTGCATACTTAACCACATACTTGTTAAATTCATGGGTCAGTTAATTCAGAAAACCTCTGTGGGTCTATACTGGGGAAAGAGCAGCCCTTAACCTGCTGGTATGTGGAAGTCCTGCTCAGTCTTCCTTAATGCCTGCCTTGATTATTTATGGCAAGGATGTGTCAGCGTGAATGCCCATCATCCTTAATGCCTGCAAGGGAGGGACCCACTGGGTTTAAGTCCAGTTTTTTTTATTCCATTGTCCTCTTCTCACAGATGGTCATTTCAGTTCCTGGCTAAGGCCACAAAGCAGAGCATCTTCATTCACTGATTGTTGTTCAAGCAAGGCCCTCCTCGAGGTCACCAGGCTATGGGGAGTAAGACAGATGTAGCCTTGTCCGCAGTGTCTTGGAATCATTCTGAATAGGGGTGTGTTTTTTTCTCTGTCCCTCTCAGTGTCTGGATGCCAGCCGCCCATGGCTCTGCTACTGGATCCTGCACAGCTTGGAACTCCTAGATGAACCCATCCCCCAGATAGTGGCTACAGAGTGAGTATGGCTCTGGGGAACCTGGAGTGTTCTCTGGAATTGCATCTTGAATTTGGGGGTTCTTTTTTGTTTTGATTCTGTTTCTGTTTTATTTGTTGTGAATGAAAAAAAAGCTACAAAGAAACCCTTGCCCTTCTTTTGACCTCCAGCAACTTCCTGAAACTCCTCCACTTCAGAAGCTGGTGGG
This sequence comes from Marmota monax, assembly GCF_021218885.2. NCBI lineage: Eukaryota > Metazoa > Chordata > Mammalia > Rodentia > Sciuridae > Marmota > Marmota monax. The sequence goes on along the minus strand of NW_026693777.1, from coordinate 21,247,689 downwards.
TAGAACAAGACTTTGAACTCCCAAGAGAAGGATTCTGGTTTCTTCTGTGCCCTTTTCTTTTGACTCTTGGCTCTAGTCTTTGAGAAAAAGTCTTCATCATCAGCTCTGGGAGAAATTATTTCATCAGAAAGTTGTTGTTGTTTGCCTAGCTGCTGTTGGAAGCATGTGCCAGTTCTGTGAGCAGAATCCCCTCGCCTTCCATAACACCTCCATGGAAGTGCCTCTTCCCTGTGCCTGGAGGGGCAGGTTAGCTCTTGATGGGACTGGATGGTTACTGCTTGGGATACTCATGCCATAACTCCGTTTTCTCAAACCTCTGATTGATGACTAGAGATCTAAGCAACTGAGATTCTCTCCAAGCTGCTTGCGCAGATGGCATTCATGGAATGGCACCTCATTCTCAGAAGCTTATGACAATTTATATCTTTTTTTTAAAAAAAAATTTTTTTAGTTGTAGATGGACACAATGCCTTTATTTTATTTTTTATTTTTTTATGTGGTGCTGAGGATCGAACCCAGTGCCCTCCACATGTGAGGCGAGCACTCTACCATTGAGCTACAACCCCAGCCCGACAATTTATATCTTAAAGAAGAAAAACCCTGATCTTTACTCCAGTCTTAGGGATACTTGGGCAGGAAAGGGTGGTCAGGAGTGGACCTTGGAGGTCCGCCGAGAGCAGGCATGTGTTCTTGGTTTGTGTTCCTCTGCTCCTTCCAGAGCTCTCAGGGGCGAGGAACCTGGGATTGGAGTCTCCTGCACCAGGTTTGTTTTTCTGTGCCCAAGGTGGCATCTGTGCCAGGGCTCATGGAGGCTCACCAGAGCCCTCCCTGGTCACAGTACCCCTGCCTCGGTCACATTGTCAGGTCAGAAGAACAGAACTCACATTGTCTTATTCATTCTCTCTTAACAATAACCTCTCATTCTTGCTTTCCTGGGCAGGGTGTCTTGTGATGAATGTGGATGGGGAAGATAATAAAGCATTAGGCCATTAACCCTTGTGATACGTACAGTGCTTTCTGAGGCTGAGGGAAAATGTGTACTGTTATTATCATCAGGATGCTGCAGCAAGCCTACTTGCTTTCAGCACTGGAAGTAGAGTTGGATGCAGTTTCTGCAGTAACAGGAATTTAATTGTCAAAGGCCCATGTGTTTTTGAAATACCAGTTGGGGGTTGGAGGTTGTTTGGAAAGCTTTTTCCCCACACCTACACAGTCAGGATGTACACTAGGAGAATGGGAAAGTTGCACATGAGAGGAGAAAAAATAAATGGAAGGGTCTGGGACTTATTTCAATGGTGAAGGCTCACCTGGCATGTGTGGGGGCCCTGAGTTCAATCTCAGTCCTCTGCTGAAATGGGAGGATTCTCTGAATGTACACATGGGTGGAGGAGGCATAGCTTAAGTAAATTGTAGTACAATACATACAGTGAAATATTAAACAGCCATTCAAAATTTTATATATGTAAAGTTTATTTGCATATAAAATGTTTATAAAGAGATGCGATGTGAAAACAGATAAAGACATTCAACTTTTATAGATTAAAAACATAGATGATTGATTATATGCATAGAAAAACCAGAAGGATGCATGTACATGTGACAATAGTTAATTCTGAATAGCAAGGTTAAGGATGGTTTTGTTTTGTTTTTTTTAAAGAGAAAGAGAGAGAGAATTTTTAATATTTATTTTTTAGTTTTCGGCGGACACAACATCTTTGTTTGTATGTGGTGCTGAGGATCGAACCCGGGCCGCACGCATGCCAAGTGAGCGCGCTACCGCTTGAGCCACATCCCCAGCCCAAGGATGGTTTTTAAATGTTCTTTTCTAAGCTTATTTTCATTTTGTAAAATTTCTACAGTGAAACTTTGTTTTGTCATTAAAAGAATGTTTTAAAAATAACGAGCTGATTTATCCTGATTTCAAGAACACTCAGTAGTTAGTGGCCTAGAGTTCCTGCTTCACAGCTGCCTTAAAAGCTCTACTGTGGTTCTTCTGAGCCTAGAGCTATTGAACTTTTAAAGAATGATAGGCTTTCCAGTAATTGTATTGCATTTTGTTTTGTTCTTAGCAGGCAATTAATTCTAACTCCAACATACAAAGAAATAAACTATTTTTAGTAAGATTCAGATTAATCTTTTTTAAAAAAAATATTTAATTATTTATTTATTTGGCGGACACAACATCTTTGTTTGTATGTGGTGCTGAGGATCGAACCCAGGCCACACGCATGCCAGGCGAGCGCACTACCGCTTGAGCCACATCCCCAGCCCCTCAGATTAATCTTAATGACTTCTATAAAATGTTTTTAAGACTACCTACAATAAGACATTGTCTTTTTTTTTTTTAAGTTGTAGATGGACATGATACCTTTCTTTTATGTATTTATTTGTATGTGATGCTGAGGATCGAACCCAGTGCTTCACATGTGCTAGGCAAGTGCTCTACCACTGAGCTACAACCCCAGCCCCAAGACATTGTCTGTTTATTTATTTTTATTTATTTTGCACAGGAAAAAGAATGCTTTGAAACAGTGTCTGTTTCCCCTCATTCAGATATTAAGATGACCCAGAAATGGAGAGTTGGGCTCTGGAGTTTATTAGTTGCCTGCCCTCTTCCCTGCCCCAGCTGGCACTGGACACACACTCCCTACACACACACGCAAAGCTTTCTCTCGCTTTCCTATTTTCTCTTGTACTTTTGTTTGTTTAGGGAATAATATGACAAGCTGAGTTCCCTCTAGTGGACAAAATCACTTTTGTCAGCTGCTGTGACTGCTGACCAAAGCCAGCAAGGCCAGGCTTTTATTACTGCTGGTTTCAGATGTTTCAAGGATAATCTATTCATAGGTGAGAATTTAACATGCCTCTCTTAAGAGGTAATATGTATATTTATATGCATGTTTATATGTATGTTTGCAAAAATAAATTGATATTTTGAGATCAGACATTTGCTTTGCTTAATGATTTAGCACTGAAGAAAGCATCCTTTAATGAGAATCCTGTGCTTTGTTATTAAAAGCTTCTGTAATGAAACAAAATCAAGATCACAGGAAGACCATTGATTGTACTGTTAAAGTTAGGTTTTTAACTTTGATAAGAGCTAAGACTTTAAATATTTTAGAACTCTTCAGCTTATAGGTTATCTGGGGGGAGCACTGGAGACGGAACCCAGGGCCTCACCTCCACTGAGCCTCACCTCCAGCCCCAAGAAGCATTGCTTGTCATTATTGTTTACAGCTCATGGGACCCTGATCTCTGGTCTGCTTCTTGCTGTGATCCTTGCATTTATATGCTTTGCACACCCTTCATCCTGCCTTTCCTGATTATATCACTTGCTACTTGTATGTGTTTCATTTGTTTTTATTCTTATTGGCTTCTGATTTGTTTCCCTGCTCATTTTGTATCATTTGCTTATTTATTGTACATACTTTTTTAATCCTTCGTCCCTATAGGTGACAGACTTGTCCAGAGTCAACCACTTTCTGTTAGACCTTAACCATTACCTGAAGTCCCATAAACTCCTTATCAGGCAGATCCTCTTGCTTTGAACTTGATCCTCTTGTAGGTTTTATATCTTCTTTTAATGGTGAAGGATAGAGCAGTGGTGTCCCAGAGACTTTTCCATGAGAATGTCCTGTAAATTTCTTGTGTGCTCCACTGTGGCAACCATTAGTCAAATGTGGCTATTGAGCACTTGAAATGTGACTTGTGTGAGCTAATTTTAAAATTTTAATTAATTCAAGTAAAAATTTAAATAGCCTCAGGGAATGGGAAGTAGAATAAAAGGTACTGGGGTCTGAATTAGAATAAGATACATTCCATGTTGTATAATTATGTCAAAATAGATTCTACTGTTATGTGTGACTAAAAAGAACCAATAAAAATAATTTATGGAGGGGCTGGGGGTGTGGCTCAAGTGGTAGCGCGCTCGCCTGGCATGCGTGCGGCCCAGGTTCGATCCTGAGCACCACATACAAACAAAGATGTTGTGTCTACCGAAAACTAAAAAATAAATATTAAAAAATTCTCTCTCTCTCTCTCTCTTTAAGAAAAAGTAGAGAAAATCTTTCCTTTAAAAAAAAAAAAGAAAAATAATTTATGGAAATAACTATTTTCTAAAAAAAGAAAAATTAGAAGAATGGCATTGTTTTGCATTTTGCAAATCTTAAATGACTGATCTAATAAAAGACAGCTGGATTCTCAAAAAATAAAAATAAAAATAAATTAAATAGCTTCAAGTGACTAGGAGCTACCTGCAAGGGACTAGGAGCTACCTGCAAGACAGTGCAGATCTATCTCAGTGCCATCCAAAATGTAGTTCCCACACCAGCAGCATTGCCATCACCTGGGAGCTTGTTAGAAATACAGAAGCTCAGATAGTTTTGAACTAGTGCTACAGTGTAACCAGATCCCCAGGTAATTTCTGTGCACACTCAAGTTGGAGAAGCACTAGTACTTGGGGTGAACATTGGAGTCACATAGGGAGTTTAAAAAAAAAAAAAAAAAAAAAAAAAAAATATATATATATATATATATATATATATGGCCACCTGGATCCATCTTCCATGATTCTGCTTTAATTGTTATTAGGTGTGGCCTGGGAGCTGGATATTTTAAAAATATCCCCCAACTGACTCTAATTGCACAGCAAAAACTTGTGGTGCTTAAAATCTGGTGGGTAATTTGAATCACCTAGGAATATGGAAACAAGGCAGAGGGCTAGGCTCTTCTCTGCCTCAGCAAGTCTAAACCTCTGTAATAACAACAACAACAACAATTATTATTATATCCCTGCCTCCTTGTATTAAGGATTGAACCTAGGGTCTCTCTACCGTTGAGTTACATTTCCAGCACTTTTTTTTTTTTTTTTTTAACTTTGAGACAGGGTTTCACTAAGTTCCCCAAGCTGGCCTCAAACTTGTGATCCTCTTGCCTCAGCTTCCTGAGTTGCTGGGATTACAGGTATGAGCCACTGTGCTTGGCTTGGCGTTTATATTCTTTATTAGCTCTCAATGATTCTTTTATATTTATTTTGGGTTTGAAAATCCCTCATCTAGGGCCTGGGTTGTGGCTTGATGGTAGAGTGCTTGCCTAGCACGCATGAAGCACTGGGTTAAATCCCCGGAACCACATAAAAATAAACAAATAAAATAAAGGTATTGTGTCCATCTACAACTAAAAAAAAAAAAAAAAAATCCCTCATTTAGAAGATAGTTGCCTACTCTGTTGGTAGTTATCACGTAAGCTAGAATGAAAAGTCTTGCTGACATTAAAGAAAATAGATCTCCATCTAAGATACACATTATCTGTAGTATATCTAAATAAATGCTTTTGCAAATACTTGTTTTTCACAAACTGTGCCATGCCTGGTATTTGTGCAGTGTTTCCTGCCTGAAATATTTTATTGATTGTTGAATATTTGTTCCCTAAGATAAACTTTTCTTTCCCTTTTGATAGATTGAAGTATCATTAACATCTTAGTTTTCAAAATTGCTAAGAAGTCTGCTAACGACAGCTGGTATCTTCATGGTCAGTTTGCCAGTTCTTAAGGTGCAAGTTGGAAAGTCTTGAGATCAGAATGTTCTGTAATACGGAAGTGAGACTCAAGAGAAGCCCCACCTTCAGTTCTGTAGCACAACCCCAGATAGTCAGATGCAGAGTGTCAGCTGAGGGCCATTGGCATGGAGGGAGGATATCAAGGTGTCTGGTACATTCAGATCCTAGCTCATTCCAGACTTTAGGCTACCAGGTCAGGAGTGTTGTATTTGGCATGATTTTATCTTAGGAGCTGGGGAAGGAAATGGACAAGTTAGTGAATCATTTTCTTTCTTATTTTTAAAAATGTGTTGGTAAGTTTTGCTTGTTACTTTGGGATGTTGTTTGTGGTGCTGGGGATTAAACCCAGGGCCTCACACATGCCTGGCATTCTACTGCAGAGCTACATTCCCAGCCTCAGCCTAACCCCGCTCCCCCTATACAGGGGATTAAATCCATGTCCACTCTACCACTGAGCTATCTTCCCATTCTTTGTTTTTGAGACAGCATTTTGCTAAGTTGAAAAGTTGGTCTCAGACTTGCAATGCTCCTGCCTCTAAATGCTTCCTGAGTTGCTAGGATACATTTTTGCACCTCCATGCCTGGTTTAGCCTAAATTTTATATTAGCTAAAAACCTTTTACTTTTGTGGTATAGAAAGCTTTTGGTAGGCTATTGCAGCCAGCCTTTGTTAGGACTTGAGCTCATTAGCTATTTGTTTCTGGAAAATGGCATAAAAATTAAAGATGATTTGGAAAATATGTTACAAGCAATTAACTAATGAAAACTTTTTTGTGTGTGTGTGGCACAGAAATTGAATCCATGCTCTTCTTCTAAACTGTATCCCCAGACCTTTTTATTTTATTTTATTTTATTTTTGAGACAGGGTCTTGCTAAATTGTATAGGCTGGCCTCTAATTTGCAATCCACTTGCCTCAGCCTCTCGAGATGCTGGGATTACCAGCATCTGTGATACACACCTGGATATGAAAATTAATTTCTATTATAAATAATGTACAGTGTCTTCCTTCTCTCTCTTCCTTCAGTTTCAGCCCTTGTGTTTCCTACAATAAAATTTTAGGTATAAATAGAAGTGAATTGGTATCTTTTAAGTCAGCAGCACTTTCTGTTACTGCTCTTGTTGGGATAGTGGAAGGTCGAAAATCAAAAGTAATTAAACATGATGTATGTTTGTTTTGTTTTTGTTTTTGTGGTGCTGGGGATCGAACCAGGGCCTTGTGCTTGAGAGGCGAGCACTCTACCAGCTGAGCTATATCCCCAGCCCCATGATGTATGTTTGAATGCAGTAATACACTGTTTTCGTGGAGATCAGCCTATGTGGTCTCTCTTGCATCAGTGGATAAGAAATCATGAAATGAAGAGACCAGAAGAGAAGGCTGAGTGTGTGTGAGACAGGTTTGCTGTTTGTTCTCATCCATGGAGGTTTTTCATGATAGGCAGGCCTGCTGAGTCAGGAAGCAGCTGGATGATCAGGGCCTTTCTAGAGCACTCCTTCCCGGTGACCCTCAGAGGACCTTGGACACATAGGGGCTCTCTTGATTTCACCTAAAGCAAGAATGGAACTTCAGGGAGCCTGGTTTCATAATCAGAGGTAAACCTTCCATAAATGGCTTCCCTCAGTGAGGGGGCCAGGGGCCTCTTTGGATTAGTGTGACAATTTCTCCCAGAGCCTGCAGACTGTGATGCTTTCTTGTGATGTGACTCAACCGTGCTCCTTTTGAGTTTGCCATGGCTGGCGAGCATGTGGACCTCCCACCCCAGGAAGACAGACTCCACCAGGATCTTGTTTTTTTCCTGCTGGTGGGAACAGAAGGCAGGAGCCCACCAGGGCGGAGGTGGCAGTGGGAGTGGAAAGGTCTTTCCAGGTGTTCATGGTTGGCCTAGGACATGGGTCTGAACCAGGACAGCCAGCATGGAGAGGAGCATTTGAGCTCCATGTTTTAGGCAAAATTCCAAGGCTGTGAGGTCCCAAAGGCAGGAGGAGGCTGGAACCATAGATGCAGGGTGGCAAGTTGCTGGGAAAGGTGTGGTCAGGGAACACATGAGACTCTTACCCTCAAGCCTATGAAAGGTTGTTTCTTCTTAGCCCTTATTTTCTTTGCCTCATGACTAGGCCGATGCTTAAATACAAAACTCAAGAGGGAATACAAAACAGATGATAGCTGGATAGAAAATTAAGCCCTTTCACAAGTTATACTCAGCAGGTGGGTGGTAGGGTTTTTTCATTTTAAGGGAGGAGGAATGATTGAAAAGGCACAGGTTTTGGTGGGAATTTGGCATTTTGAAATTAATGCTCTCTGACTTTGTTTTTCCCTTTGTCCATGTACCTAGTGTGTGTCAATTCCTGGAGCTATGTCAAAGCCCAGAAGGTGGCTTTGGAGGGGGTCCTGGTCAGTACCCACACCTTGCACCCACGTATGCAGCCGTCAATGCCCTGTGCATCATTGGCACCGAGGAGGCCTATGACGTCATTAACAGGTACAACAGCCAGTAGTGGTGGAGACCCAGAAGGGCTCCCCACCTGCTACACCGCGCTGACCATTGATTGCCTCTTCTGCCTCTTTCCCTGCCATTTCTCAGAGAGAAGCTTCTTCAGTATTTGTACTCACTGAAACAACCTGATGGCTCCTTTCTCATGCACGTTGGAGGTGAGGTGGACGTGAGGTGAGTGGGCAGCTGTATCAAGAGCTTGTAGAGCTTATCTGTCATTAGAGATGCTATGTTCAAGGAACAGCCTGGCAAAGCTGCTGCTTCATGCCACCAAGTGATGCACAGAATGACATTTGAGTGACACAGTGTCACAATCATTGCAAATGATACAGATGTCCTCAGGTGTCGTTCTCTCTTGTTTCTTTTATGTAAATGTCAAAACATAAGCTAGAAACAAAACCAATGCTTTTGTTTTAAAAATTGAAAATACATTTGCTTGATATAAAATGATGCACCATAATGTAAAACTGTACAGTATAATATAATCATTCATTTCTCTTGGAAGAAAGCTCAGTAAGAGACTGGACATGTAGCTCAGTGGTAGAGCATTTGCCTAGCATGCACAAGACCCTGAGTTCAATCCTCAGTACCAAAAACAGAAAAAGATAAGCCTGGTAAGGACTCAGTGAACACTTTGATTGAATTTGATCAGATGCTGAGAATGCTGAATATCTGAGATCCTCCTATGGTGTGTGAGTTACTTCAGGAGGTGTAGAGAGTCTTACAAGCCCATAGAGTGCAGTGCAGAGATGTCATATCAACTGACTGGTACCTGTTGGCGCATACTTACTATTTTACTCAAAAAGTATGTCTGCTATACCTAGCAAGTGTTTCCTTACTTGGCAGATTACTTATGAGGCGTATAGAAAATTTGGTGAATGAGTCATTTCTTTTTTTTTTTTTTGTATTTTATTTTATTTTTTTTTAGAATTTTAATATTTACTTTTAGTTTTTTGGCGGACACAACATCTTTGTTGGTATGTGGTGCTGAGGATCGAACCCGGGCCACACGCATGCCAGGCGAGCGTGCTACCACTTGAGCCACTTCCCCAGCCCCTGAGTCATTTCTTAAAGTGAGTGGCTCATAATAGCTTATTGAGATTTTATACCATTTTCTTCTTATTTAGTCTGAGAAACGCAATTTTGTGTGTGTGAGGTTTCTATATCAAAGCCATCTTATTGCTTATTATTGCTTGGATTTGCTTCTACACATGTTAATAAATATTCTTACTTGAGCCAGGCATGGTGGTACATGCCTGTAATCCTAGCAGTTTGGGAGGCTGAGACAAGAGGATCGTGAGTTTAAAGCCAGCCTCAGCAATTTATCAAGGCTGTTGGCCTCACTGAGATTAAACCCCTGGATTTAATACCTTAGTAAGATACCCACATACAATTCTGACTTAACCATTTGTTTGAAAGCATAGGGATTAAAAAAAAAAAAAGACCATTGTTGAGCATAAAACACATTGCAGATAAAAGTAGGTAACCACACTGCAATAAAATAGATTTGTTTAGTAAGAGATTTTTCTTTTGAGTAAAAGATTTTTTGGTTTGTTCAAACCAAAAAATGAGACGAGTTATCTGTATGTGCCAGTGAAGTCAATGTAACTGTTGAGGTAAAAGAGTACTGTGTTAATTCTGAAGGAAAAGATTTAAAGATTTTTGCTGCCCTCACGGTCACTGTTTTTTCATCCCTGTCCTATAGATATTACATCTAAATATGCACAGCCCTGAAACTTAGCTTTCAAAAACATATTGAGGGGCTGGGGATGTGGCTCAAGCGGTAGTGCGCTCGCCTGGCATGCGTGCGGCCCGGGTTCGATCCTCAGCACCACATACAAAAACAAAGATGTTGTGTCCGCTGAAAAACTAAAAAAAAATAAATATTAAAAAAAAAAAAAACATATTGAGGGCTGGGGCTGTAGCTCAGTGGCAGAGCACTTGCCTAGCATGCTTGAAGCACTGGGTTCGATCCTCAGCACCATGTAAAAAAATTTTAACAAATAAAATAAAGGCATTCTGTCCATCTACAACTACAAAAACAAAAAAAAAAACTTGTTGAGATTAGGCAACAGCAAACACACCATAGCAAAAGCTGTGTGTTTTAATCACCTATCTTTTTCAGACATGATTATTCTCCAACTTATTTGTTCCAGCACCAGTCTTTCTGTGTTTTTATATCTGCTAGACAAATGCTGGGCAACTTCTCCAATAAAATAGATTTGTTCCACTGAAGGGCATCAGAGCCATGTTCCTCCTCTTCCTCTCTCTTTTGGACACACTCCATCATCTGAGGCCCTGCTTTTCGCTTGCACAGAGGACGAAAGATATGCATGGTGGATAAAGCCTCATAGACCTCATTGGGTTTCCTTGCCTTGCCTGATTTCTAGGACCCACTTCCAGTTTCTTACTTGGTGTGATATTAATGGATCTTTGCCTGAAAGCATCAGCCAGCAGTCAGGAGTGTTTGTTGAGTGAATTTGACCTGGAGAGAAGTAGCTGTGGCTGGGGACAGTTTGGCTTCCAGGGACCAGCTTGCTCCCATGCTAGATTAGACAGGTGGTCTCTTGATCTTTCCGGTCCTAATCCTAAGTTTCTGAGGTGAGCTTTTTTAAGTGTTTCAGCTCCTGGATACTGTAAAATATCATATTGTGGTTAAGAAAGAAGATGCTATATATTCTTGACCTCCTTAGATTATATAATCTGGAACATTCCATGAGGTAGACAGAAGACAGGGACCCAGCATTTGCAGGTTTCAGTGACAGAACATGGATGTGCTCAAGGGAAGAGAAGGTAAGTGTTGCTGAAGTGTGAGGACCCACGGAGCTGGAGGGACTGGCTGGAACAGACTGAGGAGGCCTGGACGCTCCTCACAGAGTCTGCAGTTTATTCTGACAGGATTTAGGTTGGGAGTGATGTGATCTGATTTGTATTTTGTTAGAAGTTCTCTAGTTGCGGTGAATGGATTATAGTGTTTTAGTAAAAGTATGATCCTTTCAGGGCTGGAAGGAAACAGACTGGACAGGAGACCAATCCAGGTAGAAGCTAATGACTGGGATTTGGGTGACACCAATAAGGGTAGAAAGGAACAAATACATTTGACAGCTGTGATGGTTGAACCAGGAGAGAGGAAGAAACTACCTGGAAAAGTTGTACCTTGTCCCCTCCCCATCTCAATGTGAGATCTAGGACTAGTGGCTTTGACAGCACTTCTTGGCTCATCCATTGAAGAGAGTCAAACTCCATCTGAGGCTGCTCTGAGGTTGCATTAGGATTCAAGAGTAAATACTTCAAGCTTCTTTAAGCTCAAGGCCTGAAGGAAATTAGATCAGAGTTAGCTTATGGTAAATGACAACATTCGGTATTAGCACCATGACTCTTGAAGGCTCCTGATGTCTGCTCTTCTAGCTGAGCTTTTGCTGTAGCTGTAGCCAGTAGGATCCAGGTTGGGAATGACACTGGTAGTACAGTAATGCTTGCAGCTTCTGCAATGATTTTCTCAGAATACTGCAATATGATTGACTTCATGTCATGTCTGTACTGAATGAGACAGAAATGAAGCCCTTCTTTTTCTTCTCTTCTGTGTTCCTGAGGGGCCCTAAAAAGACTTGTGAGCAGAATTAGAACATATAGTTTTTGTCTTTACATGTTGGATATTTGAAAAGACCATGGAGGGGAAGAAAAAGCAATCCTTGGCCTTGTTCCATGAAAGAGGGACAAGCTGAAATAGAATGTGTCCCGAGAAGAATTAGGGCAAAAGGATAGAATGGCAAGAATTATACCAGATCAAGTAGGATAATGTTAAAAAATATGTATGCATGGACTGGGGTGTAGCTTAGTGGTAGAGCATGTGCCTAGCATGCATGAAGCCCTGGGCTCCACCCCCAGCACCAAAATAATAATAATAATAGTCATATTCCTTCTTTCTTGTCAAAGGGTGTGTATCTGTGTGTACTGGTGAGATGCTGGAAATCAAACCTTTTTTCTTCCCCCTAGAAGTTTAAATAATGTGTCTGAAGGGGCTCACCTATTCCTGTCTCTCTTGTTTGGTCTAAGCAGCCATTAAGAGGTCGATGGCATGCTCTGGAGTGTCTGTTACAGAAAATGTGTAGTTAACCTTTCATGCACCCATGCCACATCCAGATAGGAATCCCAGATCTGAAATGGTGCTGACATCTGAATGAATGAGCAGCAAATCAGAAGCACCTGAAAGATACCACAGGGTAGAACCATTGTAGGTCTCTGAAAGAAATGCTAAGTCCACTTTGGACATGAATTGATATGGCTGTTATTTCCTCTGATGTAGATTTGGCCATGTGGAGGTAGGGAGAATAGAATGTCATGTTCTTTCACTGAAGCCATGCCGTGAGCAACTCTATCCAAATAGAATGTCACACCTCTCAGTTGAAGACCCAGGAAGACTGACCGTGGGCCAGGAATGAGGACAGGAGGTGATTACAGCTTACTAGGCGAAGCAAGCAGTCCACCCAAGAAGTTCACTTAAGTCTTATTTAGGCTCTTCCTTAACACATAACATGTTCCCCTCTGCTTCTGTCTTTCCAGAAGTGCGTACTGTGCCGCCTCAGTGGCCTCTCTGACCAACATCATCACTCCAGACCTCTTTGAGGGCACTGCTGAATGGATAGCAAGGTGAGAGCAGCCAGGATATTTCCTGGCCTCTTAGAAGGCAGGTCAAGACTGTACTTCAGAAAAATGAAGAACATAATAAAGGCCTGGAAGGGAATATAAAATTACAAGAGAGGTATTGGTTTGTATGATTGTGCATTTCAAAAATACTTAACACTGTTTCTTTTTTCCAGACATTCACTAATGTATTATAATTTAGATTGGCTAAAGGGAAAACCTTTTCTAAGTAGTATTGGTGGGAATCTAAAATGATTTAAGCAGTTTGGAGAGCAATATCTCAAAATGCCCCTGCGTATGACCCAGTAGTTCCACTTCCACCGAAACTCTCAGGCACATGAGTGAAACAGAGTAGAGACAAGGTCTTGTTTTATAAGAACAAAAGGCTAGAACCAGGTTTGATGTTCTTAAGCACAAGTTGAATAAGTTACGGATTAGCCACATTGGAATATAACATAGTAACCAAAATGAGTGAACCAGAGTAACGTGTCAGTGTGGATAAATCTCAAAAACAGTGTTTGAGTTTTTAAAAAATGGATGTTAAAGAAAAGCTACAAGGGTAGGGATGTAGCTCAGTGGTACAGCACTTGCTTAGCAAGTGCAAGGCCCTGGGTTTCATCCCCAGCACTGCACAAAAATCACAAAACTCCTACAGATCAGCATATGTTCTTAAAATTTGAAAACATGCAAAACTAATCTCTATTATTTATGGGAAGAGTCATTTGTAGTAATAATATAAAAACATGCATGGAGGGCGGGGTTGTGGCTCAGTGGTAAAGCGTTCACCTAGCATGTGCAAGGCCCTGGGTTTGATCCTCAGCACCGCATAAAAATAAATAAATAAAAGTTATTGTGTCCAACTACTTCTAAAAAATAAATATTAAAAAAAACAAAAACGTGCATGGAGGCTGGAGCAGTAGCTCAGTGGTAGAGCGCTTGCCTGAGGCACTGGGTTTGATTCTAAGCACTGCTAATGAATGAATGAATGAATGAATGAATGAACGAACAAACAAACAAAATAAAGATCCATCAACAAGTTAAAAAAAAAAAAAACCCAACACATGGGAAAGAAAAACACCAGATTCAGGATGGTGGGGATGGTGACTGCCAGGCTAGCAAAGGAAAAGAGGGACATCTACATCAGTATCAATGGTATTGGCCGTGGTTCATTTCTTTAAAATAAATAAATAAATAATAAATGCCTAAAGTGTCCATGGCTAGATCTAAGTTAGGTATTACATACCTGTGCATTCTCTGTACTTTTCTGTATTCTTCAGGTACCTCATAATTTTTTAAAAAAGCATGATGGATACATATGTACTATTATGGAATGATAGCTAAGCTTATTTTCTTAATTAAATGTTTATCAAAATAGTAGTTATTATAATGTAAATATAACTTACAGTAAAATCAGATGATATACTATGATCATATTTTTTTTTTGTATAACTTCCATTTTCCTGAAGTTAATATATATCTCATGAATGTGTATATCATGAATTCATCTCCAAATTTCTGCCAGAGCTATAAAGTTATTCTCCATACAATCATACACCTCAGGTAACCTATTTTGTGTGTGTGTACATGTATGTGTTTGTGTGTGTGTGTTCTGGGTCATCCCTCCTGCAGCCCTCTGCCTTCCTGCTTCAGGCTGGACAGATTGCTCTCAGCTTGCTGCACAGTGAGCATCCAGAAGCTTCCTTTCAGCATGGAATCCTCTTCACATCTCTGCTTTGTTGAAGCCCTTATCTTTCAGAGGCTTTTTTTTGTTTTTTAGTTTACTTAATTAATTTGAATGAAGCACATATGCCAAACATGGGTACTTGGAAGATATATTTTTAGAACTTGCATATGTCTTTATTTTACTCTCAGACCTCCTTGATAAAGTTTATTTGGTTAGAGAGATCTAAGTTGGCATTGGTATAAACTGTATTCCTTCTGAATTTGTAAGCATTGCTCCATTATCTTCTGGCTTCCAATGTTGTCATTAATTAATTATCTGTCATTAATAAGACAGATAACTTTAATAACCAACATTTCTTGAGGATTTTGTAGTACTCTATAGTAAACTGGCTGTAGTTCAGAGAATGAGAATAGGCACTTCTGGGGTTTTATATTTTCTGTTTATCAATGGAGATTACCCATTTTTCTTTCATTATGCATGTATTTTTTTCTTTAATGTGGCAAATATATAATTATATATTATATATATATAAAATCCTTGTCTGGTCATTTCAACATGTGGATATCTTGAAGTTAGCTCATTACATTTTCCCAACTCTTCCTAGGTTAAATAGATTTGGGATTATATCCTGAACATGGTAATTATATTGTAGGTGGATTCTGTTTGATTGTTAATCACTCTGAGGATATTGGTGTTTTTGTTCTAGCAGACAGTCAAATTGGTCAGACTCAAAACTGCAAACCAGGATCCTGTGGTGGTTAATGGCTCAGATCTGTCCAAAGCTGCTTTCAGTCTGTCCAATGCAGTATGATTCAGGGGTTGGATAGAAACTTGAACTAAGTTAAAAGGTGAAATCTGGGCTTTCCATTCCTCTTTCTAGAACTTTCCTTACTTTCTGGCAGCCTGTCTCTTCCTGCCAGAAAGATGGTTGGCTTTTTTTTCTTTTTCTTTTTTTTTTTTTTTTTGGTACTAGGGATTAAGCTCAGGGGCACTTGACCACTGAGCTGCATCCCCAGCCCTATTTTGTATTTTATTTAGAGACAGGGTCTCACTGAGTTGCTTAGCACCTTGCCATTGCTGAGGCTGGCTTTGAACTCTCGATCCTCCTGCCTCATGCTCCCAAGCTGCTGGGATTATAGGCATGTGCCACCACACCCAGCAAGATGGTAGGCTTTCTATAAGAGTTTTAGCTGCACCCCTGAGCTGTGGCCTGAGCTGCTGCTGCTACCTCTGGACTGTTACAGCCATCCTCAGGGCAAACCAGAGGATAAAGATTGTGGTGGGAGTGAGGGCTTGGCTCTGCTATTGTCTGCTCCAAGTTTCAAATCCCCACCAAACTCTGCACACCTGTTCAGTCAGCTGGGCCCTTGGAAAGCTGTGCTTTGTGTTTTGTGCAGGGCGTGTCCTGCTGTCTTCAGGAGGGTGGATTGTCAGGCTCTTCTTGGATGTGGAAATCTGACTGACTGGGCTGAATCCTAGTTTTGTCAGTTATTACTGACTGTCTGCCTTAGACAGGTTAGTTAACTTCTTCATGTTATAGTTTCTTTATATGTCAGATGGTGGGATATTGAATTTTATATAAAGCTGGAATACAAAATAATCAAGTGGATTTAACCTTGGTGGTCACCTCTGGGCCATGCTACTGCCAGAGCCATTGTGATGCCTGCTGTGGGCTTTTATTTTTCTTCTCTTTTTCTCTTTCCCCATCCCACCTGCCCTCCTAGAGACTTTGGGGGAGTCTTTATTCTAGCTCTTTAGAGACTTCATGGTGATGAAACTTGATGGGAATCTGTTTTCACTCATTGTACTGGGTACTCAACAGGCCTTGTAGATTAGGAAGCATTCATACTTCAGTACAAGAAGCTTCATTATAGTATTTCTTTGATAATTTGTTCTCCATTTTCTCTGTTTGTTCCTTTTTATAACATCTAATCAATAGGATTGACCTAATTTTAAAAAAAGGTTTTTTTTTTTGCCTGTTTTTCATTCCTTAATCTGTTTTCTGGAACTTTCTGAAAGATTCCCTTAGTATTCCTCTCTCATTATTCTGTTTACTATTTATTTCTGTAATCTTATTTTTTAATTTTCCAAAGCTCAGTTCTCCTGTTCTGTTTAGGGATTTTTTTTATCATTTGCAGTATTCTTCATATCATACTTTTTTTTTTTTTTCCCAGTACTGGGAATTGAACCCTGGGGTGCTCTACTGCTGAGCTAGTACCCTAGCCCTTTTTATTTTGAGACAGGGTCTTGCTAAGTTGCTGAGGCTGGCCTTGAACTCTAGATCCTCCTGCCTCAGCTTCTCAAGTTGTCGGAATTACAGGCCTGTGCCACTGCATCTGGCTTCTCTCTTTTTCATATCAGAGACTAAATAGATGTTTGGTACTCAACAGCTCTCTGTATTTAAGAATCCAGTATCCACAAACTACTGGGGGGCTACATGTACAAGCATAGACTAATTCCCCAGCCATTTGTTGAGGGAATTCTCATATAAACATATCTATAGGATTTTTTTCTTAAGCTTATCAGTTTCCCTAGAGAGGGACCTTCCAGATTCCTACTTGTGACATGAAAGTGGCCGTCAACTTTGTGGATTACTTGGAGGGAAAGGAGGTGAGTGGTGGGGCTCAGAGCTAGGCCCTCGCCTAATCCCCTATTAGTATGGTGCCTCCCTCCAGCTCTCATCTCTGTTGGAAATCCTAGAATTCAGGTCCCCTGGAACAAACTCTAAAACCTCTCATCTTCTAGGTTTGAAGGAACCTCAAGATCTAAGTGATTCTTTTTTTAAAATTCTTTTTTTTTTAACATTTAGTTTTTAGTTGGATACAGTATCTTTATTTATTTATTTTTATGTGGTGCTGAGGATCGAATCCAGGGCCTCGCACATGCTAGGCGAGCGCTTTACCGCTGAGCCACAACCCCAGCCTGATCTAAGTGATTCTTAATATAAATTTGCAACCAATCAACTTGGCTCAAACACATCTTACTCTTAGAGGTGATCAAAATTACCTCTATCTTCCCCATCACCACCCCTACCCTCACTCTGACTAGGGAAGGTTCCTCTATTTGGCTAAGTTAGTTACTCTTATTCCTGTTCTAGCTTTCAAGATTTTTGTTATTGCCTGCCTGTGTTCATCTCCTCTCCTATTCTCTTTACCCTTGTGTTTTGTCCCTGTTTAAATTCCTTTACTTTGATTTTACTGAGCTCTTATATTCAACCCATTATGTTTAGCTTGAAGACACGCCATAGACTTGTACCAAGGAGAAAAGCAAGGTGCAGAACAGCACATATTCTATAATCCCATCTATATAAACACAAAGGGAGGAAGAGTGGAGCATGTATTTGTAGTGTGTGTGTATGTGTCCATCTGTCTGTCTCTCTGTGGAGAAATAGAGGCTCAGGTTCAGGGAGTAGGAGGCCAGACTGGGCAGGAGACCTTTTCATTATTTATTCTCTCATACTTTTAAAAAAGTTTGAGCTTTTTAAATAAGTATTACCTTTTCAGTTAAAGCCTAGTTAAGTAAAAAGAAAAATTTTGAGATCCCTTGCATATTCTTTCAACCTTGAGCTCTTTTTCTACTCCAAGTAGCCAGCTGTAATGGAAAGAAAACTTATGGGGTGGATGTTGGGATGGCAATAGAGGACGGGGGACAGAGGAAGCCGAGGGATCCATCCAGGGCATGGAGTTAGTTTTTAGACTCTAATCTGACTCCCTCCGCCTGGGTCCTCTCTATAGAAAGCCTATGGGTTCCAAGATGTCAGGCCTCTAGGGGGAGGAACCTGGAAGACAGGAAAGCATTACTGCTTCCTTTTTCTCCTGCCTGGAAGTTCTGTCAGCTCTTGGATTAAGGCCCACTTTCTTATGCAGCCATGCTACAGCAGTCTGTGAGGTGATATCGATAGGGAGGGTGACTCTTGGTAAATACCTAGAGATTCTTTTTTTTTTTTAAATAAATATTTATTTAGTTGTAGATGAACACACAGTATCTTTATTTATTTTCATGTGGTGCTGAGGATTGAACCCAGTGCCTTACATATGCAAGGCAAGCACTCTACCACTAAACTACAGCCCCAGCCCTACCTAGAGATTCTTGAAAATAAAGTTCTAAAGTGTCATATGAAAATGTACTTAAAATAAAATGTTTTCACTTCACAGATAAAACATGTTTATTATAGGTGAGCAAAAAGAAGAAGTTTTTTTTTGGTGTATGTGTATGTGTGCTGGGATCAAACCCAGGGCTTTTTGCATGAAGTGCCCTACCCCTGAGCCACATCCCTAGACCAAAAAAAAAAAAGAGACTTTGAATTACTTGTTATCCACCACCAAGAGATAACTACTTTTTTGGGTGTATATTCTTCCAGAATTCTAAAAATGAAATTCTATTCTTCATTGTCATTTTACAATATCTTTCATATAATAAATGGAACATTTAAAAATATTCTGTAGTGTCATTTTAAATGACTATTGAATTTCTGTTGTATAGATACATCATAATTTATATAACTAGTCCATGACTTTTGGACTTTTAAGTTGTGCCCATCATATTGCTTTTTATAAATGAGAATATGACTGACCTTTCAGTCCGGTCTTTGGATACTTTCTTACTTATTTTGTTGGATTAAATCCTGGAAATGGCCCTGTATGGCTGGGCCAAAGATTATGTATGTTTTTATGTCTAGAAAATATACCCATAATATATAGTCTAATGCCAAATAATAATTGTAATAACAAATGAATAATATAAATATATAGGAAGTTATAATTTTTATAAATAAAGTTTAATTTTGAAGATATGTATGTTAATTATAGAAATTTTTTGAAAATAGAAAAAATTTTAAAAAATTATCACCTTTGTACTGAGATAACCAGAATCAGCATTTATTTTTCAATTTCATAACTTTATGGTTATCATGCTACATATAGGATTTTATACCTTTTTTCCCAAAGAGAAATAATCCGAGATACTATTTTTCTTACACAACAGCCTATTTCTAAATTATCAGGTGTTTTGGGGGGTTTCTTGGTTGTTTTGTTGTTGGTGGTATTGTTTTTGGAAAAGGCATCTCTAAAAATTAGTAAGTCAGCATCTTTCCATTCATTGTGGTGGCAGCTTATGGCTTATGTCTTGGTTTGAGCAGTGTCATTCTCTGCCATCTGGAATGTGGAGGGTGGGGGGACACTTATATCCACCCACTAACCACTCAGTCCGCTTTTCCAACCTCTCCTTAGGTGTCAGAACTGGGAAGGTGGCATTGGCGGGGTGCCGGGGATGGAAGCCCACGGTGGCTATACTTTCTGTGGCCTGGCCGCGCTGGTAATCCTCAAGAAAGAACGCACCTTGAACTTGAAGAGCTTATTAGTAAGTGTTAAGCCATCTTCTCCTCAGGCTTCAGGTCCTGGCAAAGTGACTGCTCCTAGACGTCCGGGAAGTCTTGGCTATGGGAGGGACTAAGGGTTCTAGCCTTGAGCTCACAACTTCAGGTCCTGCGGTGAAGCTTTCAGTGGAGCTCTCTCTCAGCACATCTGAGACAGCTGACAGGGAGTAACTGCACTTAGTCTGGGCTCCCTTTTTTCCACCTTTCTCTCTGCTTTCAGTTTCCTACATATGGTGCTAGGCCAACTCTGGGTTGTCTGAGCGTTGCAGACATGTGGAATAAGCCAGAGTACCTTCCTCAAACTTGCAAGAGAAGTATAGCTTTTGCCTCTTATTAGAGATTACCATGTGCCTTAGGAAAAAAATGTCCTAAGAGAAAAAAAGACAAAAAGAGCTTTGAAACATTTTGAAGCTAAGCTTTTATTACCTATGTAAACATTTAATACCTGCATTTAAATGAGTTCTTTAGGCAGAGCTGGACAATTTCCTTGAGCATAAGGCCCAAGAACATACATCTGGACTCCAAGCTCCTGACTAGTATGCAGAAAGACTGGAAAACAGTCAGTTTCAGGGAGTCTCTAGGTTGTGTGAAGTGTTCAGTGGAAACCTAGTGCACTAACATACCCATGCACTCACAACTGCCAAGGAGCTTTTTTTCCCTCTTGTCTTTTTGGGTGCATGCACTCCCCTGAACATGACCTTAAAGCAGACCAGCTGCAACTGACATCTCCCTTTGTGGGACCTATCATGACCTTTCTATACAATCAGTGTTAAATTCTGTAGTGAAATAATCAACATGTTTTGCCCCCATTCTCAGGAATTCCCATCTCCCACAGCATACTCTTCTTTAGAAAGTTCTAGACGGGGCTGGGGTTGTGGCTCAGTGGTAGAGCACTCGCCTAGCATGAGTGAGGCCCTGGGTTTGATCCTCAGCACCACATAAAAATAAATAAATAAAATAAAGGTATTTAAAGAAAAGAACAAAAGGTTCTAGACATCTTGAAGATTTTCTAAAAAAGCCAACATCGTGCACAGGACTTGGAATTTATGACACGTTTTAAAATCTGATCACCAATAAGGGATGAAACATAAAAGTTTCATATCCCAGGCAGAGTAAGGAATATGATTAGTGAATGACCAAGTTGAAATGACAATATTCTAGATTTAAACCCTGCCTCTACTATTTCCTGGGTAAGTGACCTTGGACAAATTGTCTAATCTATTTAGCTTCTTTTTTTTTTTCCTCCGCTTCTGAAAGGGAGAAATAATAATCCTTATTCTTTGAAGATTAAAGGAGAGAACAAATGTAAACAGTTGGCACATAGTAGGTGCCCCATAAATGTTGGTATCCATCTTACTTCCTTTCCTCTATTTGCTTTGGAAGAACTAGGACTGGTACCTGAAAGGTTTTATGAATCCATGTAGCCAAGTGGAATACGGTCAACCTATGGGCTGGAAAAAAATCAGTCTGGTTTGTAAACAATTAAGCTGTGGGGTATGTAAAAATGGAGAATGGGCCGGGCATGGTGGCGCATGCCTGTAATCCCAGCAGCTAGGGAGTTTGAGGCAGGAAGATGGCGAGTTCAAAGCCAGCCTCAGCAAAAACAAGGCACTAAGCAACTCAGTAAGAGCCTGTCTCTAGATGAGATACACAATAGGGATGGGGATGTGGCTCAGTGATTGAGTGCCCCTGAGTTCAATCCCTGGTACCACAAAAAAATGGAGAATGGACTCCTTGCATGGTGCTGCCTGCTTTCTCTCTTCTTGAGTAGCACTTAGCCTACTCTCATTAAATGGCATTCTCTCTAAAGCATTGGTTCATTTAAGATGGCCTGGGGATGTCCCTACCTGAACCCGCAGCGTAGCTTTTTGTCTTTAAAAATTTGGGATTGTAGCTCTCTGTAGGCAAGTGTTACTATGAACAAGGATATAATCTAAACTCTAAGTACTGAGGAAGAGCTCTATGCCTTCTCCAGAGCCCCTCCTATCTGCTTTCAGGAACTCAAATCTAGGAAGACTTCAGGTAAAAGGGATGAACCCCACTCTGGACCTTCCAGTTCACTAAGGCACCCTGTGGCCCATAGCTGGTGGCTGGACCTACTTTGAGTGCTAGGGAGGAAAGGAAATGTCCTGTCTGCTCGGCCAGTTGATTTTCTCATTCTCTATGAGCCACACCCATTGCTGTCCTGATCTTAGTGGTCAAGTGTGTTTAGAAAACTTGGAGATAAGAGAGAATAGCCATATCATGTGTTACCACTAAGTGACATCCAGTGTCAATCTGCAGCATTGGAATACTAAGATTTTCTTAACATCAGCCAACCAGGTTGGAACATGGGAAGTTAGACTGGGCAGTCATCATTTGATAATGAAGACAGATGTCTTTTGCTTCTAGTCTGGATGGTAACTTGCTAAAAGACTTGGGTGAATGTCCTTAGGTCCAAGAAAAGGCAGGGACAGTTTGAGATCCTCTAATGAAATGTAACACAGAATTCCATTTGCCCACTTTGAATGAACTTCCCTAAGCAGAGAAGTGATGAGAGCAGGCCTCCTGGTCTTGCCTTAGATTTCCTATCTCCTTGGAAACCAATGTGGCCCCTTTATTCTCCCAGCATCAGTGCCATTTTGGAATCCAGAGAAGATGGTTGTCTATTGGCACTAAGCAGAGGTCAGTGCTGTTTGCCTGGAAAGGTTTAAATGGTGGTGGCAGTGAGAAGAAGGAAGGGAAGAAAGCCAGAGCCCTCAAACTTGAGAATCAAGAAACCACATGCTGGGAAGCCCTTCTTCTCACATATTGGTCCCTGGAGATCCTGTCTTGGTGGATTTTGTGTCTCTTTTGACTTATCGCTGCCCCTCTCATCCATCTCATTCTCAGCAATGGGTAACAAGCCGGCAGATGCGATTTGAAGGTGGATTTCAGGGCCGCTGCAACAAGCTGGTGGATGGCTGCTACTCCTTCTGGCAGGCCGGGCTCCTACCCCTACTCCACCGCGCCCTGCATGCGCAAGGTGAGCCCAGGTGCTGATAGATGGGGCTGGATATTTTCCTTTGCACTAACCAAGTCAGGAAGCCAGAGCACTTATTTGGAGGGTTGGAATGAACTTTCCTGGATTTTGGGTGCTTGGTGGGGAACCTCCTGCCCTGGGGCATGGGGGTGCTGAATAGGATTTAATTCCAGTGGTTTGATATCATTCATCTGGCAGAGGCAGGATGGGCTCACATTGAGCTGCTGTGAGGGGCCAGTGCTATGCTGTTATCAGCAGGAAACAGCCCACTCCTGCCCCAGGGTGACTGCCACCTCAGCTGAGTGTGAAACTGCAGCTTCCAACACAGCTGCATTTGGTCCTGTCAAAGCATACAGACTCACACTGTGCATGTGGCCACAGCAGTGACAGGAAGGACAGCTGGATGAAGGGGTAAGATCCAGAACCCGTGGGGGAAAGACCTGCCATGTGTGGCTAACTGCACATTTGTCGCCTTGGGAAATGTTTTATTTAGAATCCATTGAGCCATCCTAAATGTGAGCTTGTTCCACACGCACCATTGGAGTGGCGAAATCTGCATTCCTTTCTGTAGGGTCTCAAATGGAAATGATGTGAAACCAATGTAGATCGAAAGCAGAAACTCTAGGAACATTCCGTCCTTTTCTCTTGAAACTTCAAGCAGTTTGCTGCCTCCAGTCTTCTCTGGCTCATTTACTTTCTGAGAGAATAGGGTGTCTGTCTCTTGAGTATGCCAGAGGGAGAGGGGAAGTCATGGTCACCTCGCTGGGTGCTAATCTGTTCCTGCAGGGAGATCCCTGCACCCAGAGGGAAGCTTTTCTTTGGACTCAGTTGGGTAATTAATTGCTCAAGTGTAAAAGATGAGATTCTTTTCTTTTACCCTTCCTGTGCTTTTTTTTCCTTTTTGTCTTTTTTGAACTCCATTCTTTAGTTTCTTATTTCATTGGAGTTGTGGTCACTTTTGAGACTTAATTTAACTCAACAGAGTCCCAGTCCTGTCTTCCCAGCCTGGGGCCATTGGCTTTAAATCTCAGGGTATTAAGGCAAATAATTCCTCTTGACTGTAGAGCTTGCACAATCTCTGGCTTGATCACTAGAAGGGATGTCAGGAATTCTCTCCAAGTCCAGGTTTCCAAAATAGAAATAACTTGGGGTGTTGGTTATCTCTTTATTTGGAACTGGTGAGTCCAAGCACCTGGGGAAGTTATCATCTTTTACAGACCTATCCTTGGCAGTGATAAGATGTCATAAATCTGTAATGCCAGGGAAATCTACAGAGCTGTAACAGGCACTCCCTGCAGAAGCCTCCTTGGGGCTCTGGCTGGCACTATGTTCATTGAAGCTCAAGTTCTGGAGAATTTAGTCACATTAAAGATATGCTTGTGGAAAAGGCTGTCTGGGAATCTTAATGCTTCCAGGTTGTTCCATAGCCTGGGAGAAGGCTCAAGGTGGGCCTATGATTCTTCTCTTCCTCAGAAACTGATAAAAAATTAATAGACTCTGGGATGTGAAATTACAATGATGATTATTTTCTTTATTTTTTTGTTACATTTCCTATTTTTTCTATAGTTGATAGGTATTTCTTGTGCATAGCAAAACAACAAAAACTGCTAGGTGTGGTTAGCACACACCTGTAATCCCAGCTCCTCAGGAGGCTGAGGCAGGAGTATGGCAAGTTCAAGGACAGCTTGGGCAACTTAGCAAGACCCTGCCTCAAATACAGATTTTTAAAAAATAGGGTAGGGAGATAGCATGAGGCCCTGGGTTCATTCCTCGGTACTGCAGCAACAATAACAATAACAAAAAACAGATGAAAACAACAAACATTATTCTAGAAAAGAAGGGAAATTCTATAAACAAAACAGGTAGGAGTCTGGGCATGGTGACACACGCCTATAATCCCAGCAGCTTGGGAGGTTGAACCAGGAGGATTGCATCAAAGTCAGCCTCAGTAACTTATAGAGGAACTAAGCAACTCAACAAGACCCTGTCTTTAAGTAAAATATTAAAAAGGGTTAGAGGTGTTGCTTAGTGGTTAAGTGCCCCTGGGTTCACTCCTGGTACCAAACAAACAAAAACCCCAAAACAAATAAGTAGTAGGATGAGAAAAATAATTGTGACAAATGATCAAGTGTTAATTTGAAAAATGTCATACAAATCAATGAGCAACCCAATTGAAAATCAGTTAAAGGATCAGAACACATAGGCCCTAGGAAAGGAGGCACTGTTATTACCCCTTTTTCTATTAAGGCTGCTGTATTAGTAGCAGCTGAGATTTCTGAAGCACTTATCATATGCCAGAGCCTTACTGTTTCACTATGTGTTCTCATTTGATCCTCAGAACAGCCCTATGAAATAGATACTTTTGACATTCCCATTTTGCAGATGTGAAAATAAAGTACATGAGGTTAAGTTACTTTCTTAAAATAACCTGACTGCCACCTACAGTGGTTCATCATCGGTGGTTGTGTGATTCCAGACCAGTTGGCTTGTAACATTGCAGATGGCCATGAATTCAACCAAAAGCTGTTTAGATCATTTACAGTTAAAGAAATGCAGATCATATTGGCAGAGATTTAAAAATTTGATGACCTATGTTGGGGACAGTGTGGGGAGACAGGCATATTTGTGCTCTTGAGTGGGGATGTAAATAATTGCATTAATTTTTGGAGGAAGTTTGGAGACATTTGTTTAAATTTCAGGGGCATTTTATCCCTTTGATCCCAGCAAGTGGTCTGTCAGGAATTCACCTGCAGAGGTGTTAGCAAGGATATATATTGAAGTGGAGTTTTGCTAGCAAATTGGAAATGCCCATAAAAAGGTTAACAGTTGTGATTGCTCCAAATAGCAGCTGCATGTAGTGGTCCATACATTGGGCTGAGATGGAGAGCTCAGCAGGATGCAACATAAAGTATAAAGAACCTGGCTGGTGCACCCTCAGCTCTTCCTGGGAGCATATACAAAATTCTAACAGTGGGAGGTAGATTACTTTGTAAATTCTGTATGCTTCTATACTATACTTTTATAAATTTTTGCTGTTTTTTTTTTTTTTCTCCATATGCATTGCTACTTGTATTTTTTGTGCTGGTGACCAAACTTATTGTATGCTTGCTTCCACTGAGCTACAACCCCAGCCACAAATACTTTTTTTCTTTTTAGGCAGTGCTGTGGATTGAACTCAGGGCCTTGTAGTTACCTAGCATAGCATGCATGAAGCTAGGCAATCCCCAGCACTGCAAAAACAAACAAAAAAGTAGCTATGATTATACATACTATGATTATATTGGTACCTGAAAAAAAAAAAAAAAAGGCTTAAAGTGCAGCACAAGTCTATGCCATTCCCTAACCCAGAAAGTGACATCAGGGCTGGGGATGTGGCTCAAGCGGTAGCGCGCTCACCTGGCATGCGTGCGGCCTGGGTTTGATCCTCAGCACCACATACAAACAAAGATGTTATGTCCGCCAAGAACTAAAAAAAAATAAATATTAAAAAAAAAATTCTCTCTCTCTCTCTTTCTAAAAAAAAAAAAGAAAGAAAAAAAGAAAAATAAAGTGACCATCAATATCCCACACTGATCACTTCTTTCCATCTGTCAAAGATAATATTTGAGAAGAATTATTATTAGCTTAAAAATATCCAGTGATGACCAATGCAGAGCTGTTTTTGTGGAACAGTAAGAAATAGCAGCCTGCAAGCTTCTACTGGATTGATGGTTGCTAACTTGGTATGTTCTTTGGGATGTACCCTAGGATATTTCTTGTCCACCTGCAAAACTGAGCTACATGTGACTGCATCTGTCAGTCTTGGTTTGGAAAGACTCAATTTCATAGATAAAAGGAAGCTGAAATGCAAAATGATATTATAGTGGAAATCTATAATTTAAGGACGAGGTATAAAGGATGTAAAAGGCTGATTCCTTGCAGAGTTATCACCTTGTAATCATTATCTCCCTTCTTCTTGCCATAATTATGTGAGATTCAGTATCTCTGGAAGCTCCTTGTGGAGCTATGGACTTTAAGCTTTAAAACTTAATAATGTAGAAATCACTGAAACAAATAATAAACATAGCATTTTCTTTTTAGATTCCAATTTTAGCCATAAATTATCACTTGCCTTATAATAATAGTCTTTAATTTGTTGCAGGATATGAAATAAGGATATATTTTTTACAGAATGTTTAATGAAGTTAGTATAATATTTAAAATGAGTATGCTTTTTAAAGTAAAGCTTTGCAGGGTGTGTGGCTCATGCCTGCAATCCCAGTGGTTTGAGAGGCTGAGGCAGGAGGATTGAAAGTTCAAAGTCAGCCTCAACAACTTAGTGAGGCCCTAAGCAACTCAGTGAGAGCCTGTCTTTAAATAAAATACAAAATAGGGCTGGGGACGTGGCCCAGTGGTTGAGAGCCCCTGAGTTCAATCCCCAGTACAAAATCTCCCCCACAAAAAAGTAACAGTTTTTTATGGAAATAAACATCCCATATGGTTTACCCATTGGCAGGTTATAATTCAATGGTTATTAATGTTTGTAGAATCATCGCAGTTTTAGAACACTTTCCACATCCCCCCCAAAAAACCCCATACCCATTAAATTTGCTTCTTTATAGCAGAAATCACAAAGAAAAAATAACAGTATAACAATGTACTATGTGTTTTAAACTTGCATAACCAAAACAAAAGAGCAAAAAGGGAGAAAGAGGAACAGTATATGTTACAGACAAAGGGTAAATTTGATAAAAAGCTAGATTAATAAGATGGAATATTGGATTTTAGAAGACAAAGGACAAATAGACCCTCTCAAAAGGAAATGAAACTAGTAAAGTTATGGGAAAATTACACACTGATTAGTAATCAAGGCATGCTAATCAAATAAATGATCAGATACTATTCCTTTTTACCATTTTAATTGCTAAGAACTTTTTTTTTTTAATATTTACTTTTTAGTTGTAGCTGGACACAATACCTTCATTTTACCCATTCGTTTTTATGTGGTGCTGAGGATAGAACCCAGGGTCTCGCACGTGCAAGGCAAGTGGTCCACCGCTGAGCCACAATCCTAGCCCAGAACTTTTTTTTTTTTTTTTTTTTTTTAAAGTGAGCAGTGCTGGAGGTAGTGCAGTAAAATTTTAGATTTTTCTGGCAGCTATATAAGTTCTTAAAACAATTTAGGGATTTATTAAGAGCTTTAAAAATGTTTATCCCCTTTAAAGTTCTGCTCAGGGCAATGTATTTGAAGAAAATAATCCTACACATTGAGAATATTCACAAATATATGTAGTGTGGCATTTCTTATACTTACAAAGAACTGGGAAGCAACCTTGGAAGTGAGTAAAGGAAGACAGGAAGTCCCACCATATATGTATGTGAAGACTCAGCTGAGCTCATGACTGGGGAAAAAGAGGAAGGGAATTGAAGTAATGAGCGCACCAGTGAGCACAGGTCAGGGTGAGCCCTCCATGGGACACCCTGTGTGCCTTTCACAATGTGAGCGTCTCATTGGGCCTAATGCTTGTGTCAGGTGTTAAAGGAGAATAGCTTTTGTCACAACTCCAGTGTCAGGCAACCACTGCCCCTCATCACGTGCTCAACCTGAGAAACAGCAGTTGCTTCCCAGGCCTTCCCCCTCTGTCTCCCTTTTTTTTTTTTTTTAAGAGAGAGGGTCTGGTTATGTTGCCCTCACTGGCCCTGAACTCCTGGGCTTAAGCAATCCTCCTGCCCCAGCCTTCTGAGTAGCTGAGACTACAAATATGTGTCTCTTTTAAGAAAACAAAAAAATTGGGCCAGGGGTGTAGCTCACTGGCAATGCTTGCCTGGCATGTGCAAGGTCCTGGGTTTGATCCCCTGTACCACACACACAAAGAGAGAGAGAGAAGAAATCAAAAATTGAATTGTTATTTTCTGTTTGAATTATTTTGTAATTAAATATTTTGCTTACATAGGCACTGTATACCATATTTACTGTGAACTTTATAAATAGAACTTTATATGCACATATCCATGGGATTTTTTGGCTCTCTTTTCTTTAATGACTCAGTTACCTTATACATTCGCTTAATGAGATACTGCATGGCTATTCATAATGATGGTTATGAAGATTACATAGCAGAATAGAAGTTTATGTCTTTAGTGTGAAGTGAAAAACATAAGATACAAAGTTAAAATAATTAGAACTAGAGAAGAATATATAGAAACAAGAAGAAAGGAAGATTAATTTTCAGTTGCATTTTACAGATTATTGATACATCTTTGTAGCCTAGGTATTGAAATATAAAACCTACCAAAGACAATGAAGGAGAAAGAGAGGGAGATATCTTGGGGACTGATAGTGTTCAGATTATATTGTTATATTATATACATGTAACAATTTGTAACAGCAGTCCCCTCATGTGTACAACTATAATGCACCGATAAAAATGTAGAAAGAAAACAGAAAAAGACTTTCTGTACATTTTATATCTGTATTTTTTTAAAAAAAATCAATCTGTGCAATGGAAAGTCATCCCTCCTCCCCACTTGATAACTCCCTGGCCCAATGAATTCTCTGACTTACTAGCTGAACTTGAGTGAAGAAGCCTAATTATTTACTAGTAATCCTAGAATGGCCAGTTTGCCCTTGGGGTGTCCTATGATGCATGAGGGCAATTATTACTAATTCTTCTTAGGAAAAGTTTTTGAGCCAAGAGAGAAGTTAGTGCAGTGTCATGCACCTGTGTCATGCTATGCTGAGGAGGGAGGATCACTTGAACCCAGGAATTCTAGGGCAGCCGGCAGTATAGCAAGATTATGTCTCAGAAAAGGGAAGAAAAGTTGGAGAATTTCCCCTTAAGATAGATTAAGGTCAGGCTTAGAAAAGTAGAAGAAACAGAATTTGTTAACCCTGTGGAGAGTTTCCCTAGCTACTTAGAATCTGGTTAACAAGTTTCAGAGATAAGTTAGAGTAGATGTCTTCAGGAGCCCAGAGAAAACCGTGATGGACAGTTTGGGAGCATTAATAGGTCATCCTGGAAAGGTAAGCTGAGCAACTGGTGTACTGCCTGCTGGAGATGTGGCTTAGGATCCTCCTCTGAGTTTACGGCGAATACTTCAAGGCAAGTGAAATGCTCTTCAAACAGCTGTTCTTTGACGCATGACATGAAGATAACCTGCGTACTAACAATGGGTGGAAGAGGAGGGAAACCCTAACTGTTCCCACTGGGTAAAAAATTACAAATAGGGCTGGGGCTGGGGTTCAGTGGTAGAGTGCTTGCCTAGCATGCATGAGGCACTGGGTTCGATCCTCAGCACCACATAAATGTAAAATAAAATATTGTGTCCACTTAAAACTTCATAATAAATATTTTTTAAAAAAAATTACAGGTATTCAGCCCTCATAGTAGGACCCTGTATTATAAATAAGTTTGCAGCCTTTGTAAAGGAACGAATCAATACAGTCCAGTTAATGGTGTTACAGGCCCAATATCAGCCCCTAGACAGAGATAATAAAACTGAATCCTATGAACTCACTCAGAGTAACCCATGATTGGCTTCCAAAGTTCTCAAAAAGAAATGGAAGAATGAAAGACCTAAGCAACCTCATTCTACTTGGGACCTCATTTTGCTCTGAAACTTAACCTCTGACCTACTGCAGTCCTAAAGTCAGGAAAATACCACAGAAAAGCTCTGTGGAAACAGTTCTCAGAAAAGCCGCAGATGGTGATTGCCTAAGATAGACCAAGTTATCGAAATATCTGAAATTCCAGATGGCCCCCACCTACGTGTGGTGACCAATATCTAAACTAGAAGCCTGCAGCTTGGCATGTACCCCCCTTGCAACACCCTCACGATTTAAACCAATCATTCTTAAGTGCGTCAACCCCCTGAACTAACCAGTAATCCTTTCCAGATTCTTTCCTGCCACCTGATACGCTAATCATGTTTTAGAGTTGTTATTTGATTTTCCCGAGGTGTGTGATGATTTGCTAAGAGATGCTATGATGTAAGTGAAGTCCCTGCCTTCCCCAAAGAGTGTATAAAACTGCTACAAACCCTGGGCTCGGGGCCTCTCAGCATCACCAGTTGCTGTGTGCGCGCGGAAGACCGAGCTAGTTTTCAATAAACGCCTCTTTGCTGCTTACATCGAAAAAAAAAAAAATTACAAGTATTCACTGATACTTGGCCAACCCTGCCAGGCCCTCACTGACCCTTTGCCCTTCCACAGGTGATCCTGCCCTCAGCATGAGCCACTGGATGTTCCATCAGCAGGCCCTGCAGGAGTACATTCTCATGTGCTGCCAGTGTCCTGCTGGGGGGCTTCTGGATAAACCTGGCAAGTGAGTGCCTTCTCTCTGGGAGGGAGGGAAGGAGAACAAGGTGGGAGGGGATTGTACACCTCAGGCCTTTGAGAGCCAGGGTGTCCCTCTCCATCTGACTGCTTAGTGCTAGCACTGAGTGGTAAAAGCACCCCAGTTGGGAGCATAAATGCTATTGATCCCGTTCTTCCCACTGCCCTTCTTGTTTCCCTCACATGTGTCTCCCTCCTCCCCCAGAGAGGTGAATGCTGTGTGAGTAGCTTTCCTTTCCCCCCTCCCTTTTTTTTTTTTTTTTTTTGGTTGAACCAAATTGGCTTAAATACAAAGGATACAGGTAGGGGTAGGACATAGCTTAGTGGCAGAGCACTTGCCTAATAAGCAGAAAGCCCTGCGTTCAATCCTCAGCACAGGGGTTGGGCGGTGGGGGGGACCCAGAATTTTAAAACCCCTGAGCATTATAGAGACAATCTTACAGAGTAGATTAAATTCAAATCTAAGATGTTGTTCCATTATATTCTAGCTAAATGTGGGTATGCATGTGCATGCACACACAGACACACAAACACATACCCTGCTACTATTGGCATCCTGGAAAAATCCAGGCCCAGCAATTTATCTGGAATAATTTAACTAATTTCTAGACATTTTTCTAGAGAAATATATTAACTTACCTCTAGCACTACTCCTGAAGAACCCTTTCTAGAGGCAGTTAGAAAGGACAACCCTAAAGTTATAGCCCCCTTGGCTTGGTGTACAGCTCAGTGATTGAACACTTGCCTAGCCTGCCTGAGGCCCTAGATTCAATCCCTAGCATCACCAAAAAAAAAAAAAAAAAAAAAAAAGGAAAGCAAAGCAAAAAAATAATATAAAATTACAGTCTTATGGTTGGTAGGGCTGGAGGATAAGGCTTTTAAATTTACCACCGAGGAAAAGCCACACTTCTTCAGCCATGTGCACAACATGTGGGATGTGTGATGGAGTCCTGGGCCTCTGGACTCACGTGGTTATCTTCCACAGAGGAGTGACCACTCAGTGCTGCCTGTCCTTGCAGGTCCCGTGACTTCTACCACACCTGCTACTGCTTGAGTGGCTTATCCATTGCCCAGCACTTTGGTAGCGGAGCCATGTTGCACGATGTGGTCCTGGGTGTGCCTGAAAATGTGCTGGTAAGTCAGGATGGGATGCTTAACACCCTTCTCCACAGAGTTCCCAGGACAGGGGACTTCAGAGCAACTCCTGCAGAATTGGGTTTGTTCCCTGTGAGGACAGGCTTGGGAGCTTGCAGTCCCCTCCCTCCTTACATTGTAGTCCACCAGTGAGGTTGTGACCTTGGAGGAATTGCACCTCTAGGTGCACCCGAGTTCCAGTGGTAGTCTGATCTGTGACAGCTTTTGTGCCTTTATTCCAGAGTTGAGGAGCCAGATCACCACCTACCATCAGTGCCCTCTCTAGGAAGGCACAGTTACTTGGTACCAATGCAGCCTGTGAATCTAAATTGACCTGTAGTATCAGCAGGGCATGACCCCCAGTGTATGGCTGCCTCTCTCAGAGGTCTCAGCTTAGATGCCAACTCTGATTCAAAGAATGACATTACCCAAGATGTGCTGCTGTAGCACCCCCTTCGTTCCCTTGTGGCACTGACCACAGTTTGCCATGTATTTGTTCAATTCAAGTTTGTCTGCTTCCCTCAAAACAAATCAGCCCTGCTGGTCTAGGTGGTGCACACCTGGAATCCCAGCAACTCAGGAGGCTGAGGCAGGAGGATTGTGAGTTCAACGCCAGCCTCAGCAATTTAGCAAGGCCCTAAGCAACTCAGCAAGACCTTGTCTCTAAATAAAATGCAAAAAAAGGGCTAGGGATGTGGCTCAGTGGTTAAGCACCCCTGAGTTCAATTCTTGGTTAAAAAAAAAAAAAAAAATTCAGTCCCAGGCTGGGACATAATGTGATGGTACAGTTGCTTGCCTAGCATGTGCAAGCAAAGCCTTGGTTTCTACCCCAGCACTGAAAAAAAAATTTTTTTTATTTAACTTTCTTTTGTTGTGATGGCACATGCCTGTAATACTAGCCTCTTGGGAAGATGAGGTAGGAAGATCCTGAGTTTGAAGTCAACTTGGTCGATTTAGTGAGATACTGTCTTCAAAAAAATTATTCAGCCAGGTACAATGGTGCACACCTGTAATCCCAGCAGAGTGGGAGACTGAGACAGGAGAATCACAAGTTCAAGGACAGCCTCCGAAATTTAGCAAGGTCCTAGGCATATCAAAAAAAAAATTTTTTTTAATTGATCAGTTTATCTGAATTTTTATGTTTTGGTGTGAAATTGCTCATAGTATTATATTTAAAAGTTTTAGGGCTGGGGTTGTAGCTCAGTAGTCGGATACTTGCCTAGCACGTGTGAGGTACTGGGTTCAATCCTCAGCACAACATAAAAAGAAATAAAGGTATTGGGTCCATGTACAACTTAAAAAGTTTTAAATTTTTGCTGCCCTTATGTCCCCTTCCTTATTCTTCCAGTGTGGGACATTCCTGAATACTGGCCCAGAATTCTGTCTCAAAATTGAAGTTCCTTTGGATTTCTGTTGATAGAGTGGAACAATGTAAATCAATTTAAATATGATCTGACCCCCTTACTACATAATACATTTGTGGTCCTTTTCCTTGATTATAAATGTAAATGTAATCAAGTGATTATAAATGTTCATTGTTTTAATAATTGGAATATATATATAAGTATAAATAAAACAATTAAAAACAATCAGCTAGTGGTGGCACATGCCTATAATCTCAGCGGCTCGGGAGGCTGAAGTAGGAAGATGGCGAGTTTGAGGCCAGCGTGGGCAGCTTAGTCCCTGTCTCAAAACAAAAAGGCTGGGGATATAGCTTAGTGGTTGAGTGCTTGCCTAGTATGTGAAAGACCTTGGATTCAATTTGCCCTAGTACTGCAAAAACCGTTTTGGTGTATTTTCAATTTTTGTCTTTATTCATATGTATCTGTAAACAAATTTTAAAAAGGAAGTTTTAGATAGTGTGTACCTACTGTTTTTCTCACTTAAACATCTTTAAAATTAAGCACCCCTAATCTGAACATTCAAAATGTAAAATGTGGGGATGGAGCTGTGGCTCAGTGGTAGAGCGCTTGCCTAGCACGTGTGAGGCACTGGGTTCGATCCTCAGCACCACATAAAAATAAATAAATAAAGGTATTGTGTTCATCTGCAACTAAAAAAAAATGCAAACTGCCCCAAAATCTGAAACTTTTTGAGGTTCATGTCAGCATGGGGCTGAAGATGTAGCTCAGTGGTAGATCCTGTGCTTAGCATGTGCAAGGCCTTGGGTCCTGTTTCCACCCCAACCCCACAACAACAGAAAAACTTGTATTTTGGGCTCTTTGGTTAGCAGTGCTGAACTGCTAAAGTCTATGTGATTATTCCAAAATCTAAAAACTCTAAAATATGAAACACTCTGGTACCATACATTCATATAAGAGATGTTCAACCTGTGTAAGTATTTGTCTATATCATTAAATATCTGAAAGGATGTAGTTCAATGGCTGTATATGCTGGGCACAGTGGCACACATCTAAAATCCCAGCTTCTCAGGAGGCCAAGGCAGGAGGATCATAAGTTTGAAATCAGCCTCAGCAACCTAGTTAGACCCTGTCTCAAAAAATTAAAAGGCCTGGGAAGTAGCTTAGTGGTAGAGTGCTTACCTAGCATGAGAGCCCTGGTTCAGTCCCCAGTGCTGCAAAAAAGAAAAAAAAAAATAGGCTGCTTAACATTTTCCTATGTCTTCATGTTCTATAACGAGTTTTTAGTAGTAAATACCCTGTTTTTGAACCTTTGGGCCTAGAGAGAGATCTTTCTGTGGTCTCTGATGATTCCTTAAATTCTTAGTAGTCCATTTCAGGGGGCAAAGGATGGGCATGTTTCCAAGGATCGCCAGATGACGAGTTGGCATCTGTTCTCTTTGCAGCAGCCCACTCACCCCGTCTACAACATTGGACCAGACAAGGTGATCCAGGCCACCACGTACTTTCTGCAGAAGCCAGTTCCAGGCTTTGAGGAACCTGAGGGTGAGGCAACAGCAGAGCCTGCAACTGATTAGAGGATCTGGGTCCCGGACGCTCTGTGCTCACCCACCTCCCTGGTCAGACGAGGTTGATACATTCGATACATGGCCGATTCCCTGCTACACAGCAGTGAGCACCATGGAGCTGTGGTTCTCTTTGTCTTTTCTTGTCAAAACAAAACCAACCGCTCCTGGTTTGAAGTACACAATGGCTAGGTTTGGAGGTACCTAGTGGCATGGTTTTTAAAATTCTCTTCACACCTGTCAAACCAAAAATCTGTCAGCCGTTGCAGTGAGGTTGGGAAACAGTGCGTGCTGGGAAGATGCAGCCCCTCCCCACCAGCCCGCCAGCCTGGAGGGCCACATCAAAATGAATGGTGTCTATGGGTGTCCCCACATCCACAGCCACTGCTGCGCCTCCCACCTGCACTCCACTATCAAATCACCAGATGGGGCACCCTTCCATGATGGAGTCAGTCTGCTCCATACCAAGGTGGGGCTTTGGGTCCCACCAAAATGAGTTCATGGGAAAAGACAATGGCGGGGCTGCAACAGGAGGTGCTTCTGCCTCTCATTTCCCACCTGGTTATTTGCAAGGGACAAGAACCAGGAGCAGGGGGAGAAGGGTCTCCTTAAATTGAGAGTCCGTCCCCCTCAACCCTGGCCAACTGAGCCGCCACACATCTCTCCAAGGCTGCGCTTGGTGCACAGGCAAGACTTGCTTCGGCCCCAGGTGTGGTGTCTTAGACCCGGAAAACCAATTATGAGTAGAAAATGAACCTCTAGTTCAGTTCTGCCTCAGAGGAAGCAGGCCCCAGTACCCAGCCCCTGCCCCTTCCCCATCATGTACGGTGAAAACCCCCTACGGTCCCCAGGGCAGTGCCCACAGCTTGGGGCCGCTCTATGTTTCCATGTTTCTCCCACCAGACTCCCAGCCCACCCTCTTCCAAGACAGTGTTGTCTATTCTCACCCAGAGTATTAACACTACTAAGTCTTTCACCTTAATTTATGACTCAGGATTCATTCCCGTCCTGCCCACTAGAGGCTCACAGAGATAAAACTAAGTGCTAGACAGCTGGCCGCTGCTAGGCAGGAGCTGTGTGAATGGCAAGTGGCAGGGTAGGGCTCTCTGGGTGTTGGCCCACAGTGCTCTGGTGCCTTCTGCATCAAGCCCTTTACGGTCAGTGGGGCGCTAAGTCTGGTCATCCGTCCACTGCTATGGTCACAGCAAGCTCCGCACCACTGTCCCAGCCTCAGCCTTCACTGGGCACTGTGGGCGGCAGGCAGACAGGAGCGTGGAGATGCAACATGAGGCTCTTCTCAAAAACTGCCATTTGCTGCCTCTAATTCCCTTCCCTATTGCTTTGGTGTATCGGGCTACATATTATCCTCTTGAAATAATAAAAATAACATTTTCTATGATGTCTCTTACTTGTGATCTGTGCCAAGAAAATTTCTTCAGAATGTCCGATAGGAAGTAATGAAGGTTGCTCATGTGAGTGCCACATTCTTCCTGAGCAAGATCCCAGACCATTTGTGTCGGCAGTTAAAAATGAGTAGGAGCTGAGTTCTGCTCTCACATGCCGCCAACTCTGGTGGAGGAAGCAGGGGCTCCAACAAGGAGTACGACTGCTTTATAAGCTCTCTGGGCAGTTCAGTTTACTTTGGTCTCTGCCTGTGTCTGTCCTAATCTGACTATGAGCAGGGGCTGTGCTACGGAGCCCCAGAGGGGGCATTCTACATTGGTAGAAAGGACAGTTTAGGAATGTTGCTACCATCATTTTTAACTCAGGGGAGTTATGCTGGCTTTCCCTAGGTGGGTGAATGTCCTGGCCAGAGAAAGGGGTTGGCACAAGGACAGGTTGGAATCCTGTGGTCACCTGCCTTTCCCTCATCTGGAGAAAATTCTCTCCCAAGCAAGTCTAAGAAAGCCGATACTCTGTGGCCTGCCCCTTGCACAACCCAGGTCTGCATTCTGGGGTGTAATTCCTGCTCCCTGTGTTACTTTAGCCCTGCTAACAAAGGTTTGGCCTCCAAAACAACATATTAAAATGCATCCTTAGGCATTACTATAACAAGCATGTCACTCTGTACCTCAGAACCTTCAGGGTATTGTGAGATTAACTATAGTAATGATTGGTTTTGTTAAGAAACAGAAGGGGCTGCTTCAGTCTGAGCATGCTTTATACCAGGAGCTGGCCCAGAGGGTAGGTAAAGTCCAGCCAGGGAGAGAAGAGAGGGCCAAGTACTCTTGGAGTCTACACTGACATTTCCATGAGAGTCCCTTTTCTGAAGGGCTTCTTTACTCAGCCTTCTGGGCAGGTCCTAGAGATAAATCCTCAGGAGTATCCTGTGGATCTCTAGTAGAGGACACTAACAGCATTCAAGGTGGGCTACCCCTCATGCATATATATTTTCTCCATCAATAAATACAAAAATACCACAGGTCTCTGTATCCAAAGGCCCCAACTTCCCCCTCATTCCCACCTGGAGTGCCCTAGGAGCTGAGAATCCTGCCAGATCCTCTTGGAAACAGAAAGCCAGCATGAACTCCCCTGAGTTAAAATGATGGTAGCAACTTTCCTAAACTGTCCTTTCTTCATGACGTTTCTGAGTTGCAAGCCACTGGTTAGATTCTAGCCAAGAGCTCCGTGAAGGGGGACAACACAAAATCAACCTGAAAGACAGATTGCAGCTCTCCCTTGTTCTATCCTTCATTCTCTGCTCTTCTTTTCACAAGGAGACTTAGCTGCCCTGCCTTCACCCATGGGATCTCAGGGCCTCCCCACCTTTCTCCATCACCAGGGTGAGTCTCGTCTACTGAAAGTTGGATTTTTTATCTCATGACTTTTCTAGTTCATCACAGATCCCAGGAATCCCAGGAAAACTGCACAGATTTAGGCCCAGTTTCGAGTCACTGGTCAGGGGTCTGGGTCTCCTTTCTTTTTAATATCTTCGGGCTAATGTGAGCCCCAGCACCAACCTGGTAGCCATGCAAGGCTCCCAAAGCTGCTTCCAGAAAGGACTTTTAGATGCCTTGAGCCAGAAAAGTGCCAACCCCAATCATGGAATTAACCAAGAAGCAAGTTTCTTTAGGGGTAGCTTTCACTTCAAAATCCTACCTTCCTTCCTAGCAGTCCTTAGTCGGCTGCTCTTAGGTTTCTTAAGATGGAGCCTATTCTTGTCTTTGAGTCCTTAGAAGCACAGAATAGCCATGTTGGCTTCTGAACTCCTCCACCACCAGGGGTGCCATAAAGCCCATGGCAAGTTACCAAATTGCCATGCCATGAGGGAGTTAGTGACCAGAAACTGTAGGAGAAGGTGTCACACTGGTCCAGGAACCCAGAGGATTAGGGATAAAATGACTCTTGGAACTGAGCTTTATTTAACCAGAGCTCCTTGGGGTTAAGGCAAATAAGACTGGAGAAGGTCACTAGAGTTGCCATCGACAAAAGCAAACACACCATCTGCTGGGAGAGACCATCTTTTTCCCAGTGATAGATCCTATGAGGCTGTTGTGGTCTGGATGTGAGGTGTCTCCCAAAAGCTCATGTATGCGACAGTGCAGGAGGGGTTAGAGGAGAAATGACCCGGCCACCGAAACCTTAATCCAATCAGTGAGAAACCTTAATCCAATCAGTGAATCGTTCCTATGATGGGATTAACTGAGTGCTGGCTGGAGGTGGGTAGGGTGTGGCTGGAGGTGGGTCATTGGCAGCGAGCCTTTGGGGTATATATTTTGTATCTAGCAAGTGGTGTCTGTTTCCTGGTCATTACCTGAGCTGCTTCCCTCCACACACTCTTCCTCAAGCCCAGTTGTCTATGGACTGAGACCTCTGAAACTGTGAGTCCTCAAATAAACTTTCCTCCTCTACAATTGTTCTGGTCTTTTAGTCACAACAGAGAAAAAGCTGACTAAAACATAAATATTTATCATGTAGACTCTTAATTAGGACACACTGAGAACCCAAGGATCATCCTTTCCATAGCAGTTTTGTGGACAATTTTGCAGTGATCCTATGAAGCCCCTTCTCAGGAAGACATACAAAAGCAGAGGCCATAACACACAGTTAATGAACAGTGCCACAACAGGCCTTCCAGGAAGGGCTAGCCCCAGATCTCGCTGGGCTGTTCCATGGTGATTTAACTTAGCAAAAACCATGAAGTTTTGAAAATCTTCAGAGGGTGATTACATGCTTCTTAGGCTATTTCACTGATATTAACCATATGTATTACACTTATGGCATTAGCTTGATAGCCAGGAATGAAAAATGGAGGTGGCTGGAGTGAAACTGTGATAGAGCCCTTGCATAGTGTGCATAAGGTCCTGGGTCCAATCTGCATCACTGCAATGAATGAGGTCATGGCTAGAGCTGGAATCCATTGATCTTGGATGTCAGACATAGATAATGATGTGATATTCCATTATGAAAACTGAAGACTTGTCTTTTACTCCTACCATGTTTATGTTGGCCCCACCTCCTTAGGTTGTGGGATAGGTAGCAGGAGCTCACTAGAAACTTCAGCATCCAGTAAAGAGTAAGGGGTAGGGGCTGGGGATGTTGCTCAAGTAGTAGCGCGCTCGCCTAAGCATGCGTGAGGCACTGGGTTCAATTCTCAGCACCACATAAAAATAAAATAAAGATATTGTGTCCACCTAAAACTAAAAAATAAACATATATATAAAAGGTAAGGGGTAAAGGCTCCAGGTGGGAAATGGACGCGCTTATGTCTACAGGCCTAGGAAAAAACAGGCACCACATTCACCGCATCCCATAAGGCCGTCTCTCATTTAGCCCATTCTGGGGTAGGTTTGGTTGTGTGACTATTTGCTGCCCCAAAGCTGACAGCAAGGCCTACTGTTAGTGGGACACACAGGCCTGTGATGGAGGCTGTCTGCCTGTGCAGCTGCCATGTGGGGACCCAGGGATTTGTGACGGGGCAGGGGGAGTACTTTGCCAATAATTTATTCTTCTACCATCTCCCCCTGGGGTGACAAACTATTTTTGGTAAAGAGCCAGGTGATACTGCAATTTTAGCCTTTGTGGGCCACGTGGTCTTGAGATGAAAGCAAGACAAGTAGTAAAGGGAAAAGGGAAGAAAAAGGAGACTGTAATTTGAGCCTGAAGGCCTTGTGCTGAAGTTTCTCATACCTTTTCTTCTTAAACTAGATTCTCTTTCCTTTATTGTGATACTGGGGATCAAACCCAGGGGTGCTCTACCACTGAGCCACATCCCCAGCCCTTTCTAATTTTACTCTGAGACAGGGTCTTGCTAAGTTGCTCAGGCTGTTCTTGAACTTGGGAATCTTTTGCCTCAGCCTCCTGAGTTGCTGGGATTATAGGTGTGCATCAAGTTTCCTTTAAAAGAACCCGAGACCCCCCAAATGCATCTCAGTCTTGAGGTAGTCCACACTCTCTCCCTTCAAGTCTATGTTCCTTGCTTCCCTGAATAAATCTTTTATTTGTTCTTTTGACACATCTTAAGAGTCTTTTTTATGATGTTTGTCAATGACCTCATTGTCCTGAGTTGAGGTCCCCTTCTCTGGGACCGCCTCAGACCCCCTCTGGTGACAGTCTGTTAGATCTTCTCTACTCTGCCATTGTGCCACTGAACAAAGCCATACAAGTGTGACTATGTTCCAGTCAGACTGCATTTATGAAAACAGGTGGTGGCTAGGTTGAGCTCAAGGGCTGTAAGACTAAATCTCAGCCACAGTCACTCAGCATGGCTGGGATTCTTTCTGTGTAAAATTAGAGCCAAATGACAAATGTACTTGGTAGGTAAAGCTTGGGCCATTCTGGTCACCCATAAACACTGCTCAGTGGCATTTCTTGCCTTGGATGAGGAAGGAGAATAATGTGATTTAAGTCACCATTGGAACTGACAGAAAACCAGGCCCAACCGGTTTACAGCAGAGGAAATGTGTTGACTCCGAAATTGAAGGTCCTTGAGTGGTGTTGACTCCGAAATTGAAGGTCCTTGAGTGAGGCTGGCAGTCGGGGAGACTTAGGAAGTTTCCGCCCTTCCCTGGAGGTCTCCACATAAGCTCCAGCCTTGGGCTCTCTCCTTGTGGTGTTTTAGAGAGCAGCAGCAATGGCTCTAGACCTTACACTCTCCTGGCATCCAGTTCAGCAGACCATCCCCAGCCTTCCTTCCCAGTGGGGACAACTGAGTTTCCCTGGCTTAGAGCAAACCAAGGGCCTTTCTGAGAAGCAATCCAGTGACCAGAATATAATGCACTAATGGGCCTACACCAGGGGGAATGCGGCATCATTAGAAGCACACAGTCTGAAGAAAGGGAAAGCAATGAAGCCTCAGATGCAAATAGGGATGTAACTGAAGGGGAAATGGATGCTGGAGAAGCAAATCGCCATCGCTCTCTACCACAGTGGATTATTACTGTGACAGAAACCTGACATTGTTGGCATCCTCCCCTAAGCCAATCATTTTCATCTGTTCCTTTGCTTCAGTAATTTGTTCAGGTTTGGTAGTAACTCGGGGGTGAGCCAGCCAGTACGGTTTGTCCTAGCCTCAGTGACTGGTTCACAGCCAAGGTCGTGACCTAAAATAGTCCAAAGAAAGAGAGGTCCTAGACATCTGATGAAAGGGGAAAAGCTGTCCTTTTCCAGAAGGGATGTTAGAATGTGTGGCCTGATATTCCTATAACCATTTTCCTACCTAAAAGAAGCCATACAGATGTCCATGAGACTGATCCCACAACCCCACCTGCCTCTGGATGTTCAGTTCCGTGAGACAATTTGAGTTGGATTTACTATTACAGTTGGTTCTCAACTTACAATTTTCCAACTTCACAATATGCACAAAAGCAATATGTGAAAGTTCAGGTGTAGTAAATGTATCTTCCACTTAATATTTTTCAACTTACGATGGGTTTATGGGGATGTAACCCTACCATAAGTTGAGGCACACCTGTACTTGCAACTGAAAGCACCTCATATATACAATCTTCACCTCACATTAGCCCCAAGGCCATGAAGGTCATTACCTGTTACCTGAAAAAACGTGGAGCACCCTGAACACACCTCCCCAAAAATAACACCTAAGAATGCCACTTGGCCTGCTGCCACTCATTTGATCCTTGACTCATGCTCAGAAGGTGGGTGAGGCAGGTGTTTGACCCACATTTTACAACTGGAGAAACAGGTTGGAGAACTACGTGAATCACCGGGGTCCCCATGCCATCAAGTGGCGTCTGTACCTGGGCCCAGATCTGCTTTCCCAAAGTCATGCTCTGCACCACCCAGCCTCTAAAGGGGTAAAGAGGGTTGTTGGGCACCCGGGCAGGAGTCAACATGCTTGGTTCCCTCCAGGGCTGGGTAACTCAGGCTCTG
Source organism: Marmota monax (assembly GCF_021218885.2). Taxonomy (NCBI): domain Eukaryota; kingdom Metazoa; phylum Chordata; class Mammalia; order Rodentia; family Sciuridae; genus Marmota; species Marmota monax. The sequence goes on along the minus strand of NW_026693777.1, from coordinate 21,205,235 downwards.
AGCGCTGGCCTCCATTTTTCACCAGGATGGGAATGGTGATGGCAAAGAGCAGGGGTAGACTGATTTCATCCCTTCTAACAGGTTCCGTACTGTCTAGTCGGTGGCATACAGTGACATTCTCTGTACCAAGTGCATGGCACCCCAATGCAGATTATGATGTGTGACTCACAGTGAGGCTGTAGTGAGTCAGTCTCTCCTGGGGGCTGACCCCTTGACAGCCAGCCTTCTCCAACCTGGCCCCGGCATGTCGAACTGTCTCCTAGACATCCTCTTCACTGCCCTGCAATAACCAGCTTTGCTGCAGCTTTTCACCAGCAGAGCAGGAGGTTCAGAAAAAGTGGGGCCAGGTGGCCTGATGTTCCTCCCTCCTGCTTCTCTGGCACACCCAAGAACATGGCCTGGCAGGGCAAGGACAGTCACTAGCCCAGCTTAATAGAAACTTTCCCTTGCTCTTGTCTTCCCCCTGAAGAATCACAGCTCTTACAAAATAATAAGAATGATGCATTTTTAAAAATGGAGCCGGGTATAATGGCATATGCCTATAATCCCAGAGGTTCAGGAAGCTGAGGCAGGAGAATTACAAGTTCAAGGCCAGTCTTGAACTTAGCAAGACCCTGTCTCAAAATGAAATATAAAAAAGGCCTATAGGTAGAGCTCAATGGTAGAGTACTCCTGGGTTATAGCTCAGTGGTAGAGTGCTTACCTGGCATACATGAGGCCCTAGGTTCAATCCCCAGCACCATATATACAAAAAAAGTGCAATCATAAAAAAATAAACTATTTTTTTTTCCTTTGCGCAGGGCTGGGGATCAAAGCCAGATTACTCACATGCTAGGCAAGAGCTCTACCACTGAGCTACACCCCCAAGCCCCCAAATAACTTTTTAGTTTAGTTTTAGACTGACATAAAAATAGCATAAGAAGTTCCCATATACCCATCCACCAGTTTCTCCTTGGTAAACATCTTCATTTTACCTGGGCATTTGCACAACAAATGAGCCAGCATAGACACATTAATTGAATTCCACACTTCATTTAAATCCCCTTAGTTTTTACCTAAGGTCATTATCCTGTCCCAGGATCCCATTTAGGATATGTTGTAAATGTGATCATGTCTCCTTAAGCTCTTCTTGGCTGTGACTTCCTTGTGTTTGATGGCCTTGACAGTTTTGAAGAGTATGGATCAGGAACTTTGCAGAATGTCCCTACCCTGGGATTTGTGATGTTTTCTCATGATGGGGTTTGGTGTTTTAGAGGTAGAGAAGAGGGAAGGTGCCGTTCTCACCACATCAAGTCAAGAATATATGAGATCAACACGGCTTATCATCAATGCTGCTGACCTTGAACATCTGTCAGGTGTCTCCAAAGTTTACTCCACTCCTTTCCATAGAGTACTTCTGGAAGGAAGTTACTATGTATAGCTCACATTTAAGGAGCGGGGAGTTAGGCGCTGCACCCCGATGGCAGAGTCAATAAATTATTTGGAATTCTCTACGGGAGATTTGTTTATTCTCTTTTTTTAAAAAAACATTTATTTTTCAGTTGTAGTTGGACACAATACCTTTATTTCACTTATTTATTTTTATGTGGTGCTAAGGAATAAACGTCACACATGAGAGGGGAGCGCTCTACCCGAGCCACAACCCCAGCCCCTCTCTTCAGTTATTCAGTTGGCCCTCTGTATCTATAGATTTTGCACCTGTGAATTCAACCAACTACAAATTGAGTAGTTTTACTTTTATCCCAATACTACATCATTAACTTTGCCGCTCAATTATTCCTGCTTTGGCCATTGGGAGCCCTTTCAATTTGCTCCTGAATGCCTTTGACACACACTTTCTTAACTTTTAATAATAATTATAAATTCATTTTTACTTTTTCTCTCAAGAAATACTGCCTTGGATAATTGGCACTCAATAATACATACGTTTGGGTTCAGTATGCTAGACCCTCAACCTTTGATCACATTAAAAATTATTTCCATAATAATAAGTGCACTATCCTGAATGTTGGTGATCTTGAGTGTGATACTTTGTTGCTACCTCTGTATCTGTGATGATCTGGGCTGGTGTGACAAAGGGTGGGCTGGAGACTGCAAGACCCAGAGTAGAGCGCAAAGATCAGCTCTCTGGAGTCGGAAGGCTGCAGGGGCACTGCTCCCAGAGCATGCTGCCTATCACACAAGGTGGAGGCGGGGGCCCTACAAGCATTACCCCATGAGGGTGATGCCCAGAGCACTGTGCTCCCTTCCATCTCTAGAGAAGAAGCTGTCATATGCCTGATCCTAAGGGGGCCCATGAATATGGTGGAATGGGATGTGAGCCATCTTCCCTTCACTAACAGCTGCCAGCAGACTCTGGATGGCTGCATCCTGCCTCCCACCCAAAGCTGGGCTCTCATGAGAAAGAGGAAGGAGAGAGTCCAAGAGCCCAAGAAGCGCTGAGCTAGCCCTTCCCTGGCCCTGCCACAGTGCCCAACCTCAGAGGTCCCCTTCTAAACTCCTCTAGAGCCCAGAATCTGGAAAAGTGCATTTGAAGGCAGGGTCCAGGCTTATAAATTGCCTAAATCTCCTTGGTGGTTGGGGTCATCTCTGGGTTGAACTCACCCAGAGACAACCGCAGAACTGACCCACCAAGGGCACAAAAATGAACATGCCCTTTGGGACACAGTCCACATCAGCGTATTTGTGGAGTACTGCTATAGGCCAGGCCCTGGGTTAGGGGGCCACAGCAAGTGCAGACTAGCCCCGGCCCTTATGGGAGCTGCCAGCTGGACAGGCCTGCTCACCACTGCTCTGCTTCCACACGAGGCCCTGGACTCATTTCTTGGATGGGAAACATAGTCAAGTTGTTGGAACCAGAGACCCTCTTCCCCAAAAGTCTCCCTTTAGCCTTGTGGCAGGTGTTCACTATGGAGGTGACATTCCTTTCTCAACTGGCCAGCCTTGCTGTGGCCTTTTGGCCCAAGAGTGCTTGCTACTGTCCTTTAGCCCTAGTTCTGCCCCCATGGCCCCCAAGCTGTCGATAACACCAGTAGGTAGAGACAATGACTCTAGAGTGTGTCATGAGCTAGGGAGGAGTGACCAGGGGTGTGGACGGAGGCGCTGCAATCACTTGGCTATTTATTGAACCAGACTTTGCGTGGCTCATTCCATGTTCCTAGGTTCGGAGGAGCCAGCATGTGGGCGAAGGCTATCCTTTCCCCACAGGCCTGCACCACTGGCTTTGAAGGAGGCTTAATCCCTCACTACTTTCAGCATGAAACGGAAGATTCTGGCACAGCTTTCTTGATTTTCTTTTTTCTTTCTCTGGCCTTTAATTCACTGGAAAAAAATAATAGTACAGATTGTGCTGGATATTTTTGCCCAGAGAAGGCTGTAGGTGGACAAGGGCCCCACCCCTGTGATGAATATCAGAGGAAAACAATCCTGATTGGGGCCTGGCAGTCACAGCAGGCCTGCTGGGGCAGCTGGCACCTACCTAGTACAGGGCACAGAAGGGGACCTGCTAGGCTGGTTGTGGACTGTCCAGGGCCACCTGTTTGGTGTTCTGCTAGACACACCCGTCATGCTGGGTATGTGGATGCAGTGGGAAGACATGCCCCTGAATCCAGTCAGCAGACTTGTCTGTCCCCATCTCACCCCATTACAAGTCCCTATAAGGAAATTAACATTTGTTTCTCCTCTCTGTAAGAGGCTTGAGCCATCTTAACCAAAAAAGAGTACATCCTTTCTTTTGAAATTCACCCAGAGGAGACCGGAGGGGAACCCACAGCCAGCTTTACTCTTGACAACACTTCTGAGGTGTGGTCACCTTGGTAACAATTGTTTTAAGCTGCTCTTTTTTAGGGATTAGGAGAAAGCCTGATCTGGCTGAAACTGGTTGAAGCCACCAAGCCTCTCACCTGAACCTGCAAAATTATCCTACAGGCCAACTTTTGTGGTCAGAGGGCCAGAAACTCCACCCTAAAGTCCTGCTAACACCGCCATTTTCTGAACATGTCTCTATGCAGCGTCATCAAGTTTGCTTAGGTACGTGCAGACACGAATTACTTCACATTTCCTTACTTCAATTACCTTGCCCCACACCTCAGACCACCTTTTTTATTTTCTTCTTCTTACCATAAATATCCCCTAAACCTTCTCAGGGAGGTAGATTTGAGTCCAGGGACTTAACACTGTCCCCACCCTTGGCTACCTGGTGAACTGAAGTGATTTACATAACTCAGCCTCCGCCAGGTGTAGCACCCACACTACTAGGCACCACAAAGCAAAACTGAAGCCAGCCTAAGGACGGCAGGAAGGCACAGTATTAATGGTTAATGGCTCTGACCCAGCCAGCCAGGGTATATATCATTTCCCAAGTCCATTTGTTTCAAAAGGTAACAGATTTGTGGTTTTGCTGAAGTTCCTTCAGAAAGCAAGCACAGCACATTTGTCATTGCCCTTTGGCACCCAACATATATCTCCCCTTTCTTTTAAAGATTTTAACATACTGAGACCTTATCACTTCAGAGCAGGATGGCATTTATTCACTCTGTATTTCAATAAAACCTGCACAGCCCAGGATTCATGATGGCAAACAGGACTAAGAATTGCCAACACTGAGTACTTACTAAGTCCCAGGCAGAGTTAAGGGCTTTTCATACTTAAGCCTTTAAGTCTCTCAAGCGCACTTGGTGCTACAATTGTCCTCAAGTTATGGCTCAGGAAACCAGGGCAATGTCACCCCAGAGGTAATCAACAGGCCAATCCAGACAGACAGGCTCATGGCCTCTGGGCACAGCCACTCCTGCACTAACTCTGAAGTTCCTCAGGCCCTTTCCTCACCGGTGTGCCCCATATTGAGATGGTGGCCAGGAGGGCCCCCAGAACCTAAGCACAATTCACTGTCTATAATGTTCACTCCAGTCGAACCTGCAGTTGGACCTGGCTTATCCATTTGATTTTCTACCTTTGGGGATTAGCTAAAAAATACTTTTTCTTTATCCCTACCCTAGGGAAATCTAGGGATGTTATTTATTAGCCTTTGCCTTGGGAAATCTCAGACACCAAAGGAAATTCTTTTGACACTCACAATGTACCAGGGTACAGGCTGGCAAGCTTTTTCCCTGAGACTCCTCCTCAACCTTAGGAATCTGTTTTGAGCAAAGAGAAGGCTCTAGTTTTACATTCCCAGAAGCTATTGAGAACTGAGTCCAAGAAGCCTGAGAGGTAGCCTTGCTCTGGTTTCCCTGGGACTAGAGGCCAGCTGGAGCCTGGTATGGTAACAAGTGTGCTGCCTGGGGATTTAAAGCTGGCCCCTGCAGAGCATTAGAACCTCACTGAAGCAGGGTGGTACAGACAGGAGTTACTTCCCCCATCTTCCACCATGCACAGCCTTCCTCAGACCTATGTTGGCAGTTCCGCTCACCTGTATCTCACCTGTCCCAAGGGCTTCTTTAGTTTCTTGTTGTTATACTTTAGGAGTCAAACCTGAGTAATATGAGGACCACTTAGGAGAACTTAGACTGACTTCAGCTGTTGGGCCAAAATGCTTCAGGTCACAGGGGCTGGAGCCCATGAGTCTTTTTAACAAAACACACACTTTGAGCAACACCACTCTGGGGTTTCTGAGCAATCTCTCCAAGCCTCTAATATGTCCAAAGGTCAGAGATGCACTGCCTGGTGGGGGGAGAGAATCTGACACACACCCACTGGGGCCTCCTGTTTTGAGGTCTCTCAGTTTGGGCCTGGGTCACCTTGCTATCCTTGTTAAGGAAAGGACAGGAGCCGGAAGCACCTGGGAGACCCAAGAAGTCAACCCTCACTCTGGGGCAGGCATCTAGGAGCTGGAGTTCTCCATCTTGCAGCGGGCCTTGGACAGGTGTTTTGTGTAGATAATGACAGCTGGCACTTCAGTGTTCACTTAGTCCTAAGGTCAACCATGTTTACCAGCATTATCTCACTTAATCCACCTAATGAAGCTAGTACTATCATCACCCTCATTTTATAGATGAGGCTGAGAGAAGTGACAAGGCTACTGAGGGAAAGAGAGGATTTTGAACCCAGGCAGGCATAAAACACACACATGGAATCCGACGTGAGGCACACACCTGTAATCCCAATTTGTGGGAAGACTGCAAGTTCAAGGTCAGCATGGGCAACTTAGCCAGGTCCTAGTAATTCAGCCATACCCTGACTCAAAAAATAAAAAGGTCGGGGATGTAGCTCAGCAACAAAGGACCTCTGGGTTCAATCCCCAGACCAAAATAAATAAATAAGTAGAAATGGCATTTTGTTTTCTTTAGTCCTAGTTCAGGGGCTGTATCTTCTATTATCTATTCAGCCTTGTTTAAAAAATCTGCCCCAGCTAAGATGACGGCTGTGAGCCTAACTTAATTCTTCACTAAAGTTGTTTGTAGCTTTCTACAATGGGATTAGTGTATCAGCAACTTTAAAAACTGGGTCATTGTAAATATCCTTGCACTTGGGGCAACTGCAAAGGTAGGAACATACCAAGCTCACCACTGAAAAAGAGAAAGTGGTGGCTTTTCCAGTGAAGCTACCTGTTGCAGTGACCAAGATAATCAACAGGTAATCTGGCTCTGTGCAGGAGACTGTCCAGAGAGTGATCACAAAACAAACTGCAGAGATAAACATCACCATAAGGGAGCAAGCCAGGGTCAGACTTCAGTGTCCTGGGGGCATACTTATATACACTTCCTGAACAAACACGCCAGAAGGGACTTGGCTGTGACTTTGATGTGTCCCCTTCAGCTGAGCAGTCTCCAGCCTGAGCTCTCTCACAGCCCAGGCAATGGCTCCCAGAGGTACCGCCCTCCCTTCATCACTTGCCAGAGTCCTTTCAGCATGTCAGTCAGGTGGCTCAGATCTTCCCAGGAAAACCAGCTAGCAACTGTGCCCCTTTTCTTCCAACTGGTTTATGGAATTCTAGGGAAGCCTAAACTCAACCTCTTGTCCCACCACATCCTGGAACCAGGAATTGGCTCTAGAGACACTCCATTCCTCTGCCAGCTCAACCCCCTTCTGGTTTGCTCCCTGCCTCCTGGGTTCCTGGCTTCCCATGCCTGCCACCTCCTGACCAGCACAGCTTCATCAGCCATTCTAATGCCCATCCTAACCAACCCATGAATAAGCCAGATATATTGAGCAAGCAGGCATGCAAGGAGGAAGCAAGTGTGCTGGTACGAAGGGCCTGTAAAATCACCTGACATCTCGGTCCCATTTTTTCTCATTCCAGTCTCTGCTGTGTCTTGGAAAGGAGTGTCTTTGATAGATTTGACCCAGCATCTCTGCTTAATATAATCAGGGTAGGGCGGAGAGTTTTAATTCAGCCTCCTGTAGAAACATGACCCATCCATCAACTCCCACTGTCCAAAAAGAAATACTATGGATCTAAGATCCAATGGATTGAAGCTTCGGCATTCTACCATTATAAATCCAAGACCTTTTTACTGAACTTCACTTTCTCCCTCAATCTAGAAATAGCAGTTTCCTGTCAGCCAGACAGAAAAACCAAAGCTGTATTCTAGCCACAAATCCATTTCCTTCCAAGTCTAAACTAATCCAGGCTGACATGGGGTCCACAGCCTGAGGTACCTTGATGCTATTACAGTCTCCTTAACTTCCACTTCTTGACAGTCCTGCTGCCTCCTCTTCATAACTGGAACTCTCTAGAAACTAAACGGTTCTGATGAAAACCAGCGACCTCTGGGCACTATCAAAGAGAACCCAAACCACAGCTCCAGGCCACCAAATCTCCCAAGGTCATTAACAAAAAGATCAGTCAGAAATGGGTCTAGAAAAGTTGCCACAGATAACTGCCTCTGTGGGAACCCTAAATCTCTTTCCGATGAAGAATTACCAACGCCCATTTATTCACTCTCACAGGCTCAATGAACCCTCCACACAAAGGGGGACCAGCTCTAACTATGGCACTCCTAGTTCTGCAAGTCCCAGTGAGAGACCTCGGCTCCTTGTTCAGTCTTCCACACAGGCCCAACATCTTCTAGTACATTCTTCCTGCAACCGTTTTGGCCTTTGCAGCAGCAAGAAGACAACACCACCAAAAAGGATAAAATAAGTTTTTATTTATAGTCTTATAGTAAAGGGGGAAGCCTTAACTTGCAAGACAATTCATCGGCAGTATGTACAACATACTTTTTATTTCCATGGAATGGAATCAAACACAGACTGAGACTACAGAGTATACACCAGAGATCAGCAAATGCCAGGAACAGAGTGGGAAAAAGACAAAGAAATGAGGCCTAAACACACAAAACCCTTCACTGGGATCTGTTGACCACAGCCAGAACCATGGCTGGATCACACAATGGAGAGAGGTTCCGGAACAGGAGGAAGTGGGGTGAGGGTGGGGAAAGGGGCCGCACTGGGGTGCGGGTTTAGTACCAGGTAAATTGCTCTTGGAATTTATATTACAAAATCAGTTGGCTCTATTTCTTAGAAATACACACGAAAAGAAAGGAAGAGTTGATCATTACTTTATGAATCTGTCGCTTTGCAATAACCGACATCATCAGAAATAGGGACAATTCACTCAGATTCAAATTTCAGTAGCAGGAAATAAATATCAAAACATCATCACTGGCCCTCAATACAAAACCTCTACCCCACCCAATGATCCCTCCCTGTCCCACCCCCAAATAACCACCCCCTACCACTCTCTGGTGGCTGCCGCTTCACTGCTGCCATCTCCCATACATACCACAAGTGTCACTCGGCCCTCCGTAAGGCTGGCACTGTAGGCTTAAACAGCTGGCTGAGAGAAGCGGGAGTGAAACGTGCCAAGAACTCTGCAAATCTGTCCCCACTTTCCTTTTATACCACAAACTTCTTCAAGGTCTGGTCTTTCAACGAGTGATAAATAACTTTTTAGGAAAAAAAATCCTTATGAAGGAGAGGGGATAATTCTGATTACTCCAAACTGGTCATCTTCTCAAAGTAGAGCAGTTCACAGATTCACAAAGTCTATCAAACAAAAGGCGAGGGGGACCGGGAGGAGAGGCCCGGCAGGGCAGGCGTCCTCCAGGCACGTGCCCCGCAGGGCTGGAGGAGCTGGTGGGGTGGGCAGGACACCATGTGCTCAGAGGTCCGGCCGGCCGTCTCTCCTCCACAGAAAAAGCTGCCAAGTTGGGGTGTTTTGGTTTAAAAACGTCTGGTGGGGACAGGGAATCCCTGAAGGGAATACATTTAAAAAAAAAAAAAATAGTGGAAATAGGGAAGGAGAACGAGAGCTGTTGTCCAAGAGCTTCTACGTAAAAATAAAAATTAAAAAAAAAAAAAAAAAAAAGAAAAAGAAAGAGTCTTTTAAATGGTTCTGAGGGTTCTAATGATGAACTGAGAGGAGGATGAGACGACGGAGGAGACAGACAGTTTTTATTGCTGGCCTGCCCTGTGTGGCTTAGCTGGCCTCCATCCGGAGTTTCTTCCTGCTTTGGGGCTCTTCAGGCTCTGACTCTGAGCTGGAGTCAGAGCCCCCATCGAAGGCAGAGATGGTGCTGCCCTTGGCGTTGGTGTAGAGGCTGTTGTCTGAGGAGGGGTAGTTGGTCTGCAGTTGGGCACTCGACCTCGCCTTCTCCAGTGCACGGACTAAAAGGCAACCGAGGGAGCACATTACCAACTTCTGCAGACTCAGGGAGCAACCAAGTCTCAGACTCAGGGTCCAGCCTGTTCTTCCTAAGGGCTTGTGTGCTGGCCAGCCCAGGCTCAGGGTGGCTCAGACAGAAGAACTCCCTTCGAGTGGCTGTTCCACACACACACTTCATTTCCCTTCCCTCTTTTCCCAGCTGGACCTGGGTTCCTGGCAGATATGGCCAGTTACTCTGCCACCTGACCCAACCCTGAAGAGAAGGCTTGTGATGTCACCGTCCTGCCATGGAAGCCCAGCCTAGAGACCACAGCATGAGCTCCCCGTGGGATTCAGCGGTGCAATGACAAAGAAGAAGCCAGCCCAGCAATGCCAGGCTCCACAAGGGTGTGAAGGCCACACAATAGCAGGAAAAGATGATGTAAGATGTATTGGCCAAAGAAAAGTTTTGGTTTAGCTCTCATGTACAAGATCCACTTGGAATGACAAGCTGGACACTTGGAAGCAAGTCACCGATACACACAAAATACCTGGGCCTTTTGACAGATAGCCCCTACATGCAGGTTGCTCGGCCCCTTAACCAACCCACTGATGCCACCCGCTGCCCATCCCTTGGTTCAGCTCAGCTTGAATAAAACCCATTCGTTTTATTTATTTATTTTATTTGCGGTGTTCTAACCCAGGTGGTTACTTGCATTTCCTTTTACTTGCATCTTCCATGAGGGAGGAAGAGAAGTGAATTCCCCAGGAACAAAGAACTTGATCAGCTCTGGCTTTCCCCTGTGGTTGTAGGAAAAGGCGGGTGTGAGCATTTGAGAATAGCAGGGGCCTGGCCCGTAGGCTGCCCTGATTGGACTACCATTGACAATGGGGAAGGCTCACTGTCCCTGAACACCTGGAGTCTCTGGTACTTACAAAGCACATTCCATTCCAAGGACCTCAAAGCTCTTATCAGACACCTAATGCCAGGTGTGGTCCCTATTGCAGACGGAGCACCTGAGTCCCGAGAAAGGGAGAGATCAGGCCAGAAAAGATACAGCCTCCAATGTCCAACTCCCTAGCTCCACTGTCTCCTCACTGCCGGCTCAGGTCCTTCCTCTAACACTCAACTACAAAGCCGAGACTGCTTCTGAGGCACGCTCTGGGACTGGCTGACTCTGCAGGCCCAGGTGTGAAAGCCCCAACCTGGCTGGAGCACAGCAGGGCCAGATGCCCCACAAGCTCAGCCGCTCACCTTGCTGCTCCAGAAGAGCATTCTGCCGCTTGAGGTCATCGATATCTTGCTGGTGCGTGTGGTTTTTCCTTCGCATATACTGGATATACTCTGTGGCTTTGTCTAGGATTTGGGCCCGGGATGCCTGTTGCAATATGAGAAAAAGCACAGGGGACAAAATAAAGACCGAGTCTGGGTAGTGAGGGACCCATGACCTTCCACGGCCCAGCATGGGGAACTGAAAACAGGAGGGCAAGGTGGGAAAAGGCCGAGGAAAGAGTGATGGATACTTAAGGCCTTCTTCGTGCCAAAGTTTCCAGTGCTTCAGAGCTTACCTCACAAGCACAGTCTCAGAAGGAGCTCTGCCAGGAACCCAAGGCTCAGAGGAGTACACTGGCTTATTCCAAACCACCAGTTAGACAGCAATGGAGTCTGAGCTCAGAGCTGGGGGTGTCTGACTCCTGAACCCTCACTCCTCCCATCCCCTCTGGTTCTTACGGTTGCATTAAAGTCTTCAGCTTAGCTTTGTCTGAAAACATCAAAATCCTACTTAAATGAGAGCTTGAATCACTCATACTCTGCTAAGGTCTGGTCAGTGGTCCAGAATGAAAAGAGCAAGATCTTGGCTGGAGCTGGCTAGGGGTAAGAGTAGCTACAGTGGTTTGCACCAAGGTCTTAGACCTCAGTCAAATCCTCAAACCATTGTTAACTAGTTCTAAGTGAACACCACTGTTGGGTCACTGAGCCTTCCTGGCTGAAGAGACTTGCATGAAAACTGTTAGTGCCTGATGTCAACACAGGAAGGGCACGAGATTGAGCCACTTCAGAAAGCAACCACATCTCTAATAAGAGCCACGGATGGCACTGCCCTATCAGAGGAACATGCTAATAACCAATAAAATAGATGTCAGGTCACTGTGTCTGGGGGATTTTCTCTTAACTGCAAACACAGCCAGAGTTACTTATGACCAGGCAACCAACAGTCAAACTGGTAGAATGGAACAAAGCCAAGAGAAGCCCAAGGCAGGGTGGACTAGTAGCTGAGATATATCATTCATGCCATAGAGGTTTCTGAGCAGCAGGAAAGCTTCTTATTACAGGAAGGCAGTTCTCCACAAGTCTGTATTACAAACCAGTGGTCCCAAACAACCAGAATACAGCCGTGGGGAAAAGAAAAGAAAACCTCCACTCTCAGGCTAACAAACTAAATTTACTTGTTTTGAATCCTAACAATCTCAAATTATACACGTCACAATGAAGTGGGTATCAAGAGTGGTATGCAAAGCCTCAGTTTATTTGCCAGTCCTTGAAAGTACCAGAATTTCTAGGCTTTCCTCTTACAGTGTCCTTAAGGCAATTTCCTCAAGAGGAAATCATTTGGATTCAATCAATCATTTTTATCTGATATGAATTATGTGCAAGGTACTAGGCAGACACTATGGGGAAACAAAATGTATTAGTCATGGCTTCTTTGCCCAGAAGCTTACTTACTATCTAGCTGAGGAGGTATTATCTACACACAGACAAATCACATGCAGTGCTGACAAGTGTAACCTGACTAGTACAGATTACAAAGGCCATGGGAAAGGTGGCTTCTGGCAGGGGTGATTCCCTACTGTGTGCCAGGGTCTTGTCTCGGTGCTACATTTCTCTCTCACACACACATTCCCAGGTGAAATAGTGAACACTTTACACTTTGTTAGACCAACATTGGATTTGTGGGAAAAGGTGGTGCTAAGCAGGGAGAGTAGCACAGTCAAGGGCAGGGGGTAAGGGAGAAGCCAGATCTGTCTCCTTAGCTGAATGGTTAGCTTATGTAGAAAGAATGAGAGGACATAACAACAGACACTTCAGATACTGTATCTGCAAAGGGGCCATACTAGGGCCTAGTTATTAAGTGAAAAAATAGAGGGGGAAAAGGGCAATAATTAGGAGGCACTAATTAAAATACTCTGCCTCTTGGATACTAAAGATGGAACTAAAACTTGAGTAAGAGGGTATGAGTGATGGCAGTTTGGGGATTCAAGAGGCAGAGACAAGCTCTACACTGTCACTACTGAGCTCTGTACCTGTAGAAACATTCTTCTCTATGGCTATTCCTGATCCAAACAGAATTCCTACAAGATCCCACCTGGCCCTGCAAATTCTTCCCTCTCCATCACTAATGATATTGCTATGCATATCTATACCCCAATCTCTCTTAAAAACAAAAATTTCTTGGGGGGAAGGGGATGTGATTCATGCCTGTAATCCTAGTGGCTTGGGAGGCTGAGACCCTAAGCAACTTAGCAAGACACTTAAAATGAAAAATTAAAATTTTTTTTCCCCAGCATGAGGAATTGAACAAACCCAGGCACTCTATCACTGAGCCACATTTCTGGCCCTTTTCTTTTTCTTCTTTTTATTTTAAGATAGGGTCTTGCTAAATTGCTATAGCTAGACTCAAATTTGTGATTCTCTTGCCTCAACCTTCCAAGTAGTTGGGACAGGATTGCACCATCATGCCTGGTTAAATTTGCCTATTTCAAAGCTATTTTCTCAACTAACAGTTCCCAGAAGACAACATTATCTCTTAACACCCATGTGCATCTGGGACCAGGGGGAAAAAAACATGATTTTTAAAATGAGAGCGCACTGGCAAATATAAGTGATGACGTCTACTGAGTAGCAGTCTGTATTCCCAGTTGCACCCTCAGATATTTATACATGAAACCAGGAAATTAGTACAAAGAAGTAAAAAGTGAATGGTGAACCCAGCTTAATAAGCCAGAATAAGGAAAAATATCCATGATGATGGCAGTTTCCACCTCAGGACAGTTTTGTGAACAAGATTAAAATTCCTAAGTGGTCAAAACACAGTGTCTTGGAAGTATCTGGGTTTAAACTCAGCCCTTCTTCCACCTCCTTCTTAAAACAGAAGTGCTTGCTCTGGGTCTCATTCAGGGTGCCCTTAACCCCTAAAAGAATAATTCAGAATTAATCTTATTTTATCTTTCCTAGGATACTCAGAAAGAACTGAGATCCAACAAAAAAATTTAGAAGCACAAAACAGCCAGCACCTTCTTAGTGCAGCAGGCAGCATGTTAGTCTCATAAAAATCACAAAATACAAAATGTCCCCCATTTTGCATCTAATCCGGGGGGCTGAAGTTAAAAAATGCTAGATTCACCTAAAATCCCCTCCGCTCACACTTTTCCAAATCACACAAAATCATGTGACAAGCCATAGCACCAAGATGTGAGCAGGCTCTTCCTTGCCTTTATGAGTTTATAATAGGTACATAGTAAACATGAAGTCACCAAGAAACCCTGGGATTTATGGCATGGACTATGGAACAGCCCTGAGTTTTTAGTTTCTGTTTCCTGAGAAGCCTCTCAGTCACTTTAGTCAACTGACAACATTCACGTGAGTATGCTGACCAGACAGGACCTGGCAAGTCAACACGATGCCTTTGGGTAGTGAGTGAGGACAGCATGATCTTTTTTCCCTTCTAGTTTTTGCAATGAGAGGGAACTAACTTCTGGTTCTACCTTTCTGAGCAGAAATGGCTCTCCTGAATAGTTTAGACACAGCCACGTCTACCATTTAGACAATAGGTAGCTGGGCCTCCTATACAGCAATGTGAGTCAGGCCTCTCTCTTACTGGAAGCCACACAAAGGATGCCAGGCAACTCTGTCAGATCTTGTTCCAAATCTACGCCTGCATACAGCAACAGAAGTAATGATGAAGACAATAATAATGGCAGCAGATAACTCTTACCAAGCACTTATTAAGTGCCAGGCATCCTCACACAACCTTTGTATATTATTTCTACCACTTTATAAAAAGGGAAACTGAGGCACAGAGTTGGTAACTTAACCAATGTTTCATATGTGTAACTAATAGGAAGTAGAATCAGAATTTGAACCCAGGCCTCCAGATACCCACATTTTGAAAACAGAGGCAGATGTAAATCCACTTTAAAAAAGATCAACAGAATTGCAGGAACAGTGTTGTCACAGGAGAATGAGGAGGAAAAGGACCTCAAACGAGTCACTCATTTGCTTACAGGGATGTCAATGAAAACCCTAGTGAAGGTGGTTTCCTAGCAGGAGTGAGAGTTGAAGCCCAACTGTAAACTGTCCACCCAGGTGCAGGAGTGAGCTGAAAGTGAAGCTTATCTTTAAGATTTGGCTGAAAAAAACAAAAAAAGAAGTGAAAAATAGCAGCTTATAAAAATAGTGACACTAAAGGAAGACTGTTTTTCTTTTTTCCTTTTTAAGATAGTAAGAACCAAATAGGCTCCCAAAGAAAAGAAACAAACAGGAAAAGCCCAAGATGCAAGATAGCCTGAGAGGACTAAGTGAACCTGGCCCAGTAGGAGGACGTGCCAGCTCCCCACAGTGCTGCTGGCTTCCTTGTCTCTTGGCAGCCCAGAAGGTAAAAACAAAATGGATGAAGGAGAAGACCCTGGGTGTGGCAGCAAGGCCCTGCAGATCTCTGTCCCTTCTACTGTTCATGCTACAGTTGTCTGCTAGGCAGCATGTACACAAAGAGGAAGGTCAGCCTACCCTCCAGAGGTACCACTTTCACAGAATTCTGCTTCCAACAGATACCACGCACTCCTCAAATCATGGCAAGAATCAACTTACATATTTCACAAAAGGATGGGACCCCAAAAGATTAGAACCTTTTCTTTTTTTAAAGAAAATTTTTTTTTAGTTGTAGATGTACACAATCCTTTTATTTTATTTATTTTTATGTGGTACCAGAGATCAAACCCAGTGTGTTATGCATGCCAGACAAGTGCTCTACCACTGAGCCACCACCATGGCTCTAATTAGAACCTTATAAGACCCTGATTCTAGAAGCCATTGTCACTGATGCTTAGGATCAGGTCCAAGGTCCAAGGTCCTTTTTAAAGCAGTGGTTCTCAGTCGTTTCACACATTTCTGGTACTGTGAATCTTATTACAGTAACTTGGATTGTGGGAAAAGCCAAGTTGTTCTAGAAAGCAGGTAGGCAGAGAGCAGTAGTACTAGATCATTAACATTAGGAACACGACTGCCCTCCCGAGGTCCCAGCGCTGACCTGAGAAACAATGGTCCTTTCCCCATTCATATCAAAAACAGATCACATGGCATAAATTGGCGTGAACATACTTTATATACAAAGATATAAAAAATTGTGCCCTATATGTGTAATAAGAATTGTAATGCTTTCCATTGCTGTCGTGTAGTTAAAAAATTAAAAAATAACAAACAACAACAACAAAACATATTACGCTGGGTGGATGCTTCAGCTATCTTCTTCTCCCAAGAAGCAAACTGCCACATCAGAAGGAATAAAAAGAACTACTGTAAGTTGGTCTGATGCACCAATTTACTTGCTTTATTTTGAACTAGGTATTTTAAGGAAAATAAAGCCATTTACTGTGAAAACTATACAAACTTTTACATGCATTAAGGGCTAGGGATAGCTGGTATATATTTCCATTTGAATAAGCCACCTTTTGAGAGAAAAATCTTTTTTTTTTTAATCTTTTGAAAATAAAAATTAACAAACCTGCATAATATTTGGGTGTCCAATAAACTAGTTAATTAAAAAATGGCCAATGCCAACGAGGAAGGCTGAACGGCTGTGACATCGTTGCTGTTGTTGTTTTTGCATGTTATTTAGAGACAGTCTCACTGAGTTGCTGAGGCTGGCTTTGAACTCCAATCTGGTTGTGAGGTCTCTTGAAGGCACCCTGCTTCTAGGACCTCTGCTGGACCAGCTGCAGGACTATTTGTTGATCATCAGGAAAAGGCAGTGCTATCATGCCCTGCATGGGGCTTAATTAAAGCCAGGAGTCAGATATTTGTTTAAAAGTTAACACAAAACATTCTTTTTTTCTCATGCTTTTGATGGCTTGAAACCAAGGTGTGGCACTTTTCCATCAAACTTTGGCTGTGAAGCATAATTTCCCAAAAAGGAAACAGAAAGTAAATAAAGAGCATTCACTCTCACAGGTAATAAACAAAATACTATATTACTACTATATTACTATATTATTACATATTACTACTATATTAGTCATCCTCTTAAAAAAATTCCAATGATGGTGAAATTGGGAGTCTCAGAATACTACTGTCTTTAGAATTTGTTTGAAAAAATAAGAAATGAAAGAAGAAACGAAGACATGAAAACAAACCTCCTGAAACCATCTTGCCAACACACAGCAAAAACCAGATGCTCATACCCATGCTGGGACTCTAGTCTGTGAAAATGGCCATTCACCAGAATGTTCTCATCACCACAGTATTTATAAAATTTTAAAACTGGACACAACCCCAAATTAACCAACATTAGGCACATGCCTAATGACTAAATATGAATGCTGCATCATCTGGGGAAAAAAGCATGCTATTATTTAAAAGCAAAAGTTTTCTAACAATTTAATCCATGGAAAGTAGGCATACCAGGGCTGGGGTGGTGGCTCAGTGGTAGAGTGCTTGCCTAGTATGTGTAAGGCTCTGGGTTTGATTCTCAGCACTGCATATAAATAAATAGAGGTCCATTGACAACTAAAGGAAAAAAAAATTTTTTTTTAAAGTGTGCATATAAAGAGACCAGAAAGGAGTACAGGAATTAATAGTGTATTTCCATGCTTCTTAGATGCCATTAATAATTTCATGGACTTAATATTAATTAGTCTTTTTTTTTTTTGGGGGGGGGAAGCATGTTTCTTTGATATCCACTTTAAGGCAGTGCCCAATTTTATATTGAAGTTGGAAAGAATGTATCTTAAAATTGCACTACCCAAAGATACATACTAGCTACCTGGCTAAGAAATATTTGAAATGTGACTATTCTAAATTGAGATGTGCCAGAAATACATAATGCACACAAGATTTTTTAAGACAGGTGTGGTGGTGGTATACACTTGTCACCCCAGTTCCTTGGGAGGCTGAGGCAGGAACATCACAAGTTCGAGGCTTGAGGCCAGTCTAGGCAACTTTAGCAAGACCTGACCCTGTCTCAAAATTTATAAGGGGTTAGGAATGTAGCTCAGTGGTAGAGCACTTGCCTAACATGCATCAGATTCTGGATTCAACTGACAGTACAGCAAAAACAAAACAAAAAACTTAGTGCAATAAAATAGTATAAATTATCTCTAATGATTATACGTGTTAAAGTTGTACTTATTTTTAAATATTAGGGTCAAATAAAATATACTAAAATAAGTTTCATTTACACTTTTCTAGCATGTCTTTTAGAAAGTTTAACTGCATTTAAATTACTTAAAAAGTATTTGTTACTCAGTAAATTTCTAGCTGGGGCTGGGGATATAGCTCAGTTGATAGAGTGCTCGTCTCACATGCACAAAGCCCTGGGTTTGATCCCCAGCACCATTAAAAAAAAAGAAAGAAAAAAAATTCTACCAAGCAGTGATTGTCATATTGTCATAGGACCTTATGTCAAAGGAAAGGTTGCACTTGTGGTAGATGAAGAAAGTTTTTTTCCTTCTTCCCATTTTTCAGAAGGTTTTCAATTTCATCACGGGGAAAAAACAGAAAAGAAATGCTAAAAAGAAGGCCTAGTAATCAATCCCCATCCTTCCAAATATCAAATGCAAAAAATGGCAGGTAGTATCTCCTTGCTCTCTAGTCCTCCTCAGGGGAGTCAGACCTCTGTGCACTTTGCTCTGCAGAGATTCCTGGAGTGATTAAAGAGGTTTCTGCTCTCCAGAGCATCACATTTAGTTAGGTGATAAGATAACCACAGAAATAAGAAGACACAAGACGCCCATAAAGGGCCACTGGAGTTAAAGGGCCATAGTTCTAAGGGCAGGGAGGGAGAGGCTGGCAGGATAAAGTGCCTGGACAGGGAGGCCTCTGAGTAAGTCTCTTCAACATGAGACCCAGACATCATGTGGGCCACAAGGCTAGATGGAGTTGGACTTGGAGGAAAGACCTCAGAGAAGCAGAGAATGACATTCCTGGGCAAACAGAGAAGGTGGACACTGTCCACAATAACTGGAGAATAATGGAAGGAAGGAGGAGAAGCAGGCAGGCAAGTTGGTGCCTCAGAGAACATAATGCTGTCCTCTCTTGAACAGGCAATGAAAGGCTCTTGGAGATCTGCAGCAAGACACAAATTCAATTTTTAAAGAATTAAATGAAGGGCCGGGGGTGTGGCTCAAGCAGTAGTGCGCTTGCCTGGCATGCGTGCGGGCCAAGTTCGATCCTCAGCACCACATACAAAGATGTTGTGTCCGAAAACTAAAAAATATTAAAAAAAAAAAAAATTCTCTTAAAAAAAAAAAAAAAAAAAAAAAAAGAATTAAATGAATGAGCTGGGATATAGCTCAGTTAGTAGAGTGCTTGCCTCGTATGCACAAGGCCCCAGGTTCAATCTCCAGCACCACAAAAAAAGAAAAAAAAGGATTAAATGAATACAGTTACAATGGTTGAACCTGGAGCTTTATGAAGCTATGAGCAACTATGGGCACAATTTATGCAGTAGAAAATTTAAGGAGATGCTAACTTGGAGTCTGGTCAGATAACAATCTTCATGAATAATACGTGAAACGGGTAGGATTATGGTTTACATGTTATTTAAAAGACATCCATTCTAGCAGCCTAGATATGATATACACACAAGTGTTGCTGAATGAACTGCCTGCCTTAAAGGCATCCACTGGAAGGAGCCATCTCCCAAAATCGTGTGGCCAGAATAGATAGGGAGCTTCCTCCCCCCAGTTTAATAGAACTCATTGTGCTCCCTGTTCTATGACAGTCATTAAGCTAAGAAAATGACCAAAAGGAGATATATTCCCTGCCTTAATGTACTTCCTATGATGCAATGTGGGTAGACAGTCATCAAATAATCACACAAATCTACATAAATTACACCAGGCTGGACATGGTAGCACATGCTTATAATCCCAGCTACTTGGGAGGCTGAGGCAGGATCTCAAGCTTAAGACCAGCCTCAGCAACTTGGCAAGACCCTATCTAAAAATACAAAAAAAAAAAAAAAAAAAAAAAAACCCACAAAACTGGAGATAGCTCAGAGGTGAAAAGCTTGCTTGGTACATGAGAGGCCCTACGTTCAATCACCAGGACTATAAGACAGCAAACAAAACAAATAATCCCACACTGGGTTAAGTGGGAGAAAGTCTTTGGCCTCAAGAATTTAAACCAGGCATGGAGGAATCTGTCTGTAATCCCAGCTAATCAGTAGACTACGGCAGGAGGATCACAAAGTTCAAGGCCACCTGGGCATTTAGCAAGATCCCATTCTCATATAAGAAAAATAAAAAGGGCTAGATCTGTAGCTAAGTGGTAGAGTGCTTTCCTAGCATGCACAAAGTCTTGGGTTCAATCTTAGCCCCCCTGCCTTCCTCCCAAAAAAGAATCATCACATTCTTGTCATAAGGACTATTTGGTTTTAACATCTACCTGTGAAGAAAATCAGATTTTAAAAGGAAGGAAACAGAATCACTCAGTCTTTTAAACTTCCTAGTTGATGTTTATCATTGGTAATTGTTAGGTAAAATTCTCTTTCTCAGCAAGGGAGCAAGACCCTCAAAAGTAGACACCCTCTATTAGGCCTTTGAGCCCCTATAGCACTCACAAGATCTCAGTCACACAGCTGAGCACACAGTGTTGGTTGTTGTTATTTTCTTTAAAGGACTGAGCAAGCTGCTGTTTTCTCCGGCTCTCTCTATAACTATAGACTGAGAACCTACTATGTGCCACAACCTGTGATGGGAGCTAATGGGTGGTGCCTCAGTTTCACCAAACTCCAGAAATTCCAAACTGAATGCTGCTAGAAAAATGTTTTTATTTTCATTTGAGGTTATGTTATCTCTTTTCTTCATAGCTCTCACCAGGAGGGAGAAATGCAAGCACAACTGCCTGAGACAGCAACACACAGGCATTTAGTAAGAGACTTATAAATGAGAAACTACTATAAACTGCTATAGAGCTATAAATAGCAATGGAGTCATGACTGAATCGTTTTGGCTCAGGTTCTGGAGCTAACTCATGGTGCAGAGAACAGAATTATACTCCCATGTAAAGGCAACCTGACAGGCTGTCCACCAAGATCTTGCCTCTGCACAAACATGGTGAGCTCAGTGTCAGTAAACCACTACATAACATTCCCTAATACCCAACTAAGGACCCTAAAACAAAGAATAATTTCCATTCAAGAAAAGTACCATCTCTCTAAAGATGGTGCCACAGTCTAAGATCAACCCTCACAGCCTGACTGGCTAATTCCATCCCATCTTTCCTGGTGAGCTCCATGTCCAACTGAAAAAATTTAAGAGACCCAATGACTCAAAACAAGAGCTCAAGGGTCCAGTTGTTAACCCTGGAATTGATGGCAAAACCCAAATAAATTGCCAACTGTAATGATCTATGGTGGGGGTGGTGGTGCTGAGTGCAATAATGTGGACTTTGAAATAATTCAAACTTGCAATGACTCTCAAGCCTGCATTTCAGTGTTATCTACAAATGTCACCTCAGAGCAATATTTCTGTAACAGCCATGGCATGACACACTGCCAAGATTAATGTCTCTTGCTGGAGAGAAGTCCCAAAATAATGACAAGATTTAAACAAGATCTTTAAAAATATATCCTTAAATTGTAACCCTACAGTGTGGCAGAAAGATGAAATTAGACAGTTCCAAATTCTAGTCCTTGTCCAACTACAGATTGGGATGGGGATCTTGAGCTGTTTCCTCACCTCTGATAGCAACACTGGCAGGAGAAGCAGGAGTAGGGATTGTTGGGTGATGATATAATACCTCACAGAACTGTCTGTGGATTTAATTTTACATTGTAATACAGATGATAGTTAATAATTTTTTTCCACAATCGTGGGGAGAAAGCCTAGGTGAGTGCTCTACCAACTGAGCTATATCCCCAGTCTCACTGATTTTTTTAGTTGTAGGTCGACACAATACCTTTATTTTTATGAGGTGCTGAGGATCAAACCCAGTGCCTCACACATGCTAGGCGAGAGCTCTTCCTCTGAGTCACAACCCCAGCCCCTCACTGATTTTTTACTTAAGCAAAAGGTGAATGTTCTTCATAATCTTCATTTTATAACAGAAACATAGGATATTTTAGCAAAGGATAAATGCAGTTTGGGTCTCACATTTGAAGTTCATTCTTTTTTTTAAATTTTTCTTCTTTTGTGTGCATGTGTGGTACTGGACACAAAACCCAGCGACACTTTACCCTTAAGTTACATCCTTGGTGCTTTTATAAAATTTTGAGGCAGAGATTTGCTAAGTTACTGAAGCTAGTCTCAAAACTTTTTTTAAAATACTTTTTTAAAAAATATTTTTTAGTTTTAGGTGGACATAACATCTTTATTTTTTTTATGTGGTACTGAGGATCAAACCCAGTGCCTCACACATGCCAGGCGAGTGAGCTACCACTTGAGCCACATCTTCAGCCCCAAGTCTCAAAACTTTTGATCTTCCTGCCTCAGCCTCCTGAGTTGCTGGAATTACAGTTTTCTGCCACTATATCTGCCTCCTTTTTGTATCCTCTATTTTTGGTTAGAATCCAATGCAATCCAAACTTCTCTATTAACAACAACAACAAAAAAAGGCTTAGAATGTATATGATAGATGACAATCCAAATGGTAACTAAAAAGTCATTTGGAGATGCTCAAATCAAGAGAGACCAGAACATGAAAAGCCCAAATCAAAGCTTTCCAAACTTCAAGAATCTGAGCTAAGGAGGGCATGGTGGCACACCCCTGTCATCCAGCAATTTGGGAGGCTGAGGCAGGATGGCAAGCTCAAGGCCAGCCTGGACAAATAAACAAACAAAAACAACTGGGACCCTGTCTCAAAATACAAAGGGCTGGGAATGTAGCTCAGTGGTAGAGCACCTAACTTTAACCCTGAGTACAAAAAAACAAAAACAAAAACAACTGAGCTAAGCACCCCAAAACTCACAGAGTAAAATAATCATTTCATAACTATTTACATTAATGTCACAACCTTAATTGCTGCAATCCCAATAAAAAGTTAGTCAATTTCCTTTGGTTCAAATACCACATTTTTTTTTTTTTTTTTTAAATTACAACATTTAGTGAGAAGTCAAGTCTGAGAGACCAGTTCCGTTAGACTCACTGCACCTGTGAAACTGCTGACAGACTAAGAGAACAATGAAGGTCATGCTCATCATACCGGAATGGGCTGGGTTCAGCCAAAGTGAAGAGCACACAAGACAAGAGGATTCTGAAATTAGAATGGCATCTAGTAAATTCTCAAATTGGGGCTCTGCTGATTAACAAATCTGGTTCCTCTAGACTGCTCCTCTCTTACTTATAAAAAGTGTGAGCTAACAAGATCTCCTGCGACCATCCTTTCACTCAATCCTTTAGCCTTCCTGGCCTCTAAGTTTCCTCAGTTGGCCAAGGAACGTTCCCTGGTTCCTGCCTCAGGGCTGCTACTTCACTGGCTGGCCCCCTCTCTCTGCCTGGAAGGTTCATCACTAGATGGATGTAGTTTTTTCCTTCACTTCCTTCAAATCTTCACTCAAATGCCACCTTGCCAGTGAGACATTCCTTGTTTGCCTAAATTAAAATCACAACAATTCCTTCCTGGTTTAATTTTCCTTCATAGCTCTGATCTGTCAATAATTATTATTCGTTCATTTTCTATCATTTCCTTATCAGAATAAGGCTTACTTCTGTTTTGTTCACTGCTGTATTCCCAGCATCTAGAACACTGGCTGGAATATAGTTGATTCTCAATAAATATATGATGAATGGAGTGAGAAATAAGTCAAAGAGCACAACAAATGACAAACTAGTCTGTTTTTAAGGCTACCTAAGTCAAATATCAACTGCCAACCCTGCTCCCAGTAGTGGGGATTGAAGCCAGGGGTGCTCTACCACTGAGCTACATCCCCAGCCCTTTTTGAGACAGGATCTCACTAAGTCACCCAGGCTTGACATCAAATGTGCAATCCTCTTGCCTCAGCCTCCCAAATTGCTGGGATTACAGGTGTGCAGCATTGTGCCTGGCTAAACCTTCAACTTTCTTGAAGAAAGGAAACAGGATTTAGGATAATGAGATTATAAGGACTTAAGAAAGAATGTTTTAGCAATGTAAAATAGGGTTAGATAAGGAAGAAGTATAGTTCTGGCTTCTTTCAAAGTGTTTTTCAAACTTAAAAATGCCTGAGAATCACTAGGCTGCTTGTTATAAAAGCAGGTTTCCAGGTCTACCTCCAGGAAGCTGACTCGGTAGTGATTTTGATGTGAGTGGTCCACAGCCCACCCCTTGGGAAGCACTGATTTCACACCACTACTTCAAGCAAGATGTAGAAGGCAGCTCTTGTCCATGTAGGTCACAGAAACTACATTAATTGGTAACACGGTAAAGAATAAGCACTGTCAACAGCTGAGACATGCACAAGAGATAAGCTTTTGCACGTGTGTACTTCGACTAAAAGGGTGAGTCTCTCTAGTCATAAAAACTTCCTGTGGTACTTAGTGCTATACCCAGGAATGTTGTTACTCCAGGTTAAGTACCTTTGTTTGGGGCCATCAAATCAAGCCCATACTAAGTAGGTTTAACCCATGGCAAATTCTGGTTTTGCAATACTAGGTATTCACATGGCCTGCTTTGTGTTTTTCATAAAGGTCAGACCCACCCCACGCTTCAGCTGCATGAAAGCCACACCTTAGATAAAGTATAAAACACATGTTACCATAGTATAAAATGATTCAATGGTTGCCAATTTAATATTAGTTAACCAAACAAACCCAGGACCCCCAACACAGAGCTAATCAGGAGAGCTACTCAAAGTACACCCAAGAGCAAAGACTGTTCATAACAAAAGATGTTTCTTTTTCTTTTGTGGTGCTAGGGATCAAACCCAGGACCTTACACTTGCTAAGCAGGTGCCCTACAACTGAGCTCCATCTCCAGCCCAAAATAGCTGTTTCTTTAAACACTGTATCACAGACACCCCCTACCCCCTGCAGGCACAACCATAGGTCTTCTTCCCAATTTGCCACTTATTCCACTGAAAGGCTGCAGAAACCAGGCAGCTACACTAGCATTAAGAATGGAGTTAACTATGCAAACAGACGTTTCCTCCAAATTCCAAGGAGTGACCTAAACCCTAAGACTTTTGCTCAAAGCTTCTGTTTTTTGAATGCAGAAACAGCTGGTTCCTACCCTTTAGGAAAAATGCTAGTTTCTGGAGGCCATCAGTGGGGCTGGGGGAAAGAGAATGGCTATTTTTTTCCTTCTATTTCTTATGAACATCTTACTCAAGTTTTTTGTTCCAAAGCTTAAATCATTCTTTACACACTTTGGAAACAAAAGCTATCTGGGCTGCTAAGTCACCCATGCCCAGATGGATTCACAGACATGCCTGGAAATGTTCTCTTACACTAGATATTGATGTAGAAACTTACAAAAGAAATTCTCACAGAGATCTGGGGACTCAATACCTTGGAACTTTAGTGTGTTCCCAAACTAACTATAGGTTAAGCTCTTTGCTAGAATGTATAGTTATAATAATTTCCTGAATTAATTTATTACATGTAATACTGAGTTTGAAAAACCACTCCTACAACAGCTCCATTCTATCTGATATATATATATATATATATTTTTTTTTTTTTTTGTTAAGGATAAACTAGAGTAAGTAAGGTGTGTGAGGATATGCCAAAGAGTCAAAAAAGAAAAGAAACCATGCCATCTGAATATCTCTTACTGTATTTCTTTACAGACAGGAGTGTCCTACTAACTTCCACAAGTTATAAGCTAGGGGTGGCCAGCTGGCTTTCTCAATAAACTCACCTTCTCTCCTTGGAGTGACGGGACTGAGTCCCGCAAACTGTGAAAGCTGTCTTTGATGTGGTCCCTGCGTTTTCGTTCCAGTGCATTATGATGAGCCCGTTTGTCAGCCTAGAAGAATGGGAGAAAGAACATTAGGACACCACTCCTTTGGCTTGGTACAAGGTGAGTGGGGTACAGCCTGGAAGTATATGCTGTCAGCGCTGTCTCTGGTGAGTGGACTGGGAAGATTGGTCCAAGTGGGCAGTTAGGAGTCTCCAGAATTAGGCTCTGCTAAAGGGGGAGAAAGGGGTGAGCAAGGCTTGTGACAGGAACATCCAAAGTAGTTCGATGCATCCAGCTCATGCATAAGTAAAATCAAAGTTATTCATGGGGACAAAGTGTGACTCTCCTGCAACACCAGTGTCCCAACTTACTTATGTGACACAACAGCTACCAGTTGGTGGCTGGGAGGAGACTAGGGAAATCTCCAGTGGGTCCCTTCAAAAGATGTGATTACCCCCCATTGTAAGAGATTCCGGCGGAGGGGGTGCCCCAGGGAGAAGTGGAGTCACTGGTGCAGTGCTCCTCTCCATGTGAAACCCACCACTGAAGGATCTGCCCGGATCTCCAGTTGCTAAAAGGCACTAGTTTAACCCTCTCATCAAATCATACAAGAGAAACTAAAACCTCCAGAAAAACCCAGTTGCATAAAATCTAAGGTCATAATAACAGAGCTGATAGAGATGCCAACCACATTTGGAATCCCGTTTCCTAAAGCACATCCAAGGTGCTATCCCTCCAAGGGCTTCCATTCACACAGGCTGAGCCAGAAATGTAGTTCTCACAAGACAGGCCTTCTGACACCCACAAGCTCTGAATAAATTCCTTCAGGCACTGTGGCAGGTCAGGCTAATTAGGCATTTTCGAAATACTCAAACCAAAGTCTTTAACCTGTCCTGCTCCTCCTTAAAATCACAAAGAAGACAGCCAATGAATCAGGAACAGCAAAGGATTCCAGTAAAGATAGTGCTGGTGAGCACTAGAAGGGAGCTTCAGCTTGAGCACCGTGAGGTCACTGTTAAAAGGACATCCCCTCCAAATGGAACACAAGTGCTTAACTTAATCCAAAGCAAGAACTGTACCACACTTACACTCTGATAATTATGGAGAATATGCTCTGAGATTTACCTTGAATATGCCAGGTTGCAAGGAACTAGCCTACACAGCAAGTCTACATATGGGAAAATGAGGTGGCTTTAATCCACTCAGAGAGGACGAGGAATTAAAAAAAAAAAAACCAAGAGTAAATAACTTGGCTTAGCACAATAATAATGCCTCCAATGAATTTTTGTACTAGACAAGATATATAGACAAAAATCTACTATAAAGACTAGAGCTGCAAGGATGAAAGAATTTGCAATTCTCATATTATCTAATCCTAAAGATTTGAGTCGAACCAGAGGAGAGGCCAGGAACAGTTGTGGTCATATTAATTACTTCCTGGTCTCTTAAGCATACACCTCACCAATAGCTCTACTGAATGGACATGTGGCTCCCTTCATGGTCATGGTCCGTCAGAGCATGCCACTCTTCGAGGACAGAAGCTAGAAGCACTTCTAAAGCTGTCCCATCTTAAGTCAGAATTCACTATAAAGTGAGAGTACCTCCTGGACCACAGAGATGTATAGAATAGCATGGGGAATCTAAGAGGATTATCAAACTCAGAACACCAGATGACCTGGGGCTAGAGGACTTCAATCAGAGGTGCTCTGGTAATTTTTTTTTTTTTAATTTTGGTGCTGGGTATCGAATCCAAGGCCTTACACATGCTAGGCAAGTGCTCTACCACTGAACCACATCCCCAGTCCAGAGATAGGTACTCTGCATCATGACACAACATTAAAGCAAGAAAATTATAGATATTTTCTAACAGCAGTATGAAATACCTTGAAGGAATTAAACATATTTAAGTACTCAGTCTTTGTCCAACTTTTTGTTCCCTCTAGTCATCTATACAAAGGTAAACTGGGCTGGGCCTATACCTGAGGTGCTTAGAAGGGCTGACATTTGCCAAGTATCTGCCTCTTCAGTGTTTGCTGTGTACTCTCCAAGATGGTCTATTTACATGCAAATTAATCGCCCAGCTTTGGTCTCCAGCAGCAGCCCAAGATACTCAGTCTAAAACTAAATCACCCTGAGTCCTGGCCCTCCTCCCAGCTTAAGAGCTGTGCACAGAAGCAGTGACAGCAGAATTACCCACAATCCCTCCTGTTGATACAAATAAAATT
This sequence comes from Marmota monax, assembly GCF_021218885.2. Lineage (NCBI taxonomy): Eukaryota > Metazoa > Chordata > Mammalia > Rodentia > Sciuridae > Marmota > Marmota monax. Next base: position 21,177,330 of record NW_026693777.1, on the reverse strand, counting down.
CTAATCATCTGTTTTCTTTCTGGGAGAGCACTGTAAATCACAAACAGCTAGAATCAAGTTGGACTTGGTTTTACTGAGCCTGCACTAGAGGCATGGAGAGAGGTAAAACCTAACATTGAAATCATCCCCACAATGCACTACTCTCCTCCCATTCACTGAGCCCTGAAAGGACTCAAATGGACAAGTCTTTTGGTTAGAGGACTGTAAGTGAACTTGGCTGTGGACCATCAGCAGAAATCTTGGCTTCTCATCTGGGGCGCCAGCCAAGTTTGAGAAGTTGGCTCAACAAGGAAAAGGCAGCAGTCCACTGCCTGGTAGAGAGCAGGGCTGGGGACTGTTGTTCTCAAAGTAGGGGATGGAATTTCTGTGGTGGTTCCAAGCCCAATTTAACTAGCAGATGAGTGGAACCTTAGACCAATCCCTGCTGCCATGTCCATCCCTGAGCAGCTAGGCCTAACCAGAATCAATTTTAAAGCTCTTGACACAATGGCAAGTATATATTTTTTTCTCTTCTTCAAGCCTCATTTGCACGAGCAAGTTAAAAAACATGCAAAACTAACATGCCTAATTCCAGGCAACTCTGAATTATATCACCAGTGGCTTAAAAGAGCACATGTAAAACTAAAAACCTAACATGAGGTTGAAAATTCTCTTTGGGAAATATTTCTAAACCACAAATCCATCCAGCCTGATTACCCCATTCCACCCCCACATCCAGAGGGCCCAAACCTAGAGTTTATCACTGGCTTGTTAACCACCTTTCCTCACTGGCAATCCCTTCCCAAAGGAACAAGATTTCAGAGTTGAGAAGGAAAATGGGTGAACACTCTCAGTGTATGGCATCAGAGATCCTCCCACAAACTCAAAAGCATTTTTCTTTTCTTTTTAAAGACCAAACAATTGTGTCTTGAACAAGTTAGACTCAGCTCAGATGAGCAAGCTTTCTTGCCTGCTGTCCTAAGAAAGACGGCATGATATTGAAAACTGTGGTACTGAAAGTACCCTTGCCAATTAATTAGGTACAACTTGAGTTAGGTAACAGAAGACTTCTTGGGTTATTCAGCAGGCCCCCAAATATCACCCCAATACATTCTCCAGGAGCAATGGCTGGATGCTGCTGGCTCTTCAAGCACAATGGACTGCTAGTTTCTGCCAGAAAGCCTTTCCTTCAGGACAGCCTAACAAATACTAAGGGGCTAAGCAATACCAAAGAGTGGCCCGCAGATGCTCAACAGGAACTACAGCACCAAATTGCTTCCAGCTTTGGCATCTCTGCCAAAATTTTACTTAGCCTCTCAGTTTTTATTTCCACTAAACTAAACTTCTGTACTGGTAGCCAGAATAAAAATCTTCACCTACAATGTGTCCATCCCTGATACTAACAAGTAGATGTATTTTAAGTGTTAAATAAAGACATTATTTTATTGGCCAATGAATTGTTAAAACTGGCAGGAGGTTTATCAAAGCCAAGGAGTTCTGTTCAGAATTGAGGGAAATCTTTCAAAATTGAAATAATTTTCTCAATAAATTGAAATAATAATTTTCAACTTATTGCACAGAAAATGCATCCTCTTTAGAGGCATGACATCAGTCCGCAATTCTAAGCAACCAGCATGAGGACATAAATGCTTCATTATTCAAGCATGAACAAGGTTCTAAGAATAATGCCATTTCTTGCAAGTTACCTTACTCCTAGTCCTTTTTACAAGGATTCCAATATGGAAAATATAGATTCCAATATAGAAAATTCTCAGCAATATAGGGAACCTGTGTTGCCCAGTAAGCATTAACTGCATTTAAGGAATTTAAGAATATAGCCAGAGTTGTGGTGCACACCTGTAATCCCAGTGACTCTTGGAAGACTGAGGCAGGGGGATCATAAGTTCAAGGCCAGCCTCAGCAACTTAGTGAGAGCCTCAACAACTTAAAATAAAAATTAAAAAGACTGGTAAAACCCTTGGGTTCAGGCCCAGTACGTATACGTACATGTGTGTTTATATGCATACATATACACATATATATGAATCTCAGTTCATTTTAGAGGGAAGATAGCACTGCTTATGACTATAATCAAGCTATTCTTATTTAATAATTAGGACACTGAAAAAGGAAAAGGTCCCAAATTCTCATCTGGAAAAAAATCTATTCTTTATTTCTGATAAGAAACAGAATAAATAAAACTGAATTTCAAAACAACTTAAAATATATATTTGAATCAACATGAAAATTGCAACATGAAATAATGGGCAACTGGGATGATATGAACTCACTAAGGTCCCTAACATGAAGACATTAATTGCAATTTCCCAACACCTCTCCTGCTTGAAGTTTACTACCTAGTTATATATTTCGGTCGTCTAATGAATATATTTGTTTTCAAGGTTTGGTGAAAACAAATGTGCCTCAAAGAACTGGGGAACACTATTATCCAAAGATAACATTATATTAGAGCCACTTAAAAGGAGACAATTGGTGAGACAATTTTAATTGAAAACCAAATTGGATTCACTGGTCAACTCTTATACCACTATTGGCATCTCAAGGAAGAAGAAAAAAGACTCAAACATAAGAACATCTTTCTTATGAGAAGACAATACCTTCCTGAGATCTCAGAGGAATGACCAAACTCATTCCCTTCTGAATATACTACAATTCCTCAAGAAACAAAGAGCACTGAGCTATTAAAAATACTTCACACCAGAAAGGTCCAGAAGTAGAATTGCATAGATCTGTTTTTAAACCCCTAACAGATACACTGTAAACGCAACACGTTCAGTTACAATACATTGGAAAAGGCCTTGGTTTCCTGATCAACAGACTAATGCTACATTTCTTATATGCTTCCACCTTTTCCCACAGAAATTTCCCAAATAAAGCAAAGGGAACCTCTTATATAAAATATACCTGTTCCAAAAATTTATCTTTAAGTGTAAAAGTTTCCTTTCAAAAAAATAATAAAAATAACATAACATCAATGGGATTCTGTGATGTACTGAATTTAGTAATATTGTCCTGGGTTACTTCCTTTAACAAAAGCTTACTGGTAACTGGAGAAGCTATTTTGCGTTTATACTAAGGCAACAAAAACATTCGTCAAATCAGTTTCACTTTCTGTTACAGTTAGCCTCACTTCCTAATTCTGTTTGTGCTGAGTATCCTGCATATTTCCTATAGTAAGGCCTACAAATTGTAGTGACATTTTAAAATATGAATGTCTCTTTTTCTATCAGGCCAATAAAACATTTTCCAAGTAACTTTTAAAAAGATCAACTATTGTCCTCAGTGATTGTTCATAGTCTACATCTTTTTCTGAACGTTTTTTTCCCAAGGCAAAACTTAAGTTTTCTCCAAAATTAAAAAAACATATGTTTATGATCTATACCAAATTTCAAAACAGTAAACAGATCTAATCAGAGGGGGAAAATGGAATCCTTTTTTAATCTACCCATTCACAACAGTTTGATATACTGTGAAACTGTCTAAAACTCATCTGCTTTTTTTCCCATCCTATTTTGATTACCTTGTGCCAGACAATACTTAAGTCAACAAGTAGGTGTGTCAAATTAAAAACAAAGGGTCTTGAGCCACTGGGCTCAATTCCTATCACCAAAAAACAAAACAAAGCAAAGGGTCAAACCTACTTCCCTCGTCTATCTCTCAAAGTCAAAGGAAAAAAAATCCTTGCCCCATCCAGCAAACTAAAAACATCTATACAAAACAAGGAGATTAGAATTCTAGGAGAATAGAAACTTTTTAATTATTCAGTAAATGAATTTACATCAATACTCATGTGGAAGAATATTTTGAAAAGCAGAAAGCTTTCAAGAACTGTGAGCCAAAATTTCACAAAGAAAACTTTTTTCTCATTTGAAAGCCAATATAATCCCAATTCAATGAATGATTCTGCAAAGGAAGCCTTACCAATCCTACCCTCCAACCCTGATCAAACCCTGGGGCAGATATTACAACTGAGGACATGAAAAAAAAAATTTTTTTTTTAAATGAGTGAGTCCCAAACACAAAACTCCAAGTACACATTATTAAGGATAAAATAATAGTAACTGGAAAAAAAAAAAAAGGCAATTCAATGTTAAAATATACTCAAATATATTTATAAATTTAAGGATGTGACAATATTTCAACAAAAAATAAAACAAACTATTTTTAGTTAACTATTATCCTCACAACAACTGCTTCACCAGATTTTTATGGAAATATCAGCTCTGAACAAATGAAATTTGTCTTCATGCCTATCTTCTTTGACAACCTACATAATCCTTTTGGTCGCTCTAATGAAGAGTAGGTACAACTAAGAGAACTTGCCTTTACCCTGAGATTATTAAATTTTTCCATCAGATATTATGAAAGTGGCATCCTGCAAACTCTTAACAGTTTGGAGAAACTGCTGTTTCGTACACCATTTTAAACATAAGAAAAACGGGGACTGAGAATATAATTCCAGTACAGCGTTTGTCTAGCTTGAACAGGGCTCTGGGTTCAATCCACAGCATGGTGCAAAAAAAAAAAAAAAAAGGAATAAAAATCAGAAAAATAACAAAATCTGGATTTCTAGTTTTTCTTTTAAAAATAGAATAGAAAGATCTTGGCAACACTGAGTCCTCACTCCCACTTACCAACCCACTGGATTTGAGTAGTGGCTGCCTTTTTAGAAGTGACATATGCTTTCCAGTACCCCAGTCCTCACTCCTCCTATCTAATTCTTGACAATCTCATTACCTGGTCCCCACAGGCAGATGAATTCCTGACCTCCCCCCAACTCTTACTGGTCCCAACTTCAAGTATTAGACACTGTGATATACTTGTTTCTCCTTTTTCTCTTTTTACTGGGTCTGTTTTTCCTCCTATCTATACCCACATTACTGTCTCAGACTCCAAAGACATAAGATAAGTATCTATATAAATCCACAAAACCCATCGACTGAGAACATTAATATCAAAACCCTAAGAAATTATTTTAGCACTCTATGGTTACATCCATCACACTTCTGCAAAGGTGTCTCTGCAATGCCCCATTTCAACATTTGTTTTTCTTTATATTTCTCCTTCAACTCAAATATAAAGTCAGAACACAAGAAGCTGTACAGGAACTTTCAGCATTTGACCTTAGGCTCCTCTACATTTACAATTTTTGCATAAGAATACCATGCTGTGCTAAATTCCTTGGGTCTAGAGCAGTCACATGACTTTTGGTTAAAGGAGATTACTGCATGTGGCTTCAGCTTCACACAACTATGCAAACAGAGTTTAAAAACCTACTTGTTCTTAAATGAATCTTCTGGACACTTTGCCGTGAAACAATGCTACCATTCTCTTCAGAATGCTTTATTTTTTCATTTCTTGCTTATATAGTGGTAGCTGGATCTCTCACCTGAAAACTACAGAACAATTCATTTCCTTGCACACAGCTCCTCTCACACAACTCACTAGAATTTACCACCTGAGAATCTAGAATCATGGAATTTGCAAACCCCTCTCCCCAACCCCAGAAGGCCCCACCTCACCTTAGCAGCTAACAGGAGAGTTTACTACAACATGAAAAGTAATAAAACAACCCCTTTCTCTCTCTGACCCCAAAAAGGACTAAAATTGCACGGAAATGAAAATGAAATGGAGAGTAGGAGACGTACCGCAGATTGAAACCTCGGTTGCTCTTCCTGGAATAAGAGAGAAAAAAAATAGAAAATATAGAAGTTATTTTTACACTTCGCATTCAATAATAAGAAAGAAAATGCCGGCGGCGGAGGAAGCGGCGGGTGGGGAGTCAGCCCGACACCCCTCCCTCCCTCTCTTCCCCCTCACCCCAACCCCCCAGCGGGATCCGGTAGCAGGTTAGGAGGGTCCCGAGCGCAGCCCCTCCTTCCGGGATCCGACCAGGGCCAGAGGGGTCGGAAGACTGTCTCCTCCCTCGGACCCAGCTCCGGCATCTGAGCACTGCCCCACCCCCTCACCATCCGCCCTCACCCCCAGAATCCGCAGGTCACGGTAGGAGGGGGTCGCAGACCCAAGGGGCAGGTCCTGAATGCCGTCCCCTTCTCCAGGATCCGGACAATGGGATCCCGGGCACACCGCATCCCTGTCCCCGGATCCTGAGCGGGGTGGGGTAGTGGGGGAGGCCGCAAAACCCTTCTCCACAGAAGGAGGTGGGGGTCCCGGAGACCGCGTGTCTGCTCCCCACCTCCAGTCCCAGGAGGCCGCTCCGGCCAGGAGCCCGGAGGGGAGCGAGCCGGGAGCGCGACGCAGGCGATCCCAGCCCCCGGGGAAGGGGAAGAAGGCGGCGGCAGCCCGGCCCCCTCCCGCCGTCGCCCCGCTGGGAGCCCCGGCCGCTGTCCCCGCCTGACAACCCGCACGGGAAGGAAGAAGCCCCGGGACTCACGTCGCTCTCCACCTCGATGTCATCGTTATCGCTCATTTCCTACGGCCCAGGGAGCGGCCACTGCAGCGGCGACGGGGAGGGGGAGGGGCGGAGGGGAGGGGGAAGTCACCGACAACAACAAGCCGAATGCCCCCACACACACTCTCACTCACTCACTCACTCGCTCTCTCACTCACACACACACACACACAACACGGGCGAGAACCACCTCCTCACTGCAGCACCGGATCAACGGCGGCACGCACGCCCGATCTGCCCCCCGCCACGTGACCGAGCTCGCCGCGCCTGGGCAGCCGAGACTTGTAGTCCTCGTCCCTCTGACTGGCGGCCCGGTGAGCGCCAGGAAAACTACAAGTCCCATAAGGGACCGCACCCAGTCACCGCCTGCCCGGCTTGTTGACGAAGCCCAGAGCGCCTGCGCGTCCAGGAGGGGGCGGAGGGAAGTGGCGCGGTGCCTGCTGGGAGACGTAGTCCGCAGACCGCGAGTTGTCAGGAGGTTTTCCTCCCGAGGCAGCAGAGAGGCTGCCGGGAAGACAGGACACGTGGAGGGAGCTGGGCTCCTGGAGCCGGCCGCGGTCTGTGTTCTGGGCGCTGGGCCCAGGGGACTGGGTGGAGGCTCTTGGGGAGAAGCCGGCTCCCTAAATAACGCTGTCTCTCCTTGGCGCGACTGGTCTTACTTTGACTTTTTGATGCTTGGGTCGCTCCGCTTTGCGCCCTGGGGCGTAACCCGCCTGGGAGAGAACCGTGCTGCTGCTGACTAGGGGGCGCGGCTCGGGATGCCCACGCGGACCATCGGCATCTGGTTGTGGAGTGTCAATAGGAGGTGTTAAGTGGCGCTGCAGGACGTGGTAGAGGACCGACCTCGCGGTGGGTCTGCTTTCATATGTCCGCGAGTGACCATCCTAGCTACTCGGTTACTCACGTGAGGCTCTTAGATTACCAGGACCTCGTGTACGTGGAAATAAAAGCCCTTTCGGAGTTTGCTGTAGCCCGTGCCGTTTAGGGAGTGCCCCAGTTCAGAGAACCTTAATTAAGGGTTGCAAAAAAGATCAAAACGAGAAACTTGCGCAGCTCCCTATCCAGTTAAAATCATATTTATTTACTATGGCATGAGGTGCAATTCCATCCATCCCACCAGTATTTACTGAGCAACCAACATGGGGCAGCATAGGAATGGCATCATATATAAGACTGGAAATTGCCCCTATTTTCATGAAATTCACAGCTGTGGACTAAAAAGTGAGACTGCCCTGCCGCCATTTTTGGGAGTGTGCATCAAGTCCCAGAGGAAGGGAAAACAATAACAAAGACACTTTCCAAAGTCAGATAAACTGCCCAGCAATATGGGCACATGCCTGCAATCCAAGCGACTCAAGAGGCTGAGGCAGGGGGATCACAAAGTTCAAGGCCAGCCTGGGCAACTTGGTGAGACTTTGTTTCAAAAAATAAATAAATAAGGTGGCGGGGGCGCTTGGGATGAAGTTCAGTGTTAGAGCGCTTCTGGGTTCAATCACCAGTAATGGGAGGAAAAAAATAACAAAGGTAAACTAACCAACTACTCTTGCATCTGGTCTCCAAAATGAATGACATTAGTTTTTTTTTCCCATGAATTACTGCTCCCTGAATGAAAACCATTTTATCTCTCACTTTTGAATTGGAAATTTGAGGTTTTAGCATATAAGCCTTTGTGACATATATCCCTGTGTCTGTAGATAGTTCTTGCCAAGGAGACAAATGTAAATGTGGTAGACTTTCCTTTTTTCCTTTAAATATGTTTTGTTTATTGCTTAGTGATCCAACTCTACTGATGTCTGCAGTCTTTGCAAATGAATTTATCTTTTCTAAATAAATGTTTTGTCTGCTAGTGTTGGGGAGATGGTCATAAGAAGACCATTGTGTAATAAGAGAGGTGTTGGGCTAGAAGGGAGACAGGGATGACATATTTTGGGTAAGTCAGGACTAACTAATGATTACAACAAACACTGGTTGGATAGCTGCTATGTGCAAAGCACAAATCCCTAGTTAAATTTACCTGGAGGCTTAAAAAATTCCCACACTGCCCAGCATGGTGGCATACCCTGTAGTTCCAATTACTCAGGAGGCTGAGGCAGGAGAATCTCTCAAATATGAGGGCAGCCTGCCTTCAAACTTTAAGCAAAAGTTTTTGTCTTTGTTTGTTTGTTTATTTTGTGTTTGTGCTAGGGATTGAACCCAGGGCCTTGGGCATGCAAGGCAAGCACTCTACCAACTGAGCTGTATCCCCAGCCCTAAACAATTTTTGAAGGGGGACTGGGAACATGGTTCAATAGTAGACCATTTGCCTAGCATATGGGAGGCACTGGGTTCAGTACCCACTGAGGACGGGGATGGGGTTGTGTTTCCTTGCCCAGGCCACAACCCAGATCAATTAATCAATCAGTCTGGGAGTGAGAACCAATCAGCATTAGTTTATAAACCATTTCAGGTGATTTCACTGTGCACCCAAGACTGAAAAGTACAAACTATAGAGGATGCCAAAATAAATAAGGTAGTCTTGGGGCTGGGGTTGTAGCTCAGTGGTAGAGTGCTTCTTGCCTTGCACACATGAGGCATTGGTTTCGGTCCTCAGCACCACATAAAATAAATAAATAAGTATTGTGTCCATGTTCAACTAAAAAATAAAAAATAAATGGGATAGTCTTTCACTGAATTAAAAGAATAGATTTTATGGTACATCAATAATTATTATATTTCAATAAAGTTGTTACACAAGAAAAATAATCTTTGCTCATGCAGAATCTAAAACTTGACAAGATGTAAACACAATGCAGTGAAGATAGACAATGTGTCAAATAGTATGTATAGGCAACAAACGCTTTAAGAGCTCACAGGTTGGGGAAAAGTGCCAGGTCAAAGGTGGGGAGAGGAGGTGTTCATCAGGCTGTTAGCTCCACAAGGGCAAGTGCTGTGTCTGCAGAGACCAGGCCAGATTTTACTCACCATGAACCTTCCATTGTGGGAAGGAAGTCTGGTATGCTGAAGTGAGGGAGTAAAGGCTTCCTGGGTGGAAAGACTGGAGATGTTAACATTCTTTCTAGTAATTGATAGAATATGAATGTAACCAGGAGTTCCAGAAGAGGGGAACCTGGGCTCAGGACAAGTGGAATCTTTGGTATACACAAAGATTCAACACTTACCAGTCAGAGACAGATTTATTTAGGAAAATAGTTACATATTCAAGGGAGAATGTGGGCCATCTCAAGGGAAAGACTCTTAGAGTAAAATAATAATTCACATTCAAGAGAGAATGCTGGCCATCTTGAGAGTAAGAAGCTCTTGTGGTAAAACAAGGAATAAACATAATGCTGACCATCTCCAGAGGGAGAGATAGCAACTCTTGGGTGTGGGTGTTAATATTTATAGAGGGACAATAGTTAGGGGCTGCATTAGAGGTGGACCCAGGGCAGTTACCCTATTGAGCCACTCCTGCATTGCTCTCCTGTTACTTTTTGCAAGGTCGAGGGCACAGGCCAAGGGTGAGGGCTGAGGACTGGGCAGAGTTGTTCACACATGCTTGTTTTGCATATCAAAGGTTCATGGGTGTTTCCTGCTTTCCAATTGGCTCTTCCGTACTCTCTTTGGAGAGTCAGTCTCTTAGTCTCTCCCAATTCTTATCTCATGAAGACTTGTCAGCCTGGATAAGTAAGTCCGACTGAATAGAAAAAAACACTTCCAACAATTATAATATGTTTTATTTTCAAGCACTCAAGGAACATTTCTAAGAACTGACCTAGTTGTGAGCCACAAAGCAAATCCTAACAAGTTTTGAAGGACTGTGATCTTAGCAGCTAATGCAGAGTAATAGCAAAAAAATGACCAGGTTTGTGACACCTCACCCCTACTTCTTTGGTTGCCCCTTCTCTGTACCTACTCGGGTTCCCATTGACTTGTTACTGTTTAAGTTCCTGGGGTTCTGTGGTTGGCTCTTGACTCTTCTACCCTTTGCCTGGTAGGATCCTTTACCTCCTGAGTCTTTGCCCACCATCTCTCTGATGGTGATCCAAGACTAAATGTCTCTAACTATATTGTTACATGCAGCTTATTTCTGGACCCACTTATGTGGATTATTCCACTGTCAACTCAAAGTTCAAGGCTTATGGATGAATAAAGAAGAGTAGATTTTTTGGGTTTTGGTACTGGGGATTTAGCCTAGAGGGCATTACAACTGTGCTATATCCCAAGCCCTTTTTATGTATTATTTTAAATCTCACTAAGTTGGTTAGGGCCTTGCTAAATTGCTGAAGTTGGCCTCAAATTTGTGATCCTCCTGCCTCAGTCCCCCAAGTCTCTTGGATTACAGGCCAGCATCACTGTGCCCAGCAGGAAAAGCAGGTTTTGACACAGCATTGGAATGTGAGCCATTCATGTAAAATTGAGCATATCTGTATTAGTATGTGTGTGTAGAGAAATATGTAGAAAAATATTCAGCAAAAATGTTAGTGGTATTTCTTTGGGAAGGACTTTCTAATGACTTTTTTATTTAAGTGTGCAGCATCATTCTTGCCAAAATAGAGGCTATTAAAAGACAACCACTATCTCAATAAGTCTGTTATCTTCCCTATGCAGCAAAATTGTCAAGCCATAACCCTTAGGAAGACGGGCAAGTCCTCTTCCTTTGTCAGCTGTGCCAGCTCTCTCACTTGGGGAGTGGGTAACCACTGGGGTCTCCAAAGGAACCAGCTGGCACACTCAAATTAGATAATTTGAAGAGTTTTTCATAAAGAGATTGATTGGGGGCTGAGGATGTTGCTCAGGGGTAGAGCACTTTCCTAGCATACATAAAGCCAAGGTTCAATCCCAAATCCTTCAAAATAATGTGTTAATTAAAATGAATTTTTAAAATGAAGAGGTTGTCGACCAGAGTATGGGCAGAGTATAAAGAAACTAGGAGGGATTGCCCAGTTCCGTTGGGACTCTGTTCCTGCCTCCAACCCCATAGGGGAGAGGAGACAGAGTGGTGACCAGAACTGGGAAGGAGGGGCTGTGCAGAGAGAGACCTGGGACAAGAGCATAGGCCAAGGGATCCAGAGTATTTGGATCTGGAAAACCAAAAGACAGATCTCTTTCCTCCATTTCTCATGCTTCCAGAGAAGACAGGAAATGTCCAGTTCACTCTGCAGGGAAGGAAAAATATGGGGATGATAAATCAGGCAAAAATATCTGCCCCTTCCTTTATTTACCCTTAGAGTATAAGGACAGGAGAACTTTCCCTCTACTCTCTGAGGGTTGGACAACTAAGTCTACAAAATACACTGACAGTAGGCAGGCCAAGAGGAGAAAAGGTATACAGGGTGTCACCCAGGGGTGTCACAAGATAGAAAAGTAAGCACCCCAGTGCCCAGTGAGATCTAGCTTATGAATCTTCTTCATAAGGAAAGGGGGACATGGACAATTTAGGGGAGAGTAAACAATTTCTGGGAAAGAGGAAGGGGCTCTCAGAAGAACAGGTGTCAGCCTGTGACAGAGTCTGTCTGGAGTGGTGTCAACTTCCAGTCCCTTTTCCTATGATAGGAGTTTAATCCTTTTTGGTTGACGGAAGTTGGGGGAAGGGATTGATGGCAACTGAGCTCCGTTTAGAGGATCTGTCTTTAGGCAGATACAGGGAGTTCAGAGAAGCCACTCCCTGAATTGGCTGTTCCCTAAGTGCCCTCAGGTTGAAATCACCAGCACATCAAGGTGGTATATTTGGGAGCTGGATTTCTGAACTCCTTGGTCAGCTTGGTGACTTTGGAGGAGAAACCCAGTTTGTCTCTCTGAGCGCAAGGGATGACTTTTTCTGTTCTCCTCTTTTGTAGGGAGTCTGAACCCAGCTTTGCTTTGACTGGTGGGTGTGGGGGGTGGGGTGGGCAGGGGTGTTAGGGTAATTGGACAAGTGTCAGGGGGGTCACATAGGTCAAGCCTTCTCCAATTTAATCTTATTGAAAATGAAGCTACTGGGCTGGGGATGTGGCTTAAGCGGTAGCACGCTCGCCTGGCATGCGTGCTGCCCGGGTTCGATCCTCAGCACCACATACAAACAAGATGTTGTGTCCGCCGAAAACTAAAAAAATAAATATTAAAAATTCTCTCTCTCTCTCTCTCTTTAAAAAAATAAAAATAAATAAATTTTGAAACAGGATTTTCTTAAGTTGCTTAGGGCCTTGCTAAGTTGCTGAGGCTGGCCTCAAACTTGTGATCCTTCTGCCTCAGCCTCTCCAATCGCTGGGATTATAGACATAGGCCAACATGTTGGCTATCTTTGCTTTCTTGACTGAACATTTCAATCCCGATTTCCTCAGGATAGACCTAGCTTCCGTAGTTTGGCCCTGGGTGATCTGACTCCTTTTCCAGCCTCAGCTTTCATCTCCTGCTCACTCGTTCTCTGCATACCAGCTGTGCAGAATTTCTTGCCTTTCTCCCAAAGGACCATGTTTTCCTTCGCCTCTAGAGATTCCCACACTAGGCTCCTTCTCCCTGATGGCTCTCTCTCCCAAACTATTTCTACTCATCTCCAGTTTCTACTCATTGTTTGGGGTTCACCTTTTACCTCCTCTAGGAAGTCCTCCTGGATTCTGCAAGGCTGGATTAAATGTCCTTTGATTGTTCCCATACCACTTGTTCTCTGTGCTCCTGGTCTGTTTTCTGACTTCTGTTTGCACGTCTGTCTCCCCTACTACATTGACTGTAAGCTGCCTGAGGCCAGGCCTCTCTGTGTCTCATGTGGCTTTACTCAAGTACTCAAGGCTTGGCACTGAATGGAATTCCTCCATCTCACTGCCTGATTTGCTGACTTCACTTGACTGATTGCTGAAGACCCTTGGAGTCTGATTCTCTCCCTAGCTGTTTATGTTTATGGTCATCTATAGGTCAAAACCTTCTAGTTCAGACCCCCCCACCTTGAAGTCCTTCATTCATCTACCACATTTGATATCTCCTCTTAGGTGTCACTTTGGCATCTAAAGCTCATCTCTTTAAAACAACTCTTGAGGAACTGGGTTTGGAAATTCATGCTTGTAATCCCAGCTAATCAGGAGGGTGAGGCAGTCAGATTGCAAGTTCAAGGCCAACCTGAGCAAATTAGCAAGACTCTGTTTCAAAATAAAACTTTAAAAGGCCTGGGAATGTGGTTCAAATGTAGAGCACTTGTCTAGCATGCATGAGGCCCTAGGTTCAACCTGCAGCACTGCAAAAAAACAAAAATGAAAGGAGGAGGAGGAGGAGAACAAGAAGAACAAGAAGAGGAGAAGGAAGAAGGACAAAGAGTTGAAGAAGAATAGTAGTGATGAAGAAGAAGGGGGCAAACTCTCACCTCCAGACCTCTCACCCCTCCACCTCCCCTTGTCTTCCCCCAGTATTCTCTCTCCCCACAAATGGTGCCACCATTCACCTAATTGCCAAAGCCAGAAACCTGGGTGTTAAATTCTCCTTCTCCCTCTCAGCTGGGACCCCCTCTTTCTCACCATCAGCAAGTCCTATTGGCTCTACCTCCAGAACAGAGGTCACTCAGGTTTTTAACTCTCTCTTCCTTTTCTACCATCTCACCTTAGTCAAGAGTCTGACACACAGAAGGCATTTAATAAAAAGGTTTTAAACTAATAAAAAGATAATTTTCCCCTTGCAGACTTGTCCCCATTCTAAACTGTTCTACACTCAAACAACCAGAGTGATTGTTCATAAAGATCACATCCCTCTACACTTAGCCTTCAATGACCTGACTGACTCCCACCTCCTTACCAAACTGGTGAGGCCCTGTGCAATCTGGTCTCCGCCCACTTCTCTGACTCAGCTCCCACCCAGACCTGCTCTCATCACAACTCCCAGGCTGCCCTAGCCCCCATCTCCTCCTTCCAGTAAGGGTCTTTGTGCCTGAAGTTCCCCTGGCTGGATGCTTGTCTCCTGAGTCTGGGAGTGACCTGCTGAGATCACTTTAAACATCATTGTCCTGTGAATAGCATTGTCACTATTTTCATTCAGTGTTTGTTTGTACTGGCTACTGCCCACTACACCACGAGCTTTATGAAGTCAGGGACCTTGTTTATTTTGTTGCTAGTCATATCCCTGACTCTTAGCACGGTAGCTGGGCACATGGTGGGCACACAGTGTGCTGTCTGAATGATTGTGTTCTTCGAGGATACATGTGTTGAATGCATGTGGGCCTTTGGGGAGGGGAAGAGGCTCTTCCCTCAGGAAGGGATTAGTGCCTTTATGAAGTAGGGCCCAGGATGCTCTGTGGCCCCTTCTAACATGTGAGGATGCAACACATGGCAGCATCTGTGAGGACTGGGCCCTCACCAGACTCTTGATCATGGACTTTCTCAGAGCTATGAGAAATAAATGTCTCTTGTTATAAGTCATCCAATATATGAGATCCTTGTTCCAGTAAGCTGAATGGACTAAGACAACAAATACTATGAAACTGAACCTTGCAACTATTTATTTCAATTCCATCCTATTTTTTTTTTTTTCGGGTAGCTTTGCCTTTACTTCCCCATGAATCTATCCTATTTTTTAATAATTATTTTTTATTTGTAGTTGGACACAATACCTTTATTTTATTTATTTTTATGTGGTGCTGAGGATCGAACCCAGGGCCTCCCACATGCTAGGCAAGCACTAAACCGCTGAGCCACAACCCCAGCCCCCAATTCTGTCCTATTTTATAGGCTATATGGATAAATGTTAATGCACTCCTTGAAGTACCTGGGACTAAGTCAAGAACATTGTTACACCTTTGTCAGGGGACTGAAAAGTCTTCCTATCTGACTTACTATCTGGGGGTTGATAGAAAATGAAGAAGCTATTTGTTTGGGTTCCACTCCATATAGAATGCTTGGCGGGGCAGCCCCTGCTTATAATGCTCAGCTTTGAATTATTTTCAAAATGTGTTCCAACAATCCTGAGGACCTAGAGGTCATGGTGAAGAGGAGGAGGTTAATGTCAAGGGCCAATCTGTTTAGCCTATACCTTACTTCAAGTCCTTGATTAATTTAACTCCTTTGTCAGAAAACCAAAGACACTTGTTCATAGCTTTGGTAAGCAAGAACCAGTAGAGGATGTTTTGTTCATTAACACTGGGGTTAGTTTCATGATATGCATGCAAAGTTTGTTGTTTGAAATTGTCCATTGATCGGTTTGGCTACTGTCAGTGATATACTGTCAGTGATAGATGTTATGTGATATAGAAGACATTTACTATAATGGAATAATATTGCACATATTATAGTATGTCCCATCATATAGTTAAAGAACAAACACACACACACAAACAACACAAAAGACAGATCTTTTTTTTTTTAAATTTTAATATTTATTTTTTAGTTTTCAGCGGACACAACATCTTTGTTCGTATGTGGTGCTGAGGATCGAACCCGGGCCGCACACATGCCAGGCAAGCGTGCTACCGGTTGAGCCACATCCCCAGCCCAGAGATCTTCTTTTTTAAAAAATATTTTTTAGTTGTTGATGGACCTTTATTTTATTTATGTGTATGTGGTGCTGAGAATTGAACCCAGTGCCTCACACATGCTAGGCAAGTGCTCTACCACTGAGCCACTACCCCAGCTCCAAAAGACAGATCTTTAACAGAGATATTTAAGGTTGAATGGACAGTAACTTTTATTTAAAATAATAAATTAATTGGGATCCCTGTTCTGTCACTTTCCAAAAGGCAAAATGTGTTCCAAGAGATGATTTAGAAGTCATTGCTAAGAATTGTGATAAATTGCCCAGCTTCTTGCTTACTATAGCAAGAATATTTTTGTTTATAAACCTTTAGTTTATTTTCTTTTGGTGCTAAAGATTGAACCCAGGGCCGCACACTCTACCACCAAGCTACACCCCCAGTCTCCCAAGTTCCTCTTATTTTGGAGGAATATGCCCTGGGGCATTTGCTTTCTCCTAAGAAATATTCTGTCTCCAATCTGTGACCAAAAAAAAAAAAAAAAAAAAAAAAATGGCATCCTGGAAGGAAGAGGGCCCTCTGAAGTTTTGTGGAATTCAAATATCCATCACCAAATCTTTAGTTAACAAACGACTTTATCCTTTTTCTTGGTGTCATTTAAACCAATGACTTAAACATTAAACATTTATGGGAAAGAAGAGATGGGAGAGAAAAGTGACTTCAGGGGCTAATGTCTTGGAACATCCCACCCCAGTAGGATAGAAACACAGCCACCTGTACGTAGTGACGTTCCCATCAATGACGAGCCACATGTACAATAATGGTCCCATAAGAGTATAATGAAACTGAAAAATTCCTATCACCTAACGACACCACAGCTGTCACAGTGTAGTAGCACAATTGCTCACATGTGTGGTGATGCTGGTGTAAATAAACTATTGTGCTGCCAGTAGTGTAAAAGTACAGCACAGGGGCTGGGGTTGTGGCTCAGGGGTAGCATGCGTGAGGCACTGGGTTCGATCCTCAGCATTACATGAAAATAAAATAAAGATATCATGTCCACCTACAACTAAAAAATACATATATATATTTTTAAAAAGTACAGCACATAATGTACACCTTTGATAATGATAATAAATGACTGTTACTGGTTTATGAATTTACTGTACTATACTTTCTATTATTATTTTAGAGGATACTCCTTATAGTTATATAAAAGAAATTACCATAAAACAGCATGCCATGTTACATTTCGAGTTTACCATTCTCTGGATCCCATCAAGAGGCTACACAGAGGGCTTATGGCCATCTAGGTTTGTGGAAGTGCCCTCCATGATGTTCACACAAAGGCAAAATTGACTAAGGGTGCGTTTTCACCATGTGCTTTTGTCTATAAGTGACACATGGATGTAGTTCCAGGTAAGGGTCCAAAGGTCTTCATTCCACTGCAGTTCTGCTGCCCTCCACAAATTACCCTCCCACCCTGCAAAGGAGAGAATTTTCCCTGGATAATGGAGACATGGGAATGAAATGTGATCATATGTACAGCAATATTCTGGTTTGGTTTTCTTTTGTTGTTTTGTTTGTTACTAGTATTTGAACCCAGTGGTGCTTTAGCACTAAGCTACATACCCAGCTCCCCCCCACACACTTTTGTGTGTGTGTGTGTGTGTGCCAGGGATTGAACTCAGGGGCACTCAAGCACTGAGCCACATCCTCAGCCCTTTTTATTTTTTATTTACAGACAGGGTCTTACTAAGTTGCTGAGGCTGGTCTTGAAATTGTGATCCTCCTGCCTTAGCTCATGAGTTGATAGGCATGCACTCTTGCTCCTGGTCTTGATTTTCTTTTCTTTTTTTTTTTGTGTGGTACTGGGGATCCAACCCAGGCCTCATACTTGCTAGACAAGCACTTTACCACTGAGCTATATTCCCAGCCCCCTTTGTTTTCTTTTAATTGAGGTATAATTTACATCAAGTAAAAATATTGAAAAATGTAGTCATGCAACCTAATACCACAATCAAAATACAGAACAATTCTATCATCTGCTAAAATTCTCTTGTGCCCCTTGATAATCAACCCCTCCTGCCACTCCAGCCCCCTGAAAACCATTACTGATCTAGCTTAATAGTTTTACCTATTTCAGAATGATAAATTTATTTTATTCCTCCATGCTGGGAATTGACCCAGGGCCTTATGCATGCTAAACACATGCTCTACCACTGACCTGTATCACCTGCCAAAAATTTTTTAATAGTAGTACTACTAATAACCATGGTACTGGGTATTTGCTGGGTCCAAGGTGTTATGCTAGGCCCTGTATCATGCCACAGAAAACTCCCAACAGCCCAATGAAGAGGAAGAAACTGAAGTTAGGTAAGGCTAAGTAACTGTTATGCCCAATATTATTTAGCCAGTAGGTGACAGAAGCGGGAGCTGAGCCCAAGTCTTTTTGATGCCAAAATACGTGCTCTTCACCACAGCACTGCTGCCTTAGATTAGGAACATAATGAAGGACTTTAGAATGTGAAGGGCCCTTAGAAATGACTTCATCACATGACCTCAAACCACTCCTTTTGATCAACCACAGCATAGCTGCCGTTA
Organism: Marmota monax; assembly: GCF_021218885.2. Lineage (NCBI taxonomy): Eukaryota > Metazoa > Chordata > Mammalia > Rodentia > Sciuridae > Marmota > Marmota monax. The sequence goes on along the minus strand of NW_026693777.1, from coordinate 21,158,914 downwards.
GCTCCAAGTTATGTAAGTGCCTTGCTCACTCCAGTTTGTAGAATAGTGAGTTGGAGAACCCTGGCTTGAGAATTCCTTAGGTGGACTGAGACCCTTATGTGGTTTGCACGGTCTGAAGTTGCCATGCACTTGACCCTGAAGGGAATTCAAGGGCTAATGAAGGGCAGTGTCTGTGAAGTAGACACTTGGGTGTTTAGAGCACTCAGGTGCTCTTTCTAGGGGTGAGTTGGGTAAGTGCCACCAAAGCTGTCATATAACTTTCCAAAGTCCAGCTGTCACTTCCAATTGCCAGTGCTGAGCCTCGTGCTCCTGGCATTCCAGTCTGGGCTTGGTAGGGATGGCAGTGCCTGGTACAGACTGTCTGCTGGCCGAAGATACCATGGCCATATTACCCTCTTCTCTTTCGTCACTGCCAGTGGCTTATGTTACTTTGAACAAGTCTCTCAAGGATCAGAACTGTTTAAGCTTTAAGTGCATTGATTAAAAGAAGTAAGTAAATAGGAATTATAATATATGAACAATGACCCTGTGTTTTTAGAAATACTTTCTTCTAGGCCACAATTCGCTCCCATGCCAAACACTTTTGGTGAAATTTATAGGCCAAATGCTGCAGCAATTCAAGAGAATGGGAGGAAATTTGCTATGAAATAGGAGGAGAAACTGACCTGGCTGGTTTGGTAACAGGTCCAAAGAACACAGTGTCCCTTGGATACTGATAGCTTCTGGAATGTCTGTTCTCATAGGTCAGGCCGACCCTCTGGCCAGTTGACTCATGGCAAGTGGAAATGGTCACAACATTTAGGGAAAGCCCACTACATCCTTACAGTGAGATTTGCTGATAAAGAAAGGAATGATGTTTACCATGAAAAGTGACATAAATGAAGTAGACTACAAAATGGTACTTACCATAGTATCATACTTACAAGTTTTCACAAATATAAATGTGCACATAGAAGAACATCTGGAAGAGCTGGGCATAGTGAGCACTCCTGGAATCCTGGTGACTCAGAAAGCTGAGTCAGGAGAATTGCAAGTTTAAAGCCAGCCTCAGCAACTTAACAAGACTCTGTCTCAAAACTAAAAAGGGCTGGGGATGTAGTTCTGTGGTATAGCTCCCCTGGATTCAATTCCTAGTAATAATTTTATACAGAGAAGTTGCAAAAAATCATCCAGGGAGTTCCTGTATATCTTTCACCCAAATCCCCTAGTGTTAACATCCTTCATAATCATAGTGCAGTAATTAAAACTAGGAAAATAACATTAAAACAGTCTTAATAATTTAACCTAGAGACCTTACTTAAATTTCATGATTTTCTCTATAATGTCCTTTTTCTGGCCTAGGATTCCACATTGTGTTTAGTTGTCATGTCTCTTTGGTTTCCTTCTGAGAGAGTTCCTCAGATGTTCTTTATCATTATATTTGTATTAATTTTTAAATTTAAAGATAACCAAGGAAACTTTTCTTCTTCTCCTTGTTCCCTTCTTTCTGAATAATTTAGTCTAAAGCCATTAGCTTGGGTCAAAAAGTATCCATCAGTAGGAGTGCAAGTTCCAGTGGCCTGTCACAGAGTACAGTGGCCCAAGAGGGGTGAGAGAGCATCTGTGAATGGGGGTGGTGGTGGCCCAACAGTGTTGTCAGGGTCTGTGTAGGGTGAGGAGGGAATCTATACCAGTGAGGAGGGTGCCTGTGCAGAGCTATGACAGCTGAAACAGATTGAAAAGAGATTGGTTACACACAGAGCTCTCCATGGAGTAAATAAATAAATTGAGGAAGTGCATTGATTAAAATAAGTAAGTACGTAGGAATTATCATGTATGAAGTTGGGTGTCTGCCTATCAAAGAGAAATTCCATATGGAGGGGAAGATAGCTAGAATTAATTGTGGTAGTGGATTAGAATTAAAGATAACTGCATGAATTTATGGCCTTGTATGTAAAAACAGATGCAGAAATAAATAATAGATTTTCCAGCTCTATCCTCCGAGAGGGCAGGAGGAGCAACAACTCAATAGCAATGAGCACAGCTTATACCCAGGTTTTGGCTTCTAAATATGATTCTCTACTAAAAGAAACAAAGGCTTTTTGGAGAAATGGCTGATTATAAGACTTTGCCAAGAAAGGACAGAATGTAATGGAAATAAATGTCTTTTTTTTTGTTGTTGTTGTTTCAAGAATGCTAGAAGCATGTCAAAAGGACACAGATGTCAGCATGAAGGGGCTCCTGCTTGCTGAATCTAAGATAATTTGAGCATCAAGTTTAACAATAACAGAAATTCTGATCCACTCAATAAAATGGGAATAGAATCTATACTGAAATAAAAGAACACTAAGTGAGGTGGGAAGAAAGCTTTTTTCTGATCATGGAATGTCAAATAATTAATGTAGAATGAAAATGGAATCAAAAAATCACTTTGGCAACAACAGTAGTAATTCAGCCAAGAACCATCAAGCAGTGGGTGAAAGTTGAATGAGGAATGGACATTTATGTAACTTCAAAGTATCTTGCAACAAATATTTGTAATCACAAAGGGAAAAAAGAAATACCAGTACAGTAGAGAAACCTGGAAGACACAATTCAATCAAGTGACCAAAATTAACATAATAAGCAATGAACAAACCAACACCCAAGGGCTGGGATTGTAGCTTAGTGGTAGAACACTTGCCTAACATGTGAGGTCCCAGGTTTGATCCCCAGTATTCTCCCACTCAAAAGAAAAAACAATCAAAGACCGTCCGCTTAATGTAAAACACACAGCATTACTTTTGTGATATTTCTGACACCTAAATCTATTCAGGAGGAAACATCAAACATAAAATTAGGAACTTTCTAGAAAACAACTCACGTGTAATCTTCAAAAATTAAAAGATCAGGAAGAACTGGAGAATTTTCCAGATTAAAGCAAATTGAACAGCCATTACAATTAAATCGGATACATGATCCTGGATTGAATCTTTTTGCTATAAAAGATATTATTGGGACAATTAGTGAAGCCTGAGTAGAAGTCATATTAGACAATAGTAATGTATCTATGTTGGTTCCCTTTTTAATTATTATTATATGATTGTAAAGAGAAAGTACTGGGGCTGGGGCTGTAGCTCAGTGGCGGAGTGCTTGCCTAACACATGTGAGGTACTGGGTTAGATCTTAGCACTACATTAAAAAAAATGAAAAAAACAAAATAAAGGCATGCTGTCCATCTACAACTACAAAAATAAGTAAATAAAGAGAGAAAGTACTCATGGAAAAGAAACAATTATTTATCTACCCAACTCTTGCTACTTCTCTGATATTTTCTACCTAAGCTGGTCTTACCACTATCTACTCAGAAACTCAAGCTTGAAACTAGAGTCATCCTTGACAACCTTCTTACAACCTAAAAGCCCATTTGGAATAGTCTCAATATCTATTAATAGACTAATGATATTAGGAAACATCTGTGCCTTAGGATATTATATTGCTATTCAGAGGAATGGAGTAGGCCTCCATAGCAACATAAAAATAAAAGGAGAGAGTTGTGAAACAGAATATGAAGATCTCATTTTTTGTCAATTTTTGTCTGTACATGTCAATACATGTACAGACCAAGGTGTGGAGAAGGATGTATTTAAAGCTGTTATCTTTTCTCTCTTTGGGTGAGATTATGACTTTTCTTTAATTCTGTCCTGTTTGAATTTTTTTAACAGCCAAGCATTTTTAAAAAGAACAGGGCAATATTACTTTTGAAGAAAAATTTTTAATAACAAATGCTGTGGCAGAGACTTATTAAGGAGATAAAAGCTATTCACCTTCAAAAAACTTCAAATTTGATAAGACTGTCTTAGTTCATTTTCTGTTGCAACAAATATTTGATGAGGTATAGCTCCCTCCCCACAGACTGGGTAATTCATAAATAAAAGAAATTTAGATCTCACAGTTCTGGAGATTGGGAAGTCCAAGATCAAAGAGCTGCCTCCAGTGAGGGCCTACTTGTTACATCATAACATGGCAGAGGGCATCGTCTGTCAAGGGAGGGGGAGAGGGAGAGTGAGGAGGTTGGGAGCAAGGGAACAAAGGGTAGAAAAAGAAGGGGGAGGAGAGAGAGAGAGAACTTCTATAATGAAGTCACTGTCACAATAATGACATTAATCCATTCATGAGATTTTCAATGGTTTGAATGTTTGTCTCGAAATTCATGTGTTGGAAACTTAATTCCCAAAGTATCACACACACGATGGATACATACACACACACACACACACACATATACACATGTTTGTGTGTGTATGTGTAATTTTTAATACTTCATTTTAATACATTTGGGCCAAATTTATGATTATCTAGTTTCACTTAAAACTTATTTCCCAGTTTATCTGAGAAAACAAAAGGAGAAATTTCTTTCTCCCTATCCTTACCATTTCATCCTCTTCTAGCCTTCTTTTCTGAGTATGAACACATCTAACAACATCTACCATTAAAATCTATGCCAGAGATATGATTAATTCCTTAGTGGTCCACCCAGAGCTTATGAAAGTTTTCTGATTGTATTTTTCAAGGTAAATACCCTTAGCAATAACATGTATTGAGAGCTATACAATTATACAACTGAATAGACAAAAAAACGACATGGGTGGTATAAGTAGCAAAGAGTTTATGTAGAATAGGAAACAAAACAGAAATTAACCAGGATTAGAAGTCCAACTGAGTGCAGTGGTGCACACCTATAATTCCAGCAGCTCAGGAGGCTGAGGCAGGAGGATCACAAATTCAAAGCCAGCCTTAGCAATTTAGCAAGACTCTAAGCCACTCAGTGAGACCCCAACTCTAAATACAAAAAAAGGCTGGGGTGGTGGCTCAGTGGTTAAGTGCCTCTGGGTTCAATCCCTGGTACAAAAAAAGAAGTCCAATGTTAATTTCTTTTGCTGAGGCTCAGGTTTCCCCTTGATGAGTCCTTAGTGGTCCACCCAAGTTCAAGTTCAGGATTACCTTTCTTCTTTATTAACCAAACATGCCAGATAAGAGCTACTTCTCTTCCCTGTGCAGCTGCTGAGTGCCATCAGTGTCAGCTGGAGGTTCCCCTAGTGGACATTGGCATCTCTAGTCTCTCTAATTTTTGCAGATGAAAAAAGGCTTCTCCGGCCTGATTCAAGGCCTTGGCATAATCCAGCTGCCATTCCAGGACTTTCTCACTATTTTCTCTTATTCATTTATAGTTCCCTGGCTCCATCTGAAGGAGACAGGCAGGTCTCCTGTGGCAGCAGTGTGTCTGGGTGGTGTGCCGTTTGTGTTCTTGTTCAGGTGGGAGAGCCAGGCCCTGAGGTCCAGACTTGGATCCAGACCCCCCCAGCTGAAGCAGAGCTTCGTGGCAGCTACTCATGGCCTCTTGGTACTTGCCTTCTGGTAGTTCCGTTTCCCTTCTCCCTGTACAGCTAAGTCTCCTACAGGTGCTTCTCCATTATTCTTTGGTGCCCAGGTGCTCTTAGGGAACTAGGAAGTGAAGAGTAACTGAAGATCCGTGGCTGGGAGCAATAACTGATTTTGGTAGCCAACCTCAACAGGCAGAAAATTATTCTTCTCTAGAAGGCTCCCCCGCCCCACCAAGGAAATTAGCTATGCTTGTTTCTGTTATAGTCCCCCATCTTTCCTCTCTGCAGTATTTTCTAGTTTTCAAAAGTACAGGGAAGTATTTAGATGGGAAGCTAAAGTCACTTTCTTTTCTTTCTTTCTTTCTTTCTTTCTTTTTTTTGTACTGGGGATTGAACCCAGGGGTGCTTTACCATCAAGCCCTTTTTCTTTTTTTTTAGACACAGGGTCTTGCTAAGTTGCTGAGGGTCTTGCTAAATTGCCCAGGAGGATCTCCAACTTGAGATTCTTAGCCTTCCAAGTTCCTGTGATTATAGGAATGCACCACCATGCCCAGTTTAAGTGAATTTAGACAGGCCCAAAGCTATATGTTAACATATTTGAAGGTGTGAATTTTGGGAGAGATTGGGTCATGAGCATCCTGCCTCATGAGTGGATCAATCTGTTCATGAATTAATGAATCAATGGGTTATTGAGGGAGTGGCTTTCTTATATAAGTGAGCTCTCCGGTGCCCTTACTCTGTCTTGCCGGGTGACGCCCTCCACTGTGTCTGAAGGGCCATCACCAGAGGCTAGGGAGATACTGGTCCCATGAATTTCCCAGTCTTCAGAATTATCAGAAATACATTTCCATCCTTGATCAATTACTCGGTCAATGGTAATCAGTGATAGCAACAGAAAAGAGACTGTTAGGGGTGGAACTCTTATGACCTAGCCACTCTTAGGTCCCAGATTTTAATATGTTCACAGTGGCAATTAAATTTCATAATGAGTTTTGGAAGAGACATCCTAATCACTGCAGGGATAATGTAAAAATTATTTATACGTGAAATGGAATACCTAACAAAACAACACAGAAGAAACGTAAATAAAGAGGCAAGGTGCAGCTTTAAAAAAAAAAAGAAAAAAATAACATTGGAGGAAATGAGAAAAAAAGACGGATACTAGAAGACTTGAGGAGCCTGAGAATGGGGCACTGTAGAGAGGTCTTGGCTATGAGATGACTTCTGATAAAGGGAGGGTCATGGGAGGCAGGGAGACGGCTGTGTTCCAAGAGTGGCGGGGTGGGGAGTGGGTCCTCGGTTTAGACATTTTAGCCAGGTGGAAGGATGGCTGGAATACTCAACCTAGCAGGATGGGCAGTTTCTTCCTGAGTTTTTGTCTTTCTACCACTAAGGTACACCCCAAGCCAAACTTCTTCCATTTTTTATTTCTACTTCCTTTGCTGTTCAGGGGTAAAATGTACCCTTATTCACTCCAAGGAAAACACAAGCAAAACTCCCTTAATAGAACCAAAAGAGTTGACCTAAATAGATATTTTATGAAAAAACTAAAGGAATACAAAAGAAAATAAATGTCTGATAATACAACATGAACACAATTAAGCCACTTCTAGCTAAGTGTTTTTTTTTTTTTTTTTTTAATTTTAGGAGATTATGTGGCAGACTTGGTGGTGCATATCTTTAATCCCAGCAACTCAGGAGGTTGAGGCAGGAGGATTACAAATTCTGGGACAGTTTGGTCAATTTAGCAAGACCCTGACTGCCCCTGGGTTCAATCCCTAGTAACTCAAAAGAGAAAAAGTTAAGAAAAGAAAAATTCTGTGAAAATATTCAAGATTTGTAGATAGCCCTCGGTTTCCCTGCTCCTAAAATGATCTCATGCTAACACTTTGCAGGTGTCTAGTCTGGCTTCTTATCCTGCCTCTTAGCCATGTAGTCTCTGTGCAGTTCGGTTTTCTAGTCCAGGGAAGCTCATCCAACAAATACATCTTGTTCCATGTAGGCCAAACTCCAGCCTATTAAACTCAACCCTCTGGAACCTCTGGAATCCTCTCATTCTCTCCTAGTGCAGTTAGTATAAAGGCCCCGCCTATGGGCTGGGGATGTGGCTCAAGCGGTAGCGCGCTCGCCTGGCATGCATGCGGCCCGGGTTCGATCCTCAGCACCACATACAAACAAAAAACGTTGTATCCGCCGAAAGCTAAAAAAAAATAAATATTAAAATTCTAAAAAAAAAATGCCTTTATAAAAAAATAAAATAAAGGCCCCGCCTAGTCCACAGCTGAGCTGTTGGGCAATACACATGACATCTCTAGGCCCTTCCCACTTAGGATCTTGGCTTCACCCACTTCAGAAACATTCTGTGATGATTCACTCAAATAAAGTCCTACACATGAGGGTCTTGTAAAAATCTTCCTGTTACTGTTTCACAACATAATAACCACATAATAAACATACCATTCTCGAAGTATGAATTATTGCATTTACAATAGGAGGAAGGTCATGCTTATTTACCAAGTGAGGAGGTAAAATCTTGCATTCAGGGCACATGTGGGGTAGACTCAAGAGTAACTTTGTATACAGGTGAGGGCTTGAGGTACTCTCTTGAGCTATTCTATTTTGGAGCTATTCTCTTTAAGAGACTTAACAAATAATTGTGCAAATTTCATTTCAATAAATTATTTTTAATGACATCTATCTCCAATTCAACATGGGGATATTTGTAAAATCCATCTCAAAGTATAAGTAACTTAAATTCCTTTGGTTAAAATAATTAGATGGTGCACACCTATAATCCCAGCAGCTTGGAAGGGTGATATAGAAGGATCACAAGTTCAAGGCCAGCCTCAGCAATTTAGCAAGGCGCTAAGCAACTTAACGAGACCCTCTCTCAAAATAAGAAATAAAAAGGGCTGGGGATGTGGCTTGTGGTTGTTGAGCACCCCTAGTTTTAATCCCTGGTACAAAATAATAATAACAACAACAACAACTTAATACAGTTTTCAGGGATAATTCAGTTTGAGGGTGATTCTTTTGTAGACTGTTCTAAGGTAAGGGTCTGGACCAGGGCATATAAGATGAATAGACTTGTTTTGTTTGTTTGCTTGGTGCTGGCAATTGAACCCAGGGCTTTGCGCATGCTGAGCTCATGCTTTACCACTGAGCTACACCCCTAGCTTAGACTTGTAATTATATATTTATTTTACAGACTCTTTTGTAGCGTTTTCTTTGTGCTTGGTTTTGTACAAGTAGGAACTCATGCTTCTCTAACAGCCCTCTGATATGGGTACTGTCAGTTCCATAAAGCTGGGACACAGATAGGTTGAGTGATATACTTAAAGCTTCACAGTTACTAAGTGGTAGAGTAGGGATTTGAACCTAGGCAGAAGGTTTTTTTTTTTTTTTTTTTTTTAGAGTGAGAGAGAGAGAATTTTAATATTTATTTATTTTTTTTTGTTTTCGGCGGACAACATCTTTGTATGTGGTGCTGAGGATTGAACCCGAGCCGCACGCATGCCAGGTGAGCGCGCTACCGCTTGAGCCACATCCCCAGCCCCAGGGCTTGCATCTTTAAACACCAAATTAAGGTGCTTGTGTATTGTGATGAATCGGGGGACTCCCAGGTCTGAATGCCCCTCCCAGAAGTTAGGATGAGAGTTGCATAAAGAAGAGAACAGTTTCTACAAAGTTCCTGTCACATCAGCTCTGTTTAGAAATCATACATGCTTTTTGATTTAAAGAGAGATGCTTGTCTTCTTTGGCCCTTTCCCAGAGTATCAGCTGCTCTGCACAGGGGACCTCCTTCCCAGCCCTGAACTGGGAGCAATCAGGAGCCAGCCTCCTGCAGACTTAAGCTTTCCTGCCATTCTGAGATCCCAGACCAAACCTGGCCGGACAGCTGGGCCTGACTCACTGCTTTCTCTGCCTCCTCCCTCTCCACCATAAATGTCAATAGCCTGACCTAGGTGCTTTCCTTAAGTGTTTTGAGACACGCCTGGACTGTGAAAGGTGCCCCACCTGGCACCCTGCCCGCACATTCAGGCAGTAGACCACTGTCAAACCTGTCTCCATCTTCAGGTTTGCTGGACATTTTATTCCCTCACCCTTCTACAAGTAACACGGGCTGGTGCCCATTTAGACAGCCTCACTGGGCTTGTTATTCTGAGCAATTTACCTCCCATTTCCTCCAGGGCAGAAGACAGGTTCCCCAGGGAGAGAAAAAGGAAAATGCTCTGAGCTTCCAGTCAACAGGTGTTCTGCACATGTGTCTTCCTTAGAGCTGAAACAAAAGGCAGGCTGCATCCCAGCTGCAGACAGAGGCCTGGCCTCCTTCGCATGTCTGGATCCACAGCGACCAGCCCCAGGGAAAACTGGGATTCTCATTACTTTTGAACTCTTGTAGGAAGTACTGAACTTGCACCCTTCAGTTAACTTGGAGATTAATGGTTGAGCTTCCGTGATTTCATCCCTGGAGTTTTTCAAATCAAAATGAGTGGTGGTTTTCTTCTTCTCTTCTCTCTCTCTCTCTCTCTCTCTCTCTCTCTCTCTCTCTCTCTCTCTCTCTCCAATGCTGGGAATGGAACCTGAGACCTTGTGCAGGCTGGAGAAGGGCTCTACCACTAAGCTATGTGCCCAGATCATTTCATCTTTATTTTGAGACAAGGTCTTGCTTAGTTGCAGGGATGGGCCTCAAACTTGTGATCCTCCTGCCTCAGCTTCCTGTACAGCTGGGATGGTAAGTATGTATCATTCACTGTGCCTGGTCCAGATAGCAGACTTTTAATACATGGGTCTGGGGCAAGGGTACCGCTTACCCAGAGGTATAAGAGAATACTGCTAGGAATAAATAATTCCTCTTCCATAACCTTCTTCCTCTGTGGAGACTCAGTCTTCTCTGAGTTCTTGCCCTCACCTCTGATCCTCCTTCCACAGGGAGGAAGCCAGTAGGGAGGTAGCAGTTCAGAGGTCAATGCCACATGCACATGTCCACAAGCAGTTCAGCAAACCACCTTCTCATCAGCTGGTCAGATTTCTTATCAGCTCCCAGGCTTCTAACAACTGCTAATAATCAATGCATTGGACAGAAGCCACTCCCCAGTGGTAAAGTGGGCATTCCCAGCCAAATGCCATGTATGGAATGGAGATGGGGGAATCCTGTTAATCATGTCTGGGCCGCCAGGCTAATGTTCATTTTCAGATAGCTTTGCTCCCTAGATAGGGGAGCACAATCAGAACATCCTGATATGTCTCTGCCCTCCTCCCAACCATCCCTTCACATACCTGTTTAGGGTATTCCTGCTATTCTGCAAAGAAAACAAGGGGGCCCTGCTGGCTTGCATAAGACTTTCTGATTTTCCTTGGATATTCCACAGCCTCCTTGATAAAAAGGACCAGCATTCATTCTGCTTCTCTGTTTTATAGACTGTTTTATGACTAGAAATAACCTGCTTATTGTAAATCTCTCTTGTGGGATTTACAGAAGTGTCGCCTGTTCTATTTGCTGGGCTCTTTCACACATTTATTTAGCTTTATCCATTATTTGGAGAAAACATTTTATATTCTAAGTCTTAATTATACAAGAAAGAAATATTGCCCAACAAAAACAGTCCTTACTGTATTGATTAAGGTTTTCTTAATTTAGAAGGCAGTTCTAACTTCTGTGGTGGTTCTTCAGCTCTTTAAATTTTCCCTAGGAATGGTATCATGTTTGAGCCTGGGCAATCAAGGTTGCAAAATGCTTTCTTCAAGAAATAAACTCAAGTTTATTATTGCTTCAAGTTTTACAGACTGTCTTCTTCGCAAGGAAAAGACAAAACTATATTATAGTTTTGGTTTTTTTTTTTTCAGTCAATAATGCCTAGTTTTGTCCCTGACTCATATCTGTCTTTGTGTGTGTGTGTGTGTATGTGTGTGTGTGTGGTGTTGGGGATTAAATCCAGGGCTGTTCTACCATGGAGTTACATCTCCAGTTCCCTCCAAACCCTGCTTTTTAAAAAAATATTTTATTTTTTTAGTTGTAGATGGACACAATATCTTTATTTTATTTTTATGTGGTGCCGAGGATCAAACCCAGAGCCTCAAACGTGCTAGGCAAGTGCTCTACCACTGAGCCACAACCCCAGCCCCCAAACCCTGCTTTAAAAAAAAAAACAAAAAACTTATTTTTATTTTTTGGTACCGAGAAATGAACCCAGGGACACAACCACTGAGCCAAATCCCCAGCTTGGGACAGGGTCTCCCTAAATTGCTTAGCGCCTTGGTAAGTTGCTAAGGCTGGCTTGGAGTTTGTGATCCTCCTGCCTCACCCTCCTGATTCCCTGGGTTACAGGTATGTGCTATTGTATCTGTTTTTCACATCTGTCTTTAACATCGTGGAGTTGATGAGATTTTCATCCTCTCTCCTGGTATTTTGCACACATGCACACATGCATGTGTGTTTATGTGTGTGTGTGTAAAATATACATATAACATAAACATAACATACAATTTACCATTTTAATTATATTTTTGATTTTATTTTGTTTTATTTTCTGGTATTGGGGATTTAACCCAGGGCACTTAACCACTGAGCTACATCCCCCGTCCTTTTTTTTTTTGAGACAGGGCCTTACTAAAGTTGCTGAGGCTGGCCTTCAACTTGCAATTCTTCTGTCTCAGCCTCCCAAGGCATGGGATTACAAGCATGTGCTATACTGCTTGGTTTATTTTATTTTTATTTGTACATTATAATTATACAAAATAGTTGGATTTGTTATGCCACATTTATATATACAGATAGCATAATTTGATCAAACTCATTCCATTTAAAATTTTTTTAAATGTATGATTCAGCAGTATTAAGTACATTCACAATGTTGTGTAACTATTGCTACTATTTCTGAAACTTTTTTTTTATCACTCTAAACAGAAACTCTGGACCATTAAACAATAACTCTCCATATCCTAGTGTTTCTATCTTCAGTTTGTGTAAGAGCCAAAATCTGAGTTGGAGCATTGGCTTTGCCCCTCACTAGCCCTGGGGCCTTGAACAGTTTACCTGATCTTTTTTTTTTTTTTTGTATTGGAAATTGAACTCAGGGGCACTCGACCACTGAGCCACATCCCCAGCCCTATTTTGTATTTTATTTAGAGACAGGGTCTCACTGAATTGCTTAGTACCTTGTTTTTGCTGAGGCTGGCTTTGAACTCGAGATCCTCCTGCCTCAGCCTCCCAAGGCACTGGGATTACAGGCGTGGGCCACTGCACCTGGCTTTACCTGATCTTTTAAAGACACAATCACCTACAAAATGGAGCCAATAAGAATAAGAGCCCGCATAGGGTTGTTCTAGTCATGCAATACTATAAGCAAAGGACAGTGCCTGGAACAGCACAAGCTCCCCCAAAGCTCCAGCTGCCGCTGCCACCTGCTTTGCCCAGCCTCCTCCTGTCATCGGTGGCCCCTGTTTCAGACGACGCTCTCTGCTGTGATCCCCAAGTCCCCACAATCTCACTCCACTGGTCTAGACCTGGCTCCTCCACTCCTCCACTCCTCTACTCCTCCAACCCCAGGAGCAGGGGTTGAGGCATTCCTTAATCTTCATGATAATATTTGTCAAGTGTTTACAGATGGTGAAACTGAACACAGAGATAAATGCTAAGTAACAAGAAGGCCACCCAGTTTTTAGGTGAAAGAGATAGGATTTGAATATATTATGACTTCATAGCCCATGTTCTCAACCACTGGACTATGAGGCCTTGGTGTGCTGATAACACATCTGGTGATGTTGGCCATCTGGTGACGATGACAGCACAAGCAGAACTAAAGGAGGATATTCAAGCTCACACAGAAAGTCAATAGCATGGCCTAGAAGACAGTCTACTTATTCCGATCATCACCAGATCTCCCTGTCCCCCCGCCTCTGGCTGTGTTGCAGGTGTAATCAATAGAGTCATGCCGAAAGTCACCGGGGAATCAGGTACTGTAGTTAACGTCCCCTTTCTTAGAGGGAGGCCTGAGTCTTGAATTTGGTGGGCACAGACAGTAGCTGTGGCTTCTCTCCTGGAGTGTTTCTTTGATAGGTTCCCTCATCTATCTTCCCACAGATCAGCCAAAACACATGTGTGGAACTGCCTAAGGATGAGTGTCACCACTCACCCACCCACTGTCACCTTTCTGATTCTCAGTCCCCCAAAAAACCTACCTTTAAGAGTTTATTAATGGCTGGCTGCAGTGGCAGATGCCAGAGTGAGGCAGGAGGATAGCAAGTTTAAGACCAACCTCAACAACTTAGTGAGACCCTGTCTCGAAAGATAAAATAAATTAAAAACGACTGAGAGTGAATCTCACTGATAAAGTGCCCATGGGTTCAATCCCAAACAGCCCCCATCCCCTCCCCAAAATAAGAGAGCTCATATATAATGGCATAATTTGGCATGAACACACTCTATATACAGAGTTACAAAAAATTGTGCTGTGAATGGATAATTATGAATGTAATGCATTCCACTATTGTCATGTATGTAAGAAATAAATTAATTAAAAAAAATACACCAAAACGTTTATTAACTGAGTGTGGCTGGTTTCCTGTTTCTTTCACAAGCTGGTTGGGGAGACACCTCTCATTCATGTTTTCACGTTGATTTTTTTTTTCTCTTTTAAGAACACATGGGTGCTTAACCACTGAGCCACATCCCAGCACTTTTTATTGTTTAATTTAGAGACAAAGTCTCACCAAGTTGCTTAGGGCCTCAGTAAGTTTCTGAAGCTGGCTTTGAACTTGCGATCCTCCTGCCTCAGCCTCCCCAGCCACTGGGATTACAGTTGTGCATCACAGAACTCGGCTCATGTTGATTTCTTAAAATAGATTTGTGCACTTCCCTCAGTTGGAAGAGAAGGCTTTCTTCCTTGTCTTCTGAGAGGTGACGAAATTTACCAAACATGTTTGTTTGAAATTTATCAAACACAAATTCCACTCAATTTCTGTTTCTAGAATAGATAGAATACTACACATGGCCACTAAAGCAAGCACAGCTTCCCACTACTGCCCATCACGCAGCCAGCATTCAGGAGTTTAAAGAGGCAAGACATCAACATCGTTCAGGACCTTCAAGTGTATGTCATACAACATGATTCTATACTGGGTTTTTCAACTCCAAGGCTATCCCTAGCTATTTTAGGGAAAAAAAAAATATATATATATATATATATATATATATATATATTTTTTTTTTTTTTTTTTTGTGGCTCTGGGGATTGAACCCAGTGATGCTTTACTGCTGGGCTACATCCTTAGCCCTTTCTATATTTTATTTTGAGACTGGGTTTCCTAAGTTTCCCAGGCTGGCCTCCAACTTGTGATCCTCCTCCTGCCTTAGCCTCTGAAGTCACTGGGATTACTGCACTTAGCTAGGGGATCTTAATGATGAACTTCTCAGAAAATTAATTTTAAGTCATTTTGGCCTCCAAATAGATGCATCCATGTATTTCTAAGAACAGAATAGCATGGAATGTGGCATGAAGTCAAGATCTTGGGTGGGGGTGTAATTATGAATCAGAATAAGTTACCCTGTAAAGCATATAGGTGTGGCTTTGTGGTTTAGTTCCTTGGTTCTGGTGTTGGGCTCTAGGGGAGGATATTTATCTGAAAACATGCAAATGGAGGATGGGGTGTAGCCCAGTGGGAGTGCTTGTATGCCAGAGGCCCTGAGTTCAGTCCCCAGAATCACAAAGAAATCCCAGTAAAACTCTCCCCCTACCAAAAAAAAAAAAATACAGTACTACAAAGAAAAACAAAACAAACAAAAAAGCTCCCTGCAAATAGGAAGACTTCAAGGAACATTACTATAGCTACATCTAGACTATTCTTGGGGACGGGGAGTAGCCCAGTGGTAGAGCACTGGCCTACCATGTGAGAGGCCCTGGGTTCTACCCCCAGCACCACCCAAACAAAATAGACACAAAATTCCATTTTTGACAAGTAACAGTCAGGGTGACTGGGTGTGGAGGATGGAGAGGGAAACTAAACGGCAGAAGGCAGGTGCTGTAGACAGGCAACCTGCTTGGACCAGGAGTTAGGTGCTGAGATATGTAGCAGATGCAAGATAATTAAAATATTTACCACCATGAGCCTAACTATTAGATGAAATCATCCAGACCACAAATGGTAAAATGCTTTTCATTTTTAAATCATCCAGAAGTTGTAAAATATAGTGACCAACTAGAAACACTGAATATTTTTTAACAAGAGTTAATGATCCAATTTGTGTTTATGAGTAACTTTTTTCTTTGTCTCCCTCTAAGTTAAGAATCGGCAAATTGCTGCCTGCTGGTCCATCTGTTTTTATTTGACCCTTATGTTAAGAATGACATTTTTAAATGGTTGAAAAAAAAATCAAAAAAAGACTATTTCATAATAAATGAAAATTATCCAAAATTCAAAATTGGTGCTCAAAAACAAACTTCTATAGGAACACTGCCACACTCATTCATTTATGTGGTGTCTATTATTTTATGGGTGCTCTACTGCTGAGCTATTTTATTTTTTATTTTGAGACAGTGTCTTGCTAAGGTGCTGAGACTGGACTTGAACCTGCCATCCTCCTGCCTTGGTCTCCCCAGTTGCTAGGATCACAGGTGTGTGCCACCTTGCCCAACATGCTTATTCTTTCTTTTGAGCTACAAGAACAGAGGTGAGTAGTTTCACAGAAACATCTGGCCCTCAAAACTTAAAAAATATTTACTATCTCTTTGCAGAAAAAGTTTGCCAACTCCTGTTCTAAGACATGCTCACAAACATGGACTGTTTGTAGTTGTTCCTTGAAAGGGGTTTTGATGACAAATAAATTGGGAAATACTATTTTAAAAGAAATCAAGAGGGGCTGGGGATGTGGCTCAGGCGGTAGCGTGCTCGCCTGGCATGCGTGCGGCCCGGGTTCGATCCTCAGCACCACATACAAACAAAGATGTTGTATCCACTGAGAACTAAAAAATAAAAATATTAAAAAATTAAAAAAAAAAAAAAAGAAATCAAGAGCTGGGCACAGTGGCACATGTCTGTAATCCCTGTGGCTCCAGAGGCTGAGCCAGGAGGATCATGAGTTCAAAGCCAGCCTCAGCCAAAAAAAAAAAAAAAAAAAAAAATTGAGGCACTAAACAACTCAGTGAGACCCCATCTCTAAATTAAATACAAAATAGGGCTTATTGATCAAGTGCCCCTGAATTCAATCCCTGATACCAAAAAAAAGGAAAAAGAAATCAAACCAGTTTCTTTAATAAGTTAATGTGTCTTGGAAATCTAAAAAGAATGGGGATGAGGGAAAGAGAATGTTTCCCAAACTTATTGGCTGTGGAACTCTTTTCTTTTTTTAATGGGTTCTTTTGTGGCACTCGTTTTCCAGAGAATATGACTTGTTGGTAAGTACTGCTGAAAAGCAATTGCTGATTTATATATACACAATGGGGGTAGAAAAATTCTGCTACTAAAAGAAACTGGCAGTAGACTTTTCTGGATGAAAGCTGGTTTTTTATTTCACAAAGCACTTTACTAGATCATTTAGTCACTGTTATGGTTTAGATATGAGGAATCCCCTAAAAACTCATGGGTAAGATAATACAAGAATTGTCAGAGGTGAAATGATTAAATTACAACAAGTATAACCTAATCAGTGTAACTGGGCAGGTGAGGTGTGCTGAGGAGATGGGTCACTGGGCCACATGCCTTTGGGTTTATATTTTGTCCCTGGTGAGCGGAGCTCTTTCTGATTCCTGTTTGCCCTGTCCTGAGCTGCTTTCCTCCACTTCACCTCTGCCCGATGTTCTGCCTCATCCTGGGCCTCAAGCTATGGAGTCAGCCGACCATGCACTGACCCTCTGAAATACGAGGCAAAATAAAATTTTCCTCCTTGAAGTTCTTGCCAGAGCTTTTGGTCATAGCAATGAAAAAGCTGAGTAAAACAGTCACGGATGTGGGAGATGGAAAGCATCGAGTGCTCGACGATTCTGCACAGTACTGTGAGGGTTCTGGGGCTGGACCAGGGGGCACTGAGAGGTGAACAGGACAGGAAAAGACAGGATATGAAGGGGCTTTGGAGCTCAAGAAGAATCAAAGAAACCTGGTAGGGAAGTTGGCCAGTGAGAACTCCCTGTGGCAGAGAACAGCAGGACAATGACTGAGAAGAGTTCTACAATGTGTGGAGAGCGAAAATGAAAAATTTCAAAATGCAGTCTAGGGCTTGGGTGTGGCTGTGACACAGTGTTCGAGTGTGAGGGCCTGAGTCTGATCCCCAGCATTACCAAACAAAACAAATACCCTGCTCCCCAAAAACAAACAAAAGCCAGTCCTGGTGGGACAAACCTGTAATTCCAGCAGCTCAGGAGGCCGAGGCAGGAGGATGGAGAGTTAAAAGCCAGCCTCAGCAACAGCGAGGCACTAAGCAACTCTAAATAAAATACAAAGTAGGGCTGGGGATGGGGCTCAGTGGTTGATAGCCCCTGAGTTCAATCCCCTGTATTCATAAAAACAAAGACCAAACCAAACCAAACAAACAAAAAATCCCAAGTGCAGTAAAATATGCCATTAGAGGTACTAAAATACAAAGCTCTTCTCTTTCAACTGGTGTCTCTCTCTTGATTTTTTTATACTGCTTTTAATTTGCTATTTAATATCATGCGCCCTTGGGCATAGGGAGATCCAGGAATGCAGATCCTTGCAGAAAGGGAGTGGGGTGGAGGGTACAGAGGATGGCTCTGCGACTTGAGTATGCATGTGCCACTCACCAGCTACAGGTTTTCCCTCCCGTCCGCCCTCCTAGCCAAGGATGGAGAATTCGAACAGGCATCTTCCCTTTCCCATATGCCGGCCACTCCACCCCATGCTGGATCAACAAGAGTCAGGGAAAGGGAATATCACTCAGAGGAGGGAGGTGGTGGTAGGATTTTAGGGACAGCTGAGAACTTAGGCAGGGGATTGGTTAAAGGAGTCCAGGCTCCAGGTCCCTGATGCATGTCGCATTACCGTGTCAGACTTCACTCACAACCTGCAAATTTAAAAGGAAAATTATTAAGAATTTCACAGAGTATGAAAACCCAAGTGTCAGACCCTTCTGAACACAGGTCCTGCTATAGTTTGGATATGGTTTGAGCGTCCCTCAACGCTTCATGTGTCGACATTTAATCCTCATGTAAGGTATTAAGAGGGTAGAAACTTAATCTGACTGTAGTGTTTAGAGATGAGGCCTCTGGAATGTGATTAGATTAGAATTAGATAAAGTTAATGACTGAATCCTGGTGGCTTTATAAAGAGGAAGAGAGATCAGAAATGCACACACATATACACATGTGCTATCTGTCTCTTGCTATATGTTGCCCTATGCCACCTTGGGACTCTGCCAGCAAGAAGACCATCACCAGTTGTGGGCTTTTAACTTCCAGAACTTTAAGCTAAATAAACCTCTTTTCTTTATAAAGGTAGCCTGCCTCAAGTATTTCATCATAGTGATGAAAAGCTGACTAATACAGGGCTCTGTGGACTGTATTGCATACCCATGAATCCAGCCCTGATGATGTCTAATCACTTTTACTTTTTTAAATAGGAAGAAATCATCCCCACACCTTTATTTCTACACCACAGATAAAACTTCCTGCATTAAAAAAAAAAAAAAGAAAGAAAGAAAGAAAAATTGTGTTGGGCTAGCAGTTGCCTTGGGAAATTCAAAGCAAAAGGAACTGATTTCCTTGTCTGGGTAGATGCCAGCTGAAGGAACAAAACAGTTACCAGGAGTCAAGGCTAGGCTATTCAGAGCTCAACACAAACAAGAAATTGGATGAGAGGTGGCCAGGAGAATACACTCCCATTGGGAGCATATGGACATTTTGGGTTTCCAGCCATGCGAGTGACCAGTGCCAGCTGGAGGACCTGGAGGTAGTCAGATGGCCAACACTTAGGTTTCCCACAGTCTGACTTAATGCTTTATGAGAAAATGTTTAAAAAATGTAAAAATAATCTAGAGATATTTAGTAGTCTATTTTTAAAGAATATTTTTTAGTTGTTGATGGACCTTTATTTATGTGTATGTGGTGCTGAGAATCGAACCCAGTGCCTCATGTATGCTAGGCAAGCGCTCTACCACTGAACCACTACCCCAGCTCCAGCAGTCTATTTTTACTGTATGCATTTCTCTCTACCAGAATTAAGTCTAATTGTGGCTTGTGCTTCTTTAATTTGTCACTATTAATCACTGGTGACAGGAATCAGCACAGAGGCATGGTCATGGATAATTTAGGTCTAGCCCCATGGGACTTGGAAAGAGGGTGGCACATACCAAGAGACCCTCTCACCAAACAGAAAACATATAATGTATCTTTTACAGGAAAAAAAAAAAGTTCCAAGTCTGGGGGTGTAGAACTGCTTTTGCTCAACCAACATGGCTTTGATCAGATTAGAATGATGGAGAACACCGGGAAAGATAGGCAGAAGCCGTGTTTGGCTCGCCTACCCAGATTAAAGGTATTGAGTAACTAAGAAATAAATGAATGATGAAACTACTATTATTAAACACTTCCAAGTATCAGGTATTCTACCAACTCATTCTCAATCTCACTTAGCTGCCACATTGATCCTACAAGGTGAATTATCACCTATTTTCCAAATGAGAAAATTGAAGCTCAGAGAAGTCACATCTGTATAAGATCACATACCCAGAAATCAGAAGTCCAGCCCAGGTCTGTCTGACCGCAATGTCCAACCTCTTTAATTACATCTAAGTGAGCATTTTTTTTTTTTTTTGGTACTCACGATTGAACTCAGGGGTGCTTACCACTAAGCCACATCCCCAGCCCTTTATATATTTTATTTAGAGACAGGGTCTTACTGAGTTGCTTAGGGCCTCGCTAAGTTGCTGAGGCTGGCTTTGAACTTGTGATCCTCCTTCCCCAGTCCCCTTTCCCCCGCCCCCAGCCGCTGAGATCATAGGTGTGTGCCACCGTTCCTGGCCTCAGGCTGGCTTTTGCCAAGTGATAAAACTCTTCTTACCCTCAAATGTCCAAATCCAGAAGTCTGAAGCTGCTTAGGAATTTTATTAGTAGTAGTAATCTAAGATGAATCGCTTGCCCAAACTAAACACAAAATAGAGTCAATGGAGGAGCATCGATATCTAAGCATTGTTCTTTTTATTTTCATGTTTTAAATCAAAGGCTGAGGGCTGAGATCATGTCTCTTGTGCCTCATTTTATCATTAATGCCTTCACAAATAGCAGTCAGTCATTAAACATAATGCTTAGAGAGATCCTTAAGATTGTTTTCATCTTGAAACTTGGTAGCTATCATGATAAAGAGTCATTTCAGGACAGATAGTAACTTATAAGGAATAATTTGGCTGTGCTTTGTTATTAAGAGTTAATGTGTGATTTAAAACAAAATGGGGAAAAAAAAATAAAACAAAATGGGGGTTGGGGTTGTGGCTCAGTGGTAGAGCGCTCCCCTAGCATACATGAGGCACTGGGTTCGATCCTTAGCACCACATAAATGTAAAATAAAGATTATGTGTCCACCTAAAAATAAAAATAAAATAAAACAAAATGGCACTTAAACAAAATGATACTTAAATAAAGGTGATTTGAAATAAAGCAATAAATATATTTAGGACTGGGGTTGAGACATAGTCTAGTGGTAGAGTGCTTATGATCCCTAGCACCATTAAAAAAAAATAGAAAAAGTGAACATTTTAAAGAAGTTTTTCAGTTCACCCTCTTCTTTCTCCAGAAAGGTAACAACCCCAGACAGGACAAATGGCCCATCTAAGTCTCCTATCCAAGCCTCTGTACTGACCTTGCCTTCTACTTCACAAAGGTTACAGGAACCTTCTCAGACTCCATCTAGAAATTTGGACTCCACCCCTCCTTCCAGCTCCACGCATCCCGCCACATGATCCTGTCATCTGAGGATCTCTTGAATCGGCCCCTCTCTCCTCATCCCTCTGAACCTGCCTTCTCATTTGGACTGTTGAAGGAGCCCCCTATGCTCCGATGCATCTGTCCCACGTGTGTGTGATGTTTCTGAAACAACATGTTTTACT
The DNA here is from genome assembly GCF_021218885.2 of Marmota monax. Taxonomy (NCBI): domain Eukaryota; kingdom Metazoa; phylum Chordata; class Mammalia; order Rodentia; family Sciuridae; genus Marmota; species Marmota monax. Next base: position 21,137,521 of record NW_026693777.1, on the reverse strand, counting down.
CTGCCATGATGGAAATGTCTACTATGGCAGCCAGTGGCCATGTGACTCCTGGGCATTTGGAAGGTGACTATGGAATTGATTTTATATTTTACTTAATTTAAATGTCAACAGGTGGCTAAGAGCTACTTTATTGGACTGTGCAGATCTGGATTCACACGAAAATTACTTAGCACAGTCCACAAGGCCCTTCATCCTCTTGTCCGTACTTCCTTTCCCTGTCCTCAGTTTCCACAGCTCACCCCTGGGCTCTAGCTTTTTCCCCTCCCACATAGCCAGACACTACATTTGTTCATGCTATTGCTTCTCCTGGGATGCCCTGTCCTGCTTGTCTAAGTAGGACAAAGTTCCTAGAGAGCTCTCAAGACTCACCTCCACTTCTTCTCCCCCTCCCCCATATTTATTATCTGCACAAACTCAGGATGAGCTCAGAGTTCTCTTCTGGGCCAGGGCCACCCCTCCCCTCCAGGGGGCATGGTGTACACCGGAGTCCCCGCCCAGGACACCTTCTGGATTTGTGCTGTACGTGACATATGCAGCCCTCTTGGTGGCCACCTTCCAAACTCATCCTATACACGTCGTTCATTTCACTCCTTCATTTGTGGATCACTGGGGTTTGGCTTACATATCACTGTCATCACTTGTTTTAAATGTCCTGCTCTTATGCCACTCTGTGAGTCCTGCAGGTGGTGGCTTTGTATCCCTAAAACCTGGCTTAGTGCCCAGAACATAGTAGAAACTTAGCAAATATCTAAGGTTTGGAAAACTATGACTTGCAGGACAAATCTAGGCCACCACCTGCTTTGTACAGCCTGTGGGCTGAGAAGGATTTTTGTATTTTTGAAAACAAGGTTAGAGGAAAAATCAAAAGAAGAATATCTTGGGACCCATGAAAATTATGTCTAACTTGAACTTCAATGTCCATACGCAGTTTCATTGGACATCATTTGTGGACTGTTGCTATACACACAGAGTCAAGAAGTGGTAATAGACCATGCAGCCCACAAAGCCAAAATTATTTATTATCTGGCTCTTTAGAGAAAAAGTTTGCTAGTGGGGTGTGGTGGTGTATGACTGTAATCTCAGCTGCCTGGGAGGCTGAGGCAGGAGGATCACAGATTTGAGACCAGTCTCAGCAATTTAGTGAGATTCCTATCTCAAAAATAAAATAAGAAGGGTTGGGAATGTAGCTCAGTGATAGAGTGCTTGCCCAGCATGTTGTGTGGTCCTGAGTTTAGTTCCTAGTACTGCCAAAAAAGAAAGAAAAAGCTGGCTGATCCCTGTGTTAAAGAATATGCCAGAAGACTCCCTCCCACTCAGAACTCTTCTCTTCCTCACTACCTTCTTCAGAGGGGGTGTGGCTCTGGTGCTTGTCAAGCCCACATGAGAAGTACTCATCCCTGGCCTCCATTGGTATCTTGACTTATCAATTGCATTGCTTCCTCATTTGCTCCAGATTTTTGTTTTTATTGTTTCTTTTCACTTACACTATGCTCCAAAAATATCCGATGGCTTGAGGTTCCCCCGAACCATGTATTTCCTGTCTTTGATAATCCTAATATACAAAATTCCTTTACCTTCCTCCCAGTTTCTAATCCTCATTCCACCATCTCTGTCATTCCACTTCTCCTTTCCTTCCTTCCTTCCTTCCTTCCTTCCTTTTTTCTTTCTTTCTTTCTTTTATTTTTTAAGCTGGGGACTGAACTCAGGGGGTGCTTTACCACCGAGCTGCACCCCATCCCTTCTTATGCACCCCCATCCCTTCTTATTGTTTTGTGACAGGGTATCACTAAGTTGCTGAGGCTGGTCTCAACTTGCGATTCTCCTGCCTCAGCCTCCGGAGTTGCTGGGATTACAGGAGAGCACCAATGCACTCAGAAAACCCTCTCCTTTCAAATGAAGAACTGAGGCTCAGAGATCTTCCATGACTTGCCTGAAGTCACCCAGGTTCCAGCAGTCAGCTCTAGCAGCATTCCATTGATTTCAGTTAATTGAATTCATTTGGGTGACTCCAGCCTGATTGTCTTTATGTTTCACTGTTCACTTTATTTTCTGATGAATATTCTCATCAATAGTCATCAAGTGCTTGTTTGAGATCTTCATATGCATGTTTTAATAACTCACCTGAGTTTGATACCAATGAATTAGGCATACTGAGTAATGGAAACGTGGGCCAAATAACAGTGACACAAACAATTTCCAAAGGCTTCAAATGACTTACCGAGGTGTTACATATTCTCACAGCTTGTCTTCCATCCACATCCCCCTCTCCCTTCTAGATGCCAGTGTGGGGATAAACTTTGCTATGTTTTTTTCTGGAAATGGTGCTGGAGGGCAGAATGAGTTCTGTGTGTCGTGACCCCCACCTGGCTGTTCTGTCCATTGAAGGCACTCCTCCATAAAAAGGTAGAAGGCTGATTTGGGCCCCACGGGGTTTAAATGAAGTCTGGTGGGTATGGAATAAACAGGAGCTGATATTGGGAGGTGGTTTGGGGCAATACCAGGTGAGGTTTGAGTTACAAGGAAGGACCCTCTCCATCTTCAAACATCTCCCTCACTGTGTGCCCAGATGGGTTTGCAGTGTGTAGGCTGGTGGTGAATAGGATTGAAGGCTGGCTCCTCTGACTCCAAGGTGGGTGACTTAGAGAAGTCATCAGCCTGTGGGTCTCAGTTTCTTCAGGCACCTAGGGGAGATACCCAGGAGCCCCACCTCTGAGGGCTTCTGTGAGGGTTAAATGAACTCATCTGTGTGAGTAGATGAGAGCTCAGCCCAGGGCTCAGGGACGAGGGCAAATCCGTATAAAGTGCTTTCTCTGTCTCAGGCACTGTTTCAAGTTCCTGTATCAACAAGCTTAATCCCCAGAAAATCCCTCAGAACCAAGTAGCATTCTCTTCATTTTACTGGATAGAGAAACTGAGGCACAGAGAGGTTAACTTGCTTGTCCAGGTCACACAGCCACATTCACAATCGGACCATCAGTTAAGATGAGCTATCATTGTATTTGTATATCTTTCGAAGTTTGCTCCTCCTCCCTCTTCCTTTAAATGGCAAATTCCTCCTGTTCACGTATTCTATGATAATTGCATTGCCTGCACCCCAAAGTTGAGATGTCCAGAAAAAGGGTGCTGCAGAAGATAAGAGGTTTAAAGGAAAGAGGCAATTTTGTGAAGATGTGGTTTAGGTTCTGCAATGTTGGGATTTCGGAAACATTTGTACAGCTTAAGGGGACAGCAGGAGAGAATATTTGAAATAAATATTGTTCTGGAAAGGCTAGAATAGTAGATGGAGATTTTCTTTTCCTTGCCTTTTAAGTCCTTTTCCAAATAGATATAGTACAGGTCTGAGGGTCGGGGTGCAGGCTGAGCTACCGAGGGCACCTCCTGCTCCACCTCCCAGCCCCATTCTGGGAGGCCAGGCCCTCCCTGAACACCTGTCCAGAAACATCAGTTCGTCCAGCCAATCAGGAGGTCACAGCTGTTCTTTGCCCCTCCCTCCACTGATTCCGCAGTGCTTTTACTTCCGGTGTTCCAGTGGCTTTCAAACTCCTGGAAACAAACAAAACAAATTAACCCCAAGGTAACTTTTAAAGGATTTTGACTCTTTGATGTTTTTCCTTTAAGAAAATTCTAGACCTATAATCCCAGACATCCCAGATACAGGAGGCTGAGGCAGGAGTTCAAGAATTCTTGTCTAGTCTGGGCAACATCTGGGACCCTTCCCCCCCAACTACCCCCACCCCAGGACTGTGGGCGTGGCGCTGATCAAACTTGACTTTGAATAGATATCTGAGAAGGGAGCAGGTGCCAAGGGCATTCTTAGGAGTGGAGGGAGAAGAAACTGGTATCCCTGGTTACCTAGTGGACAGAGACTGCGAGGTTTGAAGACAGCTGGGAGGGAGAAGGTGCTGTCTTTGTAGCTTTTGAATTTTGGCTAGTGTGCATGTATAACCTATTCTGAAATAAACAGATAAGATCAAGAAACAAAGGTGGCGTTTGAGGCTGAATCCCTTTTCCATGAGCTGGGGAAGTGGTGCTGGCCCCTTGTGTTGGAATGATCCCCCTACCCGCTGCCAGGTAGGTTGGGGGGAGAGTCAGCTGTGACAGAATAGCAAGTGCACTGGCATTTATGTAACTATAATCCCCAAAGGAAAACCACTTCCTAAGCCTCAGTATCCTCATCTCTTATCACAGAAAGTTTGTTCATTGAAAGAACAAGCTCCATACCAACTGCGCAACCTTGAGTGTGTTATCTCTTTGTGTCTCAGGCTCCTCATCTGTGGAATGGAGATTCATCATGCTACCTTCCTCATGGGATGGGCAGGATTACCTGAGTTTAAGTGCTTAGAACAGAACCTGGCATAGAGCACTAGTCACACATCTACGATCACAGCAGGCAGTGCTTGTTTTGCACAGTTCCAATACACACAAACTTTAGTTACCATGGTTTAGTAAAGAACACCAGTCCTTAATGACAGGATTCAAATTCCAGTGATCAGGGTATATCAGTTACAAGTCATTACATAAAGCGTAAACTTTGTTGCTAGCTCTTTAGTCAACAAACTGCTACCTAAATAACAGGTGCACGTCATAAATCCATGACCAACCATGTCACTTATTTTAAAGTCTATTGGTGCTTAGTTTCTGCACCTCTGTTGTTGGGATCATGCTCAGACAGTAAAGCATTTTATTTAGAGACCCTGTCTCTAAATGAAATACAAAACAGGGCTAGGGATGTGGCTCCGTGGTTGAGTGGCCCTGAGTTCAATCCCCAGTACCAAAAAAAAAAAAAAAAAAAAAAAATGGAGTCACTTCAACATGTTTCCATTTCAGTTGCACCAGACACAGAAATCTGCTTGAGGTTGAAACGGAGCATTGACTTTTATCCCACCATGCAAACAACTTTGCAGGATTCAAATCTAATATAAATGGAATTGCAGAAAAAGTAGCTGACCGTGGGAATGTTGACGCTGTCACCACTGGAGAGACTACATATACAACCCGGGGAATTTAGCATTTACCGTGTGCCAGGCTCTGTGCTAAGTGCTTTATAAACACTACTTAATCCTTATAACCAGTCTAAGAGGTCAAGCGACTGTCACCATTCTGTAGGTAAAGAAACGGAGGGTTAGTGAGGTTCAGACATTAATCCAAGGTGATTCTGAGGGGAAGTGGTAGAACCTGGGTTTGAGTCCAGGTGTGACTAACTGCAGATCCCTGCCTCTCAACCATAAGGCCACCTGCAAAGGTGGTTTTTCTCCTGTGAAGTGCTTCATGATAACCCTATTATCAGGGTGGGCAGCTGTGCTGGGAAATATTCCATTCTCTCTCCTTCCTCCCTGCCTGTATCTTGCTTAAATCCCATTTTGCACACCTTCTCCCCAAACCTGTGCAGGCTCTGTGCAAATCAATCCTCCCTCTGACAAGCTGGGGAGGTAGGTCCCACAGAGTGTGGGTCCTGCTCCTCACCCACAGTGGTATGACCCCCAGGTGCTTCCACGCCCTTACTCTCTGGAGAGAGGTCTGGTTTTTCTAAGGGTTTGGTGCGTGGCCCCTGCCTCCCCTCACTCCTGCTGCATGCACTGTATGTTCCAGCTGCCTTCTGGGTTTGCAGCTCTTGGCCTGGAGATTCTGGGCACTGGGGCAGAAGAGGCCCCTGAGGTCCACTCCTAGCCCCTAGGCAGGCCTGGCAGGAGCTGTGGTCACATCTAAGATGACAGTCTCAGAAGTCTTCCAGGCAGATGCAATTAGCAGCAGCTAATGGGTGCCAGAGGGAAAGGAGGGCTGGGTTTCACTTTCCTGGTCTTCACAGCTCTCCTTCAGGAGCTGAAGGCATTGGCCGTGGCCTCTACGATCAGCCTCTGTATATAATAGGAGCTTTTTGGCTTTAGGTTCCTTTCATTTTCCCAGTCAGAAGACTGTGTCTCTGGATTCTGCAAGTTTCCCACTGGGCAAGCCTGTCTGCAGGTTGAAGGGTCCTCTATAACAGGAAGAAGATGACAGACCAAGAGGCTCCCATCTGTCAGACCACCATTTTGAGAAGTGCTTTGCAGTAGCTGCCATGGCCCCCCCGAGAGAGGTGAACCCATGAGGGATGCTGCTTCCACAGTGACCCTACTGATCTCACAGTGCCCTCAGGGATGGAGGTCTGGTTTTCTAAGGGTTTGGAAGGGTCCTAAGAAGCTGGCAGGACAAGAGAATTTAACGCCCCACCCCTCATCCCCCACACCCTGCTCCTGTGTTCTAGGATTTGGAAACTACAGTGAGCAAAACAAAGATTCCTAATTTTGTGAAATTTATATTTTAATGAGAGAGCCAGAAAGTGAGCAAAATAAATTAGAGAGAAATACGGCATGAGACATTCTATTGAAGTGGGGAAGAAAAGCAGGGGACTGGATGGGGCATGATGGGGTAGGTGTGACTCACTGGTATCACCTCACTCATAGGTGATAACTGAGACTTATGGAGAAGAGGATCAGGATGAGAGATGAGCTGGGCATCCTGGGTTTCTGGTGATGACATTTGAATAACTTAATTAAATTCTCTGATGGTCTAAGGGTTTGGAGTTCCTGCCTCTACCCTGACTTCTGTCCCTGGAAGCGAGGGCTGTGTGTGAGTCGTGGGGAGTAGAAGGGGTCTTTTCCTGATCTGAAGTAGGTTCTTGAGCTACTGGATTCCTGAATGCTGGGAGGTGAGAGGAGACCACAAGAAGGTGGTTGCTCCACCGTGAGCTGAGATAGTCCAACCCTCTTACCTGGGCAGATGATCAGATAGGGGTGGGGGGTTGGTTGAGAGGTGGATGAAGGCCTTGGGGTTGGCTGCTCAGAAGTGCAGCTTAGCCTGAAAGACTAGACAAGTCCTGCTGATGGTTTCTGCCTTTGGAGGGGCTATAGCAAGAGTATGAAAGTTCAGTGGAAAGAGGCACATGATGGTTAACTTTATGTGTCAACTTAACTGGGTTAAGGGATGCCCAGATAGCTGGTAAAACAGAATTTCTGGGTGTGTGTCTGAGGGTGTTTCCAGAAGAGAGTAGCATTGACATTGGTATACACTGAGTTAAGATCATTCAATCTTCTGAGGGGTGAAACAGAACAGTAAGGCAGAGGAAAGGAGGATTCTCTCTCTGGAACTGGTCCAACTGTCTTTTTGTCTACTTGGACATTGGAGCTCCCACTTCTCAGGCCTTTGATCTTGGAGTGAATTACACCACAGGCTTTTCTGGTTCTCTAGCTTGAAGACACCAGGTCATGGGACTACTTGGCCTCCATAATTGTGTGAGTCAATTCCCATAATAAATCTTCTCTTGCATATCTCTCTATATCTCCTGTTGGCTCTGGTTCTCTGGAAAAACCTGGACCAATAGAAGGCAGTTGGCCACAGGAATGGGAGGGCAGTCAGGACGCCCTTCTGAACTGACTCATCCTATTGCTGCAGCTCTGCTAAAGAGCAAAGAGCAAAGTGACCTGCTCAGGAACTCTGGTGCCTCTCTGGGATTGCCTGAGTGCCTACTATGCCCCAGGCACCCACACAGCATGCTTTTACCTATGACCTCTTGGTATAGTCGCTGCCCCTTCTTCAGGTTCAGCCAGGGAGAGGCGCTTGCCCGAGGCCAAACTTCCTGGGAAATGATGGAGCCAAAATTCAAGCCCAGGTCCCTTGACTCCAAAGCCCAGGTGTTTACCATGAACACCAGACCACCTCTCATGCCCAGAGAAAGACGCTGAAGGACTTGTCCTCTGGATATGGCTAGGCATTATCTCTGGAGGCAGGAGTCACAGAAACTTCTTTTTCAGCAGAGAATCCTGATGGAGTGGATGCTCTTTGCTCCTTGCTCTTGTGTGTGTCTGCAGAGGAGCAGGGTTAAGCAGCAGTGTAAGAAGCTGCTGGGCTTGCTGTAGGCATTTAAGGGAAGAGCATCTGCCCTAGTTTCTGCCACTATCCAGCCTGAAACATCTGGGCTGGTAATGTTTCACCACAAGCTCTTCTAGGGCAGGCAGCCACTCTGGGGACATTTGGGACTTTACAGGATACATTCCCTGACAATGTACTTTAAGTCATATGTGAGCATCTGCTTGGGACCCTGGAGTTCTACTCTTCCCCCAGGTTGGACTGGGATATTGGGGAAGTCGAGGCTGAGATGGACTCAGGCAGGAGGGGCCAGCTGTTATCATTATAAAGAAGAAGAGGCTTAGGAAGTTTCTGACAGTCAAAAAAAACCCACCTGTTTTAGGGCAGATGCAAGGCATGATCTTGTTAACATTGATGGAAAGATGACATTTTGTCAGATACCAGAAGAACTCAGCTGAACAAATTGGCATTTATGTTCTACATGGTGCTTTGTCGATCAGCCACCAAAAAATGTGAGGTTTTCAGAAGTATTTCCTATAGCAAATCAGAGCCTAAGAATGTGCCTTTTAACAATACCACTGCAATGATATGGGCTTTACTAAACGAAGAGTATTCCAATTTTAATTTTAAAAATATTTTACAAATTAGGATTGGCAGACAAGGTGATCCATAAGGGTAGCTTGCTTTTTTTTTTTTCTTTTTTAGTGGACACAATACCTTTATTTTAACTCTGTGTGGTGTGAGGATTGAACCCAGTGCCTCAGGCATGCCAGGCAAGTGCTCTACCTCTGAGCCACAGCCACAGCCACAGCCCCCTGGCCCCCCAGGTTGCTTTTCTAAAGTGGCTTGCAGAACCAAAAGTTTGGAAGCTTCTATCAGGAAAAACAGGAACTATCTCCAAGGCCTCCTTATTGGGGGGTCTGGAAGGTTGTTGTAGAACTTAATTTCCACTGTTTTTGAATGGAGACATACTGTGTGTGTGTGTGTGTGAGTGTGTGTGTGTGTGTGTCTCTCTCTCTTTTTTTTTTTTGGCAGTTTGTCTGGAGGGCCTGTGGTTCCCTGATGAAGGGTAGGACCACTGCCCTTGATACATAAATACCATCGTTTCAAAAAAGGTGTTATTTGTGTAAACATGGGGGAAAATCTAGGGGGGGGGAAACACATATATGGATGGTTAGCTCTGGGTGATTTTAATTTTTGTATACTCAAATGTATTTTTCAGAATTTCCACAAAGAACACATATTTCTTTCATAAGGAGAGGGGACAAAAAAACAAAACATTGTAAAGACTTGTCTCAGAAACATTTGGATTTATAAAGTCTTTTCCACTACATTCTAATTTAATCCACACAACAGTGCATTCTGATGTTTATTTCCATGAGGGCTTTAGAGAAGAACCTTCAGGAGGTTTAGAAACCTTCTGAGGACATAGGACTCTGAGTACCTGAGTCACAAGTGGAACTCACTCTTCTTGCTACAGATTTCCTATTCAGTTGGGGACAGTGGGACCTTGGGATGAGTGGATTGAAGCTGCAGAAGGAAATCAGGGCAGGTTGGGAGAGAACAAGCTAGAGGAGCTGCCAGCCCCTGGGGAGGCAGAGGTTTGCAGCTGCTGCTAACAGGGTTCATCAAACTTCTGGTTTTATTGGTGGCTGATCTGGGGCGGGGCAGGGGAGGGGGGCGTAAGTCGAAAGCACCTGTGCAGGTGATTGGTCCTGTCTGGCTCCAGGCAGCTTGATTTGCTCAGTCTGGCTCACCTCTGTAGTTGGAGACACCGCCATGCATCCCCCCACACCCCCATTCCTTCTTTCTTGCTGGGCCCAGGCAGGGCGCTCTTCCTTGTGAGTTGGACACAATGAGAGGCACATGGTCCAGGGTTGGCCAGCTTCTCACATCAGAAAATCTTAGGTCCTTCCATCCTGCTGGGATGGGGCTCTAGACTGAGGTAGGACTGTGGACCAAATCTATGAGAATTTGGGGAGGGAACTGGAGATGGGGCAGGGAAATGGATGGCAGAAGGAGGGATTCTTTTACAGACACCATGAATGATAGTTCTGACAGTTGCTCATTCTTCAGTTGATTAGACACAAAAAAAGAGTGAGAAGAGGCAGTAGGAGGAAGGAGATGTGAACCTTTGGCCAGAGCCCCTGAGGATGCTTGGGGCTGCTCCAACTGGCCTTCCCCATTTCTCACTTGGGGTCAGCCTTGCTGGAGTGAAGCTGATCTGTCCCTGCTCATCAGATGTGTAAAGGCTGAGATAATTCTGGAGTCCAGACCAGTGGGAAGGAAGATGCAAAGGTACATTTTTTTTTTCTAGAATTCAAAGAAGTAGTATGTTGGAGCCAGTTCCTATAGCTTGCAAGAGACCAATTGTTAAATTTTCAAGAAACTTGAGAATCATCAGGCTGGTTGCTTGTAATTGGTCATTATGTGAGTATTTATACCACAAACATTGCAAACAATACAACGTAGGACTTGCCCCTGCTACCCTGGGCAAGGAGTAGCATTTACCTGGTAACTTTGGGCTCACTGTGGCCTTGTGAAGAGGAGGATGGCCATGTCTGGCTTTGGCCTTTTTTTTTTTTTTGGGGGGGGGTGTTGTAGATGGACAGAATGCCTTTATTTTATGTGTTTATTTTTATGTGGTGCTGAGGATCGAACCCAGTGCCTCACACATGCTGGGCAAGTGTTCTACCACTGAGATACAGTCCCAGTCCTGGCCTTCTCTCTTTAATGTCACCGTGAGAATCACCCGGCAAGTGCTGAATAAATATTTTTACTTTGGAATGCTAATTCTGAGATGAAATGTAGGTCATTCTGTCTTTGGCTTTCTGTTTTCCTTCTCCTGTACCTAAATCATGCAGAACAGGGTTGGCTAGAACCGAGTTTCTTGCACTCTCCTCGTCTTCCTAGACCTGATAATTGCTGGTACAATTCCCAGCACAAGTTCATAACACCAAAAATAGTTGTTCAAGGTTGACCTGGGGGATTGATATCACCCGCGATTGAGACTTTACAATTTTCCTAATTGTTGTCAGCAGAGGGCACTACAGGACTAATGATGTGTCAGTTCCGCTCCTTAATAATCCCTAAAAGAGGGGGGAAAATCATTAATTTGAATGAATTAGGAAGGGGTTGAACTGAATTGGTGCCTTTTAAGTAAAGCATTAATTTTGGAAAAGAATTGGAGTGCTCAAGTGATAATAATAAACATCGCTTTACTATATTGCTATTTACACTTGTCCTGCCTGTCTTTGTTTAAATCTTGCAACAACCCAATGCAGGTGAAAGCATCAGAGGGCAGCAAACAGAGGGGTGGGTTCTGCAGTTAGAGGGTCTGTCCTCCAAATACTGTCTCTGTCTCTGACTGACTCTCTGACTTTGAACAAACTACAAAACCTATCTCCTGCTTTGGGGATAATACTAGTACCTGCCCCCAGGGCTTGGTGTGAAATGAAAAGAAAATATACACAGAGTACATAACACACTGCTTTGCGTAGAATAGCACTCAGCAGACATTGGCTCTTACTTATTGTTGTTACTACACCAGGTACCTAAGCTGGGAGTGGAGGAAATGCTCAAGGTCATGTCACTAGTAAGGGCAAAGCCAGGACAGAAGTCCTACCATGTCTAACCCAGGGCCTCTGACTCTGGCCACCACCTCTCCTGACAAAGTCCACAAAGCTTCCAGCTGTGCTGATATCCTCATTCCTGCTGGAGTGCTTGAAGACTCCTTTAAAAGAAAAAGAAAAAGAAAAAACCCTCTTGAAATCTGATTTATACTATTAATTCACTTAGTAACTAATTTCTCTTAAAGAGCTCACAGTTAACTTCAGCCAAGTGCTATCCAGGCCTCATGATCTCAATCTGAGTGTTTGAAATCAAGTAGGTTCACTGTCCTGGGTAGTTTAAGACTGGTGTTGTGAACTAAAATGACTTCAGTGCCAGTGGGTATCCTAGGATGGGAGTAATAGAGATTGACTGTGTAAAACAAGAACTTGGCATGCAGATCTAGCATTTCAGATTTTCTGATTTTTTTTTTTTTTTTAAGAAAAGCAAGAACTCCAGATTTTTATGTGAAATATCCCAGTCAATAAATCTTGTTAACTAATTTTAAGTTTTATGATAAAGACTACGGGGTCCAAATGACTAATGTTGGTAGGGCGCCTCCATTCTGTGGCTACTGTTAACAGTCCCTGTATAGGCCTTGAAGTGGGGTAGGAGGAGACAGGGTGTTCATGGCACATAAAAGTGATCTCACTTAGGTCTGTAGATCCTCATCAAAGCTAGTGAATTTTGTACAATTGATCATTTTCTTCCTTTGGCTGAGTTAAGTAGCAGTCTTTGCTCTTTCTGTAAATAATCAATTCCTTTTCTAAGGAGCTTTGGAGGCTTCTGGATAGAGAATTACAATGACTGGAATCTATCTGCAACCCTGCAGAGTGACCACAGGCAAGAAGCAGCAGACCCTTCCCACCCTCTTCTTCCAACACACCCTTAAAAAACTTAAAAAACTTAAAAGGGTGTCCACCCTTTTAAGATCAGCAATGACTATTTTCCCCTCTCTTTAGAAACTTGCTTAGAGGAGTCTTTAGTTTCTAAAAGCCAAGCTAGGAACCTCCTTATAGGCCTACATTAGATATTCCTTCCCCACCCCCCTAATTTGAGTTTATATATAAGTATTTCTATATATGTATTTTGGCATAGTGGTGGCTTATACTGGTGATTGAACTCAGAGGTGCTCTACCACTAAGCTAAGGGTCTCTTTAAGTTGCCCAGGTGGGTTCTTGAACTTATGATCCTCTTGCCTTTGTGTCTTGAATAGCTGGGGTTACAGATGTGCACCATTGTGTCCTACTTTAAATTAGTATTTTCATTCTCACTTATTCTTTAATACTTGAGAATCTTGGAAACTTATGAGCCAATGGTGTAGTCCATGCAATGAGTCAAGGCAGCTACAAGAAGTGTGTCATTTTGGGTCCTTGGAGAAACAGAAGCCAAGATGAAACTAGGCATACAAGACCTATAATGTTGAGAATGTCTCTGAAGGATAAAAGTGAGGGAGCGGGAGAAGGTGGGGAGAGCCTTCAGGCAACAGTGCAGGCCTGACACTTGCCAAAGGGGAGAGTGAGGAAAGAGGACTGGGTTGGAAGAAACTTGGACTGCAGCACAGCTCCAGAAACATCTTGGCCAGGCTGATGGGGAGCCTCAGAGCAGATGAGTCACCACTGGGCAGCACAGGCCTGGTTCTGGGGCCCCTGCTGTGCCCAGGGGAAGGGAAGAGCTCAGTGCAAAGGCTCCAAGTATCTAAAAGGTGCCACTGCTGGCAGAGCAGCTATCAGCCTGCTATTACTGCAGCAGCTTTTATCTCCAAGGGGGAGCTGAGCAGTGCTCTCATGATGCCATGGTCAGCAGGAAGATCGTCATGATCCCATATATGTGGATTTTATTTATTTGTACACAAGAGGAAGCAGAGTTGGGGATTCAAACTTTATCTCGGTTTCATGGCCATCACTGCCCTGGCTGGGACCTTAGGTAAGGAGCTAAATTTCCTTATTTATTAAGACAGTGAAAGTATCTTTCCCACAGAATTATTCTAAGAGTTATAATAGAAAGTATATAAAATGCTTAGTCCAGTGCCAGGTACTTAGCCAGTGCTAAATAAATAATTTAAATTTCAAATGTATTATGAGATGAAATATAGACTGCTATGCAACAGCATTCACTTTGATTTATTGAGGTCTTTTCAATAAATGATATTGTTAAAGGTCAAGTGAGGATGCACTATGGACAATGGCCACCAGCAGCACTCTCCTTCCAATGCTGTGAAGTAGTTTCAGTTATTATGTCTATCTTACACAGGAGCAAACTGAAGCCCAAGAAGGTCTTGGTGATTTGGTGGAGCAGGTAACTTAGGAACTACCGGAGAATTGTATGGCTTCCCTTGGTTAATTTTGGCCAGGTGACTGCAGAGAGGTTGGGCTTTTTCACTTAATGCACTCAGACCCGGGAGAATGTGAGGCTGATGATGTTGAAGCTGTCTGACCTCTGCAAAGGTAAGACTCTGAGGAGAAGGCAGAAGCAGAAGTAGTTGGCTGGCTAATCCAACATTCATTCAAACCCTTTCTCCTCCACTGAGATAGCTAATTGTTCAGAAATACTTTTCCCCTTCTTCATGTTAGTAACAGAGCTTCTCAAATTTTAGCTAGTACATGAGTACCCAAGTACTACATTTCCCAGCATCCCTTGCAGTTAGTTGTGATCATGTGACTCCATTCTGGCCAATGGGATTTGAGCAGGAAAAATGGTGAGTGTAACTTCTGTATCACATTCTTTTTTTTTTTTGTAGTACTGGGGATTGAACCCAGGGCTTGTGCATGGGAGTCAAGCACTCTACTAACTGAATTATATTCCCAGCCCCGCTGTATCACATTCTTAAAAGGAAGCTTCTTATCATTTTCTTCTACTTTCTACCCACTTGGTTGCACAATGACAGTGCAGCTACTGATCAGACCTTGTGATGAAGAGGCAGAACCATCCCACAGTCTTGAACGTGACTTGTTCTTTGACTATTATATGAGGACTAATCAAAACAAAAAACACTGCTTCTATTTTAGGCACTAGAAAACTCTAAAAACACACTTTCTAGCCTCTGCAGTGGATAGAGTAGCTATATGGCACTGATGTATCCATTCAGTTGCAAGCAGACATCAGCTAGGGGCTTTGGGGAAGGATTTGGTTTTCTAGACATGAGAATCAGAGGCAGCTATTCTCTCTTTTCTGCCTTAAACAACTGGAGCAGGTGAATCCTTCAGTAACCCTGAAGACAGTGATACCACTGGTTACCTGAGTCCTTGCTTCTCCATTGCTGAAGTACAACACCAGAGAAGTGCACTGAGGCAAGTGTGGAGTAGAAAGTAAGAGGCTTTATTAAAGGATAGCAGGAAACAGACAGACACACAGACAGACAGACACACACACACACACACACACACACCCAGGAAGGAGGAAGTCAATTCCCTTTTATATCTAAGGTTTCCTTTGTCCTTCTACATTCCTGTCCTTTATCTTGCTTATTTCCCTTTATCCTTGTGTGATAGGGGATGCAGGTGGGAAGGCCAAAAGGTGGGAAACAGGTGGGCTGATGTAGGTGGAGGGGAGGAGTGATCACCCTAGGCCCTTCTAGCGTAGGGTGAATTGATTAGCACTTCCCTGTCTGCTGGGAGTTGCTTCATTAACAGTTCCTTAGGATGGGCTCAGGCCTTGGGGACATTAGCATTTCAATCTTCCAGGTGCAGTTTCTGATTTCTCAGACCCAGATGGGACTCCATTTTCTTTATTAGACTTGACTCATTTTTCTCTATTAGACTCAATATCAGACCCGATTTACCTAGCTACACTAACTACCTATCTTTAAATCTGGCTTTAACAGTGCAGCAGGGCAAAAAAGAAGAGGCTGGGTTCTCAGTAACATTACTGAGTTGCAACACAGAAATGTCATCTATGCCTATTCTGGACTACTTGTTCTATAAGAAGAAAACCCATATCTGTACTTCATATGTGAGAAAAGTAAATTACACTTTGTTGAGGCTTCTATCAGCTGAGTTTTCTGCTATTATAGCCCCAAAGCCAAAATATCAGTGGGACTTAATGCTGTGACAGAGAGCCCAGATGTTGATGATGTCCTCTGGCTCTGAATTCAGCTGGGCCTGAGACTGCCCCCAGCCCCTGGGCTTTTAGGTTATTAGAGGTGGCCAGTTCTTTCTCTGCTTAATTTGAGTTTTCTGTTGCCTGAAACAGAAAGACAGATACAACTCCCGATCATTTGTGCATAATGATGTTTTGGTCAAAGATGAATTTTATATACGATGGTGGTCTCACAAGATTATAATGAAGTTGAAAAATCCTATCATTAATTTTTTTTTTTAGTTGTTGATGAACCTCTATTTGATTTATTTGTTTGTTTGTGGTGCTGAGAATTGAACCTTAGTGCCTCACACATGCTAGGCAAACACTCTACCACTGTGCCACAACCCTAGCCTGAAAAATCGTATCATTTTTATTGTATCTTTTTTATGTTCAGATACACAAATACGAATTGTGTCGCCTACAGTGTTCAGTATGGTGACATGCTGTGCAGGTTTGTAATCCAGGAGCAATAGGCTATATGACACAGCCTAGCTGTGTATTGGTACACCAACTTGATTTGGATATAATAAACTCTATGATGTTGCACAGTGATGAAAATACCTACCGATGCATTCCTCAGAGTATATCCCCATCATTAAGCAATTTGACACCTGACCATACTACCAAGTAACTAAGTGGAATGATTCTGTTTTCGTCTCCTCTGGTCCCTCCCTAAAATGTGATGGTGCAATAAATGACTAGATTTATGGGGCTGGTAGTGTATGTAGCTCAGTGGTACCTATGTTTAGCATGTGCAAGGGCCTGTGTTTAATCTCCAGCACCACAAACACACACACATAGAGTAAAATTAGAGCCAGAAGAAAAGAAAGAGAGAAAGAAAAATAATAGCAAGTTGAGCCAAGTTTTTTAAAAGCTTTGTATGCTTGTATAGTTCCTTGTTCAGAAATCTGCTGTTAGTTGCCTGGGATGTTGGGTTTTGATTTGTGTGGGCTGCCCTTGATACCATTTGAGCATACTGATTGAATCAAGTGGCAGGACTCAGTTTCCCCTTTCAAGCAATCCAGAACTACACTTCTGAGGCCTTTTATTCTCTTTCCTCTCTTCCTTAGGTGTGGCATGGCCCATGCTAATTAACTCATGTCTAGAACCAATCTGGTTGTTCTACCAGCTTACCCTTAAGTCCATGGGCCATACCCCTCCTGAATTTACTGATTTCCAGGGTTTTCGTCACTTTGGAGAATGGACCATTTAGTCCAATCCTAGTGCAGACCAGCATTAATAGGCAATTGCCACAGGGAGATAATACAGGAAGAAAAATGGCTAAAAATATACAGTGAATCACAGAAAATTACATCTCTTAAAACCTACAGTGTATTCCCATTGCCATAGCAACCCTCAGCTAGTAAAGGCAGAGTTGATTTATCATAGGCTTTCCCCAGCACTCAATTTGGCCTGAAGCGCCTTCAGCCTGTGGTGTGAGTTGCGGTGGCAGGTGACAGGGCTGTCCCAAGTGCTGTGTTTTCTCTGTCCCTTCCAGTGGTTTTTCTGTGGAAATAGAACTTAAGTTCCTTCCACACACACAGGTCCCAGTCCCTTTTATGACTAAGATGAAGGTGATCATTTCTAACCTCTGAAAATGTATCCTGTGTTCTGCAGCAGGATGCTGACTTCCTGGAGAGGGCAGTGGGGCTGGGGATGTAGGAGGCTGTAGGTGCCAGACCCATCTGAGTGAATGAAGATGGGGGCAGGAGTTCTTTCCTTCTGTCTTTCCCCTTCCTTTTCCTTTCCACCTCCCTCCCATCTTCCTTCACATCTCCGACTCTTCTCTGTCCTTCCTCAGTGGGTCCACTGTGAAATGGACTGGCCACTCAGCAGGACAAGGACAAGAGGTCCTGGTCATGCTTTGACATACCAGGTGAGTCTGATAAGAGTATGATAAAAATGTATGTTGGTGAACATTTTGTTTTTCCATCAGAACCTTATAAAATTCACTGGCAAATAATGTATGTTTTGGCATAATGTTAACAAGTGAAATTTTTGAATGCTATTTTAAAAACTTATTATTTGGGGAAATATTCTGGACAGAATTCTGGAGCATCCTCCCTCCGAAATAGTCCATCCAGTTATGTTAAAAGGACAAAGGAGACATCTGGAAGGAGTTCCCTCTGGAGAAATCTGGAACATCTAAACTTTAAAAAAAAAAAAAAAAAAAATATATATATATATATATATATATATATATATATATATAAATATAATGATAGTAGTAGTTTAGTAACCCATTGAATAAAATAAGAAAAGTCCATAGTGATATAAACAAAGAAATAAGTGGAGGAAAAGAAAAAGCTCTTACAGTAAAGTTTCAACTACTGAATATAGGAAAAATAAAGGAATTAGAAAATCACCATTGGTGACTTTTATAGTAATAATGTATAAGGTAATCAGTAAGTCAAAATTTAATAAGAAATGATATATTTATACAATCTCAAAGTATCTCCAACAAAATAGTGATTTAAAAGACAAAAATAGTAAATTGACAGTGGAGGTATTTTTTGTTTGTTTGTTTGTTTATGCTGGGGACTGAACTCAGGTGTGCTTTGCCACTGAGCTGCACCCCAGCTCTTCTTATTTTTTGTGACGGGGTATCGCTAAGTGGCTGAGGTTGGTCTCAACTTGTGATGCTCCTGCCTCAGTCTCCTGAGCTACTGGGATTATAGGCCTGCACCACTTTGCCTGGCTTAAATGGCTTTTATTCTTCAAAAATATCAGTCTCATGAAAGACAAACAAAGTCTGAAGAATTCTTCTAATTGAAAAACCCTAAAGAGACAGGACAACATATAATCTTAGATTGGAGTTGGGATCCATTTTTTCTTCTCTTTGGCTATAAAGAATATTCTTAGGAAAATTAGTGAAATTAGAAAAAGATGTGTTGTTTAGATAATAATATTAATTTTTTTTTTGGAACTGGGGATTGAACCCAAGGGCACTCAACCACTGAGCCACATCCCCAGCCCTATTTTGTATTTTATTTAGAGACAGGGTCTCACTGAGTTGCTTAGTGCTCACCGTTGCTAAGACTGGCTTTGAACTTGTGATCCTCCTATCTCAGCCTCCTGAGCCACTGTGATTATAGGCGTGTGCCACCACACCTGGAAATATTAATTTTTTGATGTGGGTAATATATGGGGTTCTGAAAGAATGTTCATGTGTTTCAGAAAATATATGTTTATCTGTATCTTACTCTCAGATGATTCAGAAAAAAAGTACTTAGAAAAAAAGAAAATGACAAGCAAATGAGGTGAGGAATGTTCAGGAATTCTTTGAATTTTCCTGTTTTTTTTTTTTTTTCCGGTGTGTGTGTGTGTGTATTTTTTTTTTTTTCAAACACCCTGGTACATGGTAAAGGAGCCATTTCTCCCCAGGACAGAAATCTCTCCACAACAGAGGGAACTTTCTTTCTCTGAAGCCACAGAGTGAAGTTCAGTATATGGAACCTGCTAACTCCAAGTTCTGAAGGTGTCAGGGTGCAGTGGGGTGGCGGGGAGCACATGAAGCTCAGTCCCCCTTTGTCCACATTTGGTCCAGCTTGTCCAGAACATTATATCTAGGTCCAAGGACCTTTAATACAAGTCCCAAAGCACTTACCCCAATACTTAAATAGTCATGACGTGCAAAGATTCCAAAGGAAGGTTTGCCATGTGTTATGCGCTGTTCCTTTCTCTGACAGTGGTTACCCTAATTCACTCTCAATATTGTGAGTGGTGGTGAAGCAGAATGTGGTTCTGTACAAATGATCCTGATTGAGTGAAATAATATCTTGATTCCTTCCCATTTGGTTTAGGAAAATAACAAGAGGACTAAGATACAGACAAGCCTTAATCCCTTCTCCTTGGAGGTGAGGCTCTGTCCATTCCTAGCTTCTAGAATGCTGGCTTGTTCTTGGAAGGATGCTGAGAGCCATAGCCTGAGTCGGAATGACGCATGGCATTTTTGACAGAATGGAGTGGTTGAGAGGTGACGCCAGCAAGCCATTGAGATGATAATGGTTATGTTAAGCTGTGTATTCAGTTGTATATTAGACCCCTGCTGTCCGCCTGGCCTGCTACTTTGGAGTTCTCGGGGATTCCTGGAGAGTTCCCATTGGTTGGGGAAGTAGCGGGAGGAGGGATTTCCGGAGGAGGGATTTCCAGTTGGTGTGGCGTGTCCCAGGAGAAGGCCGTGTGCGTGGCGTTCGTGGGAGTTCGGAAATAAAGTTTGTTCCTGCTTCAGTGGCTCATGATTTGTGCCCAGCCAGACTGCGACAGAAGGAGGCTTAGAGAGAGAGAGAGAGAGAAAAAAAAAAAATGGAGGCATTTTCAGTTCTGAAAAAATATTTGTCTCAATCCACCAATACCAGCCAGACATGAGTTGTATAAATCAAATAGGCACAGGGCTTCAGGCTGAGCTGTGAAAAAAAAAAATTAAATATTTAAGATCTGGTTGCCTTTATCTGATTAGATTAACAAAAATAAAGACATGAAGTCTGAGCCCTTTTAAAAGAAGCCACAATCTATATATCCCTGCAGAAGAGGGGGGCCTCACAGCTGGGCCTAGTTTGCGTATAGATTATAGATAGTTCAAATCCCTGCCTATCAGGTGGCCCATTTGCCCACCTGCTACCTCCCAAATGGTTTGCTTCAGAGACACTGTGTACCGCATACTAGCGTTATTCAGTGCCCAGATATCGCTGCAGCTCTCTTCAGGGATGGGGGATGAGCATAATCTCCCTGTACCACTGCAGTCAGGGATGGGGTTGACCAGCATGGCCTAGAGAGAGCTTTGGTTTTTTTTCAAGGTCTCTCTGTGGAAACATAATATGAACTCTTACCTGAAAAATGGACCACTTTCGAGGGCAACCTACGCTTTCTTTTCATTGGCCAGTCTCAGGAAGCAGATGTTTGTTATTTTAGCAGAAATGTTCTCACAAAGGATTTCCTAACTTACATCCCATACACTTGGGAAAGAAGGGAGTGGGAAATTTGCACAAGGAGAAACCAGTGCTTCACTGGACCCTGGTGAAGTTCCACTGTAAGGGGAGGAGATTGGCTGGATGTCTAGTTACCAGTGGCTTCTCCAGCACTGCCTGGGGTGGCTATGGATCAGAATGGGTATCACCACTGTTTCCTGGACTGTGAGTTCTGTAGGAATTCTGTTTTCCACTTACCACCTGGGCAATGTCACTCTTAGTACATTGCTCAGAACTGAGGGTAAGTTATGGATCATGCTTGGGCTTCAACCTCTCTTTGGGTTGTCCGAGTTCATACTTGGGACTTGGTATTTTGCAACACTATCATGTTCCATGTGTCTTTATTGCAGAAGAATTTTATAATCCTTTTGTCCTCATCATATATACGAGAGTACATCAAAGATAGCTTCAAATCCTTTGCCTCTCCTCCTAGCAAAAGGTAGAGTCTATTTTCTCTTTAAATTCAAATTGACACTGAGACTGGCTTTGGCCAACAGAATACATTGGAAGTAATATTTTGTGACTTCTAAGGCTGGGCCTTAAGATAGCAGCTTCCGAGATTGTCCTACTTGGAAGTAGCTGCCATGTCTGGCCGCTCTGCGTGTCCCATGTGGTAAAGAAGCCCTCTAACCACATGGAGGGAGAGAAGACGTGTACAGAAGTGTTGAGGTGCCAGACACCTTCCTGTGTAGCCACCAGGTGAATGAAGCCAAGGGAATGACCCCAGTCAACAGCACGTCGAAACAGAAAAACCAACAAAGAGAACCCTGTTCAAATGGTTGGCCCATGGAGTTATAAGCAAAAAAGATAGTTGCCTTAAGCCAGCAAGATTTAGTGTTATTTGTCGTCCAGTAATAAATAGATAACCAAAACACACAATGAAAAGCTAAAGGGCCAGCACCACAGGACCCGGATGGATAAAGCTTCTTTATGTCCTTCAAATAGCAGAAACTCTACAGAGCTGGGAGCAGAGCCCAGAAAAACTCCTGGACTCCAGGTGTGGTTTACATGATGTCAGACAGAAATATTTTTCTGAAAGCAGCTCTTTTTTCTCATACTTTTTTTTCTGTACACTGCCCCATTTGTCCTGTCCTGCTTGGTCATTGTACCTCCCTACCCTAGTCACATTTGTTCATTTTTGTTTTAAAAGACCCCATGGAATACCATAATAGTAACATTTGTAAACAATTTTGCTGTCCAACAAGAGGGGACTGTGTAATTAATTTATGATCCATTCATGGAAAAATAAACAACCTAGAAAGTATTAAAATCAATGCTTTAAAAGGGTCTCTTTGGGCAGTGAGGGAGATCCCCAATGTGTATTATGAAACAGGATGATCCTTAAAAAATATACAGGACTGGATCTGTGGCTTAGTGGTGGAGCACTTGCCTCACACCTGTGAGGCACTGGGTTTGATCCTCAGAACCACATAAAAATAAATAAATAAAGACATTGTGTTCATCTACAACTAAAATAAATAAATTTTAAAAATCTCTATATAATGCACATAGCAACAGAGTAGGATAAGGGTAATTTGTATGTTCTCATTGGAGTTTCCTGTAATAACTGTGTATGTAACTTTTGTCATAGGATAAAATAGAGGAGTGTCACTTAGGAGCTGGAAAGAGTGATGGGATGGAGGAAGACTGTCATTTCCCTGCGGGAAGTAGAATTAGGCTGAAATGATGTGACTTAGACCAAAATACCTGAGTTTCTTGGGTTCCCTGCTCAGTATTTGCTCTTCTGTGCACAGAATTGCTGGTTCAGGCCCCCTGCCAACATGGCCTCTGTCAATAGTAGTTGAAGTCCAGGCTCATGTAGATTCTCAAGTGAAATAGAAATCAGAGCCAGAATGGTGGTTATTAAGTGAGTAGTGGCCTTGTCAGAACTTCATCATGAAATGGTATTTATTAAACATTCTCTTACTTTAATGAGCCAGGAAAGAGGATTCTCTTCCCTTCATAATTTACAGTCATGTTTCTCAGCAAAAGCTGGGCTCCCTTCCTAATATGGTCCAGGACCTTGATCACCCTGAGCTGTATTACCTGGCAGAGTGTTCAGGGATAGAAGTGTTAATGCAACCAGAGAGCAGCAAGTACATGTCTGGTAGCTCTCTGGGACTTCTTGTCTACCTCTTACTTTTTTTCCTACATCCCACTAAAAATTACAATAGTAGAATCTGTGTATGGTAGACATCTGTCTTTCAGTATCTTCTTTTCTACGGGAAATAGCACCTTGCTTTCCTTTGGGGGAAACATCTCCCCCTGTTCTGTTCATGTGGCTGGGAGCTCCAGATATCTGATATCTGACCCAGGACTGCCCAGTTGGCATATTCCATTCTCCTGGTCTTAGAGAAAAGGGTCACAAAGAGGCACATGACCAAAGTCAAAGCACACATTTCTACAACATTGGCTGGAACTACTGAGCCAGCCAGGGACGGAGTATTTCTATTTGAGTTGCTAAGCTGGAAGGGTGCAAGCTGAGAGCTGCTTCTGGCCATCTGTGCCCCTCACAGGGAAAGCCCGCCTGAGAGTAAAGTCAACAAGGAGGGCAGCAGAGTTAGGAGAAGGACAGAAGCAGATTTTTTAATGTTGTGGATCCAGCTACTCCAGAATTTACTCTTGGATTTCTCAGTTGCACAAGCTAATAAAATCTTTTTCTTCTTTCTTTAGTCAGTTTGAATTGGATTTCTCTTACAGAAAAAGGTAGAAGAAGGTAGAACTTGGATACTGCCTGTGAGATTAGGTAGAGAAACTTTTTCCTTTTGCTATTTTTTTTTTCTTGTGGTGCTAGGGATCAAGTGCTCTACCACTGAGCTTCATCTCTAGCCCTCACTTTATGGCTTTTGAAATAAAATCACACATAGTCATTGTATTAGTCAGCTTTCTGTAACTGGAACAAAATATCTGAGAAAAATAACTTAAAGGAAGAAAAAAATTTTTGGCTCTTGGTTTCAGATCATGGTCAACCAGCTACCTTGCTTTGGGCCTGAGGTGAGGCAGAACATCATGGCAGAAGGGTGTGGTGGAAGAGGGAAACAAAGAGAGAGAGAGAGCAAGAGAAGAAGAAGGAGGAGGTGGAGGAGGAAGAGGAGGAGGAGGAGAAGGAGGAGGGGGGAGAGGAGGAGGAGGAGGAGGAAGAGAGAGAGAGAGACAGGGAGGGAGGGATACCTTTCAAAGATATGCCTCCAGTAACCTTTCTCCACCTCCTAAAATTTCTATCACCTTCCAATAATGCCATCAAATTATTAATTCATCAATGGATATATCTACTGATGAGGTCAGAATTCTAGTGATCCAATCACTTCTCCAAGCCCTGCTTTTGAACATTGCTGTTTTGGGAACTAAGCCTTTAACACATGAGTCTTTCACAGACATTCTAGATCCAAACCATAATGGTCAGATTTGAGCCTCACCACAATCTTATGAAGCAGGCAAAGTCTCTATTATTATTTCCATCTTACAGAAGAGGAAATCGGGGCTCACAGAAATTGGTGATATAGGCAGAGGCACAGGGCTAGGGAGCAGCAGAGCTGGGGCACAAATCCAGGCTCTTTCTGCCACACAGAGAAGCTTCAGGTGATACATTAGAGGTGGGTGGGCAGAGAGAAGGCAAAGTGGGGATTTGGAGAACATACCCCAAAGAACCCCCTCTTGCCCTTTTAATCAGCAGGCTGTAGTTACTATATTCTTTATTTCTTTTTTGGCTACTTCATTCTTAGTACATAGAAATGCTACTGAATTTTTGTTGTTATTGTTGTTGTTTTTGTACCAGAGATTAAACTTAGAGGCACTTGACCACTGAGCCACATCCCCAGCCCTATTTTGTATTTTATTTAGAGACAGGGTCTCACTGAGTTGCTTACCTCTTTGCCGTTGCTGAGGCTGGCTTTGATCTCGAAATCCTCCTGCCTCAGCCTCCCAAGCCGCTGGGATTATAGGGGTGCACCACTGCACCCGGTGAAATGCTATTGATTTTAATATGTTGATTCTGTATCCTGCAGCTTTACTGTATTCATTTATTTTAACTTTTCTTTTTTGGTGGAGTCTTTAGGGTCTTTTCTGGATAAGATCTTATCAGTAGCAAACAGCAGAAATTTCGCTTCTTTTCCTTTTGAATGTCTTTTATTCCTTTCATTTGCCTAAATGCTCTGACTAGGACTTCCAGTGCTATGTTGAATAGAAGTGGTAAGATGAGCATCCTTGTCTTGCTCTGGATCTTAAAGCAAAGGCTTTCAGTTGTTCGCTGCTGAGTAAAATATTAGCTGTGGGGTCATTGTATATGACCTTTATTGTGCTAAAGCACATTTCTTCCATAGTTAATTTATTGAGAGTTTTTCTCACGAAAGGAAGTTAAACTTTGTCAAATTCTTTTTCTACATCTATTGAGAGGATCGTGCAGTTTTTGTTCTTCATTTTGTTTATACAGTGTCTCACATTTTATGATTTATATAAGTTGAAGCATCCTTGTATCCCAGAGATAAATCCCACTTGATCATGGTGAATGATTCTTTTAGTGTGTTATTAAATTTGATTTGTTATATATTTTTGATTCTATGTTCATCAAGGATGTTGACCTGTAATTTTTCTTTTTTTGTGGATGCCTTGTCTGGCTTTGGTATTAGGGTAACACTGGCATCATAAAAAGATATTGAAGGTATCCCTTCCTCTTGGATTTTTTTTTTTTTTTTTTGGAAGAGCTTGTGACCTAACCACTTACTGATAAACACCCTGGCACTTGTCAGCAAATCCTGGTCGGCCTTCTGGCCTTTCAGCTGGGGCTGGAAAGATGTTCTAGGTTTGTCATTTTAATTGTACCTCTCCCTTCCTGATTAAGGGACACATATTCTCTAAAACTCCACAAAGGACACGATCCCTTCATGTGCTCTATCTTTTCAAGCTGGCTCTGGCTGGCTGGCTGTGGAAGCTGCAAAATCTACAAATGGTTCCAAATGATTCATGCAACCACCTGGCTTCCAGTTTTCTGGCTCTCGATAGTGCTCGGAAGCCCAGAGTGGTATTTTATGGGGAACAGGGGAAGTAGGGTCTGGCAGGAGTGAGGGCCTCTGCCCCCGCTCAGAAGGCTTTCCTGTGGCTCCCACACTCCTCCTGGCTTGCTCCATCTGTGGACTGTGGGGAAGCCAATGTAACTCGTTATCTATTTATTTTTTAAAGTGCTGCCCTTGGTGTTAAAGTCACCTTAGGGCACAGAGCACACAATTTTAAAACAATTAAAAGACATAAAACAGAAGATCGGCAATGATGGCAGTTTTTAAAAATCAGCAATAGAATGCCCATCTGAGGCTCGCCCTGGGGCTCTGAAGATCACCCACCTGTCCTGTGGGCTCTGTCAGCAGGAAGGCCCAGCACGATTTTTCTCCAGTCCCTGTGAGCTGTTTGCTCATGAAACCTGGCCCCAGTCACCTTCCTTCAGACTCCCCTGAGTCTTTATGACTCAGCTCCAGGCCAACACCAACTCGTTTATTTTCTTTCTGTCCCTGGCTTCTGGTGGCTTTCCGGAAACGGTGGTGTCTGACAGGAACAGAGAAGCCAGCCTGCTCCAAGTGTCCAGCGTGGGGGTCCAGCCTAGCAGCCAGTGCATCACTGCCTGTGCCTCTCTAGTAGTTGATGACCAATAATAGTATCGATCATGACAATCATAAAATGAGAGTTCCTTTCCAAGGTGGCTTCTCTTGTATGTCAGTCACCATTAATGTTTCTCCAGCTTTAAAAAACGTGCAGTTAGAATCCGAGGGGAGGAAAGAAGGCTAAGGCAACCACATTACTCAGGTTGAAAGAGAACTTGGGAAAAGCAAAGCACCATGTTGAAGTAATTTCCAGTAGCTGGAGGGTCTGTTTATAACTGGCTTCTGGATGCTAGTAACAGAGATCCTACCCTTTGCAGGTTTGCAAACTGGATGATGAGCTGAGCTGTCACTTCCTGCTTCTTCACCACCTTTAGTACCTTGGCAAAATCCTTT
Source organism: Marmota monax (assembly GCF_021218885.2). Lineage (NCBI taxonomy): Eukaryota > Metazoa > Chordata > Mammalia > Rodentia > Sciuridae > Marmota > Marmota monax. The sequence goes on along the minus strand of NW_026693777.1, from coordinate 21,111,042 downwards.
CTCTTTCTTTTTCTTTTTTTTTTTTTTTTAGCTTTCCTCACTGGTAAAACCAAGGTCTAGAACCTCTCCTTACAACACTGCATTATGGCTTTCGTATCTCAGAACTCCAATCACCACTGGCAAATATTGATTGTCTTTTATCTGCCAGGCACCTGTAGGGATCTCCCATAAAATAAACATTTTCTAGTGTTTCAGCATCGCATAGATGGACATCTCCAGTGGACACAGTGGCATCTTAAGGGGAAGGAGAGGAAGCATCTTTTGGCTCAATTACATACGTATTAATCACCTACTACCTTTCCCATCCACTGTGTTGTGATTACCATTTGGTTGCTGTTCCCTTTGGTGCCCAAGCAACCACATTCTGGAATTCTTTGAGTGCTACTCCACCTGAAGGAGCCACCCTGCCTCTATCTGGACAGTAATGAGGTTTCCTTTCCAGCTTCACACTGACCTACTATCTTTCATCCCGCTGAGCGTGCCCCGGCTGCATTCATTTCTCTCTATGCTCCGGTTTATTCAGCTGTGTTCTCCTGTGCTCTGCAGGCTATCTGTCACAGGAGGCTGTCACAACCCAATTGGAATTCACTTAATCTTTCCCTCTGCCCTATTCACTGAGAAACACGTTCATTCGGCATTTCAGCCATGGAAATTCTCAAGCCTGTCTTCTTTTGCCTAAAATGGAAACCTCAGTGGCTTTGCAGAAAAATTCCACCTTCTTCTGCAACCTAAACCTAATAGCTATGTGTTGAATCCTTGGGATATGCCCAGTTCTATTGTGTCCTCAAGAGTTTTATGATGATTTAGCGGAATGAAACAGAAACAATTTGAAAATAGCATAGCACAGCAAGCTATCAGTATTACCATTAGGTGCCAAAATGTGTGATTCTAAAATGCTATCACTCACCCTCGTAGATGTTGACTCACATTAAACACTTATGTGCATTTCATTTCTACTTTATAACAAGCCTAGAAGATGAGGATTAGTGTCCTCAATTTTTTGGTTTATTTCATAGTGCTGGGGACCAAACCCAAGGCCTCATGCATGCTAAGCAAGTGTTCTACCTCTGAGCTACACTCTCAGTCCAGGGTTCCCATCTTATACATCAGCAAACTGAGTCACAAGCAATTTAATTGGCCTTTGGTTTCATGGGTGATAAGACAACCCAGCGCTGTTCATCTCTGAAGGACAAGCATTTTAACCTCTATGTTCAATAACTGCTTTTGTAGGCTTCGTGAAGGGGGTGTCTAAGTGTTTTGATCCTGGCTATTTCCAGAGCCCAATTAAAGAGCACACATATGTATGTATTTATAAATATATAGAGCATGTGTTACATGCTACACCTCTTACAGACAGTAAGATCAAAAGAAAAAGCCAGATAAAATGGTCTGTTTACTAGAGGTCAGGGTTGAAGGACTGCTGAGGGGTTCAGAGGATTAGGCAGGTCAGGCTTGGCCACTCCAGTAGGTCAAGGGAGAGGGGGAAAGAGAAAAGGAGAGAAAGTAAAAACACACATATATACATACACATGTACACATGCACACACACACACACACATAAACAATAAAGAAAACCCCCAAACAACCCAAACCCCATGCACCCCAATGCTGCCCCTGATTCTTCTCCCTGCCGGGTTCTTGTGGGGTACCCAGAATACCCTGAGGTGCTGCTTAGGTTTCAGTCTCACACATCCTGTGGCCTCAGAGGGGCAGGGCTGACGTCCCCCTATTTTGAATGCCCTAGATGAGCTGTCCCTCACAGCCAATATTCCTTCAAATGAACTGAAATTAGGAAGCGTCCTATGCTACTAAGACTTCTTCTTCTTTTTTTTAGCCTCGTTTCTTTTTCTTTTTTTTTTTTTTTTTTTTTTTTTTTTTTTTAATTTTAATATTTTATTATTTTTTTTTTATTTCTCGGCGGACACAACATCTTTGTTTGTATGTGGTGCTGAGGATCGAACCCGGGCCTCACGCATGCCAGGCGAGCGCGCTACCGCTTGAGCCACATCCCCAGCCCCTCGTTTCTTTTTCTTATCTATGTTTTTTTGGAAAGTAGCAAAGATTATAAGGGAGAGAGAACAGTGGAAAAGCCCCTTGGTAGCTGTAAGTGGAAATGAATGAGGTGCCTTTAAAAAAAAAAAAAAAGCCCTAGGTCTAATATGTCCCAGATTGGATTCCCATTCTTAGAACTAAAAAAAAAGGAAAATACATGAAGCTGTATCTCTCCTTTGAGGCAGCCTGGAGGGTCTGCTTCAACGAGGACTAAGGGGGAAATGTTTAATTTTATCGGTTTGTTCTGCTGGGTCCTTCCCTCCAGGACACTGTTTAGTGCTCCGAATGAAGTGGAAAATGAAGACCAGGTAAGCAGTCAGCTGTGAAAAGCTCTAATGGACCCAGCACCCCTTTGGGAATGAGGAGGCTCTTGCTGGTACTCAGGATCAACATCTCTCTCAGTTCAGCAGGCTTTGTTTTTTGTAATGGGAATTTAACTCCCTCAGGTGGCCCCAGGAGGGAAGTCTGCTTGTGCATTCAACAGCAGTGGGGTTGCAGCATCTTCTAAAGAGAATTCGGGCCACTCTCCCAGAAGAGGCCTGTGGTTCACCCGGGGCCTTTGGAAATCTTGACCTTCCTGAATAGGGAGGACGACAGAAAGAGAACCATCCTGTGATGACCTGTGGCTTCTAAGCAGTGGAGCTGGGATAGTTCCTAGAGTGGAGGGGACTAAGGGCTTGTCTGGATCTAGACCCCAATACAGTACCTCTTATGGGAGTAATAGGATAGGCTAGCCCCTTTTAAGCTCCCTGGAGTTTTTAAAAAAGAATTAGTCTTTGGATTGGGCTTGGGAGGGTAGAAAATGTTGTCTATATAATAATAAATAATAACAATATTAATAGTTGGGCAGGGTGGCACATCTCTGTAATCCCAGTGAGTAGGGAGACTGAGGCAGGAGGATTGCCAGTTCAAAGCCAGCCTAGCGATTTAGCAAGGCCCTAAGCAACTTAGCAAGATCCTGTCTCAAAAAATAAAAGGACTGAGGATGTGGCTCAGTTGTTAAGTGCCCCTGGGTTCAATCCCTGGTACAAAAAAAGAATAGTAGGGTAGGAGAAAGAAGCAACTATTCTATGCTTACTATTATATACCATGTGGTCTTTGTTGAATTAATTTCTTCTTTTTGGCCCTATGCTTTTTAAACAAGTAAAAAGGTAGAATCTGAGGGACGGATATAGAGAAGGAGGACTGGAGAGGCCAGGAGAAGGGGAAGGATTTTTCTCCCTGGGGTAGTTCCAGGGCTCCTCTCTATTGTGGATACAGCTGATTATAGGCAACTTCTTTGGTGAGCTGAGTCAACCTACACAAAAAATATGGGAAGGAGAAAAGTGAAAGCAGAAAAAGATTTGTGATCTGGGTGTTGGGTAGGGTTGTCAGATGGAGTTCAGGACACAGGTTATCTTTTAATTTCAGATAAGCAATAAATAATTTTCTGGACTACAAATGATATTTTAGTATAAATATGTATTTTTGAAGCATACATGCGTCCCCAACATTACATGGGGCATACTTATTTTAAAGAAAATGATTCATTGTGTTTCTGAAATTCAAATTTAACTGATCATCGTTTTTGTTGTTTGTTTCATTTTGTTTTGCTTTTGCTTAATCTGGTGAGTTGGGGAGTTTGGTGGAATTTCTGGAGTTGAGATTGTGGAGCAGTTGCATGGGGGGTAGGGCAATTAGGTAGATGAAGAAAACATCTTAATAAATTAGCCGGGTGTAGTGGCACATCCCTGTAATCCCGTGGCTCCAGAGCCTCAGCAAAAGTGGAGCGCTAAGCAACTCAGTGAGACCCTGCCTCTAAATAAAATACAAAATAGGGTTGGGGATGTGGCTCAGTGGTCGAGTGCCCCTGAGTTCAATCCCCAGTACCCCACCCCACAAAAAAATGTTGTAGATTACAAATTGGATTCCCCTTTTGTTTCTTGAGTGATGCTATTATGATTAGAGAACTTCAGGTTCTATTTGGTTTTAGAGCTGTCTTCTTCAAATGTAACTACTAGCAGAGACTGGGTGATGTGGGATTCATGTGATTGGAGTCCTGGGATGAAGGCACTGGCTTTGGGTGTCCCAACCAACCAGACTTGGTCACCTGTATCAATATGCCAATCAAAGAGAGAGGCCCAAAGGATCTTCAGCATGGCCACACTGGGAAGAACAGATACAGGGGTATGGTCATTAGAGATCTGTCTTTAGGGGCAGATGGAAACGTTGAGATTTTATAGAAAGGAGAACAAAGGCGCAGGTTGGGGGCTTGCGTGGCTGGTGGAGTCTGGGGCTGTCACCTCCACAGTGAAGGACTACTTGCCACAATGACTAGCTATCTGTCCTAGTTGAAGGAAGCATGCCGTCTTCTGGGTGTGTCAGGTATCAGACCAGATCCAGGTAGGAAATAAATGTGGTTATTCCCTGATTGGTTGATCATTATCTCGGGGAAGGTCATCATCACTTGAGGGGGCAATTCAGTTCCTGTCTGGAAATGGCTGCTCCTGCTTAGTGGGAAAGTCTTGGTTTTGCTGTGGGGCAATCACTTGTGCTTTTGGAGGCCAGCTCATCGTAGGTGTTGTGCTCTGGGAGGCTCCCTGTTGCTTAGGGGTACTTTTAGTCCCTTGTCACACAGATGTGTCAATCAGACTTGTTGTTAGGCAAAGTGAAGTCAGAGAGGGACAAAATGGAGTTGATTAGTTAGATCAGTGGCTGGCCCTCCTTCACATATGCATTGTCTTCCAAAATCCTCACAATTATGTAAGTTAGATGGCATTATTCTTGTATTATAGGTAAGGAAATTGAGGCTCAGAACGGTTAAATAACTTACCCAGGGTTGCACAGGAAGTAATGGAGCTGATTTTCAGTGAGTTCATTTAAACTCTTGTGTTCTAAACCTGAAGTCTAAGAAGCCTATTTCAAACCAAATCTCTACTTCTCAGCTAAATGCCACTGATATGTTATTTTTAAATACATGATACATATATCCAGAATAAACTCTGATTTTTAGAATTCCTTTTTCAGTGGGAGAGATAAATATATGGAGAAGTCAAGGATCACACAGGTAGGTATGGCAGAGCCAAGACTGGCTAGAACCCAGAGGGAACAGTAGGGATTGAGAGCTCCAGGGACAGCTGCGAAAAATGTGAGGCAGGTCAAACTGACTCCCCCTCTATTGTCTGTCTCCTCCTTCCTTAAATTCACTCACTTCTCCCTCCTCCTCTTTCTCTGGGCATTGAGCTGAGTCCCATTTCTAAGTGTTCCTGCTCTAAGCCAGTTGTCATAATCCCTGCAAGGTGTTAGCTGATAACGGCCTATGGGAGGATCATAAAATGTTAGCCCAGTGGAGGATATTAAAGGCCAGAGAAGTCTAAAAACAAAAGTGTGCTGAGACAGATATTGTAAGAGAGGACAGAGGCACTGGCCACCATGCAGCTGTGTGTGGTGGCATTTACCTTGGGACATTCACTATGATTCAGTGTCTTATCCCTGGTCTAATACCCAGCCTTGCTAGTCTAGACACCCTATCTTTTCATGCCCCAGTATGACTGGATGTGGGGACAATAACTCAAAGAGAGAAATGCAAACAAAAAAGCCAATTTACTCCTGCACAGTAAGACGTGGACCTGCTAGGCTAACTTTAGCCTGACTGGATGAGAAGACATGCTGGGAGTCAAAGTATTTGCTGGTTGTTAAGGACTCCTGGAAACCGTGCAGGAGGAGTTAGGTACAGAACAACAGAGTTTTCTGGGCATGCTGGTGCACACCTGTAATCCCAGTGAGGTTGAGGCAGGAGGATCACAAGTTCAAGGCCAGCCTGGGCAAGATAGTGAGACCCTGTCTCAAAAGAAAAAGTAAAAAGGGCTGAGGATGTAGCTCAATGGTAGAGCACTCCTGGGTTCAATCCCTAGTACCAATAAATAAACAATAAAATAAAATTTAAAAAAATAATAAAATGAAAGAAATAAAATAAGGCCAGGATATAGCTCAGTGGTAGCTCATCCTTGGGTTCAATCCCTAATATTTTAGGGAAAAAAAAATTGAATGGCATTGAATTCTATGGTCTGGGGCTGTCACCTCCACAGTAAAGGACTACTTACCACAATGACTAGCTACCTGTCCTTGTTGAACGAGGCATGCCCTCTTCTGGGTTGAGCTGGGATGTGTCAGGTATCAGACCAGATCCAGGTAGGAAATAAATGGCACACTCAGAAGAGGGTAGAGATTGCAAAGAGTTTAAGGAAGTAATTCTTTTCAAACAGATTCCAAAATCAGCCAGGGATGCTGAAGCACCATTAGGGTTTAGATATGAGGAGTATTTCAAAAGATCCTATGGATGCAGGAATGTTTGGAGATGAAATGATTGGATTATGAGAGTTATAACCTGATCAGTCCATCTCAGTTTGAATGGACTGGGTAGTAACTGTAGGCAAGTGGGCAGAGCTGGAGGAGGCAGGTCACTGGGAGCATGTCCTGGAAGGGAGCATCTTCGCTGCAACCTCTTTCCCCCACCCCTTCCCTGCTTCCAGATCTTACCCTAAGCAGAACAGTTTTCCTCCATGATGTGCTGCCTCACCTTGGGCCCCAGAGCAATGCAGTTGACTATGGACAGAGACCCCTGAAACCTTGAGTTTCAAATAAACTTTTCCTCTTCTAAGTTGTTCTTGTTGGGTGTTTTGGTCATAGGGATGAAAAACTGACAAAACACACCCCTAGTCTAGCAATTGTGGGAATCATTACCATGTCAAGGGCAAAAGGAGGAAGCAATTACTAGAACTTGGGGAAAGCCATAGCCATGCTGTAAGATAATACACTTACACAGTATCTGTGGCCTTTGTAAAGGGACACAGTACTTCCACAGCAGTCTAGCAGGGTGGGAACCCAAGGAAGAAGTGCCCTGGCTTCTCTCTGCAACTGTCCCCTAACCCTGCCTCCAGTTGGCTGCACACAGCTGGAAGCTAGAGGGCCCTTTTGGTGCAGTCAGTAGAGGTGGCCTCTCCCATCCCAGGGTGGAGAAGGTGGAGAGTGTGTCCGGAGGGGCAAACAGGTATTTGGCACACGGGATTGCAAGAATTTCACCTTCTTTTTCTAGGTGTGTTGAATCTGCTAATGACGTTTTATCAATCATATTTTCCCCACTTTCTCATGGTTTGTAAGTCCCGGTTTGTGGGACTCTGCCTAGGGCCTCTGCTAATTAACTTAATTCAGGCTCCTTACTGAAAGAAGAGTTGCTGGCAAGGGGAACTCATGATTAGGCCAGGGCACTCTCAGATAATCTCATGCCACCAGCTTTATTGAGAGTGATTTTTTTTTTTTTTAATTTGACAGTGCTGGGGGTTGAATTCAGAGCCTCACTCATGCTAAGGAAGTGATCTACCACTGTGCTATACCACCCCAGCTCCTTGTATTTGAAGAACTCTTAAAATTTTTTTAATTGGAGTATTATAATTGTACATAATAATGGGATTCATTGTGACATATCTGTGCATGCATATAACATAATTTGGTCAAATTTATTCCCTAGTACCTCCCTGTTCCCTCTCTTCCTCCTTTCTCCTTCTCTGGTCCCCTTCCTCTATGCTGCTGGTCTCCTTTCTAATTTCATGGAATTCCTCTATCCTTCCCCGCTTTTTAAATTTCTAGCTTCTACAATTGAGAGAAAACATATGACCCTTGACTTTCTGAGTTTGACTTATTTTGCTTAACATGGTACTCTCAAGTTCCATCCATTTTCCTACAAATGATATAATTTTGTTCTTCTTTATGGATGAATAAAATTCCATTGTGCATGTACCACATTTTCTTTTTTTTTAAATTTATTTATTTTTTAGTTGGACACAATATCTTTATTTATTTACTTTTATGTGGTGCTGAGGATTGAACCCAGGGCCTCACAGGTGCTAGGCAAACGCTCTACCGCTGAGCCACAATCCAAGCCCCCACATTTTCTTTATCCATTCATCTGTTGATGGACACTTAGGCTGGTTCCATAACTTGGCTATCGTGAATCATGCTGCTATAAATATAGGTATGCAGGTATTGTTATATAGTATGCTGACTTTAATTCTTGAGAATAAATACTGAGGAGTGGGATAGCTGGGTCATATGGTGGTTCTATTCTAAGTCTTTTGAGGAACCTCCACACTGTTTTCTACCATGGTTGTAGTAATTTACAATCCTACCAACAGTATATAGTGTTCCTTAAAAAGAACCCTTAAATATGGGAAATACAAGACTCAAAGGTGAGATTTCAGTTTAATAGTGGGGAGATGTGGGACCTATGCTCCCCAATATGTCCACATACTAATACCCAGGACCTGAGACTATGTTGCCTATCGTAGGAAAAGGGACTTTGCAGATGTGATTATTGAAGATCCTGAGCTATGGAGGTTATCCTGGATTGTCTGGTTAGGCCCAAAGTATTCACACAGGTTCTTATAGTGAGGCAGGGGCTGGGTATAACTCAGTGGCAGAGCACTTGCTTCACATGTGTGATGCCCTGGATTCCAACCTCAGCACTGAAAAAATATTTTTAAAAAGGTAGAGTGAGGCTGGGGAGCCAGAAGGAGAGAAAGGAGATGTGATGACAGTAGTTGGGGTTGGGCCAGGCATAGTGGGGCACACATGTAATCCCAGCCACTTGGGAGGCTAAGGCAGGAAGATGGCAAGTTTGAGGCTAGCCTCAGCAATGTAGTGAGACCCTATCTCAAAATATAAAATGAAAAAGACTGGGGATGTAGAATACCCCTGGGCTCAATCCCCAGTATAGTAGTAGTAGTAGTAGTAGTAGTAGTAGTAGAAGAAGAAGAAGCAGCAGCTGCTGCTGCTGAGGTTGGATTATTGTACTTTGAAGGTGGAAGCAAAGGGGCCAAGAGTCCAGAAATACCAGAGGCCTCTAGAAGATAGAAAAGACAAGGACATACCAGGTGGAATGTAGCTTTTGATTTCAGCTCCATAAGACCTGTTTTGGGCTTCTGGCCTCCAGAACTGTAGGAGAATAAATGTGTTTTGTTTTCAGTCACTACTTGAGACAGTAGGCCTTAGAAACTAACATGGAAGATATGTATGGGACAGAGGCCCAACATTTTTTTTTTTTTTTTTTTGTACAAGGGATTGAACTCAGGGGCTCTTAACCACTGAGCTACATCCCCAGTCCTTTATTTTTTGTTTTTAGGCAGGGTCTTGGCTAAGTTGCTTAGGGCCTAAATTGCTGTGGCTGGCTTTGAACTTGTGATCCTCCTGAGTTGCTGGGATTACAGGCATGTGCTACTGCATGCCTTTGGGTGGGGATGGCTTTTTTATGAAACAATTTAGGGTCTCTACACAGACAACAGGAGTCCTGAGCACAAAAGCCCCCTGGTAATCTGCTCCATGACATGTGGTATAAACACCTAAGGGGTTTTCTGCAGGGCTGGGTCCTTTGCGGCTCACCAGGCCTGGGGTGGTGACTGAGGCTCTCCTACCATACCACCTCTGAGCTGAGAGCCCCAGAAAGGCAAGTGAGGAGTCCTCTCCAGACATGGACAGTTGGTAAGAAAATTAAGGGGTGGCACCAAGGATACCCTCCTGCTGGCAATCCATTGCAAAAAGAGACTAAGGAAAGAGCTTTGAGTGGGCTTTGAACTGGCACACTTGGCGGGGTAGGGGAACTCACCATTGAACTTCTTGTCATCTGGCAGACTTCTTTAGTTCTGCTTGCCACCCCTGCAGTGACCCCAACAGGCTCTCAGGAGAGGCCCTTCTCTGTAAAGCTGTTTGCTTTCTTCTCCAATTAAGCCACACACACTAAATGGAAATGAAGAGGACCTCGCTTAAAATGTGCCTTTAGAATGAAATGGGATATGAAGAGGCTCAAATCCATTTTAGAGACAGTCTCTTCTGTCAGAAATCAATATAGCCCTTTCATTCTACAATGTGCCAGTTCATAAAGTGAAAACGGCTCGAACTCTCAATTTAACATTTTCAAAGCTGATATTAAATTCTAAGATTTTATATCTGCTGTTGCCCATTTAGGACCAAGTTATAAATCTGCAGTCTCTCCCCAGCTCATGAGTTTGACAGGGCTCAATAAAAACTTTTATAATCAAGTTCAATAAAGAATCACAAATCTCCGTCTTGTGATTTTTAGCTTACAACAACCTTTATAAATAATATCTTCCAGCCTTGATGTTTGTCAATATTTGTCATTTTTAAAAGAGATAAAATAGAAATACTACATAAACTTTTACCTCTTGGACAGAAATTGTTGTTGGTAAAGAATTCAATGAATAAGATGTCTTCTTAGTGGCATTTTTTTTTTTTTATAAAAAAATGACATGAAAAATCAGAAGTTGGAATCTTTAGCAGACATGGTCTGCAACTAGTGGTATTCAAAAGGAAACAGAAGACAGGTATGGAAGTCTTTTAAAAAAAAGAAAGAAAGAAAAAGAAAAAGAAAAAAAAAGGTGAGGGTTGTGGCTCGGTGGTAGAGAGCTTGCCGAGCTTGTGTGAGGCATTGGGTTCGATCCCAGCAACACATAAAAATAAACAAAATAAAGGCATTGTGTCCATCTACAACTAATATATATATATATATATATATATATATATATATATATATATATATTATATATATATATATATATATATATATTATATATATATATATATATATATATATATATATCTCCTCCAATTTGCTTATTAGCAATTATTTCAGTCAAGAAACAAGCAAACAGACACACACTAAACTATCCTTGGTGGTGGGGGGCGGCTGGGGTTGTAGATCAGTGGTAGAGCCCTTGCCTAGCATGTGCGAGGCCCTGGGTTCGATCCTCAGCACCACATAAAAAATATATAAATAAGTAAAGTAAAGGTATGTGTCCAACTACAACTAAAAAAAAATAAAAATAAAAATAAATAAATTTAAGAAAAAAGAAAGAAAGAAAACTATCTTTAGTCTAAGTATACATAAATGGACCAGCTTTATCCCCAAACCTACTTTGGATAAGATGCTTTCTTTAGAATCAGAACAATTTCTTTAAAAAATTACACACACACACACACACACACATATCCTAAGCAAGTTTGACTCAGTTCTCTGTTTTCCTCTCAACACTATATGCACATATACAATCATAGCTCAATATCCATAGGGATTGGTTCCAGGATCCCCTGAGGGTAGCCAAATCCTAAAATTTTAGGATGCTCAAGTCCTTCATATAAAGTGCTGTAGTATTTGTATTTGATCTATACCTATCTTCCTGTATACTTTAAAGCATTTCTGGATTATTTATTATATGTGATAAAATTTAAATGTTTCTTAAATAGTTGATACTCTATATTGTTTAAGGAATAATTAAATCCATATATATTTAATACAGATATAATTAAAACAATATTTTCAAGCCAAGTCACTGTAATCCCAGTGACTCAAGAAGCTGAGACAGGAGGATAGCAAGTTCAAGTTTAAGGCCAGCCTTAGAAACTTAGTGAGACCTTGTCTCAAAATTAAAAAATAAAAATAAAAAGGACTGGGGATGTAACTTAGTGGTCAAGTGATTGTTGATTCAATCTCTAGTGTTGATAAGGGGTAGGGGAATATGGTATCTAAGTTTTTTTAATCCATAAGTTCAGAATCCATGGATACAGAGGGTCAACTGTATCGAAGTGCCCCCCTCCCATGTAATATATAGTAAAAGAGTAGATATGTATGGGAAGGGTAAACTTCAAATTCAGGACAAGGGTCACCTCTGAAGTAGAGAGAGGGAGATGGGAGTAGGAGGATAACTAGAAAATTTCAAGTTAATTAGTAGTTTTATTTATTATATCATCATCTATACCTGTTTTTATTTGCACATCTGCCATATTTTATACTTAAAATAAATTTTTAAAGCAAGGTCTAGGGTTGGCTCATCAGAAATATGAGGAAATGAAGGAACAGTCCCCTTGTCATTTAAATTCCGTACTATTCTTTTTACCCTCCTCAAGATTCCTCTGCTGGCTCTACAGTGGAGACCAAGACATGTGGGTGATGGTGAAAGGCAGACTGCTGTAGTGGCTCATGGAAGCTGATTGTTACATTGTCAGAAATTCTGTAAGCTAGTCGCTAAATACCCATGATGAAAAATTAAAGTAAGTAAACTTACAATTAAGTAAATTATATTTAAAACAAAGGTAATAAGAACTTAAAGTTCATCACATCCTAATTATTAAATTACATTTTCCTATTCTCTTGCAGTTATTTATATCTGTTGAATCTGCATGGTAGGAATACTATGCCTAGGTCTGCTACTGCACATACCTTCACGACTCTGCATTCAGTGACATAATATTGATAGCCCGAAGCTGGATCTGGTGGGAGTATTTACACCATGGAAATTGGCCAGTGCTACCCATCAGTCCTCTGGCCCAACATGCTTGAGAGCCTATTGTTAACTATTACCAGCACACCTCTGGGCAGAAACTTCTTCAATAGCTTCTTGACTGAAACTTTATTCAAAAGTTTATGAATTATTAATGATCATGAAAAGTTTATGCCTGACTTGGGGGTGTATATTCACCTGGTTAAGTCCCCTGCACAGTAAAAAAAAAAAAAAAAAGGAAAAGAAAAGTTCAGATGACTTCAGGAAAACCAACTGGATAAATACTTGAAGTATTAAGAGGTTGGGCAGAAGTTTGAGGAGAGAAGTGTTCTGTTGCCTTTCTTATTCCCTTTAGGTTTCCAAGTAGCAGGTGTCAGTGTTCCTCATTGTCATGGGCAAAGACACAGTTGTCTATTGGGTTATTCTAATCCTGATGTCCTTGGTTATACTGGATCTAATTTCTTTTTTCTGTCCTAACTTCAGCTGGTGAGCCACTAGAGACCTTGCCTTGTAGGATATGAGGAACTGGCAGAGGAGTGGGTACTGGCCTGCAGAAACTCTGGAAAGTATAGACTTGTGCAGACATCTGCTGGCCAAACTCCTTGCCTGTTTGAAAGTGTGCCCTTTGGGTTGTGTTCCTGCAACTGGTAGCTCTTGGGCATTTAGAGCTCAGTAGAGGGCAAGCAGGGGCTGGTGTAAGATTGGCTCTCAGCACTCCACCCCCACCTCAAGTCATTCCCCTGGGCCTAAGGCTTAAAACAAGAGTCAAAGAGCCGCCTCAGTTCATAAGGGGAGGCTATTCTTAAATCAGAGAGAGAACTTGGTGACCATCGAGGGAGCTCAGAGAGATGTTGCTAAGAACTGTCAAAGATAGCACTTGTGTGGATCTTGATACCACTTGAAGTGGATCTTGATTTTTTTTTTCCTTTCTCTCTTCCAGTTCCTCTCCAAGACATTTCAAAAGTAAACCACAAGATAAAATAGAAACAGCCTAAATATCCATTAGTAGGGTTAGATTGAGTGTATTCTATTTTAAGAAAGAAAATTATAGATCAATGAAAAAATCATCTTTCCTTTGGAATCTTGTACCATAACTATGTAATGCTTACTAGAAATGTAACTTTTTTTTTTTAATTTCATTTTGGTAGTGGGGATTGAACTCAGAGGCACTTAACCACTGAGCCACATCTCCAAGCCATTTTAAATATTTTATTTAGAGACAGGGTCTTCCTGAGTTGCTTAGAGCCTTGCTAAATTTCTGAGGCTGAGTCACTATCCTCCTGCCTCAGCCTCCTGAGCGGCTGGTGTTACAGGTGTGCACCACCACACCTGGTGAAACATAGAATTTTTAAAAAATTAAATTGTAAATGGTTATTTAGAGATTACATGGCACATGGAAAAATCTACCTTCTATGATTTACCACTGTATTTAAAAGAAGAACTGAATTGTTTTAGGTAGAACTTACTGTCCTACTTGTGATTTAGAATAAAATCCCCAGTAATAGCAAATTTATTCTGCAAAAGTGCTGTAATTGACATAATTTAAAGACAAGGGAAGATACTGTCCTCTGGAAAACTGAGATGACCGAAAACATGGACCTGAGGAAAACATATACTCGTATTAGACTTGGGAAAAGTTAAGTATTTCATAAATAAGAATGGGAAAAGGTAGTACTTCTACCCTAGAATGTTATTTTATATAGTACATGATTTTAAAGCTGTATGTGTTACTAAAGTAATATATGGTTTTAGTTAAAAGTCATGTTTTAGAAAACCAGTGACAGAGAAAAGGTCATGGCAGCAATAAATCAGTTTAAAAATGTTTGGTATATAAAATTATCCTGTTGTAAATACAAATACATATGAAAGAAAATAAATACATATTGACCTGTAAAGAAAGTTGTAAAAAATAGATTGGTTATATTTGGATCTAAGATTACAGATGAAATTTGTTATCTTCCTTATACATTTCTATAATTTCTAAACTTTACACAATGAATACTTATTACTTTGATAACAAGCAAAAACCTAAAAAATTTCTTTGTGTGTATATGGTGCTGGGAATCTAACCTAGGGCTTCATGAATGCTAAACATGTACTCTATCAATGAGCTACATCCCTAGCCCCAAAGAACCTTATTTTAAGCTGGGTATGTTGATGCACGCCTGTAATCCCAGCTACTGGGGAGAATGAGGCAAGAGATTTGTAAGCTTGAGGCCAGCCTCTGCTATTTAGTGAGGTTCTGTCTCAAACAGGGTTAGGGATGTAGCTCAGTGGTTGAAGTTCCCTTGGGTTCTCAATCCCCAATACCAAGAAAAGAGAGAGAGAGAGAGAAAGAGAGAGAGGGAGAATAACTATCTTTGAGTGCTATTCATGTTTGTACCTGGCACTATATTGAGTATTTTGCAATGTATTATTTTATGTAATCACCACCCCAGTCCTAATGAAGTTGACATTTATTTTTATTTATTTATTTATTTTTGGTGCTGGGGATTGAACCCAGGGCCTTGTACATGCAAGACAAGCACTCTACCAATTGAGCCAAATCCCCAGCCCTAAAGTTGACATTGTTACCAACAAATTTTGGGCCTTCTCTTAAGAGAGAGAAATAGACTCCAAAACGGATCTTTTTTGTGTGTCTGGTGTCAAGAAGCCAAAAGTGAAACAGGCTGAGCACCAACAGCACAAGTTTCTTCAGTGGTCAGAGAACGGAGAAGCAAGGGTCTTACTCACAAATCAACTTCTCCCCTCTTCAGGGGTGTGGGGAGGGGAGAGGATAGGATATTTCCCAGGAATCCTGGCACCACTATTTTACGGTCCTTTTATGATTCTTTTCAGCCATCATCATGGTAACTGTCACCTGTCATGGTGCTGGGCTGGTATGTCATTTCATGCAAATAGGATAAAATAGGGATGGGGTCTATTAGAGGTCATTTAGGTGGCCACTTTGGATCCTTCCAGTTTCAGCCAATTATCAGGAAAAGAAGCTTCTTACCTCCAGGCCTCCTGTTTTTAAAGATAAGCACTGTTAGGGTCAGATAAGGGTAAACCAAGCTGTATTTATATTGCCCTGGGTGGGCTGGGGATGTGGCTCAAGCGGTAGCCTGGGTTCGATCCTCAGCACCACATACAAAACAGAGATGTTGTGTCAGCTGATAACTAAAAAATAAATATTAAAAAAATTAAAAAAAAAATATATTGCCCTGGGTGACAACATAAATACCTTGATTTTAGGTGAGGAAACCAGAGATCAGAGAGGGTTAGGTTCTTGGCCTATACCACACAGCTAATCAGTGAGTATGTAACAGTGGTCCACTTTACCTTCTGATGTATAGTCCTCCTTGCTCTGAGGCCTTTTTTTTTTTTAATTTTTAGTTGTGATGGACACAATACCTTTATTTTATTAATTTATTTTTTATGTGGTGCTGAAGATCGAACTTAGTGCCTTACCTGTGCTAGGCAAGCACTCTACCTCTGAGCTCTAGCCTCAGCCCTCTGAGGCTTATTTTTAAAGGAACGTGTGCTATTCTCTCTTCTCCCTTCTCCCCATCCCTAACAAGATTAGGAGAGAGTGTTATCTTTTCTTCCCCTAGTTAATTGTCCTTGAACATGTGCACTGAAAGAGATATCTGCCAGAGGATCTAAGAAGTGAATTTCAACATACCTTCAGGGCACACCTGAAATGTGGCCTTTGAATAGCTTCTTCAAAAGCACTGTTTTCCCTGATGGGCAGAATCACAGCCTCAGGGGCAGGAGCCCCCTGTGTTTCTCCTTTGCTAGCAAACCAATAAGACTTCTTTTTCCTTTTTTTCTCAAAATCATATCCTCATTATTAAATTGGCATTAATTGGCTTTGGGGATAAGGACCGAGCTTTTAGTTATGAGTATGCTGGCATTTAAACCCAAGCAGCTGGGCATGGTGGTACACCCACGCCTGTAATTCCAGCAGCTCAGAAGGCTGAGGCAGGAGGATCTTGAGTTCAAAGCCAGCCTCAGCAATTTAGTGAGGCTGTAAATAACTCAGTGAGACTCTGTCTCCAAATAAAATATAAAAAAGGGCTGGAGATGTGGCTCAGTGATTAAGCACTCTGGATTCATTCCCCAGTACCAGGGAAAAAAAAAAAAGCATACTAACTCCAGAGGTCACACTCTCAGTCATGGTATGACCCGTGCTGCCTTCCAGCACCCCATACTTATCTGGAAAGATTTCAGAAGCTGTAAAAGGCCAGCCCTTGGGACAATTCTTTGCTAAGTGTCCTGAACCTCTTTCTCAGCCTCCCACTCTACAGAGCTAGAAATTTTAATTGAGTTACACAAGAGCTATGATTTTAGGTGAGGAAACAAGAGATCAGAGAGGATTAGGTTCTTGGCCTACACCATACAGCTAGTCAGTGAGTATGTAACAGTGGACTCTAAGGTTTTTTTTTTTTGTTGTTGTTGTTGTTGTTTTAGTTGTATCCATCCAAAAAACTCATACGTTGAAAAGTAATCTCCAATGTGACGCTATGAGGAGTTGGGGCTGTTGGGAGGCCATTATGTCATGAGGGCAGGACATTCATGAAAGGGATTAGTGCCTTGATACTAGGGCCACAGAGCCACCGTGTCCTTTACTGTATGAGGACACAGTAAAAAGATGCCATCTATGAACCAGAAAGCAGGCCCAGATTCACCAGACACTGAATCTGCTGGTGCTTTGATTTTTGGGCTTCCTAGTCCCCAGAATTGCAAGAAATAAATCACCCAATCTACGGTCCAAGCTGACCAAGTAATAGGTTTTCATCCCGGGGTCTGAGCAGGCTTCTTGGACTTTTCACCTGAGCAAGTCACACAGGGCCCTGGGCTTGGTCTCATGCTCTGCTGCTGCCATCTTGAAATTCTTAATCAATTTGGAATAAGGGACTTATTTTTGTTTTTCCCTGGAACCTACAAATTGTATAGCCTGTCCCACCTGCAGGGCAGGTAGAGATTTCCTTTGAAGTCTTTGGGTCAAGGGGCTGGGAGGTGTTGGGGTACAGGGAAAGCTTCCCTGCCTCCTTCAAAGGTTTGCTGAAATGAACCAACAATAGATGGGCTACAGAAGAAAAAAAGGTACATGTTGATTAACATGCATGGGAAATCACAGGAGAGCGATTGCCTGATAACAGGGTGAGGTTCAGACACCCTTCTTCCTACGGGACATGTCAGAGAGGAGAGGGGTAGAAATTTCGCTGCAAACAAAGCACTGTATTATGCAGGTGAAGCCTCCCAGGTAATCTCTCTGAGCTGCCCTCAGAACCGCTGAAAGGCCTGTCTGGGTGTGCTGACGACTTTCAGTCTCCTCTCTTCCAGGCTGGTTAATCTTTCCTGGCTGTGCGGTGAGATTCCTGGGGTGGGGGTGGGTGGTGTTAAGAACAATCACAGGCTTTTAGAAGTTTCCTCAGTCAGATTAGGAAACCTCGGAGCCCTCCTTTGGGGGAAACAGAAGGTCAGGGAGACCTTGATTCTGAGACTGTTTTTCCACCCCAGCATGTCAAAGCTCCTTGCTTTGGGGTGTCATTTTCTGAACTTGGCAGCAGGAAAGGAGGGGGATCCTCTAGTGACATTGGGCCTGATGGGCAATGGTACCAGACACAGGGGATCCTGGTCTCTTCATTAACCCCCTTTATGGCCAAGCTCATGTGGGAGGGGACTGGAAAGGGATGTCGAGGGTGGCCTCAGGATCTGCCTCTCTACTTTTCTCCTGTTGCTCTGTATTCAGTCTCCTCTCTGTCCCAGCCTGGACCTGTATCCTTTATTTACACTTAAGAGTTTTGTTCTCAGCTGCTGAGAACTGAGGCCGGAGAAGCAAAAGTTTGAGATCAACTCAGCAACTTGATGAGACCCTCATCAGCTTAGCAAGACCCCATCTCAAAATTTAAAAAATAAAAAATAAAAAAGACTAGATGTAGCTCTGTGGTAAAGCGCCCCTGAATTCACTGGAACTTCTGTTTTTTTTTTTTTTGGTGAGACAAAATATGCTCTATTATGACAGCAAATGCACATAGTGCTGTCAGTAAGCATGCTATTAAGTACTTTTGTATATACATAGACCAGTGTAGAAAACAATGGGAAGGAACGCTGTTTTTTAATTCTTCAAAATTTAGTCCATGGTGAAGGGAATTTAGAAAAGAATTTGTTCCACTGTTCAACAAAAATGTATAGGAGGTTATTGTTCTAAACTAGTCCCCTATACTAGTTCCCAGCAGACGAGACCAAACCAGAATAGACTCTGAAAGGGGCCAGTGTGACAAACAGAAAAACAAAATGAGATTAGCTGGGACCCATTGAAAGAGGCCCATTCTACCTGAGCCAGGGTGATAAGGAAGTCTCCTTTGTTTTAACCCCATAAGGAAAGTAACCTGAACAAACAAATCTGCTTTTTGTCCTCCGGTTCTACTTTCCTCAGCCCTTTCCTGCCCATAAAACTAAACTTCTCTGCTCAGCTCATCTGGAACACAGATTCTATTTTGTCTGATTTAAAATTTGCAAATGAAAGCCAATTAATGTCTCTAGACTAGGGGTGCCTGGCTGTAGCTCAGTGGTAGAGTGTTTGCCTAGCATGCACATGGCCCTGGGCTGGATCCTGAGCATCACCAAATAAAACAACAACAAAAATCTTGAAACTTAATTTGTATTTCAAGTGATATATTATACCAACTTAATCAGGGACCTGTGCTTCTAGCCAAGAGCCCAAAGGTGAATAAGAACATCTTAATCTTTTTATTCTATTCTATTCTATTTATTTATTTTTTGAGAGAGGGTCTTTAAATGTCTTCTAGGATGGGCTTGAACTCCTGGGCTCAAGTGATCCTCCCACCTCAGCTACTCTGGCAAAATCCTCAATCATGATCACTGTCAATGTCACAGACTCAGTTATCACATCCAAAAAATTCCTCTTCTGTTTTTCCTTCAGTTCATGCCTAATATTTTCTGTTCTGATAAATTTCTTGTTTCATATTGATTCTGGGAGTAGCTGGGGCTACGGGTGCACGCCATTGCATCTGGCTATCTTTGTTTTTGTTTTTTTAAGTCACTTTAGTGAGGTATGATTGACATATAATAAGATGTATTTAATGTATACTGTGAGAAATAGAAAGTCTGGTGGTCCATTTTCAGAATATAGCATTTAGCCTTAAATGTAAAATTACTGAGGATGTAAGAAAATCAGCTTAAAGAATGATTACCAGCAGCTGACACCTGAGTGTGACAGATTCACAACCCTTTGACAAACAGGAGGTGAGAGGGAAGGGGCCTTCTGGACCAACAAAGATAAACTTTATATGTGCCAAAATGTACTCAATCTCAGAAAGGCCTTCCTGCCACAAAAGAACAAAGAGAGATGGGAACAGCTAAAAGTACATTTCTTTAAATAACCCAATTGTTGTGGCTCAGTGGTAGAGTGCTTGCCTAGCATGCATGAGGTGCTGGGTTTGATCCTTAGCACCATATAAAAATATAATAAAGATATTGTGTGGGGCTGGGGCTGTAGCTCAGTGGCAGAGTACTTGCCTAGTATGTATGAGGCAGTTGGTTCGATCCTCAGCACCACATAAAAATGAACAAATAAAATAGTAAGGCATTCTGTCCATCTACAACTACAGGAGAAAAAGGAGGGGTTATAAAAAAAAAAGATATTGTGTCCACCTAAAACTACAAAATAAATATTTAAAAAAAAATAACCCAATAGGAGACAGTAAAACCTAGGAGACCTTAATTTTACTTATGAGGCTTATTTTACATTCTTGGTGTGTTTGATCCTTCTGCTTCTGGTACAGATGTGGCTTGTGTGGTTTGCTGTTTTTCTTCTGGGAAACTGATAGTGCCCCCAGCAAGAGCCCAAGTTCCCTGGGACTCTGGATGCTCTTTTCCTATTGTGTTCATGAAAGTGCCCAGGGCAGGTCCTGGTGTGAGCCATCTCCCCAGGGTTTCACAAGCCTTCTTGCTATTGTTGGTTCCTGGAATCCTTGTTTATATATATAGGGATATAGTTTCTGTAGTGTGGTTTGGGGAAAGGGAGCCAGCTACCCTAGTGGGTCACCAACTTGGCAAAAGTCTCTTTCTGATGCCCTCTGGTCACTTGTTGGACCTGCTCATGCTGCATTCTCACTTGCAGATGACAATCCATGTTATTATGGGTAGCCAGGTAGGGGGAGAAATTCTCCCTTGTAATTGGTCCATTTCAACTCCTCTACTCTGGGCCAATCACCTGCTACTGTCTTTTGATTCCAGGACCCTGGTTGTGGAGGTTAATAAAATGTGAGAAGAATGGGATTGTAGGGTGGCAGGATATGCTACCTCAAAACGTGCCACTTTGGGCTAAAGGCACTTAAAAAACAAAAACCCCGCAGGTGCAGAAAGGGTGCTCCAACTTCCCTCTTTTCTTGAAAGCCCGGGATGAAGCCTGGAGGCCCTGCTCCTGAGAGTTTCACTTAGGAGGTCTGAGCTGGAGTCAGAAATCTGTTCTCCCAGAGCTGGAGGTTCACAGACTCTCGCTCATTCAGGCCCACCCAGGAGCAGATGCCAAGTGGAGACTGGACTGAAAAGAGATTTACTGAGGAAATGTCTGTGATGGAAAAAGGGTGAGAGCCCAGGAAGGTCGGGTAGGCGCAGGTGGCAATGCAGGCTGGACCCCAGAAAGAGAGGTGGGGCAGCGTTGACTCAGGGCATCTGGCAAGTTTTGAGGGAGGAGTCCCACAAGGTTGCCTTCCCTTCTGACACCCTTGCACATTCAGAAGTCCCCAAGATGACCTGCAGTTTTCAATAATTTGCTAGAAGGAACTCATTGAACTCACTGAGAGTTTTTCTACTCATGATTATAGTTTATTACAGGGAAAGGTTACAGATTAAAACCAGCAAGGAGGTGGCAGCCCCGTGGGCTTGGGGGCAAAAGTTCCTCTCAGTTTCTGTTAGAAGAACTCTAAGAAGGTCAGAAAGGAGTAAGAGACAGCCCAGTTAGCTGGGGTCCAGAAGAGGAAAACAGGCACAGGATGGATGGGGATGATTAATAATTTACGAAAACTGAATACATGGTCTTAGGGCTGGGGATGTGGCTCAAGTGGTAGCGTGCTCGCCTGGCATGCGTGCGGCCCGGGTTCGATCCTCAGCACCACATACAAACAAAGATGTTGTGTCTGCCGAAAACTAAAAAATAAATATTAAAAAAAAATTATCTCTCTCTCTCTCTTAAAAAAAATATTTTAAAAAAAAGAATACATTGGGCTGGGGATGTGGCTCAAGCGGTAGCGCGCTCTCCTGGCATGTGTGAGGCCCGGGTTCGATCCTCAGCACCACATACAAACAAAGATGTTGTGTCCGCCGAAAACTAAAAAATAAATATTAAAAAAAAAAAAAAAAAAAAAGAATACATGGTCTTAAAGTAGAATGTGTATCTAAATATCAGAAGTACCGTCCTTTGTAATATTTGCAACAAGAATTAATATGGAGTTAATGGTTCTAATGGAGGGGTAGACTTGAAAGCTGTATCAGTGCTAGCAACATGGCAGAATTCCTACAGCAGTGTGATGGTGCTTAATGATGACTAGAGACAATGTGAAACTCCCTCAGCCCTTGAAGGACAGTGTTGAAGGCAATTAATCAAAAAGAAAAACCACAGGTCCTTCCTCTCCTCCCCGTTCAGTTTCAGTCTTCATTTTTCGCAGTAGTGAATTGTCTGGATGTCTGGTAGACTTTGCACTACCACAAAGGAGGCTCCTGTTCAAAGACCATTTATCCTAAGATGCTGTCAACGATACTAATTTTTTTTGTTCATTGGAAGTTGTGGTGTAACAAATAGCAACAAAAAAATCAGTCAAGGGAAGGACCGCATAGGGTGGGGTCCAGGGAAGTATCTAAACAGGAGCTTCCATGGTCCCTTCCCCATGGAGTCCCATGTGCTGCTTTCCTGGCACTGGTGTGTGACAGCGTTCATGGAATACTGCCAAACAGGGAAGCGAGCCCTGTTGGTACCTTGTGACCTGACGCCCCACCCTAAATCACATTGTTGGTTTTTCTGGTGTGGTCAGCACTCACCTCCAGTCGCCTTGGTTATATCTGGCCAGTCCAAGGCCTCCAAGCAAACAAAGATCACCTCCCACAAGCCAGGGCTAAAGGCCAGACCTCTCCTGGGGCAAGGTTAAATTCTTTGCTGCAGGAGTAGGAATACCACAGGTGGCAGCATAGCTCTGAAAAAGGCTCAGCCAGGTGGGTGTGGAGCTGTTTAGCATAGATTACCCTTTGGAGGAGTCCTGGGTCTTGCGGGAGTGGTCCACATTAGTCCTGCTCACCCCCTGTGTTAGTTAATTTTCATTATAGTAATGAGATACCTGAGGCAGTCTACTTGAGAAAGAACAGGGATTTATTGTGGTTGACAGCTCTGCAGGTACCAGGGGCTGCACTGGGTGATGGCCTCCCCACTGGCAGAATCCTCAGACAGCAGCACAGGGCATCACAGAGCAAAAGTCAGGGATGGATATGTATGTGTGTCTCTTCTGGCCTGTCTCCCTTTTCTTATAAAGCCACCAGGATTCAATCATGGGGACTGGCCTCTAGTGACTTTAATCCTAATTAGTTCCCAAATGCCCCATCTTTAAACACCACATTCTCCACCTCCATCATACCTTACAATTCAGCCTGAGCCAGGGGTGGGGCTATGCACTCTAATCAAACCACAGTACCTCCTAAGCTTGGTGCATGGGCTAGGAGAAGGCCGAGGGAGAGGCTTCAGTATGGATGGGTGAAGGTGGATCCAGAGCAGTAGCAGTTGGGTCTTCCAGTCAAGCTCAGGAGCGGGAGAGCTGAGTGGTGCAGTATCGTGGCTGTTGTGCCATCAGAGCTGGGAAGGGCAATGCGGCTGCAGTGGGGGTCTGTTAGCCTTTCTGCTGCAAAGCCCTGCCCAGCTCCTTGGTTGGTTGGTTGGTTGGTTTTTTGGTTCTGGGGATTGAACCCAAGGGTGCTTTACCACTGAGCCACATCCCCAGCCCTTTTATCTTTTATTTTGAGACAGGGCCTCGATAAGTTGCTGAAGGTCCTGTTAAATTGCCCAGGCTGGCCTTGAACTTGCAATCCTCCTGCTTCAACCTCCAGAGTCATTGGGATTACAGGTGTGCACTACTATGCCTGGCTACCTGTCTCCTTTGCCTGGGATGACTCTCCTCTTCTTCTGACCCATGGCTGCCAAATATAGCCATGCCAGGGCTGGGCAGACCCTGGACCCTATGTGCACCGCTGGTGCTGTGTTGTTGGTAATCTGGGGCAATGCATACAGGGTAAGAACAAAGCAAGAACAACAGAAGCTGGGGTGTGGGTGACAGATGGGCTACTGCTGTGGGTGGGGGTGGCTCTGCTGTGGCTTCTGCTTGGGTGGCTCTTCTCTTGGGACTCCATGCAGCTTTGCCTCAGCATCACTCAGGAGAGTTCCCACATATGCGGTGCCTAAGGGGCAAGGTCTCCCACACTGGAGTGTTCTACACATCCTGAATGACAGCCAGGAGGAGTGGCTCCTCTCCTCTGTGCTGGGAGGGAGCTGGGGAGAAGCCACCCAGGGGAGTGGCCAGAGCCAGAGCTGCTTTTCTGGGCTCCTTCCTGGCACAGATATTTCCAGGCCTTTATAGATTTCTCCTTGACCTCCAACAAACGGCTTGAGCCAGAAGTTAAGTGGGAGAAACTGAGAAGGTAGAGAAAGTGTCAAGGGTAGACCAATGATGTGGAACCAGGAAGGTGACGGATGACTCAGAACAGACTGCCAGAACTAGTTGGGTACGAGTGTGTGTCCACACATGTGGGTTTTTTGAACCGCATACTTGGGTTTGCCTCTCATTTTGGAGACTGGTTCCTATTTTCAACTTTGCTTTCAGGCACGCGCCTGTAGTTCCTGCAACTGGGAAGGCTGAGGTAGGAGGATTTTGAGTCTGAGGCCAAGTCTTAGTGAGATACTGTCTCAAAATAAAGTTTAAAAAGGGGGATTGTTTTAGCTCAGTAGTGGACCACTTACCTAACACACAGAGATACTGGGTTCAATCCCCAACAGCACAAACAACAACAACAAAAAAATGTCCAATCCTAGGCCAAGTTCCTACTAAAGCTGAGACTAAAGGAAGAGAGGGGTGACAACGCCTCCCCCAGAACATGGTGATCTTGGGAACAGGATCCTGGACATGGAGCCTGGTACCTTGAGTCCTAATTCTATTTTGCCATTGACTATTATTACAGTGTTTCTGGATTTTAAATCACCATTGATTGTAAGATGCACCATCAATTTAATACCTGCTTTTAAGGGGACATGAAAAAGAAATACAGCCACATGGAACACACACATCAGCTGAAACACCTGTCCTTGGGCCATTAAAATGTGAAAAATACAATGCCTCTGAAAATCTGAGATACAGTTTTTTAAAGAAGCAGAATTTAGAAAGACTAAATATGAAGAAACTATCTCTAATCCTGGGAATGAGATGCAAAATGAATACTCACTTTTTGGAACAATAATATTACTAGTCCTTTTACCATATGTAGCTGCTATTTGGGGAAAAAAGAGGACAAGAATTGAACTGATAAATACCCAGAAGTGTGGTAACTAATAATATTTATATCACCAAATCCTGCAAGAACTGCAGGGTTTAAATTGATTGCTTAATTGATTGGTTAGTACATATTTGCTTTTTTTTTTTTTGGGCGGGAGGAGTTCTGGGGATTGAACTCAGGGCCTCATACATGCTAGGCAAGCACCGTACCACTGAGCAACACCCCTACCTTTTATTTTATTTTTTTTTTAGTTTGAGATAGGGGCTCACCAAGTTGCTGAGACCTGTGGAGTAGCTGGGACTACAGGTGAGTGCCACCACACCCAACTGATGTTTGCATCTTCTAACCACCCAGCTGGAATAAGAGAATTCAATGATATTTCAGTTTTAGGATAGTAATAGTTTGTGGAACACTTTTTTTTTTTTAATTGCAATGCTAGGGAAGGAACCCAGGGCCTCATGTACGTTAGGCAAGCAGCTGTGGATCACTTTTTTATGCACAGATGCTGCTCTGGGTAGCTTACCCTGTTTTAACTCACTTAACCCCATGAAAATCCTCTGAAAAGTCTGTGGCTCTCTCTCTGCCTTAGAAAAAGCAGCAATGAGGCACTGAGAGATTAAGCAATATGCATGGGGTCCCACAAGTAGAATGTAGACTTGAACCCAGAATGTGTGGCTTTAGACATACTCCCCCTTTTTAACTGTGCCATATGGTTTCTCTTAGAGCATACAAGAGGAAAATAGATCAAGTAAAGTTGAGAGTTCCTAGTCATTGCTCTGGTCAGAAGGAAATGTTAGGTTGGCCCATGGCAGTAGTACACTGATAAACTGACTCTTCTCCCTACAAAATGCCCTGGTTTATAACATTTGCCAATTGATTTGGTGTAAATATTTCTACCAATCTGCTGGTAAAATTCTTGAGCGTTTAGCAGTTGCCTCAGCATACCACCTACTGACATTAACCATCCAAGATGATGTGGGGCATTTTGGCCGGGTACATAATTTGCATGATACTACATTAAGTCTGCTGTGGACATGACTTAGCATGTGGGTTCAGGGCTTGGAAATGGATTCCTCCCCTCTGGCTCCCCATTTGCCAACTGGGGAAGGCGCCCCATGATGGGCCCTGGGGAGGGGAGTGCATGCTCTCCACCCTCCCCTGGCCCCTCTTTGTGCCACAAAAAAAAGCTGAAGACCACAGTGCCCACACAGTTGCCTGACTCACGCTCGAGAATGGGCACTTAGTGGCAGCAGTGAAATAATGAGATGTAAGGGGAGAAAAACTACCAGCTTAAACAAGAGAGAAGAGGGCTGCTGAAGTAGGCTGACTGAGGGCCAGGAAGAGGCTAGTGGCCAATGAAGGCAGAGAAGAGAGAAAGCCCAAAAAGTGAAGTAAATGGAAAACACATAGGTTCCCCTAAGGACAGCTCCAAGCAAAGTTGTGAAGCAAGGGCCAAACTCAGATGCCTACATGGTCCAGGGGGATATTAGACAGGCTGATAGAATAGGCAGTGGTGGAGATGAGGTACTGCAAAGCACGGCTGTGCTAGAAGACAGTGAAAGCTTTTAAAGTTTTTTTTTTTTTTGGTACCAGAGATTGAACCCAGGGGTGCTTAACCACTGAGCCACATCCCCTGACAGGGTCTCATTGAGTTACTTAGGACCTCACTAAGTTGCTGAGGCTGACTTTGAACTTGTGATCCTCCTGCCTCAGCTTCCTTAGCTGCTGGGATAAAAGGAATGCACAATTGCACCTGGCTTTTTTCTTTTTAAAAATATTATAGACGCAATCTGAATGCAGGTCTTTTTATGAATTGTTATGAACCTCCTCGAAAGACCTTGAAGCCCTAGGTTAGCCTATGAGTGGCCACCAACAGCAGTTGCTTCCACTCCTTATCTGAGGCACTGGGGTCCCAGCAGTGGGTCCAATACTGGGATTCATCCATCCCAGGTGCAGGCAATAAGGGGTGCATTGTTTGTAGCAAATTTTAAAACAATAATAAGACAAAGCACAATTTAGTCTGCTTTTTATTAACACCATGTGCTTGCAATTCTGATAAAAATGTTCCTCCTTGAGAAAAATCTTTTGTTGGTCCAAGTTCTACATCATTGTTACGACTGTTGTCAATCTTAATGATATACATACACGTAAGCTTCATGGACACAGTTAAATAACTTACCTGTTGATTAACATGGTTTTCTACATGGAGGTTCATTTGGAGAACTAACCCCCAACTCAAGAGGTTTCATCCACAAGTATTTGTCCCCAGAGTTGGTATCTAATGGTTTGGAAGCCCTTGGTTCCAAATCTTGTGGAAACACATATTCCCATGGCTAAACAATAGATTCCAAGTAAACAATGCTTGCACATGATTGTAAAGCAAAGAAACAGAATCCTAGTTCCTTTCAATTCTCTTGTTCCCTGTGATCACTGCCAGAACCCAGAAGGGCAGTGTTTCAATGGTTTGATTGTATTCCTCAAGAATGGGATGCTTGTTCTAAATCAACAGATTCAATAATGCCAATATTTCCTGCCACTCAGTCATTTCCTCGGATTTTGACAGAAGCAAAACTTCAAAAGTTCACCACTACAATACAAATTTATGGTAAATTTGCTGGTGAAGGTGTTTTATTGGGAAAAATTTTGACCATGGAGATACTTGAAAGCAGTTACAATCAATCCTAAAGAAATACATACTCGGACAGTCTTGAACTTCTGAAATTAATAATAAGGTAGGATTTTTATGACTCTCCAACAAACCTATCCTTATGTTTAAAGCTTCCTATCTATTTGTACATCTGTAGATTCATCCAAAAGAAAATTTTCTAATAATAACTGTGAGTAAAGACAGATCCACAAACTGTCTACTGAACATGAGTTTGTAAAGATCAATTTTGACAGACATTCACCCATTTATATTCATTAAAAATAAAAAATGGAAACTAATATTGTTCATTGCTGTGATATCAATATATAGGTATGTTTGTTCCAGGTTTTGAAAATACTGATGTAATTATAACATCAATCCATTACTTTTTTCTTTTTTGTATTTTAATCTTTATTTTTACTGACATAGTTATATGCTTCCTTTTCTGACCATGATTATTATTTGTTTCATTGCATGATAACTGCTGCAAAGTGTCCCATAGTAGAGGGGGGCTGTTGAGAACCATCTGTGACCCATGACCCTGGTATGCCCTCCTCTGGGGCTTGCCTTTACTTCTCAGGCCCAACAGCCCAACAGTTGCAATGGGTTTCTCTGCAACATTTTATTTAAAATTTTATCCATCATAGGAACAGGTTTTTTTTTATGTTGTTATTGCTGTTTGCTTTTATTTTTTTATTTTTGGTATTGGAGGTTGAGTCCAGGGATGCTTAACCACTGAGCCACATCCCCAGCCCTTTTCAGTTTTTATTTTGCGACAGGATCTCACAAAGTCACTTAGGACCTCACTAAATTGCTGAGGCTGATCTTGAACTTGTAAACCTTCTGCCTCAGGCCTTGGGATTACAGGTGTGAGCCACCCTGCTCAGCTCTTGCAGGAACAGTTTTGAGACACCCTGACCCTGACCACCTGATGCTTGCACATGATTGTGCCTGGTTTGAGAGTCCATCATGGTAGTACAGAAGAAATTTTGGACCAACTACAGAAACTCCATATTCACGAGTTAGATTACATGTACAAGGAATGTTGAGTCTTGGTCCCACTTGAGAATAAAAATATTGTGGGGATCTTTCTGGCCACCTTCCCAGATGAGTGACTTGGGGGTTTTCGCTGGCACAATGACTTCATATGGGGCAAAGGAATAGAGATGATTTGCTCTTCTGCTGGCCCCTGGCCCTGAGCCAGATCATTTTACTGCAGGCTCCATTGTGTTTACCATTCACAGAATGGGGAAGTGAAGATAGGGGCTGAGCTACGTTGTGAGAATGACCCCTAAATCAGCCAGACAGGGGGAGGCTGGGCCCTACTGTGGCCATCCCTGGAGGTCAGGGATGCAGAGCAGGAATGGGGTAATGGGGAATCTTGGGTAAGGGGAAATCTGGGACAGATTTAAGGGCACTGGGGGTGCTGGGGGTATGGCTCAGTGGTGGAGCACTTGTCTAGCATGCATGAGACATGGGTTCAATCCCCAGCACAGGGAAAGTTTGAGAGAGAGAGAGAGAGAGAACACACACACTCATGAAGCAAGCACTAAGAGTGTGAGAAAGGTCTGGATTGCCAGGTTACCAGGGCTGGGTGCAGTACCAGATGCCCAGGGATGGGATAGGCAGAGGTTTTGGTCCTTACCAGTGTACTTGGTTCATTCAGGGCATCTAAGATTGTCATGTGCCTGGAGGAACAGGTGGTGGCATGGAGACACTCCAAAGGCAACTGATTTCTTCTTAGAAACTGTTAAGGTTATTGATTTAAGTCACAACAGGCTTAAGGGCACTAAGAGGATCTCTCAAAAAGAAATCAAACTGTTTCTCCAGGTGACTGTTGCTTTTTATTTAGGCAGGGGTCTAAAGCTATGGAGGTGAAAGCTACTGGGTCTCACCTCTGGAGCAATCTGGGGAGACCTATAAAGTTTATTGATTTGACTTACTTAACTTACACTGACTAATAATAAAACAACCAGACTCATCAATCAGTCTCCAGACCCCCCAAGAGAATGATTACTGAGTGGATTGATTCCTCCACAGAGATGGCAGTTTATGGAGAAATCACTGAGGGGGTCGGGACAGTAGATGCTGTCCCATGCTGAGGCTAGTCTGTCCCTTTGCATTGTACAATGACATTCAAGGGCAGTGCACTAGGGAAGCCGCTTCCCTGCCCAGGTGAGGGATCTGGGAGTGGGCCAGGAATTCTCTGAGAATAGGCTGCAGTGTCCTCTCTGGACAGCAGAGAGCCAGACTGTCCCCAGGAAAGTTGTGGGGAGCTGCCAGATTTGTCTTTGCCAGGTTAAGAAAATGCAAAGAGAAAGAGAATATCAACACAGGGTGAGGAAGGAGGGGTGGCTGCCGAGGGGCAGGCAGCCAAGATAACAGCAGCCAGCACACTGGCCTTGAAGTCTGGAGCAGGGCCTTCAGAGGACACGCTGCAGCCTGCCTTTGTGCCAACAGGAAGGGCCTGGAGGAGGAGTCATTCAACCCCATTCACCAAGCCTCTCTCTTGCCTCCAGAAGGCCTGTCCTTACCCAGGGTTACTGCGGACTGGCAGGAGAGACAAGATGTTCCCATTTGAACAAGATAATGACCTCAGTCCTTGGGGATGAAATGCCAAGCCAGGGGCTGGGATGTAGCTCAATGGTAGAGTGCTCACCTAGCATGCACAAGGTTTTGGGTTCAATCCCCAGATAACCCCCCCACCTCAAAAAAGAGTCAAGTCAGGGGCACACTTTATAAGTGCTGTAGAATTCCTTACAAAGGGTGCTCTATGACAGCTGGAAGGGATGGGGAGGGTCTCAGAGAAAAGCTGAAACTTGAACTAGGCTTCCCAAATTCAAGAAAGAACAGAGGGGCGTCAGATGAATAAATCCATCTCCTAGAAATGTAGCATCTACTGTGTAATTGGAAGCAGAAACACTCAAGAACAGTCAGGTAAGATACAGACTGGTAAAATGTGAGAGCTCTGGCATCAATGATTGGGTTTAAGTCTAAGCTCTCCAATTATTATCTATATGGGCAAGTAATATTACATCTGCAAGTCTTAATCTCCTCATCCATGAAACAGAGATAATGATAGTACTTGATAATAGTTCTTAGTAATAATAGTATTATCAATCCTACAGTAATATTAATACTCCTAATAAAAGTGTTTAATAGTAGTAGTACCTAATAATAGTACCTATATGGAAAAGTAGCGGTAAAGATTAAATGAAACTAATGTTTGGAAAGCCCTTGGCACAGTACTTGACACACAGAAAACACTGAGGAAGTGATCAACACCACCATCATTATTATTATCACTATGAGTGGTGGTAGGAACAGTTTTCAGATTACCACCAGATTTAGAGATACTCTGATTCCTCATTCCCCTTGCTTGGAGGAACGGATGAAGGGCAAGAAGAAATTCTCTATCCTGAAGGAGATCGCATAGGGAATTATTTCCAAAAT
Organism: Marmota monax; assembly: GCF_021218885.2. Classification (NCBI taxonomy): domain Eukaryota; kingdom Metazoa; phylum Chordata; class Mammalia; order Rodentia; family Sciuridae; genus Marmota; species Marmota monax. The sequence goes on along the minus strand of NW_026693777.1, from coordinate 21,080,028 downwards.
TTGAATGTGCTTCATGGAGGTCCACATTCTTCCTTTGTCTTCTCAGTCCCAGAGTGCACCCTCAGCCCTCCCTCCTTCCTTCTGGAGCCCATTCAGGCTCCTGTGTCATGAGCAAACTATACCATTAACGTAGACGGGACACGTTTGTGTCTTTCCACAATGTCACAATTTATTGAATAACAATAAGTTCACAAGCTACATCACTTTCATCAGCTTTAATTCATCCAAACTCTCATGGTTCACTTGGTGTCAGAGTTGAGGCAATCACAAATTATTTTATTTAATTCTGATCTTAATTACTAATATCAATACAAGTCACATACCATAATTTACCATTATATGTTACAAAAAGGCTAAGAAAGGGTTAACAGTGGTCACAGGGTTTTAAGAAGCTGAGCTCTGGCAGAGAGCAGATGTAAGAGTCCCTGCAGATGGTCCAATTAGATGATGAATCCAGCCAGTCAGAGGAACCTGTTCAAGGCACAGAGCTGTTGGGTACAGCACTTGTCCTGGCTGAGATCCTCCTGGCAGGCAGTTTTGAAGTGGGCCAAGAAGGAAATGAGCTGAGCTGAAGTCCCATGGACAGAGTCTGCAGTCTGTTGCCTACTGACCTCAAGTGACATCCTGGCACATTTATAGGATGGTCTGATAAGAGGACAGGTGGGTATGAGCTGCCTACCACAGGCTGCCCTGCCACTCCTTAGGTGCCTCTCCCATTATGAGTTTCAGGTGAAGGTTCCATTGTTCTGTGGTCTGGTGTTGGATAAGCTCACGGGCCTGGATTCCCTGATAGGAGTTGACACACCCATGCATTCACGTCCTTCTGATTTAAATCAATAAGTTCACAGAGGGCCATCTTTATGACAATGATTCATTTATTCATCATTTTTGCTTGATGGTGTGCTGTCCTGCTAGGAGTTGTTCTTTTTGATACGTTCTGTATGCCCAGCACCTGGTGGTTTTCTGTTTTCCCAGACAACTTACTGAGTCATTCTACCTTAGCACTTGTACTCAACATGGAGTAGCTTGGGGCTGGGCACTGCATGAAAGCTGCTGTTCCCTACAACATGGAGCAGCTCAACAGGGCACAGCCTGCCCTCCACATCCCACCATTGGGCTCTTTCCTTCCCTGAACCTGCCACCCTTGCCTCTTGTGGGGACCAAGTCAGAGGACTGACTCCTGTCCCATGGAGCCTCTGTCAGGGCCAAGCTCTGTCTCCCCAACCACACGTGCATTTCTCACAAGTGGGAAGGGAGCACAGCAATGTGCTCTACAACCACTAGATGAATCCAATTTTGCTGAATCTGCAGACCCGGCGCCCTGCTGAGGTTTGAGCATTCTTTGCTCCCATTCTACCTACTCTTCTCTGTCAAGACTGTGCCTATTGCTCAGTTCCTGGAACCCAGGTGTCCTGTGGGCTCCTACCTCTGCAATCTTCCCGGGATGCCCATGCCCCACTGGTAAGGAGGAGTGTCACCGGCAGACTGAGTTTCTGTGACAATGAAGGGGAATAGCTGGACCTGCTCTGGGCCCAGGCTTGGATCAGTTTCTGGCCTCTTCAGGCTGTTCCCAGAGAAGTGGCCACCCCAGTGCCAAATGGGTCTCAGAAAGTTTCCATCTGAGAGATCTGCGTCCCAGTCAAACCTGATAGCTGAGACAGATTGGGATCTGTGCTGGGAGGAGGAACAATGACACCACCTTCTTGATTTTCTTGTGGCTTTCCTTCAGGGCTGGGAGCTCCCCCTAAATCACGTTTTATATTCTTGGTTTTCAACAGTCACCTGTCTGGCAAACAGATTATTGGAACCATTTCTGTTCCTTCTACTGCCCCTGTTTTATTCTCTAACCCATACTTAAGAAGGGAGATTAACGTGGAGATATATTGCAGGGTGATTAGGGAGAGGCTCCTGGACCATAAAAGGAGATGGCCACAGACTGGAAATGCCTCCAGCCAGAATAAATAATCTGAAACATCATGCAGGGACTGCCACATACAGACCAAGGACAACCCATCATGTTAGGAATAATAAAACTGAAATCTGGCCCTACGTTCCTGCTTCTTCAAAGGGAGACATTTTGGCCCCGATGTCACAGAGATTGCTCTCTGTATGGGCCTTTCTGTTCTGGTTGATATTTCTTTAATGCATGCTATATGTTGGCCCTTATCTAGAATCCAAGGGCAGGGGAGAGGAAGCCCTGGTACGCTCCAAGGAGGTGAGCTATGGTATGCCACAGTGGTAGCTAGCCAGTGTAGCGCCTGCAGGGAAGAGATAAAGCACCCCTGACTTTTACAGGGCCTCTACTTACAATGGGGCTCCCCAAAGGCACAATGGAAAGCTGACAGGAATATAACAGAGGAGAATGCAACTCTGAGCCTTGAACTTGAAGGCTCTGCTGCCTAGAGAATAAATAGATTGAAGAAACTCTGAGAGAAGGCAATCCTTCAGGGATTCAGCAGAGGCAGATCTAGAAGCAATGATTCCACATAGCAACAATTTCACAAAGGAATTCCTAACTCCTTGTGAGATGAAAAATAAACCAAACTCCAATGCGATACCAGAGTGCCTTGGATGACATTTACAAACATCTTCAGAGCTGGGACAAGAAGCAAACTTTCCCCACTCACTCTCTAGCTAGTTCTCCTTTGCATTCCCTGTGCAAACACAAGTGGCAGGGCTAATAAACTCTCAGAATGGGGAGAAATAGAATATCCAGAAGCGGTACTTTGTGCAAGTTGGCAGGGATTAGCCAGGGTGTCAGAGAGGTCAAGAAATGCATGAGCTACTGTCATTGTTTTTAAGGCTTCTGGTATATTAGAGAGAGAGAAAGAGAGGGAGAGAGGGAAGGAAAGAGGGGGAGAGGGAGAGGGAGAAAGAGGGAGAGAAATGTTAAAGTAGAATAAAAAAGTCATGATATTGTTTGAAACTTTATATTGCATAAATTGGTACATGTCACCAAAGGCACTGAGCTAGTCACAAGATAATGAGAAGACTTTTGGAAAAATATTTATCCTTAACATATCACAGGCAGTCTGATCTGGTTGTAGGGACACAAGCTCTAGTTATATAAAGGTTATCATCTTTCACTGTTGTTAGTGCGACTCTGAAGCTTCTATGCATAACCTCATTTGGAGATGACTTGAAATTTTAAATTTAAGGACCTTGCTTGGCCTGGGATAAATGGCTTCTCCAATCCTTCACTTCCTTCCTACCATGATAGCTCTGGGTTTATCGGGGGAGTAAATAATTTATACAAATGAGGAAGATTTAGAAGTCCTGGATAATATGTAATCAAGACTCCTTTGTAGATCAGAGAATTTTTAAACAGGGGGTTATTATGGCTTCACAGTCAGAATTTAGGGATCCTTTTTACTTCTAGGGCCCCAATTTTTTTTTTTAAATATATTTTATTCACATTTTTTAGTTCTCGGCAGACACAACATATTTGTTTGTATGTGGTGCTGAGGATCGAACCCGGGCCACACGCCTGCCAGGGGAGCGCGCTACCCTTGAGCCATATCCCCAGCCCCTAGGGCCCAAATTTTATAAAAGCATTGCCAATGAAAATTACTTACAAAACTTGCATCTGTAAGAAAAGTCTAAAAAAGACTTGGAGGTAAAATGTTAAAAGAAGAGAAATTGCCTTTCTTCATCATACCTATACTTCTCATGAATCACGTCAGAGGTATGTGACTTGCCTGTCTTTTATTCCAGCTAGGTCCATTTCTGTGAGGCCCCAACCAATTCCCACAGGTGCAGTTGACCATAACCTGTCTAGGTTCCTGCCCCTTACTTTCTGCCTTTGGGCTGAGTGATAATGTGGGTGGGACCATCATGGTAGCCTGCTTGGCACTCACATGTGGGGGACACAGACATCATGGGGATTGACCAGGGCTCTATGGTGCAGTAGAGCAATACTGCTCCATTTTTTTTGCCCTGTAGTTGGTACTGAGGCAGTTCATACCATAAGATGGCATGTACACAGTAAGCTGTGTACCTGGCCACCTCAACAACAAAATTCTGTATTGTTTTTTTTTTTACTTTTCCTTCCTCTAACCTCTCTGACTCCCTCACTTCTGTTCTTATGATCATGTTTCCCAGCAGAGGGCTTGCACAGCATGTACCCCAAACCACAATTACCACACCTAATTTATTAGTTTGCTTTTTTACTTTCTTAGGCTCTGCACTCTGCAAAACCCCAAAATACTTTTCATAAAAACTAATGGTAGCCAGGCATGGTGGTTTATGCCTGTAATCCCAGCAGCTCCAGAGGCTGAGGCAGGAGGATCGAAGCCGGTTTCAGCAAAAGGGAGGTGCTAAGCAACTCAGTGAGATGCTGTCTCTAAATAAAATACCAAAAACAACTGGGGATGTAGCTCAGTGGTTAAGTGCCTTTGAGTTCAATCCCTGGTATGGAAAAAACAAACGAACAAAAACCAAAACTAGTGGTGTACTTGATCTTACCATTCTCTTGCAATTGATTTTTTTGAGCTTAAAATGCAAAATATGAGACTGAGATTGGTTATATGCTATCGATGGGAATGTTTTAAAATTCTGCCTTTGCCTTTGAACAGTGTTATCTGTGCTCTCTAGCCTTGCATTATCTACAGATTTGCCCATAAAATTTATTAGCTCTTGAAAAAAACCATTCAGTGACCAAGTTCTGCAACCTCATATCATGCTTCACCTTCCTTGATTACTACCCTCCAGCAGCCTCACCTCCTCTCAGGTGCATAAATGGGTCAAGCTCTTCCCCCCCAGAGTCTTGAACTTCCTGTTCTTTTGGCTTAGAATTCTGTTCAATCAAGTTCTTGAGTCACTTTGTAGAATGAATGAATGAAACAGCAAAGCCTTCTTGTACTAACAGAGAAAACCATCATTCTATATGTAACAGAGCCCCCTTTGAAATTAAAAAGTCCCAAAGTGTTTTTGCTTCCCAACTTCTTAGTAACTGCTTTTCTGCATCCAGAATTTCCTCATCCTGAGAAGCTACCCCCTGGCCTAAGCAAGCACAAGGAAGCTGAAATTAGGACAGTATCTCTGATTAGCATAGCCTAGCTAAATCTACATATGTATATTTCCTGGCTTTTGTTCCTATAATTGTAACCACTTCTATAGGACTGGGGGAGAGACGGATTAGCTGCTTCTCCCCAGTTCCGGCCAATCTGCAGTTAAATTCATTTTTCCTTTTAACACTGCTTGTTTATTTCTTATGTGGGTAGGCAACCGAATTTAGTCAGCCAGGATCCAGGCAGGCTCCCTGGCTTGGCTGCCACTAACATAGATTTTGAGCAATGTCTAAATAACTTACAAGATCAATATTCAACCAAGAAACCAATATACACAAGACAGCTCTCTAGGGGTATGTGGTGGCTATTTAACTGTGTAAGTATGTGGGAAAAGAATTCTCTTTCATTCTCTAGCACAGCCTTTTTTTGAGGGAAGGGAGACACTGGGGATTGAACCAGGGGCACATACCCAGTCCTTTTTTTTTTTAATATTTATTTTTTAGTTTTAGGTGGACACAGTATCTTTATTTTACATTTATGTCGTACTGAGGATCAAACCCAATGCTTGTGCATGCTAGGTGAGCTCTCTACCACTGGGCTACAACACCAGACCAAATTCCCAGTCCTTTTTATATTTTATTTTGAGACAGGGCTCACTAAATTGCTGAGAGTCTTGCTAAGTTGCTGAGGCTGGCCTCAAACTTGCAATCTTCCTGCCTCAGTTCCCTGTTCACTGGAATTACAGGTGGGTGTACTTCCTTTTAATGTGGAATGCTCAACAGGGTAGTTGAAGAAAGGAAAACATATCATAGACTCTCCCAGCATTTAGATAACAGCCTCACCTTAGACATTGCAAAGACTGAGGCCCAAAAGTAATGTTTTCCCCAACCCTGTGTCCATCCATCTAATGGTCTAGGGCACCATCTTCCATACAAGCCATCAGATTACTAACTCACAGTAAAGGAAAAGTTCTTGTGCTTAGGACTGGAACACCGGAATTGCTTTCTGGAAAACGGCCATGCAATAATAGTAGTGGCCAGGAGATGGCGACCCGCTTCTCTCTCCAGGAAGACTACACTCTAGGCAGCATGTAAGGACAGAGAGAAGGTTGGGCCCTGGGCCCTCTTAGGCAGGAAAGCCCAGAAAGCAGGATTCTGCCTCAGAATGCCTCGGTCTTGTTGGCTGGGTCCTCACTGGTGAAATGTGCTTGCTGAAAACCATACATTTTTGAGACTTCAGATGCAAGAGAACCACAAGTCCAGAATGGTTGGCAGGTCTAAGTCAGGATATTTATCTCAAATTTAGGGAGTCTGAAAATCTAGGACGGCTCCTTGGCAACCCATTACTGACAGACCTTTTGTTCAACTTTCCCTGGGCTGTTGCCTCTGAGAGCCAAGTAGATTTTCTCTAAGATGAAGACTCAACCTAGCCAGCTTTCTGCCATGATAATGATTACTTGGGCTTTGGGTTCCACTCACCCTTATAACTATGTCACATTGTGTACAGGGTTGGGTGATGTGCTGATAGATAAATGGTCACACTTCCCAGCGAGAAAAGCTTAGTTCCCTCTCTTTCTTAGAGGGATTTGTGTCTTAAGAATGGCTACCTTATGGGCTGGGGTGTAGTTCAGTGTTAGAGCACTTGCCTGGCGTGGCCAGCAATGGAGGAAAAATAAAAAGAAAGGAAAAGCATTTTTACCAGCAGCCTTACTGATTTTTACCCCCAAACAGTGCCCTGAGATACTCTGGTTCTCCATTTTTCAAAGGAAGTGTTTTGATCAGGGACCAGTCAGGAGGTAGAAAACATTACAGTTATTTGAACACAGAGGATAATAGAAGTATTAACTAAAAATGATGTTGTTAACTAGATAAGGCACAAAAGAGACACTAAGGTATCATAGTAGTGGCAACTGCAGGAAGCAGTTACCACCCCAAAAGCTGGTGATGGGGATGGGTGGGAATTATTAAAACTTAGAAACTTGAATCTAAAACTCTCAGAAGGAGGCTTGGCTTGGTGGGGCTGGTGTCTCTGAGCCAGAGAGGGACCTGGGAGGACCTGATGTCTCCTGGAAATGGGGCATGATGAGGTTTGTTCTGAAAGTGTTGGGGAAACTAAAAATGACACTCAACAGCTGCCACAAGAAGGAACTGCCACTGCCAAGGTGAAGAAATGAGACTAGAGTGACACTGAGAGAAACAGAAACCCCCTGGGAAGCAGACAGGATGGGACAAGTCCTTTCTTTCTCCTCCACCCATGCTGCTCCTTCTAGTGACTTCTATCAGAAGCATGGAGCCAACTGGCAAAGCGGAAGCGTGGCTGGCAGAGCCCCAGCTCCAGCATCATGAAGCCAAGTACAGAGGGGTAAGTTTGGAGTGAGACAATGAGTTAAGAAGGTCTCCCAAAACGTTTGTTTACTGCAACATTCACACCGATTATCCAATCTCTACATGCAAAGGGATCCACACTCTTGATAGGTTTATCATAGGGCACTCTTTGGGGGCATATCTAGTGGATTTCTAGCCAAGTTTGGAATTCCCAGAGGTAAGGCAGTAGCATCCATCTGCTTTCAGAGTCTTATAGCAATGAGAGTAGCAGTGAATTTAATCTAATCTTTGTGTGTGTGTGTGTGTGTGTGTTGCTGGGATTAAATTCAGGGGCCCTCTACCACTGAGCCTTACCCCCAGCCCTTTTTAAAAATTTTATATTGAGACAGGGTCTCAGTAAGTTGCCAAGGCTGGCCTCAAATATGAAATCCTCATGCTTCCCAAATTGCTGGAATTATAGGCATGCGTTAATTATCATTTTCAATTTCAGGTCAAGATGGTCTCCTAATCTGGTGGGGAGCAATGGAGACTTCTTGATCAAGCCCCAGATATTTAGTTGGTCTTACCTTGCTAGTGAAATCTTTTGGGACTCTGACTCAAACCATTCTTTTCTTGGGCATTAGTAAATCTCAGTTTTGGAAATGTGGATGTTCATCATACTGAAGAAATGTGACTCACAGGGTATAATCAAAAAGCAAAATCTGCCCCAGAACTGTGGGAAAAAAAAAAAAGCAAAATTTGGCTCAGTGGTAGAGCACTTACCTAGCATACATGAGATGCTGTATTGGATCCCTGGAACTGCAAAAAAAGAGAAAGTAAAATATATTTTGGTTTCCTATCCTTTTCTTATCTGTTTGAGGAAATGAGCTCTTCCCTTGCCCCAGATGAAATATAGAGCAAGCCCCATGACTTCCTGTCACAGTGTTTTAGCATTTCATTGCTATGTCCAAAGTACCCAACAAGAACAACTTAGAGGAGAAAAAGTTTATTTGGGGCTCACAGTTTCTGAGGTCTCAGTCCATCGATGGCTGACTCCATTGCTTTGGGCCCACGATGAGGCAGCACATCAAGGGGAAAGGGCCCAGTAGGGTAGGAGAGCTGCTACCCTCATGGTATCAAGGAAGCAGGGGATGTTGTGGGGCACAGGAAAAATGTACTCTGCCAGAACAGCCCCCAGCGACCCACCTCCTCCAGCCACACCCCACCTGCCTATAGTTACCACCCAATCAGTCCAGTTACCACCCAATCAGTCCATTCGAACTAGGAGGGACTGATTAGGTTACAGCTCTCACAACCTAATCATTTTACTTTGGAATATTTCTGCATTAACTGGAGATTTTGGGAGAACAGCGCATATCCAAACCATAACAGTCAGTAATACCAATAATCTTCCAGTCGCTTTAAGTCACCTGGTAAAATGAATTAAGTAACAAATTATTTAGTCTCTGCTATGGTTTGAGTGTGTCCACCAAAGGTTCACGTGTTGGAGCTTGGTCCTCAGTGTGGCAAAGTTGAGAGGAGGGGGGACCTTTAAAAGGTGGAGCTTAATGATAGGTTACAAGACTGGCCTTTCCCCACATTTTAACTTCCCATTTCCCACTAATCTTTCCCTCTTGCATGCATGTTCCCACCATGATGCTGTCCACCAGGATGTGATGTAGCTAAGGGACCCCTCTCTAGAGTCAGTGCTATGCTATTTGGACTTTTAGTTTCCAAAATCATGAACTAAATAAACCTTGCATGTGTGTGCGTGAGTGTGTGTGCATAGGAATTAAAACCCAGGCCCATGCTAACCAACTGCTCTACTGTTGATCCTTATCCCCAGCACTAAATCCCTCCTCCCACCTCCCACCCTCAGTACTGGGGTAGAACATAGGGACCTGGGCATGCTGGGAAAGAAGTCTAACATTAAGTTACATCCTCAGCCCTTTTTAAAAATATATTTTGTTCTGAGACAGCAACTTGCTAAATTGTCCTGTCTGGTCTGGAATTTAGGATTCTCCTGCATCATCCCCCTGAGTAGCTGGGATTATAGGCATGTGCCATTACGCCCTGCTCGTCCTTCCTTCTCAATTCTGCTTGGTGGTTTGGTACCTCATTTTTGAATGTGTTATTTGTTGTCTTCAGGCCTTAGCAGAATTTCTATTTTAACACCATGTTATATGTGTACATTGAGAAAAAAATTTGTCAAGTAACTGCACTACTTTATTATTCTAAAAGTAACATTATTTGGAAAGCTTCCAAACATTAGTACTATAGCCAAATAGGACATTTTAGGTCCTATATTGACTGTTCAGATAGAAGAGAGATGGTGCAAAACTTTCCTCAACTCTCAGCTAAAATCACCAAACTGTTTCTAATCCCTTCCAGAACAACTGAAAGCTCTGGGTTGCTTCAGAAGACTTTCATCCACCTCACTGGTTTACCATGAGCATTAAACAGGATAATATACAGAAGTGAGTTTCATAATTTTGTAAACTAGAAGGCACAAAGCACAGACACATATGGATCTATCATGACTATCAGTACTTTAAAGGGGTATTGATGATCTAGTTTTTTTTGTTGTTGTTGTTTTGATGCTTGGATTTGAACCCACAGCCTTGTACACACTAAACATATACATATTCCACTGAGCTATGTCCCCAGCCTTGTTATCTAGAATTTCTAAAGACAGCACTAAGCAGGTATTTACAGAGAAAATTTTGTTCTTTAAAACTAGATCCAGCTGAGAATGTAGGCACATGCTTGTAATCCCAGCCACTGGGGGGAGAGGCTGAGGCAGGATAATCGCCAAGTTCAAGTCCAATTTCAGCAATTTAGCAAGACCCTGTCTCAAAATAAAAAATAAAAAGGCTTAGATGTAGCTTAGTGGGCAAAGAGACCCTAGGTTCAATTCCCACTACAAAACAACAAATCAAAACAAAATAGATCCAGAGCAAACAACAGAGCTATTTGGTGGCAAGTCTTTTTGAGAAGAGTGTATATTAACTACATTGGGCATTGACCATAGCTGATAGCCAAGGTACCACCCTACATAGAAGGCCTATCCCAAGGTCACTTGCATGCTGTTCCCATTGCTCCAACAGCTTTCTTCTTCTTCTTTCTTCTTCTTCTTCCCAGGGATTTAACACTTAGCCATATCCCCAGCACTTTTATTTTTATTTTAATAAAATATGGATATGGCTTAACCACTGAGCCATATCCCCAGCTCTTTTATTTTTTATTTTGAAACAGAGCCTCACCAAGTGGCTGAGGCTGGCTTTGAACTTGCAAACCTTCTGCCTAAGCCTCCTTAGCTGTTGGAATTTCAGGCATGTGCCACCACACCCTGTGCTTCTTTGCATGAGGGTGAGCTCTGGCCTTTGGAGTCTTTTGAATGCCAGCCCTTGAGGAGGAAAGGTAGTGAATTTCCCAGGGGCAACCATTACCAATGGGGGATGGGTGCAAGGGTTCCCAGGGACCTTTCCCAGGTGTATTCCAAATAATTTTTCTGAGGATCTCAGAGGGATTGAGCACCTTTCTCTGATGCTAACCTATTCACTGACACCTTTATTGACTTGCCTCTGTCAAAAGACAGAATTACAACAAATTTAGTTGACAGATCCTAATTGACTTTATTTGCAATTCTAGAGTCAGCCAACACCTTATCCGATAAAATAAGTGTGCCAATGAGCTGAGTAAAAGAGGCTAATTAATTTTATAGTCAGAAAAGGGCTGAAGAAAACAGAAACAAAGAACAAAGAGTGGATTGTTTATTTCAGAGTTATTTTTCTTGTAAGGTGGGAGACACACATTTCAATAGAAAAAGAACTGATGGATTAACAGGTAGCTTCAGATATCTTTTTTTTTTTTTTTTTTTTTTTGTACTGAGAATTGAGCCCACTGTTACTTTATCTCTAAGCTACATCCCAGGTTCTTTTTTTTTTCAAATTAAATTTTGAGACAGGATCATAAGTTTCTGAAGGTCTCATTAAGTTGCCCAGGCTGCCCTTGAACTTGCCATCTTCTTGCTTTAGCCTCCTGAGTTGCTGGGATTAAGGCACTGAGCATCACCACTCTGGGCTTCAGGTCACTCCTTTTTTTTTTGGTATGGGGATTGAATTCAGGGGCACTTGACCACTGAGCCACATTCCAGTCCTATTTTGTATTTTATTTAGAGATAGGGTCTCACTGAATTGCTTAGTGCCTCGCTTTTGCTGAGGCTGGTTTTGAATTCATGATCCTCCTGTCTCAGTCTTGCAAGCCCCTGGGATTACAAGTGTGTGCCACTGTGCCTGGCTCGCTTCAGGTTACTTCTTTTGGAAAAGAGTAAAGCAGGGGGAACTTCATTATTATGACAATTAAAGGTGGCCCCTAACCACCCAGTAATCCCAGTAGCTCCAGAGGCTGAGGCAGGAGGATCAGAAGTTCAAAGCCAGTCTCAGCAATTTAGTGAGACTCTGTCTCTAAATAAAATATAAAAAAGGACTGGGGATGTGGCTGTGTGGTTAAGTGCCCCTGGGTTCAATCCCCGGTAAAAACAAAACAAAATAAAGCTGGCCTTTTTGGAAAAATTGGCTGCTCTCTCTCCTGACTTCCAGGAAAGCCAGACAACCACTGAGGTTTGATTTGGTGATGTGGCAATTGAGTATGAGAGACTCCATTTTGAGTCTTTGTCTGGTCTGCTGGGACCTAGTGCAGGGCTTCATCCAAAACAGTGGCCTCCTGTAAGGTGCATCTAACTCATTCCTTGCCTGCCTGACTTCCCCATTCCTCCTGAGAACTTTCTGGGATCCCTGACCAAGGCAACTACTTGACCTCATATCTTGGCCCCGGGCAAAGGGAGAATCAGAGAAGTCAGGAGAGCCTGTCTTTGGCAGAAAAATATAAATTAAAGTAACTGAAATGAACACTTCTCTGTAATCTAGCTACCATATGATAGTAGAAATTGTATCTCACAATAAACTCACATTCATTGACAGCTATTGTCATCCCAGACATGCTCCTAAGCACTTTCCCCAATACCTCATTTATGGAGATCTTAGACATGGTGATCCCTTATTTTGTACAGGAGGAAAGGAAACTGAGGTACTGAGTGTTGCCCAAGGTCACATAAATTGTAGGTTCTGGAGTTGGGATTTGACCATGGAAATTTAGTTCTATTACCCATCTCCTGCAGGATACTTTTCAAACTATTGACTTCCAAACAAGCCAGGAAGCTGGGCATGGTTCATTGCATTATTTTGAGAGGCCTACAACAGGAATTGTTGAGAGACTGGGGTGGGGGGGTGGTTAGAAGTATGTAAATTTGAGAATTATAAACCTAAAATCAAAACTACCTACCACCACTATTTACCAACCAAATGACCTCAGACAAATCACTTCTTTTCTGACCCACAGTTTAAACCTTCTGTGTAACCCAGGGTAGAGGTGGAAAATAATGTGGTGAGTCATGAGGGTTTTGACGAGGTTCAAATGAGGTGAAGCTTGTGGAGTCCTTGGCAGCCTTTAAACATGATGGATGATTTTGGATGCAATGCCATCCACTGCAGGCTCCCGACTTCCTCCTCTACAGAGTGCCATCCCTTTAGCCTGTCTTCTAGGGCTTAGGCCCTCACCTGTCGCTTCCTAGAAAGTGTTAACATGATGTAGGTGTAGTATAATGATGGAACTTTGGAATCTGATAGGGATTTGAATTCCATCTCTGCTATTTCTACCTTTGAAAAAACGAAATAAAGCTAGGTGCCATGGCACATGCCCATCATCCCAACGACCTGGGAGGCTGAGGCAGGAGGATCACAAGTTCAAGGCCAGCCTTAGCAAATTAGTTAGACCCTGTGTCAAAATGAAAAATAAAAAGGGGGATGAAGCTCAGTGACAAAGTGTCTGATGGGTTCAATTCTCAGCACACACACACACACACACACACACACACAAATTAGCACATTATTAATCTCTTCAAGGCCTCAGTTTTGTCACCTTAAATGGGGACAATAAGACAGGACTGTGGAAGAAGTTAAAGACAATGCACATAAAGGGTTAGCACAGCACAACAGTGTTAGTACTCAAACTACAGGAGGTCAATGACTGTTGATTTCATGGGAGAAAAAATAGGAGCCCCATCCAAAGACAGAAAAAGGGAAAATGGATTTGACTGACTTAAGAAGATTCTTCATCTATTCAAGAGGAAGCAGGAAGACCTGGATATGTCACTGCATTCCTGTTTACATTTACATTCAAATTCCTCACATCTTACCAGAGAGGGAGAAAGAGGGCTGGAAGAGAAAATCATTTTGGAAGCCATTATCAACAATGACTTAACACAAAAGATATCATCTGTACCAGTGAAGACACATTGAATTCTTTAAATATAAACAAAAGCTATTCCTGAGTCTACAGGAGACAGCTAGGCTCCTTAGGTGGCTCCCCAGCCAGGCGCGGAATCTGAAAGGAACAGGGCAGGGAAGGGGTGGGGGGTGGGGGAGGAGAAGCAGAAAACAGTGAAAAAGAAAGTTGTCACTGGCCTGCTACCCAGAGCTCACTCCCTGCCCCACCCAGCCCCAGGGACGCACGGAAGAGAAGCCCTCCGACTCCCTGAGAACCGCGGTACTTAGGAAGGCTTCACTGCCTATTGGAAAACTCAGCACTTGTTAACTTGTCACCGTCTGAAAGAAGGGAGAGAGGCCTGACGTTTTCCCAACCCCTGAAAGTGAAAGAAGAAAGAGTTCTTTACTTTCAGGGCCACATCCTGAGTGACAGGGGTCAATGTCTGCAACTGATCCGTGTGGGCGCGGGTTTCTAATTATTTCCTGGATAACCTGTTATCTATTATCCATCCGGCTGTGTGCCAGAATATGCTAATGTCTCCAGAGTTCCTGGTCTGGATTCCAAGGAGCATTGGCGTTTTGTTTTTAAAGGGGAAGCGGGAGTGGAGGGGCCAGCAGCTCTGAGCTTCCATTAGCAGAAAGGCTGTCCCTGGCTTGTGCATTCGCCCCTGCCCCCAGGCCTATGTGGCAACTTGCAGTCTCTCCTTCTTCTCCTGGCTCTTTGACTCACACTCCTCTGGGAGGCTTGACTTTTTCAGAACCTTCTGGAAAAGCTTCTGAGAAAGACATGTTTTTCTGGGCCGATGTCAGTTGCTTAAAGAACAAGGAAACTCTTCAAATAATCTTTTGTTTGGAGAAGGGAGGGTGTCAGAATTCAATAGGACTGTTCTGAAGAGCAGGAGCAGAGTTCGGCCATCACCCAGGAGAGCTCCATATTGTCAACCATCAGTTACACCCCTGGCCTGTATATTTGTACCAAGGCACAATGAGATGCCATCCAGCGGGAGGGGTACACAAACATATGGCATTATTCTTTTTTTTTTTTTATAAAGAGCCTCACATGCACATTATTCTAAAATTTAGAAACTCCAGAAAAGCAGAAAGAAAAAAAAAAACACTCAAAAGTTAATTTCTCAGAGATAATCACTCTTAACATTTTAGTGTATTTTCTACTTTTATCTTACTCCAATTTCTACTTTGCCCATTTATGAAAAATGGGGCTTTTGATTAAAAAAATGCAAGAGTGCCCTTGAATTTTTCGGATGTGTGTGGCGGTGAGAGGGGCAGTGATATGTCCTTTAGCATTGGGATTTGAGAGTAGGACTCTGAAATCCTCAGAGGGTAAGTTTTATGAGGCTAAGAGGGAGCAGGATCTAGTGATGGTTGAAATCCAGGATCTTTGGTTTTAAGCATTTATTTTAATTTAGGTACACAGAGAAAAAGGGATAGGTGGAACTGCCCAGGAAGAGAGAAAGAGTACACGTAATGCTAGTGATCTAAACAAGCAAGCAGGCAGATTATGGGCAAGCCCTCCCATGGCAAACATCTAGAAAACCAGACAAAGTCTATGAAACAACTGTTTTTGCACATTACAGATGTTCACTGAGAGAAAGGAAACAAATGAGGTGATCCCTAGATTGCCCTAGCTTTCTGCCGAGAAGCACATTCCAGAACACAGCCCAGGGACGTAAAATCAAGCAGAACACAGCAGACTTGCTGAGTTGAGGAGACAGAGGCTGGGGGAGGCTGAGGTGGCTGGAATTTGTCAGGCAGAGTATTAGGAGGAGGATTCACACACACAAAGACCTCTAGACACCCTTACAGGAGGATTTGGCTACATGTTAGGCTATACAGGATCCCAGGGTAAGTTTCTGTGAAAATACAAAAACAGTCATGGGAGAAAGAATAAGTATTGGGGAGCTATAAACTGGATACTGCCAAAAGTTTATAAATAGTTGGAAGTTTTTTTTTTTTTTTTAGTTCTAATCAGCTACTATAAAGATACCTCACTGAATATCTGGAACATTCAGTAGAGACTCCAGAAAAGTCAGGCCTTAGAAGTGATGCTGAAGTAGCCCTAGAATGTAGGTCACTCTAGACCTGCCCTAACAAAGCTTCCTTCAAAAGGATCAAGATAAATCACCAGAAACCCTACTAAAAAAAAAAAAAAATTCAGCCAGGCATGGTGGCACATGCTTGTATTCCTGTGGATTGGGAGGCTGAGGCATGAGGCTCTCAAGTTCAAAGCCAGCCTCGGCAACTTAGCAAGGCCCTAAGCAACTGAGTGAGACCCTCTCTCTCAATAAAATACAAAAAGGGCTGGGGATGTGGCTCAGTGGTTAAGTACCTGGGTTCAATCCCTGGTACCACAAAACAAAACAAAAATTCAACACTCTAAAGGAAAACAAAAGAGATCAGACCCTCAACAGTGTAATATTTATAATGACCAATATTCATTTAAAAAGTTTCTTGATAGAGCTAGACACACTGGTACATACCTATAATATCAGTAATTTGGGAGGCTGAGGCAGGAGGATTGTAAGTTTGAGGCCAGACTCAGCAACTTAGCTACAACTTGTCTCAAAATAGAAAAATTTTAAAAAGACTAGGGATGGAGCTATGTGGCAAAGTTCTTGATAAACATCATTTCTTAACTTTTCAAGAGAAAAGTTAAGAAATGAGAGAGAGAACACCTTTAGCAGGTAAGTAACAACAGCTGTGATAATATGCTCAAGAATAAACATAATGAAGAAATAGAACTTTTAGAACCGAAAAATACTCTGAAATTACAAATTACACACTGCAAAGAAAGAGCAATAGAAATTATTCAGTGAAGCCCACAAAGAAAAACAATAAACAAAAGTGACCAAATTTTCAGTGGTGCATGGGACATCACGAGGTCTGACATACTTGTATTGAAAGTACTAAAATCAGGTAAGAGGCAGAAAAATATTTAAAGGCAGAAATCCTTTTCAATCTCAATCACAGATTCAAGAAATTTAATGATCTCTACAGGATATTTGCAAAGAAAAATCAGGGTAGTCAGATCACTGAAAACCAATGACACAGAGAAAGTAATTAAAATAGAGAAAGGGCTGGGCATGTAGCTCAGTTGGTACAGTGCTTGGCTTAAATGCACAAGGCCCTGGGTTTGATCCCTAACACAAGGAAGAAAGAAAGAAAGAAAGAAAGGAAGGAAGGAAGCACATTAGAGGTTGCCTTGGAAGGAGGAGGATTAACTGAAAAAGGATACAAAAGGACTTTTTGGGGTGATGAAAGTGTCCTATGTCTTGACAGCAATGATAGTAATTTTGACTTTAGAAACTATTAGTTTATATTAATTCATCCTGTTCTAATCCAAGATATCCATAATTATCATGTCTCCCCTCTTCACAGTAAGAAACCGGCTCCTAACATGAGTGTATTTACTCATTTACCCAATAGTTACAGAATTTATACATCTATACTATTATAAAAAAATAGATGTATTAAAAAAGTTTTTCTTCCTCTTCTTCTTTTTTTTTTTTGTTGTTGCAGTTTTCCCCCCTCTAGACTGTATATATTTGAAACGTTGTGTTTAAAAATTACTTGGATTATTTATCCCCTACCCCTTCCACATGGTTATTTAAACTACATTTGAGTATCTGTCAGTGGCTAATAAGGGGACAAAAGTTATTTTTAACAGAGAGAATTTAATGTAACTATTTGTTAAGGGGCTGAGGCTGTAGCTCAGTGGTAAAGTGCTTGCCTCACATGTGTGAGGCACTGGGTTCAATCCTCAGTAAAGATACTCTGTGTTCATCTACAACTAAATAAATATTTAAAAAATATTTGTTAACTAGGCACTAAGTTGTTAAGTAGGTAATTAAACAGATTAAAAAAGAACTCTTGGGCAGCAGTTCTATCCTTGTTGGTTTTAGGAGTCTTTTATACTTCTACAAACTAACTGAGGACCCTTAAGAACTTCTATGTACATTAAATCTATTGCTATTATCATCAATACTAGAATTAAAAATTAAAAATTTTTGCAATATTTATTTAAAAAATCATTTAAAATGACATCAAATCCATGGCATATTAATGCAAGACGTATAATTATTTGTGTGTGTGTGTGTGTGTGTGTGTGTCTGTGTGTGTGTTGCTAGGGATCAAACCCAGGGCCTCAATCATGCTAGGCAAGTGCTCTACTGCTGACCCATAACTCTGTCCCCTAAATAACAACTTTTTATTAGGGAAAAAAATACAAAAAATTTAATAAGAAGCCAGGTGCAGTAGCATACACTTGTAATCCCAGCAACTTGGAGACTGAGGAAGGAGGATCATAAATTCAAGGCCAATCCTAGCAACTTTGCAAGACCCTTAGCAACTTAGTGAGACCCTGTCTCAAAATAAAAAATATAAAGGGCTACAGATGTAGTAGAGTGCCCCTAGGTTCAATCCTCAGTATTTGGGAAAAAAAAAATCAGTGAGAAGAGAGACATTATTTGAACATTTTTGCAAATCTCTTTAATGTCTGGTTTAATGGAAGACATTTGGATACTCCTATTTCTGCATTCAATATATTGTGATAAGTTGTTTTAGTGGAAGAAAATCTAACTTTACACAGATCTGTAATTAGAAAAGGAAGAAACTTTTTTAGTAGACTTTTTCAGATAATTGTGGTTATTATTTTTGATATCAAAATTGAACAAGTGGTAGTTTCTTAACAATTATTTGTAATATGAAATTTGAAACCATGTCCAATAAACTTTTTGTTAGTCCGTGATATTTAAGTCCCTTGATCTATCTTGCACTTTGAATGGATCTTTTACCTATGTATGATTTTGTAAACTCATGCATGAGTCACTAGAAAATATTCGTGACGGAGTAATACAGATATTCTGAATGTTGACACATTTCTTATACACGATCAATAAAAAAATCACATTTGTTAATATCATCATCAATTTTACCAGTATTGGGAACTGTCAAGCTCAGAGTGGCAGATGCACATTTTCCAAATTTCTAATTTTAGCTTGAAAGCTCACATTTTATCATTGGCAACAAACTATATCAGTTTTTTCCTTTGGAACAACAAGCTTAGTGTTCATTTTTGAAAAAATGTCTGCTAAATTCCAAGTCTGAATAAGCAAATGTTGTCAATTTTTTGCTTCATCAAAAATGCATTCAATGGCCGGATTCGGTGGCATGTGCCTGTAATTCCAGCTACTCGGAGAGACTGAGAAGGATCACCAGTTCGAGGCAATTTAGTGAGGCTCTCAGCAACTTAGTGATACACTATCTCAAAATAAAAAATAAGAAGGGCTGAAGATCTATATCAGTGGTAAAGTGTCCCCTGTTTCAATTCCCAGTACCATCCCTCCCATCTCCCCCAAATGCATTCAATGGAAAAAGTGATTCATTTAGCTAACAATTCAAACAATTTCAAAAATGCTTTTCCTTGAGACAACCATTATATTTTGCAATATAGCAGAAATACTTCCCACTTAATTGTAAGAATATTGAATGATTTGTTTATAATGAGCATGATATAATACAGTTACTGTAAGAGGGGTTCACTTTGACTATATCCCTTGTGGCTTTGAAACTTACATTTTTTTTTCTTTTTCCCAACCTTCTTCTCCCTGACCCTTTCCTCTCTGATCTTCTTCTCCTAACCTTTTCCCTGATCTTCTTTCCCTAACCTTATCCTCCCTGATCTACTTTTCCTGATCTTTTCCTTCCTGAACTCTCCTCTCTAATCTCATTTTCTCTGAATCATCTCTTTAAAAGTCCCCTGTTCCTGTGGATGGACAGAATCAGAGCCTTTGGGACAGGAGTCCCCTGTGTTTCTCCTTTGCTAGCAAGGCAGTAAACCTTCTTTTTCCTTTTTCTCAAAACCCTGTCCTTATTATTGAATTGGCATCGGGACAAGGACAGAGCTTTCAGCAACATTACTAATTTTTCTTGCTTCATCAAGGGTGTTTTCTTAAGTGTAAGTGGATTATTTTTCCTGAACGTGTACTAAAAAATACAACTGTAGCTCAGTGGGGGAGCACTTGTCTAGCATGTCTGAGGCCCTGTATTTTATCCTCAACAACATAAACAAAACAACTCAACAACTACCCCTTTGGTACCAACTTGATTCATGCAAACTGCCAGCAGTTTTACTCATTATTGCTTCTGCATCATCATTTTGCAAATGTCAACACGGTGAAAAAGGAAAATAACTTTTTTCTTTTTCTTTTTTTGGCACTGGGGATTGGACCCAGGGGTGCTTTACTACTGAGCTACATTCCCAGCCCTTTTTCTTTATTTGAGACAGACTCTCAAAGTTGTTGAGGCTGGTCTCCATCCTCCTGCCTTAGCCTCCTGAATAGCTGTGTCTTATTATCATGAAGAAAATATTTTTGACCTCAGGGATGCCCTGAAAAGCCTCAAGGATCTTCCCCAGGGATCCAAGAATCATGCTTTAAAAAACTGGCAGAGCCTGGTTTCTGTGAGTTCAGAGGTGGGTCCCTTAGAGCTGGAAACGCTGGGTGGGAGTATTGAGAAGGGGATGCCAGCTGGCTGGAGCCGGGTGCCTGCCATGATGTGCTGAGACTGGTTTCATGAGTGTGGGAGAAACTGCAAGATACACTTGGCTGTTGCCGGGGAAGGAACTGTTGCTGCCAGGGTGGAGAAGTGTGGTAGGGGGAGACTCACAAGAACTGCAACCAGAGAGGCAAACAGGAAGGAGCAGGTCCTCTCTCCCTCCTCCAGCTTGTAGTTTCTTTCTCACCCCTCACTGTTGCCAAGCCAGCAAAGCAGAAATGTGATCTGCAGAGTGTTGGCTCCAGCATCCCAAAGCAGAACACTAGAAGGGTGGCCTTGGAACTGAGAGTCAATAACAGGCTGATTTTTTTGAGTTTATTTGCTCTTGTTTGCATTTTTATAAAGATCTCTCCCCATGCTTCTTACTAAATTTTGTTTTTTGGACTTGTGAAATATTAACATGCTTTGCAAAACCCAAAACTATGCAAAAAGGTGTATCCAGAGAAATCTCCTCATTCCTTATCGTTTTGACCCATATCCTACCTCTTGTAGGTAATGCATTCCATTGTTTTCTGATTTATCTTTCCTGTGTATATTTCCAAAATTAAGCAGATACACATTATCTTATTCCCTTTTATCTTTTATACAAAATATATTGTGTTAGTCTGCTTTCTGTTATTGTAACAAATACTGAAGATAAATAAACTTATGAAGAGGCAAGGTTTATTCTGGCTTACAATTTTAGAGGGTTAGGGGCTGGAGATGCAGCTCAGTGATAGCGCACTTACCTAGCATGTGCAAGGGCATTTGAACACCAGCACTGGGGGAAAAAAAAAAAAAGGTGAAGACTCACAGTTTTGGAGGATTCAGTCCCTGGTTGGTCTGCCCTGTTGCCTTTGGGCCTGTGGAAGGGCAGCACATCATGGCAGGGGGAGTGTGTCAGAGCAGTGTTCACCTCATGGCTGCTAGGAAGCAAACAGAGACCAGCATCCCACAATCCCCTCCAAGGGCCTGTCTCCAGTGACCTAAGACCTACCACCAGACCCCACCTCTTAAGTTTTATCACATTCCAATACTGCAAAGCTGGGGACGAAGCCTTTAACACATATTTAGGGGACATTCCAAATACAAGCTATAGCATAAATCTATATCTTATAAATCATTCTTTTCACTTTGAGTTTTTCATTTAATGTACTCCAGAACTCAATTTATAGAGATCTTCTGCCATTTTTTTTATACTTCCACACCCAAACACCATTAATTTAGTCCATCTTTAATGTTTGGATATCTATGATGTGTATATATATAATTTTCAATTGCAGATAATGTTGCCTACAACTAAGTGCATGCATATTTCAAAATTGCTGGAGGTGCATCACGGGAAATTCCTTGAAGTGGGACTACTGGGCCAAAGGGTGAACGAACGCCTCTGTAGCTTTGTTAGATATTGCCAGGCTCCTCTCCATGGGGATATTATCATTTTTCATTCCTAGCAGTAATGTATGTGTGCCCGTTCTCCACAGTCTCACCATCACACTGTTTTTTCAACATTTTGAGGTTTTGTCAACCTGATGAGTGAAAATACTCAGTATAGTATTAATGTACACTTTTCTTATTATGAGTGAGGATGAACATCTATTCATATGTTTGAGTTTTACATTTGTTGTTAATATTTTATCCACACCTTTGCTCATTTTTCTAAGAGACTTTTAGTGCTTTTCCTAAAGTTTTAGAAGTTATTTATGCATTAGAGACTTTGATCCATTTTCTGTGATATAGATTGTAAATATTTTTCTCTTACTTTGTCATTTGTCTTTTGATTTTGTTCATGGAGGTTTTGCCCTGTTAAAGTTTTTTAAAATTTAGGTAATTAGCTGCATCGATATCTTATTTGATTTTGTTGGATCTTCATTTTGAGTCATAATTAGAACTTTTGCCCCCTCCTTGGTTATAGAGGAATTTACCCATATTTTATATATATATATATATAGTATGATGTCATTTTTTGCATTTTAGCTCTCTGGCCCATTTGGAGCCTATGGTATCTTTTTCCAAATGACTGTTCTTGTTATCTCTTGCTATGTAGCAAATTACTCCAAAACTTAGTGACTTGAAGCCACATCCATTTTATTATTTTGCATAGATCTCTGTGTAAATGGGGCTCAGCTGGGCGGTTCTGCTGACCTTGGTGGCTAGAGCTTGAGCTTTTCAGAGGCTTTGGATGCAGGGAAGGCAGGGCCTCTCCTCCTTCCCCATCTGATTCCAGGGCCTCTCCTTTCCATGTGGCCTCTCCATATAGTCTTTTCAGTGGGTAGCTGGACTGCCTCTTTCTTTCTCCCTTCTCCCGTCCCGTTCTCCGTTTACTAAGATAAATTTAACGTGCCATAGTATCCACCCATGTGAAGTTCGCAGGTTAGTGTTTTTTCATACACTCCTGCTCCAGCCTCAGACCAGCAGTTATCTACCTTCTGTCTGTATGGATTTTTCTTTTCTGGAAATTCCCTACAATGGAGCCATATCATATCTTTTTTGATATGATATCATAGCTTTTTTTTTTTTTTTTACTAAGCATAATGTTACCAAGACTCATCCATGTTGTAACATGTAGTAGAACCTCATTCCTTTTTTTAAAAAAACATTTTTTCATTGTAGTTGGACACAATGTCTTTATTTTATTTATTTATTTTATGTGGTTCTAAGGATCAAACCCAGGGCCTCATACGCGCTAAGCAAGCTCTCTATCTCTGAGCCATAACCCTGGCCCACTTCATTTCTTTTTAAATGCATAAATAATAATCCATTAAGTGACTATTGCACATTTTGTTTATCTATTCATCTGTTGGCATACATTAAGGTTGGTTTCACTTTTTAGCTATTATTATTATTATAATGCTTCTATGAACTTTTTTGTATAAGTTTTGTGTGGACATACAGCTGCCCCTTGGTATCCATGGGGGATTGGTTCCAAGACCCCCATGTTAGTCATCTTTCCATTGTTATAGCAGAACACCTGAGATCATCAAATTATAAAGAAAAAAGGTTTATTTTGGTTTATAGTTTTGGAGGTTCCAGTCCATGATTGGTTGGCTCCACTGCTTTGGGTCTTTAGTGACACAGCATATCATGAAGGGAGTGCTCATGGAACAAAATTGTTCACCTCATTTCTAGGAAGCAGAGAAAGAGAGAAAGGGGATGGGGGCAGGAAGGAAGGAAAAAAAAGAAAGAATGGCTCAAAGTTCTATAATCCCTTTCAAGGACATGTCCCTAATGACCTAAAGACTTCCCACTATGCCCCACCTACCAGAGGTTCCACTACTTCCCAATAGCACCACCCTAATGACCAAGCTTTTAAGATATGGGCTTTTGGGCTCCCCCAAATCAGAAGGTGCCTCCAATGAATACTAAATCCACAGATGCTTGGTTTCCTTATATAAAGTGGTAAAGCATTTGCATTTAATCTACACACATCCTCTCATATATTATAAATCATCTCTAGATTACCTATAATACCTAGTACAATGTAAATGCTGTATAAATAGTTGTTATACTGTACTGTTTAGGGAATATCAACAAAGTAAAAAGTCTATTCATGTTCAGTATATATATTTCTTTAATTTATTTTATGTTTTATTTTTTGGTACCAGGGATTGAACCCAGAGGCACTTAATCACTGAGCGACATCCCCGATCTTTTTTATTTTTTATTTTGAGACAGGGTCCTGCTAAGTTGCTTAGAGTCTCACTAAATTGCTGAAGCTGGCCTCAAGCTTATGATCTTTTTGCCTCCGTCTCCCAAATTGCTGGGATTATAGGTATGTACCACCATGCCTGGCTTTTATTTTATACTTATTTATTTAAAAAATGTTTAAGTTGTTGATGAACCTTTGTCTTATTTATTTCTATGTGGTGCCAAGAATTGAACCCAGTGCCTCATACATGCTAGGCAAGTGCTCTAACACTGAACCACAACCCCAGTCCTATTTAGTTTTATCTTTAATTTTTTTTAACAGTACTGGAGATTGAACCCAGGGACAGTCTACCACTGAGCTACATTCCTAGCCCTTTTCGTTTTTAATTTGAGACAGAATCTCACTAAGTTCCCCAGGCTGATCTTGAATTTGCAATTCTTTTGCCTCAGTCTTCCATGTAGCTGGGATTCTTAGCGAGTGCCATTGGGCCAGGAAAATGCTTCAAAAAAATTGTGTGTTTTTTTTCATCTGTGAGTGGTGGAGTCATGGACGCAGGACCCGTAGATAAGGAGGGCTAATGGTACTATATGATTCTTTTTCCTTTTGTTTTTCATAAATATATACTTAGAAGTGGAAATGTTGAATCATATTCTATATATAATTTCTCAAGGAAATGGCAGTTTCCAAAGTGGTGGCACCATTTAAAAATTTTTGTCAGGGAGTGGGGATGGGGATAGGAGAGATAGTAGAATGAACAGGACATAACTTTCCTTTGCTCCGTATATGAGTACATGACCACGGTAACTCCACATCATGTACAACCACAAGAATGGGATCCTAATTGGAATGGGTTCCATTCCATGTATGTAAAATATATCAAAATACACCCTACTGTCACGTATATCTGAAAACAACAAATAGAATTTTTTTAAAGGATTTTTCGTCATTTAAGGTGAAATCATGTTATATGCTCCTGACCCTGTGTTGTTAGTCAGTTTTCATCACTGTGATAAAATACCTGGGAGGAAAAAAGGAGGAAAGATTTATTTTGGCTCCTGGTTTCAGAAGTTTCAGTCCATGGTTGGTTGACTCCATTTCTTTGGGTGAGACAGGGCATCATGACTGAAGGGCGTGGTGGAAGAAAGCTGCTCTCCTGGTGGCCTCTGGGAAGCAGAGAAAGAGAGAGAGGAAGGGCCCGGGGATAAGATATAGTCCCCAAGACTGCAAATTGGTGCAACCACTATGGCAAGCCGTATGGAGATTCCTTAGAACACTTGTCTTTCCTATTCCCATCCCATGAAAAAAGTTTTATAATACGATATTTATCCTTACTGTTAGCATTCATTTTCTTTTCTTTTTTTTTTTGGGGGGGGGGGAGGTACCAGAGATTGAACTCAGGGGTGCTTGACCACTGAGCCACATCCCCAGCCCTATTTTGTATTTTACTTAGAGACAGGGTCTCGGCCTCACCGTTGCTGAGGTTGGCTTTGAAGTCTTAATCCTCCTGCCTCAGCCTCCTGAGCCACTGGGATTACTGCGCATGCCACAGTGCTTGGCTATATTCAAAATAGCCTCAAATGTAGTTAGACACAATGTTACATTGCCTCACAGTTTTCAGAGGTCGAGGTCCCAGTTTAGTTAAGTGCTCCCCTTGGGTTCTGACAAGGCTGTAATTGAGGTGTCTTCTGGGTCTCCTCCTAGGCTTGAGGTCCTCGTCCAGGCTTATGTGGTTGTTCCATGCTCACATGGTTGTCAGGATCCGTTTTCTTGCAGCTGCAGAATTCATGGCAGTTCGCTTTTGCTTCACGGCCATGAGGAGACGCTGTTGCAGGATTTGCCTGATTAGGTCAGGCCCATCCGAGGTGATCAAAGTCAACTGATCATGGACTTTAATTTTTACTAAAAATTCCTTCATTGCCACATAATCCACATAGTTATGAGAGTAATATTCCATCATATCCACAGGTACTGCCCACACTCAAGGGGAGGGAGTTAACATAAGGTCACTGGAGGTCATTTTTGCATTCTACTTTCCATACATATTATGTTCCATACATATTTTCTACTCTTTTCTTTCCATTAAAAAGACAACAACAGATTTTGCCACCGACTTAATGGATTATTCCAGCTGTTTGAAAACACCGGACTGGATAATTTTCAAGGGTAGGAATCTGTGCTTTCAAGCACAGACCAGACCCTTGGACTCTTGGAGGACTGTGGCCAAAGGGGCAGGAAAACAGTTTATTCATAACTTGGACAGACAGCGGGAAGGTATCAGTGCTCACGGTCTGGGCTTCTTGGACTCCGACCTCACAAAGAACTCCTGACTTTCCAAGTTGAGTTGAGCCTCTCTGCATGCTGGGTATTTTATTTGGACAACTTCCAAGAGAAGGGAACAACTGGGACAAACCCAGAAGCTGCCAGTTGTCATGGTTCTACTGGCTCCTGAGCTCAGTGGTATACCAAGGAGGCAGGGTAAGGTGAGGGACTAGAAAACAGGCCCAGGCCCAACCCAGGGCCATTAGCAAGCACGCGACCTGTGCTCCAGAAGATTCTTTCTGGGCCTGAGATTCCATTCCTGATAGAGGAATGGGTAAGGACTTCTCCCATTCAGAGTATTCATGGCTTTGAGAGGAAGCAGAGTTGATTTTTCTTGGAGACTGACATGGGAAGGGACCATCTCCAAAGAGGTGGCTTTATTCTGCTGGCCAATGACCAGATGTGTTCTAGGAAAGATCAGCTATGAAAAGCCAGACTGTGAACTACCCAAGAGCAGGGACAAGGACTTCCCCATCCTTAGGCTCCTGCCTCAAGCACAGAACCTGGCACCTAAAACTTTGTTCAGGGCTGGGGACATAGCTCAGTGGTAGAGCTCCTGCCTTGCATACATGAGGCCCTGAGTTCAGTTCCCAGGACCAGGAAAAAAAAAACCCAAACCAAAAACTTCATTTAGCTGAACAAAAGGACCCTAGAAGTGTGTGTGTGTGTGTGTGTGTGTGTGTGTGTATTTATTTATTTATTTTTTAAGCATAGGCTTCCCAGATCCTGACACCTAGACTCAGGGTTAAGAACCTATCATGAACTTTGGCCAGTGGGGCTGAGTTCTTTCTAATTAGAAGTAGTTGGAGTGGCATGAAGCTGGGTGACAGGAGACCTGAGTGCCAGTTTCCTGGGTTTGGCTGAAGACTCGGGCACTTGCAGGGCATCAAAGCACCTCACCTTCAGAACCACTTCTGGCACCTGCCTGGAGGAAGACCCTATCCAGGAGGGAGGGAAGGCTTCTGGGGTGAACTGTAACATGGGGACAGAGAGGTGGGGATAGGAGGGAGAAGAAGAAAGTCAGGTTGGGGGCGAGGAAGAAGAGCAGGGGAAACATTGATTTTAAGACTAGGATTTTTTTCACTAGGCTTGGTGGCACATGCCTGTAATCCCAACAACACAGGAGGCTGAGGCAGGAGGATCGCAAGTTCAAAGCCGGGCTCAGTAACTTACTGAGACCCTGTCTCAAAATAAAAAATAAAGGGGCTGGGGATGTGGCTCAAGCGGTAGCGTGCTTAACTGGCATGTGTGCGGCCCGGGTTCGATCCTCAGCACCACATACAAAACAAAAGATGTTGTGTCCGCCAAAAACTAAAAAATAAATATTAAAAATTCTCAAAAAAAAATAAAAATAAAAAAATAAAAAATAAAAAGGGCTGGGGATGTGGCTCAGTGGTTAAATGCCTGGCTGGATGATTGTGAGTTCCAAGCCAGCCTCAGCAACTTAGCAAGGCCCTAAGCAACTCAGTGAGACCCTGTCTCTACATAACATACAAAATAGGGCTGGGGAGGTGGCTCAGTGGTTAAGTGCCCCTGGATTCACTTCCCAGTACCACCCCACCCCCAAAAAAGATTAGGTATTTTCCTCTGGGGATTTCCAAAGGTGAAAAATCAAAACAACAACAATACTACTATTTAAATATCTCTGCTATGGTTGGGACATTTGTGTCTACCCCTAATAGAAAAATAAGAGGTGCAGCCTTTGGATGCCTCCTCATGAATAGGATTAGGCCTGAGGAGGCAAGCCCCAAGGGCTGGGGCTCAGGGGTAGAGCCCTTTCCTAGCATGTGTGAGGCACTGGGTTTATTCTGAGCACCACATGAAAATAAATGAATAAAATAAAGGCCCATTAACGTCTAAAAAAAGAAAAAAGCAATAAAAGGCCTGAGGGAATTTGTTGGTCCCCTCAGCCATGGAAGGGCACAGAAGGGACCGGCTGTGAGGAATGGGTTGTCACTAGGTAACACATGTGTTGTGCTTTGATCTTGGATTTCCAAGCCCTTAAAACTGTGAGTAACAAATTTCTACTGTTTATAAAATACCCGGTCTATGTAAGAGGTTCCTTATCTTCCTCTGCTGAGTGGGCCAGGTATGGGTGGCAGGATGTCAGCCTCTCAGCCCTTCCTCTGCTGGCTCCACCAGCCTCTCCCTCTTAAAGTCCAGGAACTGGACCCTCTGCCTCCACTTCATTTCCCAGATATAGCCCTTTCCTTTGTGGAGGCCCCATGTCCTGCCTACGTTTTTATAAAAAGTCACTATGGAACTTTGTTACAAGTATGCAGTTGGAGTATGTCATCCATTCCTGCCTAGATCCGCAATTGGATTGGAGAGTTGAGGAGGAGAAATTTGGTCTGCCTATTCCAGCCCCTTCTCTTTACTTTCTTCCTGGGGGTTGACCTTTCTACTTTGCAGTGCAGTGAGGTGGTCCCATCTGTCCCCCGACCCAGGCCCCAGGCCTGCCTTCCCCGGGGGCTGGAGCATCCTCTGGGTATTTGAGACATCCATCAATATCAGTATTCATCAGGGGTAAACACGGTCTCCATTTGCTAAGTCATTTGTCTTGTTTCTCAGCCGGCAAGGACTTGGTTAGGAAAGGGGCGTTCCTGGGCCGGGTCTGCGAGTCAGGGTAAGGGAAGGGTGTGGCATGCGGAATGGAGGTTCAGGGTGGCTGCGCTTCTTTCCCTCTGGCATCCTGCGCGTTGCAGAGAGGCTGCTACGCTGCGGGCGGAAACCTGCGCCGGGGCCGTCAGAGCTGCTGAGTCAGCCACTGGCTGCCGGGGGAGGAAGGCACCCCGGAGCCATCCACCGCAGTTGGGGACTCTGGAGGCCGGGCAGGGCCTGTGGAGCGGCCCCCAGGAGCCCGCGAGCAAGGGATTCTAGCGTCTCAGGGAAGAAGAAGCAGGTGGCTGTGCTCAGGGGGTCCCCTCCTGCTCTGCTGTCTGTGGGACGCCCGGGGACCCTTCACTTTAGTGGGCTCCTGTGTGCTACCTGTGCTTGAAAATGCTCATTAATTTTAATATTAACATAAGCGAAGTTAATTAGGAAGGTGAATCCACTGCAAATAAATCCTTTGATGCATTTACAAAGGAATGGATTATCTATTGTTCGAGATTGTTCTGCTCTGCTCTCTTTCCATTAGCACAGCTCCTGGCGAGCCAAGTGTGAACTATAATTGTTGCTCCATAATGGAATAATGTGTGGTGAGGGCCAGAGGAGTGGCACAGACAATAGGCACAAATAATTTTCAAGGAGGAAGAGGTCACGTTAGGCCAGGTAGACAGCAACGGTTTCACAGAGCTGGGAATTGAAGTAGCTTTCCGCATAGGGTGATAGTCTACAGCATAGAGTGCTTCATATCATTTAGTTGGATGGTTTTCCCATCTTTTAATCAATCAGTTCTTAATTGTTGAACGTCTAGGTTCATTTCAAAAAGTTTTGTTATTACACATAAAACAGTCCTGACCATGCTTAAACACACATTTTTAATATATTTATTAAAAACATTTTTTGGGGGGCGCTGGGAATGTAGCTCAAGTGGTAGCACGCTGGCCTGGCAATGCGCCGGGGCGCTGGGTTCCATCTTCAGCACCACATAAAAATAAAATAAAGATGTTGTGTCCACCGAAAACTAAAAAAAATAAATATTAAAAAAAAATTCTCTCTCTCTAAAAAAAATTTTATTTTATTTTATATATATATATATTTTTTTGGTACAAGGATTTAACCAGGGGCACTTAGCCACTGAGCCACATCCCCAGCTCTTTTTTGTATTTTATTTAGAGACAGGGTCTCACTGAATTACTAAACCTTGCTTTTGTTGAGGCTGGCTTTGAACTCATGATCTTTCTGCTTCAGCCTCCTAAGCTACTGGGATTAGAGGTATATGGCACCACACCCAGTTGCCTTGTTCTTTTGTACATCCCCTATAGATGGAACAGAAACTGGCACATAATAGGTGCTCAATAAATGCATGTTAAATGAATGAATTAAAGAAAATTCAATTTATAGTCCTGAAAATGGTCTTTTGGTGGGTAGAAATTGCAAGAGTTTATTAATAGATAACAAACAGTACTTTTTGAGTTCTTTAGGCATTCACTGAAATACACATTATAAAGTCCATTGTTTGGGGCCCTGGGTTCGACCCTCAGCACCACATGAAAATCAATAAATAAAATAAAGGTATTGTGTCCAACTACAACTAAAAAATAAAATATCAAAGTAAATAAAGTCCATTGTTCAATTTGTGAATGGATATAATTGATATTAGAATCAAAGAAAGGGAAAGTTATTCATAAGAGGGTTGTATGTACCCAGATAAAACCTGTTTTTTTTTTTACTCTAAGTATGTCATGTATATCTTTTCACATCATTTATGCATCTTCTAGTTTTTCTATTTTTTCTCCCTCTCTCTCTCTCTCTCTCTCTCTCTCTCTCTCTCTTTTTTTTGCAGTGCTTGGAATTGAACCTAGCAATATTCTACCACTGACCTATATCCTTAGCCCTTTTTAGTTTTTTGTTTGTATGTTTTTCAGTTTTTGTTTTTGTACCAGGGATTGAACCCAGAGGCACTTAACCACTGAGCCACATCTCCAGCCATTTTTTTTATACTTTACTTAGAGATAGGGTCTCACTAAATCAACCAAATTGGCCCCAAGCTTGCAATCCTCCTGCCTCAGCCTCCCCAGTCACTAGGATTACAGGCCTGTACTCATGCCTGGCTTTCTTCCTAGTTTTTCTGAGACTGCTCAGTCAAATCATTATTTAGCCAGTTCTCTTTTGACAAGCATTTGCCATGTTTCCAGTTTCTCAACATTGTAAACAATGCTGTACTGCATTTCCTTTTGCATATTTCCTGCATGCGTTTACTGGTTTTTGTCCTTTTTCTGAGACAATAAAAAAATCATACAAACATAAACCTTTAGCTTGGTGTTAGAACTGCAGACTTAGATCTGAGAGCTCTATAGCCCAGGGTCGATGGGAGACGTCACACACGCCCCAATCATTAGTCATAGGACTCGATGAAATATGAAGAAGGAAATTGAGCAAAACTTAGAGTCATGGATCATAAGCAGCGTTTGCACACAGAGGGCAGGACGGGGTAAGAAATTATTCATTCATTCAACAAATATTTATTGAATTGGTATTTTCTAAGAGTCAGGAACAGTAATGCAACATGAGTGAAGTCGACATCTCCCTGTCCTTCCTGTGGTTCCTCGCAGGCTAATGGAACAGGATTGCAGAAAATAAGAAATTAAATCTGACAACCATAACAAGGTGGTTCACACAAGGTGATGTTGAATTACAAAGAGGAGCTACCAAAACTCTAGACTTTAAGAATGTTCTAGAAGTTAACACTGAGGCAGAGACTGGAGTCCGGAGTTAGCAGATGAGAACAGCTTCTGGGAGCAAGGAGGTGGTGCAGGCTGGGGAATAGCACTTTTGAAGGTTCAGAGCCACCAGGAAAGGGGCACATTAAGGCCACTGAAAGAAAAAAAAAGCTGTGTGACATGAGAGTTGGGAATGAGGAAGGTGGTGGGGAGAGGTGAGATTGGGAATAAGAAGGGGCCGTCTAGACTGTGCTAATGGGTTTGCCTTTTATTTTAAAGACAGTTAAGGAATTTTAAGCGGAGAGGTCATGTGATGAGAATTACCTTAGAAAATTACTCTGAGTGCAATGTGAACACTGTACTGAAGGTGAGGTGTGGATGTGGACAGGAATAAAGAATGTTAAGAATGAAAGGAGAGGGACTTTTAGCCCAAATTGAAATGCTGGAGAGCACAGAGGGCATGGGGGACCATAAAAGGCAGGGGGGACTGCAGAGGGCAGGGGGACTGCAGAGGTATTTTGGAGGATCAGAAGTGTAATCAACAGAACTTGGTTACAGATTAGATTTAGGGGAGAATAAAAGTGAAGAATCAAAGATGATGATGGGGAGGGGGGAGCTGGGATTGTGGTTCAGCTGTAGAGGATTCGTCTAGCATGTGTGGGGCCCTGGGTTCGATCCTCAGCACCACATAAAAATAAATGAATGGAATAAAGGTATTGTGTCCAACTACAACTAAAAAAATAAGTATTAAAAAAAAGATGATGATCAGGGATGAAGAAGCTTCTGGTTTGGGTAACAGGAAGCAGGACTAAGAGGACAGGGATGAAAATTTTATTTGGGCAAATGAAGTTTGACGTGTTTGTGGAATAGTCCATTCGCGATGTCAAGACAAGAGAGAGGGGGAGAGCTGGGCTGGATACAAAGATAGATGTCATTGGTGTCACCATTGGCAAATATGAAGTCCACAATCGCCAGGACTTTGACTCTCTTCCGCCTTATGGTACCCTTAGGGTGTAGAACATTGCTTGACTCATGATGGGTGGTGCTCAATAGATATGTGGACTAAAGGAGTTGGTGAGATCAGCTGAGGCAAGGGAGAAAAGGAGGACCAGGAGAGAAGGCAGAGGGAGGGGGGGAGGGGCACTGACTTGTCCTGGGCACAGACAGGGAAAAGCCAGGCGAGGAGAGGCAGGGAGTGGTGAATAGTGTCAATACTATCTAGAATAAATCAGAGGTAACAAAAGGGTCCAAGGGATTTTGGCAATCAGGAAGGCATTGGTAACCTTGGTAAGGTTGTTTACTGGTAAGTTGGGGGAAAAGTTACAGTTCAGAGGAGTGAGGAGTGACCAGGAAAGATATAGGGGAGAGGACAGGCTTCTAACCCTTTCAGGAAACTTAACTATGGTACTGGGGTGTAGCTCAGTGGTTGAGCATTTGTCTCCATTACCCAAGGCCTTGGGTTCAAATCTCAACACTGGAAAAAAAAATGCACACAAGCAGGAAGTTTGACTGTGAAATAGATATAAAAGGATATGAAAATAAGACTTTTATAAAAAGAGATGGAGACAATAATATTTTCATGATTTTAAGGAACACCAGCAGCAGGGGTAAATGATTTAAGGGCAAGGGAGGGTAAATGTTAGAGAGAGGTCTCAGGAAGGTGGAAAGGCACAGGATTCCCTCCTTGATGGAGGAACTGGCTCAGTTCAGGAAAGAGACAAGCGCTCATTTCAATCAGAAAAATAAAATGCAGATGACAGTGAATTTTCAATTTGCAGGTGGGAAGTTGCAGGTGTTTCTGTCTGGTGGCTTCTAGTCCCTCCGTGAGGTCACCAGCAATGATGGGGAAAGGCTACAAAGGCAGGGGTGTTAGCACTAGAAGAAAGTTCAGAAGAGAAGGGCCCGTCTTGAGACAGGGGAGCCACTTGGGTCAGTGCCACAGAGAAGAGAACAGGAGGGCAGAGGAGGCACAAGGTCTGGTCAACTGTGGGTTATCCATGGCATCTGAAGTCTCTCGGAAAGTGATGGAGGATAGACCTTGTACTACAAAGATGCGTGGAATGAGCAGATGTGTGGGAAGTGAAGGCAGCCATTGTAAATAACTGGAGAGAATTCTGGAAGGAGAAAGCAGGGCGGAATGGTGCTAAAGGATGATTTGAACTTAATTCAAGATTAAAAAAAAAAAAAAAAGTGCAGCCAGGGTTGAAGACCCAGCAGGAGCCACCAGAGAGCCACATGGAGAATAATGGAACAGAGAAACCAGAGAGGCATAAAATTCAAAGTTAAGTGAAGGTAGCCCTGAAAATGTGGCAGGATCCTTCACTTTTGTGTCAGGAAAGGATTTGGCGGGACTGGTACCCACAGACATAGGCTAAGGAGGACCGTTAATTTCTAGACAGATTATCCATGGGAAGGCAGGGGACACATGTTTTCCCTCTTTCCAAGACTTTTACTTCTCAGGCTACTAGGCATTTGATGCCCAGGCCACCCCTGGCAATCTGACCCATTGGTTGAATCAAAGCCAAGGACTAAGGATTTGGCAGTCTCCACCCTGGCTGGCCCTAACAGGCTGAGGGACTATTGTTGTTCCTGCCTCACTGTTTCTTTGTGGGAAAGAAGAATCACAGAAACTTGGGTCTGGAAGGGACCTCAGAAAACACGTGGTTCAAATCCCAGAGAATACCTGGAAGAAGTTCAGTCACCCTCACAGAGAATCTCCCACATGCTTACCTTCTCTCCCTGGCTATTTCTTTGTCACTTCCTTGTCAAACACTGTAGCATCTCTGTTGTCTATGGAAAGAAGTCCCAAGTCTGTAACTTTTGGCCTCACTGGATTCTGTAAGCTCCAGGCCCTACTTCTCCCCTAGAACTTTTCATCTGAGCTGATGTTTTCCCCTCAAATTGCAGCACCTAACCTGCTCAGTGAAAATCCTACCAACCTCAATGAAATCCCAAATCAAAATCCTAGAAAAAAGTTTTTTTTTTTCTTTTTGGTGGGAAAAGGGTAGAGGAAATCGAAATTGACAAATGGATTCTAAGATATATGTATAGGAAAGCAAAGAATCTAGAATAGGTAAAATGATATAGTAAAATAATAATAATTTCCTGATAAAAATTGAATATATATAAAGTCCAGAAATAGATTCACATTTATAGAGTCAGCTAATTTTGGACAATGTTACCAATGAAGTTCAATAGGATAAGGATAAGCTTTTCAACAAATGGTGCTGAAATAACTGAATTTCCATATTTAAAAAATGAACATTGACTCTTTTATACTATAAAGATTCTAGAAGAAAAGATAAGAGAATAGCTTCATAATCATGGAGTAGGTAAAGATTTTTCCCCTAGGTTGCATAAAACAATAACCATAAAAGAAAAAAAATCAATTAGATTTCATCAAAATGAAAATCTTCCGCACCATTAAGAAAATGAATAGGCAATCCATGATCTCCGAGAAAATATTTGCAAAACAAAGATGCTATCAATAAAATAGAAAGCAATCATACAACTAAATAATGAGAAAAGTAGCACATTAAAAGAAATGGGCAGACATTTCACCAGAGCCTGCTAAACATGAAAAGTGCTCAGTCTCACTAATCAGTAGGGGAATGCAAATTAAAACAATTATATACTCACTAGAATAGCTAAAATTTAAACAACTAATGACAACAAATGTTGATGAAGATATGGAGCAACTGGAAGGCTCACACACCACTTTGGAAGCCAGTCTGGCAGTTTCTTATAGTTGGGCATGCGCATGTTCTGTGATCCAGCAATTAAATGTCTAGAAATTCACACAAGAGAGAGAAAAACATGTCTTCAAATTCTTCTGATTTTGCCACTTAACTAGTTGAGTGTCTGTGTTACTCAGAGTTCTCCAGAGAAACAGAACCAATAGGACCTATATCTATAGGGAGGGAGGGAGGTAGATGATAGATGGACAGACATGAGGAATTGGTTCACATGATTAAGGAAACGGAGAAGCCCCAAGATCTACTGTTGGCAAGCTGAGACCCAGGAGAGCTGAGGTATAGTTCCAGTCTGGGTCTCAAAATGGGGGAAAACTGATGCGTCATCTAAAAGTTAGGCTGAGAGAGCAAATTCTCCCTGACTTAGCCCTTTGTTCAGGCCTTCAGTGGGTTGGTTGAGGTCTACCCACATTGGAGAGGGTCTGTCAGTTCAAATGTTAAATCTCATTTAGAAACACTTTCAAGGATACCCAGAACAATGTTTAACCAAGTATTTAGGTACCATAGTCCAGCCAAATTGTCACATAAATTGTCCATCACAAGTCCACCCTTTGTCAACTTAGCACAACAGGTGTTTCCCTAAACCATTCTTAATCTGCAAATAAAGATAGTAACAAGGTCATAATTCTGACTACCATGATTTACCTATCCTGCATACACCCCAAAGAAACACTAACCTCTTCCCCAGAAAAGGAACTACAGTCCTTGAGGGATATTTACTTTCTCCTTGATATCTTGTATCTTTAATACGATGATGTAAAATTAACAATGATGTAAAATTAACAATGTATAAATACCATGATATAAAGTCAACACATCTAATGTTATGAGGAAATAAGAGATGGCAGAAAACAAATATATCTGCTTAGCACATAGATAGATTAATTTCTGTACCACCCCCCTCATCTATTATTAACTGTCATCTGACTTATGGAACACCTAAAAATCTTAAATTGACTAAAAATATATATAATTTATGGTAACTTTGAAATAAATATTCATGGTTTTAGAGTTCTAGTCTTTTGAAAAAAGAATATATGAATGATTGATGATAATATTTATTAATATTATTAATGAAATCATTAATGGTATAATGATAATAAATTATGTAATAAGCTCTAGATTATGATGTCCAATTTATTTTAATGCACCTTAGTCAATTCCATTGAAATATTTGCAGAGGTGAAAACCTGGGTCAAAATGGGTTAATAACAAAGTAAGGAGGACAATTATGGCCCTCGTATCTGTAACTGGTCACATGGCTGTCCCTTCTCCCACTGCCCATTCTGTATTCCCTTTGCCTTCAGCAAGTGCCTCAGCTGTTCTTTACCTGGAGCATTGACTCAACCTTCATTTCTGAAGAGTCTGAGTCATTCATATTCTGGCTGCCTTGGGTTGTTGTAGTTTTCCATTGACCTTGATCACAGGGCATTACCCAAAGCAATCTTCTGCATTCCATTCAACTTTTCCTTACCTCCTCTGTGGAGTAGTAATCCAGTTTCCCCTTGGTAGTCAGGATCAATCGCCCCAGCCAGCACCACACACACCCTCCTTTTTTGATACTGGGGATTTAACCCAGGGGCACTTACCACTGAGCTATATCTCCAGTCCTTTTATTTATTTATTTTAAAATTCTGAGACAGGGTCTCATTAAGTTGCTTAGGATTTCACTGTTGCTGAAGCTGGCCTTGAACTTGAGATCTTCCTCTCTCAGCCTCCTGACACCATTTCCCTTTTTGTATATTGATTCAGAGTATAAATAGGCCAGGTGGAAGTCTTGACTTGCAGTTCAATGGAATCATTGTTATATATAGATATAGATATATATAGATATATGGATAGATATAAATATATTTATTTATTTGTTCTACTTAGTTATACATGACAGTAGAATGCATTTTGACACATCATACATAAATGGAGTATGACTTCTCATTCGTCTGGTTTTACATGATGTAGAGTTCCATAGGTCATGTAATCATATCTGCACATAGGGTAATAATGTCCAAGTCATTCTACTTACATTCCTACCCCCATGCCCCCTCCCCTCCCTTTACTCCCCTCTGCATTGTTATGTCTTCTGATGGAAGTGGCTCCCACTGGAACTGAGACCTCTAGGCCAGTAGGGAAAAATGTGTATGAGAATAGGAAATAAAAATTAGGTCAGGGGTCACTAGGGCTATTAGTGTGTGGTACCACTCATATTTCTACTTCTTGATTTTTGGACTTATAAATCTCAGCTAGGGGAGATACAGTACTGTATACTGGAGCATGTACAGCTTTTTGGAGAGCTGTGTTTCAGATCTACAATGTATTGTCACCTGGCTGGTCCTGTAACTGACTTTTCAAAAGGCCATTCTAGTTGGGTGTGATAGGGTACACCTGTAAGCCTAGTGACTTGGGAAGCTGAAGCAGGAGAATCACAAGTTGAGGCCAGCCTTGGAAACTTAGCAAGACCCTGTCTCCAAATAAAAAATTAAAAGGGCCGGAGATGTAGCTCAGCGATAACGCTCCCCTGGATTTAATCTCTAGTACTGCACCACCACAACCACCGACAAAAGCCATTCCACTCTTCTGTAAAACCATTGGCTTCAGGATGGTGGGTATGTAAGTCAGCTATCCATTACTGCAACAAAATAGTCAAGGAAACGTATAGTTTATTAATTAATTAATTAATTAAAGAGAGAGAGAGAGAGGAGAGAAAGAGAAATTTTTTTTGCCGCAGTCTGGCTGGGCACAAATGCCGCAGTCTGGCTGGGCACACAATCACGAGCCACCACACAGCTTGTAGATTCAAACAGCAACTCTTTATTCCCAAACTCACACCAGCCATCTACAATCACATTCTGGGGAAATCCACGTTCTTTGCCCAAATCCACTCCCACTGGGCTTCTGTCTCCCAAAAAACACTGTCTGAATCCCGTGAGAACTCAAGGGGAACTCAGGCGGCAGGAATAATCTTAAACCTGGAACGCCCTAAACCCGATTATCCTAAACCGGGAACACCCTAATCCCGGATCCGCCCTGGTCCTTGAGCAAGGTCACCTAACTGCAATGTCACTGCAAAATGTCCTATTTCCACGAGTCCTTCCACTAAGCAACATGGGGTACGCTGGCAAGGAAATTGTCATACCTACTTGGCTAATGGCTCCCAGCATTTTTTAATATTTATTTTTTTAGTTTTCGGCGGACACAACATCTTTTGTTTTTGTATGTGGTGTTGAGGATCGAACCCGGGCCGCACACCTGCCAGACGAGCACGCTACCGCTTGAGCCACATCCCCAGCCCCTATAGTTTATTTTGGTTCACACTTTTGGCCCCCATTTCTTTGGGCCTGTGGCAAGGCAGCACCTCATGATGGGGAATGGATGGCAGAGCAAACTCTTCATGGTCAAGATGTGAAAAAGAAAACAGGAACCCACATTCTCCTTCAAGGGCACCCCCCCCAAAGTCCTAAAATATTCCACTAGGCCTACCCCTTAAAATTTCTACCACCTTCCAGTAGCACTGCTCTGGGGATCAAGCTTTTAATGCACGTGGCTTTGCTGGGCATTCTAGATCCAAAAGGTATCAATGGGGAACATGGGAAGATCCGTGAATTCCATGAGCATGGGTGCTTTGTCACATTTCTTTTGCTGTAAAATGAGGTCCTTGATTAAAAGCAATGGCATGGTGCTGGGGTTGTGGCTCAATGACAGAGCACTTGCCTAGCATGTCTGAAGCACTGGGTCTGATCCTCAGCACCACATACAAATAAATAAAGTAAAGTAAAGGTGTTGTGTCCATCTGCAACTAAAAAATAAAAATATTAAAAAAAAAAAAAAAGAAAAGCAATGCCATGTAGAGTACCCTGACCGTGGGCAATGCATTCTCTGAAGTCCCTGGGTGGTGTTTTGGGGAAAACTCACTGTGTGCAGGAAAGCTAAATCCATATCCCAAATAAGTGTTTATTCCAGGCAGAACTGCTCCATGATGGAAGGAGGCCAATGTAATCAACTTGCTACCAGATAGCTGGCTGATCTCCCTTAGCAATGGTGCCAGATAGGGGGCTGTGTTGGTCTGTACCGCTGGCAGATGGAGAGCTCAGCAGTGGCCATAGCTAGGCTGGCCCTGGCGAATGGAAGCACATCCTGCTGAGCCTGTGCATCATCTCCAGCCTTGCTGCTATGGCCACTTCGTTCATCCGGTTGGTGATGGCTGGGAAAAGAGGCTGACTGGTATCTTCAGAACCAGTCATCCTAACCACTTACCTATTAAAATCCTCCTGTGGGGCTGGGGTTGTGGCTCAGTGGTAGAGTGCTTGCCTAGCATGCATGAGGCACTGGGTTCGATCCTCAGCACCACATAAAAATAAAATAAAGATACTGTGTCCCCCTAAAACTAAAAAATAAATATTAAAAAAAATCCTCCTGTGCTAAGGTCACCTGTTAGTGAGCATTCACATGCGACATATCTTTAAATCTTTGCCCACTCAGAGAGGCCTATCCACAGACCTTTTCCCCAAAGTTTCCTAGTCACCAATTTTCTAATCACATTCCTTCCGAGTTCCTGACCACCCAGCCAAGCCCTTGGCTATAGATCATAAATCGACACAAACAAGTGAACAACCAGGTACACTTCTGGAAGTTCTGTCACTGGCCCTCTATCAGTGCCCTCAGGGATGGCCCAGAAAGGGGCTGTAGTGCTGTAGC
Source organism: Marmota monax (assembly GCF_021218885.2). Lineage (NCBI taxonomy): Eukaryota > Metazoa > Chordata > Mammalia > Rodentia > Sciuridae > Marmota > Marmota monax. Next base: position 21,040,099 of record NW_026693777.1, on the reverse strand, counting down.
TATCCACTTTCAGATGGTGCCTACGTAAACCAAGTCTTAATCTTCTTGTCAGCTGATCATAGGGACCTCCCCATGAGTCCATAGTTGCAAGCTGGAACACAGAAGGGAGTGTAGTAGGAGTCATGGCTATTGTCATTTGGGCCACTTCTTCATATAATTTACTTTTGCCTTTGGGACCTGTTCAGGCCAATCACACATGTGTCACTTCTATTTGATGATGACATTGTGCACACCCTACTTATAGCTCCATGGGTCAGAAAATACCTTGTTAATGATGGGCAGTTCAGGATCTGTAGTAATTTGGTGGCTCATGGTCAAGCCTGCAATTTCTACCAAGGCCCAGTTGTAGGCTACTGAGTCATTACTGCCATTTGCAGATGATGGCAGAGCCTTGCTCCAGAATCCTAAAGGTTCCCACTGTGTTCCGGCCACGGGGCCTGCCAGAGGCTCCAAACAGTATCCTGTCCGCTGCCACACTTCAAGCAGTTGTGGTTCTGCTGGGTCACAATTGGCAGAGCAGCTTGCTGCCTGCCAGCTGCTGCTCTGACCTGTTGCAGAGCCTTCTCTTGACCTGGGTTCCCCTGAAAACTAGCAACTTTTCAGGTCACTCAGGAAATGCTGCAAAGTTACACACCCAAATGAGGAACATGTTGCCTCCAAAGTTTCAAAAGGCCCACCAGGCATTGCGCCTCTTTTTCGATCGCAGGAGGGGCCAGATGCAATATCTTATCGTTCATCTTAGAGGAGATATATTGACATGCCTTGTACCACAGTACCCTTAGAAATTTCACTGAATGAAACCACATCTGTAATGAAACTACATCAGTAACGAAACTACATCTGGTACAGCAGCTGCAATTGGAATCGCCACCTGCTTAAGCTATGATAATCTACCGGCATTCCCCGAGATCCATCTGTCTTCTACACAAGCCAAACAGGTGAGTGGACTAGGGCTGTGATGGGAATGACCACCCTGTTTACCTTTTATTTTTTCCCCTATGTACTAGGAGTTGAACTCAGGGGCACTTTACCACTGAGCCATATCTCCAGTCCTTTTTTAAAAATTTAAAAAATTTTTACAGGGTCTCACTAAGTTGCTGAGGTTGGCTTTGAACTTGTGATCCTCCTGCCTCAGCTTCCCTAGGGTTACAGGCATGTGCCACAATAACCCTGAACTTTCTAGCTTTTGGAACCATTAGCTGAGTAAATCTCTTTTCCTTATAAATTACCCAGTCTGTGATATTCAGTTACATAATTGAAAATGAACGAAGACAATATCCCTCGCTCCACAGCTTACGGAACCAATGTGGGGAGTCTGCCAGCTGCTGAGTGTCTGTCTTCCAATTCTGTGTTCCAGAACTGGGAAATGGATCACAGGATGGGTTTTGGGGTCTACTGGACCCTTGTGAGGTGGACCTGGGATAAAGATCTTGAGCTTTATTCACATTTATAGTACATAAAGTGATGATAAGTCTGGGAGTTTTTCATGCTCTATCTAAAAGGGGGATGCTAGTGTCCATAGCCCTAACGAAAGAAAAAACAGCATTCAGCCCTGGGGAAAGAAGGTGGATTTAAGACAGCTGGAAAATACTTTGTGGTGAGTTTTTAGATTCCCTTCAAGTCAACTATGGTGACCCCACTTCACTTGCCAGGGAACGGCTTAAGAATGGGCCTGTACCCAATTCTGGCCAATGAGACGTGAAGGAGATTCTATAGGGGACTTCTGGGAAAAGCTTCCATGCTTCTAAGAAGCAGAAGCTGGAAGAAAATTCTTTCCTTCTTCTGGATATTGCTGGACCTGTTGTAGACATCTTGTTACAACAGAGAAAGTGGCCCGAGGACAAAGACAACGTACTGATAGCAAAGCAGAGAAATGAGATGAAGACCTGAGATGAAGCTTCCCTCTTGCCCCCTGAAGGTTCCCTGGGATGAGCTCAGGGGCAGATTAAGAGTAGAAAAAGCATACACCTTTATTTAATGTACATGGGGGCATCACAGGACAGTGATTACCCAATAACCCAAATGAGATTCAGGTGTTTATCTGCCCATCTTTATAGGACAAGAGGAAATGGGGAAATGAATGGTTACAGAGGACAGATGGTGGTTGGTAAATGAGTTTCTAGAAGTTGAGTGGATCTAGGAGACAGACAATAGTTTGTGGACAGGCTAAGGGAAGGCGAGGAGTGGCACTACACTGTGAACAAAGGTTATCTTCTTATGCAGGTCAAGTTTCTCCCCATCCCAACCCCCTAGTCTGTCAGAGCTACTCAGAAGACCTGAAGAAATGTCTGCCTGGGTCTTGGTAACAACTTACAATTTCTTCTCTTCTTAAGTGGTTAATCTTTCCTGGTTATTTAATAAGATTCCTAGGAAGGGAGTTTTAAGACAACTATATTTCTTTTGAAAGTCAGAAAAGTGAAATTTGGGAGGAAAACTTTTCCTGTACCTGCTACAGAGAAAAAAGAGGATCAAGGAATGGGGGAGGGAAGGGTCCATGAGACCTTGATTCTACAGAACTTTTTCCTGCAAACTTGGCAATACAGTGTTCTGAGCTTCAACAAAACCTGGTCTTTGAGGGCACCTTGAATCACTCACACCTACCTGGAACCCGTTGCTTCTGTACTTCCTACTTATGATAAGACATTTCCTGTATATTTGAACCTGGATTTTCTAATACTTGAGGCTAAAGCATCCTAATCAACAGAATCTAAAACTGGATTTCCTACATTAGCTGGTAGGAGCTTAGAGCTAATAAGATTTGAGTATTAAGGAAGAGTAACTGGCGTCTTTAAGGTTGGAGAGGCAAAGACAATGGGTCATTCTCCTACACATGTTTTTCTTTCTTTCCTTCCCTGGTACTAGGGATTGAACCCAGGAGCATTTTACCACTGAGCTATATTCCTAGACCTTTTTAATTTTGAAACAGGATCTCTGTTAAATTGCTTAGAGCCTTGCTAAATTGCTTGAACTTGCATCCTCCTGCCTCAGCCTTCCACAAGTGCCACTTCTCCCAATTATTTGTTTGTTTTTAAAAATCAGAGGAAATCTCATTCTGAGCTTCCCAGTCCTGTTCAGTGGACAATTTATTAATCTCTCGCCTGGGGGCTCAACCTCTTCTCCAAAAGATTGTGCCTAACTGGGTAAAAATGTGGGTATTCTATCAATCAAGAGGTCACACTAAAATTTCCTCTGCTGCCCCACATCCTTATCAGCTTGGCAATTTTGCTGTTTCTGAGCCCAGGAACTTTGGTGTGGCTGGAAACTCAATGCCAAATATCTGAGTCTTCTGAGATCTGACTGTTACGGACAGTTCTCAAAATCACAACTGTTTTCTCTCTTTCTCTCTCTCTCTGGTTCCAGTCTCTGAACACTCTACTTGTCCTTCGGGCCCTTTACTCTCTACCTCCTTTCCTTTTCTCCCTCTGACATCTGTACCATCTCTCAACAAGCCAGGGCTTTTACCAGGGACAGCCAGCACCTGCTTCCTGTCCTGAAAGAATTTCTAAGGCAAGACAAAACAAAAAGCCCAACTACCTGTTTGGAAAGAGAAGGCAATGGAAAAATACAGCAAACAAATTGTTATCTTAATTATCTTGTCCCAGGTATCTCAGAGGTGACAGGAGAACTCAGCCTCAGGAGAGGGCTGGTTCCATGCTGAGCCTCAGCCAACCAGCCAATGAGAGGGTGATGAAGGGAGAAGGCCACACTGAGGAAGTGTCTTGTTAACTTGGGAGACCTGCCCTACCGCCCAAGAGCCTTGAGACATGGCTGCCTCTTTCCTATCTCCTGTCTTAGGTGTCCTTAAAAATACATTTCCAATCCCATAGGCATTCTCTTGGTTCTCTCCCTTGTGCTCACACAGTGGGGAAGGGGGCTACTATATATCCTACCCTCACGAGGTAGAAAGGGATCAAATGAGGTGACATCTGTGACAGTCTGAATTCTTCAGCAGGAGGAAGGCCCTCCTAGTGTACACAGGGCTAGGGCAGACTGTTGTCCTCCCCAGCCTCTTTCTCTGGGGAGGCCACCTCTCCTTACAACACTGGGACTCACCTGCAGCCCATATCATGGCCCTCCAGGTGGCCCAGGGTCTCTGGGACTTCTGGGCTTGCCTCACAGGTAAACCAGAGCATAGATGTCCATGTAGCTTGGATTTCAATAGTGTCTTCCCACTCCAAAATGAAAAGACCCTTGAGGTTATTAGGGCCAACTTCCTAATCTGTAATCATACAGGTAAGATCCCTGAGGCTCAGAGAAGCAACAATACTGGTACCCTGGTCCTGCCCCCTGATCCTGACTGTCTCCTCCAAGGATGTTTTTGAATGATCTACCTGCACTGCCTTCTTGCTGCCTCTGAGGCAGTATACCTGGCCCTTGCTGGCTGACTCTTGCTCTCTCCAGTCCTTTGGGCTGTGAGATGATTAACCCAAGGACAATGAAGGGCATGTTAGCCACTGGGTCTCTGATCCTGGGCTGGGCTCCTGCTCAGATTCATCATCTTTAGAGAATTTTTGAAAGGAATTTGGACTGTGAGTCACTCACAAGACAGCCCTGGGCATTTCCCACTTTACAGAGTTTCGCTTGTTTTTTTTTTTTTCTTTTAAGAGATGGGTGTCACAGAGCTGGGACTATATAGCTCAGTGGCAGAGCACTTGCCTAGCATGTGTGAGGCACTGGGTTCAATCCGTAGCACCTCATAAAACAAACAAACAAACAAACAAACAAAGGTATTCTGTCCATCTACAAAAAAAAAAAAAAAAGAACAAACAGGATCTTAAAAAAAAAAAAAGAGAGAAAAAAGAAAAGAAAAAAAAAAGATGGGGTCTCTCTGTGTTGTCCAGGCTGGCTGTGAACTTCTGGGCTTGAACAACCCTCCTGTCTCAGCAGGGATCCTTCTACCTCATCCTCCCAAGCAGCTGGAACTACAAATGTATGGTACCACACTTGGCTAGCTGCAGGTATATTCTGAGCATGCTCTTTTGTGATTTTTCTGACCTGAACCATTTCAGTTTAGAATCACAAGGCAAACAGATCTGGGTTTTGTTTTCCGCCATTGTTTTGGTTGGCTCAAGAATTAAGCAACCAATTATATATTCTGAGGCTATGTCCCTGGTCATAACCTGTGTGTAGCATTTTATAATTCAGAATATGTTATTTCACCGGCTCTATAAGAGTCTTTGGGTACTACAATACCCATTGCACAGGGATGGAAACTAAGTCAGCAAGGTTAGCTGACCTGCCAAGGTCCTGCCAGGGAAACAGAACAATAGGAAAAAACTGATTGGTCAACACCATAGTGCTTTTTCTCCCTACCCCCCACCTCCCCCCATGCTTTGGTGCTGGGGATTGAAACCCAGGCCTCATGCATGCTAAGCATGACCTCTACCACTGAGCTATACTCTCAGCCCCCAGCCCCAGCCCCCACCAGTCTGATGCCTTTCTTTTTATTTTTTTATTTTTTTTAATTTTTTAATATTTATTTTTTAGTTTTCAGTGGACACAACATCTTTGTTTGTATGTGGTGCTGAGGATCGAACCCAGGCCGCACGCGTGCCAGGCGAGCGCGCTACTGCTTGAGCCACATCCCCAGCCCTCTTTTTATTTTTTTTATAAGGTTTAAAGTTTATCATGCTATCATATCCTGTTTGGGCAATTTGGTTACCATCTGTCTTTCCTGATTTCTGGGAGGGTCAGATACAAACTTAGTTTCAGTTTTGGGGATGGGGAACTTTACCATAAGTAACTCCATTTTGATTTTTAGTCTGGTCTTTTAGGGCTTAGTACAGGAACGTAACCCAAAACAATGGCCTCCTGCAATTTTTATTTAACATTCCCCATTACCAAAGGTCCCGGAGAGGCTTTGGGGTCAAGTTTCAGGGTAATTGGGGGGACAGTAAAGCCCAGGCCAAGGACCTCTGGCAGGGGTGTGTGCCAATCCATTCCATTCCTTACCCAAGGTCAGTGACACTCAAACTTAGGTGGATGGAACTTCACCAGGGGAGCTGTGAACTTTCCTATGCCTTTGCCCCCACCTAGACTTCAGGTAAGGACCAAAGACTGCATTTTTAACACACATTCTGAGGCAGCAGCCAACAGAGTGCACTGCAGGAACTGTCAATGAACTGTCTTGGATCTCTTTTGCTGTACAAATTTGGACAAAGTGCTCATCCTCTCTAAATTGGGCATAAGAGTACTTTATAGGGGAGTTGTGAGGATTAAATGAGAAGAAGGACTGTAAAGTACTTAGTATAATGTCTTACATATGGCAGCACTTGACAAATGTTAACTGTCATTGCTATTGTGATTATTTTAATCATGTCAGTATTCAGCCAGACTCCCTGGAACTGCTGCCTGCTTTAGTTTTTTAAAATTTTATTTTATTTTTTATAGTACTGGGGATTTAACCCACTGAGCTACGTCTCCAGCCCTTTTTATTTTTTGAGACAGGGTCTCGCTAAATTGCTGAGACTGGCCTCAATCTCATGATCCTCTAGCCTCTGCTTCCCCAGTTGCTGGAATTATAGGCAGGTACCATCATGCCCAGCTTGAGGCCTGCTTTAAATCTCTTCCTAGCCTGAGAGATCTTCTATTAGTCCTCTTCCTCAGCCATTGTCCTCCCAATCCCATCATATAGATTTCTTTTTTGGGGGTGGGGTTTTGTACTAAAATTTTAATCTAGGGGCACTTGCTTAACCACTGAGCCACATCCTCAGCCGTGTTTTGTTTCTATTTAGAGACAGGGTCTCACTGAGTTGCTTAGGGCCTCAATAAATTGCTGAGGCTGGCCTTGAACTGGAGATTCCCCCATCTCAGCCTCCTGAGCTGTTGGGATTACAGGCATGCACCACCATGCCCGGCCATCAGATAAATTTCTTATCATTATTCCTGAGCATAGACTAAAATGCAAGGGCCACCCCCACTTTCTTGCCCAGCTGCAAACACACACACACACACACACACACACAGAGCTCACACAACTGTGCTCTAGCTCTGCACATTGTCTCCTGCAAATCCTGGTTGTCAAGGTGTTGAGGTTGTTGACAGAAGTTGTCTTTTGATAGGCAATATTGTAGGTGGGTACTTTAAAAATTTTTCTTTCTTTGCTTGTCTGTATTTTCTGATTTGTTTGTCATGAGCATGTATTGCATTTGTACCAAGAAAAAATTATTTTTAATTTTTATAAAATCTAGTTGTTGCTATGTCTAGGAAACTTTCCCTGAAGGATTCTATTGCATTCTGAGTGATCATTTTAAACTTCACGCCCCCTCAGCATCTCTTTTCTCTGTGTTCTATGTTACATTTGCATTTGCTTATAAATTGCTCTGTAGATGCTCTTAAAGGGCTTGAGCATCCTTAAGCAGCCACCTTGAGGGTAGAAGCTGTAGTGTTTCTTTTGTAGAAATAGCTTGAATGTTTCTTAGGCACTTCTGCTTTCCACCCTCCTCTATGCACCATCAAACTGGGGTGGCTGTGGGAAGTCTAGCTTGATTAGAGCAGGACTTGGTTCTACCCAGCTGAATTTGCCATTGTTCACATTCTTAAATTCCTGACACTGGGCTGGCAGTGTAGCTCAGTGATAGAGTACTTACCTAGCATGAGCAAGGACCTAGGTTTGATCCTCACTCAGCACCATAATATATAGATAAAATCCTAACACTTAGGCTATCAGCAGAGTATAATCTTTGGAGACCGCTGCAGATACACGGGGCAGCTTTCAGTAGGAATTGGCCCTATCATGAGTCTTGGATGCCGTGTCTTAGCTTGGGCAGGAATTTAACCTAGATCTTACAAAATCTCCAGGTACTCTCTTTCTCTCTGATTTTCTTAATCCCTTTACAGCTCTGAGAGGCCTGGCAGAGGCTGAGTTAAGAATCATTCACTCTATTACAGCATTTAGGAGGCTGAGGCAGGAGGATCACTTGAGTCCAGGAGTTTGATACCAGTGTGGACAGCACAGTGAGACTCTGTCTCTGAAAAAACAAACCAAACATAAACAAACAAACAAACAAACCACAACAAAATAATTGCCAAAATCCATGTTCACTCATCTGGTGTATATTTAAACATCAAACATGATTAAAGGCAGATGTGATTGAGCACATGGCTTGAGATAAGCAGATCTGGGTTTAAACCCCAGCTCCCATCTTTAAATATGTAACAAGTTACTTAATCTAGGCTTGGTTTCCTCACCTGTAAAATGGGAATAGCAATTGTGTCTGCCTTTTAGGACCACTATGAGAATCATAGAAAATAATGCATATGAAGTGCTCTACGTTTGTATCCATCACTACTACTGGGATTTTTAAAAATAAATTTATTTATTTTTATTAGTTATATATGACAGCAGAATGCACTTTGATTCGTTGTACATGATTGTAGCACAACTTTTCATTTCTCTGATTGTACACGGTGTAGCATTGTACCATATGTGCAGTTATACATGTACCTAGGGTAATGATGTCCACCACATTCCACCATCTTTCCTGCCCCCATAGCTACTGGGATTTTTTGATGCTGTAGATTTAGAAAAAGAGAGAGAGACATTACCTCTGACTTGGGAGAGCTTTCTCAAAAGGAAGAAAGGTAGAGACTCATGTGACACAGACAAGTCTAAGGTAAGGTAGCATGCTCAAAGGGGAGGATGAGGGACACACAGAACATGGACGTGCTGGGAGCTTCAGAACAGTCTAAGAAGTCTGCAGAAAGGAAGAACATCTTCAGTGAACCTGGAGGGATGGGTGCAGAGATGGAAAGATAGACAGGAGCTGGGTGCTGTGCAGAGGAGGGACGCAGGTGGGCTATGGGTTAGGCACTGGCTGATAGGACTATAGAGAGAGCAGTATGGGATCGTGGTTAAGAGCTCAAGTGCTTGAGTCAATGGGGTCTGCATTTGTGTCATTAACTAACTGTGTGATCTTGGGAATGCAAACCAGGAAGCTTATAAGCAACAGAATTTTATGCTTCCTTTATAGTTCTGGAGGTTGGGAAGTCCACAATCAATGTGCTGGCTGCCTCAGATGTCCTGAGTCATAGATGGATCCTTCTTGCTGTATCCTCACATGTTAGAGGGGGTAAGGGAACTCTCTGGGACCTCTTTTATAATCCTATGGGCTCTGTGCTCATGGACCTAGTCACCCCTGAAAAGCCCCACCCCAAATTCACCTTGGGGGTTAGGGTTTCAGTGTATGAATTTTGGGAAGACAAAAACATTCAGAACACAGCAGTTACATACCCCTCCCCCATGAACCAGAATTTTCTTATTTGTGTAATATAGCTAATGGTAGTTAATTCCTATTAGGATTTTTACGAGGTGTTAATTAAATAATGCTTACAAAGTACATTTTAAAAGTTCACTAAATACTAGCCAAAGTATCTTTTATTATTGTATCAAAATAATTATTATAGGGCCTGGGGTTGTGGCTCAGTGGTACAGCGCTCGCCTCACACGTGCAAGGCTCTGGGTTTGATCCTCAGCACCACATAAAAATAAATAAATAAAATAAAGGTATTGTATCCAACTACAACTAAAAAATAAATATTAAAAAAATAATTATTATAGACTCATACTTTTTCCCCAAAAAGAATTCCATTGCAATATTCCCATATATTTTGATACCTGAATTCATATATATACATTATATGTAATAATAGTAGTTAACATTTAAATAGCAAATTCTATGTGCCAAGAATTGTTCTAAGTACTTAGTACATATGAAACTCATTTAATCCTCCCAATAATGCTGTGAAGTCTGCACTATTATTATCCTTATTTTATGGCAGTTGAAGTTGAGACACAGAAAAGTTAAGCAGCTTGTTCAAGGTCACACAGTTCTCTGCCCCCCCTTTTTAAGGAACTGGCTATTGAACCCCGGGGGCACTCTATCACTGGAGTACAGTTGGAGCTATATCTCCAGCTCTTTTTTATTTTTATAGATATATTATTTTTATATATTTTTATAGCTATATTATTTAAAACACACACACACATATATATTAGTTGTAGTTGGACACAATACCTTTATTTTATTTATTTATTTTTATGTGGTGCTGAGGATTGAATCCTGCGCCTCACATGTGCCAGGTGAGCACTCTACTGCTGAGCCACAACCCCAGCCCTCTTTTTAATTTTTTATTTTGAGACAGGATCTCAATAAGTTGCCCAGGCTGGCTTTGAACTTGTGATCTTCCTGTTTCAGCCGCTCAAGTAGCTGGGACTACCAGCGTGCACTGCTGAGACAGAGCTATAATTGTTGATCCCAAGAAGTGTGGTTTGGAATCTATGCTCTTAACCACTTGACTGTTTGAATATGCTATGTTCAAAGACTCTGGGAAGAACAGAAGGGCAAAACTATGAAGTAAATGCTCATCTTACCCAAAGGGAGAGAGCAGCCAGGAGGAGTGATGAGAGGCAGTAAGACCATAGCTGCCTAAGGCAATGAGCTCATGGCTGTCTGGAGGTCCAGCTAGAGCCTGTGGGGCTTCTCCACATACCTGAGTTATCACTGAAGCCCAGTGTGGGCCATCAGAATCCCTGCTGCAGTCTTTGTAAAGTTATTTAATGCACTGAGTGTGTTGCTGTTCCTGCTTTGCTCCAGGTATCAGCCCAGTTAGTGTCCTTTGCCCAGTGGAAGGCTGGATGGCAATATGGTTGGCTGGGTGTAAACCCAGTGCAGAACTGACTGAAAAAATAGCACAGGGCGTACTGATGCAAGCTGGGTCATTGCCCCATTAGGTGATCACATTATTCATGGACTGAATACCTGTTTTTTGCCAAGTTCTCTTCTCTGTGCTGAATATTACACCAAAAATATGCTTATTCTTTCTGTCCTCCTGAGTACACTTTCAAAGTCCCTGGCAATTTTTCCACTTGGTCTTTCTGGCTTAAAATGGCTTATGCTTTAGTATAAACATTTAAAACATTGGTGCTATCAAGGTCCTAGGTAATGGCATCCTGAATACCAACTTGCAAATTTTTAGGAATTGTGCAAGCTGATTGTTAAACACAGCCACAATCCAAAAGTGGAATCATATAAATGAAGTATATTAAAAACAAAAGTAATAAACTCAAAATTCATTACTGTGCTGGGTATGCTAGGACACACCTGTAAATCCCAGCTACTCAGGAGGCCAAACCAGGAGGATAGCAGGTTCAAGAACAGCCTGGGCAACTTAGTGAGACCCAGTCTCAAAATTAAATTGGAAAAAAATAAAGAAGGACTGAGGATATAACTCAGTGGTAGCGTGTTTGCCCAGCGTGCCTGCCGCCCTGGTTTAATCCCCAGTACTGAAAAAACAAACAAGCAAACAACAACAACGACAAACCCCTCACTGCTTCATAACCAGTTTCCTATATGATGGGCTACTGCATGCCAATTCTGCATTTACTGACGTGACTTTAGTAGCTTGAATTTAGCCAAGGTGGTAATATTTACACAACTTATATCAGCAAACACTACAAATCAGCTCTTTCCCCAAAGCCCATTGTTAAACATTTCCCAGAACATCACTGGCCCTAGAGATAATCAAATCTGGTCTTTTTTCATGCTGTGTTTCAGCAGAGGGTTTCCACTAAGAGTGCTTGGTTGCTGCCTGGAGGAGGAAGAGGAGTGAAAACAGGCTCTGGGCATATCCCAGCTGCTAAGCTAGGCAAGGCTGATGTCGTTTGTATATTTGTGTGTGTGTGTGTGTGTGTGTGTGGTTTGTGTATGTTTGGGAACCCAGGGTCTCATGCATGTTCAGCAAGTGCTCTATCACTGACCTGTGTCCCCAGCTCCTTCATCATGGTTTTTTTGATAAAGTCTCTCTAAGTAGCTGAGGCTGGTCTTAAACTTGGGATCCTTCTGCCTCAGCCTCCCTAGTACCTGGAAGAATAGGCATATGCCACCACATCAGCTGTTTGTATGTTTTTAATAGAAACTTACATGTAAGATTTTGAGTAAAATCTTTTCACAATTAAAAAAAATTGAAGTGAATGGTCTAATATGTTCCTTCTATTTTACTGTTTATGTAAAAGCAACTTTTAATATTCAGATCCACAGTGAAGTGACTTCCTCTGGGTCTACAGAGCCTAGTCTATGCCTCACCTAAGGCAGCCAATACGGTGGCACCCCACTATGGGGGACAGATTCCTGCAGGGGTTGTTCTGGGTCTGAGAGCCAGAGGCTCTCTTTGTTCCTAAGGGATCTGTGAGCCTCTCCAGAGCCACATGCACTGTGTCTCTTTGCCCTGTACAGAGTAGACTCCCACCAGGTCTGACAAGTATTTTCTCCCGTAACAGAAACCCTTCCAGATGTGTTAGGACTGCTGGATTTTCGGAACCCATCTTCCCTGACTGATTTGAAGTAAAGTTGGAAATCTGATTCTCATAAACAGGTTTTTAAACTTGTTCCTGATTTTCGGTTGGGGAAATCTGCTTAAAGCCTTAGAGAAATAATCAAAACACAATAGCTATTTTATCATTTTTTTTTTAAATTAAGTAGAGCCAGAAATGGATAGGAGAGCCTGCTGGAGGGCAAGAGGATGTATTGGTGATAGTATGTGGGAGGGTACATGGGAAGGGGCGGGGATAGCGGAAGGGTGGCAAAATGGAGAGAGAAGAGGATTTGGGAGTGAAAAAATAGAAACATTTAAAAGAATTATTTTTAGGGGTAAGAAAATTTAGCTCCAGGTGTCAAGGAGTATACAATTTCCTGAGACAAAATCTTGCCAATTGCTTCCCTGTAGCAGAACCTGATCTCTTACATTATTAGTCAGTTCTGCTTTGTTATGTAATCCCAATTATACAGCTCTCAGCGAGGACATGAATGCACTGCTCAAACATTTTCATGGAACCTCTGATGAAGAATTCTGTATTAAATGTTGAATTAGTTTGTTAGGGCTGCACTAGCAAAACACCACAGACTGGATGACTTACACAACAGAAGTTTATTTGCTTACAGTATGGAGCCTGGAAGTGCAAGATCTTTTCTTCTGAGGCCTCTCTCTATGGTTTACAGCTTTCTGTCTTCTCCGTGAGTCCTCACATGGTCTATACACACTCACTGGTGTTTCTATGTGTCCAAATTTCCTCTTTTGATAAGGACACCAGTCATATTAGATAGGGCCCACCCTAAAGTCTTCATATTAACTTAATCACTTCTTTAAAGATCTTGTTTCCAAATGTAGCTACATTCTGAAATGCTAGCTAGAATTTAGCACTTCAATCTATGAAATTTGAGGGGACAAAATTTGGCTCATGAAAAATGTTTAAGAACTGTTTTTCCAGCTGGGCTTGGTGGCACATGCTTATAATCCTGGCAGCTTGGGAGGCTCAAGCAGGAGGATCACAGGTTCAAAGCCAACCTCAGCAACTTGGTGAGGCTGTAAGCAACCTATTGAGATCCTGTCTCAAAATAAAAAAAATAAAAAGGGATGGGGATGTGGCTCAGTGGTTAAGTGCCCTTGGTTGGGTTCAATCCCTGGTACTAAATAAATAAATAAATTAAAAAAAAAAACAAAACAACAAACAAACAAACAAAAAAACAACCAAACTGTTTTTCCTACGCTGAATGAATATGACCCCAGTTGCATACTTGGCTATGAAAGGAACTCCCCCATTAACACTGAGAGGTTTTGTCATCTACACAAATTGACTACTATGCCTTGGGTTGAGATCTTATCAGGGAAAGCAGGGGAAATGCCTTTAAAAACATATCATGTTGGGGATGGAGCTATGGCTCAGTGGTAGAGCACTTGCCTAGCATGTGTGAGATACTGAGTTCGTTCATTCTCAGCACTGCATATAAATAAATAAATAAATAAATAAAGATCCATCATCCACTAATAAAAAAATTTTTTAAAATCTCATGTTGAGTTAAATAATTTTAAAATTTCCATCTCACCTTCAAATTGCCTTTTCATCTTGTTTTTATTATTTTATTATTGTCATTTTTTGGTACCAGGGGTGGAACCCAGGAGTGTTTAACAACTGAGCCACATTTCTACCCCATTTTATATTTTATTTTGAGAAAGGGTCTCATTAAGTTGCTTCGGACCTTGCAAAGTAGCTGAGACTGGCCTCAAACTTGTGTTTCTCCTGCCTCAGCCTCCCAAGCGCACAAGTTTTCTCCACCATGCCCAGCTTTGTCTTGTTTTTACAGGAATGTATTTTAATAGGCCAGAAGTCCCCAAACAATTTTCAATATTAGCAGAAGTTACTAATGACGTGGAAACAGGTGCAAGGGTTGAGCTGAAAGTAGGAGAGATTGTTGGTCAAGGGCAAAATATTTCCATCTAAAAATGTGTCAAGTGCTTCCTGTGAGCTGTGTCACCATTCCTTCACTTGTCTCTGAATCCACTAGTATTTGTCAGTCATCTAAAGTAAACTGGGCAACTGCAGATACACAGCCGAGTGATATGATCATGGCCCTGCCTTTACAAGCTTACAGTTCAGCTGTGCTAATGTTAAAGAAAGTGACTCATAGAAACACAGTCCCTGTCCTACAAATGGAGAGGCTCCTAAAGCGGTCATGACCAGTAATTCTCTGGAAACCCAGAGTGGTGGTTTCCTTTAATCTCCAGGAAAAGACTTAAAGGAGTGCCAGATAAGACTCTGTATGAACTGCAGTCCAACTCCTTCCTGTCTCTCAACACATATGTGCAAATGAATCAGAAATACGAATTTTAGGTATTCCTTTAATGACCTGGGTGTGGAGATTAAATAAGAAAAAGCATTGTGTAGACCTTTCTTGTCCCCTGTCCCATTAATTATAAACCATCTGAGGCTAAGAACTAAAGTGTGGCATCTATAGCCCCAGGCATTCTTTGTTGGAAGTGGGCACTCCGCTCACTGATGTGATCTGAGTTTTCAAGAGGAAAGAGAAGGTTGGTTGGTTTGTTTGTTATTTTGGTACTGGGGATTGAACCCAGGAATGTTTTGCCATTTTGCCATTGAGCTACATCCCCAGCCCTTTTAATTTTTATTATTTTGAGAAAGGATCTGACTAAGTTGATTAGGGTCTTGCTAAATTGCAGAGGCTGGTCTTGAATCTGCAATCCTCCAGCTTCCGCCTTCTGAGTCAGGATTAAAGGTGTGCACCACTGCAACCGGCTCAAGAGGAAAGAGATGTTAAACAAAGTCACTACAATACAAAAGAAAAAAAAAAGTCATCACTCTCTTAGATTGTGAAAGAGGTGAGGCCTGAGTACCCCAGAAAGCAGCCTAAGTGACTGGGGGCAGGTGGTACTCTTCTTTCTTTGAGGTCTGTGCTCCTCAAGTAACGAGCTGGAGACAATGGGCTGGTGGTGAGTTCCACTGGAAATTCCTATGACCCTTCCAAGGTGTGGACTCGAATAGCTTATAGCTGCAATGTAATTGCTCTCTTGTCTGCTCTCTATAAACAGTAACCCAGGGTGACCCAGACTGCCTCTCTGCCATGCTCAGAAGTTAAATGAACTCAATTCCACAGATATTTATTGCGTTGTTCAAGATAAGAGGGCTCTCAGATACCTTATATTATAAGGTGGAAGGTCCCAGAAATGTGGAGAGGGAACTTAGAAGAAGGTTGGCCTTTGAATATTGATTTATTTGTAAGATCTAAGCACAGGACTGTAAAACAAAGAATAAGTGGAGCCTAAACTGCAGGATAGGAATTTATAAGTTTAGAAAAGTGGAATGCTCATCATTCTATGCATGTGATCTTGTGGTTAATATAATCCAAACATGGGACTGTGTTCCCTCTGCCAGTGGTAGTTTTAGGTATAGGCGTTTGACTCACTGCTGGTCAATAAGTAATGAAAAGAACCAGTACAGAAAGCTGGGGGTGGAGAAAAAGAGGAAGACATCTGGAAAAGGCTAATTCTAATAAAAAGCTGCTCTGTCGTTGTGATGGTTCAGATACTAGTCACCACTTGAACACTCTAAGCAAAGATGTATTCGGTTTAGGAAATCGGATGCTTAAAAGCTCATGGATGGGTGAGAGGAGCAGATCCTAGGCCATGCCTTAAGCAGAACCTGCAGAACACCACAGAAATGTCTGCCAGGCTGGCTGCTCTGTGTGTCACCATCAAGGAGCTGAGGGACTCAGGAAGCCACAGCAGCAAGAGTGGTTCCAGAACTACACCACCTTACCTACATCCAGGGGTCGGGAAGTTATCTCCAGGGCCAGACTGTGCCTCTTTGATCTCTGTGGGTGGAAATGAGAGCCCCAATTTCTGCTTCTCTGTACCCAAGAAGCTCGTGACTTTGCTAACAATGCTGCAAACGTCCGATGTCTCCATGCCCACGTGTGCCAGGAAACTGCAGACAAAATAGATTGCAGCCTTCTTTCACATCTCAAGAGAGTGCGCCGATGTGTGTGACTCTATTAGTGCAGGACTCCTGCCCTTCTTCCATCCTGTCAGGCCCTTTTCCATGGGAGATGAGTGATGTATCTGATTGCCAAGTTTGGAAGAAGAAATTTGACGTGTACCAACAAATCTTCTTCTCTTCTCTTTCTTTGTGCTTTCTGCTCTGTACTTCCAGGGACAAGCTTTCCCCTGCAGGAGATAAAATATGGTTCTCCAGAGTTGCCTGTGACTAACTGGGTAAATTGACCTAGTAGTATTGGGTTCAGTATTAAGACGCTCACTCACCTACAGAAAAACCTTGTATCAAATTTATCAGAATTAAGGGCAATGTTATATATATATATATATAGTAGATGGACACAATTTATCTATTTATTTATTTTATGTGGTGCTGAGGATCAAACCCAGGGCCTCACCCATGTGAGGCAAGCACTTTTCCACCGAGCTACAACCCCAGCCCAAGGGCAATGTTTTCACTTCCATATACCAACACTCTTTTTAAAAAAATTTCTCCATGAATTAAGGCTAGAGAAATGGAATCAGGCTCCCCTGGTACTGGTTGACACCAGGCACTCCTTCTGTTTGTCACTATGGCTCATAGAACCGTCAGCAGCTTTGCAACCATTTCACATCTACATCTGGGGAGATGCTCACAACAACCTGTTGACAAAGGCAGAACAGATATCATCAGCTCAGCAGCTAAAGCTGTAACCTTGGTGCTTCCAAACTTTTCCATATGATGATGCACATAGGAAATTGAAAAAAATGTATACATTGAAAATAGATAAATTGAAAAAATACAGACGCACGTGGGTACATATCTCCTTATGAACAAGGTATAGAGCATCTGGCACCAGCCATGACAAGCCTAGAGGTTCTGGCAGCCCTGGGCCTTGCCTGGCTACTCTGAGCATTGAGATGGTAACTATCTCATCAGACCTGTAACCCGCTCCCTGCCCACCAGTTGGGAAGTTCTAGTAGTTCAAGGATATAAGGTCAATATATAGAAATTTGAACCCAGATCCTCTGAGTCTGAATCCAAACAATTTCAAGTCTGCAGTGGGGGAGGCATTTATTACCAGCCCACACTCAAATTTACTGAGTCAGTGGAGTTTCAAGGTGATGATTTCTTATTCCTGACTGATCTATTGGACCAGTCTCTATCTAGAAGGGCTGTCTGCCTCCGTCAAGTTTCCTCCTTTCTGAACCACAGCATATTTTTCTAGTTACATTCCTGTAAAGGGGAGATAGGAGAATCTGTTTTAAGGTCTCATGACCAGGTAGGTAGGCCTTTTTTTTGGTCCTACAACCCACTATGGTGTGGGCAATACATATTATACAACAAATGTGCTGTCCCTGTGACCCTATCCATCCAAACCTTCCTTTCCTTTGCTATCAGAGTAGTAGATGGTCCATTGATTAATAATGTTGTTTAAAGGGGAATCATGAAAAATGATGGAAGCATACCTTAATCTTTTATTTTTAACTCAAAGCATATGCAAGTATATTCAGGCACCATGAATCTTAGGATAGGATCAAGTGTTTTTCTTGGAGCAGGCATCTGTTAATTGGAGTTCTGCTTCATCTTTCTTGCCTTGCCCATACCCACAATTCATTTATTTTACAAATATTTATTGTGTTCTTTCTATGTGCTAGACATATTCTAGGTGTTAGACATATAGCAGTCTCTGCACTCATGGAGTTTACATTTTATTGTGATCTTCTACAAGTTTCAGTTTGGTTTTCTTTTTTTAAATTTAAAAAGAATTTTTTTTTTTTTTTTAATATGGGTCTCACTGTATTGCCCAGGCTGGCCTTAAAACTCATGTCTTCCTGCCTTGTTCTCCCAAGGAGCTGAGATTATAGGTGTGCTCTCTTCTGCCTGGCTTTTAGTGCTGGTTTTCCTAAAGTAGAATGAGAACTTAAAGACTCAAGGCAACCCGAGTACAGAACTACTCTAAAAGGTTTATGATTTCCCCCTTAATTTTTCTGCATGTCTTTCCCACACCAATTCAACAGCAATTTTTTTTTTTTTTTTTTTTTGTGCTTGACTTTCTTTATGAAGCCTTTCCAACATTCATAGGAACAACAACTCTCGGTCTTTTTTTTTTTTTTCCACTCAGATTTCATTGGTTTTCACAATAATCAAATTGCATCACCAGAATTGCAAGTACAGTGGGCAGATGTAGATTGGAAACAAATGGCACTGACCTCTGGTGAGCACTTAGCTCGATTTGTGGATCAGAAGTGCCTGAGAGTACCTCTACTTGTTAAGTATCCAGCGTGCCCTGGGCATTAGTGGGTTTTACAGGGGCGGCAGACAACATCTGCTACCCTCGTGATTGGTTAGATGGGGATTAGTGTCAGGAGCTTTTGCCTTACTGATGTGGCCATCTTCTCCAGACCAAATGCATCATGGACTTGGATGATGGCTTACTACACTCTTTATTTTTATTTGACTTCTTTTTTCTTTTTTGGTACTAATGATTAAACCCAGAATTTCCCATATGCTAGGCAGCTGCTCTTCTTCTGGGCTACATCCCCAGACCTTTTTTTAAATTTTGAGGTAGGGTCTCCCAGTCCTCCTTCCTCAGCTTCTCAAATAGCCAGGATCGTAGGCATGTGCCACCACATCTGGCTGTGCCTCTTTTTTCCTCCCAAGATTTAAAAATCTGGTGCATTATACATAAAAGTGGGATTCACTGTTGCATATTTGTGCATGCACACTATGTAACAATATAATTTGGTATAATTTGGTCCATTTCATCCCTCAATACCTCCTGGCTGCGCCACTTTTTAATTGAAAGCTCAAGTCTTTACACTGAAGCTTTACAAACATGGAAGAGAAGGAGTTGTACCTTTGCCTAGTAAAGTTTTATTTTGCTTTTCATAAAATCCATAAAGGGGTAAATATGCCTCTGTGTTGCCTTTTAGATGATGTCACGGGAATGTCCTTTTTTCTGTAAACTTCTCTTATTTATCTCCTGCCCCAACTCCTTCCTCAAACATAACACTGCTGCCATTGGACAAAACTACCCCACAAGGCTGGGGGTATGGCTCAGAGGCAGAGTATTTGACTAGCATGTGTGAAGCCTGAGTTCCATCCCTACCACCACACAGACAAAAGTTGATGGACACAGTGGCTTATGCCTAGAATCCCATCTTCTACTCAGGAGTCTGAGGCAGGAGGATAGCAAGTTCAAGGCTAGTGTGGTCAACTTAGCAAGACCCTGTCTCCAAATAAAACTTAGGAAGGACTGGAGATATAGTTCAGAGGCAGAGCACTTGCCTGGTAGGCATGAGGCTCTGGGTTAGATCCCCAGCACTGCAGAATGAACACAAAATGCCATCTCAGCCCTTCTTATGCCTCATCAGTCCTGTCCTTCAGGCCTCAGCTGGGTACCACTGCATCTTCCTTAGCCCAGGCTTTGTGGGCTTTGCAGGGGCAAGGGGTAATTCTGGTTTATGGATGACAGTAAAAGAGGAAAAACAAGAGAACATTGTCATTTCATTGGAAGGCAAATGGAAGTCACCACCACAAAAAATGTGGATTTCTTCAGAAAACCACGCAGTCTTGTCTTCTTTACTTTTCTGGGGGGAAAATTCATATTTTTCTTATTATAATTTGGCCCTGATTTTCCCACCTTTCATTTCATAACAAAGGGCCTCCCCTACCCCCATTAGCTGAAAATGTCCCTGCCAGACTCATTCAGGACAAATGACACTGTGTTCCAACAGCATATGATGTCCAAGTTTCCCCCTGGGTGTTGAAGGTGGAGTTTAGTTCGTCCTCTATAATAAACTGCCTGCTCGGTGGGGTTGCCAGTTGTCCTTCCTTTTGTGATAAGAGGAGAACATCCGGGGCTGGGGATGTGGCTCAAGTGGTAGCGCGCTCGCCTGGCATGCGTGCGGCCCGGGTTCGAGCCTCAGCACCACATACAAAACAAAGATGTTGTATTCGCCAATAACTAAAAAATAAATATTAAAATTCTCTTTCTCTCTCCTCTCTCTCTTAAAAAAAAAAAAAGAGGAGAACATCCCCACAACAGCACACTGCAAAGAGCAAGCAATGTGAGAAAGCAACAGGCGACAATAATGATCAGAAGTCAGTGTCCCATGGTGTTCCTAAGGTGATGATGAGATGACAGAGATTGTTTAATCCAACCAGGTTATGTTACAAGTAAGAAAGCTTATTTGTATTTGGATCAAATGACCTGCAGAAGACAGAGCTGCCCTGAGACACAGCTGAGGTGTCTCTGCTATTTAGTCACTTGCTGCCTCCACAACACCAGCTGTTCTCCCAAGTATGGTCCATAGGCCCTGCCATACTTTAAAGTGTTCCTGAAGTCAAAGCTGTTCTTATAATAATACTAATTTTTCTTTTTTTGTCTTTTTCACTGTGCTGACATTTGCACTGATTATGCAAAAGCAATGGTGGGTGAAACTCCTGGCACCTTAGCACATGATCAAGGTAGGAACACCCAACTGTGCTAGTCATCACTGCTACACACTTGCAGGAGAAGCAAATGCCAGTTTCACTCAAGAATATCCTTGAGGAAGTAGTCAAAATTGTTAATCATATTAAATATTGACACATCCCAAAATAACTTACATAATAAAATGGGAAGTATGAATAAAGTATTTTTGTTGCATTCTGAAGTATGATAGTTATCATGGAAAAGCACAGAAAAACACTTAGGCTGTTATTTGAGTTGTGAGTTGAATGAACCACTTTTTATCATGGAACATCTTTTTTTTTTGCTTGAAAGAATGACAAAGAATGCTTTTTTTCAGACTGGGCATTTGGCAGACATTTTCTCAAAAATGAACAAAGGGAGCCTGTCACTTCAAGGAAAACAACTGTTGGTACTGTTGCCAATGATAAAATTTGAGCTTCTTAGTGAAAATTAGAGTTTTGGAAAACTTGTATGTACCACCATGGTGCTTGGCATTTTCCCAATACTTAAGGATTTTTCTAATGAGGTCGATGGTGATGTTAATGAATAGAATTTTTTCCAACTTGGCATAATGAAATGTGTCAACATTGGGAATACTCGCATAACTCAATAAACCGATATTTCCCATTGACCAATGCATTGTGTTACCAAATCATGCACTGGTAAAAGATCCAGTTTAAGTGCACAATGTGGCGGGTGGTACTGCTCAGTGGCAGAGTACTTGCCTAGCGTGCATGAGGTCCTGTGTTGGATCATCAGCACTGGGGGAAAAAAAAAGTCATTGTAAATACAAAACAGAGCAATAGATCAATGATCAGATTATAAAATGTCCATTGACATGGCTTCAGATTCCATATTGCAACTAATACTTAAGACCCTTATTAAGTTTGGAACATTATGAAAAAAGAATATCCACAATTATCTCAAAAGGCTATTATTCATTCTTCCTTTTCCCAGCAACATATTTATGTAAAAGCAAGCTTTCTTCATATACTTACGCCAAAACAACATATTGCAATATATTGAGTGCAGAAACAGATATAAGAATCCATTACCTTCTACTAATGTAGACCATTTTAAAAGTTATATAAAAAACAGAAATATTTATGTTAACATGAAATGGGTTTTTATAATTGTTTTACAATTAATAAATTTCTACTAGTAGAAATAACCTCCATACATTTCAAGAGTATAAAGGGGTCCTGAGACTAAAACATTGGTGAACCACTGCAGTAACCCAGTCTGCCCTCCAGAAAGTAGACTGGAAGGAAGAGACATGTCCTGCTACTTGACTCAGCTAACCCAATGCTGTTGTTTTATTTTTAAATCCAACCTGCCCTCTTCCTCCAAAACTGTTAAGAAGTAAAACTGTCAAAGAACTATAGCTTCCCCAAATCACAGGACCCCCAAATACAGAGAAGTGAATAAGGAGCTTCTCCAGGGTCTGCAAGGCTGGCCTGGGACACCTCCCCTCCAGGCAGCCCAGAAGGAGTGGCCAGTTTCCTTTTGTATCATTGTTCCCACACCCAATCACCCACTTTCCCCCACTAAGTCTCAACACCCATCTTGGAAACTATTGTTCTCTGGACCTCAAAAAGGGACTTTTAAAGCCTTGAGCTGACCCCCAACTCAGACCCCTTCTGGAATTTTGGTGCAGGGAAGGGCACTTTCAGATTGTGCCGGAGACTCCCTCATCCCGCCCTGTTCTCAGGCTGAGTTAGGGCGGAGGTGAAAAGGGAAGGCCACTGTTTCTGGCCTGAAAAGGAAATGTAAATCTCTTGCAGACCACGTGCCAGAAGCTGCCAGAAGACCATTTCCCTGTTAGTAAACAGGGCCGCCTGGGCCATCTTTCTCTTCTTTAATAACCTGTGGGGCACCTATTGATTGCACATGCTGGTCCCTCATAAATTAGAACAGGGATGCCTTCCGGTTCTCTGGAGCTGCGTGGATGATGAAATTGGCTCACTAATACTTCATGCTCATGGAGCACAGTGTACTGCGCCACATAAACATGAAGAATATGTATCATCAGGCACTGAGAATAACGGGAAACAACCCTGGCAGCTGTGGAGGCTTCTGGGCATGCTGCAGACTTTAATTAGGCAGTTTCTTCCAGTCAGACCGGAGACTGACAGGAACGCACATTGCATGCCTCCTTCTGCAGCCTGCTCTGCTTTCAAACAGGAGGGAGCAGCAAGACCTGGTGGGTAAGAAATGGGCCAGCTCCTCTCTCTACCCCCTAGCCAGGAATGGGAGCCAGCAAGTAGAAGGGAATTCACGTCTCTGATGCTGTGATGGATAAAGCACTGAGTTAGGAATCAAAAGACATGCTCAAAACCCCCCACTTCAGTCATTTATAGTTGTGTGATCTTGGGCAAGTCCCTTAACCTCTCTGAATTAGCATCTCCTCTGAAAAGTGGAAAAAATAATAATATCTAGTTTGTTGTGATGGTGAAGGAAAATATGTCCTGCCTGATGCCCAGTATGCTCCCGGTAAACACTGAAACTGAATTCAAAATAGTTGAAAACATGGCAATAGATATAAGACAAACTGTTTTTTTTTCCTATCTCTGAAATCTGGCATAGGGAACTTTCCACCACTACCCCTAGCAACACCTTGCTCTTTAAGAAGTGAGGCTGTGGAGCTCACAGCTTGATAAGTTGGGAATGTGTCTCTTATCCTTTCCATCTTCCTGGGCCCCTCCTGACTTGGCCTCTGAATTGAAAATTGACTTCACAGGAGACATCCCTAAAGTGCACAGTAAACACTGAAAACCATGCCAGCATAGCTTACCATCCCACCAAAAAGAAATAAACAAAAACTTGGCACCTACACACGCAGGTTGGCAGAACCTTCAGAGTTTCTCTAACTTTAAGCAAGCCCTAGACAACTGTATGGTCCCAAAGTGTGTGGCACTGTCCTTGTAGTCAACTGTGGTTTCCTTTGTCACCATTACTAATAAAAATGGATAATGTCATGTAATAATGTTTTCCAACCTATATGCTGGACCTGAAAACGATATCTGTTGCTTTGGGATGAAGGTTGCGGTGGGTTAAATGGTAACACCCGCCCCCCCCCCAAAAAAAAAAAAAAACCAACAACAAAAAAACCAAAAACATAAGGTCACTCCTCAGAACTGTGAGTATAAACTAACTTGGAAAATGGGTGTTTACAGATGTAATTAAATGAAAGATCTTGAAAGAAGATCATTCTGGATTACTTGGGTGGGCCCCAAATCCAATGAAAAGTGTCCATGTGACAAGGAGAGAAGACAGAAAGAAGAAATCCATGTGAGGGTGGAGGCGGAGCTTGGAGTGATGCAGCCATAAGCCAAAGAACACGTGGGCTACATTTTGGAACTGTGAGAGAATAAATTTCTATTATTTTAAGCCACTCTGTGGTTTAGATATAGTTTACCCCCCAAAGGTTCATGTGCTAGAGGCTGGGTCCTCAGTGCACTGGTATTGAGGTGGTGGGGCCTTTAGAGAGGTCATTAGGTCATGGGGACACCACCTTCAGAAAGATTAGATTGGTTACCATAATAGTGGGTTGTTGAAAAGTGAATTTGGCTTTCTTGCTTCTTCTCTCACCATGTGATCTCTGTTTCTCTTATGCACTGCTGCCATGTGATACATTCAGAAATCTATGCTGGTACAGAACCACACTCTTGGACCTCCAGAACTCTGAGGGAAAGAAACCTCTTTTCTTTATAGAGTATCCAGCCTCAATATTTTGGTATAGCAACATATGATGACTAAGACAGCCACTGAGTCCATAGTCATTTGTTAGGGAGCTCTAGAAAACCACTACACTATGCTCCAGAGGATGGACCCAGGTGAGGTTCATTTTCTACAGGAGATGTTTTCTCTATTTATGGCAGGATTTGCCTGAGCAACAGCCTCAGGCAGCCCAATCTGCAACTCTCAAGAACTCCAAACATCCAGATGGGACTATGGCTGAGAATCTGCCCTGGAGAAAGTACCCTGAGATGTTTTCAGTATCCATCAGCAGACAAAGCACAAGAGAAATAGGCTGAATTTGGAAACTAGACAGAGATGGTTTTAAAACTCCACTCCACTACTGGCTCTGTGATATCAGACAAATTATCTGCACTCTCTGGCCTTCAAGTTCCTCATTTATAAAATGAGGCTAATCTTGTTTACCTTGGAGGCAAGGGCAGACCCAGCATTTTAAGATTGTGTAATCTGGGGGACCTTCTCCCCCAGCTCCCTGGGGAAAGAATGCAACTTGTAAATTCAAAATTAGGGCAGGCGTCTTGGAAGGGCCTTGTGCAAGTGAGGGGCCTCAAGGCTTAAACCCAGCTCACCTCTGTTCATCAGGTGCTCTGAGATTCTAGATAAAAACCTGGAGCCCTGGGCAGTGCCTGGGTCCTAACCTGAGATAAAATGAAAGCCTAATACTTATGTGTCCACTGAAAAGTCTGTAGATTTGAACACAACAAAATTTTTTCTACCCAAGAAAAATGTTGGGTAGAACATGACTCCTGGCAGATAGCTGTTTGATGTCCATTTCTCCTTTCTCTAGGTTAAAAGAAAACTGACATTTAGGGAATAGCCATGTGCTCAGCTAAAGTTTGTGTTCCACATTATTTCTTGCAGCTAGGTATGGCCAGGAGACTATTTTGGGTAAAGAAGTAGAAATGAAGAAGAGTAAGAGAATTCTTGGGTGCCTAACCACTGAGCTACATCCCCAACCTTTTTTATTTTGGGCAGGGTCTTGCTAAGTTGCTGAGGACCTTGCTGAGTTGCTGAGGCTGGCTTCGAATTTGCAATATTCCTACCTCAGCCTCTCGAGCTCCTGGGCTTACAGGCATGTGCTACCTACCGTGCCTGATGAGTAAAGAATTCTACAAAGTCTCCTTACCAAAAAGTGGATGGATGAAACTGTGTCTCCCTAAAGTTCATGTATTAGGTTCTAATTTCTAGTACCTCAGAATGTGGCCTTTTTGGAAATAGGGTTTTTTAAAAAAATTTTTATTTATTCTTGTTAGAAACACATGACAATAGAATATATTTTGATACATGTGGAGTATGATTTATTCTAATTAGGATCCCATTCTTGTGATTGCACATGATGTGGAGTCTCACTGGTTGTGTATTCATATATGAACATAGGAAAGTTTGTTCGATTCATTCTACTGTCTTTTCTATTCCCATCTCCACTCCCTTCTCTTCATTCTTCTTTGTCTAATCCACTGAACTTCTACCCTCCCCCCACCCCCATTATGTGTCATATCGGACAGAACATTGACCTTTGGTTTTTGGGGATTGGCCTATTTCACTTAGCATAATAGTCTCCAGATCCATCCCACAAAAGTCATAAAGTCATTCTTTTTATGGCTGAGTAATATTCTATTGTGTGTGTGTGTGTGTACATATATATATACACACACACACCATATTTTCTTTATCCATTCATCTGTTGAAGGGTACTTAGATTGGTTCCATAGATTAGTTACTGTGAATTGAGCTGCTACAAACATTGATGTGGCTACATCACTGTAGTATGCTGATTTTAAGTCCTTTGGGTATTTGCCAAAGAGTGGATAACTGAGTCAAACGATGGTTCCATTCCAAGTTTTTGAGGAATCTCCATACTGCTTTCCAGAGGTGTTGTACCAATTTGTAGTCCCACCAGCAATGTGTGACTGTACCATTTCCCCTACATTTACTATTACTATCTTCTTGATAATTGCCGTTTTGACTGGAGTAAGATGGAATTAGAGAAATTTGCATTTCTCTAATTGCTATAAAGGTTGAACATTTTTTTCATATATTTGTTGATCATTCATAGGAAATCAGGTCTTTACAGATGTAAGTCGATAAACTGAGGCCATTAGGATGGACCCTGATCCAATCTAAGCCTGAAAACAAAGGGAAATTTAGACAAGGACAAACACACTGGGAGAAGCCATGTGAAGATGAGACAGAGATCAGGGTGATGCTTCTACAAATTAGGAATCTAAAGATTGGCAGAAAATGAGAAGCTAGTAGAAGCTTGGAATAGACATTTCCTCATGGGAACCAACCATTCCTACACACTGTGAGAACTGCGAGACAATAAATTTCTGTTATTTAAGCTTCTCAGTTTTGTGGTACTTTGTTAATATCAGCCCTGGCAAATGAATGCAGACAGTAATACTCTTCTTCATCACTTTTCCATCCAGCTGCCTCAAATGCAGGTAAGAGGGCTGATTCTCCATTAGCCATTTTCGACCTTATGGACTGTCTATTCCTTGGCTTATTTTTCTGAAAAATAAACTTGAAGCTTTTGTTGTTGTTATTGTTTTTTGAAACTGTAGCTGAGCATAATCTTAACTAATACACACATGGATTTAAATTGGTTAATCTCTGAGGAGAGGGCTGGGATTGGAGGCTCAGTGGTGGGAAATTTTAGCTTTATCTGTATTGTTTCTATTTTGATTCCAAAACTGTATCTGTGTATTCTTTTGTAATTAAAAATAAATTTATTTTATAATACATAAATTATCTGAGAAAAAAGAGGATGAGAATCCATAGATTCAAAAAGACCTAAGAAATACATCACCAACTGCAATGTATGGATCCCCATTTACCCCCCTGCCAAAAAAAAATCTTAAATTTATAAGACAATTGGGAAAATTCTAATAGTAATTGTATATTTGATAATATTAAGGAGTTATTATAACCAAAAAAGGAATTATTGTTAATTTTATGTATGCTAACAATATTATGTAAAGTGTTTTTTATACCCTAAAGCATGTTTTTTTAAGCCTCAGCACTATTGTTATTTTGAGACAAATAATTTTGCTGTGAGGAGCTATCCTATGCATTACAGGATATTGAGCAGGACTGACTTCTACCCACCAGGCGCCATAACCTCCTCCCTGCCCACCCCCAATGTTGTAACAACAACAACAACAAAAATGTCTGGAGACATTGCCAAATGCCCTCTGCAGGGCAAACTTGCCCTGAGCTGAGAACAACTCCTCTAAAGTTTAGGGATATTTACTGGAATATTTATGGGTAAAATGATTTGATATTTGGATTTTGCTCTGTAACAATCCCAGTAATGGGAATGGGAAAAACCTTCCATATTGAAAAATTTAAAATACATTTTAAAATGTCAAGGAGCTTGACATTTAGCTTTCCATCAATGTGGTGGACTCAAATATTCTGAAATATTGTCCCACTATAAAGCCTGAATATCCTGTATAAAATATAATAAATAATGGGTTGGGGTTGTAGCTCAGTGGCAGAGCAGTTGCCTGAGTTCGATCCTCAGCACCACATAAAAATAAACAAATAAAGGCATTCTGTCCATTGACAACCACAAAAAATAAAAATATATATATAATAAATAATGATCTTCCTCGGTCCAAGATTTTATCTCACATCATCTTTGTGACCTGCATGACCAATCTGGGTCAGGCAAGCCCTTCCTCCCAGGTCACTAACTTGGCTCTGGGGCATCCCAGGCCAGGAGCTCCTGTTGGACCTACTTCTGTTACTTGGTAACTCCAACTCCTGCCTCCCTTCCCTGTCCCTGGGGACTCCTCCCTCTCCAGTCCCGAGGTCCCTCCAGTGCAGGGAGCTGTGCTTAGAGCCGGATTCACTGGGGCCTGTGGTTCCCCCGGCGCAGCCCATTCGCTTCCCGTTCACTGTTTACAGAAGCTCCCAGCCCTGGCAGAGCGCTCGGGCAGCCCGTTTCCTTTAAAAACACACACCTGTATCCTTATTCCCCACCTGTGGCTTCTCTAGGCCATGTCAGGCTACTTCAAGCCTTCTCAGGACAGGGCTGGCTGCAGCTGGCTGCTGGGGGGAGATGGGATCGCTGCTCTTGGGGCGCAGAGTGAGGGCTGGGGCGGGTTCTGAGGTCCTCCTCCGGGTCTGGGGCGCGGGGTGGGGGTGGGGCACAGGGCCTGGCGCATAGCGCAGCTGGACAGGCGGGAGGCCCCGCGTGGGTGGGCCAGGGCTGCAGACCTCGCACGGGGCAGGGCGCAGGCCTGAGTAAGAGCCGCCTGGTTATTTTTACACGGACACCTTTCCAACCACAACGACCTATTTCCGAAGGTGGGCGGTGGCCGCCTGGGTGGAAGGATCTTTGAGGTGAGGACTTGGTAAGAGGCCGCGCACCATCACTTCCTCTCCCTTTCTGAGTGTTCCAACACGCAGTCACTAATCCTGGTTCTGCTCCAGATTTCTGTCTCAAAGAAGAATGAGCGACCTGTTTACCCAGGAGACAGCCATGGCCACTGGTGAATTTCAAGTGATTTGAGACTCCTGGATGGACTTCTGTGAGGATCTCCCCCCCCCCCAACCCAGAAACCAAAAACTGTAGGTTTATAACAGGGCTGAGGAGACAGAGAGCTCTGGGTTCAAATTCCAGATCCTCCATGTATTACTCGTGTGAAACAGTGGGCAAGTTAGCCTGCATGTCTGTCTGTGCTTCACTTTCCCCATATGTAAAATGGAAATAATTAAACCTTCATGAAGTTGCTGTATAAGTATTAAATCTTAGTAGGTAACATTTTAGGAGTGAATGGTACTGTTTGTGCCCATGAACATAGCACGTTTGTAATAATTGAAACTTTTTGAACTCTTGCTCTCAGAGATAAAGACCTTTTTCTTCATCAAGCAAGAGAGCTGACTGGCAAGGAGGCAGTAGTGGGGAGCCACTCCAGATTTTGGAGCAAGATCATCATTCAAATAGTCAAAGATAGGCACCACCTGACTAAAGAGTTTTGAGGGTGGGTTCACCCAATGTACTCCTAGCCTTTGATTGTGTACACTTGTTTTTGCTTACCAGAGTTCCCATCCTTATGCCAAATAGTCCTTTGGGAATGCTGTGGTGTGGATTTGGCTTGAGTGGGTCCCCCAAAGATGCATGTGTTGAAATTTAATCCCCACTGTGAGGTATAAAGAGGGTAGAAATTTAATCTGACTGTGGTGTTTAGAGGTAGGATCTTTGGGATTAGGATTCAATGAAGCCATTAGGCTGAACTCCTCATGATTGAATCCTGGTGGCTTTATAAGAAGAGAGACCAGAGGACACACACGTGAGCACATGCTCACTGTCTCTTGTGATGTGATGCTCTGCACACATGGGACTCTGCCAGCAAGAAGCCCTTCAACCTCCAGAACTGTGAGCTAAATAAAATAAATATCTTTTCCCTATAAGGTACCCATCCTCAGGTATTTCGTTATAACCAGCAAAATGGACTAATACAGGGAACCACTCATCTTCTCTCTCTTGCCATGTAGTTAAGGTAAGGTTGGCTTCTTCCCCTGCCTCCAGGCCAGGCTACCCACAGTGCTGGTGATTGGTTGAGGACAACCCCTTTGTCCAGAGTGGGTCAGTGAGAGTCAGCCTTGGATCTTTTGCTGACATAGGCATTCCTTTTCCACCGGAGTTGCAAAGCAAAGGGAATTAAAGTCAAAGCCAGTGCCAACCATCTTTGCCACCTCGCGATAGTCTGCCTGACAATAAAGACAACAGAGAAAAAGCAGATGCAGGAGCTGGAGACAAGTAGATTTGGGGTTGCCCTGGCTGAGCACCTGGAACCAGTCATTTCTAAAGAGGTAGAATTTTCACTTACAGGAGCTAACATATTACCTTTTTAAAGACAGTTTGATTTGGGTTTCTGTTAATGGCAACCAAAGGGGTTGTGACTAAAACCTCTATTTTTTATTTTGATGAAAAATTTGCCATTTTTACATTGTGGTATAAAAACAGAATCCTGACATGTTTGACAACACCCTTTGACAGTTCTATCTATTTCTGTCAACAGCATGCTGGGAAGCTGTGGGAACCCATCCCCTGTGACGGTCCTCCTTTCTAAGGACCTTTTTTTCAGATCTATGTAAATGTATGCTAATGATCTGATGAAGGTAATGATCAGAACTGGGCTCCAAGATTATAGTAGCAATGAGTAGGATTAGAGTAGGGGGAGTGGAGTGGCAAGAAGACCACTCAGCAGGCCAAGTGAGAAGTAATAGGTGGAGCCTACAGAGATGGAGAGGGGAGACGCTGCAGGGGTGGGATGATCATGGTTTGGTGAAAGATTAGGGGGAAAAGGAGTAGAAATAAAGTGCTTTCATCTACATGGCCCTACAGGAGCTTATCTCCCCCCATCCCCCACTGTTTGGTCCCTTATCATCTTTTCCTGTGTCTAATCTGCCCAAATACATGGGTCATTGCACTTGCTGTGCCCTCTGTTTGGGACACTCATACTCTAGAAGCTCCCTGAGAGCTCCTCACCTATTAGTACATCTCTCACCCTCAGCACTTCTTATACCTGATTGAGTTTTTTCTCTTTAGTACTTAACACCTAAACAACTATGTATAGATTTCGGTCTCTCCTGACTAGAAGGAGGGCAGTGACTTTTGTTCACTGCTGAGTCCCCAGCATCTAGGGCAGAACCTGCCACAAAATAGGTGCTCTATGAATATGAATCAATAAATCTTGAACAACAGGGACAATGAGGATACTTTGACAAGAGCAGAAATGCTGGGAGATGAGTGGTGCCCGGAGTTGTGGGGGGACTGACTGGATGGTGACTCCCTTTAGAGCCCATGAAATTTTAAGGTTAGATGTGGCAGGAACTAGAGGTGAGGGTCCAGGAGGGAATTAAGCAGCAAAGGCTGGTGGAAGCTGTGGAACTGGCAAAACTCCTGGGGAGATTGCAGAGCCTGGGGACAGAGCCCTAGAGGCCTAAGGTGACCAAAGTGTCCTGGTTTGCCCAGGACTTTTCTGGTTTTCAAATGAAAAGTGCAGCTTCTTGGGAATCCCCTGGGTCCAGGAATGCTGAGAATGTTGGCTAACCTATGAAGGTGGAAGGAGAGGAAGAGGATTGGTTGCCGAAGGCAGAGGCAAAGCAGCTTGAAGCTCCCCCGACAGAAAGTGGAAAGGGACAGCTCTAGGAAGGACGGGTCTCCCTCCTTCTTTTGCCCTAAGACCAGTTTGGTTCTGCCCGGAAAGTCTGACTCACCTCTTAGCCCCTTGCCCCACACCTCCCGGCAGGACTCAATAGCTTCCTGTTAAGCCACATGGCTGGTTCGGTTCCAGAACTTGGGCCCCAGCCCAGACTAAATAGAGAAAGTACGAATCCTTAAATTCTGGAGGAGTCTGGGGGCTTAAGTAGTGGCCCGGATAAAGGGTTCTCAGTCCATGATCATTTCCTGCTTGTCTCAATGTGGAGCTTAAGAGTACAAACAACTCTGCAGCCACTGTGGCTAAGGAAACAGGAAGCTGTCTCTCTCCTTGTAAATAACACTGGCCAAGATTAGTAGCACTTGCAAGTTGCCAGCTCTCACCCGTGGACACTGAGTTGTGCTCACGACTAAATTTTAAGCAAGAGAAATTGTTACTGGGTGTGTAGAAAAAAACAAAAGAAAATGCTCAAGGGGAAATTTTCAAGCCTATTTTGAGTTTGGCAGTGGAGTGGCTCCTGAACCACGTGTTTCAAGCCTGGATTACTAGAAAGAGCAACGAAGACAATAACTTAGAATGTGTACATTTTAATTTTAATTTAAAAAACTTTTTTAAAATAATGATATGAACAAAAGTTCTTATCACTGAGTCTTGTTTCATATAAGTGAGTCGCAATATTTGATCTTTAGAAAACATGGTTACTGTCCTCAGAGAACTAACTTCATGGCTCACCTGTAGAGGCAAGACACACACCAAGTTTATGAAAAAAAAAATTTATTTATTAAGCAATACATAAGGAAGGAGAAATAAATGCTGAGTCCACTCTGGTTCTCACACTCCTTTCCAGCTCTCTAACCCACAACGTACACGTCTGCCTTCCTAATAAACATGAAGAAAAATGTCATAATTTCTCCAGGTTGGAAGGTGAGAGGGAGCATTACCAGCCACTGTACTTTACCCATAGATCTGTTCTGGTAGGAAGGGGTCAAGAATGTGGCAAGCCTGGGCTTTTATATGTTGCCTAGAAATTTGATTCAGTAGATATGTATAGACCACCTATTTAAGGCATAACCCTGCCTTAGGCCCTGCAGGGATCTAAAAGAAGGTCCTTGTCCTTAATCTCACAACAGTGATGAAACTGTGGTCCTACCACCAAACAAGGTCATGTATTGCTAAGTGCTGATGTTAATTATTAGCACAATGAGATTCTAGAAAGGGGAAACAGTACTTTAAGCAGACTTCATACTTCAGAGAGACTGAAGCCAGATTGACTGACAAGAAGGAAGGAAACGTGACAATTCCAGGAGTAGTAGAATGAATGAGTATGGCATTTGGAAAAGCAGTAGTAAGACTTTCTGCTGAGATCCCGCTTGAGAAGGTAGGGAAAATCTTTTATCTTAAAAGATATGGTTACTCCCATGGATATATATGGAAGACACAGTGAATCCCACCACCATGTGCATCCGTAAGAATGGGACTCTATCTAGAATAAGATACATTCCATGCTTGTATAATTGAATCAAAATGGATCCTGCTGTCATGTATAACTAAAAAAGAATCAATCAATTTTCTTAAAATGCAAAATATGGGTTACTTTTAGTAGTATTAAAAGGATCCATGGTTCTTAAAAAGTTTAGGGGTTTGTTTGTTTTAGTACCAGGGATTGAATGCAGGGGCATTTAACCACTGAGCCACATCCCAAGCCCTTTTTTATTTTTTAATTTGAGACAAGGTCTCACTAAGTTGCTGACAGTGGCTTTGAATCCTCCTCCCTCAGCTTTCCAAGCCATTGTGATTACAAGCCAATGCACCTGATGAGATCCACTCCAGGTGTGGATCAGAAAACCTGGCTCTGAAGATATTTAAGACCTGAGTCTTTCTGGAATATGAAGGCTCACTGTTGTAGGGAGAGGCATCTGCAACTAATTGATATGACTCTATGAATCCATTATGATAGGGAGCTTATGCTTTAAATCCCAGTGGCTTGATACAATAAACATTCATTTCTTGCTCAAGCTACATGTTCAATGTGGATGAGGGTTGTTTGGCTCATAGGCTCTGTTTCATACAGTCTTAGAGACCCAGGCTGATCGAGGTTCCACCATCTTGAATTGTTACCATTCCATCATGTGGTTTCCAGGGGTTGCTATAGCAGGGGAAAGAAAACTATAAGATACTTATAAGAGCCAAGACTATGGGTGATTTACCTCGTTTCCATGAAGAATCAACTGACCAAAATCTAGTCATAAATGAAAGGAACTATACTATGAGATATATCACTTTCCTTTTTACCCTAAAAGAGGGAAAAATGAAATAGAATTTGGTAAACATATAACATTTCAATCATGATTTGTGAAACAAAGAATCTTACTATAATAATATCTACCACACTTGCTAATCCTTATAATAATCCTGTGAGGTATCTCCATTTTATAGATGTAGAAAGTGAAGCAAAGGAAAATTAAGTTACTGAATCGCTTTTTCAAGGTCCCACAGCTGGTAAGAGATCTGACAGGGATTAAAACTCAGGTCGTTTGTCTCTGGAGTTCCTACTCTAAACCACTATGCTATACTTTCCGTGACACAGACTTAGAATGGGAGTCACATTATGATCCCATGCATCCTACACTTCCTTCACTGAGATACAGAAAGCTTCTAGTGATGGCATTAAGTTTGACTTCACCAATCCACCTTGCCAATATTCATTCCCATAGCGTCAGTTGTATAAATATATCCACAATGCTCTTGACCTGCCTATCTTGGATTCCCATCTGTTCAAACGGACGTGGGTGAGAGGTTGATTGTGTGTAAGCTCTATGGGTAGATGCTGTTTCTAAATGCAACACATCTTGCATAGGCATCAGCACCCGTCAGAAGCATTGTGCCCTCTATTTCTGTCCTTGGGTGAGGCATTCTGATTCCCCTGTCCTTAACTGCTCTCCAGTACAAGTTCTTCTCATTCTTTGGAACAGAAGTTAAGTGAACTGCATTTTTTTTCTCCTAAATCAATGTAATGGAGAAGATTATGTACAGAAAAGTGGTGGGGGAGATGTTGGCAGCTGGCCCTGAGCTTGGCTGAGTAATGGATGTACCAGGAATCCAAGTTATCTCAAGCTTCAGAATTATTCAAGTTTCTTTATGTAACCCGTGTGTCCAAGGTCAGCTTATGCTGGAACAACATAAGGGCTATGATTTCAATAATATCCAGTCTTGAAACCTAATATGAACAAGGATTTTGTATATTTTGTTCACAGTTGTATAGTTAAGTATTAAAATGGAATATAGTAGACATACCATAAATGTTTGTTGAGTGAATTTGTTGAATAAGTTCTGGTCCTCTTTGGAGACTACAGTGTCATGGCAGAGTACTGACTTTAGAATCAAATGGTTTTGGGAACCTTAAAATCCATATGACTCCTTGTAAATTATTTGCCTTCTCAAATCATTTCCTTCCTCATTGGCAAAAGGAGGCTATTATTATCTGCCTCTTGGATTGTTAGGAGAACTAAACGATGTTCAAAGTCAACCACTCAGTATATTGCAGCTAGCTCTGGCTTTAGCCTCTATCAGAAAAATCCCCAGAGACTGAGTCATTCCTCAGAGTTCCCCTCAGACGTTTCTACAAGTCTTCAGGGCTGTCTCGGGTACATTCGCTGGCAGGTGTTCTTAGCTACCAAATCTAATACTTCTCTTGGATTTTTCACCATCCTCCTTCTCCTCTGCTATCATTTCTTCTGGTCCTGTCTAATGCTGAGCTCTCTCCTACCATTTTGCAGTGCCCACTGGGTAACGTGCTAATATCTTGGCTAATGGTGCTGCTTCCTGCCTAAAGCCAGTGATGTCAATGCTGAGTCCACAGCAGTGAGGCCACTGCAGCTGCCACTCCCTGAGCTTAGATACTAGTTAGACATCCATCACTCCCCATCGAAGTGGCCTAGGATCCCTGTTCAGCTACCTCACTGAGCCTCCTCTGAGGAAAATCCACAGCATCCCTCAGCTATTCCTTTGACATATGTCCCATGTGACTCTGTGCATTGAGGAATATTCACGTACACTTTTCTCCAGAGTACTATTTGTACCTCCCCAATATTTCATAGAAATTTTGTATAGCTGTGTCTGCTTCAGCTCTCCACCACTCAAGGCCCCTTCCTGTCCCATGCAATTCAGATTTACTCACACTCACAGGGTACTGGGTGAGGAACAGTCAGAAAGGCATTCACTAGCCGGTACTCAAAACCACTCTTTCCCCCAGAAGTCAAGTTGCAACTTTTGTGTGCCAGTTTCAGGTTTTTCATATGGATGGTTCCTGACGGACTTCCCCACCAGTCCTCTACACAGACCAGACATAGCTAAAACCAAGCAAAAGACGGCTTGCCTACAGCCCAGACCCTCATTCACTCTTAAAAGGAAAAAAAATAGCTATTCAGGGGGCTGAGGCAGGAGGATTGAAAGTTTGACACCAGCCTGGACAACTTAGTGAGACCCTGTCTCAAAAGAAAAAATAAAAAAGGTCTGGGGATGTAGAACAGTGATGGAGCACTTGTATAGTATGCAGGAGGCGCTGGGTCCAAACCCCAGTGCTGAAAAATAAATAATGAATAAGTAAATAATAAAGAGTAGACAGTAAAAATTAAAAACATTAACTTTCTTGGGACTTTCAGAGCTGATAAGTACTGAGAATACAAAATTTAGATTTTTGATAAATGTTGGAAAAACAATGCTAATTTAAATGATTTAGTTAAAAGCAGAGGTGGAAAGTTCTAGCCTTTCAGAACAGATGGGAGAAAAGTTGCACAGAAGCCGGTACTGGAGCTATCTGCAGAGCAGACATCTGATATGCAAATGCTGATAAAGCTTGGAAAGTCAGAGGACCTGGAGGAGGCCCCTTTTGAGACCGTTTGATAAAATGACAAGCTCAGTCACAGAACTGGGCATGCGCTAGGAGTTTTATGTACCCTGTCTTTTCTTTAATCTTTACTGGAAAAAACCGCTTGCCTACACCCACTCCCTCCCCCACTCACCAGACAGCCTGGGAGGAGAAGAGCCTGTCTTTCAGAGCAAGTGTAACCCCAGGGTTCTTACAAAATACAAGGGGTCATTTTTGTAGTTGCAGTGCTGGGGACCCAACCAGGTGCCTCATGTAAACCATTTACCACTGAGCCACCCTCTAGCCCTATAATGGGTAATTTTAAAGCTTTAGCAAAATCCTTCAATCTGTTCAGTACAATGTTTTCAATAGGGACTAGAGAGAGCTTTTAACTGGGTGCATTATCTTTTTTTTTTTTTTTTGGTGGTACTGTATTGAACCCAGGGCTTTGCTCCTGTTAGGCCAGCACTCTACCAATGAGCTACCTCCCTAGTCTATGATTGCATTGTCTTTTGCAACTATTAATTTACAGAAGGAATCTGTCTTTCTTCTAGACGTGGGGGCAGAGAAGGAGAAGAAAGGGAAGAAAAGAGTTTGAGAGAGAGGTGGCAGACGGAGCCAGAACTGGGGAAAATGCCAAGGGGCAGAAAGACTGAGAGAGATAATGTTCAAATTTAAGTATTCTTGATTGGATGCAAATCTGTCTATGCTTTATGCAAAGGCTTGGGTGAGTTTTTGTCAAAATTAAGGGCTGAGTTTTACGACTGAGTTGACGTGGCACAGGTCAGAGGCAGCTTGAGGGGGTGATGAGTCAGTATTCCAGAATTTGAATAATTCTGTGGAAGCAGGATCTCACAACCAGAGCTATCTTATGCTTTTCCAGAAAGTTTCAGATTTCCCCAAGAGGATATTATGCTGCTTGTACCGAGCAATGAGTGTTTGAGCACATTTTACCTAAAAATGAAGTACCAGAAAGACCCTCCAACTGACCCCTACTTATACATGCAACACGTACCATGGTACGTATAATTTTTGAATCAAGTCTGTCATTTTGCATCACATTCATAAACTTTTCCAATGTCATTAGGATCTCTTTGTTCCATTAAAAATTTTTGCACAGTGTGGGTACATCTTAATTTTCTTAATTCTATAAAATTGAGCATTCTGGCTGTTTCCACCCTTGTCTTTGTTTGTTTTGTGATTTTTTTCCAATTATAACTTCCACTGTGATAAACATCTGTGCAATAAATTTTTACTGAGCAGCAGTTATCTATCCTCAAATAAAAGAAGGTAACTCAGACTTACTAGGAGTCACAAATGTTGTCTCTCCCAAGAGACTGAATATACAGAGAATGGCCAGACCATATGTGAAAATTGAACTCTGACCCACAACCTCTGTAAGCAGTTAGCTCCCAAACTGTCAGGACTTGGTTAATAGTCATCAGCTTCGATAAATTTTGCCCCGCCTTCCAACTCAGGACCAACCAGAGAATGCCAAATGTGCTGTCCCAACCAATCATACAGGGTACCCTGCTTCTAGTTAGCCTGTCTCCAGCATCCCCATGGCAACAACCTCCAATCAGAATACTCCTGATGCTTTCTCCTTTTATTTTCACTATAAAGCTTTCCCACTTCTCTGTCCCTCTTTGAGCCTTTACCACAACAAGCAAGTGATGGGGGCTGACTTCCTTGCTATAGTATAGCAAGCTCTGCATGCATCCCCTCCACTTGTTCTCATTTGGGTGGTCTTCATTTATGTCCATCCTCCCAGCAAACTCATTTCAAGTTAACCTGTGGATGCTGAGTCCAAAGGAATTTCACTGACCAACTCTGTAGTAGAGCTTTTTCCACTGTGATCCCTTGGGAAAGACCTGGCTATTTCTAGCAAGACAACCAAGAGAGAAACACTGCCTTCACACACCATGCATACCCACCACACAGAAGGCCCAGGGCTTGATGTGTATTGGGCCACTTGATGCCTACATTTTAGCTGCAATCATAGAAGCAGAAAAACATAAAAAATGAATCAACTGGGGTTGAGGCTGTGGATCAGCGGTAGAGCGCTTGCCTAGCACTTGAGAGGCTCTGGGTTAGAGCTTCAGCACCATATTTAAAAAAAAAAAAAAAAAAAGAAGGTATTGTGTTCAACTACAACTAATTTTTTTTTTTTTTTTTTTTAATGAATCAACTGCTGAGTTCGAATTGCTCCAGTCCATCATCCTGCTGTGTTTCCAACCCGTGGTACTTTGCCCAACACCACCACAAGTACTGAAGTCACTTTTCAAAACATGGCCAAACTCTAGCAGGGCCAGTCAGGCATGAAAACACACAGACACAACTGTCAAAGCAAAGAAATATGTGCCAGTAAATAGGAGTCTGGGCTCCAGTTAAGCAACCACCTGGGTGACAGCCTGAAGGGTTAGCCTTTTGTGATCAGATTTAACTTCAGAGGGATTTGGCTAAAAGAGAGGACACCCCTGTAATCCCAGCTACTTAGGAGGCCAAGTCAGGGGAGTCACAAGTTCAATAACAGCCTGAGCAATTTAGCAAGACTTTGTCTCTGAGTAAACAAATAGATAAAAGGGCTGGGGATGTAGCTCAGTGGTAGAGTGCTTGCCTAGCATGTGCAAGGCCCTGGGTTCAATCCCTAGTACAGAGAGAGGGAGAGAGGGAGAGAGGGGTGGGGGGGAGAGAGGGAGAGAGGGGTGGGGGGGAGAGAGGGGTGGGGGGGAGAGAGGGGTTGGGGGGAGAGGGAAGAGAGGGAGAGAAAGAGAACAGAGAGAAAGAGAGGGGGAAGGAGAGAGAAGGGCCTGAGATAGAAGGGACCCAGGCGTGGAATTCATTCATACTGAAACCATGGTGGTTTTCTATACTGTTATTCCTGGGCAACCACAATTTGGGGACTGGGACTGTGGGTGACTGTGTCAATTCAATTCAAAAGCCTCTCAGCGAGCACTCACTTGTTATCGGGACAAATGTTTCCTGACAACGTGCTGTGTGTCTAGCACTGAGGTTTCTTGATGGATTGAAAATGTCTCTGAAGTATTTGACTCCTTGGAGGACACATGGCAAAGAGGCCCACCTTTATCTCATTAGGGCTCCTTCTCCAGGGCTATTATCATTGTCAGTATAGATACTTTCATACTGAACTCCCAAGGAAAATTCTGAAAAGTTGCTCTCGAGCCTAACAGTGGGAGAAGTTATGCCATCTAACATTTAAATAGGCCTTTAACATCTATTAAACACTATTTACATTATATACTTGGTTTAAAAATCTACATACCTTCTAAGTTGATATTATTATTATCCCTTTCTGAGGCTCAAAGAGTAACTAACTTAACCATTATGGGTAAGAAAGGTAGACAGGAAGAGCTCTTCCAACAAAATCTACAGTAGCTACTTAACTGGAGGGCTCAGGTTGTGGTAGAAATGATAGAATATTTGACTCTCACCAGAGCTAGAGATTTCCTGATACTATGGAGTAAGATGAGTTTGAGAACTTGCAAGGCTCACATGGAAGTAATTAATCTGAGTAATTAATCCTCAAGCCCCAGAAACGGAGTGCCTAAATGAAAAGAAATTTCTGGTGTTATTTGTTTTTTGTTTTGTTTTGTTTTGTTTGGGTGGGGGGATACTGGGGATTGAACTCTGGGGCACTTGACCACTGAGACACATCCCCAGCCCTTTTTTGTGTTTTATTTAGAGACAGGGTCTCACTGAATTATTCAGCACCTTGCCATTGTTGAGGTTGGCTTTGAACTTGTGATCCTCTTGCCTCAGCCTCCTGAGCTGCTGGGATTACAGGCGTGTGCCACAGGGCCCTGCTTTTTTGGTGTTTTAATGGAACAAAAAGCAAGAAATAAGCCAAACATGGTAGTGTAATACCAGCTACTCTAGAGGCTGAGGCAGTAGGATTGCAAGTTTGTCAACTTAGCAAGACCCTGTCTCTAAATTAAATAAAAAGGGCTAAGCGTGTAGTTTAGTGGTAGAGTGCCTAACCAGAGGCCCTGCTGGTGTGGGAGCAGGAAATACAAGGAATTAGCTGGTTCCTGGGACAGTCCCTCACATTCACTTGAACTGCTATGAGCTAATGAGCTGGTCATTTCCTGGATCTAAAGGAAAGGTTTAAGAAAAAAGGTGACATAGAAGGCCCCACTCCCAGTCATCAACCCAGCCAGCTGCAGAGTAGGGAAACAAATGAGCTTCTATAGATGGAATCCTTTGTTTGAATACAGTTAATTTTGGCTTTTCTTTGTTTAGAACTCAGCTTGGGCAGCTACTACTTAATGATTCCCTCAGGCAGTGAGTAGAAGCCCCTGAAAGAATGCCCATGTTGGGCAGGTGCGGTGGTGCATGCCTGTAATCCCAGCAGCTTCAGAGCTGAGGCAGGAGGATCACGAGTTCAAAGCCAGCCTCTCAGCAATGGCAAGGCGCTATTGAGAGTGAGACCCTGTTTTAAAATAAAATACAAAATAGGGTTGGGGACGTGAAAATACAAGGAGTTAGCTGGTTCCTGGGACAGTCCCTCACATTTACTTGAACTGCAAGTAAGCTCATCATTTCCTGGATGTAAAGGAAAGGTTTAAGAAAAAAAGTGACAGAGAAGGTTCCCACTCCCAGTCATCAACCCAGCTGAAAAGAATGCCCATGTTGGGACAGGAGGAGACCACTTATTAGAAAGACTATGAATCTAGAGGAATCAATGATGAATCAAGTGACCAAGGGTAAGGAGCCTGTGGATCTAGGAGAGGAAGGACATTTTCCTGTAAGGAGTTTCCCTTTCTTATCCTTTTTTCCAGGCTGCATTTAAGGTAGCAAGAACGACTGATTCAAGAAGCTGAGGCAGGAGAATTGCAAGTTTGAGGCCAACTTCAGCAACTTAGTGAGACCTGTCTCACTAAGGGCTGGGGATATAGCTCAGTGGCAAAGTGTTCCTGGGTTCAATCCCTGGTACCAAAACAAACAAACAAACAAAATAACTGATAATAAATCCTATCCACCAGCTCCAGTAAGAATGAACCAAGTAGCAGTGACATGTGCCAGAGACCTTGGGGCACTGGTCAAGTATGCAGGCACCCAGGGAGGGACAGGCTTGTTTTGCTGTCCCCAACCCCCATCCCACTTAAGTGTCACTAACTGAGTGCCTCCAGGAGGCTGGGAAGGAACTGGAAGTGTCTTCCAGTAACTACTTCTGCAACACTTCCTCCTTCCCAGCTCCTGGAACCTTCCACTGCTTCCCACAGCAGGGATCCCTACACACCTGATGGATTCTGCACATTCTCTCCTTACAAGTTGTCCAGGGCATGCTCCCCTCAGAGTGCTAAACACTCCTCCTGGCAATAAAAGACAACAAAGGGCTAGAAGTGGGGGTGCCCTTCCTCTGGTTTTCCAGTTCTCAGGTCCTATTCTTTAGCCGCTCCCCAGCTAGGTTGGGCCCCACAAGTGGCAGTTTCCTGCTGTGTGACTCTTGTGAAACCAGCCTCAGGGCCTACAGCACGAGGGGAGGCAGCTACCAATGGCTCAGAGGGGAAGACCTCTCGAGTCATGGGCGGTTATTGTTTTAGAAAGTGCTTGGGAGAGGGCTGCACAGGAAGCTTGGGTTGGGACCTTTTAAATCTTTCTGAAGCGAACAGAAAACACATATGGGAAAAACAAACAAACTAACAAAAACAATAAACAGGTTTTTAAAAGAGTCCCAAAGTGAGTCTTGGGTTTGTAAAAGGCAAGACTTGGATATAGCTTCAGGGCAGACTATTGGTTGCTTAGTTCTGGGACAACCAATATAATGACCAAATTAATTATGCAAATATAGGAATATAATAATTGGGAGGAAAAATGTTTAGGTGGTAAAGTGAATTAGAGTCTAATATGGATTTTTGCTGTGTTTCCTGAGGAAAAACGGGTTTGTTGAGAAAGGATTTGGCCTGTGCCAGGCTGATACCCCATTGAACTGCCAGTATTCTTGTACAGCTCACTGTAGGTGAACGGCTTGCTTTTGCAAAGGCTTTGTGGGGACCCTGGGCACAAGCAATGCAGAGTTGGTGAGATTCTTTGTGGAGCCCAGTCCTCTGGATGATTCTGGGATCCCAGGAAAGGCTCTGTTGGCCAGGACATTGATATCCCTGTGATGGGCACTATTAGCAGTGAGGCCCCTTTTGAAAGGCTTTTTTTTTTTTTTTTGGTACCAGGGATTGAACTCCGGACACTAACCCACTGAGCCACATCCCCAGCCCTATTTTGTATTTTATTTAGAGACAGGGTCTCACTGAGTTGCTTAGCACCTTGCCCTTGCTGAGGCTGGCTTTGAACTAGTGATCCTCCTGCCTCAGCCTGGGATTACAAGCATGTGCCACCATGCCCGGCTTGAATGGCTTTTTTAGTATTAGATGTCAGATCAGTCGGGACAGGCAATGGCCAAAGGAGGCAGATTTAAAAGGGCCGCTGAACAGGCTTTATTGAGATATCACTCCCAGGCAGAACTCGATCAGACCCACAGAGGGGACAGGAGAAGGGTCTGAGGAGAAACCGCATGGAAGCTCGACTGGACTGGACTTTTTGGGGGCTTACAGCAGGAAGGGAAGGGCTTGGGACAGGAAAGGGTGTTTCTAGGGTCTCTTGCCCCCTTGGAGTTGGTCAGGGGAGTTGGCTGAACTCCAGGATTGGCCAGGGGGTCCTGTTGATTGACAGGCGTTAGTCAGGAGATCTGGCTGATTGACAGGCGTTTCCGCCGGCATCTGATTGATGTTCTTCTCAGGCGCCGGCTGCTTTGTTCTAAGTTGCCACCAAGTCGCCACCAAGTCACTGCCACCGACCTAAC
Organism: Marmota monax; assembly: GCF_021218885.2. Lineage (NCBI taxonomy): Eukaryota > Metazoa > Chordata > Mammalia > Rodentia > Sciuridae > Marmota > Marmota monax. The sequence continues at coordinate 20,996,698 of NW_026693777.1, read as the reverse complement.
ATTAAATATTCACTAAACTAGGCTCAGACTTTCTTATTCTAAATCTGTGGACCCCCTAAAAGTCAGTGAATAAAATTAGGAGACTGTATGTGCTTGGTTAAAAAAAAACCTTGGGGCTGGAGTTGTGGCTCAGTGGTAGAGTCCTTGCCTGGCATATGTGAGGCCCTGGGTTCAATCCTCAGCACTGCATATAATATATAAAATAAAAGGTCCATTGACAACTAAAAAACGTGTGTGTGTGTGTGTGTATGCGTGTGTGTATGTATATATATATATATATATATGTATATATTTATATATAACCTATATTCTTACTAATTTCTAAATGTAATTATCAGTTTCTTCTATAACTATATAGGCAATATTAGCAGAACTTGGGATTTTATTGCCAAAAGAAATCATAAACATTTCATATTATTTTACTGTTGCTGATGTTATTTTGAAATATTTTTTCACACAGATCATTGCTTCCAAATTATAGTACCTATTGGACTTGCTACTAGAACCTGATAGGATTGAACCAAACTTCTCCTTAGAGTCAGGTGATAGAATTATTTGCAGTTGGCTTACACTGAACCTCACAATCTGTGCCTTAGACCATCCTGAAGGGGGTGAGCTGCTGTTTGGGCACAGGTGAGAGTAACTAGGTAGTATTTCTAGCCAATTTACCTATCTTGAACACAAGTCATTTTGCAAGTGAAGATATCTAACTTTTACTGTGCTAATTAACAAACCCTCTGGTGTTAATATGAAATGAAGATAATTGAAGTTCCTGGGGTAGCACTCTGATTCCATTTTTATTGCCTAGAGTTCTGCTTATGGTCTTTTAGGTTCTTTTTACTTCTGAGGAGTGCATGTAGTTTAGAGGACTCTGAGTGTCGATTAACAACTCCTAGGTTGTAGGTGACATATATATCATACTATCTATGCTGAAAAAATTTAAAGTAAATGGTTGAATACAACACAAATCAACACTGACCCAGAAGTTTGGTAATAATTGTAGTTTATCTGGCACCCAGTGAATCCTTGTGCTTCTTTTGGATAGTTACATATCAAAATTCTCTCTGGATTTATAGTTAAAACCACAGGTATATTGGGCTCACATACTACTAAAACCCTTGGTCAAGGTTGAACTGTCAGAGCAGGCCTGGCAAACTCTCCAATGCCAGGTCATTGGGTCTTTTGCAGGGATGCGGGGAACAGCTACTAGGGATTGAACACAGGGAAGCTTTAACACTGAGCTACATCTGCAGCCCTATGTATTTTTTGTTTTGAGACAGTGTCTAAGTTACTGGTGCTGGCATCAAACTTGTGATCCTCCTGCCTCAGCATCCCAAGTTGCCAGGATTACAGGCATATACCACTGCACCCAGCAATGCCAGATCATTTGAAAAAGGAGTTTTCTGAAGCAGGAGACCTCTGCTATATTCCTTGACCTCTTCCTTGAAAGAAGCCCATTATTTCAAGATCAGCAGGTAAGTTCTGAATGGCTGCCTTACTCTGCTCTTTGCTCTGTATTGCAAGTGTCCTATTCCCCAAGGTGCTAGTTCTAGCTAAATATAGCTAAGGTATTGAATCCAAGAGCAGAGGATGCCAATCTTCACAACCCTCGGTATCATTTTCAAGTGTAAAGAAGTTCAATGTCTTTTAGCAACTAGAGATACAGGATTCAAATTTTTTTCCCTTTTGAAATTGAACTACCTTTTGGCCAGAAAGGGTACAGTTATTTAAAACCTTAGCATTATTAATGCAGGAAGAGACTAGAGTGTTTGGTCCAACTTCCCCATTTATCAGATGAGGAAACAGAAGCTGAAAAAGAGAATTGTTTAATGGCCACACCACAGGGGTGCTGACTAGTCTGAAAGGATTTTCCTTAACATAAAAATGTGGTCCCTGCTAAGATGGGACAGTGGGAGATAGAGAAATTGAAACTTCAGACTAAACATGTACTCCACATACTAGCAATAACCATGTAGAAAATGCAATGAGAACATTGTCTCTTTGATAGGAGCAGCAAAAATGATAAAATTCTTTTTCCCATCATCCACAAAAATAAATTGTGGATTGATTAAAGGTCTAAAATTTTTAAAAAGCAATAAAGGACTTGAAGAAAAAAATAAGATATTATTTGTATGATTTGTGAGTAGGAATGAATGACTTTCCTAAGTAAGACATAAAACCCCAAATCATGAATGAAAAGATCCACAGATATTGCCGAATGAAAATTAAAAACCACTGTAAACAAAGGCCAGTGAAAAACAATAGATTAAGAGGACATTGACAACATTTATAATAAGGAAAGTGTTAATATTCACAATATATAAAACTATCAATAAGGAAATACAAAGAACAAAGATAAGTCAATAGAAAAATGGACAAAGGATACAAACTAGTCAATCACATAAGAAATACAATTTGCATCGACCATATGAACAAATGATTTTAGAAAAATAGATTTTGTTTTGTTTTGTTTTAGAGCTGTTACCTAGGCTGGCCTCCAACTCCTGGGCTCAAGTAATCTATCTGCTGCTACTTATAAGTGCTGGGACTACAGGCATGTGCCACCACATCCAGCTAAAAATAGATAACCCCCCGCCCCCAGTACTGGGAACTTAACCTAGGGGTGTTTAACCACTGAGATTCATCCCAGCCCTTTTTATATTTTATTTTGAGACAGGATTTCACTAATTTGCTCAGGCTGCCTGGAACTTGTGATCCTTCTGCCTCAGCCTCCAGAGTTTCTGGCATTATAGGCACCTGACCAAATGCGCGCACACACACCAAGTCCCAGTTTTGTCCAAATTGAAGAGTCTTTATTTAGCTGGCCAGCAGGTGATTGCCTGCCCCCCCACCCCCCCCCACCCCCGCGCCACAGGACCTACATCCGGGTTGACTAGCTACAAGCCAGCAGGTATAGAAGCTGAATTGAGCCATTAGCAAAACAATGCAGTATGTTCTTAATCATATTTTCATTCTCATTCAGTTTTATCATGGGATTTTCCATAATCATAATCAAAAGAGAAATGGATCAAAGTGACCTTAATCAAGTATAAGTTAAAGAATGGCTACTAACATTTAATCAATTATTTCCTGATAAGGTACACTGCCCAAGAAAAATGGAGACTAAAGAGAACAATTTTACTTTGTATAAGGACTGCTATTTTGTGTTGCCAAGTATGCTATGTTAAGCAATTAGTAATGGGTACAGAGGCAGGGCTTTCCCATAGAAGAAACATTTCTTATATAATATGGAGTCTTAGGGTAAAATGGAGTCTGTATGATCATTGCCCATACAGCCTGGCCCCTAACACTCTGCCAGTGTACTACATTTCTATCCCTTTTTATTTTGGGACAGGGTCTCACTTAGTTGCTAAGGGTCTTGCTAAACTGCTTGTGCTGCCTCAAACTTATAAGCCTTCTGCCTCAGCCTCCTAGGTCACTGGAGTTACACACATGTACCACCACACCTAGATAAAAACAAGACTTTTCTCAGAACTGGAGATTGAACCCAGCTACACTCTACCACTGAGCTATACCTCCAGCCCTTTTCATTTTTTATTTTGAGACAGAGTCTCACTGAGTTGCTCAGGCTGACCTCAAACTTGCAATCCTCCTGCCTCCATCTCCAGAATCTCTGAGATTATAGGCGTACAACACCACACTGGGTTTAAAAATAGATTTTAATTGTGGTTTTCAGACCACACTCAGCTTCAGAACCATCTAGACAAAGAAGATTAATTCATAGGCAAAAGGATAGTGTTCAGGGAAATACTTTCCAGAAAGTTGGAAAGGTACAAGCAGAGCTATATTGTTCATTGACACCTGGCCTTGTTAAGTTTGTTTCAAAAACAGGGGAACACTAGGCTGGTAAAACCCTCAGACAGAATATGGCTTCAATGTGTAAGACCTTATTAAAGAGCAACAAAACCCCTGAGTATAGTGAGGTTTAAGACATAGCAAGGCTTGAACTTCTCGCATCTGGTTTGATCCCTTGTGTACATGGTGTGCTCCACACCTAGGCCTGAAAACCAGGGGAAGCTGCATGGACATCTACCTTTGCTCTGTTTAGCCACCCACTGCTGGTAAGATTTTATATTGCCAGGTAATTAAATCCAGACCTTGATATTTTCTATATTGGGTGTGTCTCTGATTTCCATGTGTTCTCTTCCCGTCAATAGATAACCATCTGAAATGCTGCAGTGTTTTTCCTAATTTCACTAAGATGTGCAAATTAAAATGTGATACAACAAGCCTGTAGAGTATATACACTTTTGTCTAACTAATCAGAAAAAAAAATACCTGTGTATCTAGTGTTGGCAAGAGAAGGGGTTAAAGTACATTACAATAAACTATTGGTAAGGATTATTATTAAGGAAGCCATTTGGGGGAGCCAGTTTGGTAGGATCTCCTAAATACCAAATATGAGTTCCCTTTGACCTAACATTTATGATTCAGGAATATATGTGCAGGTATTTAAGCTACATGGATAAAGATTTTATGGTAGTCTTATTTCTATTGGAAATTGCAGGGCTGGGAACATAGCTCAGTGGTAGAACACCTGCTTAGTGTGCATGACACCCTGGGTTCAATTGCCAGTACCCGACTCTTCCCTCACAAAATCCATAAACTACCTAAGTGGACATTGATAAGAAAATAATGAAACAAACTAAAGCACATTCATGCTGTCTTACTTTTGTGTTCTCCTATAAGTAGCTTGTGACTAGGATTCAAGTCCATGTTTGGGAAGTATATATAGGTAAATGGGGAAGTGACGCAAGGAATGGCAGACAGCCAGTAAAGGGTGTGCTATTAAGCTGTAAGCTAGAGTGACTAGAGTTTAACCTTTCAGGGAAACTCTGAGAACAGTTGCAAAACAGAGGCATCAGAATCATCCTAACCCAAGGGCCAGAGAGCTGGGTATTATAATCCCACACCTTTGAGTTATTGGTGAACAGCTGTCTCCCAGAGGTACATTAATTCCCAAGTACTGCCAGCCACCCAGCCATGGGCAAATTGGCTTCAGTGGCTGGAGAGAGTCGTTGAACAAGATGAAGGGACTGGCCATCAGAAGTCAGGAAACGATGATTTCCAAGGGTATCTAAGCAGAACACTGGCAGTGTCTGCCACACATGCTAACAAATACAAAGAGACCAGTAAAAAGAATGAGGCATCTGTGATACAAGGTAAAACAAGGAACAAATGAATATTTATCAAATGTCTCCACTTTTGTAATAAAACTATACATCAAATTGTCCATAGTGGTTACCTCTGAAGGGATCAGGATGAAAGTATATATTTTATGTATTTCTGAGTTGTGTTTTAAATCTTGTTGTAAAAGCTTTTAATTTTAAAAATTAAAAGCTGGGCTGAGGGTATAGGTCAGTGGGAGAGTGTGTGCTCTGAGTTCAATCCCTGGAATAATAAAAAAGAACAAGGAGGAGAAAAGGAGGAAGAGGAGAAAAAAGAAAACAAGAAAAAGGTAAGGAAACTGAAAATATGTTTGTTAACTCAGACATTCAAAATTTTTTTTTTCTTTTTTTAAGATCAAGTTCTACTTAGAAACCTGCAAAAGTGACCAGGAAGTACTTTGCTAACTTATATGTAAGTTATATGCTAACTTATATGTAATCTCACTGATCTGGGTCACCTTCACAAATTCTTGGCACTGGTAAAAAGTTTGTTTGTTTCCCTTGAAACATCCATGCCGTTCCCAAAGCTTTTGAAGCTAAATGTTCATGCTTTTTGGAGGTTTCTAGAAATTGATCCATTTAAAAGGGGGTAAGGTTTAGAGCTTCAGAATACATGTGAAAATGCTTCAAAGAGTTAAAAGCACAGCTGGGTATGGTGGCACACATTTGTAATCCCAGAGACTTGAAAAGCTAAGGCAGAAGGATCACAAGTTGGAGGTCAGCCTGGGAAACTTAGGGAGACCCTGTCTCAAAATCAAAAGGGGTGGGTATGGTATGGCTCAGTGGTAGAGCACTTGCCTAGCATGTATGAGACCCTTTTTTCCATCCCCAGCGCCACAGAAAGAAAAAAACAAAAACAAAACAGTTAAAAGCACAGTATACATTACAGGCTGTGATTGTTTTTCATATGCATCCTGAACAGAGGTGAAGTATTCACTGACATATAGAAAGGGTTGTATATTCCCCAGTTACTTTAAAGTGTTCAAATTCATCAGCAAAGTCTCCCTCTGAAGATGTGATAAAGTCTGCCATTTCAGGATCATCAGAGATTATAGATGTGACACCAGCTCTGAGTAACTGCCTAGAATTCCTGACAATATCAAGAGGGGGAAAGTTTTCTTTTTATTACTTTTTTTTTTTTTTTGGTGGTGCTGGGGATTGAATCCAGTAGTGGTTTACCATTAAGCCACATCCCTGGTCCTTTTTATTTTTTGAGATAAGTCTTGCTAAGTTGCTGAAGTTTCACTTAGTTGTCCAGTCGGTCCTTGAGCTTGGTGATCTTCCTGTCTCAGCCTCCCAAGTTGCTGGAATTACAGGTGTGCACAACTGCACCTGGCAAAAGTTTGTTTTTGTTTTTTAAGTTCTTCATGTAGTTCATAAAACTGCCAAGTGCTTGATTAGCATTTTTTTTTTTGTAGTCTACAGCCTGCTTTCTTCCAGAAAGTCCTGGTAGAACAGCAGGAATTATGAGGTTGAGAGACAGGGGTCTCGGTCCCAGCTCTACCATTTATTAGCTGGGTGATCTTGGGCAAGTCAGTTATTCAACAGACATTTATAGAAGGTTTTATCCTTGAGAATTACAAAAATGAAAGACACAGTTCCTGTCCTCAGTGAGTGCATAGAAAATTGAGTAGACAAATATAGAAGTAAAGGACTACCTCACCATGTGGTAAAGGCTAAGACAGTGTTCCCATGAGAGGAGAGAAGGCTCCAGGAAAGGGACTCAACTCAGAGTGCGGGGTGGTCAGGAAGTCTTCTAACCTCTCTGAGTTTCAGTTTCTCAGCTGTGAAGTTGACAGCTTTCATGTGTTTGTGAAGGAAACTAATATTTTGGAGCATACCTTGCTTCCAAATGAAACCCCTTCAGTGACTTACACCTGTCTCTATTTGTAAGTGGGAAAGAAAGCCCAGCTGGCCCTGCTATCCGTCCCCTCTGCTTCAGACTCTTGTGAGGTAAAGCCTGGCCCTCCCTGCTTCTGCCTCAGTCTTCCCCATCCCCTATACCCACACATGCACACTCTATGTATATACTTTCTTGGCTAACCATAAATTCCAGATGTCTGTATGTGTGTGTGCGCGTGTGTATGTGTATGTGTGTGTTGCTGGAGATTGAACCTAGGCCCTTGCATATGATAGTCAAATACTTTACCAACGAGATACATCCTCAGCTCTCCAGATGTACTTTCTATGTAAATGTGCTAAATTGAGAGAGATGAGATCTGCTGAATTGGCAGAGCAGGGAGCTGCTGAGCAAGGGGAGTCCAAACTCAACCAGGGCAAGACAAAGAACAAAGAGAAGAGAGAGCAGAAGGAAGTAGAGGTGTGCTGGTGGAGTGGGTAGGAAAGCAGGAGACAAATTGGACCAGTTCCTGCTACCACCCCAGGAGCCTGACTTGTGTTTGGATAGCTCTAGAAGTTCTGGACTGTTGGACTCTTCACGAGGATGGAGGAAAGCCAGCAGCATTGTTTCTTTGTAGCAGCTAGTTAGTCTAACAAAAGCTCTGACTTCTTAGGGGACAGAATCAAAACAAAATTAAGAAGAGAACAGGAACTTACTGAATAACAAGGAAGAAGATACCATTGCTTACAAAGACATATGCTTTCCTTTGAGGGCATACCTACACTGCCTTTCTCACTCACCAACACTCACGGTCATTTTCCTGTTTCAGTGATCACGAGTCACTCTGTCCCCAAGGGCCTTACACAGGAACCACATTTAGTTCCCGTCTCCGTGCTGGGCACTGAGAGGATTACAAAGTGGTGTACAACTCAGTTCCTGCCTTTAGTTTTATTCCACTAAACATTTATTGAGCATCCACTCTATGCCACACTCCATCCTAGGATTCAAAAAACAAGGAGACTACAATTTTTTTTTTTTTAACCAGAGGAGCTGATAGTCTAGTCAGTTTGCTAATAAAATGTCTTCATGCTTAGAATATTCTATGCATTGATTTGAACAGACAATATTTTCGCTTGTGATTCTGTCAGTTCTCTGGCCTTGTTGGGAGAATAAATCCAGAGGATTTATTCTAGAGGCTTGGCAGTTCAGCTCTGAGCTCACAGTATTTGTGACTGAGAGGAAAAAAAATGGTCTGTTTCCCTATCTCTCCCCTACAGGTTTAACAATGCACCTGGCTGGATCAGGACGTTCACTTTGTTCTCCAAATGAGGTGTTACACACACTGAGTCATTTTTCTGGCTTTCTTAAAAGCTTGATTCAACCCTCCAATTTCTCACTTTCTCTTCCACCTGCCTTGTTTAATAATTAGGCTGTTTAATAAATGCTCTTGATGGGGAGGTGGGGGAGGAGGATGGTGATTGTCAGGACTTAACAAGTCTCTGGGGAATATAACAGCTTCCTCTGCCAGAATCTTCATCTTCTGGGGTGTTCCTTGGGCATTTTGCTGAATGAAAAGGTCAGGAATTTTCCTGTTTCAGCATCCAGCCTTGACTGACCATGGGTCATTCTGTCCCCAAGGGCCCTACCAAGGAATCCCAAGTTTAGTTCCTGTCTCTGCCTTCATGTTGTTTCTGCTCCTGATTTACCTTTCAATTTCTTTACTTGAAGCTTTTAATATTAGCAGTTGACCACTGCTTTTCAAGTATCCACTGGGTTTGTAAGTTAGAAAGCAGATTAGACTGGGTAGAAGGAAAAAAAACCCAGGCCAGCTTGTGACAGTGTAAAAAAAAATCAGAAGATCTCATTTGCCGCAGTCTGGCTGGGCACAAATCACGAGCCACTGAAGCAGGAACAAACTTTATTTCTGAACTCCACCAGCACACTCCACACACGCTCCTGGGAACTCCCCCGAATGCCACGGAATGCCACGGGGCTACTCCAGGAACCAGCAACTGGAAATATCCCTCCTCTGGCACTTCCCCAACCAATGGGAACTCTCCGGGAATCCCCACGAGAGCTCAAGTGGAACTCAATGGGAACTCAGCCAGAACTCAAAAGTCATCATCTTAATGGCTCGCTAGCCTCACCTCTCAACCACTACTTCTGGCAAAAATGCCATGCGTCATCCCGACTCGGTTGTGGCCCTCAACACTCATTGGTGGGGCACATGCCCCAGAAAAGTACTGAAGGGCATGGACTTTAGGAAAAGTAATGAGTACCTACCTATGGATGAAAAGAGGGGCAACATACACAGAGACATATATACACACAGAGGAGAAAGAGACTGAACTTCAGTTTGATAGGCTACGTAGCTCTACTATTAACTAGCTGTATGGTCTGGGCACATCCTTTATCCTTTCTAGCTTAAGGTTTTTTATTTATAATATGAAAATAATGCCTATCCTGCATAGTCATTGTGAGAACAAGTGATTAAAATGTCAAGTTGTTTGCATGCAATAGGGACTCAATAAGTGGTACCAAGTTTGGGTGCAGGGGCATGTATGTGTCTGTGGTACCAGCCACTTGGGAGGCTAAGGCAGGAGAATATTTGGATCCAGGAGTTTAAGTCAAAAAGAAAAAAAAAAGCAAGAAGTGATACCTGTCATCATCATCATCATCATTATTATTATCGTCATTATTGGTCGCAGGGATTGAACCCAGCAGTGCTTAACCACTGAGTCACATCCTCAGCCCTCTTTATGTTTTGAGATACAGTCTAAGTTGCTTAGGGCATTGCTAAATTGCCGAGGCCAGCTTTGAACTCACAATCCTCCTCCTCAAGTTTCCAGAGCCACTGGGATTATGGGTGTGTGCCATCATGCCTAGAATAGCATTATTATTCGAGTGTCTTTTGTGTGTACTAGTTATTTAGCTAAGTTTGTATATGTGAAGAAGGTGTGATGTGACATATAGGGTTGTCGAATGAATGGTCCCAAGAGCTCTTTTTGCCTGGCCATAGGTTAACTTCCCCTTTCCCAAGAAGGAGGGATGGCAGTACCCAACCTAAACTTCCTTTTTTTATCCCATATATTTTTTTTATTGGTGCATCATAGTTGTGGGATTTGTTGTTACATATTCATACATGCAAATAATATAGCAGTATAATTTGGCCAATATCATTCCCTAATATTTTCCCTTCTAACCTCAGCTTCTTATGGGATCAGGACACCTGCAGGTGTCCTACTGTACCCCCAAATGACTCCCCTTTCTGTAGGATCCAGGGAGAACAAGGGATCTGCACATCTGCCCCTTATTCAAGTTTCACCTGCACCCGTGATGCTATTAGTTCTGAATATTTTGCCAGAGTAAAAAGGCAGCCTCTCTTTAGAAAACTATTATGATCCTGTATGATAAGTACTATGAGATATTTATTTCACAGGGTCCTACAGCGACTCAGAGGTGAGATAGGCTATTTTCTTTGGGAGAAGGTGCTACTTGAACTAAACTTTGAAGGGAGACTTGCCAGGCAGATGCAGGGGTGCTCTTGGGGAGAGAGAGTCCAGTTAAAGGGAATAGCATGTGTAAAGTAGGGAAGCATGAGAGGAATTGTAAGGATTCTGTTTGCTTAGAGAGTTGCCTGTGTAGTGATGTGAAAAGAGGTGAGGCTGGGAAGGTAGACAAAACTTTAAGGGCTGGGTTGAAAAGTTGGGATTTATTTTGGAGGTAATTAAAAGTCACCAAAACACCTTGAGACAGATCTGCATTTTAAGAAGATCATTTTGCAAACTCTTTGAGTGTGGTTTTGGATGATTGAGGATGGAAGCACTTGCAATGATCCAGGTTAGAGGAGGTGGTTGTGTGAATTAGGGTGGTAAAATGGAAGATTTAAGAGAATTTTAGATATAATATGGTAGGACTAGAAGAAATTTTAATAATCTGTAGGTCTTTCTTTTATAGCTTGGAAAACAGATTGCACAACTTCTGGCAAGTTGAATCTCTTTGCACCAAAAACCTCTCTCTCTCTCTCTCTCTCTCTCTCTCTCTCTCTTTTCCCCATAAGGAAATTCCCAGATGGTTAAGAAGACCTGGAAAGTTTTTCAGGGCTCAGTTCTCTAGGTGTGGTAGTCTTGGTCTTTGGGGAAGTATAAGGGTAAGGAGGGGAAGTGGTGGGGGATTTCTAATTAAGAGTAGAAAAAGGAAGGAAGGGGATTGTGGGAGTCTCTTTTCTCTACTTGATGGTCTCTCAAAGCACCCTACATTTTAGAGGGATGTGGGTTTTATTTGCAGAACCACAACCTCTAGTGTATTGGTTTATTTGTAAAAGAATCAACAAACAGTTTTATTTATTGGCAAATAAAACATACCCAACTTATTAATGTTAGTGAATACCTGGGAGTGAGTCTATAATGTATACCAAGGGCATAAATTCGATTTGATGAAATGAATGTGGGTTACCAGCAAAGTTTAATTGGTCACTGGGAGTGCTATCTAGCTCTAACAATTTAGCATCATTTCTCTAGACTTTCACTTGAGATGTGGGTATGAAATAATCCTGTGCTATAGTATTTTTGGTAGCATTTAACAGAGGGAAGCTGAAGCCCAGAGAGACCTTTACATTACGCCTATTGGCACAAAGTAAGTAAGCAGTGCTGAAATTCAGAACTCATAATGCCTGATTCACATTCCCTTCTGTTACCCCTATACCTCGTCACCTCCACAGTAGTTGGGAGAGGACTTGCCATCATTTCTACTTTATCCCTGACTCTTGCAAATCCATGGTTAGGTGGTCAGTGGGGTGGATGTAGATTATATCTAATCCTTAATTCTTTTGGTTCTCTGACTCAAACATGGACTGGACCACCCATAGATGAGTTTGAGTTGTCTTCAGAAGTAAAAGATGCCCTGTTCAATGACACAACTGTTGTGCTAGCCTCAGTATCACAGGGTTTGTACGGAACCTTTTAGCAACACACTAACTACCTGTCTTCCTTTAAGTGTGGTAAGAGAAAGAACAGCTAACACTGATGAGCATTCTTCTTACTTGTACCTTAAAATTATGTTTTAATTATAAAATATTATGTAGTATTACAAGTATATATAAAAAAACAAAAAAATAATGTTTAGGTCTAGTGTTGTAGCTCAGTGGTAGAATATATATGCTTGTATGTGCTGGATTCAATTCTCAGCATCTAAAAAAAATAATAATATTCATTCTAAAATTGTATATATACGTGTGTGTTGTGTGTGTATAAATATTTGAATGTGTGTGTGTGTATATATATATATATATATATATATATTTGTATACAAATGATGCTAAATTTAAATAATTATAGTTACCCAGGGGCTGGAGATATAGTTCAGTGGTTGAATGCTTGCCTAGTGTGCATGAGGCCCTGGGTTTAATCCCCAATACTGCAAAAACCAATCAAACAAAGCCATCTGTATACATACATAGTTGCACACATATTTCTTTTGCACAAATGGACTCACATTGTACAAACTATCCTGCAATATGCTTTTTCTTTCAGTTAGAAATAAATGAATATTTCTTTATAAGACCAAATTGTTGGCTTTCCCTGACAGATTCTGGAGAGCTTCAATACCTCTACTATTTCCTGATGGCTCATGATAATTACACATTTTGATAAGGTTTGTGTGCAACTGGATTAAATAAGATCATGTAACTAAGAATACTTTACAAACTGTAGGGTGCTATACTAATGTCAGCTATCAAAATATCTTACATGAAGCCAGGAGCAATGGCTCACACCTGTAATCCCAGTTATTTAGGAGGCTGAGGAATGAGGATCACAAGTTCAAGGCCAGCTTGGGCAATTTAGCAAGACTCTGGCTCAAAATAAAATAAAAAGGGCTGAAGATGTAGCTCAGTGGAATAGCGCTTGTCTAGCATGTGTAAGGCACTTGGTTCAATCACTAGTACTGCAAAATTGAAGAAATAAAATAAGCTGATAGCTAGCTGGACACGGTGTCACACACCTGTAATCCCAGCTACTTAGGAAGTTGAGGCAAGAAGGTCACTTGAGCTTTGGAGTTTAAGACCAGCCTGGGCAACACAGACCTGGACACACACATGCACAAGGCTCTGGGTTCAATCCCCAGCATTGTTAAAAAAACAAAACAAGGAGCTGGGGTTGTGGCTCAGCGATAGAGCACTTGTCTAGCACGTGCAAGGCCCTGGGTTTGATCCTCAGCACTACATAAAAATAAATAAATGAAATAAAGATATTGTGTCCAATTACAGCTAAAAAGTAAATATAAAAAAACAACTTTTGTAACATCAAGAGTACATTTGTACAGAAGTAGGTTGATTGCTTCTCTTAAAGGTTTTGTGAGATAGTAGGGGGATATATCTGCACTTTAGATGGGGAGATGGGAAGATAAAACACCGAGGTTGAGTTCGTCTTCTCTGTTGTCAAATGCCACAACAGAAGAAGCCTTCATAGATCAGCCCTGGTCTCTGAGTGCCTCAGGCTGCTTTTTGCAGCCTCAATTCCCCAAACTATCTGGTAACTAATCTGAGGAGCTTTTCTACCCACATCAGTCTCACCCAACTATAAGACTCTAACCACAGTGGGAGCAATATTCCTCCCAACATCCCCTGGGAGTCCAGAGTATGAGAGCATCCCTCTACCAAATAAGGAGGTTTGACTTGGAGAACATGGATGCGAATGTAGCATTTTCTTAGCTCCTTAAAACACCCCTCAATTTAACATTTTACTTCTCTCTGATTTCAGCTGACAGCTGGAGAAAAACCAAATTGGTGGTTGGCTGGTTGGGCTTTTTTCTTTTTTAAAACCTAACAACAAGCCCAGCTTAGAACTATTCGACCATTCTTCACTTTCCAATACCGTGTGTCTGTAGATAAACAGGCATATATATTACCTACTTTTGTTTACTTCTTCCCAAATGGAAGTCCATTAATTTCCCAATATATTTTACAGAATGATTTGACTCTTGCCAGTGCTGGGAGGATATATTAATCCTTACTCTTGAAATGTTTAAGTTAGAAAATAATGGGAAATAGGAGAAATAGAAGGACCAAGATGACTCATTTGTCTCAGATGTTCACCCTAAAGTACTTCAGAAATGCCAGCAGTGAATTAAACCCAGAATTCTAGAAGAATGACCTAAATCTCAATTCACCAGGGAGACTCTTTAGTCTCTTAGCAAAAAATTGTGCTTTATGTCTAGAATGGGGGACCTTGAGGATGGCTTGAGTCAAGTGGCATGAACTTAACTCCAGTCTGGGGACAAAGAATCAATATTATCTCTTTATGTGCAGAAACCTTTTTAGAAAACGACAGAGAGAAGCTATAGTCTTGTATAGATACTGACATGTTGTGATACATTGGCGCTGAATAGGAGAGCTGGCTTGGAAAAGTGGTAGACCAAACCTGCACCTCTGTTTTACCTCAGGTGATCCTTCTGCCTTAGTTTTCCCCAGGCACAAATGAAGTGGCCCACCAAGATCTATAACTGGTTTTTCTATAAGGTTATCTGAAGGTCGAGGATTTTAGCTTGCAATGGATGGTAAAGCCTAGGGTTGTGATTGAAGCAAAAATCAGGGAGAAGATAAGACTCAGAGAAAGAAACCAAAACCTTCTGTGTTGAAAGCAAGAATTCCTATTTAACTAGCTATGTCAGGGAAGCAACTAATCTTAACAGAATAATTGACATTATTGATAATGTTGATTACCACCTTGGATGACATCCAGAAGTGACTTTCTATTTTATGCATTTATTGTTCAAGTTGTAAATTTGATCTTGGAATTAACAGATGGTAAGGTCATGGGTAGCTTAAGAAGGGAGATTACTTACTTTATGTATAATGAAGCATTTAACTGAATCAAGATTGTGACGAAAGAGAGAAGAAAGAGATACGGAGATTGAGTTGAACTGGTTAGGCTCAAATGGTTCCTAAATGCTCCTAAATGCCAACTCTAGGTCATGTGTTCAGTAATCTCATCTGACTCTCAAAAGCTAAGCATTTTCCTTTTTGTGGCCTTCAGGCTGTGACAACCCCACTCTTCCTGGAGCAGGGCATGTCATAGTCTGCAGGGCAGAAGGTTGCTGTGAATTGTTTGGTATTGATGGCAAAAGGGAAGACCTGGTTTATGTCTCAAAATGTCCTTCTGTAGATGCAATGTTCCTGCATTTGTGCTAAGTGCCTTAGACCCATGTGATCCTCAGAACAGTCTTTGGAACTAAACACGGATGGATAATTTGTTTACCCACGAAGAACTGAAAGCTCAGAGAGTGGGTACATTGTTCAAAGATTCCAGTTATAAGTGGTACAGAAAGAATTGAACCTAGGATAAGCTAATTTGAAACTTTCATTTTAAATTCCAACTGTGATCTCACATCTTGGCCAACAACTGACTCTTTAGAGAGTTGGTTAAAAATAATTTTGATAAAAACTCACTCCAGGAGACCCAAATACAGTTGTTCTGGGTCATCTGTACTTTGAACAGTCTCTGTAGGTAATTCAAAAACACACCAAAGTTTGACAGCCAGCTCTGCCACTTATTTGTTGTGTGGTTTTGGACAGATTTCTTCCAGCACCTCAATTGCCTTATTTGTTAGATGGGGGACAATAACAATTTCAACACCATTCAAGTGCTGTGGGAATTAAATGAATTTAAAATGAAAACACTCGAAAGATTACTTGGCATGTCCTAACTGCTCATTAATTGTTAAAGATTATTACTTTCCTGCTTCTTAGTAGCAGCTTACAAAATGTTTTATACCAGTGCTGTTTACTGGATATAATACCAAAAAGGGTAATTGCTTGCATTTACGTAGATTTTTTAAAATATAATTTGTATCTGAGAGAGCAGAAACACTTTCCTCCAAATCTAGGTTTATGTCTAATTTGGATCTCATGGTCTCCTGTGGTCCTTAGCTACTCAGAGAACATTTTCTACAGGCAAATTGAAATTAATTTTGTGGATGTAATAATGATGGCAGATAAAAGAGAAAGAGATTAACGGGTCTTCATTGTTTTATTTTTGTGGTACTGGGGATGGAACCCAGAGCTTTGTGCATACTAGGAAAGAGCTCTACCACTGAGCTATGTAGCCAGTCTTGGAGAGCTTCAAACAATGCCCAAGTCTCACACCAGATTAACTAATATCAGAAATATATGTATATACATATATGTTTGTGCATGTATGTAACAATCAGGCACAATCCCATATATATTATGCACATTATATATATAGTATACATATACATTTGTGTGTATTATATATATATATAGTATATGCTTCCTAAATCACTGGGATTACAGATGTGTGCCACTGTGCCCAGCTAGCTGCTATCAGTTTGTTTTATTTCTTTATTTTTGCAGTACTAGGGATTGAACTTAGGCTTTGCATATGCTAAGCAAGCACTCTACCACTGCGCTCTATCCTCAGCCCTTTTCTAAAATTTTATTTTGAGATAAGATCTCCCTATGTTGTCCAGGATGACCTCGAATTTGTGATTGTCCTGGCTCAGCTTTTCCAGTAGTTGGGATTATAGGCATGGGCCACCAAGTCCAGCTAGGGTTTTTTTGTTTTGTTTTGTTAATATCCAGGTGACTCCAATGTGTAGCCATTTGGCCCCACCCCAGCCCAGCTTTACTAAGTAGAAACTCTGGAGATAATCTGTGTCTGACAAGCTTACCACAAATCTCAGGACTGTGGGTTTGAACTAGTCCACTATCCTCATAGTGCCCAGGCTGCTGTTTTTCTGTTTTTGCTTGTCTGCTCAGTGGGTGTGACTTGAAGGCAAGAGAGTGGAGTATGGTGGCTGGGGTTGTGGCTCAGTGGCAGAGCACTTGCCTAGTGTGCATGAGGCACTGGGTTTGATCCCCAGCACCACATTAAAAAACTAAATAAGCAAAATAAAGGTGTTGTGTCCATCTACAACATATATATATATATAAAATATTATGAGAGAGAGAAGTAATGCTTACTTAGATTTAGTCCTTTAAGAAGGTACAAGCAGATGGGTACTGTGCATCAAATTGCTGTTTATTCTAGCCAGACTTGCACCAGACAGGGAAAATGAAAGTCCTTCAGCCTAAATGCCTGTTTCTCAAGGGGCAGATGATCTGATTAAGAAGACCTCCATTCTCCCAGAGTGGAGAACATGTCAGTACAGTATTTATCTAAAATACCCCTTTTCTTCAGTCCTAACCCTGCCCTGGAAGCTTCACAGAAGTGAATAATATGTAAACAAGTCCCAGACCAACCCATCTGCTTTTCATTTCCTACTGTGGAAGGCTAGAACATGCTAGAACGAGTCTTGTGCTTAAGGTAAATCTTGTTCTCTGTCCTGTCAGGGTGCTTGCTCTGTGTCCTCAGCCCACCTCAGCTCCCAACTCCTGCACACTTGTTTCACACAGTGCTCTCCGTTGTTCCTGTGGTTGGCCTTTAGGTCTTAGGGCACAATCAATGATGTCTTTTTAAGTACTGTCTTCAGTCTCTCACCTGTCCCTTCTCTGGCAGGTGTAATACTATCCACATTTGAAAGTGGCCTGGTTCCCTGGAGTCTGGTAAATGGCCTTGCTGCTAGGATGTGTGAGGGAGCTGCTCTCCTGTGGCACAGATGCCTCTCTTGGGACCTCTACATCGTTTTCCAGGCTGGGTCTGGGAGGGTTGGGACCTGAAGTAAGTCTGAGTTTCCTTCCTAAATTTCAGCAATGACTTTACATGACCTTAGCTACCCTTGTCTTTGTTCTGCTTCTATTTAGCATCTGTTTAGTGACCTTTGCCACCAATTAAAGAGAGTGAGGCCAACTCAGTTGTAAAGAACTGCTGAATTGTAAACAATGTGGAAAGACCAGTTCTAGGGGAAATTGTGGGGCAGCAAAGGTGCCCCTGTGTTCTTCTTTAAGTGCCAGGGAGATACTGCCCTTTTCTTGCTCAGAGACTTAAATTGGTCCCTCTTCTGGAACAGAAACCAAACACCACACCCATCGCAAAATATACCATCCTGTCCCACACTTCAGCTTCTCAGGGGCTGCCAAGAATAAGTAGGTAAGATGACAACAGCTGTTACTGCCCTAATGCATCTTCCTTCCTTCTAAATGTCAACAAAAACTTGAACACTGTCTTCATACAGAGAACTGTGCTTCAAGACTCAGCTGTGGCCTTTAAGAAGTTTAAGTTCCTGTTGCAGAGTCAGGATGTGTGTGGGCAAAGATAACAGCCCAAGACCACCCCAGATGAACCAGGTGGATGACAAAAGTTAAAGGAGTACACAACTATTTAAAACCTCCACTGAGCACCTATTACATGCTATGTTTTGCATTCAGTACTGAAGCTAACCCAGCGAGCAAGAGATAAAGCCCCTGGCTACATACGTTTTATATCCTAACGACACAAAAGAGAGTGTAAAGAAATAAATATATAATACATCACTGTCACAGGTGCTTTGAAGGAAAGTAAAATAGATTAGCTTTTTTTTTTTTTTTTTTAAGCAGAGCAATGATATGATGAGACTTCCATCTTGGGAGGATTCTTCCATATGAGGACAGACCCTCGTGGTGCAGAAGGAGAAACCCGAGGCCAGGGAGAAAGTTGCTCTGATAATCCAGTAAGAAATGAAGCTGGCCTAGTCCCAAGCATGGGTGTAAAACTAGTGAAAAGAGGTTGTATTGTGAGTGTATTCTGAAGGTGGAGTAGACCAGATAAATATATGGAGTTGAGGTTTTTGATATAAAGAAGGACATTAAGAATGACTTCAAAGTTATTGGCTCGAACTCAAGGTTTTAAGTTCTTAAGAGTGGCTACTTTGGGTTAAGATAATCAAAGGCTTAATGAAAGATCTAATGAATGCACTTTGAAAACAGGTGGGATTTTGTAGTTTGTAAAAACTCTCAGTAGTTTATTCTGAAAGCATTCTGTCTTCTTGGACCCCAGTCACTCACCCTAATCCCACTTTATTGTTAAGTTTTATCAGCCTCTATCACAGGGGTCCTGGGGCTGAGGACTTACACAACCCAAGGGAGCTTGAGTCGTTTGACTAATCATGGAAAGTCTGTGTTCTGGCCAGTAATTGGTTGAAAAATGGGCTGGTTTGGGAATAGGTGTGTACTCTGGTTTTGGACAATTTGGAACATAGGTGAGAACTCTGCAGGAGAGACTTCTGGTTGAAACTTCACACAATCAGTTCTCAGTGCACACTCTCTGGTTTGTTCCTGGGAAAATCTCTAAATCTTTAAAATTAAACAAGATACTCTGGACTCCAGATGTTATGGTGCAAGGATATAGTACTTGAACTTCCTGTTCCATCTTCCAAACAAAGGGGAAACTGGGAACAACAGCAGGGGTGTGAAGGGTGGCAGGCAGGAAAGGTGGAAAAATCAAGGTTCCTTGAGGACACCAGTGGGCACTGAGTTCACCAACCCTGTAGCTTCAGTTTCTGGACTTCTTAGATGAGGTTATTTTATTTATTTATTTATTCAGTCCCCTAAACTGGGCATAATGGCATGCACCTGTAATCCTAGCTTCCTAGTAGGCTGAGGCAGGAGGATTGCTTGAACCTAGGAATCAAAAAAACCAGCCTTGGGCAACATAGAGACCCAATCTCCAAAAAAAAGAAAAAAAAAAGAGAAGAAAGTATAAGAAAAAATACCCCTTTATCATTAAGTGCTCCTGAGTTAATGAGTAATTTGTACTTGAAGTAGGAAGTATATCATTTTAGATAAACAACAAAGACTATGTGGGAAGATAGAGCAAAACCAAGTACTTTGAAGCAAGACTTTCTTTGAGATTACAAGTAATCTCAAAGCATAGCTGGGATCGAGAGATGGAATCATTTGATGGTTGTTCATAACCTCATTCAATAAATAAACTTGTTGAGTCCCTACATTGCACCAGCTACTATTATAATAGCTGGTAAACTGCAAAGAACATTGTGGGCAGGGTCCCTTTTATGCAGTTTATTACCTTGTGCAGGATTGGTGATCTGTGCATGTGCCTCGTATTGGACAGACAGGCAGAGGAGTACGGTCCAGGAAGACCTTGTTCAGTGAGGCATGTCAGGGTGAAACTGGGCTTTTGAACTTGCTTCCTGCTTCTGCTGTGCTTCAGGTTAATTCTCTGAAAAATTTATTAGGTCAAAGGGCATGAGCATTTTTAGTACTCTTACTTTCCTCATTAGTTAAGATCAACTTATAATACAACCTACAATGAATACAGGTGACTATGTTGGTCAGTCTAGATTTGGGAGTTTGCATTTTAATTTGAAGGGATTTAATTTAGTAAAAGAATTATTTAATGAACTCTATTTAGTTAATTTAGTGAAAGAAACGGCATACTTCTTTTAATCTACATTTCTTTGCTAACTAGTAAAGTTGAATATTTTTTCACGTGTTTACTATAGATTGTTTTGTGAGTTTTATTTCACAGTAGTTTGTTCAATGCTCAGCTGAAGTCTTCATAAGATTCTAGTCAACTTGTCTTCTTGAGATAGCAACAATATTAATCTGTTTTCATCATGTGTGTTTGTAACTATATCTTCCAGCATGTTGTTTGTCCTTAATATTTGGTGTTTTATTACCTCTAAAATTTCTTTTAAAAAAGTTTAATGTAGTCAAGTGCTTTCAGTGTTTTCTATGTAGTAATACAATTATTCTAAGTAGATAGTTACTTTCTTATTAATGCATTAATAAATATTTAATTCTATTTACTTTTGGACTTAATAGTTTTAGGTGAATTTAATATTCAAATAAAATGGAATTAATTTTAATGTGTATTATAAGAGCCTAAATTTTTCCCTTCCTTTCCAAACTGCTGATCAGTCTCTCCATTCAAACTAATCTTTATCTCATTATATAGTGGCATCTTCAGCATATACTAAAATTCTTATGAAAATGAGATATTATATATATGCATATATAAAATATATATAATATATACATATATATTATTACAAGAGATAAAACCCAAGGTTGCTCCACTACTGAGCTACACCCCCATCCTTTTATTTTTTTATTTTGAGAGAAAGATCTCACTAAATTGCCAAAACTGGCCTCAAATTTGTGATCCTCCTACCTCAAACTCCTGAGTGGCTGGGATTAAGGCCACCTGGCTTGGCGTATGTTATATTTCTGATCTTTCTGTTAAACTTCAAAGATCTGTCTGTTCTGACATCAAGACTTCAATATTTGGGTTTTGTTGTTTTATAGATTCTTACTGTTGATAGATCTTATTTACTTCTTTACTATTCCACCTTCCCTTACCAACACATTTTCTTATCTGTTTAGAATTTTTCTTTCCCTCCTTCTTTTTGACTTGCTTAAAAGTTCTTTTGGGATTTTTACCAAGATTCTGCTAACAATTGAAGATGTCCTAAATTGTAGGAAATAGATATTTAGATATTCCATCCAAGCACTTCTATTTTTTCCATTAATTCACATCTTTTCAGACATGAAAGTTTTTATAGTTTCCATTATAAAAAAATGTATGCACATATGTATGCTTGTTTGCATACATGCAAAATCTCTAGACTGCGTGCCACGGAAGTAGACTCTGAGATGGAGAGCTGTCTGTGGAAGGTTTTTATGGAAAACACACCTGTGTAATAAGCAGTTGCAACTGAGACCTTAGCTGATTCTAGGGCGGGAGGTGGTGGTGAGAATTAGGGGAGATGCTCCAGTATTAGAATAGGACTTTGAGGTTTGGCAATTTACAATTTAAGTACAATCTTCAAGTGGTCAAGGATGCTCAAGTCATCCTGTCTCTCAAATTTTCTCTCCTTAGATGAGCCCCAGAGTCAGGCAGATTATCAGAGAATGCCTGGGAAGCATGGAATCAGACAAGAATGAGCTGATCTCAAGAAATGTCATTCAGCTAAGGCAGGTTACAGCCTCATAAGGTTGGAAGTGTACATGGGAGTCTGCTTACCAATGGGTTTCTGCGATGTTTGGGTGGCACTGGCAAAATTACTTGGCCAACTGACTCTCCTGTATGTACTAGGTCTTTTTCCAACTAGAGTTCAAGTTTCAGCACGACTGTTGCATTCTTTTCTTGCTTCTCTAAAATTTCTCTGAGCATCTGCACTGCAATACTGCCTTTTCTTTATCTCTTCAGTCACAAATTTACAATCTCTAGATTTACCTCCATACACATAGTTAATCACATTTATAGTGTGGGAGTTTTACTCATTTGATTTTGGGATCAACTTTATTTTCAGTTTCTTGGGAGGCAAGTTACTGTGATTTTTTAAGGATTACCAACAGCTTCTAAAAATCACCATTCAGTATGATGTTCCACATTAAGTACTCTTTATTATATAGAGAAGACTCATTCTATCTCAGTTAACATTATAAATGCATGAATGTTAAGTATTAAATATCCTTTATGAATTTATGAAAAAAATATAATGATGTTTCCATCTTAATATCTTGTGATATTCTCAAGTTAAGATAGTCTTTTATTATTGGCATTAACCTCTTGTTAAAGGCTTAATCCCCAGCCCATGTCACTATTAGGAATTTGTAGAACCTTTATAGTGGGGCCCAGTGGCAGGAAGTTAGGTCATTAGGGTGGCCCTTGAAGGAGATAGTAAGGTCCTACTCTCCCTTTTTCTCTCTCTGGCCACCTGGCTACAATGAGGTGAATGGCCTCCTTTCATCACCTGATAAAAACAGATGTACTGTGCTGATTCAGGCCCAAAGCAACTGGGCCAATCAGTCATGGATGGAAACCTCCAAAACTTGTGAGCCAAAATGAACTCTTACTCTCTTTAAGTTGGTTATCTCAGGTATTTTGTTACAGTAATAGAAAGTATACTAAGGCATCCCTACTTCTATTACTGAATCATATGAAAAGCTAATATATGTACATGACATGAAATGCAGAAGGTACAAAGAGATATACAGTTAAAATCAATCTCTCTTCTCCCCCTAACTTCCATCCACTGAATTCCTCTCCTTAAGGCAAATGATGATATCAGTTTGTTGTATATAACTTCATACATGGTTTATGTATTTTCAAATATCCTTCCCACTGTGCATGCTTACTCTCTCTCTCTCACACACAACCCCCCGCCTGCCATATAGTAGCATATCATTCTGTACTATTCCGTGTATTTCTTTTTTAAATTAACTGTTTGATATATTTCTATAATACATATAGAAATATTTTATTCTTTTCAATGGCTGCATATAATTTCAATATGAATGTGATAATTTCTTAACCAGTCCCTTACTGATGAACAACTAGGTAGTTTTTAGGCAATTTGCTCTTATGAGCAATGTTTTAACTACATCCTTATGCATGTATTTTGTATACACAGGAATATATCTGTGGGATAAATGCCTACAGGTAGAGTTACTGGAATCAAGTGCATTTTTAGTTTTGAAAATTATTGCCAAAAAGTCTTCCGTAGATCTGTACCATTTATAATTCTGTCAGTAACAAATTAATGTTCTGTTTCCCCTTGATGATACTGTGTATTATCAAGTTTTTGATCTTTATCAATCTGGAGTTGAAAATGGCATCTCATTATAGTTTTAAAATGCATTTATCTTTAAGAGTGAGGTTGAATTTTTCATGTTTAACTGCTATTCATATCCCTTCTCGAAGCTGAAGCTTGTAGTATAGTACAAGCTTCTGGCCTTTAGATCCCAATTTCTGCCCTGCAGAACCCAGGCACAGCTTTTGCATCTGTTTAGGTTATTTTTTATTACTAATTACATAAAACACTGATTTTGCTGACTTTTATAGTAAGGAAAATATATTAGCTTACATGACATCATGTCCTGGGGTACAGTAGCTCTGGGATTGGTTAATTTAGCTACTTGACTAAGTCATTGAGGTCTCTGGTCTCCCTATCTTTCTGATTTGCCAGGGTCTGGCTAGATTACCTTATGATCACAAGATGGTTGCATCATAGCCAAGTATCTCATTGACATAATAAAACATTCAATAGAAAAAATGTCAGTTTCTTTTTCTTTCTTTTCTTGTGGTACCTGGGATTTAACCCAGGGCCTCTAACATGCTAAGCAAGCACTCTACCACTGAGCTATATCCCCAACCCTTTTTAAAATTTTATTTTGAGATAGGATTGCCCAGTCTGACCTTGAACTTGTGATTTTCCTGCCTCAGCCTCCCAAGTCTCTGGAATTACAGATGTGTGCCTCTTTACCCAGCAAATTTACATTATTTCTTATTCTGAGTCTCTGTTTAAGAACAAGGAAACTATCCCATAGGCTACTTTTAGAAGATCTCTTCTCAAACTTCATTGGCCAGACCTGGGTCTTTTTGACAATTCTGGAACCAGGAACCAGCAAGATGCTGTAGCCATCATGATTAGTTCATGTTAATCAGAACCTCCTCCTAAATTATACAGAGCAGTAGTGAACACTCCTTCTCCATGACTCTCCTCCACCACCAAATAACTGGGGCACTGCAAGCCAGGAAAATGGGATTAATTGTAGGGTAACAATCTCCTCTGGCTGCCACAGCTTGGCACATGCTGTTTCTTTTGTCTGAAATAGCTCCTCTCCATTTATTCTTCCATCCAACTACTTTTCTTTCAAGTATAGCGTCAAGGCAGCTCCAAGGGAACCTTCTTTACCTCCCTTAGGTTGAGGAGACATCTCCTCTGGACTTCCTGGTGGCCTGTGCCATGCCCATCACACTGAATAGTAAGTCTGGCTTAACTTCTCAGGCTCCTGTACACCCCAGCCCCTTGAGGGCAGGGACTAGGTCTTTGTGTCTGTGTCTCTAGCCCCTGGGACATTGCCCTTTCATTGCACAAAGCAGACATTTGACTCATACTTGTTGAATGAAATTTAATTTCTTTTATTTTAGAATTTCAAGTCTAGATTCATAAGAAAGATTAACTTATAGTTTTTTTGTTTTTTGTTTTTTTTTGTGTGTGTGTGTGTGTGAATGATTTATTTGTTGGGATTTGGAATTAGCATGATCTTTTCCACACAAAGCAAACTGGAGATTTTCCAAAACAAATTGTTTAAATAGATTATTGGTTCCTTAAAAGTCCAGAAGTTCAACAAGTGTTTCCTGAACACATGCTATGTGTTTGGCACCATACCTGTTGGCACTTTGTAGAAAAGTGGTATGAGAGGGCTTGTCTCCAAATGCAGAATTTCTGCTTTAAGGCAGCATTTTTTTCCATCACAGGTAATAGAATCAATTTTGTGGATCAAAAACACCATTAAAAGGAAAAGAAAAAGAATGCAATGGAATAGAATAAAATGTCCATTACTCTTAGGAAAGTTCTTGGTCCAGTTACATATGTGTGTGAGTGTGTGTGTGTGTGTGTGTGTGTGTATATATATATATATATATATATATATATATATATATATATATATACACATGTATATATACATATATATGAATGATATTTTTTTTACTATAAATGTGTTTTTTTTACTGTGGGTCACAGTAAAAAAGAAAAAAAAAGTAAAAAGCCATTGCTCTAAATACCAGTATTTACTTTTTTTCTACTCCTAATATTTGGGCTTTTTTCCTACTCCTAATATCTGGGCTCCCTAAGAATAGGGCAAGACAGGGATTTGAGATTCTGTCTCCCACACCTCCCTGGCCACCTCCCAACCTTGGATTTGTTAGCCTAGCACAGACTTAAGAGTCCAAGGTCAGAAGTCCAGTACTCAGCTCCTGGACTCACAGACTCAGCAGCTATGGGCGAGTCACCGGACCACTCACAGCATCTGCTTTTCTCTTCTGGATTGGAGAGAACAATGGTATTTTACAAGGTGATGAAGAGCATTGGTTGAAATATGTGAAAATATTAAGTTGTTTAGTAAACTCCCTTCAGGTCCTCAAAGGAGAAAAGGCAAACTTTGTGTGTGAGTTGAACCATAAATTTTGAGGACATCATGTTAAATGAGACAAGTCAGGCACAGAAAGACAAATACCGCATAATCTCACTCATCTGTGAAATCCGAGAAAACTTGATCTCATAAAAGTTGAGAGTAGAATAGTGGTTACCTGAGCCTGGGGAAAGTAGGGTGGAGAAGGGGAGGGGGAAAGATTGATCTGTGATAAGTTGGGGTTTGACAGGGAAATAAGTTCTGGTGTTCCACTGCACAGTGGGGTGACTATACATGGTGGCAAAGCACTGTATATTTCAGATAAGCCAGGAGATAAATGTTTGAGGAGATACATACTTTTATCCTTATGTGTCAAAGAATCACAGGGTACCCCATACAGTTGTATAATTTTTATGTGTTAAATTAAAAAAAATATGTTCCCCAGAGAGGAAGGAAGGACCTCAAGGAATGGTCACCCAGAGAGTTAAAAGGAGTCTCTAACACCAATGGACTGAAGACATTTAATCAAATGGTGGGGTCAACAGGGGAATTTTTATTTCTTGTTTTTGTTCTTTTTGCAGTATCGAGGATTGAATTCATGGCCTCCCAATTGCTAGGCAAATGCTCTACCACTAAGCTACACCCCAGCCTCCTTTTAAAAAAAATTACTTATTTATTTGAATTTGTTATATATGATGGCAGAATGCAATTCAATTCATATTACACATATAGAGCACAATTTTTCATGTCTCTGGTTGTATACAAAGTATATTCACACCATTCATGTCTTCATATATGTATTTAGGATAATGCTGACCATCTCATTCCACTGTCTTTCCTACCCCCATGCTCTCTCCCTTCCTCTCCCTCCCCTTTGCCCTACCTAAAGTTCCTCCATTCCTCCCATGCTTCCCACCCCCATCCCCATTTTGAGTCAGCATCCTCATATCAGAGAAAACATTCAGCATTTGGTTTTTTGGGATTGGCTTACTTCATTTAGCATAATATTATCCAACTCCATCCATTTACCTGCAAATGCCATAATTTTATTCTCTTTTAATGCTGAGTAATATTTCACACACGTACCACATTTTCCCTCTCCATTCATCTACTGAACGGCATCTGGGTTGGTTCCACAATTTAGCTATTGTGGATTGTGCTGCTATAACATTGATGTGGCTGTTTCCCTATAGTAAGCTGTTTTTTAAGTCCTTTGGATATAAACTGGGGAGTGGGATAGCTGGGTCAAATGGTGGTTCCAATAGAAATTTTCCAAGGAATCTCCACATTGCTCTCCATATTGGCTGCACCAATTTGCAGGCCCACCCCCTTTTTATTTTTAATCACTTGAGATAGGGTCTCATTAAGTTGCTTGAGGCTGGTCTCCGACTTGTGATCGTCCTGCTTCAGCCTCCTGAATACATGGGACAGGTGTGCATCACTGTACACAGCAAATTTTATTTCTTCATGACACTATTGAGAGGAGTATGGAGGTGCTGATGTGCACACTGCTGAGTCAGACGAAGGGAGAAGTTGTTGACAGAGTTGCCTTTCAGTGAACTTTGTAGGAGGCACCAGGCAGTGAACTCTGTCCTCACTTTGCCCCTTGCAGAGGGTGTGTGGAGGGATCACCTGGCTGGGAGATAACTCAGGTTGTAAGGTAGGGTTGAGGAGTAGGGTAGGGCAGGATGGGGGCTCAAAGCAGCAGAGCCCATTGGGTTGGCACGACTGGCTATCGTGAGGGTCACCCTTCACACTTCTGAGACTCTATCCTCAGTGATTGTCTCTGAGCAACTGTTACAGTGGAGAAGTTGGGCACTGGCTGTCTGGCTGCTCATTTTCCCCAGCTGGAAGCCTCCTGCCTCCCTGGAAATGCTGAAGCCTTTGTAGCCTGGGTTCTCCTGCTCTCAGCTGTATTAATATACATGAACCTCCTTAAATAAAAGGTCATTGTTAGTTGTTTGTTGTTATTCCCGACTTACTGAGACTGGGAGAAAGACTCTGTAGGATCTCCTCCTCCCCGTCCCCACCCCAACACACACACACACACACACACACACACACCCTGTCCCCCTTAGCACAAGATGAGGAAGATGGGAAGCTTGCTTGCCTTGGTCAACAGCCAGACAGACCAGTGGAGGTTGGTACCCACCCAGGTTGGGATTTGTCCCTAACTATCCTTAGGGGATGCAGAGTAAGTAGAAAAGAGGGAAGTTCAAGAGCACTAGGTACAGACTGGGGATCCAAGAACTCAGTGGTTCTTTGGTGGGTTGGTTTTCTCCAGTGCCTCCATCCTGAAGGAGTCCCATCCAGGATCTTGGCACTTCATTCCCGATTCTCTTCAACTCTGCCTTGGCCCAAAGGCCCTGGGGTTCAGTGGCATGCTTGGTGGAAGGAGGTGGCAAAACAGGCTCAATTGCCTGGATGGGGAGGGAGAAAGCCTCAGTAGGCTGACCTGGTGTGTCCACTTGCCAACATCTGTCTCCAGTTGTGCTTTCCTGAAGGTCACCAGTGACCTTTTAGTCACCAAGGCCAGCAACTTTTCCTCAGGCCCCATCTTCCAACTAACCAGCCTTTCTGTCTTAAATGCTCACCCTAGTTAGCTAGTTCTACTGCTATATCAACAGCAGCTCATTCTCTGGTTCCTTTTCTTTTTTTCTGCTTCCTGAATTTATGTCTTTCCTAAGCCTCTGTCTTTAACCCTTTTCTTTCTTTATCTCCCTTTCTATGGGAAAAACTTTTAGACTTCCTTTGCCACCAAATAAGTAGTAGTTTGTTTAAAAAAAAAAAGGCAGAAAGAATTTTATAGTCCAGCATGGTAATTCCAGTGACTCCAGAGGCTAAGGCAGGAGGATTACAAGTTCAAGGCCAGCCTCAGCAATTTAGCAAGGCCCTAAGCAATGAGACCCTGTCTCAAAATAAAAAAATAAAAAGGGATGGGGATGGAGCTGGATTCAAATTACAATACTACACATATACTTAAAAAGACATTTACAGTCTAAGGTGGAGACGTCAGAGGTCTGGGAGGGAGCTGAACCAGGACTGGAGAGGCTCCTGGGAAGGTGAGCAAAGTTGGCTGAGGCACTGGTTCTGCTCTCTATATACCTGCTGACATCCCTCTTTCTGGACATTTCTATCTTTTCCTTCCTCTCCTTTCCTGGCCCACCACCTTTTCTGAGGCCTTCGTGATCTTTTCAGTGATATCTTTTTCTTTTCTTTCAATATATTTTTTTTAGCTATAGATGAACACAATACCTTTATTTTATTTATCTGTTTATTTTTATGTGGTGCTGAGAATCGAACCCAATGCCTCACACATGCTAGGCAAGCACTCTACCACTGAGCCACATCCCCAGCCCTCTTTAGTGATTTCTGTACTGCCAGCTATTATTTTATTTCACCACCATTTGAGTTTTCACCAGTTATTCTACCATTCACTTTGAGTTTACCTCTCATGATAAAAGGAATCCAAGGCCAGGAGTATGTCCCCATTCGGAGCCCATATTCTACAGCCTACTTCCTGGGCCTGGTTCTTCTCCAGGTTCTCTCCTGAAGAGCAACCATATCATCATGGTACTTTTAGAACTGAAAGGTGTCCCAGGTACCAAGGGATAGTTGGTTGGTGGGGACGAATGAGGTGAGGTGGGAATTGGATTGAAGATGGAGAGTGGACATGTCCATGTGAGTGCATTCAAGGGCCCTTGTCATGTGGGACAGTGCTTATGTTGAGAATAGAAGTAAGGGTGGGCAGGGGCCAGATCTCTCTAATCCACTATTTCCAGAAAGAACTCTGAGAAGTTCAAAAATTCTAAAATTGAACCTGGTCTTCCAGGTTGTTATAAAGGTATATTTGTCAGTAAAGAGAGATGGAAATATTTTATTTAACAGTTTGATATTTCAGTTTATAACTTTTAGACACATGGTAAATGGCCCTCTATTTGTATTCATGCCTGAGGCCCCAAAGATTGTAAGGGCAAATCTGTATTTCACTAGTGGCCTAATTTTGCAGGGGTGTGGGAGGATGCTGGGGATCAAAGTCAGGATTTTTCATACTAGGCAACACTCTACCACTGAGCTACACCCTCAGTTCCTCCTCAATATATATATATTTTTTAAATAATTTTTATTTATTTTTATTGTTTAATTTTCGGCGGACACAACCTCTTTGTGTGCATGTGGTGCTGAGGATCGAACCCGGGCCGCACGCATACCAGGCGAGCGTGCTACCGCTTGAGCCACATCCCCAGCCCCACCCTCAATATATTTTTTAAAAATATTTTTTAAACCAATTTCTGATTATGTCATCAAATGCCTCAAAGATTTTTTTTTTTCTTTCTTTTCTTTCTTTTTTTTTTTTTTTTTGGGTGTGTGTGTGTATGTGTGGTGCTGGGGATTGAACCCAGGGCCTATGTGCATGCGAGGTAGGGCACTCTACTAGCTGAGCTATATCCCCAGCCATACCTCAAATCTTTTGATGATAACTACTTTATTGGGAAGTAAGTGACTTGTTACTCTAGATGAAGCTGCAGTCAAGTGGAACCTGATTTTCATCAGAAAAAGAGTCAGACCAGGTGAGAGTAGGCAAGAGAGCATCTGGAAGCTCAGAACTCACTAGGGAAGCAGAGGGCAGAGCCAGGGCAGCCTGAGAACCAGTAATGGGAACCACAAGAAGTAAGAGATGGCAAAAGTTCATACAGCAAGTGTCAGAGAGGCAAAGGCAAGTGACTAAGAAGTGACTATACTGAAGTTGCTGAGGAGGGTAGGGCATACATTAAGACCTGATTCCTGTGGTCACTTTTGTGTCCCTGTTCCAGATTTTCCTCTTGTCCTAACCTCAAGCTATGGGGTGGGAGTGGGCCACAGGTGGTTCAGTACTTAGCAATAGCTTCTAAGGAACAACTCAGGAAAATAATGAGCATAGAGTGTGTATAATCAATGTCATTGTTTTTTTCCTATGCTGGAATCAAAACTGGTGCCTCACATATACTAGCCAAATTCTGAACCACTGAGCCATATCCCCAGCTCTGAAAAAAAAAAAAAATTTTTTTTTTTTTTTTGACCCAGTAGCCCTGAATATTTTTAAAGGAATCAGATTTAGGGAACAAGCCATTTAGACCAAAAGAAAGGATAAGTGGGTAGGACTGGAAGTAGGGAGAGGTGGACTAGGGCAAGATGAAGTTCCACAGCCTTCTCTAAACTTTCGAGATTGAGCCAGGTGCTCATACTGGGAAAGAAGATGCAGAACTGAATCCTGCATTAGACATCTATGCAACACAGCTCCAGCCGCCAAAGCACTATAACTTGAGATGTTCTCATTCCAGATGTGGAAGGATCAAGAGCTTTACAGAGGACCTCTTGTTGAGCTTGAGAGACAAATAGGTAACTTTTAAAATAGGGAATGTGGAGTGATGTATAATGTAGGAAAAGCCTTGAATATAAAAATAAGGGCTGGGGATATAGCTCAGTTGGTAGAGTGCTTGCCTCTCATGCACAAGGCCCTGGGTTTGATTCCCCAGCACCACCCTCCCCCCCCCAAAAAAAAACAAAACATATAGAATTTGTTTAGGGTTGGGGTTGTGGCTCAGTGGTAGCGTGCTCGCCTACCATGCATGAGGCACAGGGTTCAATCCTCAGTACCACATAAAAATAAAGACAATAAAGTCCATCAATATTTTTTAGTTGTTGATAGACCTTTATTTTATTTATTTACATGTGGTGCTGAGAATTGAATCCAGTGCCTCACACATGCCAGGCAAGTGCTCTGCCACTGAGCCACAGCCCCAGCCCTAAAAAAAAATATTAAAAAATAAAAATAAAACAATTTTAAAAGAAAGAAATAAAAAAGAAAAAAAAAAAAAGAAATCGCATGCACAGCTTTCCTGGACTTCAAAACTAGACATTAAGAAGAAACTCCAAAATCCATACTACAGGCTATTCTTTTATGGAAAACTGCTTTATCTCACACTCAGTGAGGTGGATTGTGATGGAGGAAGGGGCACTGCTGTCTTGGATGGCTGCCTCAGTAGTTCACTAGGACCTCAGTAGTTCACTAGGACCTCAGTAGTTCACTTGGGCAGTGCCTCTTTAAATCACAGCATGCATCGGAACAACTTGGTAGTAGTGCTTGTTCAAAATGCAGAATTTACAAGGAGTTTTATCTTACTTATCCAAAATAATCTCTTAAAGGCAATTATAGGAAGGATCTTACTTTTAAAAAAACAAAAATTATATATTTTAAATTCTTTAAAAAGCTACTTCAGCAGTATTACTAAGGAAAAATCAACTCCTACTTGCAGAAACTTAGGAGAGGGCAAAAGGAAGCAAATTTTCTTCACCTAAGCTTAGAAGTAATATAAGGAGCAAAATATTCTATAGTTTACATCAGTTGGGTAACCTGGATGGAAAAAAAAAAAACAAAACATAACCTTTAAATTGGAGTCATTTGAGAGGAGTATAATAAAGGCGGTATTTACAAAGCATGGGCTGGGCTTGAACAAAGCAAAAGCCGGAAAGTTCAGGGGCCATTGACATCACTAGGCCTGAAAGGGCATGGGAGTAGGACCAATGAAGGGGACCTAAAAAGCAAGCAGAGGGAGAGGGTTATGTGTCAAGAAGAAGCCAGAGGAAAAAAAAATCATTGATTTCTTGACTGACACCTTTCAAATCTTGGAGGTCAAAGGGAGCCAGTCCAGTGATGCAGACCACATGACTCAGCCTCTCTGGGCAGAGAGCAGGGTAGAGAAGGTGGAGAATGGAGAAAATCCAAGATCCATCTGAGATAGCTAAGAGACAAAGAGTGGCTCTGCATATCTTAACAAGCACGAAGAAAACAGTAAAACGACTTTCTTTTCTATCTCTCATATGTAAACTTGCAGTATGTTTCTAAGAAACATAACATCATTAACTGTTACCATCTTGTATGGTAGGGGTGAGGAGGGACAACTGTATGCCCCACCCCAGACTTACAAAATCAGGTCACATTCCAGAAGGAGCCCAGAAATCTGAATTTTAAACAAGCTTTCCAAATGAGGCACATTCAACTTTTAAAACCACTGAGGTACAAAATGAAAGGCTGAACAGTAGTAGTGATGTTATTAAATGGTCAGGTTATCTATGTTGTGAAAGTAGCTTTAAAAAATATGTGTGTGTACGTGGACAAAGACAGGCAGGGAGAACAGACAAATGAAAGTGATTGATTAGTAAGGGTGTTCAGAGTTTTAAAACTTTTGGTTTTTTGCTATGATAATATTTATATAAGAGCTTATTGAACAAGAAGTCTTTTTAGGAGCACTTGAATCAAATGACACATTACAATCATCACAAAGGTCTGACCCTGAGGGGTCCTTTGAACTTGACCACAGTATCTGCTTTCTTGGTCTCTGTCAGATGGTGTAGAATCCTGAGTCTTCCAAACCAGCTTAGTCTTGAAGCAAACGGCCCAAAGGAACTTCTGTAGCCTGAAAAAGGAAAGTGAGCCCCTGATCTGGCTTCACAAGACTTCCCAAGTCTTTTAGGTGCCAGCCTTCACAAAGCTCACCTTGTGTCTGCTCCTGGTATGAATGCTGAGATGTCTGGGCTCTGGCTGAGGAGGCCCCTCCTCTTGGTTTTCTTGTTAGCATTTTCCAGAAAGTGAAAACTACCTGTCCAAGATAACCTTAAACTGAAATAGAAATAACTCTCAGGCTAGAAATGCCAAGGTTGTACTAGAAGTTTCCAAAGCAGCACAACTCTTAGCTCTATGGCTGTGTCCCCACAGAGGTCCTAGTCTTTCTTCTTGAACTGTTCTGCTGGGGACCAGGGCAGGGTTAATCTGCAGGACTCCTGACTGGTTTTTCTGGTGGAGGCCAGTGAATTGCTTGCAAAGAGAAAGTTCTGGCTAGTAGGCCTCAGGGGTAGAGAGAGAGGCCTTCTCTAACCCTAGGAGTCAGGAAGTGCTCATTATAATACATAAAGGGACCCCCAGTGTTTTCTGGGCTGACTCAGAGAAGGACTATTTATTTCTCAGCCATGGCTTTCTGAATTGGCAAGCTGTTTGGAGCCAAGCAGGGAAAAGCAGATCCAGACAATCATGTGATGGAATTACACCTGCTGAGATAAAGAACAGTGTGGCTCCCCAAGTAAACATTCTTGCAGACTCTGCATTGCAAACTCTGGCTCAAGAGGTACTGGGCTAATTTGTCTTTGTCAACTAAAGGCAAATAAATGCAGGAGGGCAGAGCCTGGCAGCTTCTCCAGCTGCCTGATGATTTGAGGATCATTCTAACTATTTCTATCTCCCCCACCCCATACCTAAATAATAGGTATGTGTTCACTCTACTTACCAAGGAGCAAGGAAACACACAACTCTTTATTTTTCCAAATCAAGTGAAATCATGCTCTGGACTCTACCTGTGCCTGACGGGTGGGATCCCTGATATTGTTACTGAAGTTTCCTCTTCCCTGCTGTTGGGCAGTTCTAGAATTCAGGCCTACTTGGTAATGGAGATATAGGGCAGGGGTCTGAGTTAGTCAATAAAATCATTATTAATATTGCTTCTTTGTTATGCGATGCAGTTATTAGACTAAAAAATCCCCCCTCATGGTACCTACTTTGCCTGCATACTCTGGGGGCCCTTGCTCTTGTCTATGTTTTCAAGGTCATAGAGTTAGAGATTGTCCCTGAGGCATTAGTCGCGTGCTGAGTGGATGATGGTGGTGGAAGAAGTTTGAGGAGACTTTGGACCTTCCCCCTATAATCTGCATCAGCATCCTCATTCTTTGCTAAATATTTTCTCATTTTCATATATACAGCCATGTAAACAGCTTAGAGCATCCTCTTCTCCTCCTAGCCTTCAACCACATTGCTGCTCAAGACCCTCCTACAGAGACATGCCAGTGGCCTGACTGCCAGGCACCAATGGCTCCCCTAGGATCCTGTGTGGAAAAGGCCCAAGTCTCCACTATTTGAGGATGTCCTTGAATGTCCTCCCAGACTTAAAAAAAAAAAAAAAACTCAACTCTCTCTCACCCAAGAAACCCCAGCTTCTTTCCTCACATCCTCATTCTATCCTCTGAAGCACCTGTAGCTTATTTCCTTCTTGGGCTTGACCCCTGAATTATAGAGAAGCCTTTAGCTGCCAGTAACTCCCACACCAGATAAAATGAGGGACAAAGACCACTGAACACCAAGCCTTGGCTCACTGTGGTGTGAGGAGGCTAGTGAAGGGGAACTCACTCCCCCTCCCCTTTTTCTTTTTTTCTGACAGTAGAAAGGATAATAAGCCCTATTGAATTATCATTTGTCACCAGAGAGTCACTTCTTTGGGTGAAACATTGCTGCTACAAAGGATCCCATATTAGGATGTCCTTTTGGGAGAGCTACAAGTATGGTTAACATCTTACTGTGAACAGGTTCATCTGGTACTTCCTGATGTGGCAGGAGGGAGAACATGGATGGGGTTGGAGAAGCCCAGCTCTTCACCACTTTTACATAGTCAAAGCCAGCTGCTAGCAAGGTGGTTGAGTCTACCAAGTGAGGCTGACCAGGAAGGCTTCCTTCCTTATGTGGAAGATGAGCACGCTAGTTTTCTGTAGTTTGTTAGGGTGGCTAGTAAGTAGCAGAGTGGGGTGATTAGATCAGATATCAAACCACCTGGGAGTTATTGCTGTTTTATAAGAAACAAAGACTCAAAGGTCAAATTTAGAAAGAGCAGGTCATATATTTGGCAAAGGCACTGTAAGGGTGGCCTTAGCCTAAGCAACTCCATTTTAAAGAAATCTGCAGTCCCACCAGGCACCAGCCTACAGAGCCCTCCAGTATGCCATTAGGCATAGCCTGATAAAGACAACTCACTCTCCAAAATCCTGATAAAACTCAGAATGAAGTCACTGTCATTTGGTTTCGTCCTGATAAGAATCAGAGGTGTGAGATCAGGGTGGAAACCACCAAATCGCATATCCTGACCCTAGAATGAAAAACATCACTAATAAACCCGGTAACAGCTGATAGGGACTGAAATGGTGAGCAGAAGCACCAAAATTTAGTGTAAATGATGGAGCAAATGAGCAGACATTCAGCCAGCCAACACTGATGCCCACATGCCAGAGAGCCTGATGAGGACCTGGACTGACATCCCAATTTTTCTCATCATCTGCCTGATCCTCTGCATCATCCTCCCAGCTCTCAAACTCTACAGTCACATCTTGACCCTGGTGAGAACGGTGACTTCTCCTTATGACCCTCTCCTTAACCGGCCATCAGCTCAGGAGAAGACTCCATCAGTTCCTGACTTGATCACTGAGGTCTGAGTGAATGTGCATCTGCTGGACTTAAGGCCTAAGACTTGAGACTCTAGATCTGGCACTTGAGCTTAGCATGCAGAGGGAATGTCTGTCATGATTAAGTGTGTTTGCAGTGCTTAGGATTAACTTAGAATTGTTTGCTGTGAATTGATTATGTCTATTGCAGTGCCCAGCATTAAAGATTGTCATTTTCTTGATTAAGAACTTACAGAGTTGGGGCTGGGGTTGTGGCTCAGTGGTAGAGCACACACCTAGAATGAGTGAGGCACTGAGTTCGATCCACAGTACCATATAAAGATAAATAAATAAAGATATTGTGTCAATCTACAACTAAAACATATTTTTAAAAAGAAAAGAACCTATAGAGTGAAATTGTATTGAGTGATTTGAGTGAATAAAGCATTGAAAAGGGCATTAGTGCGTGGAAATTCTTCATTTCTCCCCTCAACTGCAGATGTCATACTTTTGCCTATCACCACAGGCACTAAGGATGTGACAGTGACACCCTTTGGTGCCAGTGGGGTAGAAGTTGGAAGCATCATTAAATTGACATGGTTGGGGACAAGTACTGTGACAAAGTTCTCCCTAGGAGAGCTAAGAACCATTAGGCAGATTTGGGGTTTCCTCTGGATCAACATTCTCTTCTGACTCTGGTTGAAATAATGAGTATTTACTTACTACCTATGTGGCTTATGTTTGTGCCTCAATGTTCTCTTCTCTAAAATGGGGATATTAACATATCTACTCAATAGGAACGTCACGGGGATCTGTTAGTATGTGTATTTAAGGCACTTAAAAGGGTGCTTGGCACAGAGCAAATGGTATATAAATGTTAACTACTATATTTATTGTTGTTGCTGTCAAAAGGAGCCAGGTGATGACCACAGAGACAGGAGCATCAGGCAAGCCTCTGGAGCTGAAACTAGAAAAAATTACAGCATTTGCACGGTTTCCCAGATTGCCTAAGGCTGCACATGAGATAATAGCTACAAAACACTCTGTGCTTCCCCCGGGAGGGGCAAAATATCCAGCTTCATCTCTAGAATACAAATGATAGAAACAATATATTACTCTGGGCACTGAGCCTATGTAGACCCTGCTCCTAGGTGGTTGACACACCCCTAATAGCCATGATTTGAGGGGTCTATACTCATCTCCTATGCCTCCAACTTCTGTACTTCCAGATTTGAAGTTGTGTAGTCCTGGAAAAGTTACTTCATCATCTGTAAAAGCGAAGGTAGTGACAGTACCATCTTTATACAGCATTTGAGAATCAAATGAAATAGTGTTTGTAATGGTTGGACAAAGAGTCTGGGATCCTCTGAACACTCGGGAACCAGTAATGATGGTGGTTTTTACTCAATTTTTTTTTTTTTTTTGCAGAGCTAGGATTGAACATACCAAGCAAGCGCTCTACAACTGAACAGGCCTGAGTACTCAATATAATGTTTCATAATAAAAATAATGAAATATATAAAAACTTTCAAAAACTAATACAATGAACACCTTTATATACATAATTCAGGTTAAAAAATTGTTTTATCTATGGCTTTGT
Source organism: Marmota monax (assembly GCF_021218885.2). Lineage (NCBI taxonomy): Eukaryota > Metazoa > Chordata > Mammalia > Rodentia > Sciuridae > Marmota > Marmota monax. Next base: position 20,959,013 of record NW_026693777.1, on the reverse strand, counting down.
CAATTTTTCTTTTGCTGTTATTAGTGGTGTGTGTGTGTGTGTGCTGTTGTTTTACCATTGTGTAAATGCATATATTTTCTCCTTAATAATTTGAAAGTAAGCTGCAAGTATCACGACATTTCACACCTAAATACTTCAGCATGTAGCTTCTCTTAAATAATCATAATACCATTACCACATCTAAAATACCTGACAATGGTTTTTTAATGTTATTTAATATTGAGTCCATATTTAAATTTCTTTAGTTGATCCCCAAATGTCTTTTATTTCTGTTTTTTCCAATTAGGAACCAATCATAGTTCATGCATGTACTGTGTTTCTGTCTCTTTAAAGGCTTTAAATCTAGAATAATTTCCCTGTCTTTGTCTGTTTCGTATTGCTATAATAGGATATCTGTGACTGGAAGATTTATAAAGCAAAATGGTTTATTTGGCTTACAGTTTGGGAGGCTGAGAAGTCCAAGAGCGTCATGCCAGCCCCTCCTTGCTTCTGGTGAGGCCTTGGTGCTGCATCCTAACAGGGTGAAAAAGCAGAGGGCCAGTGAGAGTGTGTGGATAAAGCAAAACAGGAGGTATGGCCTTGCTTTATAGTGACTCATTCTTCCCACCATGAATCCAGTCCTGGGAGAACCATATTAATTCCTCTTTAACAACCTAACTGCCTCTTAAAAGTCCCTACCACCTCTCAACTCTGTTACATTGGGAATCAAATTCCAACACTAACTTCAAAGGGGACAAACCATATCCACACTGTAACACTTCCCATCCTTTTAGGGGCACTGACCTCTGAAGCAACAAGGCCTTCTGTCTTCTAGAGTTTCACTTTCTGGATTTGACTTGTGATGGTGTTTTCAGTGAAGTTTTGAAGAAGGATAAAAAACCCTGGAACTTGAGCTGGAGCCCCTGGGCTGTCCCAAGGCACAGACCTACTGCCTAGAGGGTGTGAGGGAGGAAGGAAACTCAAAAAGAAGGTTCGCTCCTTTTTTTTTGATGTTGTTGTTGTTGTTTATTGTAGTAAAAAATAAATAAATAAATAAACATACATATATAAAACATAAGAGTTATCATTTTAACCATTCTTTTTTTTTTCCCCCCCTTTGGTACTGGGGATTGAACTCAGGGGCACTCAACCACTGAGCCACACCCCCAGCCCTATTTTGTATTTTATTTAGAGACAGGGTCTCACTGAGTTGCTTAGTGCTTCACCTTTGCTGAGGCTGGCTTTGAACTTGTGGTCTTCCTGCCTCAGCCTCCCGAGCCACTGAGATTACAGGCATGTGCCACCTCGCCTGGCTTTAACCATTCTTGACTGTGTACAGTTCAATGGCTTTAGGTACATTTATAGTGTGACCATCAGCATCATCCTTCTACAGAAATTTTCATCTTTCCAAGCCGAAACACTGAACCTGTTCAACACTAACTTCCCATTTTCCCTTCCCCTTAGTGCCTGGCAACCACCATTCTACTTTCTGTCTTTATGAATTTTCCTCCTCTAAGAATATCATGTAAGGAATTATCCATTACTTTGTCCTTTTTGGATGGCTTCATTCATTAACAGAATGTTTTTGAGATTCATCCATGTGGTTGCATGGTCAGCATTTCCTGCATTTTAAGGCTGAATAATATTCCATTATATGTATAGAATATACCTTATTTATAATACGTTCATCTGTTGGTGGACACTTGGGCTGCTTCCACCTTTGGGCTATTGTGAATAATGCTACTATGAACATAGGTGTACAATTATCTGATTACATCCCTGCAAGGCACACTAATTTTTACATTTTGTTCTGGGATTAGAATTCATGCAGCCTTTAATAACAGGTAATTTTAGAAATAATGTTTTTAATCTGGTTTTCTTCCCATTATTCTCTCCCTTTAACCAAAAGTCTAATAAAACTACTCCTTTAATCTTGACATCATCTGGAGCATACAGTCATCTATACCAAAAAGAGAAACTTGGGCACTTCTCAGAGTAAGCGTTTCTGCACTGTTAATGTGGTAAGTATATTGATTATAATATCAAAATGTGAGAAGCTGAAAGATCCAAGCTTTTAAAGTCAATAAATGCCAGTGATGCCATTTTAAATCAAACTGAAGGGATTTTTAACCTATTAGGCTCCCATACTTCAGAGGACAGATATTAAATGCATTTATTCTGATATCCTAAGTTAACATGTGTGGTTTATATCTAGCAACCCAAAAAGTATGAGACGAAGCAAGCAAAGTAGAACAAGTTCTGAAATAATATAGCTCTACTGATAACCATGTGACTTAGGGCAAAGCCCCAGATTTATTGTGTTTTAGTTTTTATTTCTGTCAAATGGGAGGAGGCTTCTTGTCCTCAAGTGCTGTGGTTCTCTGAGCTCAATGCTAATTCTTTTTTTTTTTTTTGCAAGCATAAATAACAGGGTGTGGAAATGAGAAAGCCCTAAAGTTGAGTTCGAGCTTCTTCATAAATCAATTGGGTAAACTTGGGCAGATCCTTAATTTTATGAGACCATATTTTTTTCAAAATTTTCCCTGCAAAATGGGGATGATAAACATTGCAAAGCAGTGGTAAAGATTATAAATAAGAAATATGATGGAAGGGCTTTGAGACCTTTAAGGTGAAGTAGGGTCACATGAGAGTAATGACATGAGGGATTTTAAATTGTAAAGAGCTCCACAAATGTAAGGGATTACCCTAGACCTTACATTGACACCTACAGGACTAAATTACTATATAGTCCGAAGTAGGGATACTAATGTTATTGACTCATACTAACTGAATTTTTTACATTAAAAATGAATTATAGTCTGGTACAGTGGTGTATGCCTATGATCCCAGCAACTCAGGAGACTAGACTGAGGCAGGAGGATTGCAAGTTTGTGGCCAGCCTCAGAAACTTAGCAAGGCCCTCAGCAACTTAGTGAGAGTGTCTCAAAGCAAAAAATAAAAAGGGGTGGGGATGTAGCCCAGTAGTATAGCACCATTAGGTTCAATTATCAGCATCAAAAAATAAATAAATAAATTATAAATCCTGTTCCCTTCTCCCCAAGAATCCGCTCTCTATTGGCCCTTGGTATTTCCTTAAATTGTTTTGTATGTTGTGATGGGCCCTTCCCCATTCCAACTTTGTAAACTTTCAACAGCTGTTTGAAATGCTTTTCTTATTTCACTCCAGAACTTGTTGCAGCATATCTTGTTTCAACAACCCTTTAGCCTGCCAATGGAGCTTTGGTTTTGCCAGTTGCAATGACTCTAAAGCTCTTTGTCAGTTCTTTTTAGTCTTGGAACACTTGATCAGCCAGTTGGGTTACATGTTACTTTAACCACTGAAGAGCGGATTCCCAGGCTTTGCCATGTTATACAATCTAAAATTTAATTAAGATTATTTTAACAAGTGTTCCTTGCCAGAGCTTCAAATAGTCCCTGTCAACATTTGTTCACTCTTCTATTTACAATCAATACAACACTTTCTTCTAAGGAACTCACTGTGTTTCCAGTTCAAAGAGGGACTCTGAGGAAAAGAGCACAGGAATAGATGAGTTCAGAATTGTACCAATGGCCCCCTGGATTACACTGCCTTGGGGTTAAGGATGGCTTGCTCTGCTGAATCATTAGTATATGTAAGAATCACATGGAGTTCGTAATAAGTGCAGGTTTCTGGGCCCTGACCTAGATATTCCCTGATTAAGAAGTTCTTGAGTGTGTCGTCCAGGTCAGGACATACTACCTTGGCATTATTAAACTATTTAAGTTTAAGGAGTTGGAGAAATGACATACACAGGAAAGACTTTTATGACTCTCCCCAGAAGCAGATCATAAGACCTTCTCGTGAGATGTGCCCTCCCTATGACTGGAGGAAGGAGCATCTGACCTCTGATGATGAAGGGACAAAGAGAGGAGCCTGAATGGTGTGTCCCCTACTCCACTCCACATAGCTCAAACACTTTTGTCCTATCACATGTCTCCACCACTCTTCATTCTTCATCATAAAACACTCAAGATTAACTTCTTTAGGTCTTTATTTTTTTGCGAAAGCTGAATTTATATAATTTCATATCATATAAAATTACATTAAATAAATTTGTCTGGGCTGGGGATATAGCTCAGTGGCAGAGCACTTGCCTAACATACACATAAGACTTGGGTTCAATCCCCAGTGCTGTGAAAAAAAAAATCAAAATAAATTTGTATGCTTTTGTTAATCTGTCTTTTGTTACAGAAGCCCCAGATAACTCAGAGGGGTAAAGAAGAAAAAGATATTTTTTCTTCCCCTGAAGTGGATATAAATTTTTTAGCATGTTCCTCCGGTGATTCTAATGCAGGGATTCCATGGTTTTAGAAACCTAGTAAACAAAGAACTGATTTTCCCATTATTTTAAGCAAGATGGCTTTGGACAAGCCACCTACCCTGTGCTTCAGTGTCTACATTTATGTCTTTGAAAATAGCAACTGCCCTCCCAACCTCACAGGTTTGAAATAGAAGTAAAATGATAACAGATCCAAACTATTTTGAAAGGTAAAGAGCTCATGCCAATGCATATCCCAGCTGGCAGCCCACCTTCCCAAGACTTGCAGGTGTTTACTTGAGGAAGGGCAGGCTTACCAACCTGCTTTTGGTCTGTTTCCTCCAGACAGGTTCATCTGGGTTTATTCCTTCCCAATCGAGTGCTCCGAGACCACACACATTTCTGTCTGACATTGTGCCAAAACAAAATCAGGAATGACCTTCCTAATAGGCTACATTTCCTTGAAATCTAGGTACATCTGCATCATTAATGATCCCATTAACTTCATGTTCCACAATATCACATCATTCCTGGGCCACATCTGATTGCACTTGCATCTTCCCTGCGAACCAAGGCATACCCCTGAGGGTTTGCTGTGCAAACCACTCCTCATGCTTTGGCTTTGTTTCCTGCTATTGTGTATACCTTTTTGAAGTTTAGAGTCATCAACTTCACATTAATTGTTTCTCCCTCCCTCTATTCTAATCCCTTTGGCAAGAACCTATTCCAAGGCAGTCTACCCATTTTGGCCACTTTCACCATGAAACAAAATAATGAGAGTACTATTTCCTGGAGCAAATAGACCAAAAGCAGGTCACATTGCCTTTGTCTTTTAGATATATTGAGCAGACTTCCTGTAAGGCCCTCAACTGCTTGTGGCTTCATTAAACATTCTGCTGTTTCTGATGAGTATGTGAGTAATTGCAGTTGCATTGCTCCCCAAGAGAAAAGAGGACATGATTCCTGTCCTAAGGCCTCACAAAGTCTTCCTGCTCTCTCTCTCTCTCTCTCTCTCTCTCTCTCTCTCTCTCTCTGTGTCTCTCTCTCTCTTTCACTTTTATTCATTCAAAAATAATAATGATATTGATGATTTTTTTTATTGTGATGCTGGGGATCCAAGCCAGGGCTTTGTTTACACTAAGCAAGCACTCTACCACTGTGTTGTGCCTCCTCCCCTGCAACCCAACAAATAATTATTGATCACTTCATATGTGCCAAATATTAGAGAAAGAGTTTCTACCCCCATGGAGTTCATGTTCTAATAGGAAAGACAGTAAATAAGTAAACAAGAAAATTTAAGGTTACAGTAAATTTTATGAAGAAAATGGAAAACACTATAGTGTTTTGTAGAGTGAGGCAGAGAAATTGCTATTCTATTATTATTTTTTTTTTTTTAGTTTTCGGCGGACACAACATCTTTGTTTGTATGTGGTGCTGAGAATCGAACCCGGGCCACACGCATGCCAGGTGAGCGCGCTACCACTCGAGCCACATCCCCAGCCCTGTGAAATTGCTATTCTAGACTAGGTATTCAGGAAAGGAAGTGATATCTGAACTGACACCCAAGGATTCAGCCTTGGAAAGATTGGACATTGGAAAGCTGTTAACACAAGCTTTTCCTCATGGTTTCTGTGTTTTTTTGCACAGAAAAGGAAACCATACCCTTATGCTCTTATCACATGACATTATTCTATGTTATTGCCAGGATATATATACCAAAGTCCATTAGAATGAGTCTCCAGAAAGTACAAGGGGAAGGCCTGAATAATTAATATATGAGGAGGGTAGGAAAGTGGCATCTCATTAAGCAAATAACTTCTTATCTTTTCTTTTTTTTTTTTTAAAAAAAAAGACCTTTGGGGCTGGGGTTGTAGCTCAGCGGTAGAGTGCTCACCTAGCACGTGCGAGGGCCTGGGTTTGATCCTCAGCACCACAAAAAAAAATAAATAAAATAAAGGTATTGTGTTTAACTGCAACTAAAAATAAATAAATAAAGAGCCTCATGGGTGATATCCCCAGTAGGATAAGATCTGCATTACTTCATACCCATCAATCATACAGGAATGCCTTATGAGGTCTAACCAGGCAAGAGACAGAGTGGGGCTGGGAAGGGTTTGGAATCTGTAGGGGTCCTCCCAGTGCTGAGCAAACCACCTTCCATTTGTTACTCTGGGTCCCACTTGGAAGAATTGAAATGGGAGAAATGAATGGAAAGGAAAATCCTAGAAAGCTTTGTGGACTAATTCAGTGAATTTTTAGAATAATAAAGTATCCCAAATAAATCATGAGGTTCTCAGGAGAGTCAGTTTCCTAGAATTATAATCTAAGAAGGTAATCCAGGAACTGAGAAAAAATCAGATATACATTCCAATCTTTAGCAATGTAAATCTCTAAAAGAACTCTACAGGGCATCATCAGAGTCTTCACTTGAAGGACACTTCTTAAATTCCCCATAATCTGCATCCAATGGAGTTTTACCACCAAATTTTCCAAATTGTCCCCAATACCCAGGACATATATTTATTATTTTTCTTTGTTCACTCTCTCCCTTCCTCCCACCTTCTAATCCCAGTTTTTCTTTCTCTCCCAACTCTTTCTCATCAAAGCTTGCAAACTCATTTGGAAAAGAAATTATCCTTAGAACACTGCTGTTTGGTGACAATATACTGTAAGCTGCGTATGTAATTTTAGGTTTTCTTGTAGCCACATATTTAAAAGTAAAATGAAATTAATTTTAATAATATATTTGATCCAATAGTCTCCAAATACTATTATTTTAACTGTTGATTGATCTAAACTTACAAGCTAAAAAAGTAGAAAGGAGTTTATTTGGTGTTTTAGGAGTTGGAGTTCAGGAGGCACAAGTTCAGATAGTTTTGAATTAGTGTTCTGAAGAAGGCAAGGAAGCTTGGAGACCTGTACTAAGCAAACAATGTTGATTTATTCAAGGGAGAAAAATTTGTTTGTGGGAAACTGTTATAGTTGAGAACAGGTGCTGTATGCCATGGATTATGGGATCAATAGGAGATAAAGAAAAGAATGTATATAGTGAAAATATCCATTAAACAAGAGTCTAGTAACCTCTTGATATGCATCAAAAGTTGCTGGGCACAGTATAATTATTCCAGATGCCTGAACTTAATAACCAAAGTTCACATGTCTAGAAAGCTGTTGGAATTGGGCGGTAAGTACTGCTTCCTAATAGCTTCCTGATTTCATTTTGAAAAGTTCTTTTGATGCTTTCAGAATGATTTTCTTTTTTTTTTTTTAATTTTTAGCTGTTGATGGATTTTTATTTTTTATTTATTTATATGTGGTGCTGAGAATTGCCTCACACATGCTAGGCAAGCACTCTACCCTTGAGCCACAACCCTGATTTTCCTTTTATTTTCACACATTAATGAAAATTTATTGAGATATTTTATATTTTTCATACTATATCTTTGAAATCTAGCATGTATTTTACATGTATAGCACATCTTACAATAAACTAAGAACATTTCAAGTGCCTAATAGTCCCATGTAGCTAGTGGTTAACACTTGGACAGTGAAGCCTCATAGGGTAGGTAAATGGCAAGGGAGGAGGAAAGGCAGTGTGGGGACGTAGTCTGATTCATGAAGTTTTCACAAGTTAGTGTAATGGTGAAATGATAAGAATAAGGACAATGTGCTGAGTTTTTCTTCGAGGCAAATGTATTCAATTTTATATTTTGAGATTATATCTGCCAAAGTGAAATGGTCCTCTTAGAAATAATCATTTTATGAAATGATAATCATAATTGATGGTAGTCTTATTCTTCTGAATGCCTTCTTTTAATGTGGCTAAATAAAAAGATCATAACTACAGTGCTTCTCCCACTAAAAAAAAAGTTTTACTGGACCATGAAATCCAAATGACAGGAAGCCACTGCTTTATAGCACACAGAGTCTACATTAGCCTATTTAATCACCACAGCTATATGATATATTGAATTTTTTGTTATGAACTTGTAGGGGAGGGAAAAAAAAATTTTTTTTCACTGCCATCCTAGGTTCTCCAGTTTGAGCCCTGGAAATTAAATTGACAAAAGATGAGATGGACTCACAAGAGGAAAGCAAACAGCATTTATTAACATGTGCACTGTGTACACATGGGGCGAAACTCCAGGATGAGTAATTCAAAGGGCGTGGTTGGAACTTAAGCTTATATAGCATCTGAACAAAGAAGGATATGTAGAGGAGTGACAAGACAAAGGAAAAGGAGCTATAGTCTTTAAGGGGCAACAAACTGTGGGAAGGTTAATATGTGAGGGAAACTAATATAAGGGTTGTTTTGGTAAGATTTGTTATATAGATTCCTCTTAGTGCCAGCTCTAAACTTGAGACAGTAAGAGTCTAACCCTTTTAGGCAAATGGCAGGGTGAAGAGAGAGATCTGTGGGCTACTTCTCAGTTGTCTTCAGCTCAAAATGGTCCTTATGACCAAAGTGGTATGTGTGAGATAGCATGTTCTGATCTCCTACCAGCAATCGCACTTTCGGAAAGGTTGCGAGTACAGTATACAGAACTTTTCCCCAAAAGACTATTTAGAGTGAATAGTTTTGATCTGATGTCCTATCACACCCAAAATGTTAGTGTGTATTTCCTGCATTAAGGATACAACCTTGGGGCTGGGGTTGTGGCTCAGCGGCAGAGCGCTTGCCTCTCACATATGAGGCACTGGGTTCGATCATCAGCACCACATAAAAATGAATAAACAAAATAAAGATATTGTGTCCATGTGTAGCTAAAAAATATTTTTTAAAAAATTATACAACCTACAAAAAACATAAAATAACTATTAAAAATTTAGGAAATTAACCCTGATGCATACTCTCATCCAATACTTCGATCCCACTCAAGTTTTGACACTTTTTTTAATAATGTCTTTAGCCTCCTTCCTTTGGGCTAGAAGAATTGCTCCGTCTTTTTGACTTACATGAAAAATTATTTTAAAAATTACAGATCAATGACTTCCGAGTTAGTATTTAGTGGAGAGTTACTGAAACTGCAAATATCCTATTCCTCATCAAACTTTTAACTTATGTATTTTGATCTCCAATTGGTGGTTGGTTTTGTCAGTAGGTGTCCCTTCAAACTGCCTCCCAAGTATTTACAGGTTCATTTTGTCCCTTTTCTGTCCCACTCCAGTAAACAGTCATTTCTCCAAGGAGCTCTGATGGACAATTTTAGGAGTCAAATTCCGGGTGCTAGGTGTACTCATTACTATTAATACATTTCTACTTCCATTTTCTCTTGGTTGGCAGAGTTAAGGAATATATGTGTGTATGAACAAATAAACATACACTCACATATTTATTAATTTTTCTATTTATATTTTCTATATTGGAAATTGTGAATTCACAGTGATATTTCCAATTCTAACTGAGCATCAAGGAGTACATATTAGTTTTTTCTCTTTCTGTATGTGTATCCCTTCTGGGGAATGGAAGCCTGGCCTATTGTTTGCTTTTTTTGTGTGTGTGTGTGTGGTGCTGGAGATTGAACCCAGGGCCTTGTGCATGCAAGGTGGGGGGGGGGGGACTTTTTTCACTGTCCTCCTAGGTTCTCCAGTTTAAGCCCTGGAAATTAAACTGACAAAAGACGGAATCACAAGAAGAAAGCAAACAGGGTTTATTAACATGTGCACTATGTACACATGGGGCCGAAACTCCAGGAGGAGTAATTCAAAGGGAGTGGTTGGAACTTAGGCTTATGAAGCATCTACCAACTGAGCTATACTTCCAGCCCCCCTGCCTATTATATATAATTTATTTATACATTTGATCATTCCCCCATATGTATCCAAACTTCTGTTTCCACTACTGCCTCCTTCCATGCACAAATTCTTTTCTTTTCCCACTTGAGTTCTGAGCCTTATACTATGTACTTCTCCTCATGGGACTTTTCTGTTTTCTAATCCTTAAAATAAATTTTAATTTCTATAATCATGTTTTCTATTTCTTTTTTTAGAAGTAACTTACTCTTCCTTTCACTTTTTTTTTTTTTTTTTTGGTGGAGCCGGGGATTGAACCCAGGGCCTTGTGCATGTTAGATAAGCACTCTACCAACTGAGCTACATCCCCAGCCCTTCTTTTACTTTTTAATAGATTGCTGTTCTTGTTTCGTGAAACAATTCTTTTCTTATTTTTATAATGGTAATAATTCTAGTTTGTTCAGTTCTCTTCTGCTTCCATTATTATTTCTGGTTCTTCTAAATTCCTTTATACTGTTAGTTTTGGCCTTTGTCTTTCTTGTTGAAGGCTTTTCTTACATTCCTGGTGGTACTTAGCCTTGTGTTCCTGCATAAGAATGAGGCACTAACTAGAATATGGGGTGGAGGATAGAGATGCCAGATAAAATATAGATAACAGGTTAAATGTGAATTTCAGATAAATAATAAATAACTTTTTACTATAAGTATATCCCAAATATTGCATGGAACATTACTTATACGAAGTAATTATCCCTTGTTTATCCAAATTTAAAATTTATACAGGCATTCTTTGCTTTTCTTTGTTAAATTTGGTTACCCTAGGAGGGATGTTAGTCAAATAGTGATTTCCTTAAGGGTAATTTTATGAGCCCCCAGTTTTTCTCAGACTTAATTTTCTCAGAGATAAATCCTTGAATTTTCCCTTTGGGGCTATAAACCCAGCTACTAATGTGCCACAAGCCAATGGTGGGAAGGGAGCAATGAACAGACTATCTCTAATGTCACTGTCCACCTCTTCCAGCTGTGCCAAGTTCCCCTCCTGGACATAATTCTGGAGGAGGGAAGGAGCAGCTGACTGGCAGGGAGAGCTGGAGAGGGAAACCAGAAGTGATTTAAATAGGTTTTATACAAACTTTCAACCAGTCCTTCTGTTTCAAGCCTGCCCAGCCATCGTCCCTTTAGAAGAACAAGTTGTACCCTGTATCTGAATCTGTGATTCTGAGACTGATAGATTTTTTTTCTAAGTTTAAGTTTTCCACTTTCTCTGAATATTTATTTCTCTCATTTGCCGTGTCTTTGTCTACTTTTCTTTTCATTTTTGTGGGTTTGTGTCATTTGAAAATTCCTTTACTAAATTTATCTTGTGAGTATAATGATAAATATGAGCATTCAATCTTCCATGTTTAACTGGACAACAAGGTTTTTTTCTGTTTATTTTATTGACTAATGTACCCAGAGGAGGAATAATCTCTAATGTATTACATATTCTAGTATGCTGGGAAGGAGTTGTTTGGATTATACCCAGAATTTTCCCCTAATTTTCTTTTCTTCTACTACCAGTGAAAGACCACAGGTGACTCTTATATGAATTCTTTGACCTTCAGACTTAGTATTTTGGCACCATCAGCTCCCCAAGGAGGACTGGTCTACAGCACCTATAAATCTTTACTGTTAACCATGTGAATTTTAAATCTAACCATTCCCTGAATGTCTGTGACTTAGAGCAATCAATTTAGATAAGGGCAGGGTTTATTGTTTTTTATGGCCTTATAATAAGTACTGTTTGCTCATGATAATTGGTTTACAAAAGCTCTTAAGTCACTAATAAATAAGTAGCTGGAGTCATTTGTTAAGTGGAGGGTGAAGAGTCCCAAGTCCAGAGAATCCTGGTCCTCACCTAGTTCCTCAGACATACCCTCTGAGAAGACCAACCCTAGGAAATTTCAAAGGTAGTCTTAAAAAATATTAGTTTTGCCAATTTATCATGTTGTAATTGAACTACACATTGGTGTGGAGATTAGCCCAGTGGTAGAGTCATAGAGTGCTTTCCTAGCATGTGCAAGGCCCTGGGTTCAATCTCCAGTACCTGCCTCTCCCACAAAAAAAAAAAAAAAAAAAAAGAACTGCATGCTACAAATATTGTAGGCAGTAAAATTCAGGCTGATCATCTCCATAGTCAAGGAATGGAAATGAGTAGCAACAGGAAGTAGTACTGTCAGCTCTCCCTACACTTGGCCCCATTTTACAGATAATAAAATACTGTAGCAAGTAAGTAGTGTCATTGGTATTCAAACTCATAGTTGTTGGACACTGTCTCTTAGAGAGTTAGACCCTCTTTGAATTAAAAGTCTTCAAGGGGTTGGGGATGTGACTCAAGCAGTAGCACGCTTGCCTGGTATGCGCAGGGCACTGGATTTGATCCTCAGCACCACATAAAATAAAATAAAGATGTTGTGTCCACTGAAAACTGAAAAATAAATATTAAAAATCTTTCTCTCTCTCTCAAGGAGGAAAAAAAAAAAAAAGAATCTTCAGGGCATGGTAGTGCATGCCTGTAAACCAAGCTACTCAGGAAGCTAAGTCAGGAGAATCACTTGAGCCTAGGAGTTTAAGACCAGTTTGGACAACATTGTAAGACCCCTGTGTCAATCAATCAACCAAATAAACAACAATAATAAAAAAAATTTGAAAGGACTGTATTGGTTCTGGAAAGCATACAGTAAAACTAAAAAACTTTTTGCAGAAGGAAATTTCCAACTCTATTTTCAAAACATGATTTTCTACATTATTTCTCTAGCAGATATTATAGGATAGCAGGGCTGGGAAGACAGTTGTTTTGATGAAATGATAGACCAATCTACCATATTGTGAACTTGATGTTAGTATCAGCCATCAAAATCAAGAATATGTGGTGGTGATAGAGGCAAGAACTGGAAATCTCTCTTGGTTAGGTCACAGTTAAAGAGCACTGATTTGTATACATGTATTGCTGGGAATTGAACCCAAGGCCTCGTGCATGCTAGGCAAGAGCTACACTCTGAGCTAATTCCCATTTGCACAGGTTTTCCTTCATAATGGACAAATTCATCTTCAGGAAAATCAAGAGACCTCTTCCCCTAATAACAACAACAAAACCCCCCCAAAAAACCCCTCCAAGCTCAATGGAACTCAGACCTGAGCCTGGAGGTGACTCTCTATCACCTCTAGGTGGGGAGAGATTGGAGAGAGAGAGGAGTTCCTATGAAAACTTTCATGTGAAGAGAAAAAGATGGATACCTATGTATATCACTCTCAGGTAGCCAGAAGAGTCTGGAAATATAAGATTTTTATGTTCATTTTAATTGTTTTGATGTCTTAACCTAATAATAAATTGTCAGTAAATCACTTTTATGCAATAATAAAAGGTGCATAAAATGTTACTGCTTCTTCCTATTCAGGACCCCCTCCTCAGCTTGGAGTGTTATTGAGAAACATTTCATTCAGGTAAGTTGGCAGTTTATCAGAGCATAGAGGACACCCTGACAATTACCCTCCATGCTGCAGCAGACAATATAAAAATCCTCTAGGTCCAAATTCCCCCTGACTCCCAAGAGCATATCTTGAAGAAGGAGCAGCTTTGGCGTCCCCAAAGAATTTTTTTTACCTGATTATTTGGTTAAAAAAGAAAGAAAGCCCATATTCCTATTCTTAGAGGTTAAGGGTCGGTGAGTGGAGAGATATAAGTGATTAATAAAAGCGATAAATGGTCATTCTGTGTTAAACCCAAGATGTATGGATTTTTACTTTGTTGTTGGTGGCAGTGAGATGGGGTCTTGCTCTGTTGCTCAGCCTGGTCTCAAACTCTTGGTCTCATGTGATCTTCTTGCCTCCGTCTCCTGAGTAGCTATACTATAGATGTGTTCCACTAAAGCTGCAAGGTTTTTTAGATTGGGTTTATATAATAACATTCTTGAATTCCTTCTAGTTATCAGTGAAGTCATAGTGACCATAGAAAGCCACCATCCATGGAAAAACAGTCATTCCAGATTTCTTCCATGTGACTCCAGCATGCCTTGCTGATGTTTGATTTCTAATCCCTTGGTTTAAGAGGACAGGAGGAACTCCTTTACAAATTACCACATAGAGTACTAATTGTCGATACTGATTTTGTAAAAAGCAAGTCTTTTCTGAGTCTGTTGCAAATTCCCAAGAGATTTGAATCTATCCTAGTCTGCTCTTCCTACCAAGAAGTGCATGGCATCAAAAGGAGCAGTTGTAAAATTAAACAATGATGGGGTGATGCAACTTCAAAGTGGTTGGAAATTCTTGATATAATAGGTAGTAAAGTCGCAGAGTAAAAGCAGTGACTTGACTTCATGATGACTAATATGACAACCTCAGCACTTCACTTGGTTGCTGTTGCCGAAGGAGGAGGGAGCAGGAAGGCAGGGAGATGAGGGGCGGAGGAGAGCTGCCTCAGTTGTGACAGTTCTACTAGACCATAAATTTAGCTAATTATTAGTATCAGCTGTTAATTGTTATTTAATTCCGTAGTGCTGCTCTGTAATTCTACAACTCTTAAGTTGGCAAAGCAAAAGCATTTTGTAATGGAGATAGCGGTATGAAAGATTCTATATAAATTGAAGCTTACATTTCTTGTTATAGGTTCAGAGTCACCCTATCAAGCTGGTATGACCATGAATAAAGAAGATGAGCTGCTAAGGAAGAGGTTGAGGGACAGCCGATGTTTGTTTTAAGCCAATTTTCTATAATCCCTGTCACTAGAAACAGAGGGCCAGTGGATAAAGCATGAAATCTGTGTTTAAAGCCAAAGGTGTGGGTTCTATTGCTGATTTTGTCATCATTTTGACCTTTTAGGAAAGAGATGAAATGAAAATGTTTGCCTTGTATCTTTCTGTCCAGGATGTAATAGACAAAAACATAAGAGAAAAATGTAGGCTTCCCTAAAGTAACACATTAAGTAAACGTCAGGTGGTATCACCCCAAAGGTCTTCTAGCCATAATAATTTCACTTGAAATCTATTTATTTAGGAAACAGAAGACAGAAAGCCCTGGAGCTTCAAACTGATACTCCTTTAATGCACCTATGTTAAAATATTTCCAGGACTGTAGGCAAAATAAGTCCACTGGAAGATTAAGAAAACATCTGTGTCTACAAATTGAGCTTCCTTATAGTGTCAAGATGTATCTTCAACTATTTCATGTAAAGAAGTATAAGGTGGACACGGTGGTACACTCCTATAATCTCAGTGATTTGGGAGCTGAGGTAGGAGGATCACAAGTTTGAGGCCAGCCTCAACAATTTAGTGAGGCCCCAATTTAGCGAAGCAACTTAGTGAGACCCTATCTCAAAATAAAAAAATAAAAAGGACTAAGGTTGTAGCTCAGTGGTTCAATACTCAGTCCCCCCAAAAAATTGTGAAAAAATTATAAAACTTTATAAGGAAGATTTAAAAAAATAAAAATAATGTGGAAACATGAGAAAGCAACATGACATAGGCAAAATTCAGACACTTAATAGATAAGCTAGTGAACATCAGCTACTATGTGTGTCAGGTACTGTGTGGAGCTGAGTCTGTAGGGATGAGTGAGAATCTAATCTCCAAATTATTTAAAAATTACATGTTATTCTGATCACGTCAAATCTGGTGTGTGTGTGTGTGTGTGTGTGATTTTTTTTTTTTTAAGTAGGTGTCTTAGCTTGTTTGTGCTGCTATAACAAAATACCACAGATTGGGTAATGTATAAACAATAGAAGTTTATTTCTCACAGTTCTGGAGGCTAGGGCATCCAAGTTCAAGATGTTAGCATTTGGTATCTGGTGAGGGCCTTCTTGCTGTGTTCTCATGTTCAGAAGAGGTGAATAATAGGTCCTCACATGGAGAAAGCAGGAAGGACAAAAAGGGCCTAAACTAGTTCCCTTCAGTCCTTTTATAAGGCACTAATCCATTCATGAAGGTGGAGCTCTTATGATTTAATCACTTCTCCAAAAGTTCCACCTCTTAATATGGTCACAATAGGAATTAAGTTTTAATATAAATTTTGAAAAGGACACATTCAAACCGTAGTGGTAGTCTAGACATAAATAATAAATGGGATAGAAATAAAATAGGGTAGTCAGGCATGGCTCAGCCAGCATTCCTTGGCAAGGGTCCCAATAATGCCTTTGGCAACAATTTATAGGGGTTCAGTATTGAAACTGGAGAGCAAAGCAGGGGTGCTACCCTGATTTTATCCTAGCCTTCTACAACCTTGTCAGCAAGAAGGCTTAACCCCTGGGGTCTCCTGAAGCTCATTCAGCCTCTTGGTCAGGTTTCCTATCCTTCTTTGCAGCTATTCCTGCACCCCAACTTGGTTTACTGGGATGTCAGTGAAGGAAACCCATGGCAGCTCTTTCTGAATTTATTGATCCCAATTTTGTAAAATGTTTCTTAGAGAAAAAGGACAGCTATTGTCACAAGTTTTTCATGTAGAAGTTCCCATTTGTCATCTGGAAAACTGGAAGCCATTGAGCTTACTGGCCTGCTCACCAGTATAGATGATAATGGAGGGTCTAGCAATGTGGGGTGGCTTGATCCTCAGCTGACATCCACTGAGTCCACACAACTGCCCAGGCATTATAGAAAGAGGTCACACAGTTCTAGATAGATATGCAATCCAAAGTTGCATTCTTTTTTTTCCTTAATATTTTACTTTTTAGTTGTAGTTGGACACAATACCTTTGTTTATTTTTATGTGATGCAGAGGATCGAACCCAGGGTCTCTCATGTGCTAGGCGAGCGCTCTACCACTGAGCCACAACCCCAGCCCCACAAAGTTGCATTCTTCACATCTTAAATTTTAAGGAGGAACTTTAAAATATGCAGGCTAAATCTACTTCCTAAATATTTATTGATTGCCATTAACTTGGACCATTAAGCACTATCTTTTTGAAGCCCCATCTCCCCTTGCCCTCACTAATGGAGCATTCTCAATAATAAGCTTTTTCAGTTTCTTAAATGATCTTCCACAGTTCTTCCCTTTAAACTAAACTAAGGAAATATTATCATAACTGAAATATTTTCCTATTCAGCTAGAAATGAGCATTTAACTTAAAACAAATTGCAGGCCAAACTTTAAAGGGTCATTAATTTGTAATGGTACCAGAGGAACAAGGTGACTAAATGGCTGAAATTGGGCAGAATAGGCCCGATTTTCGCTTCTTATCTTCTCTGACAACATTTGTCCTTGAAAAACACATTTAATCACTGAATGCAGAAAATTAGAAGAACTTTAGCAGGATACCCTGCACATGGAAAATTCTTTTTGAATCTACTTTTCCTTCTACCTTCTCTGCTCCAGCAGTCATTCATGCCTACCATCTCTTTATGAGAATAATGGCTTGAACCCCTTCACCTTTTCTCAACTTAAATCCTATCTCTTTGGCATTAGAATGCATTTTGACATATTGAACACAAGTGGAGCCCAACTTCTCATTCCTCTGGTTGTATATGGTGCAGAGTCACTCCAGTATGGGGCCTGCTTTTCTAATAACCCCAGATGTGCAATTTCATCCTCTCTTTTAATGTTTCCTGATTCTTCTTTTTTTTTAATATTTATTTTTTAGTTTTCGGCGGACACAACATCTTTGTTTGTATGTGGTGCTGAGGATCGAACCCGGGCCGCATGCATGCCAGGCGAGCGCGCTACTGCTTGAGCCACATCCCCAGCCCCTTTCCTGATTCTTCTTAAACAACTAGTGCACTCAGCTTAAAGCCCCATGAAACTTTCTTTCAACCTTTTTCCTCATAAATTATGGTTTTCTCCTACCAATTGTACTAAATGTCTTGAATCTATGCTTCTTCCCTCTACTTCCTTCTCCTAACATTGACTTCTTGCCTATTGCAATCTGACTTCTGTAGCTGCTAAATCTGCGTTCCCAGAGATCAGTAATTACCCCCTGTGCACCAAATCCAGTGGCCTCCTCACATTCCTCTTCCGCTTGTCTGTAGCGTGTGATATGCTTGTCCACTCTCTTGCTAAAATTCTCCTTATTGCCTTTTTCTTTACCTGCAGGCTTTACCCCTCTGCTGTTCATCACCTCCCTTGTCCATCCTTTTAAATGCTGGTGCCCTCCATTCTTAGCTGCTTCTGATTGCTCTGAATTTTCCTCACTGGATGCATCTAAGAATCACATAGGGAGCTCTTTAAAAATACAAACCCAGGCTGAGCCAGGTGGTGCATCTCTGTAATCCCAGCAATTACAGAATCGCTGAGATTCTGAGGCTGAGACAGGAGTATTGTAAATTCAAAGCCAGCCTCAGTAGCTTAGCAAGGCCCTAAGCAACTTAGTGAGATTCTGTCTCGAAATAAAAAATAAAAATGGCTGGGGATGTAGCTCAGTGGTAACGTGCCCCTGGGTTCCATCCCCTGGACCAAAACAGAACAACAACAACAACAACAAAATCCAGATTAAATTCCATTAAATCTGATTAGATACATACCAATTAAATCTGATTTCTAGCCCCACTTAGAAATCAGATGTAACCCATCTGGGTTTGGATCCTGGCATCTATTTTGTAAATTGCTCCTCAGGTGATTTTTGAGTCCCACTAGGATTGAGAACCACAACTCGGGATTATCTGCTTTTATCTTCAGTTTTTACCTCATTCTTGATATATAGATCCAAATCTTCTGTTCTTTGCTGAGCATCTCAGCTTGAGTACTTCATAATACCTCACTGTCTATGTGAGGTATAAAATCACACTCATCATGTTCCCAATTCTGAGAATCTCTCTGTTTATAAGGCCACCATTTTCCCATGTTCCCATATTGGAGACCTGGAAGTCATCCTTAAACATCCCTTGTGCTTTGTCCTCAATTCATTTACTTGCCATATCCTATAGCTTTTGTTGCTGACCTGTGTCAGATACATTCTCCTTACCACCAATCAATGTCCTATAATAGGACTTATTAAAACAACTTCTTTCCTGGCCTCCCGGCCTCTGCTCTCTTTCCTTTTCATTCCATTTTCCATGTGCTCATAGAGAGATCTTTGTGGAACACAGATCTGATGACACCCACTCAATCACTATCAAAGGCTTTCTCTTACCCAAGAATAGAGTCCAAATTACTTGGTGAGGCCATATAATTTGACTCCAGTCCTCTAAAATGATTCTCCTCTATCGCAGATTCCTATCCACATAATGTTCCTCAGAATGCAACTCTCTAATTGTGCTATTCTCCAAGCAAGCATTCCTTCTTGTGTTTGCTTATGCTATTATCTCTGTCTAGGATTGATTCTGCTCAGATAGCTTAAATGGAATAATTACAGAGATATGCTCCTGGTAAAGGGAAAACACAAGAGTGGTTGGTGTATCTAGAGACTAGCAAAGTGAGAGCACTTACTTTCCCTAGGCCCAGAGGGCCAAGAGGATGACAATTTTCAAAGCTCAGTGAGAGCTGAACCACAGGAAAGGGAGCCGTCAAGGTAGGATGAGCTGTTCATAGAGAGGATTATAGCCACTGCTTGAACCACAGGGAGGAAAACAAGATGGGTCAGTGAAAAAATAACCTCTCTCTCTTCTCCTGCCCTCTCTTCTCCAATGTCTTTATTTGGCCAAACTCAATCAGAAGCTTAACCACCAGGGATGGTCAGGTGAGGCAGTTTTTTGGTTACAAAGCAGACAGAGAGAGAATGAATGGGTGAGGGAGGGTGAAATTAAGTGAAGGATAACCACAGAATCTTCTTTTATGTACAGTAAAGGTCCTTTTATTCTTTAGGACACAGTTCAAATGTCGCCTTTCATGTGAAGTCTTCTTCTGTTTTTCTGTCCCAAGACTCAGTTATTTATTTATTTAATTATGTTACAGCTATCTGGTTTTGCTTATAGAGATTTTTTATTTCAAGAAATTATTATCTAGAATAAGCAGCATGCTCATTTTTTAGTTGTAGATGGACACAATTCATTCCTTCCTTCCCTCCCTCCCTCCTTCCTTCCTTCCTTCCTTCCTTCCTTCCTTTTTCACTGAGGATCAAACCCAGGGCTCATATGTGCAAGGCAAACGTTCTACCTCTGAGCTACAGCCTCAGCCCCCTGGACTCAGTTATTATTTCATGCCTCTATACCCCTTTAGCCATTGTTATGTCTTCATTTTTGCATCTATCGTCCTGACTTATGACACAATTGTTTATGTAGCTGTATCTATCTCTTGCATCACATTTTGTGCTTCTGAAGGAAATGGATAGTGCTTCATTTAGTGCAGTGTCTTGCAGGTAACAGGCACTCATAACTTGGTGGAATTTAATTGCATTCTCATATTATCACCTTCTCCACCTTTGTAGAGGAGATTCATACATACTTGTAAACCAGAGACCTTACTTTTTTTTTTTTTTCTTATTTAACGTTCCTGCTTTTCATAGTAGTTTCTTTTTGGTCCTGCTTCTGCTTCTTGCTTTTTTATTTTCCTTCTCCTTACCTACATTTCTTAGGTTAGATTCTTTTTTCTTCAAAAATAATTTATTTGCTTTTGATCACAAAACTGAGGGAAGGAAAAGGGGCATTGCTGTTCCCCTTGGTCACATTTTCCAGTCTTTGCACCTCTAAAACTTGGCCCACTTCAGAAGGTGCTCTCCCATTCTGTCAGCTACAGAGTATAGGATGGCCACATGGTTAAGACAGCTGGATGCCCCTGTAGTCAGGGAGATCCCCCTTTAGTGTCCCAGTTCATTTTTTTTGAATACTGCAAGTAACTGATGGTTCTCTCAGTTTTTTTTTTTAATTAATGAATAAGCAGGTCATAAATTCTGACCATACAACTCTTAGAAACCTTCCAGAAAGATCTTCTGAAACAGGAGCAGAGACCAAGGCTTAGGCCCTTCTCTGCCTCAGCTTTCCAGGTCCCAGGCTGCCTGTGGCACCCAGAGAGCTGCCCTGGGTCCCCCATATCCCAGGGTGGTGATGGAAGAAGGGCAAACCAGGCCACACATGAGGCATAAATAGTCTTTATTGGGCTCACACCAGGAGTCCATGGGTCCTGAGGACCTCTGTGAACTTGTTAGTTTTCTTTTCCACATTCTTTTATGCCTGTTTTCATAGCCTCATAAGCTGTTTTTCATTCCAGTAATGGATCTTAGCGTTCTCCTTTCTCTTCTCCTCCTCTCACTGCCTGGTATTTCCAGCCGACCTCATGAGCCAGGCACCCCAGGTAGGCAAACTTTCTTGTTGGCTTCAGTTGCACAACCTTCAGGGCAGCAGGAACCACCAGCCGCTTTTTCTTGTGGTAGGGTGGTGGAATTCCATCAAACACTTTGAGGCCGTCCAGGGCAGCCTGGCCTCGCTCGGTCTTGTGGTGTTGTAGGCAAGGCACCGAAGATAGCAGGAAACAGTTTTATTTGGCTGCAGCCAGGTTCAGAGGGTACAGCCTTTGCTGTAATCAATCAATCCCCTGAACCCCGAGTTCAGGGAGTTTCAGAGTTTTATACCCAGTGTGTAAGGGGAGGGGCTCAGAAGTTCACAGTCTGCAGAAGTTCACATAAAAGCAGCTTTTGCTTTCACTGTTCTGGGCAAGTTAACCCTTCAAGGACAACACCTGAGAAGGGGAGAGCTTCTTCTCCCCTTTCTTTCCTCCCCCTGCCCGCTGTTACCATGGGCCCATTTGTAACTTATCTTAAAAATGTAGACATCCCTGTGAAGCCCAGCTCAAGGCCAGAGGCCTTGTTTGTACACTTCTTCAAAGTACTATACTGGATACATTTGTGAAAAACTAGTAAGGGGGTGTCCAGCACCTGGAGTGCTGGTATCTTCTCGGCCAGTGGCCAAGTAAACAGGGTGACACAAAAATAGGAAGTTTATCTACAATGGACTCTTTTGCTGACAGTCCTAAAATTAGCCATGGTGAAGAGGGCTTTTCTGTGGAGAAAGGGGGTGCCACTTCAGTGGGGCAGCATGCCTTAAGTGGTACAGGCCACAGGATGGGTTGGTATTCATCCTCTTGCAGGTACTTCAGCTTGTTTCTGTAGAAATTTCCAGAAATGTTGATGTCCTCACAGGGCACAACCAATCACCTTGTGGCCCAGTTTTACCTGTTTGGCCACAATGGCCAACAGGTGGCCCAGGAGATGGCCTCGGCCATCCAGTACCAGGACCTGCCCCTCCGCCTTCTTCAGCAGCTGCCTGGGACGGTTAGATTCTTAACTGCAGCTCCCCAACAAATTTTGGAGGAATACTGCTCTCTCTGATCCTGGCAAAGGGCTAAAATTTTCTTGCTTTTTTCTATAATTTATAAAAATAGTTTTTCTTTAACTTATGCATGAAGAAAGCTTAAAAATGAAGCCACAGACCCAATTTTTCATTTTTCATTGGACTTTAAACTCTTCTGAATAGAAGTTATGCTTGGCTTAATATGTTTTGCATATAGAAAAGTCTTCACACGCGGCCATGGCGGAGCACGATCTGCAGCTGGTGGCGCGGCGCATCCGCAGCTTCCCCGACTTCCCCATCCCGGGCGTGCTGTTCAGGGACATCTCGCCGCTGCTGAAGGACCCTGACTCCTTCCGCGCCTGCATCCGCCTCCTGGCCAGCCACCTAAAGACCACGCATGGCGGCAAGATAGACTACATCGCAGGCCTAGACTCCAGAGGCTTCCTGTTTGGTCCTTCTCTGGCCCAGGAGCTCGGCCTGGGCTTTGTGCTCATCCGAAAGCGTGGGAAGCTGCCAGGTCCTACAGTGTCTGCCTCCTACGCGCTGGAATATGGGAAGGCTGAGCTGGAAATTCAAAAGGATGCCCTGGAGCCCGGGCAGAAGGTGGTTGTTGTGGACGATCTGCTGGCCACTGGCGGAACCATGTGTGCAGCCTGTGAACTGCTGGGCCAGCTGCAGGCCGAGGTGCTGGAGTGTGTGTGCCTGGTGGAACTGACCTCGCTGAAGGGCAGGGAGAAGCTGGGGGCTGTGCCCTTCTTCTCCCTCCTGCAGTATGAATGACTGGGTGACCAGGATGGCTGCCCACCCCCACCCCCCCTGCCTGGCATCTTCAGCTGGACAAGATTGTGATTCTACCCCGAGTGCCTTAAATGACGTCCACAGGCCACCGGTGGCTGCCCTTGGAAATGTTTTACCTGTCCTTGGTTGAGTGACCTTTGGTACCCACAGGTATCCACCTGGGGCCCTTCCTGCAGGTTCTGGAAGTGCCAAAACCTAAAGCACAGCCACAACCAGGCCACCAAGCCCAGTTACAAATGCAGCAAGATCACTCCAATAAACAGCTTTGCTACAAAAAAAAAAAAAAAAAAAAAAAAAAAAAAAAAAGAAAAGTCTTGTCTGCTGTTCCTATTCTTTATAAACACCAATAGCAAATGCAGCTAACATTTTTGCTATGCAAACATTATTCTATATTGCTGGTTTGGATGCACATTTGAGATTTTTATATGAAAAGGACTATTTTTAAATCCAATGAAAAGTATCATTTTTTACATACGTAGTGTTGATAATAATGGAAATAATGGGAAAGATTATAATTCCATAGCAGTTCTGAGTTTTCAGCTCAAATATTGTGTTTTTCATCTTAAGAACTTGGATCTTTAAAAAAATATATGTATCTTTTCCTAATATGCTCATGCTTTTCTCTACTTTCTTGCACATATGGAACATAATTATAATTATTCTTTTAATGTATTTGCCTGCTAATTTTATCACCTGTGGCATATCTAGGTTTGTTTCTAACATTTATTTTTTTTTTCATTATGGGATATATTTTCCTGCTTTCATGTATTCCTGATAATTTTTTATTGTATTCTTACTAAAATTTCACATTTTTTTTTACTTCCTTTAAATATTTTTGAGTTATGTTCTGGGGCACATTTCAAGCTACTTAAAAACAGTTTGATCTTTTCGAGTCTTGCATTTAAACTTTGATAGGCAGAAGCAGAGCAACCTTAGGGCCCACTTGGTCTCATGAAGCAATAGCTTTCTGAATATGAAACTCACTGCTCACTATATCAGAGAGTTTCCATTCACGCTGTTGGGAATGTAAACTTTCCATTCCTCTGTTTGCACTAGTAATTGCTCCTTTCAGGTGTCTCCTTCCTGGCTCAGGTAGTTCTCTCACAGGAGTGCTGAACTGACCAATACTCTGCTGAAGACTCAGCCGAAGGCCCTGGGACTCTCCACTACTCTCTCTCAGTGCAGGTTTTTACCTCCCTGGTAACCTAACCTATGAATTCAAGCTGCCTCAACCTTCCTGAATTCTGAACTCTGTTCTTACAACTCAGGAGACTTCCAGGCTTTGTTGGCTTCAATTTTGGGGGGCAATTATAGATTCACCTTGTTTCTCTTCTTTCAGAGATCACTGTCCCATGTAGCATGTTGTCCAACATCTGAAAACTGTTTATATATTTTGTCTTGTTTTCAATTCAGAGTAAATTGGGTCCCTGCTATTCCATCATGGCCACAGGTTAAAGATGAATTTTGATTTTCAAATGGGGAATGGGGAGGTAGGTATGTTGAACCAATTTTGTGTCAGAAAATAAGCCAGAGGATGATCATGGCTCACTCATTTATCTTCTTAGTTTTATTTTCTTCATTTATAAAAGGAAGAGGTTGATCTAGTGCATTATAAAGTTTTTCTCTGCTTCTTTGGCTGGGGATGTAGCTCTCCAGCATTGGGCCAGGGCAAGTTCTTTGCCTCATAAATTGTTTGATTCCATAATTCAGTACATGCATCTTTCCAAAGGCAATTGATAGTCTCCAAAGTGACAGATGAGAGTCAGTGTGAAGGAACTCCAATATTACCTAGTAGAACAAATTTGGAAGAGAAGATTTTTATTCAAAGAAGGAATTTTTAGTTACAAACTTGGGAGGGGTAATACAAATCCTATAGGACACACATGTAAGGTGACCAAAAAAATGAAGGTGAGAGAATGTATAGGAGTGTATTCTTAGTTTCATTATTGTTTATAGTGCCTATGCACAGTGTAGTGAACATGGCAAGTGTCCAATAGGTATCTGTTGAATATCTCAGTAGTACATGAAGCCATTTTCATAACAGGGAAAACTAACTGGAAAAGCTTCCACTATAACAGTAGTAAAAGTCCATCAATATCAGGATAGGTTAATGGTATATTTAAGTAATATAATGCAATATAGCAGTCAAAAATACTGAAACAGAGTGGTATAAAATAATGTGGAATGCTTTAAAAGATACACTGTTAATTGAAAAGGCAAGATCATTATGTAAAATTGTATTATTTTTTATTGATATATTTTAAAGTAAAAAAGATTTTAAAAGAATTGAAAAAGCAATATGTATTATATATATATTATGCACACACACACACTTACATATATGTAAAGGTAAAACATAGTACAAACTTGAATAGTCAAAGATTATATCAAGAAGGATATACAATTGGTGACACTTGTGCCTCAGGGGTGGAGAACTGGGGAGAGAGTATGAAAGGAAGACTCACTTTTCCCTTTATGCCCTTTGAAGTTTTTTGTCATGTGCCTGTCACCTAGTTTTTTTTAATGCTACTGTATATGTTGTTATTATTATTATTATTATTAAATTAAGTAATTGAACTTTTCAAAAAGGGTAGATTTCCACAAATCTATCTGGGAAACCTGCACCTATAGATAATGTGTTTGAAGGAGCTAAACCACATCCAGTCTTTCTACTATTATCCCAGGAAAATACAGGGTACTTTCATGGCTATAATTAGTTTATTATTCTTAATGAAAAGAATTGTCAAGCTACATACCCATGTGACTGGCATCTGGAGCATAATGTTTGCTTGCATTCCTTACTGGAATATGGGTGCCATGAGAAAAAAGAATAAGGTCATTTGTTTCTAATGACCCTACATATATTCTATGGTGTTTAATCTTTATAATCTAACCCACCATCTTTCTGGCTTTCAGAGGAAATAACAAGAAAGCACAGGGTACAGGAGCTGGAAAGTGAGATTGTGTGATTCATAAGATGTTAATATGTGGACAGTTTGCTACTTTAACTTGCTACAGGTAATGGGTAAATGTGTATGAAAAAGTGAAATAACCACAATGTGAGGACAATAATGTTTTTTGTTTCAGGGAGAGTTACTCCTCCAGCAAGTTATCTTAAAAAAATAACTTCTAGATATAACCCGTGTTCTTACATACATACTTCGGGTAAAACCCAGCCAAGTATTCCCTGGAAGATAGGGAGAGATATTTGGAAACATGTGCAAGGCCAAAATTATAAAATCCATGGCTCATTATGCAAGTTGGAAAAAGTGCTAGGATCTGCTATTATACATGCCCAAGGCATTTTCTTCTGATGCTTTTATCTGCTTTAAAATGTCTAGTGCTGTTGTTGGTTTTGAATTCCTGAAATGTCAATGTAGCAAGTAGATAGTCAGTGCCTGAAAGATGCTTCCAAGATCTAGCCAGCCAATGAAAGGATA
Organism: Marmota monax; assembly: GCF_021218885.2. Classification (NCBI taxonomy): domain Eukaryota; kingdom Metazoa; phylum Chordata; class Mammalia; order Rodentia; family Sciuridae; genus Marmota; species Marmota monax. The sequence continues at coordinate 20,932,583 of NW_026693777.1, read as the reverse complement.
TGAAGAATAAGATATCTGACTTCAAGAGACTTATTTTGTCATATGAGAGGTTTATTGTGTAGAAACCACTATAACACATGAATAATAGGTAGGAAAACACTGCTGTTGGGGGGAGTCATTATTCAAAATGACAGTGTTTGGGGCAGATTATGTACTTGTAGGAAGAGTCCTTATTCTCCTCCCAATCTGAACCATAGATTAATACTTTAACAAGGGGTGGGGGTACTACCAGGGTTGTCACATTTAGTACATAAAAATGCAGGATACTTGTTATATTTGAGTTTCAGAAAACAACAAATAATTTTTTAGTATACGTATATTGCATGCAATATTGGGGACGTACTAAAAAAATGATTCACTGTTTTATCTGAAAGCAAAATTTAATTGGGTGGATGCTATTTTATCTGGCAATCCCAAGAACTAAACAGAGTAGAGAGTAGACGACATAAATTGTCTTTCCCTCACCTTTTAGTTCCTTCATGATGTGTTGCTGCTGACATCCTCTAGACAAGCAGGATCCCATGCTGCAGAGCCAGAATGAAGAAACAGAATGCAGAAACAGGTCACAGAGGGAACTAACTTAAGTGAGACAAACCCTCGTTTTGCCCCTAAATAAATCAAACAGAGGTATCCTTATACAGGATGGAGATTTTAACCAGAATATTAAAGGAAAGGGTGATTACAGAAGGATGGAGGGCTTGAAGGAATTCTGGGCTGTGGAATTTCTTGTTGCAAGTGAACATAGTTTCTGGAAATTAGGTTGCTATGAGATGGAGAATGTGGTTATGAGAAGACAAGGATAATGCATCGGTGGTTTTTCTACATCGGTAGATTTGTACTGCATAGGTGGATTTGTTCAGAGAATTATGGAGGATTTTGGAGACCATGTTAAAGGTTTTGTGTTTACTTCATTAATCGATGGGGCCCATCTGAAGGCTTCTGATCAGAAAATGGCATGATCAGAGCTTTGCCTCAGGAATATTGATCTGATAGCTCTTTAAGGAGGGATTACAAAGGAGAAAGAAGTGAGAAGGGACTACAGTCAGGACCACTGTCAGTCAGTTTGGCATCTGTGTTTGGATTAGAAAAGGCACCTCCGCAGAGGGGTATGCAGCCCAGGGTACATGGTTTAGTGACTAAACCAGGAGCTGGATTTTAGCTCTCCATTATCCCCTTGGCCAGTATAATAGTTGGTTAATGAACACTGGTGACTTAATGCAATGAAGATTTGTTTCTTGCTCATGTAATAATCCAATGTCTATAGAGTGGTTCTCCTTCAAGGAAAACTTGGGGATCCAGGTTTTCCACCTCTATCTTATAGTAGGACCATCTAGAATATGTAGTTTCCAAAGTCACTAAAGTAGAGGAAGAAAGAATTGGAGGTTCTCTCAGGGCCACTTGTGACCAGGCTTGAAAGTAACTCATATCACTTCTGCTCATCTCCCATTGGCCAGAGCCTGGCCTCAATTTGACTACAAAGGGAGATGGGAATAAAGAAGTATAGTAACTTGTGTTGTTCTGTGGCAAGACAGCACTGAAAGATAATTCTAATAGTTGGAAAAGACTGTAGAGGAAATGTGGCATACTTAATTCCATTTTCATTTCGACTATAAGAAAAGCAAAATATCCTTTCTCTTGTACAAAGCACTGTATAGATTTAATAAGCACCCATGTTTAACAGTTTGGAAAATTATGAATCATAAATCCAGAAGAGACCTCTACTCACTGAATTGTCCATGCTACTCTGTCAGAGCATGACTGACTCAAGCTGAAAATCATTTACATATATATATATATATATGTGTGTGTGTGTGTGTGTATGTGTGCGCACGCATGTATACATATACATACATATATACATACATACATATACTTGTTAGTTTCTTCTTTTTCTCCTTCTTCCTTTTTAAAAAATACTGTGGATTTAACCCAGGGGCACTTTACCACTGAGCTACTTCCTGCCTTTTTATTTTTTATTTTGAGATAGGGTCTCACAAATTTGCCAAGGCTGGCCTTGAACTTGTGATTCTCCTGCCTCAGCCTCCTGGTTGCACCACTATGCCCAGTGTCAAACAGAGTTTAAATATTTCAGGTTTATCCCTACAGTGTTCATATGTCTTACACTTTCTAGGAAAATTCAGATTGTAAATTTAGATTTAATTTTGGACCACACCCCCACCTTGCATTTGGTGAAAAAAAAAATATGGTCACCACAATTATATAGACCTGGCAAGTGTAAGTTGTGGAAGAAAACTAATCAAGCACATTTTTGTCTTAGAGGCACATAAAATATTAAAAGTGAATAGATATTTTATTAGGCCCTTATTTTAAAAATGAAGAATATTCTTGTAAAAGAAAAGACAAAGTTAATTGGATTTCTCCTGTTAGAAATATATATATATATATATATATATATATATATATGTATGTATATGTGTGTGTGTGTATATATATATATATATATATATATATGTATATGTGTGTGTATGTATATATATATATATATATATATATATATATATATACATATATATGTATATATATATGATTTCAGGTTTATCACTACAGTGTTCATATGCTATTTTAAAAATACTATTAAAAACTATTAAAATTTTCTTGGAAACCATGTTCAGGATCTAACAACATGTAAAGACTTATTTAGCAAAATATTTTCTGTTGCAATAAAATCTTCTTTCTTCATTCATTTATTCATTCACTCATGGATTCATTCAATACTATTCAATAAAGTATCTTCCATAGGCCAAACATATTCTAAACACTGGGGATTCAATGGTGAATTCTGACCATGATTCTTTGTTAAGATATTTTATCTTTTTGTAAATGAAATATACTAAAGTGTCTGTCTGCCCACCCCCATGCCCATTGCTGAAGAGGCAGCCACCAGTGCCTTGAAGTAGTTTGAAGTAGAAATAATACCTGTCTCAAGATCAGAGGACCTATAATATGGCTCAGTAGAAAGAGATATGCAAACCCAACAAGATTTCCTTCTCTGCAGAATGTGAACCGAGAAACTATCAGAATTTGCAAGTAAAGATTATGTCTCTTACGATGAGGAAGATGAAATCATAAGGGGAGGAAGATGAAATTATAAGGGATCCAAAATTATGATCAAGAAGAAAGCAAAAGATAGAAGGTATGGAAGTGAGTTGGTGTGGAGAAAAGAGTGGAAGAGCAGAAATGACATGGAGAATGTGAGCCAGAGGGAGATGTGGAGGGGCAGGCCTCTAAATGCCTTGGTATCCAGTGGTGTTTTGGCTCCAAGGTAAATTTCAGTTTTTGTGTATCTTAAAAATCCTCCTTTCTTTGAAGTACATTGAGTAATTATTTGTTCCTTGTACTTTAAAGGGATCAAATAAGTTGTATGGTCTTTTCAGTCATTTGAAATAAGTGTAATAGCCAAAAGATGAAGTATATTTTGTTTTTGTTATTAATTTTTTTTTTTTTTTGGTGTTAGGGTTTGAACCCACTACTTGTGCATGCTAAGCTTGCACCCAACCACTGAGTTACACTCCTCAACGCAAGGTACTTTTAAACTAAAGGATCAATCTTGAAATAAACACAAGTTATTCCCATTCGACCTCTATCTATGTAGGTTTGCAAGCCTACTTGTAAATCATGCCAGCACGAGTTATAGGGAGTTGTTTTTGGAACCTTTACTCCTTGTTTTAAATATCAACAATTGTGTTATAGCATTACTGCAGAACTGAAATGACATTCAGCCTTTGGTCTAGAAAATCTTGTCACTCACTCATTTATTTTGCTTTCATAGATTGTATTTTCATGTTATCTTGACTTTAGATTTAGATCAGATAATAATAGTGTCCATAAAGTCTTGATTTAGCTTAGTGTTTTTGTAGAGCTTACACTGTGTGCTTACTGTGTCAGGTTGTTCTCATTTTATAGTCATAGCAACCGTACAAGGTGTTCCCATTTTACAGATATGAAAAAATGAGAGAGATATTTAAAGTTTCCTCCAAAGTCTCATAGTTATTAAGTGGTGGAGCCAACATTCAAATATAGTTAGAATCTACATTCTGAACCATGACTTTATATGGCTTTGTTCCCATGGAAACCATACAAGATCCTGACTAACCAAAAGTTGTGTTTCTTGTTCCTACTGGCAGTTATATTGCAAAGAAAATTAACTCATTCAACAAATATGCTGTGTAGTGGTGTTCAAGCCTATACAGGGTCTCTGCCCTCAAGAGGGCTTCTGCCCTTTTAGACTCCTATCAGTTTGGTTAGTCTTTCAGAATATAATTTTTCCTTGGGTGTGCTCTTAAAATTTAAGGCTAAAACATTGGCACTTTGGTGATTTTAATAAGGTTTATTTTTGTTGGATCAGGTATTTGTAGCATATTGACAGTGGTTAATTATTTTTATTTGGCTGGAATTTTTCCCTCTGACCCTCCATCAATCCCATCTTTCCCTTGTCCATATCTTTATTTTTGTTTTTAATTTTAAAGTATAGTAGTATAATTTGCGTCTGCTTCATTCCTTTCCAGATTCTTTTTTGATTTTTAAAAAATTTTTGTAGAGCACTAATGATCTAGCTTAACTCAGTATAATTTATCAACTTAAAATGGCATCGAATCAATTTTATCAGGATTAGGTTCACTGTAATGTTGACAGAAAAAACCCAAATGATGGTGGCTTAAATAAGACTTTTAGCTTATTTTTTTTTTTCATTTTAAGGAATTTTTGGAGGTGAGTAGCATAGGACTGGCATAGAGGCTTCACAAAGTTGTCAGGGATCCAGCTCCCTTTTACTCCCTGTTATCTTCAGGGTATGGTTATCCTTCTCATGGTTCAAGATGGCAGAAAGGGCTCTAGGCATCAGAAAATGTTCAGGAAGATAGGATGAAGAGAAGGGATAAGAAGAGTCTAACTTCTTCCTTTTAAGAAATTTTTAAATGTAAGTCCCACACAACATTTCTGGTTAGATCTCAGTAGCCAGAATGTAGTTATATGGCCACATTCACTAAAAAGGAGACTTTGGAAATGTAAGATTTTAGGTAAGTTGCAATAGGCTTAGTCAGAAATGGGGGTTTGTCATTAGAGAAGAATAAGAGAAGTCTCTGCTACATGTACCTTACATAAAGTTGGCATTTGGTAAAAATTTGTTCCTTCATTTTGTTAAAGTTGATGGTCACATTCTTAAATGGTATCCAGGCCATTAATGAAGATAATGAATCTAAGGACTTTCCCTCTTATTTCTTTTTCACTTTATGGTAACATAGCATATTATTTCATTAATTTCATTCAAAATAAACCCACCTGGAAGCAGCTTAGGCAAAATAGGGAATATATTGGGAGGACACATAGAAGAGACAAGCCTATACAGAAGGAAAGGCAGAAATTAAGCCACTTCCTTGAAAGTGAGAATTCCAGTGTAAAAAGCATGATCTGTCTTCTCTGCTTCCCTTTGTCCATTGAATTTATTCTCTCGATGTAGAATGATTTTTTTTTTCACATGGGAAAAAAACTGTGTCCAATGATATCTCCCAGATTCTCCCCCCCCCCCCCGCCCCGCCACATTTTACATTTCCCAGACTTTATATCTAGGTGAGGCCTGAGATGATTTTTCTTCCTAAGTCTAAAAATCCTGGAGGAATGGCTTAATTGGATCATTTAAAAAAAAAATCAGGTATCTTTCTCTTGACCAACTAGCTATGGCAAATGATTGCAGTCACATGGCTCTTCTTGCTGCCATAATGATAGAATTGTGGGGCCAGCTCCTATTGAAAAGGTGGTATGGTAGTCAGCTTTTCATCACTATGACCAAAATACCCGACAAGAACAACTTTAAGGAGGAAAAGTTTATTTTGATTTGTTTCAGAAGTTCAGTCCATGATTGGCTGACTCCACTGCTCTGATCATGGTGGTCAGGAAGCAGAGAGGAGGGGTGGGGGAAGGGGACACAGGGAAGATGAATCCTTCCAGTATATGACCCCAGTGACTTACCTCCTCCAGCAATACGACACCTGCCTCCAGTTACCACCAATTAGTCTATTCAAACTAGTACAGATGAATCAGATTACAGTTTTCATAATCTAACAATTTCACATCTGAATATTCTTACATTTTAAACACAGGAGCTTTGGGGGCAATCCCTCATATCCAAATCATAACAGGTGGTTGCTGGTCACATAATTAAATACGTGTTCACTACAATTATATGTAATGGAAAAACAGAGGTCAGAGGTCTGAATTAAATGAATAGTAAAGAAGAACAGGATCTATATTAATGCATAAAAATGAGTTAGCTATGAATAAACATTATTTAGTAGGGCTGCAATGTATACAACATGTACTATGTGTCAGGTATTGTTCTGAGTCCTTTTTAATATTTTGAGTCCTTTATTCCTCACAACCCTATGAACTAGGGATTATTTAAAAAAATTTTTTAGTTGTTGATGGACCTTTATTTTTATTTATTTTATGCAGTGCTGAGTTTACTCCAGGACTACATTGGTTTTCAAATATATTGATTAGAATAGTCTGAGACTCTTCTGATTGTAGCATATGCTAATCTAACACAACCAAGATTGTAGGTCATACTGCTGTGAAAAATACTACCACATTTCAGCAGCTTAAACAACAAAAATGTGTTACTTACTCTGACTACATGAGGGGGGTGGGTGGGTTGTTCCAAGTTGTCCTTGTTGGGAACATAGGCCAAGAGAGGCTTTACCATCTTCAGCAATACTGGTCTTAAGGCTGGGGAAGAGTAAACACTGTAAGGACTTATACTGGCAATTAAATGCTCTACCAGGAAGTGACACATACCACTTGGACCCACAACCTGCTACAGCCTAGTCCCTACCTGCAAAGGGGGAGGGTGTCTGGGGTGGGCATGGAAAAGTGTAGTCTTTTAATGCGTGGAAGGAGAGGGTAAGCAATGTAAGTGTTTACCATTCTGGGAATTCATCTACTGATTGACTCGGGTTAATTGAGTTGCCCTTCTTGTAGCTGGATTTTTGGGTGGTTATCCAGAAAAACAAGCAAATAAAAACAACAACAAGAAACTCTATTAATAAGAAAGAAATGGAAGTGGATGGTAAATAATAGATCAATAATGTGAAGTATATGCTGCCTTGATCCAAAGAAAAAGACCAGAATTTCAGCTGTGGAGGCAAGTCATACAGAGAGAAAGTGTGGCTAGTTTCATCAGCTTTTAAATCAATCACTTCATTTACTCTTCTGATGGGAAAGATTAGCTCTGGCTTTTTAATGAGTGAGTATAGAGTTTCTATTTAAGGATATGGCTAAAAAATGACTTAAAACACTTACTGGATTTGAAAAGAGAGACTATTTTTCCACATTTCATTTTTGTAGTTATTGTCAATGGTATGTCAAGTTGGCTGAATTTATAGTTTTAGAACTGGCAACAACTACAAATTATCCAGTCCAACCCCCTTATTTTCAGATGATAAAACAGAGGTCCCCAATGGATAAAATCATTATTTCAAGGTTATACTTTCTTGCCTGTGCTAATAACTCTACTACCCTTTGTATGATTTTCTGCAAAATAGAATACCATAAATGAAATGTAGTTAGAGCAATGATTATAAAATAAGAATAATTAAAAGTTATTGAGAATATTTGCAGTGCTGACATTGAGTTGGTATACAGTGGTAGAGATGGAAAAATTTCTAAACTCTTTACTAAGCAGCAGCTGCTGAGTCTCCTGAATGCCTCAATCCCTCTTGGGACCCAGTGGATTTCCCCACTATCATTAACAATAGGATCCACCTCAAAGGTTTGATTTGAGAATTAAATGATGGAGGTGAAGAGCTTAGCTTGAGGCCTTGTGCTCAGCAATGTTACACCTTGGCTATTATTTTTATTACAGTAATAATAAAATGGTAGTAAATTTCAAACTAGTTTCTACATGAATGTTCACAAGTTAGGAAATGTGATAGCATTTTAGTTCATTAACTTTGATCTAGCTAATCTCTTAATAAAATGGCCACTCATGTACTCACTTAAACTTTCAGTTTGATCTTTTCCATTGTCTAAGAGTTGACTCCTTGCCCCACATCCAAGTCTTAGTCATCTCTGACAGAAGACTAAGAATGGACCCAGGCTGACCCATAAAAGAAAGTGACAGACTGAGAAGATCCTTTTAGTTCTTGTGGAGAATGTTTTGTACAGCCTTTTGTCGAGCAGAACTTGTCTATAATTTTTGGAATAAGCAAAGATAGGCCCAAAGCCTAATTTGGTGGGGAAGGAATGGAGGAAAAGATGGAGTACTTCTTGCCTGAGCAAATATGAGAAACTGGGAGTGATGAGAGGCAGAGGTAAGCAGCTGGAGTGAGAAGAGAAAGAGAATGAGGAGGCCCAGCAGCAGATCTGGAGGCTGGAGAGTGTGAATAAATACCTTTGACAGAGACACTTTCTGATGATCAGTGATGTGTAGAATCTTTTAGGGGTGCTTTCTCAGAAACAACCTTGTTAGAGAAAAGCAGTTTCAGGACTTTTTCCTCTTTGAAGAGAGTAGAAATGTATTTTCTGTTTTTGCAGGGCTGGGGATGGAACGCAGGGCCTTTCACTTGGCAGGCAAGCATTCTACCACTGCGCTACACTACCGAGCCCCAGAAATATACTTTTTCTAAGCTGGGATCTTTATTTGCACTAAAAGAGGCAGTGTAAGCACTCCTGTTATAAGTGATTGTCAGGAAATTCATTATCTGTCTGGAATGTGTAAAGAATTCTTCTCAAATGGCAGTTATTTAACTGATACTTCCAGTTTTGGGATGGCAGCTAAATCCTGGGCATCCCCTCAAATGGGCTTTGATAATACTGTTCTGTTACAGGCTGAGAAACACTCAACAGAGATCAGAATTGCTGAAGAACTAGTTTCTGACTATACTCCAGAGACATCAAAGTTGTTTGGTATTTTAATGTACAATATATTGTCTTATGAAAATGTGCTAAATCTTAGACAAACTTTTTTTTTTCTTCTTCGTGTTTGCATTTTGATGGAAAGAAGGTGGGAAAGAGAAATTTTTAAATTCCTAGGTTTTTGGAAGGGAAAATTGAAGACCAGATTAAAAAACCTGGATATTTTAAGGCTAAGGTAAAGCTTTGAACTTGGAGATCTGAATGAATTACAGAACATAACCTATAATGATATTAAATGAACCAGAAATATTTCTCTCTTAAAACAAAGTATGCCAGTTAAAATATTTTTTAGAATGCTGTGTTTAAACTAAACAGTAAATAACCACTCCACATCAGGCTTATCTAGGGAGGGGATGTAGTTGAGCGGTAGAACACATCTAGTATTAGCTTGTCTTAGGCCCTGGGTTCTGGGTTCAATTTCCAGCCTGTGTGTGTGTGTGTGTGCGCTCGCGCGTGCCCATCAACATTAAAATCTAGAGTGCGACTGATACGTTTTGCTTTTGACCCATGTAACGGGTGTAAGTCTAAAATTTGTTTATTTCTAACAACCAAAGTGTGTAACTCTTACAATTTTTTAAATTTATTTAGTCCAGGTGTCTCATGGGCGGGCACCATCCATGCATTTCCATGCATTTAATAACTGGTTATTGAATGATTTTGTTAAATGATGACACCCAAACTCCCTGGGCTAAGAACATAATTCTGGCTTTGCTAGAAAATGGCGGGGAGCGCGTGTGGAAAGTCTCACCCTGGCTATGTGACTCAATTTTCCTCTCAGTTTTCTCTTACAGGGAAATAACCATAAAATGACTGCAAAGTACTTGGCCCCTTTTGAAATCTGACAATAAACCAATGTCTAGAAAAGTCTCTGAAAGAAGAGCCTGAGCTGCTTGCGGGCAGGGATTTCCTTTTTTGAATCAACAGTATCTTATTTGTATCTCTGAAACACAGTTGTTGGTCTAGAAAAAAGTCTCGATACATAGTGAATTTATGAACGCTATTAGACAGATTGCATTCTTGGCAGACCGCTGCTACTTAAATCTGTGAGCCTTTCAATACTTAGAATCTCAAAGGCGGCCGGTCTTTGCTCTATAGTGAATACCCATTCTATTTACTAAAAAGAAATAAAAAATAAAAATAAAAAGGCAGGCCGAAAAGAATAATTCTTGGCCTCAGGGAACCATTTAGTCTTTCTAGCTAGCTTTGCCGGGGGTTTGGGTTCTGGGTCCCGAGGCTACAGGGAAGAGTTCAGGACGGGAAGCTCATTTTCCGGCCCTCTGATTGGCCGGCTCGCACTCCACTCACGAGGCTGTCGGCTCTGATTGGGTCCTGCGACACCCCTCGGCCTGAGACTACTTTGTGTGCCGGGGCGGCGCGCCCAGGTCCTCCCGCTCAGCTCGCGGTCAGGACTGGCCGGAGGTAGCTTTACGGCCCACTGCTCTGCTTCGCGGGCGCCAGGAATTTCCCGAGTCCGAGCGGGTAGGAAGCATCCTAAGGAAAAGTCTCTCCCTCCCTCCCGGTGCTGTTCTCTTCCCCGTACTCAATAAACTTCCGCTTCAGAGGGCTGCTGTGGCCGCGGGTCGGGAGAGGCCCTTCCCGCTGTGGCCCTCGTGGGGGGTCTTTCTCTTTGCGCAAATGTGGACACACAGCTCCCACAAGACAGGGCTGCGCTGGGCTGCGTGGGAGCGGTGCCCTTGTGGGATCGCGCTGCGGGCTGCGGCCGAACGGCCGGACTGGGCTGCAGGGACTGAGTAGTAGCAGGGACTGAGTAGTAGCAGCAACAACAGCAGCAGCGACCACCCCTAAAAGTAGGAAGGAACATGCTTCGAATCCCCATAGCGGCTCCACCTTCGGGCCGCGGAGGTCGTCCCCCCGCCCCCCCCTCCTTCAGGCGCTCTAAAGAAAACGGCGTTCCCTGAAGGTGGCTCTCCCTGGCAGAGGTGCGCTCGACTCGCGCCCCCTCTGCCTCCAGCCTTAAGGCGGTAGAGGGCGGCCTGTGCCTGTGTGTGAGCCGGACTCAGCGTCCGTGCGCAGCCTCTGCCTTGCTGGAACTCTTGCCGTCCCGCTGTGGCCCGAGGCTCTTAGTGGCGGTGGATGCTGCAGCTACGCTTTCCACGGGCTCAGCGAGAAAGGGGACGGGGAGGAGTTCTGGCACGTGCCAGGGTCGCCGTAGGAGGCAGCGGCCAGCGCATGCGCGCTCTCTCCCAGAAGCGTGGAACGCTGAGGGGCGCGCGCCCCCATCCGCGCGTGCCCGCCCGCGCCCCCATCCGCGCGTGCCCGCCCGCGCTGGCAGAGGCTTCCCCGCCTGCGCTTGTTGTCGGAGCCGCTCCGGCGCGTGCGCGCGTTATCTCGGGCCGACCCTAGTGGCCGGGTTCCCTCGGTTCCAGGCCCCCGCCCCCCGCCGCCTTCTCTCGGCCCCCAGCCAACCGGTCCCCTCCCTCTCCTCGCGGAATGGGGCCGGTGCTACTTGGGGTCGCGCGCCAGGGACCCGGCTCGCGCTCGGTCTCGCGCTGTCAGCTACTGCCCGGCTCGCGCCGCCTCGCGCTCTCCCTCAGTCAGTGGCGCCGGAGGCTCCGTTAAGCGGCGACCGTGGTTCCTGTTTCCGTTTCTTCCTCTCCCTTCGGTCGGGAGTAGCATCCTCCACCCAGCCACCCCTCCCACTCCCCCATCGCTGGGCAGCTGCGGCTGAGGGTTGTGGCGGCGGCGACGCGAAACGGCGGAGACCCTTGCTCCCGCCTCGGGTAAGGGGGCGTTAGGAGTCGGGCCCCGCGCGCCTCGGGTATTGGGTTGGGCGAGCGCGGGATCTGTGGAGGCTGTGGGGCTGTCTCTTCTCTTCTCCGGGCGACCCCTGGGCCTGTTGCTGCAACTGCTGCTGCTTATCCAGCGGCTCCCGGAAAAGTGGGGAGGGAGACCCCGGGAGCTCTGGCGGGTGTCCTGGCGCGGCCCGGGAGGCACAGGCAAGGGTTGAGGGGTAACCACCGCCAAGCCGGGACGCTGCGCTGTGGCAGCCACCGCGTCGCGCATCCTTGCTTAGGGCAGGGGCCGAAGCGGAGGAGAGAAGGGATGGGGGCGGGGGTGGGAGGTGTCCCTCAGCTTTCCTTATCCCCAGACTGCACCTACCCTTTGGGCAGCGCTTGGTGCCTGTAGTCACCGACTGTGGGAAGGAGGATGCCTCTGTGTTATGGGGTTTCTGGGAGGGCTTCTCAGGCTACAAATCATGGAGAAAACCCGCACAAAGATGCGCTGGCGGCAAGGGGCCGATGCAGGGCAGTTAACGGCGTGACTGCCTTAGTGCCTCCTTTTGATGTGCAAATGTGCTGGCGGCTTTTGAGTGCCTAAACTTGTTTGGAAAGGTTAAATGCGCTTATATTTATTAGTTCAAGGAGGTTTGTCCTGCCAGTGTGAGTAGGTTGTCGGATGCAGCACCTGTTCTCTTCATGGTGGGAATTGCAATCTTCCGAGACGCAACGTATTTAAGTTAAATGGCAATGTCAGGGTTAACGGGTTTACCTCTGATGAGCATTTAGCATTTTGGTGCATATTACCCTTTAGAATGAGGATACAAGCAGGGAGAAGTGGCGTGTTTTTCCTATCTGTGTTTAAATTAAGCTAACTCAAGAAGGTGGACCCAGGAAAGCCGGACTGCAGTAGATAACCCCAAATCTCAAGTCTTCTGTAAGAGTGTAATGCAAATTTTTTATTAAGAGTTAAACTTGTCACGAGTAACTGACTTGACTTTGGCTTATCTCTATAGAAACTGTAAGTGGGTTTCATTATAGATTTTTTTCTTTTTATTTCTGGGGTTAAGTGAATTAAGTGCAAATTAATTTTTTTGATTAAATTGGAACATGTTTTATGCCCAGTTCTCTAAAAAAGGTGCACCATATAGAAAGTATTTTAGGGGAGAAATTATACACTGAAATGTGTAAGTTGTCTCTCTTCTTTAAACTTAAAACAACCTAAATCCCTAAGCCAATTGTAAGTTCCTGTTTGTTGCTATCCTTGTGAAGTATATTATAAAGTGTGTATAGAAAGTCTTAATTATAAATGTTGTGTTAGTTATACATGCTATTTATAAATAACTACAGTAGGAAGGACAAAGTAGAAAAACAAGCATTTGAAATTGTGATTTTTATAGGCTTTAATATGTAAAAATGTAGGGAGTTAGATGAATAGACTTGGAGGCATGGATTTTTCTTTTGCTGCTCTATAAATTGAGAATTCTGTTTGAATTGAGCAGAACAGCTGGTATGAAACTTGCATAGTTTGCAGAAAATATGCAAAAATGTGTCTTTGATCAAATAGTTAACATGAAGGGTGTCTTGTAGTTTACTAGGAGAATGATTCAAAATAGTTTTAATATGGTACTGTATAGATTGTATTTATGTTTGTGAATTTATCTAAAAAGTCACTTTAAGTTGTTTTCCTGCAGAAACAATCATTCTGATTGCATTTTGGAATGTTTTATTACAAATTCTAAACAATTAATTTTTAAGGAAGAGGAATATCCTTAAAAGTATGAATTTTGAAATTTGCTAATGGTTTGAAAAACTTGTGTTCGTCGTTTGTTGTTTTAAATGTAGTTACATTAGTAGGTTGGTCTGGAGGGGGAGCTAGTGCCAAAGCAAAGTATCGCTTAATAGCTGTTTGAACTTTGAAAACACTAAAACCATATTTTTTGACCAGGAGAAACATAAATTTTTGATTAAAAAAGTAGGGGAATTAATGTGGGCATATATCTGCACTTAGTTATTTGTAGGGTGCATATGTTATAATTACAAAGTCATCATCTGAAATAATGAAAGGAAGTGTTTAAGTTTCTTGAATTTCTCACGTAAAATATCTGAAAATATGTCCTAGTGTGTGATAGTCTTTTCTCAACCTTCTTGTGCAGCACATTGAAAGGGAATATGTGTTCTTGACCCTTTGTGCAATTGTGTGTTAATTTTTTTCTTTCTAATATTTGTAGTCCTAAAAAGTGTTTCAAGCAGAGTCTTGTATAGGTGGAGATATTAATTTTATAGTAAGGTTGGTATTTTTCAAAAGTGGAAATACTTTAAAAAAGAAATGGAGGGCTGGGGTCATAGCGTAGTGATAGAGTACTTGCCTAGCATGTGTGAGGCACTGGGTTTGATTCTCAGCACCACATATAAATTAAAAAAAAAAAAAAAAGGTCCATTGACAACTTAAAAAAAAAAAAAAGAAAGAAAGAAAGCAGTATCCCCGTGTTACTTCTTAACCTTTATAATTGTTGTCTTCTATAATATAATGCAGGGGGTCTAGCTGATCTATTAAATTGAACTTGTATCTTTGATTTTGTGGTCTGTGTCCCTTATTTAGATTTCTGAACTGTCATCAGTTAGATATGTTGTTTTATTTCTGATCATTCACATGTCTTAAATTCAAGCCTAGAAACTGATAATGATGTGTAGATTAAATCATTAGCATATTCACTTTTCTGAGGACAAGAGTTGATTGTTATCTGTAAATTATGTAAAGAGAATCTCAATGATGATAAATAAAAAATAATTTTTAAAATTTATTTAATGGTTATTTTTGTTTTACTATAATCTGCAATTAGTAAATATCTTGGTTTAATTAAATGATAGATGCACCTGTTTCATTTTATAACACATACATAAGTATAGAAGAAAGTGTGTCATTCCATTTTATGAACATAAAAGTAAATATTTTTTAAAAGTAAGTTTTTCTTTTCCTTTTGTGTATGTGTGTGTGTGTGTGTGTGTGTGTGTGTGTGTGTGGAGGGGGGTACTGGGGATTGAACCAAGGCCCTCAAGGATATTTGGCAAGTGCTTTACCTCTGAATTATACCCCCCTGCCCTTTTAATTTTACTTTGAGATAGGGTCTTGCTAAGTTGCCCAGATTGACCTCCATCTTGTGATCCTCCTGCCTTAGTCTCCTAAATAGCTGGAATTATAGGTGAGTGCCAAAGCACTGGGCTGGACTAATTTTTAAAGAGCCTTAAAAATATCTTCGGGGCTGGGGATGTGGCTCAAGCGGTAACTCGCTTGCCTGGCATGCACAGGGCGCTGGGTTCGATCTTCAGCACCACATAAAAATAAAATAAAGATGTTGTGTCCACCGAAAATTAAAAAAATAAATATTAAAAAAATTCTCTCTCTCTTTTTAAAAAAAATCTTCAACAAAAGTGTATTTTTGGGGTGTGTGTGTGCATTTAAAAAATGTGTTAGAATTGATTAATATCAAGTCTCAACCTTCTTCTCTTTGCATTCTCTCTTGCCTAAATTTCCCCTCCTCCAACTACCCTTCCTTATCTCACAGTTTTCTTTTTGGAATGATTTAAAATCAAACCAATAAAGTTAACCTTATCACTCAACTTGTGGAGGTTTTTCTTCCTTGACTAAATAACTTTATATGAATCTCTAAAATATTTTGAACATATAACTTATATAAACTTTATATGATACTGTACATTTGTCTTTCAGTAAAAAAAGAGCAAATTAAATGTCTATGATATTATGCCATGGATGTCAATTACTTCTTGTATAACACTTCACAGAAAGCATAACTATAGGGTTAATTTTATTTAAGGTTTCTTTTAAGAAGTCTTTATTTGATAAAACCTAGTATCCTACTCATATTACTATTTAAAAACATTTCTCTGTGATAGTTTTGGTCATAAAAAGATGAAGGGTGGAGCTGGGGTTGTAGCTGAGTGGTAGAGTGCTTGCCTGGCATGGGTGAGGCACTGGGTTTGATCCTCAGCTCCACATATAAATAAATAAAAAATAAATAAAATAAAGATAATGTCTCCATTTACAACTAAAAACCAAGAATTGTACTGGTTGGTAGCCAGCCTTGTTGGAGATAAGGGAGTTGTTCCTCCTCCCCCTCCCTCTCCCCCCCCTCCTCCCCCTCCCCCTCCCCCTCTCCCCCCCCTTCCACTTTCTTCTATTTGTCACCCTTTCCTGGCAGTGGTAGGAAATATGAGAATTGACTTTGGGTTTTCCTTTTTTTCTTCTTTCTTTCTTAAAACATTAGTTCTTAATGTTATAATAGGTTTTTTTTATGATGAATTTGTTTACTTTTGAGATAGTAGGCAAAAGATCAGAACATCATTTTTATACTTTGGTGGTACTAGAGATTGAACCCAGGGCCTTGCAGATGGTAGGCAAGTGCTCTCTACACAGCTGTTATTTCCAGTCTTTTAAATTTTATTTTTGAGACCGGGTCTTGCTTGTTAGTTTCTTGTGCTAGTCTTTTAACTTGCGATCTTCTTCCATCAGTCTCACCAGCATCTGGGATTACAGGTGTGTGCACCATGTACTGCAAAGTTTTAATATTTTTTATTGAAAAATAAATTTGTAACTTTATATGAAAAGGGAGATGGGACTAGTGGTGTATGTAGCCTAGTGATTAGAGCACATGCTTAGAATATAGGAGACCATAGATTCAATCCCCAGCACCAAAAACAAACAAACAAACAAAGGGGTTGTGGAAGATGGTTTATGATTAAGGGTCATGGATCAGTCACATACTTATTCTACCTAATGTTTAATATAATCCCCTCTTCTACTTTCCTGGAGTGCATTCTCATGTCCCTTATTTTTATCTTCATCTATAGAGTTCCTGACTTCGAGGAATTGGTTTTTATAAAAACAAATTCTTCACCTGTTTTGTATGCCTCATTGCAATAATATCAAATACTATGTTCATTGAAGAGAGCTTTAAAAAAAATATTTTTAGCTGTAGATGGACACAATACTTTTTTAGTTTGTTTATTTAGCTTTTCTATGTGGTGCTGGGGATTGAACCCAGTGCCTCATGCATGCTAGGCAAGTGCTCTACCACTGAGCCACAACCCCAGCCCAAAGAAAACTTTTTTTTTTTTTGTATTAGGGATTGAACCCAGGGGTGCTCTGCCATTGAGCTTCATCCTCAGCCCTTTTTATTGTTTATTTTGAGATGAGGTCTCCTGCCAAGTTGCCTAGGGTGGCCTTGAATTTGTGATCCTCAGCCTCCTGAGTAGCTGGGATTTTAGGAGTGTGCCCAGCTAAGAGAACTCTTAAACTCTTAAACAGTGTTCCTCTACTTAAGTGAGTACTCTAAGTGGGTTTAAGCCAGCTATTGTGAAAAGTTCGAATGGAGTAAATGTATTTGATAATTAGAGCCCTAATTGTTTGATTCAGTTTTTCCAACATGTGGAGTTGTACTTGTACCTAAAGGAGAGGTAGAGATTTAGTAGAGATTCTGTTACAGTTTTTGTGCTTTGAGTTCTTTGAATAACTATTCAGTTATCAAATGTCAAAAAATTAATAATTTTGAGAAAACCTATTCAAAGTTAGAGCTAAGTCAGGGTAAACATTTTGCTTTCTTTTTCATAAGTTTTAGATTTTTCTCTTTTAAAAAATTTAGTGAAACTCTAGGGTTTAGGAAGGAGGTAATTGAAATTCTTGGCCAAAAGGCTTTTCTTTATGCTTGGTAAATTGAGCCTCAGCAGTGTTAGGAATGGATGTTTAGTGAGTAATCCTGATTGCCTCCTCTGACGTAATTAGAGACAATTAGGCCTTCATTAACTAAAACTCTTTTTTTTTCCCCCCTAAGGTTCAAATATTAGAAGTATCAGCTTGATAAATAGTGGTGTATGTAGCCTAGGGATTAGAGTTTGTCAGTTATGCTAGGATGAGAGATAATAGTTGCCCTTAAAAGAGATTCTATTAAGTGCTTAAATTATAATAGCACAGGATGTAAAGAAAATGAAATCACCAAAGAAGTTTGTTTGGAACAGTTTTGTTAGACCAGATAAGAGTAACAGAATATATCCTCTATTCTGTAACTGTCTGCAGAGACTTGGAGCAATACAGATAGTTCCTAAAATAAAATAATGATAAATAAGTGTTTTAATAGGAATTATGTACAAATTTCCTCTGTATGTTTGTACAGTTTTTTTTTTAAAAAGAGAGAGAGAGAGGAGAGAGAGAGAGAGAGAGAGAATTTTTAAATATTTATTCTTTTTTAGTTTTTCGGCGGACACACATCTTTGTTTGTATGTGGTGCTGAGGATCGAACCCGGGCTGCACGCATGCCAGGTGAGCGCACTACCGCTTGGGCCACATCCCCAGCCCTATACTGTTCTTAATACTTTGTTTCCATTGCAAATGTAAGGCTGGAAAATAAGGTACCTAACTTTTGGAAATTCTAAAGGGAAAAGGATCTGAAGTTTGGAAGAATGCTGCTTTCTTTATGTTAGAGTGATATAGTACTTTTTATAGTTTCCTGAGAGCTGTAAGATCTTGAAGCTAAAATCAGAATTCCTTATTTGTTTAAGTGAAATTTTGTTTTCTTACTACTTTTACTAAGGTATAATTGGTAAATAAAAATATATAAATTTAAGGAGTACATGAAATGGTTACTACAATTAGTAATTATTACAGTGATTACTAGTCAAGCTAATTAACAGTCAAGCTAATTAACATGTTAATTAGCTCACAGTTAACCATTATATGTGTGTACTAAGAACATTTAAGATCTCCTCTTTTAGCAAATTTCAAGATTCATGACAGTATTACTAACTATAGTCAGCCCGATATACATTAGATCTCCAGAATTTATTTATCCTGTATAAAACATCTTGCACTGAAATTTTTGTACCCTTTAAACCAGCATCTTCCCATTTTCCCCTGTCCCTAGTATCCACCATTCTATTTTCTGCTTCTATGAATTTGACTTTTTAAAATTTCACATAGAAGTGAGATCATATAGTATTTGTCTTTCTGTGCCTTGCTTATTTCACTAAATATAGTGTTCTCTGGTTTCATGCCAATGACAGTGTAGGGGAGGCAAAACTTTTCCTTTATCCTTTCAGGTTTTTTCCCCTAACCTGGGCCTGAGAATTAAATTAACATAAAATAGATCAACAAGAGAAAAGAATACAAACTTATTTAATACAAATTTTATATGACCCAGAAGCCTTCATAAAGAAATGAAAACCTAAAGAGTTGAATGCTTACATACTCAGTAGAACAGTGGCTTGTGTCCCAGTGACTTGGGAAGTTGAGTATCATGAGTTTGAGTCCAGCCTCAGCAACTTAGTGAGACTCTGTTTCAAAATAAAAAGGGCTGGGAATGTAGTTCAGTGGTAAAGTGCCCTTGGGTTCAGTCCGGAGTATCCTCCTGTTCTCCCCAAAAAAGTAACTTGTAAAAAAGCAACCAAATTATATGA
This sequence comes from Marmota monax, assembly GCF_021218885.2. Classification (NCBI taxonomy): domain Eukaryota; kingdom Metazoa; phylum Chordata; class Mammalia; order Rodentia; family Sciuridae; genus Marmota; species Marmota monax. The sequence continues at coordinate 20,913,450 of NW_026693777.1, read as the reverse complement.
GGAGACTTAAATGATAAGAAATATTTTAATAAGGTTTGCACAAAATTCTCTCCATTTCAGCCTCTTCTCCTCAGTAAGAATGTTGATTCCGTTTAGTATCAGGAGGGTATCTTTCATGTGGGAATTTCATCTCCTGCTTTTAAGATATGGAAGTTTAGAATGATTCTCAGGTGCCTTTAACTCAAAATTATCAATATGCCAGAATGGCCTGTTATTTACTTTTTCAACAGGATTTCTTCCTTTTTTAAGGATGGATAAGATTGCACTTTACATATGCTTACACATACATTTGACACCCTGCAGCCCTGTATCCCACAGATTGATAGAGCCTGGGATGTAACTCAGTGGTAGAGCACTTGCCTAGTATGCACAGAGCCCTGGGTTTGTTCCCCATTACTGCCATGAGCACACAAAACAGAAACAAAAAATCCCCACCAAAAATATTCAAGAGACTGAAGATTGTAAATATTTGGGGGGGGGGGAACAACAAAAAAACCGTGCATCCATCCCGAAAATGTATAGACTCTTTCTTGTTGTTATGACACAAGAAGTATGGTATAACAGCTATTTATTTAGCATTTGCATTGTGTTAAGCATTATAAATGATCTAGAGATCATCTAAAGTATACGGTAGGAAAAAAAGTATATGGTAGGATTGCATGGGTTATATGCAAATACTATGCCCTTTTATATAAGGTAATAGGGTATCTGTGCTTTTAGTTATTTGTAGGGGTAGTTATTTGTATGTATTCTAGAACCAATCCCCCACAGGTACTGAGGGGCCATACTATATTTTCTTTACTCATTGATGGACACACCTAGGTTGATTTCATATTTTATCTATTGTAAATAATACTTCAAAGAACATGGTGGTAAAAGATCTCTGACATACTGATTTCATTTTCTTTGAAGGTATACCCAGAAGTGGGATTATTAGAGCATATGATAGGTCTGTGTTTTATTTTGGAAGAATCTGCATAGTGTTTTTTTATAATGATTGTACCAGTTACCACCAACAGTGATAAAAGGGTTTTCTGTTGTGTACTTTCTTGTCAACACTTGCTGTCCTTTGTCTTTATGTGAATAGTCACTACCAGGTGTAAAATGATATCTCATTGTGATTTTTTTTTGTTCTAATTAGTTATACATGACAGTAGAATGCACTTTAACACATCATACATAAATGGAGTATAACTTCTCGTTCTTCTGTTTGTATATGATGTAGAATCACATTGGTTGTATAGCCATATATGCCATGGGGTAATAATGTCCAATTAATTTTACTATCCTTCCTCCTACCATACCTGCTCCCCTCCCTTCACTTCCCTCTGCCTAATCCAAAATAACTCTATCCTTCCCTAGCACTGCTCCCATTATTTTGAATTAGCATCTACATTATCAGAGAAAACATTTCACCTTTGGTTTTTTGGGATTGGCTCATTTCACTTAGCATGATATTCTCCAGTTCCATACATTTACCTCAAATGCCATAATTTCATTCTTCTTTTTTTAAAAATATTTTTTTAGTTGTAGATGGACACAATACTTTTATTTATTTATTTATTTATTTTTATGTGGTGCTGAGGAATGAACCTAGTGCCTCACACATGTGAGGCAAGCGCTCTGCCACTGAGCCATAACCCCAGGCCAATTTCATTCTTATTTAAGGATGAATAATATTCCATTGTGTATATATACACCACTGTTTCTTTATCCATTCATCTGTTGAAGGATACCTAGCTTGGTTCCATAGTTTAGCTGTTGTGAGTTGAGCTGCTGTAAACATTAATGTGGCTGCATCAATGTAGTATGCTGATTTTAAGTCCTTTGGATATAAACTGAGGAGTAGGATAGCTGGGTCAAATGGTGGTTCCATTAGAAATTTTCTGAGGAATCTCCATACTGCTTTCCATAGTGGTTACACCAATTTGCAGTTCTACCAGCAATGTATCATTGAGGGAATTTTGGTACCAGGGATTGAACTCAGGGGCACTCAACCACTGAGCCACATCCTGGGCCCTATTTTGTATTTTACTTATCTGTATTTTATTCAGGGTCTCACTGAGTTGCTTAATGCCTCACTGTTGACAAGGCTGGCCCCGGATCTTCCTGGCTTGTTGTGATTTCGATTTACATTTCTATTATTATTAGCAATGATGAGCATTTATTCATATACTAGTTGGCTGTCTGTCAGTCTCTTTGTCTGTCTATCTATCTATCTTATATTATTTGGTGGTGCTGATGATCAAACCCAAGGCCTCATGCATGTTTAGACACGCACTCTACCAATGAGCCACATCCCTAGCTCTACATGTGTTTTTTTGAAAAATGTTTATTTAGGGCCTTTACCTGCTTTTTAATTGGGTTATTTGTATTCTTGATATTGAGTTGTTTAAGTTCTTTAATTACTGAGTTCCTTCATAGTAATTTATTTATTTGCGAACAAAGAAAATTACATTTTTTGGGGGTTAATTAGGATTACAGTCTGGGAAAACAGAGTCAAGCAATCTTGAAAATGTATTCTCCCTTCTCAGTAATTTAAAAAAAGAAGTTTGTTGAAGTATAATTTATATACCATAAAATTCATAGCTCAAGTTTTAGTAAATTTATACAGTTGTGCAACAATGGTCCCACTCTGGTTTTAGAACACTTTTATCTTCCAAAAAATCTCCCTCTTGCCCATTTTTTAAAAAAATTTTTTATTGTTGGTTGTTCAAAACATTACATAGTACTTGACATATCATTTCACACTTTGATTCAAGTGGGTTATGAACTCCCATTTTTACCCCGTATACAGATTGCAGAATCACATCGGTTACACATCCACTGATTTACATATTGCCATACTAGTGTCTGTTGTATTCTGCTGCCTTTCCTATCCTCTACTATCCCCCCTCCCCTCCCCTCCCCTCCCCTCCCATCTTCTCTCTACCCCATCTACTGTAATTCATTTCTCCCCCTTGTTTTTTTTTCCCTTTCCCCTCACTTCCTCTTGTATGTAATTTTGTATAACCATGAGTGTCTCCTTCCAATTCCATGCAGTTTCCCTTCTCTCTCCCTTTCCCTCCCACCTCATGTATCTGTTTAATGTTAATCTTCTTCTCATGCTCTTCCTCCCTACTCTGTTCTTAGTTACTCTCCTTATATCAAAGAAGACATTTGGCATTTGTTTTTTAAGGATTGGCTAGCTTCACTTAGCATAATCTGCTCTAATGCCATCCATTTCCCTGCAAATTCCATGATTTTGTCATTTTTTAATGCAGAGTAATACTCCATTGTGTATAAATGCCACATTTTTTTTAATCCATTCATCTATTGAAGGGCATCTAGGTTGATTCCAAAGTCTAGCTATTGTGAATTGTGCTGCCATGATCATTGATGTGGCAGTATCCCTATAGTATGCTCTTTTAAGGTCCTCAGGGAATAGACCGAGAAGGGCGATAGCTGGGTCAAATGGTGGTTCCATTCCCAGCTTTCCTAGGAATCTCCATACTGCTTTCCATATTGGCCGCACCAGTTTGCAGTTCCACCAGCAATGTACAAGTGTACCCTTTTCCCCACATGCAAGCCAGCACTTATTGTTGCTTGACTTCGTAATGGCTGCCAATCTTACTGGAGTGAGATGGTATCTTAGGGTGGTTTTGATTTGCATTTCTCTGACTGCTAGAGATGGTGAGCATTTTTTCATGTACTTATTGATAGATTGTATGTCCTCCTCTGAGAAGTGTCTGTTCAGGTCCTTGGCCCATTTGTTGATAGGGTTGTTTGTTATCTTGTTGTTTAATTTTTTGAGTTCTTTGTATATTCTGGATATTAGGGCTCTATCTGAAGTGTGAGGAGTAAAGATTTGTTCCCAGGATGTAGGTTCCCTATTTACCTCTCTTATTGTTTCTCTTGCTGAGAAAAAACTTTTTAGTTTGAGTAAGTCCCATTTGTTGATTCTAGTTATTAACTTTTGTGCTATGGGCGTCCTATTAAGGAATTTGGAGCCCGACCCCACAATGTGTAGATCGGAGCCAACTTTTTCTTCTATCAGGTGCAGAGTCTCTGATTTGATATCTAGCTCCTTGATCCATTTTGAATTCACTTTTGTGCATGGCGAGAGAAAGGGGTTCAGCTTCATTTTGTTGCATATGGATTTCCAGTTTTCCCAGCACCATTTCTTGAAGATGCTATCCTTCCTCCATTGCATGCTTTTAGCCCCTTTATCAAATATAAGATAGTTGTAATTTTGTGGATTGGTTTCTGTGTCCTCTATTCTGTACCATTGGTCCACCCGCCTGTTTTGGTACCAGTACCATGCTGTTTTTGTTACTATTGCTCTGTAGTATAGTTTGAAGTCTGGTATCGCTATACCGCCTGATTCACACTTCCTGCTTAGAGTTGTTTTTGCTATTCTGGGTCTTTTATTTTTCCATATGAATTTCATGATTGCTTTCTCTATTTCTACAAGAAATGCCGTTGGGATTTTGATTGGCATTGCATTAAACCTATAGAGAACTTTTGGTAATATCGCCATTTTGATGATGTTAGTTCTGCCTATCATGAACAGGGTATATTTTTCCATCTTCTAAGATCTTCTTCTATTTCTCTCTTTAGGGTTCTGTAGTTTTCATTGTATAAGTCTTTCACCTCTTTTGTTAGGTTAATTCCCAAGTATTTTATTTTTGTTGAGGATATTGTGAATGGAGTGGTTGTCCTCATTTCCATTTCAGAGGATTTGTCGCTGATATACAGGAATGCCTTTGATTTATGCGTGTTGATTTTATATCCTGCCACTTTGCTGAATTCATTTATTAGCTCTAATAGTTTCTTTGTAGAGCCTTTTGGGTCTGCTAGGTATAGAATCATGTCATCTGCAGATAGTGATAATTTAAGTTCTTCTTTTCCTATTTTTGTGCCTTTAATTTCTTTCGTCTGTCTAATTGCTCTGGCCAGTGTTTCGAGAACTATGTTGAACACAAGTGGTGAGAGAGGGCATCCCTGTCTTGTTCCAGATTTTAGAGGGAATGCCTTCAGTTTTTCTCCATTGAGAATGATGCTAGCCTGAGGCTTAGCATAGATTGCTTTTACAATATTGAGGTATGTTCCTGTTATCCCTAGTTTTTCTAGAGTTTTGAACATAAAGGGATGCTGTACTTTGTCGAATGCTTTTTCCGCATCTATCGAGATGATCATATGGTTCTTATTTTTAAGTCTATTGATGTGGTGAATAACATTTATTGATTTCCGTATATTGAACCGGCCTTGCATCCCAGGGATGAATCCTACTTGATCATGGTGCACAATTTTTTTGATATGTTTTTGTATCTGATTCGCCAGAATTTTATTGAGGATTTTTGCATCTAGGTTCATTAGAGATATTGGTCTGTAGTTTTCTTTCTTTGAAGTGTCTTTGTCTGGTTTAGGTATCAGGGTGATGTTGGCCTCGTAGAATGAATTTGGAAGTTCTCCCTCTTTTTCTATTTCCTGAAATAGCTTGAAAAGTATTGGTATTAGTTCTTATTTAAAGGTTTTGTAAAACTCTGCTGTATACCCATCCGGTCCTGGGCTTTTCTTAGTTGGTAGTCTTTTGATGGCTTCTTCTATTTCCTCAATTGATATTGGTCTGTTTAGGTTGTCTATATCCTCCTGACTCAATCTGGGCAGATCATATGACTTAAGAAATTTATCGATGCCTTCACTATCTTCTATTTTATTGGAGTATAAGGATTCAAAATAATTTCTGATTATCTTCTGTATTTCTGAAGTGTCTGTTGTGATATTGCCTTTTTCATCCCGTATGCTAGTAATTTGAGTTCTCTCTCTTCTTCTCTTCGTTAACATGGCTAAGGGTCTGTCGATTTTATTTATTTTTTGAAAGAACCAACTTTAAGTTTTGTCAATTTTTTCAATTGTTTCTTTTGTTTCGATTTCATTAATTTCAGCTCTGATTTTAATTATTTCTTGCCTTCTACATCTTTTGCTGTTGTTTTGCTCTTCTTTTTCTAGGATTTTGAGATGAAGTGTGAGATCATTTATTTGTTGGTTTTTTTCTTTTTTTAAGGAATGAACTCCAAGCAATGAATTTTCCTCTTAGAACTGCTTTCATTGTGTCCCATAGATTCTGATATGTTGTGTCTGTGTTTTCATTTATCTCTAAGAATTTTTAAATTTCTTCCTTGATGTCTTCTTTAACCCATTGATCATTCAGTAACCCATTGTTCATTCTCCAAGTGATGCATGATTTTTTCCTTCCTTCTTTTATCGTTGATTTCCAGTTTCATTCCATTATTATCAGATAAGATGCATGGTATTATCTCTACTCCTTTATAATGTCTAAGAGTTGCCCTGTGACATAATATATGATCTATTTTTGAGAAGGATCCATGTGCTGCTGAGAAAAAAGTGTTAACTGCTTGTTGTTGGGTGGTATATTCTATATATGTCAATTAAGTCTAGGTTATTAATTGTATTAGTGAGTTCTATAGTTTCTTTATTCAACTTTTGTTTGGAAGATCTGTCCAGTGGTGAGAGAGGTGTGTTGAAGTCTCCCATAATTATTGTATGGTGGTCTATTAGACTCTTGAACTTGAGAAGAGTTTGATGAACATAGCTGCACCATTGTTTGGGGCATATATATTTATGATTGTTATGTCTTGTTGGTGTATGGTTCCCTTGAGCAGTATGTAGTGTCCCTCTTTATCCCTTTTGATTAACTTTGGCTTGAAATCTATTTTATTTGATATGAGTATGGACACTCCTGCTTGTTTCCGAAGTCCATATGAGTGATATGATTTTTCCCAACCTTTCACCTTCAGTCTATGTATGTCTTTTCCTATCAAATGCATCTCCTATAGGCAGCATATTGTTGGATCTTGTTTTGTGATCCATTCTACTAGCCTATGTCTCTTAATTGGTGAGTTTAAGCCGTTAACATTTAGGGTTATTATTGAGATTTGGATTGTTCTTCCAGTCATATTTGTTTATTTATGTTACTTAACATGGTTTGTTTTTCCTCTTTGATTATTTTTTCCCTTTACTGTACTACCTCCCTCTGTTGGTTTTCATTGTTATTTTCCATTTCCTCTTCCTGTAATGTTTTGCCAAGGATGTTTTGAAGAGATGTTTTTCTAGCTGCAAATTCTTTAAACTTTTGTTTATCGTGGAAGGTTTTAATTTCATCTTCCATCCTGAAGCTTAATTTCGCTGGATACACAATTCTTGGTTGGAACCCCTTTTCTTTCAGCGTTTGAAATATGTTGTTCCAGGATCTTCTAGCTTACAGAGTCTGTGTTGAAAGATCAGATGTTATCCTGGTTGGTTTACCCCGAAATGTAATCTGCTTCCTTTCTCTTGTAGCTTTTAAAATTCTCTCCTTATTCTGTATGTTGGGTATCTTCATTATAATGTGTCCAGGTGTGGATCTCTTATGATTTTGCACATTCGGTGTCCTGTAGGCTTCTAGGATTTGGGATTCTGTCTCATTCTTCAAGTCTGGGAAGTTTTCTCGTATTATTTCATTGAACAGATTGCTCATTCCTTTGGTTTGGACCTCTATACCTTCCTGTATCCCAATGACTCTTAAGTTTGGTCTCTTGATGTTATCCCATATTTCTTGGATGTTCTGCTCATGGTTTCTTAACAGTCTTGCTGAGCTGTCTATGTTCTTTTCAAGTTGAAATACTTTATCTTCATTGTCTGATGTTCTATCTTCTAAGTGTTCTACTCTGCTGGTAGTATTCTCATTTGAGTTTTTAATTTGGTTTATTGCTTCCTGCATTTCTAGGATTTCTGTTTGTTTGTTTTTTATAACCTCTATCTCCCTGTATAGTTGATCTTTTGCTTCTTGGATTTGATTTATGTAATTCATTGTTGAAGTGATCTTTCATTGTCTGATTTTGCTGTCTAATGTCTTCCTTGAGACTCCAGATCATCTGAAGCATGTATATCCTGAATTCTTTATCTGACATTCCATCTGCTGCAGATATTACCTCTTCTAAATCTGAGTTGACCTGCATTGCTTGTGGTCCTTTCTTTCCTTGTCTTTTCATACTGCTCGCGTTTCTTCCTGCTTGGTGAAACTGTTGTGTTATTGAATTTTCCCCCTATATATTTATATTGCTCTTGTATAGTTGCAAAGTCTCCCTTGCAGGCGCGGGCGGCGGCTGTGCTCCTCCTCCAGTTGGGGTGATCTGTCTATCATGCCGGCAGGCTGCTGGGCCCCTTCTCCGGATTGCGTGGTCTGCCTACCTTGCGGGCAACGGCTGGGGCCCTCCTCCGATAGGGGTGATCTGTCTACCACGCTGGCGGGCCGCTGGGCCTGTTCTCCAGGTTGCAGGTCTGCCTACCTTGCAGGCGCAGGCGGCGGCTGTGCCCCTCCTCCAAGTGGGGTGATCTTTCAACTACGCCGGCGGGCCGCTGGGCCCCTTCTTCCAGGACGCGCGGTCTGCCTACCTTGCGGGCAGCAGCTGGGCCCTTCCTCCAATTGGGGTGATGTGTCTACCACGCTGGCGGGCCGCTGGGCCTGTTCGGTCCGTCACAGGTCTGCCTACCTTGCAGGCACGGGCGGCAGCCCCCTCCTGCCCATTTGTAGTCAATCCCTGCTCCTATCTCCAGCTCTAGGCATCCACTGATGTCCTTTTTTGTCTCTGTAGTTTTGCTATTTCTAGAAATTTGACATTAATGGATTATGTAGTTTTTTTTGTTCCTGCCTCATTTCATTTAGCATATATCTGTTTAATAATCTGAATGAATGGATAAAGTAGAAAGTCTTTAAACTTAGAATCCGGAGACTTGAATACTAGTGTCAGCTCTGCCACCAAATGAATGAACTTGTGCAAGCCACTTATCCACTTTGGGCCTGTGTTATTTGTCCATAAAATGAATTATTTTCTTATATTCCATTTTCACAGCTAAGTGCATTATGGACCTTTTCCTAGAATGTACTTTAACTCTTTCCTTTAAGTATTTGTTCTTTTTCCCTCCTTCTGAATCCCAAAATGAGGCTTATGTCTACAATGGTCTTAATGTTTGCATCCTCCCATATTGAAATCTAATGGTATTAAGAGGTGGAGACTTTGGAAGGTGATTAGGTCAGTAGGTGGGGGGTGGCAGAGCCCTCAGGGAAGGACACGTTTGAGGCAACTTGTTCCCTTCTGACATGTGAGGTACTATGGTACCATCTATGAAGCAGAGTGAACCCTCACCAGATTCTGATGGAGCCTCGATCTTGGTCTTTGTGTCATCCAGAATTGTGAGCAGTACATTTCTGTTGTTTATAAATTATTTAGTCTAAGGTATTTCGTTATATCATTCTGAACAGATTAAGATATGGTCTAATAGACATTCAGCAATGAACAAATTTGGGATTGTCTGTAAGCATCCAAATGGGTGATTAAACATTTTGTTGGGTGTTTCTTAATTTATGTGCACAACTCAGAGTTAATCAAATGCTTAGTTAATAAAGATTTTTGAAGAAAATAAAGTCATAGTTGACTAATTCTTTGAGTTGGAGCTATAGAAGTGTTTTAAACTTGTTATGAAGGTGAGAGAAAAATTATTCTTCTTAGCTATTTTTTTGTTTTGGTGGCAGGATGAGGGGCAGAGCAACTTTAGATTAAATTTGTGCCAAGCTGGCCTCAAGGCAGTCAGGTGGGATTAGACCGTTTTTCAGAGAGCAATAGGAAATGAATGGAAAGATTGTCTTAGAGGTAAAGCCGACAGGTAACAAGCTAGGACAGCTGGGCACAGTGGAGCATGCCTGTAACTCAGCGGCTCTAGAGGCTGAGGCAGGAGGATGCGAGGTCAGAGTCAGCCTCAGCAATGGCGAGGTGTTAAGCAACTCAGTGAGACCCTGAATAAAATACAAATAAAAAAAATACAGAATAGGGTAGGGGGTGTGGCTCACTGGTCCAGTGCCCCTGAGTTCAATCCCTGGTAATCCCCCAGAACAACAACAACAATAACAAAACAACCACCACCAAAACCCAAAAACAACTACAATAACAAAACCCAAGCTAGGACAAAAATACTAATATAAGGGCTTAAAAAAATAAGGTATGTGTATTTGTACATGTGTGTATAAAAGGACTAAAGACCTGACTGAATAGACCGATATCAGGTATATGCCAAAGGGGTAATGTCCACTTTCAGTACAGAATTAAAAAGAAAGGCACTGATTACAGCTAGCTAAATTTAAAGATCTGAATGTTGTCACTACTCAAATATTCAAATAATCTGACTCTTAGACAGCTTCAATTTTTTTGTATTACCTATAATAGTGGGAAGTATGGCTATAAAATGATTGAAATCTATTTTTATCCCACATTTTAGAATGCGTGAGTGGTATGCCACAGAGCAGATACTATGGAGAGGGGAAATAATCTATAAATATATTTTAATGATGGTATCATTACAGCAGCATAAGGAAATTTGTTTCATGTTTTATAGTCACATTTTCTGTTCAAAAGTAGTATTTCTAATATAGGTAAACCACTTTATGATAACCAGAACTATCCCCATTTCAAACCTATATTTAATGTATAAAGATTTGTCACTTTTGACAATATTGTAAAAATTGTGTTAAGAATTTAAAGCAATTCCAAAAGTTGAATCCCAGAGCTTTTAATGTAATGGCAGCATTCTAGTAGTAAGTGTAGAGCTTTTTATGGCAAAAATATTCTTTTGAATATATGATATGCCATACTTATTTTAACACATATAAAGTACCTAAATACAAATGTGTAATTGGAAAGATTCCAATGTGAATATAAGAAACTTTTTTCTAAAACTTCTAAGCCTTCAAATATTAAAGACCACCATCAATTATATTTTCTCAGGAAATTTTTATTTTTAGTCATAATAATAAATGGGCAACTGTCAGGTGAGAGAACTATTTCTAGGATTAAAATTCCCCTTCTTTATATAGTTCTTTCAAATACTTGTTAAGAAAATTGATATTAAGGATTTCTTGATACTATCTTCATATTTATACAGAAAATCAGAGCAAATCTAGAACCACATTAAAGCAACAAGAATGATTTTATCTAAAACCTTTGTTAAAGAATAAATGGGGTAATGTACAACAGAAGACACAGACCATCATTACCTTAGATGAGATACAGAGGCTGGCTTCAAAAGAATAAGTCAAAAGAATAAGAGAATTTGTGCTGCTCTACCAATTAAGTAAAAATGAAATGAACAATTAATTAGAAAATATGTTCTAATATACTTGCTTGTGTTGGTTGGCAGTTCTTTTTCATTTCCTATAAAGGCCATTTCAGAACCCTTTTTAGTGCCTGATTCTAATATACTGCTCTTGGATTTTGTGAGTTGTTCTAGTTAATCCATATGAGTAGATTAAGGAGATTAAGACCATCCAGTAGGAACTACTTAATTTTTGCTTTTTCTCTTTCTTTAATTTGTGTTAATTTCCCTTTCCTATTTGGTACCAAGGATGTGTCCTTTTTACCTCAGGACTACCTATTTTATTTATTCCACCTGCTACACAGTGTAGCTCCATTAATTATTTCTTCAATCCTTTTTTTATCTCACTCATCTTTAACAATATCTTTAATGGCCTAAAGGAAACCTTTCTTATTCTTTCTTCCCCCTTTTTATCCACCTTCTCCCTTTTTAAAAAATTGATTTAAAAAAAATAAATGACAGCGGAATGCATTACAATTCTTATTACACATACACAGCACAATTTTTCAGATCTGTGGCCATATGTAAAGTATGTTGACACCAATTCATGTCTTCATATATGTACTTTGGATAATAATGTCTATCATATTCCACCATACTTGCTAATCCCCTGCCCCTTCCCACCTCCTCCCTTTTTATTTTTTCTTTTGTATTGTCCAGCAACCCATGGGGGGGTGGGTGGTGGAGAGTATGTCTGTTCTGTCAATTTTGTTATCTTCTTTTTCACTTTTTCTCTCTGTTGTTACCAGTGACTTTCTGAATCCCCAAATGGGAACTTTTGTAGTCTTCCTGCTTCGAATTTGACACTGTGAGCCCCTTGTCTTCCTCCATTCTGCTTAAAACTTTGTAGTCCTCCTGGCTTTCCTATAGATCCTGGTTGATTCTTTTTTTCATGTACAGGCTCAACTTGTTTCTCAGGTATTTGCCGTATACTTGTTTCTCTAGCCCTTTTGCCTTGCAATGGTAACTGTTCCTTTGGCTTTAATAAGAGAACTTACAGATAATTCCTCTACCATAATTTCTGGAATTTAAGTTTTCTCCTGGAGATTGCCACTTGATCGTCATGCCTCTAAACGCAACATGCCCCAATTTGAGCTTTCTTTCTTTTAAAATGCACTTATTCTTTTGAATTTTCCTTTCTCTATTATTGGCTTATCCTTCCTATTATCTAAACTTGAATTAGTCATTGAATCCTTGTCAGATCTATTTAGTTGTTAAATTATGTATTTTTTTTTTTACTGCAGTGTTTGTCTATTTCATCTGTTCTTTTTATTTCATTTGTTACTCTAACAGTTCAGGTTCTTATCATCCTTAACATATGAATTAATAATTATAATTTGAAAATTGTTATGAAAGAAGAAGAGGAGGTAAAGGCACTTCTATTAGGGTGTGATGAGTGGGGATGGTTGTATTGAAAGGAGGTAACATTTAAGCTTAGCATAAAGAATAAATGAGGGCATTCTGGGCAGACAAACTGAGGAAAGAAAGCCTTTTTAGAAATGTATTATATGTTGTCAGCTTTATGAGTTTTTTGCCTTAATCCTACTGCAAGTATGTATTTTTCCTTTCGGCGTATGTTATTGCCTTCTTCAGGTATTTAATATCAGTGAATGAGCATATAAAGCAGAGCAACACCTAGAAATGTGTATCTTTCTTTTTTTGGTACTGGAGATTGAACCCAGGGATGCTTAACTACTGAGCCACATCTCCAGCACCCCCTGCTCCCCTTCCTCTTTAATTTTTTAAAAAACTTGTAGTTATTTTAAAACAGGGTCTTGCTAAGTTGCTTAGGGCCTAAGTTGCTGAGACTGGTTTTGAACTTGCTATCATCCTGCCTCAGCCTCCCAGGTGTGTGCCATCAGCCAGACTCAGTAACATATGTTTTCATTACCTAGCTTTATTCCCTAGTTAATCAATGGTAACATATAGGGTAGCGAAAAGTGAGCACTCCTGCATTGAATATTTGAAACCTGACTAAAATTTGCATTGAAAGCTATCTTGAAGATTCCTGACTACTTGGAATGTAAATAAATGGGCAGCTGTTATCAGTCTGTAGATTTGTGGTTTTATTTTTTTATTTCTACCTCTTCACATGTGTGATTATAGGGTTGGGTAATATATTTATATTAATAGCCACTAATCCTGAAAATAAACTAACTGAAAGCTGCACCAAGTAAAGAGATAACTTACTATTTTTGCTTCCTTAGATAAAAAAAATAAGAAGCATTAAAATAACAATTCAGAAATAGCTTAGATATAAAGATGATTTATTGACTGTGCAAGTAGGAAGAATAGTGGTAGTCTAGGAATTTAGATTATGCCTTCAGAGTACTGTATTTCCTGTCTTCATTTCTCTCTGTTGGTCTCATGTATAGTTAGAAAAGAGAAGCAGGGAAAGGAAAAGGATTTTGCATTTTTTTGGTGCTGAGCTATATCCCCAGCCCAAGCATTTTGCGTTTTATCTACACTGAGGCAGCTATGTTATCTCTAGAAGACAGACATTTCTAAATTTAATAGTCAAAACTCTTTCTTTTCTCCCCCCCCAAATTTAATATATTTTCTTTATTTGTCCAAGCTTTTTTTAAAAAAATATTTTTTCATTTTAAAGCTTATGTACAGTAAAATTCAATTTTGTGATGTGTAGTTCTGCAGGTTTTGGCAAATACACCACCTTAATCAAAACAGTTTCTGCTACTGACTTTTTAGTTAGCCTTTCCCCATACCTTCAACTCCCTGTTATACTGCTCCCAGGGCCATTTTGCTTTTTCAGATTATCAGGTGAATGGCATTATAGTTATATAAACATTTGGATCGGCCTCTTTTACTTAGAAATTGCATTTGAGGTTCATTCATGTTGTGGGTATCAATCCTTTGTTCCTTTTCATGCTGAGTAGTAATCCATAGTGTACCATGGTTTATTTATTCATCTGTTGAAAGACATTTGCTATTTCTGTTTTTGGGTAGTTTTGACTAAAGCTGCTATAAGCATTCATGTAAGGTTTTTGTGTGATTATAAGTTTTCATTTTACTTGAATAAATACTTAGGAATAGGGTTGCTGGATCATATGGCAAACATGTTTAATTTTGCAAGAAACTGCCAAATTGTTTTCCAAAGTGGCTCTACTATTTTTAAATTCCCACCAACAGTGTATGATAGTTCTAGTTGCTCCATATCCTTGCTAGTACTTGGTATAACCAGTTTTTTTTTTTAAATTTTTTATCTCTTATAATAGGTATAGTTGTATATCATTCACATTTTCTGAATGATCAATGAAATTAATTGAGTGTATTTTTATGTGCTTCAGAATACCCTTCTTTAATAATTTGAGAGTGCTTATCTTCTTTTTTGAATATTTTTTTAAACAATAGTAAATGACTTTGACAAGGCTTTGTTTATTTTTCAAAAATAATTAATTAAAAATTTTTTTTTCAGCAACATGTTTGATACCAGTTGTCTCTGGATGCTATAGCTTAAGAAACAATTTACTTAGTTACTTGTATATTTATTTATATAGTACTAGGTACAGGGGTCCTGTATCACTGAGTTATATTCCTGCCCCTTTTTAGTTTTTGAAACAGGTCTTGCTAAGTTGCTGAGTCTAGCCTTGAACTTGCAGTCCTCCTGCCTCAAGACTTCCAAGTTTCTGGGAATACAGGTGTGCACTACTGCGCCCAGCAAGAAGCAGCTTTTATTTTGAGCAGGGAGAACGACAAACTGTTTTACTGCTGCTATATTACACAACTCCAGGGGCCCACCATTCATATTGGGGAAAAAAAAGTTTCCAGGGGTTGTGCAATGCAGTAGTCCTGGCTGTATATATATTTGCATTCATTTTCTAGGATTATTGATAATTAAACTCCTTGGGAAAGTACTGTACTATCCAATGATGCATTTAACAAGTATTTTTTCATTTAAAATGAAATTTTGTTGAGGAGCTGGTTCTAAAGAAATACTCTATAGGATCAGACTTGGGAGAAAGAGAGGCCTATTCCAGATATTCCGTTTCAGGGTAAAAATTATTTTACCCTGAGTGACTTTAGGCATCTCATGTAGCTGCTTTGAGCCATTTCTTTATCAGAAAAACAGGGTTGATAATATCTCCTATTTATAGATGAGGTAGAAATAATAATGCATGTAAAATACCTGATACAGAGTAGACCTCTTTAAGTTGCAGCTGCTTTCACTTCTATTTCTTGCCACTACTAGTGCTGATTACCCAACCAGCATATTAAACAAAAGTTTAGGTTTCCAGAAAGGCAGAGAACATATAATTTGAAAGAAAATTAAAACATTTACTATTTAATATTTCAAAAGCTTATTGAAATAGTAATCATGATAGTTATAATAAATCTTAGTTGTTATTTTGAATTTAATAGGGAGGAAGCTGGGGATTTGGCTCAGTAGTAGAGCATATGTGAGGCTCTGGGTTCAAACTTTAGCACTGCAAAAAAAAGAAAAGATTATAGGCAGAAAGGGTAATACTATTATATTTTCTGACTTTGGAACCTCTGAAGATCTTAATCTGGTTTTAGCAGTACCACTAGGACTGTCTCCATATCATGCTTGTGTTAAAGAAAGACTATGAAATATATAACCTGATGTTTAGGGTCTTAAAAATGCAATTTACTTGCTTGAGATGAAGGTACTTGCATGAACACTAGTTTGAATCATTAGGTCTGCCCAATAAAGTGAGAATATTTTAGGTCCTAGGGTTTTATAAGATTTTATAAGATTTTTTAAAACTTTATAATTTCTTCATGATTATTCTTCTTGTTATTATCCATAGTGATTATAGTAAAATCCTTGAAATAGGAAGGAGAACTGTGGAGAGTAGATTTGCTTTATGGGTGCAGGGAGAGAGGTTTTCCAAACAATGGAGTAGGTCTTAAGAGGAATTTGGGCTGAGATTCTGAATATGTGAAATAATTTAAAAGTGTTTACTGTAGAATTAGACACACTGTGTGTATAGCCCATCTACTTGGGATTGGCTTACTTCACTTAGCATGATTCTAAGATTAGACTATTCTCTTTGTTTTTTCTTTTGACACAATACCTTTATTTAATTTATTTATTTTTATGTGATCTGAGGATTGAATTCAGGGCCTCACATGTACTAGGTGAGTGCTCTACCACTGAGCCACAACCCCAGCCCTGGACTATTCTTAATGTATTGGGGGGCTGAGGTGGGAGGATTGTTTGAGTTCATGAGTTTGAGACTGGCCTGGGCAACATAATAAGACCCCATCTCAAAAACTGAAAAGAAAAGTCTTAACTGTAGAAGTGTTTATGTAGTAATAATGGTTTTGTTTCCTTGTTTGGTTTTTAACTACCTACCATGGTGTTTTCTGTGTATTAGATCCGTTGGTTTTTATACCTTTGTATAGTCAAGGTGTTTTATAACTTCCAGCCAAATTAGTTTTTTGTTTCTCCTCTCATATGGACTTTTGTAATAATATGGACAAAAAGTAAGAAATATAATTAAAGGTTATCTTTTTCCATTTCAAGTAAGTGATACATTAAGAATAGTCCAGGGATGGAGGTGTGGCTAGGGTGCTCGCCTAGCATGTGTGGGGTTCTGGGTTCTTACCATATAAAAATAAATAAAATAAAGGCATTATGTCCCAATTAGCCTTAAAATATCATGCTAAGTGAAATAAGCCAATCTCAAAGAACCAAAGGCTGAATGTGCTCTCTGATAAGTGGATACTGATCCATAATGGGAGATGGGGGCATGGGAAAAATGGAGGAACTTTGATTGGGCAAAGGGGAGGGAGAGGGGTGGGTATGATGGAGGGAAGATGGTGGAATGAGATGGACATCATTACCCTAGGTACTTGTATGACTGCACATATGGTGGGATGCTACATTGTATACAACTAGAGAAATGAAAAATTGAGCTGCAGTTATGTACAATGAATCAAATGCATTCTGCTGTCATCTACACCTAATTAGAATAAATAAATAAATTTTTAAAAAAAGAATAGTTCAGCCTTGGTAGGCATGTGGTGTAGACTTGTAATCTCATTGACTTTGAGAGGCCAAGGCAGGAGCATTGCAGTTTGAGGCTAGCCTTGGCAATTTAGTGAGACCCAGTCTCAAAGAATAAAAAGGACTGAGATATAGCTCTGTTGTGAAGTGTCTTTGGGTTCAATCCCTAGTTAAAAACTAAACAAAAAATCCCAAAACATAACAACAACAAAAAAGCCCAACATTTTTCAGTTTGACCTACCATGGCAGAGATTACAAGTTTTTTTCCCAAATTTCTATTGTCAACTTTTTTCAGGTTAACAAGACTTAGTATTTCCTAGGCACAGTTGTACTTGCTAGAAGACCAAGTTTCTGAGGTTCTGTTGCAGCTAGGTATAATCTTATTGATTAAATTCTGATCAATGATATGGAAATGGAAGTATGTGGTACTTCCTAACATTGTGTTTAAAGGGAGCAATATACTCTTATTTAGCTTTTTCTCCACTTGCCAACTTAGATCATGAAGATGGGGCTATACTTTAGGGATGGTAGAATAGAGAGCTGGGAAGATCATGTATATTGATGGTATGATAGAGTAGCCCAGAACTACTATTTTCAGTTTATGTTGGAGAAAAATAAACTTCTATTTTGTTTAAACCACAGTTTTATGAGTTTTTCTGTTATGCATAGCTGAATGTACCCATACCTCCATTGTGAGGCAACTCCTCTTCTCCTTTCTGATCTGTTGTTGAACTCTTGGCATAATTTCACTTCTATGCTTCTAAATCCCTGAAGTCTCTTGGTCACTATATTTTCCACAATATTTATTCACAGGAACAGTATAGCAGTTAGAAGCTGCTTTACATGCTAGTTAATATTGCTGCTGAAATTTTAATTACTTAAACTTTAGACAGAAATATACAGGAGTGTGTAAATATACAGGTGATGTTAGTTACAGGGTACAAAGTTACAGAGCACAAAGTAGAGATTTTATATCCCAATGAAAAAGATTAATTCCTGATGAAAAAGGTTAATAATTAATGAATTAGTTCCTAATGAAAATGATTAGATTTGGATATCTGAAATTATTAATGAAAATTACCAGAATTATTAATTATTGGAGTTTTTGGAATTTGAAAATTTTGGAATCATTAAAAATTATTGGAATTACTGAGACAGATTTGTTCTCATAAAACTTAGAATAATTAACAGTTTCTGCAAAACATTTGGTTTGTATTGCCTGTCTTTGATAAAAACCTTGTTTTCTAACCTTGTCAGTCAGTCATAGAAAATGAATTTTACCTCCTACTTATCCAAAAGCTGCTTTATGATGAGTTCTAACAGACGTTTATAAAAAAATAAAAGATAACAAGTATTGGTGAAGATGTGGAAAATAGGGAACACTTTACACTGTTGGTGGGAATATAAATTAGTACAACCATTATTGAAAACTATGAAAATTAATCAAAAACTTAAAAATAGACCTGGGAATTTAGCTCATTGATAAGGTGTTTGGTGAGGCTGTGAGTTCAACCCCTAGCACTGCAAAAAACAAAACAAAAAACAAACAATAAAAACAAAACAAAAACAGAAGTAATGTGTTTAGCAGTTCTCCTTATGGTTGTATATCCAAGGAAAATGAAAGCAGTTAAAGAGGTATATTATCATATTATTCATAGTAGGTAAGTTTGGAATCAACCTAATTGCCTGCCAACAGAATTGATAAAAGAAAATATGGTTTGTATACCCAATGGAATACCATTTAGCCTTAAAAAAGGAGGAAATCCTTTTATTTCCAAGAATATGGATGAACCCGGTGAATACTATGCTAAGTGAAATTGGCAAGGCACAAGAAGAAAAAATGTATGGACTCCAAAATGTGGACTCCAAAGTAAAATTCAGCAGAGAGTAGAATGGTTACCAGGGACTAAGGGTGGGGAAGAAAGGGGGTGATGTTAGTTAAAGGGTACAAAGTTACAGAGCACAAAGTAGTGGATACTTGTATGAGTAAGTTCTGGAGATCTAAGTACAGTATGGTGACTGTAGTTAACACACACTTGAAAATTGCTTGGGGGAGTAGATTTTATTTTTATTTTTTAAAATATTTTTATTACTTGTTGGTGGAGCTTTATTTTATTTATTTATATGTGGTGCTGAGGATCGATCCAGTGCCTCACACATGCTGGGTAAGTGCTCTGCCACTCGGCCCCAACCCCAGCCTGCGAGATAGATCTTAAATATTCTTACCGCAAAAAAAAAAAAAAAATGATGGCTGGAGCTGGGGATGTGACTCAAGCAGTAATGCGCTCGCCTGGTACGCGCGGGGTGCTGGATTCAATCCTCAGCACCACATAAAAATAAAGATGTTGTGTCCACTGAAAACTGAAAAAATAAATATTAAAAAAATTCTCTCTCTCTTAAGAAAATGATGGCTTTATGAGATGATAAATATATGAGATGACAGATATGTTAATTAGATTGATTTAATCATTCCATGATATATGTGTGTAAGTAGATATCACATTGTACACTATAAATAGTTTTAAGCTGGGTATGGTAGCATGTATTTGTAGTCTCAACTACTCAGGAGGTTGGACAAGAGCATCTTCTAGAGCCTAGGAGTTCAAGGCCAGCCTGGCAAAAGGGTGAGACTTATTCTCTTATGCCCAGGTGTTTCTATGTGTATGTGATACCTATATATCTATATCTACACTCACACAATTTTTATTTTTTAATTTAAAAAGTTAGTTTTTTAGGGGGCTACCAGAGATTGAACTCAGAGGCACTCAACCACTGAGCCACATCCCAGTCTTATTTTGTATTTTATTTAGAGACAGGGTCTCACTGAATTGCTTAAGCCTTCAATTATTTGCTGAGCCTAGCTTTAAACTCTTGATCCTCCTGCCTTGGCCTCCCAAGCTTCTGGGATTATAGGTGTACACCATTGTGCCCAGCCATTCAGGAGGCTAAGGCAGGAGGACAACAACTTTGAGGCCAACCTGGGTAACTCAGTGACACCATGACTCAAAATAAAATTTTTAAAAAGATAGGGTATGTCTGGGCTGGGGTAGTGGCTCAGTGGTAGAGCATTTGCCTCAGACATGTGGGGTACTGGGTTTGATCCTCAGCACCACATAAAAATAATTAAAGATATTGTGTCCATCTATAACTAAAAAAAGGTTTTTTTTTTTTAAAGAAAGGAATGTAATTCAGTGGTATTATCCATTGAAATGTTTGCACAGAATAGTTGCAATTCCAATTCTTTTAATTTAGGTTTTTGGAGCCAGACAAGGTGCCGTGCACCTCAGAAAGCTGAGGCAGGAGGATTGCTTGAGCCCAGGAATTCAAGACCAATTTATGCAGATAGCAAGACCCCATCTAAAAAAAAAAAAAAAAAAAAAAAAAAGGAAAAAGTAGGCCCAAATATTCATTACATCGGATTAGGCCCCAACTTTCTTAACAAGATTCCTAAAGCACAAGAAATAAAATAAAAATTAATAAATGGGATGGATTCAAACTAAAAAGCTTCTTTTCAGAAAAAAATGACAACAACAACAAAAAACAGTGAGGTGAAGAGAGAGCCTACATTTTGGGAGCAAATTTTTGCCACATGCACGTCAGATAGAGCACTAATCTCCAGGATATTTAAAAAATTTTTAAAAACTTAACACCAAAAAAACCAAACAACCCAATCAATTAATGGGCTAAGGAGCTGCACAGACTTCTCAGAAGAAGCTATACAATTGATCAACAAATATATGAAAAAATGTTCAACATCTCTAGTAAGTAAAGACATGCAAATCAAAACTACTCTAAGATTTCATCTCATGCCAGTCAGAATGGCAGTTATCAATAATACAAACAACAATAAGTGTTGGGGAGCATGTGAGGGGAAAGGCACACTCATACATTGCTGGTGGGACTGAAAATTGGTGCAACCACTCTGGAAAGCAGTATGGAGATTCCTTAGAAAACTTAGAATGGAACCACCATTTAACCCAGCTATCCCACTCCTTGGTTTATACACAAAGGACTTAAAATCAGCATACTATAGTGATGCAGCCACATCAATGTTTATAACAGCTTAATTCACAATAGCTAAACTGTGGAAGTAACCTAGATGCCCTTCAATAGACGAATAAAGAAACATTGTGTGTGATATATATATACACAGTGGAATATTACTCAGCATTAAAAGAGAATAAAATCATGGCATTTGCAGAAAAGTGGATGGAGCTGGAGAATATCATGCTAAGCAAAGTAAGCCAATCCCAAAAAACCAAAGGCCGAATGTTCTCTCTGATAAGTGGATGCTGGGGGTGGGGGCATGGGAATAATGGAGGAACTTTGGGCAAAGGCAGTGGGGAAGGAAGGGGGTATGGAAAGATGGTGGAATGAGATGGATATTATTACCCAAGGTACATGTATGACTGCACATATGGTGTGAAGCTGCATCACTGATAGAAAAATGAAAAGTTGTATTGCATTGTACAATGAATCAAAATGCATTCTGCTGTCACATATACCTAATTAAAATAAATAAATTAAAAAATTATGATTGCCACATGTCACAACATGGTTGAACCTGGAGGACATCATTCTACATAGAATGGCAGTTATCAGGGGGTGGTATACAAAGTATACAAAGTTTCATTGATGAAGAATAAGCTCTGGAATCCTTTATAGAGCATAGTGACAATAGTTAATAATATTGTGTGAAATTTGCCAGGAGTGCAGATTTTAAATATTCTTTACACACACAAAATGATAGATAAAATAATAAATGTTAATTAGTTTGAGTTTATATTGATTAATTTCACAATGCATACATATTTGAAAACATGACACACTATACATATGCAATTTTTTTTGTCAATTATGACGTGCAAAACACTTTTTTATTTTAAACTAACAGTTGTGGCATTGCTGTAATGTAATCTAAAAATGAAATATGTATAATTTGTCAGCAAATTGATGCAGATTCATAATGATCACAGTTTTGGGCTGGTGTTAGGTTTTTAATTCTCCCTTGTAAATTTTTTAGATGAACGAGGATCATGTCTACATCAGGAAGGCAATTATTAATAAATAGAAAATGTGGGAAAAAAACCCAAAACAAAAGATTTTCTGTTCATCAGTCATTTCTCACACAAATTCTCAAAAGTTAAAATAAATCCAATAGAGGCAACATCAGACAATACTTATATTAAGTTTATTCCTCACAATTCTGAAGGCTGGGAAATAAAAATCAAGGCAACATTGTTTGGCAAGGAACTTTTGCTGCATATTAACATGGTATGAGGCAGGGTGACAGGGGAGGAACAACTATGTCAGAAAAGCAAAACAACAACAACAACAACAACAAAACCCTTTCATAAGAGCATTAATCCATTCATGAGGATTCAGCCCTCATGGTCTAAACACCTCCCATTAGGTTTCATCTCTCAACACTTCTGATTTGGGGATTTAGTTTCAACAAGAAT
The DNA here is from genome assembly GCF_021218885.2 of Marmota monax. Classification (NCBI taxonomy): domain Eukaryota; kingdom Metazoa; phylum Chordata; class Mammalia; order Rodentia; family Sciuridae; genus Marmota; species Marmota monax. Next base: position 20,890,812 of record NW_026693777.1, on the reverse strand, counting down.
TTTTGAAGAGAACAGAAACTAACTATAGTACAGGTAACCAGTGATCTGACCTCCATCATTCTTTTTTTTTGGGGGTAGGGTAGGTACTGGGGATTGAACCAAGGGGCATTTAATCACTAAGCCACATTCCCAGTCCTTCTCAGTCCTTTTAATTTTGTTTTTTTAGGCAGGACCTTGCTAAGTTGCTGAGCATCTGGTTAAATTGTTGAGGCTGGCCTTGAACTTATAATCCTCCTGCTTTAGCCTCCAGAGTCACTGGGGTTACAGGCCTGTGGCACCACACCTGGCATCACTATGCTTCTGTTTCTGAGAATGCCATATAAATGGAAAAATGGAGCCAACTTAGGGCACTTCTTTCACAAAACATGAAGCCTTTTAGATTCATCCATGTATCAACAATTAATTCCTTTCTTTATTGAAAAGTATTCCATTTTATGATACACCATAGCTTATCTACTCATTCATTGACATTGTTTTTTTTTTTCTTTCTGTTTTTGACAATTATGAACATGAGTTTCATTTCTCTTCAGTAAATACTGAGGAGTGGGATTGCTGGTCCGCATGGAATTTAAAAGGAACTGCCAAATCCCTTAAGCAATGTCTGAGCATTCCAGCTTGGATTAGGTTTATTTTGTTTTAGTATTCTATAGGTATGTAATGATATCTCATGATTTTAATTCATATTTCCTACTGGCTAATATGTTTATATACTTAACTTCAAAAAGATCTATTACATTTAATTCTACTTGTCAAAGGACTATGTTTAATATTTTAGCACTCAGCCTACTGATGGAATAAAATGCTTTCATAAACTAAACTAGGCTTGATGTCTTTTTCAGAACCATTCACAACACTAGAGATTTCAAATTGGCCTCACAAGCAATAAGTGAAAGTTTATGCAAAGTTCTTCAATTCATTCAGCATAAAATGTACTAAAATAAATTTGATCTATTAAAGTTTTGTGGTAATTTAAAATTTAATTTATTGAGAAATTAAATAGCTTTCCCCCTCCACACACTGGGGATTGAATCCAGGGCCTTGTACTCACTATGCAAACTCTCTTACCACTGAGCTACATTCCCAGCCCTGAAAGCTTCTTTTCACAAATGTGCCTGTTTCCACAAGTATTTGTTGCTCAACATTTATTGAGTGCCTATTTTCTGTTAGGTACTGTCTTAAACCTTAAGCCTATAAATGTTACCAAATCAAATGACCTTAACCTCAAGGAATTTATATTACTTCAGATTTTTAAAAATTAACTTCTTTTTGGACATAACTTTCCTATGTTCATATATGAATACGCGACTAGTGTAACTCCACACCATGTACAACCACAAGAAAAGTTATACTCCATGTATGTAAAATATGTTAAAATACACTCTGCTGTCATATATAGCTATAAGGAATAGAAATAATCATTTAAAAAGTAAAAAATCAATTAACTTCTTATTTTTTAAAATAGGCTTTAATGAAGAAATACAAATTGCTAACAATATATGAAAAAATGTTCATTCAACCTCACTAGCCATCGGGGAAATCCAAATCAAAACCATAATAAGATTTCATCTCACCTTAGAGTGGCTATTATCAAAAAATGAAAAAAATAACAAATACTGGTAAGGATGCAGAGAAAAGGGAATTCTTACACCCTGGTAGGAATATAAATTAGTACAACCATTATGGAGAACATCATGAAAATTTCTCAAAAAACTACAATGCCTACCATATGATCCAATTATCCCACTTATAAGTACATATCCAAAGGAAATGAAATGACCATATCAAAAAGACACTTGCACACCCAAGTTTATTGCAGCACTATTTACAAAAGCCAAGATGGAATCAACCTAGGTATTCACTAAAAGATAAATGGATAAATACAATGTGGTATATATACACAATGGAATGCTATTCAGTCACAAAAAAGTGAAATCCTGTCATTTGCAGCCAAATGGGAGGAACCGGAGAACTTTATGTTAGCACACAGCCCATACACTCTCATGTGTGAAAGCTAAAAAAGTTGATCTCACAGTAGAAGAGATCAAAGTAGAAAGAGCAGAGTTGTAATTATTAGAGGCTAGGAAAGGCATAGAAGAAGAATAAGAAGGAAAAGAAGGAAAGTAGATAATGGGTACTAAAATAAGAGATAAAAGTTCAATTGAGCACAGTGGTGTGTGTCTGTTATCCCAGCTATTTAGGAGGATGAAGCAGGAGGATCATTTGAGCCCAAGAGTTCAAGACCAACTTAGGCAAAAGAGCGAGACCCCCTATCAAAAAATAAAAAGGAGTAAGTTTAAGTATTCTCGAACCCAATAGGGTGACTGCAGATTATAATATAACCTGTTACATATTTTATTAAGGACTAGAGCAAGGCATGGTTGTACACATATGTAATCCCAGTGGCTCAGGAGGCTGAGGCAAGAGGATGGTAAGTTCAAAGCCAGGCTCAGCAACTTGGTGAGGCCCTAGGGCTGCCTCAAAAAAAAAAAAAAAGGATATTGAAGGCTCCAAACATACACACACACACACACACACAGAAAAAAATGATAAGGAAATAGAAATGCTAATTATACTGATTTGAATAGCATATAATGTGTATGTGAATTAAATTATTATGTTAAATTCAAAAATTCAATAAGACTTTATTTTTTTAGAACTGTTTTAGATGTATAAAAAATTCTGAAGATTGTATAATATAGAGTTCCCATATACTTACCCCCACCCAGTTTTTCTAATCGCTAACATCTTACACAAGTATGGTATATTTGCTACACTTTGATAAATTACTATGTAGTTCTAAATGTAGAGGAGCTGGGGGATAGAAATATTGTTTGTAGTGTTGTTTTCATATAAAGGGAAAGTACATTGTAAATTCTGGAACAATTTGTTCATTCTTAGTGGCCTGCTTCTTTTTACATAGAAAAAAATATAATACTTCCCAGGTGGCAAGCATGAAATGCTTGGTATATTTACTAGCTTTACAGTAATCCAGGATTATATATCTGAATCTGGGGTTAAACCATGAATTGTACATAATTTACTTTTTTTTGTGTAATTGAGACAGAACAGTGTTTTAGTTTTATTTATGCTACCATAATGAACTACCACAGACTGGATAATCTGTAAGGAACAGAGATTTATGGAAATTTATTTCTTACAGTTCCGGAGAGAGTGAAGCCAAGATCAAAGTGCTGGCATTTGGTGTTTCATGAGGGCCTTCCTTGTGTATCCTCATATGGTGGAAGGGACAGAAGAGCAAAGAATAGGAGATAATGCAATGTTCCTGCAATATGGAGGAGCAGAAGAGAATGAACCCACTCCCGCAAGCACTTTCATAAGGGTCCTAATCCCATTCATGGGAGCTCTACCCTCATGACTTAATCAACTCTGTTCCACTTTTTTTTTTTTTTTTTTTGGTCCTGGGGACTGAACTCAGAGACACTTGACCACTGAGCCACATCCTCAGCTCTTTTTGTATTTTATTTAGGGACAGTCTTGCTGAATTGCTTAGTGCCTTGCTAAGTCACTGAGGCTGGCTGTGAACTGATGTTCCTCCTGCCTTGGTCTCCCAAGCTTCTGGGATTATGGGTGTTCACCACCGCACCCTGCAAGGCTCCACTTCTTTTTTTTTAAATTTTTTTTTTTAGTTTTTATAGTTGAACACAACACTTTTATTTTATTTATTTATTTATTTTTATGTGGTGCTGAGGATCGAACCCAGGGCCTCGCATGTACCAGGCTCTACCGCTGAGCCACAATCCCAGCCCGGCTCCACTTCTTAATACCTCGTTGGCTATAATTTTTAATCAGTGTAACCTGGTAGATTGGGAAAAAAACTGGTTTTGGAGTCAGGTAGGAGTTCAAATTCTAGCCCCAGTATTTTGTTTACTGAGTTTGCTTCCTCAACTTCAAAATGCTGATGATAATTACAGGGTTGTTAAGAGTTATTCATAGCTATTCATCCTTTTAGTTGGTTTTTTACTAACTTGACATGCATAAGTGATCATTTTATTGAGCTACAGCATAGAATTAAGTTTTCAAAGTCACAATAGTAAATAGGTGTGATAATGTATGTCGATATCTCTTTGACCATGTTAAAGGATGGCTGACTTGTTCTAATTTTTAACTTTATAATGTTCACAAAAGCATTTAAATACTATTAATACATTAATAAATAGCAAGAAAACAATGAATGACTATTCTTCAAATTGTAGTAATCTTTGCATTGGCAGGAGTTTTATGGAAATACTGGCTATATTTTTATTTCTTGTTATGAAATAAACATTCTTTAAAAAATTATTTATTTTTTAGTTGGACACAATATCTGTATTTATTTATTTATTTTTATGTGGTGCTGATGATCAAACCCAGGGCACATGCTAGGCGAGCTGTCTATGCTGAGCCACAACCCAAGCCCATGAAATAAACATTTTAAATGCATATATACTTCCAAGATTCACATGTGGTTTATCTATGGCCAATACTGACCTAACATGCTGTTTCAGTGAAAATGAAGTCGATACCCTTAGAATGTATATGAATTTGATAATTGTTTTTAAATGAACCTGGAGATATGAATATAATTGAGCTGGTTTAATATGTTTGTAGACCAGTTTCAGGTTAATAAGCCTAAGAAAAATTAAACAAAAAGACGAAAATGGTTTGTGAGGAAGTTTTTCTCAGTTAACAAATGCTTCATTTAATAAATGGTATTAGAAGATAAATGTAAAATGCCCAGAGAAAATTTGTTGACAGGTATCATGTACTTACAATGTATAGCCATTTTTGTGAAAAATCAAGTTAGATTATTTACTCTTCCCTACCTGTCCTCTCTGGCTTCTCTTCTGTTTTATTTCCACTCACTCCTTCCCTGCTTCTCACCCCCTTCTTCTCCCTTTCCTTTTTTTCTTTTCCTTTTCTCTTTCTGCCCTTATCAATCTATTCTTTTCCCTCCCTTTCTTTCTACCAGTTGTTCCAGAGGTATTTTAACCTAGGAAGCATTTCAGACATTAAAAAGTACAGTAATTCATATAGCCGACTTTATTCACCACTGAAATTAAGCAGACAGTAACTTGTTTTGCAGGACTTCTTTGGTTCTTTTATACAGATACAAGCAGAAGAGCAGAAATTCTTGACTCTTATTCATTGCCCTATCTTCTGCTCTTTGAATAATGTCTGGCTTATAGTAGGTGCCCAACAAGTATTTATTTAAAATGATCAACAAAGGAAAACCAATAGAGCCAATACATAGAACAGTAACAAAAAATATTAAGCATCAAGGCAGGAGTGTTTGAAAAAGAGTGAGAAATTTTTAATAAATCTTGAAAGCAGTCCATGGTCCTTGGTAACTTAGGCAGTCACCAAAGCATTAGGTTTTACCTTAGCACATACCACAGTCGAATGTTGGTATTTAAGGCACACATTCTGGAGACAGATTGACTGAATTCAGATCCCGTTTTTCACTTAACTTTGTGTCATTGGGCAAATTATGTTCTTTCTGTTTCCTTTTCTGTAGAAATGAAACTAAATATTGTAAAAATTAAAATGTGTTAATTTATGTGAAAAAGGTACTTACAGCAATGCCTGGCTTATAATGAATGCTTAATAATTGTTGCTTTCTAGTATTGTTACCATCAGATGACCCAGGCACTGTATGTTGACCACTTCTCATTGGTGGTCTCTTAATTTGGCAAAAGGTGACTTTTCTATTTTGTGCAGTGTCTGCTAGTGTGAAGTGTCTACAAACTTTGTAACTGAGGATACAATCTTATTTTTTTCATGCTAGCAAAGATAGTACTTTAAATTTTCTCTTATTGCTTTTAAATTTATTGACTTTTTAAAAAGGGTGGTATTAATATAACCTCACTGGTAGGTAATAATCATAATACCATAATATTAAATCAGTGAAAATTAAGCAGTGTTTTTTTAAAGGCCAAAATATATTCTTATTGATATTTTATTTAAATAGCTTCTTATCCTGAAATCATGACAGATTTTGTTTACTGATGATAATTTTATGTAGATCTGAAAAGATGATCCCAACAGTTGCCAAGTACATAGTTTTGAATTATGGAATTATTAACTTATGCCTTTAATGTCAGCATAAGGAGGGAAAGAGATGATAGTTTTTTTCTTTTTTGAACTTGAAATGTATTCCATCCCATCCAAAACCATTGAGCATTTCTATGTTAATGGTGTATCAGGAATAGAGACATTCACAATAAGTAGATATTTAGGGGTTCTAAACTTATTTCCATTATATTGGAAAAAAACCCAAGTTTGATTATTTATTGAGGAAAGATAATTCTTTAAGATAAATAGCAGTGTTTAGTTTTAGTTTTAAAAAATGTTTGTTTTACTTGTACTGAATTGCATGGGAGCTATGTGATGACATGGCAGTCAATTTTATTTCTTGTTCCTTATTCTAACAGATTAGAAGTTTTCTGGAAGATCAGTCTATTGCTCTAATAGTCTTAGTTCTCAAACTTATGTTCTTAAGATCCATTTTACATTCTTAAATTTACTGAGGGACTAGATTATAAAGAGCTTTTGTTTTTTTTGAGTTGTTTATTTTATTAACATAATTATTAATCAATCACAAGAATCAAATTGTGTCATTTGCATGAAAGTGGGTGGAATTGGAGAGCATTATGTTAAGTGAAGTAAGCTAGTATCAGAAAGTCAAGGATTTTATGTTTTCTTTCATATGTGATAGACAGAAAAAAGGGGACCAAGGGAAAGACAGGGGGAATCTCATGAAAATAAAAGGGAGACCAGTAGAACTGAGAAAGAGGACCAGGGGAATGGAGGAGGGAAGGGAAAGGGGAGGAACTGAGGAATGAAGTTGACTAAATGATGTTATGTGCATGTATGAATATGTCACAATATACTACTACAATAAAAAATAAGGGAAAATTGTTATTAATAATACATGTTTATGTAAGTAACTTTTTAAAAATAAAAAAAAACGAGTGGCATTGTTTTATTCTTTTGACATCTCTTTTAAGTAGATTTATATCTATTTCTCTATTCAATACCTTGCAGTGTTTTCAATGAACTATATAAAGAGAATCTGGCCTCATATATATAGTTAGGGAAGGGAGAAGTATTTTAATTGCTTGTTAGATGATGGTAGGTATACTTTTTGGATATTATATTAAACTATCAAGTGAAAGTTTTTGAATTCTAAAATCTGAAACTTTATCAAATGAACATTTTTTACTTTTTTTTTTTTAACTGTGCTTAATTAAAATAGTTTGGTGTCAATACCTCGGTTTGTATAAAAAAGTTTTACTCACCTTTGTTTTTTGCACTGTCCATACAAATATTAACTTTGTGAAAAAGGCAAATAATATCTTAGTGTTGCTATGAAAATAGTTTTGGTCTTTTGGATTCCTGAAAAGATTTTGGAGATCTCAGTAGATCTATGGACCATACTTTTTGCTCTGTAGGGCAGTTGGTGAACAGTTATTTGAAGGATAATTGTTTACTGATATGTATTTTGTTTTTAGACCTGAATTGTCCTGTTCAACTTTTCATTTTAGTTAAATTTCATAGAGGAGTCTAGGTAGTAGAAGTAGGTTCTTCAGAAGAACCATTCTCAAATATTATCTAACAGTCCCAAAGCCTTCAAAATGAAAAGAAAATAATTTTAGTGAGTCTTTGAATTTAGGTTTAGAAAAAGGGTAATTTCATTTGATGGGATTTTTTTTAAAAAATCTGTTGGTGATTGGTAGAAAAGTTCCAAATATTGTCCTTATGCATGCGCCCGCCTCCTCTCCCCCATACTGGGCTTAGAACCCAGGCTCTTTTTATTTTGAGATAAGGTCTCACACTAAGTTGGTGAGGTTGTCCTCAAACTTTGGATCCTCCTGCCTCAGCCTCCCACGTTACTGAGATCGCAATCATGCACCTGGATATACTGTCCTTATCTTTAACTTGTGTCTCTGGAACACTTACATGTTGAAATTTTAAGACTGGAGGAATATAGGTCGAGAGGTTCCAAACCTTTGTCTATCTCATCCTCATTAAAATTTGAGTGATTACTTTCTTTTATCTTACTTTTTCTCTTTTGAGGTCTAAAAGTTTAGTCAAAATAAGGATTCAGCTACTAGGAAGAGCTACTTGGTTTGTTTTCTCATGCAGATTGTCAGTGCTGGTGGTTCTTTATATGTAGGTTCAGTTATTTCAGATATTTATTGAGTGTGCCCTGTTGTGGCTGACACTGCCTGGCTCTGGGAATGAATCAGATAAAAGGCAGATATTGACAGACATGATTTCAGTTCCTGTTAATGTGTGCTGTCAAATTTTGAACTTTAGAGTTGAGCAGAATCTTCCCTCTCCTTCAGCTTGTCTTCGGTTAGGTTTTCTCCTTTGTTCCAGTCCCAAAATTATTATCCCAGTAACCTTTAAATTTTTTTTTTAAAGTTTTAGATTTTAAAAATAACTTCAGATTTGTAAAGAAAGTTCAAGAATAGTACAAAGAATTCTTTAGCTTTTATCTGATTCCCTAAATGTTAGTATTTTACCACATTTTCTTTATAATTTTATCTTTTTATTATATATGTATTATTTTTCTGAATTATTGGAAAGTTGGCAGACATGATTCTCTAAAACTTCAATGTTATTTTATGAAATGTAGGATATTCTGAAGTAACCAAAAGATGTTATCTATAAACATTATTCATTTAGTCTATATATTTGTTAAATCTTAGTCTATCTTTAGGTCTTATTTAAATTTTAGTAATTGATCATGTATAGCAAAAGAAAACTTTTTCCTAATTCAGGAATAAATTCAGAACTTTGAGTTGTTATTGGTTCTGTTTTGTTTCTTTTATTTGGAAAACTTTCTCTGCCTTTGCTTTATGACACCTTTTTGAAACATTGACCAGTTGTTTTGTGAAATGTTCTTTAGTTTGGATGTTTCCTTTTAAGTCGAATCAGGTTATGTATTTTTGGCAGGCATACCACAGTAGTGATGTTTTGTTCCTGAAACATATTATGTCCCATTATTGGTGATATTAACTTTGATCACCTGCCAGTTTTCATCCCTATAAAGGTACTATTTTTTCCTCCTTGTAATTAAGATGTATCTTAAGGGTCTGTAATCTTGAGACTGTAAATGTCTGGTTTCTCATCAGACTTTATTCACTACTTTTATATACTTTTGAAGAATTTTGATTGATTCAGTTACTAATATGATGGTAATTTTCCCCTTTATTTAGAAGGCATTCTTTTCTCTCTCACATACCCTCACATTCTTATTTTACCTTCTGCTACCAGATGACTGCCATTTATTTTAATTCTCAGATGATTCCACATTTGGCTCCTTGAGACTGACCTCCAGTTTTGCTTTTTCTTTGGAGTGAATAATTTATTAAGTTTTACTTTGATTATTGATTTATTTTTTTTATTTATTTTTTTTTTTTAAAGAATTTTTTAATGTTTATTTATTTATTTTAGTTTTCGGCGGACACAACATCTTTGGTTGTATGTGGTGCTGAGGATCGAACCCGGGCCGCACGCATGCCAGGCGAGCGCGCTACCGCTTGAGCCACATCCCCAGCCCCTGATTATTGATTTAATTGGATTTAGGCCTACTGTTTATTATTTGATAATTGTTTATTCTCTATTTTGTAGCTTGTCTTTATTCCATTACTTCCTTTATTTGGTTTATTTCAATAATTTTTTGTTTTAATATATTTCCTGGCTATTTATACCTCTTTGTGATATCTTCATTCAGTCTTTTAGGATTACAATATATATCCTTAACTGTTCAGTTCTCTTAGAGTTATTATTGTTTCATTTCTCATTAAATTTAGAAATTGTACAACCAGATAGGTCCATTTACTCCCTGCCTTTTGCTTCATGTTAATAGTTGTTCTGTATTTTATATTGATGTGTGCATCATTATAATTCCCACAAAACACTGTTACACTATTTGTTTCATATGGTCATATGTATTTTAAAGAAACTAAGAACAATATTTACCCATATATTTATTGTTTCTGATGATTTTTTTTTGTCTTACTGAAGACTTAGGTTTTGATCTAGTATTGTTTTTCTCCAACCTGAAGAACTTCCTTAGTAGTTCTTCTAAGTGGAGTCCTGCTGATAATAAATTCTCTTAGTTCTTTCATCTGCAGGTATTTTTGTTTTGCTTTTGCTTTTGCAGGTCATTTTAACGGTTCTTTTAGCAAGATGTTGTTCTGTTATTTTTATGAGAAGTCCTTGGTTTGATTTGTATATAACATGTGTCTCTAGTTTCTTCAAGATACCCAAAAGAAATGTTATAAGTATATAAACATGTATACTTATGTTTATACTTAGAGTTAGCAGAGGTTCTTGCCACTGTAAGTTTGTGTTTATTATCAGATCTAGGGAAATTTTTAGTTATTGTTTCTTCAAATAATTTTTACTTACCATTTGCATTCTACTGTTCTTCTGGGATATAAATGTTAGTGGTTTTATTTATTTAAAAATTTCAGGGCCCCGAGACTGTTTATTTTCTTTTTTCAACTATTTTGTTCTTCTGAATGGATAGTTTCTTTTAATCTATCCCTAGGTTCACTGACTTTTTCCTGTCATCTTCAATTTGTTTTAAGTCCATCTAGTTATGGTTTTTTAAAAATTTCAGATATTTTTTCTTATTACAGAATTTCTATTTGCCTCTTTTATGTTTTTTTTCCCCTATGAGTATGTATTTTCTCTTATTCATTGGTCATAATTATTTTAGCTGTTTTAAAATGCTTGTCTGCTGACAACATCTGGTCCACTAAGTCATTATCTATGGTTTGTTTATTTAATGTCATTTTCCTGGCCTTGGTATGTTAATGTAATTGATAACATGCTTTGTGGTTTGTATCTAGTGGATTCTTTTTATTTATTCAAAAAGAGCTTCTATCTTTGTGTTAGCAGATAATTAATTTGGTTGTATTATTGTAAACTCTGTATCTTAGAGGGAATTTCAACTCTCAGTTCAGTTGTTTTATCATTAGGTAGAGTCTCCAGCTTAGGTGTAGTTCCCTGCAGTTTGTTGGTCATTCAGTAGGCTTGCTACAGATTTGAGAAGAGTTAACATAGCATTTAAGATCTCCACATTTGGCCTCTTTCCTTTCTGTAATTTCTTCCCTCATTTTTCATAATTTGTGATTGCCTTGAGTACTTCTCTGGTTCTCTGGAAAATAAAACAGCAAATAAAAAACTGTGGTTTTTCTGTTAGAAATTTTAGCTACTTTGTGTGTGGCTGCTGATTGTGGACTGACATGCTGTCTGCAATGTGTTTGGAAATTTACCACTTGTCATTCTCTCATTCTAAACATATATACTGTCATCCAGGATCTGCCTGCTTTTGTTCATGGCCCTGTCTTCAAGTAGTAGTAATTGTATGTATTTTATTGAATTGTTGTCTGCAGAAGGATTAGAATGGTTCAAGTTTCTGCCATACTGTTTGTGGAACTACCCCCCCCCCCCCACCGCCTCTCCCCCCCAGATGCATAGTCTCTGATTTTTTTTTTTAAAGGAGAGGCCAAATTATTATTACTACTTTAAAATTTGATTACAACCAGTTTTGTTAGTGTTGAAATTAGAGGCATTTTAAATTTGACTAATGACTATATATCAAAACTCAGAATTAAGTTTGGCAAAAATGGGAATAGTTTTCTGGAAATTATAAATCAGAAGGCAGAAATTAGTTTATGGAAACATAGACAAAACTCATTTGTGATTGTGCCACAAATTTAATGATTGTGCCACAAATTTAAACTTCAGTAGTGCATTAGTATACAACATTAATGGCTTCACTTTGAGATTTTTTTTAATTGGTTCTTTTTAGTTATACATGACAAAAAATTCATTTTGACATAATTATAAAAGCATGAAATATATCTGTTCTAATTCAGTCCCTAATTCCTCTCCCTCCCCCTCCCTCCTCCTGTTTTCCCTTTACTTACCTTACTGCCATAGTTATTTTTATTTTTTTTTAAGAGAGAGAGAGAGAGAGAGAGAGAGAGAGAGAGAGAGAGAGAAAATCTTTTTTGTAGATGGACACAACACAATGCCTTTATTTTTATGTGGTGCTGAGAATGGAACCTGGGTCGTGCCAGTGCTAGGCGAGTGCTCTACCACTGAGCCACAATCCCAGCCCCCATAGTTATTTTTAAAAATTAATTTCTTGTGGATGTACATGGTGATAAAATTCATTGTGATATGTTTTTATGTATATATACATAGGAATGTTAAGTCAGATTAATTCCACATTTCTTTTCTCGTTCTCTCTTCTTTCCTTTCATTCCCTTTTGTCCACTCCACTGAACTTCGGTTCTTTTTAAAAAATTTTTACCTGCCCCCTCATTGTGGTTTGGCTTCTATATGCCAGAGTAAACATTTGACCTTCATACATGATGGAGTATTACTCAGCCATAAAGAAGAATGACTTTATGATATTTACGGGTAAATGGATGGATCTGTGCTACGTGAAATAAGCCAGTCATAAAAACTTTGAGATTTGACAGCTGTTTCTTGAAAAAAAATCTTAGTACCTTGTGCAAATAAATTAGTCTTCCACGTGCCTTAGCGCACACTTAAAATTTCTCCACTGTATAAAAAGAAAACACCCACCATGTTGCCAGGTCAAAATACATACTTTATAACAAAACTATAATGTAACTTTCAAGTATGGACAATAGTATGCATTATTTATAAAATGTAAAATATAATATAAGCTGTTTGTATGTGACTTTTAAATTTCCATTTTTGTACCAGTTTTCTTTTAGAGTCCAGAGATTTGGGGAAAACTATGTTTTACAAACCTATTGAAATCTGAAATTTTAAGTTTGAACTTTTAGGAGCGTTTTTTAAATGAACTGCCTTCAGCTCCCTATTTTGGTTGGAATTTTCAACAGTGCTTCCCATACTGTGACTGAAAGAACACTAGGTGAAGATGGATCACTAAACTCTGCCACAGCATAAGTTTCCTTTTGGCTTAGTCAGTTAGAAATGCTGATCTCTTCAAATGCATATTTTAAACGTTCTCAGTATTTTGAAAAGTTTTTTTCTCCTACATCTGAATTCTATCAGACAAACAAAATCCTGCCAAAAGTTATTTGCATTCCTTTTTTGCAGAGGTGATCTTGGTTAGTGGCAAATGATATTTGCTTTTTTGTCCGTTGATCTTTGGTTGTTCACACAACTGTATACCATGAACGAGCTGACCATGGGAAGAGCAGTTTTCTCTCTGATTTTCCCATATTTGATTTTAAAACCTCTTCAAAGAAGGAGAAACTAACGATTTTCCTGTCAACTTGGAAACTTTAGAAGCCCAACTAAGTATGTTGGATTCACGGCAAGCTGAACCCCAATTGGATTGGGCGTCCCACACTGGGTACCTCATATCTGGTCAAAAAGCCAAAGAAATCAAGTCCACCCTTCTCTGGCTACCCACAACCCAGCCCTGCCACCTCCATGAGCTCCAGAGCCTTTTATTTACAGTCGTTTATGATAACTTTAATTTCATGTTCAAATTTGGCCAGGGAGCCTCTATGTCTTTGTGTCTTTACATATGTGTTTATCTTTTGGTATATATTCTTTTCTAGTCTTCAAACTTGCTTTCAGGCACAAAATGATCTCCTGGGCTCCCATTTTACACTTTCCCTGCCAAATACAGGAACCAAGATCTGGGTGCCAAGATAATTTTTTCAGGTGTATCAGTTGCTTCTAAAGACCTCTTGTTGGACAGAGCTAAGATATACTGTTTATTTAAAATGTAAATTTACATCTACATCCCAATTTAACACAGAGTTTATTTTGTCTTAACTTTTTAAAATTTTGTATTTCATGTTTTTTCTACCATAATAAAAGTCTTAGTTTCTAATAATATATTTACTTATTTCTTTTATCCAACAAGATGTGAAATGTTTTCTTTTTCAAATCACAGTACCACTGTTCTCATAAAATTGAATGGATTTCAAGATTTAACAGTTCTCTTTCCCCTTAGAATATACCCTGTAGGGGCTGGGATTGTGGCTCAGAGGTAGAGCATTCGCCTAGCACATGCGAAGCCATGGGTTCGATCTCAGCACCACATAAAAAAAATAAATAAAATAGAGGTATTGTGACCAACTACAACTAACAAATATTAAAAAAATAATACACCCTGTAGCCAGGGTGAAAGTTATTTTAAATAATTCTTTTCTGTGTGGTTATTTTAATCCAGTATAAATTTAGGTTTGTTTTCTTTTTATTACTCTGGATTTAATTTATGCAAAACATTCACTTAGTGCAAATAGCAAAACTACCCCATAAGATATACTTATGAGTCTGTTTTTTCATCCCCATTTTCTCCCTCCTTTCCTTCTCACGCCTTTTAATGTAACTTTTTATTAGCTTTTAATTTTTTTTCCTGGTGTTTCCTTTTAGAAAACTAATTTGTTTTTTGTTAAAAGCTGGAATACCATATATTTTACCTTGTTCTTACTTTGTTTGTGTTTTTATGATAGAATATCTTCAAGAGTCCTCCACATCAGTGCATGGAAATCTTCTGACTCTTGTACAGCTGTATAATATCCCTTGTATTTATGTAAAAAAGTTTATTCAGTCAGGTTGTATTGGGATATTTCTTTCTTTTCTCTCTCTCTCTCTCTCTCTCTCTCTCTCTTTTTTTTTTTGGTACCAGGTGCCGCAGTCTGGCTGGGCACAATCAGGAGCCACTTGTCAAAAGAAACTAACTTTATTTTTAGAACCACACACGCCAAACAAAATAGCCTCTCAGGAAAAACCCTCAGAGCCTCAACTGCCACCACCGGCTTTCCACAAGCCTCTCTCTCCCACCCAAGCTTCTCCCCACCTCCCACAATCCTCCTGCTCTTGAGGCCGATTGGCTGGGTCACGTGGGCGGAGTCAAAAAAGTCCCCCAATGAGCAGCTCCGTGGTCTGAAAGGGCAGGGAAACAGCCCAATGAGCATCACCGCAGAGGAGCCAATCAGCTAGATGTTGCTGGGGCCGAGGAGCCAATCAGCTAGATGTTGCTGGGGCCGCTGTGAGCCAATCATCAGCCAGCAGCTGGAAGTTTGCTGGCAGCTGGAAGTTTGCTGGGGCCCCTTTGGCTGTGGCTTTCAACATCTCCCCCTCTCTGTTTAAACAACAAGCATGTGGCTTAGGGACCGTGCCTGTTAGGCAGTCCAATTCAACATATGGTCCTTACCCGTCATCGGATGAACTGACCTCTAGGCGTCAGCCTCCTGTCTTAGGTTGGTACCACTGCAATTGGATCATACCCGTCACTGACTACCGGTCCAGCATACAGCCATACTTGTGGATAGGCCTTTGCACCTGTGGGGGGGTGAGGTTCTTTGCCTCACCTCTGTTGGCCCCCAAATTTTAGACCATCACTAGTAGAGGAGGATGCAAAATGCCATGACATTAAGCCAATTGAGGGCTCCTTTGAAAAATTGTACCACCGGTGACACCATCAGCAAAAATACTCCAGCACTACCACAATTCGCTGTACCAACAGATAGTTCGCAATGCATACAGGTGAGCTCACAATGTGTCCAGGCAAGTTCTGCAAGCAGTTCAGTGATGGCTATTGTAGAAGCTGTAGATTGGTTTTATCTTTGACTTCACTAGCACTGGGATGAAGATAGGAATTCTGGCAATAATGGCTAAAGAAAAAATTATGTAACATTACAGAAGGCACTAAAAGAAAACAATTTTCTTAACAATTTACATTGTCTTCACCGGCACTGGGATGAAGATAGGAATTCTGGCAATAATGGCTAAAGAAAAAATTATGTAACATTACAGAAGGCACTAAAAGAAAACAATTTTCTTAACAATTTACATTATCTTTAAGAGAATTATTAAATATAATGAAAAGGAAAGGTGAAAGTAAACAAACAGATCTGTTAACCTTCTTTTTTGTTTACGTATTAAAACAATCCTCAACAGTTGTTTACCCAATTTAAATTAAACCATATAAATCACGTGAAAAAAAAATATTTGGATCCATTTTATCATGAGCGCTCATCATATATGATATATGGACATACGTACATTCAAACATATAACACAAAACACAAGTGTGCACACATAATATAATACATACAACACATAACATTATAGTAAAGGCCTTATAACTTTTTACAGGTGAAATCTCCATTGCAATGTTTAAAAACTCTATAGTCAAAAAATAGAACTGATCAGCAAAACATTAACTTAGGTCTGTATGAGCTCAAAAAACAAAATAGAACTTCATGATATGGCAAAGGGCAATAATAAAATAGATATTAAAAAAGCATCCTGGTTCTGTTGCAGATGTAAGAATAGCCAAACTGGAATTTTGGATATCAGTTGTTATGGATTTGAGCCAAATCATCTTCTTTTTGGTCTGTAGAAATCGCTTTAGTTAATCTTTCTGGAATCCAAATCGGCTGCTGTTCTCCCTGTGGAAACACATAAACAGACCCCCGACTCCAGACAATCACTGGGTCAGGACCTTGGTTAATCTCTCTGGCATCCAAATCGGCTGCTGTTCTCCCTGTGGAAACACACAAACAGACCCCCGACTCTAGACAATTACTGGGTCAGGACCTTTCCATTGTCCTGTTAGAATATCCTTCCAAAGTACCTTGGGCTTATGTACATTTTTTGGACACATATGCCTTTCCGCAGCACTAAGTCCTGATGAATCCAAATTTAAAAAGTTTAGAGTAAAAAGGGTTATTTTAAGTTTATCTTTGGGGAATATATACCCCTTCCCAATTCCTTCTTTTTGCTTTAATAAGTACATTTTAATAGTTTGATGAGCTCTTTCAACTATGCCTTGTCCCTGTGGATTGTATGGGATTCCTGTTATATGAGTAATGCCAAATGTTGAGCAAAATTGTTTAAAAGAGGTAGAAGTATAACCAGGGGCATTATCTGTTTTTAACTGTTTTGGAACACCCACAGTGGCAAAATTTTGTAAGCAATGAGCTATAACATCTTTAGTTTTTTCTCCGGCATGAAGGGAGCCCATCAAAAATCCAGAAGAAGTATCAACTGTAACATGCAAATATTTTAATTTTCCAAATTCTGGCAAGTGTGTGACGTCCATCTGCCAAATATGGTTAGGTATCAATCCTCTAGGATTGACTCCAAGATTAACTTGTGGTAAAAAGGTCACACAATTTTGACATTGTTTTATTATTTGTCTAGCTTGTTCCTTAGTTATTTTAAAACGCTTTTGTAAAGTATTAGCATTGACATGGAACTTTTTATGAAAATTTATAGCTTCTTCTAGTGTAGAGAAAATATGTATGTCATGTGTAGTTTTATCTGCTAAATCATTGCCCAAACTAAGGGCTCCAGGCAATCCTGTATGTGCCCTGATATGTCCTATAAAGAATGGATCTTTTCTGTCCCAGATTAGACTTTGTATAGTGGAAAGCAAAGAGAAAACAGTAGAAGAAGGGGAAATCCTACCAGCATCTTCAAGAGATACTATAGCATTAACTACATACTGACTATCAGAAAATAAATTAAATACAGAATCTTTAAACATCACAAAAGCTTGTAAAACTGCATTAAGCTCTACCTTTTGAGCTGATTGTTTGGGTACTAAAAATGTAAAAGTTTGATCAGGGGTAACTACTGCTGCTGTACCATTATTTGACCCATCAGTGAATATATTTGGAGCATTCATGATAGGTGTTTTTCTTGTCATTTTTGGAAAAATTACAGGATGCAATGACCAAAAAGACAATAAAGGATTAGATGGTAAGTGGTTATCAAATGAAACATTAGATTTGCACATGATTATTGCCCAAGTATTTAACTCATTAGCTAACTCATCAATTTGATTCATAGTATATGGAGTAATAATTTTATTGGGAGAAATTCCAAACACTCCCTTTGCTGCTTTTATTCCTTTGAGTATTAATTGTCCTACAGCCTCAGGATACCTAGTAAGAATAGTGTTAGGAGAATAAGATAAATGTATCCATAATAATGGACCTTCTTGCCAAAATACTCCTGTAGGAATATTTTTTGTTGGTAGTACAATAAATAATAAAGGCAAACTTATATCAATTCTATCCAAATGCATATTTTCCATATATGTTTCAATGATTTTTAATGCCTTTCTTGCTTCAGGCGTTAACATTCGGGGTGAATTTGGATCTGATGGACCTTTTAGGATATCAAATAAAGGTCCCAACTCTCCTGTTGGTATACCTAAATAAGGCCTTATCCAATTTATGTCTCCTAATAACTTTTGAAAGTCATTAAGTGATTTGAGTTGATCTACTCGTATTTGAATTTTTGGTGGACGGACCATGGTTGAGGATAATAGAACTCCTAAATAATTAATTGGAAAATTTAATTGTACTTTATCTATTGCTATCTCTAGATTATAATTTTTTAATAAGTTTGTAAGTGTGGCATAACATTCTAGCAATGTGTTTTTATCTTTGTGTGCTAATAATACATCATCCATAAAGTGAAATATTTGTAGTTCAGGATTTTGATTTCTAAGTGGCTGAATTACTTTGTTAACATAAATTTGACACATAGTTGGGCTGTTAGCCATCCCTTGAGGGAGTACTTTCCATTCATATCTCTGATCAGGACCTTCATGATTCAGTGCAGGGATAGTAAATGCAAAACGTGGACTATCCTCAGGATGAATTGGAATTGAAAAAAAACAATCTTTAATATCTATAACTAAAACATACCAGGTTTTTGGCAAAGCAGACAACTGAGGAATCCCTGACTGAGCAGGTCCCATAATAACCATCTCATTATTAATGGCTCTTAAATCTTGCAATAATCTCCATTTACCAGATTTCTTTTTGATGACAAAAATGGGAGTATTATGGGGAGATACAGAAGGTTGTATATGTCCTTCTGCTAATTGTTGTTTGACCAGGTCATGGGCTGCTTGTATCTTTTCTTTAGTCAGGGGCCACTGAGGAACCCATACTGGTCTTTCTGATTTCCAAGTAATTTTTATTGTCTCAGTGGCCCTTTCTGAAAATCCAACCCATGTCTGTCTGTTCCTTGATCTATTTGTATTGGTGCTGCTATACCTTGTTCTTGTTTTTCTAATCTTTTTCCTTTCCTAAAACCTTGTCTAGTCATAATAGTGGGTGCATTTTGGTTGATGTTATTTGTTAATGTCAAACCTAATTGATCTAGGACATCTCGTCCCCATAAATTTATGGGAAGATGATCCAATACATATGGCTGTATAGTTCCTTCACATCCTTCAGGATCCTTCCAATCTAATACCATTGCACTTCTATGGGGATTAGTTGCCACTCCTAGGCCTCGAAGCGTTTGAGTGGCTTGTTGTAATGGCCAATGTTTTGGCCATTCTTGACGAGAGATGATGCTAAGGTCTGCACCTGTATCCAGTAGCCCATTAAATTCATGTCCTTGAATATTTAGTTTTAGCATGGGGCGAGAATCTAAATTTAAAGAAAGCATAGCCCAATCTACACCTGTGGAGCCTAATCCCTTGGAACCTCTTTCTACAGTACGACTGGAAAATTTATCATGTAGGCTGGGTATTATTAGTAACTGTGCTATTCTATCTCCTGGTGAAATTACTGATATACCCTTTGGAGAACTGGCTATAATTTTTATTTCACCTTCATAATCGGGATCAATTACCCCAGGACTTATCATAAGTCCTTTTAGAGTAGAAGAGCTGCGTCCCAATAATAAGCCTACTGTTCCTTTGGGAAGAGGTCCTTTCACCCCTGTGGGAATGATTTGAACTCCCATCTCTGGAGTTAGTACTGCTCTGGCGGAGGCGCAGATGTCCAACCCTGCGCTCCCTCTGGTTTGTCTGATGAGGGATCTGATGGACAATGTGTCCTGGGCACTACCCTGATGGGGTTGCTGGGTTCCTCCAGTGCTCCGTATATTTGTGGTTTTGGGCCCCGGAGCATTGGGCCCCCCTGTCCATTTTTTGGCAATGGAGCCCGATGCCTTTCTCCACGATATCGTGGATAAACACCTGGTCCTTGTTAGTTTTTTGATAATGGAGTACCCTCTATGGTGGTTTGAGAACGGCATTCATTAGCCCAATGTCTCCCTCTACGGCACCATGGGCAAATACCTGGTATTCTAGTCCTTTGATACCTAGTTTTGTTAAACCCTCCTCCAATGGGACAATTCCTTTTAAAATGTCCTGTTTGTTCACAATTGTAGCATGTTCTTGGCCTGGCATCTAAAGCCTGTTTTACTGCAGCTGCCACAATTTGCCCTTGTTCATTAATGTCTCTGGCATCTAAAGCCTGTTTTACTGCAGCTGCCACGACTTGCTCTTGTTCATTAATGTCTCTACATAATTTAATATATGTGTTTAAATCTTCATGTTTCCATGGTCTAATGATATCTCTGCACCAACGATTCGCTTGCTCATAAGCCAGGTGTTTTAGTAATGGCATTGCTTGTTCTGTATTCCCAAAAACTCTGGTAGCTGTTTGAATAAGCCTATCTACAAATTCAGCATAAGGTTCATTAGCTCCTTGTATTACCTTAGATAATTGACCTTGTAAACCTCCATGTCCTTGTAAAGTCTTCCATGCCTTAATTGCATCTGCAGCAATTTGTGCGTATACGCCAGGATCATATGCAATTTGTTGCTGCTGATCCTCATAAGGTCCCTTTCCTAACAACATATCTAGATTTCTCTGAGGATAACCAGCTGCTGCATTTCGCCTAGCCGTCTC
Source organism: Marmota monax (assembly GCF_021218885.2). Classification (NCBI taxonomy): domain Eukaryota; kingdom Metazoa; phylum Chordata; class Mammalia; order Rodentia; family Sciuridae; genus Marmota; species Marmota monax. The sequence goes on along the minus strand of NW_026693777.1, from coordinate 20,870,095 downwards.
CTTGCAAAATTCCTCATTGGCAACCTTCCATAACAGGTATTGTCCTCCATTTAGCACAGCTTTACACATATTAGCCCAATCTGCTGGCGTCATGTTCAAGTTGTTAATGGATCCGACCATGCTTACAGTGAAGGGTGCTTGAGGACCATAGGTTGTTACAGCCTCTTTTAGCTGCTTCACTGTTTTGAAATTTAAAACTTGGTAAAATCGCTGCCCTCCTGCCTCAAATACAGGGCATGTTAATATTTGAGATCTTGTCTCAGGATCCCAACTATCAACTGCGGGGGTTGGGGGCCTCCCAGCATATGGAGGTGGCGCTGTTGGTTGGACACTTACGCCCTCTGGTGATAGAAAGGTGTTAGTAGCAGTCTCCTGTAGAGGTGGTGCTGTTGGCTGGACACTTACACCCTCTGGTGATAGAAAGGTGTTAGTAGCAGTCTCCTGTTGTAACTTTCCCCCTGATGGCTTTTTCTGTTTTACACTTTCTGTCTCTGTCTGACTAGCTTGAGAGGCCTTCTCTTTTACTTGAATCTTTTCCTCTGTCTGACTAACTTGAGAGACCTTCTCTTTTACTTGAATCATTATGTCTTCTCCTTCCTCTACCATTGTCTGAACTGAAGGCTTTGGACTAAGCAAACAAGATACGAATGTCCACAATGGCAATGTGCCAACTGGCAGAGTCCCTGGGCTTTTCTTTTCTATTCTTTTTAAATCTTCACCATGATGGTTCCATTGTGATATATTTAACAACTCCTCCTTAAAAAGCCATGGGCTACATTTTTGTATTGTATCAACGTATGCCCTGACTGCTCTTGATTTTACTGGGATGCCTCCTTCCTCTAACAATTTACTTAACACTCTTTCAGTTTGTTTTTTACTAATTTCTGATCCCGTATTTCTACTATAATACAACCCAACAAGATGACGCCAAACAAAACCGAGACAGAATGAAATAAAAAGGGAACAACAAAAAGTCATTATAGCCTTTCTATCCTCCTGACATGGGCATCCGTCCTTTCTCCCTATCTGTTCCTCAGACGTAAATAGTTTTTCCTCAGATGTGAGCGGTTTTTCTTCCGTCTCACTCATCTCCAGGGACAGGCAACTTAAAACAAAAGTGAAGCAAAATAAAAGAGGAATCTTAAAATGGCTACCCATCCTCTCGCCCTGCCCTCAGGGGCGAGCAGTTTCACTTACCCTCAGTCGCTCCCCGTGCGAGCCACCGAATGCCGCAGTCTGGCTGGGCACAATCAGGAGCCACTTGTCAAAAGAAACTAACTTTATTTTTAGAACCACACACGCCAAACAAAATAGCCTCTCAGGAAAAACCCTCAGAGCCTCAACTGCCACCACCGGCTTTCCACAAGCCTCTCTCTCCCACCCAAGCTTCTCCCCACCTCCCACAATCCTCCTGCTCTTGAGGCCGATTGGCTGGGTCACGTGGGTGGAGTCAAAAAAGTCCCCCAATGAGCAGCTCCGTGGTCTGAAAGGGCAGGGAAACAGCCCAATGAGCATCACCGCAGAGGAGCCAATCAGCTAGATGTTGCTGGGGCCGAGGAGCCAATCAGCTAGATGTTGCTGGGGCCGCTGTGAGCCAATCATCAGCCAGCAGCTGGAAGTTTGCTGGCAGCTGGAAGTTTGCTGGGGCCCCTTTGGCTGTGGCTTTCAACAACCAGGGATTTAACTCAAGGGTATTTGACCACTGAGCCACATCCCCAGCCCTATTTTGTGATTTATTTAGAGACAGGGTCCCACTGAATTGCTTAGTGCCTTGCTTTTGCTGAGACTGGCTTTGAACTCTCAATCCTCCTGCCTCAGTCTCCTCAGTCTCTGGGGTTATAGGCAGGCACCACCACTCCTGGCATGTACTGGGGTATGTCTAATCTTTCCCATTCCAAATAATGTCTCAGGGAATAATGGTCTATATTTATTTGTAAAACTTTATCTTCAGGGTGGTCACAGGGTCAGGGAATTGTTGAGTCACAGCCTAAAATTACTGCTGTCCAGTAGAAATTGTGAGCCATATTTGGCTAATACAGATTTTAAATTACACACGAAAAATTACGAAGTTTTAATTAAAATATACGTCCAGACATTATCACATGTATCCAAAATATCATTCCCAGTGTTCAACATGAATATATAATCAAAATGAAATTTATCAATGTATTTTAATTTTATTTGGTATTATCACATCTTGAAAATCTGTGGCGTACTTTACACTTTTAATCCATTTGGGTTTGGGCCAGCAACAACTCAGTGCTTAGTAGTGCTTATTTAACAACCACATATTTTTCTGACAGTTTATTTTCTGCCTTTGCTCCCCCCACCCCAGTATAAACCTTAAAATCCATTTTTATTGTTGGAATTATCAATTAAAAGTATTGTGTTAGCTTTACATCACAGTATTATGGTCAAATACTTGACAAGAACAACTTAGAGGAAAAGTTTATTTAGATCTCAGTTTCAGAAGTTCTGTTCATAGTGTGTAACTCCTTTTTTCTGGGCCAGAGGGTAAGGCAGACATGATAGTGGAAGCCTCTTGCAGAGGAAAGTTAGCTCTTGGCAGCTGGAAAAGAGGGTGAGAGCCAGAGGGGCCAAGGACAAGGTATACACACACCCCCAGTGACTTCCTTCCTCTAAGCACATTCCACCTGCCTACAGTTACCTCCTAGTAGTTCATCCAAATTATTAATCCATCAAATGGATTAATCCTCTGATGAGGTTATAGCTCTATAATAGAATAATTTCACCTCTGAACTTTGCTGTTAGGGGTAATTTTCATAAAACATGAGCTTTTATGGGGATATTTCTAGATTCAAACATTAACATATTTTTTGTGTTTTGATTTTGAGTCACTGCTAGGCTTTCCTGATTCCCAGGTTATTACTGAATTCATTCATATTTTCATCTAGGATTTACTTTTTTTTTTTGGGCGGTGGGCTCTCTTTTCATTTGGAAATTTTTCTTTCTTTTGGTAGATAAGTTTTACAAAATATTTTTTTCATTGGAGATGGACACAATACCTTTATTTTTTGTTTATTTTTATGTGGTTCTGGGGATTGAACTCAGTGCCCTCATGCATGCTAGGCAGGTGCTCTACCACTGAGCTACAACACCAGCCCCTGTTTTTACAGATTTTGAGATTTCCATCTCATTCATTTAATAGAGCACTTTAAAAAAAAATAGGAGAGCTTTTTCATTGTTGCTGGTTTTCTTACGTAGTTTTATTGCACTGTGATAAGAGGAATCAAGTTTGCATTGTTTCTACTCTATTGAGCTTATTGAGATTAATGGCCTCGTGGTCAATTTTTAAAAAATTTTTATTTTTAGGTTTTAGGTGGACACAATATCTTTATTTTACCTTTATGTGGTGCTGAGGATCAAACACAGTGCCTCGTGCATGCTAGGTGAGTATTCTACCACTGAGACACAACCACAGCCCTCATATGTTTAGTTTTTGTGAATAGTCCATGTATACTTGAAATGAGGTTGTTTTCTCTATCAGAGCACAAAGTTCAGTATAATAAATTTAGTATAAGATTATTGATTACATTTCTTAGGTCTTCTATTGCTTTACCTACTATTTTATTTCTACTAATTTCTCAATGCATCTCCTATAGATTTTTTCTTTATAAAGCTTGTGATTGTGCTATTCAATGAATTGAAAATATTTATAACTGATTTATTTTCCTTACTGTTAATTTGGGTTTTAGCATACTTTTGTCTTGGTATGTACTTTTTGGCCTGGATTTTAACTTGTCAGTTATTTAGATTATAATCAGTGCTTTCTTTTTGATTGTATTTGTCTGTTATACTTTCGCTCATTTCCTTTTTTCAAACATTTTCCAATTAACTTTGTTTCAGGTGTGTTTCCTTACACGTAACAATTTCATATACCGATCTGAACATTTTTTTCTTTTAATAGAAGAGTTAAGCTCTTTGCATTTATTATTGATAATTGATATGCTTGATCTTAATTATTATGTTTTCTATGTAAATTTTTTACTATGTGTCTCATTAAGTTGTTTTCATTGCTCTTATAATAAAAGTCTTTCTTTGGAATTTTTTTGACATTTTGCATGTTTATGTGAGAAAACTAGAGATTAATTAATATTTCATTAATTGTGACAAATGTATCATAATAATTCAAGATATGAACAGTGAAGGAGCCTAGGTGCAGGGTATATTATAGAAATTCTGTTTCTCAAGTTTTGTTTATGTAAAACTGTTCTACAAATTAAAAAAAAATTTTAATGTAGTGGGGCTGAAGGTGTCCTGAATTGGTGTTGGAAAAAAATTCATACGAATTTATCGCTTAACATAGTAAATATAAGCTGTTTTTTTAAATTCAGTTTACAGTAAGGAAAGTGTAATCATTGTACATTTGATGTTGAAGATTTGTAGGCAAACATCTATTATAATGAAGCAATAGGCATTTTGGGGTAAAAAGGAATTTTTTAAACAAAAGATTAAAGAGAAACTTTATTTCTGGTACTGATTACTCAAATGATATTTTGTCCCGTGAAATTATTTAGAATGTTGTTGGTATGTTTAGTTGCAAATGGTAAAGGTTGATTTAAAGATAAGTTGAAAAATTTTAATGGTAGTTCAGGCTAAATCCCAGAATTTTGCACTGGAAGTTTTTTTTTTTTTAAAGAATTTATCCTAATTCCTTTATTACAGAAGAATAACTAGAAGTCTAGGGACATGATATGTCATATCAAAGATCATGTAGTAAATTGATATTTAAGAGATGGAAACTAAACCTAGAAACTAAACCTCTTCATTGTGGTATCAGGATTCTTTCCTTAAGGCAAAATGTGTTCTTGCAACTTAAGATGTAACCTAGATATTGTACCCCTTGTGTCCGTCTTAAATTATTGTAGCTAAGGCAATGTTACACATGTATATTGACATTTTTAAAAAGGCACAGAAACACAAATGTTTTCTTCAACATTATAGACATAATCATAAGACCCTGATCTGTTAATTCTTTTTATCTTGTCTGTATACTAGTTTGAAAATTATAGAAAAAAAAAGAAAAATTAAAAGGAAAAAAAAGCCAATTATTAGGAATGATAGAATGGGTGGAAACCCTAAAAACTCCAGAATGACAACTTGATGTTTGGTGGGGAGTGGTGGTGGGGTGCTGGAATAACATGGGGTAGGAGTTGATGAAAGCTTCTAGGTGAGCGCCAGAACCTGTAGAATTAAAGAGAAAAGGAGGCTTTGGAGCAGTCAAACTCCTGCATATCATAAGGTTTGTTTGTTTTGTTCCATTCTTAGAGCATGCCACCACTTGCCAACTAAGATTTAGGATAATCATAGATGATAATGAAATAAAATTCATTTGACATGTGTAAGACATTTTAATTTTGCACAGTTCTCTGAACTATTATGCTACTTGATCCTTGCAATATTCTTGTGAGATAGGTAAGAGGATATTGGTGAGCAGAAAGTATTAAATACAGTGTTAAGAAAATGTGCTAGAAACCACTAAGGGATAACACAGCTTCTGCCCTCACAGTGTACCAGTCTTGTGGAGATTAAGTGGGAAAGCAGTGCCTTTAATTTTTTTTTTAAGTTGTAGAAAGACATAATACCTTTATTTTACTTATTTATTTATTTTTATGTGATGCTAATCATTGAACCCAGTGCCTCATACATGCTAGGCAATTGCTTTACCACTGAACTACAACTGCAGCTCTAGCAGTCAGTTTTAATGTATGACATGTTGAAAAAGATTTAGAAATTCAAATTATCCCATGGGAATTTTGAAGGAGTGATTGTTACAATTGATAGAATGTTGGATATTTTGCCTTTTGATTTCAGATAAACTGAAAGGATCCTATCTATAATAGATAATTGATACAATTTTCCTTTCTAGTTTTTTTGAATTCCTATTTTTATTTTAGGTAAATGGTGAAGGTTGATTTAAATCCAGCAAATTTAATGAATTTATGAATTAAGAATGTTAGAGGTCACTTAAATTGTTTTAGTGATTTTTGGCATAGGAGGCTAGCTTGAGAAGGAGGAAGAAAAAAATTGGAATTGATTTTGTAACGTCAACAGAACTTAAAATTCAGGACAGATTTACCTGGGTCAATATGAATTAATATTTATGAATTATCAGTTTATGTTGACAATGTAGAAAACCTTAGGAAAGGAGAGATTATAATATGTAAATTAGTTCCTAACTTCTTATTTTACTTTAACGCCAGGATAATTAAAGAAAATGTTTACTTATAAATAGGAGTTTGACAGTTTTACAATGATGAATTCATTTTTATTGAAGTAGTATTTGGACAAATGGACTTTTCAGGTTTCCTTTATCCCTAAAATTTAGTCTCTTCAGTTTTGTTTATCACAAAATGCTTTCTTTTTATTTATATTATCTGCCTTACCAATTTTTCTTTTCCAGTATAAAAAGAATGCAATTTTCTTTGATTCCCCAGAGTTACTGAGTACTAATGCTCTAGGGAAACAAGGAAAGAGAAATAGAGCATTATCAGTATGCTTTTTTTGAGGCTTGCTATTTCCTTGTGTTTCCTTTCTTAATTGGTCCATAGTTAGAAGAGATGCCAAGGTGCTGTATTACTGACCCTCCTGCCATTTAATCCAAGCCAGAAACAGTATACTCCATACTATATTTAGGTTGACACATTTCTGGTAGTAAAATGATTCATAGTAAATTTATGCATAGCTTCCTGGGCTGTGTCCACACCTACTTCAGTCTGATAGTCTCCTCTATGTAATAATATCTCCCTGTGTGAAGTCTGGCTTTTGGGATAACTTGAATGATCTTAGGAACTTTGGTGTTACAAAACTCAGTGCTGAGTCATTCTTAGTTTTTTAAAATTTTTAATGTGTTTACAACCTTTACTCTTTTATGAGTAAATAACCTTTTATTAATATAATATTTCTTTTCTCTTTTTCTTAAAAAGGACCAATTTTTGCCTCAGTTTCTTTTTGTCATCTGTTAAATATGTAATTTTCCCATAAGTAATTTTTTTCTCCATTTCATAGATATTTTTATATATGTTTGGTTTCCTTTTTAAAAATAGGTTGTATTATATCTTTGAAGATGAGAATCAATGGGTCATTGGTTTTTCTTTTCCCACCCAGGGTATGTTCAGTTTAGTTCATGATCTCCTTCCTTCCGCCCTTCCTCCCTTTCTTTCTTTTTTCCTTCCTTTTTGTTCTTTTTAGATAAACATGATAGTAGAATGTATTTGGGCATATTATTACACACATGGAGTATAACTTCCCAGACTTGTGGTTGTCCATGATGTGGAGTTACCCTGGCCGTGTATTTATACATGAGCTTAGGAAAGTTATGTCCAGTTTGTTCTACTGTCTTTCCTATTCCCATTCCTCTTCCCTTCCCTTCATTCCCCTTTGTCTAAACCAGTGAACTTCTATCCACCCCACCATTGTGTATTAGTATCTGCATACCAGAGAAAACATTTGGCCTTTTTTTCCCCACAATCTTATTCCTGACAATGTGACTGACTCTTCAGCATCACAGAATGAAATAAAAACTTATTCCTAATCTCATTTTTTATAGTTTCTGTGAAAGTATTCTAAGGATTTTTCCTTCTTTATACTTCACCTATCAATAATTTAAGATATTTAGTCTGTTACGTTTCTCCTGAAGACTTATTGGTGTGCTTCTTTTCCTTTAGCAGGTTTACTTTTGATTAGTCTACAGGCAAATCTTGTAATATTGGATCTGAATTGTAGTGCTACTAATGATAAGCAAGTACAGCCTTTCATCTTAAATAAGTTCCTCTATTTAATTTGAGCAAATATGAAATCATATGCTGTACCCTTGGTCCTGGGTACATTTTGGTTATATTTTTTTTTTCAGAGAAATTGTTCAGTTTTTATCTTTTCTAAAATGAGTTTTTCCTGTGTTCACTATTTTTTTTTTTGAAAAGTAGTAGGGATTTAACTCAGAGATGCTTTACTACTGATCTATACCATTGATAGTATCTAAGTAGGCCTTAAAAATCATTCTTTCCAGTCACTGGGATTGAGGGGTGTGCCTCCCTATGTTCACGTTTTATTATAGCTTCTTGCTAAGTGTTATTTATTCTTTGTACCCTGATGATATTTGCCTATTTCATATTCATGATTAATCTTACTCTACTATATATTATACACTTATTATATGCTTTTAGACTCTAGTGTGATAATAGTTTCTCTTTCACATGAACACTCTTGAAAACAGGAACTAGACATGATTGGCAAATAGGGAAAAAATTCTGTACAAAGTCATGGAACAGAGCAAGCACATAAACAGCACAACACATGATCAACATCCTCATTGGACAGGGGTCACATGATCACTGAGTGTCTTACTCTGATTAAATGTAGAAATTCTCTTTCTCAAAAGTCATTAGCCAGTATCTTTAAAGGCTTCCTCCAGCAACTCCATCTAAACCCCTAGACAGCTGCAACCTAGCAGCAACCCACTTGGGGCCCCTCCTTTATGGGAACTCCACTTTCTATTTCAAATATAAATTCAGGTTTTTTTTATCCTCTGTTGCCTGTGGGTCTCATTCTTCAGATCTGCGAGACAACCCAGACCTCACTGTATCTCACTGTCTCCCTCTTGGATCTAGTATCTATGGTTCTTTGCATCAGGAGGTTTATTCATATTAAGGTGAGTGGTATTAATTTAATACATCCAATTTTTAGAAAATTTCATTATTCAGTGCTGTTATGAAGTTAATTTAGGTCATAATCTTCCTTTAAACTAAGAAGTATTTTCCGGTCAAGATAGATTAACAGGGACTGGTACCCTTCCATCTGAAATACCTAAAGAACTAAACAAAATAATGAAAAAGCAGTCCTCAAGACATTTACCATTAAGCAAAAACAAACAGACAACTGCATTGATCCCTGGGGATGAGAAACAAATGAGGTAGATCTATCATTGCACTAGCTATTGCTTGAAGAAGGCCAGTAGAATCTAGGAGGAGTCTAGAGATCTCCTTGAATTAAAGAGATAGGGGAGCCAAGGCAGCTAGAATTAACAGGGTAGAGTACCAGAAAGGAGAGAGACACAAGAGACAGAACTTTGCAGGTCTTCAAAAGTCCCTTTGGGGAATTTAACTGAATATTGATCAGTATATATCTGTGAGGAAACTACTTGAGGCTGAGGAGGAACCACCCAAAAGTAATTGAGAGAATACAAAACTCAAGAGTTCACACAGGGCCAGGAATAGAGCCTGAATTCACCAGACAGAATAGAAAATTTTATACTTTACCAAGAGGTAGAGCATTTTCAACGCTCTAGTTTTAATTTCTAGGTGTTCAGTTTGGATCTTTTTTTCTGTATCATTACCTGACATACTTAATCTTTCCTCTGGCTTCTAGAGCATATGTATTTAATAACTTTTTTTACTTAATAGCTTTTTATATTCTAGTCTCATATTTCTAGCAACTGTGTCATTTTTAGGTTGGTTTTGATTGATTGATATTTCCCTCACTGTAATACTGTTGGCCTTAAATTTTTTTTAAATTTCCTTGATAATCAGTTCATGCAGGCACATAAAAGGAGATGTTGTAAATTTTACTTTGTCAAATGCTAGATATTTTTGTGTTTCTATAAATATTATTAAGAGTTTTTCTGGGATGTATTTAAGTTACTTGGAAAAGAAATTTTCCCCTTTTGGGTATTGTTTTTAATCTTTACTGAATTCTCTTTAACATGGCTAGGTAAAACTCTCATGTTTCAACTCAGATTCAGCCCTGAATTATTTATTTATTCATCCATTCATCCATCTATCTATCTATCTATCTATCTATCTATTTGATATGTTACTGGGGATCGAACCCAGTGCCTTATACGTGCCAGGCAAGTGCTTTACCACTGAGCCTCAACCCCAGGCCTGTGAGTTGTTCTTTTTTGTTTTTAGCTTCTAACAATTGTTTTTTTTGCTCAACTTCATAGAATTTTACCTTAAGTGTGTGTAGATTAGTATTAGGTTGAAGACTCCAGTAGACCTATGTGTAAGTGTCTGGAGATTGTTTTCTGCATAGCTCTTTTCTTTCTGATGTTACTCTAGTATTTTCTGCCCACTCCCTCCTTCCCCCGACAAACTTCTGTCTTTGTCTCCTTAAATTACTGAAAAGGCTATGGTCTACTTAGAATTTTCCTGCTGCCATAGTATCTAGAACATGTCTCTTGGCAGAAAGCCAAGGTATTCATAGGGCTTATCTGATATGTTTTCTTCTTTCAAGGAACATAGATTTACACCAATTTTTGTTCAGGGTCTGGAAACTGTTCTATCATATATTTTGTCTAGTTTTTTACCAATTATTCCATAATGACTAAGAGTATAAATCTCACTGTTGAATTATTGTGGGAGGTTGGCAAGACTTTTAGGTGAAGTCACAGGAAAGAGTGAATCTTGGCTGATTTTAGACTTCTCCACATATTAGGAATTGTATGTTTATTGGCTTTGGGAGTTATTTTTCCTTTTCAGATAGATCTATCAGATGAGCTAATGTACATAATAAAGCAGTATACAAAAGTGCCAATTATTTTGTGTTTAGAGTAATTTAGTAAGTGTTCTTACTGAAAAACATATTTTTGATCCTTGGAACTTAAAATGAAAATAGTTGGATTACCATTGTGATAGAGCAGTTTTAAGTTGATGCTGGTGTTTCTGTTCATTCTAATTGCCTGAAATTGGTTTCAGTAGGCTTTGGTGGCATTGGAGAGAAACTACTTCTCATAATTAATAATGATGTCATTTTGGGAACAATCTGATGTTGTAACAAAACAGCAAAGCATTGAGAAGAAAGACCTACTTCTATAGTTATATATTATTCTTGGGTTTTTGTACTTAGTGACTTGCACATATTTGGAGAATATTTGATATATGAATCTTGATTAAGACTCTTTAACTTGTTAGTAAATCATATTCTTTATTGTGTGTTAAACATGGTACTATATGATGGAAAGACAGTAACAAAAGAAGTAGAAGCTAGGGATCCTAAACAGGAGACTCACAAGATGGCAAAATGTTCTAACAAAAGTTAATGGAGTACAAAATGGTTACATCAGCTTTCAGACAGGGCGGTACAGAGGGATGGATTTTGAGAAAATTAATGGATATGCTTTAATTGATAAAGAGAATAAGGGAGGAAGAGTATCTGCTGTAAAAAGAAGAAATGGTATTTTACAGCTGAGAATTATAAAATTGTTCTGTGGAAAGCAAGGAGGTGAAGTTGGCATGAGTGATAGTTTGTGAAGAAGATAGTAAGAAACTAAATTGTAGAATTAATTGAGGTTTGAGGGAATCTAGATTTTTGAGTTGTAGTCTGAAAAGGGACATTTCTGGTTACCCTGTATGTTGGAAGCTAGACAAAATTAAACAATTTTGTGTTCACAAAGCAGATTATTTTTTGTTGCAACCTGTACGTTTCAAATTAATTAATTAATTAATTCTAATTAGGTATATATGACAGCAGAGTGCATTTTTATTCATTGTACAAAAACGGAGCACAATTTTTCATTTATCTGCTATACACGATGTAGCGTTGCCCCATATGTCAAGTTGTACAAGTCGTACATGAGATGGGTAATGATGCCCATCTCATTCCACCATCTTTCCTACCCCTATGTCCCCTCACCTCCCCACCCTCCCCTTTGCCCAAAGTTCTTCCATTCCCCCCCCCCCGCCCCCATTATGGATCAGCATCCACTTATCAGAGAGAACATCCGGCTTTTGTTTTTTTGGGATTGGCTTATTTTGCTTAGCATGATATTCTCCATCTCCATCCATTTTCCTGTGAATGCCATGATTTTATTCCCTTTTTTTAAAAAATGTTTTTTAGATGTTGATGGACCTTTACTTTGTTCATTTACTTATATGCAGTGCTGAGAATTGAACCTGATACCTCACACATGCTAGGCAAGTGCTCTACCATTGAGCCACAACCCTTCCGATTTTATTCTCTTTTAATGCCGAATAATAGTCCATACAGTTTCTTTATCCATTCATCTATTGAAGAGCATCTAGGTTGGTTCCACAGTTTAGCTATTGTGAATTGAGCTACTATAAACATTAATGTGGCTGTGTCACTATAATATGCTGATTTTAAGTCCTTTCTGTATAGACTGAAGGGTGGGATGCTGGGTCAAATGGTGGTTCCATTCCAAGTTTTCTGTAGTATAGTTTAAGGTCTGGTATAGTGATAGCACCTGATTCACTCTTCTTGCTAAGGATTGCTTTAACTATTCTGGGTCTCTTGTTTTTCCAGATGAATTTCATGACTACTTTTTCTATTTCTATGAGGAATGTCATTGGGATTTTGATTGGAATTGCATTAAATCTGTATAGTGGTTTTGGTGGTATGGTCATTTTGACAGTATTAATTCTGCCTATCCAAAAAGAGCATGGGAGACATTTTTATCTTCTAAGGGCTTCTTCAATTTTTTTCTTTAGTTTTCTGCAATTTTCATTGGAGAGTTCTTTTACCTCTTTTGTTAGATTGATTGCCCCATTTTTTTTTTTGAGGCTATTTTGAATGCGGTAGTTTTCCTAATTTTTTTTTTTTAGGAGATTCATCCCTGGTATATAGGAACACATCTGATTTATGGGTGTTAATTATATATCTTACTACTTACTATAATGATTTCATTTAGGAGTTCTAGAAGTTTCCTGGTAGAATATTTTGGGTCTTCTCATCTGCAAATAGGGATGAGTTTCTTTTTTTCTTTTTGAGTTTCTTTTTTTTTTTCCTATTCATATCTCTTTAATTTCTTTCTACAAATTGCTCTATGTAGATAGAGTTCCAAGGACGATGTTGAATAGAATGGGTGAAAGAGGACATCCTTGTCTTGTTCCTGTTTTAGAAGGAATGCTTTCATTTTTTCTCCATTTAGAATCATGTTGACCTTGGGTTTAGCATTTATAGCTTCTACATTGTTGAGGTATGTTATACTATCCCTAATTTTTCTAATGTTTTGAACACGAGGGGTGCTTTATTTTGTCAAATGTTTTTTTCTGCATCTATTGAGATAATCATATGATTCTTGTCTTGAAGTCTATTGATATGATGAATTATGTTTATTGATTTCTGGATGTTGAACCAACCTTGAATCCCTGGGATGAACCCCACATTATTGTGGTACATTATCTTTTAAATATGTTTTGCATGTGATTTGCCAGAATTTTATGAGAATTTTTGCATTTATGTTCATCAGGGATATTGGTCTAAAGTTTTCTTTTTTTGTTGTGTCTTTGTCTGGTTTTGGTATCAGTGTGATAGTAGCTTCATAGAATAAGTTTGGAAGGGTTCTTCCTTTTCTATTTCATGGAATAATTTGAGGAGGATTGGTGTTAGTTCTTCTTTGAAGGTCTTATAGAACTCCACTGAGAATCCCTCTGGTCCTGTGCTTTTCTTACTTGGTAGACTTTTGATGGCATCTCTTATTTCATTGCTGGAAATTCATCAGTTTAAATTGTATATGTCCTCCTAATTCAGTTTGGGTAGGCCATATGTCTCTAGAAATTTTTAGATGTCTCTAAAATTTTTTATTTTATTGGAGTATAATTTTTCAAAATCGTTTCTGATTATTATCCGGATTTCAGTAGTGTCCTTTGTGATATTTCCTTTTTCATCACAAATTTTACTGATTTGAGTTTTCTCTTTCATTAGGTTTTATCAATTTTATTTATTTTTTCAAAGAACCAAACTGATTTTAATTATTTTCTGTCTTCTGCTTTTGGTATTAATTTGTTCTTTTCTAGGGCTTTGAGATGCAATGTTAGGTTATTTATTTGGTAATTTTCTTTCTTTTTTCTTTTAAAATGAGCTCAATGCAATAAACTTTCCTTTTGGCACTGCCTTTGTAGTGTCCTGGATATTTTAATATGTTGTGTCGCTATTCTCATTTACTTCTATGTATTTTTAAATTTTGTCCCTTATTTCTTCTGCTATCTGTAGTCATTCATTCTACTATGATCTCTCATAGAATGCAAGGTATAATCTCTATTTTTTCATATTTGCTGAGAGTTGTTTTGTGGTATAAGATATGGTCTAATTTAGAGAAGGATCAAGTGTATTTGATCATTGATGGATGAAATAATCTTTATATGTCTGTTATGTCTAAATTATTGGTTTGATTATTTAGTTCTATAATTGTTTTTTTATTTCTCTTAATCAGTTAGACATGATAGCAGAAAACATTTTGATTCATTATATACAAGTAGAGCACAACTTTTCATTTCTTTGGTTGTATACTTGTAGAGTTACACCATTTGTGCAGTCATACCTGTATTTTGGGTAGTGAGGTTTATCTCATTCCTCCATCTTTCCTACCCCATACCCCCTCATTCCCCCCACTAAAGGTCAGCATCAACTTATGAGTGAGAACATTCAGCCTTTGTTTTTTTCCGATTGGCTTACTTCACTTAGCATGATATTCTCCAACTCCATCCATTTACCTGCAAATGCCAGAATTTTATTCTGTTTTAGTGCTTAGTAATGTTCCATTGTGTATATATACCATAGTTTATTCATTCATCTATTGAAGGGCACCTAAGTTGCTTCTACAGTTTAGCAATTGTGAATTGTGCTGCTATAAACATTGAAGTGGCTGTGTAGTATGCTGTTTTTAAGTCTTTAGTGTATAGGTCAAGGAGTGGGATAGCTGGGTCAAATGGTGGTTCCATTCCAAGTTTTCTGAGGAATTTTCATACTGCTTTCCAGAGTGGTTGCACCAATTTGCAGTCCCACCAGCAATGTACAAGTGTACCTTTCCCCCCAAATCCTTATCAACACTTATTGTTGCTTGTATTATTGATAACTGTCATTCTGACAGGCATGAGATGAAATCTTAGTTTTGATTTGTATTTCTCTGTTTACTAGAGATGTTGAACATTTTTTCATATATTTGTTGATCAGTTGTATAGCTTCTTCTGAGAAGTGTCTGTGCAGGTCATTAGTCCATTTGTTGATTGGGTTGCTTGTTTTTTTTTTTTTGGTGTTAAGTTTTTTGAGTTCTTTCTATATCCTGGAGATTAGTGCTCTATCTACTATGTGTGTGGTAAAAATTTGCTCTCCAAATGTAGGCTCTCTCTTCACCTCATTGATTATTTTTTTTTTGCTGTGAAGAAGCCTTTTGGTTAGAATCCATCCCATTTATTGAGTCTTGATTTTATTTCTTGTGCTTTAGGAGTCTTGTGAAGGAAGTTGTAGCCTAATCCTACATGTTGAAGATTTGGGCCTATTTCTGTAGGCCCAAATTAGTAGGCCAAATTCTGTAGGCCCAAATAGTTGTCTGTAGTTAATTTTTTTTTTTTTAAGTTTAGATGGACACAATACCTTTTTTCAAAAAAATTTTACGTGGTGCTGAGGATCGAACATGCTAGGCAGGTCTTCTATCACTGAGCAACAATTCCAGGCCTTTAGTTTTTTTTGTTTGTTTGTTTTTGTTTGGAGGATCTATCCTTTGGTGAGTGAGGGTATTAAAGTCACCCAGTATTATTGTGTTGTGGTCTATTTGATTCTTGAAATTGAGAATGGTTGTATGGTGTATGTAGATGCTCCATTGTTTGGGGCATAAATATTTTCGATTGTTATGTCTTGTTGATGTATAATTCCTTTAAGCAGTATGAAATGTCCTTCTTTGTCCCTTCTGATTAACTTTCACTTTAAGTCTGATATGAGGATAGAAACTGCTGCTTGTTTACATGACCCAGGTGAGTGATATGTTTTTCCTCATCCTTTAATCTTCTGTTTTTGGATGTCTTTGCCTGTGAGATGAGTGAGTCTCTTGGAGATAGCATCTTGTTTTTTAACCCAATCTGCCATCTATGTCTTTTGATTGATGAGTTTAGGCCATTTATGTTATTATTTAGATATGATTTGTATTCCCCGTCATTTTTGCTTATTTCTGTTTTTTAATTTATATTAGTTTCTTCTTTTATTAAAAACATTTTTTAGTTGTAGTTGGACACAATACCTTTATTTATTTATTTTTATGCGGTGCTGAGGATTGAACCCAGAGTCTTGCACGTGCTAGGCAAGCGCTCTACTGCTGAGCCACATCCTGAGCCCCTGTATTAGTTTCTTCTTTGATTGACTGTTACTTCAATGTACTTCCTCCCTTTACTGGTTTTCAATTTTTTTTTTTTTTCATTTTATCTTCATGGAATATTTTGCGACAATGTTCTGTAGCTCAGGCTTTCTAGTAGTCAATTTTTTTAAAAGTTTTGTGTATCATGAAAGGTTTTTATTTCATTTTCAAATCTAAAGCTTAATTTTGCTGGGCATAATTAATTAATTCTTGCTTGAGATCCATTTTCTTTCAGAGTTTTGAATATTTTATTTTGAGACCTCCTAGCTTTGAAGTCCTGGGTTGAGAAATCATCTGAAATTTGAATTAGTTTCACCCTAAATGTAATCTGACATTTTTCTCTGGCAGTCTTTAATATTCTATCCTTATTCTGTATGGTAGGCATTTTCATAATAATGTACCTTGGTGTGGGTCTGTTGTAATTTTGTATATTTGATGTCCTGTAAGCCTCCTGTATTTGATTTTCCATTTCATATTTTTGGTGGGAAATTTTCTGATATTATTTCATTGTAAAGATTATGCATTTCTTTTGTTTGTGTCTCCACAACTTCATCTGTTCCAATAAATCTTAAATTGGATTTATTTATTTTTTTGTTATCCCATATTTCTTAGAAGTTCTGTTCACGTTAACACCTTCTCTTCATGGTCAGCTTTATTTTCACTATTATATATTTTGTCTTCATTGCCTGAAGTTTCTGTCTTCAAAGTGGTCTAGGCTTTTGATGATACTTTCCATTGAATTTTTAATTTGGTTTATTAATTTCTTCATTTTTGGGAATTTTGGCTTTACTTAAATTTTTTTTTTTTAATCAGAATCTATCTTTTTTTTGAAGTCTTCATTCACATCCTGGATTTTATCTCTGATTTCATTCCTTATACCATCGTGAACCAGTTTAACTATAAACCTTCTAAACTCCTTCTCTTACATTTCTTCCATTGTAGTGTCTTTGGATTGTATTATTGGCACATCTTGGTTTGTTTCGGTGATTAGTTTCTTTGTTTCTTCATGTTCTTTGTGTGTCTACTCATCTTGCAGTGTAAAGCTGAGGCATGCTGTAAGTCTGTAGACTTAGAGTGTCCCTGAAGATTTCCAGTACCTTGCCTTTAATGGGGAGACAAATAATAACAGCAACCAGTGCAAACAATATACAGCTTTAAACCAAATAGATCCTACTACAATGTCTACAGTTTTGTCTCAATAAACAGAAATAATGTGTTCAGTTATTGCATGCAATAAAAACACGTAAGTTTGCTAAAGGGTTTACAAAGAGAGAATAGAAGTGTAGGATGTGATGTTTATGAGGAAAAAGAGGTGAAGAAGGAAGTAATTTATAGAGATAGTGAAAGAGGGAATAATAGAAGTTGTTTGTTAGCATGAGAAAAGAGAGAAAGAGAAGGGAAATATAGGTGAGAGAAAAAATACATGAAATAAAAATTAAAAAATTAAAAATAGAAAAGAGTGTAAGAAAAAAAGGGGGCAGGGGTTGTGGCTCAGTGGTAGAGAAGTTGCCTGGCATGTATAAGGCACTTGGTTTGATCCTTAGCACTGTATATAAATAAATAAATAAAATAAAGGTATTGTGTCTATCTACAACTAAAAAAAAATTAAAAAAGAGTATAAATAAAAGAATACAATACAAAACTGAAATATACTACTCAGACATTCCAGTCTTCAGTAAACTAGTGCATGAAAAATAATTTGTTTCATAAATGCTAAAAATGTAAGAGGAAATAATGAAAGAAAATCTTGAAGAAAAATTGACCAGTTGTTTTTGTTGGAGTTCAAAAGTTTCTCAGCTTCCCATCTCAGCAGTTAAGTGAGGTTGTCTGGAATTTGAGGTTTGCTTTACCCTCAGGATTAGTAGGATTTCTAGGATGAGAAGGTTCATCCTTGAGATGGAAACTTCCTGGAGGTTGTGTGTGTGTAGGGGGTATGCTCTTTGCTAAATGCCAGCTGATCTGGATATTTTAAATTGGTAAACCTCCAGGGCACAGCAATTGCCAGTCCTGCTGGATGACTGCACCTCAGGAATCTCCTTTGGGTTCCCACGGTGTGGTGTAGGAGCCTATTCTTAGCCCACTATGTTGCCTATGGACCCCATGATTCCTGGTCTCTGGTTCAGTCTCCAAACTCAATCTCTCCACCCTCTACTATTTCAAATTCCTGGTCAGGCACTTCTGTCCCAGGCAGTCTTGAGGGCTGGGCACTGGGACAGGTGAATCAGCAATGAAACTACCCTCTGGACTGAATGGGTCTGTGTGGCTAAGTGGTGAGTGGGGCTATTTGGGGCTGGGCCATGTTGGGGTCCCAGATGTTCTGTCCTGGGTGGATCAAGGCCAGGTGTCGGGACCTGTGGGGCTGGCATCGAAGTGATTGATCGGCCAGGTGAGGGGACAGAGAGGGTTAGGAGACTGGGGAGCTGGTGGCCTCTTTTGGGTGCCAGACTGATGCCAGACCTGGTGGGACCTGACGAGTGGTGGATGCTGGTCTGCGGAGTTGGGGAACCACGCTGGTGCCAGGACCTAGCGAGTGCAAGCCCTTGTCAGCCCCAGCAACCAGATAGTGCCAGATTATCTTGCTGGGCAAGCTGAGAGCAAAATGCCCTCACACCCTCTTCCAATCTTTGGACTCTGATCCACTGTAGCCAGCTCCGTCAGTTTCCACAAGCCTCACAACTCAGAGTGCTGGAGAGAGCCTAGCTCTATCTAGCCTCTCTAACCTGTGTTCCCTTGTGCGAAATGTTCCCATTTCTGACTTTGTACAAGTATGCTCAGCTTAGACAGGCCTACACCAATCTAGCTGCAAATTTATGCATCTTGGTTTCACGTTTCCTGCAGTTGTAATAAAACTTCAGGAAGTTTTACTTCTTCCAATTTGTATACCTTTTATATCCTTTTCTTACTGCATTAGGTGGAACGTACCATATGATATTGAATTTGGGTGGTAGGAAGAGAAATCTTTGCCTTGTTTCTGTTATTGCGGGATTTCATTACTTAGTTTTTTACCATTAGGTATAATGTTTACTGTTGTAATTTTTGGGGTAGATATTCTTTATCAAGTTGAGAAAGTTCTTCTCTATTACTAATTTCCTAGTTTTTAATCAAGAATGGGTATTGAATTTTGTCAAATACATACAATGCATCTGTTGTTATGATAAGATTTTTTCTGTTTCTTGGATTACCTTAACTGTTTTTTTAAATGCTGACTCTGTGTTGTATACTTGGAATAAATCTGGTTTGTAGTGTATTATTTGAGTTTCTACTAATTTTTGTGAACTAGTTGCATTTATGTTCATGAGAGAAAATTATCTTTAGTTATTGTACAATACTGTTGTCTAGGCTTAGTGTTAGGCTGGCCTCAGAGAATGCGTTAGAAAGTGTTCCCTCTGCTTCTGTTTTCTGAAACAAATGACGGAGAATTGGCTGTTTTTCCCCTCCTTTCTCTTAAATATTTGGTATAATTCATCAGTGAACCATCTGGTTATAGAGCTTTTTGTTTTGGAATATTACTTTTTCAATCCTTAATTGATAAAAGCCTGTTCTTCCTATATGTTTATTCTTATGTGACTTCTTATGTGAATTGGTCCATTTTCATCTCAATTATTCAGTTTTTGGGTATAAAACCAGCTTTTAATTTTTTTGATTTTCTTTATCTTCTTTTTTTCTATTTCACTGATTTCTGTTCAGACTTTTATTATTTGTTTTTTTGTGGGGACTTACTTTGAATTTAGTTTGTTTTTCATGTTCTAGTTTCCTAAGGTAGAAAGAGATGATTTTTGTTGTCTTCTTCTTTAGTACTGCATTTAAAGCTGTAAATTACCGTTTAAGTACTGTTTTGTTGCATTCCACAAATTTGGTTTTATTTTCATTTTAATATAATTAAAATATTATGTAATTTCTAACAATTTCTTTAATCACTGTGTTATTTCCAAATATTTTGGAAGTTTTTAGCTATCTTTTTTATCCATTTACTAATTTCTACTTTAATTCCACTGTGGTCTGAGAGCATTTTTAGCATAATATCTTTTTTTTTGGTGAGGGGGTAGTGCTGGGCAATGAACCCAGGGCTTCATGAATGCTAGCCATGTACTCTAACACTGAGCTCTACCCCTAGCCCTGAGGTCTTTTCTGAAGATGTGACTTTTATGACTCAGAATGTGGTATATTTTGGTGAAATGTTCCTCATGAACTTGAGAAGAATGTTTATTCTGTTATGTTCCTATATGTTTATTCTTATGTGACTTCTTATGTGAATTGGTCCATTTTCATCTCAATATGCAAATGTCATATCCATTTAATTGATGGTGTTATCAGTTCTACAATATCTTATAAATTTTCTACCTCTATTAATTATTATATTAGTGAATATGTGTATTTCTTATAGTTTTATTGGTTTGACCTTATGTATTTTTTAAATTCTAAGTTGTTATATGTGACAGCAGAATGCATTACAATTCATATTACACATATAGAGCACAATTTTTCATATCTCTGGTTATATACAAAATATATTCACACCATTCCTGTGTTCATACATGTACTTAAGGTAATGATGTCCATCTCATTCTACCATCTTTCCTACCCCCATGTCCCCTCCCTTCACCTCCCACTCCTTTGCCCTATCTAGAGTTTGTCTAATCCTCCCATGCTCCCCCTCTCAATCCCACTATGAATTAGCCTCCTTATATGACAGAAAATATTCAGCATTTGGTTTTTGGGATTGGCTAACTTCATGTAGCATGATATTCTACAACTCCATCCATTTACCTGAAAATGCCATTATTTTATTCTCTGTTATTGCTGAGTAATATTCCACTGTATATATATATACCACATTTTCTTTATCCATTCATCTTCTGAAGGGCATCTAGGTTGGTTCCACAGTTTAGCTATTGTGAATTGTGGTATAATACACATTGATGTTGCTGTGTCTCTGTAGTGTACTGTTTTTAAGTCCTTTGAGTGTAGACTGGGGAGTGGGATAGCTGGTTCAAAAGGTGGTTCCATTCCCAGTTTTCCAAGGAATCTCCATACTGCTTTCCATATTGGCTGCAACATTTTGCAGTACCACTAGCCATGTATGAGTGTGCCTTTCCCCCCACATCCTCACCAATACTTATTGTTGTTTGTATTCTTAACAGCTGCCATTCTGACTGGTGTGAGATGAAATCTTAGAATAGTTTTGATTTGCATTTCTCTAATTGCTTGAGATGTTGAACATTTTTTCATATATTTGTTGATTGATTATATATAATCTTCTGTGAAGTGTCTGTTCAGTTCTTTGGCCCATTTATTGCTTGGCTTATTTATTTTGGGGGTGTTAAGTTTTTTGAGTCTTTCTATATCCTAGAGATTAGTGCTCTATCTGTGCAAATAGTAAAAATTTGCTCCCAAGCTTAGGCTCGCTATTCACCTCACTGATTGATTGTTTTGCTGAAAAGAAGCTTTTTAGTTTGAATTCACCCCATTTATTAATTCTTGATTTTAATTTTTTGCACAATGGGAGTCTTATTAAGGAAATAGGGGCCTAATCTGATATAATGGGGACTTGGGCCTACTTTTTCTTCTAATAGACATAGGTCTCTGGTTTAATTCCTAGGTCATTGATCCATTTTGAGTTTTGTGCATGGTGAGAGGTAGGGCTTTAATTTTATTTTGTTGCATATGGATTTCCAGGTTTCTCAGCACCATTTGTTGAAGAGGCTATCTTTTCTCCAATGCATGTTCTTGGCCCCTTTGCCTAATATACTATCATTGTAGTTTTGTGGGTTAGTCTCTGTGTCCTCTATTCTGTATCATTGATCTTCCAGTCTGTTTTGGTGCCATGCTGTTTTTGTTACTATTTCTCTGTAGTATAGTTTAAGGTCTGGTATAGTGATGCCTCCTGCTTCACTCTTCCTGCTAAGGATTGCTTTAGCTATTCTGGGTCTCTTATTTTTCCAGATGACTACTTTTTCTATTTCTATGAGGATTGTCATTGGGATTTTGATTGAAATTGCATTAAATCTGTATAGTGGTTTTGGTAGTATGGTCATTTTGACAATATTAATTCTGCCTATCCAAGAGCAAGGTAGATCTTTCCATCTTCTAAGGTCTTTTTTAATTTCTTTCTTTAGCCTTCTGTAGTTTTCATTGTAGGAGGTCTTTCACCTTTTTTGTTACGTTGATTCCCAAGTTTTTTTTTTTTTTTTTGAGGCTATTTAAATGGGATAGTTTTCCTCGTTTCCTTTCAGAGGATTTGTCACTAATATACAGAAATGTCTTTGATTTATGGGTGTTGATTTTATATCCTGCTACTTTGTTGAATTCATTTAGTAGTTCTAGAAGTTTTCTGGTGGAATTTTTTGGGTCTTCTAGGTATAGAATTATATCTTGGGCAAATAGTGCTAATTTGAGTTCTTCTTTTCCTATCTGTATCCCTTTAATTTCTTTCATCTGCTAATTGCTCTGGCCAGTGTTTCAAGAACTATGTTGAATAGAAGTGGTGAAAGAGGGCATTCTTGTCTTGTTCCAGTTTTTAGCGGGAATGCTTTCTATTTTTCTCCATTTAGAATGATTTTGGCCTGGGGCTTAGCATAGATAGCTTTTACAATGTTGAGATATGTTTCTGTTATCCCTAGTTTTTCTAGTGTTTCAAACATGAAGGAGTGTTGTATTTTTTCAAATGCTTTTTCTGCATCTATTGCGATGATCATATGGTTCTTTTTTTTTAAGTCTATTCATGTGATGAATTACATTTATTGAATTCCGTATGTTGAACCAACCTTACATCCCTGGGATGAACCCCACTTGATTGTGGTGCACTATCTTCTTGATATTTTTTGTATTTAATTTGTCAGAATTTTATTGAGAAATTTTGTATCTATGTTCATTAGAGATATTGGTCTGAAGTCTTCTTTCTTTGATGTGTCTTTGCCTGATTTTGGAATCAGGGTGATATCGGCCTCATAGAATGTGTTTGGAAATGCTTCTTCTTTTTCTATTTCCTGAAATAAATTGAAGAGTATTGGTATTAGTTATCCTTTAATGGTCTTGTTGAACTTGGCTGTGTATCCATCTGGTTCTGGGCTTTTCTTGGTTGGTAGGCTTCTGATAGTGTCTTTTATTTCATTGCTTGAAATTGATCTTTTTAAATTGTGTATATCATCTTGATTCAATTTGGGCAAATCATATGACTCTAAAAATTTGTCAATGCCTTCAATATTTCCTATTTTATTGGAGTAAAAGTTTTCAAAATAATTTCTAATTATCTTCTGTATTTCTGTAGTGCCTGTTGTGATATTTCCTTTTTCATCAAGTATATTAGTAATTTGAGTTTTCTCTCCTCTTCATTAGCATGGCTAAAGCTTTGTTAATTTTATTTATTTATTTCAAAGAACCAGTTTTTTGCTTTGAGATTAATGTTAAATCATGTATTTGTTGACACTTTTCTTCTGTTAAGGATTGCACTCCATGCAATGAACTTTCTTCTTAGAACTGCTTTCATAGTGTCCCAGGGATTTCAGTATGTTGTATTTATCTTCTTATTTACCTCTCAGAATTTTTTAATCTCCTTCTTGATATCTTTTGCAACCCATTGTTCATTCAGTAACATTATTTTGTCTCCTGATGTTGGAGTATCTTTTATTTTTTATTTTACCATTGATTTCTAGTTTCATTCTTATGATTTGATAAAATGCAGGTAGTATCTCTATTTTTTTTTATTTGCTAAGAGGTGCTTTGTGGCATAATATCTGGTCTTTTTTAGAGAAGAGAAGTGCTGCTGAGAAGAAAGTATATTTGTTCACTAAAGGATGAAATATTCTGTGGATGTCAGTTAAACCTAAGTTATTGATTGTATTATATTGAGTTCTGTAGTTTCTTTGTTCAGCTTTTGTTTGGAAGATCTATCAAGTGGTGAAAGAGGTGTGTTAAAATCACTGAGAATTATTGTGGTCTATTTGACTCTTCAACTTGAGAAGAGTTTGTGATGAATGTAGATGGCCTATATTTGGGGGCATATGAATTTATTATTGTTATGTCTTGTTGATGAATTGTTTCCTTGAGCAGTATGAATTATCCTTCTTTATCCCTTTTGATTAACTTTAGCTCGATGTCTACTTTATTTGATATGAGGATGGAAACCCCTGCTTGTTTCCGCAGTCCATATTAGTAGTATGATTTTTCCCAACCCTTCACCTTCAGTCTGTGTATGTCTTTTCCTATGAGATGAGTCTTTTGGAGGCAGCATAGTTCTGGGTCTTTTTTTTTTTTTTAAGTCCCATCTGCCAGTCTATGTCTTTTGAGTGGTGAGTTTACGCCTTTAACATTTACAGTTATTATTGAGACATGATTTGTATTCCCAGCCATATTTGTTTGTTTTTGATATTTAACTTGGGTTGGTTTCTCCTTTAGTGTAATACCTCCCTTTGCTGATTTTCATTTTTGGTTTTCAATTCCTCTTCATGGAATATTTTGCCAAGGATGTTCTATAGTGCAGGTTTTCAAGTTGAAAATTCTTTTAACTTTTGTTTATCATGGAAAGTGTTTATTTCATCATCAAATCTAAAGCTTAATTTTGTTGGATATAAGAGTCTTTGTTGGCATCCATTTTCTTTCAGAGCTTGATATATGTTGTTCCAGGATCTTCTAGCTTTCAGGGAAAATCTGCACAAAATCTAATTGGTTTTCTCCTATGTGTAATCTTATTCCTTTCTCTTGTGGCTTTTATTATTCTCTTCTTATTCTGTATGTTAGGCATTTTCATTATAATGAATGGAGTGGATCTGTTGTGATTTTGTACATTTGGTATTCTGTATGCCTCCTGAATTTGGTTTTTCAATCCATTCTTCATGTTTGTAAAATTTTCTGATATTATTTTATTGAATAAATTGCTCATCCCAACTCTATTCCTTCCTCTATCCCAATAACTCTTAAATTTGGTCTTTTTATATTATCCCATAGTTCTTGAGTGTTCTGCTCCTGTTTTTTTTTTTTTTTTTTTTTTTTACCATTTTCATTGCGTGGTCTACATTTTTTCAAGATTATGTATTTTCTCTTCATTGTCTGAGGTCTTGTCTTTCAATTGGTCTAATCTGTTGGTGATGCTTTCAATTGAACTTTTCATTTGGTTTGTCGTTTCTTTCATTTCAAGGATTACTGTGTTGTTGTTTTTTTTTTTAAATTTTCTTAGAACCTCTATTTCCCTATTAAAGTAATATTTTGCTTCCTGTATTTGTTTATGTAGCTCTTTGTCAAAACAGTCTTTTGCTGCCTGCATTTCCTCTGTTATATCATCCTTTAATTTGCAGAACATTTTAATTATGTACATACTACACTCCTTCTCTGTAATTTCTTCTGCTGTGTTCACCATGGATTCTAATAATGTGGTGTCTTAATTTGTTTGGGGCACTTTCTTTCCTTGTCTTTTTATATTGCTTATGTGTCTTCCCTTCTAGCACTGTGGATCTGAGGCATTAAGTTTTTTATCCTGTTGGCTTATAGTGCCCCTGTAGGGATCCAATACCTCTCCTTTGAGGTGAAGGACAATGTTAACCAATCCCAATATAAACAATATACTCCCTAAAAACGAATGTTTGCTATTAAGCCATTTATATTTTGGTCACAATGTACAGAAAATTGTGAATTCAATTATTATCTACAATATACTCAGTAGGTTTGTAAAAGGGTTTATAGTTTCTGATCACGGACAAAGAACTGGGGGTGAGGAGTAGGATGATATGCCGAGGAGCTAGGAGGTGAGGATATAGAGTTATTATATCTTAGAAAGTGTGAAAGTGAAATCTAAAGAGGAAGATTAGTAGGAGGAGAAGGGAGCGGAAGTAATTTTTGGGTAGAAAAGTAAGTGGAAAGATGGTAGAGTACATAAAACAAACCCACATATATATTAAGAAAAATAAAAAAATGTTAAAATAGTAGAAAATGTTAGGGAGATACAAAAAGAAGAAAAAAAAAAGAATATACAACACAACAGTAATATACTATTCAACTGTTCCAGTCCTCAAAATCTTAATTCATGCAGAGTACTTGGTTTCACATGTTGGGGATGTGAGAATGGGACAATAGAGAGGAAAAGGAAAGAAGAATCATGAAGTAAGAAACAGGGATTGTTTTGGTTGGAGATTAGTATATTTTCTGCTTCTCTTCTTATCCAATAGGTGGGGTTGTCTGTTGTTAGCTGGTATCTCTGCCCTTGGGATGGTGAAGGTATCTGGGGTGTCACTGTGTGGGGGTAGTGGCTGCAGGTTAAAAACTGGGTACCTGGCCAGTTGGAGTTCCAAACTGGGAGTTGCCACCACTGAAGATGGTGGTGAATGTGACCCAATGAGGCTCTTGCTTTCAGCGATGGGGTGTCAGGTTGGGTGGGTGGAGCTGGACTATGGCATTAGAGGATGAGTTTAGAGATGAGCTCTGTGGTGTCTAGTGTGTATCTGTTGGTTGACTTCAGAGCCTGTGTGAAGTTCTCTGGTGCAAGCAGGCTACTGCGTGTAGGGAACTATCTCCACTGCTGCAGAGTCCCAAGATGGGGGCTACAGCGGGAGCCACACGTTGTTAGGTGGGCATCCACATAGGAGTGGCGGCCAGAGTTCCTGAGTGTGCAAAGCTGCCAGGTGTCGGAGTGGCGTTTGTGATTTCTGCTCCGGTGGGTGGCCAGAAGTTCTGCACAGGTACTGATGGTCCCGCTTGGGTACCCAGTAGTCTTATGTGGGCGAGTAGTTGGGAGACCTACTCTTGTCGCTGAGGCCTAGAATCCTGGACAGGCACAGTGACCATGATTCCTCCACAGGAGCAGGAATATGGCTTGCATAGAAGCAGTATTCTCACTACTTTGAGTCCCAGGTCACAGAGCGACACAGATTACTGTCTCCCTCTGGCCCACCATCTTGGATCTGACCTTTTGTATTTTGACATTGTGTTGTAAGGAAAGTCATATCTTTTTGCAGAATTAACCCTCAACAAAAATGTTGCTCAAGTTTGAGCATTTCTAATCTTAAAAATCCAAAACCTGAAATGCTTAAAAAATCAGACATTTCAAAGTGCTCACATAATGCTACAAGTGAAAAAATCTACTTATGACCTCCTTTGACAGGTCATAGTCAAAACAGAGGGTTATAAACAGTATTGAATAAAATTACCTTTGAGCATTTTCTATGTATATGAAACAGATGAATTTTGTGTTTAGTCTTGGGTTCTCTCCCCAAGATACTTCATTGTGTGTGTGTGTGTGTGTGTGTGTGTGTGTATGTAAATATTCTGAAACCTGAAAAAAATTCCAAATCTGAAATGCCCTGGTCCTAGCAATCTTGGATAAGGGATACTCAATCATTTTATTATTTTTTAACAAATTCTTATGTTGGATCAGTTAAGAATAAGAAAGATAAAAACTTTTAATTTTATCTTATTCCTTCTTTATACTCTTTATATAATACAATTTTTTTGCTGTACATAATTTTCCTTATCTTAAAAGACCTACTTTTTTAAAAATTAGAGCTTTATGTTTATATACAATAATTGGGTTGATCCTGACAAACTCATTACATGCATAGAAATCGATTTCAGTTCTTGATAACCCATGTTCCTTCTTTTTTCCCCTCCCATCCATTTCCCTTCTTCCTCTAGTTTGCTTGGCTTCCTTTTGCTCACTTATTAATTTGTATTCAGTTGGTTCCTTCTGAAATCTAATCATCCCCTTCCCCTTTCCTCTATTTTACTCTGACTTCTGCTTATGAGAGAAAACATTCTACCTTTGAGTTTTTGAGTTTGGCTAATTTCAGTTAGCTTGATGTTCTCCATTTCTATCAATTTACAGGCAAGTACCACAATTTCATTCTTTTTAATGGCTGAGTAGAACTGCTTTGTATATATAAAAATAGTTTCTTAATCCACTCATCTATTGACTGGCATTTGGGTTGATTCTATAATTTGGTTGTTGTGAATCGTGCTGCTATAAACATTGATGTTGCTGTGTTACTGTAGTATGCTGACCTCAGATCTTTTGGGAAAATATGAGTGGGATAGCTGGGTCATATGGTGGTTCCATCTCTAGTTTTTTGAGGAATCTTCAAAATGCTTTCCAGAGTGGTTGTACACTCCCACCAACAATGTACATATTCCTTTCTACCTAAAACTGTGCCAGTATTTATTGTTTTTTGTATTCTAGATCTTTGCCATTCTGACTGGAGTGAGATGAAATCTTAGTTTGATTTGCATTTCCCTGATTGCTAGAGATACTGAACATTTTTTTCATATATTTATTGACTTGTGTTTCTTCTACTGAGAAGTATCTGTTTAGTTCTTTTGCCCATTTATTGATTGGGTTATTATTATTATTTTTTTGGTGTGTACGTGTGTCAAGTTTTTTTAGTTCTTTATATATTATGGAAATTAATCCCCTATCTGAGGAGTTGCTGGCCAAGATTTTCTCCCATTCTGTAGATTGTCTCTTCACACTCTTCTTAATCTTATTTCCTTAGTTGTGCAGAAGCTTTTTAGTTTAATGGCATGTCACTTATTAATTGTTGGTTTTATTTCTTGTGCTTTGGTGATCTTGCTAAGGAAGTCACTGTTAGCACCTAGATGATGGAATGTTGATTTTTTGTTTTCTTCTAGCAGTTGTAATGTTTCTGAGCTAATTCCTAAGTCTTTGATCCATTTAGATTTGAGTTTTGTGCAGGGTCTAATTTCATTTTTCTACACTTAGCTGTCCAGGTTTCCCAGCACCATTTGTTAAAAAATGTTTTTTCTTTATGATATATTTTTGGCACCCTTGTCAAGTATCAGACATCTATAGGTTTGTGCTTTTGTTTCTGTATTTCTATTCTATTCTATTTGTCTTCATGTCTATTTTGATGCTTATACGATGCTGTTTTTGATACTATAGCTGTAATATAATTCCAGATCAGGTATTGTAATGTTCCCTGCTTCACTCCTCTTTGGTTAGTAATGCTTTGGCTATTCTGGGTCTCTTATTTTTCCAAATGAATTTAAGAATTGTTTTTTTCTGATTCTGTGAAGAACAATATTGGTGTTTTGACGGGTATTGCATTGAATCTGTATATTCCTTTTGGTAGTTTGAGTATTTTGACATTGTTAATTCTGCATATCTAAGAACATGGGATGCCATTTCTAAG
Organism: Marmota monax; assembly: GCF_021218885.2. NCBI lineage: Eukaryota > Metazoa > Chordata > Mammalia > Rodentia > Sciuridae > Marmota > Marmota monax. The sequence goes on along the minus strand of NW_026693777.1, from coordinate 20,840,860 downwards.
GTCTACTTCAATTTCTTTCTTCAGTGTTCTATAATTTTCATTATAGAGGTCTTTTTCTCCCTTGATTAGATTACCTCCCAAGTATTTTATTTATTCAATTTTTTGAGGTTATTTTGAATGGGATGGTTTTCCTGATTTTTTTTTCCCTTGACTGAATCACTGTTGGAATATAGGAAAGCTATTGATTTGTGGGTGTTGATCATTTATAAGTTCTAAAAATCTTCTGGTGGAGCTTTTTCTTTTTGGATCTTGTAGATATAGGATTATATTGTCAGCAAATAAATAATTTGACTTCTTTTCCTATTTGTATCCCTTTGATTTCCTTTTCTTGCTTGATTGCTGTGGCTAATGTTTTGAGGACTATGTAGAATAGAAGTGATGAGAGTCGGCAGCCTTGTCTTGTTCCTGATTTTAATGGAAATGCTTTTTTTTTTTTCCATTTAATATGATGTTGGCTTTGGGTTAGTCATAAATGGCATTTATTTATTTATTTATTTATTTTGCATTACAATTCTTAATACACACATTATACCATAATTTATCATATATCTGATTATATATAAGGTATATTGACACCAATAAATGGCATTTATAATTTTGAGGTAAGTTCCTTTGATTCCTAGCTTCTCTAGAATTTTCAACATGAAGGGTATTGGAAAGACTGGTGTTTTAGTTCTTATGTAAAGTTCTGGTAGAATTCAGCTGAGAATCCAGTGTGTCCAGGGCTTTTCTTTTATGGAAGGCTTTTAATTGATGTTTCAATTTCATTACTTGATATTTCTATTTAGGATTTCTATGTCTTCCTGGTTCCATGTGTCTAAAAATGTGTCTAGAAATTTGTTCAGGTCTTCCAGATTTTCCAGTTTATTGGTGTATAAATTTTAAAAATAGAAATCCTCTGGATTTCAGAGGGATCTGTGGTGTATCTACTTTTTTTTTTTTTTAATCTCTGATCTTGTTGATTTGCTTCTTTTTACTCTTTTTTGGCTGGTTTCGCTAAGGGTTTGCAATTTTATTTACATTTTCAAAGAACCAATTCTTTCTTACTTTGATCCTGTGTATTGTTTTCTTATTTTCAATTTTATTGATTTGGACTCTAACCTTAATTATTTCCAGTTTATTAGGGTAGTTTCTTCTTCAGAAAAACTTAACATTTCTTGAAAAACAAGTCAACTGGATTTCATTTCCTTCAAGTTTTGTCTGTCTGAGCAAGTCTTTTATTTCTCATTTACCTCTAAAGGATAATTTTGAAGGGTACTCAAGTCTAGCTTGGTGTTTCCCCCTCTCCCTGTGACCACTTGAAATAGTCATACATTCTTTTTTGCTTCTATGATTTCTGAAGCGAAAGTTTAAAGTAATACTTGTCTTTTTCCAGGGGTGTTTTTTGTTTTGTTTCATTTGTTTCTTGCCTCTTGGAAGATTTTCTCTTTATCTAATTTTTGGGAATTTTATATAATATACCTTTGTGTAACTATTTTGGTATTTATCTTCCTTGGTGTTCTCTGATCATCCTGGTTCCTTTTCTGTCACTGAAGACATTCTTAACTATTTGTTATAGTGTAGCATTTTCTTTTCATTTTTTTTTCTTAAGAGTTTCCATCTGTTTTTCCATATTGCCTGCTTTTCCCATCAGGGCTGTTAGTATATTTAATGCAGTTGTTTTAAATTTTTGTTGGTAATTCTGAGTCCTCTGGTCATAGCTGAGTTTGTTTTTGAGGCAGGGGTTCTTTCTCTTCCTCCTCTCCTCCTCTCTCCCTCTTCCCTCCCCTTCCCCTTTCTTCCTTACCCCTCTTCAGCCCTTTCTTTTTCTATTTTCTTCTTCATTGTGTTTTTTGGTCTTAACAATGTGTTGAACTATTCTGTTGATAAACAGACATGGTAAAAGACACTGAGGTAATAGTCCTTTAATATGAGGTTTTATGTTTATGTGGCTAAGAGCCAGTCTGTGTTTACTATTTGCTGTAGGTGTGATATCAGAGGCTAAAATTTCTTCTGATGTTCTTGTTATTGTTTGCTTTGTTGTCTTTGGATTTTTGTGGAGAGAGCTTAAAGTGGGGTCTGAAGTTTGTAGTTCTTTTAATTGTAATCTCCTGTTATTCTACAGGAGTTATATTGATGCAGTGATAAGAGGAGAAGGGTGAGGGGAAAAGTTCTGTAGTCCTGTTATTAGATCTCATTCTTGTGAGCCTGGGTTGGGTCTCTTTCCCAGTAACAAAGGATCGATGGGGCTGGAGCTGCCTGTTTTCCTTCATTTAGGTTGGTGAAACACTGTAAAACCCTAGAAGGTAGGTAGTAATCTAAAGCCCCAGTTGGTTAAGTTCTTTTAAAATAGTTTTCTTTTTGGAAATTCCCTAAGAAGGACATAGAGCTTTTGGTATATTTCAAAATGGTTCCTCTTTTCCTCCCCTGCTGCATGTAGAATGATATTTTTCTCTCAAAACTTGTGACAACCTGATAGAGCTCAAAAGTATGGGGATCCTTATAGGATTGGGGCCTCTCACAGTTTTTTATATCAAGCTAGTTTTACTGAGTTATTAGCAATTTGTCAACTGTAGTTTAAAGTATTCCTCTTGAGGCTGGCTCTAGGCAAGAGCCTCTGCTCCCTGCACACTGTGATTCCCTGTCTCTGTCTACCTAGGACTCCAGGTTTCAGGGCAGTGGTTTGCCCTCTGACCTCAATTCTGTAATTGCTCTATGAAGAGTTATTGATTTTCAGCGTTTTTCTTATTGTGAGGATGAGAATGATCAATTACAAGCTCTTTGTGTTTGGACCTGATTGAGAGTTGGTTTTTTCAAACCTGTTTTTGACAATTTTTAATGATAAAGACTTGCTATATAATATTCTTTGATATGGCAGTATGGTTTATTAGGAATTTTATTTTTTTCTGACATCAGATTTGCACATTTTGGGGCAATACATTCTAATATGCAAGAAAGATTAAAGAACTTTTTCAGAAGAAAGTGATCCATAGTTCTTTGTTCTTTTGTTTATAAATATAGTTTTGGAGCAGCAGACACCTTTTCCCCCCTATGTTTGAGAACCAAAGTTCCAGTTTTTTATTCTTAGACCATACCAAAAATAAAAACAAAAACCAAAACAAACAAACAAACAAAAATTGCTTTTATAGTATGTCTGAGTGTGTAGGCTTATGACAGGTTTTACTAATTTTACTTCAGGTAACTATGCTGACGATGCTGAGCATGGTTATTAAATCCCTGTGTGATATTTAGATTTTTGGAATCAATTAATTATATTAGTCATTTATATTGTGTTTCTTAATTAGTGAATTGTCTATTAATTGTTTTTATGAAGAGAGAATAGGGTAATGTAATCCTAACATTTTCTGTGATGTGATAAAAAGAATTCATATCATTAATTTATTCCTTTAATATCTTGGTGGAAGTTGAAATAGAAAAAAAAAGAGATTGATATAAATTAAATGTAAACCTTCACATTAAAAATCACTACATTATAGATAAAGAGCTTTTTATTGAAATAATTCTTCTTCTTCCCCCCCAAATTTAACATGACTGTAGTTGCCATGTTGATGTTAAGACTTCTAGATCTTTCTTATATGCAGATTTTTCTTTATAAAGGTGTGGTCATAATTTATTTTTAAATTGAATTCTTTTCTTTACTCAATTGGTAGTTTTTCCCTTTCTGCTACCTTGTATTTTTGACCATAATACTTTTTTTATTGCATGGTTTGTCAGATTGGCAGTTGGTCTTATTGTACTAAGGTAAGTGACATATATCCTAGTGTATTTAGCTTTTCCTTGTTTTTTGATTTTGCTTTTTCGTGTTTGTACCATATTCTTGACTGAAGTTCATAGGCCTCAGTCTGTTTCCCTCTATTTTTCTTCTCCTTTTTTTCTTTTTAAGGACATTTTATTATTTTATCCTACAGGGAAAATTAACTTTCCCCCCTAAATTTTGAAAAATGGAATTCTTTTTTTTTCCTTAAATGATTAGAAAACAATGCATTAGGATTTATATTGACCAAGTGATTCACACAGTTCTTTTCCTAAGTACTTTGTGACAACTGTCACCCTAAACTGCAAGGAAGTTCTACTTGATATCTCTTTTCCCGGTTTCCGTAGTGTGTGAGATGACGGAGCTTTATGGAAAAACTCATTAATGAATTTAGTGTGTTCTGAAGGTAGTTTGAAGATGTTAATCTGGAATGTATGAAATGTTCTGAGCTGTGTGAAATTTATTCTTTCAGAGTGTGCAACTGGTTTGTACAACTCAGGAAAGTAACACACAGGAAGGGGAGTAATGAATCACGCACAAAATAGAAGGTTAGGAATGGGCTCAAAAAGAAGGGCATATTTGAATTCTTTGGTACACTGATGGATTTGGAAAGCAGAACTCTTAATAGAGGAATTTTCTGTCTGATATACTGAGTTCTTGAACTCTTACTCAAATAAGAAAGATCTGTGGTCTAAATACCTTATTTGAAACTAAGCTCTCTCATAAATCTGGCTCCTGCTCCCCTTACTGAGGCTTGAATCCAGGGGCATTCTTCCTCTGAGCTACACGCCCAATCTTTTAATTTTGTTTTGAAGCAGGGTGTTGCTAAGTTGCCTAGGATGGCCTCCAACTCAGTGCACTCCCGCCTCATTCTCCCTAGTAGCTGGAATTACGGGAGAGTTCCATTATGCCCCTGTGCCTTAATTCTTTATGCATAACCTGCAGCTCTGAGTTACATCAATAAATTTTCATTGCAAATTGTACACGAGGTGATTGAAGATACACAAAGTTACACAAAGCTTTAGGTTGCTTTAGGTTCTAAGTTGCTGACTTGAGGGAATTGAAGAACAAAAAGAAGATAAATCTTGTTTTTTTTTGTACTCGGGATTGAACTCAACCACTGAGCCACATACCCAGCCTTTTCTTTTTATAATTTATTTAGAGACAGGTCTTGCTAAGTTGCTTAGGGCCTCACTAAGTTGCTGAGGCTGGCTTTGAACTGGCAATCCTCCTGCCTCAGCTTCCCGAGCTGCAAGGATTATAGGTGTGTGCCACTGCACCTGGCACAAGAAGATAAATCTATTTAAAAATATTTATTACTATGCCACCAGTTAGTAATGACTTACAAAAGTTGAAACATTCTTAAGAATCCTAGGAAAGTTATACTTATGAGATAGTTTATTATATACATTTTGTATTTTGGGTTTTTTAAAAAGTGCTGCTTAGGGAAGGGGGTGACTTAAAAACAGTAACTTTGATTTTTTTGTGTACTAATAAGTTACTTGACAATTGTAGTTGGACACTGAGTTTTTAATTACCGAATTCTAGATTCTAAAGGACATTTTATATATCACTCAGTAAATAGAGTAGTAGTTTTCATGTGTTTAAAAATTCATAAAAACTGAATTTCTATAGTGATAGCATTGTATGATGACATGTTACCTTAGAGATTATTAGTAGACCATCTCAGAGCTTTTCCTAATCACCCAGTCTAAAATAAGCATAGTTATATTATTTGTACAACACTATTATACCTTTATTTATATGTGTATGTATATATGTTTCTGTTTCTTATTTACTGTTTTCATTTATTTTATTGATTTGATTCAGTTTTAGAGGGAAGGAGTGCCAGGGTTCAGATTTGAGTGAGATATGAGTAGATTTTAGGTAATTCAATTTTGTAAAGACTATGCCAGGAAAGTATATTTGCATTATAAAGGAATATATCTCAACACTTAAGAATCAAGTATTAATTAGTTTTAAGACTTGATGGTTTTCATCATTGTAATCTAGCTAAGGAAAATATATATTATGATAATTGAGAATTCAAGAGATTTTTGATTTGGGGAAATTATATTTGTAATAAAAGTTATAATTAAAAATTTAGAAGTACTATGAAATTTTATTTCATTTTAGAAATACCATGAAATACTATGAGGGCACCAAAACCTAAGAAGGCCAAAGGAAAATGTCTAAAGTAGAACTTTAGTCCATAATCTGGAGGAAAATGGGTATAAATTAAGTAATAAATAGGGTAGGTATTGCCAACGTAGGTCAAGCATTGGGTAAATATTGTTAGCTAAGATAAATGCTCTTGACCAGATGTTCAGTGGAAGAACTCAGATGCAATAATAAATACTACTTGGAGCCTACTGTTGAGTTAGCTTTGTTTCTTAGACACCTTGACCAACTGAGATCACCTTGACCAACTTAGTCAATGATTTCCCCCTACCTAAATACATAAGATAAAAAACAAATAAGAGGACTGAACTCCGAGCCCTTGAATTCGAAAGCTACAGTTCATGCAGCCTGCAGTAATTGCTATTTACTGCAACTGTCATCAGTTACTTTTAAAACTGTGGCTCTTGACTGTGCTGCATTAACTACAATAAACCCCCAAAGATCATATGTTCTGTTATAACATCAGCTAACCCTGGATTCAAAAGATCAAGGCTCTTGGTGCAAAAAAATAGTCAGACCTGAGAGGAACTTAACAATCCTCACTCAGGAAGAGAACCTCAAAAGGGGTCAGTGGCGCCTCTCTTGGCATTCGTCAGGGCATCTCGGGGTCATCATAAATTTCTTTCAGGTCATTTTGTGTTTGCCAGAAGCTGTGAAAGACGGTCATAACAGTTTAAAGATCTAATTAGTTTTTATTTATGGTTTTAAAAATGGGACATTTATATATTGTAAGTGGTATATCTATTTATTTTAAGTTACCATATATACAATTCTAAAGAGTTTACTTTTCCCCTTAAAGAAGTCTGTATTTCTTGTTGGGTGTGGTGGCACACGTGTGTAATCCCAGCAGCTCAGGAGGCTGAGACAGGAGGAATGTGAGTTCAAAGCCAGCCTCAGCAACAGTGAGGTGCTAAGCGACTCAGTGAGACCCTGTCTCTAAATAAAAAATACAAAATAGGGCGAGGATGTGGTTGAGTGCCCCTGAGTTTAATTCCCGGTACCCCCCCCCCCAAAAAAAAGGCTGTACTTCTCCATTATATACAGTTATGGTGATTTAGTCAAGGGATTAGAAAAGAGTTATCAAAAATTTTCTCTTTGGGGTCCATGAACACAAATCTTTCTTGTATTGGTGGCAATGAAAATTCATTATTTTGAGGGGTTGGGGTGGTGGCTCAGAGGTAGAGCGCTTGCCTACCATGCATGAGGCATTGGGTTCAATCCTCAGTACCACATTACAAAAAAAAAAAAGATATTGTGTTCACATATAACTAAAAAATAAATATTAAAAAAGAAAATTCATTATTTGACATGAAGAAACGCTTAAGATTGCCCCCCCTTTTTTGTATCTTCATGGAATGAAAGGGATAAAATTGCCGTTTTACCAATGTATACAAGAAAATGACTTATTTTTGACTTTCTTGTAGGCCTTTTTAAGATTTTTTTTAAGCTGCTCAATACATTAAAAATTTGTGCACACTTAATGCATTAGTATGCATCCAGGCTATATTAAATTAATTGTGCTTTTAATACAGAATATGACATCATATTAATAGTTTAATATCTGTCCCATAAAATAACCTTCCTGCGTTGGGGATGCAGCTCAGTGGTGGAATACTTGCCTTACATGCTCAAGGCTAGCACCACTAAATCAATAATCAGTGATTAAAATAATCTTTCTTAGGGAGGAGAAATATTGATCAGATTTGTAAAATAATAAATCATTAAACCTATTATTATATATGGCTGTTTTAATTAAAACAGAAAATATATTCATAAGTGATACTGTAAATATCAGATGATCCCTTTAAGAAGAATAAATATAAATTAAGGCTAAATAGTTGCTCATGTGGATAGAATTGTTTGGTAAGTGTAGACTGTGAACTTTGTAAGGGGATTTTGTATGTTCTGCATAGTGTTTGGCAGGTAGGAAGTTACTCAGTAAATAATGAATGATAAATAACTGCTATCTTATTAATTTGGTGGTTTTAAAGAAGGTGGGGGAGCGCATGAATAGGAAACAGAAGTTGCTTTAGCTATTGATACTGGTTAAGGGAGCAGAAATCATAAAGATGGTAGCCATTTGGCACATATGGCTATATAAATTAAACAAAATAAAAAATTATTTGCTGTCACTAACAATATTTCAAGTGCTCTATGGTTATATATGGCTAATGGCTACCATATTTTAATTTTTTTGAAGAGGATAGGTTTTCCAATTCTTTTTTTTTTTTTTTGTACTGGGGAGTGAATCCAGGGGGCATTTAACCACTGAGCCACATCCTACACCCTTTTTAAAAAAAAAAAATTATTTAGATAGAGGGTCTCATTGAGTTACTTAGGGCCTTGCTAAGTTGCTGAGGCTGGCTTTGAACTTGCGACCCTCCTGCCTCAGACTCCCAGCTGCTGGGATTACAGGCATGCACCACCACCACCCCCAGCTAAGGGTAGGGATTTTTAATATGTCAATGACAACTATGGCAGGAGAGAGAGAAAACAGGCTGGTGCCTCCCCACTTCGCTCCCCCCCCCACTCCCCACCCCTCCAGAGACATGATATAGTTCACAAGGGCACATCCCCCCTTAAGTAACTACTCCTTCACCTGGTCCTGATTCCTATAGATTCTACCAAAGTTTTTGGTTTTGTTGTATAAATATCTATAAATATATACACATGTAAACAGTTTTATTTATTTTGTAATAAGTTTTTCTTTTGATAACAAAGAGAACATGAAATCTGTTAACTTACAAATATAAAATGAAAATTACCTTTAAGACCTTTTCTACAAATGTTTTAGAATATGAGGACTTTTAAAACGTCCTATTTAGCTTTTAATGTGTTTTGGTTAAACATGGTAATGTATTTGTTGTTATAGTAATAAGTTTACAAAAGTTGCTAAAGAGATGTTAGTTCCTTTCATACATGTGTTCATTCTTTGGGGCATGGATGATATAAGAATTCCTGGAGGAGCTCTTAAGAAATACAGATACCTATGACATATGTGTTTATACATATATATATAAATGCACACAAAGAATTTTATCTATTTTTTTGGTATCATTAATTCATTGAGATAGTATTGTTGGCGCAAAGGATTAAATTATTTTTATTTACTTGCAATATTTGATTCATAAAACAAGTCCTTTTCAGAAAAGTTGTACCAACTGCCACACTTACTTTTCCTCATGTTTTCTGTGACACTGGGTATTCTTGAGCTTTTAATGTTTCTCTGTTGATGAGAAAGATTCTTTATTTTAGTTTCTATTTCTTTGATTATGAGTAAGAGTCATCATTTTTCATAATTTATTTGTTTTCTGCATTTCTTTTCCCCTTCCTCCCTCCCTCCTTATTGTTTCTCTTTATTTAAAATTTAAAAATCATGATAAAGATGCATAACAGCTTACCATTTTAACTATTTTTAAGTGAATGTACAGTGCAGTAGTATTAAGTACATTTACATTTCTGTGCAGTTGTCACCACCATTTATCTACAGAACTTTTTCATCATGCAGAACTAAAACTCTATATCCATTAAATAATGACTTCCCCATTCTCTTCTCCCCTACTTCTAGCAAGAACTATTCTAATTTCAGTCTCTATGAGTTTTGTCTGTTCTAAGTACTTCATTACAGTAGAATTATCTTGTATTTATGTCTTTTTATGAGTGGCATATTTCACTTAACATAACGCTGATGCAAACATAGGTATACAAGCTGGGGTGTGGTGGCACATTCCTGTAATTCCAGCAACTCAGGAGACTGAGGCAGGAGGATTGGGAGGACAAATCCAACCTCAGCAACTTAGTGTGGCCCTGTCTCTAATAAAATATAAAAAATGGCTGTGTTGGTGGTTAAGAGTCCCTGGGTTTAATTCCCAGTAGTGCCCCAAACTATCACCACCACCATCACCACAGCCACCACCACCAACAAAAAACATAGGTATTCAAATATCTTTGCTTTCAGTTCTTTTGTAAAATTCCCAGGAGTATAATTGCTGGATTATGTGGTGATTCTCTTTTTAACTTTCTGAGGAAACATTGTATTGTCTACCAAATCGAAAACACTATTTTAAATTTCCACCATCATTACATAGGATTCTAATATTTCCACATCTGCACTAATACTTATCATTTTCTGTGATTTTGATATTAGACTTCTTTTTTTTTTTTTTTTAAAGAGAGAGTGAGAGAGATAGAGGTAGAGAGAGAGAGAATTTTAATATTTATTTTTTAGTATTTGGCGGACACAACATCTTTGTTTGTATGTGGTGCTGAGGATCGAACCCGGGCCGCACGCATGCCCGGCGAGCACGCTACCGCTTGAGCCACATCCCCAGCCCTAGACTTCTTAATTGATGTGAAGTTGTATCTTATTATGATTTTGATTTGCATTTCCATAATGATTGGTGATATTATCTTTTTACGTACTCATTGGCGATTTGTATAACTTTTAGGAAATATCTGTTAAAGTCCTTTGCCCGTTTTCCAATCAACTTATTGTTTGGTTGTTGAGTTTTAAGCATTCTCTCTGTAGTCTGGATATTAATCCCTGGACTCTTAAGTGATTATATATCTATAACATATACTTTTAGACTTTAATATAGTATATATTTGGGGGGACAGCTAAGAGAGTGTGGCTTTTTTAAAAAAATTATTTTTTGCTGTGATTGGCATGTAAAACACTGTACATATTTGAAGTGTACAATTTGATTAATTATCTGTCAACCCATTGTCACAATTAAGATAGTGAACATACTTATTAGTACCTTAAAAATTTTTCATCCTGATCCTTTGTAATTTCTTTCCTCACTACTTTTGTCCTTTCATCCAGCCAGGCTCTGTCAGTAAAAGGTAGTATATTTTCTAAAGTTTTTAAAAATGGGATTTCTAATTCTTGAGGCAGGAGTTAGCTTTTTTCACTCTGCATAATATTTGAGATTCACCCATGTTGTTGCATGTATCATTACTTTTTATTGTTCAGTAACATTATCTTGTTTGATATAGCAGTCTGTGTCCAATTTGGAAATAAAGAATAATATGATATAGTAATTTAAACAAAGTTTAATATCAAGAATTATTAACTATGACAAAAGAGTAAGATACAAGGAAACTTTATGTGGTATTCCAGGTAGAATATCCAAGGACGCCAAATTTGGAAGGCATTCAGACCTTATTTGAGAAGATATAGTTCAGTTTGTTGAATGGTAGAGAAGTTTGTGCTTTGGGCAGTCTCAAGATAGTGTGACATTGCCTGGCAACTATACCAAGAAAGCTTAACAAATTTGGTGCTCAGTTAAAGGATGAATACTTAAAGAGAGATGCAGTTCATTGTATAGTATATGTTGAAGGGTGCATTCAAAGCTTAGGGATAATAAATGGATACATAGATATACCACAGTTTCTTTTTGATCTTGTCAGTTTTGGGTTCTGAATGTCTCCTTTATCTGAATGTCTATCTCATTCTAAAGGTTTGAAAATTTTTCTTTCATGATTTACCTAAAGAGATTGTCCATGCCATTAACCTGCACCTCATAATCTTCTTCAATTCCAATAATTCTTAAATTTGGTCTCTTAATGTTGTCCCAGAGTTCCTGTATGTTCTGGTCATGGTTACTTTTCTTTTATACTGTGTGAATGTTTAAGGTTGGGCTACTCTGTCTTCTGGCTTGGAGATTCTACCCTCAGCATGGTCTATTCTATTAGACTTTCAACTGAACATTTTATTTGATTTATTATGTCATTCATTTCCAAGATTTCTGTTTGGTTATCTTTCATGATCTCTATCTCCTTTTGAATTTTCCTTTCATATCCTGTGTTGTTATAATTATTATTTTAATTCTTTGATTTTTTTAATTCACTTAATATGTTCAGAGTCGGTTGTTGATGAATTATGAACTTTAGGAGGAATTGTATTACCTTGTATTTTCATATTTGTGTTGAGTTTTATATATCTGTTGGGATGTATTGCTCTTCTACTTTTATGTGTGGATCTTTGTAGGGCATGGTCTTCTTTTATCAAGTGTCCTAGAGTGATCTAGATTGAGTTCCCCATGTAGGTGTGGTATCCACAGGTTTTGTGTTAACTCTGTTGTTGCTGAAGCAGTGGATGTCTGTGAGTGGGACCTGAGGACCTTATTAAAAAATAAGCAAATACGTATATGTATCTATGTCCATTCCTACTTGGGGCTTGATTGTTAATTTGGATTTTTGCCTCTTCTATTCTTTGTATTAAAGTCTAACCGGAGTTTCAGAGTCATCAGTTTGTGTATGGGACAGGGTGTGCTGTCTATTGGCTGATTTTAGTTCAGCAGTACAGTCCCTGCCCTGTGAACTTATAGTATCATAGTAGATTCAGAAAAGGGGCAGACAAACAATAGCAATCAATGCAACCAATATACAGCCTTAAAATAAATTTCCAGTGCCTACTACCACACTAATTACAATAAAAATAGGAACAGTAGCATCAGCAGTTGCCAACAACAAAACAGTAAACAACCGTAAGCTAGGTCTGTTGTTGAAGAAATGGCAAGTGTCAATTGAGTCATCCATATCAGTAATAATTACAACAACATGAGTGGTAAGGATAGTAGTTACAGAAAACAACTAGTTCTAAAAGATGGTAAACATTCATTCATTAAGAGAAAATATAATGTGTTATGAAGATAGAAGGGAGTTTAAAATGTTCAAAATGTGAACAGAAAGAATGTAGAAGAGATGTAGCAAGTGATTGTTACCAAGAAGGGGAAAAAGGGGTTGGTGCTGTAGCTCAGTGGTAGAGCACTTGCCTAGCATGTGTGAGACACTGGGTTCAATCCTTAGCACCACATAAAAATAAACAAATATAAAGGCATTCTGTCCATCCACAACTACAAAAAAATTAAAAGAAAAAAAGGGGGTGTGAAAAAATAGAAAAAAGAAAAAGGGAAAAGAGAAATAACAAGAGAATTTGATTGTAAGGGGGAGAAGAAAGATGAGAAAGAGAAATGAACATAAGCAAAACGAAAATAAACAAACCCCAAACCCAACCTTCAAAAAGCAAAGCCAGGAAAATAACATTGAAACATGCTAAAAACGAGTTAAAAAATAAGCAAATACGTATATGTATATATGTCCATGAACCAGTTAGCACAGAAAGAATGTGCGTGTGCATGTGCACAAAAGGAAAATGATTTTAATGAGAAATGGAGGATTTGTCTCCACTTAGTTGTTCAAAACAGTTGATGAGAATGGATGGTCACTGCCTATGTCCTACTGTCCTTCTTGTGCTGTGGAGAGAGAGAGAGAGAGAGAGAGAGAGAGAACACACAAACACGAGCGTACACACATACTCTGTTTGCTTATTGAACTGTCAGTCAGAGTGGCCTAAAACTCAAGCTGTTTGGAATAGTTCTCAGCTCTCCTTCTCACCAGTATGAGGTAGGATGGAACGGGAGTTTTGTTGGAACAGACTAGATTGATACATTCCCTGGATGGTGCTCAGAGTTCTGTGAGGGGAGTTGTGTTTGCTGGGGCTTAAGTCTAATAAGGCTTTCAGGGCCTTATTTGATGGTATGTGCTCTGGAGAGATTAGATCAACACACCCCTAGGTGTGAGATGCTAATCTCTGCTAGGAGTCTAGATCTTGAGAGTTTCCCAGGAATTCAGCTTATGGGGCAGTGAGCTAATCCTGCACAGACACACACTGCTGCCCATGAACATAGCCTTTGGAGTCCTGAATGTATTCATACCTGCCTGTTCAGATTCCTGATCCTCTTCAGCTTGTCCTGTGAACTGCCATACTCAAAGGGAAAATGAGTTGGACTCCCTTTCATTTTTCTGACTTGAATCCCCCTAAGTACAATTTTCTTTGTGACCATTTAACACATGTTCTGCTAGGTACACCCTAGGCCACACTTGAGGTGCTTGGCAGTACAGTGTGGCTTTATTTGCTATGATCTCTTGGGCTTCCATAGCAGCAGGCTGCCTTGTGGTCTTGTGAAGATGCCACCTTTCTTAATTTTTCATCTGCCAGTTGAGAAATACAGAGCACTTTTTAAACACTAGTTTGCTATGCAGCCTCTGGATTAGCTAAATTCAAGTTACTTTTCTGATCTATTAGTTTTTCTGTGCCAAATCTCCATTGTGTTTCTATCCCTCCTCTCTGTGGTGAATCAGTCTTGCTTCCACTCCCGCAACTACCACCAGCTTGCTCAATGCATCATAATTTTCTGTGTCACTAAGGCACTCTGTCCAATATTGAATTTTAGTGTAATCCCTTTTTCACCCATGTCACTGAGATTCTCCGATCTGCCATCTTGAATCACCTCTTCTGTTGTTTTCTTCTGGATGTTTTATGATTGTATGTTTAGTATTACAATGCGTTTCATTTTGTTGTTTTAATTTTTGAGATAAGATCTCAGTATGTTGCTTAAGCTGGCCTTGAACTTGAAATCCTCTGCTTCCAACTTTCTGAGTAGTTGGTACCTATAATGCATATTAGATTAATTTTTTTTATATGGAATGAAGATTGAATGGTGGTTCCTTTTTGGGGGTAGGTCATAGGTAGTATATTTCGATGTTCTTACAACATTTGTTGAAATGGCTGTTCTTTTGACTTTTGTCAGAAGTCAGTTGACCATACATATGTAAGTTTATTTGACTGTCTATTTTGTTCCATTTCATCTCTGAGCCTGTCTTGATGCCACAACCATACGATTACTGTGGCTTTTATGAAATCAGTTATGTTACCCATCCAATTTGTTCTTCTTTTTGATAATTATTTTTCAGTTGTGTTGGTTATCAAATTATTGCCCCTCAGCTCTAAATTGCACTCTTTTGTCTGCTGTATGAAAATGGATCAGGCCTTTTAAATATTACTCATTTGCCAACAGGCACAATGTTAACATTTGTCAATAGAGATTACTGGAAAGACACTGCAGAGAAGTTGTTCTTTTTTTTATTCTGTGTGCTTGCTTAGTGGACTCTTAGCAGAATACAATACTCACCTTCCTCAGTGTCAGCCTATATGATTTCCATGGTGTACAGCTTTTTCAGGTTGTACATCTTCACCCTAACTAGGCTTCTTCAGTGCTCAGAGGGCAGCCATACCCAGCAGCCCGGCACCCAGTGCTAACAGCTTCTCATGTACCTTCCATTAGGTAGGTTTTTAACAGTGTCTTAGTGGCACACTTCTGTGTCAACAGCTTTTACTTCTACCCTAGAGAATGGATTTCTTTTAAGTTGCTCATGGAAGGTTTCTGGAAAATTATGCTGTGCATCTTCAGAGGAGCTTTTCTACCTTTCAGGTAGGACTGTGTCTTCTCCAGCAAGATATAGATCTCATCTCTGTGATGGTTAATGGGTTGGGGAAACGTCTTCCTTTGAAGTTCTTAATCTTAGGAAGTATTGGCTTCTCATGTATTAGAGCCCTTTATATTTTTCGTTAGTTAATTGGTTGTTTCTCTAACTACTTGTTAAAGTTATGATTTTTTACACTAAACTTGCTTTTTATACAGTATCTCTCTCCTGATTGTCTTTGCATTTTCATATGAATTTTAGAATCATTTGTAAATATGTAATAAAGCCTACTGAGAGTTTGATTAGAATTTTTTTATTAGAATTATTGAACACAGTTGACATCATAACAATGTATAGTCTTGACCCATGAATAAGATGTTCAATATGTTACAGCAGTGTTCAATGAGTTTCAATACCCAATAGTATCACTCCTCCCTCCTTCATTTCCTCTGAACCCCTCATCCCTTTCTTGTACTAATCTTTTGGTTTTCATTAGATCCCTCCCCTCTCTCCCACACCTTTCTTTTTCCTTTTCCTCTCTAGCTTCCACATAAGAGAAACTGCTTATGACCCTTGACCTTCTGAGTTTGACTTATTTTGCTTAATATAATGTTCTCTAGTTCCTTTCATTTTCCTGCAAATGATTTTTTATTTCTTTATGGCTGAATAAAACTCCAGTGTAAATATACCATATTTTCTTATTCATTCATCTGTTGTTGTACACTTAAACTAGTTCCATAGTTGGTTATTGTGAATTGTGCTGCTATAAATATTGGTATGTATTTATGACTATAGTATGATGGCTTTCATTCTTTAGGATAGACACCAATAAGTGATATAGTTAGGTCATATGGTGGAGTCTTTTGAATAATCTCCATACTGATTTTCACAGCACTTGTACTAATTTGCAGTCCCACCAGTAGTATAAAAGTGTTCCTTTTTCTCCACATCCTCTCCACCATTTATTATTGTTTGTATTATTGATGATTGCTGTTTTGACTGGTGGGGGAAGCATTTCCCTAATTGCTAATGATGTTGAACATTTTTTCATATATTTGATGCTCATTTGCATTTCTTCTTTAGAGAAGTGTCTGTTTAGTACATTTGATCATTTATTAATTAGGTTATTTGGGTTCTTGGTGTCAAGTTTTTTGAGTTCTTTATATATTCTAGATATTAATCCTGTCAGAATAGTAGCTAGAAAAGATTTTTTGACATTCTGTCTGTTCTCTCTTTACATTCTTTGTTTTTTAAAAAATTACTTTTTAGTTTTAGTTCTTAATTGTTTCCTTTGTTCTTAATTGTTTCCTTTGTTGTGCAGAAGGTTTTTAATTTGATGCCATCCCATTTATTAACTCTTCATATTATTTCTTGAACTTAAAAGGGGTCCTAGTGAGAAAGTCATGGCCTATTCCTAAGTGTTGAATCTATGTTTTCTTCTAGGAGCTGCATAGTTTCTGGTCTAATTTTAAGGTCTTTAATCCATTTTGAGTTGATTTTTGTGCAGGTCAGAGGAAAGAGTCTAGTTTCATTCTTCTATGTAGGATTAATCACTTTTCCCAGCATCTTTGTTAAAAAGGCTGTCTTTCCTCTAGTATATGTTTTTGGCACCTTTGTTAAGGATTCGTTGATAATAGATGTGTGGGTTTGTCTTCTATTCTGTACCATATGCCAGTACTATGCAGTTTTTGTTTATAGAGCTCTGTGGTATAATTTGAAGTCAAGTATTATGATGCCTCTGACATGACTTTTTTGGTTTAGGATAGATTTTTTATTATTTCAAATAAATTTTAGGACTGTGTTTTTTAATTTTGCAAAGAATGTCACTGGTATTTTGATGGGGATTACATTGAATCTGCTTGTTGCTTTTGGTAGTTATTGGTGAACATGGGAGGTCTTTCCATCTCCTTGTGTCTTCCTCAGTTTCTTTCTTCAGTGTTCTATAGTTTTCATTGTAGAGGTCTTTCACCTCCTTGGTGTTTTTTTTTTTTTTTTTTTTTTTTTAATAAGGCTATTGTGAGTGGAATTTTTTTTTTAAATATAATTTTTTTTTTTTTAATGTGGTGCTGAGAATTGAACCCAGTGCCTCATGCATGCTAGGCGAGCGCGCTACCACTTGAGCCACATCCCTACCCCCTGGAATTGTTTTCTTGATACATTTTTTTTTTTTTCCCTCAGCAGATTCATTGTTGGTATATAGGAAAGCTATTGTTTTTTGTATGTCGATTTTGTAACCTACTTTGCTGAATTTATTCATTAGCTCTAGCAGTTTTTTGGTGGTGTTTTTTGGGATCTTCTAAATATATGATTAGATCATGTGCAAACAGTGATAATTTGACTTCTCTCTTTCCTATGTCTGTCTCTTTTAATGCCTTCTCTTGCCTAATTGCTTTGGCTAGAATATCCAGCACTGTATTAAATAGGAGTGGTGAGAATGGACATCCTTGTCTTGTTACCGATTTTAAAGGAAATCCTTTCAGTTTTCCCCCATTTACCATGAGGTTGACTTTGGATTTATCATGTATAGCTTTTATGATGTTAACGTAGGTTCCTTCTATCCCTGCTCTCTTCAGTATTTTTTTTTTTGTTTGTCATAAATGGGTGCTGAATTTTGTCAAAGGCTTTCTGTGTGTCTATTGAGATGACTAAGTGATTTTTGTCTTTAATTCTATTTATGTGGTAAATTACTTTTATTGATTTGCATATGTTGAACCATCTTTGCATCTCTGGGATAAAACCAACTTGGTCATGATGGAAAATTTTATTAATATGTTGTTGTGCACAATTTGCTAATATTTTATTGAGAATTTTTGCATCTAAGTTCATCAGGAATATTGACCTGTGGTGCTCTTTCCTTGAGGTGTCCTTCTCAGGTTTTGGTATGAGTGTAATTCTGGCTTTATAGAATGAATGTGGAAGTGTTCCATTCCTTTTTATTTACTTTTTGGAATAATTTGAGGAGTGTTGGTATTCATTTTGGAAGTCAGATAGAGTTCAGCTGAGAATTCACCTGGTTCTGTGCTTTCTTTTTTTGTTGGTAGACTTTTTAGTACTGCTTCTGTGATATTACATGTTATTGGTCTGTTTATATTTTCTGTGACTTCTTGATTCAATTTTGGCAAATTGTGTATGTCTAGAAATGTATCCATTACTTCTAGGTTTTCCAATGTATTAGAATATATGGGGCTGGGGTTGTAACTCAGTGGTAAAGCACTTGCCTCGCATGTGTGATGTGTTGGGTTCGATCCTCAGCACCACATAAAAACAAATAAAGATATTGCGTGTTTATCTACAACTAAAAAAATATTTAAAAAGTATATGTTTTCAAAACCAATGATTTGCCAGCTTTCTGTTATGTGTGTGATGATTTATCCTTTTTTATCTCTAATTTTATTTATTTGGGTCTTATTTTCTTTTGGTTAGTTTGGCTCAGGACTTATTAATTTTGTTTATCTTTTCAAAAAACCAACTTTTGTTGATTCTTTTTTAACATTTTTTATTCTCAAGTTTATTGATTTTTATCTCTGATTAATTATTTCTTTCCTTTTACTGGTTTTGATATTGATCCTCTCTCCCCCAAAGGACCTTAGATGCATCACTAGGCTGTTTATTTGGTATCTTTCTGATTTTCTTATGTAGGCACTCATAGCTATAAACATTTCTCTTAGAGAACTGCCTTGTAGCGTTCCAGAGGTTCTGGTGTATTGTACTACTATCTTCATTTGATTCTAAGAATTTTAAAATTTCTCCCCTGATGTCTTTTAAATCACACTTATTCAAAAGTTTATTTTCAGTTTCCATGTGTTTCTTAGTTTCTGTAGGGTTTTGTTGTGTTGATTTTTAATTTCATTTCATTATGATCTGATAAAATGCTAGGATATTTATTTATTTATTTATCTATCTATCTGTTTGGGTCTGTAAACAAGTCAAGATGGCGCCTGGCATTTTGCCAGAGGGAGTGGTTTGTGAAGTGACGCCAGCAAACCATTAAGTGTGGAGATTCCTTATTGGTTGACTGGGGTATCTAGTTTATGTTAATTAAGATAAGCTGTGTGTAATGTATATATACCCCTCCTGTCCTACAATAAACTGCTCCCACTCCAGCTGTATCAGTCTACACAAGTTGCTCGTCCCCCCCCGCCCCCCCCCCCCCCCCCGTTATTTTGCTGCAGCCGGACTGCGGCATCTATCCATCTTTCTTCCTTCCTTCCTTCCTTCCTTCCTTTGTATCTATCTATCTATCTATCTATCTATCTATCTATCTGCTTAGAGTTGCTTTGTAGCCTAGAACATGGTCTATTTTGGACACGGTTCCAGGGGCTGCTGAGAAAAAAGAGTATTCACCCATTTTTGAATGAAATATTCTATAGAAGTCTGTTAAATGCATTTGATTGATATTACCTTGCAGGTTCAAAGAGACTTTAGTGAGTTTATGTCTGGATGACCTGTCTAATGGTGAGAGAGGTTTGTTGAACTTACCCAGTATTATTGTACTAGTGTTTATCTGAGGCTTCCATTTGAGTTGTGTCTTTTATGTAGTTAATTGCATGTGCTTTGGGGGCATATATATTTATTTCTGTTATATATTCTTGTTGGATTAATCCCTTTGCCAGTATGAAGTGACCTTTTGAAATTTTTTTCTGATTAATTTTGGTTTGAATTTTCCTTTGTCAGATGTGAGAGTAGCTACTCCTGCTTGTTTATGGGCTCCATTTGCATGGTTCATCAATTTTCATCCTTTCACTTTCAGCCTGTGACTATCTGCCTGTAAGGTGATTCTCTTGCAAACAACATATAGTTGGGTCTTGTTTTTTAATCCATTCTTCAAGCATGTCTTTTTTTTTTTAAAAATGTTTTTTTATTTGTTCTTATTGGTTATACTGATAGTAGAATGTATTTTGACATTTACATATGGGGTATAACTTCTCATTCTTCTGGTTGTACATGATGTAGAATTACATCATTTGTAATCATATATGTACACAGGATAGTAATGTCCAGTTCATTCTACTATCTTTACTATTCCTATTCCCTTTACCTTACCTTTATTCCCCTTTGTCTAGTCCACAGTACTTCTATTCTTCCCTAACCCCCAATCCCTTATCATATCTTTCAGTTGATGAGTTGAAACTGTTTACATTCAATGTTATTATAGAGATGTTTATTAATTCCTGCCTTTTTGCTTTATTGATAATGTTTAATTTGGCCTTATTTTTCATTTGCTTAGCTATTTTTCAAATGAGACTTATTGTTTTGTGAACCGTGGTGGTGGTATTTTTTTTCTTCTCCCATCTGTATAGAGTACTTCTTTAAGTAAATTCTATTGGTGGCTTAATAATCATGAATTCTTTGGCTTTCTGCTTATCTTGGATGATTTTTTTTCTCTTCAGTTTTTAAGGATAGTTTTGCTGGATATCACAATCTTGTTTAACAAGTGTTTTCTTTTAGGACTTGGAGCATATCATTCCCTTCCATCCCAACGTATAGAGTTTGTGCTAAGAAATCAGAAGTGATTCTGATTGCCTTTCCTCTAAATATGACCTGAAATTTTTCTCTTGAGGCTTTTAAAATTCTATCCTTAGTATGTATTTTAGGCATTTTAATTGTAATGTGTTGTGGGAAGGTTCTTTTTTGATTTTTTCTATTTGGGTTTCTGAATGCTTCCTGTATGTGGATGTTCAGAATTATTATTTCCCAGAGAGGTTATAAATTCCATTAGCTTGCATTCCACAACTCTCCTTATTGCTTATTGTTTGGTCTCTTCTTGTTGTCTGAGAGTTCTTGTATATTCTGATCATGGTTACTTATTGTCTTTTCCTTAATACTGTTCAAGGCTGACCTCTTTGTCTTCTAGTTCTGAGGTTCTGTCTTCAGCATGGTCTACTCTTTTAGACTTGCAAATGAACATTTTATTTTATTTATTGTGTATTTCATTTCCAAGATTTTTTTTCTTTCTTTTTTTTAGTATCTCTGTCTCATCGAATTTCTCATTCATATCCTGAACTGACTTCCTTAATCCATTCAGTTGTTTTCTGTTTTCTCTGGGAATTCATCGATCATTTTTATGCTGATTGTTTTGAATTGTTCATATGGTATTTCTTCTACTTCAGTATTTTGTGGTTCAGGTACTTGTGTATTATGAACTTTAGGAGGTTTTATGTTACCTTGTTTTTTCATATTTTTTAAATTTTTGTGTTGTGTTTTTATAAATTTGTTCAAATGGATGTCTCTTCTACTCTTATGTATGAATCTCTGTAGGGCAGAGCCTTAACTTGCCAATGTGTCCTTGAGTCATCTAGATTGAGACCCCCCTCATAGGTGTGATGTCCACAGCCTTTATGTTAATTCTCTCTGTTTTTGCTATAGCAGTGGAGGTCTGTGAATGGGGCCTGGTTGTTTGGATTTTTGTCACTTCTATTCTTTGTACTAAAGCATATCTGTAGTTTAAGTATTGTTAATTTGTGTGTGGAGCAAGGTTCTCTGGCTTTTGGTTGAGTTTAGTTCAGCAGAAAAGTATCTACCCTGTGAACTTGTAGTGTTCCTGTAGGCTTCTAGCAGCTGACAGAACAGGGGGAAACACACAAGAGAAACATCTAATGCGAACAATATATAGCATTAAAATAACTGTTTTCTTCCATGACATCCACAGTGTTAATTGCCACAAAAAAAAAAAACAAAAAAAAACAGGAGTGGTGTGGTCAGAAGTTGCCAAAAGCAAAAACAATATGTAATATGTGATCATGAACTAGATCTGGCATTAAAGCAAACGCCAGTTGTCAACTATATCATCCACATCACTAATGTTTATGAATGCATGAATGGTGGGGGAAGGAATTATATAAACCAATTAGTCCTAAGAGATGTTAAAAATACAGTTCATTAAGAGAAAAGAAAGTATGATAGGAAGGTAGAAGAAACTTTATAATTTAAAAAAGTGAATAGAAAGAATGCAGAAGAGATAAAGCAGGTGCTATTTATAAGGAAGAAGAAGAACAAACAGAAATAAAGTAAAAGTGGAGAGAAAAAAAGAAAAAGAAATTGGATGTTTGCAGGAGGAAAAAAGATCAAGAGAAACAAACAGAAAACAAAACCAAAATAAGCCAACCCTGAGAATAAGGCAAGGAAAAATAACTATGGTTTTAAAAATGAGGAAAAAAGAAACAAATGTGTGTTTGTTTATATGTCCATGAACAATTTAGCACAGCAAGAACACCAAAAATAAAACAAGAAAACCAAAACAAAACAACTCTGAGAGAGAGAGGGGGGGAGAGGGGGGGAGGAAGGAGGGAGAGGAGGGAGGGAGGAGTGGGGAGGGAGGGGAGGGAGGGGGAGGGAACATGTGCAAGTGCACAAGACTGGGGGTTGTTAATCCCTTCCTCTGTGTGTGTGTGTGTGTATGTGTGTGTGTGTGTCTGTCTGTCTGTCTCTCTTTTTCTCTGAACTGCCGGTTAGAGTGGACCAAGACTTATAAGGTAGGATGAAGTGGGAAGTACTATCAGTTGGAATTTTGTCTGAACAGACCAAATTGATGTACTCCCAGGTTGGGAGTGGTGCAGAGTTCCATTGGAGGAGTGTTCCTGCTGGGGTGTAGGTCTAATCAGGCTTTGCAGGCTTTGTTGGGTAGTATCTGCTCTAGAGAAAGTAGATCAGCCTACCCCTAGGGCCTGGAAAATGCCAATAGCTGCTAGTGGTTTGGATCTTAAAGCCTCTAAAGAATTCTACTTGTGGGGCAGGGGAGCCAACCCTGCACATACTCTGCTACCCAGGAACACACCCTTCCCAGGTTTAGTCCTTGATTGTATTTACACTGGCTGTTTAGATGCCTGTTCAGATTCCTGACCCGCTTCAGTTATTCACATAAGCTGCCAGACTCAAATGAGAAGTGATTTGGACTCCCCTTTTCTGACTCGATTCTACAATATAATTATTAGCACGTGGCCACCTCTCCTTGGCCTTGGTTCTCCCTATCTAGTTGGGAAGTAAGGAGCACTTTTCAAACACCAGTTCACGGATGGTATAGCCTCTGGATCAGCTAAGTTCAGGCTGCTCCCCACTCTCCTTTCCTTGCCCTCACCTCCCTTTCCTCCACTTTTCCAGGGCACTTAACCACCAAGCCACATCCCCAGCCCTTTTTATTTTTTGAGACACGGTCTTCCTGAGTTGCTGAGGTTGTCTTTGAATTTGCAGTCCTCCTGCCTTAGCCCCCTCAAGTTGCATTTCTGATCTCAGGGTTTTTTTAAAAAAAATTTTTAATTTATGTGTTCTAATCAGTTATACAAGACAGAAGAATGCTCTTTGATTCATGTATACAAATAAAGCACAGTTTTCACTTCTCTGTATAAGAAGTAGAATCATACATGTATTTGTGCAATCATACATGTATCTAGGGTAATGATGTCTGTCTCATTCCACCATCTTTTCTCCCCCCTCCTCTTCCTCCCCTTTGCCCAATCCAAAGTTCCTCAGGGCTTTTTGCAGTTGGGTTTCTCTCTGTGTTCTCTCTCCCCTCTGTGGTGACCCAGCACCTCTGCTGCAACAGACTAGCTCAGATTCTTTTGATGTACACTTTATTGAGAACCGATGTTCTTTCTCTTAATTTCTCTGGCTTCTTATGCTAATTCAATGGATGAGAAATAAGAAACTTGATTGTCTGGTATGCATACTAGTGGAGACTGATTATTGAATTGTGCTATGAAGAGTAAAGAAAACACTGAGGATTGTCCAGGGAACATATCCAAAAGAAATCTGTCAGTTTTTTAAATTGTAAAATTATGTTCAGCATATTTAAGCTTCATTGGTGAAAGTACAGGAAGAGATGGAAATGAGATGAATTACATGAAGAATATTTTAAAAGTATGAAGGCTTACTAAAAGATTGAAAAATTCAAATAAATAGACCTACCAAAACCGAGGGCTCTCAGAAGAATGCAGTTATTTCTTACAGACAATAGTTTGAGGTAGGGCAGTGTAACTGATGGCGTTAGTTGACAGGAAAGAGTTGATATGGGATAACAGAATTTAAATCTTGTATTTTTCACTTGATAACTGGGTAAACTTCTTAAATCATGTTTCTTATTTCTCATCCATAGAATTAGCATAAGATTAGCATTGGATTTTATAGATATACATGTAGTCCAAAGGTTATAATGAAGATAACTAGAATCAATTAATAAAAGTGCACAGCAGTATAGTTAGATGCTTAATAAATGTTGTCTTTTGTCTTATTATTTTTAACAAACGACAAGTAGATCCAGGTGTGCGGTAGAACACTCTTGTAATCCCAGTTACTTGGGAGACTGAGGCAAGAGTATTTCAAGTTCAGTGACAGTCTGGACAACTTAATGAGATTCATTTTAAAATAAAAAGTAAACAGGATTGGGGATGTAACTCAGTGGTAGACAACCCTAGGTTCAATCCCCAATACAAAAATCAATAAAAATGAAATGACCAATGAAAGCTTTACTTGTATGTTGCATATTTCTCTAGTGATTATATGAACATAGAAACAATGTTCATAGTTACCTTGGACCCCATGAAGGAAACAAAAATGACACAAATTCTTATGTTGATCTCCTGGAATTTTTCATAGTTTAAAAGTAAATAAACCAAAGCACTATTAGTATAAGATTATATTAGAAAATGCTAGGCAAGATAATGGTCCTAGGGTAAAGAATGGGGATTTTTTTTTTTCTTAAATAGGGCTATGGCTGTGATGGTAGTGGGGATGGACCCGAGAGGAGTGGGGGAAGATTCTCAATTTTTCCAGAATCTTCACAGTAAAATTTTCTGTCACTAACTCTCAACACCCTCCCTCCTCCAACACCTGTTCGTGACTCTTAACTCTGCAAATAGAAGGGAGGGTTAGGGTTATTTTGGTCATGATTTTAAAGGTCATGATTTTAAATTCCTTATAGCTCTTAATTTTAGATGGCAATGTTGTCTTCTAAGTTCGAATTCCTTCGACTTAAAAGAACAAGAAATTAAATATTTTATGGTGCTTAAAGTTCTTAGTCTTTGTTTTCTATCTTCTTTGTACTATTTTAGATTCTGCTACATAGGTGCTCTGTAGTAAAGGAAAGGGTAATGTGTGATAATGAAAAGCTTCTGAGGAGACCTACGGCTGGAAGGGAGATTTGAATAGGGTTTTGCAGCAGCTATTTTAGTTGAGGACACATCTTTAACAAATTGCAGTCGTTCTTTTTTTTTTTTTTTTTTTTTTTCATTTTGTCTCATCTTTCTGATGATTCTAGTCTAAGTTAAATGAGATCATTTTTGATAGGTTTTGAGTTGGATCCAATCCAAGGATCCAACTCAAAACCTATCTGTGCTTTTCAGGGAGCTCAGCTTATTTCCAGGAGGATCAACTATTGTATCTTTTTAATGCAGTACTGACTATCTTCAGCTGCTGCTTAACACTGTACATTCATGAGTTTGGTAAATTGTGCTCCTTGTGGTTTCTTTGCCTGATGAGGTACGTCTTGACAACAGGTGAGCTAGTGACCTGTACATATAATTTATGCTTTAAATTAAATTAAACGTATCCATTTTGAACACATAAATCTTAATACCTGCTAATTTGCTTCTTGCTTTGTGGCGTCTTGAACTTCTCTTACTTAGCTTTTAATTTAACTTTGGTCCATGTTGATTAGAATCTATTGGTCCATGTTGATTAGCGTCTGTGGAAGACATTGGCCTATTCGGATAATAGAAAAATACAAATATTTGGCCACCAGGTTTAAGATTATTGGAGTATTTTTTCCTACCTTTACAGAGTGTGTTTCTATTCTTTCGTTATCAAGCTCAGTGTAAACCTTGCATTTTAAAAACTAATTTGAACAAGAAAAAAACAAGATAGTATGTCTGCTGTTTCTACATAGATATACTGACCGTCACTATGGAAAATATATTTGATTTACTATAAGACTTTCAGGGTAATTGTGTCAGATGTAATGAATATTTTATTATCATCATGTATTATTAAGTATTTTTCCATAAATGATGAGAAAGTTATTTATGATTTTCTTTTTGTTCAGCAAAATAGCAAAAGAATTTCAATAACATTGCTTTCTCTTTTTGGTAGCCAGACGAAGGTAGAGAACATTTATCTAAGAATAAGCAGTAAGCCACTGTTGACTTAAACCTCATTCTCCTCCATTATAACCTTTTGGTAATATGAAGCAAAAATTTATTACTCCTAGCTTTCTTTAATTTGAGGGCAAGTATCATTTTTAAAATTCCATATCTTAAATCATGAGGAATCTACAAGCCTTCTTTATCCTTTTTTTATTTCTTTCCAAGGAAGTTTCTTCACTTACTTTTTACATATATAAATAAAAATATGCATTTGAGAAAAATCTTAGTCAGTAAGGGCATTTTGAAAGTTACCAGATCAGTTATTTTATGAGTTCCATAGATTTGTGACTTTTAAAAATATTTTCCCTTTTGAATAAATAATTATCCACAAATTAACTAATATCCTGATTACATCTAAAATATAATGCAAAAACATGTCTTAAAATGTGTGTAAATTCCTTTTGCTGCATGTTATAGTGTTTTCGAGTAAATACACAATTAGAAAATAATTTTGAAATGATTTAGAAAAGGGATCCTATGTGTTGTTTATTGTTATATGTATTTGTCATTTGGTTTAGTGACTTGTTTCATACTTATATAAAATAGATGGCATGGTAAGGGAGAAGAAACATAAAATATAGGTTTCTGCATAAATACCAAAGGAAGAAATCCAGTATATTTTTTTCTTGAAAAAACATAAAAACTCCTAACTCAGGAAGCTGAAAATATTTTTTTCCATTTATACAGCAATTCACACCTATTAGTTGCAGGACAAAACCAAAATAAATTAATTATACAGTAAAAAATAGCAATGAAGAAGTCTTACTGCCAAATTCTTTAGTTCATTAAAATCTACTTTTAGTTATTATTATTTTTTAAAAAAATATAATTAGGCAGTTTCAAGAAAAGCTTCAGAACATCTGTAATTACAGCTGCACATTTAGTCAAAATAGGGGTTTTAGAAGGTTCTTTACTCCTCTTTCGCATCTCTTTCCCTCACCCCAAATAACTTAAATTTAGTTGTAAAAGGTTGGTAAGTTCAGGATTCCTGAAACTGGATGCCATATGTGTGACTGCATGCAGATGTGATGATTACATGTGACTTTTTATTAAAGTTCTCAGAAACTTTTAGTTCTCCTACTGTTCTATGCATAGTTATTTTTGTCGGCTTGTGTCTGCATTGGATTTTCTAGATATACATGTATTCCACACAGTTTAAGACCCAGGCATTTTCTAAAACTACTTTAGAGTATAATAGTTTTTAATCTAAATTTGAACTAAAGGTTGACATTATTTCAGATTGGAAATATCTGTGAAAGCCTGTATCTGTGGTTTTGAAAATATTTCTTCATAGTTTACTTTGATAGAAATTGCTTTTAGACTCATTTTAACACAAATTTGTCATATCTTTTAATTTTTTGAAACAAATACATTATAATACCCTGAAACTAAATACATATTTGTGGTAGCCCTCCTTCTTTATAGCTTTATGATCTAGAAAATGGATGGAATTCTTTTTTAAAAAAATTTTCTTAGTTGTCAATGGACCTTTATTTTATTTATATCTGGCGCTGAGAATCGAACTGAGTGCCTTACACATGCTATGCAAGCATTCTACCACTGAGTCACAACCCCATCCAAGAAATGGATGGAATTCTAAGGTCTGAGGTTTGTTTTTCAGTTCATGAGTCAGGAACTAAATGCAAGGGTTATGGGAAGACTGTGGCTAAAAGCAGGGTTTGGTGCCAGATTCCTCTTCCCAATAATTATCATCTCTTTTGCAGGTGGTTGTTATAATGAATATTGCTCATGAGATGTAATAGAATAACTTGGATTATAACCACAGTTGAGAATAACTTGGATTATAACCACAGTTGTATAGTGTTATCTATGCAGAATCTGGTTCAAAAATTGTAGTGAATACCTATTCTAAACCTTTATGAAGACACTTTTTATGAGGTCCCAGACTTGATTACTTCTCATAATAAGGAAGCTTTTTATTATGTGATGCAAACTACTTTCTTATGGGATCTGGTGTTGGAGTTGTTTCATTTCAGCTCCAAATGACCTCCTTTTTCCCATTTGTTGTTATATATTCTTTACTTTCTTTTCTTTTTTTTTTTTGGAGGCGGGGAATGTACTACAGACTAGCATAGGAAGGAACCTGTTGATGGGACAGCTAGGAAGAGAAAGAGAATGATAGGCAGTCCTAGGTAGTTGTCTAAATGCTTTTCTTATGTTATTCACAACCTATGGAATTGTTGTTTTGATATTAAATGTTAGTCAAATGAAATATTAATTTAGTGTTTAATGATAATAGCACTTGGCCTTTGTATATACTAGGAAACGGTGCTATAATAATGTATACAGTAGGAGGCAGGGTTACTGCTTGGCTATTTGATTCTAGTGGCCAGACCCTTAATAGTACCATGTATTGCCTCTTTGAAATAACCTGAAGTCCCCTTTTGGAAAAATTTATTACCTCCCTTTCTTTAAGTGTGATAGTGTTTAGAGACAAAAAAATTTTTGAGGCCAGTAACTTGGGTGAGATTTGCAGGTGGGTAGAGAAGGCTAAATATTATAGAATATATTCAGCGTTTTAAGGTTGGATGAAGATATCAGAAAGGAAGGAACCTAGAAACAAATAAGTAAATGTAATCTTTGCATGTCAGGGGGAAAGGGAATTGTGATCTGCCTGTAGTAATGACTAAGATTTTAATGTTGCTGTTTAAACATGAAAGCTTGAGAGGGGAATAGTAAAAGTTTATGATCATTAGTTGATAGATTGATCAGTTCTGTTGAACAGAAATATAGTGTGAAACACACATGTAGTTTTAAATTTTCTGGTAGCCATATTAAAAAAGTAAAATGAAATTCATTTTAATTATTTAAGCTAGTATAAAATATTATTTTAACAACTGCATTTCTCACATTTGGCTACTTTCTTTTTGGAGAATGTATTTAAATATCATTAGAATATAAAACTTTGAAGTTCTTATGTTCATTAGAAATTTCTGATTGAATCCCAAGTAGATGGCTTATTCTTCCTGTCTGTATTACAGATAGAGTAGAGGGGCACCTGGGGCTGAAAGGCATCTTTATCCTGGTATGTCTAGAGAATCTGCTCAGGAGAGGAACATACTTAATATTTTTATACTTAGTAAGAAGGAAAAGTGAAGAAAGATTTACTAAATATTAGGCTTCCTGCTCATGGGAACATTCAGACAAGGAGCAGTGGTAACAAGAGGTTAAGGGAATAATTCTACAAAATGGGCCAGTGTTCATGATTTCTCCTTTAAAAACCAATTTGCCTGCACTGCCTGGCTTGAGTCAACAGGATATGTTACATCCCTCAGCAAACAACCTGTTATCTGCAGGAGAGATGCAGGCCCTAAATGCTGATAAAAAGAACACAGGTCAAGAACTTTGTAATGTTTTGAACAACAACTTAAAAAAAAAAAAAAAAAAAAAGAACACAGGTTACCCTGAATGGGTAGGGGTGGGGGTCTTTTGTTATCCTTACACAGACCAGATCCCAGAACTCAGGGAGTTAAGGATAATTCCCTCTAACAATAAAATCGGTAAGAACAGGTTCCAATTAGAATTAATCAGCATGGGCCAAAATGACCTAGAGTTGTCTTACTCAGTGGGGACTTGAAAGTCCGATGTCATCTTGCTATCAGTCAGAAGTCAAGAGGTGGACCTGGGTGACATTCTCTGGAGACTTCCCGGAGACCGAATAAAACTAGGTAGGAGGGGCACACCATTTCTCTTCTCTCTGAGAGGACCCACTCTCTTATTTGAGAACTTCCTCTTTTTCCCCTTTCCTGTTTCTTCTAATAAACTCATGCCTGTTATTTTGAGTGAAATGTCTAAAATCTTTCTGACATGACTGCAAGAATCAGGGTTTGAAGAGGGGTGTCTCTGTAATTAACCTCAACATCACAGAAAGCCCCAGATCTATAACATTTTTATTTGAGCTTCTGAGGGTGATGGGGTTTGAACTCAGAAACTTGTGTTTGCTAGTTAAGTATTCTGCCACTGAGCTATATCTCTAGCCCATGGTTGTTTGTTATTTAGTTTTGAAGGACTTCAAGGGACTCCAGAAAATTTTTGTTATGTCAGTTTCCAGGCTGTGGTTTTATATAAGGAGCCCAGTGCTTTCCCCCTCTAGTACTGGGGATTGAACCCAGAGCCTTGCACATGTAAGGCAAGTGATCTACCATTGAGCTATATCCCCAGACCCCCATTTTTTTTTTTTTAGATAGCCCTGAATGAAAAGTGCACAGTTGTTAAGTCTTTTTTTTTTTTAGTTATTACAATATCTTTATGTGGTGCTGAGGATCGAACCCAGTGCCTCATGCATAAGTCTTGAAACATGGTGCTCGTTGGTTCAGCTACTCTGTGCTTCTGTCTGGAACTTTTTACAGTCTCATTTTGTGTGTGTGTGTCGGAGGGCGATGGTGGTTGCGGGAGAGGCATGTTTACAGCTATGTTCTTCTGGCTAGGTATTTCTAAAATTGACTTTTTCCTTTAAAAAAAAAAAAGGAAAATAAAAAAGAAACCTAAGTAAATTCATCATATAAAAAATTACAAATCTCTTCTAACTATAAAACTTTAATATATAATTTTTGTAAAAGTTTAAATAATGGAGGTACTTCTATATAGGTAATGAACAGATCAGAGGGAAGGCATCTCACTTCAGTTCTTCTTGTTACTACTGCGTTTCTTGGGCAGTACACTTCAGGGAAAAATCACCTCTCCATTTTGGATGGGATAGTAATAAAGATTTTATTTCTTTTAAGGATAGGGTAAACAAATGGGAGGTATGTATGTTTTTGACTGAGGCATGTTTGTATATTGCTTTGTATTAGTGTCATAGATATTTGGCTAGGAGACTAATTTAAAGCATTTAATTTTTCAAAATCTCCTTAGACAGTGATATGGGTCAAATCATAGTGTTACATTGTGTGGAAGTACCAGTTTGAAACAACAAATCCCACCATTATGTACACCCATAATGCACCAATAAAAAAATGTGGAAAAAGAATAAAAATAGATAAGTAAAATCTCCTTAGTGGGTTATCTGTAAATATGCAGGATTTATAAAACCAAACAACTGCAATATAATCTATATTACTTACTAAAAGATAGCAGGTTAAAATAGCAGAATAAAGTATACTTTTATTATGGTTAATTTTCATTTTCTGAATTTGGAGTGGTATGCTGAGGTTATCAGTACATAAATAGAATCTTTTTGCTCCAATTATGTTTTTATTGTTGTGAATGCAGTCTTGGCTTAAGTAGGGTAAGGGAGTTTTGTGGAAATCGATGATTATCATTTGGGGAATAGGTGGTGGGGACAGACAAGCTAAAATATAATTTGAATAAAGAAAATAACCACTTAGAAGGGATTTGAGATGAGGGGAAACAAAAATGTTTTGAGAAAAATTATATAGTATTTTAAAAATTAAGAGATTTTATACACAAAACTAGTAATCAGAAACATGATTGGAAATGGAGCTCTTTAAATTTTAGATTTATTATGTTTATATTTTGTGTGTGGATGAAACGTGTGTCTTCTTAGATATGGAGACCCAAGAGACTGAGTTTGTAATGTTTTTGAGTTAAACAACTTACCCTGAGTGCTTCTAATTAGATTCCTTTAACTTTTCATATTTTCTTTCATATTCCTTATGGAGTTATTACATGGATCTAATTTGTAATGTTAAAGTACTGCGTGAAACATTAAGCACTCTTAGCAATCTATCATAGTCTTATCCATGTCCTTTTTTAACTCCTAGTCATATAGAAATATTTGTTAGAGGATGGCTAGGCCAGGATTGACCTGGAGATGATCCAGAAAAATTCTTATGAAGACAGCTATGACTGTTGAATGGTTTTGTACCTGCTGTTTTTGCCCCTCCTGCTTTATAACCTGGTTTATAATAGGTTATAATAGAGTTTAGGCTCTGCTTTCCATAAATTGTCTTGAATTCTGTCTCTACCCCATGACTATCCTTGTGACTTTGAGCAAGTTATTCTGTTTCCTCAAGTTATTCTGTTTCCTCAACTAAAAAATTGGAAATAATAGCAGTTACCTCCTAGTGTTGTAATAAAAGTTAGATATAATAGAAGCTATTCTTATTGAGCATTTATGTATTACAGGCAGATACTGTTACATACTTTACATGCTGTATATTATTTTATTTTTTACTAATTTTTAAATTTGTTTTAATTAGTTATACATGACAGTAGAATTATGTGTAGAATAGAGTATGTACAAGTTCATGACCATTTGTAATGTATGTCCAGTAACTGGTTGTTACTTTTTCTGTTAGTTCTATACATATACCTTTATCAGAAGTTAAGGCTAACCTAAGAGATGGGAGTGCTCAGATTGAGACCATGCTATTTGTAAAGCCAAGTAGAAGAAAGGAGGAGGTGAATTTATGGTACTATAAGGGGAAAAAAAAGTAACTACAGATAATTTACATAACTAGTATGAATAATTAAAAGATGATGGAAATTTTCAAGGAGTGTTGACTTGAGTCATTTTATTAGTCATATTAGTTAATGAAAGAGTCATATCAGTAATGTTCCACCTCTGTGTTTTTTGACTGTTGGCTTGCCCACGAAGAATACTCTTTTTTGGGTTTTATCTATAGTGACTTCCTGGGAAGTCTTATTCCTAGGAAGTAAAGCTGTGTTCTTTTCATGTTTCACCTGAACCTTAACCTTTTTAAGATTCTTCATGTAATCTTACTCAAAATTGCTTCAGGTCATAATTTAAACTTATGTGTTTGGAAGACTACATTTCAGTGAGTCTTTTTGTTTGTATCTTTAGCCCACAAATCTCTTTGACTCTAGCATCTACTTTAGAAATTCTTAAGGATTAGTAACTCTATTTTTGTTATCTGTTATTCTCTTCATTTTCAAAAACTAGGCCACTAAGGCTTTGTTAATGAAGAAAAGTATTGAACATTTTTTTAAAAAGGAGCGGATTGGGCTGAATGAACTAAAATATCATAGTCGTGCTTTGGTTTAAATATAATATATAGTTTTCCATATTTTAAATTAAATCTTTCTGTGAGTACAATGATGTTATTTATATCTGGAACTTTGATTCTTCTGTCATTCTATTTAGAATTCACATAAATTATTAAAATTTCTAGTAGGCTTCCTTCTGATAGCCTCTATCTGACCTCTTCTTTAAAAATCTTCCTCAACATTTATGGAAGTAACTTTTGGAGCTTATTGGAACTGGAATTCTTGCTCTTTGCAATGACAAGTGTAAAGAAAGTGAACAGAAGTTGGGAGCAGTGGGGTACAGAAGAAGAGGAAAATCAGACTAAATTTATGTTATGCCTCTTTTATTGTGAAAAATAATCCTAGCCTTATGTACTTTACTTTTCTAAGTGTGGCAGTGGTGGTGGTAATAGTGTGGTAGGAGAAGTAGTTGTAGAGGAAGATTTAGAAGGCACAAGGGAGACTGTTCCTCCTAATATGGAATTTCCGTAACTTCCCAAATATAGTTAACAAAGTGGTTTTTAGAAAAGTTTTTAGTCTTGTAAGATAGTCTCCCGTGTAGTATTGCTCTGTTTTTCACTTCAAAATACTGATAAAGTTGGAGTTTTAAGTTACCTCCTGGATTACTGTCTTCTCTTTCATGTGCTTGTTTTACTTGTGGGTTACAGACCCAAAATAGTGTTGATGTGATTATATCACTATTAAAACTTCCTTGGTTTCTTCAAATCCAAAGCCTTTTGCCTTGTTCATGTGAGGCAAATGCTCTACCACTGAACTACATCTCCAGCCCTTGAATTTGTTTTTTAATGGAGAAAAGCACACTACTTTGTCTTTTATTCTTACAGAATTTGTATTACCAATAATTATACTTTTCTCTTGAATGATTTCAGGATGTTTTGGAGTAGTATTGGAAAATGGTATTATTTTGTGTTTATTTCTGAAACTTAAAACAGACTACCTGGATTTAAAACTCAGATTTGTTCCTTATTAGCTTTTTGATCTGGAGCAAGTTATTTATTAAATACCTAATTTTGCCTGATTGACCAAATAGGTATTATAAAATATCTTCTTTATTGACTTGTGTTGAGGATTAAATCAATTTTTAAAGAAAGAATAATGCTGATATATACAGTATGTGCTGAATAATCATTACTATTCATCCTCTGTTCTTAGTAAACTAACAGTTTTAAAGTAAAAATCTTTTGTATCTAAAACTAGAAAAATTCAGTTTAAAAAGTTACTTTAGGCTGGAGTTTAACTCTTCTCTTTTCCTACCCCCCCCATTCATTTCAAATTATTATTTGAACTTGAATGTTCCATAAGGATTACTTAGGGGTTTGGTTAATATATGTAGATTCTTTTTTAGTAGTTTTGCAGTAGTCCTGAGATGTTGCTTTTCTAACAAGCTTCCCAAGTAATCTGAAGGTTGCTAGTCTTCAGACCATACCTTGAGTAGCAAAGCTACTGAATGTTCCATTAAGTGATTCTCATTTCCTTTGTCAGTATGTAATACACTTGAGAATTTTTAAATTTTTATGAATATGATGAGCTGTGCCTCAGCCAAGATAAATCAGATCTCTGGCATAGAGATTCTGTGCTGCATTATCATCATTATCATCAACAACAACAACATTTTTTCTTTTTTGCAAAAATTTCCTAAGTAATTAATTCTCAGGTGCAGTTAGCATTAAGAGCCACCATGTTAGTCATTTCAAGGAGAGCCAGTAAACTAAGAAGCTCTGTTAAAATGGAGACATAAATGTCTTCTTTTACTTTGTCATCTTCTATGGTAAACCCATTTCCTTTAGAGAGATGAAATACAGTTGGTCAGAACTCTTAAACTGGAAGACAGCTAATGTGTTGGCCAGAGTTTTCCTTTCACTAAACTAGACTAAATGTCTAATTTTGAGACTCTTCAGGGTTCATGTTTTCTGTTTCCTTTTATCATTTGTGTAATCTTCTTTGTACTTTCACTCATTTCTTGACAGCTTGAAGTGTAGTAACCCAAACTAGATACAAAACTGCTTTAACAAAAGTGAATAATGTCAGAGACAGAATAATAAAGTTCCTTCCATATCTGCACTTATATGATTTTTATTATTTAAAGTGAAAAGTTTTTGTATCAGAATTTTTACTGGCTCTTTGTTTTTGAGAGTTACTGTGTGTTTTCTATTATGATACTAGAGTTTCATTATATTGCTTTCTTAGATTGTGCTTCCTCTTCTTTATCAATTGTATTTCTTACATCCATTTCCATCTTGCATCTATTTGGGGGGAGAGGCAGTAAATATTGTCTTGTGGATTATCATGTTTTGGGTAAACAGTTTTCCAAAGTGATCAAGATCATTTTGAATTTTATTCCATCTACACAAGATGGATCAGTTAAGATCAGTCCAGGAAAAATATCCATATTAGACACTGCATTCAAGAAAATTTAGTAAAGGGAATGGATTATATGGGTCTTATAGGACTGACAAAAGCAAAAGGGGACAGACACAATAATTGCAGAAAGCAGCTACCATCCATACATAGGTGTCAGGAAATAAAGAGGTTGGAGTAGGGGCATATAGAGTTGGGATTCAAAATCTCTAGAAGGGTACTGCCTTCTCTGCTGCTATTTCTGAGGGATACTTCTGGGAATGCCAATAAAAGATGGTGGTTTCAAGTAACTGCTACTGCTGGAATGGAGGGCCTCACTCAGCTGAGACAATGATGGTTGACAAAAGCTTATATTTTTTTTCTAGTGCCCTTAATATGAGGAAGATACTTGGCAAAGAGAAAACTAGCTTCAGAGTTCTATTTTCAGTAGAGGTAAATATTAGTCAAAGGGTAGATTTGGAGCTGCGAAAACAGTAGCTGAATAATCAGCCCAAATAGCCTCCTTTTCTAGTTACATGTTGGCATATTCTAGTTAGTAGGACCCCAAATGTTCATAGTGCTAAGGATTTTGAAGGAATGGAGGTGCTGTTTTTATTTTTTGGAGGTGCTATTATTTTAACCACAGCTATATATTGCTTAAGGATGAGTGTAGTTCTGAGAAATGCATTGTTAGGCAATTTCATCATTGTGTGAATATCATAGAGTATGCTTACACAAACTAAGATGACTGAGACTTCATTAGGCATTATAATTTCATGGGACTGTCATTGTATTGTGGTCCATCATTGGCCAAAATGTCATTATGTAGCACATAACTGTCATTTATCTAATTAACATGATTTGGGAACATGAGATAGGACCACTTCTAAGATTACTGTGTCAGAGCTTTCTTGGGATCTAATCATTAGATACTAATCATTAGATACTATTTTTTTTGGTACTTGAGGTGTTCCTATTTCTCAAGAGCCTTTACTTAGAGTATAAACAATTATGATAGGAGTAATGATGCTATAAACTAGAGGTTAAGAATTGGCTGTATATTGGCTGAACAGTGACCTGGTGCTTTGAACAGAAGATTATAACTTTTCTTTCATTCTACTATTCTCCTTCCCATGGGAGCTTTTCAAATTTTAATGAGTATATAAATCACTGGGGAATCTATTTAAATGCTTAAATCTGATTCAGTATGTCCTCAGCAGGACCTGAGATTCTGCATTTCTAACAACTCTCAGAGAAGGCTGAAGTTACTGATTCCTAAACCAGACTTTTCTCCTTTCTCTGGTTTGAGAACCACTAATGTTTGGTTTGGATCCACTGTTGGACCTGCAGTTGGATGGTGGCTTAATATAAAATAGCTTTGTTAATAAGTTAATTTTTTCTCCTTTTATAAGTGGTGAATAATCATAAAGTAAAATAATTTCTTCCAAACCTACCGATCTAGATCTATTCTGAGCCATCACCAAAGAGGCAGATTCCTCTGGATAGGTTGAGTTTTCTTTCACAATTTAATCCTGCCTTGAATGTAGAGGTATGCTTATCACTTGTCCTTTTCCTGAAAGATCTGAGGTTTTTCAGTAATCTTATGCATATTTAAGGAAAACTGACTAATGGGAGATAGGATGAAACAATTAGCAAATTGTCTCAGACAATTTGTCTTCATTAAAGCCATTATTGCTGTTAATTATTGATTTCTCTTAATGATTGGGTTGTCTATGGATTTCAAAAAGTGTGTTTGGTTTTAATCTCATACTGATTGCTTTTCCCCACTTTTTGCAGTTTCAAGTACTCAAACTTGTCATAAAAATATGGGACATTGCCTTGAGCCAAATAAATGGCAGTCTTTCTAAATAGAACTTTGAATACAAACCAAATTTATAAAGTGTGCTAATTGTTCTTTACATCTAGGGTTTTATATTACCAAGGCATAACTGATCAGATGAGTAAAAAGTTAATCTTTTTTTTTTTTAGCTGCCATCCTTCTAGATCCTCAATACCCTCTCCCGCTCCTGGATCTTTCCTTTTTTCTTTACAGACCTGGATTTTCAAAGGCATGGATTCTTTGCTTTTGGCTGTTGATGATTATGTGAATATTACCCTTTAATTTTTAATTCAGACTACCCATAGAGAGATTACCTTTTAATCAGAGAGTTAAAATGAAAGTTAGGGATTCAGGGGATTCCTACAAAAGGGTGAAAAAAGTGCTCAATTTTAGGATCCCAAACAAAGCATTTTGATTGGCACGTGGAGACCCTTGCATGCACACAAACGTCCATATTTGAATATTTATAGAAGATAACCTGTCAGATTGCAAATATTTTAATTTGTCAAGCTTGGCTGATTTCCTCAGTTGGATGTTAGTTGAATTCTGGATGAGGGACTGTAAATATGTTCTGGAGGGGAACATTCTTTTTTTGTCCTTGAAATTATTTGAATGTTCTTGACCCCCTCCCCCTTGCCTCCTTTTTTAAAGCTGTGGTTCCTTTCTGTCTTAGGCAAAATCCATGTTCTTTCTGAGGGAAAAATATTAACATAGGATAATAACTATAAAGACTCAATGTTTTAAAACTACGTCTCTTCACATTTAGCCATCAAGAATTTAAAAAATAATTCAAACTATTTCTTTAGTCTTTACTTTCAAAGAAGCTACCCTGGAGAAGCAGATTTGGGGATATATGTTTTGTTTGAATGGTTTCATGTGAGATATATTTCATGTTAACAACAAAGTAAATGTGTAGTTTTAAAATAATTAACATTTTTTCTTTTGTCTTGTTTTGAACAGCTAATAATTTTTGTGACCCAGATTTAAGCAATAATATATTCACCTGGATTACCGTGGTTTCATGAATGTCTTCTCTTCTTGGGAAAGGAAGGTAAGCCATTTTTCACAGTTAATATAAAATAGCTTTGTTAAATTTTTCTCCTTTTATAAATCAGGAACCCTATTCCTCAATATAGTCTACTTTTAGAGATGATATAATCATATGACAATTTCTGGAGCAGGTGTACATTCTATGCTCCATCTGTTAGACCATCTTGTCTCTTACATAGGCATGGTCACCTGAACAGTTTACTTTTACACATATAACTCTGATAAAACTAGATAGGTTACTTTTTTTTTTTTTTCCTTTTGATGTTTAAAATTTTTATCTCTTGTGAGCTGACATAATTGAATCTGCTTTGTCAGTTATTACTGTAGTTAGAAACTATATCAAATACTAAGTCTCAGTTTTACTTAGATATTGACTTTGTTTTGGGGTTTCAGGAATGTAGGGTCTCATGTTTTATATTTTTGTAAATTCAGGGTGGAACTTTTACAATATTCTTTTCCATCTTACTCAGGCAGCCATTTTTGTTCCATTTGACTAACTTGTTTTGTTAAAAATTTTTTTCTAGATATTTATAAAATCTTTCACTTGTTATTGCTTTTTCCTATCCTTTTTCTGATCATCCAACCCATCTAACTCACTCTACTTCTTCATTATCTTCCTAGGAAAATTTATTTGTCTGAATGTAGCTATCCCATGGTTTAAAGTTTTGCCCAAGTTTCTAATTTTGTAGTGGTTCATTATCTGTACTGTTTAAAGGCTTTAGAGATGTCTGTTGTTTGTATTGTATCGCAGATATAGAAATAATACTGAAGTAAAATTTATATATATATATGTAAAGTGAAAATACTGCTAATATCCCCTAGGTCTGGTCATTCTGATAGTCTTACTAAGTTTGAGGATTATTTTATAATAGTGCTTTTAGATTTCTTAAGGTGAATTATGTAGTACATTTATTTACCTTAACTTATTAAACCAGCATTCTTTTAGTTAAGTAGATTAAAACTCAGTTAAATAAAGTTTAAACAAGTAATATAAAATATAAGAAGGTGTTTTTCAGTTTGATTTGAGGGAAAAAGTTGGCTGTATTTCTTGCTGTAAGAGCCAGCAAATAGCACTATACAGTGGATTAAGATTTTCTAAGTAAATTGTTTTCGATAAATGTTAATTTCATGGTGATAGCAAATGTTGGGGGCTGGCATCCAAGTGCCACATTTTGCATAAAAATTTAGCTTTCTCTCTCTTTATTCTTTTTTCTTCTAGAGGAAATCTCTAAAACTTAAATTTGTGTAGAAATATGATAATGCTATTTCAGGAATAAAATAACAGGCTTTATTTTTCTGAAAATTAAGCAATAAGGATGACCAATGAATTGTAGTACTTAATGATAGCTTTTTTTTTTTTTTAGGATAGTTTTTTTCTATATTCCCTATGGAAATTTAATATTTGGGTGTTCATTCAGGAAACAATTTAATTTATAATAACAACATGAGATCTAAATGATCCCCACAATATTTGATTGTCCATGTTTCATTGCTTCTGAAAGAAAGGAAGTGTATTTAATAATTTATACCATTTTTATTTTGTTTGTTTGTTTTGTTTTTTGGTGCTCGGTATCGAACCCAGGGCCTTGTGCATGCAAGGCAAGCATTCTACCAACTGAGCTATATCCTCAGCCCCGCCCCATTTTTATTTATAAAAACTAATTAATCATATTTTAGGTAATATATGTGCCATTGAGACATTCAGATTTCCAAATTTTTTCCTTCTCCCTCATAAGTGTTATATATTACTAATCAATTAGTAAAATGTGAAGGTGAGAAATGAAAATGTGGTTTCTGGTTCAGCCTGGAATAAGCTTAGAATTCATCACTTTGTCCTAACACATAAAAAGTTGAATAAACCGAAAAGTTAGTAGTTCTTACTTAACTTAAGAGAATGAAGTCATAGAGCAAACTGCTGTCCCCAAATTGGACAAAGACAAATACACAGAACTGCAACTTATTTGAATAGAAATCCAGGGGTAGAAACCACCATAGGAATCAATAGGGTTCTTGCCAGCGTAGACAAATCTGAATTGTAAGAATTATTGAGGCCCAGTGTGAACAAATTTGAGTATTAAAAACTCCAAGAGAACCGAGTCATAGGGATAATGACAAAAGTCATTTGTGACTTTCCCTTCAGGAGTTTGACCAGTTCCTACAGTGAATATTAAAGGGGGGTGGGGAGAAATCCCCTGATGCTTCTAACAACAGGAGAGGAAAAGTAATCATTTTGAAATATACCAGAGCATTCTGTTCTTCTTAACAAGGTTTGCTCTCAAGTACTACAAGTACTTTACTAGAGCCTTTTAGGGTTTTATCAGAACCTAACAGACCTGGGGAAGGGTGAAGAAAGGAAGTATTCAACTCCTGCTGACTCTAATCATCCTGCTCCACCTAAGGAGGTGGGAGTGGGGGTAGACTGAGAAGTACTTGCTGTCAGGGGCACAGGCTCACTAAAAAGACTGAGACCTAATCATAGGACTTATAATTTGAAACGTCCTCTGCAACCTCCCTATCACTACTGTTTCACTGCTTCTACTACAAGTAATTTACAAACTGCACATATATGGCAAAAATGAGCACTGGCCCATAAAACTAGGCCAAAATGAGGAATGTGACCCTGATACTGCAACAAGGGACAAAAGTAAGAATTAATCCTATATCTCCCAGGAAATCAGGTAAACAAGAGAGTGAAGTGAAATATTTAAGTGTTGAAAGGAGGAAAATACCAAACGAAAAAAACTGCTAAATACACAAACAAAAAAATATCAAACCCACACATACACGATCACAAATTCTTTATTGAGAATTAATTGTGATCCTGCATCTGGAACCTCACTGGTAGTACTCTTTTTATTCCTGCTCCTGTGATCCATTTTCAAATGGCAAATGTTTGTCCTTAGTGAACTCTCTGGCCCTAGAGGATGAATATCAAGAATGTGAACCTGGTACTGAGACAAAGGAGACAATTCCCTAAAGCCCTCATAGCTATAGTTCCTTTTATGCAGCACATCATGTCTAACTTCCAACGAAAACTTACAAAATTAGGAGACATATTAAAAGGCAAAAGAGCAGTATAAAGAGAGCAAGCATCAGAATCAGACTGAGACATGGCAGAGATAAAATCATCATAAAGAATTTCTCTGAGATTTAGGCTGTGTCAGAAGAAATTTCACAAAACAAAGGAAAAAAAAAGACTAGTAAAAGGAGCAGAATATACAGTAACTAAGGTAAGGGACAACAACCAAAGGTAGAACATACATGTATTGAGAATACCAGAAGGAAAAGAAAAAGAACAGAAGACATATTTGAAGCAACGATGACTTGAGATTTTCCCTAAATTAATGTCAGATACTAAAACTGTTTCATACAACTCTTGGTTTCAGTAGAACAAAATTTGAAAACTACTATTAATTAATAATACATTCTGGCCAAGTTAATGTTTGATAACTATTGGCCTGAGCTCACTGTGTATTTCTACCTTAATTCTTTTGAGTGATCTTGAGGAAGAACAGAAGCAGATAAGAAAGGACAGGGGAGAATTTGTAAAGGAAGATGAACTTTTAAAATGGATTTAGAAGACTAATAGAAGATAAAATATGTTGTGTGATAAATTTCAGAGCTTTCTAAAGGAGAGGTTTGATTTTTTTGAAACAAGTATTACTTCTCTTTCTAAAGGAGAGGTTTGTTTGAAATGGTGATGTTTTCTATCTAAGACCACCGTTATCCTGCTGTTCTTTCTTTTAGAGGTAGGTGGTGGGGAGCAGTACCATAAGCTTAAATTATTGAAATATAAGGTCACAAGATAGGATGGAGAGAATTTTAGTTTCTTTCTCTACACTTTAATTCCTATTCTTTGTTGCTTAAACTGATGTTTAAGTTATTTGCCTCTGATTTAAAAAGGGGTCTGATTCTTTGCAAAGCAGCTATTCTGGTGATAAAAATGCTTTCAGTATTAATTCATTAATACTGGATTAATACTGGGTTGACATCCATTTGTATGCTAAATGCTGCACCATTGTTATTGTTTGGCATTTATTAGCTAACCTCTATATTTTGCATTCTAAATGCTGCACCATTGTTATTGTTTGGCATTTATTAGCTAACCTCTATATTTTGCATTAATTGGCATTTATAAATGTCCTATATTTTGCTCTTGAGAGAATATCCTAAAAGGGAGTAATGGTGGGAAATAGCCTTTTCTCATATAGATGGCAGCCTGGAAGCATTGGAGTAAAGATCTTTGTTTAAGCATTTCCAGGTTATTTATTGAGTAGTTAAGATAGGAAATTATAATCTTATAAAATATGGAGGTTCTTAAAACATAGTCACGTAGACTCATGATAGTGACCCTACCAGGAATCATCAGCACAGATACAATTCTCTCAAGGAATTGGAAATCATTTTTATTAAAATTAGATCACTGAAATTGTTTTCTTCTCTGTAGAGTATAAACACGATAAATAAAACAAACCAACTTCCTCAGATCATAGTAAGTAAAGTCTGAGGACAAAAATCTAGAATTTCTATCTTTTCTTGGCTGCTAACTAGGTGTATAAATCTTAGTCAACTTTTAGTCACTTCTTTCCTCAGTTTTCTATCTTCAAAATGGAAATAATGCTTGCCTTACAAAGCAGTGATGATAATCACTTGAGGAAAGGTGTGCAAAAGTGTGTTGCATGCCTGATACATATTTGTCATGCAACAAGTATTACTTCTCTTTGTCTTTTCTTGTGGCATCATTAATGTCTGGTAGTTTTGAGATCAAATTATTTTATCTTTCTCAACCTCATTTTCCTTTAACATAAGATCAGTGATGCCTGCTTTATAAACTTGGAGTTCAAGTTCAGTTCCTAGTATAGTCTAGGACATTTTGAATTTGAATGTTAAATTGGCTAAAATCTTATATGAATATTTGAGTTTTGCTAGATAGATCTTTTGGATACAAAAAAATCACAATATCTGGTAGGAGGAATATAATAAGGGAAAATGAATTTCGAAGATATTTTTGTGGGAGATACAGTAGCTTATTGCAT
This sequence comes from Marmota monax, assembly GCF_021218885.2. Taxonomy (NCBI): domain Eukaryota; kingdom Metazoa; phylum Chordata; class Mammalia; order Rodentia; family Sciuridae; genus Marmota; species Marmota monax. Next base: position 20,797,270 of record NW_026693777.1, on the reverse strand, counting down.
TTACACTTAATGTAATTCATTGTGAAAATAGGAAATTATGGAGTTAAAGGACTGTTCACTTGGCATAACCACATCTAGAAGGAATTTGCATAGAGTGCTAAGTTTAGAATTCAGCCACTTGAACATCTTTTTTGCTTTTATTTATTTATTTTTCTTAAGTGATTTGAGTTTATTGACATAAATGGTTTTGTGGGTGGATCTTGAAATTAATCAGTACTGAAAATTTTTTGTTTGGTAATTACGAGATAAAGGACTAATTAAACCAGTATTAAAGTTTAGTTGAGGAATTAGGGTCAGTACTCATAAGTGAATCACATTAAATGAGTTTTGAATTAAATCAAATATTATCGTTGAGTTTGTGTGTCAAATCAGTATAATTTCTTTGACATAGTCATAGGATTGAAATCAATGTATATATGGTTTGTTGTATTAAAGAGCTGCATTGATGAACTAGAGAGTTTGTATTTTTTAAAATATTTATTTTTTTAGGTGTAGATGGATACAACACGATGCCTTTATTTTTATGTGGTGCTGAGGATCGAACCCAGGTCCCGCCCGTGCTAGGCAAATGCTCTACCGCTGAGCCACAATTCCAGCCCCTAGAGAGTTTGTATTTTTAAGGATGTTGTATTTCGATGAATTTTAGTTTTCGGCGGACACAACATCTTTGTTTGTATGTGGTGCTGAGGATCGAACCCGGGCCGCACGCATGCCAGGCGAGCGCGCTACCGCTTGAGCCACATCCCCAGCCCTCGATGAATTTTAATTAGATTTACTTAAATGTGAATCACTTTCATGACATTCTTTAGTCTTCTTCAAGCATCATATTCTTTTAAAATTAATTAATTAATTTTATTTTATTCTTTTACATAAAGGAAGCACTGGTTGTATGTGATGTAGAGTCACACCATTTGTGCAATAATACCCATACATAGGGGTAATAATGTCCATCTCATTCCATTATCTCCCCCCACCACCTCCCATCTCTTCCTTCCCCTCTGCTCAATCCAAAGTTCCTCTACACCCCATCCCCCATTATGGATTAGCATCCACTTATCAGAGAAAACATTCAGCCTCTGATTTTTTGGGGATTGGCTTACTTTGCTTACCATGATATTCTCCAACTCTGTCCATTTACCTGGAAATGCCATGATTTCATTCTTTAAGGCTGCGTGGTATTCCATTGTGTATATATATCCATTCATCTATTGAAGGTCATCTCTGGGCTGTTTCCACAGTTTAGCTATTGTGAATTGAGCTGCATCACTGTAGCACAAGCATCATATTTTTACATGGCTCATGTTCCCTGTGCAAACTTCTACCTTAAGTCTGAACTCATCTCTTATCCCCACCCCTACCTTGAGCTGGATAATTATTTGGGCACATTTCTTATGTATGTAAACTGACTAAGTGTAAATGAGCTAAGAAGTGAAAGGATGAACTGTGCATTTGTCTAAAGGTTCTACTTTAGAACTTGGAATTTCCAAATGAAAGAAAACAGAGTAAATACTTCTAGAGGTTTCTTAGCAGATCTGTTTCGTAGTGATTTTTAAAGACCAAAATTTTAATTGGAATGAAAAGATTTCGGCATGTTTTGTTATTTCATTTGTGCCTTCCTTCTCCCTTTATATTTCCTGGAAAGAGGTGTGGGAGGGTAAGGGAAGGGGAAGGGGATTAGCAAGGATGGTGGAATATGATGGTCATCATTATACCAAGTACATATATGAAGACTTGAATTGGGAGTCAACATACCTTATATTCAAACAGAGATATGAATAATTGTGATATATATGTATATTAATAATTGTAATGCAAAAAAGTACATGTATAATGGCACAAATTGACATGAACATACTTTATATATAGAGATATGAAAAATTGTGCTCTATATGTGTAATAAGGATTGTAATGCATTCCACTGTTGTCATGTATTAAAAAAATAATAAAATCAATAAAAAAGAGAAAACAAGTAAAGAACATAATATTCATTCAAAAACTATTTCCTGGAAAAGCAAAATAAATATTTGATGAACTCAAGTATAACTTTGCAGTTTAATTGGTCTTGTTAGGGTTTTTCTACGTGTGCCAGCTGGACCTTTTGCAGCTTAGTACTGGAATAGTAGCTTGACAGTACTTCTACTTTTTCTTTCTCCAGTGAATGTTAGATCAAAGGAAAACACATAACCAGCTGTTAGATTCATATTTCCTTTGAATGATGTTTTGAAGCACAGAAGGAACTTCTTAAAACAAAGCTACACAGAGTTTCTGAGAAACACCGTCATGCTGTTTTTTTACCCCCTATATATTTTATCTCCGTGGCTTCCCATACATAGACTGAACTGAATGATGAAGGCTAATTAATGTGAAGGGTGGCCTGGTCCTAAAATGAAAATTTTTTCTCATGGCCACCTGAAAGGGGGGTGGGAAGGGGATAGGGTGAGAAAAGGAGGGATGGAGAGAGGGAGGAGGAGATGGAGGAAGAAGGAGGAAGGCAGGGAAGGCGAGGAGAGAAGAGAGACAAGTCTTCACTCTCTGAATTCTGTGATTCTGTAAGCCTCTTGGTAACAGGGACCATAGTTTTATTTTTGTAGAGTTGGTGTCTTGCATATAATATAATTTTATCTTTTGAGTTTATAAATCTGTGAAAATAAATGAAAACAAAACTAATTTCAAAGTTGCAAAAGGAGGTAACTGCAGAAGTGAAGAAGCATGAAAGAACAGTGTTGGCCATCCATTCATTCAATACTTAAACAAAGGTCTACAATGTACCAGGTACTTCTCTAAGCAATGGAAGTAAAGCAATGATTAAAATGGACTCAGTCCCTATACTTATGGAATATAGATAGTCTAGAACAGTGAGTGGCATAAGTACATGAATGACTATTTTGTGGAAAATGATTGGGATATGAAGTTTTTCTGTTAGGAAGTGAAGTTTGTCATATTCATTCTATTAGAAGAATTTTGTTAATGAAAAAAAGTGTTAACTGAGAAAAAAGTTAAATAATGGTAATCCATAAAATTTAGTACTGTAGCATCCTTAAAAATAATTTTATACACACACACACACACACACACACACATTGGCTAAACAAAGGTTCTTTACATAATGCCAAATTAAACAAAGAAGGTAGTAGCATAGGATGTATGAAATGATTTCTTTAAAATTATTTGTATCAAAATGTCTCTCTATGGTGAAAAACGATAACAGTGAATGATTCTTTTAGCAGGGAAATTTGTTTGGGTGACATTTCCTTTATCCTTTATGCATTTTTATGATTGTTTGATTTTGCTTTTACCATGACCACGTGTCACTACTTAAAAATAATAAAGTTGCTCTAAAACATTTTGTATGAATAGATCTTTTTAGCTTAGTATCTGTAACATTAAGCATAATTATTGGTTGATGATCCATTTTCCTATGAGTAGAAAATGTATCTACATTAAAGAATTCTGAGTTTTCTTTCCCAAAACCAATCAGAGGAGAATACCTTTAACATTGAACATTTATCTATAATACTCGAAGGTGCGGTATAGTTTTGAAATGTGTGTAATGGTAGTAATTTTAATTTTGTTTCTGAGATACTTTGGGATATTCCTACAAAATTAAATGAGGAAAACTCAGTTTAAAAAATTAATTTTTTTTTTAGTTGTAGATGGACACAATACCTTTACTTTTATTTATTTGTATGTGGTGCTGAGGATCGAACCCAGTGGTGAGCACTCTACCACTGAGCCTAGAACCCCAGCTCCAGAGAACTCAATTTTTTTAAAGCTTTTTTTTTTTTTTTAGTATTTAGATCCTTTATTTGAATGTGTAGTTCTTAATAGACACTAGCTTGAACTATATTTTTTAATATGAAGGTTGTTTTGATTCTGCTTATTATGACTAAACTGATTTTCTTAATAAGAAGAGAGAATACCTGCTTTGGGGGAGCCATGGTTATATCTAATCAGTAGTCATAGTTTTCATAGTATAATAGGGCATATTAAATTATTATACATGACTTCTTTTTTTAACTTCTTCCAATAATTTGCTGTTTTTATCAGGATAAATTAATGAACTAATCAAAACATTCCATTGTTCACAATTGCTTATAACAAACTCATTTTATTAGAAATGTTCTAGCAACATTGTTATCATCATCATCCCTCCAAAAGATAAAGTTGAGTTTAGTTACTGGGTTTCAAACCATACATGATTCAATTTTAAAATGGTCTCTGGGTCTTGAACGTTTTTATTTATTTTTTTAATATTTTAGTTGGACACAATAGCTTTTTATTTTGTTTATTGGTACTGATGATCGAACCTAGGGCCTTGAACATGCTAGGCAAGTGCTCTACCCCTGAGCCACGACCCCAGCCCCCTGTTGAACTTTTTAAATGATATTATTATTATCATCCATCATCATCATCATCATCATCATCATCATCATTTTTAAATATTTATTTTTTAGTTTTTGGTGAACATAATATCTTTATTTTATATATATTTGGTGCTGAGGATCGAACCTAGTGCCTCATGCATAGTAGGTGAGCACTCTACCACTGAGCTACAACCCCAGCCCCAATTATTATTATTTTTAAAATTTTTTTTTAAGTTGCAGGTGGACACAGTACCTTTAATTTATTTTTACTTGGTGCTGAGGATTGAACCCAGTGCCTCACATGTGCTAGGCAAGTGCTCTACCACTGAGCCACAACCCCAGGCCCAAATGATATTATTTTAAAAAGAATAAAGTATAAAAATAAGGAGCACAGGCAGCCCCAGGAAGTCCCACCAATATCCGCAGAGCTGCTCAGTGGTCTGGAGGCAGCCCATAGCCACAGAGCTGCATCTCTGAACACATCGCCTAATACACCCCCCCCCCCCCAATCACCTGACCTGATATTCCATTACTGAAAGTAGCCGCCTCCATCTTGGGAAACCTTCCTTGCCATTTTTATTTGAGCAACTCCTAGCTTGGAACACTGGCTGGGCAGGTACCAATAGTCCCCAACTCCCCACTCTCCCCCAGCAGGCGCCACAGTGACTGCCCAATAAAAAACAACTTTCCAAGACAGGTGCATAGCCCCCAGAGCGCAACCCACAACACCTCTGGAGAGAAAGGTTCCTGAGTAGGAAGTAGAAAGGGAAACAGTGAGTAAGATACAGTTTAGAGACTAAATTAGAGACCAGGAACTGTGAGATCTATAGGTGATATAAGGAGATAAGACCAAGTGCCTATATCACACGAGTGGGCCCCAAAGGAGATCCTTGGGGTGCAGTCTCCTCTCAGGGACCACCAGTTGGTGCCATGTCCCACTTCCAGTTGGTGCCATATCCCACTTCCAAGTGCCCTGTACCCAAGATGAACCCTTCCACCTGGTAACCTTCACCATCCTGAGGGTGGAGATACCAGAAAACAACACCTATTGAATGAGAAGGGAAGCAGGAAAGATACTGATCTCCAACCAAAACAACCATTGTTTCTTCCTTCAAGATTTTTTCCTCCTTTTTTCTCCTTCTCTATTCTCCTGTCCTCACATCCCCATCATTTGTGAAACCATACTTTACATGAATTAGGATACTGAAGACTGGGATGTCTGAATAGTGTATTACAGTTGTGTTGTATATTCTTTTATCTACTATTTTTACATTTTTAATTTTTCTTAATATTTATGTGTGTTTGTTTTATGTACTCTATTGCCTTCCCACTTACTTGTCTCCTGAAAATCACTTTCTCTCTCTTTTCCTGCTACTAACCATCATCTTTAGATTCCTCTTTCACACTTCCTAAGATCTAATAACTCTATATTCTCACCTCCTACCCCTCAGTTCCTCATTTTACACCTCACCCCCTATTGTTTGTCTACCATCAGAAACTGTAAATCCTTTTGCAAACCATTTCTGTAAATGTCTTATTAGCAAGTATTTGGTTTAAGGTTGTATATTATTTGTATTGGGATCTGTTAATATTGTTCTTCCCCTCAAAGGAGAGGTATTGGAACCCTACAGGGGCACTATGAGCCTATAGGGTAAAAACAGTAACACCGTGGATCTGCAGTGTTAGAAGGGAAGACACACGAACAACATGAAAAAACAAGGGAAAAAGTGCCCCAAACAAACCAAGATACTACATTATTAGAATCCATGGCTACAAAACAGAAGAAACGACAGAGAAGGAGTTCAGGATGTACATAATTAAAATGTTCTGTGAATTAAAGGATGATATAAGAGGACAAATGCAAGCAGTAAAAGATCATTTCGATAAAGAGCTACATAAGCAAATACAGGAAGCAAAAGAACTTCAATAAAGAGATAGAGGTTCTGAAAAAAAAAACAACAACCAGAAATCCTTAAAATGAAAGAAGCAATAAAATAAATTAAAAGCTCAGTAGAAAGCAACACCAACAGATTAGACTGCTTGGAAGATGGGACCTGAGACAATATATAATATTGAAAAGAATGTTGACCACACAGTAAAGTTGATAAAAAACCATGAGCAAAACATTCAAGAAATATGGGATAACATAAAAAGACAATTTAAGAGTTATTGGGATAGAGGAAGGTAGAGAGTTCCAAACCAAACGAATGAACAATCTATTCAGTGAAATGATATCAGAAAAATTTCCAAACATGAAGAATGAATTGGAAAACCAACTATAAGATGCTTACAGGACGCCAGAATGTACAAAATCACAACAGATCCACTCCAAGGCACATTATCATGAAAATATCTAGCATACACAATAAGGAGAGAATCTTAAAAGCCATGAGAGAAAGGAATCAGATTTATATATAGGAGGAAATCAATTAAAATCTCTGCAGATTTTTCAACCCAGACCCAGAAAGGTAGAAGACCCAAAAAATTCCACCACAAAACTTCTAGAACTAGTAAATGAATTCAGCAAAATGGCAGGTTATAAAATCAACACCCATAAATCAAAGGCATTTCTGTATATCAATGTCAAATCCTCTGAAAGAGAAAGGAGAAAAACTACCCGATTTACAATAGCCTCAAAAAAAAAAAAGAAAAAAACAAAACAAAACCTTGGGAATCAGCTTAACTAAAGAGATGAAAGACCTGCACAATGAAAACTACAGAACACTAAAGAAAGAAATTAAAGAAGACCTTAGAAGATGCAAAGAGCTCCCTTTTTCTTGGATAGGCAGAATTAATATTGTCAAAATGACCATACTACCAAAATCATTATATAGATTTAATATATATCCAATTAAGATCCCAATGACATTCCTCTAGAAATAGAAAAAGCAGTCTTGAAATTCATCTGGAAAAATAAGAGACACAGAATAGCTAAAGCAATGTATTCTCTCTTCTTATTAAGAAAATCAGCTTAGTCAAAAAAATAAGCAGAATCAAAATAAATCTTCAGATTAAAAAATATATTATAAAAATATAAAAAGTACATATTCAAACTAAGGTTCTAAATACTAAAAAAAAACCCTAATGGTTTCAGATGTCTGATCTATAAGTGGGACACGAAAACGTGTATATAAATAAAAATATAGTGAACCATTGCTCTCATTTATTCATTTTTAGGTTTGTTTGCTGTATTTTAGGCGTTGTTCCCGATGGATACCAGTGAGCAGCCAGAAATTATTGATCCGTTGACACTCATATTCCAGTGGGTAGATGAATACTAAACAACTGAGTAATATTAAACAACTGAGTACATGCAATGGATAGGTTTTCTAGAGAAAAGTAATTACAGCAGGAAAAGTGATAGGGAATGTTGGAGTTGGAAGAATTTCATTTTTCTATAAAATGGTTAGGGAAGGTTTCATTGAGAAGTTGATAATCAAGGGATACCCTGAATTTGATGAGGGGACAGAGTTGTGGGATATTTGGGCATCTGAGTTTCTGGAAAGTTCAAAAGCCCTGTATTGAGCGCAGAATCACCATATTTAGAAACATAGGAAATGAATTGTTCAATTGTTTTATTTTCATTTTTCTGATATATTCTAAGATTCACTAAAGGGAGGGTGGATTATTTGTCTTGCTCATTGTTATATCCTTGGCACTTGGTATGGTACCAAACACTTGGTAGGCAATAGATAAATATGGGTGATTAGGGAGAGTTTCAAATGAATTTTTTTCTTTAAAGTTAAAAATGTTTTTACTACTAGCTGGGGATGGTGCACACACCATAATTCCAGTGACTGGGGAGATTGAGTCAGGGTGATGGCAAGTTCAAGGCCTGGGCAATTCACTGAGACTCTGTATCAAATTAAAAAGGTGGAGGGAGGGGCTGAGGATATAGCTCCACAAAAAGTACCCCCTGGATTCAGTCTCCACTACCAAAAACAAAATAACAACAACAAAAATTGAAAATACCTCCTGCTACTAAAATATATCTAGTGCAAAGGTCTTTATAGATTGTCTTGATTGACTCTCTTTGATGTTATGCATGAGAAAACATACATTTAGGTAGGAGGATTCTTCCAATTAATTACTGGTAGTGTTTTTAGGACAATAAAGATTTTTATCTCTTACTCTAATTTTACTCCATTGGTGGAGATCCACTGATTTCAGATGTCTGATCTACAAGTGGGAAGATACTTGCTTTGAAAAATCTCTCTGTAGTAGAATTTGGAAATCAGGCTCTGGAGTCAGCTCGCTGTGTTGAAATTCCTGCTTGACATTTGCTAACTGTTTGGTTCCACACTCCACCCACCCCAACGTCACCTTTTAATGCCTTGGTTTTTATTTTCTGTAAGACATGTTGTATTCAGGCATGGCTGCTAGGGAGGCTGAAGTAGGAAGATCACCAGTTTTAGGTTAGCCATGGCAACTTAGTGAGATCCTGACTAAAAATTAAAAAATAAAAAGGGTGGGGATGTAGCTTGGTAGTAGAGTACAACCCCTGGCTTCAGTTCCTAGCAACCTTGCTCCCATACATAGATAATGTTTTAGTCAGCTTTTTCACTGCTGTGACTAAAAGACCTGACCAAAACAATTGTAGAGAAGGAAGAGTTTATTTGGGGCTCACAGTTTCAGAGGTCTCCATCCATAGACAGCTGGCTCCATTTCTCTGGGCTTGAGGTGAGGCAGAACATCATGGCAGAACGGTGAGCTCTGAGAATTCTTCAGCATCTGCTACCATATAATTGTTCTTTCCTAAAAATTGTTTTTGCTCAGGCTCATGGATTTTCATGCAGGAACACATGTAGATTGGCATTCAGGTAATTCAAGGGGATCATTTAGTTAAAAAAAACAAAAAGGTCTTGTGTAGCTCTTAGTTCATCTTGTGTAGCTCTTACTTCAGGGACTTCTCCCAAAATTTCTTGTTGCTTTGGACTTTTAAAATACTATAGTACCAAAAGTGCTTTCAAAAAGCAATCCCAGGTAATTTTAGGACTCACTTGTTTTGTCTTTTTTTTTTTTTTTTGTCTTTAAGGAATCAGTTTGAGCTTCTTATTGTCCAATGTCTGTTGTTTTGTCCAGTTTTCTAGTTGTTTACACTTGGAGAGTATTTTTTTTTTTTGTGGTGTTGGGAATTGAAACCAGGGCCTTGTGCATGCAAGGCAAACAGTCTACCAACTGAACTATATCCCCAGCCCTGGAGAGTAATTTTGACCTGTTACTTCTTGTGTGACAGTAGAGTTCTCTTAATACTTTAAGCATGGGGAATAATATTCTTAACATGACATACATCCTGCCTATTTCAAATTAGGTTCAAGTATCATTATGTGTTAAAATTAATTTTTAAATGTCGTTTAAACAGCATTTCTGTTATTTTGACTGAGTTTTATCTAATATCAGTTACTTGTCACTGATGCATTCAAAGTTGGCATAAATCTAATTATTTACAATAACTGTTTTTTTAAAATCTGATGTTTTTTTATACTTCTGTACCTCACTAAATATCTCCACCTGTGTTTTGGTTCCCACCCACCTGCCCTTCCTTCTTGCCTTCTTTCCTTTTTTCCTGAATTTGATAAAACAACAAAAAACTTAACTCTTATTTAGTATAGAAACTTTTTATCAGTGAAAAACATTGGTTTTTTATTCTATCTATTGAGGTATAGTGAAATGATATTAGTTTAGTACTAATTATTATTATTTTTTTTAGAGAGAAAGAGAGAGAGGAGAGAGAGAGAGAGAATTTTTAATGTTTATTTATTTATTTTTTTTAGTTTTCGGTGGACACAACATCTTTGTTTGTATGTGGTGCTAAGGATCGAACCCGGGCCGCACGCATGCCAGGCGAGCGTGCTACCGCTTGAGCCACATCCCCAGCCCCCTAATTATTTCTTTAAAATCTCCTGCCCTTTCTCCTTCTTCTGTCCCTCCTGATTGAACTCAGGGATACACTACCACTGAGCTACACCCCCAGTCCTTTTTATTTTGAGACAGGGTCTTCTTGGTAGTTTGTTCAGGTTGTTGTTGAACTTGTGATCCTTCTGCCTCAGTGTCTTGAGTAGCTGGGATTACAAGTGTGTGCCATGCCTTCTTCTTTGGACCCTTATTGCAGGCATAATAATGAGCTTTAACAATTATTTTGTACTAATCCAAAAGAATATGATCCAAAAGAATATGGAAGCCAAATTTGTAGAATGGTGAAACAGAAAGTTAGAAGCTTGGGTCCCTGTGGACACTGTGCAGCATTTTCACTTGTCTCCAGGCTTCTTTCATGAAAGAAAAAAAACCAATCTCAATATTATTTAAAGTGCTTCTATATTGACACAATGTATTATGTACTTGTACCCCTGTTCAGAGAGGAGTAAGAATAAATAATAATGCATTGTTGAAATTTAATCATGTACAGAGGAGTGTGTGTGTGTGTGTGTATATATATATATATATATATATATATGAAGGGAAAGAAAATATAAGGAAAGTTGAAGGAGAATAACAAATTAATTCATTAAATAACACGAATGAAAGTTTGTAGAACTACATTGACCATGCTGTGGACATTGGGAAATTATATTAGATTAATGAGAAATAGAAACTTATTCTAAATTTATTTTATAGGAAAAAATACTGAAGTTTAGTGATATGTACAACCATTTACACATTAAATTTTGTTGAATATTGTGGGTTGGTTAGGAAAGCTGGTGATATTGATAGGCTGCATAATTCATTCTTATCTTTAGAAGATAGATCAACAGTTTTTTATAGGTTATGCTCTTTGACTTGCTATACCATTGTTAAATGAAGTATTTATAACTATATTCTATCCACCCCACCCCCATAAAGTCCTTATTATTAATGACTTAATTTTATCTGCTCTCAAAATTTTGGACTGCTAAATCTTTTGAAAAATATTATCAAATATTGTATTAGACATTTCCTGTTGAAGAGTTTGTGGATTGTATATAAGTTTGTTTTTTTTGCAACAAATTTATCTCTTCACATTAACTACTAAATGCAGTGTTAAAGAACTCTGTACCCCTTCAAGAGTTGGCTTAAATGCAGCTCTTTTTTCTGTCTTTATATCTTTTTCTGTCTCCCTTCTTCTCTTCCTTCCTTCCTTGTGCTGAGTGAGGATTGAACTCAGGGCCTTGTGCATGCTAGGCAAGCACCCTATAGCTATGTTGTATCTCCAGACTTTTGGCTTGAAATTATATTTAGACCTATTGATTTCTGATCATCTACTTTTGGATTTTTTTTTTTGCACATAAAAATAAATGAATAGATGGGGATATAGCTTAGTTGGTAGAGTGCTTGCCTTGCATGCACAAGGACCTGGGTTCAATCCCCAGCACTACAAAAATAAATAAATAAACAAACAAGTAAATAAATAAAATTAATGAATATGAAAGTAATTTTGAATTCTAGTTCTAAGGCTTGATTTTTTTTTTATTTTAGAATTTTGACTGTCAGTATTAAATAAATATTTGTATCCTTGGGTGGTATTCATCATTATTTTATTCAACAAACAATAATAATAATAAAGAGTTTGCTATATTTTAGGTGCTATCCTCTAAGTTCTTGCTTTACTGATATATATATATATATATATATATATATATATATATATATATATATATATATATCTACTTATTTATATATATATATATCTTTTGGTATAGGAAGAAAATAAACCAATAAGTTTGATGAATATTAATAGCAAAGGGCAAGTACTTTAAAAAAAAAAAAAGGATGTTGTAGCATTCTGGAAGGTTATTGTAGTCATTCTTCCATCAGTGTTCCAATGTTGTTCTGGAACCCACCCTCAGGAGTAATTCCTGATTAGTCTAAGCTAATAATAGTAATCCCCATTTCACTTGTTGGAGGTAGACTTTGCAAGGGACAGATGATTCAATCTTGGCTAATAAGATGTGCATGTCTTCTAGGGAGACTTTTGCCAGTAGTTTCTTTTTAAAATGAGACAGACTGGAAGAGATTATCAGTTGTTCTTTTGCACATAATTGCATGTGGCTGGAATTGAGGCAGGTGTCTTGCTAGCAAGAAGAAAGCTAGCCTGATGACAAAATAAAGGGGTCATAATAAAGGGGCACAAAAGAAAGACAAAAAGAGGTATTTTACTGTTTCATCAAACCATTGAGTTAAATAACTTTTTGTCAAATGAGAAATAAAAATTTTCTGCTTTTTAAGACCAGTTTGATTTCCATTTTTTGCACTTATTTTCTAATATGTCATATTGATGTAGGGACTGATGAAAAAAAAAGTGGTATTTAAGTAGAGATCTGAATTATAAAAATAAGCCAGATCATGATCAAAGGAGAAAGGTTGAAGGAACAGTGAAAACAAAGGTCCTGTGATGGATAAGAACTTGGCATAATCTAGAAACCTGCAGCAGGCTAGTATATTAATTATCAAGGGAAAGATAATAGTAACTAGAATTTATAAATTGCTTTATAGCATACAAGTTACATTTTCTTATTATCATATGATCTTCACAATAATGTGAGTTTACATAATTGTCATTCTTATTGTATAGTTTGGTAAAGCACCCATATATTATAGCCCATGATTAAAGGCTTATTCTTTCTGCTATATATTGGTGCCAATAAAGTATGTATTATATGTGTGCAAGCATATTTGTACACACAGCCAGAGAAAATGGTCAAGTATATGTCTCTCCTGGTTTTATTAAAAAAACGATTTGGGGCAGTATTAATTTATTCAAGGCTGAAGGTACATATGGTAAGACCAGATTTCTAAGTCTGCTTGAATATTATAAATTAATTATGTTGATAAACACAGCCGGATGTGTTATCGTGTGTAATGGTTAAGGTGAATGAGATGCTCCTGATGGAAACCTCATTAATGTGATTATGTGTTTTTACTTCATTATTAGGAATATCATCAATTTCTAAAATATTGGCTGGTTTCCAAGAATTAATAAGTATTTCATACTCATATATTCAAGATGCCTGGCATTTTAAACTTTTATGTGCATATTCTGCGACCCTACTAATAATAAATGTGAAAGTGTGATAGACGACCCCGTAAGTAATGAATGAAAATTGAGTTTCATAATTTTGATAGGGACTGTAAGAAAATTTTCTTCTCCACTTTTCATCTTGCTTTCTTGGCTTCCTATATTTCAGTGCAATTGATTTCACCAAATGCTTTTATATAAAGCAGAAGTTGATTTCACCAGCATTAAAGGGCCATTTTTGTTTTTGTTACTATTTTTACCTTACATTAATAAACAACTTTACAAACTACTGTTTTTCTTTATAGGTATATTGGGTAATAAGAAAGTTTAATAAATTCTGTAGCCATACTCAATTTTAAAATGAATCACAATCAAAGGAGAATGTATTTAAAGATTCATTAAACTTATTTCATTTCTCTGTTAAAAATTTTCGTTACATAGAATTGTTTCAAGAAGCAGTCAGTCTATGATAATGATTTTGGTTTTTATTCTTTCCAGTTTGTCGCAACATAGAGAATAATTATTATTTGAATGTTTGTGATCATTCCATTTATTCTGAAAAAAAAAAAAGAATGGTAAGCAACTAAGAAGATTCAGCCGTTTCTCTGTTTGTTTTAAAATTATATTACTAGTTATTCCACTCTTTGAAGTGTATGAAAAATATAATTTTCACAATAACATTTGAATTGAAGTCAATCTGTAGAATAATAATGAAATTTTTTCATTAAAAGTAAGAATGTACTATGGTTATGATTTTGCGAGAAAAAAAGATCTGTTGTTGAAACTCAAAATGCAATTATATAATTTAGGCATTTAATGAATTTGCCACTTTTATTTATTTATTGACATTTTCAACTACATTCACAAAATGGGGGTAGTTTAAACTTTCTCTTAATATTTTTTCAACCTTATTGAAGTATAACTTACATCAGTAAAATGTACCCATATTTATCATACATTTAAATGATTTTGTCCAAATCTATACTTTCACGTAACTGTCATTTTCCTTTTTTATTTTTTTGGTATTGGGGATTGAACCCAGTGATGCTTTGCTACTGAGCCACATCCCCAGCTCTTTTTATTTCTTATTTTGAGAGAGGTCTCATGAAGTTGTTTAGGGCCTCACTAAGTTGCTGAGGCTGGCCTTGAATTTGTGATTGTCCTGCCTCAGCCTCCGGCCTCCAAGTTACTGGGTTTATAGGCACTACTATGCCTGGCCACGTTTCCTTTATTAAATTACTTTTTTGCTTGCTGGCAAGCATGAATATCATGTTAATTACTATATATTAGTTTTTCTGTTGTAGAACTTCACGAAAATTGAATCATACGGTGTATATTTTTTGTTGCTAGTATCTTTTTTCAAGTGTGTCTTGGAGATTTAGCTTTGTTGTGCATATCCATAGTTTGTTTTTACTGATAATAGTATTCCATTTTATGAATGTGCCATAAATTATCCATTCATTTGTTGAAGGCTGTTATAAATAAGGTGGCCATGTACATTCTTGTACAATTCTTTTATATACATATGTTTTAATTTCCTTTGTAAATATGTAAAAATAGACTTGTTGAATTATATGGTAATTATATATTTAACTTTGCAAGAAACTTTCAAGTTATTGTTTTTCTTTTTTCTGTTTTCTGGAAGAATTTGTGTACAACTGTAGTTATAGCTTCTATAGAAGTCACACATAAAGCCATATGGGCCAGGAGTTTTCTTTGTGGGAAGGTTTAGAAATCCACATTTAAATTCAGTTAATGAGGAGATGAATGACTTCCATTTACTTTTGTCACTTGAACAGTTTTCTATTCATAATGATATTTATTGTAAGGTGGCATCGTTGTGGTGAAGTTATGAAGCACTACAGAGTCTGAAACTAAGCTCTTGTTAATTGTGTAGTTGACCCTTCCAGCAGTTTTCTCACTGACCTCACTATGTGTAATTTTTATTTCTCTGTCTTCACCTTAACTTTTCCTCTGGAGTACCTTACTCTGTTCTTAAACCTTCCCAGAGAATTTCATAAAATTTCAGATGTTTTGGGGTATTTTTGTCTAGAAGTTCTATTTTTTTGTTATATGTAGGTTTTTTTTGAACACACTGTTTTCTTTAAATCTTATTATATATTTTGTTAGTTGTTTTAGTTGTTTTCTGCTGTTATCATTTTTAGTGTTTTGGGAATTGTTTCAGCTGGGTTATGGATTAATTTTCCTCTCGATTTTCACTCTAATAAGAAAATATTTTTGGCAAGCTAATTCATAATTTTTCAACCATACCTCTATTGATAGGGAATTATGTGCTCCCCCACCACCCTCTGCCAGTTTGCATTCATTGCAAACCATGCTGTACCAAATAACCTTATGAATACATTTTGTTCATATGTTAAGACGTATCTTAGTATACATTCTTGCTAGTATTCTTTCTTGTTTGAGGGCACGAATATATAACTATTTTATATATAATACCATATTGCTCTTTGCATAAGGCACACATATTTATATTAATTAAATAAATGCTGACTTATTTTTAATGAATTAGACAACACCCCTTCAATGAACGTGGTTCATAGAAGAGCAGGACAAACTTTTGGTCTGCCATTTGGTTTTACAGAAGATCGTCACATTACTCATTGTCTTTAATATTAAAGTGATGTTGCATGAATATGTGACTATTGGTCATTTTCGTATTTGTTAGATTTAAGAATAGTCAATTTGGCAGTGTTATAAATGGTACTGCATCTATTCTTTTTTTAATATAATGATTGAACTATTTTTATATTTGGGAACTGGGGGTGGAGGGGAATGGGTAGGTAACAGTCAAAGGATCTAGTTTCTTTTAATCCTAGAAATCTACTTGACAGATAATCCCTATAATTAACAATACTGTTTTGTATACTAAAAATTTGTTAAGAGGATAGAGCTTATAGAAAGTGTTATTATCAAAGATAACAATAACATCAATGATAATAATGAAAAATACAATAAGAGGGTAAGAGAATACTTTTGGAGATTGTGGATAGGTTGATGATATAGATTTTGGTGATGGGTTCTCAGGTGTATACTATCTCCAAACTCATTAGGTTATGCATATAAACTACAAACAGCTTTTTTTTTTTTAAAAAAGGAATGTAATCCTTTTTGCTTAAAAGGAATGTAATCCTCTGTGCCCAGCTAATAGACTGTATTTTAACAAATCATACATACATGGAGTATAACTTCCCTTTCTTGTGTTTGTACATGATATGGAGTTACACTGGTTCATGTATTCATATATGAACATAGGAAAGTTATGTCTGATTAATTCTACTTTTTTTCCCATTCCTTTCCCCCCACTTTCCTGTCCAATCTGGTCAACCTCTACCCCCCCCACCCCTAATCCCCCATTTTGAGTCAGTATCTGCATATCAGAGAGAAATTTAGCCTTTGGTTTTTGGGACTGGCTTATTTCACTTAGCATAATAGTTTCCAAGTTTCATCCATTTATTGGCAAATGCCATAATTTCTCTCTTCTCTGTGGTTGAGTAATATTCCATTGTGTATATGTACCACATTATCTTTATCCATTCATCTGTTGAAATGTACCTAAGTTGGTTCCATACCTTAGCTATTGTGAATTGAGCTGCTATAAATATTGATGTTGTCACATGACTACTGTATGCTGATTTTGTGTCCTTTGGATATATACCTAGAAGTGGGATAACTGGATCACATGGCGGCAGTTTCATTCTAGGTTTTCTGAGGAATCTCTGTATACTGAATTCCAGAGTGGTTACCCCAATTTGCAGCCTTACCAGTAATGTATGAGTGTACCTTTCCCCCCACATTCTCACCAACATTTATTGTTGCTTGTCTTTTTTTTTAAATATTTCATTGATTTATTTTTTTAAAATACACAACAGCAGTGGAATGCATTACAATTCTTATTACACATATAGAGCATAATTTTTCATATCTCTCTATATAAAGTATGTTCACACCATTCATGCCTTTTTACATGTACTTTGTTTTTTTTTTTGCATTACAATTCTTAATACACATTTATACCACAATTTTCATATCTTTGTTTGTATATAAAGTATGTTGACACCCAATTCAAGTCTTCATAAATGTACTTTGTATAATGATGTCCATTACATTCCACCATCCTTGCTAATCCCCTGCCCCCTCCCTTTCCCTCCCACCCCTCTTCCCTATCTAGAATTCATCTAATCCTCCCATGTTTTCCACTTGTCTTCTTGATAATTGGCATTCTGACTTTAGTGAGATGAAATCTCAATGTAGTTTTGATTTGTATTTCTCTAATTGTTAGTGATATTGAACATTTTTTATATATATTTGTTGACCCTTTGTAAAAATTTCTTGTTCTGTGAAATGTCTGTACTTTCTTGTTTTTTTGAGTTTTTTATATATCCTGGAGATTAATGCTCTGAGGTGCAGGTATCAAAAATTTTCTCCCACTCTGTAGGCTATGTATGTTCTTGATTGTTTCCTTTGCAGTGAAGAAGCTTTTTAGTTTGATACAATCCAATTGTTGATTCTTGATTTTACTTCTCTTACTTTAGGAGTTGGGCTGAGAAATTTGATTCGTAAGCTGACATGATGGATATTTGAGCCTACTTTTTCCTTTAGTAGGTATAGGGTCTCTGGTCTAATGCCTTAGGTCCTTGATCCACTTGGAATTGAGTTTTTTGCAGGGTGTGAGATAGAAGTCTAATTTCATTTTATTACATATGGATTTCCAGTTTTCCCAGCACCACTTATTGAAGAGGATATACCATTTATTGAAGAGGCTATCTTTTCTTCAATGCATGTTTATGGCTCCTTTGTCTAGTAGGAGATAACTGTATTTATGTGGTTTGTCTCAGTATTTTTCATTCTGTACCATTGGTCTTCATGTCTTTTTTTTTTCCTTTTTTTGCGTGAATACTATGCCATTTTTGTTGCTGTAGCTCTGTAGTCTAATATAAGGCCTGTTATTGTGATGCCTCCTTGTTTTTCTTGCTGAGGATTGCTTTGGCTATTCTGGGTCTCTTGTTTTTCCAAATGAATTTCATGACTGCTTTTTCTGTGAAGAATGTCATCAGAACCTTAATAGGAATTGTATTAAGTCTGTATAGCTGTTTTGGTAGTATGGTCATTTGACAATAATATTTCTTCCTATCCAAGAACATGGGAGATTTTTTTCATCTTTTAAGGTCTTCTTCAATTTCTTTCTTTAGTGTTCTATAACTTTCATTGTAGAGGTTTTTCACCTCTTTTTTAGATTGATTCCTAAGTTTCTTTTTTTTTTTTTGAGGCTATGTGAATGGGATAGTTTTCCTAATTTCTCTTTCAGTTGATTCATCACTGATACATAGAAATGCAGTTGATTTATGGATGTTAATCTTGTGTCCTGCTACTATGCTGAATTCATTTGTGAGTTCTAGAAGTTTTCTGCTGGAGTTTTTGGGTCTTCTAAATATAGAATCATGTTGTCAGCAAACAGAGATAGTTTGAGTTCTTTTCCTGTTTGTAACCCTTTAATTTATTTCTTCTGTCTGATTGTTCTAGTTAGGACAATGCTGAATAGAAGTGATGAAAGAGGGCATCCTTGTCTTGTTCTAGTTCTTGAAAGAATGCTTTCAGTTCTTCTCCATTTAGAATGATGTTGGCTTTAAGTTTTGCATATATAGCTTTTACAGTGTTGAGGTATGTTCCTACTATACCCAGTTTTCTAGTATTTTGAATATGAAGTGTTGTATTTTGTCAAATGCTTTTTCTATATCTATTGAGATAATTATATGATTCTTGATTTTAAGTCTATTGATGTGATGTATTATGTTTATTGACTTCTGTATGTTGAACCTGTGTTGAACTGTTTGCCCCTGAGATGAAGCCACTTGATATGTTGCACTATCTCTTTTTTTAAAAATATTTTTTAGTTGTGAATGGACTTTTATTTTATTTATTTTTATGCAGTGCTGAGAATATAACCCAATGCCTTGCATATGCTAGGCAGATGCTCTACCACTAAGCCACTACGCCAGCCCCTGCACTGTCTTTTAAATATGTTTTTAATGCAATTTGCAAGTATTTTCTTTAGAATTTTTGCATCTGTGTTCATCAGGGATATTGGTCTGAAATTTTCTTTCCTTCATTTGTCTTTGTTTGGTTTTAGAATCTAGGTGATACTAGTTTTATAGAATGAGTTTGGAAGAGTTCCTTCCATTTCAATTTGATGGAATAATTTGAGGAGGATTGGTGTTAGTTCTTATTTGAAAGTCTGAAAGAACTCTGCTGAGGATCCATCTTGGGATTTTCTTTCTTGTTAGGTTTTTGATGGCATCTTTAATTTCATTGCTTGATATTGATCTATTTAAAATTTCTATGTCCTCCAATTTGGGTAGATTTTATTTGCAGCATTTATAATGGCACCCACTAGACACATGTGCTGTTGAGCAAGTGTTATTTGCTTAATGTGACTAAGGAGATAAATTATTATTATTATTATTATTATATTTATTTTTTAGTTTTCGGTGGACACAACATCTTTATTTTATTTTTATGTGGTGCTGAGGATCGAACCCAGCGCCCCGCGCATGCCAGACGAGCACGCTACTGCTTGAGCCACATCCCCAGCCCCTATTATTATTATTATTATTCCTCCTACTCCTCCTCCTCCTCCTCCTCCTCCTCCTCCTTTTTGTTTTTTGGGAATTGAACCCAGAGGTACTTAACCACTGAGCCACATCCTCAGCCTTTTTTTGTAATTTATTTAGAGACAAGGTCTTGTGAGTTGCTTAGGTCCTTGCTAAGTTGCTGGGGCTAGCTTTGAACTAGTGATCCTCCTGCCTCAGCTTCCCAAGCTACTGGGATTACAGGCATATGCCACCATGCGCAGTGATAAGTTCTTAATTTTAATTCTAACTTAAATAGTTGCATATGGTTAGTTGCTAGTGGTTTTTTATGCAGACAGTGTAACTCTAGGACTTAAAATATATATCTTTAAGTCATTAGTCTACCTTCAAAATAACGTATCAGTTTCTGTGTAATAAAACAATTTACTATAGTACCTATTTCCTCCCTCCTGTCCTTTTATGTTTGTACTTTTATATATGTTGTAAGCCCATGTTGTAAGCCCAATGTTACATGGTTGTCATGTTTTAATTATCTCTTTTAAAGTGATTAAATTAAGAGAAAATGTCTATGCTTTTTGGATTTTATCATTTCTGGTACTTTTTTTCCTTGTTTAGATCTATTTCTTTCTGTTGTCATACTCCTCCTTTTTAAAAGGCTTCATTTACCATTATTTATAGTGTAGTTTTTTTTTTTTTGCTGACAGAACTTTATTTTTCAGCCTTTTTGTTTTCTGGGAAAATCTTAGTATTGCCCTCATTTTTGCAGTATGTTTTCACTGAGTATAGAATTCTGAGTCAACATTTTTCCTTCTTAGATATTTTAGGATGTTGTTCCACTGTCTTCTGACTAGCATTGTTTTTGACACGAAGTTATGTTCCCATTCTTTTTCCCTGTAATATTTTTTTTCTTGTTACTGATATAGAGTTTTCTCTCTGTATCTTGTTTTTCAGCAGTTTTATGTACATTGAAAATTTATCCTGCTAGTAATTCTCTGCATTTCTTTGATCTATGGTTATATTTCACTTACTTTGGAAAATTCTTTGCTAACATCTTTAAAAATGTGTCTTCAGGCTCATTCTGTTTCCCCTTACCTTCTTGAACTCCATTTACACATGTTTTAGGTCAGTTATATTGTCCCACAGCTTTCGAATTCCATATTCTGTTTGTTGGATCTTTTTTCTCCTCCTTGGGTTTCATGCAGAATAATATCTATTGATCTTTCCTCAAATTCATTGTTTTCACCTTTAATTTTTTGATAATATTTTGAAGTTCTTTTTGTTTTTATGTTTATTTAGCATTTCTTCTCTGCTGAATTTCTCATTCATTTGTATTGCCCAAATGTTCCAAGAGTTTCTTTTAATATATTGATCATAATTATTCTAAATGTATTATCTTAATGTTCCAGCACATTCATTTGAGTCTGGTTCTGATGTTTGCCTTTGAGAGTGGTTTGCTTTTCTTGCTTTTAAAGAGAATCTCATGATTTTTTTGGTATAGTATAGAAATTGTACATTAAGGGCTACAAAGACTGAGTTGAATTGTATTTATGATCAGCATGGGAACCCTTTTTCTTTGAGAATGTGTCTACATAGATTGGGGCATGGGGTAGGGATATGTCAGTCTCTAATTGAGTTTGGTTTCTTGTTATTGTAGTAGTTAACTGCACTAAATCACATTTAAAATCACTGCAATAGTGAGCTGTTGCTGCATCATTCTTGTTGTGGAGCTAAGTGTGCTAATGTTTCTTCTTAGTGTTTACACTCTGTCCTTAGCCTTAGCAAGTCTTTGGATTTCTGCATTACAGGATGATCTCTTGCCACGTTCTTTGTAATAGTTAATGAACAATGTGCATTTTATATGGATTTTTGTTAATATTTTGTTATCTTTTTAAAAAATATTGTAATTTTATTTTGAAAGGCAGTTAATTTACTTTTGGATTATTTTGATTCTTTTTTGCATCTTATTTGAAACCCCCTAGAGGACTTTGCTAGCATAGCATTTATTCCTGGGCTGGAGTCAATAAACTTTGGTTTATGAGACAAATCTGGTCCACAGCATGTTTTTGTATAGTTCATGAACTAAGAATGGTCTTTACATTTTTTAAGGGTTATAAAGAAGCAGAAATAAAAATTAAGAATATATGACAAAGCCTTTTAAGGGTTATAAAGAAACAGAAATAAAAATTAAGAATATATGACAAAGCCTGTATATGTGCCATGTAGCCTAAGATGTTTGTTGTCTTGCTCATGCAGAAAACATTTTTTTGATTTCTGATTGCTTAACCCTAACTTCTATGATGTTTTATTTCTTAGGATTTTACTGAATTCTCCAGGCTTCCTATGTGGTGTTTTCACTATATTTGGTTGGAATTCTATTCTCTGAGAGACTGATAGATTTTAGTTATCCATGTTTAATTTTGTTTCCTGTGATAATTTTTCTGTTAGCAGCCTCAGGAGCTCTTACTCTGCATGTACTTCTTAGTATGCATACGTATCTTAGTATATAGCCAAAGACTCAAAGGATCTCCTTTACAAATTTTTGAAGGTTTTTCTCTGGACAGCTACATCCTCTTTAGTACACTGACGTGCAAATTCTACCCACCTTAAACTTTCTGAACTTGGATCTCTGTCTTCTCTTCTGAGGAAGATGGGTGTGCTTTGTTTGAGTTATGTCTTTTTATGTTGATGTTCAGTAAATGCTCCTAGGCAGCTGAAGTGATCAATATTAACTTTATTGTTAACATTCTTTCAGGCATTGCAATTGTGTCTGTCCATTGCTCCATATCTGAAAACAATTTTCCTAAAACAAAACAAAAAAAACTCCCAAATAACCACCCCCCCCTTTCATGATGTTGGGGATCAAACCTAGGGGCTTGCATGTGCTAGGCAAGTGCTTTATCAATGAGCCATATCCTCAGACCCTTTAAATATGTTAAAGTTTTCTAGTTTTTATGTGTGAGGCTATCTAATGCCAATTTTCCCATCATGGTTGGAGGTGGAACCCTGTTTAATAAATATTAAAACCAAAAATTCTGGTATTTTAATCTGTTTAATCTTTTTATTTTCTAGAATTTTTTTTTGGTTTTATAGTTTTTATTAAGGGTATTTGCAGGATATGTAGGACATATAATTAAGAATCACTTTTGTCCTGCATCTTGAATTTCATTTTTGTGTCCTAAGCTTTGTACAACTTGCTGAGAACAGAAAATAATACATTAATTGAAGACTGGCTCCTTAGCTTAGTATGGAAGGTAGACATAATATATTAATTATCTATTGCTACATAATAAATTGCCCTAAGATACAGTCTCAGAAGTTCAGTCAATGGTTGTCCAACTCTGTAGCTCTGGGTCTGTGGGGAGGCTGAACATCATGGCATAAGGGTGTAGTTGAGGAGCATTGCTCAGTTCTTGGCAGCCAAGAAGCAGAGAGAGAAAGAGGGAGTGCCCTTAGGGAATGTCTTGCCAACCCTTTTGAGCACTCCCACAGTGATCTTCCTCCTCCAGCATGTTCCAGCTGTCTTAGTTACCAACCGGTTAGTCCATTGAAACTAGGGTGGAGGTGGACTGATCAGGTTACATTTCTCATAATTTAATCACTTTATCTCTGAATATTTTCTGCATTAAAGTAGAGCTTTTGTGGGATATCTCATCCAAACCATAACAGCTGGATCATTTGGCTGTGCTATATCATCTAGCTCAGTTCTTGCAAAAGCCTTCCATCAAAATGTGTACCAAAGTTGCTGTCATCTCAAAGTTTGATGGGTGATGGTTCAATTCCAGGGTCACTCATGTGGTTGTTGGCAGAATTTAACAACCTTGTGAGGTACTTGTGGCCTTAGGACTGAAGATCTCAGTTCTTTATTGGTTATTGACTAGAGGCTGCCCTTATTTCCTTTCATGGGTCTTTCATTAGGACAGTTCACAGAATGGTAGCTTGTTGTATCAGAATGACCAAGTGGAATGAGCAAGCAGAGAATATTCGAGCAAACAAAACTTCTGATCTTTTATAACCTTATCAATTTTCTGTATCCAATTTAAGAAGCAAGTCACTAGGTCTAGCCCACACTCAAGAGGAGATAACACAAGGGCATGAGTACTGGATATAGGGATCATTGGTGAGCTTTTCTTTTTTTCCACCCAGTACAAAGGATTCAACCCAGGGGTGCTTTTCCTTTGAGCTCCCCTTTATTTGAGATAGAGTCTTCCCAAGTTGACCTGGCTGGCTTCAAACTTGAAATCCTCCTGCCTTAGCCTCCTGAGTTGCTGGGACTATCAGCATGTGCCATGGTGCCAGCTGTTGGAAGCTATTTTAGAAGCTGCCCACAATCAAATATGGCATATTAATTATAATAAATAATTTAATTGGATCTATAAAATAATGTAACAGCATTAACATACACTGAATAATGATTTACTTTGTGTTGTGCTAAATGTTTCCCATAGATTATTTTATTTAAGCCTTTCCCAATGTTCTCTGGAAGAAATAGTGTGCATTATTGCTGTTTTACAAGTTAAAAAAATAGAAACTCAGTGAGGTTACCTAGCCATGATACAGTAGAACTGAGACTTAAGTACAAGCACTGTTGATTCTAGGACACATAATTTTAATCTCCACATTTTATCAGCATTAAAATAAAATTATCTTTTATTAATACTTCTTCTGAGCCAAGCATTTTAATAAATACTTTATGTATATGAACCTCATTTAAGCCTCACAGCAACTCCTTTAAAACTCCTGATCTTACCGATTCTGTACACCAGCTTCCAGATTTAAGAAGTACTTTAAAAAATTACATATATTTGTTGTTCCAGAGATATTAAGCAAAAATAATTTAGTTTCTCTAAATTGCAAAAGAAGTAAGCCATTTAAAAACCTTAGTACCTTTAAAAAGGGATATTACTAATTAAATAAATTTGCAGAAGGAAGCCTGACACCTTTCAATCCTTAATATTCTGTTAAAGAAGGGTACTAGGTGACTCTTAAACAGGCATAAATTCAACCCACCCTGATAAGAAATTCGGTAAATACAGCTACATGAATTTTTGCCAGAAATTACCTCATGATAAGATAATGTCTATATATGTAATATTGAAATATTTTTTACTAATAAATTTTAAATATTTTCACTAATAATTGCAGAAAGGAGTGGCTTTCATGTCTCTCAGACAGTCTAAAATCACACTGTTGTCTTTGCATGTGAATATTCTAGAGGCAGAAAATAAGAAAAGAGAAATTATTTTAACATGGTTTACAGGTGAACCATTAGGTTGCTGATATTATAGCTTTTTAGATCAGTTCATTGGTTTGAAAATATATTGTAGATATATGTTGAAAATAAATTCTTAAATTTAGAAGTGTTTTTATTTTTTTAACCATTTTCCTTAATGATAGTACTTTCTCTGCAATCATATTTCTTACATGGGGCATAAATGCAGTTGACACTGATATACTAGGTATGTCATGTATGGCATTCTTCTCTCATTCACTTATTTATTCATTCAAAAGTATTCATTTGCCTACTTAGAGCCAAGTACTGTCCTGTGTGCTTAGGGTGTGTCAGTGAACTAAACAAAAGTTATGGAGTTTCTATTTTAGAAAGCATGGTTCAAACAGTTAGTAAACATCATAGGTAAGTAAGCAGGCATGCACCATGGTTAGTCTATAGGGAGAAAAATTCTATATCCGCGTCTTAAAATCATGCTAATGAAACTACATAGAAAACTACTCATTTTTAAGCTTGACTTGGTTTCCTTGACCCCATTTTAAAATATTGGCTAAATAAAATCCTGGGAAACATTCTCTCCAAAAACTGAGTTAAAATGATGTCATTAATAAAGAAAATGGGGTTGGGAGGGAGAGCAAAGGAGGAAGATTACCTCTAGATAGGAAATAGGGGTGGGATGGAAAGGGAGGGAGAAGGGGAATAGAATGGAAGGTGAAAGGAGACCCTCATCATTATACAAAATACATGTATGAAGATGTGAATTTGGTGTCATCATACCTTATATATAATCAGAGATATGATAAATTATTGTATAATGGTGTATTAAGACTTATAATGCAAAATAAATTAAAAAAATAGAACAAAAAGAGCACACATAAAAAAAGTAATAAAAAAAGAATACAAATAATAATAAATATTAGGATGTGGGGGAAAGGTACATTCATACATTGTTGCTGGGACTGCTAATTAGTACAACCACTCTGGAAAGCAGCAGGTGCTTCCTTAAGACTAGCCACATCAACACAATATAACCCAACTGTCCCACTCCTTGATATTTATCCAAAAGAATTAAAATCAGCATACTATCAAAATATAGGCACATAAGTATTTTTAGTATGAAATTCACAATTATAGAATTTGCTGGTAAAGAGAACTGGAAAACATCTTGCTAAGTGAAATAAGAAGAAAATCAATAAAAACAGAAAATCAAGGGTTGGACCATATGGAAGCAAAAGAAGGGGAAAAAATGGGAGGAGGGAATTGGATATTATAAAGCTATAGGGAAGACCAGTGGAGTGGAAGGAGATGGAGAGGGAGGAGGGAAAGGAAAGGGGAGGAAATACAGGGACATTTTGAAAAAAAAAAAAAAAAAAAAAAAAAAGAAAATGACCATGTTTTGCTCCTACAATAATCTCTTGCTTTTTACAACTCATAATCTCATTATTGCTATATTGTGTAGTAAATTAATATCTTATATTTTTTCCCCCAGAACTGGAAATTAAACCAAGGGACATTCTACCACTGAGCAACATGACAGCCCCCCCCCCCTTTTTTTTTTTTTAAATTTTGAGACAGTCTCTCATTAAGTTGCTGAGGTTGACCTTGAACTTGGGATCATCATGCCTGAGCCTCCCAAATCACTGGAATTAGAGGCATACTTCACTGTGCCTAGTTTATCTTGGGTACTTTTGTTAGTGGTTTAATAAAATCTAAAGTACTTTGTATTACAAAATTTATGTTTCTGTAAACATTTGTTACTATTTAAGTTATATCATTTGCTAGCTTTGAATATTCATGATAATTTTTTGTTATAATTCCAAGTAAAATTTTCAACACATCTTATTTTTATCATAAATTATTCATTTTTTTTAGAATACTGTCTTTGTGGTTGTTTATAATAGTTGTCTTTCTGATTTTTTTTTTTTTTGCTATGAAGGGAAAGATAAAATTTTAATATGTATAGTAATAGCTTGGGATTAAATGGGATATAGGTTCAGCATATGGTTTGATAGCATTTTTCAGTGTTGTCACAAAATATTAACTCAAATGTTAGTTCTTAACAGTTTTTGTTGACTTAATTAAATTCATTCCTTAGGTCATCAGAGTGGATTCATTTTTTAATTTTTTAATCAGGAAACTGAGTGTCTACGTTGTTTCTACATAAAATTACAAGTATACCTCATGTTACAAGATCTTTTACCTGAAATGTGAAATAGACATGAATTATTTTGTTTTGATGAATAGATTGGGATACCTAAGATTAGAGGAATAGGGTTTTAAGAAGGATTTTTGAGAAAGGGACAGGAGTTGACAAAAAAGAGTATTATTGATAGATTTGAGAATATTATTAAAGCAATAGATATCAAATTTTCATTTGGGATACTACCTTTCGGTTTTCAAACAGTTCTCAGTGAGTACAGTTCTTTTAATTTTATGTTTTAGTCAGTATACAACACTGAGATCATGGTAAATAGTGTAGAAATAAAATGGGAATAAACTAGTGTTTCTACTGAGTAGAATAGGGGAATAGGGAAAAATAGGGGTGGAGAAACAACTCATGAACTCATATGCTGTGTTGCAGGAGTTGTTTTTCCACACCTGCCACAGGCATCCTGTAACTCTTGCAGAAGGTACACTGGGTTAACCCCAGGTACCCTGTCAGCATCTGATGGACAAACCAGCAGTCTACCTACCCTGGCTGCACTCTTGAGCCAACTCCAGCTGGTTTCTTGCACAGGTACACTACAAGAACCTCCTGATGGATTTTTACTTTTCTGCTCATTAAGACTGATTACCACATGTACTCACACATCCCTTAACTATATAATTAGATACAATAACATTGAGCAGGGTTTCACAAAGGGAGTTCCCAATTCCAAAGAACTTCATCTACTTTGAATCCTTGCTTTTGAATACTAATTTTCTTAAACAATATAAACCATAACCCACCTAGGTCTGTGCCACAGCTCAGGTCTTGAGCATGCACACATCTTCTTTAGTGTGTCTTTTGCTTTTTCAATAAACCTCTTCCTTTGCTACTGAAACTTGATATATCTTGAAATTGCTTTCCCAGAGAGGTCTAGAGCCTAAAGGATTCAAGTAGAAGTCTATGCTTCAAGAGACTTCCTTGGACCTCTTACTAGTGATACAATGACACTCATTTGAAGAGATTTTCTCCACTTTGAATACTTGGTTATTTATAAACATATGAAATTTGAGGTTTGGAAGTAGAAAAATAGTGGCCCTGTCAAAATTTTGAACCTTTTCTCTAACTTTTCTATTTAATATTTAATCTTTTGTAACTGTTTAATTAGTGCTCATGTGCTACTCAAATTCAATCTTATACACAGTAACTCCCCCCCCTCCCCCGTTTCAGGGGAACAAAGATCAAACCCAGGGACTCTACCACTGACCTACATCCCCAACTCCACAGAAACTATTAATTTTTTTTCTCTTTTACAAGAAACTCTGTGGCTGGACAAATGATTTATTTTCTATACTCCGGAATTGTCAAATGGCTTTAAATTAAATTTTTGCTTACAAATTCTTTGGGAGAAACTAATTTTTGTTTCCAAGAGAATTCTAAAAGTAATGATGGACTGATGACAAATGAAACATGTAACTAAACCTGGGAAAGCATATGTATTTGTACTTTAAATGAATAGTAAAGATTTAACTGGATTAGATTTGTTGTGATTATTGGTATTTTTAATAAATTTCAGGAAAGTGTAATCTAGCCTGATCCATTTGAACTTTTGCTTGTAATGTGTGGAGTAGTTGCCAGCTGATTAATGGCCATGATAGCCTTTGCTTCTCTAATATGCATGCCAACTTTAGAATTTTTACTAAAAATGACAATTCAAACTGTCACCTACAGAATTAAGTGGTAAAATGGCAACTGAGCAGTGAGATGGAGGGGATGGAGTTGAGAATTTTAGGAATGAATTCACTCATACAGAGAACATGTTTTTCTTTGGAATAATGAACATATTAGTATGAAATATTTAATGTAAAATGTTTTGGTTTTGATTAGTCAAAGATACAATCTTTTACTTGCTATGTAAGCACTATTTAACAGCTGAAAGAAGGAAAAGTGATGGTGGTACTAGGAGGACTTTTAGGCATAGAGCTAATTAAACTGTTAACTAATAGAGCCCTAATATATGTGGTTGATTTAGCATGCAAATTTAAGCTTTTACTTTTTACTTGTTATTAGGTGGTTAGATTATCTTCCAGCCTGTTGACCAGCCAACACCCATGTGTTTCCTTTAACTCCATTAATCTCAGTATCTGCCAAATTATACTTTCAGTAATATAAATACATTTCTTACTCTTTCCGCAGCATGTAGAGTCCATGAAGCACAGGACAGTAAAGCTTCCTACTCCTATCACCACAAGGATCTCTTTCAAAGATTCACCACAGGACTACCAGAGAGACTAATTTGAAGCATCATGTGTTGAAACAACAGAAGTCTTTTCACCTGTTCACTTACTAGAAACAGTTACAATGTTTTCAATTCTTTGAGCTCCAGGAAGCCAGGGAAGTGAGTTGAAAATCTGAAAATGCGGCCATGGACTGGTTCCTGGCGTTGGATTATGCTCATTCTTTTTGCCTGGGGAACCTTGCTATTTTATATAGGTGGTCACCTGGTTCGAGATAATGACCACCCTGATCACTCTAGCCGAGAACTATCCAAGATTCTGGCAAAGCTTGAACGCTTAAAACAGCAGAATGAAGACTTGAGGCGAATGGCTGAATCTCTCCGGTAGGTTATAAAATACTGAAGGAAGAACAATGAAATGTTGTACTTTGTTTTTAGATATAAGGCCTCATTCAGCTGTTGAAAATAGGCAATAATTTCTGTAAACTGATGTCTTTACAAAAATTTAACTGTCTTAATGTAGGGTATTTTAAAAAAAAGTTTTAGTTATAAATGGAAACAATACCTTATTTATTTTTATGTGGTGCTGAGGATTGAACCCAGTGCCTCATGCGTGCCAGGCAAGCACCCTACCACTGAGCCACAATCACAGCCCCATTATAGAGTATTTTTTATACTAATGATACCTGTTTATATTCAATATAGAGAATTCTCCATAGTGGCATATCATGTCTTGCATATGAATCTTATAGAAAAATTGGGCCATTTAATTTTAAAACATTTTATTTATGGTTATCTTTTGCATTGTGAAAATTTTGATAAATTGAACCCAAACTATATATGATTTAAATGAGTATATATTAAAATTCTTATCACATGGGCTATAACAAAGACATTATAACTTTTTAGAGTCTGAGTTAGTCTAACTATAACTTCTTAAAATAAAGAAACAAAAATTCACTATTGAATGAAACAGTTGGATCTGGAATGTGGAGAATGATCAACATTGCTGCTTCTAATGTGACATATATATTTGAAGGCATCAATTGTTTGAGAAACAGTTTCCTATTTTCATGGAAAAAAATAAAGTTTATATAGATGATCTATATTGAGTTTAAAGGTTATGTAACATTTTCTAATTCCTCCACTTTAAATATGAAGATAATCATGTATTATATGCTTGCTATCTCTCAATACTGTTAAGGCTAGAAATGATTTGAGAATCTTTACATTAGAGGTGGTATTTGACTCTAAAGAGAAGTGAAGTATAGAGATAAAGAGCTGAATGTTATTTTCTTTTTGAGAAACATAAATAATGAGTGAAAAGTGGAAACATTTAATATTTTTAAAATTTTTATTTCTTTTGTACTAGTTCTTTTAGGTTATACATGGCAATAGAATTCATTTTGATGTAATTATAAAAGCATGGAATATAATTTGTTCTATTTCAGTCCCCGGTATGTCTCCTTCCCTACCCTCAAGCCACCTTCTGTTCCCTTCCCTCTATTGTACTGATAATTCTGCAATTATAGGTCTTTTTTTTTTTTTCAATTAGTGTCTTGTGGATGTACATGATGGTGAGGTTCACTGTGGTAAACTCATATATGTACATAGGAATGTTAGGCCAGATTCATTCCACTGTCTTTCCCTATCCCATTTTTCTCCCTTCCCTTCATTCCCTTTTGTCCACTCCACTGATCTTTCTTCTATTCTCCAGCCCTCTTATTTTGCATTAATTTCAGAATATTAGAGAAAATATCCAACCTTTGAATTTTAGGGACTGGCTTATTTCACTTACCATGATAGTCTCCAGTTGCCGCAGTCTGACTGGGCTAAATAACCGGGGGGTGATGAGCAACTTGTGAAGGTTGATACAGCGGGAGCCGCTTTATTGTCGGACAGCAGAGGTATTTATACCTAACTCATTATACACAGCTTGTTTCAATTAACATCATCCAGATACATCAATCAGCCATCTAGGAATCCTCATCATCTTAATTACACCCAGCTTAACTCAATTAACATAAACTAGATACAGCAGTCAGTCATCAAGGAATCTCCACATTTAATGGCTCGCTGGTGTTACTTCTCTAACCACTCCCTCTGGCAAAGTGCCAGGCGCCATCTTGACTTGTTTACGGACCCTAACATCCAGTTCCAGCCATTTATTCTATTGTGTATTTATACCATATTTTCTTTATCCATTCATCTGTTGAAGGACATTTGAATTGGTTCCATAGCTTAACTATTGTGAAACTGTTTTGTGTGCTGCTGTAAACATTGAGATGGCTGTGTCACTGAAGTGTGATGGTTTTTAAATCCTTTTGATATACACCGAGGAGTGGTATAGCTTAGTCAGATGTTGGTTCCATTCCTGGTTTTTTGAGGAATCTCCATGTTGCTTTCTACAGTGGTTTCAACAATTTGCAGTCCCACCAATATGTATGAATGTACCCTTTTCCCCATATCCTCACCAACATGTATCGTTACTTGTATTCTTGGCAAAGTATTCTTGATATTTGTCATTCTGACTGTAGCGAAATGAAATCTTAGTGTTGTTTTAATTTGCACTTCTCTAATTGCTAAAGGTGTTGAACATTTTTTCAAATATTTTTGACTGTAGTTTTTCTTTTGAGAAGTGTCTGTTTAGTTCCTTTGCCTATTTATTGATTGGATTATTTGGATTTTTTGGTGTTAAGTTTTTGAGTTCTTTGTAGTTCCTGGATGACAACTTCTTCGAGCTCAAGTACTTAATAAGTCTTGCTGTAATTTCATGTATAAATGTTTAGCAACACAGACTAAACAAAAGAGCACAATTTTATATATATAGACACATAATTTCAGTAAATAACTGGTCATTTCCCCCTGATTAGACCCTTCCATAGACTTCCTTGGTGGGGCCATTTGAATGTCATCCAAAAGAATTTCATTTTAGAGGGAGGGAATTAATGGAAGAGCTGTAGATCGATCAGCATTGGGATATTTTTCTCACTATTGTAATTCAGCAAATATTTTAGACTCAATTTGATATATCATTCTTTTTCCTGTAAGAAAAATATGTTTATAAGCCAGAATATAGAGGATTAATTCAGATGTCTTTAATATTGGGTCATTTGTTTGAGATAAAGCATTTGGACTAGAGTTGGAAAGCAACCCGAAAGCCTTAAACTATGATTTTTTTTAGATTTGGGACAATAATTTTAAAAGCAGTTATCTAATATGCCAAGTTTTTTTGATAGTGTTACAAATTTAGAAAGATAATTTTAAAATCTCTAATTTGAGGTATAAAAATATCCAAGTCAAATGTATGGGAAGTGCCTGTGTGTTGGGATTGGGGTGGGGGTGGGGGGAGCGCGGTCGCGCATGCTCGAGTGTGTGCAAAGTGCGCTTGTTTGACTTATTGATGAATACTTTCCATGCAGTAAAATTTGCTCCTTTTAGCATACAATTCTGAGTTTTGGCAAATATTCTCAGTTGTAATCACTACCACAATCAAGTTAAAAGGATAATTATACCTCCCCTCAGAATTCTGTTATTGTCCTTGTAATAAAGTCCCCACTAACCCACTCCCTAATTTTGGCACCTGATGTGTTTGTAGTCCTATATTTTTTCTGTTCTAGAAAGTCATATAAATAGAACCATGCTGTATATAACTTTTGAGTCTGGCATTTCTTATTTAGCATGATGTATTTGAGATACATCAATGTTATCCTAAAAATTGGTGATTCATTCTTTTTTATTGCAGAGTTGTATTTTTATTCCTTTTTAATGCTGAGAAGTATTCCATTGTATACATATATCAGTTGTATTTTTTTAAAAATCCGTCAGTCAAGCACTTGTGAGCATTGAGTTATTTTTATTTTCTTGACATTTGTGAACAAAGCCACTATTAATCTTTGCTAAGTTTTTATTTCTCTTGGTTAAAGATGTAGGAGTGGGATTGCTGGGTCCTTTGTTAAATACATATTTGACTCCATAAGGAGATACCCAATGTTTTCTTGAGCACCTGTAACTTTTTGAAATTCCCACCAGTAAGGCTTGAGAGTTCCATTTCTTTTTGACCTTGGTGTAATACTTGTTACTGTCAGTTATTTTTATGTTAGCCTTTAAAAATGTATATGTAGTATCATCCCATGGAGGTTTCAGTTTGCATTTCTATTTTGATGTTGAACATTTTTTCATGTTTGCATTTACCATTTATATATCTTTTTAATAATTTTTTCATATCTTTATTTTATTATTTTATTTTTATGTTGTGCTGAGGATTGAACCCAGTGCCTCATGCATGCTAGGCAAGTGCTCTACAACTGAGCCACGGCCTTAGCCCCACCCATTTATATATCTTTGATGAAATGTTTTTTGAATCTGTTGCCTCTTTTTAAAAATTGTTGTTTTATTATTGAGTTTAAAAAGCAGGTTTTTATATGTATCATACAAACTAATGTACAGACATGTATAAAATACAATATGATATAATATAGAAACAGTGGTTCTAGCTATGTATAGGATCATTCATGTGACTGCAGTCATCTGGTAGCTCCACTGGCAGGGCAGGCCAAAATGACCTCAGTCACATGTTTGGCAATTTGTTGGGACCATCAGCTGGTTCCCTTCCATGTGTCCTTGTCAGCAATATAACCATATTTCTTCTTACATAGTACTGTCCAAGAGGGCAAGAGCAGGAATTGCAAGGTCCCTTGAGGTTTGGCATCAGTAATAGCACAGTGTCATTTCTACCATATCCTGTTGGTCATTCCAAGTTGAAAGGCCAACCCCATATTCAAAGAAATAGACTCCAATTCTTGGTTGGGGGAACTTCAGAAGAATTTGTAGCTACATATAACCTACCATTCTCACCTCCAAAAATAAGGTTGAGTAGATTTGATTATTTCAAATAATGGTGTTCTTAAGCAGAGTTGAGTTTAGACTTGATTGATAGACGATAAGGAATGATAGTTGGTTTTCAGTAGAGGAATACTCAATGAAAATTGTAAGGAAGATTTATATTTTCAGATGCATTTGGAGATTTGCCTGACTGGAGTTAAGAAACTCTTACAATATTAATCTAGACATGAGATGAAACAAACTTAAACTAAAAATAATATTGAATCTTTTCACTTTGGTATTTAGACTTCTATGTGCTTAAATTTGCCTTTCCTCAGATACCTCTTTCTTGCTTTTATTTTATTTTTACATTTAAAAAATTTGTTCTTTTTAGATATACAAGACAGTGTATTCTTGTGGTTGTATATGATATGGAGTTTCACTGGTGGCTTTCTTGCTTTTTAATTGCTAGCACATTAGGTACGCATGTGATGTTCTTTCTCTTTAAATCTTATAATCACTTTCTTCACCCTTTGGTGCATCATGTTCATCTTATCTCAGTCCTTAGTAATGATAAATTGCTTTCAGCTCATAGAATTTCTTTTTCTTGGGATTTGAATTGGCCACATTGCCTTTCAGAGTTGAAATTTGCTAGAAAGCACCCAGAAAATTATTGAAGTTTGTGCAGAAATTTCCTAAAATAATGAATCTCAAATTGGGTAGGTGTCAGATTTTTACATCATTATAAAATGTAAAGAATGCTTAATTGAAGAGTTTCCTCAACTTAAATCCTTGCTATTCTAGTGGCATTTATTTTTGAGAACACAGCTTTGAAAGATTCAAATGCAACTTTGGGGTACATTAATAAGGTTTTTTTTGTTTGGTTGGTTGATTCAATGAAGTGGAAGACACTTGTTCTGGAATTTAGATGTCAGCTGTAAAACTGTATATTTATAAACCTCAAAGAATTACCTTTTTTTTTCTTGAGCCACATATAACTTGCCTAGATGGATTATAGCCAAAGCATGAATTTTTCAGTGGAAAATTTGAACACTGAGTTAAGTAGGAAGGAATCTGAAATGGTTCTTCACAGGTCATATCTTGAGTCTCTTTAAGGAACTTGTATTGGAAAGTGGGAATGCCTTTGTTCTAGGTTGGAAGATTTGCTTCAGACCATCTCCTCTATAACTTCTCATCTCTCATGTAAGAAGTGTGCTTAGATTTCTAGAGCAAATGGTAAATTGGAATGTATAGAACACTTGTCATCTAGCTATAACTTACTATTTTATATAGCTTTTTTTTTCAACCTTAACATTCTTATTCCTTTCTTTTGGGAAAATGTTGGTGGAATGTTTAAGAAAAGTGTATATTCTACTGTAGTTGGATCTGATCCTCTATGTCATTTAAGTCAGGTTAGTTAATTTTCTGAATTTGTACAGATTTAAAAATTTTAAAATTTTTGTTCTGTTAATCTAATGAGAGAGGCATGGTAAAGTCGTCATCAGTGGTTGTGGATCTATTTCCTTTCTGTTCTGTTGTCCTTTTTATATCTTCAGGTTATTTTTGTTTCATGAATCCAAATTCAGAACTATTTGATTTTCTGTGACTTGACCCTTTAATCATTATATCATTATATCCTAGGAATATTTTTATGTCTATAAAGTCTTATTTGGTATCAATATCACTACACTAGCTTTTTTTTAGTGTTTGTATTATATATATATATATCTTTTAAATTTTAACTGTGTCCTTAACATTTAAATACAAATTTAAATATTTAAAGTATTTTTTGTGCAGTCTGGCTATCTCTATCTCATTTGATTATCTTATCCATCTAAATGTACCTACTGGGCTTAAATCATAAATTTCTTGTTTTCCCCATCTATTTTTTGTCCTTTGCTTCTTTCCTTTCTTTTGGATTGACCAATCTTTTTTTAAAATTTCCATTTTTTTCAATATAATTGCCAGTATAATTTTAGTTATACATACTTTCAATGGTTACCTTGGGTATTATAAAATACAATTTTTATTATAGTCTATCTTAAGTTAATATTTTTTTCATTGCTCTGGAAATGGTAAAAATCTTATAGTACTTAACCTTTTATACTTCATCCACTTTGGGTGGTTTTATTGTCAGATATATTAACTTAGTATAAGTTATAGACTGAACATTGTGGTGTTATTTAATTTTTTAAAGCATTTTTTATAATTGATCATAAAGTTTTGCCTTTTTAATGTTTGTTCCTTGCTTTAGTTCAGTTCTTCCATGTTGAATCATTTCCTTCAGCCTTTACTATTTTTTTATAGTGCAGGTTTTGAGAGTAATGAATTCTTACAGATTTTCTTAATTTTTTTAACCTTTCAGTTCTGAAAGCTGAGTGTAGAATTTAGATTGGCCATATTTTTTTAAATTAGCATTTTAACTATGTCCTACCATTGTTTCCTAGGTTATCTAGAATATCTTATTTTTCCATAGGGAAAATACTCCTTCCCTATTTGACAATATTTTAGTTGGGGTTTTTCAGTCAAGATTCCTCATCTTTATAGTCTTTGTTGAGAAGTCTGCAATTTTCAAAAGTATATTGGCTACATTTACATTTTTATTTTTGTCTTTGGTATTAAATTGTTGACTATGATATATCTAGGTATGACTTGATTTGTTTTTGTCCAACTTGAAATTTGCTGAACTTCTAAAATCTAGGTTTGTTAGTCAACTCTTTGCTGTTGTGATCAAAATACCCAACCAGAACATCTTCAAGGAGGAAAAGTTAATTTTGGCTCTTTCTTAGTCCATGATCAGCCAACTCCATTGCTCTGGGCTTCAGGTGAGACAGAACCTCACAATGGAAGGGTGTGGCAGAAGAACCCTGCTCAGCTCTTGAAAGCCAGGAATCAGAGAATGAGGAACCAGGAACAAAAAAAAAATATAATCCCCCAGGGGCATGCCCAGAGTGACCTAACTTTTTTAGTCACACTCCACCTGCTTCCAGTTACCATTCAGTTAGGCCATTCAAATTATTAATCCATCAAACGTATGATTCCACTGATTAGGTAACAGCCCTCATAATCTGATTATCCCACCTCTGGACATTACTGCATTGTCTATCATATGATCTTTTGGGTAGGGATACCTCATATCCAAATCATAACCCTGGAATTTGATATTTTTTTTCTATCAGTTTTAGGAGATCCTTAGCCATTAGCTCTGCAGGTATGGCTTCTGAGCCATTCTTTTTCTTTTCCCCTTCCTGAACTGCAGATACATGTATTACTATACTTCTTTTTATAGTGTCACATCTATCTTTTATGTTGAAGTCTTTGGTAATATAATTTCTTTTTGCAGTTTATTTTGTGCATTTTCTGTTGAACTGTCTATATAACTATTTTTTTTCCTAATTTCAA
Organism: Marmota monax; assembly: GCF_021218885.2. Taxonomy (NCBI): domain Eukaryota; kingdom Metazoa; phylum Chordata; class Mammalia; order Rodentia; family Sciuridae; genus Marmota; species Marmota monax. The sequence continues at coordinate 20,759,468 of NW_026693777.1, read as the reverse complement.
TATCTGAATCACCATTTGGTTTACTTTGACTTTTCTTTTGATTATTAGTCAAATTTTTCTGCCTCTTGGCACATCTAGAGATTTTTATTTTTATGCCACATATTGTTTTGTTTTTAAAAGTACTGTGAAGACTAGAGGTTTTCTTGTGTTGAGATATATTGTCTCTGGGCTTATTATTTCTATCCAGTCCAATTAGGGATCAAACCTTGCCATACTGTGATTTTTGGAAAACCTAGCCCACTTCTGTTTAATTCCTGTTTCTCAGGCATAATTACCCTTAGAATTTTAATTGAGAATTTGGTGGGTTTTTCCTCAGTGAAGGAACTGCCCTTTAGAGATTTTTTTTTTTTTTTTAGCATTGCTCTTTAGTTTCTTAACCCATAGAGCATCTAAATTTGACTAATATTGAAGAGAAGACTTAGTATGAGATTAAAATCTGTCATAAGTAGTCTTTGTCTTACAAATATCACAAGATAGGAGAAATTTCAGTCCATCTCAAAATTGTGCTGTAGCCTCCCTTGGAGCCCCAGAATCAGTAAGTATATCGTGGAGAAAACTGTGTATTTAGTAGTCCTGCAGTTTACATATTTTTTTTTACCATTCTTCTGTGGATATCTAAGCTCGAACCTCATATTGTACTTAGAATTAGCAAACGTCCCTCCAGTAAAAATGTGACTAGTTCTAGATTGCTTCTCTCTGGAATTTTAGTTAATCCTGGACTTTAAAAGGATTATTTTGTAAGTTATCTTTTTAGGGACATCATTGTCCTTATTACAATGAGAATAGAATTTGTCATTCTATTCTACAATCTGCTTGTAACTAAATCTACTAGAAAATGGTTGGAGTTCATTTTTCCCAAGGTTGCTTTCATAAAAGAATCCCATTAGTTTCTGTGCCTAGATCCTGGAATTACCCTGGTTCCTACCCTTTTAGGATTTGGTTCTCAAGTTTTCCCATAGATTCCCTTTGAATCTTTTCTATCATTGCTTCTCCAGGTGGGTGGTAAAAGAAAGTGAGAATTTAAGAGGACTGGAAGTTTATAACAGAGTAATCTTCGTCAACTGATAATGAATTTATTAGGAGAAAGAGACCAAGCTGAGATTTAGACAGTTTGAGGTTGGTATGCTTGCTGAACCTACAGATAAAAAGTTGGAAAATAAAGTCTAAAACTCAGGAAGAAAGCCAAGGTGAGAAAGATGCCTTTGGGAATCATCCAGAGAGAAATGATTGCCAGACAGTGTGTGTAGCACACAGTAAAAATTCCTCCATTCACTCCAAGTGATCCATAGTTTGCCTAAACACAATGGTTTTGAAGAGAACAAAGTATGAAAGTAACATTAGCTACACTATTGAGCCACAACCCCAGCCCTATAGTTTTATTTCAGAGTTCAACTGGGAAGAATACAGTTCCAAACTCACCTGGTTGTTGTCAGAATTCATTTGCTTGGGTCTTGTTGAATGGTGCCTTTAAATTTTTTGCTGTTTGGTAGAGACTACCCTCATTCATTTTTTCAGTGGAACTCGTCATAGGGCAGCTCATAGTGTAGTAGTTTACTTCATCAAAGGCAGCAAGGGAGAGAATCTGCTAGCAAGATGAAATTTCATTCTTTTTGAACAATCATTGAAGTTACATCCCCTCACCTTGGCAATATTCTATTGATGTGAACAAATCACAGGTCCCACTCACACCTGGGGTAAGAATTTCTGAAGGGCTTGGTTGCCAGAAAATGGACATCAATGGGGGCATTTTATAGGCACCCACCACATGGTACATGCCTTTTTATATGCTTTATTGTTCTCAGAAGTAATAATAACATTTAACTTTTCATCATGTGTTAGCATTTTACATATACAAGAGTCCCCAGTATCTGCAGAGAATTGGTTCCAGGACCTTCCATGGATATCAAAATCCACCAATGCTCCAAGTTTCATATATAAAATGGTATAGTATTTGTATCTAACCTATACATATCCTGCTTTATACTTTAAATAATCCATAGATTACGTCTAATACCTAATATAATATACATGCTATATAAATAGCTGTTGTACTATGTTGCTTTAGGAATAATTCTCCTCCTGAAAACAAATGTGTACATGTTCAGTGTAGATGTAGTTCTCTTTTAGGCATACTACATTTTCAATCTGACATTGTTTGAATCTGCAGGTTCAGATACCACAAGTCCACTATACTATCTTATTCAGGAATAAAATTAATTGTTCCATATGACAAGGCTGATAGGTGCTAAAACTGGTATAAGAGCTGAAGACTTTGGGAAGTATATACAGTAATAAAATATAATATCTTTTATTAAACACGAAAAGCTTTAAATAATGCTTCCTCTCTGTTTTTAAATGCTCTAGAGTAGAGGTGGGTGGCATTTTTTTATAGCAACAAGAATGCTTATCTGGTAATTTGATTATTACCATTATTTCAGTCTAAACATTCCAATACAGTGAACCTCATTTTTTCATGCCTCAGTCTCTTACTTTTCTTGGTTCTTAGTACAAAGATTGAGGGATAAATAATGATTGGATATTCTGAAAGATCTTTAGCTGGGATTTCAAACGTACATGTCTGCTTCTGGCTCCTAAAGTGGGTGGATTACAGATATGTACCCCAACACCAATTCTTGGTCAGTAATTTAAATACCAAAATGTTTAGTATAACAGTTTTCAGACTTTACTGTTTTATCAGATCCACATTGAGGGCTTGTTAAAATGTAGATTGTTGAGCTCAATCCACCAAATTTATGATTTACTGGTTCTGGGGTGGGATCTGAGAATCTGGATTTCTAAGAAGTTCCTAGGTAAATGTTGATGCTACAGTTGAAGGACTACACTTTGAAAACCACTGCTTTTGGAGTTTCCATGGAAGTTATAGCAATTCTAGCATTGTTCTTCTTCCTTTCTTTATCAGAGTCTTATTTTTTTTCTTTTTGATAAAGAACCTAAAGTAAAGTGTAAAATTATTACAGATGTGTGCAATTGTGCCTAGCTCCTAAAGCATTTTTAATAAGTGTTACTGATTGTTTAAGACAGAGCCCAAGTATGTTCTCCTGTGAGAATCTTATCTTTATCCCACTCATCTCATTTAGGTACCATTTCTCTGTGTTCACTCAGCACCTATGCTTTACTCCTGTCATTGTACTTCCACACTGTATTAGTTTTGTATATAGTTGCTATTGTGCTGAATCTTAAATCAGTACCTTTAACCATCTTATTCAGCTTTGTACTTTAGTGTTCAAAACCTGATACTTTGAATAAAATACAGGTGAAATGAATGGATGAATTCATGAATAAGCCCAGTTGTTTTGGGGACCATTTGAATCTGACTGTAAATCATTCCTGTATTCCCAACTGATGACTGTCATCTTAGACATGCTGATTGTACCTTTGTATCTTTGATTTCACATATTACTTTACTTGATACTTTTAGCGCAGTGAATGCTATGAGAATAAATTGGAAAGTCAGACTTCCTGTATTAATCATAACAAACATTTGTACCTCTAGATTTAATCATGTTGTAATTAAAATTTAATTTCCCTAGAGGCCATTCTTTTTTTTTTTAGTTTGTTAATCTCACTTTTTACCTTTTTGGGTTCCATTGCATTGTGGAGTTTTTAGTTGTTCTTGGTGTCTAGCCATAAAATTATTTTCAACAGTTACATAGTAGTTCCCTCTGAAATTTTGCATTCTCTTATCCTTCGAAAAGATTTTAGAAGCAATGTTTTTATAGACCAGGTTACTATGATAGTTATCACTGTGATAAAGTTTTAAAAATGTACACTGCCATTTATTAACCAACCGAAAGAACAAGGAAAGCTTTTGTAAGTGACTTATGTAGACTCTAGTTAAGTGATATTCAATTGGTTTGATTGCTGAACATAATAAGCAGAGAAAGGCGGGCAGGGAGGAGATAATACTGAGTCAAATACAATGCATTTAGCATATCCAGTAACTTGGTTTTTTTGTCATGGGTATTTTTTATTACAGTTATTAATGCATATTAATTGCAGAAACTAATGAGTTTCATTGTGATATTTCCATGCATATATATTTTGCCAAACGCTTGGTCCCTTATCCCTGATGCCAATCCAATAACAAAGACATGGTTTTGAGAAAAAGAAAAAATGTTTATTGCTTTGCTGGAAAAGGAGAAACAGGGGATTCCTGTCCCAAAGGCTGTGATTCTGCCCATCAGCAGGAACAGGGCATTTAAATAGTTGATTCAAAGCCTAGATTCCACATGTTCTCTGTAGGAGTTGTAATTTACTTGTTAATTTGGGAAACAGTCATTTCTGAGATGTTCTGGTATACCATCTCCAAAGTCTGAATTACTTCCTTCTTATGGAGGGATGTGTACTCAAGGACAGATAACCCTATCTAGGATGGGGAAGAAAGGTAATCCTGTTTCCCCTGAGATTAGGGAGGGGGCAAGATTAGGAAGGAGCAGGGAGAGAGGAAGAGAAAGAAACATGTCCATTTTAAAACTTAGAATTGGAAGGATCATATTCAAAACATAAAGTGGACCACTGTTATAGTATAACATATTTTGATCATATCTACCTTCTATATTACACTCTTTTATCCTCCCCTGCAATTCTGGTCCCCTTCTACTTTCCCATTCTACTTTTCTTTTTTTAAAGAATAGATATTTATTACCACTTCCCCATATGAGAGTAAACATGGAATTCTTTTCTTTCTCATCTGGCTTATTTCACTTAACATGATGATCTTTATTTCTGTTTTCCTGATGATGATATTATTTCTTTTTATGACTGAATAATATTCCATTGTGTATATATGCAAAGTGATTCCTTTGAATTTATACCAGAAGCATTAGAGCTGGATTCAACGATAGTTATACTTTAGTGTTTTGAGGAACATTCGTATTGTTTTCTATAGTGGCTGTACTAATTTACATTCCTACCAATAGCATATAAGGATTCCTTTTCTCTACATATTTTCCAGCATTTCTTATTTTTGCTTTCATGATAATAGCTTGTCTGACTGGGGTGAGATGGGATTTCAATGTAGGTTTTTTGATTTGCATTTCCCTGATGGTTGAGGATATTGACATGTTCATGTATTTATTAGCCATCTGTACTTCTTTTGAGTTGTATCTTTTTAGCTCATTTTCCCACTTATTGATTAGATTACTTATTCTTTAGGCATTAAATTTTTTTTTAGTTTTTTGTAATTCTGAATTTTAATCTTCTGTCAGAGGAAGAGCTAGCAAAGATTTCCAGCCATGTGGTAGGTTGTCTCTTTCCTCTGTTGATTGTTTTCTTTGCTGTTCAGAAGCTTTTTATTTTGAGGTAATCCCATTTGTTATTTCCGAAACTAGTGGAGTTCTATTCAGTAAATCGTTGCCTGTACCAGTATCTTGAAGTTTACCCTATGTTTTTTTTTTCCCTGCAGTTTCTGAGTTTCAGGTCTTACATTAAGGTCTTTGATCCTTTTGCACTGATTTTTTTGGTACTTCGGATTGAACCCAGGGGCACCTAACCATTGAACACATCCCCAGCCTTTGTTTATATTTTATTTAGAGGGGTCTCGCTGAGTTGGTTAGCACCGCACTAATTTACTTGGGCTGGCTTTGAACTCATGATCCTCCTGCCTCAACCTCTCAAGCTGCTGGGATTACAGGCATGTGCGACTGTGCCTGGCTCTGTACTGATTTTTTAAAATGTTATTATCTCCTTTGTTGAGAAACACATGGTTGCAGATGTAGAAGTTTGTTTCTGGGGCCCCTATTTTTTCCCATTGGTCTAGATTTTTTTTTTTTTATTCTAATACCATGCTCTTTTTGTTACGGTGACTCTGTACTATATTTTGAAATCAGGTACTGTGATGCCTTTTGCATTGCTCAGGATTGCTGTGGCAATCTGGAGTCTTTTGTGCCTTATCAATTTTAGGATTGATTTTTCTACCTCTGTGAAAAATGGCATTGGTATTTTGATGGAGACTGCACTGAATCTGTAGAATGCTTTTGGTAGAATGGCAATTTTAAGGATATTATTTCTTCTAGTCTATGAATATTGGAGATCTTTCTATCTTCCAGTGTCTTCTTCATTATTTTTCTTCAGTATTTTATAATTTTCTTTGTAGAGTTCATTCATCTCCTTATGTAGATATATTTTTTAGACTTTTAAAATCTAGATTTTTAAATTTAGAAATAAAGGCTGCTATGAATGGAATTGTTTTCCTGATTTCCTTGATAGGAAGTTTATTATTGGCATATAGGTAAGCTACTGGATTTCTTTTTTTGCTACCCGGTATTGAACCCAAAGGTGCTTAACCACTGAGCCACATCTCCAGCCCTGTATATATTTTTATTTACTTATATATGACAGCAGAATGTATGACAACTCTTATTACACATATAGAGCACAATTTTTCATATCTCTGGTTGTATACAAAGTATATTAAAGCCAATTGGTGTCTTCATACCTGTACTTTGGATAATAATGATCCTCACATTCCAACATCTTTAAGAACCCCATGCCCCCTCTCTTCCCCTCCAACCCCTCTGCCCTATCTAGAGTTCATTTATTCCTCCCATGGTACTCTCCCTATCTCACTAGCATTAGAAAACATTCTAACGAGAGCCGCCCTCTCGACCCGCGCCTGCAAGGTAGGAGGAACTGTGACCACCGACAGAACAGGCCCAGTGGGCCCACGACCCACCGGCAGAACAGGCGCAGCGGCCTGCTGAGGGGCAGAGCCGCCCCCTCCCCCCGCACCTGCAAGGTAGGCAGAACTGTGACCACCGGCAGAACAGGCCCAGCGGCCTGCTGAGGGGCAGAGCCGCCCTCTGCCCCCGCGCCTGCAAGGTAGGCAGAACTGTGACCACCTACAAAACAGGCCCAGTGGCCCACGGAGGGGCAGAGCTGCCAACCACGCCTGCAAGGTAGGCGGGCCTGCGACCCACCGGCAGAACAGGCGCAGCGGCCTGCTGAGGGGCAGAGCCGCCCACTCCCCCCGCACCTGCAAGGTAGGTGGAACTGTGACCACCTACAAAACAGGCCCAGTGGCCCATGGAGGGGCAGAGCTGCCAACCACGCCTGCAAGGTAGGCGGGCCTGCGACCCACCGGCAGAACAGGCCCAGCGGCCTGCTGAGGGGCAGAGCCGCCCCCTCCCCCTGGGCCTGCAAGGTAAGTGGAACTGTGACAACCTACAATACGGGCCCAGTGGCCCGCGGAGGGGCAGAGCTGCCAACCACGCCTGCAAGGTAGGCGGACCTCTGACCCCCGGCAAAACAGGCCCAGCGGCCTGCTGAGGGGCAGAACCACCCCCTCCCCCTGCGCCTGCAAGGTAGGCGGAACTGTGACCACTGACAGAACAGGCCCAACGGACCGCAGAGGGGCAGAGCCGCCCCCCGTGCCTGCAAGGTAGGCGGACCTGTGACCCACCGGAAGAACAAGCCCAGCATCCCGCGGAGGGGCAGAGCTGCCCCACGCGCCTGCAAGGTAGGCGGACCTGTGACCACCAACAGAACAGGCCAGACCTGCAACCGACAGACAGAACAGGCCCAGCGGCCTGCGGAAGGGTAGAGCCGCCCCCCCCCCCCCGTGCCTGCAAGGTAGGCGGACCTGCAACCCACCAGCAGAACAGGCCCAGCGGCCTGCCAGCGTGGTAGGCACATTGCCCCAATTGGAGGAGGGGCAGAGCCGCCACCCCCACCTGCGAGGGAGACTTTGCAACCATACAAGAGCAATATAAATATATAGGGGGAAAATTCAATAGCACAACAGTTTCACCAAGCAGAAAGAAACACGAACAGTATGAAGAGACAAGGAAAGAAAGGACCACAAGCAATGCAGGTCAACTCAACGTTAGAAGAGGTAATATCTGCAGCAGATGGAATGTCAGATAAAGAATTCAGGATATACATGCTTCAGATGATCTGGATTCTCAAGGAAGACATTAGACAGCAAAATCAGACAATGAAAGATCACTTCAACAATGAATTACATAAACAAATCCAAGAAGCAAAAGATCAACTATACAGGGAGATAGAGGTTATAAAATACAAACAAACAGAAATCCTAGAAATGCAAGAAGCAATAAACCAACTTAAAAACTCAATGGAGAATACTACCAGCAGAGTAGAACACTTAGAAGATAGAACATCAGACAATGAAGACAAAGTATTTCAACTGGAAAAGAACATAGACAGCTCAGCAAGACTGTTAAGGAACCATGAGCAGAACATCCAAGAAATATGGGATAACATAAAGAGACCAAACTTAAAGACTCCTTGGGATACAGGAAGGTATAGAGCTCCAAACCAAAGGAATGAGCAGTCTATTCAATGAAATAATACGAGAAAACTTCCCAGACTTGAAGAATGAGACAGAATCCCAAATCCTAGAAGCCTACAGGATGCCGAATGTGCAAAATCATAAGAGATCCACACCCAGACACATTATAATGAAGATGCCCAACATACAGAATAAGGAGAGAATTTTAAAAGCTACAAGAGAAAGGAAGCAGATTACATTTAGGGGTAAGCCAATCAGGATAACAGCTGATCTTTCAAAACAGACTCTGAAAACTAGAAGATTGGAATAACATATTTCAAACACTGAAAGAAAATGGGTTCCAACCAAGAATTGTGTATCCAGCGAAATTAAGCTTCAGGATGGAAGATGAAATTAAAACCTTCCACGATAGATAAACAAAAGTTAAAAGAATTTTCAGCTAGAAAACCATCTCTTCAAAACATCCTCGGCAAAACATTACAGGAAGAGGAAATGGAAAATAACAATGAAAACCAACAGTGGGAGGTAGGACAGTAAAGGGGGGAAAATAATCAAAGAGGAAAACAAACCATGTTTAGTAACAGAAATAAACAAATATGGCTGGAAGAACAACCCATATCTCAATAATAACCCCAAATGTTAATGGCTTAAACTCACCAATTAAGAGACACAGGCTAGTAGAATGGATCACAAAACAAGACCCAACAATATGCTGCCTACAGGAAACACATTTGATAGGAAAAGACATACATACGCTGAAGGTGAAAGGTTGGGAAAAATCATATCATTCATATGGACTTCGGAAACAAGCAGGAGTGTCCATACTCATATCAAATAAAATAGATTTCAAGCCAAAGTTAATCAAAAGGGATAAAGAGGGACACTACATACTGCTCAAGGGAACCATACACCAACAAGACATAACAATCATAAATATATATGCCCCAAACAATGGTGCAGCTATGTTCATCAAACAAACTCTTCTCAAGTTCAAGAGTCTAATAGACCACCATACAATAATCATGGGAGACTTAAACACACCTCTCTCGCCACTGGACAGATCTTCCAAACAAAAGTTGAATAAGGAAACTATAGAACTCAATAACACAATTAATAACCTAGACTTAATTGACATATATAGAATATACCACCCAACATCAAGCAGTTACACTTTTTTCTCAGCAGCACATGGATCCTTCTCAAAAATAGATCATATATTATGTCACAGGGCAACTCTTAGACAATATAAAGGAGTAGAGATAATACCATGCATCCTATCTGATCATAATGGAATGGAACTGAAAATCAATGATAAAAGAAGGAAGGAAAAAGAATACATCACTTGGAGAATGAACAATAGGTTACTGAATGATCAATGGGTTATAGAAGACATCAAGGAGGAAATTAAAAAATTCTTAGAGATTAATGAAAACACAGACACAACATATCGGAATCTATGGGACACATTGCAAGCAGTTCTAAGAGGAAAATTCATTGCTTGGAGTTCGTTCTTTAAAAAAAGAAAAAACCAACAAATAAATGATCTCACACTTCATCTCAAAATCCTTGAAAAAGAAGAGCAAAACAACAGCAAAAGAAGTAGAAGGCAAGAAATAATGAAAATCAGAGCTGAAATTAATGAAATCCAAACAAAAGAAACAATTGAAAAAATTGACAAAACTAAAAGTTGGTTCTTTCAAAAAATAAATAAAATCGACAGACCCTTAGCCATGTTAACGAAGAGAAGAAGAGAGAGAACTCAAATTACTAGCATACGGGATGAAAAAGGCAATATCACAACAGACACTTCAGAAATACAGAAAATAATTAGAAATTATTTTGAATCCTTATACTCCAATAAATTAGAAGATAGTGAAGGCATCGATAAATTTCCTAAGTCATATGATCTGCCCAGATTGAGTCAGGAGGATATAGACAACCTAAACAGACCAAAATCAATTGAGGAAATAGAAGAAACCATCAAAAGACTACCAACTAAGAAAAGCCCAGGACCGGATGGGTATACAGCAGAGTTTTACAAAACCTTTAAATAAGAACTAATACCAATACTTTTCAAGCTACTTCAGGAAATAGAAAAAGAGGGAGAACTTCCAAATTCATTCTACGAGGCCAACATCACCCTGATTCCTAAACCAGACAAAGACACTTCAAAGAAAGAAAACTACAGACCAATATCTCTAATGAACCTAGATGCAAAAATCCTCAATAAAATTCTGGCGAATCGGATACAAAAACATATCAAAAAAATTGTGCACCATGATCAAGTAGGATTCATCCCTGGGATGCAAGGCCGGTTCAATATACGGAAATCAATAAATGTTATTCACCACATCAATAGACTTAAAAATAAGAACCATATGATCATCTCGATAGATGCGGAAAAAGCATTCGACAAAGTACAGCATCCCTTTATGTTCAAAACTCTAGAAAAACTAGGGATAACAGGAACATACCTCAATATTGTAAAAGCAATCTATGCTAAGCCTCAGGCTAGCATCATTCTCAATGGAGAAAAACTGAAGGCATTCCCTCTAAAATCTGGAACAAGACAGGGATGCCCTCTCTCACCACTTGTGTTCAACATAGTTCTCGAAACACTGGCCAGAGCAATTAGACAGACGAAAGAAATTAAAGGCACAAAAATAGGAAAAGAAGAACTTAAATTATCACTATCTGCAGATGACATGATTCTATACCTAGCAGACCCAAAAGGGTCTACAAAGAAACTATTAGAGCTAATAAATGAATTCAGCAAAGTGGCAGGATATAAAATCAACACGCATAAATCAAAGTCATTCCTGTATATCAGCGACAAATCCTCTGAAATGGAAATGAGGACAACCATTCCATTCACAATATCCTCAACAAAAATAAAATACTTGGGAATTAACCTAACAAAAGAGGTGAAAGACTTATACAATGAAAACTACAGAACCCTAAAGAGAGAAATAGAAGAAGATCTTAGAAGATGGAAAAATATACCCTGTTCATGGATAGGCAGAACTAACATCATCAAAATGGCGATATTACCAAAAGTTCTCTATAGGTTTAATGCAATGCCAATCAAAATCCCAACGGCATTTCTTGTAGAAATAGAGAAAGCAATCATGAAATTCATATGGAAAAATAAAAGACCCAGAATAGCAAAAACAATGCTAAGCAGGAAGTGTGAATCAGGCGGTATAGCGATACCAGACTTCAAACTATACTACAGAGCAATAGTAACAAAAACAGCATGGTACTGGTACCAAAACAGGCGGGTGGACCAATGGTACAGAATAGAGGACACAGAAACCAATCCACAAAACTACAACTATCTTATATTTGATAAAGGGTCTAAAAGCATGCAATGGAGGAAGGATAGCATCTTCAAGAAATGGTGCTGGGAAAACTGGAAATCCATATGCAACAAAATGAAACTGAATCCCTTTCTCTCGCCATGCACAAAAGTTAATTCAAAATGGATCAAGGTGCTTGATATCAAATCAGAGACATGCCGTCTGATAGAAGAAAAAGTTGGCTACGATCTACATACTGTGGGGTCGGGCTCCAAATTCCTCAATAGGACACCCATAGCACAAAAGTTAATAAGTAGAATCAACAAATGGGACTTATTCAAACTAAAAAGTTTTTTCTCATCAAAAGAAACAAAAAGAGAGGTAAATAGGGAGCCTACATCCTGGGAACAAATCTTTACTCCTCACACTTCAGATAGAGCCCTAATATCTAGAGTATACAAAGAACTCAAAAAATTAGACAATAAGATAACAAATAACCCAATCAACAAATGGGCCAAGGACCTGAACAGACACTTCTCAGAGGAGGACATACAATCCATCAACAAGTACATGAAAAAATGCTCACCATCTCTAGCAGTCAGAGAAATGCAAATCAAAACCACCCTAAGATACCATCTCACTCCAGTTCTATTGGCAGCCATTATGAAGTCAAACAACAACAAGTGCTGGCGAGGATGTGGGGGAAAGGGTACACTTGTACATTGCTGGTGGGACTGCAAATTGGTGCAGCCAATTTGGAAAGCAGTATGGAGATTTCTTGGAAAGCTGGGAATGGAACCACCATTTGACCCAGCTATTCCCCTTCTAGGTCTATTCCCTAAAGACCTAAAAAGAGCATGATTCAGGCACAGTGCTACATCGATGTTCATAGCAGTACAATTCACAATAGCAAGACTGTGGAACCAACCTAGATGCCCTTCAACAGACGAATGGATTAAAAAAAATGTGGCATTTATACACAATGGAGTATTACTCTGCATTAAAAAATGACGAAATCATAGAATTTGCAGGGAAATGGATGGCATTATAGCAGATTATGCTAAGTGAAGCTAGCCAATCCCTAAAAAACAAATGCCAAATGTCTTCTTTGATATAAGGAGAGTAAGAACAGAGTAGCATCGAAGAGCATTAGAAGAAGATTAACATTAAACTGGGTTGAGAGGTGGGAGGGAAAGGGAGAGAGAAGGGAAATTGCATGGAAATGGAAGGAGACCCTCAGGGTTATACAAAATTTCATACAAGAGGAATTGAGGGGAAAGGGGAAAATAATACAAGGGGGAGAAATGAATGACAGTAGAGGGGGTAGAGAGAGAAGAGGGGAGGGGAGAGGAGGGGAGGGGGGATAGTAGAGGATAGGAAAGGCAGCAGAATACAACAGACACTTGTATGGCAATATGTAAATCAATGGATGTGTAACTGATGTGATTCTGCAATTTGTATATGGGGTAAAAATGGGAGTTCATAACCCACTTGAATCAAAGTGTGAAATATGATATACAAGAACTATGTAATGTTTTGAACAACCAACAATAAAAAAATTAAAAAAAAAGAAAAGAAAACATTCTAACTTCATTTAGCATTATCTTCTCCCACGCCATCCATTTACCTGTAAATGCCATGATTTTATTCGATTTTATTGCTGAGTAGTATTCCATTGTGTATATATGCCACATTTTTTAATCCATTCATCTATTGATGGGAATCTAGGTTGGTTCCACAGTTTAGCTATTGTGAATTGTGCTGGTATAAACATTGATGTGGCTGTGTCCCTGTAGTATGCCGTTTTTAAGTCCTTTGGGTATTGACCAAGGAGAAGGATAGATGGGTCAAATGGTGGTTCCAAATAATATCCTTAAAATTGCCATTTTACCAAAAGCATTCTACAGATTCAGTGCAGTCTCTATCAAAATACCAATGTCATTTTTCACAGAAGTAGAAAAATCAGTCCTAAAACTGATAAGGTACAAAAGACTCCAGATAGCCACAGCAATCCTGAGCAAAAGGAATGCAAAAGGCATTGCAGTATCTGATTTCAAAATATAGTACAGAGCCACTGTAACAAAAAGAGCATAGTATTGGAATTAAAAAAAAAAATCTATACCAGTGAGATAAATAGGGGCCCCAGAAATAAGCTCACAGATGTGCAGCCCATTTTTCCAAGAAATCTCCATACTGCTTTCCATATTGGCTGTACCAATTTGCAGCCCACCTGCAGTGTATGAGTGTATCTTTTTTCCCACATCCTCACCAACATTTATTGTTGTTTGTCTTAATAATAGCTGCCATTCTTACTGGAGTGAGATGAAATCTTAGAGTGGTTTTGATTTGCATTTCTCTAATTACTAGTGATGATTTACATTTTTTCATAGATTTGTTGATTGATTGTATATCATCTTCTGAGAAGTGTCTGTCCAGGTCCTTGGCCAATTTATTGATTGGGTTATTTGTTTTTCTGGTGTTTAGCTTTTTGTGTTCTTTATATACCCTAGAGATTAGTGCTCTATCTGATGTGTGAGAGGTAAAGATTTGTTCCCAAGATGTAGGCTCTCTATTCACCTCACAGATTGTTTCTTTGGCAGAGAAGAAACTTTTTAGTTTGAGTCCATCCCATTTATTGATTCTTGATTTTAATTCTTGCGCCAAAGGACTCTTATTAAGGAAGTTGGGGCCTAATCCCACATGATGGAGATTAGGGCCTACATTTTCTTTTATTAGATGCAAGGTCTCTGGTTTTATTTCTAAGTCCTTGATCCATTTTGAATTGAGTTTTGTGTATAGAGATAGGGGTTTAATTTCATTTTGTTGCATATGGATTTCCAGTTTTCCCAGCACCATTTGTTGAAGAGGCTATCTTTTCTCCAGTGCATGTTCTTGGCACCTTTGTCTAATATAAGATAATTGTAGTTTTGTGCGTTAGTCTTTGTGTGCTTTGTTCTGTACCATTCGTCTTACAGTCTGTTTTGGTGCCAATACCATGCTGTTTTTGTTACTATTACTCTGTAGTATAGTTGAAGATCTGGTATAGTGATGCCACCTGCTTCACTCTTCCTGCTAAGGATTGTTTTAGCTATTCTGGGTCTCTTATTTTTCCAGATGAATTTCATGATTGCTTTTTCTAATTCTTTGAGGAATGCCATTGGGATTTTGATCGGAATTGCATTAAATTTGTATAGTGCTTTTGGAAGTATGGTCATTCTGATAAGATTAATTCTGCCTATTCAAGAGCAAGGTAGATCTTTCCATCTTCTAAGGTCTTCTTTGATTTCTTTCTTCAGGGTCCTGTAATTTTCATTTTATAGATCTTTCACCTCTTTCATTAAGTTGATTCCCAAGTGTTTTATTTATTTATTTATTTTTTGAGGCTATTGAAAATGGGGTGGTTTTCCTCATTTCCCTTTCTGAGGACTTGTCACTGATATACAAAAATGCCTTTGATTTATGGGTGTTGATTTTATATCCTTCTTCTTTGCTGAATTTATTTACTAGTTCTAGAAGTTTTCTGGTAGAACTTTTACAGTCTTCTAGGTATAAAATCATATCATCAGCAAATAGTGCCAATTTGAGTTCTTCTTTTCCTATGTGTATCCCTTTGATTTCATTTGTCTAATTGCTCTGGCCAGTGTTTCAAGAACTGTATTGAATAGAAGTGGTGAAAGAGGGCATCCCTGCCTTCAATTTTTCTCCATTTAGAATGATGTTGGCCTGGGGCTTAGCATAGTCTTTATGGTTTTGAAATATGTTTCTGTTATCCCTAATTTTTCTAGTGTTTTGAACATAAAGGGGTGCTTTATTTTGTCAAATGCTTCTTCTTCATCTATTGAGATGATCATCTGATTCTTATCTTTAAGTCTATTGATGTGATGAATTACTTTTATTGATTTCCATATGTTGAACCAAACTTGTATTCCTGGGATGAATCCCACTTGATCGTGTGCATGATCTTTTTGTTATGTTTTTGTATTCAATTTGCCAACATTTTATATATATATATATATATATATATATATATATATAGAGAGAGAGAGAGAGAGAGAGAGAGAGAGAGAGAGAGAGAGAATTTTTTATCATATTTTTTAGAGATATTGGTCTGAAGTTTCCTTTTCCCTTCCTTCCTTCCTTCCTTCCTTCCTTCCTTGCTTCCTTCCATCCATCCATCCATTCATCCATCCATCCGAGTGATATTGGCCTCATAGAATTAGTTTGGAAGTGTTTCCTCTTTTTCTATTTCCTGAAATAAATTGAAGAGTATTGGTATTAGTTCTTTTTTAAAGGTCTCGTAGAACGTGGCTGTGTATCCATCCGGTCCTGGACTTTTCTTTGTGGTAGACTTTTGATGGCACTTGAAATTGATCTGTTTAAATTGTGTATATCATCCTGATTCAATTTGCAGAAATTATATGACTCAAGAAATTTGTTGATGCCTTTGATATCTTCTATTTTATTGCAGTACAAGTTTTCAAAATAGTTTCTAATTATTTTCTGTATTTCTGTAGTGTCTGTTGTGATATTTCCTTTTTCATCACATATGTTAGTGATTTGAGTTTTCTCTCTCCTTCTCTTCGTGAGCATGGCTAAAGGTCTGTGAATTTTATTTATTTTTCAAACAAGCAACTTCTTGTTTGGTCAGTTTTTTCAATTGTTTTTTTTTGTTGTTGTTTTGTTTTGTTTTAATTTCATTGATTTCAGCTCTAGTTTTAATTATTTCTTGTCTTCTGCTTTTGCTGCTGATTTGTTGTTCTTTTTTTTAGGGGTTTGAGATGTAATGTTAAGTAATTTATTTGTTCACTTTTTCTTCTTTTAAGGAATGAACTTCACACAATAAACTTTCCTCATAGATCTGCTTTCATAGTGTTCCAGTGATTTCGATATGTTGTACCCGTGTTCTCATTCACATCTAAGATTTTTTTAATCTTCTCCTTGATGTCTTCTGTAACCCATTGTTCATTCAGTAGCGTATTATTCAGTCTCCAGGTATTGGAGTGGATTTTATTTCTCATTTTATCATTGATTTCTAATTTCATTCCATTATGAACTGACAGAATGCAGGGTAGTATCTCTACTTTTTTATATTTACTAAGAGTTGCTTTGTGGCATAGTATATGGTCTATTTTAGAGAAGGATCCATGTGCTACTGAGAAGAAATTGTATTCTCTTGTTGAAGGATGAAATATTCTATATATGTCAGTTAAGTCTAAGTTATTGATTGTATGATTGAGTTCTATAGTTTTTTTGTTCAGTTTTTGTTTGGAAGATTTATCTAGTGATTAAAGAGGTGTGTTAAAGTTACCCAGTATTATTGTGTTGTGGTCTGTTTGACTCTTGAACTTGAGAAGGGTTTGTTTGATGAACATCGTTTGGGGTATTTATATTTATAATTGTTACGTCTTACTGGTGTATGGTTCCCTTGAACAGTATGTAGTGTCCTTCTTTATTCTTTTTAATTGACTTTAGTTTGAAGCCTGCTTTATTTGATGTGAGTATGGAAACCTTTGCTTGCTTCCGCAGTCCATGTGAGTAGTATGATTTTTTTCCCAACCCTTTACCTTCAGTCTGTGGATGTCTTTTTCTTCTTCTTTTTTTGTAATTTATTTTTTAGTTGGACACAATACCTTTACTTTGTTTATTTGTTTTTATGTGGTGTTGAGGATCGAACCCAGGGCCTCTCACGTTCTAGGCGAGTGCTCTACTGCTGAGCCACAACCCCAGCCCAGTGGATGTCTCTTTCTATGAGATGAGTCTCTTCCAGGCAGCATATTGTTGGGTCTTTTTTTTTTTTTTTTATCCAATCTGCTAGTCTGTGTCTTTTAATTTGGTGAGTTTAGGCCATTAACATTTCAGGGTTATTGTTGACAAATGATTTGTATTCCCAGTCATTTTTATTTACTTTTGGTATTTAATGTGACTTGGTTTTTCTTCTCATTGGATTTTCCTTCAGTGTAATCCCACCCTCTGCTGAGTTTTATTATTGTTTGTCATTTCCTCTTCTTGGAATATTTTTTGCTGAGGATGTTCCTTATTGCAGGCCTTGTAGTTGTAATTCTTTTAACTTTTGTTTTTTCATGGGAGATTTTTATTTTATCATCAAATCTAAAGCTTAGTTTTGGTGGATATAAGATTCTTGGTTGGCATCCATTTTCTTTCAGAGCTTGGTATATGTTGTTCCATTATCTCCTGGCTTTGAGTGTCTGGGTTGAAAAATCTGCTGAGACACAAATTGCGTGCCCCTGCACCCCCATTTGTAATCTGATTCCTCTCTCTTGCAGGTTTTAAGATGCTATTCTTGTTTTGTATGCTAGGCATTTTCATTATAATGTGCCTTGGTGTAGATCTGTTGTGATTTTGTATATTTGGTGTCCTGTAAGCCTCTCAAGTTTGATTTTCCAATTCGTTCTTTATGCTTGGGAAATTTTCTGATACAATCTCATTGAAGAGATTGTGCAATTGTTTGGTTTGAAACTATGCCTTTCTCTATCCCCATAACTCTTAGATTTGGTCTTTTGATGGTGTCCCATAATTTTTGGATGTTCTGTTCATGGTTTCTAACTATCTTCACTGTGTGTTCAACTTTATTTTCCAGGTTGTATACTTTGTTTGCATTATCTGATGTTGTTTCTTCCAAATGATCTAGTCTGTTGGTTATACTTTCTGTTGAGTTTTTTTATTTGATTTAGTATATCCTTTATTTTAAGGATTTCTGACTTTTTTTTTTTTTCCAGAGTCTCTATCTCTCTGGAAGTAATCTTTTGCTACCTGTATTTGCTCTGTTATCTCATTGCTGGAGTGATCAGTTTTGCCTGTATTTGCTCATTTAGGTCATTCTTTAATTCACAGATCATTTTAATTATGAATCTTCTGAACTCTTCTCTGACATTTCATCAACTTTGCTTTTGACATTTCATCAACTTTGCATCTGTGGGTTCTGTTATAGTGTCCTGCTTTGTTTGGGGTACTTTCCTCCCTTGTTTTTTCATGCTGTATATGCATCTTCCTTTCTTGCAATATGGATCTGAGATATTAGTTTCTTCTCTATATTCTTGTAGTACCCATGCAGATTGTCTGTACCTCACCTTGATGTTGGGCGTCCATACCCGGCTGGTGTCTCAATGAATGCTACTGCATCCTGGGTCTGGGTCCTGGGCAAGTTGGTGTGGGTGGATGTGGGCTGCTGGGCTTGACCTCCCCCTGGGCTTGACCTTCAGCGGGGCTTGACCTCAGGCTGTAGTCTGATGGTTGGAAGGGGCCTGAGGATAGGCTCTGGTGGGTGTCTGCCCTGCCAGGGGAGGGGTGAACCGGGCCTACTGAGAGAGTGGGTCCCGTGGGCCTGGTGTGGGCGTTCTGGCCTGGGTGTTCTGGCCTGGATCTTGGCTCATGAGGTAGTCTCCCTGTTTATTTTGTTTTTTATTTTGAGACAGGGTCTCACTAAGTTGCTTAGGGCCTTGTTAAGTTGCTGAGGCTGGGGCTGCCTTTGAACTTGTGATCCTCCTGCCTTAGCCTCCCCAGCCACTGGGATTACAGGTGTGCACCATCATGCCTAGCCTCTAGTTTTTCTATGTTGATTTTTATTGTGCTACATTGCTAAATTTGTTTCTCAGTACTAAGAGACTTTTGGTACACTCTTCAGGGTTTTCTAGGTGTAGAATCATATCTCTGTAAAACAAGGATAATTTGACTTTCTTCTTTCCTATTTGTGTTCCTTTTATCTCTTTATATTGCTTGATTGCTCTGGCTAAAGTGTCCATTACTTGAATAAGAGTGATGGGAGTGGATACCCTTGAATCTTTCCTGATTTATGAGCAAATGCTTTCAGTTTTCCCCATTCAGTTTGATAATGGCTGTGGGTTTGTTTTATATATTTTTTTAATTATGTTGAGGTATGATCCCTCTATTCTGGGTTATTTTTAAATTTTTAAAGTTTTTATCATAAAAGAAGGTTAAATATTATCAAAGGCTTTTTCTGCATCTATTGATGATCATGAGATTTTCATCCTTGATTGTTTTCATGTGAATTAGACTTATTGGTTTGTATATGTAGAACTAGCTGGAAGAACACCAACTTGATCATGGTATATATGATCTTTTTAATGTGATAGTGAATTCAGTTTGCAAGTATTTTATTAAGGATTTTTACATCTATGTTCTTCAAGGATATTGGGCTGTAGCTTTTTTTTTTTTGTTTTGCTCTATCTTTATCAGGTTTTGGTAATAGGATAATACTGACTTTGTACAATGAGTTTGGAAGAGTTTTTTCTCTTTCTATTTTATGGAATCATTTGAAGAATATTGGTAATCCTTAAAAATTCTGATAAAATTCAGCTGTGAATCCATCTGGTTCTCAACTTCTTTGTTGGGAAACTTTATTATTGCTTCAGTCTCAGTGCTTGTTATTGATTTAGTTTGGTTTCTTTATATCCTTAGGTTCAATTTCGGTAGATTCATATTTGTCTAGAAATTGGTCCATTTCGTCTAGATTTTCCAAATTTTGGTATATATTTTTTTCAAAATATTCCCTATGATCAGATCATTTAGATTTCAGTAATATCTGTTGTTAATATTCCTTTTTTTCATTTATAATTTTATTTGAGTCTTCTCTCTCTTTTGATTAGTTTTCAGGTTTTTTTTTTTTTGTGTGTGTGTGTGTGTGTGTGTGGGTGCTGGGGATTGAACCCAGGGCCTTATGCATTTGAGGCAAGCACTCTACCAACTGAGCTATATCCCCAGCCCCCCCCCCCCCCCCTTTTTAAAAAAAAAAAAAAAACAATCAACTCCATGTCATTGATTCTTGTGTTGTTCTTTTGGTCTCTGTTTCTATTCTGATCTTCATTATTTCTTTTCTTCTAGTGATTTTGGGTTTTGTTTATTCTTGTTTAAGGTCAATAACTTGATGTTAATGATTAATAAAAGGACATAGAAGCTGTTTGTTCTTTCTAGCCCTGCCTTATTTTTTATTTTTTGCAATGTTAAGAATTCAACTTGGGACCTCACACATGCTACGAAAGCATTTTACAACTGAGCTACATCTCCAGCCTCAGTCCCATTTTGATAATGGGCATCTCGTTTTTGTGATACAAATATTTAGGAAGACAGTGTTTACCTTTATGTCCTTTAAGCTTTTTGAATTACATCTGGATTAGGCATCTAAGAATCTTTGTTTAATTCTTAATATCAAACTTTGAATCTCCTTATTCAGAAGTTTAGAGAAAGTGACTTACTATTTGTCACTGTTGCTATTTGCTTATTAAAGACGTTAAAAATGGGATAAAGATTAAAAGATGATAGATCAAATGGTAAGAGAGAGGAAGTAGAGACTATAAGTCAAAAGGATAAAGACATGTAGATTCAGAAGTCAAGTTCTTCTAATATTTTAATGTATCCTTTGTGCCACATTCTAGGTACTTTCACATATATTTCCTTTTAATTAATTAACAGGAATAACTTTTTTTTAAGATATGGTCTCCCTGTACTGTCCAGGCTGACTTGAACTCATGATTCTCCTGCCTTAACCTCCATGGAGCTGGGATTTCAGGCAAATTTCATCACATCCTAGGCCCTAGTCTAATTTATTTAAGATCAAGTGAATTCTGTTTATCATTATTTTTTTAGCATTTATTTATTTATTTCAGTATTTATCTCTAGTTTGTATATCTGGTTTGTAAAATCTCATTCATTTATACATTCCTTCATTCAGGCTTTGCAGTCAGACAAATCCAAATTTATATTCCATCTCTACAATTTACTTATCAGCTCAGTGTGGCCTTTGAGTTGGTAATCCTCCTCGAGTTTTTAATTTATAAACCATAGAAATGAAACATCTTGGTCAGTTATTTATTTATTTATTTTCAAATTAAATAAACCCACCTTGCTGTAATGTGAGTTTATTTTGTAAGGAAACATGGATATTTGGAACCCAGGGGGCAGGGCAGGGGTCAGGTAGTAAAGAACTCATGATGATCTAGAAACAGAAATTGGACAGCTGGTGTAAACCCAGACCTTTAAAATCTCAAATTTCTCTCTCTTTGTTCTCTCTTTCTTTTTCTCTCTTTTTGTCCTTTTTTACTCCCTTTTTCTTCTTTATTGCCCATCCATCTGCTTTCATTGCTTCAGTGTGCACATGACTAAATATGGGTACCGTACCCCTCCTGAATTTTTCTAAACTCAGTTTGAATGATCATCTGAAACTAGCGAAAATCAGTTCATAATCTAGTAGATTATGAACTCCAGTAGAAAGAAAGTGGTCCAACTTGTATAAGATGTTTGTTAGCATGTTCAGTCAACTATGGGAGAAGGAGAGAGGGTCACAAACATGTCTGCCAAGGCACTTCTATAGCTGGTGGCATGGGTTTATGTTAAATTGGCCAATGGTTGTCCTCTTAATGTGTATCTTATGCTACTGTTATTATCACATTACATAACACATGAATTTGTGAGTTCCTGGTAGGCGGCCAACTACTTATATACTAGAAAATACCATGTTATCAGTACAGAGTGGATAATTCTCAAATACTGATTGCTTAACTTAATTAATCTGGACAAAGAACAGTATAACTCACATTTTATAATTGGTACACAAATATTAAGCAGTTTATCAGAGTGAAATAGGTTTAGATGTACAAGTAGACTATAGGTCTATCAATTTTCTTTCTCTTCAGTAAAATACACTTATAAATTTCTAATACCACATAAGCCTATGCCAAGAAAATTACTATGACCTTTCCCTGATTTCTAAGCTTATAATTAAGGCATATATTAGACATTGCAAGTAGCCAATAAGAAATATCAGTCAATCTTGATAGAGTTTGTAATGTGCTTATACTTAATACAATTTTAGGATGCCTATATAGATTCAGAATGCAGTACTAATATTAGAGACAGTATTGTCTTTAATATAAATTGAAGTGTGGCCATGGGAATTATACATTTTACTTATGTATGGCTAAGAATATCAATATACTACATTCTGTAAAACTCTCTAATGTTATTGTTAAATATACATATGTATACACATATATTATGTATACATACATGCTTATGTGTATAAGATTAAAAACTTAAGTAATTATTTAAAATTATAAGCCCTATGATAGATAAAGGGTTAAAGACTTTCTGACTTGGCTTATTGCTAGGAAGTCTTCAGATGGAAAGAAAGATCAGTGCATGCAGTGAGAGGTGTAGTAATTGCTTTGTTCATGTTGTTCTTGTTTGCTTTATCTCAAAGTAGAATAGTAAACTCATTGAGCTAATTATTGTTCATTTTTAGGCATTGTTATTGATTTGTAGTTATTAAAAAGGTGTTGTGTGTTGATAATGTTGCGTATATTAATTGTACAAGTTTATTAATTGTACTACATAAACTGGTAGAGATCTAACTTTGATCTTTTGGCATTTGTAATAGCAGAGAATAAAACATGTAATACTAAACATGTAATACTAAAATTCCTTTAAGAGCTTTTGTG
This sequence comes from Marmota monax, assembly GCF_021218885.2. Taxonomy (NCBI): domain Eukaryota; kingdom Metazoa; phylum Chordata; class Mammalia; order Rodentia; family Sciuridae; genus Marmota; species Marmota monax. Next base: position 20,736,426 of record NW_026693777.1, on the reverse strand, counting down.
CAGTCTAAATAGATGAAATACACTATTTTTAAGAAGTAAATACTGTATTATCCTGTTTGTTCAAAAATATCAAGAAGCCAGGTATGATGCTGCACACCTGTAATCCCAGTGGCTTGGGAGGCTGAGGCAGGAGGATTACAAGTTCCAGACCAGCTCCAGCAATTAATTTAGTGAGGCTCTAAGCAACTTAGTGAGACCTTGTCTCAAAATAAAAAAATTAAAAAAGGGCTTAGGGATGTGAACCAGTGGTAAAGCGGGGGTCCCTGGGTTAAATCCTTGGTTAAAAAAAAAGAGCAAATGGTTATTTTTTTTTTTAATAATATGGCAAATTTAAAAGGGATATTGATGACTGCATTTATTAAAATAGTGTGTTATGGTTAAGTATTATGAAATGGTTTTCAGATTTTGCTATAGCAGGTCTAAAAGTGACAAAATTGTAGAACAAGGTAGAAATCATTTCATTAGCTTGTATGTTGCTGCTGATTGAATGTGCAATTAATCTAAGGAAAATTCCTGGATGGACTAAAGTCTAATCTGGAGAAAAGCATTCCATGGAAGAGCTATTATTTTATACAAGACTTAAAGAGCTTATGGGTAAGAAAAGAAAAAGTTTTACGTGTTATTAAAATAGAAGATAAGCAACAGCAACTTTTAAAACCCCAGAAAAGGAGATACTGGTTAATTTTTTAAAAAAATTTTTTTGTTGTAGATGGACACAAGAACTTTATTTTTATTTGTTTATCTTTATGTGGTGTGAGGATTAATCCCAGGGCAAGGCAAGCGCTCAGCACTGAGCTACAACCCCAGCCCCGATACTGGTTAATTATACAAAGTTTAGTTTTAGAAAATTATTTCTTCCTTTTTGGGGATAGATCATTAATCATAGATCTGATTTTGTTTTTGTTTCATTTATTTTCTTTTTTCCATTTGGAAGGTATTTGGGTACCTGTTGAATGTTACATAACTTTAAAATATTTTAGACGGATATATTTTAAGTTAACTGAATTTTTGTGCATATTTAGGAAAAAGTTATTTACTACAAAATAAAATTTTTGTACATTAAGGAAAGTTATGCCTTCTAGAAGAAAAAAGGTGAAGCCCAGAAATTATATGACCTTAGTCAAATAGTTATTTTTATAATTAACCCAGTAGTCTTAATGAAAGGAAAGCGAGGAACTGGGAGACAGAAATGAAAGAGACCAGGCAGAGATATACATGAGAGTTCGTCAGAGCTGACAAATAAAGGCACATCTCTCCATAGATAGGGAAAGAATGCAGTTGGTGAAGGGTTGGGTTGTATGACAGGAGTAGTGAGCCTTTCTTAGAAAGGCCTTTGGGTGGGAAAGCAAAACTTTTTTTTTAAGATGGCCCTCCAGATGCTAAGCAAGGACTTTACACCTAAGTCTTTAGAGTTTCTGTTTACTGATCTTTTGCTGTCTTTACAAGAAATAGCAGATAGAAATTAGTATGTTTCTTAGAAAATTTTTACTAAGGGAAACTTACTTATGTAGTACTTATGCTATTAATATTTTATGAATAAAATTATGTTTTCTAGGTAATATTTTGAGAATTTTACAAAATTAGGCATGAAAGATGGCAACAGTCTGTGATATTCAGTGTACTGAATCTTGAGGATTGGACTGATAAAATAATGTTAAATGTAAATGTTCCTGGAGTTAGATTTTGCAGATATACAAGTATGTAGGATGTGTATATGCCTTATTTTATGAAAGGAAAGGTGCACCTGTATTTTTTGTGTGGTTAAACACTACTGGTTTGTTTGGGAGGAGGCTGTTGATCTAAATTAACGACAAATGTAAATTATATACCATCTCATGGTAAGTAAAGCCTTTTTGCTTTCAAATTCATTTAAAACAAAATAAGTTACAAACTATTTCCAAGAGAACCTGATGTCACTAATAAGATAGGGTAATTATTTAATACTACCATTAATTTGTATACCAATGGTTAGTGTATTTGTGTTCTGAAGAAAAAATGGTTTTATATTAAAACACTACCATCAATCATAACCCCGTCAAATATTTACACAATTTCCTTTTAAAATAAACATGCTTCTATAGTTTAAGAAAATTGGGTCTACCAAATTTTCTGGCTTTATTTCTAGTACTCCACCTTCCACCTTAATCTCGCCTTTTAAGTTTACTTCTGTAGTCCCATGTACCATATGCTCATCATATAATATCAGTTCATATTCCTGACTACAGCATGCTCTTTCGCAGTGCTGTTCCTTTATTCCTGCTCTTCCTTCTGTTCTAAATGTCTTTCGCTTCCTTCGTCACTCAGTAAACTCTTAATTTTTAGGATGGCAGGTGTGGCTACACTTTTTAAACACTTTAGCTTCACTGACATTATTTATCTATTCTTTTTTAAAAATTTTTTAAACTTTATTTATTTTTATGTGGTGCTGAGGATTCTTGTATAGTCTAAAAACCCTCATTCCAAATGATAAATTTTATATACTGCAACTCATAATTTGTATATATCTTTTTGGCCAGGTCATAAACTCTTTGAGAATAGTAGCTGTTTCTTTTTCATGTTAATCCTTAAGTAACTGTCATGTAATTGGTAATTTTTAAAAGATGAATTGTGATTCTTAGGACTGCATATTATCATATTATCACATTTTTTTCTTCTTTCCCTTTTTCCTCTCTCCTCTTTTTTTTTTTTTAAGGGGGGGGTCTCTCCTTTTTATTCTCTTCCGCTAGCTCTTTCTCCTTTTCAGTTTTGCTCCTTTCTTCAGCTTTATACAGGGGACAAACATTTTCAGAAGTATTTATTGAGGAAAAATATAAAATCCACTTATGGGTACTACTTTTTTGTTCTTATATATAATCTAGATGAATTTCTTTATGATGAAACCTTTAGGTAAATAATCCTGATTTTTTCAGGAATTCCCTTCCTTAAATAACAAAGCCTATTAATAGTATTATTTACCTATTTTAAATGCAGATAAAAGAAATAAAGGATAACAGGCTTGTATAAACTCAAAAATGCACATTTGGCTCACAGACTTACAATTATACAGAACTTCCCAGACCTTTGCTTTGATATTCATTCTGCTTATCATGACTCAAGAGATTCACATTCATTCACTTAGAGGGAAGATCTCTACTCTCATTTCTTTTCCTTCCTTATACAGTAATAAATTTAATGATTTTTGGCATAGTAAGAGATAACAGTTTTTTAAAAGGTGATACATAGACATGGTAAAGCATTCAAATACTTCAAAAGGGACATACAAGTGTCAAGGTATTTCCCATTATCAACCTAATCTCTCACTTCCTCCTCCCTGGGGTGACTGCATCTTGTGCATCTTTTCAGAGATACCCTCTTTATCTGTGGAGGAAAGAAACAAATCCATGACATACCATTGGATCATCCAATCTATTATAGTTATTTCCAGGTCATCCTGTCTTTGATATTTGAGAGGACTTATTACTTCACTTTTTCCTTATAAGTCTATATATTTTTCTTGTACAAAAATAAGAATCATTAATTGACCATAAATTTGTGGGCAGAAAATTTAGTATTTTTTATAACCATATGAGTTCTAAGTTTTTGGGATTGGAAATGACTTTGCAATGAGTAGGTTTTCACTGATCATATCCATGAATTTGTAACAAGAGATAAAAAGAAGGAGCTCATGCTTTTGCTGAAATCCTAACATCTTGTTGTACCTGCAAAATTGTTTTTAGGTGTGCATCATGGAGCCAAAGAAAAAATACCAGTGGAAAAATTCCTTGATCTCTCTCTTCCTCTTTTAACCAAACAAAAAAGGTTTCATGCCTGGATGACATCATGCCAGAACCCAGTGTGTCATTCATCCATTTCCTAAATGTTTATTAGTATCTGGAATACATTAGGGATATGGGAGAACTACAGTCCTTTTGTGAAGTGGGAACATATCACATAAAAAAGGCTAATACTCTCTTTGTTACTTTCAGATAAAGATTCTAAAACACAATCACATAATTTTAGGGTTTAATATTTCAGTGAAAATCCCACTTAAGCCATGTTTTTTCTCATCTCCTGGCATTTGTTAGAAATAGGTTTCATACTTAAGGCTGATATCATATGCCTGAAGACAAGGACAGTAATGTTCTTTCACCTTCTGGTACTCCATCTGCCTGGATAAAATTCTCCATGGGGAAGAAAGGTGGTGTTGTTGCTGAATTTTACACATTAGCCATATTTTGGGAATTTTACACATTTGTCATTTAATTACAAGGGAAAAACAGAAACATTTCTGTATTGATTTGGGAAAATATTATATTTTTTAGGTTCTTGTATATTTTGTTTAACAATGCTGTGTGTATGGTGTGTGTGTGTGTGTGTGTGTGTGTGTGTGTATGTGTATGTGTTTAAAAATCTATAGTTATGGAGGAAAAAGAAAGTACATTGTCGACACTTCCATTAGGGGACAGCAGGTGAGAATGCTGAGAACTCAAGTTAATAGAATAATTCTATACAGTGGGCCCATTGTGCTGACCCCCACATGCTTTCTTTTCCAAGAAGCAATTTACCTGCAGCCCTGCCTGGCATAAATGGACAGGATATGCCACATTCCAGAGCAAACTACCTTTCAAAAGCAGGAGAAATGCAGGCTCCAAATAATGTTGATAAGAGGACTCAAGTTACCCTGAAGAGGGAGACTTTTGTGGCCAGATCCTAAGACTCTGGGAAATAAGGGGAGGTCTTCCTTACCATAAAATCTGTAAGAATGTATGGTTAAGAATCCAATTGATAGCATAAAAGAAATCAATATGCAAGATGGTACTGTGCAGATTATTAAAGATCATGTGACTCATTGTGCATTCACTTTTCAGAATTCTTTGCTATATGATTTGGATTAATTCTATATTATTCGGAATTTAAATGTTGAGTAAAAAAAATTTGGACCTAGAATAATTTTTTTTTCTGTTAAACATTAAAACAAAGGTAGTCAACAAAGAATACAATTAAAATTTGGAATTTTAATTCCAATGGGTTAAAAAAAAAGAATCCAATTAGAACTGGTTAGCATGGGCCAAGGTGACCTAAAGTTGCTATGACAGTGGGGACTTGAAATTCTGATGTCATCTTGCTGTCAGTTAAAAGTCAAGAGGTAGACCTGGGCTAGACTCTCAGGAAACTTGTCTGGGATCCCCAATATAACTAGAGTGTAGGAGAGGCACATTGTCCCTCTCTTCTCTGAGAGGACCCGCTCCCTCCCTTGAGAGTGTCCCTTTTCCTTTTTCTTATCCTTTCAATAAACTCATGCCTACTACTCTGAGTTACATGTCTAAAATCTTTCTGACTTGATCACAAGAGTGGAGTTTGAAAAGGGGGGATCCTTTGTGCTGCCTCAGTTTCTCAGAAGGCCCAGCTCTGTAACACTTCAGAAACAAACAAAATTTTATACAAAAGGTCAATTGTTCTCTCCTGAGAATGGCTGTGTGAATACATTAAAGTTACTTAAATGAATGTAGAGCTAGTTTAAAATTTTTCTATTTTAACATGAAAAGAATTTACTTGGTATTAATGATAGATGGCTTTTTCTGGGCCAGTTGTTAGTTATTATTTTCAATGAAAGAAAAAAAACCGTTGATATTCACTTCAGGTTTAGATTGAAGGTTTTTTTTCCTTTATATATATATGCTAGGCATGAGCTCTGCCACAACCCCAGGCCTAGACTGTAGTTTTTAAGAACATGAAAGGTGCATGAGATTCTTCTTCTGAGAGCTTGTAATACATTGTATCTTTGAACTTAAACTCCCTTGTTCTAACAACTATGTTACATTGCAGCCTGTACATACCCAAAAAATCCAGAAGGATTAACTTTCAATTGTTGATAATGCTTACCTCACTGGGATTTTGTATAACTTGATTATCATTGGCAAAGCAGCTTAATACTGTTAGATGAAAGGCAGTTAAGCTATTAAAGGTTAAATTGTGTTATGATTGTGATGTTGCAAACAGGTCATTTTTTTTCATTGGTAACATTAAGGGATACTGAAGAGAGTCTTTATTTTGGTCTTAAATCTCTCAGATAAGCTACACTATAATATCTCAGCTGAAAATTAGTTGTTTTCTTTAAGACTTATTCTAGCACATAAACTGTGAGAAGTATGCACTGTTAAAGCAGGCTTTTTGTGTATCTTTGTGTGAGTTGGTTATAACTAAAAAGGTCTAAAATGTATAGCAAGATGATGTTTAAAAAAAAAAAAAAAACTGGGAATGAACAAAAGGTCATTGCTTCCAGATCTCACCTAGTTCTTCAGAAAGCTTCTATTTGCTTATTAACTTGAGGAAATAATTATTAAGGCCTTTCTGCAATTTTGTACTTTTGCAACTTTTTAAAAAAATTTTTTTACACTTTTTTTTTTTGGAACCAGCTTCATTTTTAGAATAGTCATTGAATCCCTTTGGATGGCTTTCACTTTGTATTTTGTGCTATAGTTTTTTTCTGTTGGAAAGTAGTTCAGGAAAACATTGTAAGAATATGAATTGAAATAAAGTACACATTTGTAATTTATGGATAAAAGAATGGCAGCAATATTTATGGATTGAGGAAAAGCTGACCTATGACCTATTTTTTTCCCTTCATTCAAGCAATGACATTTACAGGGGAATTGTGTTCTCTGTGAAATCTTTCTTAATTATCAAGGGCTTGGGAGAGACAGCACCTTTTGGTGAAAAGCAAACAAGGACTCTAGTGGAGGATGTGATATTGGGCTTGCATTTAAGGAATGTAATTCTTTCTGTCTCATAATTTCATTTTAAAATTAAAGGACATTTCATTTTAGAACTGGACAGTTTATCCTCTAGGATACAAATAATCCCTTTGGATTTTCTATCTATTGATTTATTGAAACTAAACCAGAGTGTATCCTCAGCATTGGGATTGATGCATTTCATGTATTTCTATCTTTTGTGGGAAACACTCTTTTTACTTATTGGAAAGCTACTGTTATTGAGGCATTTTTGAAAGCATCATTCATTTGGTAGATGTTTCTTGAGCACTTACCATATATCAGCACTTAAATGGCACCAAAGTTTGTTCATGGAGTTGAATTATACTTGGTAGCTGATCTCCAAGTGGAAAATTATTACTTGTGGATATACTTTGTTACTATGTGGGGGCAAGAGGCTAGGCATTACTGCTCATCATATTCCACAAATATTATGGGTTTAAATTGGCAGGAAAATAGGTTTATTCAAAGTCAACTATAAAGACAAGTAGAGAGACTTTGTCTCAAATCACCAATTCAGAGAACTCAAGAGCAAAGACAGTTTTATAAGAGGAGACAAATTGGGACAAAAGGCAAAAATATACATATGCAGATTTAGTTAGCCAGAGAACCTGCCAGTCTCAGCTTCTTTAGTGTTGTCTGCTCTTTACTGGTTTTGTTGGCATTCATGAAATATGCTCCATGGCTGAGATTTAATGTCTCAGATCTACTATTCAGAAGATCATTTTACTGGTTTTATGACTCTCAGCTACATTCATCTAAAGAGGATAGGCATCATGAAACACCAGTGTATTATATATTTAATTTAGAAGTATTACCTTAACCTGTTCCTATTTTTTTAGTATTCTTTAACATTAGATTGAGAATCAATGATTCAGAATTTGGATGGTCATTAGAATTATCTCTCTCTCTCTCTCTCTCTCTCTCTCTCAATATATATATAAAGTTGTAGTTGGACACAATACTTTATTTTAGTTATTTATTTTTATGTGGTGCTGAGGATTGAACCCAGCAGCGCCTCACACATACTAGGTGAGAGCCACAACTCCAGCCCCTCTAGTTTTGTTTTGAATTAGATTTCTGGATCACTTTAAAGGATTAAATGTTGTTTTTGTCAAGAAGAAAATCTGATTGCCCTCACTTGTTGTTGTCAACTGTTATTTAAGAGTATATCATTGATACTTTAAGGAATCTGGTTCTCTAAATTGATTAGGGAGGAAAGCTCCCGAAATCCCAGTTCTTTCTTTTTATTTCTTAAACATTATTTCTCTCTACCTCTGTTGTTTTTGATAACTTTGTCTGGATTTGTTATGGAAAGTGGAGAGCAGGAAAAGATTCAGATTGTCTCTATCCAGGAAGCCATCACATTCCTTAGCCTGACCGGTGATTCTAGTAAGGAGCAAGAAGGTAATAGAAGTGGGGAACAAGTCTCAGGTAGAAATGAAGATTCTGTTGGAAATTGGAGAAAAGGCCATCGTACTTAGGAAGTAGTAAAGAACTTGCCTAAAGACTGTGGAAGGTGGAATTTAAAAGTGATAGACTAGTGGAAGAACTTTCTAAACAAAATGTAAAAGGAGTATGTGAGTACTTTTTGCTCCTTTCATCATGATTTGACAGCGAAGGGAAGCAGAGAGGAGAGATTTGGGAAATTCAACCTGGCTGGGGGAGGATTAGGGAAAAAGCTCCTTGGTGGAACAGCTCCTTATTATTTTTTTAAAAAATTGTTATTTATTTTTTAAAATTTTTATTGTTTTTTATTTTTTTTGGGGGGGGGGGCTGACCTTCTTCCTTGAATACAATTACATGACAAGCAGCTACTAAGTGACACAGGGCTATTACCTTATACAGTATACATACACTGGACAAAGATTCAGGACCCAGGTGGGACATAGCAGAACTGAGTGAGATTTCATCATGCTGCTTGGAATGGTGTGCTATTTAAAACTGACATATTGTTGTTCACATCTGGAACTTTTTTTTTTTTTGAGATTTGATAATATAGTTATTTATAACAGTAGGTAGTATTATCCTAACTTGTGATGTGGATTATCGTAAAACATGGACTACACAGACATATAAATAAGCTCATAGACTGACAGTTGATATAGTGATTAAAAATGCAATACAAAGACATATTAATAGAATTATGTCATTTTGCAAAAACAAAAATAGAATCTATATAAATAGAAGAACTAGGTAAGAATATCCATTACATTCTTAATTATAAAATGTTTGAACATTGATAATTTTCATCTTATTCTTTACACTTTCCTGGAATTTTCCCAAATGCTTTATAATTAAAGTGAATTATTTTTTATATAAGGAAAATGAAGAGTTTTTTTAAAAAGTATAGCTCCTTATTAAGAGGAGTAACACATTTGAAAGGGAACCAGGTTGCTTTGCATTAGGACACTGAGAAACAGGCCTGCAGGACATCTCAGAACTAATACAGGTGGTGGTGTAGGTTTTCATCACAGCTAGAGAAGTTACTACATTTTGTTAGTTTTCACCTGACATCTCCAAGTAGCATAATAAAAAACCAAATACACAAATATCAAACCTAAAAAATATCAACTATATAAGATGTTGATAATGTAAGGTATTCCTTTTTAAAAAAAATCTTTAAAAATTTATCATTGTTTTTGCTATACATTATAGTCCTTTGTGTTTTCTAGGGAGGACCTATCTAAACACTTACTGTGATATGTAGAATTTTTTTTTTTTTTAAAGATCAGTGACTGAGTTTACCTCAGCAGCATAATACCAGGAAGCTGTTGTCACATTCCTTATGTTATTTAGAAAAATAATGGGAGGTAGGATATATTTCACAGTGTTTTGTGCTATTCCACAAAAGCACACAATAAAAATGTTAATAGGTAACATTTATTGAGCTCTTACTATTTTGGAGAATTTATTCCTCAAAATAAAATTGTAGTACTATTGTTATTTTCATCGTCTAGATGAGGAAATAGTGGCTGGGAAATGTTTAGTAACTTGCCCAAAGTCACACAGCTAATATATGTTAAAACTCTTATCAAGATCTCTCTTCCTCTAGCTCCTATAGTTTTAGGGCCAGAGATTTATAACTCAGTGGTAGAGTGCTTGCCTAGCATGTGCAAGGCTTTGGGTTTGATCCTTATTATTACTATTAATTTTTTTAATTTCTGTATGACAGCAGAATGCATTACAATTCTTATTCCACATATAGAGCACAATTTTTTTTTTTTAAATCTCTGGTTGTATATAAAGTATATTCACACCAATTCATGTCTTTAAAATGTACTTTGGATAATAATGTCCATCACATTCCACCATCATTTCTAACCCCATGCTCCCTCCCATCCCCTCTCACCCCTCTGCCCTATTTAGAGTTTGTGTATTCCTTCCACGCTTCCCTTCCCTACCCCACTTGGGTTTGATCCTTAGTACTGAAAAAAAGAAAATAATTTCTATACTGGTGTTCTAGATAATGTGCTTTTCCAGCAATTTGAATGATTTTTTTCAGTGGTGATGATGGATTCTCTGACTTATCCACACTGTTAAGGATGATACATATCTCAGAGTGGCTTGATGTGAGTGGGATAAAGTCCAGGATAGCATAACACAATTTTTCTCTGGATGCCTAGGAATTCTGAACCCCTGTCTTAAAAAGACAGGATATTTGGCTCTAGCACCTGTCACCAGTATAGAAAACTAAATTAGGCTATCATTGGGTTAATTCATTCATCTCACAATGAATATTCTTAATGTGTTTTAATTTATTCTACTAACAGGAAGCAAGAATAATAAAAGTCTGGATTCCAGCTTTGACTATACACTAAGTAGATTTGGAATCTTAAAGTTGTTTTTGAATGAAATAATACATATTAAATGATAAACATAGGCCTTGAATATAATGGTAGTACTATACATGATAATAGTTATTATTTTCATCATTGACTCAAGAACAAACCAAAATAAGTAGAAGAAAAAGCACGTGATTTATAAACTTAAGCCCTTTGAAAACCAGTGGTTTTGTGTGATAAATATTCAGCCACATTAACATGTCATACCCTTAGATTTCCATGACTCTAATATTTTTAATCTATCAACTTGTTTTAAAGTGTTCTACTGTGAATATAAATGTACATAAATGTACATGTTGCAGCTTTTAGATGTGTCTGGGTATATATCTTGTATATATCCTTGTTTTGTGGAGAAAATAATATATGAATGCATCTATTTAAATCTAGACTAATTTAGCTTTGAGTACTTGCTTGCTTTTCTTCCTTCTCTTTTTTAATTAATCATTACTTGAATAATCTCAAAGCTTTATTATACTGCACACAACTAATAGCAACAGAAACAAATCAGAATATTTTTTAGAATAGTCCATGCAGAAACTGCACTCATCTGTTAATATAGGAAATGCAATGGTGATGAACTCATTAGGGAGAAATAAATATTGTATTATATTAGCTTTTATATGTTAAGAAGTGGTTGATTCTAGAGAGCTAGGAAACTTTTTCCATAAAATAAATTGAACCATGTAATTCATTGAATACTCTGATCTCAAATATGGATTTCTAAAGCTGCATTAAAATGAAAACAGGGATGAAAATAGAGATGGTCAATTTAAGTCAACAACATGGAAAGAATTTGAAGAGGATGAGATTAATATTTTCAAAGTCAAATTTTGCCAGAATCATAGGTGTTTCTCCTTTTTGTTAGGGAGTTCCCTTCATTTCTTCAATTCAAATTACTTTATTTTCATCATTGAATTGTGGAGAAAAAATATTAGATTTCCATAGTAATACATTTACTATTCCAAAGATGGAAATATTATTTGAAGATATGTTTATTTAGAAGTTAAATAAAAATTTGCAAATATTTTAGTGGTTTCTGGAACAAAATTTGTAACAAACCACTTAATTTTTTTTTTTTTTGCCTAGCTCAGTTTTCTAGCCTATCAGTGAGAAATAAGCAAAATCAGACTCAGTCATCAGCATAAAAGTAAAAATAAAAATTAAAAAAAAGTGGTGTCAGAATATAGTGTCTACTCTAGGATCAGGATATAAGTAAGATAATCATTTCTGTAAAAAGAAATTAAGAAGAGAGAGAAGAAGACAACCCAAATTATTTGCTAGTATTTGTTTTCCCTCTTCTTCTCCAAGTGCAGTTTTAGTAGTGGTTCAACTTTATTTCATCTTGACCTTAAAGCATTTCTCAAAAATTGAAGGTGTGCTTGAAAGGAAACAAATATTTCTTTTGGAAATTTAGTTTCTTTTTGATGTGCTTGAATATTTTTGACAGTATTCTAAATTCTTACTCATGCTAGGAAATGACTGGTTATGGATGATAAGCCACTTGACATACTGCCTGCATCATATAAAGGCCTTGTAACTGTATTGCAGGATGCTTATACTTAGAACTTTAGGGCTGGGTCCTGGACCAGACATTCAGAAATATTCTATGGTCTTCAAGATTTGCAGTAGTTTATTTTATCATGTCCTCTTAGTAAATAAACTGGTAACCTGCTGTAATATCCAATGCCCAGAGATAAAAGTCTCACCAGAGATTCTTGAAGAAAATTAGCTTTTATTGTTGAGAAATATTGTAGTGTAGAAAACCCTATAGTGTTTAAAAGAAGAGTAACTTGATAACAGGGCCAGTATTTTCACCAAGTGTGCTAGTCAGCTTTGCATCACTGTGACCAAAAGACTCAACAAAAACAACTTAGAAGAGGAAATTTTTATTTTGACTCACCTTCTCAGAGGTTTAGTCCATGATGGGCCAACTATATAGTCTGAACCCCAAATCAGGCAGAATATCATGGCAGAATGATGTGGTAGAAGAAAGCTATTCAGTTTATGACAGCCAGGAAGTAAAGTGAGAAAGAGTAAGGTGCCAGGGACAAAATATGAACCCTAGAAGCATGTCCCCTAGTGACCTACTTTTTCCAGCCACACTCCTCCTCCAGCCTATAATCACTACCTAGTTGATCCATTCAAGTGGATTAATCCACTGATTAGGTTATAACTCTTAGAATCTAATAATTTACCTCTGAACATTCTTGCATTGGCTCACACATGAGCTTCTGGGGAACCTCATATCCTAACCATACATTCTGCCCCTGGCCTCTAAAAACTCATGCCTGTTTCACAGTGAAAAACACATTCAGTCCATTTGCAAGAGTTCCCACAGTCTTAACAATTCCAGCTTGCCCCAAAATCCAAGTCCCAAAGTCTCACCTGAGGCTCAAGGCAAACTTGTAACCTATGGGTCACCAAGGGGACATGTTTCTGGGGTTCACATTTTGTTCCTGGCCCCTTACTCTTTCTCACTTTGCTTCCTGGCTGTCATGAACTGAACAGCTTTCTTTCACCACACCATTCTTCCATGATATTCTGCCTGATTTGGGGTTCTGAGTATATAGTTGACCCATCATGTACTGAATCTCTGAGATGGCGAGTCAAAATAAAATATCGCCTCTGCTCAGCGATAATCTATTTTAAAGTTGTATAGTCCCATAAATGTACTCAAACCCACGATGTAGCTCACCACGACTACCATTATATCCTGAGTTGATTACATTCTGTGGGGTACAAAGTACAGGAAAATAATTTTTATAAGAAGACAGCTTTCATTTAATTTTCTCAGAAACAGCTCTTGTAACAGTTTTTATAGAAGGCAGCAAGGTGGAGTCTTAGGCCTGTCTGTGACAGTTCTTGCTTTATAATTGTCCTGTCTCACTTATCAAAATCTTATATCTATAATCTGTATTTTTTAACTAATCTATAACCTATAACTTATACTCTTACTGATTTTATTGAGGAATTTTGAAAGTTTAGAGATACAGACTGAAAAAGCTTTAGAATGTTCTAAGTTGTGTTTAGTAGGCCAAAACATACTTACTAAAGAGATTCTAAGTACTTTTCCCAGAGACAAGAGGAAAGCTACTGCTGAACCACAACCCCAGCTCCCATTTGTGATTTTTTCCATGCCTGTTTTGCCCCTGATATTATTCCATAAATATTTGAAGAAATAAAAAGAGAATATAGACATGCTCTTTTTATTGTCTGAGTTTTCTATCACTAAATTATTCCAAAAAAGAACATCCCTGTTATATGTTCTGTTGTTACCACAATAAATCCTAAAAGGGTGGACATTTTATTTTTTAGATTGTTTTTCTAAAAACTAGCTATCTTTAATTCTGAAAAATAAAGAGTCAAGTTTTTTAAAAACCATTTGTTTTAAAAACTGTATATCAGTACATACCTCGTTTGTGAATGTGCATATACATGTGTGTATATATATATATGTGTGTGTTTGTGTGTGTGCTTATAATTGGATAATTGTGCTCCTAATTTTATGTACAAATGAAGGGTTTTCATTCACATTTTGTAACTTCAGACACTCTGATTGGAGGATGGTTATTTTTAATGCCCCTGTTCAGAGTTAATACATACAATTTCACAGGTAATTATCATTCTCTGGTTTAACTATTACAATAGCCTCTTTACTAAACATCTATTCTGAAGTATCATAGATAATTAAAAGTTAATTTGGCTCCCATGATACTTAAATGTTAGAAAAGCTCTAAGAAAATCATCATATTCTTCACATCAAAGGACTATGTTGACATTTGCATTTAAGTTCTGCTGACTAAATTTAAAAATCAAGTTCCCTTAAACAAATTTTGATGGTAAGAATTAGATGTCCCAGATTTTTTGATATTATAACCCATCATAACAGTAGCCTTCATGAAATTTATTGCTAGACACTATGGGTACTTTTATAGACATTTACTCATTTAATTAGACGTTGAGTTAAAAATTGGCCATATTTTTTACAACAGTTTAAAGCAATAGAAATTTATTCTCTAAACAGTTTTGGAGGCTAGACATCTGAAATGAGTTTCACTGAGTGTGAAGCTGTCAAGAGGACTGCATTTCCTAGGGAAGCTATAGGAAAGAATGCATTCTTTGAATTTCTCTGTGTGTCTGTGTCTCTGGGAATTCAACCTAGAGGCACTCTACTGCTGAGCTGCATCCCCAGCCCTTTTTGTTTTGAGACAGTTTCTCCCTAAATTGGTGAGGTAAACTTGTGACCCTCCTGCCTCAGCCTCCCAAGTTGCTGGGATTACAGGGGTGCATGGCACCTGCCATTCATTGTATTCTTTGCTCATGGTCCTTTCTCTATCTTCAAAGCTAGCAGTCACATGATCTTTTTCTATTTTGTAGTAAAATTTTTCTGTACTTCATTCATATATGGACACTTGCCATTACTTTGTAGCCCCCATGAGGCAGTCTTCTGACTCAGGATCCTTAGTCATGTATTCAAAGTTTCTTACTCCATATAAGGTAACATTCACAGGTTTTAGAGATTAAGCTACAGATATCTTTTGGAGACCATTGTTTTTACTTGCTTATTTATGCCAAAATGGAGTACAAAATCTTGCCAAAAGATAAAAAGCAAAACATGTTAGAAATAGGCATGGTTTGTTTAAAAAAAAAAGTGGAGATAGGTTGATAAAAGATCTTGTAGTTGTTCTACCATGTTCCAACATTTTATATTATTGACCAGTATTTTTTGTTGTAGATTGGAAGCAAATAGGACATTAAACTTTAGTTTTTCCTAATATATTTCATCTTCTATCCTTGTCTTTCACTTCCTTATAAAACCAATGTTTTGGGGCTGGAGTTGAAAGTGAGTTGAAAGTGAAAGACAAGAATAGAACAGTGCTTGCCTCACATGCATGAGGCCCTGGGTTCCATCCTCAGTATCACATAAAATAATTAAATAAAAATAAAGATATTGTGTTCATCTACAACCAAAAAAAATAAAATAAATTTTTAAAAAACCCCAATGTTTTGTAATCTAAATCTTGAATTCATGAATTGAAATATATATGTACATGGCCTGATACACAGATTATTTAGAATTACTTTGCATTTGATATTTGAACATGACCAGAGACACATTCAGATATATGCTTCCTTATTCTCTTAAAGCCTTTACTTCACTCTCCTTTGTTATTAACCACTTAGCCACTGATGATGGCACTCTAAATAATAGTATGAAAGTCTTTCCAAAATATCTCTGAAGTTTCTTAACTCCTCCAAGTTCATAGATCTATGAGCTAGATTATTATTTTCTGGTTTTGCTCATTATCATGCCACTTTTGTGGTTAATTGTACACCTTTGAAGAGAAATTTTCATTTGGTACCTTTTTGTGGTATGTTTAAAGACTTGCAGAGTTACCAGTAAACATGTTTCAGCATGTATTTTGTTACATAATTTAAAAGCTAAATGTTTATACATTTTCTTTCCTGAACTATAGGATACCAGAAGGCCCCATTGATCAGGGACCAGCCACAGGAAGGGTACATATTTTAGAAGAGCAGCTTGTTAAAGCCAAAGAACAGATTGAAAATTATAAGAAACAAACCAGAAATGGTAAGTAATAAGTGATTCCCTCACTCAGTACATTGGCTTTAGTACAAATAATTGAAAATATCAAAATTTTATCTAAATCTTGGAAATTCTGATATTCCTTTTATTCTTTGACTGCAGGTCTAGGAAAAGATCATGAAATACTAAGAAGGAGAATTGAAAATGGAGCTAAAGAACTCTGGTTTTTTCTACAGAGTGAATTAAAGAAATTAAAAAATTTAGAAGGAAATGAACTCCAAAGACATGCAGATGAATTTCTTTCCGATTTAGGACATCATGAAAGGTACTTTTCTTCCTATACATATGATAGGGCTACAGTGCAGAGTGTAGTCTAAGAATAAGAGACTGCAATTTTTGTTAATTTCTCTCTTAAATGGTAGAGCAGTAGAGTATGTGAGGTCTTAACGGACAGAAAATATTATTTAAAATGTATTTCTAGAAATATTTTTTTTCTTTTTGGCTACCAGGGATTGGACTCAGGGGTATTCAACCACTGAGCCACATCCCCAGCCCTTTTTAGTATTTTAGAGATAGGGTCTAACTGAGTTGCTTAGTGCCTCACTGTTGCTAAGGCTGGGTTTGAACTCACGATCCTCCTGCTTCAGCCTCCTGAACTGTTAGGATTACAGATGTGCGCCACTGCACCCAGCTCTGGAAATCTTTATACCATAAAAACTCTGAAGGTAGTGGTATCAACCAACAATACAATAAAATCTTTCTATAAATGCCCTTCATGTATGATCAATATTTGAAGCTGACTGTGTATTTTTACACTGTAGTACGTTGCAGCTCATATTAAGACTACAGTTATGCTTCTCATTCAAACACTGAACTCTTTAAAATAGTCCCTTTTGTAGGTTTAGAGGATTTGGATAAAAAGGAGTATTCTGTTAGTTGCTCTTCCATGTCGTTAGTAAAAAGAGAAACTGAGATCTGCCCACTTAACGTTTGTTTCTACTATTTATGCATTTCTAAATAATGTGCAATATATCTTTTGTTTTCCATGGGAATTTGCTCACCAGAGGAACACTTCCATGTACATATTCATGTTCAGAATACCTATAATCTTTCAAAAAAAGAAAATATTTTGGTGGTAGTATTTCATGCAGAGCAAAATGTATCTGAAAATCATTATAAATACAACAAAAACTATCCTTTGGCCTCTTATATTGAAAAGCCTATGTTCTCAGTAGGATTCTGATGGCAATTACTGTCTCATTAATGAACAATAAAAGAAAAATTGGTATATTAGCACAGCGTACCACTGAGAAGAGGAAAAGGATTACCCTGTACAAACAAAGGATTCATATATATTAACATCATCAACAGTATTATGATTTTGAAAAATTGCTATTTAAGTGAAAGTACAAATAAAATCTGTCAGTTTATTGGAATCATTTTAGCATTAATGATTCTTTAGAAATACGATAACATGGATTTCAAGGGTCATTGAATTATGAGGCCCCACACTATGCAGTCCCTGTGAAATTTTTAGCCCAGCTTGTCGTCATGCCATATTTAGACCATTAGACCAAATATTGACTAATTCTTAATATATCTCTATCCTACAGCAGATACTAGACACCAAGTGCCTGATAAATTGGGGTTGGTGATTATGTGGTTTGCTGAAGTTTTGTAGGAAAATACAGAATTGACGATTTGATATGGGTAGACTATGTGTATATAACAGGAAATTTTTAATATTGGCTACTGATGGAATGTTTAAATGACTTAATTAAATTACTTGAATTTGATTTTCAGGTCTCTTTAAAATTAAAATAATTTTTAAACCCCATTTTATAAATATAATTTGTACATGTACTTCATGATTTTGTACAAATGAAAAGTGAATATAATAAATGGGCCGATGAAAAAATTGATGTAAACCAATGCTATATTTTTTTTTGTTAGGTAATTCTGCTACAAATGTATTAGAATTCCTGACACTGACATTTAGTATATGTTAAATAGCATTTCAATGAAGACAATATGGAAAGTACAGGTGCCCTAATTAGTTTCTTTTGCTATCTTAAGCAGAAATTATAATGCATCTGAGACACAACTTCACAGAGTAGTAATTTAGCTTCAGAAATGAACAACACAACCAAATATTAGAGAAATAACCTTTAAAGTTATAAATGTACAACTAGAAAGTGTTTGTAATATATACCAAATGTGAAATATGAAAATATCTTCACAGTAGCTATTTTTAAGATCCTTAAGTAGAATTAAAATTAAAATACACTTATGTTTCCCTCTGGTGATTTTCAGTAACACAAAAATCCTCATGTTTATTTATTCATGTTTTATTAGTAGACTTTTTTTTTTAGAACAGTGTTATATTTACAGACATTTGAGAAAATAGTGCCCATGTAGCCCACATTCAGTTTCCCCGTTTACTTACATCTTACATTAGTTATAGTACATTTTTTACCCACTTCATTTTTTTATTTTATTTTTTTTAGTTGTAAATGAACATAAAACCTTTATTTAGTATTTTTTATGTGGTGCTAGGGATTGAACCCAATGCCTCACACATGCTAGGCAAGCGCTTTAACACTGAGCCACAACATCAGCCCTACCCACTTTATTTTTATACTTGCCCAAATTATAGTTTATAAGGTGTCTCTGGACAAAAATTTTTATTTTCTGAAAAGTCAGAAGTTAAGTCTATTAGTTTTCTTATTTAGATTTCTCTATGAAGCACACAGAGACTTCACTGATAGGGGAAAATATGGGTTTTGATTTTTTTTTTTTTTTGCCTTTACACATGTACTTTTTTTTTGCATTACAATTTTTATTACACATATATACCACATTTTTTCATATCTCTGTATATAAAGTATGTTGACACCCAAATTGAGTCTTCATACATGTACTTTGGATACTGATGTCCATCACATTCCACCACCCTTCCTAATCCCCTGCCCCCTCCCTTTCCATCCCACCCCTCTTCCCTGTCTAGAATTCATCTAATCCTCCCATGCTCCCCCTCCCTACCCCACTATGAGTCATCCTTCTTATATCAGAGAAAACATTCGGCATTTGTTTTTTTGGGATTGGCTAACTTCACTTAGCATTATCTTCTCCCACGCCATCCATTTACCTGCAAATGCCACGATTTTATTCTCTTTTAATGCTGAGTATTGTGTATATATGCCACATTTGTGTATATATGCCACATTTTTTTTTATCCATTCATCCACTGAAGGGCATCTAGGTTGGCTCTACAGTTTAGCTGTTGTGAATTGTGCTGCTATAAACATTGATGTGGCTGTGTCCCTGTAGTATGCTGTTTTTCAGTCCTTAGGAGAGGGATAACTGGGTCAAATGGTGGTTCTATTCCCAGATTTCCAAGGAATCTCCATACTACTTTCCAAATTGGCTGCAGCAATTTGCAGTCCCACCAGCAATGTATGAGTGTACCTTTTTCCCCACATCCTCAGGAACACTTATTGTTATCTTCCTAATAGCTGTCACTCTGACTGGAGTGAGATGATATCTTAGAGTAGTTTTAATTTGCATTTCTCTGATTGCTAGAGATGATGAGCATTCTTTTCATATATTTGTTGATTGATTGTATATCATCTTCTGAGAAGTGTCTGTTCAGGTCCTTAGCCCATTTGTTGATTGGGTTATTTGTTTTTTTCGGTGCTTAGCTTTTTGTGTTCTTTATATACCCTAGAGATTAGTTCTATCTGATGTGTGAGGGGTAAATATTTGCTCCCAGGATGTAGGCTCTCTGTTCACCTCACAGATTGTTTCTTAGTTTGTCCATCCCATTTATTGATTCTTGGTTCTAATTCTTGCCCTATAAGAGTTTTATTAAGGAAGTTAGAGCCTAATCTCACATGATGAAGATTAGGGCCTACTTTTTCTTCTAATAGACGCAGAGTCTATTAATTCCTAGTTCCTTGATCCATTTTGAGTTCAGTTTTGTGCGTGGTGAGTTTAATTTCATTTTGTTGCATATGGATTTCCAGTTTTCCCAGCAACATTTGTTGAAGATGCTATCTTTTCTCCAGTGCATGTTTTTGGTACCTTTGTCTAATATAAGATAATTATAATTTTGTGGGTTAGTCTCTGTGTCCTCTATTCTGTACCATTGGTCTACCAGTCTGTTTTGGTGCCAATACCATACTGTTTTTGTTACTATTACTCTATAGTATATTTAAGATCTGATATAGTGATGCCATCTGCTTCACTCTTCCTGCTAAGGATTGTTTTAGCTATTCTGGGTCTCTTATTTTTCCAGATGAATCTCATGATTGCTTCTTCTAATTCTATCAGGAATGCCATTGGGATTTTGATCGGAATTGCATTAAATCTGTATAGTACTTTTGGTAGTATGCTCATTCTGATAATATTAATTCTGCCTATCCAAGAGCAAGGTAGATCTTTCCATCTTCTAAGGTCTTCTTTGATTTCTCTCTTTAGGGTTCTGTAGTTTTCATTTTATAGATCTTTCACCTCTTTCATTAAGTTGATTCCCAAGTATCTTTATTTATTTATTTTTTTTAGGTTATTGTGAATGGGGTAGTTTTCCTCATTTCCTTCTCAGAGGATTTGTCCTTGATATACAGAAATGCCTTTGATTTGTGTGTGTTGATTGTATGTCCTGCTACTTTGCTGAATTCATTTACTAGTTCTAAATGTTTTCTGGTGGAGTTTTTGGGGTCTTCTAGGTATAGAATCATATTGTCAGCAAATAGTGCTAATTTAAGTTCTTCTTTTCCTATATGTATCCCTTTTATTTCTTTCGTCCGTCTAATTGCTCTGGCCAGTGTTTCAAGAACTATGTTGAACAGAAGTGTTGAAAGGAGGGCATCCCTGTCTTGTTCCAGTTTTTAGAGGAAATGCCTTCAATTTTTCTTCTTTTAAAATGATGTTGGCCTGAGGCTTAGCATAGATAGCCTTTACAATGTTGAGATACGTTCCTGTTATCCCTAGTTTTTCTAGTGTTTGACCATAAAGTGGTGCTGTATTTTGTCAAATATTTTTTCTGCATCTATTGAGATGATCATATGATTCTTATCTTTAAGTCTGTTGATGTGATGATTTACATTTATTGATTTCCATATGTTGAACCAATCTTGCATCCCTGGGATGAATTCCACTTGATCATGGTGCACAATCTTTTTGATATGTTTTTGTATTTGATTTGCCAGAATTTTATTGAGAATTTTTACATCTATATTCATCAGAGATATTGGTCTGAAGTTTTCTTTCTTTGAGATGTCTTTGCCTGGTTTGGGGATCAGGATGCTATTGGGCTCGTCAGAATGAGTTTGGAATTACTCCCTCTTTTTATATTTCCTGAAATAAATTGAAGAGTATTAGTATTAGTTCTTCTTTAGAGGACTTGTAGAACTCGGCTGTTTATCCATCCGGTCCTGGGCTTTACTTGGTTGATAAGCTTCTGATGGCATCTTCTAATTCCTCACTTGATATTGGTCTATTTAAATTGTGTATATCTTCCTGACTCAATCTGGGCAAACCGTATGACTTAAAAAATTTGTCGATGCCTTCAATGTCTTCCATTTTATTGGAGAATAAGTTTTCAAAATAATTTCTGATTATCCTCTGTATTTCTGTAGTGTCTGTTGTGATATTACCTTTTTCATCATGTATGCTAGTAATTTGAGTTCTCTCTCTCCTTCTCTTAGTTAGTGTGGCTAAGGGTCTATTTACTTTTTCAAAGAACCAACTTCTTGTTTTGCCAGTTTTTTCAATTGTTTCTATCTCATTGATTTCAGCTCTAGTTTTAATTATTTCTCGCCTTCTACTACTTTTGCTGATTTGTTCTTTTTTTTTTTTCCCTTCTAGGGCTTTGAGATGTAGTGTGAGGTCATTTATTTGTTGAGTTTTTCTTCTTTTAAGGAATGAATTCCATGCAGTGAATTTTCCTCTTAGTACTGCTTTCATACTGTTCCAGAGATTTCAATATGTTGTATCTATGTTCTCATTTACCTCTAAGAATTTTTTAATCTCCTCCTTGATGTCTTTTGTGACCCATTGTCACAGTAGCATATTGTTTAATCTCTAGGTAATGGAGAAGTTTTTATTTTTTGTCACTCATTTCCAATTTCATTCCATTATGATCTGATAAAATGCATGATAGTATCTCTACTTTTTTGTGTTTGCTAAATCTATCCAGTGGTGAGAGAGGTATGTTAAAGTCACCCAAGATTATTGTGTTGTTAGTTTGACTCTTGAACTTGAAAAGAGTTTGTTTGATGAACATAGCTGCTCCATTGTTTGGTGCGTATATATTTATGATTGTTATGTCTTGTTGGTTATGGCTCCCTTGAGCAATATGTAATGTCCATCTTTATCCCTTTTGATTAACTTTGGCTTGAAGTCTACTTTATATGATATAAGTATGGAAAACCCCTGCTTGCTTCCGCAGTTCATGTGAGTGGTATGATTTTTCCCAACCTTTCACCTTCAGTCTGTGTATGTCTTTTCCTATAAGATGAGTCTCCTGGAGGCAGCATATTGTTGGGTCTTCTTTTTAAATCCAATCTGCTAGCCTATGTCTTTTGATTGGTGAGTTTAAGCCATTTAGGGTTACTATTGAGACATGGTTTGTATTTCCAGCCATATTTGTTTATTTTTGTTATTTAACTGGAGTTGGTTTTCCTCTTTAATTAGTTTTTCCTTTAATGTACTACCTCCCTCTGCTGATGTCCATTGTTGTTTTTCATTTCCTCTTCATGAAATATTTTGCCAAGGCTGTTTTGTAATTCCGGTTTTCTTTTAACTTTTGTTTATTGTGGAAGGTTTTTGTTTCATCTTCAAATCTAAAGCTTAATTTTGCTGGATACAAGATTCTTGGTTGGCACCCATTATGTTGTTCCAGAATCTTCACGCTTTCAGGGTCTGTGTTGAAAAATCCGCTGTTATCCTAATTGGTTTTCCCTTTTATGTAATCTGATTTCTTTCTCTTGTGACTTTTAAAATTCTCTCCTTATTCTGTATGTTGGACTTTTCATTATAAAGTGCCTTGGTGTAGATCTGTTGTGATTTTGTACATTTGGCATCCTGTAGGCTTCTTGAATTTGGATTTCTAATTCATTCTTCTTGCTTGGAAAGTTTTCTGATATTATTTCATATCTGATATTATTTCATATTGGTTTGGACCTCTGTGTGTGCCTTCCTCTATCCCAGTAACTCTTAAATTTGGTCTTTTTATGCTGTCCCATATTTCTTGGATGTTCTGCTCGTGGTTTCTTATCATTTTCACTATGAAGTCAATGTTCTTTTTAAGATAAAATACTTTATCTTCATTGTCTGATGTCCTATTGTCTAAGTGGTCTGCTATGTTGGTGATGCTTTCATTCGAGTTTTTAATTTGGTTATTCTTTCTTTCATTTCAAGGATTTCCGTTTTTTTATTTTTTATTTTTTAGTACCTCTGCTTCCCTGTTGAGTTGATCTTTTGCTTCTTCAATTTGTTTATGTAGCTCATTGTCGAAGTGATCTTTCACTGCCTGTATTTGTTCTCATATATCCTCTTTGAGATCACAGAACATTTTAACCATGTATATCCTGAAATCTTTCTCTGTCATTTTTTCTTAGCTGCCAATGCTTCTAATGATGTGTTGTCTTGATTTGTTTTTGGTACTTTTTTTCCCTTGTCTTTTCATGTTGCTCATGTGTCTTCCTTTCCAGCTCTGTGTGTCTGGTGTGTTATTATTTTTACCCTATAGATTTGTAGTGCTCTTGTAGGGTTCCAAGATGATCCCTCCTTTGTGGGGAAGGACAATGTTAACAGATCCCAATATCAACAATACATCACCTATGAACAAATTTTTGTTATTAAGACATTTATAGTTTAGTCTCAATGTCCAGAAATGTTGGATTCAGTTATTATTTACAATATAATCAGTAGTTTCATAAAAAGGTTTATAGTTTCTGGCAGTGGGCAATGAACTGGGGGTCGGATGTAGGATGATATGCTGCTCAAATGGAGTTCTGATTTGATAGCCACACCCACCAAAATGTCGAGAGAGGTTTTCCAAGATGGAGTCGGACTGCTTCCAGTACCAGGGTGTCTCGTGAGGTCGGGGAGCTGGGTGGTGGCCTTATGCTGTGGATGGGTAGCACCTGAGTGACCTGCATTAGAGCAGAGAGCAGTCTGGAGTTATGCAGAGGTGCAGATAGGTGATTTTGCTAATCCGCTTGAGAGCCCTGCGTGAGCTAGAACTTTGGGCTTTGGTTCTGGAGTCCAGAGTTCCACTCGAACACAGAGGCTCTGATTTCTGCGTGGGTGGTTGCACTCCTGGTGATTTCTGCAACAATCCGTGTATAGGGGTCCTCTCACACTCTCTGAGATGTTGCATTTTGTCTAGGTGAGAACTTGTGGAGAAGCTGCCTGTCTGCTTTCTTGGTTTCATGTCACAGAACAGCCAGAAACAGGTCTTCCTCTATTCCGCCATCTTGGATCCCCCGTTGGGTTTTGTTTTCTTTAGAAGAGATTTCTTTCTTTGGACTGTTTTTATTTTTCCACCTTATCTAAAATATAACTAGAAAGTGAAAAGTGACTGAAGATACACTTTAGTGGTGGAAAACTTGCCTAGATCTTAGATTGTGTAAGGCCTAGTTTGATGCCCAGCGCCGCAAAAAAAAAAAAAAAAAAAAAGGAAAAGGTAAATTTCTGGTTTATGCAATAAGATGGTTTTGTATACATACTCATTGTGTGAGGATTATCATCATTATGTGCTTTACTACACAGTTACCATTGGTTGTGTGATGACATTTAAGGTGTGCTCTCTTAGCATATTTCAATTAAACAATATATTTGTATTAACTACAGTCATTATGCAGTATATTATATCCCAAGAACTTTTTATCTTACCACTGAAAACTGCAATTAGACAAGAAAGAGTAATAAAATGTATCTACATTAGAAGGGAAGAAGATATTAATCTCTATAAGATATATAGTTTGCAAATATCTTCTCCCATTCTGTAGGTGTTTTCATTTTGTTGATTGTTTGCTTTGCTGTACAACAATAACTTTTTTGTTTGTTTGATGTAGGCTCACTATTTATTTCTTCCCTAATTTCTCTGGCTAGGATTTCCCCTACGATGTTGTATCCAAGTGGTGAGAGTGAGCACCTTCTTTTGTTTCTGGTCTCAGAAGAAAACTTTTAGGCTTTTATTGTTGAGTATAATGTTAGCTGTGAGCTTGTCACATATTGCCTTTACTTTGAAGTACCTAACTTATTGAGGTACTGTCATGAAAGGATGTTGAATTTTTTCAAATGCTCTTTTTGTTATTATTTCACATTTATTGATTTGCATATGTTAAACCATCTTTGCATCCTAGGGATAAGTCCCCTCTGAACATAATGTGTGATTCTTTTAATGTTATATGGAACTTGGTTACTTGGTATTTCACTGAGGACTTTTGCATCCATATACATGAGATATTGTCCTGTTTTTCTTATTTTATCCTTTGTTGGCTTTGCTGTAAGTAGAATGCTGACCTTTTAGAAGTCATTTGGAAATATTTCTACCTCTTCAAATTTATGGAAGAATTTGAGAAGGATTTGCATTAATTTTTATTTAAATGAAATGGACTGAAACCCAGACAAATTGGCACATGAGTGTAATCCCAGTGGCTTGGGAGGCTGAGGCAGGAAGATCAAGAGTTCAAAGCCAGCTTCAGCAACTTAGGGAGGCCCGAAGCAACTCAGTGAGACCTTGTTTCTAAATAAAATACAAACAAAATTTAAAAAGGCTAGGTATATGGCTCAGTGGTTAAGCATCTGTGGGTTCAATCCTCAGTCCCTTACTCCCTCCATCCCTGCAAAAAAAGAAATGAACTGAAATTAAGGGCCCCTCTGAAATTGAAGACAACTTCCTTATGCCTCCTCCTGACATAGGGGGGATATCAAGGAAACTGGGAATGAAAAGTGTCTCTTCTTTGGCCCTTCTAGAACAGGATAATGAAATCTACACATATGTATTTTTTGTGTTTGGTTCCGTTTTACCACATCTCTCTTTTAAAAGTTTTCCTCACCTAGGAGGCCCCATAGACAAAAATAGTGAAAAAAAAAAAAAAGATAAAACTTCTGAACAGGAATAAAAACAAAGAAACAAGAGCAATATTCAGAACCCCAGTGCAGTGGAGTGATAATCAGGATGAAGACATTCTACCTTTAACCCTTTGGGAGAAAGAAGACAAAGAACTCTTAAATATTTTATTTGGGCCAGGCACAATGGCACACGCCTTTAATTCCAGTGGCTTGGAAGGCGGAGGCAGGAGGATCGTCAGTTCAAAGCCAGCTATGGCAAAAACAAAGCACTAAGCAATTCAGTGAGACTCTGTCTCTAAATAAAATACAAAATAGGGCTGGGGATGTGGCTCAGTGGTTGAATACATGTGAATTAAATCCTCTGTACCCCCCACCCAAATTTATTTGAATTTTTTTTTTAAATAGAAGAATGCCTGGCTTTATTTCCCAGCATCACTGCCATGATTTTTTTCTTGTATTTTTATTGAATTATAATTGTACACAATGATGGGATTCATTATAAATATTTTTACTTGCTCATGATATGACAGTATAATTTGGCCAATGTTATTCCCCACTCTTTCCCTTTACTTTACGGGTCTTCCTTCAATTTTTATGAGGAAATTTTAATTCTTAGGGAAAAACAAATCATATATCTGGATATCCTTAGTCTCATGAAATCTAAGAAGGTCTCTTACTTCTGATAATTTTCAAGCCTTTTGAGAAGGCCAAATAAATTCTAGTGAACAGTCTTGAAAATGTGCTTTGGGACCACAGTATTAACATTATTCTGTTCCAAAACACAGCAGAAACAGATGCTAGAGATTTGTGAGAGCTGTATGTAGAAAGAAAATCTCAGTGAAGGAAGAAACTCATCTTTCTTTTCTGTTATCACTAACAATATAGTGAACATAGCAAGAGAAGAGCACCTATTCATGTTGGTGAAATTTGTTAATGAATCTTATAACCTGAGAGAGAACCTTGTGGGCTTCCTCCCTCATGCAGCTGATGTAAATATTTTGGCTGTGAAATTCCACACTAGCATAACTGAGGAATGGGGACTGTATGGAATGTTCATTGTATATATTGAATTTTCTTCCAAAATGAAAGTTGTTGTTTCTGGACTTTAAAAAGAAATATCCCCAAGCTATCTGCATATACACTTTGATCTTCCTGTGCCTTAAATATTGACTACAAAATTAGTGTCTGTGATGGGGATTTGGTTGTACTAGGGACAGTTGAGTAAACTTGTTCTTTTTTCCACAGATCATCTCAACTGCTTTTAGCATTTGACAGTAAAATTTCTGTTCTGTTTTAGAAAGGTGAAGAAATGGGTAAAGAACTGATGGAAATTTTCTGTTCTCAGTGGAAAGGCAGGCATGATACTTTTGAAATTTTAGTATACTTCCTACAAACACTTGTTTTATGTTTAGATGGTATAAATAGTTAGATGGAATGACTAGAGCTGGCTGAGAATTTGTACCTTCTAGTGCACTGACAGATTTTGATTTCATTGTATTCTCAAAAATGCTTTATCTTTTACAAGTGTCTTTGGGAAAAACCTCCAGGGGCGATCTCTGATGTCTTCTTAGCAGCTTCACTGTAGTGCTGCATTCACTCAGTGAAGTAATGGGAAATGTTGAAGTTTATCAGGAATTTTCTTTTGAGGAGATCACAAATTTAGCAACAAAACTTGATTTCCAAATGGAAAGTCCCTAGGAGATTCCATAGGGCTCATCAAGGTAAATTGGAATCTCAACTAATCTCTCAGGACTACCATTAAAAACATTTTTTTGTGTTCCAGTAGTGGAGTACATTATTCAGAAATTTAAAGGTACATTCTCAGGTGTGTCTCAGAGGTCTTACATGCTTATCTCTGGTACCCTCTGTCAGGGAAAAACTCAAATTCTATACATCAGAGGTATTAACATGTACAGAAGTGACTTACCCAATCCAGACATGCTCTCAGCTTAGTTTTTTTTTTTTGTTAGAGAATCAAATGGAAATCAGAGGGAAAGATATAAAGTTTCCACCCATCATTTATGCAGCCCCCATCTGCCTGACTTCAGATTTTTTCCTAATGTATATGTATTACTGAAGGTTCCATGCATTTTTCCAGTGATGAAGATTGAGAATAAGCACTGTGAAAATGGACAAAAGCATCTCAATGCATACTTGAGGAACATTTTGACAAACCAGTGTTCAAGTAACTTGGCTTTGCTTAACATAAATTTTGATATAAAATATGATCTGTATTTAATGGTAGACATATATCAAACTCTATACAACTAAATTAGAGTTCCCTACAGATAATTCAGAAGCCCTTAAAAATACCTAACAGTCTTTTAAAGTGGACTTTCTTTTATGTTTGATATTTGAAGAAAAGCCATAAGGTATATGTAGGTCACTTAATCACCGGATATCTTTGCCTATAGACCTTCCTTTGAATACATTATTCATTGACAGTCTGCCTATTTAGGTGGTCCCTCTTTGAACTGTCATGCTTTGAACGCCTATTTGTTCACTTCTGTGTGATCTCTGCTAGTGAAACTCTCAAATTGTTTTAGTTAAGTCAGTTTAGAAATAACATTTGTTATCATGATGGGTGCAATTGTCAGGTACTGAGTTAGGAATATTTTTCAGAAATAAATTTTGAGTAAGGATTATATTTTATAAAATATTATATGACACCATGGACTTTTTTGTTGTTGTTCTAATTAGTTATACATGACAGCAAAATGCATTTTAATTCATTATATGCAAATGGAGCGTAACTTTTCATTTCTCTAGTTGTATACGATGTAGAGTCGCAAACATATGTGCAGTCATACATGTACCTAGGATAAGGATATTCATCTCATTTCACCATCTTTCCTGTCCCCATGTCCCCTCCCTTCCCCTACCTCTCCTTTGCCTAATCAAAGTTCCTTCATTCCCAATTTTCTTAACCTTTTCAGACAACCAACTCTTAGTTTTATTTATCTTTTTCTATTCTTTTTCTAGTCTCTATTTCATTTATTTCTACTCAGTATTGTTTCCTTCCTCCTCCTATCTTTAGCTTTAGTCTATTTTTTTTCTGGTTCCTTGAGATTATTTTAGATCAAGATCTTTTCTGTTTTGCCCTTCCTTCCTTCCTTCCTTCCTTCCTTCCTTCCTTCCTTCCTCCCTCCCTCCCTCCCTCCCTCCCTTCCTATTTATCACTAAAAAATTCTTTCCTAGCACTGCTTTTGCTGCATGAGCTTTATTAGTTTGTTACAATTCCATTTTTTTTTTGTCTCAAGATACATTTTTATTTTCCTTTTATTTCTTTTATCTATTAATCAAGAGTGTTTACTTTGTTTTTGTGGTTAGAAATGATAACCTAATATGGGACTGGGAGTGTAGCTCATTGGTAGTGCACTTGCCTAGGATGTGGGGAGCCCTGGATTCAACCTCCATCCCTGAAAAAAAAAAAAGAAAATATATCTGTTGTGATTTTAATCTTATTAAATTTGTTAAGATTTATTCTGTGGCACAACATATAATCTGTCCTGGAGAATGTTTCATGTATGGTTGGAAAGGATCTGTTTTATGCTATTATTGGCTAAAACATTCTATAAGTTTGTCAGGTGCATTTGGTCCTCAGTGTTATTCAAGTCTACTGTTCCCTCATTGATTTTTCTATCTGGGTGATGTATGCATTATTGAAAATAGAATATTGAAACCCTGCTATTTTTGTATTGCTATCTATTTTTTCCTTTAGTTCTGTTAATATTTGCTTTATTTGGCTTCATGCTACTATTTGGGATGTATATGTATTTATAATTGTTATATCCTTTTTATGAATTTAACCTTTTTATTATGCAGTGTCCTTCTTTGTCTCTTGTGACAAATTTTGGCTAAATCTTTTTTGTCTGATGTAAATATAGTCATCCTTATCCCTGTTTGGTTATCGTCCCTTCACTTCCCCCGTTTTTTCATTCCTTCTTTTTTAGCTTGTGTGTGTCTTACAAGCTAAAAAGTGAATTTCTTATTTGCAACCCAGTGTTGGATCTTATCTGTTTAACCAAACTGGGTCTTTTGTTTGGAGAATTTAATCTGTTACACTTAATTATAGTTTATGATGAATTGTTGGGTGGGTAAGACTGCTCTCAGACTCCAGCTGAAATGGACTAGTGCTGAGTTACATAGCTGTATTGTGGAACTGCTTGGTGTAGGACCAAGATCTGCCGGGCTGATCCAGGGACACAGGATAGAAGTTTCTCTGGGCAGGACCAGACAAAATTGCTCTTAGACCACAAGTCAAGTTACAGGACTGTTTCAGGGTTCATAGTTAAGTTCACAATTGGTGGACCTCTCACCCAGGGATCAGTGGTAAACAAGATATGAGTAAAGTCTTTTCTTTATTCCCCATGATGAGAGCATTGTTTTATTTTTTGGAATATGGCTCCCATTGTTCATTACTCTAAATACCAGGGGACCAAATATTGTATGTTTAGATCTAGGATTCAAGTTCACTTAAGATTTTTAGCAAAACACTCTTTACCTGTTTAACCTATTACTTGGATGCTAATAACTAATAGAGCCAATCTTTGCCTTCTACCACAGTTGGGCAATCAACTGACAGTAATTAGTAATACTTCTTGTCTTTTAAAAGCTTTAATAGGATTTTTAAGAATTTAAAGGAGTTGATGATATAATAAATAATGGCAGAGTAGCATATTAATTATTATTTGCTATACTGGTCTCAAAAATTAGTATCACTAGATTTTTAATTGATTCTATTCTAGTAATTGCATATGACCGTATTTCATAGTAACAGTCAAATTTACCACTGCTTTTGATACCATTGAAATGAATTGGCCTCAGCTTCCATCTTTGAAATAGTTAGAAAAATAAGTATTACATAGCAATTATTTCAGTCAGTATTTTATTATTTATTTAGCATTGTAGATTCAGCGCTTGAATTTATGGGGGTTTAGATTTGTATCTTAACCTCTATGTGTTTTTGTCATATCATATTTTCAGGTTACCACAGAGACCTATTTAACTTAATTGTTTCTTTTGTCATCTTCATGTTGCCAGACACCAGTTCATGAAATAGTTATCAGAGTTGCTTCTTTTTGCTTTTAAATTATAGCAATTATTAAATTTCAGGAAGGCTCACAGAGCCAATGAACTATGTCTCAACTAAGTTGACTGAAACCTTTGGCAAAACAGTGTGGTGAAACAGCAATTTTATTTCCCTTGCCTAGTCTGAATTGTCTCATTATCAGTAATTTATAAGGCAACTTTGCTAAAGCTAAGGTTTGATGTGCCCCCAAATGGTGAATGATGCTTATAACTAATCATAGTGATTAGCCATTTGCAGATGTGCAAAAAAACTATCATGAAGGATTATATAGCAAAGAAGAGGACTTTGAATCAGATAAGGAGCAAGCATTATCTAACTGATTATAGGGAAAGATTGATAGGTTAATAGTTTATAAATTTGTTAGATTTTCTAATCATAGATGTTGTGGCCCAGTGACTTAATTTTTCAATATCTTTGGAACGCAGATACTTTGAAAGGTCCAAGAATTTACATTTCCACTCTTAAAAAGTTAAGTTTTGTGAACCTTCACATCTTGTTTGTGTTTTATTTCTTTCTCTCTCTCTCTCTCTCTCTCTCTCTCTCTCTCTCTCTCTCTCTCTCTCTCACACACACACACACACACACGGGGCGGGGGAGATCTTAAGTTCTTTGAGATGATTTTTTTTTGTTTTTTAATTCTTTTTAGATATACATGATAGTAGAATGTATTTTGACATATTATATATACAAGGGGTATGACTTTTCATTCTTGTGGTTGTACATGATATGGAGTTACACTGGTCATGTATTCATATATGGACATAAGAAATTTATGTCCAATTCATTCTACTGTCTTTCCTACTCCAATCTCTTCTCCCTTCCCTCATTCCCCTTTGTCTAATCCAGTGAACTTCCATTCTTCTCTCTCTACCCCCTTATTGTGTATTAGCACCCTCATATCAGAGAGAACATTCAGCCTTTGGTTTTGGGGGATTGGCTTATTTTACTTAGCATAATGGTCTCCATGGATGGTCTCCAGTTCCATCCATTTACCAGCAAATGCCATCATTTCATTCTTCTTTTTGGCTGAATAATATTCCATTGAGTGTGTGTGTGTGTGTGTGTGTGTGTGTATCCCTTTTTTATCCATTTGTCTGTTGAAGGGCATCTAGATAGGTTCCATAGCTTAGCTTTGTGAATTGTGCTGCTATAAATATTGATGTGGCTGTGTCACTCTAGTATGATGATTTTAAGTCCTTTGCATATATATATCAAGGAGTGGGATTCCTGGGTCAAATGGTGGTTCTATTCCAACTTATCTGAGGAATGAGATATGATTTTATTGATACTTTTATTAAACTGTAACGTGGATCCTCTTAAATTTGGGACTTTTTTCCTTGCATAATTGTCTTTCAACTAAGGAATCTAGGTATATTTTTCAAGTGGTACTAGACATTTGCATATGAAGTTGTATTTATCCTGTTTATTGCTTAGTCTTTATCAACTAGATGATGATTCTCTATCTTAAGAGAATACTTTTCTCAATAATAAAGTTTGTTTTAAAAGAAGAATCTCTCTAGGTGGAAAGCATGCCTTGTCTAGTAGCCTTGATTCTGTTTTATCTGCCCTCACCACACATCTTGTGTGGGAGTGGTTACCAAACTCAAGAATGGTTTTGGCATTAAAAATAATCACTTACTAAGTATTTCCTTCATGCCCATCACTTGATAAAGACCCTTTATTCATTGCTTATTTATCCAGCACAATAACTCTATGACATAGCAATATTACAGTAATCCCATATATCCACTATTTTGCTTTCCACAATGAGTTACCCATTGGCAACTACCTTCTGAAAACATTAAATAGAAAATTCCAAAAATAAATAGTTCATGAGTTTTAAAAAATGTACATTCATTCTAGGTACCATGATGGAATCACATGCCATTCTCCTAAGATGTGAATCATCCCTTTGTCTAGCATATCCATGCTTTATATGCCACCCTCCTATTTGTCACTTTCTCGGTTATCAGATGGATGGTTGCAGTATTGCAGTGCTTGTATTCACGTTACCCTTGTTGTGTTTATTAATAGCCCCAAAGTGCAAGATTAGTGATTAGTGATATTTGTTTTAGTCAGCTTTTTCACTGCTGTGATAAAAGACCCGACCAGGACAATTGTAGAGGAGGAAGAGTTTATTTGGAGGCTCACAGTTTCAGAGGTCTCAGTCCATAGACCTCCAGCTCTATTCCCATGGGTTTGAGATGAGGCAGAACATCAGGGCAGAAGAGTGTGGTGGAAAGAAGTGGCTTACATGATGATCAGGAGCAAGAGAGAGACTCCACTCACCAAATACAAAATATGTACCCCAAAGACACACCCCCAATGCCCACCTTCTCTAGCCATATCCTACCTGCCTTCAGATAACACTGAATCCCCATCAAGGGATTAGTTCACTGGTTGGGTTAAGACTCTCATAACGCAATCATTTCTCCTCTAAACCTTCTTGCATTGTTCTCACACATGAGCTTTTGGGGATACCTCACATCCAAACCACAACAATATTAATCTCTTACTATGCCTAACTTGTAAACTTTATCATAGATATATATGTATGGGAGGGAACAGTACTACCTATAGTTTCAGGCATCCACTGGAGGTCTTTGAATAGTCTGCTATGGGTAAAAGGGACTACTGTATTTCTTCTATTATAACTAAGGTTATTCTTAGGCCTGGAGAAATTAGATAACTTATATAAGAGCTGTTTTACTCCAAAATTCTTTCTCTTAATTGCAAAATACTCTGAGGTTTATTTTTTTTCTTCTACACAAGGGGAGATAATTCTTGTAGCACAGCAATATGACGATTAAATGAAGGAAATATATAAATATATAAAATACTTCCCACAGTGCTTAATACATTATAGATTTTAGTAGGCTGTGGTTAGACCTACATAAGGACAATTTGTAAGTAAATATAAATAGAAAACTTTGAGACTCTCCAGGACTGGCAGAGATAAGGGGAAACTGGCTAAGTGCTCAGTAGGAAGAATTTTAAGGTCTAGAACCTATGTCCCAGCTAGGTCAGCTGTCAAATAGAGATATCCTAAAATTTCTTCTTGGAGATAACAAGGGAAACAGTAGGAGATTAACTCATCCCTATCTCCTGCTCATGTTTTTATCCTTTGCACTGCATATTTATCCCCAAAGAGCAAACCAAAGAAAAAGTAACCTTGGACAAAATTTTTCTTGCCCATGATCCAGATTTACCCATGGATTCGACTGTGTTATGTTAATTCCTTTACCTTGGAGTTTTTCTTGCTTGAATTATACCAATATTTTTTCAGCCAAAAAGAGTGGGGGGGAAGGTATGACCATTATGTGAAGATTTTAAGAAGTTTTGTGTCAGTATTACTTAAAAGTCATTTATCACTAAACTATCTTTGGTGCAAAAATTAAAATGCTTGGAATGGTGTGAATTTGCGATAGCACTGATCTTATGGTGAAATGTGGTACATCTCTGTGCTGGTCCTCAAGGGAACTTGTATCATTAACATTTGAATCAGATGTAAACAAAACTCCCCCTTGTGGTTCATTCCTCCGTGCCATAGTTGAGACAGAACCCACCTCCCCTGCCCACTAAAAAACGAAAGAATTTTGTAACTATTAAAATAGAAAAATAAATTACTAGAAAATACAAAGAACATAAGCATAATCTGCTTCTGAAATGAAAATTTTGATGCCTGTCATAATTGGCTTGTTCTCAAAGTCATAAATTCTGTTCTGTTTTCTGTCTTCAGATATCTGTACTCTATCCTCAGTCGACCAGCACTATTTTCTGGTACCTTGCTTGGGTTTGCATATCCTAAACCTTGATGTGGCTTCATACCAGGGCCTCAAATTTATTGCCTGGTAAATTTGAGGTATCTCCTGGTAGCTTCAGTCAAAAGTAAGACAACAAGATTACCAGTTTGGGGAACTTCTCTAAGAGATTAGGTTTCAGGGTGAAATCACTGAAAACCGAGGGCTTCTGCAAAATATTTTGGAGTCACCTATAATGGACCACAACTGAAACTTTATAATTTGATTATCCTCATGTCTTTGGCCAAAAAAATAAAGTTTGCAGGATAGTCCAGTCCAAAAAAAGTCAAAGGTCAAATGTTTTCCTTGATATGTGGAAGGGGAGGGGATTTAAAAAAAAAAAAAAAACAAGAAAGAGACAGAAAGGAAAAGAAGTAGAGAGTGAATTTCATCAAAATAGATTAAAAAATAGTAAAGTAGATGAATGGGATTGAGGAAGAAGAAGAAGGGATGGAAAAAAAAGAGCAGTGGATGAATCTGACTGAACTTTCACACGTACATTCGTGGATGTGGCATGGTGGGTCCCACATCAGGGGTATCCACAGGACACTGATTAAAAATAAATATAAACTGTAAATAGATTGAAGAGAGATTTGGTGGATTGGAGGGTGGAAGTGCTGGGGACTGAATCAGAGCAGGTTCCATGCTTTTGTGATTATGTCAAGGTGTATCCTGATGTTGTATCATAACCAAAAAGAATTTTGTAAAAAAAAGTTTGCTGGATATTACTCAGATATTACTCAGGCAATGAAGAACTGGTTTGAATTTAAGGTTGTTTCCTGGACTTGTCTTCTTTATGCGGTCCCCAGTGGGGAGGCCAAGAAAGAAACATATTTAAAAATCAAGTTTGCTTTTAGTGAACTGTGAAAGTAGAGTGTCTTGTATGAAGACCCAACTGAATTTCATAAAAATTATTTATTTATGATTAACATGTATTAATTTCAAATATTAATGGGGTTTATGTGATATTTCAATACATGCATGTAGCATATACTGATTAAATCCAGCCTCCCTTTGTCCATCCTGTCCCCACTTTCCCCGTCTCTCTCAATTGCTAGTCTATGTGTAATGTAAGTTGACTTTCCTTTTAACTTGCATGTATGAGAGAAAAATATGTGGCATCTATCTTTCTATATTTGTCTTATTTTACTTAATATAATACCTCTAGTTCCACCCATTTTGCTATTAATGACATAATTTTATTTTTTGTGCCTGAATAGTATTTTATTGTGTATATATGCCATTTTTTATCCATTAATCCATTCATGAGTTCTTAGATTGATTCCACATGTGTGTGCGTACACATGTGGTGTGAGTGTGCACACATGTTTTAATGTAAAGTCAAGCAGAACATGTTGAATTTCCTTGTTTCCTTCAACAGGCATTTTCTGATAGAGTAGTTATTTATCACTGTGTGCTATATCTTCAGAAATAATACTGCCATTTAAAGTTAAGACTTGCAACAAGTTTTGTGACCACTCCTATTTGATAGGTAGGGAAAATATTAATGATCATATTTGTGTATGAT
Source organism: Marmota monax (assembly GCF_021218885.2). Lineage (NCBI taxonomy): Eukaryota > Metazoa > Chordata > Mammalia > Rodentia > Sciuridae > Marmota > Marmota monax. The sequence goes on along the minus strand of NW_026693777.1, from coordinate 20,699,775 downwards.
GAAATCTATGAAATATAAGGAACAAAGAGTGCGATAAGGGTGACGAGAAAGAGACTTATAAAACTGACAAAATATTTTAAATAAATTTTCAGCTGAATCCTGTAGCACTCTAAAGATTTCTCTTATGTTTCCATGATCTACTCACGACTTCCTGTGGGTGGTGTATTAGTGGTGTATTCATTACTATAATGAAATACCTGAAATGGTTACGTTTATAAAAATGAGATTTATTTAACTTGCATTTTTAGGGCATTGTGTCTGTATTGGCACAATTTTAACCAAGAACCTTCCAGCTGTAATCATATCTTGGCAGAGGTGTGCATGTGTGGAAGAGTTCACATTGCCAAACGTAGTCAAAGATTGGTGTCACAAAATCTCTTTTTTGAGGGCACTCCCTCAAAGACCTAAAGACCTCCTTCTAATAACCTCTCCCCCCCCCAAATTTTCACTACACAGCAATGTCTGTTACCCTGGAGACCAAGGCTTTAATCATAATAGACCCTGGAGGGCACTCAGACCATAGAAACCAAAGCCATAGCAGGTGGTAACTTTTCTTCAGAAACTATAAAGACTACTGTAGGCTATACAGTAGTCTAGAAGAGGCTTAGTTTTATAATCCAATAAAAAATTTAAATTTGAAACTCTTAGTGTGTAAGGCTAATATGTAAAGGAGGCAGTATAAAATTTCTTTTGTATAAAAAGAAAATGTTTTGAAACTTAGGTGAGAATAACAAATATAAAAATAGATACAATATCATGTTTTAGAGTCTTGCCATGTTCCAAAATGGTGGAAATGAAAATAGCTAAGCCATAAAGTGTTCTATGCCTAGTTAATGTTGACACAAACAAATGTCTAAATGTTTCACAAATGACCCTGTTGTTCCAAAGTATGTTCAAAGCTATTCCACTATTAATTTAGACTGAATACTCTGAACTACAGCTGAGATTTTTAATTTTCACTTTGTTATTATTAGCATTACTTTATTCAAATGGGGCAATTATCAAGTGTTCTCTGTGTAGTCATTCATAGTTCAAATTGTTTTCTGTTATAGTAAGACTGTACTGTGGACTGCCATTGTTTTGTTAGCATGTAGTTAAGAACCAGGAATAAAAGAATACTGAGACTATGTCACATCCTCATAGATAAATGATAGTTGTTGAGGGTTGGTTTCCTTCTGATTGATCAAGCAATTCCTTTCTTTAGGGTCTCATACAGAACTAGATGTTGGATCATTTTTATGACTGGTCTTTAGGATTATGTATTACTCAACCAATGAATCCTTCCTCTTAGTAGTAGAATTACTAGTTGATGTTCTTCAGACATCAGGCAAAAGCTCTGACACAACTCTCTGAGAGCCATTGTCATTAAAAAGAAAGAAAGAAGGAAGGGAGAGAGGGAGGAAGGAAGGAGACATAGAAAGAAAGAAAAAAAGAAAAAGACATAGCAATTACTCCATGCATTACTAGTTTATATGTATTATCATTAATTCTTTTTTTAAAAGGTTATATTCATACATTTTTGGTGATTTTTATTTTAGGATGAAGTAAATCTCAGATATGTAAAAATAACTTTTTCAGTAAACAAACGTTAATTAAGAGGTAGAGCCAAAATTGAGAAATCGGTCTATCTGGCTTTCCAAGCTTTTCCCCCTGACTCAGACTTTCTAATTTTGAATATTTACATTGAAGAGCATCTATATTATTGTACTCTGAACCTCTTTCATATTTGTTAGTGCTGTAGATACAAGTCTGAGCTTTAAGATCACATTTTGTGGGTTTCAGTTCCTACTCTGGCACTTGTGAGTTTTGTAATTTGAACAAATTATTTCACTCTCAGTGCTTTAGGTTACTAATTTATAAGATAGTTGTAAGAATTAAATGATATAAAGTACTTAGAATAGGTGTCTGGCCCAAGTAAGAGGTTAATACCTGCTTCTTGGAACCTAAATTCTAGTAGGGGATGAAAGATAAAGAAGTAAATGATATTGTATATTACAAGATGATAGTTGTTTAGGAAAGAAAAAGGAGAGGGAAAGCCAAATGTGATGCTGGTGATGTGATGTTTGATTATTTGCTTTTACTCTTCTTTATGGGGCATGTAGGTCTTTACTTTTATTTAATGCAATGTAATTTAAAACTATCTATTCCAGCCCTGAAGTTTCTCTTATTAGTTTACTGGGGATTTTAGTTTATCCTTCAGGAAATCTAGCATGTTATAATAGAAATTGTTGATGCTATGGAGTGGCAAAGTATCTTAATAATTTCATTAGTTTAGACCAGGGATTCATGAATAATGGTCAAGGGCCAACTCTGACTTATTGCCTGTTTTTGTTCGTAAAGTTTTTTTTGAACAGCCACAGCCATTCATTTATTGTCAGTACAACTTTTCTGCTGCAAAAGCAGCAGAAGATGCCCACAAAACCTAAAATACTTACTATCAAGAGTTTTAAAGAAAAAAGTTGCTAATCCTTGGCTCTTTAGACCATCGTTTAAGAAGTGTGTTGATATTTTCTTCTGATCTTTGTCTAACCATTCAGAGTACCTAAGTAGGAAGAAAAAACTTAAGAAGAGTCATGAAAAGATAGCACAGAAAACAAATTTATATTAGTCAAATACTAACACCAATCTCTTTTGTCTCTAATATGTTAACCTACCTATTTATTTTCTCTGGGAATCTGCTTCTCCCAGATACTATAGTACTTTGACCCGGGAGGGAACCAATGCAATGGACTGTCTTAGAAAAAAATAAAAAGGCTTTTTTTTCAACATTAAACATTTATTATAGAGTTGAATCTTGAATGGTAGAGACTAATATTTGAATTTCACAGCCTTGATAGAAAAAAAAAAAAAGATGAGTACCAGGTTCATTGTGAGACTAAGTCTTTATGAAGAATTTGACCCTCTTCTTATGGCTTTGTATAATCCAGTGATGAAGTACAAATAAGTTAGCACTCGAATGTCATTTGCTTTCACAGGTCTATAATGACAGATCTATACTACCTCAGTCAAACAGATGGAGCAGGTGATTGGCGGGAAAAAGAGGCCAAAGATCTGACAGAGCTGGTCCAGCGGAGAATAACCTATCTCCAGGTAAGAAGATTAGGTTAGGATATAAACTTAGGTAGTGAAAGAAAAAGAAGGAAAATCATAGTAAAGATAAGAGTAAGAATTATTGTTTTTAGTCTTCATAGTCCTTTGCTTTTTGAAATTAATTGCTCATTTATTTAGAAAGATATAGTTATACCTTGAGTAGAATACAAAGGAGGCTAAAACAAGATACTTTCCCCAAGAGGGGCTGGGCTACCTTTTATACACATACACAAAACTACAGTACAATTATGAACATGCTACATTTAATAGGAAAGAAATAGATAAAAATAATTATTGGAGTTTTAAAATGTTTACTGAAGGAGACTCAGTGATGGTTTTATAGAGATATATCATTTGAACTGAACTGTAAATTATAGGTAGAATTTGGACACAGAGAAATGAAGGAAAAGAACATACCTGCTGGAGAATACATTATGAACAGTTATCTCATGGCCAAGAGAAGGCCGGGAATCCAAATGAGAATGAAGTGCTACAATTTGGAGCTTTAGATTTTGTGAAAAGGAGGGTTGGAAGATAAGATGGAAAGATGGGCTTGGGAGCTAGATTACAGAGGTTTATGGTGCATAAGCAGTAAGATATTATTTATGTTTTTCAAAATAATATCTTTTTGAAAGATATTATTTATGTTTTACAAACATAATTATAACCACGGATAGGAAATAGTGGCAAATGCCTCTCTCAAATTAAATCTCAATTTTTTTGGTATCCTGTTCTAGTTCTTACTAGTATACCTATGCAGTCTTACATATTAGTAAGGAAATAATCTATTTACTTTTGATTTTTTTCTGCTTAATATACTATAAGCATTTTTTTTTTCTATTTTGAAGTCATTAATAGCTTTTGAAAGGTTTTTCCATGTAAGAGGGACATGATGAGAATGGTGTTTTATGTGATATTAATCTAAAATGTGTATTTTATATGAACTGTACTAGTATTTGAAACATTTGCAAGCGCAGAGACCATTTAGAATAAGAGGACCATGGTACCATTGAGAAGTATGAAAGTATATGACAGGTTGTTTTGAAGTGAATAGACAAAATTTGAGAGAATTTGGGAAAACAGAATTGACCAGGTCTTTTCAATAGGTGAAAGCACTGAAATAGGTAGGAACAGGAGCATCATTGACTAATAAGGAATGGCAAGATAGGATAGTTTTCAGGGGGTAAAGAAGGAACTGATAGAATTCTTCAAAACTGAAAAATGCTTGAAATTGAAATGACTGTGAAACATCCTGCACCCATCATTTTCTAATGCTGTTGATGGCCTGGTTTCTGGGTATAATCACCCTGTTATCCCTGGAAGATTAAAAGCAAAATGGCTATCAGTGTATATGCTTCTGTATATTTTAAGGTGCACCTTTTCCTACATATAAGTAGCAAAAAAGTAAAAAATCAAGTGTTTAGAGATCATTAAAAAATAAACCTGATCTTGGCATGGCATCTTGGTCTCATAGTCCCAAGACCATTCATCAGAGGTATCTGCAGAGTAAGAAATACTTCATCTCCTATTGGGAAGAGGTAATTATCTCCTATCAACTAGATCTTCACTCAGTGAATTCTGAGTAGCTGGTGGTACAGAAACATCATCTTTATTTAAAACAGAAATAACAGTGGTTTCTGAGCTGCTTCCATTTCCATATAAACAATAAATTTTCACCCTTAGTATTTAAACTGTGATCAGGTCATACATAGGTCAGTTCCCTACATTTTAACAAGTGCCTGCTATTTGCTTTAGTTATTTTTTTTCTTTTTTTCTCTCTTCTTTTAAGTGACCAAATCCTTTTTACCAATAGTGCTATTTAATTGTCTATATGCTGATTTCTATTGTTCTATATTAGAGGACTTCACTTATATAAATCATTCTAATGATTAAAAATTACATTACCTTTTAAAATCTTTTAAACTGTAGCAAAATTTAATATTTTACCTGGACTTTAGCTTAAATTTTAAACATTGTTATTTATCATCCTTATTTTATTCTTTATTTCCATTAAAATAGAAAAAGTGATTTTAAAAAATTAAAGGAGATGGGAAACGTCTCAGAAAAAAATATACTTTGGAAATTCGTTTTTCTGAATTATTTGATGTAATGATAACTCTTTTTCTCTAGACTAAAATTTCCTTGAAGTCAGGAATTATATTTTTAACATATTATTTGTTAGAGGTTGAAAGTAGCATTCACTTACTCTTCCTCTTCTCTGTGTAGAGGCAGAAAAGCATCCTTTTTTTTTTTTTGCTATTTGATCAAAATCAAATATATATATTGATAGGAATGTTTTCTTTGACTGGAATTTTTATCCCCCTGGTACATTTTTTAGATATAACATTTGTCAAATGGATTAATCAGCTTAATCAGAAGAGTTGATCACTTTCTTTACATAAAAAAATTATAGGAGGATTGTGAGTTCAAAGACAGCCTCAGCAAAAGTGAGGCACTAAGCAACTCAGTGAGACCCTGTCTGTAAATAAAATACAAAATTGGGCTGAAGGCAGAGTGTTCCTGAGTTCACTCTCCAGTACCCACCCCCGAAAAAAGAATACATCTTTTTCTCATATAGGTTATGTGTCCCTTATCCAAAATGCTTGGGACCAGAAGTGTTTATATTTTCTCAGGTTTTAGAATATTTTCATATACATAATCAATTATTTGGGGGATAAGACCCAAGTCTAAACATAAAATTAATTTATGTTTCATATATACATTTTATACACAAACTCTGAAGGTAATTTTTTACAATATTTTTAGTGTGTCTGTGTTGTGACTAAGACCCAATATAGAATCAGATGTGGCATTTTCCCCTTGTGACATCAGTTGGTGATCAAAAACTTTTGGATTTTGGAGAATTTCATATTTTAGATTTTTGGATTAGAGAAACTTACCTTGTACAGTTTTTTTTTTTTTCTTTTGTTTTATAGTACTGGGGATTGAACCCAGAGAATTCACACATGTTAGACAGGTGCTCTACTACTAAGCTACATCCCTGCCCCTTTTAATATTATTTTGAGACAGGTACTTGCTATCCTTGGCCTCAAACTTGTGATCCTTCTGTCTCAGCTTCCCTGTAGACCTGGGATTACAGGTGTGTGCTACCACATGTGAACTGTACAACTTTTCTTGGCATTTGTTTTAGTCAGTTATTCTACTGCTGCAATTTAAAGACTCCACCAGAACAACTGTAGAGGAGGAAAAGTTTATTTGAAGACTCACAGTTACAGAGGTCTTAGTCCATAGAAGGGTGGCTCCATTCCTCAGGGCTCCAGGTGAGGTTGAACCTCATGGTAAGAGAGGGTGGCAGAGGAAAGCAGCTTATATCATGGTGATAAGGAAATAGAGAAACAGACCTCCACTTGCCAGATACAAATATATACCTGAAGGCCCACACCCTAATCCCACCTTCTTAAACATACCCTACCACTTCAGTTACCACTGAGTTACTTCCTATCAGGGGATTAATTCACTGGGTTAAGACTCTTACATCTCAGTCATGTCTCCTCTGAACCTCCTTGTATTATCTCACTCATGAGCTTTTTTTTTTTGCGAGGGTGGTATTAGGGATTGAACTCACAGACACTCAACTACTGAGCCAAATCCCCAAACCTATATTTTTTTTGTATTTTATTTAAAGACAGGGTCTCACTGAATTGTTTAGCGCCTCTCCATTGCTGAGGCTGGCTTTCAATTCGCGATCCTACTGGCTCAGCCTCCCCAGCTGCTGGGATTACAGGGGTGCAGCACTGCGCCCAGCTCACATGTGAGCTTTTGAAGGATACTTCATATCCAAAACATAACAGTATTTAAATGTATTTATGTTCCATTGTCATTAGTTTAAGTGAAGTATTACTGTAAAAAAGTATAAGTAACAAAAACGGCATGGTATTGGCCCCCAAACAGACAGGAAAACCAGTGGTACAGAATAGAAGACATGGAGACAAACCCATATAAATACAGTTATCTGATACTAGACGAAGATGCCATAAACATACATTGGAGAAAAGATGGCCTCTTCCTCAAATTGTGCTGGGAAAACTGGAACTCCATATGTAACAAAATGAAATTAGACTACTCTTTCTCACCTTGCACAAAACTCAACTCAAAGTGGATAAAGGACCTAGGAACTAGACCAGAGATCCTGTGCCTACTAGAAGAAAATGTAGACCCAACTTTCCATCATGTCAACTGAGGAACCAAGTTCCTCAGCAAGACTCCTAAAGCAAAAGAAGTAAAATTAAGAATCAATAAATGGGATGGTATAAAACTAAAACGCTTCCCCACAGCAAAGGAAAAAATCAAGAACATCAAGAGAGAGCCTACAGAATGGGAGAAAATCTTTGCCACTTGCACTCAGAGAATTAATCTCCAGGATATATAAAGAACTCAAAAAACTTAACACCAAAAAAACCATTGTGTGGTTTATATACACAATGGGATATTACTCAGCCATCAAGAAGTATGACTTTATGATAATTGCAAGTAAATGGATGAATGTGGAGACTATCTTGGCTATCCTGGGTCCAAATGAATTTCATGATTTTTTTTATTTCTATGAAGAATGTCATCAGAACCTTAATAGAAATGGCATTAAATCTATATTGTACTTTTGGTAATACGGCCATTTTGACAAGCGTTATAAGCCAGTCCCCAAGAGCCAAAGGTCAAGAGTTCTTTCTGACATGTGGATGCTAATGCACAACAAGGAGACTAGGGAGCCAGGGCAGTAATAGAAGTTCAGCAGATTAGACAAAGGGGAGTTAAGGGATGGGAGGGGGCAAAGAAATAGGAAAGATGGTGGAATGAATCTGACATAACTTTCCTATGTACATATATGAATACACCACAGTGAATCTCAACATCGTACATGCATTAAAGACTGGGATCCTAATTTTAAAAACATGCTCTATGTTTGTTATACATATGTCAAAATAGATGATACTGTCATGTATAACTAAAAAGCACAAATAAAAATTGAAAAAAAAAACAAGAATGAAATATAGAATGTTATCACTGTGAAAACTGGTGTGTGATAGTACTCTGATTCTATGCTGAACTCAGGACATTGCCTGGCATATTCACAGATGTTCCATAAATATTTGAATGAATAAGTTAAAAGCCAAGGCCCAAATTGTCTCTAGAAAGGAATTTAAAACAAGAAAAATAGATTTAGATGTTTAACAGAACAAAATTTTTACTGATAACTTTGGGGCTATTGTGAATAAACTTTTGTGAAGATTCATGTACAAGTGTTTATGTGGGCATATGCTTTCATTTCTCTTGAGTAAATACCTAGAGTGGAATGGCTGAGTCATGTAACAATGTATGTTTAACTTTTTGAGAAATTGTTAAACTGTCTTCAAAAGTGGGTATCTCAGGGCTGGGGTTGTGGTAGAGCACTCACCTAGTGTGTGTGAGGCACTGGGCTCGATCCTCAGCACCACATAAAAAATAAATAAACAAAATAAAAGGTACTGTATCCATCTATGACTAAAAAAGAAATTCTTTTAAAAAAAAAGTGTGTATCCCATTTACATTCAACCAGCAGCATATGAAACTTCCAGTTCCTCTACATCCTCAGTAACACTTGGGATGATTGGTCTTTTTCATTTTAACCATTTTAGTATGCTGTTGTGGGTTTCATCTGCATTTCCTTCTGACCGTTGTAGAATATCTTTTCTATACTTATTTACTGTCTACATATCTTCTTTGATGGTGTGTTCTTTTGTCCTATTTTTGTGCTGTTTTGTTTGTTTGTGGTACTGGAGATTGAATCCAGGGCCTCATGTGTGGTAGGAAAGTGCTCTGGTATGGGCTATATTTCTAGCCTTTTGCTTGTTTTTAATCTGGATATTTGCTTTCTTATTGTTGAGTTATTGATGTTCTTTATATATTCTAGATATGAGTCCTTTGTCTGATGTATATTTTGGAAAATGTTTCTTCCATTCTGTAACTGGCCTATTTGTTATTTTAAAGTATCTTTTGAAGAGCAGAAATTTTTAAACTGATGAAGTCCAGTTTTACTTACCACTTTTTAAAATTAGAATTTGGTCCTTTTTGTGTCATGAAATTTTTGCCAAATCTAAGGTGACTAGATTTTTTTTTTCTGTTTTCTTCTAGGAGTTTTATAATTTAATTCTTACATATAGGTCTGAAATCCATTTGGGGTTATGATATGAACTAAAGCTTAGGTTCATTTTCTTACTTATTGCTATACAGTTTGTCTAGAACCATTTGTTCAAAGGTTATCCTTTTCCTATTGCCTTAGTACTTTTGTCAAAAACAGTTGATTATACACATGTGTCTGTCCTTTTGCCAGTACCACCATATTGTCTTGGTTACTATAGCTTTGCATTAAGTGTTAAAATTGGGTAGTATATTTTTTCCAACTTTATTCTTCACTTACAAAATTTTATTTACTATAAATCCTTTTTATTTTCATATCAACTATCCTGTTGTGAGTACATAAAAATATAATTGATATTTATATTCTGCTCTTATATCCTACAGCTTATTAATTCTAGTAGTGTAAGATGGATTTTTTTTTTTTTTTGGTACAAGGGATTGAATCTAGGGTTGTTTACTACTGAGCCACATCCCCAGCTTCTTCTTTTTTTTAATCTTTTGAGACAGGGTCTTACTGAGTTGCTTAGAGTCTTACTAATTTGCTGAGGCAGGCTTTGAACTTGCAATTCTCCTGCCTCAGCCTCCCCAGCTGCTGGAGTTACAGGTACCTGGCAGTTCTGTAAGATTTTTCTACATATGTTACCATATCATCTGCAAATAGACCCTTCTTCATTTCTAACCTTGATGTTGTTTTTGAGACCCAGGATAGCCAAAGCAATCCTCAGAAAAGTAAAGTAGGAGACATCACAATCCCAGACCTTAAATTAGATAACAGAGCTATAGTAACAAATAAATAAATTGTTCCAGGCATTTTTATATGAATATATAGCTAATTCATAGAAAAAATGAAGTGTAACTTTTAAATAGGTAAATGAGTACAATGAAATATGAAGTTTCTGCAAGTTCCACTTCCTAAAATGATTTCTTTTCCATTGTCATTGTAAGTGATTATCATTTCTAGAAATACAAAAATTTACAGAAATCAGTAGGGAATGTAAACTTTTTTTTTTTCACGAGTCAGCAAAACTGAAAGAAGGAGATTGATAATGTGGAAGTATTACAAATAGTGTGTTTTAAAAATAGTTATCTTTGTCAATCATAGCATGAGGTGATTTTCTTTGGGTTACAAAAAGTAGAGTTTATAATGTAGAATTATATGCTAAATAGATTACAATTCCAAAAATCAGAGGTTTGTGTAAAAAGCTTCATATCCATGGTCATCAGAAAGATAAGTCAAGATTTTAGAAGCTTTGATATTAGGAAAATAATGCTGCTGCAGGTTGAGTATCACTTATCCTTCATGCTTGGACCCAAAAGTGTTTTGGATTTCAGATTTTTTCAGATTCTGTAATGTTTGCATACACACACACACACACACACAAGATCCTGCTTCCTGATCATGTCCTAAGCCACTTTCCTCCACCACACTCTTCTACCATGATGTTCTGCCTCTCCTCAAGCCTCAGGGAATAGAGCCAGCCTTCTGTAGACTAAGACCTCTGAAATAGTGAGCCACAAAATAAACTTTCCTCCTCTAAAATTGTTCTGGTTTGGTCTTTTAGTCACAGCAGTGAAAATATAAGTGGATCAAGTAAACTTCTTTTATGTCTCACATACATTTAGCCCGAAATCATTTTATCAATATTTTTGTGTACCTCCATTTTGACTGCAGCCCATCACATAGGATCGTGTGTGGAAATTTTTACCTCTGGTATTATGTTGATACTCAAAAATGTTTTGGATTTTGAAGCAGTTTGGATTTTAGATTTTCAGATTAAGGATGTTTGACCTATAGTATGAATAGAAAGTAATGTAAGCATTAGAAAACAGCCTTAGATTTACTGAGGAATTAAATCTATGTGGCTTATTAAAAAGCATAAAGGTCTCAGAAATTGTGTCATAGAAACTATGAAACAGACAAGACATAGATGTTTTCCTTAGGAAGCCTTTGAATTTCTTTCTTTTTTTTTTTTTCCTTTTTCTTTGTGGTACTGGGGATTGAACCCAGGGCCTTGTGCATGCGAGGCAAGCACTCTTTTAACTGAGCTTTATCCCCAGCCCAGGAAGCCTAAATTTCTACCTACCTTGTCTAATGTTGCTTTTCTCATTTACAGCCCTAGGGTTTATTTGTTTATTTGTTAGTTTTTATTTTATTTTTTAATTTTTTTTGCAGCCCTGGGGATCAAACCCAGGTCCTCCCACATGCCAATCTGCTTTTATAGATTTTATTGGCCTAGACCACAGGTCAGCAAACTACTGACCTTAGGCCAAATCCAGTTCAAGTATTTTATAAATAAAGTTTTATTGGAATTCAGCCATTTATTGTTTCTATTTGTTAATATATTCTCTCTGACTACTTTCAGGTAATAGTTGACAAAGTCAAATAATTTCAACAGAGAATATATAATTTGCAAACCAAAACTATTTATCTTCAGATTTTCTCTCTCTTCCTTTTTTTTTTTTAAGTGGGAATTGAACCCAGGGGTACTTAATCACTGAGTCACATCCCCAACCCCACCTCTTTTTTTTTCTTAGTATTTTATTTCTATAAAAGGGTTTCACTGAGTTGCTGAGGCTGGCTTTGAACTTGCAATCCTCCTGCCTTAGCATCCTGAGCCACTGGGATTACAGGCATGCACCACTGCGCCTGGCTATCTTCTAATTCTTTACAGAAAAATGTTTGCTAACCCCAGCCTATACAGTGATGGAGATACTTTCTTGTATATTTTTGCCTTCTGTTTTTTTTTTCTTCTTCCTGTTACCTTCTGTTCTTTAGCTGTATATTAACTTTTATCAGTGTTTGATATGTTATCTCTCTTGGTAGGTGGCTTTGTTTGCCTGCTGCTGAGTTTCCCAACCCAAATAATTATTTTTGTCCACTTGTAAGGCTAAGGATTTTTAATGCTTAGATCAATGGGATTAGAAATGAAGAATATGTAAGGACTCCAAGTATACTCCTTGCTTTGTCACAGAGTAGTCACCGCTTGTTCTCTTTAGGTCATTACTAAAAGCACAATTATTGTAGGATATCAAAAGGAATAATGTTAATGATGGTAAAGTTTTCAAATGCAGTGATGTATACTTAAATATTTGGATCAAATCCTGATTTATTCTGAATAATGATAGGTTCTGTAAGAGGAGTTTTGGAGTTTTAAATCAGTTTTCATTATAAGTCATCTTTGTTTCTTATATGCTAAAAGCTAGGAGGGCCTAACGATTAATAACAATGTTATTTTATTCTATAGTAAAATTCTAATGGTACATCTGGGCTGTTATTGTTATGCTTTCACAATTGCCAGAAAGATTAAGATACATATAGAAAAGGAAGCACATATATCTTTTAATATGGAAAAATAGCAAGTCTCTGACTGTAACTGGATAAGGACATTATTTTTACCATTGCTCGTTACTGTTTTCTCTCAATTATTTCCGTGACTTTCCCCTCTCTTTTCATGAGCATAAGAACATTTTATTGTGAAACAAAGTACATTACGTATAAAATTTAACACTTATGCATGCACATGCATATACCATCATTTCTTCTAGAGTCATGCATATCAATGGCTATCTAGAATTGTTGGGAGAATTCTTGTTAACATTCTGCCACTAAAAGAACTCTGAGTTTTGGATGTTCCTCTTGTTCAAGTCTACTTGCGATTTGTGGGGTTTTATTTATTTATTTATTTATTTTTGATTTTGATTTTGGTCTGAATCCTCTTCCCCTGGAGGAGTAGAGTGGCTGGACTTTCTGAGTCTGGAAATGACAAAGGTAGCAGGGAAGATGACATCTTTAAGCTGCAAGTAATACAGAAATAAAGAGAGGGGTTACCGTGGTATTTATTCATGTTAAAGGGTTGATTGTGCTTAAAGTGCTGGGAACAGGATGATACTGTGTGTTTGGCTTTGCAACCAAAGGACCTGGTGTGCTGTCCTTTCTACTTTATCATGGATAATTGAGGAAATAATGCTGAGCACTAAAAGGGAAAGCTTTTACATACAAAGAGTTTATCCTATGTTTGAATCCTATATCCCAGAGGCTTTGAGTAATTAAAGTGTTCATTACTAGAATTCATGTTGAAAAAAGTTGGTTTGTCATTTTTTTAAAATGCCACTGAAAACAGAGAGTCATTAGTTTGCTAATGAATGAGTAGCATTATAGTTGTGAATTAACTGTAAATTAAATGTGTAAGAATATATTTATTTAAATCACAGTTCTAGGCTTCTGTTTCAGGATAAAATGTATTAAATTCATTTTACCCTATTCTTTCTACTATTATAACATTCACACACACACACACACACACAAAACATACTCTGAATTTCCCATCTTTTCTTTATTTCCTTAATAGTTTATGAGTTTGTTTTGCCCCCTGCATATCTTAATCAAAGCCTGCTACTAGAAATACCAATGGATGGAGTTAAAAAATAAAATCTCCATTTGTATTGTATCTGCCTGATTGCAGAAAGAAAAAGAAAGATGTTGCTTCCCTGCCATCCCTAAGTGCTATAGTTGTGGAGACTGAGCACATAGCCCTGTCCTCTGTACTCGCCCTACAATAATGAAGGTGCCCTTCCTCCTCCTTCTGGGCACTTAAGCTATAGAGACTGTGGATAGAGCTGCAATAACAAGGTGGCAGCCCTCCCCAAAGGACTTTACAGCCATTGAGATGGTAGACAAATTCCTGTCCACCATTACCAACCCAAAATAATGAGCCAGTTCCCCTTCCATTTCCAATTAGATAGTGGGGGCGGGGGGATTATGAAGAGCAAAATGTTAAAGGGATTTTTAAAAATCTGTGTTTGAAATCCTAGGCAGACATCTGATCATCCTGTACATAAAGCTGATCAGAAACAATACAGAAATATGTTTGAGAATTGTGTTCTCATATGGTACACCAGCCAGGTTTCAGACTGGCTTCTGGTTTGGCCCAAAGGGAAAAGGAAAAGAGGGGAATATGAAAATACAGGACAGAACTTGAGTTGTATGAGTTGTAAAAAAACTCATATCACACATAATAATATATGTAGATTAAAAGTAAAATAATGGAATGATATGCCATGCAAACATAATCAAAAAGGTGGAAGGGGAGCATGGGAAGATTAGACAAACTCTAGACAGGGCAAAGGGGAGGGAGGGGGCAAAGGGGTAAAAAAAAAAAAAAGATGGTGGAATAAGATGGACATCACTATCCTAAGTATATGTATGAAGAAGACACGAATGGTGTGAATATACTTTGTATACAAGCAGAGATATGAAAAACTGCACTATATATGTAATATGAATTGTAATACATTCTGCTATCATATATAACAAATTAGAATTTAAAAAAGAAAACTAACAGAGACAAAGAGAGATTTAATAATAATACAATTATTGACTCAACAGGAAAATGTAATTCTAACCTTATGCATTTAACAGAACTTCAAAATACATGAAACAGAATGGCACATGCCTGTAATCACAGCAACTTGGGAGGCTAAGGCAGGAGGATTACAAATTTGAAGCCATCCTCAGCATCATACAAGACCCTGTCTCAAAATAAAAAGGACTAGAGATTTAGTTCATTGGTAAAGCTCTCCCCTGGTTTCAATCCCCAGTGCTTCCAAAATGATAGTAATAAATAAAAGAAAGAAAAACTTGAATGAAAAACTATAAGAACTTAAAAATGCATTTGGAGGCTTTAACGTCCTTCTTTTGGTAATTGATAGAATGACTAGTCAGAAAAGTGAACAAGGATATAGGAGAACTGAATAATGCCATAAACTAATGGGTACTACCTGTCGATTACAGCACATTCCACCCAACAACAGCAGAGTGCATGTTCTAAACAAGTAAACATGGTACATTTACTAAGACCATATCTTGGAAGTAAAGCAAACCTGAAAAACATGAAGGAATTGAAATTATAGAAAGTGTGTTCTCTTACCATAAAGGAATCAAATCAGGAATGAAGAAAAACAACAGGAAAAGTTTCATATATTTACAGATTAAAAAACTATAAGCCAATGAAGCAGTATCTCAGCAAATAAAATTATAGTGAACTGAATAAAAATAAAAGTGGAACACAACAAAATATATGGGTAACAGTTTAAGTGGTGATTAGAGGAAAATTTATAGCACTTAAATGGTTACATTATAAAAGAAACGAAGTCTCAAATTAACAATTTAGGCTTCTACCACATCAAAACAAGAAAGAAAAAACTTATAAAAGGAATAAGATAAATCCAAAGTGAACGAAGGAAGGAAAGAAATTAAATAACTTAAAGATACAAAGCTAATAAAGAATATTAAACCAAACACTTAAAAATTTTTTTTAGTTATAAATGGACATAATATATTTATTATATTACTTATTTTTATGTGGTGCTGGGGATGGAACCCAGTGCCTCATTTGTTCCAGGCAAGCGCTCTACCACTGAGCCACAACCCTATTCCTAAACCAAACACTTTTTTTAAAAAAAATCAATAAAATTGATAAAACACCCTAGTAAGATTGACAAAAAAGAAGATTGTAGTATATAATATATAATAATATATTAATTGAGGGAGAGATTGTCACTTTTGTCCCTATAGACATTTAAAAGATAAAAGGGAATACTATTAAAAAACTTTACCCACAGAAACTTGATACCTTAGACAAATGGAGTAGTTCTTTGAAAACCACTACCAAAACCTACTCAAAATAAACTAGATAATCTAAATAGTTTTGTAACTATTAAAGAAGTTGAATTTGTTATTCCAGTCCCAGACAGCTTTACTGGTAAATTCTGTTGTGGCAGATGCTAAGCTGGTTTCCCATGATCACTCTTCTTAGAGTCTCTTCCCCTTTAGTCTGGGTGTTACCTGTGACTTCCTTCATGGTGAAGATGGTATGTCACTTACATGCTTAGGTTACATTATGTAAAGCCTCCTTGTTAGCACACTTGCTTAAAGGACTCTCCTAGCTGACTTGATAAAGTAATTGGAGAACCCATAAGCAAGCAGCTGAGAGCAACCTCCAGTTAACAACCAGCAGGAAGTCAGGGCCTCTGATAGCTGCAAGGAAATAAATTCTACCAACAATATGAATGTAGCTAGACCCCTATCTCTTACAAGTTATAAACGTCAGCTCAAAATGGACTAAAGATTTAAATGTTTAAGAACAGAAACTATAAAACTACTAGGAGAGGGGCTGGGATTGTGGCTCAGCAGTAGAGCGCTCACCTAGCACGTGCAAGGCACTGGGTTAGATCTTCAGCACCACATTTAAAAAAAAAAAAAAATATATATATATATATATACATATATATATATATAATCTATCTATCTCTACTAGGAGAAAATGTAGGGCTTTAGGACCACAGAATGGGCAAAGATATTGGGGATAAGACTCAAAAGCACAGGAAATAAAAAGTAGATATCAGAGGAAACACTCTATAGAGACAACCTATAGAATCAGAGAAAATATTGCAACGTATACATCTGACAAGGGATATAAATACAGAGTACATAACGAATTCCAAAACAAAATAAAAAAATAATCCTGTTATATATGGGCAATAGACATAAATAGACATTTCTCAAAAGAAGACATACAGATGGGCAACACATGCATAAAAAATGTATCTTATCATCAGGGAAATAAATTTAAATCAAAGCAGCAATGAGATTATCACCTCACCCCACTAAGAATGGCTAGTATAAAAAAGACAAAAAGATTAAAAGCATTAGGGAGGTTATGGAGAAAAAAAAGAATCCTTGCACACTGGTGGGAATGTAAATTAGTTTATCCATTATGGAAAACAGTATGGGGTTCCTCAGAAAATTAAAAATAAAACTACCATATGATCTAGCAAACACATTACTGGATATATATCCAAAGGAAATGAAGTCCAAAAGAATAGATAAATATTTGAGAAAATAAATACTTTGAACCTGATTTAAACATTATGCAATGTATGCATGTATTGAACATTACATGTTACTCCATTAATATGTAAAAGTTTTATGTTTTTGTATATCAGTTAAAAAAATAGACATCTGCATCCCTATGTTTATTGTCCAACTCTCCACAGTAGGCAAGAAAGTGGAAACAACCTAAGTGTACATCAGCTGATGAATAAAGAAATGTGGTATATATACACAGTAGTATGCTCTTCAGCCATTAAAAAAAATGGAATCCTTTCCAACATGGTTGGAACTGGAGATCATTGTTAATTAAAGAAGCCAGGCAGTAAAGGACAAATACTGCATGTTATGCTTTAGATACGAAGTGTCCTCCAAAGCACATATGTGAGATAATGCAAGAAGGTTCAGAGGTGAATGGATTAGATGGTGAGAGTCATAATCCAATCAGTGGATTAATACTCTGATAGGGATTAACTGGGTGGCATCTGTAGGAAGGTATGGTATGGCTATAGGAGGTAGGACACTGACCCTAATGAGTGGAGTTCTCCTTTGCTTCCTGGTGGCGGTGTCCTGAGCTGCTTTTCTCCTCCACACCCTTCCACCAGGATTTTCTGCCTCATCTCAGGCCCAGAGCAGTGGAGTTGGCCCTCTGTTGTACTAAGACTTCTGAAACTATGATCCCCAAATAAACTTTTCCTCCTCTAAAATTGATCTTGTCAGATCTGTGGGTCAGTAGTAACGAAAAAGCCTACTAAAGCACTGCATGATCTAATGTGGAATCTAAAAATTAATTTCTTAAAAGTTGAGGATAGTATGGTGGTTGTCAGAGGTAGGGGCCTGAGATGGAGGGTAGTTTGACCAACGAGTACTAAGTTATCGTTAGAGTAGAAGGCTCTGGAGTACTATTGCACAATGCAGTGACTATAGATAACAATTACATATTGTACCATCAGAAAGCTAGAATAAAGAATTTCTAAAGTTTTCTTCAAAAGAATGGATAAATGTTTGAGAAAATAAATACTTTTAACCTAATTTAAACATTATGCAATGTATGCATGTATTGAACATTACATGGTACCACATTAACATGTACAAGTTTTATATTTTTGTATATCAGTTAAAAGTTTTTTAAAAGTAACATCAAAGCAAGTGGTAAAAAGCAAATCTTTAACTCAAAATGAGTAGTAAATCTGACACACAAATAAAAACATGTAAACTAAAACATTTATAGGAAAACACTGGAATAAAATAAGTCTTTTTGACTAGGGCTCAAAGTTCTTAAGCATGATACCAAAAGAATAATCCATTTAAAAACAAACTCAGTACTTTATCAAAGTTAACAACTTTTGATCTACAAACAACCCTATTAAAGTGAATGTAAAGACAA
The DNA here is from genome assembly GCF_021218885.2 of Marmota monax. Classification (NCBI taxonomy): domain Eukaryota; kingdom Metazoa; phylum Chordata; class Mammalia; order Rodentia; family Sciuridae; genus Marmota; species Marmota monax. Next base: position 20,681,275 of record NW_026693777.1, on the reverse strand, counting down.
GCCATAAACTGGGAGAAGAATTCTTGCAAATCACATATCAAACAAAGGTCTTGTATCCAGCACACACTAAGAACTCTGTAATTTCAATAGTATGAAATAATTCAATTAGAAAATAGGAAAAAGTTTTGAACAGACAACTTTAGACAGAGAAATATGACAAATTAAGTATATAAAAATGCTTAAAATTGTTTGCTTTTAGAGTTGTGCAATTACAGGCCTGAAATACAACTACACACCTATCAGAATGGCTAAAATAAAAAGAATTAAGAATGTGGACCAACCGACACTCTCATACATTGTGAGAATTTAAATAGTATAGCCATTATGGGAAATAGTTTGGCAGTTTCCTATACCATATGATCCAGCAATTACATTCCTGTACATTTATCCTAGGGAAATCTATACTCAGATTCACGTAGAAACCTATATACTCATATGTATAGCAACCTAATTTGTAATAACCCAAATCTGAAAACAACCATAAAATATCCTTCCAGGGATAAATAAACTGCGGTACAATCAGCACAGTAGACTATTACTCAATTAATTTGACATGTTTTGATTATTGTTCTTGATTTGATTTTAAAGTCAGTACGTAGACACAAGCTGTATGTATCAATGCCACCCAGAATATACTACTGATATACACTGCTTGAATAGATCTCAAAGCATAATGATGGGTGATAAAAAGCCAATTTCAAGAGATTAAATATGGATTCCTTTTATAACACTTTCAAAATGACTATAGCAGTAGAAAACAGATCAGTGATTTCCAGGGATTATTGAGGTTTTGGGAAGGATGTGACACTCAAGGGGTAGCATAAGAGAGTTTGTTTTGATGGAACAGTTTGTAGTCTTGATTGTGGTGGTGATTACATGAGTCTAAACATGTTAGATATAAGTGCATGTTAAAGTTGATGAAATGTAAATAAATCCTGGAATAGTTCATAGTATTCTGTAACGTCAATATCCTGCTTTTGATAATGTGCTGTGGTTAAATAATATGTTCTAGTTGAGGAAAACATTGTGGAAAGTACATTATAACTCTGCTTCCCCCAACCCCAGTAGTAGGGATTGAACCCAGGAGTGCTCAATCCCTGAGCTACATCCCCAGCCCTTTTTTGTTTTGAGACAGGATCTCTCTTAGTTATCCAGACTTGACTTTAAACTTGAGATCCTCCTACCTCAGCCTACCAAGTACCTGGTGTTACAGGCATGCCCCCTGTGCCTAGCTCTGAGTATTTTTCCAATTGATCATGTATCTTAAATTATTTGAAATGGAAAGTAAAAAAAAAAATGTTGAAGATTTTGAATGGTTTAGAAAATGAATTGGTTACAATGCCATTAACTCTGTTGAGGTAGTTTGAGAAAAGTGGACTTCAGAAGATTTTAAAAAATGAATAATGGGATGCCAGAGAAATTTATGCTAACAGTGTGTTCTTAGTATATGGCTAAATGCATGGAAAAGTGAGACAAAACCTCCATCATGGAGAAGAGCAGAAAAGCAAAGCCAGTAAAAGAGTGTAACTCAGTCTTTTATTTAAAACAAAACTGCATCCTCTTTGAACAGGAAGAAAGTATCATCCAGTTTCCCTTTTGAAATGACTTCATCTTTTTATCTTGTGTAAGATGCTGCAAACCATTCATGAGCTTGCTTCTGCATCCTCTCTTCTCTCCTCTTCTCTCTTTTTCTTTCTCCATTACCCCTGCCCTTCTTTTATTTTTTTGAATCTTTTTAAAAAATTGTTCCTCTAGACATATGTTGACAGTAGAGTGTATTTTGACATACATACATCAAATATAAATTAATTAGGATCCCATTCTCGTGGTTGTACATGATGTGGAATTTCACTGTGGTATATTCGTATATGAACATAGGAAAGTTATGCCAATTCATTCTACTGTATATCTTCCCTTCCCTTCATTCTCCTTTGTCTAATCTGATGAACTTCTATTCTTCCCCTCCCCCACTCCCACTTCTTGTGTGTTAGCATCCACAAATCAGAGAGAACATTCAGCCTTTGATTTTTTGATTTGGCTTACTTTACTAGGAATAATGGTCTCAAGATCCATCCATTTACTGGCAAAAGTCATGAAGTCATTCTTCTCTATAGCTAAGTAATACTTCATTGTGTATGTATACCATATTTTCAATATCCATTCATCTATTGATGAGCACCTAGGTTGGTTCAATAACTTAGCTATTGTAAATTGTTCTGGTATGAACATTGATGTGGCTGCATCACTGTAGTATGCTGATTTTAAGTCCTTTGGGTATATACTGAGGAGGGGGATAACTGGGTCAAATGGTGGTTCCTTTCTTAGTTTTTTGAGGAATCTCCATACTGCTTTCCATATTGGTTGTACCAATTTACAGTCCTACCAACAATGTGTGAGTGTTCCCTATTCCTCACATCCTCACCAACATTTATTTTTACTTGTCTTCTTGATTATTGCCATTCTGACTGGAGTGAGATGCAATCTCAGTGTAGTTTTAATTAACATTTCCCTAGTTGCTGGAGATGCTGAACATTTTTTCATATATTTGTTGACCATTCAAGTTTCTTCTGTGAAGTTCCTGTTCAGTTTCTTTGCCCATTTATTGATTGAGTTATTTGTTTTGTTTTATTTTAAGAGAGAGGAGAGGGAGGGAGGGAGGGAGGGAGAGAGAGAGAGAGAGAGAGAGAGAGAGAGAGAGAGAGAGAGAATTTATTTATTTATTTATTTAGTGTTTTTTTCGGCGGACACAACGTCGTTGTTTGTACATGGTGCTGAGTATCCAACCCGGGCCGCACGCATGCCAGATGAGTGTGCTACCGCTTGAGCCACATCCCCAGCCCCTGTTTTGTTTTATTTTTGGTGTTAAGTTTTTTGAGCTCTTTATATAGCCTAGAGATTAATGCTCTACCTGAGGTAAGGTGGTGAAGATTTTTCTCCCATTCTATAGGCTCTCTCTTCGTGCTCTTGATTGTTTCCTTTGTTGTGAAAAAATGTTTTAGTTTGATTCCATCCCATTTATTGATTCTTAATTTTATTTCTTGCATTTTAGGAGTCTTGTTGAAGAAGTCAACTCTTTTTTTTTTTTTTTTAGAAGTCATTTCTTATGATGACACAATGGAAAGTTGGTATGCATTTTCTTCTAGTGGGCACAGCATCTCTGGTCTAGTTCCTAGGTCTTTGATCCACTTTGACTTGAATTTTCTGTAGGATAAAAGATACGGGTTAAATTTCATTCTGCAACATATGGATTTCCAGTTTTCCCAGCACCATTTGTTGAAGAGGCTATCCTTTCTCCAATGTATGTTTATGTCGCATTTGTCTAGTATGAGATAACTATATTTATGTGGGTTTGTCTCTCTGTCCTCTATTCCATTTGTCTTCTTACCTGTTTTGGTGACAGTACTGTGCTATTTTTGTTACTGTAGGTCTTGTAAGGTCTGGGATTGTGATACCTACTGATTCACTTTTCTCACTAAGGATTGCTTTGGCTATTCTGGGCCTCTTATTTTTCCAAATAAATTTCATGACTGCTGTTTCTATTTCAATGAATAACATCATTGGAATTTTAATAGGAATTACATTAAATCTGTATAGCATGTTTGGTAGTGTGGCCATTTTGATAATATTAGTTCTGTCTATTCAAGAACATGGGAGATCTCTTCATCTTCTAAGGCTTTCTTCAATTTCATTCTTTAATGTTTTGTAGTTTTCATTGTTCAGGTTTTTCACCTCTTTTGTTAGATTTATTCCTAAGTATGTTTTTTTAAGGCTATTGCAAATGGCAAATTTTTCCTGTTTCTTTCAGTTGATTCATCATGAGTGTATAGGAACATAATTAATTTTTATGGGTGCTAATTTTGTATCCTGCTACTTTGCTGAATTTGTTCTAGAAGTTTCCTCATAGAGTTTTTTTTTGGGGGGGGGGTTCTAAATATAGAATCATGTCATTGGCAAATAGGAATAGTTGGAGCTCTTTTTTCCTACTCATATCTCTTTACTTTTTTTTTCTTTTTCCGCATTGCTCTGGCTAAAGATTCAAGGAATCTGTTGAATAGAAGTGGTGAAAGAGGGCATTCTTGTCTTGTTCCAGTTTTTAGAGGGATTGCTTTCAAATTTTCTCCACTTAGAATGATGTTGGCCTTGGGCTTAATGTGTATAACTTTTACAATGTTGAGGTATGTTTCTGCTATCCCTAGTTTATCTAGTGTTTTGAACATGAATGAATGTTGTCTTTTATCAAATGCTTTTTCTGCATCTGTTGAGATAATCATGTGATTCTTGTCTTGAAGTCTATTGATGTGATGAATTATATTTATTGATTTCTGTATGTTGAACCAACCTTGCATCCCTAGGATGAAACCCACTTGATCATGGTACACTCTTTTATATATGTTTTTGAATGTGATTTGCTGGTATTTTATTAAGATTTTTTTTAATCTATGTTCATCAGGGATATTGGTCTAAAGTTTTCTTTCTTTGATGTGTCTTTTTCTGGTTTTGGTATCAGGGTGATACTAGCTTCATGGAATGAGTTTGGAAGGGTTCCCTCCTTTTCTGTTTAACACTCTGAGGAGTGTTGGTGTAAATTCTTCTTTGAAGGTCTTTTAGAACTCAGATGAGGATTGGTCCTGGGCTTTTCTTTGTTGGTACGCTTTTGATGATGTCTTCAATTTCGTTGCTTGAAATTGATCTGTTTGAATTTTCTGTGTCCTCCTGATTCAATTTGGGTAGGTCATATGTCTCTAGAAATCTGTCGATGTCTTCAAGATTTTCTATTTTATTGGAATATAAATTTTCAAATTAGTTTATGATTATCATCTGTATTTCAGTAATGTCCATTGTGATATTTCCTTTTCATCATGAATTTGAGTTTTCTCCTTCTCTTTGTTAATGTGGCTATAGGTTTATCAATTTCACTTATTTTTTTCAAAGAAACATCTTTTCACTTTGTTGATTTTTAAATATTTTTGTTTTAATTTCATTGATTTCTTCTCTGATTTTTTATTATTTCCTGTGTTCTACCGTTTGATTACTTTTTCTAGGGGTTTGAGATGTAATATTAGGTTAGTTATTTGGTGTCTTAAAATTCTCTTAATGAATGAGTTCAATGCAATGAACTTTACTCTTAGAACCACCTTCCTAGTATCCCAGAAATTTTGATGTTTTGTCACTATTCTCATTTACTTCTTAAGTATTTTTTATTTCATTTCTTATTTCTTCTGCTGATCATTGGTCATTAAACAATTTATTATTTAGTCTCCAGGTTAGCCTTTGTCTAGTATGAAATAAGTATATTTATGAGGGTTTGTCTCTGTGTCTTCTACTCCATTTGTCTTATTACCTGTTTTATTGACAGTACTGTGCTGTTTTTGTTACTCTAGCTCTGTAGTCTAATCTAATATCTGGGATTGTGATGCCTACCAGTTCACTTTTCTCACTAAAGATTGCTTTGGCTATTCTGGGCCCCTTATTTTTCCAAATGAATTTCATAACTACTTTTTCTATTTCTATGAATAACATCATTGATTTCTTAATTTCGTTCCATTATGATCTAATAGAATGCAACATATTATCTCTTTTTTGTTTTTTATATTTGCCAAGAGTTGCTTTGTGGCCTTAGATATGTTATTTTAGGGAAGGATCTGTGTGCCACTCAGAAGAAAGTGTATTCAATCATTGATGGAGGAAATATTTTATATATGTCTGTTAAGTCTAAATTATTAATTTTTTTGGTTCAATAGCTTCTTTATTTTATTTATTTATTTGTTTGTTTATGTATTTATTTTTGTGGATCTATTCAGTGATACGCAAAGCAGGTTAAAGTCACCCAGTGTTTTTGTGTTATTGTCTATTTGCTTCTTGAAATTGAGAAGGGTTTATTTGATGTATGTAGATGCTCCATTGATTGGTGCATAAATATTTACAATTCTTAATATCTTATTGATGTATAATTCTCTTAAGCAGTATGAAATGACCTTCTTTGTCCCTTCTGATTAACTTTGCCTTGTAGTCTTCTTTATCTGTTATGAGGAAAGAAACCCCTGCTTGTTTACGAGATCCATGTCAATGCAATGTTTTTTCCTATCCTTTCACCTTCATTCTGTGGATAACTTTACCTATGAGGTGAATCTCTTGGAGCCAGCATATTGTTAGTTCTTGTTTTTTAATCCAGTCTACCAGTCTGTGTCTAGATTGATGAGCTTAGGCCATTTACATTCAATGTTATTATTGAGCAATGAATTTTATTCCCTGATTCACTGTTCTTTTAGCATAGTTCCACCCTTTGCTGGTTTTCACTCTACTTTTTTTTTTTTTGAAAAAGTAAAACTTTTAATAGCAAATTGAGTATATTCAAATGAAAAAAGCAGATTCACTGCAGAATGATAAAATTATGAAATATCCTTTGCTCGATACATTCAGCATTTGCATTTTTTCTTTCCAATATACCCTGCCACCTTTCCCCTGTACATTTCTATTACTTTCCCCATATGTTCCATGGACAGATTCCTTCCTCCCCCCCTCAGTAATACAGAAACTTCACCCCTAGGCAAACTACAATGACTACCATTAAATTTTTAAAATATGCTCTTTGACCTTCCTAACATGTAGGTAATACCACTCCTTTCCCCTCATCTCCAAATAAACAGTTAGCTTCCACTCTTCTGGACAGAAATGATGTTGTATTCCTAGATATTCTAGATATATGTTGGTGTGAGGAAAGCGATAGTTGCAGCCACCTATATTGTTTTCTCCAATAATTCTTTCAAAGTGGATATACAAGAAATAAACTTCCTAAATTCTTCCATATCAAAAAATATAATTTTTTTACCCTGAAAATCAAATGCTAATTTGGTTGGATACAGGATTCTAGGGCGAAAGCCTTTCTCCTGAAGCACTTTTTTGATGTTGCTCCATTGACTTCTTGCATCCAGGGTGCCCAGTGATAAGTCACCTGTCAATCGGATTCTTGTGCCTCTGTAGGTGATTTCTTTTTTCTCTCTAGAAGCCTTTAGGATTTTCTCTTTATCACTACAATTCAAAAAGTTCACTAAGATGTGTCTCAGAGTGAGTCTGTTTTTGTTAGTCATGCTGGGGATTCGGTGAGCACACACTATCCCAAGACTAGAATCCCAAAGCTCTGGAAAATTTTCTTCAGTTATTTCCTTCAATATGTCCTCTGCTCCATTCTCTTCTGGAATTCCTATCAAATGGATGTTGGCACTTCTGAATCTATCCTCTCTCTCCCTTAGCGTTTCTTTATTAATTATCTGCTTGGCCATCTGTATGGTATCCTTAGAGAATTCTTCCATCTCATCATCTAGATTGCTCAATCTTTCTTCAAGGATGTCTATTCTACTACTCAAATCTTCTATTGAATTGTTAGTTTCCAAGATAACTGGAAGGCATTTTTTAAATTTTTCCAATCTCTTCTCCCATCTCTCTGAAGATACTGATCACAGTTGTTCTATAGTTTCTTTCTGTTTCCTGGATTAGGTCTGCATCTTTGGATGTTGGTGTTTGAAGCATCTTCCATGTAAAAAACCCTCCTACTTCTTCTTCCTCCGCATTCTCAGAATTCCATACATTACTGAAAACCATAATCTCTTCATCAGCTCCCATCTTTCCCATTACATTTGTTGCAGGAACACAGCAGACAGGTTGAGTCCCGTTTCTCACATAATATTGAGTTATCTTTGCCCTCCTCCTCCTCCTCCCAACAGTCCTCCTCCTCTTCCCCAGAGGACTCCTCTTCCTCCATCTCCTCTTCTCCTTCCTCTTCCATGTCACAGGCCTCTTCTTCCTCTTCTGCCCTCATATAAAAGATGTCATCCTCGTGGGTCTCTGAGTCTTCTCCTGTCACCTCAAAGGTAGGGATTCCTTTATCCTTCCCACTCCGAAAACTCTTCCTCCCAAGTCTCTATGCTCTTCACTTCTGGCCTAGTGACTTTTACCTCTTTGATGAATAAGAAATGCAAGCCATCACTTGCTGTTCCTCCTGCTTCAAGTTTTGAATTTACTAGTTTTACCCCCTTTTACGGGAATCCCACATTCTCCTCCTTGATTTGGTTTTTCTTTCTGTCAGAGTACATGGTTCAGTATGTATGACAGGTTTTTGGCTGGTAAATTTTCGTAAACTTTGCAGGTCTGAAAATGTCTTCATTGCATCATCACATTTAAATGCTAATTTGACCTCACACAGAAATTCTGATTCAAAGCCATTTTCTCTCAAAATGTTGAAAATGTTGCTACTGCTTACTGACTTCCAAGGTTGCTGATGCCAGAGGATCTGCATCCAGGGTGAGCATGGCTCCTTCATCCATCAACATTTCTTCTTCTCTTGATGCTTTTACAGTCTTCTCTTTGTTACTGAAGCTCTGGAGGTTATCTTCTTCCATTTCTTTTGCTGCTCCATCCTCCCTTTTCTTTCTCCTCTCTTTGTCAGGCAGTTGTATGTGGTGACTGCCATTTCTACATGTGTCATAGTTAATATCTGAGGCTTCTTCCATCCCTTTAGTGGCTTGGGATAATTCCTTACCTTGATTGCTAGTGGACATCTTGGCTTTGTCCAATTTACAACTCAGCTCATCTATTTCCTTGCTTCTAAAAATTTTTTTCAGTACACTCAGCGATTTTAGAATTTTTTTCTTCTCTTTCCCCCAACTCTGGTTTTTGTGAAGCTAAATCTTTTGCTTCTTGCCACTCTTCCCTGCAACCACAGTGCTCTATATCTTTTGTTCCAGATATCTCACTTTTTACTAACATTTCCTTTAAGTCACTTTTCAGGGTTTCCCTCATCTTGTAAAATATCAGGACCTGCATTTCCAACAAGACCTTAAATTTCTCCATAACAGCTGTTAATATATAATGTTTGTACTTGAAATCTAACATCCGAGGTACCTTCTCATCACTTCCTATTAGCTGCTTTCTTTTGACACAGGTGGTTTGTTCCTGTTCTTTTGCAAGTCCAGACATTTTTGATCGTACAGTCGACATGGTGTCTATATTGTCCAGATTGTATTGTTTTCCCTTTTGAAGAGTAACTTTAGTTCTTGCACACTGGCTAGGCTCCAGAAATTTAGAATCCTCAAAAATTCTCATCCACTTGCGTGCCTCTGCCAGGAACAGACCAGTTTCACAGAGCACCATGTGGTCTACTGTGCAGCAGTCTCCACCTGGGAGGAGATCGATGCTGCAGTGCTGCGTGGTGAACCTCACTCTCATTTTTAATTTCTCCTTTATGAAATATTTTATTGAGAATATTTTGTAGTGCAAGTTTTCTAGTTGTAGATTTTTTTAAACTTTTGTTTATCGTGGAAGGTTTTTATTTTATCATTAATTCTGAAGCTTAGTTTTGTTGGCTATAGTATTGTTGGCTGGCATCCATATTCTTTCAGAGATTGGTATATATCATTCCAGGACCTTCTAGCTTTGAGGGTGTGGGTTGAGAAATCAGCTGAGATCTGGATTGGTTTCCTTCTAAATATGACCAGTCATTTTTCTCTGGCAGCCTTTAAAATTCTATCCTTATTTTATATGTTAGATATTTTTGTAATAACATGCCTTGGTGTGGGTCTGTTGTAATTTTGTATATTTAGGGTCCCACAAGCCTCCTTGATGTGATTTTATATTTCATTCTTAATGTTTAGGAAATTTTCTGATATTATTTCTTTGAAAGATTGTGCATTCCTTTGGTTTGTATCTCACTCGTCATCCTTCCCAATAAATCTTAAATTTGGTCTTTTTCTATTATCCCTTATTTCCTGTAAGTTCTGTTCATGTTCTCTTACCATGTTTTATCCGTGGTCAACTTTAATTTCAAGATTATGTATTTTGTCTTCATTGCCTGAAACTCTGTCTTCCAAGAGGTCTAGTAAGTTGGTCATGCTTTCCATTGAAGTTTGAATTTGATATATTGATTCCTTCATTTTGATGATTCCTGCTTCATTTTTTCCAGAATCTCTATCTTTAAGGAAGTGATCTTTCACTTCCTATATTTTGTCTCTGATGTCACTCCTTATATCATCCTTTACCTCAAAGGTCAGTTTAATTATGAATATTCGAAACTTCTTCTCTGATATTTGTTCCACTGTAGTGGCGATGGTTGTTGAAGTATCTTGGTTTGTTTAATGTGATTTGTTTTCTTGCTTTTCCTCTCACATCTTCATACATGTAAGTGAAGTCAGGCAATCCCCAAAAAACAAATGTCAAATATCTTCTCTGATATAAGGGGAGTGACTCAAAATGGAGTAGGGAGGAGAAGCATAGGAAGAAGATTACCTCTAAATGGGGAAGAGAGGTGGGAGGGAAAGGGAGGGAGAAGGGGAATTGCATGGCTAGTGGAAGGAGATCCTCTACAATCTTAATTGTCCCAATAAACAGAAATGATGTGATTAATTATTGTCCACAGTTAAAACAAAAAGTTTTAGTGTACAATTTTAGATGGTGAACAGGGAGAGAGCATAAGTGATGATGAGAGAGGAGAAGAGAAAATAGAAGTAAACAATTAAAGAAATATTGAAAGAGAGAATAATAGAAATTGGGCGTCAGCAGAAAAAAAGAAAGAGAATCAAGGGAAACATAAGTGAGAGAAAAAAATCTAAAAAATAGCTGGGCGCAGTTGTGCACACCTATAATGCCAGCTGCTCGGGAGGCTGAGGCAGGTGGATCAGCCAGCCTCAGCAAAAGTGAGATGCTAAGCAACTCAGTGAGACCCTGTCTTTAAATAAAATACAAAATAGGGCTGGGGATGTGGCTCAGTTGTCAGGTGCCCCTGAGTTCAATCCATGGTAGTCCCTCCCGCCAAATTAAAAGTTAAAATTTTTTTTTTGCTTTTTAAAAATTTGTTCTAATTAGTTATACATGACAGTAGAAAGCATTTTTACACATCATACATAAATGGATTATAATTTCTCCTCTTCTGGCTGTACATGATGTAGAATCACACGGGTCATGTAGTCATTTGTGTACATAGGATAATAATATCATTCATTCTACTATCCTTCCTACCCCCATTTCACTCCCCTCTACCTAATTCAAAGTAACTCTCTTCTACCTCACCGCCCCCCTTCCATTGTGAAATTAGCATCTGCATATCCAAAAAAAATTCAGCCTTGGTTTGGGGGATTAGCTTACTTCACTTAGCATGATATTCTTCAGTTCCATCCATTTACTGGCAAATGCCATCATTACATTCTTATTTAAGTCTAAATTATATTCAATTGTACATATATATCACAGTTTCTTTATCCATTCATCTGTTGAAGGACATCTAGGTTGGTTCCATAGTTTAGCTATTGTGAATTGAGCTGCTATAAACATTGATGTGGCTGTGTCACTGTAGTATGCTGATTTTAAGTCCTTTGGATATAGCCCGAGGAGTGGGATAGCTGGGTCAAACAGTGGTTCCATTCCAAGTTTTCTGAGGAATCTCCATACATATCAAAACTGAAATATACTAATTGAACATCCTAGTCCTCAAAATACTGATCAATGAAAAATAATTGCCTTCAAAATATGCTACAAATGAAAAAAATCAACAAGTATGAATATGTATAAGTGTCTGTGAACTATTCAGGTCACAATTAAACAGAAAAAAATGAAAAATAAATTAAAATTTAAAAAGGGTCTTCATGAAAAGTTAAAGAATTGTGTCCATTGGAGTTCAAAAGATTCTCAGTTTTCCTTTTCAGTAGTGTCATGTGTGGTAGGCTGGAGTGTGTATCTGTTCCACCCTCAGGGTGGAGTTCCTGAAGTTTAAGAATAAATCCTGTAGGTGAAGCTTCTGGAAGCAAGGATGAGACTTAGGTAGGCTCCAGCTTCTTCATTGAAGGGAAATTCATCTGAAGATATTAAATCAGCACACTGCAAGGGCCCAACAGTTCCCGATCCATGCTTAAAGACTGAACCCCAGGAATTTCCCGGGGGTTCCACGTGCCTGGTTGAGGAGCTAATCGCTAGTTCCCTCCGTCACCTATGGATCCCACATTTCCTGGACTTTCAGGTTCAGTCTCCAAATTCAGTTACTCCAAGTTGCCATTTGCCAGGAATTTGCTCCACTGGCTGCTGGCCCACACACCATGGCTACAAAATAATTCCTTCCTCTGTCCTCTGTGGGCAGCTGAGAGAGGTGTGGCTTCTTTCCTACACAAGGATATTGCATAGCTTGACTTTCATTCATCAGGCAACATCTTTGATCTCTGATTTCTCTGTACCCAGTCATGTCACAGGCCTAAAAATGCAAGTTCTTTTAATTCCCATTTCTCTCCACTTTGCTCTCAGGGGGGACCTCTATCGCTGGTGCCATGAGTGGTGGCAGCAGTGGTGGCACTGGGAATTTCTTTTTTATTTATTATATCCAATCTACTGAGTCCCCAATCTGCTTTGAATGTCCATTATTAATTCCCAGTAAAGTTCCCTGCCCTCCCACCCCATTTTTAATCCACCCTGCTGAGAAACTGCTGATCTGTTTTCTTGGTTTCATGCCACAGAGCAGCCAGTAAAATGATCTCCTGTATCCTACCATCTTGAAAACCCCCTGCCCTTGTTTTAAAAGAGTAACTGCCACATGTTCACATTTCCTTATATTTTGGCTTTGAGGAAAGATCCTAATGAAGCATGTTAATTAAAAGGATGATGCAGAACCTTTCTGAAATTCAATCTTAATTTTCTAATTATACTGTTTTTTACTCGATTATCTAAGCTGATCTAAGACATAGGAATTAGGCTAAACATTTTGGAAAAAATTTGAGGTGTTTAAGAAATAGATTTTCTGTGTATTTTTATTTAAGATTAGCAGAATCTTGCTTCTCATGTTTTCTTTGAATGAAATGTGTCTGTTTCATTCTCTGAATATTTTTTGTGGCCATTATGGTGGCAAAAAATATTACCAATATTATTCTGTTGTATATGACTCTTGAATCTGGGTTACACATTTTCTAGAGACCACCTGAAATACCCAGAGATGTCAGAAAACTATCTCAGAGATCCTTAGTAGAATAAATGATCCTTAATTGTTTGTTGCTTTCTGTGGATTAATAGACTTTCCATTTTTAAAAAGTAGTTTTAAAATGCTTGACACAGATGTGTAGGGAAATTATAACCAAAAGTTTCTAAGATGTAAAATTCAGCCAGTTGCTTCTTTACTCATCAAGATAACTTTCCTGTTCTTTACTATATAGTAACTATTTGCATTTGCTGTCATGTGTCAGTACAACAGTCTATAAACTATGTGTCTTGATATCTTTTCTCCATTAAGTTTCCACACTTAAATTTTACAGAACAGCCATAGAGAAATTGGGTTCTTGAAACACTTGGTAGTCTACTTGGGCCTGAGCTATTATATTGTCCTTACTACTTGCAACAGATTGTTCTTTGCTACAGGAATGTAAAAAATACCTCCATACCATCTTATTACTAGAGAAATATTCTCATTTAATATGCTAAAAATAGTATAGTAATTTACATTCTTGGCTTTTAAAAATGAAAAGGCTTTTGACTTTCTTTTTCATGGTTATTATCTATGCCCAAAGTCTTCATTCTAATTACCACAATGCAGTGCTTCACTTCTCTTATTTACTTTCTTACTTTCTGCTTTAGTTTTGAAAATAATTTTAGAAAAATAAAATTGGATTATTTCCAAAACATCAAAATGCTTTCATCATACTATTACGAATCTTTTCTTCATTACCAATACAAAACTTGATACTGCAAATATTTTTAAACAAACAAAGCAAAACTGCTTATGGTCTTACGCTTAGAGCACAATAAAGTTTAACTTATCTGGCCTGATGCATTCTTTTGTTTTACTGAGCTCTTCATTGGGACCATCTATGTCTTAACTCTTTCCGGTAGAAGGAAAGTTCTTAGAGAGGAGCTAGAATGATCCTCTGGAGCTCTGATTCTTAATCCTCAGCACAAAGTATTCATAGGTATGTATCCAGATATTCTATAAGCCTATGCTTCCTTGCATTTTATATGGAAGACATCATGGAAGAATAGAGAAGGATACTGGACAATGGATTTGAGAAACCTCAATTCTATAGTCTGGCTTGCCAACTACTAATTTATTTTTGTGATTGTGTATATCCCCCATCCCTTAAATAGGTTTTTGTTTTTGTTTGGTTTTGCTTGCTTGTTTGTTTTGCAGTGTTGGGGATCGAATCCAGAACCCCATGCATGCAAGGCAAGAAATCTACCACTAAGCTACACCACCAGTCCAAAATAATAATTATTGAGCATTTACATTTTGCAAGAGATGCCTAGAGATGTTGTTTATTTTGACTAAATTTTTCATTTGTCAGTTTAGCCTTTTTCACAATGTTTTTGGTCGTAGTTACTCTGGACAGGTAAGTGAAGGAAATTACATTGTGGCTGGGAAATTAGTACATTTATAAGACTTTTATGTGTGTGTAGGGAAAATCTTCCTAAATACTCATAGGGGGAAAAAAGTGATGTGGAATGGAAATGTAGCTCATTGACCTTAGGTGCCATCCCCAGCACCAAAAACATTTTTAAAAAATCAAAAATTACATGTATCCAGTATGAAATAAAGTCTGGTAGATTATAAGGATAAATAAAATAGTATGTTTACGTTAAATTTGAGCATATACATCTCATTTAGCCTCATAGTGTCTCTGAGAAAGCAGGGTAGATCAACAGGGAAAGGTTATAGAGGGAGGTAATTTTTGTCTCCACTTTAAATTAGCAAATTCAAAGAAAATCACACAATTGAGTTCATAGCAGATTGTAAGCCTCTCTGCAGTACTCTATCATTAGAGAATATTGTCTCAAGTAGTTTTGTCAGATTTTCCTCCTGTTTCTAAAACTTATCATTGCAAGGAGCTGGAATATTGATGAATCTAACTTTAAGAAAACTCCTTATTTAAAAAAAACCCAAAAACTACCTTTCCTATCCTCTACTATCCCCGCTCCCCTCCCCTCCCATCCTCTCTCTCTACCCCATCTACTGTAATTCATTTCTCTCCTTTTTTTTTTTCCCATTCCCCTCACAACCTCTTATATGTAATTTTGTGTAACAATGAGGGTCTCCTTCCAGTCAGTAATATGGCATCATGTAAAAATGTGGATGTGTAACCGATGTGATTCTGCAATCTGTACTTGGGGTAAAAATGGGAGTTCATAACCCACTTGAATCTAATGTATGAAATATGATATGTCAAGAGCTTTGAAATCTTTTGAACAACCAATAAAAAAAGAGAAAAAAAAGAAATAATAATTAAAAAAACTAGCATTGTCACTGATTTTATTTTTTTATTTTTTTTTTCCTTGGTACCAAGATCTTTTTTCTTTCTTTTTTTTTTTTTAATTTTTTATTGTTGGCTGTTCAAAACATTACATAGTTCTTGATATATCATATTTCACACTTTGATTCAAGTGGGTTATGAGCTCCCATTTTTACCCCATATACAGATTGCAGAATCACATCAGTTACACATCCATTGATTTACATATTGCCATACTAGTGTCTGTTCTGTTCTGCTGCCTTTCCTATCCTCTACTATCCCCCCTCCCCTCCCCTCCCCTCCCCTCTTCTCTCTCTGCCCCCTCTACTGACATTCATTTGTCCCCCTTGTATTATTTTTCCCTTTCGCCTCACTTCCTCTTGTATGTACTTTTGTATAACTCTGAGGGTCTCCTTCCATTTCCATGCAATTTCCCTTCTCTCTCCCTTTCCCTCCCACCTCTCATCCCTGTTTAATGTTAATCTTCTTCTCATGCTCTTCGACCCTACTCTATTCTTAGTTACTCTCCTTATATCAAAGAAGACATTTGGCATTTGTTTTTTAAGGATTGGCTAGCTTCACTTAGCATAATCTGCTCTAATGCCATCCATTTCCCTGCAAATTCTATGATTTTGTCATTTTTTAATGCAGAGTAATACTCCATTGTGTATAAATGCCACATTTTTTTTATCCATTCATCTATTGAAGGGTATCTAGGTTGGTTCCACAGTCTTGCTATTGTGAATTGTGCTGCTATGAACATCGATGTAGCAGTGTCCCTGTAGCATGCTCTTTTTAGGTCTTTAAGGAATAGACCGAGAAGGGGAATAGCTGGGTCAAATGGTGGCTCCATTCCCAGCTTTCCAAGAAATCTCCATACTGCTTTCCAAATTGGCTGCACCAATTTGCAGTCCCACCAGCAATGTACAAGTGTACCCTTTCCCCCACATCCTCGCCAGCACTTGTTGTTGTTTGACTTCATAATGGCTGCCAATCGAACTGGAGTGAGATGGTATCTTAGGGTGGTTTTGATTTGCATTTCTCTGACTGCTAGAGATGGTGAGCATTTTTTCATGTACTTGTTGATTGATTGTATGTCCTCCTCTGAGAAGTGTCTGTTCAGGTCCTTGGCCCATTTGTTGATTGGGTTGTTTGTTCTCTTATTGTCTAATTTTTTGAGTTCTTTGTATACTCTGGATATTAGGGCTCTATCTGAAGTGTGAGGAGTAAAGATTTGTTCCCAGGATGTAGGCTCTCTATTTACCTCTCTTATTGTTTCTTTTGCTGAGAAAAAACTTTTTAGTTTGAGTAAGTCCCATTTGTTGATTCTAGTTATTAACTTTTGTGCTGTGGGTGTCCTATTGAGGAATTTGGAGCCCGACCCCACAGTATGTAGATCGTAGCCAACTTTTTCTTCTATCAGACGGCGTGTCTCTGATTTGATATCAAGCACCTTGATCCATTTTGAATTAACTTTTGTGCATGGCGAGAGAAAGGGATTCAGTTTCATTTTGTTGCATATGGATTTCCAGTTTTCCCAGCACCATTTGTTGAAGATGCTATCCTTCCTCCATTGCATGCTTTTAGCCCCTTTATCAAATATAAGATAGTTGTAGTTTTGTGGATTGGTTTCTGTGTCCTCTATTCTGTACCATTGGTCCACCCGCCTGTTTTGGTACCAGTACCATGCTGTTTTTGTTACTATTGCTCTGTAGTATAGTTTGAAGTCTGGTATCGCTATACCGCCTGATTCACACTTCCTGCTTAGCATTGTTTTTGCTATTCTGGGTCGTTTATTTTTCCATGTGAATTTCATGATTGCTTTCTCTATTTCTACAAGAAATGCCGTTGGGATTTTGATTGGCATTGCATTAAACCTATAGAGAACTTTTGGTAATATCGCCATTTTGATGATGTTAGTTCTGCGTATCCATGAACAGGGTATATTTTTCCATCTTGTAAGATCTTCTTCTAGGGCTGGGGATGTGGCCAAGCGGTAGCGCGCTCGCCTGGCATGCGTGCGGCCCAGGTTCGATCCTCAGCACCACATACAAACAAAGATGTTGTGTCCGCCGAAATCTAAAGAATAAATACTAAAAAAATTAAAAAAAAAAAAAAAAAAAAAAAAGATCTTCTTCTATTTCTCTCTTTAGGGTTCTGTAGTTTTCATTGTATAAGTCTTTCACCTCTTTTGTTAGGTTGATTCCCAAGTATTTTATTTTTTTTGAAGATATTGTGAATGGAGTGGTTGTCCTCATTTCCATTTCAGAGGATTTGTCGCTGATATACAGGAATGACTTTGATTTATGCGTGTTGATTTTATATCCTGCCACTTTGCTGAATTCATTTATTAGCTCTAATAGTTTCTTTGTAGACCCTTTTGGGTCTGCTAGGTATAGAATCATGTCATCTGCAAATAGTGATAATTTAAGTTCTTCTTTTCCTATTTTGATGCCTTTAATTTCTTTCGTCTGTCTAATTGCTCTGGCCAGTGTTTCGAGAACTATGTTGAACAGAAGTGGAGAGAGAGGGCATCCCTGTCTTGTTCCAGATTTTAGAGGGAATGCCTTCAATTTTTCTCCATTGAGAATGATGCTAGCCTGAGGCTTAGCATAGATTGCTTTTACAATATTGAGGTATGTTCCTGTTATCCCTAGTTTTTCTAGAGTTTTGAACATAAAGGGATGCTGTACTTTGTCGAATGCTTTTTCCGCATCTATCGAGATGATCATATGGTTCTTATTTTTAAGTCTATTGATGTGGTGAATAACATTTATTGATTTCCGTATATTGAACCAGCCTTGCATCCCAGGGATGAATCCTACTTGATCATGGTGCACAATTTTTTTGATATGTTTTTGTATCCGATTCGCCAGAATTTTATTGAGGATTTTTGCATCTAGGTTCATTAGAGATATTGGTCTGTAGTTTTCTTTCTTTGAAGTGTCTTTGTCTGGTTTAGGTATCAGGGTGATGTTGGCCTCGTAGAATGAATTTGGAAGTTCTCCCTCTTTTTCTATTTCCTGAAGTAGCTTGAAAAGTATTGGTATTAGTTCCTCTTTAAAGGTTTTGTAAAACTCTGCTGTATACCCATCCGGTCCTGGGCTTTTCTTAGTTGGTAGTCCTTTGATGGTTTCTTCTATTTCCTCAATTGATGTTGGTCTGTTTAGGTTGTCTATATCCTCCTGACTCAATCTGGGCAGATCATATGACTTAAGAAATTTATCTATGCCTTCACAATCTTCTAATTTATTGGAGTATAAGGATTCAAAATAATTTTTGATTATCTTCTGTATATCTGAAGTGTCTGTTGTGATATTGCCTTTTTCATCCCGTATGCTAGTAATTTGAGTTCTCTCTCTTCTTCTCTTCGCTAGCATGGCTAAGGGTCTGTCGATTTTGTTTATTTTTTCAAAGAACCAATTTAGTTTTGTCAATTTTTTCAATTGTTTCTTTTGTTTCGATTTCATTAATTTCAGCTCTGATTTTAATTATTTCTTGCCTTCTACTTCTTTTGCTGTTGTTTTGCTCTTCTTTTTCAAGGATTTTGAGATGAAGTATGAGATCATTTATTTGTTGGTTTTTTCTTTTTTTAAGGAATGAACTCCAAGCAATGAATTTTCCTGTTAGAACTGCTTTCAATGTGTCCCATAGATTCCGATATGTTGTGTCTGTGTTTTCATTAATCTCTAAGAATTTTTTAATTTCCTCCTTGATGTCTTCTATAACCCATTGATCATTCAGTAACCTATTGTTCATTCTCCAAGTGATGTATTCTTTTTCCTTCCTTCTTTTATCGTTGCTTTTCAGTTCCATTCCATTATGATCAGATAGGATGCATAGTATTATCTCTACTCCTTTATATTGTCTAAGAGTTGCCCTGTGACATAATATATGATCTATTTTTGAGAAGGATCCATGTGCTGCTGAGAAAAAAGTGTAACTGCTTGATGTTGGGTGGTATACTCTATATATGCCAATTAAGTCTAGGTTATTAATTGTGTTATTGAGTTCTATAGTTTCCTTATTCAACTTTTGTTTGGAAGATCTGTCCAGTGGCGAGAGAGGTGTGTTGAAGTCTCCCATGATTATTGTATGGTGGTCTATTAGACTCTTGAACTTGAGAAGAGTTTGTTTGACGAATATAGCTGCACCATTGTTTGGGGCATAAATATTTATGATTGTTATGTCTTGTTGGTGTATGGTTCCCTTGAGCAGTATGTAGTGTCCCTCTTTATCCCTTTTGATTAACTTTGGCTTGAAATCTATTTTATTTGATATGAGTATGGACACTCCTGCTTGTTTCCGAAGTCCATATGAGTGATATGATTTTTCCCAACCTTTCACCTTCAGCCTATGTATGTCTTTTCCTATCAAATGCGTCTCCTGTAGGCAGCATATTGTTGGGTCTTGTTTTGTGATCCATTCTACCAGCCTGTGTCTCTTGATTGGTGAGTTTAAGCCATTAACATTTAGGGTTATTATTGAGATATGGGTTGTTCTTCCAGCCATATTTGTTTATTTCTGTTACTAAACATGGTTTGTTTTCCTCTTTGATTATTTTTCCCCCCTTTACTGTCCTACCTCCCACTGTTGGTTTTCATTGTTATTTTCCATTTCCTCTTCCTGTAATGTTTTGCCAAGGATGTTTTGAAGAGATGGTTTTCTAGCTGCAAATTCTTTTAACTTTTGTTTACCGTGGAAGGTTTTAATTTCATCTTCCATCCTGAAGCTTAATTTCGCTGGATACACAATTCTTGGTTGGAACCCATTTTCTTTCAGTGTTTGAAATATGTTATTCCAGGATCTTCTAGCTTTCAGAGTCTATGTTGAAAGATCAGCTGTTATCCTGATTGGCTTACCCCTAAATGTGATCTGCTTCCTTTCTCTTGTAGCTTTTAAAATTCTCTCCTTATTCTGTATGTTGGGCATCTTCATTATAATGTGTCTAGGTGTGGGTCTCTTATGATTTTGCACATTCGGCGTCCTGTAGGCTTCTAGGATTTGGGATTCTGTCTCATTCTTCATGTCTGGGAAGTTTTCTCGTATTATTTCATTGAATAGATTGCTCATTCCTTTGGTTTGAAACTCTGTCCCTTCCTGTATCCCAATGACTCTTAAATTTGGTCTCTTGATGTTATCCCATATTTCTTGGATGTTCTGCTCATGGTTTCTTAACAGTGTTGCTGAGCTGTGTATGTTCTTTTCAAGTTGAAATACTTTATCTTCATTGTCTGATGTTCTATCTTCTATGTGTTCTACTCTGCTGGTAGTATTCTCCATTGAGTTTTTAAGTTGGTTTATTGCTTCCTGCATTTCTAGGATTTCTGTTTGTTTGTTTTTTATAACCTCTATCTCCCTGTATAGTTGATCTTTTGCTTCTTGGATTTGTTTATGTAATTCATTGTTGAAGTGATCTTTCATTGTCTGATTTTGCTGTCTGATGTCTTCCTTGAGACTCCAGATCATCTGAAGCATGTATATCCTGAATTCTTTATCTCACATTCCATCTGTTGCAGCTATTACCTCTTCTAACGTTGAGTTGACCTGCATTGCTTGTGGTCCTTTCTTTCCTTGTCTCTTCATACTGTTCGCGTTCCTTTCTACTTGGTGAAACTGTTGTGCTATTGAATTTTCCCCCTATATATTTATATTGGTCTTGTATAGTTGCAAAGTCTCCCTCGCAGGCGCGGGCGGCTGCTCTGCCCCTCCTCCAATTGGGGCAACGTGCCTACCACGCCGGCAGGCCGCTGGGCCTGCTCTGCCGGTCGGTAGCAGGTCCGCCTACCTTGCAGGTGCGGGCGGCGGCTCTGTCCCTCTGCGGGCCGCTAGGCCTGTTCTGTCGGTGGTCGCAGTTCTGCCTACTTTGCAGGCGCAAGCAGCGGCACTGCCCCTCTGCAGGCCTCTGGGGCTGTTCTGCCAGTTGGTCGAAGGTCCGCCTACCTTGCAGGCGCGGGGGGGGGCGGCTCTACCCTTCCTCAGGCCACTGGGCCTGTTCTGTCTGTCGGTTGCAGGTCTGGCCTGTTCTGTTGGTGGTCACATTTCCGTCTACCTTGCAGGCGCGGGGGGAGGGGGCAGCTCTGCCTCTCAGCAGGCCGCTGCTCCTCTTCTGCCGGTGGGTCGCAGGCCCGCCTACCTTGCAGGAGTGATTGGAAGCTCTGTCCCTCCGCGGGCCACTGGGCCTTTTCTGTTGGTGGTCACAGTTCCGCCTACCTGGCAGGCGCGGGGGGTGGGGGGTGGCTCTGCCCCTTATCAGGCCGCTGCTCCTCTTCTGCCGGTTGGTCGCAGGCCCGCCTACCTTACAGGAGTGATTGGAAGCTCTGCCCCTCCGCGGGCCACTGGGCCTTTTCTGTTGGTGGTCACTGTTCCGCCTACCTGGCAGGCGCGGGGGGTGGGGGGCTGCTGTGCCCCTCAGCAGGCCGCTGGGCCTGCTCTGTGGGTGGTCAAAGTTCTGTCCACCTTGCCGGCGCAGGGGGAGGGGGCGGCTCTGCCTCTCAGCAGGCCGCTGCTCCTCTTCTGCCAGTGGGTCGCAGGCCTGCCTACCTTGCAGGAGTGATTGGAAGCCCTGTCTCGCCGCGGGCCACTGGGCCTTTTGTGTCGGTGGTCACAGTTCCGCCTACCTGGCAGGCGCGGGGGGTGGGGGGCGGCTCTGCCCCTAAGCAGGCCGCTGGGCCTGCTCTGTGGGTGGTCACAGTTCCGTCTACCTTGCCGGCGCAGGGGGAGGGGGCGGCTCTGCCTCTCAGCAGGCCGCTGCTCCTCTTCTGCAGGTGGGTCGCAGGCCCGCCTACCTTGCAGGAGTGATTGGAAGCTCTGTCCCTCCGCGGGCCACTGGGCCTTTTCTGTTGGTGGGCACAGTTCCGCCTACCTGGCAGGTGCGGGGGGTGGGGGGCGGCTCTGCCCCTCAGCCGGCCACTGGGCCTGCTCTGTGGGTGGTCAAAGTTCTGTCTACCTTGCCGGCGCAGGGGGTGGGGGCGGCTCTGCCTCTCAGCAGGCCACTTGTCACTGATTTTAAAACGGAAGAAAAAATTCCTCTCCTTTTACCTTAAAAATACCAATTCATTTTTTTCCAGAGTTTTATACTGGTGAGCCTAATCTTATGTGAAACACAAATACTTTTTTTGTTTCTCGCTGTCCTTGTGTTTCTCTGGATTTTTTATGAACAACAACATCCTTTGAATTTTTTACACATTTAAGTATTAAGTATTGGCAAAAACTAAATACTTGGGCTGTGGCTCTGAACTTTGAGGATTTCACTTAGTGTTATCATTCCAGTCATTCAGTTTCTCTTCTTCACCTTGGAGTGAAGACTTATCATTTCAGAATCAAGCATAATGGTTGTTTCCCCCTTTATTTATGTTACATAGCTATAACCTAACAGAAAATAAATTATATATTCTTCTTCAGCTTTATTTGAGGCACACTAATCTTCATGAATTAAGCCTCTTTCATAAATTGCCTTTTCCTTTCTCTTGTGTCTCGGTTATTGTGCTTAAAATCTTGGGTTCTAATTAAACTCTTCTCTTAAAAAAGACAGTAGCTGTGCTTTTCTTACAAGCAAATGAAACCCTTCTTTTAAGTAAAAAAATCCATATTTTCCAAACTAAAGATCAATGTTTTAATAATTATGTCCCTTTAATTTTTTTCCTTAATAAAGAATATGAAGGACAAATATAATAATAGACTAAGATGTGATAATAAGGGAACCTGGATGGGAGCACTTAGTATTGACTTTGTAATAATTCTAATAAGTGCTAAAAGAAAAAAGTTTATTGAAAAATATATGAACAACAATCAAATTTTTTATCCAAATAAATTTTAGAAATGTTCAAGTACTGTATTTCTCACAAATCATGAAAAAAATCTGACAGATGTCAATGTTTATCTACTTTTGTGACAAACTGAGTCAATAATAAAGCTTTGGACTAGTTCAAGAATGGCACTTACTCCCAGGATTCCTTGTATGATACTGTGCGAGAGTAAATAATGTGGGTCTTCCATTCCCACTTGACATCACACTATTCTTTTCTAATCTTCTGTGGCTATACCAACAAGACAGGGGTTATTACCTTAGGATTCTTCTTGAATTCATAGTCTCATGTAAAGAATCCATAACTACTATTTGATTGTGAAAACAATATTAACCAAATCTTGCTGAAGTTTATCAGGGCTGTCTCGGATTCATAAGGGCTTTAACTATGAAGTTTCTTGATGATATAGGTTATGCTTTGATCCAAATAAATAAATAAATACGAGCAGCATGCTATGATATATTTGTCTATGAAAGGTACCTTTTCTGAAAGTGACTTTATTGCATTATCCTTCAGAATCATTTTTATAGCCTCACTATGCTACCTTTTGTAAGCAAGTTTGTACTTGACAGAACAGATGATATCCCTAGAATGTAGTTGTAGATTTGATGCTTTATTCAAGGCTTAAGTAAATTGAGAACTGATTTTTCCTTGCTATGTTGAGGGGAAAAAAAGAGATTCTGCTCCTAGAAACACTCATTCTTTTTTCCCTTGTGAACCAAACAGCCTGGAATCCTTCTCAGACTAAAGAGTCCTTGTCAAAAATATGCCTGTTAAAATTGTTATTAGGAAAAGGTCATACAAATTAGAACAGAATTGAAACTTTAGAATGGAGAAAAAATAATTCTCATATTAGCTAACCATTTTATAGGAGAGCATAAAATTAGCAAAGTGGACCTCCCAATTAAAACTTGTCATAACACATAACACATTCTTAAAATAACCAGTATAAAACAAGTTCTATATTCAGTTGTGAGATTACTAATAGCTACCATTAAGGTTGATTTTTTTCCCCCTTACAGCTCTTTGATATTTTGTTGTTGAATTCAGATATCCCTTTACTCAGTACCTTTTACTTCATAATGGAGCAGTAGATTTTATTAAAACTTGGAGATAGATGGACTTAATAGATAAATTGTAATTTTCATGTAAGATAATTTTATCACAGAGAGTAAGCTCAGAATGCCAAAGTGCTGCTGGAATACATAAACTGTTTTACTTCTTTCATTAAGATCTCAATGTTTACAACTTTTGGGTTCAGAGTTGCACATTCTAGAGACAGAGTGAGAGAAGGGTTGTTGTTGTTTAATATAACTGCTTAATTTCACTTTTGTTTAGTGATATTTTCAAAGTATTTTTGTCACTGCACTCTCCCTGAATATGCATGTACATATGCATGTACATTTATTGGATTTTTGATCCTATAAGAAATACACTGAATCAGGGGCGGGGCTCATAGAGTGCTCGTCTAGCATGTGCGAGGCCCTAGGTTTGATCCTCAGCACAATATATAGAAATAAAATAAAGATATTGTGCCAACTACAACAACAACAACAACAACAAAATATTTTTTTAAAAAAAGAAATACACTGAATCAGTCCTGGCTTCTTATTATTTTTGCTACTTATCACTTGTGAAGAAAAGTTGACCTCTCTCTACATTTATCTTCATCTTCCTATCTTTTTCTCTTTGACAGAATCCCAAGGACTGTAGCAAAGCCAAGAAACTGGTGTGTAACATAAACAAAGGCTGTGGCTATGGTTGTCAACTCCATCATGTGGTCTACTGCTTCATGATTGCCTATGGCACCCAACGGACACTCATCTTGGAATCTCAGAATTGGCGCTATGCTACTGGTGGATGGGAGACTGTGTTTAGACCTGTAAGTGAGACATGCACAGACAGATCTGGTGTCTCCACTGGACACTGGTCAGGTAAGGAGCTTGTACAGCATGTCAGGCCTCTGGCATGATCAAATTATCGATTTCTTTTGTTTTTTTAAATATTTATTTTTTAGTTGTAGTTGGACACAATATCTTTATTTTATTTATTTATTTTTATGTGGTGCTAAGGATCGAACCCAGCCCCTCATACATGCTAGGCAAATGTTCTACCCCTGAGCCATAACCCCAGCCCCAAATTATCAGATTTCTAAGTATAATTTTATGGATCATAGTCATCTTTTACTCTGGATCCATGAGTGCTTACATTATCCAAATAAAATCCAGAAGAACAGTATTTTATTTGGAAAGTATTTTATGATCTATTTCATTTCCCATATTCATTTCTGTTTAGATTAATAAAATTACTTGTGTTTTTTCCAAGGAGTGTAATTTAGTATTTTAATAATGATGATGATACAGGTTTTGCTTTTTAGGGTTCTTCTTTTAGGGTTCACTGTTGAACTAATTTGATCTTCATAATTATTCTACAAAATAGACCCTGATTCTCAGATGTTAGCATGACTGGAAGATTTGTTAAAACATCAGTTTCTGATTCATAAAGTCTGAAGTGGAGCCTGGGTATTTGCATTTCAATAAAATTTCCAGATCTCTGGACCACACACTTAGAACCATTGAGGTAGACTGTGCAGATAACTTAGGTATCTCCATTTTATTGTTGAGAACAGTGAAACCTAATTTGTTCATGAGATTTTAATTTTAATAGGAAACATTTGATGAAGAATATTGTGAATTAAAGTACTATGCCAGGCATTCTAAAGAGTCAAAAGATCATTTTTAAAATTTCCTTTCTCTTTAAGGAAATGGAATTAAAGGGACTAGACTATAGATAGAGTTTCTTACGGCTAGTGTAAGGCTCTTTCTCTATAATCTTGATCTAAGGTTGAGCTACCTTTGTTTTAAAATCCTTCCTCTATCATGTAATCTTGAACAAGTTACTTAACCAGGCCTTCAGTTTCCTTACCAGTAAAATGAGAAGTAATAATATTTTGTTTCATTGAACTATTTGTAGCATTAAATGAAATAATATATGTAATGCATTTACTACAGTACCTGATGCAAGAGTTCTAGTAACTGTTAGCTACTATTAATAGTCTTTATTCATTTGAGTTCCTGCAGTGTAGCAGATACTGAGCTACGTCATTAGTATAAATGCTAAGCAAGGAAATACACTGTTTCTGTACTTACATCTTGTAGGAAGTCAAATATTTTTCAAAAAGATGAGACAATTTAATTAATATCATGTATCACTGGGCTAAGAACCTTTTTTCACAAGTTACTGTAGATATGGAATAGAAAGCTATGTCATTGGTAGTGAGTATCTTTGGTATAATTCCTGTGGAATTGTGTGTGCATGTGTGTGCGCGCGCGTGCGTGCACACTTTTTTACCTTCTTTGGAAAAAAATTAATTAATACCTGACTTTCACAGACATGTCATGAAAATTAGGTAATTTCTTTAAAATACTTAGGATTGCTATAAAATGGCCCATATGGATTAAAAGTATTATCTTGTAATGTTTGCTTTCCATAGGATGATTTAGAATTCTTATCCTCTATATCAACATATTTTTTTATTTGTAATTCACTTCATTTTTAAATTGAATCTCTTAATTTAGAACCTTGCTGAGTTTCAGTTTTGAGGTTATGTCTTCTACTCACCTGGACTATAGAGTTTATTGTTAATGCCAACTAATTCGGTGTAAAAAATTAGGAAGATAATAAATTTGTACAGCAGGAAAAGCAGCCAATCTGTCACTATAACTGTTTTAATTTCTTGGATAGTTTAAACTTCTTTATATAAGTTTATAGCCAAAGTAGGACAGGGTCCTATATTTTATTGTTTCTAGGGAGAGGCATCTTTTTGAGTGATAATCAGTTAATAGAAAAGAAAAAAGGAAAAAAAAAATCACACAAACAACAACAACAACAACAACAAAAAACCTGGCCTCACTGAATTTATCAGGTTTTAGTATATAATTTGGCCCTACCTGTATGCTACAAGTGGTTAATTTGTTTATTTTATTTTTAAGGCTTTCTTGTACATTTTGTAGTTTTTAGTGACAACTATAGGATGTGAAGATTAAAAATGGCTTCAACTTCAAACATTCAGAATTTCTTAATGTTACAAGTAAACAGGATCTAGAAACCATCCTTCCTTTACTCACCTGTAATTCAAGGCCTAGTTGAGGTAAATGAATTATCCAGGGTCTTACAGACAGCTTGCACATGCAAGGACTCTGGTTAGCACATTCACTTGTACTTACCTCTTATCTGAGTCCCTCCCAATAAACTTGTGCCATATACCTTACCTAGCCAGAATAATAATTAGAGTTATAGAAACTGCCTGGAATGTGTAGGAACTAAATAAAATAATATTTATATCCTTTCCCCCTATGTTGTAACTTATTCCAAACCTTCCCTACAACTTCCTGTATTAAACAGTTGTAAGTTGTATTTTCTTCTTGGTCATGGTGTAGTTCCTAATGAAAATCATTTTATCATGATAACATAAAATTACAATTTTAAATTTAAATAGATTTTTTTGTCAGCATAGGTATTGGGTAAAATCTTTTTTTTCATGCTAATGAAGTGAATTATGTTAAATAAACTAGTGATTATTTTTAATATGCTTGCAGAACTCATCACAACTAAAATAATTTACATACTAATCTTATATCCAAAAAAGAGATGTATGTTTGACCTTAGAAATTTGAGCTTAGAAATTTTTCTTATTATTTCAAAAAGTATTGTTGCCATTTATTTCTGTTTGTATATATATTCTTTCTTTCTGTCTCTCTGTTTCTCTCTCTCTTTCCATATATATAATCTTTTAAAGAATTAACATGTTTCCAAGATAAAGAAAGCATAAGCTTCTTGACAGTAATTCTTCAGTTAGCTGTAAATCAACTGTATCTCTTATTGTGTATCTCTTATTGTTCTGACTTGTACAAAGAATCTTAGGGTATTTCCTTTGGAAGCACTGTCATGATATTATTATTTCATGCACACTTGATGTGATATGCCTGAGGTGTAGAATTCAGTGAATCTTGTTCAAATATGTAACTAGTATAAGAATTTTTATGCATATAATCATTTTCGTAGCTACATCATACTTTGTTGTAGGTTGACTTGTTTTTCTCCTGCATCATTTTACAGTTGTAAAGCCATCTCCTGTATAGTAAGTAATTTTTAAGTGAAGGAAAATATTTAAGATTATGCTCCCAATTAAAAATAATCAGTCTTTCCCATCTCCTATAGATGTCAGATATATTGCTAATATAAATATATTGCTAATAATAAAATGATAAAATGATTGGTTTGTTTTTCTATAACACAAGATGCATTCTAAATTTGAACTAATTACATTTAGAAGTTTCCTGATTCTTCCACATAGACTCCTTATGATAATTCAGAATGGTAGTCTTGCCTCTATATTTAATGGTTTGAAGTATCTTCAAAAATTATTGATTTGTTTTTTAAAATATATTGACTGTTTTAGGCTATGTGTGACTACCAGCTGTCAAAATGCTTTTTCTAGTTGATATAAATGCCCTTGAATAAATGATTTAATGATAAAGAACCCCAATTATTTAAACTCAATTCTCTACTGTTTTTCTCCCCCACCTTATAAAAACTGAAAAATTATTCATGTTAACAAGTAGTCAACACTGTCTAGTTTGTCGTTTTTTTCTCTTGTTTTTCTCTTATCATCTCAGTAAATATGTAATAAATTAAACTGAATTATTCAATATAAGAAATAAAATTAGCAAACGAACTAGTTGTAAGAAATTGTTTGGTGCCCTAGAGAATAATTAGAGTTATAGAAACTGCCTGGAATGTGTAGGAACTAAATAAAATAATATTTATTATCCCTGGTAAATAATGTTATAAATATGGTAAACCTATAACCATTTTTTTTTTTGTATTTACTTGTCTAAACTGCATTGTTCCTTTCCATGCATCATTTCAAAAAGGTTTTGGTAAAAGAGTTCTATTTGACATCCTTAATATTTATATGGAGGGCAGTTACAAAATAAGAATAATTGAATAAAAACACTTGTCATATGTCAGACACCCTGCTGGACTACACGAAGTAGATAGATACATTCCCTCCCTTGTCAGGGGCAATTGCAGATGAATGAATGAACAATGAAAAAATGCTCTGATAATGTTATAGCATGGATAAGTTAAGAGTACTCTAAAACACATGTCTACAAGTATTTGGAGTTCTTTGGGAAGAAGTCATTTCTAAGATGAGACCTTAAGTATAAGTAGTAGTCAGCCAGGTAGGGACATATGGTGCATCTCTCTACCATAGAGCTATAATCACAAGGGAGAACATTTAAGAGCCATAAAAGGTATTTAAATGACTTCCACATAAAGTTTGTTTTCATTGTATACATTTGGTCCTCAAAATTTTAAAACACAACCACAATACTGAACTATATATATGATTATAACATGCAACAATAGGAGAGTTATCCTTTTATTCTAAGAAGAAAATCAGGTCTTCATAAGAACTTCATGTACAGTTTTTCCTTTTTAAAATTATAATGTTAAATGGAAAAATTAAAAGAGATCCAGAGAAGAAAAAAAAAAAAAAAAACTCCTGTGAATAACTTCTAGACACTGGACTATCTCTGTGCTGCATAAGCTCACCATTTAATCATAATAAAATTCTGGAGCCATCATAGTCTCTCAGCAGCAACATTAAGCCTCCAATAGTTCTCAGTATGTTTTCGATCCTGACATACCAGAGAGAGAATATATACTCCTACCTATAATGGTGGCTCTCTATAATTAGTGATTTTAAAATTATTTTTGTTGTGAGAATGAAGCAGCAGTGCAGATATAAGAGTTGAAAATTCTAAGAGGGTTCTCTGTCCTATACTACTTAAGAATTACTGACTTAGACAAGTATCACTGGAAGTGCATAAGAACTTTTGATTTAACCTTGATAATTTTTTTAGGTGTGTTATAGTATTTGTGTATTTTTGTTTCAGGAGTTTAAAATACTGACTACCCATATGTCTCAGAAGGAATCAAAGCTGCTTTATACCATGACATTTCCTTTTTCTTTATTTCCACTTAAGAATGTAGAAAGAAATGCATGAAAACCCAAAAATGTGTATATAGGAAGTGGAAACTATTGGTATTATAGCCTTGCTCCTAGTGAGCCTACATTCTTGCACATAATTGCTGCCACCAGCATGGCCATTAATTCAGATGGGGAATAGGGGATGAAGAAAAGACACACAAACACACATACAGAAAAAGCTGGGGCCTGATAGGCAGCCAAACCCTGTTGGAGTTTGATTACCCAGAGCTAGTTCAGCACATTTATTACATAGGTTTTGTCATCAGAAGGTTATTTGTGAGAAAGTTTTAGCAAAGCAGGCAGTCTAAAGGATGCAGGGAAAATTATGAGACATGGAGGTCATCTTTTTATGCCCAGAACTCTTTACCCCTGCCCAACCCACCTCCTGTGAGTTAGTGCCTGAGTCCACGGTTCCAACTGATAGAGCTGCATATCTTTGTAATATCCTCCTTGGGCTGGTATCACCATAGCAAATGGGCCATCTTGACCCGCACCTTTGCATGGGAAGTTCTCAGTGCAAATGCAGCCATGAGGGAATCAGTCACTGCTTTCCACATAATCATAGGTATTTGTTTCCATATTTATCCTACAAGTGTTTCTCAAATTGAATAATGAGAAAACCTGGGGAAAGTGAATCCAAGGTTTGCAAGATGCCAAGATAAACATGGTTTGTTTTCCTGAACTATCAATTTTGTTTATTGGTAGGTAAGGTAAATCATTTCAAATGGCATATATGATTATTTAAAATGAAAACTTGATAAACCATCAAATTTGAACTTATGTAGGACAGGTTTCTTACGAGTTTACTCTCCTCTGTTATTTTGGGAATATTTTGGTTTCTATACCTGAGTTTTTTAGCTGTTTATTTTGTGTTTATATGTGGCAATGGGGTTATTCATTCAGTGTCAAGCACTTGACCAGAACACATTAAATGCAGTAAAAGAAACAAAACTTACCTCTCCTGTATCTCCTTCCTTTCAAATCTCAAAATATTACCCTTCAAGCTATATGAGACACTTTTGTTAAACCATAGATTTTGGTTTTTTAAAAATCTATTGCTAATTATGAATCTTTTAGCAATATATTCTCCTTATTAAGACAGGGGGTTCTGGCAGAATGAGTTCAGAGATAAAAAGAGGTGTGATTTAGGAAGAAGCAATACATAATTAGAATTAAAGTCACTGTGGGGTAGATATAGTTTCATTCAAGAAGTTTTTTATTTTATTCCACTGAAGTCTATTTAGAATCTATTCAAGGTTGCTAGAGCTAGAAATAAAATCCAGATATTCTTATTTCTTATAAGATGTCTGGGCCACATAGACTTGATTACTATTTCAAAATTATGAGTGTTTTTGTAAAGACTGATAGGCTTTTTATGTTATTGATCTTTTCCTTAAAAGACTTTGATATAAATTGAATTATTAAAAACAAGTCACGGGTTGGGGTTGAAGCTCAGTGGTAGAGCACTTGCCTTGCATGCCTGAGGCACTGGTTTCAATCCTCAGCACCTCATAAAACTAAAATAAAGATATTGTGTCCATCTACAAGTAAAAAATTTTTTTAAAAATCAAGTCACAGGCTAGGATTGTGGCTCAGTGGCAGAGCGCTTGCCTCTGGGGTTTGATCCTCAGCACCACATAAAAATAAATAAAATAAAGGTATTATGTCCATCTACAACTTTAAAAAAATCAAGTCATGTTTTAAACATTCTAATTGAGCTATGTTGGAAAGGATTAGATTTATCCTCCACCTCTTTTCAAAAGTGTTCCTTTTAATTCAATTAAAGGTTATTCTACTAATAAAGTAGGCTTTAAAGTAATTGCAGGTTGTATTTCCTAGAAGAAAGAAATTGCAAGCCTGGGGATGTAGCTCAATGGTAGAACATGCCTCACTCACCTAGAGGCCCTGGGTTCTGTCTCCAGCACCACAAAAATAAGGGAAAAAAGCAGAGAGAGGGCAGGCAGGAAAGAAAATTAGATTACTGTAAGTCAAATTGATTTTTTTCCAAAAGATTGTATAATTAGGGTTATTATAATTCCTGTTCACAATTTTTTTGGGGGGGTATGCCGGGAATTGAACCCCCCAGGGGCACTTAACCACTGAGCCAAATCCCCATCCCTCTTTGTATTTTATTTAGAGACAGCAAGGCCCTATTAGCAATCCAGAGAGACCCTAAGTTGCTGAGGCTTGCTTTGAACTTGCAGATCTCCTGCCTCAGCTACCTGAGCTGCTGGGGATTACAGGCATGTGCTACCATGCCCAACTCCTGTTCACAATTTTGTTGTACAACTTTTTAAAAATACAGCTGCCAAAAGGTACAACATAAATATAGTGAACATACTTATATTTATGCTTTTTAGTGAACATACTTATATTTATGCTTTTTAATTATAATGTTTCAAGAAAAAATAAGTAACTACCATAAACAAGGGAGTGCACTATTCATTCAATTAAAGAATTGAGTGTTTCTAGACGTTGTGGGGGATAGAAAGATAAATAAGACCCAGTCCCTGGCCTTTAGAAATTGGCCACTGAGTATATGAAGACCCATACATCTAAATATTTTTTAAACATAGGACATGTTAAGTTCCATAAAAGGAGATATAAAGTCTTATGGGTCATCAAGAGTATAGAGATAAACTTTCTGGCTGAAGAAATTAGAGACTTTATGGAAGGATAAGCTAAGCATTTATTTAGAAGGCATCATCCGTAAGGATAGATCAGTGCTGTTGATTTAGAGCCAAAGTTATTAACTGTGTGACTTTGGGTAGCATTTCTTAGCTTCCCTTTTCTATGTACCTTACAGGGTTCTTATAAAGATTCAAAGTGATAATGTATTTGACAGTGCTTTATATATTCTAAAGCACCCATATGTTTTTATTACCCCTTTAGTTTCATGGGAACAAAGCAAAATAACAATAATTGCATAATTGGGTCATAGGATTTCAGCAGGGCTTCTTTTGAGAAAGGTTAACAACCAAAATTAATGAAACTCAAAAATATTGATGGATTTAAAAATACTCATTCAGAAAGAGAAAGAAAAGAGGAAACTTACGATAGAGGAGCAAAATGAAGATGAAGTTGATCATCCTCTTTACTCGTCCTCCCAGGGAGAGCCAGCTGTGGCTCTCTAAACTCCCCCATCCCAAAGAGAATAACTCTCCTCTTCTCTATGGAGAATCTACATCCTTTGGAAATGTCTTTCTATTAATGCCTAGATTGAATTAAGAATATGATACCTACATTTTAAAATGACATAAAGTCCCTATTTCAGAGGAAAGATTACAATTTTGTGGCTTGATTTTAGAGGTATCTGTTTTTATTACAAATGTGTTAATAAGTGGAAATTTATTTGATTCAGCTGTTGTTTTTTATTATATATCTGTGTCATGGTTTATATATTGCCTCATGAGGAACATTTAGATTATCTCACATTTGGCCATTATGAACAGTGCTATAATAACCATTTCTGTGCATGTCTCCTTGTACATGTACATTAGTTTCTCTAGGGATGTGCTTACCAAACTTTTCTCACATCATACTATATAAAAGATACTTTTACTGCCCATATTATCACCTTTGTGAGGTGGCATATAGTAAAACTAGAGATCTCTATGAGTATATTATATATAATTTTATATCATGTTTTATATCATGTTATATATAAAATCAACAAACAGGGTTGACAGACTATGGTCCTCAGACCAAATTTAACCCCTGACTTGTATTTGCATTTTATCAGAGCACATCCATGCCCATTTGTTAACATTTTGCCTATGGTTGCTTTCACACTACAGCGGCACAGTTGAATAGTTGTTAACAGAGAATTTGTGGCCTGCTATATTAGTCAGGGTTCTTCAGAAAAAAAAAAGAATTATTCTTTGTGTCTGTGTGCTTTTATTTAGAAAGTGATTTATTACACATTATTGGCTTATGTGATGGTGGAGGCTGAAAAGTCCCATGATCTGCCATCTGCAAGTTGGAGAACAAGGAGAGAACCAGTGGTATAGTTTGAAGGTCTGAGGGTCAGAGGGCTGATGATGTAGATTCCAGTCCAAGTGTGAAGGGCTAGGAAACAGGAAGCCTGTGTACAAAAAAAAAAAAAAACAATGGTCTGAAGATTCTCTTACATTTTCTTTCAAAAGTGTTATAGTTTTAGCTCTCATATTTCAAGTCTATGAGTCCTCTAGTATTAATTTTATGTATAGCATAAGGATTGAAGTAATTTTTTTATTCAGTTATTCCAGCCTTAGCTCTTGAAAACCTTTCTTTTCCCTATTGAATTATCTTGATACTTTTGTCACAAATAAATCCACAATGTATGGATCTATTTCTGGTTTCTTCATTCTGTTAAACATATTATGTTCTATTTATATCTCTCTCTCCTTATACTTCAAATTTTTATTGGTCTTCAAATATTTTGTGTCATGGTAAGTATAAAGCTGACATATTTCTATAAAAGTGTTCCTATTAAGTCACAGTAAGTAGGCATTTCTTGAACTTGTCTACATATGCCTATTCCCTCTATGGGAAAATTATTTTACTATCCCTTTTGCTTTCAGAATCTGTCTTCTTTTAATCCATCTTCCATAATACCATCAGAACGACATTTCCATATATGAGTTTCTCTCTTAAAATCCTCACAACTGCTTAGTATCTAGAGACACTTTACGTAGAATATAGGAAATAAACCCTTTCATATATACTGCCCACTTCTCAAAATAGATCCTGTACTCAATCTCACCAGTTCATCTACAAATGTATTCCTTAAAAGTTCTGTACACATTTATTGCTATACCAGGAACATGTAATATCTTCTTTCTAAATGATCTCACAAAATTCTGTTTATCTTTTAGTATCATTTTCTTTGAGTTAGTTCCTTCCAGTTGACCCCATATTTTTACTTATATACTATATTTCAATGGTGTGTTTATGTGTCTCTTTGACCATATTATGAGTTCTTTCAGAAACTCATCCTATTTATTTTTAAATAAATAAAAAATAAATATTTTTGTCTCCTTGTGCCTAATCATACTGGCCAATAGCTTTTACTCAGTGTTCTTTTTTTTTTATTAAATTGCCTACAGCAGGATGGTCCTTGAAAATTTTTAATCTGTTTTTAAATGTATCAAATAAAGAAAATATAGGCTAATCTATATGATTCACAGATTTCTGGTGAGGAACAAATGAGATAATACGTATGAAAATATTTGAAAACTGTTTTTGAAAATATGATGGCCTATCATTGTTTCTGACAAAATTCTATTTGAATTAACTTCTGAGGTATCTTATTATGACAAGTTTTATTATGATAAAATTTCATATTCACATTTATATTGATTAAAATAATCCTAATATTAAAAGACTGTTTAAGATTTTTTTTATTTCTAATATTTTCCAATGAAACTGCAAATAGCCAAATCTAAAAATACTCATTTAAAAGTACTTTATGACACAAATGGTGTGAAAGTACTTTGTGTACAATCGGTGACTTGAAAAATTGTGCTCTATATGCATAATATGAAATGAATGGCATTCTGCCATCATGTATAACAAATTAGAATAAATAAATAATTTAATAAAAAAGAAACAATTTTAATTTAAAAAATAAATAAATAAAAGTATTTTATGGACTAAATAAGGCATTTTCTTATACAACATCTCAGATGTCTGAGTTTCTTTGAATATCTTCAATTTTAGTTAACACTTATTGAATACTACCCTATTCAGGCACTATGGAAAGAATCATACTACATATAGCAATAGCTAACATTTAGTGAACCTTACTATGTAACACCACTGAGAATTTTGCATAATTTATCTAATTTAATATTCACAACAAACCTATTTTATTCATATTTTATATAGGTAAGCAACTTGCCAGAGGTAATACAGCTTCTAAGACAGAAGACTATCTCATGAGGCAAAATGTGGTTAGTGTTGCTACAAATAGCATTTTGAACTGGTTTTGGCAGAGTTGTAAAATGACCAGAAATCTTTGCTATGCAATTCTGTACAGGTATTTGACAGATGATGATAAAAATGTTATGTGCCTATCATAGTAGGTGCCAAAATATTAGAGCTCTTGGGCATTATTTGCTGAACTGGATGGAAGAGAGAATTAAACCATTTGCTTCTCAGCCTTTAGTCAAATGTGACTAAAAAGTTGGTTTTGATAGCCAATTATATTGCATTTTTTTCAAGTAAATAAAAAATAAATCTGATACCTTTAGATAGGGCAAAGGGGAGGGAGAGGTATTGGGGTAGGAAAGATGAGATGGACATCATTACCCTAAGTACATGTATAAAGACATGAATGGTATGAAAATACTTTGTGTAAAATCAGTGACTTGAAAAATTGTGCTCTATATGTGTACTATGAATTGAAATTCTGCCATCATGTATAACAAATTAGAATAAATAAAATTTTCTAAAAAATCTGATAGAGGCTGCCTTTAAGTTGTAGAAGTGTACAAATGATAGTGTTTTCATTAAATAAACCTTGCATTTTATATTCATTCTTAACTGTCATTAAATAGGGAATACTTTATATTTGCTATAATTGCAATTTGTAATAGATTCTTATTTAAAGGAATTATTCAGCATGTAATTGTTTAACACGTTTGCAATAACTGTGGAAAACAGTGCAACCACACTTTTGAAGAATATTGGAAAAAGTAGTCAATATAGCATTGCTTGTTAAAAATTTTTCTTTTCTTTCTTTTTTTTTCTTTTTTTTAGAGCCAGGAATTAAATCCAAGGCCTAGCACATGGGAAATTTTTAAAATTGAATTGAGGAAATGACAGAATTGGCATTGTTATTACTTAGTCTTTCATTGTAAAACAGTGCCAAAGATATAATGAATATCACCTTGAAAGTTTTGTACTTTCTAAATTCAGCATACAAGAAAAAGTATTAAACTACTTTGGGAGGGGGCTGGGGATCAATGGTGAAGTGAGGACCTGTTTAGCATGCACATGGGTTCAGTTTTCAACACAAAAAGCAAACAAACAACTAAGTTGAGAGATGCATCTTCTCCTAACACAATTTAGAAAATGACAATTAATTAATCAAGTGTTGGGATTTTGAAGGCTTTTGTTCTTGAAGAAAGAGAGAAAAGGATAAATTACTCCACATTCCTTGAAAAATACTCTAGGGTTGGGGATGTGGCTCAGTGATACAGCACTTGCCTAGCATGCAAGAGGCTTGACTCCCAGTGCTGCACGTGCTTGCCCAGACACACATACCTACACACACACACACACACACACACACACACACACACACACAATTCCAGACATCAAAAATAAAGTCAAAGAAGGCATAACCATTCCCTAATTTTGTAGTTTCTGCAGACTGGCATCTAACATGAGTGATAAATGTTATGTCTATATTCGTGGCATTTTTAAAAAAATCTGATAATTTAAGCTATTTCTTTAATATCATTAATATTAATATGTAATCAGTGAACTAATTAATGTGTATATGGGCAAATCACTCTTGCCAGTTCTACTGGGGATATATAATTTAAATTAAATGTTTCTCACTTGATTAAATGAAGTATCTTCTTTGAACCTTTTTTTTTTAAGTCTGGAAAAATATGCATTAGTGATAAGTTGCATTTTTAGTTTCTGTGCTCTATGTTGGGCAGATATTTTGTTTGGCATTCATTGTATATTCAGATGTATATTTGATGGCATTTTCAACTGACAAAATGACTATAGGTGTTTTACTATAACAACTGAATATTCCCTTAACTACTTATCAGAAGGTACTCCTCTTTTTTAATAGTAGATGTTATCTATGTAATTGTGTAAAAACTGGAGTAACCACAG
Source organism: Marmota monax (assembly GCF_021218885.2). Taxonomy (NCBI): domain Eukaryota; kingdom Metazoa; phylum Chordata; class Mammalia; order Rodentia; family Sciuridae; genus Marmota; species Marmota monax. Next base: position 20,643,329 of record NW_026693777.1, on the reverse strand, counting down.
ACGCATTTTTTAAAAAATCTGTAAATTATTGTTATTTGTCTTATCATTTCTTAAGGACTGTCTTGCTGTTCTGTCTCATTGAAATGAATTGCCAGTAGGTCTTTAGAATATGCTACAAAAAGAAAGAGTAGAAAAGAATAGGTCTGAGAACACATGAATGTTCTTTAAGTTGTGGCAGAAAAAAAAAAACAGTCTGTACCCTCTAGCCATGTCACTCTCTAAAAATAACAAAGAAATGGTTTCACAAACCTAAATTTGGAAGGAATCTGTTGTCAAGGGCAGAGTAGCATTTCAAAGCTTTTGCTTCTTTAGTAAAACATAGTAGTATCATGGGAGGAGTTTCTGGAGAGAGGGACCTGGTCTCAGGAAAAGTGGGGTCCTTGGCATGCTTGATTAAAAGCATTTCAGCAAGCGCCAGAGACAAAGATAGATTTATTTAGAAAAGCAGATATACATTCAAGGGAGAATATGAGCTATCTCAAGAGAGATGTCTTTAGGAGTAAAGTAAGAAATACACATTCAAGGGACAATTCCAGCCATGTTGAGAATGAGAAGCTTTTGATAAACATTCATGGGAGAATGCAGGCCACCTCCAGAGGAGATGCAATGACCTATTGATGTGGAGTGTTAATAGTTATAGAGGGGCAGTTGTTAGAGGCTGGACTAGACATGGAGTCTGAGCAATGAATTGCTCTCCTGATTTTTTGCAGACAAGAGCATGGGTCAGGGGTGTGGACCAAGGGGCAGTCTAAGGACTTGGGCTGAGTTGCTTAGAAATGCTTATTTTGCATTTCAAAGGTTTACAGGCATTTCTTGACTTCCAAGTCCTCTTGGGTGCTTCTCATTTGAGATTCAGTTTATCTTTCCCTTACTATATCTCCAAGTTTTTATCTCAATAGTATGTTATTGATACTGGTGTTGAGAATCAATCAGGATCTGGGTCTGTTTCCCCAGTGTTGAAGATTGAACATTTGAGAAACACTGAGGCTAGAGCATAAAGTTTTATTTAAAGGATAGAACAGAGAGAGAGAGGCAGACAGAGGCTCCTCCACAGAGGAGGGGGTCCAAATAAGTGCCCCAGGAAGTGGGAGTGTCCTGCCCTGTTTTATAGATTTTTTATTTCCTTTGCTCTCATGCCCTTTCCTTCCTTTATCTTGCCTACATGACCCCAAATGTGGAGTGACCAAAAGGAGGAGTAATCCAAGGGCCAGAACAAAGCTTCCCAGGGTACAGGAAGGAAGGGAGTGACCCAGGGGGCATTCACTAACAACTCTTTGTTGGGAGAACAGTTCCTTGGAGGCAGGTAACCTTGGCAACTGCTGAGGAGGAGGGGAAGTGTCCTGAAGGTATTAGCATTTTATTTCCTTTTGAATCATCCCCCATCTTCCTGACTCAATCATTGATTACCTTCCCCTGACTGTTCTTTGGTGCCCCCCCATTACGAAGCTTTTTATGTTTAATTAATTTGATTTAAATTAATTGAAGGGAAAGCAAGGAAGGAGAGGCAGGTAAGCAGGTAAGCATGGAGACCAGGTAGAGATACATACATTTGTTAGAGCTGACAAATAAAGGCCATCTCTCTATATGAGAGAAAGGCAAAACAGGCTTGGGTTCTGGAACTTTTATAGGGGAGGCTCCAGAATCAGAGCCAAGTGGGTCCTAATGTGGGTGGTTAAGGGTTGGGTTGGTATGAGGGAGTGGTGAGCCTTTCTCAGAATCACCCTTGGGTGGGAAAGCAAAACTTTTTTTCTTAAAATGGCAGCTATCACTTAAGATGGACATCCAGATGCTAAGCAAGGACCTTATATTCCCCCCTTTTTTGTTTTTTATTGGGCCCCTTAGGGAACAGGGATGTAGGTCAGTCTAATATAATTGCTTCCTGCTGAGAAGGGAGGGCAGCATTGTTTGAATCCCACAATAGGGGTGAGGGATATCATTGGAACAATGACATGACCAAATGACAGAGGTTGAGTGGTGGTGGAATGCTGTCCCTGGTGCCCCAATTTTTGGTGAGGGATTGGAATTCCTATAACAAAAGCTGGTTTATAGTTTGATTAGAGATTTTTTGGATCTGATCTTGAACCCATCTAATGACACAGGGACTAGCATTAACAGAAGGCCTATGACTGGAGAGGGGTCAGAAAAGGAAGCCCACTGGAGAAGGTGGTTACTTGGCTGCCATTCTACAGAGGAGAGCTGTTGTTTTAAGGTCCTGTTGGATTTATTTTATCGTGTTGGGAGTTCCAGCCATGGAAAAATGCAGCTTGAGAGGGCCTGTGGGTGTTGCTGCATAAAAGGGTCAAGAAAACCGTTTTAAATGGGAGTTATGAACCCAATATAGGATGCCCCAAGGGAGTAGTGATGACCATCCATTTTGTGGAGAATTGAGAGGAGGAGGGGGCCTGTTGGGGGGAGTGGTTAAAAAGTACCAGGTCACCAGGAGACAGAGTGGGAGAATGGGAAGAGGCAGAACTAGGCTTTGCCAGAACTGAATCCCTGTATTACCAAAGAAGATTCCTAATATATGCAAGAAGGGGCTAGAAAAGATGAAGAGCAAGGGGTAGTGGAAAAACAGAGGGTGGTGAGCTGAGCAGGGAAATAGGCCATTCACATAGAAGCTCAAAACAGGAGATGTTGAGTGACTTCTTTGGGAAACCTAACCAACATAACCAACCTAGGAAGAGCCAAGGGAAGGAGATTAGTCCAATCTAAAAGTAATTCAAGGGATAGTTGACATTGAGGGAGGCTCCCTTTGCCAAACTGAAGGCTGTGATGAGGGCAACAAGTTCAGCATGCTGACTGGATGTTTTATTGGGGAGGGGAATCACTTCCACAACCGAGGTTAGAGAGACTATAGCATACCCTGCCCGATGAACTCCCTCCTGAAGGAAGGAGGAGCCATCTGTGAACCATGTGTATGTTGCCTGGAGCAAGGGGCCTTCCTTTATGTGGGAGGAATGTGGAAGAAGCTCCTCCAAAGTTTCAATGCATGAATGGGTAAGAGGAGAAGAGGTGGAAGAGTCCTGAGGAATGGGGAGGAGCAGGGTTTAAAGGTGAGCCCATGTGGAACTACGGATCTTCCACCAGGGAAACTTGTAGAGATAAAAGATGACGGGGGTAAAGAATGTAAGCCCTTCTAAGTGAGGAGTTCCTTTAGATGATGGGGAGCCAGGATGGTGAGTGGAGCCCCAAAGGTGAATTTCTTTGACTCGTTAATGAGTAGAGAGGCTGCCACCAATGTTGGTAGGCAAGGGGCCCATCCCCAAACAGTAGGGTCAAGATCCTTTCAATAGATAAACCACAAGGGCAAAGGTTGGCCCCAGCATGTGTCCAAGGACCCCTAGAGCAAATCCCAGCTTTTCATCCATGTAAAGGTGAAATGGGTGTGTGAGATCAGGGTAGATAGAAAGTTTTGAAGTCATTCTTCTGTCAAAAAAAATTGACATCCCCCCCCTACCCTTAGGCCTCTTATCAAGCCTGCTGAGTCTGTCCTTTGTATTTCAGTGTTAGCTTCAGTGTGGCTTTGGCCAGGGAGATTGCTGCCTAAGGCTTTACAATGTACTATGTCAATAGAAGAAGGGAGAAGGGTCCCCTTGTTTGTCTAGAAATAGGGTCTCTGGAGGAATCCAGAGCTTTAGTGGCAAATAGAAGCTGGGCAGGGGAACAAGAGGAGCCAAGAGAAGGCCTGGAGTGGAGACAGGAGAAAGCCTTCCATTTTTCTGAGCACTTGCAAAAGTTATGAAGATTCCATAAAATCAAAGGTGCCATTAGGAGGCCATTGTCCCAAGTCATAGAAGGGAATAGAGTGGAAAGTTGAATTAGGAGCCAAATGGAGTGGGGCTAAGTGGGCAAGGAGGCAGCCAACATGTGAGTCAGATAGGATTCTGAATTGGGAGTTCCCTATGGCGAGTTGGAGTGCTGGAGTGGCTAGAGGCAGGCATCCCCAGCTCTAGGCCAAACCAGAGAGGGCACAGAAGTGAAAAGGGGTCACCACACAATTCACTGGTCCCATGACTGAAGCCTTTCTTGGACGGAGAGAAAGTTGTTGTCACCTGCTACTTCCCTAATCCCAGGCTTTGCCCGTAGAGTCTTCTTGGTTGCCTGGCCAGGGCTTTTGTGAGCTCTGCTGAGGAGCAAGACCCAAGAGTGAACTTGCCAAAGGGAAGGGATGGGAAGGTCAAGAATCTCGGTGCCAAGATCTAAGTTAACTTTTGTCTCTAGAGGAGACTTGTCACTGCCATTTCTAGGGAATAGACTTGTGAGGAATAGAGGAGAGGAAGAGCAAAGTCACTTAACCCAAATGAGGCTGGTGTGTGGATGAAGAAAAGTGCTAGGTGAATGGAAGAAAGTGTATGGTAATTGTCCTAGGCCCTCAGGCCAGGATCCCAAAGCAGCTCAAATCCCTGGAGGGGGAGAGCAAAGCTGATGGGAAAATGTGATCCAGGCTGCTGTGCAAAAAGAGAAGGACAGCTGCAGCAAGGAGGGAGAGCAGGTATTGTGATTGGGCCAGAAAATGGAGGGGGCTTTTGAGATGGATGTGAATGGACTTGTGGTGTGAGGCGATAGAAGGACTTGAAACATCCCAGACAGTAGGGTCCACCTCGGAAGGGGGTTATGGGAAGGTACTGGCAGAGGGAATAGGGGATGGTCCTAAGGTAAGGGTAAGGATCAGGGGAGCAGCAGGCGAGTCTGGATGGAAGCATATATGAGGGGAGAAGGAAAGTATAGCCCCCAACTTTGTGAAGATGTCCCTTCTCATAAGGGGAACAGGGCACTGTGGAATGACCAAAAAGGAGTAGGTAAAAAATTAGAGAGCCAAAAGTGCAAACAAGGCTAGGTGTCTGTAAGGGTTGGTAAGGTTCAATCTCTACTCTAACAGTAGAGGTCATAGAACAAGTAGAAAGCCCCCAGAACTCTTTGAGAACTGAATATGTAGCCCCCGTGTCTAGGAGGAAGGAGATAGGCCTAGCTGAAATACGTAGAGTTACCCTGGGTTCCTGTGGAGTGATGATAGTGGTCGAGTGATGGGGAACTGGGCCTCGTCAGTCCTCTGCAGTTAGTCCTAAGAGTTGGAAAGGGGAACCAGAAGGGCCAGATGGCTGGGGGCTGCTATGGGGTATGGGACAGTCAATGACCCAGTGTCCCTCCTGATGGTATTTAGGACAAGGGCCCAGAGTTTTGCGAGGCTTGGGACATGTATGAGCCCAGTGACCCATCTAACCACATCTAACCCTTGGGTCCGGGTGGTCCCATGGGTCCCTTCCGCAGGCCAGTGGAACCAGAGATAGATGCTGAGACAGAACAGATGGCTTGAATGAGCATCTGATATTTCTGCTTTGGGGCCTTCTCGTCTGGCCACTCCCAGAACCTCAGCATGGGGAATAGGGGCCCCTCTTGAGGTGCCTTAGTTTGGCCTTAATATCAGGAAAACTCTGGGAGACATAGTAGATCATTAGCAGTTGTCTCCTATCCTCAGAGTCCAGATTAGTATATTGTAATAAAACCTTGATCAGGCAATCTAAAAATGCTGAAGCATTTTCATTCTTACCTTGGATGATTTCTGGGAGCTTTTCATAATTGATAGCCTTATGGGTTGCCTTTCTAAGTCCTGCCATGAAGCAATTAATGAATTGGTTTCTACTAGTTACTCCTCCAGGTGAATTATAATCCCACTTGGGGTTCCGATCAGGGACCACTTCAGTGCCAGTCGGATGGGCAGGGGAAGTCTGATGTACCTCATCAGCACAATTTCTAGCTTGCTTCCAAACTCGCCTGCACTCCTTGGGCAGGAGGGTGTTAGACAAAATCTTATGACATTGTAGAAGATCAAATCATATGATTGAGTCAGATATTGAAACTCTTTGGTATATGTGGTGGGACTTGAAGTATAGGACAAAGAGAAAGGCACATGAACCCGGATTATACTATCTACCCCAGCCACCTTGTGTAGAGGACACAGATATGTGGGTTGGGAAACAGCAGCCTGTGAGCATGTGGCAGGAGGAGAGAAAGGCAGAGGGGCCAAGGGGACAGTTGTTGTGGAGGCTTTATTAGAGAATTGTGGTATGGTGGGGGGCTAATCTGCATTGTAGGAGAAGGAGTCCTGGGTAGGATCTTATGTCCCTTTGGAACAGAAGAGGGGAGGTAAGAGCTAAGAGGACTTGTGCAGGAGAACAAGCGATGCAGAGAGAGGGCTTAGAACCTAGAAGGAGAAGGCCTGAACACAGTATGCTATCTTGTTGCATTTTCCTGAACGTTCACAATAGTTGAAAAGATCCCTGACAATTATGCGATCTAGGCATCACAAATAAGAGGAAACTTACAGAAAAGGACTGTACAATCTGAATTGTTTAAAAGTTATTGCTCTTTCTCCTTTTATTTTTTTCTCAATAGCCTAGTGACTACCAAAAAGAAAGGTTTACCTATCATTTTACAATCTCTTTTCAGTGGAATGTGAGAGAACACATTTTTGCAATCTGCCACCCAGTATCCCAATTTTTTTTTTTTGGGGGGGGGGGTTCCTATCAGTACTGAATGGAAGATTCACTTTCAGTGGCCATTACTTAAAACAGTAATAACAACAGGCAGGAAATTATGGCAGAAAGGTATAGAGGGAAAAAGTAGCTCAGGATATGGAGCCAGGAAGCAGAGAGATGCAGTCAGTACTCTCCTAAATTAATTAAAGGTGGTGTAATTGTAAATTTAAAGTGGTAAATAGTCAAAAACTGACTTTTCCTCCATTTTGGATACTTGTATACTATACTTAACCCCCATTACTAAAATGATGAACAGAGGCCACAGTCCACTCTCTGGATGAAGCACCTCAAGAAATAGAGAGCTTTTGTGTTTTTGTTTGCATGATGATAAACAGCTATAACCCCCAGCAAACTTGCCCTTTTTTGACAGCTGGCTTTATTTAACATGTTAAGCAATTGCATGCTGTTTGCCTCTGGTGCCTGGCATTCTTCAATTAAAATTTTAAATGCATTCTTATCATCCCCTAACAAAAAGTTCACTTATGCAGTCTCAAATCTAACCTGTGACACCAGTTCTTTTTCCCCCCCTTTATCTATTTCCTTTTATTTCATTTTCAATGAAAACATACATGGTAGAATCTATTTTTTAAAATAATAAATTCAGTATGAAATAAATCTCTCTGCCCTATAATTCTGGGATGAAAGAAAGCAGACATTATTATAATGGAACTATCACTCCAAGTGAGCTTAAGTCAGTGAGCTTAAGTCAGTGGTTGAGGCCTATTAATGTATTTGAGGGCTTACTACATCAAAGCCATCATCAATAAAGAATTATTTTTAATTTTAAGAGTTGATTTTATTTTTTGCTAAGAACACTCTGAACAGTGCTTAGTTTTTGTTAAATAACTGAAAACACCATTAAATATGAGTAGGGAGAGAGGCTTGATTATTGGTTTGAATTCTGTTAAGCCTTAAAAAGTCTGTCTGCTAGCAAAGATTAATTTTGTGTTATCTGTTTGTCATAAAAGATGACTTTGAAAAAACAGTATTTCCACTTTTATCAAATTATAGACTTTATGTCAATATTGACTAAAAGACAAATTCTTAGTTATAAACTTGAAAACGTCTACATTGACGGAGAGATGAAGTTCATTCAGATAGAACAAGTTTCTTCCCAGGTAATCTATGACACACACTTTAGTAATTTTAAGATGTCTTTCCATATAGCCTTACTATTGGACTAAAAATGCCTTTGATTTATTTTTATTTTTATTTTTTTAATTTTTTATTGTTGGTTGTTCAAAACATTACAAATTTCTTGACATATCATATTCCACTCTTTGATTCAAGTGGGTTATGAACTCCCACCTTCACCCCATACACAGATTGCAGAATCACATCGGTTACACATCCATTGATTTACATATTGCCATACTAGTGTCTGTTGTGCTCCACTGCCTTTCCCATCCTCCACCCTCCCCCCTCCCCACCTCTCCCCTCCCCTCCCCTCCTCTCTCTCTACCCCCTCCACTGTATAACCCTGAGGGTCTCCTTCCATTTCCATGCAATTTCCCTTCTCTCTCCCTTTCCCTCACACCTCTCAACCCTGTTAAATGTTAATCTTCTCCTGCTCTTCGTCCCTACTCTGATCATAGTTACTCTCCTTATATCAAAGAAGACATTTGGCATTTGTTTTTTAGGGATTGGCTAGCTTCACTTAGCATAATCTGCTCTAATGCCATCCATTTCCCTGCAAATTCTATGATTTTGTCATTTTTTAATGCAGAGTAATACTCCATTGTGTATAAATGCCACATTTTTTTTATCCATTCGTCTATTGAAGGGCATCTAGGTTGGTTCCACAGTCTTGCTATTGTGAATTGTGCTGCTATGAACATCGATGTAGCAGTGTCCCTGTAGCATGCTCTTTTTAGGTCTTTAGGGAATAGACCAAGAAGGGGAATAGCTGGGTCAAATGGTGGCTCCATTCCCAGCTTTCCAAGAAATCTCCATACTGCTTTCCAAATTGGCTGCACCAATCTGCAGTCCCACCAGCAATGTACAAGTGTACCCTTTTCCCCACATCCTCGCCAGCACTTGTTGTTGTTTGACTTCATAATGGCTGCCAATCTTACTGGAGTGAGATGGTATCTTAGGGTGGTTTTGATTTGCATTTCTCTGACAGCTAGAGATGGTGAGCATTTTTTCATGTACTTGTTGATTGACTGTCCTCCTCTGAGAAGTGTCTGTTCAGGTCCTTGGCCCATTTGTTGATTGGGTTGTTTGTTCTCTTATTGTCTAATTTTTTGAGTTCTTTGTATACTCTGGATATTAGGGCTCTAGCTGAAGTATGAGGAGTAAAGATTTGTTCCCAGGATGTAGGCTCCCTATTTACCTCTCTTATTGTTTCTTTTGCTGAGAAAAAACTTTTTAGTTTGAGTAAGTCCCATTTGTTGATTCTAGTTATTTACTTTTGTGCTATGGGTGTCCTATTGAGGAATTTGGAGCCCGACCCCACAGTATGTAGATCGTAGCCAACTTTTTCTTCTATCAGACGGCGTGTCTCTGATTTGATATCAAGCACCTTGATCCATTTTGAATTAACTTTTGTGCATGGCTAGAGAAAGGGATTCAGTTTCATTTTGTTGCATATGGATTTCCAGTTTTCCCAGCACCATTTGTTGAAGATGCTATCCTTCCTCCATTGCATGCTTTTAGCCCCTTTATCAAATATAAGATAGTTGTAGTTTTGTGGATTGGTTTCTGTGTCCTCTATTCTGTACCATTGGTCCACCCGCCTGTTTTGGTACCAGTACCATGCTGTTTTTGTTACTATTGCTCTGTAGTATAGTTTGAAGTCTGGTATCGCTATACCGCCTGATTCACACTTCCTGCTTAGCATTGTTTTTGCTATTCTGGGTCGTTTATTTTTCCATATGAATTTCATGATTGCTTTCTCTATTTCTACAAGAAATGCCGTTGGGATTTTGATTGGCATTGCATTAAACCTATAGAGAACTTTTGGTAATATCGCCATTTTGATGATGTTAGTTCTGCGTATCCATGAACAGGGTATATTTTTCCATCTTGTAAGATCTTCTTCTATTTCTGTCTTTAGGGTTCTGTAGTTTTCATTGTATAAGTCTTTCACCTCTTTTGTTAGGTTGATTCCCAAGTATTTTATTTTTTTTGAAGATATTGTGAATGGAGTGGTTGTCCTCATTTCCATTTCAGAGGATTTGTCGCTGATATACAGGAATGACTTTGATTTATGCGTGTTGATTTTATATCCTGCCACTTTGCTGAATTCATTTATTAGCTCTAATAGTTTCTTTGTAGACCCTTTTGGGTCTGCTAGGTATAGAATCATGTCATCTGCAAATAGTGATAATTTAAGTTCTTCTTTTCCTATTTTGATGCCTTTAATTTCTTTCGTCTGTCTAATTGCTCTGGCCAGTGTTTCGAGAACTATGTTGAACAGAAGTGGAGAGAGAGGGCATCCCTGTCTTGTTCCAGATTTTAGAGGGAATGCCTTCAATTTTTCTCCATTGAGAATGATGCTAGCCTGAGGCTTAGCATAGATTGCTTTTACAATATTGAGGTATGTTCCTGTTATCCCTAGTTTTTCTAGAGTTTTGAACATAAAGGGATGCTGTACTTTGTCGAATGCTTTTTCCGCATCTATCGAGATGATCATATGGTTCTTATTTTTAAGTCTATTGATGTGGTGAATAACATTTATTGATTTCCGTATATTGAACCAGCCTTGCATCCCAGGGATGAATCCTACTTGATCATGGTGCACAATTTTTTTGATATGTTTTTGTATCCGATTCGCCAGAATTTTATTGAGGATTTTTGCATCTAGGTTCATTAGAGATATTGGTCTGTAGTTTTCTTTCTTTGAAGTGTCTTTGTCTGGTTTAGGTATCAGGGTGATGTTGGCCTCGTAGAATGAATTTGGAAGTTCTCCCTCTTTTTCTATTTCCTGAAGTAGCTTGAAAAGTATTGGTATTAGTTCCTCTTTAAAGGTTTTGTAAAACTCTGCTGTATACCCATCCGGTCCTGGGCTTTTCTTAGTTGGTAGTCCTTTGATGGTTTCTTCTATTTCCTCAATTGATATTGGTCTGTTTAGGTTGTCTATATCCTCCTGACTCAATCTGAGCAGATCATATGACTTAAGAAATTTATCTATGCCTTCACAATCTTCTAATTTATTGGAGTATAAGGATTCAAAATAATTTTTGATTATCTTCTGTATATCTGAAGTGTCTGTTGTGATATTGCCTTTTTCATCCCGTATGCTAGTAATTTGAGTTCTCTCTCTTCTTCTCTTCGCTAGCATGGCTAAGGGTCTGTCGATTTTGTTTATTTTTTCAAAGAACCAATTTAGTTTTGTCAATTTTTTCAATTGTTTCTTTTGTTTCGATTTCATTAATTTCAGCTCTGATTTTAATTATTTCTTGCCTTCTACTTCTTTTGCTGTTGTTTTGCTCTTCTTTTTCAAGGATTTTGAGATGAAGTATGAGATCATTTATTTGTTGGTTTTTTCTTTTTTTAAGGAATGAACTCCAAGCAATGAATTTTCCTGTTAGAACTGCTTTCAATGTGTCCCATAGATTCCGATATGTTGTGTCTGTGTTTTCATTAATCTCTAAGAATTTTTTAATTTCCTCCTTGATGTCTTCTATAACCCATTGATCATTCAGTAACCTATTGTTCATTCTCCAAGTGATGTATTCTTTTTCCTTCCTTCTTTTATCGTTGATTTTCAGTTCCATTCCATTATGATCAGATAGGATGCATAGTATTATCTCTACTCCTTTATATTGTCTAAGAGTTGCCCTGTGACATAATATATGATCTATTTTTGAGAAGGATCCATATGCTGCTGAGAAAAAAGTGTAACTGCTTGATGTTGGGTGGTATACTCTATATATGCCAATTAAGTCTAGGTTATTAATTGTGTTATTGAGTTCTATAGTTTCCTTATTCAACTTTTGTTTGGAAGATCTGTCCAGTGGCGAGAGAGGTGTGTTGAAGTCTCCCATGATTATTGTATGGTGGTCTATTAGACTCTTGAACTTGAGAAGAGTTTGTTTGACGAATATAGCTGCACCATTGTTTGGGGCATAAATATTTATGATTGTTATGTCTTGTTGGTGTATGGTTCCCTTGAGCAGTATGTAGTGTCCCTCTTTATCCCTTTTGATTAACTTTGGCTTGAAATCTATTTTATTTGATATGAGTATGGACACTCCTGCTTGTTTCCGAAGTCCATATGAGTGATATGATTTTTCCCAACCTTTCACCTTCAGCCTATGTATGTCTTTTCCTATCAAATGCGTCTCCTGTAGGCAGCATATTGTTGGGTCTTGTTTTGTGATCCATTCTACTAGCCTGTGTCTCTTAATTGGTGAGTTTAAGCCATTAACATTTAGGGTTATTATTGAGATATGGGTTGTTCTTCCAGCCATATTTGTTTATTTCTGTTACTAAACATGGTTTGTTTTCCTCTTTGATTATTTTCCCCCCCTTTACTGTCCTACCTCCCACTGTTGGTTTTCATTGTTATTTTCCATTTCCTCTTCCTGTAATGTTTTGGTGAGGATGTTTTGAAGAGATGGTTTTCTAGCTGCGAATTCTTTAAACTTTTGTTTATCGTGGAAGGTTTTAATTTCATCTTCCATCCTGAAGCTTAATTTCGCTGGATACACAATTCTTGGTTGGAACCCATTTTCTTTCAGTGTTTGAAATATGTTATTCCAGGATCTTCTAGCTTTCAGAGTCTGTGTTGAAAGATCAGCTGTTATCCTGATTGGCTTACCCCTAAATGTAATCTGCTTCCTTTCTCTTGTAGCTTTTAAAATTCTCTCCTTATTCTGTATGTTGGGCATCTTCATTATAATGTGTCTAGGTGTGGATCTCTTATGATTTTGCACATTCGGCGTCCTGTAGGCTTCTAGGATTTGGGATTCTGTCTCATTCTTCAAGTCTGGGAAGTTTTCTCGTATTATTTCATTGAATAGACTGCTCATTCCTTTGGTTTGGAGCTCTGTCCCTTCCTGTATCCCAATGACTCTTAAATTTGGTCTCTTGATGTTATCCCATATTTCTTGGATGTTCTGCTCATGGTTTCTTAACAGTCTTGCTGAGCTCTCTATGTTCTTTTCCAGTTGAAATACTTTGTCTTCATTGTCTGATGTTCTATCTTCTAAGTGTTCTACTCTGCTGGTAGTATTCTCCATTGAGTTTTTAAGTTGGTTTATTGCTTCCTGCATTTCTAGGATTTCTGTTTGTTTGTTTTTTATAACCTCTATCTCCCTGTATAGTTGATCCTTTGCTTCCTGGATTTGTTTGCGTAATTCATTGTCGAAGTGATCTTTCATTGTCTGATTTTGCTGTCTAATGTCTTCCTTGAGACTCCAGATCATCTGAAGCATGTATATCCTGAATTCTTTATCTGACAATCCATCTGCTGCAGCTGTTACCTATTCTAACGTTGAGTTGACCTGCATTGCTTGTGGTCCTTTCTTTCCTTGTCTTTTCATACTGCTTGTGTATCTTTCCTGCAGGTGCGGGCGGCGGCTCTGCTCTCTCCTTATTCCAATTGGGGTGTTGTGGCTACCATGCCGGCAGGTCACTGGGCCTGTTCTGGGCGCTGGCGGCGGATCTGTTCTGCCCCTACTCCAATTGGGGTGACGAGTGTACCACGCCGGCAGGCCACCGGGCCTGATCCGCCGGTCGGTTGCAGGTTTGCCTACCCTGCAGGCGCGGGCGGCGGCTCTACTCTGCCCCTACTCCAAATGGGGTGACGTGTCTGTCGTACCGGCAGGCCACTGGGCCTGTCCCGCTGGTCGTCGCAGATCTGCCCACCTTTCGGGCATGGGTGGCGGCTCTGCTCTGCCCCTGCTCCAATTGGGGTGTCGTGACTACCCCGCCTGCAGGTCGCTGGGCCTGTTCCTGGCACGGGCGGCGACTCTGCTCTGCCCCTACTCCAATTAGGGTGGTGTGTGTACCACGCCGGCAGTCTCCTGGGCCTGATCCGCCAGTCTGTCGAAGGTCTGCCTACCTTGGAGGCGAGGGCGGCGGATCTGCCCTGCCCCTCCTACCACGCCTGCGGTCCCCTTGGCCTGATCTGCAGGTTGGTCACAGGTCTGCTCACCCTGCGGGCACGGGTGGCGGTTCCGCTCCGCCCCCACTCCAATTGGGGTCACGTGGCCACCACACCGGCAGGGCCTGATCTGGGCGTGGGAGAAGGATCTGCTCTGCCCCTACTCCAGTTGGGGTGACGTGTGTACCACACTGGCAGGCCACTGGGCCTGACCCGCCAGTCTGTCACAGGTCTGTTTACCTTGGAAGCGCGGGCGGCGGCCTGCCTTTGATTTAATAGAACACTCTTTGTATTTCTAATTTGTGTTAAGTTTGGCCCTTCCATGTTACTATATTAAGTTTATACACATATTCCACACTCATTTTGATGAGACAAAATGAGTTAATAATACTTAGCAATTACTAGAACATCATTCTTTTCTTAATTTTTAATTTTCAATGAATTTTCCTCATTTATTCTCTCTTCAGAAAAGAATCCCAAGAGAATATAGCATTGTTTTGGTTAATATTGAACACATAAAGAAAGGTTAAAGATTATGTTGACTAGACAACACTGTTAGAGATCAGACTTTCCTAGATTTAATGTCATCCAGATTATATTGTAGTTCTGGTAATGCTAAATATATATATTCATTCTTTTAGCCTGATTATTTTTTCATAAATATTTAAAATATAACTCAATGAATTATATTGCTCAAAAAACCAGAAAGTGCTTAAAATATAAAAGATAAAAATACTACTTAAATAGGTGTGTGTGTGTGTGTATGTGTGTGTATAGTCTTTTGGTCATTTTAAAGGCATTTTAAAAAATTAATAGACTATTTCTTAGAGCAGTTTTAGGCACACAGAAAAGTTGAACAGAAAGTACAGTTCGCACACACACCTACAGAACTACCACTGCCACTGTTTTAGTCAACCTCTTTGTTGCTGTGACCAAAAGACCTGACAAGAACAATTTTAGAGGAGGAAAAGTTTATTTGGAGCTCACACTTTCTGAGGTCTCAGTCCATAGATGGCTGGCTCCATTGCTGTGGGCCCATGATGAGGCTGAATATTATGGCAGAAAGGTAAAGAGGAAAAAAGTATCTCAGGGGAGAGAGAGAGAGAGAGAGAGAGAGAGAGAGAGAGAGAGAAATAGGTACCCCAAAGTACCCCCACCACCTCCCCCAGCCACACCTTACCTACCTACAGTTACCACCCAGTTAATCCCCTCAGTGGATTCACCCAATCATTTCACCTCTAAACTTTCTCACAGTGTCTCAACACATGAGCTTTTTGGACAACACTTCATATTTAAACCATAACAACCACTACCAACACACCCTGCGAACTTGGCATGACCCAGTTTTTCCTGTTGTTAGTATTTGTATTGCTGTGGTACATTTGTTAAAATTGATGAACTATTATTGATGCATTTTTAACTAAAGTCCATTTGTGTTAAGGTCCATTGTTTCTGTTTTATAGTTCTCCGGCTTTTGCCAATCCTATCATATAATCATACAGGGGAGTTTCACTGCCCCCAACATCCCTTGTGTTCCACTTGCATCCCTCTCTGTCACCCTCTCCTTAACCCCCAGCAACTACCATCCTTTCTGTCTCCGCAGTTTTGCTTTTTCTGGAATCAAACATAGTGTGGTCATATAGTTTGTAATCGAACATTATATGTTTTTTTTTCTGCCTGGCAGATGCTACTGCCACTGCTTCTTCTTTCTCTTTTTTTTCCCCCTTCCTCTTCATCCTCCTCCTCCTCCTCCAATGCTGAATGTCTTTTTGTGACTTTACAGTTCATTTCCTTTTATTGCTGAATTGTATTGTATGGATGTATCATAGTTTATTGAATAGCAGTTTGGTTGCTTCAATTTTATTAATTATGAATAAATAATTGGTGCAGGTTTTTGTGTAAGCATAATTTTCAACTTATTTGGGGAAGCTCTTAGGAATGAGATTGCTGGATCATATACTAAGACTACTCTCAGCTTGGTCAGAAACTGCCAAACTTTCTTCCAAAGTAGCTGTTCAAATTACTATAACAAATTACTATAAATTGAGTCAGTTTTGGAGGCTGGAAAATCCAAGACTAAGATGTTAGCAGATTCTATTCTTGGTGACTTCCCTTTTCATGACTTGCAGTCACTTTTTAACTTTCTCACTATATACTCACATTTTTGGAGAAAGGAAACTCTGCTGACTCTTCCTTTTGTCATAAGAACAGTAATCTTATCATGGAGATCCTACCCTCATGACCTTATCTAAGCCTGATTACCTCCCAAAGGCCTTACATCCTCATACCATCACATTGGGGGTTAAGACTTCAACCTTTGAATTTAGGGGCAGAGACAGAGACTTAAATATACATTCCATAATAGTGACTGAATAACTTTGCATTCCCACCAGCAGTGAAAAAGACTATCTGTTGTTCTACATCCTCCTCAGCATTTGGTATTGTCATGATTTTAGAGTTTTTCCATCCTAATAGGTACATGTAGTAGTATCCTGTTTTAATTTGTAATTTATTCGTTAAATACAGTGTTGAACATCATTTCATATGCTTATTTGCCATGGTATTTTTTTTAAAGAAGTGTCTGTTCAGATATCTGCTCATATTATAATTGAGTTGTTTTTAAATTAATGAGGTTTTTTTAGCTGTAGATGGAATTTTAATAATTCTTTTTATATTTTAGATATTAGTTCTTTAGCAGATATCAGTTTTGAAATTATTTTCTACTTGTGGATTTTTATTTCATTTTCTTAAAAAGTGTCCTTCATAGAGCAAAAAGTTTTTAATTTTAATGAAGTCTAACTTCTTAATTTTTTTATTTTGTGGATTGTATCTAAAAACTCATTGCTAAGGGGCTGAGGGTGTTGTATCTAAAAACTCATTGCCAAGGGACTGGGGGTATAGCTCCATGGTAGAATGCTTACCTAGCATGCACAAGTCACTAGATTCAATCCCAGTACCAAAAAACAAAAAGAAAACAAATTAATTGCCAAATGCAAAGTCATCTAGATTTTGACCAGTATTATCTTGTAGAAATGTTATGGTTTTTTGCTTTACATTCAGTTCTGTGATCTATGTTAAAAGCTTTGTGAAAGGTATAAAATCAATGTCTTTTTTTTTTTGCATGTAGACATCCAACAGATTTTTTTTTTCTTCGTTTGTTGAAAAGACTCCTCCTCTGGATTGCCTTTGCTCCTTTGTCACAGTTGACTATATTTGTGTGGGTCTGTTTATGGAGTCTTCTTTTACATTGAATGTGTTTATTTGCCAGCACCACCCTGTCTTTATTATTGTAACTTTATAGTACAGTCATCACGTGGTATCCACAGAGTATTGGTTCCAGGACACAAATCCAAAGATGTTATAACCTCTTATACAAACTGGCATAATGTTTTCTTGTAAACTGAATACAGCTTTCTGTATACTTTAAATCATTTTGAGATCATTGATAATATTTAATACAATGTAAATTTTATGTGAATAGTTGTTATACTATATTATTTAAGGAATAATGACAAGGGAAAAAAGTCTGTACATGATTAATATAGATGCTATTTTCATATTTTGGTTTTTTAAATATCCCATCCAAGGTTGGATGAATTTGCAGATAGAGGATCAACTGTTAAATCTTGAAGTCAAATAGTACCACTAATCTTACTTTGTTCTTCTCCAATGGTATGTTACCTCTTCTGAGTGTTTTGCCTTTCCATGTAAATTTTAAAATCCATTTGTTGATATCTACAAAGTAACTTGCTGAAATTTCAACTGGGACAATAGTGAATGTATATATTAAGTTGGGAAGATCGTGCTTCCCATCTACCAACTTGGATTATCTCTCCATTTATTTATTTATTATTCTTTTTTCCAAGTTTCCTTTTTTAATTTTAATTTGTTATATATGACAACACAGAATGCATTATAATTCATATTGCACATATAGAGCACAATTTTTCATATCTCCGGTTGTACACAAAGTACAGTCTATCCTGCGTATCTTCATACATGTACTTAGGGGTAGAAAAGATGCTGGAATATGATGGTCATCATTATCCTATGTCCCCTCCCTTTTCCTCCCTCCCCTTTTCCCCTATGTCCTATCTAGAGTTCATTTAATCCTCCCCCCCCCCCACCCACCCACTCCCACAGCATATTATGAATCAGCATCCTTATATCAGAGAAATCATCCATCATTTGATTTTTGGAGAGATTTGCTAATTTCACTTAGCATTATCTTCTCTAGCTTCATCCATTTACCTGCAAATGCCATGATTTTATTCTCTTTTAATGTTGAATAATATTCCATTGTGTATACATACTACATTTTCTTTATTAATCTACTAAAGGGCATGTAGGTTGGTTCCACAGTTTAGCTTTTGTGAATTGTGCAGCTATAAACATTGATGTGGCTGTGTCCCTGTAGTATGCTGTGTTTAAGTCCTTTGGGTATAGACCGAGGAGTGGGATAGCTGGATTAAATGGTGGTTTCATTCCCAGTTTTCCAAGGATTCTCCATAGTGCTTTCCATATTGGCTGCAACAATTTGCAGTCCCACCAGCAATGTATGAGTATACCTTTTTCCCCCACATCCTCACCAACACTTATTATTGTTTGTATTCATTATAGCTGCCATTCTGACTGGAGTGAGATGAAATCTTAGAGTAGTTTTGATTTGCACTTCTCTAATTGCTAGAGATGTTGAACATTTTTTTTATATATTTGTTGATTGATTGTATATCTTCTTCTGAGAAGTGTCTGTTCGGTTCCTTGGCCCATTTACTGATTGGGTTATTTATTTTTTGGTGTTTAGCTTTTTGAGTTCTTTATATATTCTAGAAATTAGTGCTCTATCTGATGTGCATGTGGTAAGAATTTGTTCCTCATTAGTATAGGCTCTCTATCCACCTCACTGATTGTTTCTTTTGCGCAGAAGAAGCTTTTTAATTTGAATCCATCCCATTTATTATTCTTGATATTAATTCTTGCACTATTGAAGTCTTATCATATCATAATGGAATGAAATTAGAAATTACTGAAAAAATAAGAAATAAAAGCTACTCCAACACCTGGAGACTAAATAATATGCTACTGAATGAACAATGGGTTGCAGAAGACATCAAGGAGGAGATCAAAAAATTTTTAGAGAACACAGATACAACATATTGAAATCTCTGGGACACTATGAAGGCAGTTCTAAGAGAAAAGTTCATTGCATGGAGTTCATTCCTTAAAAGAAGAAAACTTCAACAAATAAATGACTTAACATTACATTTCAAAGCCCTAGAAAAAGAAGAATAAATCTACACCAAAAGCAGCAGAAGATAGGAAATAATTAAAATCAGAGCTGAAATCAATGAAATTGAAACAAAAGAAACAATTTAAAATATTGACAAAACAAAAAGTTGGTTCTTTGAAAAAGTAAATAAAATTGACAGACCCTTAGCCATGTTAACAAAGAGAAGGCGAGAGAGAGTTCAAATTACTAACATGTGATAAAAAGGAAATATCACACTACAGAAATACAGAAGATAATTAGAAATTATTTTGAAAACTTTTAAAATAGAAAATATTGAAGGCATCGACAAGTTTTTAGAGTCATATGATTTGCCCAAATTGAATCAGGATGATATACACAATTTAAACAGATCAATTTCAAGTGATGAAATAGAAGATACCATCAGAAGCCTACCAACCAAGAAAAGCCCAGGACCAGATGGATACACAGCCAAGTTCTACAAGACCTTTAAAGAAAAACAGATACCAGTTCTCTCCAATCATTTTGATATTTTCATTTCTTCCTTCAAAGTTTCAAGTCTAATAAAATATGTACAGATGTATTTACACGTATATCTCACTTTTCCTCCTTTCTCCACTCTTTTTCCCCTCTCTGTCTCTTTCTCCATGCTAATGTCAGTGGTGGCATGCTTATAATTCAAATTCCAATCGCACGTGGGTAGTTTATAAAGCATTTTATTTTTGTATATGAATGTTGTAGCCTATGACCATAATATTATTACTTATTAGTACCAGTATTTTTATCAGTACTAGTGATTTTCTACATAGGTGGACATGTCATCGGTGAACAAAAATAGTTTTACGTCTCCCTTCCCAAACTAGAAACCTCTTATTTCCTTTTTGTGTCTTTTTGCATTGACTTTCACTTCAGTGTTACATAGGAATGTTAAAAAGGACATCCTTGCTTGTCCTCAATCCTAGAGGGAAAGTATCAAATTTCTCACCATTCTGTAGGTTGTTTGTATGTGTTCTTTATTAAATTATGGAAACACCCCTGCAGAGAGTTTTTTAATCATCAATAGGTGTTGTGTTTTATGAAATACTTTTCCTGCATTCCTATTACAGTTTGGATATTAGGTCACTTCCTAAAAGCTCATGTTAGGCAATACAGGAATATTCAGAGGTGAAATGGTTGAATTATGAGAGCTGTAACCTAACCAATGGATTAATCCATTTGGTAGATTAATAATTTGAATGGACTACTGGGTGGTAACTGTAGGCAGGTAGGACATGCCTGGAGGAAGTAGGTCACTGTGGGTATGTCCTTAGACTATGCCCCTAGCTCCTCCCCACACTTCTTCCTGGCTGCATTGAGCAGAGTAACTTTCCTTTCCATATGATTCTCTTACCTCAGACCCATAGCAGTGGAGTCAGATGATCATGGATTGAACCTCTGAAACTGTTAGCCCAAAATAAACTCCTTTATGTTGTTCTTGTCAGGTATTTTGGTCACAGCAATGAAAAGCTGATTGACATACTGCATTATCATATTGTTTTTCATTCTTAACCTGTTGACATGATTAATTGTATTAATTCATTTTAAATGTGAACCAGCCTTGAATACCTAGAAAAAAAAATCCTACTTTATTTATTTAGTCAGTGTAGGCCTATTTAGATTATTATTTTTTTCTTATGTGGAATAGAAGACCTTTGACAGGTTGATTCTGAGAACTGGTATAATTCATATAAGTTAATTAAATGTGTGGGCATAGAATTTTCCATAATATTCCTATACATCTAATTCTTGTGATCTTTTGTCTCTAAGATTAGTAATTTATGTCTTCTCCCTTCTTAGTTAGCCTAGTTAAAGGTGTATTACTTAATCATGTTGTTGTTAGGCTCATACATATTAAGGACATGTAAGTTGTTTCTTCTTGGATAACTAACCCTTTATCTCAATATATAATTCCCCTATTTCTCTGAAATCTACTTTGTCTGAAACTCATAGTGGTACTCCAAGCTTCTTTTGACTGGAATTAGCATAATATATTTTCTCCATCCCTTTATTTTTATATTTGAAGTGGCTTCTTGTAGACAACATGTAGTTGGATTTTGTTTTTTATTCCACTCTGGAAGTTTGTTTGTTTTAAGTATTTTTTTAGTTGTAGTTGACACAATACCTTTATTTTATTTATTTTTATGTCGTGCTGAACCCAGGGTCTCATATGTGCTAAGCAAGCGCTCTACCACTGAGCCGCAACCCCAGCCCCTGGAAGCTTTTTAATTGGTATATTTTAACTTTTTTAATTGATGTATTGTAATTTATTATTTAGTCTGTTTGCATTTAAGGTAATTATTGATATAGCTGGTCTTCCAGAACAACCTGATCCCAGTATATGAGAACTAGTCCAAGGTTCTGTGAGATTGAAAAAAGAGGCAGAGAGATCCAGGATTATACAAAGTGCAATTTATTGGGAACTTACTGACCGAAAGCATGGTCCTAGGCATGGCAAGACTAGCTGGATCCCTGTATATGAGTCAGAAGTAGATACATTATTTTGGTCAAGATAAAAGTGACTTCATTTAGGTTGGAATGTACCTGGTTTATCTCAAGCCAATATGAAAAAGAGGCACATTCCTAGCACCAGAGTCCTGTAAAATCTCCACATACCATTCTATTGTCCATATATAGTATGCCAGGAAACTATACAGGAAAAATAGTTACTCAGGGATAGTCATGGTAGTTATGACTCAAGATGGCTATAATCATGTCAGCTGAATCCATACAGATGGGTTAATATATTCCATATTTGTGACTGTTTCTATTTTTTTACTTTGTTGCTTTTTTACTCTTCCTTTTGTTTTTCTGCACTATCCTTTCATAATGATTTCTTTCTTACCATGTCAATTGTAACTTCTTTTTCCAGTGGTTGCTCCAGAGTTTGCAGTATATATTTACAAGTTCATTATTAAGTAATACTAAATATCCCTTCATGGTTAGTGCTGGGGTTTATATCAGTATTCCCAATTCTTTCTCATCTGTTTTAATATTGTCATTCATTTCACTTTTCAGTAAGCTATGATCACCAAATATACTGTGCTGTTAATATTTGTTAAATTAATAACATGAAAAAGAAAATATATCACTTATTTATTTTTTAAACATGTTGGAATGTTTTTTTCCTTTTTCCTGAAGCTGGCAACAAATTCCCTCATTTTTTTTTTCTGAGAAATTTTTTACACCTCTACTTTTGAAGGATAATTCACTGAATACAGAATTCTAGATGAGTGGTTTTATTCTTTTAAAACTTTAATCTTTTCTTCATTGCATGATTTCTGAAGAGAAAGTTGATATAATTTTATCCTTGTTCATCTATACATAAAATAAGCTGGGATGGGGTTTAGAAAACCTTAAGATATTTTTCTTTAATGATTCTGCAGTTTGAATGTGATATTCATAGGTGTAGTTTGTTTTTAATTGATCCTGCTTGGTGTTCTCTGAGCCTCATATTTATAGTTTGGTGTCTGTCATCAATTTTGGAAAATTCTCAGGCATTCTTATTTCAAATATTCCTTTCTCTTTTATCCTCTGGTATTTGTATTACATGGATATTCACCTTTTGTAATTGTCAACTTTCTTTTTTCCTTTTTTATTCAGTTTTGTAAATTTATATTGTGACATCTTTAAGTCTATACTTGGTCATGTCTAACCTATTGATTAGGCCATTAAAGGCATTCTTCATTTCAGTTACAGGGTTTTTGTTTTCTAGCCTTTTCTTTTGATTTTTTTCTTAGAATGTTTTACCTTTTGGCTTACATTACTCATTTGCTTTTGAATGTTGCCCACTTTTTCCATTAAAGTTCTTAGCATATTAATTATACTTGTATTT
Source organism: Marmota monax (assembly GCF_021218885.2). NCBI lineage: Eukaryota > Metazoa > Chordata > Mammalia > Rodentia > Sciuridae > Marmota > Marmota monax. The sequence goes on along the minus strand of NW_026693777.1, from coordinate 20,620,620 downwards.
TGAATTCCCACACTGATCATTCCAAAATCTCTGCCATATCTGAGTTTGGTTCTGATAGTTTCTTTGTGTCTCCAGGCTGTATTTTTTTTACCTTTTAGCATGTCTTTTAATTTTTTGTAGAAAGCCAGATATCATGTATCTGGAAAAAAAACTCTCTGAAGTGGATAAGCTTTTAGTGTGAGGTTTTATATTTATCTGGCTAGTAGTCGAGCTACGTTTACTATTCACGGTAGCTGTGGACTCAGATGCTAATATCTCCTCTAATGACCTTGTTTTTGTCTTCCTTGTTGTATATAGACTTTCTTGGAGACTCCTTAAATAGGCAATTCTTGTAGCTGTAATTCCTTGTCATTATCCATCAGTCCTATTGGTGTGATGGTGTGATGTAGTGGGAAGGGGAGTATTTCATGTTACTGTGATTAGTTTTTAGTCTTTTAGTGAGCCTAAATTGGATATTTCCTTTCCCTCAGATTGGTTAGGCTTTGGTAAAAACTCCAATAAGTTAAGCTGTAGTTTCCCTTAAGGGCAAACATTGTTAAGAACAGAATTCTGTTGATTATAAATTGAGTTAATATATGAAAATTCTCTAGAACTAAAAGAGATGTTTTATTATAATAATAGTAATGATCACAAATAGCAATCAAAAGAAATATGAAAATAAATTAGTTTTAAATGTTTAATTCATTTCTACATTTCTGTTATGATACATAGAAATATTCAGAGAGAGTCTTAAATGATTTTCATTATCTACTTCAAGATAATATACAATGTGAAATATACAAAACTCTGAATGGGAAAAAGATATTGTTCTAGCAGTAGTATATGCCTAGCATAATTTCTTCTGGCCCTGTTCTTCAGGTAAAAATTAGCCATAACATCTAATATTGTTTAATAACTAAAATATATTTTCCCTGTGTTTATCACTCTCAAAGATAATTTTTTCTGTCCAGGAAATTGTATTTAACTCACTGGAAAGTGTACAGTGAAATAAAGACAAAACTGACAAAAGAAAGAATAATATCTCTTTTCCTGTCATGTACTATTTAGGTAGTATGTATTAATGAAATGTTTGATGGATCTAAGGCCTATGTGTTTCCAAAGTAATATGCAAGCCATGAGATGAATAGAGGTGTCCAAGTAGGTTAATAAGTGTTTATATACCCTTTTCTAGGTATTTGACCTCTCAGACTATTATCTTACAAACTGGTAAAGTTATAGATAAAGGCGGAACCTAAGTACTATTGACTGTTTTGCATATTAAAAATGGTAAAATATGATATTCACAAACCTCAACATTTACCTTAACATTGAGATTGTGACAGTGGATGGTAGCCTCACTTACTAGCTAGCTAAGTGATTATTTCCTACAGCAGTCTGTGAGTTCTCTATTAAGTACAGTACTTTATATTATTAAATTCATTCTTTCAATTAAGCATTTATTTTGTGCTTTTTATGTGCATGGGATAGTGGTAGTTGCTGAGGCAACAAAGAAGAATTCGATCATTGAGGAGTAAAGCATATGGAAAGAATAGACTCTGAATCCTCGTCCCTGCCATAATCTTAATAACTTGAGATGAAGATAGGTCCTATCAGGTAATACTTTGTGTCCTATTGATAGATAACTAAGCATATCGCATAGAATGTAAGCATATTGCATAGAATGAAAAATAGCAAAAACCTTATTGGCAATGCAGTGACAGCCTTCTAACCCAGGTTCTTAAAAAGGTTATGGTGATGGTATCCCTGTTTTCAAGCCTAAATGAGAAATTTCAAGAGCAGCATAGTATAAAGTGTCAAATCTCAATACAATGTATTGTCTTCTTAAGGCTATAACAAGCCAAAAGTTAATTCTCACCATATCAGACATCTCCTTGCCCTGTTTGTTGCATACATCTTCTTCCTTCCTCCCCTTTCCATGCTCTGTTAGTTAAGGTTTCATGCCTTTTGCTTCATAATTCTTTTTCTCCATTATGTATATCCCCTGCTCTTGCCTAGTTAAACCAGAAAGGGTAAATCAGTCATTTTTTGAGTATCACCTTTACAGTATCTGGCTCAGTTATACCACCAGAAAATTGTAAAGTATCAGCTCTCTTTCTAGAGATGTCACATAACCCAGAAGAAAGGGAGAGTGAGGCAACTTATGCCAGATCAGTAATAGCAGCTGTGACTTTGCACATAAGGCCATGTCTCACATCCCAACTTCTTTTGTTCACAGTGGAAACAGGCAGCTGGGAGAAAAACATGCATTCTGCAGTCTGAGGAGGCAGCAAGATTTAGAGAGTGATGATAGATGTTGCTAGTACTTGCTGTAAGTTATGTACTAGGGAAAGTTGCTACTACAGTCCCTGTTTTATAGGCTAAGATGTTTGTCTATTTTATCAGCAATTGTATAGCACTGAAGTACCATGCTATGCTAATTAAGTTGTCTTCTTTCATATGCCATGAAATCCTTACCTGTTTTCTTTTTTTATTTTTTCTTCTTCAGCATAACTCTGCTTCATTTTCTTCTCTCATGGTATAGCCATATTTTCTAGTTATAATTATTATGTTAGTATTGATCTTTATCCTACAACCAGGAAACCCAAATTAGACTTTCCTGATTTAACATAATTAGGTGATAAACTTAGCAGAAAAATTATAATATCCTTAAATTAAATATTACAAATATTCAAACCCAACATGAAAATTCTCATTCCTAACTCTCCAACTATGTTAATCGTAGAGGCAGCTATAAAATTCCCCCAAAGCAAAGGGGAATCCAGCATGATACCTGACAGCTCTAAGCTGTGAGACACTGATGGCATACCTTGCTTACTTTGTTGCCTCTTTCAGGAATTCTTAAGGAATAAAAGTCTGTTAGGTTTAAGAGTATTTCCCCCTGGCTGTTTCTTGTTAGGAAATATGACATAGTGAAGGGAATAAGAGAAACAGGAGAGTGAAACTTGCTTTTTTATAAGGGAATATGAGAAAGGGAAAATTGGAAAATGACCACAGGGAGCCCAAACAAACCTCTTTTCTTTTGATACTGTCCAGCCTGCTTTATCCTAAACTATATAACTCACTAAAATATTTTTACATATTTTCCATTACTATTCTTTTAGTCTTCAATCCAGAGTTAAGTCTGTCAGAATATCATTGAAGTCAGTGAACCATGAGTCTAGTTACCTTTGCAAGGCATTTCTGTTGGTGGTAAAACCAGCAAGCACCTCACAAGAAAGCTGCCCAGTCTCAAGAGAGTGATATGCTAATTCTTAAAGTTATAGATAAAGGCAGAACCTAAGTACTATTGACTGTTTTGCATATTAAGTATGTTGCTAACACTGCACTCTTTCATGATTGAATTTAGAACTTTTCACTCAATTGGTTGAAGGCTTCAGACTAGCAGTAATAATAGTCTTTTGAGTTGTTGATTAAATAGAGCAGTGAAAGAATTCATATGGCAGGTGAATTCTAACCCAGATTGTTCATTTAGGTTCATGAACAGATCTTTATCACCTGTAGTGGGGGGAAAACAAAAAGAAAGTAGCCCAGATGTTTGCTTTCTAATAGTGTACCTTCTATATTTTAAATGAGAAGAGATCTCTCTCATTAAATAAGGATATTAATATTTATGTGGTCATTGTTGAAATACCAAGGAACAGACCTCATATATTTCTGGGGCTTTTTAATGACCATCTTTTATATCCAAGTAAGATCAGAAAAGCTCCCTGTCTCCCATACCACCAGAGATTTCATCATAGCTACTTATATTTTAGTTTCTATCTTCCTTTACTTTTGCCTTCTTTATCAAGACTTTGATAGTTCTCTAAGAATTAAATAAGTCAGATTTGGCAACATTCTCTTAAAATGTAAATTCCAGAAGTCTGAAAGTCTTTGTAAGTGTAAAGTAAACTTAAGAATCCTTTGCTGTCATGTGAGCAGAGAGTATTATTGATTTAGGCAACCAACAGTTAACTGTTTTAGGATAGAACAGTTTGGGTCAAGTCACGGTAGTGACAACAGCATTCAGAACTTTTCAAATAGCCAGAAATCCCTACTCTTCTATTTGATCATTTGTTGAATATTTGGAAAAGATAAAAGCTGCTCATTGTTTTATTGCCTGTGATAAACACCATGAATAAAATTTGGGGGGAGTAAAATATTCACTGAAATGGGAGACTGTCATATTTTTCAGAAAATATATTTTGGCAATTAATCTATTCCTGGACCAAATTATAGCTAGCTTCTTGAGAATTGTTCAGCAGAATTGACCCAAAATAAAAGAAATAACATTTTTTGAGAATTACTTCACATCATATATTGTGCTCAGCTTTCTGTGTGCAACATCTCACTTCATCCTTAAAATAACTTGATAAGTAAGGTATAGTTAATCCCATTTTACAGATAAAGAAATTGGGCTGATGTTGAATATAACTTATTCATGGCCACACAACTGTTAAGTAATTAAAAAAAAATTGAACATCAGTTTTTGTGATTCCAGAGTCCATGCTCTTAATCATTTCATGCCACAGTCAAGGCACTGCATAAATCAGCATTTACCTTAGTATATTTTGCCTAATGTCTCTCCCTTCTCCATTCTCCAAAAGGCTATAATTCTCAGCAATTTTCAGTCCTTAGAATAGTTATTGAATATGCTGGCATCGAGCAACTATAACCATTCCAAACAACTTATAGGCACAGAATGTAAAACCTTATTCTGCCCCTCTCTGCCCATGTGGTTAGTGAGAGAATCCTATTTAAAGAGGTTTAGAATGCAGGCAACTATTCTAGCTCAGAATTGCCAAAAAGTTGCTTAAAAATCCTTTTCTGAAGTAAAATTTATATTCCAGGTAATGTCTTTTCAGAGATTTTTCTCAACCCTCTTCCAGACCTCTTTGCCTTGACCATTCTGAGCTTTATGAGTTCTGACTTCAGAAAAGTTCCCCTTCATAAGTTCTTCTTCTCCCTGAAGTCAGAGGGCTAACAGTTGTTAACTAAAGAAGATGGTAAATGAAGAAGAATTATATGGACTGGCACCCCAAATCTGTCCACTCTTGAAACATTTTCTTCACATCAAGCATAGGTCTTTCGCTTGGATACTTAGTCTAGGATAGACAACCCTAATTCACCAATCCCAGGGTAACTTTCTCTGTCTTCTATTAGGAGCAATGACTAAATAATCCTTTTAAATGGAGTTATGAATTGGCTAGAAGGGAAGAGAGCTTCTGTAGAGATGTTTGCTCACAACTGTACAGATCCTCCCTGTCAAAGATCTGTGCTCCTGATAGAGGACTGAGGCAAGAGAGGAAAGAGGGGAAAGGGAAGATGTTGATTAAAAAGGTACAAAATTTCAGTTAGACTGAAAGAATAAGTGAAAGAACGAAAAAGGCTCGTCGTCGGAGAAAATGCCTGTTTATTGAGGAACAGCTCTGCATATTTATAGAGCCGGGAGTGGTTTGACAGTTATGACAGTTTAATAGTTGAATGGTTTGACAGTTGGCTGGGGTGCTTTCTGATTGGTGGGTAAGGATCATGTGAGCCAGCAGGGCTCATCATTGGACGGCAGGATCATGTGAGCCAGCAGGGCTCACCATTGGATTGCTCTTCTTGGGGGATGGGGAAGTTAGTCTTTGGAGCCAGGGTGACTCCCAACAATAAGTTTTAGTTATTTGTTGCCTTGCATGGTGACCACAGTTAATAATAATGTAGTTACCCCTCAGTATTCACGGGGGATTAACCCTAGGAACCCTAAAATACCAAAATCCCCAAATCCATGGGTGTTCAAGTCCCTTATATAAAATTTCATGGTATTTGCATACAACAACCTACACACATTCTCCCATGCACTTTAAATCATTTCTTGATTACTTATAATTAACACACTATAAATGCCATGTAACATAGTACCCAGTTGTTAAAGTGTAATGTTTATGGAATAAAATAGTTTTTTAAATAAGTCTGCACATGTTTGGTATAGATGCAGTTTTTTTTCTTTCTTTCCACTTATTTATTTTTGCAGTGCTAGTAATCAGACCCAGGGCTTTGCAAACATTTAACCTTTGAACTATATGCCCAGCCCATTTTCAAATATTTTTCATTCACAGTTGGTTGAATACAAGGATGTGCAACCCACAGATATGAAAAATTGATTGTATTATATATTTTAAATTGCTAAAATAATCTACTTTTTACATTCTTCCCACAAAATAAAATAAGTTGTTGAAGTTATAGATAATTTAATTTATCCTGACTAAATCTACAACATATACATTGATCAAAACATTATATTGTGCCTCACAATACACAGTTATTGTCAAAGGAAAATAATTTTTTTAAATGTAGGCTTCAGAAAGTAGAATATAGTATAAGTAATGGAATAAACACTAGCATGTGATCCTGGCCCTTTTATTAGCTATATTACGTTTGAGAAGTTTACTTAACCTCTTAGTCTTTTCCTGGGCAAAATGAAAAAGTTTAAATAAGTCAGTGTTTACCAAACTCTGAAACCTACTATAGACTCCTAGAGATGATTGGAGGTGGCAGATGAGATCATTTTAGACAGTGTCTTGATAAAACATTAAACATTGAATCACATAGTGAGAAAATTATTCCTTCTTTTTAGTCTTTCTGATTGTGTCAAAGAGAAAGAGTCAATTCAGTATGAAAATATATTTAATAGCTCTTTAACACTGGATAATTGTTCAATGATAGGAGCAGGGGGAGTTACTGTGAATCCTTCACTCCTTCAGGAGTTTCTACAAAAATCAAATAAATTTTATTCCTTAGAAGGGAAAAATGCAGAAGTGCTTTTTCACTCTGTTTATTTCTTTTCTCTGTTTATCCACTTGGAAGGCAAGTAGTATGTTATCCAACTAGTGAGTTTGGGAGGAGGAACTAAATGTGAGGCACAGCCCTTTCTAGCTTCTTTCATAACTGAGGCCCATACTTCGCCTCCACCAGGCGGCTTTGGCGACAAACGCCGCTTAGCACAGAGTGGAAACTATCATTAGCAAACCCATGATGCCGTAAATCCAAACCACAAAATCACATTCTGACATTCATTCTTATTGGCTGTCAAGATAATATTTTGATTCCTATCTCTTATTTCTCTTTGTTTCTCATTTGGTTTCAAATTCACAGGAGATGTAAAGAGAAAGCAGTTATCACCTTTAAAACCTCACTAGTTTAAAAAAAAAAAAAGCTCACTAATAATCTTCTCTTTTTAACAGAAATCTGGCTTGAGCTCAGAGCCCTCCATCAATAGTATCCATATAAAATTTAGTAACATGTTTAACTTCTATAAAATAGATTCATCTGACTTTTAAAAGGTCTGTTAAAGTTTTTGAAATATTGAATAGTACAAGTGGTACATGATATGGTAGAAACCATAAAAGTGGTACACAAATTACTACATTTTAGAAAACATTGAATAAGATTATTTCTAGGATCTCTTCCAGATTAAAAATCTTTTGAATGTATATTCAAACAGAATTTTAAAATGTTATATAGTAAAAAAAAAAAAAAAGATCTTCTATACTTAGCATGTGCTGTTATTTTCCTTTCTTTTGAAATATACCATTATTGAGAAAACTAAACTTTCATTCTAGGCCGGTTTTATATTTATAAATGTGAACACTTTTTGATATTTTATTAGGCAGTTGAGTATTGACATATTTTTGATAACATATTTTGATAGTGTATTTCTTGGTGATGTGCTTATTTATTTATTTTTACTAAAAGCAGTCTAGTGTGGGTAAGGGTTTTGAACTAGAAATCCTGAATACTTTTATTTAGAGGGCAAGAAGTGTGTTGTCACTGTATATTCTCACTAGTACAATACTTGGCACATAGTAGTATTCAACAAATATTTGAACAAGTAATGAAGGAATAAACAAAGAATCAACAAAAATAAACTGAATTCTGCTAATGATAAACTCTGTTTTACATGAAGTAAGCATGTTGGCAGGAGTGTCAGGTCGGTAGTCTATGGTGAAGTGGGGAACTCTGTGTTCTGTAGATTTCAGATGTTAAAACATTCTTAGCTTTAGGGTTGGTGGAGACTATCTGTTACTTGAAAGAATGGTAGGTCAGATATAAAAGTTAAGGGAAATGTCTATTAAAGTCATAAGATAGTCCAAGAAAACTTTGGGCTCCACCTACAACATTCTATCTCTCCACAATCACAATGTTGTGCTCAGTCAAGTTTAAGCAGTCTGCAATATCTTTAATATAGAGGTAGCTTCATCATTTCCCAGTTTTCTGTCTTGAAGATGTAGTTTTCATTTCTTTCTGAAAGCTATCAATTGAGCTAACTATAAGGAAGTTGAGCCTTAGGTTAGTCAGAAGATAATACTTTCATACAGATGAAATTTGGAGCCAGTCATACTAAACATTTAGTAGAATAACCTTGTTAGGAAGAAGTCACAAAGGGAAGGGAGCCTTACTTATTTTGCTCTCACTTATAAAAAGCAGAATTTATACAAGAGGCTAGGGGTTTCCTTCCTTTATTTATCAACCCATTTTCTCCATTATTTTAGATGTGGAACACCTATAAAAAATTAAATTGAGCAACATGTATCAAGTATACCACTTATGGTAACTTTGAAATAATATTTGAATGTTTCTTATATTTGCAGAATTAAAAACTTGGTACTAATGGGTTAAATAACTACTTTTGCCCCTCCTCCTTTATTCTTTCTCTTTCATATATGTACTACTTCTGTGATCATCTCCATATCAGGGAAAGTACCCAAGTTTTCCCTACTTTAGAGGACATATTACTGCGTAATTTATTTTATTTTATTTTTGCTTTCTTATAGACTTTATTTTTTAAATTTTTTAATTATTGTTCAAAACATTACAAAGCTCTTGACATATCATATTTCATACATTTGATTCAAGTGGGTTATGAACTCCCATTTTTATCCCGTATAGAGATTGCAGAATCACATTGGTTACACATCCACGTTTTTACATACTGCCATACTAGTGTCTGTTGTATTCTGTTGCCCTTTCTATCCTCTACTATACCCTCTCCCCTCCCCTCCCCTCCCCTCCCATCTTCTCTCTCTACCCCATCTACTGTAATTCATTTCTCTTCCTTGTTTTTTTCCCCTTTCCCCTCACTTCCTCTTATATGTAATTTTGTATAACAACGAGGGTCTCCTTCCATTTCCATGCAGTTTCCCTTCTCTCTCCCTTTCCCTCCCACCTCTCGTCCCAGTTTAATGTTAATCTTCTTCTCATGCTCTTCCTCCCTGCTCTGTTCTTAGTTGCTCTCCTTATATCAAAAAAGACATTTGGCATTTGTTTCTTAGGGATTGGCTAGCTTCACTTAGCATAATCTGCTCTAATGCCATCCATTTCCCTGCAAATGCCATGATTTTGTCATTTTTTAGTGCTGAGTAATACTCCATTGTGTATAAATGCCACATTTTTTTTTATCCATTCATCTATTGAAGGGCATCTAGGTTGGTTCCACAGTCTAGCTATTGTGAATTGTGCTGCTATGAACATCGATGTAGCAGTATCCCTATAGTACGCTCTTTTAAGGTCTTTAGGGAATAGTCCGAGAAGGGGAATAGCTGGGTCAAATGGTGGTTCCATTCCCAGCTTTTCCAGGAATCTCCATACTGCTTTCCAAATTGGCCGCACCAATTTGCAGTCCCACCAGCAATGTACAAGTGTACCCTTTTCCCCACATCCTTGCCAGCACTTGTTGTTTGACTTCATAATGGCTGCCAATCTTACTGGAGTGAGATGGTATCTTAGGGTGGTTTTGATTTGCATTTCTCTGACTGCTAGAGATGGTGAGCATTTTTTCATGTACTTGTTAATTGATTGTATGTCCTCCTCTGAGAAGTGTCTGTTCAGGTCCTTGGCCCATTTGTTGATTGGGTTATTTGTTTTCTTATTGTTTAATTTTTTGAGTTCTTTGTATACTCTGGATATTAGGGCTCTATCTGAAGTGTGAGGAGTAAAAATTTGTTCCCAGGATGTAGGCTCTCTACCTCTCTTATTGTTTCTCTTGCTGAGAAAAAACTTTTTAGTTTGAGTAAGTCCCATTTGTTGATTCTTGTTTTTACCTCTTGTGCTATGGGTGTCCTATTAAGGAATTTGGAGCCCGACCCCACAGTATGTAGATTGTAGCCAACTTTTTCTTCTGTCAAACGCCGTGTCTCTGATTTGATATCAAGCTCCTTGATCCATTTTGAGTTAACTTTTGTGCATGGCGAGAGAAAGGGATTCAGATTCATTATGTTGCATATGGATTTCCAGTTTTCCCAGCACCATTTGTTGAAGATGCTATCCTTTCTCCATTGCATGCTTTTAGCCCCTTTGTCAAATATAAGATAGTTGTAATTTTGTGGATTGGTCTCTGTGTCCTCTATTCTGTACCATTGGTCTACCCGCCTGTTTTGGTACCAGTACCATGCTGTTTTTGTTACTATTGCTCTGTAATTACTGTGTAATTTAAAATGCAGCTCAGTCTTTCTCCTTGCACTCTTAATTATACTTCTTCTTCTAATAAAGGGGCCCAGTTTTTTCTTTGCTGGCACCCTAGATGAACAACAACACTGATGGTAAATTTTTATTACCATTTATTCATACAACAAATGTTATATTTTAAGGATTCTGTTCTCAGAATCTTGAGATGAGTTTTACATATAAGAGACAGAGTATTAACCAAAAGTTTTTAATTCTTAGTTATACACAGCCGACTTTATAATAACCATGTAGTTATTGACTGTATTCCCAGATCACTTAATTTATTTTATGTATATATACATGGGGGACAGGGGAGATAAATACAAACAGATTATTTCATACTGGTGAATACAATTTAAACATTTTCTAGGTTTATTCTCTACAAGTATATTTTTTCTTTAATGGTCCAGTGATCACAATCTAATTTTTTTTTACACAATGATAACATCTTAACTAGAGTTAATTTTTATATGTTCAGGGTAATATTTTCTGTTATTGAAAATTTAACTCAGTACATATTCAGTTTGTGAAATCTCTCTACCTGGTAACTCTTTGTCTTCTAGTTATCACTATGTTTTTGTAGTACTAAAAATTGAACCCAGGGTCTCATACTGAGATACATCCCCAGCTCTTTTTGTTTGATTTGGTACCAGAGATTGAACCCAGAGGCCCTTAACCACTGAGCCACATCCCCAGCCCTTTTATTTTATATATTGAGACAGGTTCTAAGTTGCTTAGAGTCTCATTAAGTTACTAAAGCCATCTTTGAATTTACAGTTCTTTACCTCAGCCTCCCAAGATGCTGGGATTATGGGTGCTTGCCACCATGCCTGGCTTTTTTTTTTTTTTTAAGTTTTGAGATAGGGTCTCACTAAGTTGCTTGAGGCTAACATAAAACTTGTGATCTTTCTGACTCAGCCTCTCAAGTACTTGGGATTATAGGTCTTTAATATGTAAACCATAGGGGTTCTGGCTATTATATTGTGGTTTATTCTTATCATTACATTATAAATTTGATAGAACAGCAATAACAGTTATGTATTAGCTTTGTATTGCTATGTCAAAATTTCTAGAAAAAATAGAAACATCGTGATAGAAGCACATGGTGGAGGAAAGCTGCTGCTCATCTCATGGCAGCCAGTAAACAGAGAGAGACAGAGACAAAGGGAAAGGAAAGAGAAGCAGAAGACAAGATACAGTCCCAAAGGGCATGCCCATAAAGACTCTTCCTCTAGATCCTACCTCCTAACTTTCTATTACCTCCAGTAATCCATTCAGCCATGACTCTATCAAGGGGTTAATTTGTTCACAAGGTTAGCACCCTCGTGATCCAATCACTTCCCCAAAAAAATCACCTCTGAACATTGCATGTATTGGGACTGAGCCTTCAACACATGAGTCTTTGGGGAACATTCCAGATTCAAACTATTGTAAGTGATGATGTATAGAAAACAGATATAAGAGTAATCATTGTATATAAAAATTAGCATCCAAACTGTTTGAACTTTAAATTAATATCCAGATAAACAAGCAACACAGATTGTTATTGTCACAGGTCTATTGTGGCCAAGAAATAAAGACTTTGAAATCTAATTTTTTTTCTCTACATTCTACATTCATCAAACAAACTCTTCTCAAGTTCAAGAGTCAAATAGACCACAACACAATAATTTTGGGTGACTTTAACACACCTCTTTCATCATTAGATAGATCTTCCAAACAAAAGCAGAACAAAGAAACTATTGAACTCAATAATATAATCAATAATTTAGACTTAACTGACATATATAATTCCAACCTTCAGCGAGAGAATGAATATATTTTCTTCTCAGCAGCATGGATCCTTCTAATTTGTTGCTAACACATCTGAACATTAAATTGAAAGCTTCTATTGGCCACTAAAGCTCTGGATTCCTCCAGAGACCCTACTTATAGACAAACAAGGGGACCCTTCTCCCTTCTTCTATTGACATAGTACATTGTAAAGCCCTAGGCAGCAATCTCCCTGGCCAAGGCCACACTGAAGCTAACACTGGTTTATCATTATAATCTTTAGATATTCCCAGAGTGCTCTGTCATGAAAGTCATACAAGAGCCATTTGCTATAATGACAAGCTGGAAGTTTTGAGTAACTCTAATTAAAAAATAACTGTAACAGAAAAAAGAACTTTGACAGTTGGCTGTGTCCATTCTCTGATATCTAGAATATCAGATATCTACTTAGAGTGCTGATACCATTCTTACCTGGGGTTTGAGGTAATAATATGATAGCATGCTAGAAATTTTCAGAAAAGGTCATGTACTTAAGAAGCAGACCAACCTATGTGTGAAATTTCTCTCTGTCCCTTTTGTTCGGGGACCTTAGGTAAGTTATTTAATCTCCTCATAACTGAAAACTATAATTCTTCTTGAGTGTTGCTATGAAAATGAAAGTACCCCATGTGAGTTATTGTAGTAGGGTAGATAAATGAGAAATATAGTGTGGTGATGATATGTTTTGATATTCTGTCAGGTGAAGTGAAGGACAGAGTTGTTCAAGTGGTGGAGCTCCCCATTGTAGACAGTCTTCATCCGCGTCCTCCTTATTTACCCTTGGCTGTACCAGAAGACCTTGCAGATCGACTCGTAAGAGTCCATGGTGATCCTGCAGTGTGGTGGGTGTCTCAATTTGTCAAATATTTGATCCGCCCACAACCTTGGTTGGAAAAGGAAATAGAAGAGGCCACCAAGAAGCTTGGCTTCAAACATCCAGTTATTGGGTAAGAATCTGATTTTTTTCCCTCAAACAGTGATATATAATAGTGATACATAATATTTTTACCTTCTACTTTGATCTTTACAATTCAGAGTTTAGTTTTCATTGCCCCACCAAAAACAGGTTTCACAGTTCATGTTAGGGCACAGGGAGAATATTCTTCCTTTGTTCACTTAGAACATTAGTAAAAATAGCTTAGTAGTGCTTTATAATGCTTCTCTTTTTTCCACTCTTAATATTACAGATCTCTTTGTTTTTATTTTCATATTTCCCACTTCACATCTTCCTTCATGTTTTAGCTTTTATAGAGAAATTATTAACCCCTATTCAAAATGTTCGCATAAAAGAAGATACGTAGTGAAATCATAATATTATTAGATAGTGTTTCATCTCATGAAACTTTTTATTAAAAATCAGTGGAATCATTAACATCATCTCTATAGAGCACACTGAACAATTCCAGTTTCCTAAGAGAAGCATTGAGGGAAGAATGGTAGAATCAATTGGACACTATTACCCTGTGTGCATATATAACTTTACGACCAGTGTGATTCTACATCATGTACAACCAGAACAATGAGAAGTTATACTCCATTTATGTATGATGTGTTAAAGTACATTCTATTATCATGTATAACTAATTAGAACAAATAAAAAAATAATAATAATAAATAAGAATGTGGGAAGGAAAAGATGACAGAATAGATGTTTCTGTGATCCTATCCACATCTGGACTATAACCTGGCATGCAAAGAAAAGAATGGAAAGTCATAAAGATGGCAGAGTAACATCAGTGAAACAAATCTCCATACCCCATAATAGAGTTGGCCTTTGGCTTGGCCTGAGGCATGCCCAAGACTGCAACTTCAGGGAAAGAAATCTACCATTTTCCTTCTTCTACATAGGGATAGTGATTTATCAATGGGTGGCTCTAGAGGGCAGATTTAAGGAACCTTAATTATGAAAACAAAATATGATTATTATTCTTATTTCCACTAAAATTACTTTGGAAGCACTAAGATAGAAGACTATGGAAATCAGTGTATTATTCAGTGCAGATTGATATAAATATGTATAGCCAATTTTACTGTTTTAGGCCTTTTTATAAGTGGTATGGATGAGATCTGTATCTGCTCACATTTGATAAGTGAAAAACAGAAAAGAAACACATTAGAAACACAACAAAAGGGCTGGAATGACTCCATGAAACTAAAATAGTAAAAATCCTTAAAAGTTTTCCTGCCACTTCCTACAGGAAAAGTCCATGTAGTCTGTGTTTTCCTTAGACAACTTTAAATTCTATAAACTGGCAGTTATAATACAAGATTAAATGAAGAAAAGAAAAAAATGGCTTCAGAATGTGACAAGCACTATTTTTAATACTCTATAATAACAACTGTGACTCTTCATCATTTTAGTCTCAAAAACCCTAAGATTTAAATTCTTTGGTTTTTTTGTTTTGTTTTTTCCTGGATAGCTGGTGAGTATGTTGCTGCCTAATGTGAAGTATAACTCTGAAATCTTTCAGTTATTCCTGATATACCAACTACTTTCTCTATAATAAAGTATTCTTCCAAAGCTTTACTTATTTTCTAATTTCTCTTATATTGTTTACCATGCAAATATATTAAAACATGTGAGAGTTTTTTTAATATTTGTTTTTTCTAATTATGAAAATGAAGAAAAATCAGTTTAAATTGTTATAATGCCATTATAAATTATATAAATTGAGTACACCAAAAGCACCAAGTTAATCAATACATTATCAGCAGAATGTGAATTTCTCCCCCAGAGTCCATGTCAGACGCACAGACAAAGTGGGAACAGAAGCAGCCTTCCATCCCATTGAGGAGTACATGGTGCATGTTGAAGAACATTTTCAGCTTCTCGCACGCAGAATGCAAGTGGATAAAAAAAGAGTATATTTGGCCACGGATGATCCTTCTTTATTAAACGAGGCAAAAACAAAGTAAGTTAGACCAACTAGGAGTTCTAGAGTGACATTGTCTCTTTTTTTGAGAAGAATCTTTAATTCCCATCACTTGTGATTCTTGTTCTAATATTATTATTAATTATTGGGGTTTTAAAATTCAAATGACTGTGTACTTGCTTAACTCTTAATCTAATCAAAGCATACTTTGTTAGCCATATCTGATGCCTTGAAATAAGAAATCCAGAATGAAATAGACTGCTGATTACACATTTCAAGCAGTCATCACTATCACCATTAAACACAATCACCCCCTTCTTGGTACTAAAATCTATATCAGTTTGCTCAAGCTTCCATAATAAAATACCCATAAATCAAGTGGTTTAAATGACAGAAATTTATTTCTCATAGTTCTGGAGGCCGAGAAGTCTATGATCAGTAAGGTAGATTTTCATTCTGAAGATCCTCCCTTGGCTTGTAGGCAGCCACCATCTCACTGTGTCCTCGCTTGATCTCTTTTTTTGTGTGTGCCAAAGAGAGCAGGCACTCAAGTGCCTGTCTTATAAAGATGTTGATCCTGTCATGATGGTCCCAGCCTCTTGAACTCATCTTACCCTCATTACCTCCCAAAGGCCAAGTACCAATTAGAAACTGAAACATGTGAATTTGGGTGAAAAATAAACATAATATTTATCAACTTTATAGAATTGCTAGTAATAAAACACACCTAGTACTTGCCCCTTTGATCTTGTTATTCATTGTCTACACTAACAATTACAGGCAACTGAATATGTGTGTATATATATAGAGAGAGTCTTTGTTGTTTTAAATTTCTGAAATTTGTAAATTACACTAAAGAAAGGTAAAGAACCAAAGAATGATTTTTTAAAGTGGATAAATAAATTCTATTACGTATTGATATTTTAGGCACTGTGCTAGGTGTAGGGATGTCATGATAATCAAGGTACTCCTTCCTCTTAAGGAATTCCTAATCGAGTGAAGGAAAAAATCACTGTTATTAATAATACTATAGGATTATCCAGGAGCAGTGGCACATACCTGTAATCTCAGTGACTTAGGAAGCTAAAGTAGGAGGATCACAGGTACAAAGCCAGCCTTAACAATTTAACGAGGCTGTAAGCAACTTAAGGAGACCCTGACTCAAAATTTAAAAATCAATAATAAAAGGGCTGGGGATGTGGCTCAATGGTTAAGTACCCTTGTGTTTATTCCCTAGTACCAATAGTAATAACAACAACAATAATAATAATATAGGATTAACATAGGGTTTTATGAAAACTAGTAGACTGATTCTGATTAGAAATTTCTTATCATAGGATCTGGGTCAACCTAGGATTGGCCATTATTTACTATCCATAAATAAATGCTGTATTAATTATATACCAAAAAATGGGAAAGACAGTAGAATGAATGGGCATAACTTTCCTATGTTCATATATGAATACATGACTAGTGTAACTCCACATCATATACAACCACAAGAATGGGAAGTTATACTCTATGCATGTATGATATGTCAAAATACATTCTGCTGTCATGCATAACTAAAAAAATAAAAAGAAAAAAGAAAAATGAATAAGAATACACACACACACACACACACACACAAGTAAGGAACAGGCTAAGATAAAATTGTGGTCTATCTTTTGCTATAATACCATCTCCTCCAGAAATCATCCCTGATTATTTGACTGAGTTATGTCTCTGCACATTCTTCTATTATAGTGCATAGCACTTATTTACTTCTGCCTTCCTCACTAGATTATATATACTTTATTCATAAGGCCTGTCTTAGTATGTGCCTAGTACAAACTGAACTGTGTTTATTTTGATCTCATCAGTTCAAAAACATTTTATTAGCAATGAAAGAATGAATTACTTGAACCATTTGGCTATTTAACAATATTTCTTAGTTCCTTTTTTCTGTAACAAATGGGAGGGGAAAAGAAGCAAAGTCAGAATAAGGTTGTACTCCAAGTCCTTGTGTATACACATAAAGGACCAAGAAATTCATCAGCCAAGTATAAGAATGGATTAATATAAGATTTACAGATTAAATACATATTTGGGCACAAAACACAATACAAATTGTTTTTCAAGTTAATGTTCAGATGTGTTAGAAACAAATTATAAGGATCCATGTGCTGCTGAGAAGAAAGTATATTCTCTCATTGAAGGTTGGAATATTCTATATGTCAGTTAAGTCTAAGTTATTGATTGCATTATTGAGTTCTATAGTTTCTATGTTCAGCTTTTGTTTGGAAGATATATCTGATGATGAAAGAGGTATATTAAAGTCACCCAAAATTATTGTGTTGTGGTCTATTTGACTCTTGAACTTGAGAAGAGTTTGTTTGATGAATGTAGATGCTCCATTGTTTGGAGCATATATACACTTCTCAGAAGATGATGTACAGTCAGTCAACAAATACCATGAAAAAATGTTCATCATCACTAGCATAAAGAGAAATGCAAATCAAAACCACTCTAAGATTTCATCTCACTCCAGTCAGAATGGCAGCTATTATGCATACAAACAACAATAAGTGTTGGCAAGGATGCGGGGGAAAGATATACACTGCTGGTGGGACTGCAAATTCGTTCAGCCAATATGGAAAGCAGTATGGAGATTGAGATTTCTTGGAAAATTGGGAATGGAACCACCATTTGACCCAGCTGTCCCTCTCCTAGGTCTATACTCAAAGAACTTAAAAACAGCATACTACAGGGATACAGCCATATCAGTGCTTATAGCAGCACAATTCACAATAGCTAAACTGTGGAACCAACCTAGGTGCCCTTCAATTGATGAATGGATTAAAAAAAATGTGGCACATATACACAATGGACTATTACTCAGTAATAAATGAGAATGAAATCATGGCATTTACAGGTAAATGGATGGAGTTAGAGAAATAATGTTAAGTAAAGTTAGCCAATCCCAAAAAACCAAATGCTGACAGTTTTCTTTGATATAAGGAGGCTGATTCATAGTGAGATAGGAAGAGGGAGCATGGGAGGAATAGACGAACTCTAGATAGGGCAGAGGGGTTGGAGAGGAAGGGAGGGGGCATAGGGTAATTAATGATGGTGGAATGTGATGATCATTATTATCCAAAGTACAGGTATAAGGACATGAATTGGTGTGAATATACTATGTATACAACCAGAGATATGAAAAATCGTGCTCTATATATGAAATAAGAATTGTAATGCATTCTGTCATATATAAATAAAAAAGAAAGAAAGAACAAATTAGAAACAGTTCACCATGTTTTCTCATTTTAAAACACCATATGAAATTTGTAGCTTGGTTGAAGAAAGGGATATTAATCTTGTCTACTCTTTCACTTATTCTTGAATGTATCATGAGCCTTTTTCCTTGATTAGCAAAATAATTCATGTTCATGAGAAAATATGGAAGTTGGTAAATACGAAGCCAAGGAAACTACCCATAGTCCCACTATTCACTGGCAACAACTATTTAAATATTGACATATTCCTTTATATAGTCGTATTTTTAAATAGTTGTTCATATCTTATGTAATTTTGGATCCCTTTTTTTGCACCTGATATTAAATTGGACCTACTTTTAAGGTCACTAAAAAGGTTATTTATTTTTTTGTTTATTTATTTTGAATAGACAATTATATATGTTTATGGGTTATTATATAATGCTTTGGTCTGCTTACTCACTGTTGTCAAATAATTAATATCCGTAATCTCACCACTTACCAAATTTTTTATGATGAGAAAGTTAAAGGTGTTCTTTTAGCAATTTTTAAAGATTCCATACATTATTATTAACTGTGATCACCATATAGTGCCATAGAACCCTATAACTTAATCCTCCAATCTAACAGAGACTTTGTACCCTTTTGTCAATGTATCTCCTTTTTCCATTTTTCCACTTCTCCCATATCCCCACCCTACCTCTCCAACTTCTGGTATCCACCTTTCTACTCTCTTGTTTATGTGAGATCAACCTTTTAGATTCCACATATAGGTAAGATCATATAGTATTTGTCTTTCTGTGCCTAGCTTATTTCACTTAGCATAACGTCCTCCAGTTTCATTCATGTTGTCACAAATGACAGAATTTCTCCTTTTTTAAGGTTACATAGTATTTCATAATACTGTGTGTGTGTGTGTATGTATCACATTACTGATGAACATTTAATTTGCTTTCATATCTTGGCTACTGTAAATAATGCTGCAATGTTCTCCATATCCTTGACAGCACTTGTTATCCTTTATTTTCTTGGTTATAATCATCCTTCTAGATGTGAAGTGATATCTCATTATGATTTTAGTTTGCATTTTTCTGATGATCAGAGATATTAAACATTTTTTCACATATCTATTGGCCATTTGCACCACTTATTTTAAGAAATGTCTGTTTAGATCCTCAGACGTTTTACTTTTTTTCTTTTTCTTTTTTTCATGTGGTCCTGAGGATTAAACCCAGGACCTTATACGTGCCAGGCAAGATCTGTTCAACTGAGCTATATCCACATATCCCTAACCTCAGCCCCCATTGCTATCTTTTAATCAGATTATTTTCCCACTATTTTATATTTTATATTTTGGAGATTAACCCCTTATCAGATGTATGGTTTACAAATATTTTTCCAAATCTCTTGGTTGTCTCTTCATTCACTCTGTTAATTATTTCTTTTGCTATGCAAAATCATTTAAATTTGACATAATCCCATTTGTGTATTTTTGCTTTTGTGGCTTATGCTTTTAAAGTCCTATCCAAGAAACAATTGCCCCGATCAATGGCATAGAGCTGGGTTTTGTTTGTTTTATTCTAATGGTTTTTAAGTTTTTGATCTTACATTTTAAGTCTTTTATCCATTTTAGTGTTTTGTGTTTTTTTTTTTTTTTTTTTTGCATATGATGTGAGATAAAGACCTGTTTTCATTCTATTAGATTAGAGGACTAAGTTTTAGTCCTATATGTGGACATCCAGTTTTCCCAACAACATTAATTGATAGACTGGCCTTTCCTCATTGTATATTCTTGATATCTTTGGTGAAAATCAAGAGACCATAAATACTTTGATTCATTTTGGGGTTTGTAGTCCCATTTATTGGTCATTGTGTCTGTTTTATGCTAGAAACATGCTGGGTCTTGTTTAGGGGCTTTTTATGTGTTCAGAGGGAGTTGTTTGTTAGAGGGGAAGAAGATTATTTGGTTCACAGTTTCAGAGGTCTCGGTCCATGGACAGCCTACTCCATTGCTGTGTGCCCAAGGTTAGCAGGACATCATGGTAGAAGGATGTGGTGAAGAAAAGCAGCCCAGAACATTACTACCAGGAAGCAAAGCCTATTTTATTACAATAGGCTGTTTTGATTACAATAGCTTTGTAATAGTTTTGAAATCTGGGAGTGTAATTCTTACAATTTTGTGGAGTTTTTGCTCAAGATTTCTTTGGTTATTTGGGATCTTTTATGGTCCAATACAAATTGTAGGGTTGTTTTTTTTTCTCCCTCTGTGAAAAATAACATTGGAATTCTGATAGAAATTGCATTGAATCTGTAAATTACTTTGAATAGTATGAGCATTTTAACAATGTTAATTCTTCCAATTCATGGACATGGGCAGTATGTTTCATTTTTTTGTGTGTATTCTTCAGTTTCTTTCATCAATGTTTTACAGTCTTTAATATACAGGTCTTCTACCTCCTTGGTTAAATTTACTCCTAAGTATTTTATTTTATTTGTTGCTGTTATAATAGGATTATTTTCTTAATTACTTTGTTGGTTAGTTTGTTGCTGGTATATAGAAATGCTACCTTTTTTGTATTCAGATTTTGTAATCTGAAACTTCACTGAATTTATCATTTCTAAGAGATTTTTGGTGGAGTTTTAAGGATGTGTGTGTGCGCACCCATATCAACAGCAAACTGATAATTTAACTCCTTTTTTTTTTAATATTGATGCCTTCTATTATCTAATTACTCTGGCTTGTACTGCTAGTACTATGTTGAATAGATGTGGTGAGCGTCAACATCTATGTGTAGATATATTTCTTCTATACCTATTTTTTATCATGAACAAATGTTGAATTTTGTCAAGAGCTTTTTCTGCATCTGTTGAGAAAATCATGTATTTTTTTGGTATTTATTCTGTCAGTACAGTATATCACATTTATTGATTTATGTATGTTAAATTATCCTCGAGTTCCTAGGATAAATCTCATTTGATCATGATAAATGATCTTTTTAATGTGCTATGGAATTCAGTTTGTAGTTTTGTTGAGGATTTTTTTTCATCCTCAGTGAAAATGAGGATTTTCTCCTCTTCAATTTTTGGGAGGAGTTTGAGATGGGTTGGTATTAGTTCTTTAAATGTTTGGTCGAATTCAGCAGTGAAGCCGTCCAGTCACAGGCTGTTCTTTAAAGGAGAGATTTTTTTTTTAACTTATTTTATCTCTTTACTTATTATTGTTCTGTTTAGATTTTCTGTACCTTCCTGACTCAATATTGGTGGGCATGTTTCTAGAAATTCATCCATTTCTTCATGGCTATACAATTTGGTGGGGTATGCTTCTTCATAGTAACCTCTTGTATTCCTTTGTATTTCTGTGGTGTCAGTTGTAATGTCTCCTCTTTTTTGTTTTTTTGTTTTTGTGTATTTAGGCTCTCTAGTGGTATGTGCGTATATATTTACAATTGTTATAATTTCTTGAGAATTGATCCCTTTTGTTATTATATAATGATTTTTTTCTCTTTTTATAGTTTTTGACTTACAGCCTCTTTTGTCTGATATAAGTATGGATGCCGCTGCTTTCTTTTGCTTTCCATTTGCGTGCAATATCTTTTTGCATTCCTTCACTTTCAGTCATTGTGTTTCCTGAGTGTGAATTGTAAACATCCACTGTGTGGATCACTGGTACTTACTTGACCAAGCATTTCCCTAACATTAGACAGATTATTTTCAGTTTTTACTTTTATAAATAATGACACAAAATATGCCAAAAATTATTTTATTATTTCCTTAAGCTATATTTCTAGACTTTAAAGTATTTAAATAAAATGATATGATATTTTATTGCCTTAATCCAGTACCACAACATGACTTTTTTTTTTAAAGAGAGAGAGAGAATTTTTAATATTTATTTTTTAGTTTTTGGCAGATACAACATCTTTGTTTGTATGTGGTGCTGAGGATCGAACCTGAGCCCCACGCATGCCAGGCGAGTGCACTACCACTTGAGCCACATCCCCAGCCCACAACATGACATTTTTATACCAAACAACTCCTTTATTACAGTTAGCAGTATCTACATGGACTATAGAAATAGTAAAATTTGAATTTCCTCATTTTAGTCTGTAACTATAACTTCTCTCCCTGTGGTAGTTTAGGCAGCAGTTTTCTCCATATTCTAAGTGTAGTGGTAACATTTTATGCATAATTTTTTACTATTAGAAAATCCTTTCATTTTAATTTTTAAGTCATTTCAAAAGTATTCTCAGGAATTTAAAAGATGTTTCTTTCCTTCATTCTTTTACTTAAATGTTTTTCAACTCTGAATCAATTCTGCTTTAAACCTTTCATAGTTGGTTTGATACTTAAGCAAATCTCAGAACCTCTGCATTGTTTTAGGAAATCAAAAGCATGAATTAACCTTGCAAGAGATGTTATGTCCAAGGTAATCATTGTAATGAGACTTCTATGTTTCAAGAGTGGACAGAGATGAAGAATTAAACTTAAATGATGCATAGGCTTTGCACAATAAAAGGTGAAGCCATTTTCTGGGTAGCTTATCCTTTAAAAAAGGAGTCAAGATTAGCTTTATACACATAGCTTCTGTGTGTAGTTATTCCTTGCTGCAATAGTTTTATACCTCGTGTTTCTCTAGGTTCAGACTGATTTCATCCACAAGATCTTAGCACAGGCATCCCAGTAACTGTGTCACTCATTACTAATGTGGCAAGCAATATCTCTTAAATAATTCACTACCAGAGTGTTCAAATTATAGAATCATTGGCAGTTAAAGAAATAAGAGCTATTAAACTTGTCTATCCAATATTGTTTTCAAAGATTGTGGAAATTGGGAATGGAGATAAAACAGGAAGATAAACGGCCTTTAAAAACCTCCCAAGTAGGGTTGGGGGTATAACTCATTAGTAAAGTACTGGCCCAGCATGCACAAGGCCCTGGGTTCAATCCCTAACACTGGAAAAAAACCTCAGTTATTTAGTTTGTTCTTTATCAAAAATTCTGAACAAGCTTTTTCTAAAGTTAAGTACATTGAAATTAATAGAAGCAAGAAAAATGTTTAAAAGTTTTTGCCAAGTGTTTGGTTGCCCTGTGAAATGAAGAAGCTACATGAGTAATATATTTGTTTATTATTTTATTGAATTCCATGCAAGATACATACAGTACAGGGCACTGGGAATACAAATGCAAAGACAAATAAAAGATAATACATGATTTCTTTTTCTAGAGAATATCTAACTGAAAGACAATAAATATATGTAATAAATAATTACAGCATGGTTAAAGAAGTGTCCTGAAGGAGTCCTATACCAGATATCACAAAGAATAGTATCTCCTTCAGTCTAAAGAAATATTTCAGAAATGAAAATTTGATATTAGTTTATAACTCCAGGCTAGTCCTTTGTGGTGATATAAAAATAAGTTTCTATAATGTGGAAAAAGAAAAAAACTTATTTTTATCATTACCAATCTCTGAAACCTCAAGATAGGAAAATCCCTCTGCTGATATATTTGAAGACAAGTAGCATATTTGTGCAGAAAAGTCTTTTTCCATTATTTATTTTTTTCTACTCTTAGTATCCTTCACAATGCTATCTTTTATATATAAAGTCCTTTTGGTTTAATTCTAAAGAGTTCCCTTTAAATTAAGAAGTCCATTAATGTTTGTGTCACTTTTCAGTAAATGAATTATTCCTTTCTTTGTTTCCCTGAGCCCCCAAACCATGCTGACAAAGTAGTCTTTATTCACGGATAAAACCTGAACTGGTTCTATCAGTTCACCTCCTCTTTTCTCCTTCAGCATTTTCATATGTATATTCGTTACTGTTTCTGCCCGCTGCCTGGGTATATATATATAGCTCCATAAGGGTCATATTAAAAGTATTTCTGGTTTTTTTCTTTCTAGAACAAATGTGACATTTTCTTCATTTCCCTGATTCTGAACTGAGGAGGGCAAAATGTCAAAAATAATAAGACAAATAGATCTGAACACAGAACCAGCCTGAAACAGTGCTCACTTTGCCTTTACAATTAATATTAGGAGGCAATGAGGAGGAGCTCCTTGGTGGCCCCAAAATGAAGAGAAGTCTGAAGCAGCTGTTAGGGAATTAAGATAAAGTCCCACACAAAGGTATCACTCAACTATTCATGTATTTATGCACACAACATTGTTCAGAATGCCAGGTACTTTGATGCAAAGAAAAATAAGTCATGGTCCTAACATTTGGGGAATATTGTTTGGAAGACAGACATATAAACTAACTCTTGATGTTTCTATTTCTAACATAAGAATTATTATTCTTTCAAGAAATACTCTTCCATCTTCCTGTTATATTCCAGATTCTCTTTTAGGTGCTGAAAATAATACAGTGACCAGAACAAGTGAAATGTCTCCTTTTATAGAACATATATTCCAATTAGAGATGATGGAGGTGGGGAATGAATGGATGCAGACAGTAAACAAATAGTAAACAGATATTATGTCAGTTGACAATAAGAGCTATGGAGAAAAACTAAGCAGAAAAAAAGGTCCAGGACTTCCAAACTCCTCATTGATGAGGTGATATTGAGCAGAGATCTAAATAAGTAAAGAACACTATTTAATAACCATCCCCAATATTTATTGAGCATTTACTACATGTCAGGTACTCTAAGTGCTTCACATCACTTAATGTATTAATTCTTAAGAAATTATGTATGAACACTTACTATCCCCTTTTTACACAACTATACAAGGTTTATAACTTAATTCTGAAGATCTATCTCATGCACTAAGACACTAATTCACTCTACACTAGAGTACAGTTAAAACTCTAATTCAGAGTGGAGTCATTTGAACATGTGGTAGACTTTTTAAACACAGCCTGTTTTAATATTTTTAAACACATACCCTATCTTAAGTAAGACCACTAATATATTACTTAGTAGACATCTACAAGGAATTTGCTTTCATAAATTCATTAGGATGGTTTCCATTACCATATTGTTTAAATAGATTTATTCAAAAAGGATGGGCATTAGAGGAGACTGTTTATTCTCACAAATTTTTAAATAGTTATTTTTTAATTCTTTTCATTATTTGCTTATAATATGAAATTTTCACTCAAATCTGAATTATCATAAATGAAAATTTAAATGAAATTTTATCATGATAGTTACAGTCTAAAGGAAAAATTCAGTGATCAAATATGAAAACAGCTTGAATAAACTCTTAGAAGGGCCTTCATTACAAACAATAATGAACCTTTAGCTTTCAACTCTTCCATGAATTGATAAAGGACATTTTGATGTGTATGTATGTGTGTTATATGATGTACCAATAATACTTAATATATAGAACATTCAAAATGTCTTCTGTCCTACTAATGGATCCACAGGTGCCTCACCAACTATTCCATTGAATGTTTTAATTAAAACTCTCCTCTCTATTAGAGAAGGGTTCTTAATCAAAGGACCAATCCTCCCTGTATAGGATACTGTGATTTCAGTAAACATGCATAAATTTCTTTCTTTTTTCAGGTACCCCAATTATGAATTTATTAGTGATAACTCTATTTCTTGGTCAGCTGGACTGCACAATCGATATACAGAAAATTCACTTCGGGGTGTGATCCTGGATATACATTTTCTCTCCCAGGCAGACTTCCTAGTGTGTACTTTTTCATCCCAGGTAGGTGGCAGTAAGACATGATTAAATGACCAAAAACTTTTTCATCATTATCGTGTTCAGGACAATTATTGTTTATGTGTCTGTGTTTTTAATGTTAGTTATTATGACTCAGGTACAGTTATCCTTATATTTAGTAATGATATGTTTTGTGAAAGAATGAAGAGATTCTACAAAATAGCTATTTGAGGACTTTGAATATTTAGTTGTTTGCAAGCAATGCTTGAATACATCTCCCCTGGAAGTACCTGCCTTGTTTATAGCATGTAACACAAACAGCAAGTAATTAAGCTTACTTAATACTTTCTGATTTTGTATACTTTCAATATATAACTAGAATCTATCCATGTCAACTCATCAGTGCACTGATACTAAGAGGCTTAAGTGCTCAGCATTTTGTCTCATTATATTGTATTATATTTGTCTCATTATGTCTCTTTATAGAAAAGAAGAAAGAGTAAATGTAGTTTCTTTTCAGATCCTATTACATTTCTACTTAGCAAGAAACTATACATTAAATTTAAGAAATATAATATCATAATCATTCTTTCAGTTTAATTGTTTAATATGATTATAGGTTTTGAGTTTGGTGTGTGTGTTTTTGTGAGTGGTCCAATCAGCCTTATATACCCTGTGGAATATAAATATAACAATATTTATTGGTGTTTTTATTTTATTTTATTCTCCTTTCTCATTATACACATATTTTTGGTTAGTTCTTTTAACCAGCTGTTAAATGACTGTTTGTGCTCATAGTTATATTAGGTGCAGAGAGGATTTCAAAGGAGATGGAAGATATAGTCTCATCCTCATTCAGAATCAAAATATTCACATGAATCAACTAAGAATAATTACTTAAAAATATAAATTAGTATAAGATAAATACATGTTTAAATGCTGAAAAAGTGTGAAAAAATAAAAATGACATTTCCATGGAAATATATTTCAGAGGGAATAAAGAAATGACAAGTTTTTTTTTTATTACATAAGAGTGCACATTGTCACAGTGGGATGGTGATATGATTTTTTGGAAAAAATACTTAAACAAGCAAAGGTTAAAGGTTTCTTCAGTATGAAATAAGAATACAACTGCTATTGTTTTGTGAATAGCTATGCAAAATAGGAGTCATATAGCAACAGTCCTTATCAGAAAGAAAACTTACTTTTGTCTTCAAGTTCCTATGAAGGCACCCACTGTTGATATTTCTCCCTAATGGTGGGGGAGGGTCTGTCTTGAAGAAGCGCCCTGCCCTTTCTCATGGCAGGAGTCAGATGGGTGTATCTGTTTAGTCCCTCCCAACTGTTTTTGAGAATCCAGCTATGTATCTACCTGATACACAGGTTCCTGTAGCTAGTGAAGACCTCTACACACAATTGATACTTATTGTTAGAGTGAGTGAATCAAGAGTCACTTTCCCAGTTGTACCACTTTTCCTGAAGGTCTAGATTTTAGGCCTGCCTGAAGTCTGTTCTTCTAGTCCTGGGTTTCTCAACCTAGGCACTACTGGCACTGGGAGCTAGTTAATTCTTTGTTCTGAGGAGCTATACTGTGCATTGTAGGATATTTAACAGCAGCCTTGGTCGGTAGCATCCCTAACCTAAGTTCAACCAAAAATGTCTCTAGACATTACCAGATGTCCCCTAGGGACCAAAATTGCCTTGATTGAGAACCACTGTTCTAGACATAAAACTCAAATATATATGTCTGATTGTTTACCATCCTTATATGTTGACAGGCTCCAAGACTTACAGCTCAATGCTTTGCTTTCTTCCTTCTATCACTTCTTAGGAATACCGTTATGCTTATTCTGGAATGGAAAGAAGATTCTTTTTCTTTTTTTCTGTCTTCCCCCCTTAAATATCTGCTTTAGAATTTCTGGTTCTCATTACTGTACCTTTGAACCAGAAATCAGGATGTTGATGTCACTTCGTGATGATAGAATTTGTCTGGTCTTTAGGAGAAATTATACTGCTTTGCTCTACTTTATACATAATATCAACCTCATTGCATTCAGACTTTGAGTCCAGAAAAGCATTCATATGAAGAACTGGTGCTGAAAGAATTTTTTGTATCCAAAGGAATGAAATGTATATATATTACTCCAAAGAAACTCTTGACAGAGTTTGCCCCAAATAATTTCTGCACATTTGTTCAAAAGCAAAACTCAAACAATATTTTGTACCCCCAAATGGACTTGAATACCTCAAAATACTTTATTTTGGGTTCAGAATAAAAGTTTAACAGTGATGGTACCTTTTATTTATATGTCAAATGGCAAGTTGCCAAATGTGATCATTCCCATTATCACATAGCTTATTTGATGATTAACAGTTATAGCATTTAAAAATGTGGAATGATTGCAGATTCAATGATAAATCTCTGGACTTACTTGTACCTCAGTGTTTTATATTTTTTGTTTGTTTGGTTGATTGGTTAGTTTTTGTTTGGTTGTTTCCCCCCCCCCCCTTGATTCTTTGCAACTCAATGTTTCTTGCAGATATTTTTAAATATAGAGCTATTTAATACAATTCATTATTTTTGCAGTGATAACAAAATTGGTTACTGGATTTAGAAGTTCCCTCGCCATAAACTAAAATTGGAATTATTTGAAAAATGCCCCAGAAATGGCTCATCACCACCAATAGGTCATGAGAAAAAGTTACTGACTAGATCAAAATGCCAAGTCACTGACTTCACTGGACAGAGAACAAGAATAAGACAACATAGGTTCTGCAAGCAGACTCTCTGGATTTAAGTTCAGCTTTGATCACATAGTGGCTCAGCAGCCTTAAACAAATTACTTACCCTATCTCTAACTGTTGATATTAATAACAATAATAATAATAATAGATGGATAGAGTAGTAACTAGTTAAAACTTACTGAAAAGAGGACTGAAGTGTTATTGTATATAGCTAAAGTATTACTGCCAAATGCAGTGGCATACACCGATAATCCCAGCAACTTGGGAGGCTGAGCCAGGAGGATTGCAAGTTCAAGGCCTGAGCAATTTAAAAACCTTTCTCAAAATAAAAAATAATTAAAAGGGCTGGGGATATAGCTCAATGGTAGAATGCCTGTAGTTTCAACTCCCAGTACTACCCGCCCCCCAAAAAATGTTAATCACCAAGAAGTGTGTGTGTGTGTGTGTGTGTGTGTTTTGTAGGAATGCCTTTGCCTGTTAGACTCAATGGTATTGACTTTAGCAGATCTTTTATACATGGTTCTATTTTACACTATGTGCTCTCACATTTTAAAAGGAGCATGAAACATGTGGTCATGAATAATGCTTAGGCCCCACTCAGTTATCATATGGTAAGCAATTCTTTATGAAAAGAGTAACCAGTAACATTCAGCATATTAATTTCTATTTCCTATGTGCGGTCTTTTGAGAAATTTTATACTACATATCAGTGAGAAAGAATTGATCTTTTGACCATGAGCTTTTTGAAAACCTACAGGCTAAGTGTCACGGCATCTTAAGCAGGATTACTCACTCATAAGGTTTTAGATCCATCCCCCTCAGTTTCTGATCTTTCTGTTTTATCTCCTTAAGTGAGGTCTGGGAATTTTCTGTCTCCTTAAATGAAAAGTTTTAAAAATCCAACAATATGTCTCTACTCTCTAATTTTGTTACCATTTTTGCTCTTAGTTTCTGAATCATCCAAACTGTTTCTCAAAGACAAGTTTGTCCCCAAAACCTCATAAACTGAAGAGTACTGTCCTCAGGATTTAATATGATAATTAGAGGCAATATTAGCATCTAGTGAATTTTGAAAGCAGCATTGTCACATTCTAAACTATTCTACCAAGTGTGCTAATTTTGTTATGTTACTGGAAAATATCTATCCCCAAAGCATCTACTTTTCTTATTGATGAACCTATATTAAATCTGAAACAAATTATAATGGAGAAATAAGACTACTAGTTGTAGATAGGCAAAATTACTCTGGAATCTGATTCACCAAATGGTTTTGGATGTTCACTTTAAAGATTTTAACATTTTTAAAGCTAATGTTGTTTAATGAGCAGTGGATGCTGCTCAGTAGTTTCGGTCTTTGAGAATCACTAGAGGACAAGATTATTATTTTTCTTAAAAAAAGATTATTATTTTTCTCCTTTGACACTACAACTTGGCAGTTTTTACAGCACACTCATAGCCCTCTTTAATTTTAAATCCACACAAAACAGGCCTCATTATACATTGCATCAGATTTTGGAAGGCCCAGATGACAAAATCAAGAACTACATTAATTTTTTTCCAGATATTTGGTTCTGGATAGAAATTTCCATCAAGGTATAACTCATGAGACAATAGTAAATAACTGTTGAAAGTACCATGGAGCAACACAGGACAAAAGCCCACAATGTGAGCTCTGCACCTGCCTCCCAGAGCAGGAGACAAGAAGTACACCTTGCTTCATCCTGGACTGTAGCTTGCAGTGCTGAAAATGGTGCTAGATGGCCTTTATTGCATTGATTTTGGCCATTCCTGCAATGTAGGAAAGACCCTGGTCTTCCTCTATCTTTGCATAGCAAAACTAAGTAGTGCATAGGAAAAGTATACAGATCTCCCAGCATCACCCAGTGCTTTAAACAAAAAAAAAAAAAAAAAAAAAAACTTGTCCATTTTAACAAAAAATAGGGTCCCTTCTGCTCTGAGAAAGCTTTGAAGGCTCATGCAAACTTAGCTGGCTATTATTAAGGAACAAAATTCAGACTGACAGATTCCTGTCCCCTATTCTTGTTTGGTTTTTAAAATATAGTCATATCTGTATTTTATCCTTTGTCAGGATTTTTGCTGTTAGCCACTATTGTGTGCTTAGTGGTGTATTAATGCATTATACTAACATGTATAACTAATAAGAACAAATTTTTTTTAAAAAAAGAGTACACCTGAAAGAAAGGATGTCAGCAAGACTCCAAGGATTTTTATCTTGAGCAACAAGATGTTGAGAAGTGAAGAGAGGTCAGAAATGAGACTGAGAAGGGCAGCCAGTGAGGTGGGAGGAAAACCAGAGAATGTAGACCAGTGAAGTGTTTCAAGGAAGACATGATCAACTGTGAAATTAAGAATGCCCAGTTAATTTATTACAAACATCCCTCCCAGACCTAGACAACGTAGGCAGCAGCAGGCTAAGTGTTGAGTTACTAGTCTCAGCAGGGCACATAGAAGCTAACAGAGCGTATTGGCTACGGACTCTTAAGGACAGACTGTTTGAAGTTGAATCGTGGTCTTACCTCTTTGTACTTTTGAGCGATATGTGATCATAACCCCTCTATGCTTTGGTTTCTTCATCAGTAAAATGGGGATAATAACACTTGATTTTTCTTATTGCTGCATTTAGATATTAATATGGAAGGATTTTGAATACACCTGGCATAAAGGAAAAAAATGATATAGCATCATGTCAACCCAGAATGAATAAAACAACATGTAGCCAGGCATTGCTTTGCAAACCATAGACTGTTCTCTCTGTCATGCAACCTGGCATGTACCAAACCTGAGTGTTGGCATCAGCTGTAAGCTTTCATTTACCTGCCACATGATTAAGTTCATAAAGTCCAGAGAGGAAGTATAGAGGTGATTAAAGGCCAACATCAACACTATAGTAATCTTTCTATTGCTTTGCAGAAATTGCCCCATGATTGATATAGACAATCATTACTTACTCAGAATATTGTATGAGGACCTTATGGATGAAATATCACCCATGGATTTGCATCTCCATTACTGGAAAAATATTCAGAATAGCATGGAGAAATATTCACTCAGCAGATGTTTATTGAGTGTCTATTATGTGGCAGTCGCTCTTCTAAGTGCTTATTCAAAGGCAGTGTCTTGTGTGATTGAGAGCACTTATGCCAGAACCAGAAAGAATTCTAACTGTGGCTCTGGCTTTGCTAGCTCCTTTTGTATTTTTTGGAAAATTCCTTTCTGTGGCTTAGTTTTCTGTATCTATAAAATATGAATAAATAGTAGTTCCTCACACTTGGTTGTGAGAGTTCAGTGAGTTGGTGGAGGGATATACTGTCAGAACAGTGCTTGCAATCTAATTAGTGCTCATTAAGCTCAGCTGCTAACATTATGGCCATTATTATGAAGAAGATAAAGGACCTCCTTGTGTAGCTGCATTCAACTTGTTTTTGCAGAAATCTCTGTATCTGAAATTTGACCATTAATTATTTCTTTGGTTTAAGAAAACATGTGTACCCACCAAGATTAACACACTATTGATACCAAAACACAAATTAATTATTAGGATAATTGCCAAAAGAAAGCAACGAAAAGATGTGGAACAGAGAGGAAAAAATTTTATGAAAGTAAGACGTTGATGAGTGGAGAAGAGAAACCATGTAGGGTTTATTGCTGCAGTAGAGATTGTGGTCATCCTAAGAGTAATACAAGGTCCTGCATTTCTGATTAGAAACAACAGAAGAGTAGGTGAAGATAACTTTAAAGAAAGACACTCAGGTTTTTCCAAGGCTGTTCTTGATCTTACGTTATATCTTTTGGATGCTATGGTATAAACATGAAGAAAAAGATTTCCAAGAAAAAATACATATAGCAATTATAAGCATACACAAACTGCCCTGGTTCAAACCTGAATGTTCCACTTAATGGGTAGTGTGACCCAGAACAAATGCCTCAAGTTCCCTTATCTGTAAAATGAGTAAAATGATAGAATTATATGGGGATACTAAGAGAATTACATCAGATTATACTAACAGCAAAAGCTTAGTGTTAGCCTCTATGATATTATTGTAGTTAGCAGTTATTATAACTGCTTTGTTTTAATTACAGTTGTATGTCACTTAATGATGAGGATACATTCTGAGAAATGTCGTTAAGTGATTTTGTCACTGCAAACTTCATAGAGTATACTTATGTAAACTAAGATAATGTCAATTGTATGGTGTTGTGGGACCACTGAAATGTTGTTATGAAGCAAAAACTATAATTTCTCTGGTTAATGTATTTGGTTTCTTCCTTTCCATAGTTCCCACATAATTTTGCTTGCTCCATGCATGCCTTTGGCTGAATCTAAGTTTAAAAATTCCAAATCCAAATCCTTAATTTATTAGTCTTAGTATTCTACCATTTATCCCAATTCTATCATGACATTCCCAGTAAATAGTTTGTTAGTGAAATCAACTTGAATGCAAATTTTTAATTGTCTTGAATCTAATTGAAATTCTAGCACAAGAACTTGAACATATCACTTAAATTCCTTATATTTTAATATTTACAAAATTTAAAATATTTCTAACCTTAATCTTATTTGCAGCTTACATCTAGCATTTGAGAATTGCCCCTCTTGAAAGTTCTTAAAATTCAGATTCTTTGAAAAGTTGAAGTGATGATTAACCTAATCAGATTCCATTTGACCCTAACAGTTGTAAATAAATATCTCAGGCTAGGGTGTGACTCAGTGGGAGAGCATTTGCCTAACATATGTGAGACCCTTTGTTCAAGCTCTAATACTATCCCAAAATACAGCATCTCCTGTCAGTTTCTTGATCTTCATGAATGCCACAGTTTTAAAGACTACTGAGTAGTCCTAAAATTGTTCACTAAGCAGATTAATTATTATTATTATTAGTGCCATTTTAAATAAATGCAAAAGTATTGGTAATAGGGACAAAATAACTTAATTAACTGAGATGGCCATAGCTACAGATTTAAGAAAATTTGATGTAAGCTGAGTTCTCAATTTAACATGTATAAAGGAAAATAGTTCTCTCTTCTGTCATCACCTATTCTTAGAAAAGTTTCTGGAATCCATTTACTTTATCTGAGTCTATTAATTCCTTAAAATGTTATCCCTCTATAAAGATAGTTTAACGTCACAGTTATAGTTTAACTCTGTCACCAAGTATTAAGCTCAAGGAAGCTCAGAGTGTGGAATTTAATCTACATTCAGTGGACAATGAATATATTCTTTGGACAGAGGAGTCTTATAAGCAGCCTTAAAGCTACATTAGTCAGGCATCTTCCTCAAAGGCTAGCTCAGTTTATGTCATCCCAAGAATGCTATCATATAAACAACACACTTAAAACTCTATAGAACATAAATGGCAGATGTATTTTAGCTCACTTGAGAATGATTTGAAAAGTTGAAGTGATAATTAACCTATTACATGAAAATCTACTGAAAAGGGTTCCAAGACAAAGTTCTGAGCAGAGAAGTTTGTGGGATTGAAAACAGGGAATAAAGGCAAAAGAACAACAGTATTCATATTAAGTATTTGTAGTCCTAATCCTAAACCTTAAATTCTAGGCACAAACTCTAGGTTACTCATTTTGTTTATTTTTTTAATCAGTGCCCAGCCTATATAACTGTGTAACTCTTAATAAATGCTTATTAAAATTAACTGGTTCATATTTTTAAATTACTTTGCATGATATGTAGATAGCCCCCCCACCTTAATTGTAATAATCTTTTGTGTACATTCTTTAAAAAGATATAAGCCCAGAAATGAAGAATGACTTATACCATCATCTGATAGCAAATGGATTGAAACCTTTTGACTAAAAGCCACTACTTCTCAACCCTCTCAGTATTTGAGTTCATGTTTGGCCAAGGACTTTCAGTTTGTTATGAAAGAGAGATTTTATATACTGTACTAACAAACTTTTTTCCATTTCTTTCCAAGGTCTGTCGAGTTGCTTATGAAATCATGCAAACACTGCATCCTGATGCCTCTGCAAACTTCCATTCTTTAGATGACATCTACTATTTTGGGGGCCAGAATGCCCACAACCAGATTGCCATTTATCCTCACCAACCTCGAACTGAAGAAGAAATCCCCATGGAACCTGGAGATATCATTGGGGTGGCTGGAAATCATTGGGATGGCTATTCTAAAGGTGTCAACAGAAAACTGGGAAGAACAGGCCTCTATCCCTCCTACAAAGTCCGAGAGAAAATTGAAACCGTCAAATACCCCACATATCCTGAGGCTGAAAAATAAAGCTCAGGTGTAAGAGATGAACAACCAAACTCAGTTCAAACCATTTCAACCAAGCAGTAGATGAAGAAGGCCCTGACCTAACAACATTGGTTAAATGGTAGATACCATTGGCACCAAGAGCAACTAGGAACTGACAAATGCTTCATTGGTGGAATTCCTCTTTAACAAGGGCTGCAGTGCCCTCAAACCCATGCACAGTACAATAATGTACTCACATATAACATGCAAACAGATTGTTTTCTACTTTACCCCTTCTATAAATATTATGTCCCCATGAAACAAACACTGCCACATTGTGTAATTTAAGTGACACAGACATTTTATGTGAGACTTCAAACATGGTGCCTATATCTGAGAGACCTGTGTGACTTACCAAGAAGACCTGAATAGCTCCATACTGTGGAGAAGTTTATTCTTAGCCAGTGGTGGTGTTGTGACCACTGAATTCACTCCAATCAACAGATTCAGAATGAGAATGGATGTTTTTGTTTTGTTTTTTTTTCCTTTATAAGGTTGTCTGGATTTTTTTTTAAGTAATTGCATCAGTTCATCCAAGTCATCATTAATAAGTGAAGGATACATCAGAAATTAAATATTCACTCTCCATTAGGAACTTTTGTAAAACAATGCCATGAACAAATTCTTTAGTACGCAATGTCTCTGGACATTCTCTTTGATAACAAAAAATAAATTTTAAAAAAGAATTTTGTAACGTTTCTAGAATTTTGTATCACTGGGTGATGCGGTGATCAGCTTTATAATAGAAAACTATGTTTTTCAGCTTCTTTATTGTTTCTGATTCAATAATCAAATATTAACTAAAAGAGACATTGGTCCATTTTAATAATGAAAACTGATTTTAGTTGGTGCACATTACAATGGCTAAGAACATTCTTTAGGAGCTTTCTTTTGGACATTGTTGGTTTATTTTAATTGAATGAAATACTGATAATCTATGCTCCCAGAGGAAATAGTACCTCCATTTCTATAACTAACCATTTCAGGTTTGTTTGCTAATCTTTCTTAGTGTGGCTTTTGTCAGTTTCTGTGAATTGGGTCCTGTTTTTTTATCCAGAAACCAAATTATGCCCTTTCCTATAATGTCCTGCTTGTAGAAATATAAGGAGTCTTTGGATGGGAAGATGACTTTTTCTGAAATGTGTATCTCATAGTATGCAGAGTTAATTTGGTGAACAAAGGAGAAAGGGACTAGCATTAGACCCAAAATTTTCTCTTACAAATTATCTCTATCCTTTTAGTAATATTATGTTGGAATCACTTAAGAAGAACTTTTCTACTAATAAAAACACTCCCTATTTGTATGTAGCCTGCCTTCTACAGATCCTTGCAGGAGTGTTGCATAGCATATGTCCTACCTTCTAAAAGAAAAATGTGGTCCATGTAGTAACCATTATCAGGCCTGGTGTTAAGTATCATGTATTTCAGACAGAAAAGCTCAATTAGCTCTGACTTTTACAACCTTACTAAGTAAAAACACCTTCCTACCAAGTGTCCCTAAATTCTTTTCACCTCTTGAGTCAAGTCTTCCAAAATACAAAAAATAACTACTTATAGTGTCAGTGAGCAGTTTTCCATTTAGTTTTAGTACAAATAAAAATCACTTGAAACAAAATCTCTGAGCAGAGGTAATTTCAAATATTATTCTCCAATTTCCATCTCACATGAAATCAGAACGTCAGTAACTATGGGTCTGATTTATGCCTTTGTACAAAGGTAAATTGAACTCTTTTATCTAGATCTAGTTCCTCAGGTGAAGAACAGAAATATGAAGGAAATACATGAAGGAGTAGGTCTCACATGGAGGTAAAGACTAGTTTTAGATATCTTTCAGTAGAATTTATTTCCTCATTCCCCAACTGAAAGTCTTATTTATTTCTCAGGCTGGCCTTGAAATTGTGGTCCTCCTGCCTCAGTCTCCCACGTAGCTAGTTTTATACACATGAGCCACTATGCTTGGCTAGAAAGAATTTCCATTTAATTCTATTTCCTTGCTGAGATTTCTTCTTTTAATTCACTGCAAGCTTGCTTTCCTTTATTGAACATAGTGATAATTACTTTAAAATCTTTTTCTGATATAGTCAACATCTGAATAATCTCAGAATTAGTTCCATTATTTATTCTCTACAGAATGGGTCTGTTTTTTACTATTGTTTTCTTTGTGTCCTTCATATGTTGAGTAATTTTAAATTGAGCCCTGAATATTGTAAATGTTGGTATTATGGATTCTGTTATATTCCTCTGAAGAATGCTGATTTTCTTTTTTATGTTAGCAGGCATTAACTTTATTGGACTCAACTTGTAAACTGTGTCTTGAGCAGCAATTCAAATATCAATTCAGTTCTTTTATCTGTAACTGGAATCTGTCCTGCGCATAACTCAGAAGTCCACCAGAGATTTGAGTGGAATATATGCACAGAATTTAGGGCACTCCTTTCTCTTTGGTTCCCTTTCCTCTCACATTTTGCAGCAGCTGTACTTGCTCTGTTTCAATGGAAGACACCACAGAAAGAATGCAGTTTTCTCTCAGACCCAAAAGTATAAAAATGGGACACTCACCTTGTGCCATTCTTTCTTTGCATATTTCAGCCTCTCTCCAGAATTTGCCTGATTTTTTGTTCCATCTTCAGTATCTTCAAGTAGTTTTTCATATTGTTAAAAGTTTATAGTTGTTATCCATTAGAAGATTGGCTCAGTAGGCACTTACTTCACGTACAGGAAGTGAAACTCTGAGGAAGAGACTTAAAATGAAAAAAGAAAAAGGAGAGGGGAGGTTTAGTCCTGTGACAGCCTCTGTTTAGTAGCCTCCAGCAGGCAAAAAGTGTGAAGGGCTAAGTACTACTGCTGACCACTTACCTGCAAATCAAGTGTTGGTAATTTCTTCTATACACACTGCCATTTTGGAAAGGCTGACATTTCTTTCCCACCATTATATTTTCTCCATGAGGACCTGGTACTTAAGAAGCCTACATTAGGGATAGATTAGAAGGATTTGGATCTTTGTTATATAACCCATTTTTGGAAAAGACGAAGAACTACATTATTAGCCCAGGCTCATTGAATGTGGGTAACAGCATCCTATAGACTTTTCTAACTACAAAGCAGTTAGAAAAAGTCTTACTGAGGCTTTCTTGGTCCTTCCACTGGAGTCTGGTATAGTGCTGACCTGGGTACTGAACCAGCTAAGTCCAAGCCTGTTGTGAAAAGGCTCTCAGCCCCACTCCAGGATTTTATTGTGTTCCAAATGAATAAAACTAATTGCTTCCTTCTTTGAGCTTTAGTTTTTCCTGCTATTGCCAAGCTTATTTAGTATATTCCCTCTTACTAGAGTTAAGGAAATGATTAGCCCCAGCTTGTGAGGGAGTTGAAGTTTAGAGAAAAAGCATGTATAAAAAATGACCTCCCAGAATAATTATTATCATCACTTAATTCTGACAGAATATAATCACCGTATATTCAGTGGGGGGAGGGGGATATTGGGGTAAGTGGTGCATCTTAAGGAGTCTCTGCCTCATTGAAAGTAAATCTCTTACATAGCCATGGCCAACTGTCTGATATTTCATTTGTGGTCCCAGAGACTACAGTAGGGTCACTAGGACTATACATAGTAGTAGATGTGTGGCTTGGACATTGAGGAAATTGGGAACTTGGCTATAACACCTTAATTTATGCCAGATACAGACTAAGGAATTTTTTAAGTGCATTGCCCTGAGGGGAACACAAAGGACAACTGACTTCTATCCTTACTGTTTCATGGTAGCAGTCTCCCTCATGGAGGCAGAAGAGTTGATCCAGGACCCTTGGCAGGGAATAGGCAGGCCTTGGAAACTTCCCTGGTTTGAGCTGTCCTTTAGCATACTAAGTTGCTTCTCAGCTCAGGATAAGCCAGCCAAGCAGATATGCCCAAAAAATTGGGGCTGTCATTGATATTACACATATTTGAGCACTAGTCCTTTGTGGGTTAATTTTTTTGTTCTTTATACAGGTCAGAGTCTCTGGCTCAAGTACCTGCTGAGTTATTCAGCCTTGTCACCTCCAGTCCAGTTCAGTTGCCACCTGCTTTCTCCCCTTTTTATCCTTATGACTACCTTGGTTTTGTGTTCCTCCTACCTTTACGAGAATAATCTCATGTACATGGTTACCTTATACTATTTCATCCCCCTTGTAGTTCCTATCCTCATTCCTAACATAGGTGATAGTTTTGTCACTGGCATCTCTGTGATATTAAAGGGAACCAGACATTCCCTTAGAGACTTTTAGGTAAGATATTTGTAGACCTGAGTCATAATGAACCTAGGCACTGTGTAGTCATGTTTCCAAGGTTTTTAGATATTAATGTTACTACACTTGCAGGGAGCATGGCTAGGCCATCTTTTATATTAAATTGTGTCAATCTGGACAGACCCTGTGTTTTTTAAAAAGCAGTTTATTAACCATGACCATTCGGTGTTTTGGGAAGAGAGCCAGGAGAATTTGGAGCTCTGCCTGACTTCCTGCCATCAGTAACTGTTCTCTCTAACCTCTTCTCCCACATCAGTGTCCTGCAGAGGCTGTTGTTCCCTTACTGCCATTATGGGTAGAGAAAAGGCCATGAGCAAAAGAAAAACACAGAATGTTTGTCCATAGCTCAGCTGTGTGAGAGCATCTGTGGAGGCTGGGAATGTGCAGCAATTTGTGCAGAGGGCACAGAAACTTCAGACTGTGGGTGTGGTGAGGAGCCTGAGGAATGGTGGCACTTTGAGTTCCTGGCTAATGTTATGTACTCCGGAGTAGATCACAGCTGCTAAGAATTCCTGGCCCAGCAAAGCAAACAGAGAATAGTGTGTGTAACTGCAGAAGACCCAGCTCTCAGTTCTGTTTCCCTCATTGTAGTGGTGACACATAGGTTATGTCCCTGAATCTCAGATTCTCATAAGAAAAATCAGTAGTACTCACTGAAGGTGATTGAACTGGGAACCAGTCTTCTGATTTTGAATGTGCCATTAAATGTGGACAGACCAAACTGTTTTTCAGAACTTCACTTTTTTTTCACCTATGAAATGAATTTTTTTTTAATTGGTTGGTTTATTTCAGGGTTTGCAAGTTTGATGGTCTGATAGAGCTCTACATAACTAATAGGGGTAGCTGCTATTCATCCTCAACTGATTGTTGTCCTAAAGATAACATGTGGCCAGATCTTTATTTTTCCAAACAAGCAAAATCTGTTCTTTACGCAAGTCTTTAGAAACTATAGCAAATCATTCAAAAAATGTATAAAATATATAGAACAGTAAAGGGCCCAAATAACTGTGGCTACTTTGGGTCCATGGTGCATTAGTTTATAACCTGGACAAAATGAGAAGGTTATTTTCTAACTTTAAGATGATTGTTTCTTTAGGAAGGATTGGTGAGGTGGGTAACAGGGTAATAGTTGTACCATACTTCCAAGTTCAGTGTTGGAAGTACACAGTGTTGAAGTTCTGTTGCTGCACATGCCCCAATTTGGGGGGTATATCTGCTTGGCTGGCTTATCCTGAGCTGAGAAGCAACTTAGTATGCTAAAGGACAGTTCAAACCATGTGCCCCTCAGACTCGGCCTCATAACAGGGTAGATAACTTCCAAGTTCTTTTTCAGCCTAATTAACAAGCTGTTTAAACCCACCTGTTTATATTTGTAAATTCTTTTGTTTGCTTTCTTTTCCACATTTTTTTCTGGTAAATCTTTCACAAAAATCACAACTTAGTTAAAACAGGAAAGAAAAAAAAATTGAGAAATTTCCTTGGAGGCCAAGAGCAGGGATAACACCCCACCCCCACCCCGCCCTGGGACTATATCTGACCTCCCTCCCCAGTCCAAGAAATCAGAAGAATGGATATCAATAATGAGTCCCTTCTGGTCTGTTTCATTTTTTAAGTAAGAGCTACAAACAATGGAATTACTAACATAACTCACAATTGATTGGGATGTGCTGGTTGTTCACAAAGGCCAAGGAGGAGAACATCCGACTTGTGTTAAGGTTAAAGAACAAGGAGTTCAAAATCAGGTTGCTCTAATTTCAAGTTTTGGCTTCATGCTATTGAGTATCAACAGGTTAAATCTAACTGAGGTTATTGTCTTTCAAGAATCTCTTGATGATTCAAATTAACCAGAGTTCCTTAAGCCAGTAATTAGCAAGCTATGCCTACTCCCTGGGTGATTTTGTTTGTTTGTTTGTTTTGTTTTTTGATACTGGGAATTTAATCCAGGAACACTTTACCACTGAGCTACATTCCCAGCCCTTTTTATTTGTTATTTTGAGAAAAGGTCTCACTAAATTGCTGAAGCTGGCCTCAAATTTGTGATCCTCCTGTCTCAGCTTCCTGTGTTGCTGGGATTACTGGAATGTGCCACCTCACTCAGCTACTACCTGTTTTTTTAACAAGTTTTATTGTAACAGAGCCATGCCCATTCACTTACATATCATGTATGCCTCCCTTCTGGCTACAATAGTACAGTTAAATCCACAATGTCTAGAATGCCAGTTGTACTATCTCATGAAATCATATGCTAGAGCTCCACTATTGTGGTGTGATCTAGTGAAAAGAACATTATATTTGGAGTCAGTAAACCTGAGCCCTGCTTCCAGCTCTGAAATGGACCTTCTGATACCTTGGCAAGCCACAAAGTCTTTCTAGGCCTTTGTCTTCTCACCTTTGAAATAGAGGCAGCTTTTAGCTCTTTTGAGAAACAAGACATATGATTGCTTTATAAAGACCAGCACCTCTGCAAAATCAATTTTCACTCATGTTTTGAATAATTTTTGTAGTTCTAGAACTACAGTATGTCCTGATGAAAACGAAATCCATTTAGGAGTAACTAGAAAGATGTGCACT
Organism: Marmota monax; assembly: GCF_021218885.2. Classification (NCBI taxonomy): domain Eukaryota; kingdom Metazoa; phylum Chordata; class Mammalia; order Rodentia; family Sciuridae; genus Marmota; species Marmota monax. Next base: position 20,578,706 of record NW_026693777.1, on the reverse strand, counting down.
GACGAACTTCACTGGAAAGGCACCATCCAACCTAAGAAGGTTTGCACATTTGAACTAACCGGAGCACTAATAATAAAGGCTCACAGCTACTGATCTACTATGTGCCACACTTAACATGCACTATCTCACATGCAGGTTCTAGCCTCCAAGCAATCTTGCCCTTTTGAAGAGTCAAACCATGTGACTCACTCCCTTTATCCTTAGGGTATTTGATTATTTGAAGTTTGATCATAAAGGCTAACTCTAAGAGTGAACTTCTCCAACAATTTTGGAACTAGTATTTTATGCTTCTCTCAACTCACATACTGCCCACATACATAACAGGAAATAGATGAGCAGGTTGACAAGTAAAGATTCTGTGGGTTGACAGGCAGCAGATGCCCATGGGCTTGGTAGACATCTGCTTGGGCTCACTCCTCCTCTGTGCCTCTGTTTGCCTGCATTCATTGGAAGGTGAGTCCAGGCAGTGCATTCATTGAAAGTGAGTCTACTCCGAGCTCAGCCTGCTATATACTACATAAAGATGCCAAATTATAATAAGTGCTACTTAAGCTATCACCAGCCCCAAATGCAGGAGGAACCCTGGGTGTGGTTTCATTTACCTTAAATAAGATATACCTCCCCTCCAGAAGCAACTTCCCCATGTGTACTTCAGAGAACACACTGTTTAAGCAGGTGAATATTCTGTAATTGATGTTGAAGTAGAAATTATATATGTACTTAAGGCACATTGTCCTAATATGCTTTAGTTTTACTTAATGATGACTTGTCTAATTTGCAAGCACACTTACATTTGAATTTCACACTCCAGGATTCTTCAGGATGAAAGGAGAGAAAGGAGATAGAAGATGCAGACATTATTTTATTCCTGTCTTTGTCTGGCTTGCTTTGATGTCGGTGATACATGACAGGACATCTGGGGCAAGGTTAGTGACCCATTAAGGTATCCTGAGCTCTGAAGAGAGAGCTTGGAGCCAGAAGAGCTGTCAACACTTAGTTTCTTTTTTATTAAGATTCTGCCTCTTAAGCCCTGGAGGCCACTTATCCTTCCCACTCCCAAGAAAAGACAGAGTTAAAGCCTGAGGTCATTGCTTAGTGGAAGCCCCAGGAGCTGACTGAGCCTGAAAGGGCCTCTCTTCGCCTGTCTCCTCTCAGCTGCCACTCCATTATCAGGCTTCTCTCCTGACAGGTGAGCTCCAGCTTCTGAATACCCACAGCTCCTAAGCTAGAGTGGCTCTCACAGGAGCAGCTGCTCAAGGAAGAGTGAAGATGCTAAAGGAAACCCACTGGCAAGACAGGGAGGTCAGGGAAAGGAGGTTATTGTGGTCACCTCAGCTGTTTGGAGGGTGTGTGTGTAGATCCCATACTGGAAGTCAGGATACTAGCCTCCCAAAGAGTTGTTTTCCCTTGGCAGGGAGGGTATTTTTCCATATTGTATTAGTGCATTATAATTATACATAACAGTGGAGTTCATTGTTACATATTTGTATGTGCACATGATATAACAATATAATTTGGTCAATATCATTCCCCAGTATTTTCTCTTCCCCTCTGCTCTTCCCCTGTCCTGGTCCCTTTCCTCTAATCTTACTGGTCTCCATTCAATTTTCATGAGAACCCCCCCCCCCCACCACACACACACACACACCTTTGTTGTCCTTTTCCTCTCTTGCTTCTACAGATGAGAGAAAAGAGTTCTATTTTCTAATTGTGATTAGTCTGTCTTAATAAGCTTACTCTATAAGCTCCTCCTCACTAGCTGCAGTTTTTAAAGACAAAAATTTTATCATATTCTATTCCTAGTGCATGCACACATAGTGACTGGCACTTCATGAGTTCTTGAAAATGCACTATGCTAAAATAATTACAGATTTAATGAGGGTCCCAAGATGAGGATGAGGTGAAGAGTCTGAGCTGGGTCCAGGGCATCTCTGGTAGGCATGGTTGTGGAGCTGTGGGAATTCAGGGCATGCAGAGGAGCAGAACATGCAGAGCATTTACATTCCTGGGACTGTGCTGGTTCTTTTACAACACCTAACTCTCCTAGAAGTTCAGTGGAGTTAATTCTTGTTAGTCCTTTCCCCACCACATAAGGAAACTGGATTTAAACAACTTCTATAAGATTATATACCTAATATGTCTGAGGAAGGATTCTATCCTGGGTCTGACACCTAAGCTTGTGCTCTTTCCACTGTCCTTGCTGCTCCTAGTGAAGCAAGTCAAATCTACACAAATACCACCTTCCTGTTCCACTCCACTTCTCCTCTCTACCTGCCCTTGTCTTTCTTCTTCCATATTAGCCTCTCTAATATTATTTTTCTTCCTGAGTTGGCTTATTTATCACTTGGCCATGTCTTCTTATTAATGTAACCAGAACTTAAACATTATGTATCCCCATTGCCTCATTCGCCAGCACGGTGCTGAGCACTTATGAGCATGGCAATTAGACTGAGCTCAAAGGGGCCATAACATCTGCGTCTTCATCTGCTTTCATAGGGTAATGGGGTGGAGAGGAAAGGATGTGAGATGGAACAGTGTAGCAGAGGTGTGGCATGTGCATGATGGAGAAGAGACCAAGGTGGGGGGTGCAGGATGAAGCTGCCACCAGGTACTTTTCTCCTGGTACTCAGCCTTGACTCAAAATGACATGCTTGAAACCAAAGGCTCTGAGCCTCCAGGAAGACACCAAGTACATTTCTGCTAAACAGACTCTTCTATCTTGTTCATGTGGCTGATCTCAATAGCAGCAGCAGCAGCACCCACTCACTTATTGAGTGCCTACTATGTGCTTTACACATCTAATCTCACTTAATACGCATAATAATTCTATGAGCTGTGTTAATGTGTTTTATGGGAAAGGAAACTGAAACTCATAGAATTTAAATAGCTGCTCAAATTCACACAACTAGCATGTGACAGAATAAGGAGAAAGGGCAGGAAAATCTGAAAATGAAGTAAGAGGGGTTGGGGTGAGGAGAAATTGCCATCAGGATAAGCCTCTCAAAAGTATCTGTCTGTTTGGGCACCTGCCCAGGAGAGTTGGAAGAGTAAGGGAGCAACTGAATGAGACCCTGCCAAATCACCTTGTGGCCTAACTGGAAAGGAAGATCTCTAGGTCCCAAAGGTTAATGCTTGGATCCCTTCCTAGCTTCCCAAAGATGCTTCAAAACTGGCAGAGGTTGTCCTGGGACTGGGGTGTTTATCCTCAGGAAAAGGATTGACCTTGGGCATAATCTCCCTTTTGTCTCAGTTTCCCCATCTGTACAGTGGAAAAAGTTATTATACCTATTTGATTGGGTTTTTGTTTGTTTGTTTGTTTTTGAGATGGAGTTTCACTAAATTGCTGAAGATTTCCTCAAACTTGCAATCCTTCTGCTTCAGCCTCCTGAGTCACTGAGATTACAGGCATGTGCCACCATACCTGGCTGCATACATGATTACTTAAATCTATTTTTTCTGGCTTTCTTGAGGTATAATTAACAGATAAATTCATAAACATTTAAGGTATACAATGTGATGCTTTGATATACATATATGTTATAAAATGATTATGGTGATCAAGCTAATTAAGAGATCCATTACTTAACATAGGCTTTTTTTTTTCTTTCCATTTACCTCCCTTTTTATGTGTGTGTGGCAAGAGCATTCAAGATCTCCTCTTAAAAAATTTCAAGTGTACAGTACACTATTATTAACTATGGTCACCATGCTGTATATCACATCACCCAAGCTCATCCGTCTTACGATTCTTCCATCAAAATCCCATTTTCTTACCCCTCAGTGCCAACATCCACCTACTCTATGTTTCTAGTTTGACTTATTTATTCCACATATAAGTGAGATCATACAGTATTTGTCTTTCTTTGTCTGGCTTATTTCATTTAGCAAAATGTCCTCTAGGTTAATCTTTATTGTCACAGTGGCAGGATTCCATATCATGGCTATCCTGAATAATGCTGCAACGAGTTTCTGCACAGCAAAGGAAATATCAACAACATGAAATGGTAACCTATCAAATGGGGGGAAGGATACTTGCAAACCATGGGTCTGACAGAGGGTTAATATCCAAATATACTATAAAAAAACTTACATAACAGCAAAAAAAAAAAAAAGAATAACCCAATTTTAAAATGAGCAAAGAACATTTTTCCAAAGAAGACATATAAATGACCAAGAGAGGTATGAAAAGGGGCTCAACACCACTAATAATCAGGGAAATATAAAGCAAAGCATAATGAGACACCTGTTATGGTGGATGTCATTAAATAATCAAACAACAGCAAGTGTTGAGGAGGATGTAGAGAAAAGGGAACACTTTTATATTGTTGGTGGGATTGTAAATTGGTACAGCAATTATAGAAACTGAAGATTGCTCAAAAATTAAAAGTAGAACTGCTGTGTGACTCAGCAACCCAGCTTCTGGTATACATCCAAAGTAAATGCAATCTGTAACTCAAATATCTGCACTTCCATTTTTGCTACAGAATTATTTACAATAGCATGCATAATTATGAAATAATTGCATCAGCAACATTTTATATTCTACAAAAGAGAAGTATGTGGCCCTTCGTGACCATAGCAAGGATTCATTGGCTAAATGTTAAGGGAATTAATGTGCTTAACACTGTTTATCCTTCAGGATATAACAGGGCTCAGAATTCCCATTTCAAGATGAAAGAATATACAGTCTTGAATTTAGCTGCTAAAAACAACTGTGGAAAGCAGTAATTTATTTCATTGATTAACTCTTCAAACTTTTATTATGTGGACCTATATATTAGCACCTAGATTAAGTAGATAGATAAATACATCACACTTTATTTCAAGGGGATCCCAGTCTTATAAGGATAGATCAGATTGTTATAATTCATTTTTATATTTAAGGGCTATACTGGAGGTATATGTGATGTGTACAACTTATTCTGGAAGCATCATGGAAAGTACAGTAAATTCACAGAGGTATAGAGACTTCCAAAGAGAGGAGGAACCTGGACAGATGAAGCTTATTTTCCACATACTTATAGATGAGACAGAGGTCAATTGGAGCTTACCAGTGACTTGTCTTGCTGATTGTTCTGGCTGACTTTTGCATATCTTTGATCCCTGGCACTGTCCAGATACTTGACTGTCATGTTCATAGCCCAGTTGTGCCAGGGCAGTGGGATAGGTTGCTGAAAGGCCAAAGAAAGTGCCTAGAGACAGCATGCAAGTCATATGATTTATCCGCATAAACTTACAGATCAGTTACTATTCCCAGAAGAATTCAGTGTCAGTGGGCTGACAGGCTCCCCGTCCTTCAAGGTGCTTCACCAAGCAGCACTTTCCTTCCCTCATGGTATTTTGACCAGTGTTGGCCAGCTAGATGAATGACATGTATCCACAGTGGATACATGTCATTCATCATTCCATCAGTTCCACACCCATCCCAACTCAAAAAGGGGTTTTATATGTTAGGTTGCAGAAGCAGTGACACCATCAGTGTTAGCCTGCTTATAAGTAGCTTGTATGATCAGCATTCAAGGAGAAACTATCCTGGTGTACATGCAAGAAAGTAATTGTTTACAAAAAACACTAACTTGCCCAGGTTCCCAGCATGCATAAGAGAAAGCCTGTGTCCTTCAAGACAATATGTATCTGAACATTCTGACCTAGGCTTGCTCTCACTGTTCCCTTAACCTGGCTAGATTTTTGGAAACAAAAGGGGCATTGAGGGACATGGTGTTTCACTGTCCCCCTTTTCTTTAAGGATGATGCACTGACACATGGTAGCTGCTGTTTTAATGTTGTTTAAACAATCTCATTATTACCTAAGAAATGACCCAATGCTGTACCTCATAGAGGCACACTGGCTTTATAAGTTTTTGTTGTTGTTTGTTTGTTTGTTTTTAGTGGGGGACCAATGTTGGTCAAGCTGGGGAGTGAAGTCGGGAAAGTCACTGTTAGAGGTTCCAAAATTAAAACACTCTGGGATTTCAAAGAGGCCGCTTTCAGGCCCCACTTCTAGTTCTGCCAACACTGGTGACTTGCAGAAGCTTACCCAGAAATCAGTGCAGACCTCAGTCTGCTTTCTGCCAATCCATCTGCCCCCCAATGCCACCAGAGAAAAAACAACTTCTGCCTTAAATCTCACATAAGCACTTCTCATTGGCAGGATATACCCAGAATTGTAGAGGAAGACAGAGCCTCAGAAACGTGGTTGAAAACTTCTCTCCTGCCAGACAGAGGAGATCTGGGGACAGGTGTGGGGATGCTTCTGCTGAACTGATGATAACACAGACCATGTGGCTGCCCCAGGTTATTTCTGAAGAGGGAGACTTGCACACTCTGGGAGCAGCGAGCTCTACTTTCCCCACCTCTAGGAAGCTGTCATCTTCAGTCCAGCATCCTCCTGTTGGAACAGTGCAATACTGATAATGTTCCACCCAACCAAATCATGAAAGCCCACTGTTTAGTTGGACACATCCAGTGTGGGGTGGAAGAAAGAACTCCAGTCCTGGAGGCAAACATACTGAGTGTTAGTCTCAGCTGTACCATTTATGAGCCATGTGAACATAAGCACTTATTTACTTCTGAAAAAAAGTGGGGATTATAAAATAAAGCTATAAATAAAAATACATATAAAATAATGTTCATGACAGTATTATAATAGAGAATTTCAACTGAAAGACTTTATACCAAAGGTGTAGTTATCTCTGTAGGTAATTAGGATTACAAGTAAGACTTTTGTTTTGTTTTGTATGCATATATGTGAGTTTCTCAGATTTTCTGCACTGTGTGTTACTTTTTAAGTTTTAAAAAATTATTTTAAAAAGTACCTGGTTGGATTATTGAGAAAAATAACTGATACACTTTCAATAAATGATAGTTTCCTTCCACATCCACATAAAAATGATCTCATTTCATTTTATATTTTGAGTAAAACAATAATCACATTCAACATTTTTAAAATATGAAAGTGAAAATTCTTCCTCATACCTCAGACCTCCACTTTTGTTTTCCATAAACAACTAACACGATCAGTTTCTTACATATCTGTTAGAGAAAATGTGTGACTCTATAATGCTATGCATCCTTTCATTCCTTTTTAACACATGTGGTAGTATATTATACTACCTTTTATGCCGCTTTGTGTTTTTTTTTAAATATTCTTTTTTGGTGATCTTTCCATATCAGTATTTTATAATTTGGATTTTAAGTGTCTTCCAAAGACCCATGTAATAAAGACTACTATGTAGGTCATCCCTAACCTGTGGTGCTACTGGGGATGTGTGTGGAATCTGTAAGAGATGAGCCTAGTAGGAAGTCCTTTGATCAATGGGAGTGTGTTTTCAAAAGAGATAGTGGGACCCCAGTCCTATCCTTTTCCTCTCTTTCACTCCCTGATCATGAAGTAAACAGCTTTATTTCACCATACTCTCCTACCATGATATGCTGCCTTCCATAGGTCTAAGAGTATCAAGTTCAACCTATCATAAACAGTAACTTCTGAAACTGTGAGCCAAAACAAACTTTTGTTTTGTTTCATAAGTTGATTCTTTCTTTTGGTGGTGGTACTGGGGATTGAACCGAAGGACTTGTGCATGCTAGGCAAGCACTCTACCAACTGAACCATGTCCTCAGCCCCTATAAGTTGATTCTTTCAGGTATTTATTATAGTGATCTGAAACTAACACAAGAATATCCCGATAAAATATTTTAATTTATAGCATAGCAATATTTACTTAGCCAATCTACTATTGGTGGACATTTAAGTGAAGTGAGAGTAAAAGTGGCTGTAGAAACAAGGATGGCCTGCCTGTCCTTGGTCTCCTGGACTTAGAATCATCACCTTCCCCATAGGCTACAGTCACATCTAGTCTTTAGCTTCTAAGACTGAGGGCCTTCAGCAGAACTGGGATCATATCTGTACTGGTTATAGTCTTTTTACCTATTTCTTTCTTTCATTTCTCTTCTTTATTTCTTCTTTTCTTTCCTTTATTTATTCTTTTTTTTTCTTGGCAGTAACCAAGGCTGGCTTGGTTCTGAAGATACTCTTGTCTAGGCCTTAAGAGCTGATAAGCCAGGAGCCATGAGTTTGATGATCTGCTTTTCTATGAGTCTCTCTGTGTAGCTGTGTTGAGTCTCTTCTGCCACCCCTAATCTTTTGTCTGGAGAAGTCTATGCCCCATGAATCACAGAGCTCTTTCTCCTTTATATTTCCAACATCCTTTTTATCTCTTGGATAACCTGGATACATAAAGACTACGGTATTGTCACCTAACCTCACAGCTAGGTGATAAATGGCGTGTAGTGACAATGACAATGAGGAACCAGGTCAGGGGTGTGATGGTGACATAGGTGAGGTGGTGTGCCTTGTCCTGGTGGATGAGTAGGAATGTGGATTCGAGACTTAGATGAGCAGAGAGGAGCTAACTGCAAGTTTTCTGGACAGAGAATCATTTTGGGGATAGTTAGTGGGTAGTTAGGACCTAAGCCAATAAGTAGAGCCCTATCCTTACATGAAACCTGTAAGTAGACACTCCTTTTTGTCATGGTTAATTTCTTAATAAAACAGAATCAAATTGATTACCTGTTACATGCATTCTATTGGATAGTTTGCAATCTGTATTTTGATGTATACATTGAAATTTTGCCTTTCTTGCTAGAGTCTCTACCTTACGCAGACCCTTTTATTGCTATTGCCACAAACTTTTGTGGTCTTTCAGGGCCTGTAATATTTTCTTTTCTTTCTTTCTTTTTACTTTGCAGGCTCATTCTATAAACTGGAGGGCAAGTAATTGAAAGTCACAGTTTAAATCAGAGTAGTCACAGAAATAGACAGCTGATTGAGATGGCACATAGAATGTGCTTAATCAATGCTGCCTAAGCTGAACTGATCAGGGGCAATGAAAGCCCTCTGTGGAACCACAAGGTGTGCTATGTGCCATTATTCACTGGAGATAATGGCCATGGGAACAATTATCAGCCTAATTTCTTTTTATACCAATGTAGATTTGATGCCTGGTAATATATGTATTGTACCTTTAATGGCCTTTTAATGATGAAAAGGATCAAAAGCATTTTATATCTGAACCTGCACCATTAGTCTCCATTCCAGAAATTCACTGTAATTACTGCAGCTGCTTCTCTGATCCCTGCAAGAGCAACAAGTTCCTGTGAATGTATCTGCACAGTTAATCACAATCAGCACAGAGTCAAGTCTGACGCAGGTCCTGGGGAGTGGTTGCTGAAGGTAGAGAAAGGCAGAGTGGATGGTAGAGGGGGTGACAGTGGGAAGAAGTGAAAGGCTGAGTTATTCAGGGTCTGGAGTGTCAAGATCTCTATGCCCTGGTCCTCTTCTCTTTCTTCATAGAGAGTCCCAGACTTCCAGAAGGAAATATGAGATCTGTAATACTGATTGGAGAGAATATAAAGTCATAATGGGAAAGATTGAGGATTCATGATAATTCTGCTTTCTGTCCATTACATAATGAATGTTCTTCAGGGGTAGAGAGGATGAGGGACATGTGGCATGGGGTGCCCAGCAAGGGCGAGTAAGTGAATCTGGATATGCAGATTTTTGTGGGAGGGAGCACACAAGGAAAGATCCAAGGGAGATTGATGCTTCCAGGGAGGGGAGGTGCTCAGATGGAATGGTTAGTGTACTGTTTATTCTTTGAGTCCCTATTCCTAATGTCTTTTGTCTGCCTCCTCTGTGCCCTTGGAGGCTAACTTATGGACTGTATCACCCAGGCTGTCTTGCCCTCTGGCTTCCAGTTGGCTTATCCAAGGTGGAAAGAGAGAGGTCCGGGAGTTTCTTTTTCCACTCCCCTCCTGCTTACATGCTGCAGTTCTGGCAGAGGATGTATCCCTGTACAGTAATAGGACTTATCCAGAGGCACTTATTCCATGGCTCTAGCTCTTATTGAGCTCTGAAAATATGGTTTCCTCTCCTTGTCACAGGACTCGGGGTGGTACAGGCTTGTCCTGTTCTTGTTAGTCCCTAGACACCTCAACATCCTTTATAGGTTCCAACCTTAATCCCATTTATGCCTTCATTAAATTAAAAATCTCAGGGCTGGGGTTGTGACTCAGCAGTAAAGTGCTCGCCTAGCACCACATATAAATAAATAAAATAAAGGTGTTGTGTTCAAATACAACTAAAACATAATATTAAAAAAAAACTCAGCTAGACTGTGCCTTCTGTTTCTTGTGGGATCCTGATTGATACAATGTGTATGTGAGAGACTGATGAATGCTTACCAATCCTATATCTGGATACACAGGAAGACCACATTTTCCCTTCTTATTTACAGTTAGGTAAAGGCTGTGTTACTCAGTTATGACAAATGGGATAATGTATGATACTTCCAAGTCTGGCCATAACACCTTCCCCCCATGTCCAACTTCATTCTCTTCTGTAGTAACAGTGGAAACTCTGTTTAAAGATGTAACATCTGAAATTGGAAGAAGCTTGGATCCCTGAGCCATTGCTTGGAGTAGATTTGTTCAACTGTGTTCAACTATGTTCTAAGGGATAAATATGCCTTCATCATATTATGCCATTGAGATTCTGAGGGTGTTTTGTTATAGAAATTAGCATTAATGAGCCTGACTAATGCAGTGGAGGTGCTCAGTGAAAGGCCACTTAGAGTATTGGAGTATCTGAGGCATTAAATATGAGGCCTTGGATTTGTATAATCATCTCACATGGGTCAGACAGCAATGAGAATTCACAAAGAGCCTGCAGTGCTTTGTGAACAGAGCAGAATATGGTTGTTTAAATATAGGTTTCACCACTTCTAGCTATGTGATCTTGGACAGGTTACTTTTTCTTTTTAAGTACCCTCATCTGTAAAACAGGGATAATAATACTTATCTCACAAAGTTCTTTTGTAAGCATATGATATATTTATATAAGACTGTAACTCATACTCAGTAACTAAGTTTCCTCTTTTTCTACTTATCTGTGAATTCCAAACTCAGAGCCTATTGTGACTGGTAAATACTTTTAGTTTAGTCACATTTCCCAATATGGTAACAGAGGACAGTTCACATTATCATGAGTTTCTTGGTAAGTTAATTTGAGTACTGGCTAGGAAAGAGAATTTCCTTTAGGTCTTGTACTTGGACATTACCATTTTCACTTGTCTCCCTACTAGAGCCCCAACTCTGAAATTTGCAGGCCACCTAACACATAGGTCAGGCCAAGCAAAATCAGGGCTTTGGAGTCCCAGTCTCATCCCTTACTTCATGAATGAATGTGGGTCCTGGGGCTAGCAAGTATTTTAATAAATCAAGGATAAGGATTCCTCATGTAAACTTCATTCAGAGTCAAGAGGGCTTATCTATTCAGAGCTCAGGGCCTAGTGATGTGAGGATCACTTCTGGGTTCTGCAATAGATGCAAAGATAGATTCAACATCCTGCTTTAAGAGTTTACACTCCTGCAGAAATGAAGGTAATTTATCCTGATAAATAATCATAAGACAGAAGAGGATGTGATGAGCATGGAAGGCACAAATGGCTAAGAACTCAGAGGATGGGAACCTGCTTCTAACTGGAAAGCTCATGAAGCATTTGAGTGAATCCTGAAAGTAGGGCAGAATTTGAACGTATGGAGATAAGGAGAGGGTAGAATGTAGGATAGTGGGAGATATCCATGGGGACATGGAAGCTAGAGCACAGCTACTAGAAGGGGGATCAAGGGAAAGGGTTTTAGAAATGTTACCTGAGTATCTTCTGATGAGAACAGCAGCAGATCACGTGCCCTGGGATATAGCAGGGAAGCTGTGCCCTACATGAATTGGAAGCTGCAGAAGATGAGGTAAGGAGGCCAGTTAGACCTGCAGGTAGCTAGGTAAACCTTAGCATGGGTCCATATTAGCCCAGAAGCTGCGAGAGTACAAAGAATGCTGGATAGTCCTTCCACGTGTGGTCATGTATCCGCTCTACGCCCCCCATGTCAGTCACTGTGGGGTGTGAACACTCAAAAGCACTTTTAGTCTCCTGGGTGCTTAGATATGACCTCAGTCAGGAATTAATTAAGGAAAGCTTGTCATTTCTAAACTCTTCTTAATGACATCACAGCATGAGCACAAGCACAAGCTGGGGTATCCTCCCTGGCCCTGTCAATAGCACCCCCCCAAAACACCAAAAGATATGAGCTTAAAGTTTTTAAGTGAAGATGTGGTCTGCTGTCCAACCTCATCTAACAAACATTACATGGTAATTCTAAATGCTGTATTTAAGAGTTTTATAAATACTACCTCATTCTATCCTCACATCAATCCTATGAAGTCGATACTATACTCATTCCTATTTTATAAACCAGAAAACAAAGCACAGAGATATTAAATAATTTCCCCAAGGTGATACAACTAATAAGTAGCCAATCTAGGATTTAGAAACCAAGAAGTCCTGGTTCCAGAATCCTTACACTTGACCATGACCTTATACTACTTCCCTGCACCACTGATTTCCCTTCTGCCCACTTGCAATGAACTACAGCCAAAGGAGAATTACTCTGGGATTTTGCTCATCCTCATGAATCAATTCTCTCAACTTGGCTCATGATGCTGCCCAAGGTCACAGTCATAGCATGAATCAGCCAATGCTGAACTTCACTGCCCCTCCCTGCCAGGTAACCCAGACAAGAAAGCAGGTAGGGCAAATGAATGAATTGAGGAGGGACAGATGGTCCTGAACTTACAGAATCTTTCATCCTGTCTTCAGAGTCACCAAGTTTATGCTGAGGTTCAGCATATCACTCAGGAAGAGGAAGATACAATAGCAATGCTTAGGTTGTAGAGAAGAGTGAACAAGACAATCATGCAAAGCACCAGGCACGAAAGCACTGACATACAACAACATACGCAGGTGCTCAGATGGCTCCTGTCATCTCACCAGGTTAAGGACAATCTCTTCACCTGATCCAGACTCAGAGGTATTCAGAAGCCTTGGGGTGGCTTTTTAGGGCCTACAATAGCCCAACAGTTTTTTGGGATGGAGTAACCTGCAACTTTGGGCTTTGCCACACAGAGATGTACTGTTATTGCAGTGTGTTGTGAACTGTGACAAAATAGAAAGGAGTCGTGGCTAGCTGTGTAGACTCTGGAACCAGGCAGCCTGAATTTGTCTTCCAGCTCTGCTGTCTACCACACAGCTGTGTGACCTTGAACAAGCTCACAACTTGAGCCTGTTTCACTGTCTGTAAAACAAGCTGGTAATGATGCCCTCCTCATAAGGTTGTTGGCGGATCAAGTGAGGTAATATAGACAGTGTTCTTAAACAGTACTTGGCACATTCCAGGTAGTCAGTGAAGGTTAACTATTATTGCATACCTCTGGGTTAAACTAGTAAATTATTTTTCTTCTAGAAAGGAAAGCTGGGCAGCTTTTTCTTCTTTAGTGAGGAGAAAGAACTCACAAAACCCAGGAAAGGAGATAATCTAGATTCTGGGGTGGAAACTTCCCATCCCATGGAGATGTGGGGAGGGCCATGAATCAGGTTTCCAAGATGACGAGCCTGGCATCAAGAGACTAACTCATGGGAACCACACTGAGATAGTGCTCCCTCAAAGGCACATGTGAGGAGGGAAGTGACCTTTACCTGAGGCTTCTGGGGACCTCACAGAGTATGGCTGCCATGCCTTAGACTTCCTTGGAAACCACTGGGAGGCTCAAGGCTTCTGGCAACCCCTCCACCTCCTCACTTCGATTGGGAGGTTCACTCAGTAAGTCTTTCAACTAGGGCCAATAGGAGATGAGGCACATGAAAAGACACTGATAATCCATGGCAGTGTATATCATGTGGCAAAGAGGAACTGCAGTTTGGGGAACCTAGGTTCTGGTCCTGCCTCTGCCACTTATGGGCTGGTCAGCCTTAGGTGAGTCACTTTGCCTTACTGAGCATGAGTTCCTCATCTGGGAACTAGCCACAGCCCAACCCCTCAGTACACTGGTTGACTCTAAGCCATATCCTCTCCAGTAAGTATGGAGACAATAATTCCACTAGGAGTTTCAAGAAGGGACAGATCCACGGGGCTAGAGCAGTCAGACATGAAGAGGTGAGCTGGGAAGATTTGTGGAGGCATAGGGACGGAAAAGTCCTCTTCTTGCTCCCATGGCCCTTTAACCCCATTCTTGACAGTAGGCAACCATTCATTGGACCAGAAGGGGAGGAGCCTCTTCTGCAGGGATCCCTTGAAGCCTTCTCACTCCAAAGCCTTGCAGCCACACTGAGGGAACCAGCAAGGCCTCTGCCGAGGTATAAACTGACAACTGTCACTTGCCTTGAGGCCCAGGCACCAGGCACCAGGGACAATCTCCTTTCTCATCAGAGAATTGCTTTCTACTTGTCTATAAGCTAAACACTGTCAAGATCAATGGGAACAAGCACCCCGCAGACTTAAAAACAAGACTGAGGCTCCTGACCAGAGCTGGGTCCCACCATTCTCTCTGAAGGACAATGATTATTATCAAGTAGGGTTGTATAATGCTCAAAGGCCTTGATATCCCTCTTCTTTATCCTCAGTCCACAAAGGGCTAGCAAGGATGCTGTCCTGGTCGCTTGCTTGAAAGGAAACCTACCCCTTTATATCCTACCTCCTAAATGTCTCCAACTGTCAAGTGGGGTTGTCCTCTTTGACAAATCCAATCTAATGACACAAAAGGCCCTGCATGAGATATACAAGAAAGGCTAAAAGGAGAGAGATCAGACTCCAGGAAGTGGGCCTTGCAAGAGCATCCTGGGAAGTCCATGGGAATTAAACTTGATGTCGTGTGCCTTTGCTCTGACCTCAATTTTTTACTCCTAGTCTTTCTCATGGCCTTTCTCTGCTTCCTTGAAGAGCTGTGCCATGAGGTTATCCTTCACAGCAGAGGCCATCTTCTAGTAAGCTGACTTAGGAAGGTGATATATGTCCCTTTCCTCCTGAAGGTCAAGCCAATTTACTCCATGTGAGGGAGTCCATGAATGGCAGCCAGGTCCTGACAGATGTCAAGTGGTTGCAGTAGCTCCAAGGCAGGGACCTGCCTCTAGGTAAGTGGCTGGGGTGCTGGGTTACTTCAAATGGAGAAATTGAGTGAGAGTGAAGGTGCAGAGGTCCAAAGTAATCACTGCCCTTCCATAAGCCCTCCTGATTATCAGTGTGCTGCAATCCCATCCTTCCAGTCCCCAGTTCTCCCATTAACCTCCAGACCCACATGCTGCCTTGTTAGCAGCGATTTTCTCAGGCGTCAGACACTGGAGCTGCCCTCGGATTTTTCTGGCTAGTGACATGGTCATGATTTCAGGAGTCACAGTAAAAAGTTTAGCAGCAGCCTTCTTTCCATGCCACCAGAGTAGACTACAGCAGGGAACAGGGGTCTCCTGGGGTTGTTTTGTTTTTGTTTTTTAATTATAATCTTTATCAAAATTAAGATCTTTGTTCTTCCCATGTCACATTGTTTTCTAAAAACGTGAGGTGATCGGTGCTGAGAAACTGCCACAGCAAAAGTCATGATGCTCTCCTTCCATGATGAGAAGGCCTGTCCTCATGTCTTTATTTCCCAGTCCCTTTATTTAAGGAAAAAGTCACAGTCACAGAATGATACAGCTGGAAGGGACCCTAGGAATTATTTCTAGATGAGAGGATGTGGTCTAAAGGGGGAAGGTGACTTACTAGAAAATATGGTCTTAGAAACATGATTCAGTGATCCTGCTCTTTCTTCTCTGGTTGGGAAGAGTTTGGTGGTCTTCATATTTCTGCTTTTGGGGACTGAATCCCTCATCAGAACAAAGAGGTGGTGTAAAAATGGGACTAATAGTTCCACTTCAGAGTCTCATAATAAAACTCACTCTCTCCCCACTCGGGTTCCACCAACCCTCTGCCCTTATTTCCTCAGTTTTCCTCGACTTCAGCATGCACTGTCCTGGCTGACAGCCCAGCTGGTGTTGCTTCCCTACCCACACTGATGGACCCCAGGCACAGCTGGTTGGAACACAGAGAGACACCTGGTCCTCAGGAGCCCCGTTGGTAGGCCTGACATTCATGGCCTGGTTCCAAGTATTAAACTACACAGAATTTATGGCTCATGGTTTGTAGGTGCTGGAAGGCCCCAAAGATCTGGGTATGATGGTGGTCATATTAGGTCTCACATACAGGGATCATAAACAGAAAAGCAAGCTTTAAAAAATAATAATAAAGAAAAAGAAACAGGAAAGTTGACTCAGTGCAGAGAAACATGGGCCTCAGTGGCCATGTTGTCCAGAAAGAAGAAAAGAAGGACTCCAGCTCCTGGTGATTGGTGTTGTCCCAAGGTTCTGCTTAGCCTCCTTTCTTCCCCTTGGCTGGCATGGATTTTCAGTCTCTTCTCTCCTGTCCTTCATTTATGTTGACTTTAGTCCTGCCAACCACAACTTCCCTAATCAGAACATTATTTTATACAGCCCACATGAATGAATCTTGTTCCTCAAGCCAGGAACAAGCTTTCAAGGCCAGAGATTAATGTCTTAGTCCTTTAAACAATCTTTCCAGGTAACTTGTATATATGACAGCTGTTGAAAGGTTGGATTGAAAGGCTTTCTGGAAATCTAGTTATATAAACTCTTTAAACATTTACATCGACTGTGCTGGAGGGAGTTTTTCAACATAAAGCTACTCAGTGTTAACTGTCACTGTAATTTTAAGGGAAATCAATTCCAGGGTGTCACATGTAACCCTAATTTCCCCAGACCTCTCCAGTGGCAAGTTGACATGGGTAACAGGGACTGTAATAACACAGAAGAACCCGGCCTCAGTACCTGAACACAATAGGTAAGAAGGTATTTTGTATCCATCACTTCCTCCTGGAGCTTTGGTCTCTTTCTCTGGACATTATCTTCTACGGTAATGAGCTGAGATTTTTCTGGAGTGTTATTTCTCATTTTCTCTAGTGGGGTCCAGCCTAGGCCTTGGGCATGGCTTCCTCCATAGCTTCCTGATGGTTATCAGGAGCTCAGTTGAGCAGGGAGAGGGTAAGGGGAACTGCCAGGTGCGTGGAGTAAACAGTTAAAGCAATAGAACAAAACTGAAAAAGTTAAGCCTTTAATCACTTTGCTGCCACAGTGTGGGCAGGAGTCGAAAACATGAGGAGCTGCAGACTCCTCTATTCCATTTTCTCCATGATACAGCTAAAGGGTCCAGGGGCAGGTGAGTTGTCACACATGAAGGGGCTCTCACTGGGGAGGGAGCCCTCAAGGAAAGCTGGGGCAGTTTTATGGGCCCTGGGGTGGAGGGTGGGAGAGGGGAGAGAGCTAGCAGTGGAAAAGTACCAGATACAGAGTCCTCCTGAGCAAAGTATCCTCAAGGTTCCCTCCCCCTCCCCTGCTCCTCCCCAGGAGGCCTGGGCAGAGCAAGGAACACTGCTGTAGAGGCCTCAGACAGTGACCCAGGAAGGTAAATATGTGAAAGTATGGCTGGCCAGAGAGGCCTGAGAGCTTGACCACAGCTCCCTCCAGAGACTGCCATGCACTGGCTGTGTCCCTCACCTGGTTGGGGAGGGTGACTTTTCCATGTGGTGAGTTAGGCAAAGCCATTGCCTATGGTCTACTAATTGCCTGTGGTCAAGCTCAAAAAAAAAAAAATGTATATATATATATATATATATATATATCAATCACAGAAATTTTAAAGGAAACCCAAATATGTCATACCAAATATGCCTTTTAACACAAGAATTATTTTGACCAGGGGCTAGGGTTGTGGCTCAGAGGTACAGCGCTCACCTACCATGTGTGAGGCACTGGGTTCAATCCTCAGCACCACATAAAAATAAAATAAAGATATTGTGTCCACCTATAACCAAAAAATAAATATAAAAATAAGAATTATTTTCCTGAAGGTAATAAAGCAGCAAAGACTGGGAAAGGCCTCATTCTCCCCCATTTGCCTAAAAAAAAAAGTCAAAACTTTACAAAGATGTCCCTCATCCCCTCTCTACCAGAAGGACAAAAGTTATCACTGGATACAACTTTGACCTTTATTATCCTGGAGACAGAACCAGAGGAATCCATGTAACAAACTTTACTAACTAGCCTGTCTCTACTATTAACATCCCATGTATTTGCCTTGCCACGGTTTATCACCTTTGGAGACGGAATCCATTTTCCTTTGTCCTGTCATCTCTCTACAGAGTTATCGCTCTTTGATGAAGATGCCAGATTCTAAACTCATCTTCTTTGGGTACTCCCATGTGTTAGTACACATGCTCATAAACGTTTTTGTTTTTTTGTTCTTAATCCATCTTCCATAGAGCACCAGCCAAGCACCTAAGGTAGGTGGAAGAAAGAATGCCCATCCCCTTCTCCCTCCCTCCCCTCCCTCTCAGGCCCTCCACCCCCTTTAATCCTAGGTGTCTTTCTTAGTTCCATTTGCTAATTACTGTTGCATAACAAGTGACCTCAAAACTTAGTGTCTTAAAACATTTATCTTATAGTTTCTGGGGGTCAGGAATTAAGGGGTGGTGAAGCGAGTTGCCTTTGGATCAGGGTCTTTCAAAAGGCTGAAAAGTGTCTGGCAGGGCTGCAGTCTCACCTCCAGGAGCAGATCCCTTTCAAGTTCATCCACAGGCGGTTGGCATTAGGCCCTCCCCCATTGCCTCTCCTTAGGGCATCTCACAACATAACAGCTGGCTCCCCAGAGAGAGAGAGAGAGAGAGAGCATCCCAGAGCAAATACCCCAGGTGGAAGGCAGTCTTTCTATAAGTTGCTGAGGGGGTAATATCCCATGATACCCCTAGTATTGTTTGTTGGAACCAAGTCAAGAAGTCCATCCCCATGGGAGGGTGTTCCCAAGGGTGTGAATACCAGTGGGATCCCTAGGAGCCATGGGAGAGGCTGCCTACCACGAAGGCCCAGCCACATCGTGCCCCTTTCCTTATTACCTGTTAGTACGCGCCAGAACCTGTTTCCTCTCATAACCCAGCTTTTTGTTCAGCCCTACTTTATACAGTTGTCTTATTGTGCCAAGGTTTGAGGCTTCTCTTCTTTGCAGAATCCTGACACCTAAGAGCAAAGACTGCTAAGTTTTGTCTCCCACTTTGCTTGTGGGTTTCTCTGTCATCACCCTGGGACTTGAGCTGTAACAGACACTTGTCGGTTATGATCCACCCTCATCTTCAACTCATTTAAACTGTGTCTTTTCCAAACCAGTTTTCTGGTTCTATGGGAACCTTGCTATTCAGAGCCCTTTCCTCCTGGGAAACAGACTTTGTCTGAGTGGATAATCCTTGCTGGATATGAGCAGGGTTACTATTCACACTACAGTGCTATCTTTTAAAGACTTCCACCTTGGACTTCAGCTGAGAGAATCAGGAGAGATTTGGAGCCCTTTAAGACAGAGACACCTTGAGTGTCTCATTTAATCCTGCCAACAAACACAGGGTGGAGCTTAGTTAGCACCCCTGTTTGCACATATGGAGTTTGGGGGCTCAAATTTAGCAAGGGGCAAAGCCTTCCTGAACCCAGACCCCAGGGCCTCTCCCCAAGTCCCACCTTATGCTAAGTGTGGCTCTGATTTATCCTCAAATGGCTTCTGCTGTAGCCTCTCAGCTACTGCCTGTGGTTTCTGAGCCACCCAGTGTATGTGTGATTAATGAAGGCTCCCCTATCCTGTTGGGAGAGAGGTGGCCCAAGGCTCCTGCACTTGCTCCCAAAGACCCAGGAGAGCTGTGACTATTCCCAGACAGTGCACCTGGCCACACAGTGCAGAGGAGAGGAGCGAGGCAGGGGAGCTGGGTGAGTGAGGTGTGGCAAAGAGGTCTTGTCAGAGGCTCTGCTTTCCCCAGAGAAGAACGCTGCTTATAGTGTATGTGGGACTTGGCCACACTGATTTGTTTGCCCTTACTGAGGGGTCCCTGCCCATTAGACTACATGGTGGGGAGTAGTGCTGCAGGAGACATTAAACAGACCTAGACATACAGAAAGAGCGTAATGGCCAGGGTGCTGTGCTTTGCCAGACCTGCTGACCAGGTAGGCTGCTGCCAGCCTCAGGGAAGTTGGCCTTCAGGAGTGTTTCCACCACCCTGATTGATAAGCTGCTCATGGCGCCTTCACTGTGTGAGCCGTGTGGTTTATGCTGAACACCTGCTTTCCCTCTGGCCGTCTAGAATTTTGAAAGGTGCTAGTCGGAGGGTGCACAGATGAAAACCCTGGGCACTGAGTGTCTCTCTGGGCTTCCCTGGGAGCATTCAATCATGCATGATGTCACAGTTTGCTGCTGAGGGAGTTTAGTGTTCCAGAGTGACTCCAGGGAGAGGAAGGACACTTGGAAGCTCCTCCCAGGGCTCTCTTTGCACACCTGCTCCCTATCCTTGCGCTGTAATGGATCTAAGCCAGGACATGACTAGTATTGAGTCCTGTGAGTCCCACTGGCAAGTCAGTGAGCTGGAATGGTCTTACAGGAAGGAGCCATGGAGGAAAGGGTGGGGTTAGAACTTTCCTCAGTGAGCTGTCTGAAAATCCTCTTGACTTCACACTGAAGCCTTGTGAATTTCCCCTCCCTCTCAGGGTCTTATATTCTCCTTTTCCCCATCAAGTAGTTTCATTGTTCAGAAGAAATGCTTGAGTGTCCCTCTGTGATTCAACCTAGCCTGGACTGTGACACGAGAGAATGAGACCAGGGCTTACTAATGTGAAGAAATCATGAAGTCATTAATTAATAAGGAAAATAATAAAACACCTGAAGGCACCCCACCTGAAACTCTTCTCTTCTTTACAATACCTCAAGTCCTGTCCTTTTTCTCTGAGAATGTAAGTGACTGTATAGTTCAGGATTTCCAGCTTCACCTGGTGAGGTGTCACATAGCAGAGTGTCATTTGGCAGAGACCCAGAACCCAGTTCCAGGGTCTTGCGTCCCAGCTCCTCTGCAGTGTTCCCTGGACAGAGAGCTCTATTGGCATTGGGAATGTGGCAGGAATGAGTTTTTTTTTTTTCTCAAGAAATGGAAGGGTCAGAGATAGCAAAGGATAATGATTCTGTGGGCATTGGACGCCTATGTAAGATCTTAGATTTTCAACTCAGGTGTAGTGAGACTGGGAGTCCCCGGAGGACTTACAACAGAGGACTGTGATTGAAAATATCTCTTCCAGTTCAAAGGCTATATAAGAAGTACAGGGTCATTGTGGAGAAATTGATGCTATAGTTTTATGTCCTTTTATTATAATTTCAAGGAACCTAGAGCTACTGTATCATCCTCAGGGATCCTGCCTGGCTTGGCACTCTTGTTTCCTCCCTTCCTCCTTTCTTTTTTTTAAGAATTAGAGATCCAGCCAGGCCTGATGACATACACCTGTAACCCTAGCAATTTAGGAGGCTGAGGCAGGAGGATCACAATTTCAAAACCAGCCTCAGCAATTTTACAAGGCCCTAAGCAACTTAGTGAGAACCTATCTCAAAATTTAAAAAAAAAAAAGAGAGACTTATTTTCTACAATATTAACAGTAAATTATGCAAATTAATTAAATTAATTCATTAGTGAATGGGCCTGTGACTTCCATTTAGAAGAAATCAGCATGTGAATTTTTAACTGGAACAATTGGGTGGTAACTCAACAAGAACTCATGCATTGATTCTCCATTTTCTAGTGGGATGGGGACTTCCACCCAGGTGTGCAGCTTTGGGGGGACCTCTGACAGACCACAGGGGCCTCAGTGGCCCGCATGTGGACTCTCTCCTGTGATCAAGCCACATCTGCCCTCTAAGTGCCTGTCTAGAGTTGATTGATTACCTATGCCTTATGGAATACTAACCATTATGTCAAGTAAAAAATGACATAAAAATCTTTCACAAGGTTGAACTCAACATTTCCAACAAAATCTTCCTTTTCTGATACAAAATGACTTTCCTGGTCTGATTTCACTTCCTAAATATTTTGTCGAGGGCCCACAGTGTGCCTGGCCCCATTCTAAGCACTTTGTCTGTTTATTTCATTCTGAAAATAGCCCTTTATTTAGTAGGAAGAATTATTACCCCCCCCCCCATGTGATGGTAAATTTCATGTGTCAATTTGATTGGGCCACAGGACATCCAGATATTTTGTCAAGTGGTTTTCTGGGGGTGTCTATGAAGGAATTTCTGGATGAGATTAACATTTGTGTTGATAGACTGAGCAAAGCAGATTGTCCTTCCCATTGTGCATGGACTTCATCCAATCAGTGGAAGACCTGATTAAAATAAAAGACTAAGTAAGAAAGAATCATCTCTTTCTCTGCCTGTCTTTGGGCTGGGATGTTGGTCTTCTCCTGTCTTTGGATTCAGATGTGGATGAATATATACCTGTTCTCCTGGCTCTCAGGCTTGGGACTCACACTGAAGCTACACAATCTCTAACTTGCTCACTGGACAGTCTGCAAGAGAAAAATCTGGGGACTTCTCAGCCTTTATAGTCACATGAACCACTTCCTTATGGTGAGTCTCAATCTCTCTCTTTGGAGAACCTCAACAAATGTAGCCCATTTTATAGAGGAAGAAGCTAAGGCACAGATCCACAATTAACATGGCTATAGTAGTAGGACCCAAATTAATCTGATTTCAGAGTTCACAGTGTATGGTTCAGCTCCCCAAGTATTAAAGAAATGCACACAACAGTGGGAATTTGGTTCCTTTCTCCAACTGACAAATATGTAAGAGTGGGGGGGGGAAAGCTACTGATGTAGAAAATCTGGAAAAATAGGTATCCTGTGCAGTGCTGGTGGGAATACGAACGAGCACAGCCTCCAAAGGACAGCCCACAATGCAGATTGTGTAGACTCTGTCAAGGTCTGACCCCCCCACCCCCCGAATATCACCAGCACACCCTGTTGACTAAACAAAGCTGAGACTATTGCTTATGACCAAAAAGGAGACCAGAAGCTCAAAACTTTTTGACAATATCTCAAAAAGGGGGAGATAAGATCAGAATGTATTGAGAATCAGGAGTTTGGTTTAAGCCAAGTCTTTCCATGGAGGCAGAGTGGGAGAGACACTTGATTAGGATTGAGTCAGAACCATGATACAATAATCCAGGGTTGGTAGAAACATCAAGGTGAGAATCTTGAGGAGAAGAACTTAAAGAACCTGAAGTCACATACTGCTGATCTTCCCATGGAAGAGCAGATGGGTTTTTGCTAGTTGGTATTCCCACCAGCACTGCACAGGGAATCTATTTTTTAAAGGAACAATCAAAACATTTACTTGAGCCAGTCAGTGCCAGAAGAATAAAAACAGTGGACTATCAAAGTGATGTCAATGTAGACCCAAACATGTCCTTGCTCAGTGTGGTGTAGACAGTTTTTGTTCTCATCCTTTTGGCGACCACATAGATTTAAGCTTCTTAATATAAATACAATGCCATGTGATCTTTCTCTTCCTTCATTTCCCATTCTGCCCCCTGCAAACATGGCTAAAAGCCCATGTCATTTTCCTCCAGTTATGAAAGTAAAATATACTCAGGAAGTAAGAAAAAAGTATAAAGGAACAGAAAAAAAACCCAAAAAATAAAACACAGCAAAGCCAGGTGCAGTGGCGCATGCCTGTAATCCCAGCTGCCCCAGAGGTCGAGGCAGGAAGATTGAAAATTCAAGGCCATCCTGGGACACATAGCGAGACCCTGTCTCCAAATAAAAAATAAAAAGAGCTGGGGACGTAGCTCAGTGGTAGAGTGCCCCTGAGTTCAATCCTCAGTACCATAAATAGATAAATAGTAATAAAAAAATAAAAAATAAAAATAAGGAAAACCTATGGCCTTCTTCACATAAACACAAGTAAGATAAATTTCTGCCAGAGCTGAGCCAAGCTCCATCTTTCCCTTCTAAGTGAGTACAGCATGGGAGTACGCCTCTTGGGTTAGATTTGTGTTCACTAGTCTTGAGAGATCACTGAAAGAAGGTTTCACATAGAATTTGTTGTTGACCTCAGAGTGATTACATTATAGGTTTTGGGCTCAGACCTCTGGACCCTTTGGCCACTTGGCTGATTCCCTTCCCGGCAGTCTGCGGTGACTGAGAACACAGTACTGTGGTGACTGTGAATGCAGTACTGTTGCTGGGATCCTTCCCCACCAGGGCCCTTTCTCCTTCCTCTCTGGGGGTTGTTTTAGAATTGGTTGCTGTGGGAGCCTTCCTAGAAGACAGAGCAGAGAGGCTCTTTGCCACCTGAAATTAGAGAAAATGCTGGATGGAGATAAAGGGAGAATGATTCTGAATAGCTGCCATAAATATGGATGCACTCCATGTAAATGCCAGGATAATAAATACGTGACTATAATATCAAGAAAAGTGGAGGACCCAGTTTGTCTATCGCTACCCAGTCTGCTCTGAACATCGGCATGACTTTTCTCTTCCCTTTTCTTCATTTTTGAAGCTATACTGCTCCAGAAGACTCATGTTCAGGAAGATAAAAATTGCAAAAAAACTTTATTGTTCATGTGATGGTTAATTTTATGTGCCAATGGGGTTAGGTTATGGTACCTAGTTGTCTGATCCAACACCAGTCTGGATATCGCCATAAAGGTATATTTTAGATGTGCAGAATATTCACTAATGTCACTGGTGAACACAAATAAAATGAAATGGTTTGGAAAATAAATATTGTAAATCTTTCATTGTCCTACTTGGGAGGCTGGACTTATTCCATCTTTGATTTCCTTCATTGGGAGAAATTTCTCAAAGCAACTGTAGATCGAGTGGTTGGGACTTGTATGAAAAAAAAATTAGGATACCATTTCTCTCTTCATTATTGTGCTCCCATTTATGTCACTTAGAAGTTTTGTGTATTAAAAAGCCTTTCATCTCTGCCCACAGAAAATTATAGGGCTAAGTTACTTTATCATTCTTTTTTTAAAAATATATTTTAGTTGCCAATGGATTTTTTACTTTATTTATTTGTATGTGGTGCTGAGGATTGAACCCAGGGCCTCACACATTCCAGGAAAGCACTCTACCACTGAGCCACAACCCCAGCCCTACTTTATCATTCTGTTAGATATCTTTCCCATTTCTCTTCCCTTCCTCCCTTTCACAATGATTTGGTCAGAAGCAGTTGGGATCTTACTTTATTTGTCAGAGCATGTAGAAGAATTTCTGAAGCTCTAAGAAAACCCTGACCTGGCCAAATTGAAGGAATGACAGAAATGATTCATGAAAGACCTCTGAGCATTGCCAAATGATTTAAACTGGCTAACCCTGAGTGAAAAATGTCTAAGAAGCTGCCCTGGTTGACTCTGGTGTCTGTTCCTCCTTATATCTTTACATTTTGAGAGAGAGTCAGAATATGGAAATGGAAGACCCTAATTCAATGAGGAATGCTACTATAGTTTGGAACTGCTGACTCCTTTAAGATGTGGGACCTAGTGGGAGGAAGTTAGGTCATGGGGGAGCATGTTCTTGAATATTGAAACCCTGTTCCTTTCCCTCCTTCCTTCCTTCCTTCCTTCCTTCCTTCCTTCCTTCCTTCCTTCCTTCCTTCCTTCCTTCCTTCCTTCTTGCCATGAGTTGAACAGGTCTCCTCTACCACCCTTTCCTGCCATGATATACTGTGCCACCATAGACCCAAAGTGACAGGGCCAAGTGACCATGGACTGAAAGCACTGAAATTGGGTAGTCAAAATAAACCTTTCTTCTGATTGATTTGATTATCTCGGTACTTGTTATCGTAATGGAAATCTGATTAACAAATGTTTTGAGCTTCTAGTATAAAAGAAATGGATCACAACGGTTTAAATACACAGGGCTTGTCTTTTTCTCAAACAGGAAGTCTGGAAATATGCCATTGCTGTTGTTTGTCAACAGTTCAATGATTCCTTTCACCCTTGAAAGAAGGACCAAAAAATAGTGCTTTTTTATTGGGAAGACTAAAAACCTTCATAGAATGTCTTTGACCAGAGTGGTTCCTGATGGCCATTTTTTCATGCAAAGGAGTCTGAGAAACAAGAATTTACTTTCCCAACTTTGTAGGAGAGTCCATTAGGCGAATGGGGCCGGGAGGGTGCATTGTTTGTAACAGTCTCCAGACTTCTCCTGGGGTTCACAGCCTTGGGTTCTGGACCTTCTGTGCCTGCCCTCTCTTTGTAATGCATTGTTCTTCCCAGTTCACTTGAGTTAGCACAAACTAGTTCATTTTGGACCCTGTGAATTTTCTCTAATAGACTTAGCAAACCTCTTACATGACAAGGAAAGCTCACCATTGTGTAGGGAACAGAGGGTTTGAGGAAAGCTAGTCGAGAAAAAGCTTTGGAGGAGATGCCATCAGAGTGCAACTGACTTTGAAATACATTAGCCTAAAAGACCCTATTATCACTCCTCAAACAGGTGAAAGCCAGTCCTGGAGTAAAGCAGGCTCAGAAGCATATGACTTTTGGGGACACAGTAGGAAAGGCAGTCCCCTAGGGATCTATCAGAGGAGAAATTGGGCTCCTCTTAGAATCAGCTGAACTTAGAGCCCTCAGAGCAAATTGTTCACTCCTTCAATACATCACTGTAGGGCCCCTTAGAGTATAATGGGGAAAGAGCTGCCCCAGAGCATGCTGGGGGTGTGAGAAGGGCCAGATAATACTTTTTCAAGCGTGGAGTGGCTGGTTTTCCATCAGAAAGGCTTTGCAGGAGAGCAGAGAGAGTTGAGCGGGCCAGTCATTTCCACAAGCTGGGAGGCCCTCTGGGGCTGCACCCGCCAGCATCTGCACCCTGATGGTCAGAATTGTCCATTACCATGGCAACCTCAAGAATGGCTTCAAGTGTGAGCTCTTTGATCCTCAAGGATGCAGGTGGGCTGTTTTTTCTTTCTCTTTTCTCCCCCATGAGGCAGGGCAGAGCAGTGGTGGAAGGATGAGAAAAGATTGGACTGAAATCAGCCATTGAAGTTGCCACTCCAACAAGAAATGACACATGCCCTCAGGCGGAGGGTGAGCAGATGGCGCAACTCATATCACCAGCCTCTTAGAGCATCTGCCCTTGCTCAGATCCGCACATCCTCACATGAAGAGGAGTGCATTGCATGTGGCCACAGGAGATAAGAGAAATGGGATTACTCTCCTAGGTAGGCTTTACATACATAAACAAGAAAACAAGGAGGGTGTTTTTCTGTTATTGCTTTCTCTCGTGCTTATTTGTTTTTCAGAAGCACTCTGGATTATGTGGAAAGATTTGACAATTCAATAAATTCAGCAAATTTTTATGGAGTGTCTTCTCTTTATTTCTATTTTATTGTTTATATCCCACCTCTTTCAACAGGAATTCCAGGCAGCTTGCAACTAAGGACATAAAAGACAAGAGTAATAACAGAAAATCAGGAGGACCAAGGAGAGAAAAAAGAAATTATTCTAGCCACAGGAGTTAACATAATGGGTTTAGAGGATTCAAATTTAAATTCAACTTTGAGAATACTGAGTCCAGGAACCAAAATTTTTTTTTTTACTTTCTCATCAATTTAAAAAAATTTTTTTTTCTCCTACTTGATTTTAAAAGACAGGTTTTTTTTTTTTTTTTTTAAATAATCTGGATTTGGTTTACATTGAATGTTATCTCCTTCTTTCTACTCCAGTTCATTATCATCATTACTGACATTTATTGAGTACCATTTATTGAGATTCATTTATCGATATTTATTGTATGTGCTAGTCACTGTTCTAAGTACTTTAAATATGCTATCTCATTTAGTCTGTAACAATCCTATGAGGTATATGCTGTTATTAACCTCACTGTATAGAAGGGAAAATTAAAACACAGGTGAAGGATTCCAGGCCTCATACATGACAGCCTTGGTCCCTTCCAAGAAGTCAAGTTCATCTCCTGAGTCTAACACTAAGGGAGTCCATAAGTGCAAGACTAACTTAGGCTATCCATATGTCCCAAGAGACCCCACTAGCTTGCATAGTTATAAGAAGAGGAGGCTCTGCCTCAGCTGAGATGTCCTTGACCTTAGCTTGATTGCCAATTGGTCCACCAACCTCTTCACCTATGTTTTAGTCAGTTTTTCACTGCTGTGACTAAAGGACCCAATCAGAACTGAAGTAGAACAGAAGAGACTGGACACCTGAGGAATTTTCAGGAAGCAGGTGTATTGATTGCAAGGTTCAAAGGTGGTCTTACCTAAGAATTCTTCCTCTGAACAAAGATTTTGGAAATTCTTTGAACTTTATACCCAGGGTAGGGGAGTGGGGATTGAAGGTTGTCAAGTGTTCTCTGTTCCATCCCCTAGACCAGACACAGGTTTCACAAGTTTGTTTTTTTTTTTTAACCAAGAAAACAGAGATAATATCTTTTTGTACAAGCTTTCAGATGCTATTCTATCACACCTTTTGTGTGTAAATCTCGCCTTTACAAGGAAGAGGAAACTACAGACCACAATGACCTCTATAGGTCTGACCTCTGTAGACCTGCTGATCTGACAAGAGGAGAAGCTTAATTAGGGCAGGGGTCTTTTGGGTGAGGGTATGTGGTCTGCTTCAGAACAACTGTAGAGGAGGAAAGGTTTATTCAGGGCTCATAGTTTCAGAGGTCTTAGTCTATAGAAGGCCGGCTCCATTCCTTGGGACTTGAGGTGAGGCTGAATATCATCACAGAAGAGGGTGGCAGAGAGAAGCAGCTCACACAGTGATCAGGAAGCAGACAGAGAGAGTCTCCACTCACCAGAAAAAAATATATATCCCCAAGCCACACCCCAATTCCCACCTCCTCGAGCCACACCCTACCACTTCAGTTACCACTGAGTTAATTCCTAACAGGGCATTAATCACTGATGATGTTAAGACTCTTAAAACCAATCATTTCTCCTTGGAACTTTCTTGCATTGTCTCACATATGAGCTTTTGGGGGGACACCTCACATCCAAACCATAACAACCTATTTTCTTATCTTCTGGACCAGTTTTTGGTCTCTCCAAAAGCTGGACCTTGTAGACACCCAATACAGGAACCCTCTCTGGGGACTGGGAAAGAGATCAGCAAATATTGGTCTTCTACGTGTACCCTGTGAAACTGGAGGGCTTGAGGAATGGCTTGGCCATTACCAGTATCTGATAAACAGACCGTGTGTATCCTACTCATCTTTGCCTGGATAACAGTGTCTCATGTTCTGATCTTACTTCAAATGGGGTCATCAGTGGACCAACATGAAGAGCTGCAGTTTTGAAGCCAAATGGTAAGATTTGGGGTAAGAATCAGCTAACCAAGAAATCTATATGATTCCAAAGAATTTGAAGGGCCTTGGGCTGAGCAGAGATGGACAAGCAACTCACACAAGTCATTCACACCTCTCAGTTTTTCCGTTCCACTTTTGGGCACCATCTTCCTACCCAGCCTGGCAGAACCCATTTGATGGCAGCTCCAAATAAACATTATTATTTATTTTTTTTGTGTGTGTGTGTGTGTGTGTATGTCTGTGGGGTTGGGGATCCAATCTAGGGCCTCATGCATGCTAGGCAAGTACTCTATCACTAAGCTATACTCTAGTCTCAAGTGTTATTAAGTCATTCAGACATTGATACATAACCTGGGCTGCTATTGCTCAGAGTCAAGGAAGAGAATAGAAATCTGGGTTTCTGTTACCAAGGGAACCTAGATAATAAACACATCATTTATCAGAATATTGATTTGTTCCCCCTTTCTGGTTTTATATCTGACTGCAAGGTTTTAGTTTTCTTTCCCTCATTTTAACTTATTCTGTATATTTCCTTCTGCTCTCTTCTCAAAGCCCTCACATCTCTGATTGTAGTCCTTCATTATGGATACACTTTGTATGTGTGTGTGTGTGTGTGCGTGTGTGTGAGTGTGTGTGTGTGTTGCTGGGGATTGAACACAGGGCCTTATGCATGTGAGGCAAGCACTCTATCAACTGAGCTATATCCCAGCCCCATAGCTATACCTTCTGGCAGCTCTACTCCTTCCGGTGCTGTAAGTATCCAAATCTGATGTCTACAATGCCTGGATTGTGGTGGGGTGACAGGGATGGTTGTGTTTGCAGCTTCAGATTCTCCTTCAAACTATCAACATAAGAGAAATTAGTTTCTACTGAGTCAAATTTTGAAATTAATACACAATGGAATAGTATAAAGATAGGCAAAAACTTTAATTAGATCTACAAGACTAGATGCCACTGTGACTCAAAATATTAATGTAGTTAAGTCAAGAGGATTGATGGGTTCCAGGAAGGTATAGAAAGCGTTTCCAGAGGCAAATGCTGGCACAGTTGATAGGGCATCATCCTGGGGAAGGTTATCTTAGCTCATGAACTTGCAATATTCTGGTCCCATTGTTAAAGTTGTTCTTGTTTTGGAAGGGGCTACAGGAGGTTGATTTTAGTTAGGGTTAGTTATGTCTGTGTTGGAATAAAAATTGAGCATCAAGTACCTTTGACATATGTGGTTCTACCTCATGGGGACTCACCCTCCATGACCTGCTCACACCAGTGAGGTCTGCCTTCGTCAAGCTCCTCAGTTTCTCCATAGTGCACTGCTTTAATTCACTTGTAGCCTAGTAGTGATAGATAACCGTGTCGTCCCACAAAATCCTCTGACATGAGGACTTTGCAGACACCCAGCTCAAGCTATACCTGACTGCTAATCTGGTTCAGGTAGCAAATTCCTAAGATGAGCTCCTGAGGAGTAAAGGACTTGTAGCCCCAAGTGGAGAAGTCTAGCCACAAATAATTTTGCTTTAGTAAAGATGCCAATTCAATTCACTGTAGATCATTCAAAAAAATAAAAGTGGTGTTCAGGGCTGTTCAATGTCAATGTCCCCAATGGGCACAGCATGCTCCAGAAAACAGATACAGGAGCACCACTGAAGGACGGGAGTTGTCACATTTTCTTTACCTTTCTCCCTCTCCACTTAGAGTCCTCTTCACATCTCTTATGGTTGTATCCTCCAAAGAGTTTGGCAACTTCTCACTTTACTTGAAAGGCTCTTTCTACTAAGTCAATACCCGACTTTCTCCTGCATCATCCACCTTTCCTGGGTAAAATATCCCTCCTCCGAGTATAGCTAGTGACCCTTCATTCTTTCCCTCTGCATTCTCTCGCCCCCACTCTCCACCCATTAGGATTTATATGGATATTTGAAATTTGTCACATTCCTTTCCATAACAATCACTGCTGTTTCTCAAGTGCCTATTATACAGCAAGATGGAACTTAAATTTAAGTCTTCACTTGATAGAGTAAGATTATTACCATTTTACATATTTTAAAAACCACCGTTCTGAAAGGCCACAAAGGTACCCAGGGTCCCCTAATAGGTGGCAGCATTGGGATTAGATTCCAGAAGACTGGCTTGAGCCTGGATCAAACCATCTTCTCCCTTCCATCATTCATCACACAACCGTGGTGACAAGTTTCCACAAAACAGCACAGCAGTGATTCTCCACACACCATTACCCATTGCTCATGCACACTAAAAAGGCAATTTTAAAAATCAACATTGTGCTCAATTTTAATTATAAATATTAGGTTGTATTTATATATGTTGCCTTTTAACTGTTTGTGAATGAATAGCTACTCCAGAAAATGAATCTCTTAGGACTCGACATGGGGAAAAAAAAATCCTTGTTAAATATTTTATTAAAAATCATTTTGTGTTACTGCCAAAGCAACAGAAAATAATTAAATTCCTTTCCATTTTGTGATATCATTTACATAAGCAGTCATGTTCTTCCTATCTGTAAATGTCAAGTGTCCTAGTTTGGGCTCCCTGTGGTAGCCTGTGTCAGTGTAATTAGGATTCCAGGGTTGTGAGCCAAGGAGGGGCGGTGACTTGGCAGTGCAATCCATGAGCAGGGGTCTGTGACTAATTCTTGGAAACTGACAGTATAGACCTGGACCAGGGAAAGGTCCTGCTAAGCCTGAGATTCCTGAGAAAGTATGAAGCTGAGCAGATGCCAAGCCAGCTCTCACTGACTGTCCACTGCTGCCTGCTCTGCAGTGGCAGCTGGGACCACATCCCTATAGCTAGTGTCACATATGACATGATTCTGGGGAAGACCAAAGGCCATTTCTTATCCTATTTCTGATGCCCAGATATGACCACGGGCTATTTTATGTTCTATTTGGACTCGGCCTTTCCATTTGTATAAACCATGCTCTCTCCTGTGCTAGGAAATGGTAGCCTTGCAAAAGGCTTTGCATTCATAGGGGGAGGGTAGTCTTCAGATTAGAACCACCGCATTCAGATCTCTGTTTTTCTGGTGTGAGCTGTAACTGGACATTAGCAACACTGCAGTTCATTGTCTGAATTCTAATGGAGTATTGGGGTTGGGGGCTCCATATAGCACCAGGACAGATAGAATAAAACTTTTTCTGTTTCCTCTTCTACTGGTGTTTCTTTTTTGGTACTTGGAATTGAACCCAGGAGTGCTTTCTCTCGGGGCTTCATCTGCAGCCCTGTTTTTATTAATACATTAAAATTGGTTGTATTAATCAACACCTCATTAGCATGCAATGGGAACTGAATATTTCTAAATGCTCTGAAAATTTCACCGACCTGCTGATCAGAGGTCACTAGAAACACAGGATCTAACAGCAGAACGCTCAGAGGGGTTTCACTACTGTTATCTGCTGGGAGATCCAGGCGGCATCCTAGAGGTTCTTAAATCACATGGAAGAAAATTCTATGACTTGGAAAGAAAACAACACAACCACTCTGAGCCTGCTGCTTCCTATTAGGAAGGAAACGACTGGGCGCTCAGGAGCTGCAGGGAAGCTTCGTTATGGATGACTGCCAACCGCGAGGGGTCAGCAGAAGAGGAAACAATTTCACCAACCTGGGCCTCGGGAGGACTGAGAGAAAG
This sequence comes from Marmota monax, assembly GCF_021218885.2. NCBI lineage: Eukaryota > Metazoa > Chordata > Mammalia > Rodentia > Sciuridae > Marmota > Marmota monax. Next base: position 20,545,955 of record NW_026693777.1, on the reverse strand, counting down.
GAAACTAAAGAAAACATGAAAACCAGAAGGAAAATTGGAAAAAAATAAGTTCCCTGGGCAATTCATTAAAGAGGAGAATTAATTTCAGGTAGGTCTAAGCTGCTGCCACCTTCCCTGATAGAGGCAGGCAGTTGCTCAGGGCACCTGTTCATTTCTGACTGTGATTCAGGGATGTGACTCCACTCGGAGGAGGTCTCAGAGGTCCCGGGATCTCCAGGATGAGAGCCCATCACCATGCCTTCAGCCTGGAGAGGCGCAGGGGCTTGAGAGGAATTCTGAGCAACCGGACAACTTCCAATGACTGCAAAGGGATCCAGACAAGGGTCCTGGAGACCTCCAAGTCTCTGGTGAGGTCTCTGGTGAGTTTCCTGCAATCCACCCTCAGCCTAACCTTCTAGGCTTGCAAAGGGAGCACTCAGCACCCACAGATCACAGAGAAGACACCACACATCATCAAACACAAGAAAACCAACTCCAAAGCCATCAGAGAGCAAGCTGGAGTCTGACCAGGGCCAGTGTCATTTCTTAGATGGTTAATCTTTTCTACATGCCATGAGGCCCAGAGGGCATTAACATTGTGTCAGATTTTGTGAAGTGCTTTGCAAGACCTTTTTTTTTTTTTTTTCCTGGACACATGGGGCCACCAAGTGCTTCTGAGGAGCTCTTTGGTGTTGAGGGGGCTTTGCTTTCAGTTTACTTTCTGAACAGGTGCTGGGCTAGGCCCATTGTGGGAAGAAGCCAGATGAGGGCACTCCAAAGCCAGGGCGATTCATGTTAGAATGTAGAAAAAATTCACTTGGTTTAGTTTTTCTTCCCTAGAGAGCAATCCATGGTGCTTTCTTAGCTTGTAGACAAGTTACAATGAGTTTAAATGGCTTATAATATATTAAAGTATGCACGAGGATGTTTAAACACATCAGTATATCCCAAGGCCACATGGCTTGAAACAAAACTGAGATGTCTAATAAGATACAATGAAGGCAATAGAAAAAGAATGGCTATTACAGAACAGATAAAGGAATATTTGAATAATCTGAACCCATGTAAACAAATAAATCATCTTGTATCCTTGGGTGATAATAAAATTAGACAATAAACTGTAGGATTGGAGAATTTCTGTGGTTGCACAGGCCTGAGGTGGCGGGGAAGTCTAGCTTGGCTTTGATCTTGAGGAAGTGTTATTAGTGATTGATGAATAACATTGTAACTGAAGAACTCCACTACTGGACGTTGGGTAAAACAGGGGTGATGGCAGGTAAAACCTGGTAAAGATTTCCAAAAGGTAATTCTTAAACCTGGCATACTTTGTGGGTCTGAGAAGCTGGTGGTGTCTGCAGAGCTGGGGAGGTGGCATGCTGGGGTGGTGGTACAAGGTCAGAGTGAATGACTCATGGCAACATAGAGGGGTAACTGACTCTACCGCCCATATGTCCCTAGGCTCAGCATTTACTTGAACCTTACTCATGGATTTGTTCATTCTATCTGTATGTATTAATATCTATAATATATCTGGCTGTGCTATGGGCATAGGGAACATCAGAGTAAATAAAACAAATGAGGTTATGTGTGTGTGTGTGTGTGGGGGGGGGGTATGTGGTGCTGGGGATGGAACCCAGAGCCTCACACATGCTAGGGAAGTGCTCTCCCACTGAGCTACGCCCCCAGCCCAAATAAACTCTTTACTGTCAGCAGCTTATGTTCTGTGGGGGATAGATTGAAAATAAACAAGTGAATCCATAAACAGACAAGACAAACTCAGACAGTGATAACAGCTGTGAAGAAAGGAAAACAGAAAGATGGGGTAGCATGATGCGGGTGGTGATAGGGCTGTTAGATGAGGTCAGGGGTGGCCTCTCTGGGAGTGAGCAGCATTTGAGCAGAGATCCAATTGTGGTCCTTGGAAATCTTGGGGAGAAACATTTTAGGTTGCAGGGATGGCATGTGCAAAGGTCCTGAAAAGGCTACAGTAAACTTAAGAAACAGAAGGCCGGTGTGTCTGGCAAGGGGAAAGACCTGGGAAAGGGCTGAAAAGGAGGCAGGTGTTAGACCTTGAAAGGGCTTTCAAACAAGGCTGACAAGTATGGATCTTATTTCCTGAGACACCAGCTAAGGCAAAAGGGTATGTGATCTGGCTGGCATTGAAAGTCTGGGCAGCAGATTCACATCTGGTGCTGGTGCAGGCCTCTCTAGCTGGAGAAAGGAAGACAGGAGGACATGGCCTTGGTCATGGGTCAGCCTATTTTCTAGGCTTCCTCCTCCATCTGCAGGACCCCCAGGGCAGATTCCCTACCTAGGTTGGCCAGAGACCCGTACATCTCCAGCAGCTCAGACTTGCCAAAAAGAGATCCAGCCACAGGCTGGCTTGTTCCCTTGAAGGGAGGATTTGGAAACACTCTGGAGTGGGCAGCAGCTGTATTTTCCACCTGATGGACAGAATAGCAGGAAGAGCCAACCCAGAGAATAACACTGACAGCCAACACTCACATGCCAAATGTTCTTTAGTGCTGTGCTGAAGATTTCACAAACACAAGCTCATCTGACCTCCAACAACCCTATTCTCATCCCTGCTTGCAGATGAGGAACCTAGGCATGGAGAGGTTAAGCTGCCCTAAGTCCCATAGATAATGGGGATAGACACCCAGAGAGGTAGAGTGAAGTGGGTGTGCCAGGGCACGAGACCGAGCTCCAGGCCTCTGAGTTCCAACAGCCACCCAGACCCTGGTTTTCCAGCTTTCTTGGAATTCTTGCCTTTGTTCCAAGAGATATCCTGCCCTCCTTGCGCTGACCATCTCAGACCATTCAGGCTGCTGGGACCGCCTACCATAGGCTGTATGAATTAGCAACGATTTGTTTCATCCTGGAGGCTGGGAAGTCCAAGGTCATGGGCCGGCACAGTGGGTTCTGCTGAGGGCTGGAGTCTGGGTCACAGGTGGCTACTTCTCACCGTGTCCTCGTGTGCTGGAGGAGAAGCAAGTAAACTTAAGAAACCTGTAGATAAGGGGTACTAATCCCTTTCATAGGCTCCACTCCCATGACCTAATCACCTTCTGAGGTCCTCACCTCCAATGGCATCACAGTGGGGGTTAGGTTTCAACACACGAGTTTAGTGGGGAGGGGATTAGGTCGATGGCACTGGCTTTCCTCTTTCTGCCAATGCTGGCTTGAGTAGACTTCTGTTATATACAGCCAAGAGTTCTGTCCTACTGAATATTTAAAACATTTAGTGACTTGTTTCTATATGAAATTAGAGTCTATTCAATGTCTTACCAAAATAATAATAATAATAATAATAATAATAATAATAATAATAATAATGGGGGACAATGCCTTTCCTTCCACAGATAATTATAATGACTTTATTAATCACAGATTAATAATTGAATTTGTGGCACTCCTGTTATATACCAGGCGCTATTGATAGCCCTCTCCATGCACTGAACTATCCAATTCTCACAAACACCCTATGAAGTATATGTTATTCTCTTTATTTAGGGGAAACAAAGGCACAGAGATTGTTATTGTTTGAATTATGACTTTCCCAAAATTTGCATTGAAGTACTTACACCCAAGTAACTCAGGATGTGGCCTCATTTGGAAAGAGGGTTGCTGATGCAGTTGGTTGAGGTGAGGTCATACTGGAAGAGGAGTACCACGGTGACTGCTGTCCTAATAGGAAGAGGAGAGGGAGACAGAACACCCTGTGCAAGTGGAGGCAGAGCCCGGAGTGATGTGTCTTCAAGTCAAGGAACATCAAGGACTGCTGGTGACCGCCAGAACTGGGAGAGAAGTCTGGCATTGATTCCTGCTTAGAGTCCTCAGAAGACCCCAGTTTCTTGTATCTAGCCTCCTTAACAGTGAGATAATAAATTCCTGCTGTGTGTCTCTCTCTTAATGCAGAGACATTTAGCCCTTTGCCCACATTGTCTGGCTCAGCTCCTTAGGGGGGAGGAGGGGAGGTAAGCCCCGGAGCTGCCTCAGCTGAAGTTTTCAGCTCCTCACCATATTGCATGGTGCAGTAGTGCGGGGAGTCATGGTGGAAGGACTCCTGATCAAATCCCTACCACGGAGCAGCCAGGAGAGTCAGAGCCGCCTTCCTGGCTTCTCTCTGCTCGTCTTCACTTTGGGACTAAGGCAGAGAAAATCAATAGTTAATGTGTATGCAGGAAGAATTTGGATTGAGAATGCACTGGAGCCCGCACGCCCGCCTGGAAAGGAGTGCCTGCTGCAGCATCTCGAACAGATGGTCACCCAGCGTCTGCCAAGTACCTGCTGGGAGATGGTGCTGGGCCTGGACGGGGCAAGGGGGTGTGAATCCTGGACCTGGAGTCCTGACTCTGCCTCCCATCTGCTGGGTGACCTTGGGCAAGGAGCTTAACTTCTGTGTGCCTCAGTTCCCTCGTGTGTAAAATGAGGACAAGTCCTCCTGCCAGTGTTGTTATGGTATGGGTGGCAGTGAAAATGACCACACCTGGGACAAAGCAGGACCTTAAAAATGGAAGAACAAGCAGGTGCGCTATTCTCTGTCACTGTCCTTAACGAGGGCCACAGGAGACGGCCAGGGGGCTTTCCCTCTCTTCTCTCCCTCCCCTTGGCTTTGTTCAAGCTGGGCCAACGTGGCATCTCCAGTGTGGCTGTTAGTATGCAAGCCCTTCCCTGAGCTTCCAAGTGGGAAGATCTACATGAAAAATTAATCGTGTATTTTTTTTTCTCCTTTTCTTTTTTCAAGTGGAGAAATTATTGAGGGCTTTGGGGAAGAGGAGGTGGCTGTTTGCTATGCAGCAGCTCGTCCCCTTAGCCATCACCCCTGCCATGCTCAGCAAATGATTCTTCTATTCTCTTCCTGGCAGGTGGTCTCGCAGCTACATGTGTTCCTGCATCCAACGGGGTGCCTGGGGGACGCGACGTGTGATGACTGCTGTTTCTAATTACTGCCATATCAGGAGGCCAAGGAAAGAGATCCGCCAGCACAGTGGGCCACCGTGGAAACACTGATGTTCCTGGTGGTCGGGTTCCTGAGGCTGGCAGGGCCAGGTGGCCTGACTGGTCATTTGGGAGTGAGGACTTCCCTTTCTCAGAACAAACTGAACAGCCAAATGACTGATGGGGACACAGCAAGCCATGCTTCCTTCCTTACTGAGCTTCTAGTGTGTGTGTCTGGTTTTGTGCTCAGTGCAAGAGATGGGGTTGGGCGACAGAAGCAGTAATAAGAGTTCCATTCTTTGGGAAACATTTAGCTAGGGCCGAAGTCACAAGAAACAGAAAAAAAGGAGCTCTATCCATTCAGTGGCATTTATGAAGACCTGCCCTTGTGGAGCTTATAATCTGAGAGCGACATTAATCAAACACTATTACAAATGTGTAGTTACAACCATGCTATAAATAAAGAAAAGAAAAGAAAATTTCAGGGGCTACTAGAGCATATGTGGGGAGCTGACTTTTTCTGGAGTCAAGAAGATTCCCGGATGAAGCGTGGTAAGTCGGAGTCATGGAGATAGAAAGGAAAGACAGACTCCAGGAAGTGGTCACTAAAAATGAGCAAGCTGTGTGGACAGATGGAGGGATGAAAAGGTAGATGTCACACAGGACTTCTAAGTTTCCAATTGGAATAACTGGAAATTGAAGATGCTGTTGTCAGCCAGGACAGGAGGGACGGAGTCGGTATAGCAGGGCAAGCGGCAAAGAGCCTGCCAAGTTCAGCCAATGGAGAGGGTGATCAGAGATGCTGTGCAAAGTGGGCAGGAAGAGGAATGGAGCCTGGCAGAGGGACATTTGCAGCTGTGACTCTCTAGGAAACAATATTGTAGGGAAGTGAAGATTGGAGAAACTTCTCAGCCTTCGAAACTGCTCATAGATCTGACATTGTGTGGGAGGGGACACACGATGTTCAAGGACTGTGTGCCTGGCTGTGTTACGTGCTCACTGCTGCTGTGATAAGAAGCTGAGAAACCTGCTCTTCTTCAGTGGTGTGTGTGTGTGTGTGGGGGGGGGGGGCTCCAAGGTCAGAAGGACACTGCCACCTGCTGGCAGTGTCCCCTCGGGAAATCACACTCTGAGCCCCCACATGTCTTACTGTAATGTCAGCTTATACTAATTTATGCTGTGCTAGACGACAAGCCTGCAAGTCCATTTCTCGCTCACGTTCAGCTTCATCATGGAGCTGCGGCAGCTCTGCTGCAACATGTCATCTTCATGCCGGGTCCAGCTGGCAGAGTAGCCCTTGTCCAGTCTCTTGCCATTTCAGAGGGAGAGGACAGCAGTGAGCAGAGGGGACCACTGGTGACTGGAGAGGAGGAGCGCAGCACACCTTTCAGCAGCAGCAGCAGTAGCAGTGTGATTTCCCCAGGCCTCTGCCTCCAAGAGTTTGAAAAGCATTCAGTGCAGTATCCTAGCCCATGGTGAGAGCTCAAAAATGACAGTGGTTACTATTCCCACCTGGCCACACTGCCCCAGGGGACAATTTGCTGGTAGCCCCTAGGAAGGGGTCCTGTTGTTCTCATTAACAGTGGCACCTGTTCCTTGCTCTGAACACAAGCCCTATGGTGACAGCCACACTCCGCTTCCAGCCCCCACCCCCACCCCCCACCTCCTGGCTCTGAGCAGCTGGTTCTCCTCCTTTGCCTCCACATCTTTTGAATGTCCACCTCAGCACCTCTCCTCTCCTATTAAAAAAAAAAAACAGAAATTTGAGTAGAAACCATTCATAATTATGGATTTTGGTCGAGATCTCTAGCTTGCCAAGCTTCGGTGGAGTAATGATTCTTTACTTTCACGATTGCAGAGTGAGGGACATTTTATTTTCCAGCTTGATTTCTAATAGAAAAAAAAAGGGAAAGCAAAGAATAGAGGCAGTTTCTGTTCTCAAAAACCCAGGGGACCCACTGTGAGTGGCCTGTCATCATGCCTCCTGGTTATGTTGAGTGTGTGTTCCTAAGCCGCCGTGGTCTGAAGTTAGGTACCGTTTACAAATTCATTTTAAAACAACTGTGATGGCCAGGCACAATGGCGCAGGCCTGTAATCCCAGCAGCTTGGGAGGCTGAGGGAGGAGGATTGCAAGTTTAAAGCCAGCCTCAGCAACTTAGTGAGACCCTGTATCTAAATAAAAGAATAAAAGAAGATGGGGATGTGGCTCAGTGATTAAGCACGCTTGGGTTCAATCCCTAGTTCCAAAACAAACAACTGTGTAATTAGGGGTTCACATTTTAAAAGTATAACACTGCTGATAACCTCTGGAGGTGCTTTTTATTCTGACCTGTAATGGTAACTGAGAAATGAAAGTCTAAATTAGGTGGCCTACAACAGCAGCCAGGCCGGAGAGAGAAGGGAAGAGTCACAGAGAAGGGGAGGTTAAGGGGAGAAAGAAGCAGCTAGAAGACACTGCTCATGACTGACTAATTTTTGCCCAGGCCACAGATTTAATGATTCTCAACATATTTTGATCTTACAATAGTCTTGAGAAGTAGAAATAGCTGATATTATTGTCTACATTTTTGTACACACGATAAATGAAGTTCAGGGAGGATAAATGATTGAGTTGAAGACACACCGCCTAGAAGTGAGAGAGGCCAAATACTTAGACTCCTCTCTGTACACTATTCTTATTCCTCTGAGTAGCCTCTAGAAAGTAGACATAGATTTTACAAAATGAGAGGCCATTATCTTTTTCTTCCTTAGAAATTTTGGACACGTGCAAAAGATTTGGGCAGGGAATGGGCAAAAGCAGTAGAAAGCAATTTAATGAAGGCTGACTTTTGACTGCTATTTGCAATAAACTGCATCAGCTAAGTTTAGGTTCACTGCTCCAGGGCCGTGGCCATATTCTTATGCTGATCCAATTCATGAGCATGTGGGTTTCAGGTAGCAGGTAATGTTTGGTTGCAAACAACAAAAATCGGCTTGGATAATAAACTAAGCAGACAGATTTGCTGGAAGTCTTTCAGACGTCTCAGAATGTACTGAAGACTGAAGAATCAGGCTTGGAAAATGGCAGTAGCCTGAGCAGCTAGAGAGGCTGGGGAGGTAGAAACCACCTGGCATACAAGGAGGCACTGCTGTGGGGAGTGGATGGGAGGGTTGGCCTCACCCAACCTTAGTCATGTCCCCCTTCAGCCAGGCCTAGGTGATGGTCCCACCACATGACCTAGAGCTGGAAAGGGAATCCAGGGCCATCCCACCTCCATTCTGTCCTCTGGTGAAGGAGTTTGTAATAGTCCTGGTAGGTGGGGAGGAGAGAGGAGAAAGCTCTGCCTGTCTCACCCAGTGCTAAGCTTGAGAAAGAACATGGGGTTGAGTACCTCTCAGCCTCCCACAGGGCAGGGGGCAGGTGTGTTTGAGAGGTGTTGTGCTGGGTTGTGAATAGAATCACTTGTTATGTCTTTTATGAGTTATTAGATGAGCCGTTCCCTTTAATTACAAATAGTTCCTGTATTGGGGGATTTTTGAATGTGACTATGCACAGACTAAGCAGGTTGGGCCCTAGATTTTATTAGGATCACAAAGATGTTTAGGGATTATTATCAAAAGTCTTGGAAAGTCAGTGGCCTACAACTACAAGGGCAGTCAGATGAATGTTCTAGTCTTAGAAATGCTCATTTTAGTTTTTCCCATGAGAAGTACTGAAAATTTGCTTAAACTTTGCTCATGAAAGCAAAACCTGAGATAGCTTTATTTTCTAGGAAGTATTTCTGGTCAAGGGTTAGGATGTACTTGGATGGGCTCTAAATTTCCATTATTATTGTTCCCTTGTAAATAGCTCATCATTTTTGTTATAAAATAAGAACCTGAGTGCACCACTTTAAAGATAAGAAAATTGAATCTCATGATCTAGCTCATAAAAGCTTAATTAGGCTAGTCTATCATGTTATGTGAAATCAACATTATCATCATAGTAAATAACTTCTGTGTAAGCTTCTTACATGCATATGACCCTAGGAGCTAGCTCCACTATTATCTCCATTTTACAGATGAGAAGATTATTTACTTGTTTATAGTCACACAGATAAGTGTCCTCAACTAGCTGCTTTGACTGCCAAGCCCACACCCTGAGTGCTTATGTAAGGGTCCGGCGAAGCATCGGAGAAAGAGACCACCAAGTGACCACTCATGCAATTGGCAGAAGGGGATTTATTGATCTAGCATGCTGGGGCTCCATGCCCACTCAAGAAGGGAAAGCAGCCCAGAGCCCCGAGCAGGGGCTGAGCACAGCTTAAGTACACTTTTTTTGGAGGGCGGGACTTTACATACATCACAGTCTCCTTTAACAAATCATCATACACCGCGGGAAAATCAAACAACAATTTCTAAACATGATTAGTTCATTCATTGGCGGGAACAGGTCAGGCGGGAGTGATAGGTCAGTTCTAAATGGGGTACACATTCAAACTGATTGGTTTAGGCCCTGCGATGCCTACGTGCGACCACACAGAGCCCTTCAGTTATTAAACAACCAAGTAGTCAGGGGAAATATTTACTGGGCGGTTCCAAGCATTGTCTTAACAGCTACAGAAATTTCAGGTTTTGCAGGTAGCATAGAAACCTAACAATACCCAATCCTTTACATTTTAACTCAGACCTTGCAGCTTAGAAACTTTACAATACCCGGTCTTTTACCCTTTAACTTTTACGCTTTAACTTCAATTTCTTTTACCCTTACACTTAGTTTGTCCTACAGGCAACGAGCCAATTCACTTCTCACTGATCTGGACTAGACATGATCCCTGACTAGTTCTGGTTACTAGTAGCCCTTGTTCACAACTTCTCTAATATTCACAATCTAATCTATTATATTTGTATAATTTAAAGAATTAGGAAAAAGCCCATCGGTATATTACTGAATCAATGTTTGATTAATTAGATTTCACTAATTAATTAATTTAAAATCTCTTTGCTCCAGTCCCCATGCCATACACAATCTAGTTATACACTGCCTCATGGTCTTACATGAGCCTATACATGTCCCCAGAGTCTGGATATGATTAACCATGTGCTAGGCTCTGGGGACTTAATAGCAAGGGGAATTAAAAAAAAAAAAAGGATAAGATCCCTGCCTTCAAGGAAGTTAGAGCCTGGTAGAAATGTCAGATGACAATAAAATAATCGCTAAAGGTAAACATATAATTGCAGATTGTGATAGTGCTAATTCCTGGAGGGTGAGCGACAGCCCCTGTGAAAGGTAGAGGGCAGAGGGAGGAAGGGGAGGCATTAGGCATATCAGAGTCTGTCAAGTTGCTGAACATAGCAAGAGTGACCTGTTGGTATCCAGCATGGCATCAATGCCCTAGGGGATCTGAAGATGATAAGGACATCGTCTTTGCTCTAAGGGAAATCCATGGGAGAAAACACCTGCATAGGGATAACCATTACCTCATGCCATAAAACTAGTAATGGAGACATACGCATAACAGGGATGATTGTGAGGAGCTTGGACTTTTTAATTTAAATTGCACAATTTAAAGTGCTCTACATGAAATAAGTTACTCATCCTCAAAACAATCCTATTAGGTAAGACTACTATAACCCACGTGGATGGGGAGGGGCTAGTGAGAAGCATAGGCAGAGAATTGAGGAAGGACTAGGAAGTGGCTCAGAGGGAAGGAGGAGGAGCCGTAGAGGCATTCGGAGGAGGGAGAGCTTCTGCCTGGAGGAGTCGGGAGGAGCTTTCTGGAGGAGTGGGGTATTTGAAGTGAGCCCTGAAGGATGGGAGGATTTATAGGCAGATCCCATGGCTATTGATAGAGAGGGTGGCATGTGCCTTGGCAGGACTGTGTGGCCAGGGTGGGGAGTGGGCATGGTTCTCTTTGGCAGCTGCCTCACACAGCTGTGTGTCAGCCACACTGATACACTTTCAGCCTTCTGTAGACTCTGTAGGAGTGTCAGGAAGTCAGGCTGGGTCAGGCCTGGGAATCAGCACTTGTACAAAACCCCCAGGATACTCTGACCCTTGCAGCATGGGGTCATGTGGGACCATTAGGCAGGGAGTGGCCAGGTTGTGCATGGCCTAGGGCCTGGGGCTGTTTGCCTGAGGTGGGAGATGTCTGAGAAGAGTCTCCATCTGAGCCAGGCCCTGGGAAGGCCTGTCTGGCCCAGGATGCTGGGGCCTCAGAGAGGGAAGCCTGAAGACAAGGGGACGAGTTAGTGGCCAATTAATTGTCCATGCAAGGGTGCATGGACTGGGGCTGTGGCAGTGGTATGGCACTGAGCCTGAGCGTGTCCCTGGGGACAGAGTCAGCAGGACATGGTATCCAAATGGATGGAGGAGACAGAGCGGACCTGGGCAGCATAATCTCAGGGCCACATCTGGAGCTGGGGCCTGGCCTGACATCATGGCCTCTGGGGAAGTTACAGCTTCGGAAGGAAAATGAGGGAAGGGTCATCTGGCCAGAGGCTCGACTTCCTCATGGGAAAGGTGTCTGGCTCGAGTCTTTTGTTCCTTGAAAGAAGCTAAGTGTCTGAGAAGCTCAAACAACGTTACATAAATTTTCTTGCTAAAAGAGAAGCTTCTTTCTAGAATAAAAAGTTTATAGAATAAAAAGGGAAGGTAGATGTAGGGACAATGATGTCAAGACCAAGACTGAGACGGACCTACTAGTTGCGTGGTTTGCTTTGGTTCAGAAACAGAACCATTTTAACCAAGCAACAAGTAACTGGGTATGTCCTACAGGGAACCATGTGTCAGAGCTTCACCCACATCCTCTCATGCAGCATCCCCAAGGCCTGCTTAGCCCTCGTTAGCACGTGAAGAAATTGGGGCTTAGCGAGATGACCTCATTTGCTCAACATCCTGCAGCTCCAGAATGGCAGAGCCAAGGTCTGTTTAAGAATGGAGAAGGGCTAGGGTTGTGGCTCAGTGGTAGAGTGCTCGCCCAGCATGTGTGAGGTCCTGGGTTCCATCCTTAGCACCACATAAAAATAAATAAATAAAATAAAGGTATTGTGTTCAACTACAACTAAAAAATAAATATTAAAAAAAAAGAATGGCGACGTGACACTGCAGCAGGGGGACTGTCTTGAGAAGGACTTGAGGACCAGATAGTAAGGGGAGAGCTCTGAGCTTTCAGCCAGAATGCTCAGGACCCAATCCCAGCTCTGTCACCTCCAGAGTCCCCAGAAACAAAGCCTAGTTTCCACTCAGGACAATGTTGCTAGCTCTTGCCCTCCCAACCTCACCCATCACTTGAAAAGCTCAAACATGAAGCAGAAAAGGTGACACAAATCCAGAATGTCCTTGTATACCCACTCCACAACCCCCACCACAGAGAGGACCCACGATGCTGGCATTTATCTATTTAAAGGACAAGTCTGGACAGAGGGCAGAGGGGCATGCCAAGTTTTGTATCATCGGAGGTTGGCAAAGCATCGTGAGTCTGCTTGGCCACTGGATATTATTTGTAGTTTGTAAGAGAATCTCGTCCCTCATTCATCCATCCAACATCCACTGAGCCCTACTATGTGCCTGACATGGTGCTGGAAGCTGCTGATATGAAAGTAATTAAAAGACACCCCCAGCTTTAAAATCCCAGTGCTGGGAGGGGAAGGTAGATACATAAACCTCAAGGGCCAACTTGGTGTCTAAAATTGTGTCTGGAGGACATCACAAGATTCTTGGTGATGGGGTCTCCTCTGCAGGGGCAGGGGGATGCATAAACTGTGAGGCAAACCTTCTAAACTGCAACACAAGAGCAGCAGGAGTGAACAACATAACAGAGATTGTGCTTTCCCATGGTCTTCACACCCTGGGAGATGGCTGGGTCAATACACTGTCATTTTGAAAACAACTAAAGGACAGGAATATAATGATAATCAGCAGGGTGCATGGATTTACTATATAAAATGGAAACATTTTCTTTCCACCAGAAGGTAACTATCTTTGGCTTGGGCCAACAAAAAGTAGATTTAGGGGAATTTGAGGCTCAATGAAGAAGTAACTCTTACTTTAGTTTTTTCTGAGTCCTAACTTGGGGAACCAGCAAATGTACAGATACTTCTGAATTAGAGGCGGGTGGGGAAGAAACGGAAAAGAAAAATTGTATCTCAGCTGGAATTTGTTTATTTTGAGAGCTTGGTGGAGTTCACTTCCTCTCTACCAAAGGTGAAATTCTTCCATTGAGGAAGGCTGTCCTGGGGCTCCCAAGCTGTGGAGAAAGAATGTTTATTGATTGAGTTCATGCATTTTACAAGGGGAGAAATGCTCTGGATTGTTCTGAACTTGTTTTATGATGTACCTGTTTCTTTGAGCAATGTATTTTGTTTTGAAGCATTAGCTCCACATAACTTGGTGGTCTTGAGTTGCTTCAGGCAAGTTCAAATATTTTGTTTTTCTAAACTAGACACTAAGAAAATGTCAGGCAGATGTACAGCCTTACTCTCTGTAGGCTCCCATCCTCTAGCCCATCCCTGATCCAGGGGAGACCTTGAGGAGCATTCCAGGTCTGGGGTAGATGTTTTCTTGCCTTCTCTTAGCAGCAGGTGTAGCAGGACCTTGGGGGTCAATCTGTCATGTCTTTCTGATACATGACTAGAACAATCTGTCAGATGGGGTTTATGTTGCCTCACCAAAAAGTGCAATAAAGCCTCTGTGTGTCACTGCTTATGGCACTTGAAGTTGACAAAACGCTCACAAGTCTGCAGGGCTGCCTGCCCTTATGGGACTTAGGTGATTATTTATAGTTTATGTGTTTCTCTTATCACTAGCTCATCCATCCACTGAGCACCTACCATGGGCCAGGATTGTCTTAGAAGCTGCTGATATGAAAATCCTTAAAAGATGGCCCCAGTCTAAAAGCTCATAGTCTGGAAGGGAAGATGCACACAGACATCCAGCTGTGGGCCAGTGTGAAAAATGCTAAGAGGGTGATGAGGGGTGTCTCAAGAGAAGTGGGGGGGGGAGTAACTCCTTTCCGGGTTGTGAAGGGCTTCCCAGAGGAGGAGGGAGGGTATGGGTTTTGGGGTCCTATAGGACCCCATAAGTACCCCTGGGGTAGTTCAGGCTGTAAAGCTCTGAGAGATGAGTCCTGACTGCAGGGCCCGAGAATGAGGGAGGAGAGACTCAAAGAAAGTCCCTGTACTATCACTAGGAGAAAGGAACCAGATGCCAGCCAGCCACAAATGACAGCAGTTTTACCTCCTGAGACTCCAATAAGATCTAAGTTCCTTGAACAGGAAGCCTTGATTATAGATTTACCTTGAGTCCCCCAGAAAAGTGGGTCTCACAATGAACCCTTGCTGCAGAATCAGCCTGTGGGATCAGTCGCAATGTATGGCCACCTGGAGTGGCTGTCAACACAAACTCAGAAGCTCTGTGCCCCAAGTCCAGCCACCTTCATCCCTCTCAGTGGCTCCCCCTCTGTGCCCTTGCAATCACCTTGCACCTGCACCTTGTCATCAGGGGTGCCCTCACTGTCTTTCTGATTGGAGGGTTGTCTCTGGAGGCCAAGCTGGTTCTATCTCCTCCTTAGTCCTGATCCTCTTCTGTTGCTCTAGCCAAACAGGGCTGCGTAATGACTCCCATCACCTAGAGCTAAAACATCTTCCAACAAATGGGAATTTCTGTTATAGGGAGTTTCAGACAATGCACTTTTCATTAATTAAAGTGACAGGGAGCTACAGGATCCTCAGCTCAAAACTGTCTCTCACAGATGATTAGATATTTGGGGTTGTCACACTTCATATCTCAAGGAAGACTGGGAAAGAAAGGGGGCTAGAAGAGGCCGGCAGAGATGCATTTGGAACAGGGGTGACCCCCTGGAATAGGGAGATCTTTAGAAAAAGTGCTCTAAGCTGGGGCAGGCCAAGGTCATATCAAGGTCATGGGTGACCCAATTGATATGGTATTTCTTCTTATGGTTCCTAGTCCATAGGAGAGACCCTGCAGCTCAGAGAAAGGGGATGGGGGATGAGAAGCTGGAAGTCTGGTCATAGCTCTGCTTCTGTTTGCTGAGTCACATAGGACAAGTCACTGTGTCTCAGTTTCCTGCTCTGTGAAGTGGGCTGGTCTACTTGTGTGAGGTATTATGAGGAAACAGCTCAGGAAATTAGGTGTGCTAAGCCTCATTTGTTTTCTCACCTGCAATTGAGAGATGAGTTCCATCTCTAGGTCCCTTCCAGTTCTAAAATCCAATAATTATTTTGAAAATGAGAAATTATTATACAAATACTTGATATTATTATTGTTGTTATTATTGCAATTGATAAACTAAAGATTTTACTAAGGTACTTAATAATCTGCTTCTCTCCCCTGGCAAGTGCTGAGCTAAAGGGAGCAAAACAACCCAGAACTCATTTACTGCTCAGGACACCTTCTGTAGGGAGCCATCATGACCACCTGCTTGGAAAGGAGTGTCCCGTGGCACAGTGAATCTCAAAGGAAATGACCATTTCCCTCTAACAACTTATTGAACTCATTTGACAGCAAAAATTTTTGCTAAGAAATAAGTATTGCAGTTAAGAAGTTAATTGGCTTTTGGTTAGATCATTAGAAAGTATATCTTTTAATTGTGGACCTGTGGGAAGGAATAAAGAGGACATTTTCAAGGTCCCTTGCATTTATGTTGAGACATAGGACTTCTTGTGACAGAAGTGAAGGGAACAGTGCAAACACTTGGTCTTCAGCTTGTTCTGTGGTTAGCTGAATGAATGGCAGAGTGGTCTCTGAGGGTTAAACAGAGATGCTGTTGGGCACCAAGTTCATGGAGTGCTAGGGTTTGAATGTCCCCACCAATAGTCAGTTGAAGTTTAATGCCCATTGGAGGGGGGGGAGGGCTTAATTCAACTCTTGTGTTTGGAAGTGGGACTTTTGAGAGGTAATTAAGGTTAAATGAGGCTATCAGGTTGGAACCCTAGTCCTATGGGACCATGGCTTTAACAGAACAGGAGGAAAGACCTGAGGTAGGACTTTGTGTCTCTCCATATGATGCCCTGTGTCACCTTGGGATTCTATAGAGTCCCCACCAGCAAGAAGGACCTCACCAGATGTGGCTGCACAATCTTGAACTTTCAGACTTCAGAACTGTGAGTTGAATAAATCCTTAAGTTATTCAGTCTGTGGTATTCAGTTATAGCAACAGAAAATAGACTAAGACACGGAACTTGAGGCTTAAGGACATAACAGCAAGAAACCAAGATAGCAGCCTTGCTATTTCCCACAGAAGCAGAGGTCCATGGGGGCATGGAAGGGAAGTGGATGGGCTGTACTTTTCACACATCTCCAGAATGTGAAAGTCTGGGGCTTCATTAAAAACAGGTAGGTCATTTCCATGACATTGATGTGCCCTTGTAAATTCTACTTCATAGAATTCACTCAGGAAATTGGCAGACTGAGATCTCCTAATATGTCTTTCAAGAGAGAGGTCTCTGGTTTAGGGAATTCTTTGTCATTAATGGGAAAATTACTCAGTTTGTACCTTTTAGACTTTCTCCTGGATGAATAGAAAGTAGAACTAGGATGAGAGGTGCATTGAACTCAGAGGTTAGATGACCCAAACTTCAGATCTTGGACAAGTCACTTCAACTCTCAGGGCCTCATAAAATGGGGTGAATTCTCATGGTCAATGTAAGTCTGTGGATCAAGAGGAAACAGTCCATGTGGAAGAGCTTTGTCAGTTCTGGGGTTGTCATTTAAAGCTGAAAATGTCCAATGCAGCCTCTCCACTTACTAGTTGTTTGACTCCCATGTCCTTGTCTGTAAAATGGAGACAATTTATAACAATACCTATTGCATGGCGTCACTTTGAAGATGAAACGAGGTCATGGGTGAGGAGTGTAATATAGTGCTAGGCTCATGGTGCATGGTGAATCCTTATTTGTTCCTCTTCTTTGTCCAGTGGTTCAGTTAAGCTATTAAGCTTGGTCATAAGGAAACTTTGAAGCCTCATTAGCAGATATCTCTGTGTTAGCACCCTGGTGACTGACACCTCTGGAGAGGATCTAAGAATTAAAACAGTCCCAGGTCCCCTGTTCAGTCCAGCAATTTCCAAGTGAATACTAGCAAACTTCAGTCAGACAGTAGCCTATCCCAACCTCCTCTCTTTCTTTCTGGGCCCCTGATGAAGGTAAATGAGGAGCAGGTGGTCAAGGGTGTGAGGCCAGAGAGGGCTTCAGGGAATCTGTCATCCATTAGTGGCTCTGCCCACCTGTGCAAGCTAAGGTGACCCCTCTGTGGCCAAGCAGCTGTGTCAGTGAAGAATAGAAGGGACACCAAGAGGCCCTGCCCTCCCAGAGCTCCATG
Organism: Marmota monax; assembly: GCF_021218885.2. NCBI lineage: Eukaryota > Metazoa > Chordata > Mammalia > Rodentia > Sciuridae > Marmota > Marmota monax. The sequence continues at coordinate 20,528,736 of NW_026693777.1, read as the reverse complement.
ATGGATGGGCTAATTGAGTGCTATGAGGCCTGCCCAGGAACAGGCAGTGAATCATGTCTGTGAGATCAGCCTAAGCACTGGACAGAGCTTTGAGCTGGTTCAGGACACCTCCACTTACCCAGCATGGAGACCTACTTTGCCTCTCTCAGGTGCTTGCTTGGAGTCTGATACTTTCTCTACTCTTCAACAGTTTTTCCTGATTCCACCTTCCTGGTCCCATTTCCCTCTCCATCACTCCTCCTCTGAGTAGCTTTGCCTTGGAACTCCGCTCTCAGTCCTATGTCTCCTCACTTTTGTGGTCCACAGGCATCCTCACCATCTGCCTTGGCTTCCAGCCACAGCATGCTGATGCTCTCTCAGTTTCTGTCACCCATCTCCACCTCTCAGAGTTATAAATGTTGCCTACTCAGACAGATTCAATTAAATGTCCCATATGGACCTCCAACCCAAAGCCTTGCAGGCAAAACTCATTATTATTTTTTTCTCCCCTTATGTTTTCTAACTTGTGTCCTAGTGGAACTGGGTTTTCTACCATTTCAATCATGGTGGGTAGGACATATTTATGTTGAAGCTCTTTCAGCTCCACAGCAGGCAATGTCTGCTAGCAACAGACTCCAGCAATTCCTTCCATGATCTTGTCTAACAAATTCACAAAATGAAATCCACAGACAAAGGAGACTGAGTGAGAAAGTGTAAGATTTATTTAAGTGGAAGAAAAAAAAATAAAGCTCTCACCAAGAAAAAGGGGTCCCAACAGAGGGTTGCTGAGGGTTTGAGGCTAGGAGTTTTTATCTACATGGCTCAGGGTGTGGTCTAACTTTTATGATAATTAGGTATCTGGAAGGTGACTAGTTCATTGGTTGGTGACATTCTGGTTTGTTGTGCCCCTTTAGCCACTGAGTTTGAAATTCTCTGTAGCTTCTACCCAGGTCTATCCTGCCTTCCCTTTTTTCATTTCTTTGGGTCAAAAGGGTTTGGATGGTTGGAATGTTTGGAATGTTTCTAGGGAACACTCAGTTTGGGTCCTGTTGCCCTAAGCTCCTACCTGTGTCACACTCTCTGACTATCCTAGCATCACCCCTCAACCTGAGGTCATTTTGAAACTTCTTCCTTATTCCATCAGTCACGAGCTTGGAAAGAAAATTTTCCTAACTCATTTCCTTATTCTTCATCTTCCCTATGGCCATACCAGAGGTATACTTTAAAAAAAGTCAGCTTTGTTTCTATCTTTCCTTAACTCAGATACCTCTTAGGGCACTCCACGGTGTACAGGAGAATGTCCAAAGCCTTTAGTACTGAAGCCAGATTTAAAGATAGGTAGTTAGGTAAATCTAGTATCCAGTCTAATAAAGAAAATGGAGTCCGATCTGGGCTGGGGAAACCAGAACAACGCCTGGGGAATTGAAATATTAATGTCCCCAAGGCCTGGGCTGTCCTAAAGAACTGTTAATGAAGCAGTTCCCAGCAAAACTGGGAGATGCTACTCAAACCACCCTGCCCAGATCTCTCCTCAACCTCCCATGGGTCCACCTGTTTCCCACCTTTTGGGCTTCCCACCTGCATTCCCCATCACATGCAAGATAGAGGGAAATAAAGGACAGAAATGTGGGAGGACAAAAGAAGACTTTAGATATAAAAGGGAGAAGACCTCCCCTTTCCACAGATTCCACCTTTCGGGTCCCCTTCTTCCTGTGGTGGGAGGGACGACTTTTCTGCTGTCCTTTAATAAAGCCTTCCACTGTCCACTCTCCACTTGCCTCGAGGTGCTTCTCTGGTGTTATACTTCAGCATTCAGGGAAGCAAGGACCCGTCATGGTAAACAGCGGTAACGGTATGTCTGTCCCATTTGACCTGAATTTCCTACCTGTGCCAGTGTCTCTCAGTCTTGTCTTTGCCAGGAACACTGACTCATTGCATTAGTTGTACTTAAGGAGGATGGTGGGGGAGCCTCCTAGGGGGCATTTCAGGCCCTGGGATGGAGGAAGGGCTGGTCAACATCCCCTGCAGGGCCTGGCTCACAAGCCCCTCTTCAGTCTCCGAGGTCTTTCCTGCTATCTTCCCTCATCATCCTGCTGGGCTATGAACCCTCACAGTTCTAGGCCTCTGGTTTGGGACTAGCTATTCTCTTGCTTTGGGACTTCCTTTCTTTCTATGCTGCTTGTTGCCAAGCCTGGGGTTGTACGGAGATATTCCACAAGGTTGGAAACTGTCTTGAGTGTAATAAGAGTGGATCACATCCTGGCCTGGGGTCCTCTAGAAAGCAGAGCCCACAGCCAGGGCCAACTGCTGTTTCATTGTGGGAGAGGAGGAAGCCAGGGAATGGAGGTGAGAGAAAAACGGCCCAAGGCAAGTGGAGGTGGGAGGTGATGTGAATCAGAGCCAACAGCCTTGGCCTTGCTTCTTTAAAGCCCTGAGACACAGTGGGTCACCAGGCAGATTAGGGAGACCTGGAGGAAACCACACGGGCAATAGCCCATGGGAAGGAACCTGAGAAGTTCATGTGCCTGAGTCTTCCTGCTGGCTTTCCCTCTGGTCACCAAGCTGACGTCTCTGAACTTCTGGGCTCATCATCTGGACTCTTAGTGGCCACCCGAGGAGCCAGATCCCAAGTTTCATTGGATGGCAGTCCCCCCGAGTCTGTAAGGGAACAGATGACTCAGGTGAATATTGTATGGGTCATGACACATGTTTCTGGAGATTTCATTTCTCCTTGCAGATAAGTAAAACCCTAAAGAATAGAATACACAATCTGTATTAATATTAAGGTGGAACCTAAGACTTTTTAATTATTTTTTTTATTTATATATGACAGTGGAATGCATTATAACTCTTATTACACATATAGAGCATAATTTTTCATATCTGTGGTTGTATGCATAGTATATTCACACCAATTTGTGTCTTTAACCTGAGACTTTTTAAAGAGAATGTGTCTGCAAGGGTTGCCTCAGACCATGCTCCAGCTCTCTATGGGGGCAAATTTTGTTCTTCCCATAAAGGATCTGAGTTACCTTGGGTGAGAGCTCAGACATACAGAGGCTCTGTGGGAGGGAAAGTGAAGGGTCCAACCTGGAGGCTGTGATTTTTTTTTTATTGGTTGTTCAAAACATTACAAAGCTCTTGACATATCATATTTCATACATTTGATTCAAGTGGGAGGCTGTGATTGACAAAATGTGTTAACTGGGGCTGGTCAGCATAGAGCCCCAGCGGAGTGCATGTCCCTGCACCAACCAGGGAAGGGGGAGTCCTGGCCACTAGACTTCCAGGCTGATTGACAAAGGCATGCATAGCGTGGACACTGGGTGCAGGAGGTTTATCTGGACACTGGGTTCTCCCACTCTATTGACAAGAGCAGACAATAAGAGGTCATAAGCCATGGAGCAAAGTTTTTATTTTTTTTCTCCTATCATCTGCTCATCCTTTTTTTCGGGGTGGGGGGTGCTAGGGATTGAACCTAAGACCTTAGGCATGCTAGGCAAGTACTCTACCACTGAGCCCCAGCCCCAGTCCTGCTCACCCTGTTTTTATGAATAGTCTTCATGTTCTAAAGCCACAGTTTCAGCACTGCCCCACCACAACTCAAGTGCTGGAGCACAGGATGAGCCAAAGCTAATCAATAGTCTTCATTACCCCAACTATAGTGTGTGTAGATCAGGACTTTTTTTTTTTTTTTCTAAGACAGGGTCTTGTTAAATTGCTAAGGCTGGCCATGAACTTGTGGTCCTCCTGCCATAGGCTCCTGCGCTGCTGGGATTATAGGTGTGTGCCACTGCACCTGGCATATTTTAGGACTTTTGCATATCTACTAGAAAAGAAGCTGTTTTTTTTTTTGTTTGTTTGTTGTTCTTTTTTTCATCTAGTTTTGGAGCTGTGAATATAAGACTGGAGCTGTTGCAGTCACTTTGCTACCACTTAGAGAGAACTTGTTAAAAATAGAGCTAAGGAGTGGGGCACAGTAGCCTATAATCCCAGTGGCTTGGGAGGCTGAGGCAGGAGGAATTCAAGTTCAAAGTTAGCCTCAGTAAAGGACTTAATTTAGCGAGACCCTGTCTTAAAATTAAAAAAAAAAAAAATACAAAGGTCTGGGGGTGTGGCTCAGTGGTTAAGTGCCCTTGGGTTCAATCCCAAGTACCAAAAAAAAAAAAAAAAAAGAATAGTACTAACAAGAGGAATCAAAAGGGACAAGGTGTGTACCAAGAAACCAGATCCCTTTGAGCTCTGTGTGAAGTTATGCCCGACTGCTAATGGCTCTCTTAGTTGTATGAACTTTGTGCTTAAGTCAGTTGAGTTGGGTTTTCTGTTACTTGTAACCATAAGAATTCTGCTGACCACTTGCCCCACAGATCACCTAATCCTGACAGCAGTTACATGTTTGCTTCTCCTCATTTTCCTAGGTTTTGTTTCATTATTACCAAGCTGCCTTCTGGTTGGTTCTCTGCGGGGAGGGGGTGGTGAATGTACTGGTCACAGGTGTTCACCGGCTTTTTTCCATCTGAATAACAGTGTTTTGTTTAATTTTTATCATGAGGAAGTAAATGAGTTTTCTGATTTTATGATTTGGCCACTGTGAGCCTGATTTCTCAGAGAAAGTACAAATTGGGTTTCTGACTTAAAGATGGAGGGCCAGATTCTGGATTGTGGAAAATTGACCAATGTGATAAGTGGCACTGGGACCTTTTCCCTGGAAGAACAACCTGGTATCAATGTGCAGCACTGAGCATAAGGAACATTTTCTTCCCTTGTCCTTCAAGCACCATCTGAAGCGTCCCCTCCCCCCATTTCACATTCATGGACTAATTCATTCAACAGGTATTTACCAAGCACTATATACAATAGTATGAAAAAACAAAAACAAAAATAGTAGTCCCCTCTCCTTATTGGGCCACAGTTTAGTAAAGGGACACAGACAATAAACAAGATAGACAGGTACTATAGATAGGCAGGACTGTGATTTTTTTAACAGCGCGATCAAGGTTGTGACTCCTGAACAAAAACATAAAGAGAACTTAAAGAGAGTGATGGAAGTAGCTGAGCTGGCATCCAGTAGGAGTACCCTTGTAGAAGGGGTGAGAAACCAGCCTCTACCTCAGAGCAAAGCCTGTCCAAGGAAGGGGGTATGACCCTTGTCCTTGGAAAAACCCACAGAGCACTCCTAGGCACATTCCCACCCTGCTGAGTTGTTTATCTACAAATAACAGGAGAGATCTGCAGCAGTGTCCCTGACTCAGTCAGGCTAGGTGAGGACCCATAGCAAACCCCTACCAACCACCAATCAGCATGAGACAGGGAAATACCTGGGATGCCAGATGACCCTCCCAGTAGTTTATGGTGGTTGATAACATGTTGGGAAACCATGTAGTTCAGCATGTACACCCCTCGTGGCTTAAACCAATCAGTTTAAAGGAATCCCCCTCTTGTACAGACCAATCACCCCTACCCAACTTGTTCCCGCCAGTGAATGTGCTAATCATGTTTTAGAGTTGTTTTAAGATTTTCCCGTGGTGTGTGATGATTTGCTAAGAGAAGCTATGATGTATGTGAAGTCCCTGCCTTCCCCAAAGAGTGCATAAAACTGCTGCAAACCCTGGGCTCGGGCCTCTCAGCGTCACCAGTTGCTGTGTGCGTGGAGGACCAAGCTAGCTCGCAATAAACACCTCTTTGCTGCTTATATCCATCTCAGTCTCTGGTGGTCTTTTGGGGGTTCCGAACTCAAGCATAACAGGGGTAGCCAGAGCAAAGGCCCCAAGATAGAGTGGGTCTGGCAGACTAAGGAAGCATCAGGGAGGCCTGTGTGGTTCAGGGAAGTGAGAGGAGGTCCAGGGCAGGTGGGCACATAGGGTCTGAGTGAGGACGCATGGAGTGGGAGCATTGGAGGGTTCTGACAGGACAGTGGGAAGACCTGACTCCAATTTGGACAGGATTTCTCTGTCACGTTCATGGGCTCCAGAGGCCACAGGCAGAGGCAGGTGACCAATGAGAGATGACGATTGCTCAGGTAAGACTAGAAGCTGACAAGACAGGAGTTGCTGACAGAGGGGATTGGAAGAGAAGATTGGAGGATGGCAATGAGATTTTGGTTTGTTTTGCTTCTGTGGACTTGGCTTATGCTACAGGAGACACTTGGTAGTACTCAGTTAGGTGAGAGTTTGCTCCTTCTGTAGGACAGCAGGCCTCTGTAGGGCAGGGTCCATTCATCTTTTCATCTTTATCTCCCCAGAATCTATGTAGGAAACACTCCTGCAGGGAGAAGATGAATGACAAAACGAAATAACGGTGCCATTGTGGAGGAAGGCTGCAGACCCAGGGCGGTGTGGAGAGACCTGAGGGTTTGGAGGGCCGAGGAGGTCAGGGCTCTGGGGACGGCAGATGGGGCATTGATGGGCTTGGACCATGGCATGCAATCTGCAGAAGCCTAGAGCCTAGCATCAGCCATTCAGAGACAATTGACAGTGGCAATTCCAAAATGAGCATCCAGGGTAGAGTCTGGGAGGATGCAGAGCCCCAGACCTACTTCTAACTAAGGCCAGCAGGATGGCAGCACCCAGGGCAGTAGAGGTGTGGACAGAGCTTGGAGCAGGACAGAGGCTCTGACTATAAATGGAAATTGCCCTCCATCCCTTTGAAGATTCTTAAGGACATGCAGAGGACTGTGATTCTGCAAGTTGTAAATAGGGGAAATCGATCTAGAGGCCATGTGCAAACTGTTTGGTGACTTTGCCAGGGTAAGGGATATTTTGGTTTATACTTCTGGTCTCTCTAGGGCTGATGTCTACCGTCCCCTTCCCATTCTCTAGGTGCCTTAGTGCTAAGGTGGTTTCCCTCTGTGTCTAAACCTCTTCTTTATTTTTCTTCTTTTTATCTGTCTTGTTTGCTGATATCTCAAGCTGACCCCTGAGTCTTGCTGGCCCCTGCTGGCCAACACTGTATTTTTGCTGCCCTGCTTTCAAGTTGTGGACAGAGTGTAGTATCCCCTCAGTCTCTGTCCACAGCTATTTGCAAAGATTAGGCTTTAATGTATACAGATGTTCTGCCTCAATTGTATAGGCTTAATCAATTTGGCATTCTTTATTTCTTTTTTATGAGATCTATTGTCTTCTGATTACAAAAGAAATACATGTCTATTGTAGAAGGCAATTGATTTTCTGGCTCCTATTTTGAATTTGCATTCCTTGTGAATGCCCATCTGGGCAATCTGGAAGGCAGCAGAGGGGCAGCCCCTACTCGAATGCAAATGTTTCCTGAGCAGCCTTGCAGGGGAGGGCTTCCGGAACCAGCCCCCAGAGCAGAGTGCTGCAGGGACAGCTCTTCCTAGCTCCCCTGACATCCTGCCCCTCTAGTGGTTTTTTTGTCTCTCCCTTTGAAATGCACTTTTAACCACAACAGCTGGAATTAAGCATTCGTTCACCCCAAAACATGGCCCTCTGAGGCTTGGCTGTACTTGGATAGATCCCCTGTGACTTCAGGGGGTGGGGGTGGGGTGGAGGGGGGTCTCACATGGAGAAATCTATAGTTGGTTTATATGCTGGTTTTACTGGGTTCATCCTGAGGTTTCTGAGAACTGGAGGATATTCCACTCGTATTCATGGGGTCAAAGAAGGACAGTTGGGTAGTTCACGACCCTGTTGCCTCTACTTGCCTTCTTGAGCCTTTTACCTCCTCCTGAACCACTGAGTACTGTACATCATGCATATGGAAATGACCTGTTCTCCTAAGTGCCAGAAGAAAGAACCTCTATGGGCCATCCCGCCTCTGTCATCTCATCTTCCATTAGAACTCTACAAGGCAACTTTTGTTCCTGTTTTCCAGATGTGTCTGTCATATGGAGGACAAGAAACTGGGACTAAGATCAAGGACTTGCACAAGATTTTTTTTTTTATTATTAGTTGCTCAAAACATTACAATGATCTTGACGTATCATACATTTGATTCAAATGGGGTATGAATTCTTATTTTTCCATGTGTACAGATTGCAGGATCACATTGCTTATACAGCCACGTTTATACATACTTCCATACTAGAGTCCGTTGTATTCTGCTGCCCTTCCTATTGCCCCCCTCCCCTCCCCTCCCTTCACCTCTCTCTACCCCATCTACTGTAACACATTTCTCTCTTTTTTTTTCTTCCCCCTCACACCATCTTATAGGTAATTTTGTATAACAATGAGGATCTCCTTCTATGCAATTCCCCTTCTCTCTCCCCCCTTTTTTTTTGTACTAAAAAATGGACCCCCGGGGTGCTTAACCACTGTGCCCTTTATATATTTTTATTTAGAGACAGGGTCACGCTAAGTTGTTGAGGGCCTTGCCAAGTTGCTAAGGCTGGCTTTGAACTTGCGATCCTCCTGCCTCAGCCTCCCCTGAGGCTGGGATTACAGGTGTGCACCACCACACCCAGCTGCCTGAGAATTTTGAGTTTGTCTGCCAGAGTTGCTGTGGAGAAGCTGCCAGAGTTGCTGTTTAGGAGAAGTCCTAAAATATTTCAGGGCTAGGGCTAGAAAAATTGCAACTTGCACAGAACAAATTAAATTGCTAAATTGCAAAGACTAAAGGTGTTTATTCTCTGTCCAGATTGTTTCTTTCAGCTTTTTCTCAACTCCACTTTCTCCTCTTCAACAACAAGAAAAGCAGTTGCCCGGGGACTGACATATTGCTGGGCACAGACTTGTGTGGGAGTAGACCCAGAAGACACAGCAAAGCCTACCAGCTTGGCTGATGAGGGGGACAGTTTGGTAATGGACCCCAGTCAAAGAATATATGTATGAATTAAGCATCTTTCATTTCTTTTGCTGTAAAACATCAATTAAGCTTGAATAATACATAGGTTTTCCCCATTTTCAGAAAGAAAAAAAAATCAGCACAAATTGGCTACAGTGTCTTTTCCTCAGGTTGTGATCATTAATCCTCTTCAGCTCTTTTCTGCCCATCCCTCTACCACCCTCCCCCCAAACCTCCAGCACCCACATACTGCCATTTCTGGCACCTGCTGCAAACATTTACTATGTAATCTATTCAGTCTTGATTGGATGAAGATATACATTTGTTGTTTCAGAGGCTGATCCTGTGAGGAAGGTGCCCATCTGTTCTGCTTAAGGTTAGTGGAAAGCTTATTTGGAGTCTTTTTAACAGGTTGGTCAATGGATTGGCTTTGACATTACAGCCTGGTCCCTGGCTGGTGCTGCCCTGCCAAACATATATGTCTCTGCAGGACCCTCCATCTGACATGAGCTGGAGAAGGGTTCATTTGTCTTGACGGGGCCCCCTCAACCCACACGATGTTTTTGAAATGAGGCTGAAAAAGCTGTGCTGCAGGAAGGGGTCCCAACAAGGACTGTTCCCCTCAGAGACTTGTATTCCAGTGATTTGGGTAATTCAGCGCCTACCTGATAGGATCCTGGTGGCCTGTAGGAGATCTCAAGAGGTCATCTGGCTTTCTTTTTTTTTAGGCCAGGGTGCACTCAAACCTTCCAATAAAACGTCTCTCTTTTCCATAAGGTGACTTTTTCGAGGAGCAAATGGGCAGTTCTTTCCGTGTGCTCTCCATATTGCTCTACAGGGCAAAGTGAGGGTGAACCTGTGAAGCTGCTGGGGTGAGATGCAATTCCATGTGCTTCAACCTTGCAGGTATAATTACCCCAAGTTCAAGATGTGGAAATTGAGACTCAAAGAAGTTTAAAAATTGTTTTCAAGTTAGTACAGTCAGAATTGTGTGGTTCCAAATTCTACTCTTTCTTTAGTTTTAAAAATTCTGTGAAACATTTTCATTACACAAAGAGGCATGTAAAATGTTTCACGTATAATCAAAGCCTTCTTTCAGTTTCTTCCCCTCCCTCCAAATGTGCAGAGATGTGCAGTGTCCCAGTTGTGTATACCCCACCCCTATGCATGGCTTCCATTTGCAGGCCATATAAGGGTAACGTGGACATGTGATTACTGTGTTTTGCATTTTTAATTGGTATCTGGTTGTGATTTACTTTTCTTTTTTTTTTTTACCCTTCTGTGACTTGTTTTTGACTCAGTTTTTATCTTAAATATTTATCCACATTGCTATGTGTTGTTCTACTTCACTTATAACTGCCGAATGGTCTTTGATTATTTGGTAAGCCACAATTTCTTTATTCATTCTCTGGTTGATGTACATGCAGTCATTTCCAATTTTTCAACATTACAAACAGTATTGCAACGAACATTCATCTATGTGTTTTCTCTGTATATACATTTGAAAATTTCTCTAGGAGTGGAATTTCTGGGTCACAGAGCACAAATATCTTCAATTTCATTGGGTTATTTCTGAATTGCATGCCAAAACGGTTACATCAATCCATACTCCTATTAGCCATGTATGAGGGTTTTCTTTTCTCTGCATGCCCATCAATGCATGATATTGTTGGACTTACATTTTGTGGAATTGATGGTATAAAATGGTGTATCATTGTTGTTTCCCACAATCCTTTCCCCTCTTTATTTAATAAATTCAGAGAAGAGATGTCACAGCCTGCAAAGGTGCTCTCTCAGGGTGCTGATTTTTTTTGCTTGGGAACTAAAAGGAGGAGGACTGAGTATAGGTCATGTCGACCAGCTATCTGATTTTTTGCTCTGCACCTTGGAGGCACAGCGTACAGCGCTGTCAATCATGCTTCCTATTCTCGAAGAATTTCCCACATTGTGTGTCCTGCCTGCCAAGGTAGAAACCACAAACTCACTTTGCTAGCCTCCCCAGAGAACCAGAATTTGGATAGGGCTTATGATCTGCCCATCAGAGATACCTACATACAAGGGAAGGGGCTGCTGTGTGGGTTCTAGTATGGTGAAAGGGGAGGGAGGCATCCTTCTCTGGGATGCCACAGTGGTGACTCTCCCCACAGTGCAGTCACGCTCAGTCATGAGACCTGCCATGGTTGTTCTTGCCCTGGAGTAAGCTAGAGACGCACTTGTTGTATGCTCAGAGCTACTTTTTTAGTTAATGCCTTTGCCACCTAAACTCTCTGTTGTGAATCTTGTCATTTGCAACCAAGAAACTCTTATAGTATGAGGTCTATTCATCAGTGCTTCACATGCTTCACTCTGACCTTCTGACAAGCACTCTGCAAAGCAAGTCTTATTTGCCCTGTTTTGGAGATAGGGACATCTAGACACAGAAGAGTAACTTGCCCAAAGCCATGAGCTAGTGGCTCCTCCCACCTCTGCCTCCTCACCTGCACATCACTGCTTTTTTTTTTTTTTTTTTTTTTTACTTTACAGCACTCATCACAATCTGGAGTTGTTTGTTTACTGATTTCCTGTTGCTTCCAACTAGCATCTCAGTTACATGAAGTGCAAGGACCCTTCCTTGTCCACCATTGTGTCTCCAGCACTGAAACCCTACTGAGCACCCTAGACTCTCAGTGAATACTTGTTGAATGAATAAATGAACCAAACCAATCTACCATAGATTTTCTTTTTGGGGGTGGGGTGGGGTGGGTGGGTTAGGTAATCCTCCTGGCCTGTCTGCTGAGCTCAAAGTGGTTTTCAATCCTCTGTCACACATGTTCTTTCGTTTGATGGTCACAGAACATGATATCTCCGCCTCTGAGAATCAGAAGCTGTATCCGGTGCCTGCTTTTCCTGTATTCTCTAGATATTTTTAGTCCTTTCAATTTCAGGTGTGCCTGTCCCCTGCGCCTATGTACCTACCCATAGCCAAGAGAGTTCCAGGGTCTCTCTGGCCATATGACATGCCTGTGGGGGAGCTGAATGGGAATAGTGCCTGGGGGTACTCGGTGGAGAGGTGTCCCCTCTTCACTCATGTGTCTCCCTAGCCCAGCTAAAGACTGAATCGCAGCCATCTCAGCCCTTGTGTTCAGAGAGAGTTTTGGAGCCAGGGTCTCGTCAGCTCTCCACCTGTGAGAGGGTTGAAGCCAATGGCCTCTGTGAACACCTGGTGGGTGTCTGTCACTTGGCAGCCATTATGTTCCTAATTCATTCATTCCAGCTCAAGCCTCTAGTCCTTATTTTCTTTTGCATAAATTTTCCATGCTATGCTATTTCCATGCTACTGTTTTGGGACCACTGGTTACAAAAAGTCAGTACCAAAGTCAATGGCTTTATCCCGATTCCTCCCCTAGACAGTTCCTTGAAGATGGTAATTCTGTCATCTCCTCTCTTTCCCTTTGTCACCTCTTGCTCACTCTTAAGGTCCAGAGTAGAAAATGAAGGTTGTTTACTGGTTTCTGGAATATCCAGGGTTGTGAGGCCTGGCTCTGGCTTTCTCCTCCTAAATCCACTCACACAACTAAATTCTGATACTGGAACAAATTTAATGGATAGAGAGAACTTTGAGGAAAAGGCACCATGAAACATAAAGAAATCCTGACAACTCTACCAATGTGTGATCTTCCCTAAACTTTTAGATGGTACACAGCAGTCCCCCAGCTGAGCCCTCCAGGGATACCCTGAAATTGTGCATACTACCAGACCCTGTAGATTACTGTGTTTTTTTCCTATGCATGCATACCTAGGAAAACATTTAATTTATAAATTAGGCACAGTGAGAGATCCATAGCAGTGAGTCATAATAAAAAAAATCATAACAATATACAGTAATAAAAGTATTACTTTTGCCTTTTCATTTAAAGGAAGCACTTTATGGCTTCTCTTTGAAAATCCAAATTACCAGCATCACTACTCTTGGGATTTAGAGCCATAATTAAGTAAAATCAGGCTACTTGAACTCAAGCAGTGTGGTACCACCACACTGAGCTGATAACCAAGAAGGCCACTGGCTAAAGGGCGGGCAGCGTGTGTGTGTGTGTGTGTGTGTGTGTGTGTGTGTGTGTGTGTGGCTCTGCCCATCCAAGGGCTGATTCACATCTTGGGCAGAGTGGAGTGTGGCAGCTGGAGAGCTCATCACAATACACATGCGTGTGTGCGATTTAACACTCAGGAATTATTTCCATTGAGTATTTTCAGTCTTCAGTTGACCACAGGCCACTGAAACTAAGGAAAGTGAAACCTCAGCTAAGGGGGTGTCACTGTAGTGCTGGTCTGGTCAAGAGCACATGTGCTTGTGGAAGTCCCCGGGCCTGTCCAGAGTCCCAGTTTTACTCCACTTACTGGCTGTGTGACCTTGAGCAAGTTCCCTGGGTTGAATCTCTCTAAGAATCAATTTCCTCATTTGTAAACAACCCTCCTGGGGGTGTCCTGTGCTTTAGCCATAATGCATGTAAATCACTCCAGGTCAGGCCTAACTTGCAGTAGCCTCCTTGCTCAGCTGCTGGCAGTCTCAGTCTCTGTCTCAGTCTCAGTCTCAGTCTCAGTTTCAGTCTCTGTCTCTCTTCCTCTCCTCTGTAGGCCCCTTTCCCATCCACTCAGCTGACTTGGTGAAATAGGAAAATCTCTGCTATGATTTGAACGTTTTAAAGGCCAGTTTGATTTCACTGGGAGAAAAAAGGATGTCATTTGAGCACTTTACCTAAGAGGCTCCAGGAAGTAAATAAGGAAAAGAATTCAGGGCAGACAAAAAAGCTAAAAACAAACCAAAACAAAAACCAAAAAAACTACCAACTTTGCTATTTGGTTGTAGTTCTGGCGAAAAGGCCTTGGGGAAAATAGCAGGTCAAACTCCTGCCTAAAAGTGTAAGGGTTGGGGTGACAGTCTGGTCGCTCTTTGCACAGGTAAGTGAGAGTTGGCTCTTCGTTTTACTCAGATGGATTGCTGGAAGACATAAGAACCTCAACAGTGACATCACCCGAAATTGTAGAGTGTTCTTTTCCTCAAAATGCCTTGAATGTGTACTATGTGATCACAGAGCAACTCTTGGTAAGACATCTGCTCTTAGTAAGCCCCATGAGCTTTGGCAAAATAGCAACTTGTTTAGATTCACACTGAATTATGCTTTTGGACCCCAGTTGTTAACCAGGCACTGAGGAAAATACACACAATTTATTTACAAGTGTACTGTGTGTTACATATAATGATGGTTTGGGGATCAGGATGAACAGGAGCACCCTCTTCTAAGAGGGGAATCTAGTTTCTTGGGAACCAATGGGATTAGCAGTTTAATATCTTTCCTCACAAATCTACACAAGTTAGGTGCTGTTATTCTCCCCATTTTATAGATGACAAAACCGAGTCAAGTAACCTGCCCAAGTAACACTGCAAATAAGCAGTAGAGTCAGGATTCAAAGCCAGGGTGTCTCCCACCTCCTGAGCTGTACAAGATCTTGTCCGGTACAGAGATGCTGGGAGTGATAGTTATCAAAAGGCAAGGGCAAGGGTACGTTTCAGGAGGAATAAGCTTTATTCAGAGGAAACAGATTACATTTCTCTAAGGAAAATTAATGTTCAGTTAGTGCTCATGTTGGACAAAGCAGTGAGCACCCTGGCTGTGCCTCAGGGTGGGACCAACCTGGGCCTAGGCTTGTCTCTGCTCACACTCTCAGCCCCTGAATGGTCCTCACTGAGACTATTTGTATCTCGGGTAATCAGGACTCTTCTGACCACTGCTGGGTGTTTGGCATCCCTGGGCCCCAGGCACTGTGCTGCCCCCAGGGACACCCCCTTCCCAAATCTTCCCACCTGCTTGAGAGCCAATGAGAGGGCATCTTGCTGAAGGCAGAGGCAATAGAGTTTGAAGAATGCAGGAGAGCAACCTTCGGTGTAGAGGGGTGGGATTTCTACTGTGAAGAGGTGGAGGAGGGCTGCACTGAGGACTGGAAGGAGGTGGCTGTGTGGAAGGGGTGGGTGTTGAGAAAGGAGCCTTCACCTGGAAGCTCAGGTGTGGGAAGCCTCTCCTACGCAGGTCAAGGTCATGACCTTGACCTCCACACAGCCTGCTGCTCTCTGAGAGACTGTGGTCGGCCCTGGGCTTGGTCTGCGTAAGGCCGAGTCAGTGGAAGGTACCTGAAGGGACCACAGGTGCTTCCAAACCATTTTGTAGTGTCCCCAGCCAAGAAGACATTGGGCAGATCCTCTTCAGAGCTCTGCAGTCCTGCTTGGCCCAGAAGACCCCGCTGAGAGGAAGGGATGTTGTGGATACAGCTGTGACATTGACATGAGGGTTTTTAGGGGGTGCTCCATTGGGGAGGTCTTTTCAGAAAGTCACACTTAACAATGAGTAAGATGCTATATAGGGTGAATTTGTCACACTGACCCAAACACCACCTTGACTAGGACATAGGTTGGACTTACTAGGTAAACCTGTGTCTATTCTCATGGGAGTTGAAAGCCAGTCAGAGAGAAATCAGGGGTGGGGTCAACATTGGGTGGTGGATGGAGCCAATTAAACCCACTGCTCTTGGGGCCACTGGCTCAGGTGCTGGGGCAGGTTACATGCTTTCCTACAACTAGCTGCACAAGTAGTAGAAGAGCAAAATCCACTGGGAGTGATGATCTGGATATGGAACTTGGGAGCATGAGTGTGAATTGCAGCCCCACCATCTGTACTCATCAACTCTGCATCACAACAACAAAATACCTGAGATAATCAGCTTATGAAGATAAAAGGTTTAGTCTGGCTCATAGCTTTAGAGATTCCAATTCATGATCGGTTGACCCTGTTGCTTTGGGCCTACGATAATCAGGGGATCATGCTGGGAGCACAGGATAAATGAGGTCCCACAATCCCCTTAAAGGCCACGCCCCCAGTGACTCAAGACATCCTCTTAAGAGTTCCACCACCTCCCAGGAGTGCCACCTGGGGGACCAAGTCTTCAACCCTCAGACTTTTGGGGGACATTTAAATATACAGCATCATCCTGTGGAGCTGGGCAAGAAAGGAAAGTTCCAGGGCAGAGCAAAAGGGAGGAAATGTGGATCCCGGGGAGCCGCTGGGAATGGCCGTGTGTAGCCAAAAGCTGCAGATGCACTGGACCCAGGAACCCCAGATCCAGTGCTGGGCAGATGGACAGCAGTGACTGAGCCCTGGGTGGACACACTGCACGTACCGTCCCACAAGGTCATGAAGGGGTCGTGAGCTCTTAATTGGCAAGTGTGAGGCCCACTGAAAACAGAGACCTGGAGTTCAGGCTTTGTACATGTGGGTGTTTGCCTGAGTGCTGGGCACGGAGAAGGCCCTCAGTGGTCCCTAGTGTCAAATGTGGATGTAGGAGGACCAAACTGTGGCTGGTGGTGAGTAAGGTGATCCCTGAGGACAAAGCGTCTGCAGGGGTGGCCCCGCCATCCCTTTCCCGACACCTGTCACTGTGAGTGTGATTGCATGAGTCACTTCTTACATCCAAGCTCACTGAGATGCAGTCCCAACGAAGCCCAGACATTTAACGCCCGCGTGCTCCGAGCTCAACCCTTATTTCTAGTCTCTTCCTATCTAGCCTCTCCTCTGGTGGCCTTGGTGATCCCCAGCTTTTAATGACCTTCTGTGGGTTGAGGACGCCCAGGTGAGACCTGAAGGCCGGCTGGACTTCCCGACACGCCCCCGGATCTCTCAAACACGACTCAGCCAATTCGAAGCCTCTGGTCCTTCCTCTCAAAGGCGGTCCTCCCCATCTTGGTTGCTGGCCACTCTTGAACTGGCGCCAGTCACCCTGAGCGCTTCCTCCTCACACGCCGTACATGCTGAACACCTTGGTGCGTCCCATTGCTGTTCTTTCCATGTTTTATTGGGGTCATTGCACTTCTCTCCCTCCACGGCCACCACTCCGACCCACGCCACCGTCAGCCATTCAGTGAACATGACCACAGCTTTCTAACTGTGTTCTCTGTTCCCCTTTGTTCCTTTCAGGCTGATCTCAACATCGTTGCCAGAAGGACCCTATTAAAATATAAATCAGATCAGGTCACTTAAGCCCTCTGCTCAAAACCTCCAGTGATTCCCCATTTTAATCCAAGTAAACACCATTGTCCTCACAACGGCATAACCCACTCCACACATGATGGTATGATTCCTTTCTAACCTCAACCTCCTTCTACTAGCCCCCTCAGTCACTCTGCTCCAGCCACGTGCTGGATCTCTGATCTCTTGATTGCTGCTACCTCAGGGCCTTTGAACTGGTGTTTTCTCTACCTGAAATGGTCCTTCACAACTTACCTCCTTGGTTCTCTCCCTCCACTTAAAAAAAGTCTTTGCTGAAATCATGTTAGTGAACGAGGCTCATCCTGACCACTCTTTAAAATTGTGTAACAGCTCTTTCCCGATCCCTACTACTTCTTTTCCTCCTTACCTCCCTTTATATTTTTTTCCACATCAGTTGCCATAGTATCTAACTCACTAGACAGCACATTTATTTAATACATTTTCCTTTTCTCCTTACAAGGACCTAAGTTCCATGAAAGCGGCGGAGATTTTTGTCTGACTTGTTCACTGATGTATTCCTGCTGCCTGGAATAGTACCAGTAAGAGCTTAATAGACATCATTGAATGAAATATTTCCCTTAAGTTGAAGTTTCCCCGGGGGGAAAGGAGCCCCAGGGAGCTAACTGAAACGCTTTCTGATGCTTCTCAGGCTCCTGCTTGCTAGTCCCTGCCTTCGTTCAACACGAATGCTTTCACACAGAATCCCCGGACAGCCTCAGTGCTCTCTGCAAGGACTTGCCTGGCTCCTCAGATTGATGCAGTGAGCAGCCCTGTGCGCTCACCTCGCCAGATTATGCTGCTTCTCTGGGTAACCCTGGGATGGTCTGCCCTTGTGGCCTTCTTGGGTCTTTTGCCCACGCCCTGATCTGATAGTCCACAAAACCCAATCTTCCGTCCCCCATTGAACTCCTGGAGCCCAGTCCCCATTCTCCTGAGGTCTGTCTTTATTTGCATTTTTTTTTCCCCTTAAGCCAGAAGTTCAAGAAGAGAGAATTGGAAACCTGGATGAGAAGCAGGGAGTGCATTTGAGGACACTTAAATGAAACCAGGCTGGAGAGTTAAAGGATTTCTTCAAGGTTGGGGATGAGAATCGCTTTTGATTAATTTAATGAACAGGATGCAGAGGAGCCAGTGGAAAGACAAAAAATAATCCACGAATTCCAGAATTTAGCGTTTGTCAACAGGTTAATAAGAATCCTTTAAAATTCTAAATCACTTTCAGCTTTTATGGTGTTTTTTCAGGCTTAAAGAAACAAAAATACAAAGAACCAGAATTGCCTCTCAGGTGGGACAATGATGTCTAATGCTTCCATTTCCCTCGCTGCTTCTGTTTCCATTTCATTCTGAGATCCTACTAAACTCAGGAGTTGCCTTTGGGTTTTCGACACTGCAGGGGATGATTTAAATCTAAATAATAATAAAAAGCCACTGCTTTTATTGGACTTTTATTTCATAAGTTGATGGAAACATTTCATATACACATTAGGTTTTTTGTAACTCGATCTTGCTGCTTGCTGATTCCCGGAGGGGCCGTTTGGCTATTTGGGAGTTCCCTGGTATTTGCATTATTCCTCCAAGGCAGAAAGGGAAAATGGCTTTCAGTGGAGCTAGAATAGTCTTTTTATTTGAAAGAATTCACATTTAAGGTGAGACACACAGTTGGCGTACACACACACACACACACACAGAGGCAGTCTTTATATAGGCAATGTCATAAAATTACAGAGTTTAAGTATTAAAGGGCCTTAGAGATCATGCATTCTAACACTGTCACATTACATATGAGGAAGTTTCTGCCCAGACAGGTTAAGTACCTCATCCAAGGTCACTGGCATCTAGTGGAAGAGACCAGACTACAATTTAGGTTCCTTGACTGCGGTCTAATTTTCTTTCTGCTACACCACATTGCCTCCCAAATAAGATAATGTATATGAAATCACTTTGAAAACTGGCATGTATTATGCAAGTGTGGGGTGTGGAGAGAGAGGGAATGATAATGAGCTGGCTTTCTTCAGGGGTGAGCATGACTTGCTCAGGTCTCTTTCCAAATAAAGTATATTCATGTTACATGAATCATGAACCGGATTTCTAATTAGGTTCCTGGCGATAGCCTCCAGAAAATGAGCATCACTGGGGTCAAACGAAAATGCATTCTTCATTCAAGTACATCCTGCCTTCTGTATTTGAAGGTCTGCATCCATGGACTCAACCAACCGTGGACAGAAAATATTAAATGAAAATTGAGTCTGTACTGAATATATACAGACATTTTTCCTTGTCCCTAAGCAATACAGTATAATAGCTATTTACATTGCATTAGATATTATAAGTAATCTAGAGATGATTTAAAGTGTATGGGAGGATATGTATATGTTATATGCAAATACAGTGCCTCTTTAAATCAGGGACTTGAGCATCCATTGGTTTTGGTATCTACTGGTGGTCCTGGAACCTCCCCTTCCACAGATCCCCAGGAGTGACTGTGTATTTCATCTTTGTTTCCTTCCTTCTCACCCTCTGTCTTGCTCCCTCTAGTGTCCACTTTTAGGTACTACCTTATGCCACCAGAAAGACTGCATGCATACTACACAAAATATTCACATTAATTATATTATTTTGTTAGAATTTTTGGACTTATTTATTGACATCAGCAGCTGTAAATAAGGGTAAGTAGAATGCTTTTCATACCAACAGGAATAACTTACTAGCATAAAGACATGGATATTGTTAAGAAAAACCTTGAAAATAGTTTTGTGATTGGAATGATATCATTCTAAGTTTTATTATTTAATTGCTTTTAGTGGATTTGAATCATATAAATGTAGTCATTACTAATTGAAAGCTTTAATTACAAAAGATACTTTTTTGGAGTTAGAAGGTCTACTAAATTAACTTATACATGATTCATCAAAATGATTATCCCTTTTTCTCAGAATACTGCCAATTACTGTTTCTGCAAATTACTGGAGGAACTAAATTTTTATTTGGGCCCATTAATAGATTAATTTAGTAACTCATATAGTACTTATAAATAATTTCAAATGATTCCTGTGTTGTCCTCTCTGACGTGTCAGTCTTCATCCATTGTCATCTCTGTGTTCCCTTAAAAGAAACATGTTCAGCTTTTCAATATTCTAACGAGGACCTTTTGCTAAAGTATAAAATATTGGCAAGAATGCCCACCGATCACTGGTGGGAGCTTCTTTGGTAGTCTTGCCTAAATGCTCTGGATTGAGTAAAACAAATAAGATTGCTAACAGAGTCTGTAAGCTCTGGATACCATTTCTTGTCTTTAAAAAGTCCATTCAAATGTGTGAGTGATATTTATAAGTAGAAGTTTCTACCATGTTTCTGGCTCTTTTCAGTCTGTGCAAAGTGAGGAGCTGGTACTGTGTGGTTTTCTTCTGTCTACTTCCTGAATGATCCCCCTGTCCTTCCACTTTCTTCACTGTCTAGAGACACATACTGCAACACACACACACACACATACACACACACACGCATGTTCTGAAGGCTGAAAGGTTCGAAGTCATCTGGGTCAACAGACCAACCAGGTCTTAGCAGAGGAGATGGGAGGGCTGGGGATGGCCAGGCTTGCTGGTTACTGTGCTGCTCAGCAGGAGAGACTTTACTATAGACAGAGTCCACTCCCCTCTTCTCCTTTTTAAAAGAAACTGTCAAAATCACAGGGATAAAAACCAAACTGCAAACAAAAAATGTTTCTTTTAAATATAGGTCCCATTTTAATAGTCCAAATGTGGTCCAAAAATTTCAAAGACATAAACTGCAGAGGATTTTTTTTTATTACCAGTAAATGGAATGACTGGGTGAGTGATTTCTGAATGGGCCTTATCAGAGATGCTTTGGGGTGAGGGGGTCATTGCCCTTCTGTGTCGGAAATCCAGGTGGTGACTCTTTCTTGCTGTCCTCACCTTTTCTTGTGCCTCTTCCTTCTTCTGGGGCAGACACCCCCAACACACACCAGGAGCAGGGATGGGTTCAGGGACAGACATAGCAGAGTTTGTTATTCTGCTTTTCAGTACTAAAATACCTGATGTGAACAATTTAAAAGAGGAAAATTTTATTTTGGGCTCATAATTTCAGAGGTTCAGCCTGTGGTCAGCATTGCCATTGTTCTGGGCCTGAGGTGAGGCAGAGGGTCATGGTGAAAGGGCACGGTAGAGGAAAGCTGCTCAGGTCACGTGAGAGAGTGAGAGAGAGAGAGAGAGAGAGAGAGAGAGAGAGAGAGAGAATGAGGAGCCAGGGATAAGATACAATCCCCAAAGGCACAACCCAGTGACCTACTTCCTCCTGCCACACCCTACCTGCCTGCAGTTACCACCCAGCAGTCTGTTCAAATTATTAATCCATCGATGGATTAATCTACTGATGAGGTCATAACTCTCATAATCTAATACTTTCACCTCTTCACATTCTTGCATTGCCTAACAATGAGATTTTTGGGGTGCCACATCATGCAGGGCATTCAGAGTCCTCTGAGAGGGTTCTGCTGTTGTGAGAATAGAAGGGTGAAATCCACGACTCTGTCATCTGTAGAACCAGCCTGGGGGCGGGGGGCAGGCGGGGTAATGCTGACCCAGGGAAGCCAGCCCACCACAGAGGGAAGCAGGGACGGCTAAGAACGTCTGGGTGTCCCTAAGGCCCGTTCCACCTACACATTTTGTAGCAACTTAGGATTTTCTCTCCATTTTGGTATAAGTTAACTGGAATTGAGATTTTTTTACTTGAAGTTAAAAGAAACTTCCATACAGACATGACTCCAGGGTTTGGGTTGGAAGATACATTTGTGGTTACAAATGAAGAAATCCCATCCTCAGTGAGCCTGAGTACAAAAGCAAGACCTCGGCTCATGGGACAAGAAGGGCTGGAAGAGCCCTCACTTTAGACTCCCCTGCCTCCAGGCACGCAGGGGTCATCTTCAGGGTTCCATTCTTCTGTGACCCCCTGCTTCATCCCTCTAGTGCTGGCTTTATTCTCAGGGTGGTTCTCTGTGCATGTCACTCTCTGTGCATAAGGTTCTGAGTTCTCTCAATGCAGAAGGAAAATGACCCTCCCTGACACCACATTCATATCACCTCCAAAGTGAGCCAGTCCTCATGTCCAGAGGCTTGGGCCATCCACTGGGCACTCTACTTCCTATCCATGGACAGGATTGTTACCACAGCCCCTTCTCTGTGTAGGAGAACAAAAGACAGGGCTACTCAGAAGGTGGAGGGATATGACCGTATCAGATGGAGCACAGAGACCAGGAAGAGCAAATGCAGATGAGGCAACAGATGTGGCACCCAGCTCAGCAGAGGAGAAGACACTTGGTGCCACCTCCGAAGGCTTGGGGTGTCTGCTGTACTCTAATGAAAACCCCAAAGCAATGTCCAATGGGACTGGAGAACAATCTCCTGGGAGGGACCAAGCAAGGCTGTCTGACAAGGCTGGCAGAGAGAAGAGGCAGATGGCGCCAGGTGACAGTCTACACACCAGGGGCACGTGGAGTTCTGTTTCTCTCTTTTGTTTAGTTGACAGAGCTTCTCTCCCTCTGCTTGACCAGTGTGAGAAGGGAGGGAGAGCCTGAGGAGTCGGAGACACCCTTGCTGGGAGCCGAGGAGCTTTACTTTAAGGCACAGGTGTGTGGTCACCTGGGACTTACTGGCTTAAGTGGGTCAGGTGCAATAAAAAAAAAAAGGCGGCTGATTAATGCTGATGGGCTGAGAACACGGCTTGCCTCACTGCTCAGCATGGGAGGTGCTGGTTAATTTCAGGAAATCTAATTACTGAAATTCCTAGTCTGTCGCTTTCTTCCCTGGGATGCCAGCATTGGAAGCATGTGGGAAACATCTTGGGGAACCCTGGTGTCATTTTAAATGGGCTCTTTTCTCCTCTCAGCGCATGATGTTCACAGAATTGAGTTGGAGATGCCTGGCTTCAGAAGACAGCTGTGATTTGCGGGACGGGGGAGGGCAAAGTAGATAATCTCATCTCCTTCAGATGAAGGACCTTGCCCCTGGCAAGACCCCCAAACAGAAAAGGATTTGGAGGCTGGTCTAGTTAGCTGTGAAAGTCCTTGGCAGTGCCATAAATCCATCCCAGCTGAGAAAACTGTTTACTTATAGAACCAAACCAAGCAAGTCAGGCCTTAATAGACTAGAGCTGGTTGGCTGCTTCCATTCCTGAATTTGGTTCTGTCCTCAAAATACTGATTTAAGGCACTTTTGATTTCCCAAACTCCTCTCAAACCTGGGTGAGGAGGTAGCATAACCTTGGCTTTAAACAGGAAAGACCAAGGGAACAGGGAGTGCTGGGGCGTAGGGAGGGTCAGTCAGTGAGATTTAGCTCAGGATACAGATACCACCTTCTTGCATGGGGGGTTCCAGTGTACACAAATAAAGTGTCCCTGGGACTTTAGTGATGGAGACCTGCATTTCACTGGTATCCCACTGCAGGTGTCAGTGGAGTAGAAGAAATGTTCTTGCCCTTCTGGGGCATAGAGTGAAGCACAAATAAACAGCAAACCACATCAAGGATGCCTAGAAATGTTCCTGTTCACCGGGATCAGAGCAGATAGAAATGGATGCCATCTAGCCAAAGACTCAGAATGGGGTGGAACCCTGGAACCCAGGTGCCACCCAGAAAAGGCTGATCTGGACTCATCTTCTGAAGGGTGAGGAAGGAGCCTGGTAGGTTTTAAAGATGGAAAGAAGCTGGAGATGTAGCTCAGTGGTAGAATGCTTGCAGAGTGTGCATGAGACCCTGGGTTTGATGCCTAGCAAAGCAAAGCAAAAAGAAAAAAAGGAAAGAGAGAAATTGGCTAGTAAACCACTCAGTACCCATTGTCAGCCTGCTCTGGGTAAAACCTTCAGGAAGGATGAGAGAGGAAGCAGTTGAAGCCAGAATGTCCCTCTCATTCTGTCTGACCAGTGCCTCTCCAGCCACCCTTCCCCCAGACCCAACTGAGGCCACCCAAGTAGGCAGGAAGGACAGAGGAGCAGGGAGGGAGGCTCAAGATGGTGGAGTCTGGATTTTTCACTGGCTGTGTGGGTCTGGATTCTAAAACATGCGATAGGGCAGGTTGGCTCTACCCAGGTCTGGGACTCAATCCCCAAGTGGGTGAGGTTAAATATTGTCTCTCCCCTCGTCACTCCACCACACTGTGCCACCATTCTGAAGAAAACTCCATCTGCCTCTGAGCTTCCACTTACCAGTGTCAAGAAGTCAAGATGGATTGGGGGCTAGACACTTTCCTTCCTTAGGAACTTATGGAAATCCCAGAGGACCCAGGCAGAGCATTATCTGCTGGAGCAGGGCCCCTGGTCACCACAACCTTGGGGTTGCCGAATAGGAGAGAACCAGAGGAAGGACGGGTTCTCTGTGCACCAAGTAGGATCTTGCTGAGGGTCTGTACTGTCAGGTGCGCTGTCCATCTCCTGGTATGCAGACATGGAATCCCTTCAGAGAGAGGTTCATCTACCTCTGCGGGCTCTGTGGGAACGGGGGACACAAGTCCATACCAGTTATGGACAATGTCATCCCTTCTGACTCTGACCTTGAGCATCTCCACGCTGGAATGAGCTGCTCCCTGTACTTGCCTCCCTCAATTTTTCTAGTCTTCCAATGGTGGGGTGTGTTTCGGGGTATGTGTGGGCACATGGGCATGTGCCCAGCTATCCCCTGAGCATTTGGAATTTCTGGCTAGAGCTCTGAGCTGCAATGCCAGGAAAACTCTCCTCCAAGACTAGGGAGCCCAGATGTTCAGTACAAAGGTCTCTTGGGACAGAAGAGGGATAAATGCCCCTCACTTTTTGACTACCACTGAAACAAAACCAATGCAAATTACTTTCTTAGTAGATTTTTCAGTGCATACCCATTTGCACTTGAGACTTGCTCAAAGTGCCTCTCTCTGCATTTCCCTAGTTATATAAGGCAGAAAAACCAGGAGAAACAGGGTCCTGTTAGTATCCTCACCCTTACCTTCATAAACACACACACACACACACACACACAAAATGAAGTGCTAAGAGAGAAAGTGGGGATCTGAAGTTTGTGTTGATTTCAACCAGGAAATGACAACAGGGCCCCTCAGAGGAATTCCTTGGAGGAAGGGGACAGTACCTCTACTAGCCCACCCCAGGGAATTGTGGCTTGTACTATGAGGTTAAGCAAGTAACCCACAATATCAGGTTTATTTTGGATTAAAGTGGCCCTGCTTCCATCAATGGTATGTGACTGCAAAAAGGCCCCAGATGTGTGAGTGGGAGGAGCCATGCCTGTTGGGGGCTCAGGCTGAGACTTGAGTGAAATTTACACTGGAACCAGTCGCAGAGTCTAAACAGGGAAGATGGGGAGTGGATGAGCCCACTCACTGAGCGTGTCTCTGAGAGGGCAGTGACCCTGAACACCACTCCTGTGTTCTCAGGCTCTTGGTTTCATTTCTGACTGGGCAGAGACAGTGCCCAAGTAACTGGATTCCTCAGGAGGAGCTGTGGGGGCCAGCAGGTGTGCACAGCCTTGGGGTCTTGGGGTCTTGGCTCCCCTGCAGGCTGAAACCTGGGAAAGCCTGGAAGCCCTGCCAGAAAATTGGTTGGCAGTTGGAGCTGCTGAGCTTCGGGAAGCTCATGTGGATGCTGTAGCCTGTTTGCAGTGGTTGTCATGAAATATCACATAGATCTGGTGCATCTCTTTCTCAGTGGCATCGAGTTGCCAACAATCCCTTGCCACCCTGGAAAAAGACACCATGGAACTCTAGCATGTTCCAAGAGATAATGAAGATTGTGTCTCAGAGGGCTTCCTCCTAAGTTACAGGCTGTCATCTGAATTCTGTTGTACATTGGGCACTATGTTAGCAGCTTATCCAATTATGCACTAATCTAGCCCATAGAGAGGCAGAAAAAAGATCAAATAACAAGTATGAAAGAAGGGCTTCCACCACAAAACTACTGAGTCTCAGGTTAAGTCATTAAGCTGGTAGCAATAATTTATTTTTAAAATAAAATACATAAGTCTTCTCTCCAAATGTGTGTTGTCTATATTTATGACTGTTGTTGTCACCACCATTATTCCAGCTGTCAGTCATTTTAGAAAGCAGGAATATGAGTGATTTAGGTCATTTGTAAACTCTCCCTAGAGGACAATTGCTCCTTCTAGCAAGTTCTCTCAGTGTTTGCTAGGATTGGTTTTCAAAGGATCCTGACATGAAGTCCTGCCACTTCCCCTGGGAAAGACTGTTCCATGGCTAGATCTTATCATGAGGACAAGTTTCCCCTTGATATTCTTCCCCCACTTTCTCTTCTAAATGTCATCCTAGCAATCATTAATCACAGTGAATAAGAAGTTATAATTAATAGAGGCCCAAATCATTCAAGTGGAAGATTACTCTTTTGAATTCTTGTATTTTTCTTGGAAGATGTCCTCGAGTTAATTATTTAGTATTTGGGACTTTTTTTTTCTTTTCGAACCACACTCTTGTTTCTGAAATGAACAAATTGATCACAGTTATGTGGGGGCTGGGGGGGGTTATGAATAATGTATGTAGAAGACAGATATTAAAAATAAAAACAAGGTTGGGGGATTTGCTGGCTTTTTAGAAAGGAAAAAGATAAGCTGCCTAGACTGGGAGTGGAGCAGATGGTAAGGAAGTTCTTGGGTTACCAATGAATTCGCAGCCAAGAGGTGCCCATGTCAGGTTCCTTGAGACACTGGGCTGGGCTGGGCTGATCTGATGGTGAAGGACCAAGGAGGGCCGGTGGGAGAGGAGAAGAGAGAGTCTTCAAGCACACAGGAGCATTTAGTTGTTTCAGGGTCCCTGAAGCCCCCCTACACACACACAGTGCACTAAGGAATTTTATCTTTTGGGTGGAACCAAAAGAATTAAACACCTCCACGCACAATGGAAACACTGGACGTTTCATGTTCAAAAACCAAAACCTAGAGGCAACTGTTGGGTTACAAGACATGGGAGAGTGCAGATTAGAAACTATGCGGCCATAGAGTCTCTGGATGTGTGGTAGAGGGGGCAGGAGGAGAGGGTGAAAGCGTCTAGAGTCCTCTCCCTGGTCTCTGACCTGCTGGCATTGACTGGAAAACTCAGGCCGCTTCCCTCCTGTTGGTGTAGGATCATGTTCCCAGGTATGATTCATATTTATACCTTGTGTTCTCTTGTTGGGCTTATTGGTGCCACTTGTTTTTAAAAAGGACATTGCCGTGTATTTATTCTCCAGGCTCAGCAACTGCTGGGGCTACAAGGCCCCAGGGAGGAGTCCTGTTATTCTGCTGAGCTCTGTGCGGTTGGTGACATCTTTCTGGCATTGGGTTACAATGCCTGAACCACATTCCTGCTGATCTCAATTTACCCTGCTGGCCTTGGGAAAGCCCTGAATGAAGGGTTCTCCAATTGCGATGGGAATCGCTGAGGGAGAAACCCAGCAGCTCCAGCCTCTGGCATGAAGTCCTGAGCTATGCAGGGGAGGGGATGGAACTGCAGAGCTTAGCTTAAGTCCATGGCTGAGGAGTCCCTCACTCAGTCCCTCATCAGGCATTAACATAATTAGAAATTAGTTTCTGTAATGGTCAAGTGAGCCCATGTGACTTTTAAGATTGATATGTATATATTCTGGTGCTGGGGACTGAAGCCAGGCCCACATGCACACTAGGCAAGCTCTCTATCATTGAGCTATACCCCTGGGCCCCATGTAACTCTTAAGAAAAACTCTTTCACAGCCCTGAATTTTTCCAAATTGTGGTTGTTGACAAAAATGGTTCCAATTTCCCCCCCTCCCCATATCCACTTTTATTTTCATCATGACTTTGCCGTTTTCCCAATAGAAGAGAAGGAATCTCCTTCTCTTGCCCTTGAGCCTAGGCTGGCCTCCTGACCAACAGCATGAGGCAGGAGTGATGGCATGCCAATTTGGAGTCTGTGCCTCCAGAGGCACTGAGAACTTCTGTCACTCTTTTAGAGCCCCAGCATCCTAAGTACAAATCTGGTGTCTGTTGGGAGAACAAAGGCCACCTGGAGGAGAGCCAACCACCCCAGCTTGAGACATTGAAGATTATTTTATAACCTGTTTATCCCCAACATGCAGCCTGCTGATGGCAGATGCATGAGACAGCCCAGCTGACCCAACAATCAATGCTTACTGTTTCAAGCCACTACATTCTGAGATGGTTTGTTAGACAGCACTAGCTCTCTCTCTCCCTCAGGGTCAGGGTCATGGGAGGTAAAGAAGGTTATGGTCTTGAGGGATCACCCACATGAGATGACTGGTTCTAACTGCAGCCACCTTGCAGAAGTGGGGGAAGGGAGAGTCGCTCTGATAACCAGCACCATCGTGGTACCTGAGCTCAAGATGGCGAGGACTCAATGCCTATTGGTCCACAGCAGGACTTGGCAGGCTTGAGAGGCTGGATGTATCAGGCAAGATAGGGCTGGTTTTACCTCAAGTGGTGCCCTGATGGACTGGCTAGCTGAACACTCACCTTGATTAAAGGTAATGCAAGACTCTAAGACGAGCACAAAGCATTCTTAGTAGTTCAGAATGAGGAGAGACCACTTTGGCTGGCAGTAGAGGGAGAAAGCCATATAGACGTGGGAGCATCTATCTGGGCTTGGAGAGGAGAAAATGCAATTATCCCTCATGACCTTATCATCACCTCCCTCGTGGAGAGCCTGCTGGCTGTGCAGTTGATGAGAGTGTGAGACAGAGTGCTGCTGCTGGTTCAATTTTTCTGTCCCTTTAGGCAAAGGAATTCTTACATGTTTCAGAACAGCAAGCTGCCTGTGTGTCTGTGGGTGCCAAGGAACCAAGACATCATAGCCATTTTTGCTGATCACAGTGGGTCATTTAGGGAGGCTGCTTGCATGCCGAGGCAGTAGGAGGGGGCTCTTGGGGCCATCTTTGAAGGCTAAATACAGCTGGCATGGGGCATCCCAAAGCTAGGCTTGGACTCCAATCTGTAAAAAACAGGGTTTCCCCTGAGTGGTCCTTTGACCTCCTGTAATTAGTTTCCCATGGAGGGTTTATAAGCCATAACAGATTCCTGGGGTCCCCAAACCCACTGCCTAACAATGAGAAGACTAGGAATCCACTTGTTTAGCAATCTTTCTGGATGATGTGTCTAGCACATCACATTGGAGAATCACTACCCTGAAGAGGTATGTGTGGGGGTGGGGAAGATTGTGTGCAGGCTCCAAGACTGGTGGGCAAGTGCAGTGCCCCCTCCAGTTCTTACAGTGACCCTGCTCTCCATAAAATCCCCCTCTATCCCAGTGGCTTCCCAAAATGCCTACATACAACTGACTGCAAAGATTTTCTAAAATGTATATTTCAAGGCCCAATCCCAGAATCAACTAAATCACAATTTCACAGGAGAGAGCTGAAGAATTAACATATCATTTGGGAAAAAAGTCTCTGCAGTGCTCTTTGATACTTAGTCATTTAGGGGGCCCACTGGGCTCTACAACTCTGGGTTGTGTACATCTATTGTGACACCAATAGATGTCCTTTTTTTTTTTTTTTTTTGTACTGGGGATTGGATCTAATGCCTCACACATACTGGGCAAACTCTCTACCACTGAGCTGCAGATCCAGCCGAAGCCTTCCTACCCAGATTTAAAGCATATTTACTCAGGGTATGTGGTATTTTTTTTCTCCTTTTAATTTGGGGTTAGTTGGAGTCGACTAATTGAGTCTTGGAAAACCAGAGGAGAACGATGAATGTGAACTTGCAGGAGGCAAACTGAAACAACACACCATCTGCAACAAAATCAGCATACATTCCCCAAATGGCATTGCACTGCCAAGACGATTCTCCAAGGCTTCACTGTGTGCCTCCTCGGAGTACAGGCCCTGGAGAGGTTCAATTATCCTCCACACATGTGCTCTTAGCCAGCCCAGCAAGAGGAGAGACCAGACTGCTCGATAATGAAGTTCCCAGGGTTTTGGAATAAAGGGAAGGGCAGGTGAGTCAGAGCACAGCTTCTAATTCTGTTTTAGCTTTGATTGTTAATAACTACCCAATATTTTGGTTGTGATTCTTGTATTATTAACCTAATTGAACAATAACTGATGGATAGTGCCCTTATTGGAGACACATATGACAATTGAATATCTATTCATTCATTCAACAAATATTTGTCTATCGTCTGCGAAACACTGGACAAGCCAGATGGCGTCTGCTTATAAGTTGCTTATGGAAAGGGAGGTATGATGTGGGAGAGGGTTTAAGGTGTTTAGGGGAGATACAATGCTACTTGGGAAAAGTAAGAACCTTCTAAGGGAACAGATGGAATTGGTTGTGCAGCTAAATGGTGGTAGGAGGTACATTTGGCTGGGGGGGAGGGGAAAAACAGCACAAACCATGCACAGAAGTAGAGGGTATAGGAGAAGTTTGGAGAAGAGGACTGCAGTGTGTGTGTAGCACATAAGAGACTGAAGAGCTCTGGTAAGATAATAATGGCAGTTCATGTGATGGCAGTCCTGGAAGCAGGTGGTCCACTGGAGGCATGGGTATCCCATTCCTGTCTTCTAGAGCTCAGGGGAAGACATGACCAAGAGATCCTGGCAATATTTTCCATGATCTCTGTGCAGAGTCTTAGGATTCTTTTTTCACTAAACTCCATCCACACAGCTACCCCCGATCACTTGGAGTTGGCTCATGAGGAAAGACTTATTCTGGACAACTCTCTCCACCTTTTGAGGGCTAAGGAATTAACATTTTTTTCTGGAGACAATGACTGGAGTAAATAGTCTTTTTCTCCACTTGAAGGGATGATATTATTAAATATGATCTTTTGGGTGACTAATCTACAAACAGAATCTGGAAAGGTCAGGGGTGGGGACAGAGAGTAGGTGAGACTGGCAGCTCAGGAGACTATCACAATTGTTCATCTAGGAGAAATCAAGGCCGCAATTAAGCAAGTGGCAATGATGGTGGGAGCAGAAAGGAGAGGACAAAAGCAAGGGACTTTTGAGGGTAGAACTGACAAAACTTGGAAGTTCATGGAATATTGGGGGCTGGGAGGTGGGGTAGATCAGGTGACTCGAATTCCACAGATGAGAGTATATGATGCCCCCGTGGAGGAGGGGAGTTCAGAAAGAGAGGCAGGCTTCAGAGCGAGGACTTGACAGATTTAATTCTGGAATACTGAGTTGGAGAAGCTGGTGCCACATTGCAGGGGCAGGAGATGAACAGGAGAAGTTGAACATTTGGAACCAAGATAAAGGAAAAAGAGGAGTCAGAAATCTGCCCTGGGGCATCATGTGTCTCCAGATGACTGTTGAGGAATATGAGTAAATAAGATCATCAAGGGTGTAGGGGAAATGAGGAGAAGGGAGCAAAGAGGTGAGGCAAGAGCAGCGTGCGTGTTGAGCCCATCTTAGGTCAAGCTGGGCAGGTTTCATCTTCCCGAATCTAATTGCTTCCAGCCTGTTTGAAAACATCCACTTTTAAGCACTAAATGCCTCTGGTGATTACAGCATGCTCTATCCTCTAGTTCCCCTGTCACCCAATCAATCAGATTCAGGAGAAGACCTAAAACCAGGGCACTAGTTGATAAAAAAATCGATGTCAGTCCCTGGGGACGCTGGGATTCTGCTGGTGTCCACGAGCACCATGGAAACATGGCCTCTGCAGGCGTGCGAAGGAAACCCTTCCTGCATTTAGGACCCAAGTGCTTTTTTTCCTAAATGCCCAGAGCTAGATCTACACTCTAGATGACAGAGAAAGGAAGGGATTCTGATGGCCAGCCCAGGCCCCGACAGATGACCAGGTGGCATTACTAAATCAGAGGAGAGATTCTGGTACAGAACTTTGGCACAAGGAACTTGTCAACTCCTTACCAGAGCATCCTCTTCCACTTAAAGATTGAAATGAGGGCACCCGTCAGGCCTGAACTGGGGGGCTCCCAGAGCCATGGATGCAGAACACGGCTGGCTGCTGGCATGTTCTCAGGGACCCCTCAACCTGCACTTGCTATTAAACCAGCTTAAGGCCGAGGTAGGTACAATTAGTATCTTTATTTCACAGACGGCAAATGGAGTCACCAAAAGGTTAAATAACATACTCAAGGTTTTTTTATAAGCACTGAACACATGACCGTTAGCTGCTGTGTCCTTTCCATTCTTACTTGATGCCTGCTTCCACCTGGCTGTGATCATAGATACACGACTCCTCTTTCCTAGCCTGTTTTCCTCATCTGCAAAAGATATGTCATCTGCAATCTCCCTTCCAATTGTAGCTTTCACACCCTTTGCTCACATCATTGTTATTATTATTATTATTTTGGACTGCTCTGGAAGCTTCAAGGAAACAACTTAAAAATGCTCAGGGACATTTTGTTGATTCCCTTTTCTATCCGAGGGCTGTGGAGTCGCAGTTGCCCCAGCTGTCTCCAGAAGCCTTCATTATACCATCATTTTGATACTAGATCAATGTTTTTCACCCTGAATTCTCTCTGGGAGAGGAGAGGAAAGGGATGTGAGAGGCTGGGTTAGTCGTCAATGACACTTCTTCTCTTGTTAGATCTTGGGTCTCTATTGCATTAAGCAGACAGGTCTCCCACAGCCCAGGGAATTGGCCAGAACAGAGGTTAGAATTCAGGGTTCCCTGTTGACCATCAAAGGATTTCCTTTGCTTGAAATAACCCACAGGGATAGAGGGTGCACTGGTTTTGCTTTCTGCTCTTGTTGCCATTTATAGGTGATTGAAGTTCTGAGCTCCCAGTCCCCTGGAGAGACAGACAGGGCCATGGGCTGGTCACAAGGGCTGAAGATCATGGCACTGGCAGGCTGTCCTCGGATCCTGTCCCACAAAGTCTACTAAAATGACCTCACCAGGGCTCTGGAGGTCTCTGGCCAGGGTGCTGAAGGACAGTGTTTAAAGAAGACTGTTTCAGTTCTGCAAAGCACAATGTAGCGACCTTGCCAAAGCAGCCTGGTGGAAGCCTGCTGGGTATTAATAGCAACAGCTAACATTTATGGAGCATTTACAATGTGCCAGCTGCCATGCTAAGCACCATTTAATCCTCACAACGACCCTTGGAAGTAGGTATTATTATTATCACTGCCAATCCTTTGTTGTTGGGGACCCTGAGACTGAGAGTGGCTGAGCTACTTGCCTGAGTTGCAGGACTAGTGCCAGGCTCCTGACGTCAAAGCTCATGTCCTGACCCACCCGACTGCCTCCTCCCCAGCCTTTGTGCTACCAACCAGCCAGCACAGATAAGGGGGACTGAGGATGGTGCTGAGAGGCTGCTTTGGCCCCACCCTTTAGTTGGGTTTGCACCTCAGGGGACCTTCTGTCCCAGGTTGGTGTCTTAGTTCCATGGATTCAGAAGCTCTGTTATCTGTGTATGTATGGGAGATTGGGCCTGGTGGGGGGGAAGAATTCCTATTGATCTTACTCTTACGAGAGGATTCAGGACACCAGTGTGCAGATGGTAGTGTGCAAGGTGACCCACACCAGCCATCTGTGTGGTAATCTTTCCTGGAAGGTGGTCCTGAGCAGTCAGGAGATGACTAGTAGATAGGGAAGTGGCTCAAGGGACATTCCCATCAACAAACAACTTTTCTTTTCAGTATGGATCTTTCTCCCTGGTTTATTCCTCTGGAATTAGGAGGACTTTCTTTGTCTTTATTGAATAGCATCCAGTACTTTATTTTTGGAAGGGAGTCCCAGGGATTGAACCCAGGGGCATTTAGCCACTGAGTCACATCCCAGCCCTTTCTTGTATTTTATTAAGAGACAAGGTCTCACTTAGTTGCTTAGGGCCTCCCTAAATTGCTTAGGCTGGCTTTAAACTTACAATCCTCCTGCCTCAGCCTCCTAAGCTGCTGGGATTATAGGTTTGTGCCACTGCACCCAGCAGCTTCTAGTATATTCTTTTTCTCCAACTTTTATTTCTTCCTTAAGGCCAATTACAACAATGCTTTGGGAAAACCATAGTAGAATTTCTGAGATTAGTTTTGTTTTATACTAGTATATTAAAATTTCTGCCATTCAAGGAAGAAATAGAAGGTGAAATGAACTAGGAGGCAAGAACATGGAATGCCAGGTTGAGCTCAGCCCCAGGGAGCCAAGTGGTTCAAGGCAAGTCAGCCCAACGGAATAGGATGGGCCAGTCCCTCTTTTCCCTTCTATCCAGCTGTTCTGGCCTGGAAGAAGCTCAGAATATACCCCTGCTTGGGCTGAAAAGAAGATACCATTAAGACTCTCAGCTAGAGGGAGGAGTCTGGCAGAGTGGGAAGTAGCACACATTCTAGGTGCTTCTGAGTAGAGCAGCTGAGGAATTGACACTGAGTCCCTTCAACAGACACTCCCCTGGTGACTGCAGCAGGGTCTCTGCTCTGAAGCACATAGGAAATGAGAATAAGTTCCAAGATGAACATCACCAATGCTCTCTAGGCATATTCATATCACTTCTAAATATCATGTTCAAAACTGGCCACACATTTAAAAAAAAAAAAACTTTCCTGTTTTTAAGTAGATACTATCAATTCCCCTCAAGAAAAGTGATGGGCAACCTAGAGATTTGGACTTGCAGATCTCATCAGAGATATTTGAACATCTGAACTATTTTCAAGGTCTCTTGGAAATTGCACATTTACACAGATAAGAATGAATAAGCTACCCAAAATGTCAAGCTTCCTTGCTTTTGGGTTAGAATTATACTATTTTGTGTGGTGATGCTTGTTGTCTCATGCTCATCTGAAAAGCTGCTCTGAAGTCATCTGTATTTTTTTTTTCCCTCTCTCTCCCTTTTAATGGTTCTGGGATCAAACATAGGGCCTTGCTCATACTAGGCAAGCAGTCTATCACTGGGCTACCCCCCAGCCTCTATCTATAGTTTGAGACAATAGTTAAGCAGGGAAAAAGTAATAACCTACACTTATTTATTTGTCATTTACACTTTGTCCTGTTTTGCAGTAGAGTGATTGTGTTTAAACCACTGCTTGGTATTTTGTTTGCTTCTTTTTGTTTTGTTGTAGAACATTGTCTACGACTTTGAGGCCTTGGAGGAAAAACCTAATGAAAAGAACATGAGCGAGAGCAGGTTGGAGGGCTCCTTCCGGCTCACTCTCTCTCATGTCACAGGTGGTGGGGCCAGCAGAGGACACTTGGGGGCCTCTCAGTAAGGAGGAGACTTAGGCCTAGCTCCATAGACACCCCGCCACAGTGGGAGCACAGGTGAATCCCCTTTGTCCTCTTATAAAGCCATTGCACGCTTTGTGATCACCTGGGCTCTTTGTCCAATTATTTAAGTTCTCCAGGACTGACTCAGCTCCCAATCTTTTGTTCGATCTCCACCTTGTAGCCCATAATTGTCGCTTCTCTGAGTGACTGACCGGGGCCCTCTCTTCACCCCGTGCAGCAGGTAACCAGGCACTGCTTGACATCTTCCCTGAAAGTTCCCGTGTCGTGACTCTCACTTGAGGCCTCATCATGGGCATCTCTGAAATCTTTAGTAGCAGATGCTTTAATGCAATGCCGTAAATCCCTTATCTTTATATAATCTTTACTGTTTCAAAAATGCTTTAGCGATCATAACCACTTGTGAACATCAGTCAGGCCATATTACGTGGGAAGATATTAATATCCTCATTCTGTAAGTAAGGAATGGGGGCTGGGCAAGGGTAAGGGACCTGCCCAGTGTCACCCCGGGTGCGAGTGTCAGATCTGGAATATGAACCACTGATGTATCATTTTCTTTCCACCATTTGCTGTTTTTCTAGGTATTCAATTCCAGGTATGGTGGCTTTGAAATTTCAGTGTCTTACTTTGTAGGACTGCAACAAGTATTTCTGTGGATTTGAGTGAGTTCTGATTATCCCCACTGAGTGGGTGACGAGCTGATCCAGACAGCAGTGAAAGTCAAGGTGCAGTTTCCTTTGCTCAGCAGACTTTCTTTCTCCTCTTGATACTCAGACTGGCCAAGGACCAGGGAGCCCTATGACTACATTCCTGTTCTGCTAAGAGGACTGAGAAAACAAAAGTCATCTTGGATAATTAAAGCTGCCCAGTAAACAAGAAGAAATGAGAGCTATGGCAGAAAGCAGGCTCCCTTTGCCCCCCCCCTCCCCCAGCTGCATGTGTTTTGTTCTCTGCTGGTCTCTGTGCCACTTGCTTTCTGCCCCCTCCCCCCCGCCACTGTTCACCTTATGCTCTAATTCTGGGTTCACCAAGGCGATGATGAGATTTTATCCAAAGCCTCTCTTCCCTTCATGGAGAAGTCACTGGGCTGAGTTGACTTTTGTCCTCTAAAGCGCGCAAGTTCAGGTTCCTCCACCCCAGGGAGGAAGCCCATTTCACCAGCCGGTCAAGAGCACGGTGTTAGCTGCTACTTTAGTTTGGCTGGGAGTCTCAATCCCAGGCAGCAGACATGCTAACACCCTCCTGGGAGGCAGAGAAAGGAATTGCTTCATTCTGAGGCAGCCAAGTGGATAGATGGTGGAAAGCATCTGCTTCGGAAATGCATTTCTCACAGCAAGTAACATTTACATGATTGTGCCTGCAAATATCACTGTGGCATTTGCTACGTTAAATACTGTGCCTTTGCTGTCCTGACCTTCCCCTCCTTCCCCAGTGCTCCTGGGGTCTGGGAGCTCCACCTCAGGGCAGGGACCTTCCTCTAGGTCCTCTGAGGCCAAGATGTTTCCTTTATAGCCTGAGCAAATGAACCCAGGTGGTGGTCCTCTTATTCTAAAAGGAAATGACAGAATTTTCTTGATGACTCCTTATGGTCTCTATTTTCTACTTCTTTATGCCTACAATATGCAAGATGACGGGTCTTTTCCATGTATTTTTTACTATGTGACTTCAGTACTGGGCCACTTTTATCTTTTGTCTTCTTTGTGTCTATTTTTTTGTACATGTGTATTGTCTCCCCCAAAAGACAGGTTAATGGCAAAGGACTGTATATTTTACTATACACACAGGTCTGCTAAGTTTAGGTGTAGTGTTTGTGTCTGTAAAATCAATCAGCATAAGGAAGTACCCTGGTGGCTACATATTGGGTTGTGATGTGGATTATCTGGATGAGGGGTGCCTCATATGGAAGAGGGAGGAGAGCAGAAGAGGATGGATAAGCAAAGAGAAGAACAAAATACTGCATTTTTAAAAGTCCCTCTCAAAAACCCTCCTTTCTCCCCACCCCCCAAGAAAAGTATTCCTAGCATATCAGTGTTACTTTGGGGTAAAAGAAAAAAGAAAGTAAGAAAGGCAAGATGATGAATCAGCCAGCCATATTTATGCATTTATATAAAATTTTGCATATGGAAATATATAAAGAAATTAACATAGAGCACAATTAAGGACAAGAGAAAGAATACTGTGCATATAATAGACTTTCAGTAAATATCTCGTGAATGATGCTGAAGAGTATGCTGCATATGATAATTTTATAGATTTGAATTTTCAAGGAGCTGTTTATTTGCTAATACAATGCAATGCTTGCAGTGTGTTCTCATAATCAGAATCTCTGCTGTTCTTTGGTTCATGGGTAGGGTGACCTGCCTGAGTACTCTTTGGCTACCCTGCTCACTGACCAGAACTAGCTGGGGTGATTGCTAAAGAGGGAAGTGACAGGGTTCCAACCCTGGTGTAGTGAGTTAGAGGGGGAGGAAATGGGGCTGGGGAATCTGCATTTTAATAAGCATCCCAGTCGATTTTTATGCTCATTAAGGCTTCAGATCCGTTGCTGTAGGCATTGCTACCTGCCAAAGTGATGCACTGCTTTTATAATTAACTTTATTCAAACAAAGCAAAACAAAGAAGGATTTTTTATTTACTATATTAAAAAGCACCCCATTGTCTGACCTTCCTTTGTTTTATTACCAGTATTTAAAAGACTAATTCACGTGAACTTCCTAATGTGTAGCTAGAACTTTTAATGAGTCTCTCTAACTTGGTGGGAACCAAGTCTCTGAACCGAAAATGACTCCCTCTCTCCTGTGACAGCTCTATGCAATGGTCCCCTGCCCACATGAAAGAATTTTGGGTCTTCTATCATCTTAAGACAAATTTCTAAAAACAAAGTGAATATATACATGAAACATAAACAAGCTTGGAGAATAATATAACAATTGTCCATGTCTTATCATCCAGCTTTGTCCAGCCTTAACATTTTGCTATGCATTCTTTGAATACATTTTTTTTTCATAAATAAAACATTACAGGAAGAATTATATAGTCTTTCCTGACCCATTTGTCTTTCCCTCTTCCCAAAAGGAAACACTGTAGTGAATTCAGTTATCTTATTTCCATACATATTTGTAAAAAAAAAAAAAATTTGTAGAATACATTCATACACAATTGGGTTTGACATAATTTAAGCTGGATAAAAATGGTATCTCGTGGTATTCATTTCTCTGCAAATAAGGTTGTTTGCTAAATGATGTACCATATTGACATGTTACTCCAGCTTATATAATATAACATACTTATATAATATGGCATTGTGTGACAGTCTGTGCAGTATGGAATGAGCAGTATAGTGTGTGGCACCATTTTTTATCTATTCTTTTCGATGGAAATTTAAATTGCTTTAATTTTAAAATTACCTCGAACAACACTGGAGTGAGTTCTTGGCAGATTTCTCCAGGTGTGTGAAGATTTTATACGTCTCACAATGGTGTCATAGTGTATGTGCACCTTCAGCTTTAACAAATACTGCCAAAGCGTTCTCCAGGGAAATTGCACCAATTCCCACGACTACTTCTCAAATATTATAGCAAGTTTTCCCTTCTGTGGCCTCAAATTTAAGATCAAAAAGCAGAAGAACAAGCGAAAGAAAGAAAATAGCTCTGCGAATTCGTTAATTACCAGGGAACTACTCTGACTGTTCATTTTCTAATCTGGAGGCATTTCATCCGCATGGCCACCTCCCTTCAAACACAATCAGTGCATACTGCTCAAGCCCTGGTGACTAGGCATTTGGGAGTGGGGATTCAAAGGGATACACGAAGAGAGACTTATCCTTTGAGAGTGTTAAGAGTAACTGGGAAGCTAAGACCTAAGCAATAAATAAAAGTTAATTATTTATGTAACAATTTAACAGTAAAAGAGAAAAGATATCCCTGGGTATACTGACTCACCACTGAAGGAACGGTGCCTACATTAATTCTATAGGAGTTCACAAGATGGGGAAGTCGGGAGGGGATGCGATTCTCATTTGCCACAGAATGGTTTCCTAGCAACCACTGCTGGAGGAGAATCAGCCAGCTCTGCTGTTTTGAACCAGACCTTACTCTCTATTAGAGAAGTGTCGAATAAGTGCCAGCTTAAGATCGCATTTCACCACGTAAAACTGTATTTGAAATATAGGACGTTGAACAGAGGTCCAAAGTGGAACCAGACAAAGGTGGACACGTGGAAATGAAGTGGCATCAGATTTAGGGACCTGGACACCTAATCTCTCCCAGGAGTTGGGGTCAGACAGTGGGGAGTGAAGAGATGAAAGGCAGTCTCAGGGAGAGTGGGAGGAGCCACAGAAGCCCGCACTGGGCGGAGCCACTCCCCAGCCCTGCCAGGCCCTTGAGGTGGAGGGTGGGGAAGTGAGTGGTGGAGCCTTATTCCTGGAGGGTCCCCTGTTGGCACCAGCTTCTGTGTTGTCCCAGGAGGTGAGCTCTGAAGAGCTCATCATCTTTCCTGACAGAAAAACAGCATGTGCCTGACTGCTCATTTTTCTCTCGTGGGTTCTCACCACTTCTGATGGTGACAGTCTGATTGGAAGATGGGCACCTCATAGATGCTCGTGGGAAGAAAGCCACCCAGGGCCTCATGGACTGTATTTTGAATTTTTTTTTTTTATAATTTTTTAATATTTATTTTTTTAGTTTTTGGCATACACAACATCTTGTTTGTATGTGGTGCTGAGGATCGAACCCGGGCCGCACGCATGCCAGTTGAGCGCGCTACCGCTTGAGCCACATCCCCAGCCCTGTATTTTGAAATTTAGCGGAGGGAACAGCCCTTGTTGAAGGCAAGGAAGAAACTTGTCAGCCAGCACCCCCCATCAAGAAGACATTTTGGGGCCCCTAAGGTAGAAATGTAGACTCGCAGGAGGTCTGGAGCTGGCAGAGACCTTTATACACTGTAAAAAGAACGGGATGGTTCTGCCTTGTTTAACCAAATTTGTGCCTGACTTCTCTGGGAGAGGAAATCGTCTCTTTATCTTTCTTCCTCTGTACAAAAACAAATATTCTCAGATACTCGCAGAGACATTAGTCAGAAAAGGTGTAGTATTTTTTTTTTAAGCTTAGTCAATAAAACTGAGAAGAAAATATAAATTAACAGATCCTAGCTGGGCAAGGGGGCACACGCCTGTAATCCCAGTGGCTTGGGAGGCTGAGGCAGGAGGATCCAAAGTTCAAAGTCAGCCTCAGCAAATTAGTGAGGCCCTAAGCAACTCAATGAGACTCTATCTCTAAATACAATACAAAAAAGGGCTAGGGATGTGGCTCAGTGGTTAAGCACCCCTGGGTTCAATCTGAACCCCCCCCAAAAAAAAAAATCCTGAAAAGTTCTTATTATTCTTGAAATTTCTTAAGGTTTTCCAGCACATAATTTTCAATATATCAGATATTATTGTAGATATCAGTGTTATGCAAGTTTGAGAATTTTATTGACAAAAATATTTCATTTCTAATGGTACATAAGCTACACTGGAACCCTTTAGGTATTCCTTGATTTTTTTTTTTTTTTTGTGTGTGTATGTGGTGTTGGGGATTGAACCTAGGGCCTTGTGCATGTGAGGCAAGCACTCTACCAACTG
Organism: Marmota monax; assembly: GCF_021218885.2. Taxonomy (NCBI): domain Eukaryota; kingdom Metazoa; phylum Chordata; class Mammalia; order Rodentia; family Sciuridae; genus Marmota; species Marmota monax. The sequence goes on along the minus strand of NW_026693777.1, from coordinate 20,488,167 downwards.
AGCTAGATCCCCAGCCCTTGGTATCATTTTTGATACAGTTATTTTTATTTAAAGTATTTGATTTCTTTGAATGTAATCAAGGCACCAGAGATTAAAAACAAAAACAAAAAAAGCGTAAAATTTCAACTTCCATCAAAGCTGGAAAATCTTCTGGTCTTTGTCACCTGAATTCAGCCTCTGTCTGGTGGCTGCAGTGGTAGATTGAGGTGTCTCATCCAGTCCTGCAAAGGAATGTTGAATCCTCAGGAATTCTGTGGGCCAGTTGTTAAACATTGAGTCATGTTTCAAAATTAAATGGTATAAATTCTCATTTAAATATACTATATTTAAAATAAATGTAAGAAATACTCAAAACTTATTACTTTCTACCTATTTGACTTTTCTCATCATCTGTGGGTTTGGGTTTCTCCACATAGATGATGATAAAAGTTCATCTCTTGTCAACTCATGTCAGTACCTTGCCTTCTGCCACAATAGGAGTATTCACACTATTGAAAGTGACAAACATGGGCTGGGGGTGTAGCTCAGTGGTTCAGCACTTGCCTCACATGTGTGAGGCACTGGGTTCAATCCTCAGCACCACATAAAAAATAAATAAAATAAAATGCAGATATTATGTCCATCTACAACTAAAAAAGATTTTTAAAAAGTGGCAAACACTACAAATCAGGGATTTTACTGGACATCCAGTTGTTAGATATTTACCAGCACACTCCTGGGGCAGATGTTACCTCTGACTGACAACACAGCTGTAAATCCTTGGACATTCTGTTCACTACTGTTTGTCACCCAGTTTGTGTGCATCCAGGTCTAAGCTAAATACAATCAGAAAATTTTGTTTTTACTTCTTAAATTAAAAAAAGAAAAAAGACATAAAAAACTCCACGTAGAATTATCTATTCTGTAACTGTTAGGCATACTATTTTGTTTTGTGGGATAATCCACACTCCTAGAAACCTCTGTTCCCAGGGGAAACAGAAACATCTCTGTAGAGCTAATTCAACCTTCTCGAACATTCCTTATTTTATCTTTCATGGTGGTTCCAGCCTAATGGCTGTTGTGCTTGTTGGAGCTCCTTTCTGTAGCAGCTTTTATGCAACACCCTGCGCTGACCCCTGGAGGACCAGAGAGTCAGAAGTGCCTTTGGCTCATGCTGCTTATTAGCGGTTTAGCTCCTTGAGTGCTAAGCATACGCCCCCCTGCTGGATAAATCCCTTGTTTTTTCCTCTTGGTTGCACTAAGATAATCACTAAGTATTCATCACACAAGAGCAGTGTTCTAGCCACTGGTCTATCTGGAAAACAGGAGGTGGGTTGTTTTTTTTTTTTTTTTTTTCCACTAAAGCTCAGAGCCAACCCAGGGCAATGTGAATTTAATGAGGTTGGAAAGAGCCCAGGAGACAGGTATATAATGGGAGATCTGTCCCTGGTCCATTAGAAAGCCAGAACAGCTAATATTAGGGTCTGTACAATGTAGAGTGTTCTTGGTACATTTTTGATGATGTTCCTATATTCTTAAAGAAAAAAAAAAAACAGTAATGAAAATGTACTGTCACTTGAATTCGGAGGTTAAGTTCTTTAGGTACACTTGGTATCTATCCATCCATCCATCCATTCCATGACAACTCATTAAACATTACAAAATCTATGATCAAGTCTGTCCAGACTTTAGGGGACACCATGCCTAATGGGTAGACTAAGCTCTGGGGGGAAGAGTATGCAGAGGTGGTAGAAAGCTTACCTACTATCGGTTCACTTCTTTTAGGGTGCTGGTTGTTGTGGGTGATACCAAAGAATAAGAGGGTTTTTTTTTTTTTTTTTTTCCTCTGAAGAGTTTATTCCCATAGAAGAATTTATAATCTAAATTTTAAATCAGACAACTGTTGGTCACCATGTCACCTGCAGTGACAAGATGTAGATTTCAGATTCAGCCATAGAACAGGTAATTTCAGGCTGCAATTCGCCTGCGGCTTGCAGACAGATTGCTAGGGTTCAGCGCCTGGGGGCTTCTTAAAATCTGATCTTATCGGAGTGAACACGGAGCGCGGGGCGGCCGAGTCCCGGCTCCCGGAACCGTCCCGGAACCGCCCTGGCTCCGGGCTGCGGAGCCTGCGGAGGCTGCTTCTTGGACCCTGCTAATATCAGAGCAAACACGAAACACCAAGAAGCCGAATTCCAGCTCCCGGAACTGAGCCCGCAGGGACTGCTTCTTGGAGCTTACACTTATAGGAGCTTACACCGAGCACAGAGCGGCCGAGTTCCGGCTCCCGGAACCGTCCCGGAACCGCCCTGGCTCAGGGCTGCGGAGCCCGCGGAGGCTGCTTCTTGGACCCTGCTACTATCAGAGCATACACCAAACACTAAGCGGCCGAATTCCGGCTCCCGGAACTGAGCCCGCGGGGGCTGCTTCTTGGAGCCTACACTTATAGGAGCTTACACCGAGCACGGAGCGGCCGAGTTCCGGCTCCCGGAACTTCCCTGGACCGGGGCTAGGAGCCCGCGGAAACTGTGTCTCGGTCCGGGTCCTGCTGAGGGCAGGTCAGGACTCACCCATTGCTTGGGTTGCCTGGCAAGGGGAACGAAATGCTGCCATTCGCATAGGATACCAACATGGCAGAGATCTGATGTCAGCAGAAAGCGGTGGAGGAGAGATCTTCATCAATACCAGCGGTGACATAAGCAGTTGGTCTCCTGGTAAGGGGGGTGAGGCTCAGTCACCCGAGTCTCCTCAATTTGTCCTCGAGCCAGAGGGAAGGAGCCGGGCCGCCGCCAGCCCCCGGAGCAGGCCCAGCGGCTCGCCAGCGTGGTGACCGCGTGACCCCAATTGGAGAGGGGGCGGAGCGGAGCCGCCACCCACACCCGCCAGGTGGGCAGACCCACGACCCAGTAGTACATGGGCGTGGTAGGAGGGGCAGGGCAGAGCCGCCCTTCGCGCTTGCAAGGTAAACAGACCTGTGACAGCCTGGCGGGTCAGGCCCAGTGGCCTGCCAGTGTGGTACACACGTCACCCCAACTCGAGTAGGGGCAGAGCAGATCCTTATCCCACGCCCGGATCAGGCCCTGCTGGTGTGGTGGTCACGTGACCCCCATTGGAGTGGGGGTGGAGCGGAACCGCCACCCGTGCCCGCAGGGTGAGCAGACCAGTGATCAACCTGCAGATCAGGCCCAGGGGTCCGCAGGCGTGGTAGGAGGGGCAGGGCAGATCCGCCGCCCGCGCCTTCAAGGTAGGCAGACCTACAACAGACCGGCGGATCAGGCCCAGGAGCCTGCCGGCGGGGTACAAACACCACCCTAATTGGAGTAGTGACAGAGCAGAGTCGCCTCCCTTGCCAGGAACAGACCCAGCATCCTGCAGGCGGGGTAGTCACGACACCCCAGTTGGAGTAGGGGCAAAGCAGAGCCTCCACTCGTGCCCGAAAGGTGGGCAGATCTGCGACCGACCAGCAGGACAGGCCCAGTGGCCTGCTGGTACGACAGACACGTCACCCCAATTGGAGTAGGGGCAGAACAGAGCCGCCACCAGCTCCCAGAACAGGCCCAGTGACCTGCCGGCGTGGTAGCCACGACACCCCAATTGGAATAAGGAGAGAGCAGAGCCGCCGCCCGCACCTGCAGGAAAGATACGCAAGCAGTATGAAAAGACAAGGAAAGAAAGGACCACAAGCAATGCAGGTCAACGCAACTTTAGAAGAGGTAACAGCTGCAGCAGATGGAATGTCAGATAAAGAATTCAGGATATACATGCTTCAGATGATCTGGAGTATCAAGGAAGACATTAAACAGCAAAATCAGACAATGAAAGATCACTTCGACAACGAATTACGCAAACAAATCCAGGAAGCAAAGGATCAACTATACAGGGAGATAGAGGTTATAAAAAACAAGCAATCAGAAATCCTAGAAATGCAGGAAGCAATAAACCAACTTAAAAACTCAATGGAGAATACTACCAACAGAGTAGAACACTTAGAAGATAGAACATCAGACAATGAAGACAAAGTATTTCAACTGGAAAAGAACATAGACAGCTCAGCAAGACTGTTAAGAAACCATGAGCAGAACATCCAAGAAATATGGGATAACATTAAGAGACCAAACTTAAGAGTCATTGGGATACAGGAAGGTACAGAGCTCCAAACCAAAGGAATGAGCAGTCTATTCAATGAAATAATACAAGAAAACTTCCCAGACTTGAAGAATGAGACAGAATCCCAAATCCTAGAAGCCTACAGGACGCCGAATGTGCAAAATCATAAGAGATCCACACCTAGACACATTATAATGAAGATGCCCAACATACAGAATAAGGAGAGAATTTTAAAAGCTACAAGAGAAAGGAAGCAGATTACATTTAGGGGCAAGCCAATCAGGATAACAGCTGATCTTTCAACACAGACTCTGAAAGCTAGAAGATCCTGGAATAACATATTTCAAACACTGAAAGATAATGGGTTCCAACCAAGAATTGTGTATCCAGCGAAATTAAGCTTCAGGATGGAGAATGAAATTAAAACCTTCCACGATAAACAAAAGTTTAAAGAATTCGCAGCTAGAAAACCATCTCTTCAAAACATCCTAGCCAAAGTATTACAGGAAGAGGAAATGGAAAATAACAATGAAAACCAACAGTGGGAGGTAGGACAGTAAAGGGGGGGGGAAACAATCAAAGAGGAAAACAAACAATGTTTAGTAACAGAAATAAACAAATATGGCTGGAAGAACAACCCATATCTCAATAATAACCCTAAATGTTAATGGCTTAAACTCACCAATTAAGAGACACAGGCTAGTAGAATGGATCACAAAACAAGACCCAACAATATGCTGCCTACAGGAGACGCATTTGATAGGAAAAGACATACATAGGCTGAAGGTGAAAGGTTGGGAAAAATCATATCACTCATATGGACTTCGGAAACAAGCAGGCGTGTCCATACTCATATCAAATAAAATAGATTTCAAGCCAAAGTTAATCAAAAGAGATAAAGAGGGACACTACATACTGCTTAAGGGAACCATACACCAACAAGACATAACAATCATAAATATTTATGCCCAAAACAATGGTGCAGCTATGTTCGTCAAACAAACTCTTCTCAAGTTCAAGAGTCTAATAGACCACCACACCATAATCATGGGAGACTTCAACACACCTCTCTCGCCACTGGACAGATCTTCCAAACAAAAGTTGAATAAGGAAACTATAGAACTCAATAACACTATTAATAACCTAGACCTAATTGACATATATAGAGTATACCACCCAACATCAAGCAGTTACACTTTTTTCTCAGCAGCACATGGATCCTTCTCAAAAATAGATCATATATTATGTCACAGGGCAACTCTTAGACAATATAAAGGAGTAGAGATATTACCATGCATCTTATCTGATCATAATGGAATGAAACTGAAAATCAACGATAAAAGAAGGAAGGAAAAAGCATACATCAATTGGAGAATGAACAATAGGTTACTGAATGATCAATGGGTTATAGAAGACATCAAGGAGGAAATTAAAAAATTCTTAGAGATAAATGAAAACACAGACACAACATATCGGAATCTATGGGACACATTGAAAGCAGTTCTAAGAGGAAAATTCATTGCTTGGAGTTCATTCCTTAAAAAAAGAAAAAACCAACAAATAAATGATCTCATACTTCATCTCAAAATCCTTGAAAAAGAAGAGCAAAACAACAGCAAAAGAAGTAGAAGGCAAGAAATAATGAAAATCAGAGCTGAAATTAATGAAATCGAAACAAAAGAAACAATTGAAAAAATTGACAAAACTAAAAGTTGGTTCTTTGAAAAAATAAACAAAATCGACAGACCCTTAGCGATGCTAGTGAAGAGAAGAAGAGAGAGAACTCAAATTACTAGCATACGGGATGAAAAAGGCAATATCACAACAGACACTTCAGAAATACAGAAGATAATCAAAAACTATTTTGAATCCTTATACTCCAATAAATTAGAAGATAGTGAAGGCATAGATAAATTTCTTAAGTCATATGATCTGCCCAGATTGAGTCAGGAGGATATAGAAAACCTAAACAGACCAATATCAATTGAGGAGATAGAAGAAACCATCAAAAGACTACCAACTAAGAAAAGCCCAGGTCCCGATGGGTATACAGCAGAATTTTACAAAACCTTTAAAGAAGAACTAATACCAATACTTTTCAAGCTACTTCAGGAAATAGAAAAGGAGGGAGAACTTCCAAATTCATTCTATGAGGCCAACATCACCCTGATACCTAAACCAGACAAAGACACTTCAAAGAAAGAAAACTACAGACCAATATCTCTAATGAACCTAGATGCAAAAATCCTCAATAAAATTCTGGCGAATCGGATACAAAAACATATAAAAAAAATTGTACACCATGATCAAGTAGGATTCATCCCTGGGATGCAAGGCTGGTTCAATATACGGAAATCAATAAATGTTATTCACCACATCAATAGACTTAAAAATAAGAACCATATGATCATCTCGATAGATGCGGAAAAAGCATTTGACAAAGTACAGCATCCCTTTATGTTCAAAACTCTAGAAAAACTAGGGATAACAGGAACATACCTCAATATTGTAAAAGCAATCTATGCTAAGCCTCAGGCTAGCATTATTCTGAATGGAGAAAAACTGAAGGCATTCCCTCTAAAATCTGGAACAAGACAGGGATGCCCTCTCTCTCCACTTCTCTTCAACATAGTTCTCGAAACACTGGCCAGAGCAATTAGACAGACGAAAGAAATTAAAGGCATAAAAATAGGAAAAGAAGAAATTAAATTATCACTATTTGCAGATGATATGATTCTATATCTAGCAGACCCAAAAGGCTCTACAAAGAAACTATTAGAGCTAATAAATGAATTCAGCAAAGTGGCAGGATTTAAAATCAACACGCATAAATCAAAGGCATTCCTGTATATCAGCGACAAATCCTCTGAAATGGAAATGAGGACAACCACTCCATTCAAAATATCTTCAAAAAAAATAAAATACTTGGGAATCAACCTAACAAAAGAGGTGAAAGACTTATACAATGAAAACTACAGAACCCTAAAGAGAGAAATAGAAGAAGATCTTAGAAGATGGAAAAATATACCCTGTTCATGGATAGGCAGAACTAACATCATCAAAATGGCGATATTACCAAAAGTTCTCTATAGGTTTAATGCAATGCCAATCAAAATCCCAATGGCATTTCTTGTAGAAATAGAGAAAGCAATCATGAAATTCATATGGAAAAATAAAAGACCCAGAATAGCAAAAACAATGCTAAGCAAGAAGTGTGAATCAGGCGGTATAGCGATACCAGACTTCAAACTATACTACAGAGCAATAGTAACAAAAACAGCATGGTACTGGTACCAAAACAGGCGTGTGGACCAATGGTACAGAATAGAGGACACAGAAACCAATCCACAAAACTACAACTATCTTATATTTGATAAAGGGGCTAAAAGCATGCAATGGAGGAAGGATAGCATCTTCAACAAATGGTGCTGGGAAAACTGGAAATCCATATGCAACAAAATGAAACTGAATCCCTTTCTCTCGCCATGCACAAAAGTGAATTCAAAATGGATCAAGGAACTTGATATCAAATCAGAGACGCGCCGTCTGATAGAAGAAAAAGTTGGCTACGATCTACAGTCGGTGGGGTCGGGCTCCAAATTCCTCAATAGGACACCCATAGCACAAAAGTTAATAACTAGAATCAACAAATGGGACTTACTCAAACTAAGAAGTTTTTTCTCAGCAAAAGAAACAATAAGAGAGGTAAATAGGGAGCCTACATCCTGGGAACAAATCTTTACTCCTCACACTTCAGATAGAGCCCTAATATCCAGAGTATACAAAGAACTCAAAAAATTAGACAATAAGAGAACAAACAACCCAATCAACAAATGGGCCAAGGACCTGAACAGACACTTCACAGAGGAGGACATACAGTCAATCAACAAGTACATGAAAAAATGCTCAACATCTCTAGCTGTCAGAGAAATGCAAATCAAAACCACCCTAAGATACCATCTCACTCCAGTAAGATTGGCAGCCATTAGGAAGTCAAACAACAACAAGTGCTGGCGAGGATGTGGGGAAAAGGGTACACTTGTACATTGCTGGTGGGACTGCAGATTGGTGCAGCCAATTTGGAAAGCAGTATGGAGATTTCTTGGAAAGCTGGGAATGGAGCCACCATTTGACCCAGCTATTCCCCTTCTTGGTCTATTCCCTAAAGACCTAAAAAGAGCATGCTACAGGGACACTGCCACATCGATGTTCATAGCAGCACAGTTCACAATAGCAAGACTGTGGAACCAACCTAGATGCCCTTCAATAGACGAATGGATAAAAAAAATGTGGCATTTATACACAATGGAGTATTACTCTGCATTAAAAAATGACAAAATCATAGAATTTACAGGGAAATGGATGGCATTAGAGCAGATTATGCTAAGTGAAGCTAGCCAATCCCTAAAAAACAAATGCCAAATGTCTTCTTTGATATAAGGAAAGTAACTAAGAACAGAGTAGGGACGAAGAACAGGAGAAGAAGATTAACATTTAACAGGGATGAGAGGTGGGAGGGAAAGGGAGAGAGAAGGGAAATTGCACGGTAATGGAAGGAGACCCTCAGGGTTATACAGTGGAGGGGGTAGAGAGAGAGGAGGGGAGGGGAGGGGAGAGGTGGGGAGGGGGGAGGGTGGATGATGGGAAAGGCAGCGGAGCACAACAGACACTAGTATGGCAATTTGTAAATCAATGGATGTGTAACTGATGTGAATCTGCAATCTGTGTATGGGGTGAAGGTGGGAGTTCATAACCCACTAGAATCAAAGTGTGGAATATGATATGTCAAGAAATTTGTAATGTTTTGAACAACCCACAATAAAAAATTAAAAAAAAAAAAAAAAAAAAAAAAAAAAAAAGATGTAGATTTCATACCTCCTGTGCATTCTACTCATTTTAGTCTCCAAACAAGATGACTTTAAAAAGGGAAAGGGAAAAATACATGAGAAAGTATAAAAGGAGTCACTGACATCAATGTGTAAGTTCTTCTTGGCCTTGACCTCCTTTCCTAGGTTCCCCGCTTCTCAGAAAAGAAAAGTTAACTAGAGCCAAACCTGATCTCCTGCATAGCTCCTATAGTATTGTGAGGGACATAGCATAGCCCAGCCTCTCTATCCCCTGCTGCTGTGTCAGAGGCTCTGTAGTATGTCCACGGTGTCTTGGGAAAAGCCCCAGAAGAAGTGGTAATTTAGTGGATGATCACGTTCCACTAGTTGAGTCTCACACTGTGTTGGTCCCATAGATGCAATTAGTTACCCGACAGCAGAGAGCTTGTTCTGTTGTTGGCAGGTACCCTGGCACATTACCCATGAAACAGATGGCTGCTGGTTCCACAAATTAGATTTCCAGATGATTGTATAATAGTGTGTCAACCAGCCACTCCTGCCTTGCCCTTCTTGCCTCTTTGACAAATCAAAATGAGTCTAGGTAATGCACTGACCTCCCACCAATTAACCATTCCTCTGGGAGGGATGGCGTTGAGACAGGGTCTGAGGGAGGGCAGGAGAGTCTGCTCTCTTAAGCCATTTAATTAATCTGCAATGTCTACCTCTTCTTGCCCTTTCCTTGAATCCCCATTCTGGCTTTCCCAAATGAATTATGTACTCACCTGAAGGTGCCTGATCACTCTTTGATTTGCCTTGAGCACCAGATTGGAGGGCTTCTCTGCTTCAGGTCTAGTTCATATTGATGTGATGCAAATAGGAATTTTGCCTCATCTCTGAAGGGTGAAATAGGAGGGTCTTCTGCGGTAGAACAGCCTGTCAGCCTTCTCCTGCCCCCACACCCCTTTCTTGGAGGTTTTATATTACCCCAAGCTCAGGGTAGTCCTTCTACCTACCATATAGTCCTCTGCCTACCCCAACTGCAGTTGAACCAATTCTGACTAGTCAGAAGCCAATTAGATTTCCTGTCTTGAAGAATGAAGAGAGGGTTCAGGAAGCAGAACAGTATCAATTTACAGGCACGAGGGGGAGCATCTAGGCATTATTGCAGAAGCCCTCAGAATGCTCCAGGCTTCAGAATCTACCTTGTCACCTTTTTATGAATTCCATTTCATCCAGATCTTTAGGATAAATCTCCCTTTATTTAAATTTGTATGAGTGGTTTCTGTGCAAATGATTCTTCTCTAATACCTTTCCTTAATCTATTTTCTTTCCCAAGGGAAATCACAGAAACCACATCACTACCTATCCCCAAATTCTGAAATGTCAAATGCCCACACAGGTACCTGGAGAATATTACTGAGCCAGAACCGTGGTAAAGTTCAATTACGGATGGAGTGGGGTCTTACCTGAGCACCTTCACCTGTACCCATTAGTGAAGCTCCCATTGCCCATGTCTCCAAATGTTCACATCAATGTTCTTTCCCCAGTTGACAAGGTGACCAATCTGAAGGAGTAGCCCTTCTTTGTCTTGAACTTGTCCAGCCAGTGGTGTTTGGGTCATCAAACAAACTGTGTTGGATCCTATTGTATCTGTTGATTTTCTTGCTTTTATAAGAAGATGGTTTAGAATAGAGAGAAATGGTCTCTCTCATGACAGAAGTAACTTGGGACATGGTCCCCAGCAAGGAGCCAGCTAGGGTCAGGTCAGGGCTGGGCTTTGGTGACAGACATCTCCTAGAGGCAAGTTTAGGAGCCCAGCTTCCTGAAGAAGAGGTCAGTAGTTTTGAGTTTACTTTGTCTGATTGCTTTTGCTTATTTGTCTTTCCCAATTTTTAACACACATGTCTGCCAGGGTGTTTCAAAAAACCCTTGGTGGGTTAGTTCTGTGGGTCTGAAGAGAGGGACCTTCCAGATTCCTTGCATGTGATGGCATAGGAGAGATGCTTACTGCTCTCATCTGGGCTCCATTACACTTGGGATCTTTGAGGTCACACTTTGGTCAACTTAACCGGAAACTATGGTCAACTGTTGGAGGTGGTCCTGATATGGACCTCCCTGGAACTGCTGGACAGCTGTGAGAGGGACTTACAGTGAAGCACTTTCTCTGTTGTCAGTTTGTATTGGACCAAAAGCACACTAAGGGATAGTGACTGTGAGTGATGAGCTTCTCTCCTTCTCTAACATGCTCCTTTGGTATGTTTGAGGTCTGTTTATACACTTGGTGACCTGTCCCTGATGGTGAAGTCATTGCCTGGGGCGGGCTAGACCAGGTCAATGATCCCCTTGGGCTAGTAATGTGTGAGTCTGTGGTTTATAAGGCAAGCAGTGAGATCTGACCTCAGGAAAAGGCAGAGAAAACTGCAAAAAGATCATTTCCAGATGTTTCTAGCTTTAGAACAGAGCCACCTGCCTCCTGCCATCAGACTGGTGCTCCATGACACAAAGTTAACAGAGTCTTCAGTAGGAATTGACCCCGTTCCCATGGTCTGTGATAATTTGTCTTCTGTGCCTTCATGCTGAACTGTTGTTGCTTTTCTTGAAATCCCTAGGAGGTTATAACCAGGTAACTGTAAAATGTAAATAATTCCAAACTGGAAAGATGGGGAAAAATATTAAGATCCAACCCCAACTAATGGCCACGTTATAGTCTGCCACAGATGGAAAGCTGGCTTCTCTGTGCTTCATGGGGTGGGACGTCTGTAACTGGGGCAAGTGGCTTGCCCTGCTCTTCTTCCTGGGTGAGCAACCACTCTTGGCCTTTCTTGCATAGGAGTGCCTTTTGGTCTGAAATCTGTGACTCTTTGGAATGCTGGCCATTTTAAAAGATGATCTCTTCAAGGGCTAGAAAAACTTAAACCCTCATGGCAAGATTGAAAACAAAATGCAGCCAAGGCAAAAATACATCAAAGGACAAATAAACCATAAAGTCTGCAGTAAGTGCAAGGAGAGATGGTTTTACAGGGAAGTGTCTGAGGCCTGGCCCTTCCCTTTCAACAGTCCTTTTCCTGCCAGGCTGTGCAATTCAAGACTAAAATTGTGTCACTATGTTTTGAGTCCACGTTAGGCCTTGTCAGGCAATGTCTATCTGGTGTTTGCTTTATGAAGGTCTTGGGATTAAGAGGTGAGTGAGGAGAGACAGAAGGGATTTGAAGAACTGGCTCTTATAGTCACAGAATTTGCAATCTCATTGGGAGATATCCTGCAGGTCTCTGAAATCAGAAACTGCAAAGTACCAATGGCATCAGGGGCACGAGGTGGCGGGAGGAACTGCAGAGGGAAATTCCATCAATCTTGGCTGGAACATTTGGTAAACACATTTTGAGTTAAGATACATCCATACAAGTTCTGGATCAGGAGAGTCTTTGATTTGCTTAGCTTCTCAAATGCCAAAGGTGGTTTGGTAGATGTTCTATCAACATCACTGGGAACATTCACCATTGGGCCTGTTAACTAGAACCAACTTCTGTTCTCTTTGAAGTCCTGTGAAGTGAGAATTTATTTTTTGCCTTTCTGTGTGGGATGGTACTGTTACACAGCAATAAATCATTGTCACCCTTTCACTAATAATATAGGTGAGGTTAGTATTCTCTGAGATGTAAGTGTAGTCATGTATTTGGCCACATGTATAGGGAAAAGAATACATATGTGTATGAAAGAATACATACGCATATGGCAAGAGTGTAAGTCTGAATGCTTACGTGTATACTCAGTATCAGTGTGCACAGGCCAGTGACCCCAATAAAATGGGAGACTGCTTTGATTTTCAGGACTAGTCCTCAGGAGGTTGCTTATTCCAGGTAACTGACACCACGAGGCATTGGCCTGATGATTGGGCTCCAGGAGTCAAGCACAGGCTCCTAGAGGGTTTGGTTTATTTAACCAAGCTGAATAGCAGGCTTTGTCTCTTATTGCTTAAAGTACCCTTTCATTAAAACAGCTAATCACATTCATTTCCTAAAACATTACTGCTGACTTTTAAAAATGGCTGAATTGGAGAGCATTAATTAAACAATTGAGAACCCATGGGCCTGGGGTGGATGTGTTTAACAAATTTTGGCACCTTGGTAGGAATACCCAGTGAACTGTGAAAGACAGAAATCAGGGTTGAGTCAAAGGATGTGCTATACCCTAGAGTGGGTACAGAGTTTTTAATCCAGAAGAAGTAGAAGAAGCCAGAGATGAGAGTAACTTCAAGTTTTAGATTGATTCTTGGGATGAAGATCAATAAGATGTTGAGGCAAATGAAGATTGGATGCATATGACTGTAACACTCCTCAGTGAGAGAGGATAATCTCTGTGTACTGTCTCCTCCAGATAAAACATTCCTTGGGACCAAGTTGGAGACAGAATGATGGGTTGATTTAATTCAGCATAGGAAGCCCTCTGCAAGGCTGACAGCAGCTCTCTTCATTAAGGTGATGTGTGATATTATGTATGACCTTGTCTAAGACAATTAAGAACCTAAAATAAATGGAGTGGCTCTGGCTCCATTGACCGCCAGCTCAATAAGGACCTGCCAAGTTTGTGTAACTTCAACTGCATTAGGAGAAGCCGCGAGACTAGAATTAGGGAGAGAATGGTCCTGCTGCATTCTCCCCGGAACAGATCACTTCTGGAAGGATCTCTTCCAGAGATGCAATGTGAGGTTTCACTGACATTTCGACTTTTTCCATGCTCTAGAATACTCAGGGGATTCCTTTGATATCTTGCTGGGCCTTGCAATGTGGCAGATGAGAAAACTGAGGCTCAGAGAGGATGAAAGGCTGAAGGCAGAAGCTCCAGATCTTAGACACAGCTCCCTGGCTTCAGGGCTGTTATTTCTACTATGCCGGGCTGCTTCTCTGAAGTGCAACAAGCCCGCAGGCAGGTGGCCAAGGCTGAGGATTCTGGAAGCCACAGCCCAGAGGGACCTTTTAAAGAAACTGGAGATGCCTGGCCTGAAAAGAGATGCTTTTAGAGGGCCCCTGATAGCTGTCCTCAAATATTTGAAACCTGTCGTATGGAGCAGGGAGGAGACTTCTTTGTGGCTCCAGAGGGCAGAATTAGGACTAATTGATTGGATTTATGCATGAAGCCAGAGGGTGAATGCAAAACCATGTCTGCAAGAGAGTGATGAGTGTTGGCGCAGCAAATTGTGTCCACATAGGTCAACAAAGCAAGGACCTGAGAGCAGGTGGTCCTGGGAAAGTAGGAGCCTGCAGGGCATCTGCATGGGAGGGAGGAAGGGTCATCAGTGCCAACATCTGCAGCTGGATTTTGGCTGCTTTTTGTGGGCATGTGGATGGAATCAGTCTACACCCCACCCATGTGTAGATTCTCAGTCCCCTCTTAGAAGTTTCCTCTCATTGGGGGGCCTTGTCCTGGAAGAAAGCCCTGGCTGGTCAAGTTCAAATTCATGGTTCAGAGCCCATGGCAGACCCCGTGCACTCACTGGTTATGGGGCAGAGTCCTCCCGGTTGCAGCTGCTGCTCTCGGGCCTGCTCTGCTTGCCATCTGTTCCTGTTTTGGGTTCTCCTGTTCTGGGTCTGAGAGGCCCTGGGCCTTCGCTTGGCCCCCTCACAGATGCTGACAGCACTCAGGGCTTTATGGCTGTTGGTGATTTGTTGCTTATGGCTGCTTTGTTTCGGAAGCTCCTGGAAACAGCCAGTTTTGTGATCCATGTTGTCATGTCCATGGCCAGGTTTTTTTGCTGTCGCTACTTACTAGCTCTTTCTGGTTTTAGGTGAGGATTTAGGAAGATCCAAAACCTGGGCCGCCACCACTGTCGCCATTTCTTGTCAGACACGCTTCCCTGGGCGGTAACTGTTGGTGAATTCAGCTCCTCTTTCTCTCAGCAAGCTGGCTACTGCTGGGAACCTGCAGATTTTTGTTGAAGACAATTGTCTCTTAGAAACTACTATCAACATATAACAAAACACAAACCTTCTGTGAAGGGGCTCAGAATTACAAAATAAGTTAATCTTTGCTTGAACATAATTTAGAAGAAAGCTGCAGATCTGAACGCAGATAGAGGTGTTTTTTCCACAGTGAGTTATGGACCTGGGCCTAGTAAAATATGCCCTGGCTCCAGACTTTGCATTTTCCGCCCCAGTGGAGAACAGTGCTCACAGTTGGGTGTCAGGCTCAGTAATCTGTTGGTTTTGCCTGACTAAAGTCACATCATTGATTGATGCCAAATCTTGCTCAATTAAAGGTTCATTTTTCTTTTGGCCGCGGGCAAGTGCAACATTGATTATGGGTTATTAGCATCCGCCCCTCTTAGATCTCAGATGCGCTGAGAACATTTTCCTGCATACCAATTACAGCAGCAGTGACCACAGCTGGGAATCACCTTTCCATTTTGGGCCCAAGGACATTGCTAGTATGTCTGACTGCAGATGGGATTTGTTCAGTCAGGCCCTTCCTAGCAAGGTTAAAAGTGAAAAAGGAAATTTTCCCACCCTTCATCTCACTCTCTGCCCTTCCCCACCCCAAGTCAAGAGAAATGGTGATTTTAAAAAATAACGTCGGGGTTCTTTTTACTTGTCCATTTGTTTGTTTATTCTTTCTTCCATTCAACAAATATTTTTGAATGCTGACTTGTGGGAGAAATTTAAAAAGTACAGAGACTGGAGAGATGAGATGAAGTGTCCTAAACCATATATATGAAGGAGCCTCCTTATCATAGGTGTTCCCAGCAGGATATGCAAATTGTGCAAACTGTGTTCTCACCACACCCTTCCTCTGGGGTGTTCTAGAAGAGAGAAGGCAGCACCGGGTACTCTTTCAGTTTTCACTTGCTGTCTGCCACTATGGGAGATCTCTATAAACCCCCAAGCCCTTGGGGACTCATGGGGGGCCCTGCCACCGACACCTAGACTTTACAGGAATGCCAACAGCTGTTCTTCCCTGCAGGCGAAGGTCCCAGGAGCTCTGTGATGGAATAGGGTCCTCATCCCAGGGCTGCCCTGTAATTTCCTTTGGGCTCCTGCCTCTGTCCCCATATTGGCCCCCCGGATCTCCACCATGACTCAGTGTGTTTGTTTTCTAGGGCTGTTGGAGCAAGTTACCAGTGGTTTAAAATATCATAAATTTATTATCTTATAGTTCTGGATGTCAGAAGTCTCACAGGTCTAAAATCCAGGTGTTGACCAGGCAGGTCAATGCTCCTTCTAGAGGCTTGAGGTGAGAATCCAGGTCATGGCCTCTTCCAGTTTCCAGGAACACTTCCATTCCTCGACTCATGGTGCTCCTCTCTGACTTATGCTGTTGCTGCCATATTGGTTGATTGGGATCCTCTTGCCTCTGTTTTAAAATCCCCTATGATTACACCAGGCTGCCTTGTATAGTCCAGGATAATCTCCCTATCTCAAGGTCCTTAACTCAATCACATTGGCAAAGTCCATTTGCTATGCAAGGCAACACTCACAGGTCCTGGGAAATTAGGATGTGGACATCTTCAGAGTGGGAGCATTACCCTGTCTGCCCTGCCTCACCTTCATTCTCCTGAGACCAAGGCAGGGGGAAGCCCTCAACTCCAGCTCAGCTCCAATGAGCCTGGTCTGTGTCAAAATTACAATAATGAGAGCTAACATTTAATGAGTGCTTGCCACGAAAATCCCAGGCCACATAAGAGCTTTAGATGCATTTTCTCATTTATTTTCTCTCCAAGATCTTAAGAAGCTGAGGATATGAAGGCATGAAGGTTAAATAGCTTGCTCAATATAATCAAACTCGGAAGCCTCAGAGCTGGCAGCCTGACTCAGATGATATGGCTTTCCTGGAAAAGAAGGTGGACTAGGGAGGCAGGGTGCAGAGAGATAAAGAGCTGTTCCCAAATGCTGCTTGCAGCAGCAGCACTTGAAATATCTCATATAAAAGGCGGGACATAAAACTTCTCAAACGTCTTTGTGGACTGTGTCAATTAAACACCGTCGCTTTAGGAGGCTGTTAATCAGAAATTTCTGTTTGAAAAAAATAATGCTGCAGAAGCAAGCGTGGCTTCTTGACCAGTTGCAGAATAACTGTCAAGCTAGTTAGAGGACATGCTCCCCACTCTTTCCCTTTGTGGTTTGCTATGATTCTACTGCAAAAATGCCTCGAGTGCTTTTGCTAACCACAGTCCCCATTTCCGTCTCTCATTTTCTGGCTTATGATTAGCAGTGACGTCCCTGCAGGTCTTCAGGGGTCCGATTTTCTTGTTGGATAAGAACTAGCTAATCTTTGCTAGACTCTGCTCCTGTAATCCATCTGACTACTATGTGAAAGATCAGTCTGGAGATCAGAGTTTAAGGGAATAAAAAGGTCTCTGAACACTTGCCCTAAAGAACACGAGCCCGTGGAGAATCCAAGAAATGAAAATAAAATGCCCAGTTTGGTTACAAGGCCAATGAGACAAGTCTTGTCTGTGGTTTGGTGTGAAATAATGTCTTTAATCCTCAGCTCACGGGAGCTGGTTGCTCTGATGAACGTTGGTCAGCTTTGGATTGGAGTCTTCATGGCCCCTGGACTGATATTCGGGGCTGTTTTCAGGCACAGTAAATACTTGTCCTGTCAGATGGCATTTGGCCATTCACATGTCTTGTTTAAGAGATAAATGTCAGGGATCTCTCTCCATCTCTCTGGTATGAACTACAGGGAGACATACACACACATCAATGTATCGCCTACTTCCCTAACAACTGTGTGTGAAGCTGCAGATAAAGACTAATATCTTCAGGGTTCTCATATCCTGATTGGGTTTGTGTCAAATCCAAGTGAAGCCAGGCAATCCTCAGCAACACATGGGCCCTCAAGAGTGCAGCCTATTCTGGACCAGAAGCAATTTCTGTTCTGACATGTCTCTGTTATTAAAAAGTTAAGGAAAGTAGAGAAGGGAATATAAAGATTAGATTTTTGTAAGATGAAATTACAAAGTTAATGGTGCTGAGCTGTCTGTTTGGAGAAGTGAGGAAATTCACAGTGACTTTATGAGATATTGGAAATCCACAGGAAAGATCAAACAGGAGAAGGAAAAGAGAGGAAAAAAAGAAAAAGGAACACTTTTGCTTGATCGGTATTGTCAAGATTACAGGGATAAAGGGTATTTATCAATTAGAAGGGATCAAGCATTGGGGTATCTTGCCAGAGCTGCAAGTTCAAAGAGTACAGCAGGTGACAATGTCATAGGGTCACAGCAGCCTACTCATAAACAGCACGTGACTCGCTGGAAACGCAGGTGTCTGCGTGCGTGTGTGCGCATGCGCATGCACAGACGCGCTTATAGAAAAGCAGAGGCAATGATCTTGGCTGCCTTTCGGGAACTTGTCTCAAGCTGAGGAAGGAGATGTGGTGAGAAGCAGCCAGAGATTTATTTACAGTTGTCCTACTATCCCCATTGCCCAGGGAACAGTCTAGGAACAGCCCTGGTCCTATGAGGCTTGGGAGTACTCATGGTGTGTAGTTTTGCTTTCAGAATGAGTGTCCTCCCCAGCAAAGATTGGAGAGTGAGCTTTATTAAAACTACCCTTTGTGCCTCTGAAACCTAGAGACCAACAATTATTTGATGTTTTAAAGTTGTAAACTACCTTTCATGTAACTCATGACATTCTACTGAGAGGTAGGCATGAGCAGTGGGAAGGTGGAAAATTAGGGGTTAATTCTACAGGCTGAGCCTCTGTGCTAACTCGCAATATGTTTTTAAAGAAACAACTTACACAAAGTCATTCTGGCCCTGCTCTAACTTAAGATAATACTCCATAATGATAAATTCATACAGTTGAGAATTACTTGACCAAGACTCCTCCTTTGATAAAGAGAAAGACAGATTACCTTGACCAGAGGCTGGAGAGCTCAACCTCCACAGATCTGTGCAATCAAATTCCAGATAAAATTGTCTGGCATGGCCAAGATGACTAAGGTTGCCTTTAGGTCCTTGGCATGTTATTTAATCATATTGTAATTATAAACTTTTGCCCCTGTGGGTTTCATTTAGACCCTTATTAGTAAGCCATATGTAATAGTGATTTAGAAATCTGATATAAGCCCACTGTCAATTATGAGCGAGGAGGTGGTAATTGGACAGGACCCTCCAGAACTTCCCTCAAGCCCAGTGAAATCTGGGACACAAGGAAGGGAAACAAAGTGGGTCCTCTTAGAGGACATACTCTCCCCCTTGAACTTGGTTCCCCCTCCTTCTTTCTAATGAATTTCCTATACTTTTACTGTACTTTGTATCTTGTTTGCCGAGGACATAATACAATCATCAGTAACACTGTGGGCTTCCCAGCAACCACAGTAGGAAGGTTGGTCATGACCCCTATCAAGTAGACAGGAAACCAAGACCCAGGAAGCTCCATAACTAACTATTCAAAGTCAGCATCAAAGCAGGGCAAGATACCTCTGGAGTCCACCTTCTGATGCATTTCCTTTGTTTTTTAATTCTTATTCATTGCTCCACACAGTCCCTTGTCCAGTCAGAACCTTTCACCACTTATGTCCATGGGGCAGAAGAAAACCCAGCACTTTGGTTGGGAGGCTTTATTCCGACTTTGGAGTGAACATGGAGATGAAGGTTCAAAACTTTCCTGATGCTTTCTAAGCAGAATCCTCATCTGCACTCTTAGCTTCATGCTGATCCTTGCCTTTCCAGTTTATGCCAGCTCTTTTCGGGCGGAGATGACCAACGTCTCATTGGGGGGTTCTTCTGCCCAGAGGAACCCAGGCCACCCTAAATCTTAATATCTCAAATAATTAACAAATAATAAAACAAAAACACTCAGAAATATATTTACAAAAGTGAAACCCTTGATAAATCTAGTTCACATGGGTTGTTGCAATAGACAAAGACAAAATGGCTCTGGTAGTTTATTTAAGGGGGTACACTAGAGGCAGGGGTAAGGTTTCAAGGGCAGAGTCTTGCTTTGTGAGTGTTACAGTCAGCAGGTTGATTGACATCTTGGCAGGTCACACCCATCTCAGGTGCTGTGTGGGATCTTAGGTAGAGCTTGAGGAGGAAGTTCACCTGCATCAGGCGGTCAATCCCTGTGGGGGTGCCCCAGGGATTTCACAGTGCCAGGCTTATCCCCTCAGGAGGCTATTGTGTGCAACATAGTCCACACACAGCCCACAGATGGTTGAGACAAGCTCCACTCTCCTGCAGTCTTCAAACACCTGGACCAAAGCCCATAAGCATACTCAGCAGTTAATCCCTCCTTCGACAGCTGCTGTGAGCACCTACTGCACACCAGGCACTGAGAATCCAATGGTACCTACATGAATGTATGGATTAGTCACATCCATATTTGGAAATAAATAATTATGTAATCAAAAAATTAATAATTACTTGCTAAAAATTTGATGTGAAATACTCTCAGAAGGAAACATAATTCCACCCAGGGAGAAGAAGGCTGTGTTCAAGAAGCATGCATTGACGAGAACAGGATTAGTGGAGAGAGAGAGAAGCTGTGCGGTATGTCCGTCACCTGCCTCCGGGCCCATGCTCTGATCCCTGTAGAGCAACATGGGCTCTCTCGTGGCCTCCGACCTTTGGGTGGGTTTGGCCAGTGGGAGATCCCTGCAGTAAGGCAGTGAATGGAAGGGGAGAGATGTGGAGATATTTCCACCTGGGTCCCTGCCTGCTGGGCTACAGCTTGTCACAGTTGTTCTGCTTTACGGGAGGTCACAGCTACTGTCTGGAAACTCTTCTCCTATAGGCCCAGCTTCTTGCCCTTGCTTCTTTAGACTGAGGAATGACAATATCTTCCAGCCCAGGGTGTTTCACCAGCCCTGGTTGGCTTCCCTTAACCCTGCCTCACCCTATAATATGTCCCTTCAATCACCCTCTTAGAGTGTGCTGTTTTTCTCTGGGAAACTTACCAATACTAACGGTTCCCCTGAGGAAGTAACCTGATAGAAAATTGACCAAGAGAAGGAGTTGAGGATGGGGAGGAGACACTACCAGGTAGAGAAGCACACTGTTGTCCAGAGTGAACAGGACACATTTGAGAAATGAAAATGTGGCTAAGAGAATAAGAACAAGACTGGTTCAAGATGAGACTAGAGAGAGAGACCAGGGCCCAGGATATGGTATACAGCTATGCAGGATGTGCACTGAACAATTTCAAGGGAGTCTCTCTACAGAGTATAGTATGAATGGTGGCCCCTGAAATTAAACACATGGTGGTCCTGCAGGGGTCTGGCCTTGTGGGTCTTGTTAAGGGCCTGGGTCTAGATTCTAAGAGCAATGGAAGTGTGTGTGTGTGTGTGTGTGTGTGTGTGTATGTGTGTGTAAGAGAGAGAGAGAGAGAAGACTGGTTAAGAGGTAGTGTTGTTGACCAGGTGGAAGAAGATGGTGTGGTTTGGACAGCGATGCCAGGGGATGGAGGGAAATGGATGAACTTAAGAAACATTCAGAAAACAAAGGCCATAGTATTTGTTGATGGATTTCATGGAGAGGGTAGAGAAGGACGTGTTGGAGATGGTTCCAGGTTAACTCTGGCCAGCACAGCTAGTTAGATGATGGTGCCACTCTTAGGCTCAAAGGTTCTGGACCAGGGCCACTTTAAGTTAACTTTAAGTTATCCAAGGGCGACTTCAGAGCAAGCAGTGCTACCCGGAGCCTCAGGGAGATGAGCACTGCAAATGACCCCTGGATTTAGCACCTTGGAGATCACAGGTGAGTTGTGTTGGTGAAGCAAAAAGCCAGATTGGAGTGGGCTGAGCACTGAGTGAGAGGTGAGCAAATGTAACCAGTGGGGATGGACAGCTCTTCTGAGACGAGAAATAGGAAGCTAGGTGTAGGGGAGGGTGGGGTGAGGAAGAGGACTTTTTGTTTCAACCGAGAGAGCATCATTGGGGAAATTCAACGAAAACACAGAGGTTGCATGTCCAAAAGAGAGAAAGGATCATGGAAAGTAAAGACTTCCAGGAAGGAGGTGATGGCCCCCAAACCAGGTGAAGGGACTTGCCTTCGATTACCTGAGATTGAACTTCCTTATGGGGGTAAAAGGAATGGAAGAGAAAGGAAAGGAGAGGTGGATGGTGGTGGAGTATAGTTGTGAGTGTGTGACACTGAAGGACTTTCCATTTCCCATGTGAAGTGGGAAGTGTCATACAGATGTCATCTGCTCAGAGCAAGGGGTGAGTGGGAGTGAGGTATGAACATGTGTGCACACGTGTGTGTGTACTACTGGTCAGAGCTCACGTGCTCGTCTAGTGTTTCAAGGAAAGCCTAGAAGATTTGAGATGATCTTGTATTAAATGGACAGTTCACATGATAGGGCCAGAAAAAGCCAGTCCCAGTCCAGTGCCAGGCTTATGGGGGGACATCAGCATCTGGTTGAAGGGAGCAGAGGAGGCTGGGGCCCCTCTAGCATGGCTTCCAGCTCTCCTGCTGCACCCCCCTGGTCTATAGGGACAGCAGATGAGGGGAGAAAATCAAAAGATGAACTTCAAAGGTTACTGTGATATTTATAGGGTTGCAGATGAAAATAGAAAACGTGGCTGTGGCTTAAGTGTGAGGAAGAGAAATTGATCACTCAGAAATTGATCAATCTGTCTTTCTCTTAAAAGCAGGTCTGTGGAGACGTCCTTGCTAAGATGTGAACACATGGGCGAGTGAAGTCAATGTTCAGTCCTGGGTAGCTGTGGACTATTTCTCATCATGTGTGCTGCCTATTTGAAGGTCATTTTATAAATTACTATTAGAAAGAACCTCATTCCCCTGGTCTCCGGCCTTCATCAAGAATTTCAGCTCTACTCCCAAGAGGAACCAGTGCAGAGAGGTGCTTTTCTTCTTCTTGCTTATAAGGTACAACGCGAGGAAGCCACTTGGCTATGGGTCCATGGCTCTGCCACTCTTTGGTCTCTACTGGCTGCAAAGTTAGCATGTTGGTCCCCATTTTTCTTGTTGACTCAGAACATGAATGGGGAGGAGGGTAACTTACCACTCTCCCTCAAACTACCCCAGCCACTGGTTAAGGGTTTTGTTAACACCAGACACCAGGCCTGGGTTTTCACTCCTCATTTCATCTCCTAACAACTTGTGAGGCCCATCTTTTAATCCCCATTTACTTATCTCATTTAATCCTTAAAACAACCTTATGGAATCAGTCTATATTATTATTTTTAAAATTTTTAATCTTTTTTTCTTTTACAAATGGTGCTTTATAATTATACACAATAGTGGGATATATTGTGACATATTTGTATATGCACATAACATAATGTGATCCATTTCATTCCCCAGTATCTCCCCTTGTACTTACAAGGCCAAGTTTCAAATGCAAGTGTGGGATTTGTGAGTCTAGAATACCTCATTGAACGTTACCATTAAAATTAAAATCCTGTTTCCTGCTTGAATGGTGTCTTCTCTCTCTCTCTCTTCCCAAACCCTTCCTGCGCCATCTCAACCGCTTATTGGAGGCAACTACTGAGTACAGGCCAGAGCTAAGACAATGTAGGTTATAATCCTGCTCACTCATGGATTGGTTCAGACCCCTGCTTTCTGTGCCTGTTCCATTGCAGCCTGGTCTCTCTCTCAGGAAGTAAGTACTTTTTTTTTTTTTTTTTTTTTTTTGCAAAATATGTTAGCTGAATAAGACTATGAGGATCCTCAAAAGCAACTTGAAGACACAGTGGCTGCTTTTGCTGAGCTGGCTTTCAGAACTTTGTGCACCTTGGAGAGAGATGTATTTCCCTGTCCCACAAGCCTTTAGCAAGTTTTACTCCATTTTCAGACAAATAAATTCCCAAAGGAAAGATTTTGCAGCTGCGTGCATTGGCACACACTTGTAATCTCAGGTTCTTGGGAGGCTGAAACAGAGGATCACAAGTTTGGGGTCAGTCTGGGCCATTTGTGAGACCCTTTCTTAAAATAAAAAAAAATTAAAAGGCTGGAGACATAGCTCAGTGTAAAGTGCCTCTGGGTACCATCTCCAGTACAAAAAGAAGAAGGAAAAAAAATTAGGACCCAGATGTATGTTTTTGGCTCAGTATACATTGAGCCCTAAATGCCCCATGATCTCTTTACCTCCCCCTTCCAGTTTTGCTGAGCCCTGGAGAAATATTCAGGCACAGTCAGGGAGATTTGGAGCCTGCTTGGCTCTGGGCCACTGAGATTTGGATGCTCTAAGGCTTCACTTTGTTTCTTCTACTAACTTTCCAATTTGAATGTATTTAAATTGTCACTAGATTGTGCAGCCTTGCTTCAAACCATTTATTTGTTCCTTTGTGAAATGAAAAGAGTTTTCTTAAGATGCAAATGATTATGCAAATTGTGGCTCCCTACCACCATTTCCTCCTTCCTAACCCAGTTTGGCCCCTCCATTCCCCTACTGTGGTTCAGAGTCTGTGGAGTAGTCACCGAGGAGCAGGAATCTGGTGGCAAACTTGACCTAGACGACCACTTATTGAGCACTTACTCTGTGCCAGGAACTGTGCCAATTTGTCTATTCATTATCTCATTTTTCTTTTTGACACTCTTAGGGCTGGATGCTATTAATATTCTTATTTTAATACCAATGTAGATATTTGAACTTGTTTACCCATTCCTCTTCTATCAAAGGATAATGATAACTTCCAACAAATCTTCTTACTTAATTTACTTCTCATACTGTATTCCTCATTTCTGGGCTACATATGAGTATTTGGTCCTTGAGAGGTGCCAACAAAATGATAGATATCATTTGCAATTCACTCATTCTTTTATTGGACAAGTGTGTGTTGAGTACTACTTGGTTATTCTATTGATTCTGCCCCATAGGCTTAGTATCTAGGGCTTAAGAGCTGTCAGGTACCTACAAGAATGTTTGAAATCTAAAATTAAGTTATTAACTTCAAGACAGGAAGCAAAATTTAATAAATGCTTCATTGAGTGTCTACTAAACTAACTTTATGTCAACCAGTCAACTGTTGACAGTTTAACTCTTCTATAATTACATATAAATAATGCATATAATAGTTTACACATCAAGAACAAAGTGAAGAATTTAACATGTGAATGGTACTTTTTAAAAAGATAAAACTGTGACTGTCATATAAATATACAAAGTAAAAATGTGTCAAGTATTTTATATATCTTATTAGTTAATGGGGAAATCAGTAAGATAGTACAACTAGTTCAAAATAGAATTCAAAGAACAGAGACATATGTAGGTCAAGAAATAAATTTACAAATAAATGCCATACTGGCTTTTTCCATAATAGGGGGTAGGGATCAATTGTTTCTCTACCAGTCAGAATTAGTTTGCATGTTTATAGATAAGAATTATTGCATTGATATTATTTTATAACTTATAAAAGTTTAAACCACATTGAATCAAGTTAGCCAAAATGGTGTACTCTGGACATAGGTTTTGAAATGAAAATGTCCAGAAATCTTTTTGGTATATTTTCAGTATTTTGCAGCTTTTTTGAAATCTCCTGCCTCTTTTTGCTTATATAATTTCAAAGAAAGGTAATTCTCAATCGCAAAATAAGATTTATTTCAATTATGTGTGGCCTGGTTGCTTACAGAAAGGCCTCAAGGGTGACAGTTAATATGTTAGTGTTTCTTAAGTTTGCAAATCTTGAGTGATAAAACTCCTGTATGGGAGTTTTAATAAGGAATCTCAGATGGATTCCAATGCTGTTAGGGTCTGTAAACAAGTCAAGATGGTGCCTGGCAAAAATGCCAGAGGGAGTGGTTTGTGAAGTAACACCAGCGAGCCATTAAGTGTGGAGATTCCTTATTGGTTGACTGCCGTTTCTAGTTTATGTTAATTAAGATAAGCTGTGTGGAATGTATATATACCCCTTCTGTCCTACAATAAATGGCTCCCACTCCTGCTGTATTAATGTACACAAGTTGCTCGTCACCCCCGGTTAGTTTGCTGCAGCTGGATTGCGGCACAATGCCTCTTCTATTTATTATCTTAAAACTGGAAAACCAATCCCAAGAAACGCTACCAAATTTCACCTTCAGTATCTGAATTTGGGTGAATTCTTCTCCTTTTAAGGTCCCCAAGTATCCTAAATTGCCTGACCTGCTAGGAAACAGTCTTCACAACCACCTGAAAGTCGGGGACCTTGACAGCCAGGGCCCAGGCCAGCTCCCCCAGAGGGCTCTGTGTGCATCATCTCCATCTGGCCAACCTTCCATTCTCAAAGCAAAGTAGTAGTCTTAGCTGATTAAATGACCACCCTTCTCAGATATGATACTTCAGATAAGACCATGATTGGCAATCAATTTGTCTAATCATAAAGGAGGACCAATTCTTATCAAAATCAGACAAATAACTATTGCTGTGAAATATTGGAGACTCCAAATTTTGAAAACACAAAGATCAGATATCATTTCAAATGCTTCATTTCAGTTTACAAAAGCAGAGTTTACTAAATTGTTGTGGGTTATGGAAGTAAAAGAGAAATTCTCATAGATCCAGGAAATAAAATATTAAAACAAAATTAATAACATTCCAGATAATGATGATACATTTGATGAGACTGGTTATCCAGTCTCATCAAACTGTCAAGAGTTCTGGCAATCTTGGCTTAGCCATTGGTACAGTTTGAGAGCCATTGCTATAATTTGAGGCATCCCTTAGGGCATGTCACTTCAGAAGTTTGCACCTTTGAGTCTATTATTTGAAATGTCAGTAGTTTGAAGTTTAGGTTGAATATTCCTCATCCAAAATGAATGGGACCAGAAATGTTTTAGATTTTTCCTTCTGGAATATTTGCATATACATAATTCAATATCTTGGGGATGGGATCCAAATCTAACTATGACATTCATTTATGTTTCATATATCTCTTAAATATATAGCCTGAAGGTAATTTTATACAATATTTCTAGTGCATCTGCATTTTGACTGAGACTTGAACCATGAACTCAGGTGTGGCGCTTTTTACTTGTAACATTATGTGAGTGCTCAAAGAGTTTTGAATTTTGGAGCATGATGGGTTTTGGATTTTTGGATTAGGATGTTCAACCTGTACCCATGAGGATCCTTTTCCTGAGGTTTTGACTGTGCCTCTTTATTTAAGACATAAACTCTGGCCTGTATCATTTAGCATCATCTTAGAGATGCATTAAAGTAAAATAAAAACCAACTGTGGATAACAAAGTCTTCTGGCTATGGCTAATTTATTACTGATAATTTCGAAATGTGAAAGGTCTTATGACATGTAAAGCAAAATGATAAAGTCATTTGAAAAATTTAGGCAAAACATCTCTAAGGATCTCGATTAAACATTTCCAAAGAAGTCAGTTAGTGCTACATTTGTTTTCTAAGAGTATATAAATATAATTTTATAAAAGAAAAAAAACCCCTTGAGGTACAACATAATAATCCTGAGATGTAATATTCATAATACACTAGGAATATACCAGGAATATCAAGAAAATAAGTCAACAATTTCATGCATAAGTATTCCCGAATGAGAACCAATAGCCTAGAAGCCTCTAGCTTCTAATTAAAGAAGTAAGGTTTTGGCGAAGTAAGCATTTCAAATAATTGAATTTATGACTGATAATCCATACTGCTGCTGCCTAATATCATCAGGCAAAGCATCGCCAGGATGCTAATAAATACAGGAAAACTTGAAAGTATCTATAGCTTATGAGTTTTGATCAGTGCCTCCCTAAGGTGAAAACATATTAGAGAAGGTAAGAACACTGAAAAGTCCCTGGGGACTTCCCACAAAGCATACAATTTCTGAAGTATTTATCTCACTTAGACAAATTTAACTCAGGGCAGGCTATGTCTCTTCTGACAGCTCTTCCCATGAAACTCTTTCCAATAGTCACATATCCAACAAACTGAATTATTTCTAATACTTCTCTTTTTGGAACATAAAAGAAAAAAAAACAACCTTGTGATTTTTTTTTTCTCTGCAGGTACTTTCTGGGAAATCTCAAAGATGGTTTTAGGTGTAAAAAATATCTTAAATTTTTTAAAATGTTTTATATATTTTGGGTCCGATTTTGGGAAGGCAAAATTCAAAAAGAAAATAGATAACAACAAAAAAAACCTCTCAGAGTAGTTTGGACACTTGTTTAAGATTGACTCATGAATGCTTGAAAGAGAATATTTGCTTACTTCTGTAATCAGAGTGACAATAAAACATTTAAAAATACACATCGATGGCAATGCAATTGTAAAGAATCTTATGTCTTTCATAAGTGAGGAAACTTTGTTCTTTATTTTCCCTTAAGTAATCAAGGACATAATAAAGTTGACGAAAAAAAAAAGAAAGAAAGTTAATCTAAGATATATAATCTTTTCTCTCTAAGCAGAAAGAATTGTTTAATTCTGTAAAGTAAGTATTCTAAAGAATAATCATTTACACCATTAAAAAAAAGGCATTCATTGGTAAAGCCAGGAAGCAAACACGTCAACATAAAATGAACTTTAACACATTTCATAACTCCCTAACTTCCTCACAGACTGAGATATTATTTCCAAAGGCAAGTAGAACTCACATTCCAAGATTTGTCTTCCACTATTGCTTTATCATCTTTTGAAACACAATGGCACTTTACATTAGGCCAGATCTCATGGGTCCACAAGACCAAAACAAATGTCTTATAATCCCAAGATATTTTTTTAGGTAAACATGCAATTTGCTCATGACAGATATCCTCAAATTAAATAATAAATTAATATTAAAAACCTCAGTTCTAATTTCTTATAGTTATAACCCATGTATAAGACATCCCTTTGAGCCCTCAACAAGTCCAGAAGTGTCAAGTCATCTGGCTACCAAAAGGGTTAAAAACTATTGTTTTAGGAGAAAACTACTGACATTTTTTTTTCCCTTGAAAATCAAAACACATGTGTGGTTATTTCTCTATCACTATTGCTCTTAAGTTTAGTTGCAACTACTCATGTTAACCATAACTTTTAACCAAGGTAACTAACTTCTCATTTTTAGAGAAAAGTGGATGTGGGGGGTGGATAATCGAGAACTTTCTGCCGTACATTAGCATTATAGTAGAATGGAAAATTTCGTGAATTCAGTTTTCTACAACCACGCACATCTTTTTTATATCTTCTTAAAATGGCAAAAGTAAGAATATTCATTAACATCACCCATAGATATGGCCCCTTTGAAGAAGCATATAATTAATTATATGTTAGATTATTCTATCTAGAAATTATCTAGATATTCAATGAATATCCACTCAACTCAATACAGTTCAAGGTTTTAAGCCACTTAAGAATTTTGTCTTTCTTTTCTCTTTTCTTGGCTTTTTTGTACTTGGGGATTGGAGCCAGGGTTCACAAATGCTAGGAAGCATTCCACATATTACCCCATCCTCTACCTAAGGAACTTGGGAATGATGTTCACAGCACACTATAAAACAAAATTATTTTGGGGCTGAGATTGTAGCTCAGTGATATGGGTGCTTGCCTAGCATGTGTGATGCCTTGTTTTCAGACCTCAGCACTGAAACAAAAATTTCATGAAATAAAGTTGTGAAAATCATGATTTAATTTTGTTGAACACAAATTTACATTATGTAAGGCTATTGTTAGTTTATTTGCCCCCCATAACCTGATAATTATAAGAAAAAGCAAACCAAGTAGAATAAAAAGTATGCTTATATTATACTCAACACAGATAAATCAGAGCAGACATAATTATTTCATTAAACCAAATATTAAATTTGTCTTATTTGCCAAAGATTTATCTTACTTGTGTGAATTGGACTTTTAAGGTGTTTTTGAGTTAGTTTCTGTAAGAATTTTTCTTTTGGTGTAGTACATTTAAAGTATTAGAAAGACAATCTCATTTTATACAATTTTAGGAGTATTTGGTTTATATAAGCACTTATTTAACTCTTTAAGTCAATCAGAATAGAACTTGTTTAAGATACTTTCTATTTTATTAATGCTTTCTCTAGATAGAAAAATATTTCACAGTCACACCAGAGGTAAAGGCCCGAATTACACAAAGTATTAAGAGCTTCACTTCTACAAAACTCAGGTAAATCTGAGTGTACCCTAAGGTTTACAGACATAACAGGTACAAAAACTTACTGGTCCAGATATCAAAGAGCTATTCTCCTTCCTGGTGGACTACAAAACTCTTTGAGATCAAAGTAGACAAATTGAGTTACAAATAAGACCAACACCGAGGATAAAAAAGCAAAGAATCAAAGAGTTTGTAAAGTATGCTACTTTTCATATAAAGAAGAAAGAAATTCATACACACACATATACATGCTTGTTTCTGCAAAACAAAACAAAACAAAAAATTCAGGAAGGATCAGTGAGATTGATGACCTTAAGGGGGTGAGTGGGATTAAGTGGGAGTGGGGGTGTGGGAGGAGGGATAGAAAGGAAGGGATGTCTCTGAGTGTACTTTTTTTTCCTAAATATTTCGTTTTAGTTGTAATTGGACACAATATCTTTATTTGATTTTTATGTGGTGCTGAGGATCAAATCCAGCACCCCACTCGTGCTAGGAAAGTGCTCTACCATTGAGCCACAGCCATAGCCCCTCTGAGTGTACTTTTTGTATAGCCTTGACTCTTAGAATTTAGCATATCTTACATATACAGCCCAAAAAATATCTTAAAATTTTTATTTTATTTTTTAGATGTTTTGGATCCTATTTAGGGAAGGCATTCTCTGTCATCTCTTTACTTAACAGAAAACAGATTTCTATAACTTATTAATCCATTTACAGAGATCACTAAATGATCAAAGCATAATTCCCAATTAGTGGGGATATGCTTCCCAGCATAAATAAACAAATGAAACAAAACAAAACACAAAATTATAAGGTGTGGGGTGAGGTGGGTTCTAGAGAAAGAGTTGACAAGGTTCAATTGTTACTTCAGGTTCATCTCTGGGTGTCAAGAATTTACATAGTTGGGTTTCAGCTGTTAGGGGAGGCAATTCTCTTGCTTTGTGCAGTTTTTCTTGCTCTGTCAGATGAATTCATTGGGTATAGTACTGGAAGTTTAAAAGGTAAACATGATTCTTGTACAAGTTTGAGATTTGAATGCATGTCAATAATTTTACTTAACCTTATTAATAAGAGAATGGGCAAGACGCTACAAGTGGTTCCAAGGAGACTTCAAAGAGCAGAGACAGATTTAGGTATATAGGGGAGGAGAAATAGTGATTCTTCCACCCATCTGAGTCATTGCCTGGGTTACTGTAAACACAAGGCAGATTAACAGGAAACAAACAAACTTATTTAATGGAAGTTTCTCCTCCTCCTTCTTCTTCTCCACCCCCCTTTTGTGACACAGGAACACTCATAAGGAAATAAAGACCTAAAAAAGAAAATAGCTAGATCCAAGTGCTTTTATGCAAGGGTTCATTGCATAAAAAAGAGTTATTCCACTTTTGATGAAGAGTGAAAAGGTGTGGAAAAAATATGATAGTGCAAAGGATCTAAGTAAACCAGAGGAAACTCAGCAAGGTCTGCTTGTTCAGGTTCTCTGTGTCCCTTCATTTTCAGAGCTAAGGATGTTCTTTCCCTCTGGGTGTAGACCTCTCACAAGAGTTTAATGATCTTCTTTAAAGGAGAGGGCAGGGGAAAGAGCAGAGAGAACTTCCTGCATTTTCTGTTTCTCAAATTCCTTCAGCTTGGAATACCCAGTTTGCCAAAGTACTATATTTTGGAGTATCGTATCTTAATCTCTGTCAGGTACTTACGTGAATTTACAAATAAATGTAAAATCTATGTTTTCTATAGTGAAAGGGGGAAGGGAAATCAATTTTCTTTCTCCCTCTCGACCTGACAAAACATATTTTCCTGTTTACAGACCAGAATGGTTTACACTGCTATCAGCTATCTCTAATTTACATTTGTAAAATAGTTCAAAGATGATAAAAGATGCAAACCTGATAGGTCAGAAAACATGAAAGGGTGTGCTTCACCAAGCATGTAGATTTCCACTGAAGATAAACTGTAATCAAAAGTGTAAAAATTACAAAAAAAAAAAATCTCACAAATCTTTTCAGAATTTTTACAGCAGCATGGTTTACATCAAACATGGGCAATTGGAATGCTTTGCAGGATTTGATGTGGGAAAACAGGATCTCCCAAAGCGAAAGCATAGGATTCATGAAGGTCTCCTGGTATCACGACCACACAGAGCATTGTGCAAATTCCTCTTTGATATTACATTAGACCTTGATAAACAGCAGTTTCTTAAAGGTTCTTTGCCACATGGACTCTGACACTATACCCTTTATCTTGTTCTTTGAGTGCATCTTTTACCTATGCATGATTTATGACATCATACATTGACCAAAACTGATGTGGCTCACTGAGTTACCCAGGCCCTCTGAATGTTGATGTGTTGCACTATGTAACATCAAAAAATCACCACTGGTCTCATCCAAAGATTCTTTTAAGTTTTGGGAAACCCACAGTGGTGGGTACAAATTTTTGAAAATTCAAATTTTTGCTTGAAAGCTCAGATTTTATCATTGTCAACAGATAATGTCACATTCCCCCACCAGGTTCACTTTGTTAATGTTTAAGAAAATCTGCCAAATCCCCATGTTGAAGTAGTCATGGTTGCTGTGTAAGTTTTTAAAAATAAAAACTGATGTGTCATAAAAAATGAAAATTTTATCTTATGAGTCAAATATTTGCACAAATGCTTTTCTTTATAGCAGTTATTGTATTCGGCATGCAGTGAAAGTGCTTTCTGCATACTTCCCATTTTGTGTCACAGAATAATAAAGAAACAACCCCTTTGGAGGTAAATTTGACAATATCCAACAAAACAGCATATTCACTTATGTTTGATTCAGTACTTCTACTTCTAGGAAACTTCCCTGAAAATATACCTCCAACAACACAAAATACATATGTACAAGCCGATTTATTGCAGCAATATTTATAATTGCAAAATTTTGGGAACAACCTGAGTATATGTAGAAGAGTGGTTGAATAAACTTCGACAAATCTACAAAATGGAGTGCTACATAGCTATATAAAAGAATAAAGAAGATATATACGAACTAATTTGGAATGATTTCTAGGATGAACTTTCAGGATAAAAAAAACAAAGAATCAAAGAATTTTTAAAGTATGCTACTTTTCATACAAGAAAGAAAGAAATACTGGCACACATATATCTGCTTATTTCTGCAAAACAAAACAAAACAAAAACTTTAGGAAGGATCAATGAGATTGATGACCTTAAAGGGGTGCGTGGGATGAAGTGGGAGTGGGGGTGTGGGAGGAGGGATAGAGGGGAGGGATGTCTCTGAGTGTACTTTTTGTACAGCCTTGACTCTTAAAATTTAGCATATCTTACATACGTACCCCAAATATACAAATAATGGAAAGTAACCAAGATGTAGGCAAAACCAAAATTGGAACCAAATCGTATCAAATGAACCTGTTTAAAAGTGAAAACACTTAAGAGAATGCAGAAGAAAAGAACTACCTTAAGTCATGTTGGAAAACAGTTACTCTGATTGGATTCTAGAAGGTCATAAGATGAAAAGAGCCACACACAGGTACTATTCTCTGGCTGTCAGTCTGTTTCTCACCGGGCATGGATGAGCTCCTCATGCAAAGACTGAATAAAAAGTAACTAATGAGAGCCCATCTCCTCACTGTTGGAGACAAAGTAATGAAAGAAATCTGAGCATAAGCCTGTGTTGTTGGATTGGAGTCAGAGGTATTGGTATGAACTTTGTTTTTAAACAGATGTACAGATGGGTATACAAATCAAAATAAAAATAGATGGGCGTGGGTGTGTGTGGTTTAATTCTAGCCTTGTCCACTGAGAAGTTCCCAACAGCAAGAAACAAACCCAGTTTCTAGGTCTTGGTTTCTTCAATGAAAGCAACCAGAATTCCTTGGGAAAAGTGGTAGATTCCAGGGCCTGGGCATAGAAAAGACAAGATCAGCTTAGGTTCACATGGTACCAGAGTATAAGGAAGTACTTGAGGAAAAGACACAGGAACCCACCTGAAGGGGCACTGAAGGACCCAATCTGGAATAGTTTGAAAAACAAAGTCACTAATGACAGCATTGTGTTATAACTTATAGTCAGAAACAAATATGCATGCGTCCCTACAGATGTGAATAAATAATTGGATAAATAAATAAGAAAGAAGAGATAGCTTTTTCTTACAGAATAATTCCATACCAAGTGATTCATGGATATAGACCTTGAATTATACAGAGAAATGCTTCCCCCACCAAAATGTTGGTGCCTTAATCCCCAGAATATGTAAATATGTTAGCTTACATGAAAGGGACTTTAAGGATGTTATTAAGTTAAGGATTTTGAGATGGAGAGATGATCCTGAATTTTCTGGGTGAGCCCAAGGCAATCAGAAGGGTCCTTGGTGTTAATGTGGAACATATAGGGAACTCATTTTTAAAAATTAACAGATGACATAGCTAACAAACTAATGGTGGAAGGCAGTGGAATGGTAAAAACCAAACAAAAAATTTGATTAATCTTTGACAGGGCAGAAGAGAAGAGAAAAATGAACATAGAACATGTAGGACAAAATAGAAAGAGTAAAATGGTATATTTAAATCCAAAACGTGAAATAAAATGTAAAAAAAAAAGCAAGATGTTGAAATCTGTGCATCTTTTAGGGAATTTCTTTCATAGGCTTATCAATTCCGTGAAGGTTTATGGAAGAATACACTGTGTTTCAAGAGGGTTTCAGGTAAAAGCAAGGCTTCTCTTTCATTATTTACTTTTATTTGAAAATTTTTGATCAAGTAAGGTATTAAATCCACAATTTTTATTTTTATTTTATTTATATTTTTTGTAGTTGTAAATGGACAGAATGTCTTTATTTTGTCTATTTTTATATGGTGCTGAGGATCGAACTCAGTGCCTCACACCTGCTAGGCAAGCGCTCTGCCACTGAGCTACAGCCCCAGCCCATATTCACAATTTTTAAAATGTTAATTAAAATAAATATTTGTAGAACAAACAAACTGGATATAAAAATACACAGAATAGACCTATCTTTTGGGTTTAAATTGAAATTTTTCTTGTCCCTTCCCTACCACCCAATCTTCCCCCTTTTCTCCTTTTTTATAGCCCTCTGCCTGGAAGGTGAACAAAGTGGTTTCTTATGTGCAATATAAAAAGCACAAAGGTACCCCAACTTTTGCCTGGGCTGGACTGTAATAGCCTCCTGGTTCTGGAGCAAAACCTGTCCAAGAGTTTTTCCAGGACCTCTGACCTCCTGGAACTGGCTCTCAAAGCCCAGGCCAGCAATGACAAAACCAAAACTCTGGCCACCTTTACCAAGGCACAAGGAATTGTGCCCCAGCCCCCAGGGGCCTTCTCCACTGAACAGAAAACCCTGAGAATCTGCTTCACTCTAATAAGTTAGCAGAGGCATCAATCCAGCAGCCAGTGTCCCAATTCTAGGTCAAGTGTGTTTGCATGATTTCATCTGTTTCTCCTGTTGCTGGTAGCAGCTCTGGATGGTGCCCACTGTGTGAGGATGATGTTTCCCGGAGGATTATTCAGCAACTGTGGAAATGTGCAGTAATAGATCTGAGCTTGGGCAATGGGAAGACAGAAGTACGAGTTTCTTGAACAGATAGTAGTAAACATTTTGTACAGCCTCTGGAGTGCTCTTAGTAGCTGAACCCTGGAGGCTGCCTTGCCAAGGAGCAAGCTGTCTCCCAGCCAGCAGAAAACACCCGGCTGCGTGTTTCCATGAAGAGACAGAAAAGAAATATTTGAGGTGGGGAGAGCCACATAGTTGCTGTTCAACTATTCAACTCTGCCATTGTAGGAAGAAAGCGATCACAGATGATATGTAAACATGGCTTCCTCCTTAGCATAAGTTTGAAATCCTCCAGGTTTGGTGTGGGGTTAATCTCTGGTGACTTGAAAAACCAAATTCAAGGGCTGGGGCTGTAGCTTAGTGGTAGAGTGCTTGCCTAGCATGTGTGAGGCACTGGGTTTGATCCTTAGCACCACATAAAAATAAACAAATAAAATAAAGGCATTCTGTCCATCTACGCTACAAGAAAACTAACGAACTTAAGTGATACATGTAATTTTTCTTCCTTCAACAAACTTTTGAATGTGTACTATGAACCAAGCACCACGGGCCTTGATACATCAGTACTTGGAGGAAGAAAGGAAAAGAAAGTGTGTCAAGAAGGAGAGAGTTTTCTAACCTTGCTTCTCATCAGTAGGCCATCTAGTAAATCAAGATAAGTGATTTGGCAGTAAGACACCTAGAAGCCCCAGAATTATCACTTCCATTTCTCTTCCATGAGACTGTTTGCTATAACCACAGATTGGCAAACTTTGGTCTGTAGCCAAATCTGAGTCAAACAAATCTAGCTCTTGGTCAAATCTACCTTTCTGTCTCTCTATAAATAACATTTTATTGAAATGCAGCCTCACATATCTGTGATTGTTTTCATCCTATAATGGCAGAGTTGAATAGTTGAACAGCAGCTGACTCTCAGCACCTTCAAAATTTCCTTTTTATCTCTTTATGGAAATATTTTCCTGACTGCTGTCAAGAATTCACAGCAGAGCAGGGAAGGTCTAATGTGTCATCTGGAGATATCCAGAACTATATTTTTCTTTTAGAGACTGGTAGGCAGAAGATATGTAGGGCCATGTAGATTTGTGGTAATTTTCAGATTGAATCTTGGGATATTATAATCTACAGTTTTTCTTGAAGAGTCCAGGCTTTCTAGCTATATGCTCAGACAGAGGAAACAATTCAGCAACAAGTAAAGGCGTAGCAGGTTCCCCCGCATCTGCTCTGCTTGGCCATCGGAGAGTGGCCAGTGTGGAAGAGGATGGATAAATGTCATGAATCCATGCCCGTGGATGCAGCAGCCAGTCTCGTTGGACGTGACGAACAACTAGCTATCTAAATGGATTATAAAGCAAAAATATTGAATTAAAAATCAGGAAACAGAATGGGTTCTGTAATGTCAAACTATTTGTGTCAATTAAAAATATATGTATACAAATCAACCATTGACACCTTGTTATATCACTTACAAACAAAAAGATGTACAGTCAGCTCTTCATATCTGTGGGTTCTGCATCTGTGTGTTCAACTAACTGTTGATTGAAAATATTCAGAAAAGAAGAATAGCCTCTGGATAGACAATGGCTTTGGGAGTGAGAATGGATTAATCCATAAAGAAAACAATGGTGAGGCCTCAGACGGACAGCTGGTGATAGTGTGCTGAGTTGACTCAGTCCTAAGCCCCTAGGTTCAAGGACTACAGAGGGAAAGTGAAAGGGGAGGAAGGAGGGAAGACTGAGGGAATCTGGAGCCATATCTTGATTCTGAAAAAGATTTGACAGCTAAATGGGTTTGTAACCTGTGACAGCCTACAGCAGTGCAGCTTCCAAACAGTCCCCTGTCTTCATAGGGAAGCCCATGGGGGTTGGTGCCTGGTGTGACTTAGGTAGGATAAGGGTCAGAACCGGGAGACTCTAAGCCAAAGAGACTTCTGTCCAGGACTATGGAGGATGTGAGGAGTCTCAGGAAAGTTGAGGTTGAAGTCCTAGTTGGGCTCCATGGCCCAGTCAAGGATGTGTTCCTCTGGTGATGGGGGTTGGCATGTGGTATGGGGCAGGGGAGGGTTTTGGCTCTTTGACACTTCAGGCATAATGGGTCTTAAATTAGGTCTATTCCTGGGAGTGGGGTCTTAATACAATACTGACTAGCCCAAGAACTGAGCAGAAGCCTTGGGCAACAGGGGGTTAAAGGACATCAGAAGCAAATGTTGGATTCTTGGATAAATATCCCCATATTTATGTTCTTAATTTCTACAACTTGGGATAATAAATACCAAGGATTCAGCATCCTTTTGGGGAATATTCTTCCCCCATTCCCTAATAATTCATATCAGACCCTAGAAGCATATCCAGCACTTGGTTCTGGTTCTCTTGGGATTGTTTTGATGCTCACATGAGGTGGCATGTATGAGAGAACTCTGGAAGTATAAATTACCTTAGTTATTAATATATTAATATTTTAATCAGTTTCTTTCTCTGATCTGCCCTCTCAGCCCAATTTAAAGGATAAAAAGAGAAGAAAAATGAAGCTGCACAGCCAGTTGACTCCAAAAGTCTTGAGCGAAAACAACTTTTATTTAAAAGGAACCTTAAAGGTAACTTCATCTTTAAATCTAAAAAATTTAAATAAAAAATTAAATCAGTCAAACATGGTGATGGACTCCCATAGTCCCAGCTGATCAACGATCCAAGTTTGAGGCCAGCCTGGGTAAATTAGTCAGACCCTGTCTTAAAAAACAAAACAAAATAAAAAGGGCCAGGGATGCAGCTCCCTGGGTCAATCAGTGGGAAAACACACACACACACACACACACACACACATCAGTACTTTCCCCATGGTTTCCAAACATTTCCAAGGTCCATCTCAGGACCGCCTAATTTACAGCTAACTTCTACTGGGCTGTCCTAGCTGCTGACACTGAAATTTTACCCAGCTCTAATCTATCAGCCTTGGAAAATAAGAAAAATGGAGACATTTTTAAAGTTCACAAGTTGGTGGACTTTACATATCAAGAAAGAAATGGAAAGGGCACTATGAGAATTGTTCTTGCTCACCCAAGAAAGACTGTATTTTAAAACATATAATAAATATACCAGAGGCGGGCCTGCGAGCCACCGGCAGAAGAGGAGCAGCGGCCTGCTGAGAGGCAAAGCCGCCCCCTCCCACTGCGCCGGCAAGGTAGACGGAACTGTGACCACCCACAGAGCAGGCCCAGCGGCCTGCTGAGGGGCAGAGCCGCCCCCACCCCCCACGCCTGCCAGGTAGGCGGAACTGTGACCACCAACAGAAAAGGCCCAGTGGCCCGCGGAGGGGCAGAGCTTCCAATCACTCCTGCAAGGTAGGCGGGCCTGCGACCCACCGACAGAAGAGGAGCAGCGGCCTGCTGAGAGGCAGAGCCGCCCCCTCCCCCCGTGCCTGCAAGGTAGACGGAACTGTGACCACCAACAGAACAGGCCAGACCTGCAACCGACAGACAGAACAGGCCCAGTGGCCTGAGGAAGGGTAGAGCCGCCCCCCACCCCCCGCGCCTGCAAGGTAGGCGGACCTGCGACCCACTGGCAGAACAGCCCCAGAGGCCTGCAGAGGGGCAGTGCCGCTGCCTGAGCCTGCAAAGTAGGCAGAACTGTGACCACCGACAGAACAAGCCTAGCGGCCCGCAGAGGGACAGAGCCACCGCCTGCGCCTGCAAGGTAGGCGGACCTGCTACCGACCGGCAGAGCAGGCCCAGCGGCCTGCTGGCATGGTAGGCACGTTGCCCCAATTGGAGGAGGGGCAGAGCGGCCGCCCGCGCCTGCGAGGGAGACTTTGCAACTATACAAGACCAATATAAATATATAGGGGGAAAAATCAATAGCACAACAGTTTAACCAAGTAGAAAGGAACGCGAACAGTATGAAGAGACAAGGAAAGAAAGGACCACAAGCAATGCAGGTCAACTCAACGTTAGAAGAGGTAATAGCTGCAGCAGATGGAATGTCAGATAAAGAATTCAGGATATACATGCTTCAGATGATCTGGAGTCTCAAGGAAGACATCAGACAGCAAAATCAGACAATGAAAGATCACTTCAACAATGAATTACATAAACAAATCCAAGAAACAAAAGATCAACTATACAGGGAGATAGAGGTTATAAAAAACAAACAAACAGAAATCCTAGAAATGCAGGAAGCAATAAACCAACTTAAAAACTCAATTGAGAATACTACCAGCAGAGTAGAACACTTAGAAGATAGAACATCAGACAATGAAGATAAAGTATTTCAACTTGAAAAGAACATAGACAGCTCAGCAAGACTGTTAAGAAACCATGAGCAGAACATCCAAGAAATATGGGATAACATCAAGCTACCAAATTTAAGAGTCATTGGGATACAGGAAGGGACAGGGTTTCAAACCAAAGGAATGAGCAATCCGTTCAATGAAATAATACGAGAAAACTTCCCAGACTTGAAGAACCAGACAGAATCCCAAATCCTAGAAGCCTACAGGACGCCGAATGTGCAAAATCATAAGAGACCCACACCTAGACACATTATAATGAAGATGCCCAACATACAGAATAAGGAGAGAATTTTAAAAGCTACAAGAGAAAGGAAGCAGATCACATTTAGGGGTAAGCCAATCAGGATAACAGCTGATCTTTCAACATAGACTCTGAAAGCTAGAAGATCCTGGAATAACATATTTGAAACACTGAAAGAAAATGGGTTCCAACCAAGAATTGTGTTTCCAGCGAAATTAAGCTTCAGGATGGAAGATGAAATTAAAACCTTCCACGATAAACAAAAGTTAAAAGAATTTGCAGCTAGAAAACCATCTCTTCAAAACATCCTTGGCAAAACATTACAGAAAGAGGAAATAGAAAATAACAATGAAAACCAACAGTGGGAGGTAGGACAGTAAAGGGGGGAAAATAATCAAAGAGGAAAACAAACCATGTTTAGTAACATAAATAAACAAATATGGCTGGAAGAACAACCCATATCTCAATAATAACCCTAAATGTTAATGGCTTAAACTCACCAATCAAGAGACACAGGCTAGTAGAATGGATCACAAAACAAGACCCAACAATATGCTGCCTACAGGAGACGCATTTGATAGGAAAAGACATACATAGGCTGAAGGTGAAAGGTTGGGAAAAATCATATCACTCATATGGACTTCGGAAACAAGCAGGAGTGTCCATACTCATATCAAATAAAATAGATTTCAAGCCAAAGTTGATCAAAAGGGATAAAGAGGGACACTACATACTGCTTAAGGGAACCATACACCAACAAGACATAACAATCATAAATATATATGCCCCAAACAATGGTGCAGCTATGTTCATCAAACAAACTCTTCTCAAGTTCAAGAGTCTAATAGACCACCATACAATAATCATGGGAGACTTCAACACACCTCTCTCGCCACTGGACAGATCTTCCAAACAAAAGTTGAATAAGGAAACTATAGAACTCAATAACACAATTAATAACCTAGACTTAATTGACATATATAGAATATACCACCCAACATCAAGCAGTTACACTTTTTTCTCAGCAGCACATGGATCCTTCTCAAAAATAGATCATATATTATGTCACAGGGCAACTCTTAGACAATATAAAGGAGTAGAGATAATACCATGCATCCTATCTGATCATAATGGAATGGAACTGAAAATCAATGATAAAAGAAGGAAGGAAAAAGAATACATCACTTGGAGAATGAACAATAGGTTACTGAATGATCAATGGGTTATAGAAGACATCAAGGAGGAAATTAAAAAATTCTTAGAGATTAATGAAAACACAGACACAACATATCGGAATCTATGGGACACACTGAAAGCAGTTCTAAGAAGAAAATTCATTGCTTGGAGTTCATTCCTTAAAAAAAGAAAAAACCAACAAATAAATGATCTCATACTTCATCTGAAAATCCTAGAAAAAGAAGAGCAAAACAACAGCAAAAGAAGTAGAAGGCAAGAAATAATGAAAATCAGAGCTGAAATTAATGAAATCGAAACAAAAGAAACAATTGAAAAAATTGACAAAACTAAAAGTTGGTTCTTTGAAAAAATAAACAAAATCGACAGACCCTTAGCGATGCTAGCGAAGAGAAGAAGAGAGAGAACTCAAATTACTAGCATACAGGATGAAAAAGGCAATATCACAACAGACACTTCAGAAATACAGAAGATAATCAAAAATTATTTTGAATCCTTATACTCCAATACATTAGAAGATAGTGAAGGCATCGATAAATTTCTTAAGTCATATGATCTGCCCAGATTGAGTCAGGAGGATATAGACAACCTAAACAGACCAATATCAATTGAGGAAATAGAAGAAACCATCAAAAGACTACCAACTAAGAAAAGCCCAGGACCGGATGGGTATACAGCAGAGTTTTACAAAACCTTTAAAGAGGAACTAATACCAATACTTTTCAAGCTACTTCAGGAAATAGAAAAAGAGGGAGAACTTCCAAATTCATTCTACGAGGCCAACATCACCCTGATACCTAAACCAGACAAAGACACTTCAAAGAAAGAAAACTACAGACCAATATCTCTAATGAACCTAGATGCAAAAATCCTCAATAAAATTCTGGCGAATCGGATACAAAAACATATCAAAAAAATTGTGCACCATGATCAAGTAGGATTCATCCCTGGGATGCAAGGCTGGTTCAATATACGGAAATCAGTAAATGTTATTCACCACATCAATAGACTTAAAAATAAGAACCATATGATCATCTCGATAGATGCGGAAAAAGCATTTGACAAAGTACAGCATCCCTTTATGTTCAAAACTCTAGAAAAACTAGGGATAACAGGAACATACCTCAATATTGTAAAAGCAATCTATGCTAAGCCTCAGGCTAGCATCATTCTGAATGGAGAAAAACTGAAGGCATTCCCTCTAAAATCTGGAACAAGACAGGGATGCCCTCTCTCTCCACTTCTGTTCAACATAGTTCTCGAAACACTGGCCAGAGCAATTAGACAGACGAAAGAAATTAAAGGTATAAAAATAGGAAAAGAAGAACTTAAATTATCACTATTTGCAGATGACATGATTCTATACCTAGCAGACCCGAAAGGGTCTACAAAGAAACTATTAGAGCTAATAAATGAATTCAGCAAAGTGGCAGGATATAAAATCAACACGCATAAATCAAAGGCATTCCTGTATATGAGCGACAAATCCTCTGAAATGGAAATGAGGACAACCACTCCATTCACAATATCTTCAAAAAAAATAAAATACTTGGGAATCAACCTAACAAAAGAGGTGAAAGACTTATACAATGTAAACTACAGAACCCTAAAGAGAGAAATAGAAGAAGATCTTAGAAGATGGAAAAATATACCCTGTTCATGGATAGGCAGAACTAACATCATCAAAATGGCGATATTACCAAAAGTTCTCTATAGGTTTAATGCAATGCCAATCAAAATCCCAACGGCATTTCTTGTAGAAATAGAGAAAGCAATCATGAAATTCATATGGAAAAATAAACGACCCAGAATAGCAAAAACAATGCTAAGCAGGAAGTGTGAATCAGGCGGTATAGCGATACCAGACTTCAAACTATACTACAGAGCAATAGTAACAAAAACAGCATGGTACTGGTACCAAAACAGGCGGGTGGACCAATGGTACAGAATAGAGGACACAGAAACCAATCCACAAAACTACAACTATCTTATATTTGATAAAGGGGCTAAAAGCATGCAATGGAGGAAGGATAGCATCTTCAACAAATGGTTCTGGGAAAACTGGAAATCCATATGCAACAAAATGAAACTGAATCCCTTTCTCTCGCCATGTACAAAAGTTAATTCAAAATGGATCAAGGAGCTTGATATCAAATCAGAGACACGCCGTCTGATAGAAGAAAAAG
This sequence comes from Marmota monax, assembly GCF_021218885.2. NCBI lineage: Eukaryota > Metazoa > Chordata > Mammalia > Rodentia > Sciuridae > Marmota > Marmota monax. The sequence goes on along the minus strand of NW_026693777.1, from coordinate 20,444,816 downwards.
TTGGCTACTATCTACATACTGTGGGGTCGGGCTCCAAATTCCTCAATAGGACACCCATAGCACAAAAGTTAATAACTAGAATCAACAAATGGGACTTACTCAAACTAAAAAGTTTTTTCTCAGCAAAAGAAACAATAAGAGAGGTAAATAGAGAGCCTACATCCTGGGAACAAATCTTTACTCCTCACACTTCAGATAGAGCCCTAATATCCAGAGTATATAAAGAACTCAAAAAATTAGACAATAAGAGAACAAACAACCCAATCAATAAATGGGCCAAGGACCTGAACAGACACTTCTCAGAGGAGGACATACAATCAATCAACAAGTACATGAAAAAATGCTCACCATCTCTAGCAGTCAGAGAAATGCAAATCAAAACCACCCTAAGATACCATCTCACTCCAGTTCGATTGGCAGCCATTATGAAGTCAAACAACAACAAGTGCTGGCGAGGATGTGGGGAAAAGGGTACACTTGTACATTGCTGGTGGGACTGCAAATTGGTGCAGCCAATTTGGAAAGCAGTATGGAGATTTCTTGGAAAGCTGGGAATGGAGCCACCATTTGACCCAGCTATCGCCCTTCTCGGTCTATTCCCTAAAGACCTAAAAAGAGCATGCTACAGGGACACTGCTACATCGATGTTCATAGCAGCACAATTCACAATAGCAAGACTGTGGAACCAACCTAGATGCCCTTCAATAGACGAATGGATAAAAAAAAATGTGGCATTTATACACAATGGAGTATTACTCTGCATTAAAAATGACAAAATCATAGAATTTACAGGGAAATGGATGGCATTAGAGCAGATTATGCTAAGTGAAGCTAGCCAATCCCTAAAAAACAAATGCCAAATGTCTTCTTTGATATAAGGAGAGTAACTAAGAACAGAGTAGGGTCGAAGAGCATGAGAAGAAGATTAGCATTAAACAGGGATGAGAGGTGGGAGGGAAAGGGAGAGAGAAGGGAAATTGCATGGAAATGGAAGGAGACCCTCAGAGTTATACAAAAGTACATACAAGAGGAAGTGAGGGGAAAGGGAAAAATAATACAAGGGGGACAAATGAATGTCAGTAGAGGGGGCAGAGAGAGAAGAGGGGAGGGGAGGGGAGGGGAGGGGAGGGGGGATAGTAGAGGATAGGAAAGGCAGCAGAATACAACAGACACTAGTATGGCAATATGTAAATCAATGGATGTGTAACTGATGTGATTCTGCAATCTGTATATGGGGTAAAAATGGGAGCTCATAACCCACTTGAATCAAAGTGTGAAATATGATATATCAAGACCTATGTAATGTTTTGAACAGCCAACAATAAAAAATTAAAAAAAAAATAAAAAAAAATAAATATACCAGAATCATTTCTCTTATCAAATATTTTAGCTACATTTCTAAAACAACTTTTTTCTTATTTAAGAGATAATTTCGAAATTATAGAAGGGTCTACCAAGAAAATAAAACTCACCTTGGTGTATACACACACACACACACACGCGCACAGACACACCTGTATATGTATATATTTATATACATGTATATTGTATAAAATACTAAAGATATGTGAATATTTGTTAGAGTCTGTAAACAAGTCAGGATGCCGCCTGGCATTTTGCCAGAGGGAGTGGTTTGTGAAGTAACACCAGCGAGCCATTAAGTGTGGAGATTCCTTATTGGTTGACTGCTGTATCGAGTTTATGTTAATTAAGATAAGCTGTGTGGAATATATAAATACCTCTGTTGTCCTACAATAAACGGCTCCCACTCCTGCTGTATCGATCTACACAAGTTGCTCGTCACCCCCCCGGTTATTTTGCTGCAGCTGGGCTGCGGCAAATATTGTTTACATTATATTCAGGAATATTGTATATGTTATATTCACTCTTTTGAACTTCAGGTTTGAATTATACACACAGTTCTATGTTCTACTAATTTAAAAGATAGCATTATTGTTGGGCGTGATGGTGCATTCCCGTGGTCCCAGCTACTCCGTAGACTAAGGCAGGAGGACTATTTGAGCAACATTAATGAGATTGTTTCAATAATATAAAACATAGTTTTACTTTGGTAGCACCTTTTCATGTTAATAAATTTTCCTCAATAATGTGATTTTAAATTTTTAAACAATACTCCATCATATGAATGTGCCAAGGTTTATTTGACCTTTTCTGTATTTAGTTTACTTATAATAGTTACTATTATAAGTGTCATTTTATGAATATTCTCTTACATAAATTTTAATAGCATTGCTAATTGTTTCCCAAGATAGATTCATGAAATTGTAAGTCTCTTGATCTCTAGTTCTAAATTGTTTTTCAGAACAGTTGTAATATTATACTCTAGTCAGTAGCCCCAAAGAGTGTGCGTCTTACCACACCCTCACCAGACTGAGTTTCATCTTTAAAATATAAAAAATCAGGCTATTTGAAAAGTGTGGCAGACAAATTGCTTTGTTCTTTTCAGCATCCTTTTGGAGAATATTCTTCCCCCATTCCCTAATAATTCAGATCAGACCCTAGAAGCATAACCAGCATTTGATGACATGTGTTATACGCTCCCATGTGACAACACCACATTTTCTTTTTTCAGTACTGGGGATTAAACCCAAGGACCTTTCCCATTGAGCCTCATCCCCAGCCCTTTTTATTATTATTATTTTTTATTTCAAGACAGACTCTTGCAAAATTGCCCAGTCTGACCTCAAGCTTGTAATTTGCCTGCCTCAGCCTCCTGAGTAGCTGGGATTATAGGCATGTGCCACTGTGCCAGGCAAAGCCACATTTTATTGTTTAAATTGGCTTCACTTTACACTGAAGGAAACTCCTATAATCCACGGTATTTTAGATAATGTCCTATGCAAACAGCATCTTGCATACGTATTACTACCCTAGAGGAATCCAGGCTGCACTGGATGGGGCTTCCCTTTGGGGGATGAAAAGTTCCTCAAAGTTCATTTTCTTTTTGGATTTTTGGCTCCACACACTCTCAGCCCTGATGTGTCCTAAGCAAATGATGGTATTTACAACCCAGTGGGCGACGGTGTGAAAGGAAAGCATGTAGAAAACATAGGTGGGCAGCCAGTAGGAGGAAGCAAGGGATGTGCAGGGCAACACCACGTGACTCTACCCAGACAGCCAGAGACAGTAGCGAGGACCAAGGATCCAGCTAGAATAAAGCTAAGCACAAGCAGCAGGAGGGTGGTGCTTCCTGGGGCTGGGAACATAATTCACTTTTAAATAAAAGCGGTCCTGACATAAAAGACAATATACCTTTTCACTGTCCAGGTTCGATTGAGGAGAGAAGCAGGAATAACAAGACCCAGAAATATTTTGGAGAATGAGATGAAGAATCCCTGTGCACAAAACCCTGGACTTGAGTTTCAGATTCAGAAAACCTCCAGCTAAAACAGGTCTCTCTTACCGGTGAGATGGGCACCATCCATGAGGCACCTGAAATTTTCCTGTGTCCTGCTTTGCTCTAAGAGCCATCAGCAGTCGAGCCAAATAGTACTTTTTTTTCTTTTTTGTTAGCGGGTACGGGAATTAAATACCCGGTATGGTTGTTTATACTAAAGAGTTACGATGTTTAAGGGGGAAAAAGCACACCTCAGTTTGGAGGCGAGTGTTTAAATCTCTCAGCCATTCTGAAAAGAGCGTATTCATAACTCAGGGCTCGATGGCCTCACTTTGGCAGCTCCTAGAAATGTTGAGTCTGGATGGAAACCGCCAGTCTCTGCAGGGTACTCCTGGCAAACAAGACAGAACAGTTGCTTCTGAGTCACCACTGGGAATGGGTGCTAAGGGGGATAGGAAAGGGCACAAACTAATGATTATAGGCTAAGAGGGGGTACTCCAGTTAACTTCTTGCTTAAGGAAAGTAAAAAGTGTGCACTCCCTTCACCCCACCATGATGGGCTGTCCCAGTAATTTAGCTATTGTCTCCCACGCACTATCCACGCTCCCTCCATACAGCATTTTAAGATGCTGCAGCTGCGACTCTGCGAAGCCCATTTCTGCTTTGCCAGATGGCACCCTTATTAGGCTCTCCTGTAGGGGGCGCCAGGGGAGGCCGCGATGCCGAGGCGCAGAAGGGACTAACTTGCTCCTTCCTACTTCCTGCTGATTTCACTTTTGTGAGTTCTCCCAGCCTGGGATGCATCCAGGAAGCTGTTTCTGCAACTACCACCTCTATGAAACTATAGAATTCCCTCACTGTTCTTTCAGATACTTAAATAACTTCGTAATTGGTTAACAATTCTTTATGTTAAATTTGTTCCTTACAGATAGTTGACCGAACCTTGACCGATCCATGAGTCTACGAAGGTTTGCACACACTGTCAGACAAGTGACCAGGAAAGGTACGTGTGTCTCTCTTTTTTACAGGGTGTTTTGGCTTGTCTATTAGTCGCTAAATATTGTCTTGCTCTTACAGTGGGGACATGGAGATGAAAAGACATAATCACTGCTCTGTGGAGTACCACTTAGTAGCTGATGAAAGGAAATGGGAGGCTTGGTATAAAGAAAGAATATGTAAACTTTCTTTGATGGTGGGGTGTTGAAGAAGTGCTTCTTAGAGAAAATGGCAGAGCGGCGTGTCTTAAAAGGATGTGCATGAGTCTGCCAGGTGGACATAGAAAAGAGGCACTGCAGACAGTCAGAACTGGGTGAGCAAAGCTTGGTGTGCTGCGTGCATCTGGGAACTCACGTGCTTCTCCGGTGGAAGTCCTGGGGAGCCTGGTGCTGGGAGAGAGCTCAGCACAGTCTCCTTCTCAACAGTCCTGTCTCTTTCCTCTCCAGGTACTGCTCCTCCTCTGCCCTCAGTTGCAATGTAACTTCTTTTTCAGTCTTCACTGGGCTCCAGCATCAGCCAGCCACACTTCCTCCTTTTCTTTCTAATATCTTCAACTTGTTTCTCCACCATAATTTCCATAAAACATTGTCTATTTACTATTCTTTTGCACACCTCATATTACCTTCTATTAAGTCTCTGCCACTGTTCTTACCCATTTTGCAAAGAATGAATGTTCTGGCTCATCACCTTGACTTGTTAGCCTTCTTCAACTTTGGAGTAGCTAAAAATCCAGAGTTCAGCATTATGCTAGGTTCTGCTTTCTGCACTTGAACAAGGACAAGTGCTTATTAGTATTCAAAAATGATTCATTCTTGTATTTTCTTCCTAATGTTTTACTCTGATCAAGAGGACAGAGGAAGGGGGTCCTATGATGGGGGCATCCATTAGACATGACTATCATCTTGTGGTTCCTGGAATCTCCCTTTGTCAAGCGCCTTTTGCTTGGACACCAGATTTGTCAATAGAATAATGTGGCCTTCCTGTCCAAAGCACTTTTTAGATTCTACCCACAATGACACAGGTGCTTCATCATTTTAGACACAGGAAACCACAGGCCTTGGCTTTGGAATTGCAAAACAAACACATCTAGGCCAGATGTTCTCTCTGCCGAGGTGTAATCTCACAAGAATATTCTGTGGGGTTAGGGGAGAGTAGGAAGAGAAGTGGTAAAGTGGTAAAGAACAGAAGAGACAGAAGTCACGGTGATCTCAGGGGAAAATGTTTAGGGTTCTAAGGCAAACTGGCCTGCCGCTTCACTCTTTCCTAAAGCAAGTCATAAAAATCCTTGGAATAGCAAACAGGACAAAGCAGGTGTTGATTGTTGGGGACTACATTGGAGTTGGATATGGGTGCCAGTGGCTGCTGGTGTGACAGTTCAGCAGATCCCAGGACTGTCACCTTGGTTTGGCTTGTTACAGACAGGGAAAGACTCTGGTGGCAGATGCTCATGTGAGCACCGTATGTCAGTGTTCTGAAAACGTGCCACTCCCTCGGGTACTTGTGTTTCATAGCTCACCAGAATCTCATTTTTATTTTATTTCAACAAATATTCATATCACAATCATTGTCAAAACTTAGTTATAAAAATTAAGGGTTTTTTTTTCTTCATTTGGTCCCCAAAGCACTATAATAATGAATTTTTAAAAAGTAGATTTTGAGAAGGCCGTGACAGATGGGCCCCGGTAGAGAAGTGGGGTTCTGGGAGTGGCCATGCTGTTCCCAGCCTGGGCCTGAGCGTCAGTGAGCTCAGAGGCTCAAGCCCTGCCTCCTTGTGACTCCTGCATTGCACTCTAGGGCCCACCTGGCTCTACTTTCCTTCTTCCTTTTTTTTCTTTTCTTTCTGTAAAAGGACAACTCTGATAACCTCAGATATCTCCTGATCTGCAGGTTTGTATGTTCTAAGTACAAAAACTCTGAGCCAAAATGGATATCATGCTTTTCCCTTTCTTTTCCTTCCATCTCCTCCCCATTCCTTCCTTTTCCCAGGACCACCACCAACAAAGCCCTCACTTAACCAGACGAGCACAAGGAACTCAATGGCTACCTGGGCTGGGGATTGTCCACGGGCAGGTCTGATCCTAGCGTCAGCCAGCCACAGGCCCTGCTGTATTTACCATCTCTGACTTGCCCTGGCTTCAGCCTTAGCCATGAAATCAATTACCTGGTGACAAACCGGGCGTGACCCACACACAGAATCGGCGTAGGGAACTCATTCCTTTCACAGCAAGCCTGAAGAAGGCCTTCTGGAATCTCTCAAAACTGCCTTGCTGAGGCCTGGCCTCTTTTCCGCGGGGGAGTTATTGACACAAGAATTTTTCAATTACTCTGTAAGGGCTTCAGCTCAGTGTGGTCCACCGGGAAGGTGAAACTCTTAGTTTTGAATTTCAAATTAATATTCTTTCACACCTTCTCAAGACCTCCTCTGGGAAGCTCCATCACGTTCTGGTTAGCGTGCAGCTGGCCTCGCTGTGTGAACACTGACCGGAAATGTTATGCTCCCAGAACTGACTTGGGGGAAGGCCTAGTGATGAGCTGAATAATGTAAAGTGCTGAATTATTCAGGAGGCTTCCCCTCCTTACCTGTGGAAGTAACAAGGAGGCCAGTGGGAGCCATTAAAAGGAAGCAAAGGAGGGAGGCCAGGTGTGTTTTCCTTAAGCCTCCCTGCTGCTAGGGGCTCTTCCGTGTGTTCATTCAACCCCTTGCCTAGCTCATCTTCCCTGAACGAGGGACTCACTGGACAGTTGTGGTTTAATGGATCTTTTTTGCATGAACTTCATTAAACTTCAGATTCCTCGGGCTAAATAGTGAATGGGAAGGAGCCTGCCCGGAAGGACCTGAGGTCACACTGAGCCATAGGCATTCATGGGAGACTTCTGTGTGTCCAAGGCTAGCTAACAGAGTGTGGGGATGCAGGAACCTGGGGATTCAGGGTGGGCAGTGTGTGTGTGAAGGTCGAGGGAGGGCCTGCAGGGTGGGAAAAGTTGGCATGTCCTACTTCTCTTTTATTGCAACTCCAAGACTACTAAAGGACTTCACAAGGGGCCATTGATAGACAGAGCTGCCCCTGTTGTAGGTCCCTTAGCTTCTCTCAGAAATAGGGTCTTTTACCTTTGCCTACAGGTAACAGGTCCAAAGGGACAGACCAGCACTGTTAGGTGTGGTTTGAATGTCAGATTGATGCCTGTGAGCATCCTCAGCTTGCAGGGTGAGGGCTGGAGGATCTTATCCTGACCCTGAAGCTGCTATCCAATGGCTAATGGTGCTTGTTAGAGGCACCACAGCTGGGAAATGTGTAGCAAGTCATTTCTTACAACATTTATAATGGAATTTGCTGGTTGTTTATTTAAAAAATAAAAATTCCATATTGTTATGGTTTAGATATTTAATGTCGCCCAAAGTCCCATATATTAAAGGCTTGGTCCCCAGACAATGGTGCTTTGGGGAGGTGGTAGAACCTTAGGAGAAGGGAGTAATGGAAGGAAGTTAGGGCATTAGGGCTGTGCTCTTGAAGGGGAGATTGGGACTCTAGCCCCTCCCCCCCCCCCACTTTTTTTCCCTCTATTTCCCAGCTACCATGCAATGTGCAGCTTTGTTTTACCACATGCTCCCTGCCACGAGGTTCTGCCTTATCACAGGCCTAAGGTGACAGGACCAATTGACCATGGACTGAGACCTCTAAAACTGAGAACTAAAATAAACATATTTTTTCCTTTTAGGTTGATTTTCTCAGGCATTTTGTCACAGTAATAGAAAGCTGACTAATATGCATATTATCCCTAGAATATTGTCTGTGACCTTTCCCTGCATTTGACTATGCTTTCCTGCATAGTAAAAAGAGTGGCTGTTGTAACTACCATTCTTGGTATATGAGGCATGTATCATTCTTGAATAGTGAGGTCTACTGATCTAAGGTAGTATTTCACTATTTACCATGTAGGATACTGAAAAGGAGAAAAACAACAATCAAAAAAGATGTAACCAGATGGGCAAAGGCTGAAAATGGTAATGGTATTCCATCTCTTAAATTAATTCTGATTGATAGAGGCTGCTGTCCAGGGCTATGTCTGGGTTTAAGGAGCAAGATGCTGTTGAGAGCCACAGCCAAAAGGGCCCCAGCAAACTTCCAGCTGTCAGCTGATTGGCTCCTCTGCGGTGATGCCCATTGGGCTGTTTCCCCACCCTTTCAGACCACGGAACTGTTCATTGGGGGACTTTTTTTGGCTCCGCCCACATGACCCAGCCAATCGGCCTCAAGAGCAGGAGGAGTGGGGGGGTTGAGAGGCTTGTGGGAAGCTGGTGGTGGCAGTTGGGCTCTGAGGGTTTTCCTGAAGAGCTGTGTGGTGCGGTGTGTGTTCTAAAAATAAAGTTTGTTTCTTTTGACAAGTGGCTCCTGAATTGTGCCCAGCCAGACTTCAGCATTTGGTGGGCCGCACTGGGAACAACTAAGGGTAAGTGATAAGGTAAACTGCTCGCCCCTGAGGGCAGGGTGAGAGGATGGGTAGCCATTTTAAGATTCTTCTTTTGTTTTGTTTCGCTTTTGTTTTAAGTTGCCTGTCCCTGGAGATGTGTAAGATGGAAGAAAAACCGCTCACATCTGAGGAACAGATAGGGAGAAAGGATGGATGGACATTTCAGGAGGATAGAAAGGCTGATATAATGATTCTTTGTTGTTCCATTTTTGTTTCATTTTGTCTGGGTTTTGTTTTGCATTATCTTAGTGAGGGGATCTTTGTCATGGAAATATGGAATTAAAAATTAGTAAAAAACAAACTGAAAAAATGTTAGGTAAATTGTTAGAGGAAGGAGGCATCCCAGTAAAATCAAGAACAGTCAGGGCATACGTTGATACAATACAAAAATGTAGCCCATGGCTTTTTGAGGAGGAGTTGTTAAATATATCACAATGGAACCATCATGGTGAAGATTTAAGGGAGAGGGAAAAGAAGAAACCAGGAACTCTGCCAGTTGGCACATTGCCATTGTGGGCGTTGGTATCTTGGTTGCTTAGTCCAAAGCCTTCAGTTCAGACAATGGTAGAGGAAGGAGAAGACATATTGATTCAAGTAAAAGAGAAGGTCTCTCGAGCTAGTCAGAGAGAGGAAGAAAGTTTAGAGCAGAAAATACTTTAAAAAAGCGTTTTAAAATAACTAAGGAACAAGCTAGACAAATAATAAGACAATGTCAAAATTGTGTGACCTTTTTGCCACAAGTTAATCTTGGAGTCAATCCTAGAGGACTGATACCTAACCATGTTTGGCAGATGGACGTCACACACTTGCCAGAATTTGGAAAATTAAAATATTTGCATGTTACAGTTGATACTTCTTCCGGATTTTTGATGGGCTCCCTTCATGCCGGAGAAAAAATTAAAGATATTATAGCTCATTGCTTACAAAATTTTGCCACTGTGGGTGTTCCAAAACAGTTAAAAACAGATAATGCCCCTGGTTATACTTCTACCTCTTTTATACAGTTTTGCTCATCATTTGGCATTACTCATATAACAAGAATCCCATACAATCCACAGGGACAAGGCATAGTTGAAGAGCTCATCAAACTATTAAAATGTACTTATTAAAGCAAAAAGAGGGAATTGGAAAGGGGTATATATCCTCCAAAGATAAACTTAAAATAACCATTTTTACTCTAAACTTTTTAAATTTGGATTCATCAAGGCTTAGTGCTGCAGAAAGGCATATGTGTCCAAAAAATGTACATAAGCCTAAGGTACTTTGGAAGGATATTCTAACAGGACAATGGAAAGGTCCTGACCCAGTGATTGTCTGGAGTCGGGGTTCTGTTTGTGTGTTTCCACAGGGAGAACAGCAGCCAATTTGGATTCCAGAGAGATTAACTAAAGCGATTTCTACAGACCAAAAAGAGGATGATTTAGCTCAAATCCATAACAGCTGATATCCAGAACTCCAGTTTGGCTACCCTTATATCTGCGACAGAACCAGGATGCTTTTTTCAATATCTATTTTATTATTGCCCTTTCCCACATCATGAAGTTCTATTTTGTTTTTTGAGCTCATACAGACCTAGGTTAATGTTTTGCTGATCAGTTCTATTTTTTGACTGTGGAGTTTTTAAACATTGCAATGGAGATTTCACCTATAAAAAGTTATAAGGCCTTTACTATTATGTTATGTGTTGTATGTATTATATTATGTGTACACACTTGTGTTTTGTGTTGTATGTTTGTATGTAAGTATGTCCATACATCATATATGATGAGCGCTCATGAAAAAATGGATCCAAATATTTTTTTTAATTCACGTGATTTAAATGGTTTAATTTAATTGGGTAAACAGCTGTTGAAGATTGTTTTAATATGTGAACAAAAAAAGGAGGTTAACAGATCTGTTTGTTTACTTTCACCTTTCCTTTTCATTATATTTAATAATTCTGTTCAGGATAATGTAAATTGTTCAGAAAATTGTTTTCTTTTAGTGCCTGCTGGAATGTTACATAATTTTTTTTTTAGCCATCATTGCCAGAATTCCTATCTTCATCCCAGTGCCAGTGAAGACAAAGATAAAACCAAACTACAGCTTCTGCAATAGCTATCACTGAACTGCTTGCAGAACTTGCCTGGACTATGTATCACTTGTATGCATTGTGAACTATCTGTTGATGCAGCGACTTGTGGTAGTGTTGGGTATTTTTGCTGATGGTGTCATTGGTGGTACAATTTTTCCAAAAGGAGCCATCACTTGGCTTGTTGTATCCTCCTCCCTCCTGCTTGTGATGGTCATTCAGCTAAAATTTGGGGGCCAACAGAGGTGAGGCAAAGAAACTTACCCCCCCGGTGGTACAAAGACCTATCCACAGGTGTGGCTGTATGCTGGACCGGTAGTCAATGATGGGTAAGATCCAATTGCAATGGTACCAACCTAAGATAGGAGGCTGATGCCTTGAGGTCAGCTCATCCGATGACGGGTAAGGACCATATGTAGTATTGGACAACCTAAGGCAGGCATGGTCCCTAAGCCACATGCTTGTTGTTTAAACAGAGAGGGGGAGATGTTGAGAGCCACAGCCGAAGGGGCCCCAGCAAACTTCCAGCTGCCAGCTGATTGGCTCCTCTGCAGTGATGCTCATTGGGCTGTTTCCCTGCCCTTTCAGACCATGGAGCTGTTCATTGGGGGACTTTTTTTGGCTCCGCCCACACGACCCAGCCAGTCGGCCTCAAGAGCAAGAGGAGTGGGGGGGTTGAGAGGCTTGTGGGAAGCTGGTGGTGGTAGTTGGGCTCTGAGGGTTTTCCTGAAGAGCTGTGTGGTGCGGTGTGTGTTCTAAATAAAGTTCGTTTCTTTTGACAAGTGGCTCCTGAATTGTGCCCAGCCAGACTTTGGCAAATGCCACAATCTATTAGTAATGCCTGTCATGGGTGAGGGTGGGGAAGGCCCACAGTGTTTGACATTGGTGGGCTACAGAATGGAATTCTGCCTGACATGCTCTCTTGAAAGTCATTCCAAAGCTGGGTCTGGGCTTAGTAAACAAGAAAACCAAGAGCTGTTTATGATGTCTGCCGTGGGTAAGGTGGTCACCCTCATGGTTTGGACATATTCAAACTCTACATGGAGTTTCATGACCAAATCTATTTTTACTTGTTGTAGTCCCTTTTCTTAAACCTCTGACCCAAGAAGAGATCATAGTAGGGAGGCTCGTAAGTGCCCATTCTATTCCAACACCCAGGAAGAAGCATTTCCATGCCCTTAAACCCCCTCTGCACAATGGCAAGTGGACACATCCTTGGTATTCCTTTCCTCAACCTCCCTTAACCTCTTGTGGGAGTGAGGTATTAACCTCTATTATGATTAGAACTCAGGGTCAGGCATGTTTCCCATTGAATTTTCTGAAAACCTCCTATTTCAGTCTAATCCTGAAGAGATTTCAGTAGTGGCACTGAAGGCATTTGTAGCAGGCTTGGAGAAGGCATTTTGGCTTTTTATTTATATCACACACAAATTATATGTTCCTACTTTAGCTCTAGACTTTCTTTGCTAAATGCCCAGAGAGAGACGTAAAAGGACAGGGAGTGATATTCAAATATTCAAGAACCTCTAAGTCCCTCACTAGACGAAAAGCAAATTAAGGATCCTTGACAGGTTAAAATCAAGTATTTGGGGTTTGTCCACTGGAGCAAATGAATTTCCAGTTTAATAAGTCTCTTAGAATCCCCCCTGCTACTCTGTTACTGCAATCCTTTCAACTACATAAGCTTATTCCCAGTATGTATCTTGAGTTTTAAATATGACAGTGGCTTTTAATTAAATCCTTGTTTATCATATTGTTAATGGGCTAAGACTAATGACCAAAAGAAAAAGAGGCTTTTCACGATTTTTCTTGCCCATCATATGATACTTAAGAAAAATAATACAGTGATTTACTCAAGGGTAAGTTTGTATAAATGCCATTCTCCCTATTTGTTCTCCTACATGAGTTCTGGAATGGTTTGGAACAGCCAGCCATTCTGCCTGGGTACATCAAGAAATTACTATAAATCTATCTGCAGGAGCTTAGAGATCCAACATCTCCCTTTAGCCAAGAGCTGCTGAGAGGTCTGGGCACACCGCCATCTGCAATGTGATCCTTGAAATTTGAGATGACAAATCTTCAGGGTCACCTTTCTCTCTTTTCTCTTTTTCAAGCACGGAAACAAAATTCAAGTGTTGACTCTGGGAACTTTGAGTACATCCTACTAAACGCACACCAGTTGGCCTGATTTACCTGGCCTGGTTTCTGGTGTATGCCTGTCTTCTAACTCTTCTTCCAGCCCAGCTTGCTAAATAGTGAATTGGATTTAGAAGTTGAGAGGCTTGAGTGTTCATCTCTGCAGTTATGGTATGTGACCTTAGGACTCTCAATCACTGTGTGCTTCCTTTTTTTATAAGACAGGAATGATCCTATTATTCTCTGAGCTACCAAAATTAAGTGGTTTTATAAACAGGTGTGGAAGTGAATGCTTATAATGAAAAGAAGAAGCCACGAGCCTCTGACTATCTGAGGATGTACTTGGGCCTATTCACCTGAGCTCTGGGCAGGAAAATGCTCTGTGGCCAGGACATGGATGGCTGAGATGCTCATCATCACTACCAAGGGGTTCATAGAAAACTCCGGGGCACTTAGTGAGATACCCTAGATATTGAGCTTCCAGGTTGACCGTCATGGCTATCAGGATGTTTACAGTTCTCCTTACCTGGTCAAGCCAGCAATCTCAAATTTCACATTGGTTCCCTAGGAGGGAGGACTGAGATAAGATTCAGCCCTGAGGATTTTGAAGCCTCTAGACTTAGATCCTAAGTAGTTGGTCCTAGGGATTCCGTGGAAAGAACTGAGTGGTTCTGTGAATTGAGATGGAAAAACAGAATTTTTATTTTCACTAGCCTTTAACTGAAATTAATTATTTTCTTCAATTATAAATGTGAGTAACCAACCACAGTAGTATTAGAAAAATGTGTGTCTTTCTCACTGTATGAAATTAAGGATGTTTTTATATGACATTACTATTGCTGCACATTTCTTGAAATATCATTCACTCTGATCACTGCTTTGGAATTGCAAAAGTTATTAGACCAGCTGCTGGATCTGGTTGAGTTAATAAAGAAGCACATGTATAGCACTATATCACACATTTTATTAAAAATATTTTTCTACTTCAATATAATTGGTTTCCTTTGAAATCTTATATATTTGACTTTGTGTATTTAAAAACATTCTTTGAGATTATAGAGTCTGAGGCACATGAAGGTTAAGGCTGCCTGTCCCCATCTGTCTGCTGCCTCCTAGGATGAGTGAGAGGCAGAGCCCAGGACTCTCGGTGGCAAGCCTGGGTCTGAGCTCTGATTCCAACTCTGTTTTGGTAGCTGGGGTGGCATGGGTGGGTGGGAGGTAGGGGTGGGAAATGGCACTTAGCCCCTCTCAGCTTTAATTTCCCTTGTATAAAAAGAAGATGATAGTATTTTTCCCATATGGGTGATGGGAAGATTAAATAAAATATATATCAGGATGTTTGTAAACTGTAAAGTGCTATGCAAATCCTGAACATTGATATTTAGTGGTTCTAGGCCCTTCTTTTACTTAACATTTCCATCATCAAGAGAGTGATGAAGGGGAAATGAAAGAAAATTATGTAGGGGTCAGATACTTTTGGTTCAAGAAGCTGTAGGAGAAAAGTATACGTGTGGCTTGAATTATGTGATATTCATGTGTGTGCTTAAGAATATAAATGAAATAAAAAAAGAGAATATAATGAAATCAGGTACAAGCTGGATGTTTCTGGCAAACTTTAAAAACTCTCTGAATCTGTTTATTCATTTGGAAAAATGGGGATAATAACTATGTTATAAGGTTGCTGGTAAAGATTGAACAAAGTTTATTCCTAGGCTAACATATAGGGTTCAAGATCTATGTTTGGATAATTTTCCAAACCCATTGTTTCTTAACCATCTAAGATGAAGTAAAGACAGAAACAGGGATGCATGAAGTTATCTGGGGAATTTTCCATGAGTTACAGGTCCAGAAGCTGTATTTTTCAACAAAATGTTTCTGATGAGATCTGTGAATAGTATTTGCAGTGCCCATTGATGAGCTTGACCTTCCTTCTGTGAACTGTAGAGGGCCTAGGGCTCACGGGGTGCCATACCCTAATACCTGGTGTGTCCACTATGGTAGCCACTAACCATATGTGACTATGTAATTATTATGTGTCTGAAGGGATGCTGAGGGTCAAACCCAGGGCCTTACGCATGCCAGGCAAATTCTCTAACATTGAGCTATACACTCCAGCCACTTTTTAAAAACACTTTTTATTTTAAGACAGGGTCTAACTAAACTGCTGAGGCTGGCCATGAACTTGTGACCCTCCTGCCTTACTTCTCGAGTAGCTGGGATTATAGGCATGTACCACCAGGCCTGGTAGCTATTTAATTTTAAGTAAATTTAAAATTAAGTAAAATTAAAAATTCCATTTGTTAGTTGTACTTGTTCTATTTCAATTATTCAGTAGCCACAGCAGGCTCTTGACTACTACAGAATGACAGAACATTTCCATCATTTCTCAACTGTCATTGGACAGTGCTGTGACTCTGGCTATGAGGGTCACATTTCCTCCAATGACATATCCTAGCTTTTGTAGGGTAGTTTGTGAAACAAAGCAGCTAACGGCTTGGGATATATCCTCCCAACCCCCATTTCCAACTCCTCCAAACCTTAGCAGACTCCAGAGATGGCGATGGAAGACCTGCTAGCAGAGGGCACCTGGCATGCCTCCAGTGCCCCTCACGGAGTCCCTGGACCTCTTCATGATCCAGAGGAATGTTCTGTGCAAGAGAAGGGAGCATCCTTTCTGTTGCACAGAACATTCCTCCTGTTCTTCCTTTTGCGCTCCTCCTACCCCGTTTCCTTCATAAAGTCTCTGGTTAGTCTTTTGACATGAAGCTCTGCCCTATCCTCTGATGTCTCACCTTCTTCTGGACTTATCTAATTGGAATTTAAATTAAAAAAAAAGAATGGTAGGAAAAGTGACGATTCCAGTGTGAGCTCCGTTTTTGTGTGAATCAGAGTCGGAGGAGAGCCTGGTACTTATTTCCTTTGATATGGTGAGGCCACTAATCTTCTTTGCAAAATCTCATGAAGCCAGTGGAATGGGAGTCACAAAAACAGCAGCCCTGATTGGATGGATTTCTCAGCAAAAGTAAGTGTTCACTCTGCCTCAGTTTCTCCTTTATAAAAGGATGATGACACTTCTTACCACTTCACTTATTGCTTTCCAAATACAGAAATCCCCCTCACCTCTTTATCCTTGAGGGATATGTTCCAAGATTTTCAGGCTAAAGCCACAGAAGATAGTACCAAGCCCTAAACATACTATATCTTTTCCTACATTTATACGTATCTATGATAAAGTTTATAAATTAGGCATAATAAAGAGACTAAAATCAGTAACAATAATAAAACAGAACAATTATAACAATATATTGTAATAAAAGTTTCAAGAATGAGCCTCTTTCTCATTCTTTCTCATAATACCTTGACAGTCAATCTGATAACTGAGAGGCACTAAATGACTGATGGGTGGGTAGCATATATAGCATGGATACATTGGATGAAGGGATGATTTACATGCCAGGTGGGATGGAGTGGGATTTCATCATGCTACTTAGAATAAAGTACAACTTAAAATTTATGAATTGTTTAATTCTGAAAATTTCCATTTGATATATTTAGATTATGGTTGACTGCAGATAATTGAAACCATGGAAAGTAAAACTGCTGGAGGGCAGCATAAAGAGGGGACTTACAAACTCACTCTCTCCAAATGAGAAATTTAAAATTCTTTCAAGATGCTTTTTGCTTCCCTTCCTTTCCTCAACACACTTTCAGAAGAAGTAAACTTTCTGTCTTGTTTGTTTCTCAAAACAAGGGAACTGATTTTCACTCATTATGACGGTGTTTTTGTGGATTCTTGATGGAATTCAAGATATGATTTGATTCAAGATACTACTCACTGGAAGAGAAGAAGAAACTATCACCTAAGAAAACCTGCATCCTATCACCTCATAAATATGAAGATGTATTAGTAGAGGTAATGCTAACTGCTCTAACAGACAAAACCCCACATATCCATGGCTTAACACCACGGAAGTTTATTTCTCACTCACATAAAGTCCCACTTTGTGTTTCGTATGGGGCTTTCTAAGATGAGTTTTGCAGATGGAAAGCTTTTTCCCTGGTGTCTCTATTTGTTGGATCTAAAATCAGCCAGCAGATTGGATAAGGGGGGAGGGAGGCTGTTCTGAGGCTGGAGGCAGGGCCAGCACCTCTTGCTTGTTGAATGCCTCTTTTTAGTCTGACTACCCATGCGGACCTTTGGACTTGCCATGGCTCACATTCACAGCGCTTCTCTTCTGCCAGTACCTGGGGTGCCACCACCCTCCGTGTTTGTTGCTTATGTAGATCAGAACCTCAAGGTTTCACTGGATGGAGCTGATAAGATCCAGGTTGCAGCTTCCAGTCTCCAGGATTCCCTGGCTAACGAAGTGGCAGGGACATCTCATTCCTGGCCAAGCACAGAGACCGTATCCCAGATTACCCTTTCCCTGTTGATAAACCATCATTAGGATGTATGAGTCTGGAGACGCCTTTCTCCACAATGAATCCCCCTGAGAACCGATCAGGAACATTTTTGCCACCTGAGATATATCTCTTGTGAGATTGAGGGGGTGGGCACCTCTGGTAACTCTCAACTCTTTGAGGCCATTCCCCAAAGAGCTCCCTCAGCTCCAGATGTTTCCTATCAGATCAGCTTCCTTCCCCTCAGACTCCCTTGGATCTGCTCTCAGCAGCCACTCGAGGCTGTCAGCTCTGGCAAGACAAAATAATTTTACTCCCAGGGCAAGTAAAAATATAACGAAGAAGGTAAATCTGTCCCCCAAAAGCATATGGTTCTCTATTGACCATGCATTTTTTTGTTGAGTGTCTGTAAAGACAAAAGGCATGTATTTGTCAAAACAGATACAGCTGCTTATTTGTTTGTGGAGTTCGAAATTAAATACAATGGCTTGTTTTTTAAAACTCAGCTTCTGCTGCCCAGTGTGATGTCTTTTGGAGGGCAAGAGCAAAAAGAATTTTAACTCAAAAGCATAGAGCACAGGGACATAAAACCCCCTGTATAGGTGCTGGCTGCTCTTTGAATGTTAGTGAGAAAGAGCCAGGATTGGAATTGCCCCCAGGGTGGGGCTGCTTTTTGTTTGATCTTATCTGGGCACTTGTGTTGCCCTGAAGACCCCAACAGATCAAGATGGATGAGCTTTCCCAGGTGCCTTAATATTTAAAGCCACCAACAGGGCCCCGCCCTTTCCTGAAGGTCACAGTCTAACGCCCTGGCTGTACTCTGGTGCCCTGTAGCATGAGCCCACCAGACCCTGGGTTTCAGCAGTTGACTCACAGGGAAGCAGCTGGGCCGGGTCCCCAGAGCTCAAGGGGCTTGGATGCCCACCTCCAGCTTCTCGAAGCTCGTTAGTATGCCCTGCTCAGCTCGCAATTCAGAGAAGGTCGCTCTGTTCCCAAGAAGCCATTCAGTCATAATAGATATGGTTAGAATGATAGCCCAGAGGCTGTGGGTTAGGAAAACACATTTATTAGAGAAGGCCCGAGACCGCAATAATTAAGTGACACAAATGAACGTAAGTTAATGAAATCTCAATCGGACTGGATGTGCTCAAGTGCTGCCCCGCCCCCACCCTGCAGCAGTCTCAAGCAGGAACACAGCCAGGACTCAGAGGGTAGTCACTCCTGTGGTGGGAGAGGAGGAATTCTGGGATCTGGGACCCGGCGCCCTCGCAAGCTCTCCTGGAAAATCCTAGAGCAGGAAGGAGGAGGTGGCAAGGACCTGGAGCTGCTGATCTGTCCCCAGATCCGCTGGCAGGTTTTTTGTGTAACTTTTGGACAGATCTTTCTACACTTCAAGCTCAGGGTTTATTAGTCCCAAATCCTTATCCCTAGCATGTTTTAAAGAGCACAAGGTGATTTTTTTTTTTAAAAGGCATCGAAATAAAAAATAAAAAAGCATCAAAGATGACTGCAAGGATGCATGGAGTTTTCATCCATTCACTTATAAAAATTATTGACTACTATCATGTATCAGGAGACTATGGCTGTCAGTGACGGATATGATGGCGATCATAACAATTACAATAATAAACTAACCATTGCTCATACTATGGCACTATATTTTAGTCAGCTTTTTCACTGCGGGGACTAAAAGACCCAACCAGAACAATTTTAAAGGAGGAAAAGTTTATTGGAGGGCTCATGGTTTCAGAAGTCTCAGTCCTTAGAAGGCCAGAACCATTCCTCAGGCTCTGGGTGAGGCGGAACACCATGGCAGAAGAGGGTGGCAGAGGGAAGCGGCTCACCTGGTGATCGGGAAGCAGAGAGTCTCCACCTGCCAGATACAAATATATGCCCCAAAGCCATGCCCCAATTCCCATCTCCTCCAGCCACACCCCACCACTTCAGTTCAGTTACCACTCAGTTAATCTCTATCAGAGGATAATCACTGATTGGGTTAAGACTCTCACAACCCAATTATTTCTCCTCTGAACCGTCCTGCATTGTCTCACATGTGAGCTTTTGGGGGACACCTCACATCCAGACCATAACACACTATTTGAAATGTTTTCTATACACACACCCATTCATTCTCCAATAACCCACCACTACACAGACAGGTAAGCAAGGCCAGAGCCCACTGGAAGGAGCACGCCACCCAGGAGGTAAGGAGAGACCTCTGCTGGAGACATTCACAGGTTGGGGGCATGTGGAGGGCACACCTGTCCCCAGAAGCTGTGAAGGCCCTGGAAAGAGCACCACCTGAGACCATCACCATCATGGCTAGGGCAGGAGTAGGTAGCCTGGATTGGGGAGAGTGTGTCTTGAGGAGGATGCAGGGAGTGATCCTCTGGCTGGAGTTTGGGGGAATGGTGAGGGATGTTGGGGGCTCTGGGGAAGACTTCC
Organism: Marmota monax; assembly: GCF_021218885.2. Lineage (NCBI taxonomy): Eukaryota > Metazoa > Chordata > Mammalia > Rodentia > Sciuridae > Marmota > Marmota monax. Next base: position 20,424,939 of record NW_026693777.1, on the reverse strand, counting down.
TTAAAGAACCGACAAGTGCAGACTCCTGCAGGATGTGTGTAGGTTGGTCAGACTCCAACCTAAATACAGATACAAACCTACTCACATTGGGCATGGGTCAGGCATGGCCAGGAGCCCTGGAGAACCTGAGGAGAGGAGGCCACAGGGTGCTCAGAGCACAGGTGTCTGCAGGGTGGTGGGGGCAATGGAAGAGGCTAGAGAGCTGAGCAGGGAGCAGGCAGGCCATCAAGCAGATCAGAAACCATAGGCAGGGAGTTTTATGTCCTTCTGATTACTCGCTGAGGCTGCAGTATGCAGCATAAGTAAGAGGGCCAGAAAGGCTGATAAGGGTCATATCAGTGGGTAGTGGGGCACAGAGGGAGATGGGTTTGTGAGATAACCAGAATGTAGAATGGAGAGATGGCAGGAGGAGCAAGGATGATTTGGGGGGGACCCCACAGATCTGCACAGCAGTAGTGGGCAGGGATCCTCATGCCTGCTGCTGCCTCGTCTCAGGTGGCTCTTCCCCGCACCCCAACATCACAGGGGCACAGTTTATCCAACAAAGGGAGATGGCTGCTGGGACCTGCTGTGCCTTGCCCCTTTGTCCCCTCTTGTCTGTCCACACTCACTGCCCACCTGGTCCTTGGAACCTGGAAGATACCATCGGTTTAGGCATCTACATCACTCTAGCCACAGTGGGGCCCACTTTTGGAGGCAGGGGCTGGGTAGCTGCCCACAGGGCCTCCTTGGGGCCTGGTTGGTCTGGCTAAGAGGAGCAGCAGCAGGCTTGTGCTTCTGGATCTTTCCTGGCACCAGGCCCTGTCCTCTGCAGGCTTTTCTTTCTCCTGTGAGAAATCCCTAATGGGGACACCACAGATGTCTCAGGATCATGGGTGGGTCCCATACTCATCTGCGATGACATGCAGAGTTTTCTGTACAAGTCAAGTTTTCCTGGGGAGGGCATTGATAGCTATCTAACTACCCCCCTCCACGGGTTTCTGATCCCCCAAAGCTTAAGGCCCTTTGGTTTGGGCTTTGATTTTCAAGGGTGAAGTTTTTTCCTGGTCAGTTTTTGCTGTCCTTCTCACCACCACCTCCCAGTGCTGAAGTCCCTGGGTTAAGGTTCACCTCCTCGTCGTCTGTTCAAGCCTGTCCCCATCTTGCCCTGAAAAACCTCCTCTATTCTTCATTTTATATTTTGAAATGTTGGCCCTGAATATTCATATTTAATTGTAGGAAGAAAAATGTTACCTGGGGATCTTTTTTCCTGTAGATCCCCAGCACATTTGAAGAGGAGCAAGCTTGCTACACGGTTGTCAGATTTCAGGCCTCCTGACTTGACAAACCTTTGTAAATGACAGAGGCCAGCTTTGGTTGGATGCTTATTATAAGTTGGGCACTGTTCCAAGTACTTGCGTTATCTTCTTTAAACTTCTTAGTAGTGCTGTGAGATAGATACTAGTATTCTCTTTATTTTAAAGTCTGGAGATTGGGCATGAAGAATTACCAACCAGGTAGGAAGCAGCAGACCCAGGGGTCACCTTAGGGAACATAATTCCAGAGCCCTCATCTTAACCCCCACTAACCCGTGTATTGGTTTCATCTGTTGCCTTTACACCTTAGGAGGTCACTACTCGAACTTGCCTCCCAGCCAGGAATCGATAGCTTGAAGTCAATACTATCTGGGTTCAGATGCTACCTCTTTTTTACTGAAGTCCCTTCGGGAAACAGCAGATAAGAGCAGATCCACAGAGGAAGTAGTGAGTAGCCAGAATTAGTATCTCTCACTAAGGGGTTATTTGGAAGGCAAAAAAGAATTCTGCTCCTTTCCAAATAATTCCCTAACCTAGAATTTCAGGGTCTGAAATTCCAACATTAGAGATTCATCCCTTTGGATTAGTTTTGTCCGTTCTCTCCACTTGAGCCTCTTGAAAAATAGGAGTCACCTGGGGACATGAGTTAGGGAGGGAGGCCCCTTAGCAAAAGCAACAGCCTTGAAAATCTAAAGGTAGAGGACATTCAAGGAGGAAAAAGAGTGCACCAAAGACGCTCACCGAAAGTGTTGCCAAGGACTAGCCCTGCACACGGCCCCTGGATCAGCACCATACTGGAAGTTTTGTGGACTAGACTCATCACTGGACCCTGTAGTGCCCTGGCTGGTGCTTCCACAGCTGTGAGAGACTGAGGACAGTCCCACATTGGCCAAGACTCTTGGAGGTTTCCTTTGAATTTCCCTTACGTGAGCTTGGGAAATGTCATTTCTGGGAAGTCGGCCAGGGGTCTGGCATTACAGGATATTGGAAGAATCCACTCTGGCTTCGGGGACAGGCAGTTCTCTGTTATCCCAGGGTAACATTACTCCCTTAGGTTGCAGTGCATGTGGTCAGCTGGGAGGTTGGGGACAGTCCTCTAATACACCTTCCCTTGGTTAGACATCAGCCTCTCCCTTTCCCCATGGGGGCCATTGAACTATGAGCTGAATTGTGACTCTCCAAAATCTCTTTTGAATTCCTAACCCCCAGTTCCTCAGAATGTGACTGTATTTGGAGAGTGGGCCTGTAAAGAGGTAATTAAATTAAAATGAGGCTCTTAGTGTGACCCACATCCATTTTAATTGGTGACCTTATAAGAAGACAAAATTTGGGCCCAGGGAGTGACCCCGTGGTGGATGTGCACAGAGGGGCCACCAGGTGAAGAAGCAGCCAGAGCACAGCCATCGGCAACCCAGAGTGAGGCCTCAGGAGACACCACCCCTGCCAGCACCTTGATCTTGGACTTCCAGCCTCCAGAACTATAAGAAAATAGATTTCTATTGGTTAAGCTACCCTGTTTCTGATAGCTTGTTGTGACAGTCTGAGGAGATCAGTACAGGATCCATGAAATTTGAAATGGTGGTCTCCAAATGGGGTGAACTTAGATGATCCTTTGAGATGAAGTAAGAAAATATTATCATATCATTTCTATTGATTTTCATCTGATTCCATGTTAATTCCAATTTCTTGGCTACACTTTAAAATGTGCATAATAGAAAAGTATGGTAAGACATGCAAACATGTATAAATTCTTGGGGAATGTGTGCTTAAAAAAAAATTCTACAGCTGGGATAAATAATTGAGAAAGTTTGGAGACCACTGAGCCAAGACAGGGCTACCCATGTATCTCTACATCTTAATGACAAATAAGAATAATTTCTCTTTTCATAATTACAAGTGCCCTAAAGAGTTCATCATCTGTTTCTACTTTTTCGTCAACTTACTAAAGACGGCTGGGGAGCTATTCCTTGCCTATATCAGCAAAATTTATGTTGTTTTTACTATAATTGTTATCTATGAGTGCTTGTGAGTAATGGCTCATAAAAATGTGTTCTATCAAATGGACTAGAGGCAACAGAAAATCAATCCATTAGAAACCAATAGAAATCCATTTCTTAAGCTTCTCAATTTGGCTTCTCCGCTTTTTCCTTTGTGCTCTTAAGGAAGGGACCAAGTATTTTAGGATTCTAAAGTTGCCAAAATTACTAAGCACTAATAATATTAGAGAAAAAGTATTTGTTAAATCTCTGTGACTCTCTCTGTCCACCCAGCTGTATTCAAATTCAGGTCTCAGATCAGATTTAGGAGCGTCTGGCCAGAGCCGGTAGTGTGTCTCAGCAAGCACCATCTCCAACCCTAGGAGCTGGCTGAAAATCTGTCAGTGAAAAATTTTCATGTACACACCTCAAAGTTAAAACAAAACAAAAAACCCAGTAATTATGGACGTTTGACCTTGGAACTCAAAGAGAAAGCCTGTCCGGCCTCCTAATCTTCTAGGAGGTCATGGTCCACCTCAGACCTGCCAGTGTCTTGGCCAAGTTCACTCTTTGCACTGTGGTTAGTCAGGAAGCATTTGTCTCCATTAAAGTGGGGGAAGATCCCCCTACTGGGATTTCAGAATGGGCCAGATGGTCTGATTCAACTAAGCTCAGACCTACTTAATGGTCTTGCCATTAGGCAGGACTTGGAAAGTTCTTTAGAGTGACTTCCCCTGGCAGACACCTTTGAAGTGTGAGGAAGAACATTCTGGTATTCTTGGTTACCCTGCATAGAATCATGCCAGCAGAGCGTTTGAAATAGAAAAGTCAATGCTATGGTGGTGACATTAAGAATGTCTTTGGGGGCTGGGGATGTGGCTCAAGCGGTAGCACACTCGCCTGGCATGCGTGCGGCCCGGGTTCGATCCTCAGCACCACATACAAACAAAGATGTTGTGTCTGCCGAGAACTAAAATAAATAAATAAATAAATATTTAAAAAAAAAAAAAAAAAAAAAAAAAAAAAAAAAAAAAAATGTCTTTGCAGAGTGGTCAATCTCTCTCATTGTTTAAATGTGCCTTGAGGGCCCAGGAGAGTCACAAATCTGCATGAAGGGGAGCAGGGCTCTCAGAATTAGCTGCTAGATATATGGCCTGGCTGTCTGCACATTACTTATGCCACCAACACTTGGGAGTCACCAGGACCTGTGTCTTAAATAAGTGCCCCTTTAACAGGAGCACAAGCACAATTAGCCCCCAAGGGCAAAGCCTTTCAAGACCAATCAGGCCAGCTCGAGTTTTGCATCTCCATGGTAGTATAAAGAGACATAATGTCATTTCAGGACAATGTCGGTCACACTCAGAGTCATATAAAAGGACTTATAGTCTTATACATGATTAGATTTGCTTCTTTCTCATCTTTCTGGAATAAATGGAATGTGATCATGTAGCAAAACAGAAGGTACCTTGCTAGCAGACAGATACAGTGTGGGATACCAACTCTTCTTTTTTAATGGGTTTGTGAAATGGTGGGTAAGGAATAAAATATGACTCTCTGTTTTCTCATCTAAAATGAAGATAATAAGACCTACTCTGTAGGTATTATTAGGACAAGGATTACATGAAATAATATATGCAAAGGACAGTGCGCCCTCTATTGTGTTAGCTCCCCACTTCCTTCCCAGCAAGGCAGGAACATGTTTGGTCATTAGGTTGTCTCTGCTGGCCGTCATTGCTAGCAGCTGTGCTTCCCTTTATGTTCAGACTAACATCGCCAGGACTTTGGATTCTTTCTTCCAATCATCTTAATTCAGTTTTTAAAAAAGTCAAATTTTCAGCAAACATATTTTTATGGTGCTATGCAAGAGCCAGAGACACAGGATTGAGCAAGTGCTGCACCTTTTCTTGCTGAGCTTTTGGCTGGTCACCAGTCAGACAAAGACTCCCAACCTGGCTCAGCCATGGGCCAGGAGAGACCTCCCAGAGGAAGCAGTGCTTTCGTGAGAACTGAAGGAAACGTGAAGATAGGGCTAATTCCCGCTTTCTGTTGACTTCATGTCCAGTGATGGACATTTGTAAATTGGCTGCAGAGGAGTACTCAGGGCTTATCAGACAGAAAGCAAACCCGTAGCCTTGGCTTGTATTATTTCTGTTCTCTGACCAATGGAATTAGCTAGCCACATCCTCAGCCTCAAATGTGAAGTAGAAGTAAAAAGTGAGACTCAACAAAGAACGTTATTTGGCAACTGATGATAAAAAGACATTGGCATTATTATTGCACACGTCAAAGACTTAAGATTTTGCATACTGCTGTATGCAGAAATCCTACTCTGGCAATTTATATTAAGGAACTAGTAGCATTTGTACAAAGACTCAATTACAGGGATATAGTTAAGTCTGTCAAATTATTTTAGCACAAAAATTGAAAGACTGGAAAGCCTTTAAAACAATGCAGATAAATCCCATAAAAGCATTCAGAGGAATAGTATGAAGCCGTATAAAATTATTTTGTAGAAAATATGTTTTTCTACATACAAATCAATAGATAATTATATATCTGTATATTTGTATATGGATATTGAAGATGTTCTCAAATGAGAAAAGGGAAGTAAAAGAAGAGTACATACTACATGTCTTTTATATTCTTAGGAAAATATCTGAAAAGAATATATATGGAGTTTTTATTAGCAATTGCTTTGGGGTTCTAGAATTAAAATTCTTTATTGCTACCATGGTTAGGCTATGATTTGAGTGTGTGCCCCAAGTGTTCATATGTTGGGAGCTTGGTCTTTCATGTGGAAGTATTTGCAAGTGATGGACCACTGAGACGGAGCTCAGTGGGAAGTGATTGGGTCATTGAGGGCCCTGCCCGCAGAAAGAATTGATACACTTCTCCTGAGACCCAGAATTGGTTCTCCTGTGAGTGAATCATTATGCAAAAGGAAGCCTGACCTCTTGCACTCTTAGTTCCTATTTCATCATGGGATCTTTCCTCACACACATTCCACCTGTGATGCCATTTGCCACGAGGCCCTCAACAGAGCCTTTACCATGCAGTTTGGGCTTTCAGCCTCCAAAACTGTGAGCTAAATAGACCTCTTTTCTTTATAAAGTACTGAAAAACCAGCCTCTACCTCAGAACAAAGCCTGTCCAAGGAAGGGACATGACCTTTGTCCTTGGAAAGACCCACAGAGCACTCCTAGGCACATTCCCACCCTGCTAAGTGGTTTATCTACAAATAACAGGAGAGATCTGCTGCACCAGGTGTCCCTGACTCAGTCAGGCTAGGTGGGACCCATAGCAATCCCCTAGCAGCCACCAATCAGCATGAGACAGGGAAATACCTGGGATGCCAGATGACCCCTCAGTAGTTAATGGTGGTTGATAACGTGTTGGGAAACCATGTAGTTTAGCACGAACACCCCTCTTGGCTTAAACCAATCAGTTCAAATGAATCCCCCTCTTGTAGTAACCAATCACCCCTCCCCAACTTGTTCCAGCCAGTGAATGTGCTAATCATGTTTTAGAGTTGTTATTTGATTTTCCCACGGTGTATGATGATTTGCTAAGAGATGCTATGATGTATGTGGGGGTCCCTGCCTTCTCCAAAGAATGTATAAAACTGCTGCAAACCCTGGGCTAGGGGCCTCTCAGCATCACCAGTTGCTGTGTGTGCACGCGGAGGACCGAGCTAGCTCGCAATAAACACCTCTTTGCTGTTTACATGGATCTTGGTCCCTGATGGTCTTTTGGGGGTCCCGAATTCGAGCATAACAGTACTAACCCTCAGGCATTTTGCTATAACAAAGGAAAATGGACTAATATATTTGCCTCTTTTGGTTTGTTTATTTTTATTTTTCTTCAGTTATCAACCTTTCTTGTAAGGAAAAAGAACAAAAAAATAGAGCTTCCACACATGAAAAGATGGTCAATTTCATTAGTTAGAAAATGCAAATCTAATTTATAATACCACTTTATTAAATATTTATTTATTTAAATATTTAAATGCACTTTACTTCCACTAGGGTGACTGTTATCAAAAAGGAAGATGATAACAAATGTCTGTTAGGACGTGCAGAAATGGGGAGCTTTATTCATAGCTGGCGCAGCCGCTTTAGAAAACAGGTTGCGAATCCTTCAAAAAGCAAATGAAGAGTTATTATGTGTCCCAGAAATTCCACTCTAATATGCATCCAAGAGAAATGAAAACTCCATACAAAAGTTGTAACATGAATGTTCATAACTGTATTATTCGTAATATTCAAAATGTGAAAACAAATGAATTATCTATCAACTAATGAATGGACAAATCAAACATGGTGTATCTATACAATGGAATATTATTCAGCAGTAAAAGGAAAGACATATTGATACATGCCATAGCATGAATGGACTGTGAGGACATCTTGCTAAGTGAAAGAAGCCGGACGCAAAGGTCACACACTGTATGATTCCATGTACATGAAACGTCCAATGTAGGCAAATTCAGAGGCAGAATTTAGGTTAGTTTTTGGTGGTGGGGGAAAGGTAGGGAGAAAGGGGAATGACCGATGGTGGGTATGGAATTTCTTCTTGGATTTCTTCCTTCGTTCCTTCCTTTCACTACGGATCAGACCCAAGGCCTTGTCATGAGTAAGTTATGCCATTAACAAAGACCAAACATGTTGTTTCTTTCCACAATGTCAGAATTTATTGAATTACAATAAACTCACCAGCTCCAAAGCTTCCAGCATTAGCTGTTCACCAAGTTCTCCTGGGTCACCTGAGGGATAAGTTAGGCATCCACAAGTTCTTTCCTTCCAATCTCATTCTCTAATATCTGTAACACTCAAGTCACATACCGGACTTCACACAATGATGTGTGTAGGTCACCGAAAGACAAAGGAAGGGTCAGGGGACTTGAAGGATTATAGAATCCCATGCCAAGAGAGATGGATGCGAAAACTCAGTGAGTCACTGTGGGTGGTCAGATAAGGGTTTTAATGAACCAGCTCTGCAGGGTCCTCAAAGGGTCTGGACAGATGGCAGTTTCAGAGTGTCAGCTTGAAGTATCCTCCTGAGGTGTCAGCTTGGAGTGGCCTGTGCAGGAGAAACCATGCTGTGCTGAGGCCTGAAGGGACAGGAAATGGAGGCTCATGATGAGTGGCCAGGTGACCAGGTCAGGATGTCATGGTGTCCAGGTTCCTCCTTTTATGGGTCTTAAGTGAGGTTGATAAGCTCCTGTGTCAGGTGTTCCTGATATGATTCAGGATGTCCTTGATTTAGTTTGGTAAGTTGGCACCAATAAGTTATTTATCCATTTGTACCTTATGGTCGTGCCGGGCAGATGGCGGTTGTTTCCTTGTACAAACAAGGTGTGGAGTCATTGTACCTTGGCATTGGATTCAAGATGGAGTCCAACTTATGCAAACGACTGCTTCATAAAATGGAGCAGCTCGGGGTAGGCACAGCCTGAGCACTGCTGTTCTGCACATCTGGAGAACTCAGAGCAGGGCACGCTTCCCTCCCCACTGTGCCTGCTGAACACCTGCTGGAGCCCCAAGCCATGCCCCCAGCTGGAAACACTCAGGAATTAGCAGGTGGTGATGGCTGCACAGTGTGTGACCATACTAAATACTACCACAGTGTAGCTCACAAAACCAGTAAATACTTGAACAAGACAAAACAGTACTTTCCCCTGAACTTTGACACTGAAGAGTCACTACTGAGGTTTCCCAGTATATATGAGATCCATACCCCTCACGACCTTCCTCTGTTTTTGAGAACCACAGGATGTGAAACTTGCATGTGTGCATTTACCATGTTTTTTTTATTGTATGGATTTCAATGCTTTGAAGTCTAAAGCCTTGCTGACCCTGTAGGGATACCCCTCCCAGGGCTGGCTGACTCCTGGACACAGTGAACAACCCCTGGGGTGAGTGCATCCTTCATGTCAAATCGACCAGACCAGAGTCCACACCCCAACCTCTGCCTGGGTCTCCTCTTGGTCCTTCTCATTCAGGACCACCAGCCTCCCGCCCAGGGACCAGATAACTAGGGATGCGCAGAGGTTTATTCGAATTAGGTCATCCTAACTTGTTTACCTCGCCTGGCCTGCCTTCCCCAGAAGCTGCACTAGAAGCCCTGACCCACATTTCCCCCTGACCTCTCGGTCTCTGGACTCTCTCTCTGAGGAACCCTAACACCCCCCCACCAGCATGGTGTGCTTTGTCTCCTGTTTCTGGGGAACTGTGAGTATAACAAGTATTGTCCTTCACACAGTCACTTCTGGGCTTGTGTGTCTCATCCCCCCTGATTAAAGGAGATCTTGGGTACCCTTAAAATAATGCACTTCTAGAAGACTTTAGCCTTGGCCTGACACATTGCCATAAGTCGCCTGGTGATCAAAGAAATCAGAACTTCTATGAGATAACCAGCTGAAAAGGCAATAATCAATCCTGTCTGAATCTTCTTCCAGGACTCCTAGATCCCGCAGTTAGGAAATGATTTTTTGAAACCACTTTTTCCATACATAAGTAGCACACATTTCTATCCCATTGATGGTTACCCATAGAAAAACAGCTCAAGCTCCCAGTGTCTCATGTCATTAAGCCCCTCCCCACCACACGTGCATCATGCAGACACATCACAGTGTCTCTTCTGCCATATGAACACACACATACTGATACGGTTAAGTGAGTGTGTTTGTGTGTGTGCCTCATTTTCATCTCATCAGTCACAGAAGTCCTGGGCAGTGGGAACAGGGTGGTTTGGGTTTGCTCTGCATAACAATCTGTCTAACTTGACAAAATTAAAACAATCCATCTTGCATCCTCTTCCTTCTTGAAGTCTGACTTGCCATCTCAGATATAAAATGAGATCCATCCTTAGGCATTAGAAACAATCCCAGAGCTCGCGACTAAATACCACAAGCTCGTGGGGAGCCCCACCACCCCCTTCCCCACAAACAACACAAGATAGAAAACAACTGGAATAATTATTAAAAAAAAAAAAAAGAAAACCAAACAGCTGGATTTGTTGAACATGAAAGTTGTAAAAGTGCCTCTAAGGAATTGAATAAGTAAGTGCCGGTCGTGTTCCCCCAGCCGAGAGGGACAAGCTGATAGAAGCTCTGGCATCCAAGACCCACTCGCCACGTGAGGAGAGGAAGCCTTTCAGGCTGTGCCCGCTGTCCCACTGCCGCTGGTGACCCGCAGGTCATCTGTGCGGCCTGCCCAGGTTTTCACTGCAGCACAGCCCTCGCAGGTCCACTGAACGGGGATAAAACCAAACCAAACAACCCGGACAGGTCTGTCCTGTCCTGCAGCAGGATCTTCTTCCCCTCTTCCTCACTAACAGGAGGAGCCACAGAAAAAGAAGAAACCGTAACCAAGCGTCTTGCCGAAGACTGGGCCTCAGGGCAGCCCCTGTGTTGGGACTCGTAGGTTCCTTACCTCCGAAATAGGGGTCCTCGGAATAACCATCCAGCAGAAATGGGGTGAATATTAACAAGATAATTCATACGAAACCAGAACAAGGTCCCAAGCTCACAGACCTCACGTGGAAACTTGAGATTCTAGTCCATGTATGTTTCTTAAAAATTAAACAAAGGGAGAAGACGGTGCAATCGATTGCCAAGGACCAGCCCTAGTCGCATCACTTTCTTTCTAAATAGCATTTCTCCTTCTGTGCATTTTGGATCGGCTGTTAATGTGCATTAGTTTCCAATTTCCCTTCAGCCACCTTCCAGAAGTACAATATTGGTTCTTTGTCTTAGGGATATTTCATTTCCTCAATCATGTTAAATCAAACAAACCTCCCATACCAGCAAACAGAAAGGAGCAGCTCCTGGCCTCTGAACTAATTTGCACTGGCAAAACTGATCAGGCCTTCCTCCAGCGTCTTAATTACGAGTCTTAATCCCTTTGATTTAAAACCAGAAGAAGTACAGGGCATGGTTGGAAACCGAGCATATTTATTTAATACAGACAAATAGGGTTGAGAAAGTCCACTTAATACACAGTGTCAACAGAAATATATGTCCCTTTCTTTCTAATAATTCTTCCAGAATAAAGTAAGACTCACACTCAGATTGGAGCCATCAGTTGTCATGTTCTCTTTCACTTAAAGAGACACTTATTTCCAATCCACTCTGTGTTTCCAGGGATTTTGTACTGGTTTGCTTTAATTTCTCCTGTACCATAGGAGAGAATAGCTCAGAGGATATATGCAATATTGCTTCTATTGAGGTTCTAAAAATGTGCTGGATGCATAGTGGTGGATGGCAGTTGAATGTGAGAAAAGACAACAGAATAATGATGATTATGAATGATCTGCAGAGTTGGGGTAGGTGGCTTGGCTTGGCATCGATGCTGGTGTGCATTTGATATAATCCATCTAAGGTGGTTCGGTTCCTGAGGAAACCAAAAGTTGATGTGGAGGTGCACGCATGCTCGGCGTGCAGCACGGCAGGGGGCCCAGGTCCAGGTTCAGTGACGTCACCTAGGAGGACAAGCAGCTCAGGCCCCGGGCAGTGGCTTTTTACAGGAACACTTGTGTGTGGGTATTTGTTAAAAACTAGGTGAAGATGTTGATGACCAGAAGAACCCCAGATGCTTTCAAAAGGACTGCATGAGGAGATGTCATGGCTGGGGGGACCCAGCGCCCTGCTCAGTCTGCCAGGACATGTTCGCCTATAGAAAAAGGACTGGCTCCTCAGGACCCTTAGCCATGAGTTCGTGATCTCCCTCCTGGGAGGCTCTAGAAGAGCCTCTATGCCTGGGTCTAGAGCAGCCTCTGGACAGACTTCATGTTCAGTGAAGTTGGTGCAGGTTCCCTGGGCTCAGCTCACCCTGGAACCAGGGATGGCACCTTCCCTTTCAAGGAAAAAGACCATCTCTCCAGGTCTCACTGTTCCCGAATGAGCAGGTAGCCAGACATAGTCTGTGTCAGTAAGTCTTAAAAGAATTACTTTGGGTACATTCAATATCATGAGGAGTCAGTCTAAATGGGCAAAACAGAATAAAAATAAAAAATAAAACCAGAAAGTAATTGACCACAGACATTTAAAATACCCTCTTAACCAGGTGCAGTGGGTGGCACCCCCTCCCCGTGATTACAGCAGCTCAGGAGGCTGAGGCAGGAGGACCTCAAGTTCAAAGCCAGCCTCAGCAATTTAGTGAGGCCCTAAGCAACTCAGTAAGACCCTGTCTCTGAATTATATATATATTTGAAATAGTTTTTACTTGTAGGTGGACACAATACCTTTATTTTATTTGTTTATTTATATTTGGTGCTGAGGATTGAACCCCGAGCCTCACATGTATAAGGCAAGTGCTCTACCACTGAGCCACAACCCCAGTCCCAATAAAATATGTTTTTAAAAGGCCAGGGATATGGCTCAGTGTTTTGTTTTTGGTACTGAGTTCAATCCCCAGTACCCAAAACAAAACAAAACAAAAAAAGGAAAATAATAAAATATACTCTTTAATTTAATGTTCAATGTATGAAATAATGAATGGACATACTCAATTTTATATTTAAAAGTCACCGTTGAACCTCTTATTTATTCTTACAGCATCCTATGAAGTTGAATGGCCACATTTCTATTTTATAGACTAACAAAACCAAGTGAATCTGACAAAGAAAGAAAGCTAAGTAAGTGTTTCTGTCTAGGGAAATTAAGAGGCAGGGCTGGGGTTTGGTGTCCCGACTGTCAACCTCTGGAAGGATTTGGAGGGGACATATTGGCTGTTGGTGTGTATCTGGGAAAATTTAATCCTCTGAGATATCTTGAACATCCTCCCTTGGAGTTTTGTTTACAACATGGAGTTGTACCTTCCTTTAGGAAAAGATCTGCTTGAGAAAAAGATAAACTTCAACAATTCACGCCCCATCCAAATGATCAGTAATGCCGGAATCGGTGAATTCTGAGCAGAAAGATGGATTGTTTACTGCTCCTTGGCACGTAACCATTATATACCATCTACAGCTGCTATTACACAATTATCCTCTAAAGTGGGCATTTGCTGTTTTCTTGCTACTTCCCCAAATTGCTGCTCAGCTCTGCCTCAGGTGGCTGAGCAGGAAAATGCAGACCAGCCCCATGGAACTGTGGTTGACGTCTCTCTGGGAAAACTGGGGAGCACTGGGAGTGTTTAGATAATGGCGAGTGCATTCCCCAGCAACCCCAAAGATGCTATTGATCAGTCTACTGCAGACCCCAATCCTGGGAAGAGACGAGCCACAGAAGCATATGAAACAATTACAGATCAGCACACCCAGCCGGCTGTCAGCATCAAAAACTGCAAGCACTGCTGAATAATTATGGCTTGAGCTATTGATTGGGACCAGGGAAGAGTTTCATCCAAATGCTTTTAATTTGCCAAACAGAGAGAAGTGTGCTGCAGAGAGGTTGCTCCCAATAATGGCATTTTCCCCTCTGCTAATTAAGGGGAGAGTTTAATGATGATGGGGATTGTTTTTAAATCTTGCCAAATAAAATAAACGACCATTTGGAAGGAGGGGATGAGAGGTGCCGGGTTGGTCTTAAACAGCTTCAAACAAGCAGCCTGAGACGAGTTTGGATCCTGTGCTTGACCCTTGTCAAGGAACCCAGGACTCACAGGTCAGAGGGCTCAGGCCATGCTCCTCGGGGAGACGATGGACCCACACCTGGGGTTCCAGCTGGAGGTCGAGCAGGGCCAAGGTCCCCTCCTGGGTTCATGCGCATTGGTGACCTAGTGTCTCTCTGTCTCTTCAACCCCCGGCCACCATCCCTGATGCAGAACATTGTCACCCAACTGGAACTGGTGACAGATTTTTAAAAACATTATTAACTCACACAGCCTTAGTTTCTCCTAATGTCCTTTCTCCATTCCAGGATCTGTCCTGGGCACCATGTTACATTCAGGTGCCTCTTGTCTGTGAGGGTTTCTTGGCCTTTCCTTGTCTTTGATGGCCTTGCACATGGGGCAAGGGCCATCGATATGGTAGGACACGGCTGGGACTTTTCTGCTCATGATTAGACAAATAAAAAAACAAAAGATAAAGTTGGCATAGGCAGGTTGAGAAGAGGGCAAGTTTAACAACGTATAGCAAATGTGTGTGACAATTCTCCTTGCTCCAAACACAATGCACACACATGTGCGTGTACACACACACACACACACAGCCTCCTGATGTGCAGAGAACTGGTCCTGAACATAGGAATGATCTAATATCTAGATGGATGAACAGAGTGATGGAGAGATATGTTACTTTTTTCTTTCCTGCCACCATTCCTACTGTCCTCATGTCACTCTGTTAATATCATTTTAAGACATTAATCAATTCTCTATCAAAATACTGTAAATTTCATGCAGACCTATTGTGTCTTTCCTCTTGTTTTAAGTGCCTCGTGTGTGACTCCACAGGCTTAAATTAGCCATAATTGCCATCAGACCCCAGTAGTAGTGAAATTTTAAGATTTACATAAACTCTTCTCAGAGATAACAATATGTTAAGCTCCTAAGACAACTCCACTTGTTTGTACCCACCAAGAATAGTTCCTGATTTTCCAAAACTTGTCACATATTTCATAAGACGAAATGCCCATCAGAAAAGGATTGAAAAAGAAAAAATAGAATGGGAGTTGTTTAACCTAAGAAGAAAAGGTTATGAATGACCCAAGTATAATCTTCTAGGATTATGAAAGATTGAAAAAAATCTCACAGACTTAGGTTCTATTCCTGGCTCTGTGACAAACTAGCTGTGTGACCGTGGACGAGTCACTTGACCTCTCTGTGCACATGTAAAAAATGTGTAAAATAATGTGTACCTGTGGTAGGTTTACTGGAAGGCAGTGTATATGAAGTGCTTAGCATAGCTCCTGGAACAGACTAAGGGATTCAATAAAATTTAGTTTCCACCCCCACTTACAACATGAACTTAGCTATGATATAAAGAACAGTACTTGATATTTTTGTGAGTCTTCACAACTTAGAAAGCATTTTCTCACAATTTAGGGAGATAAGCCATTGTCCTAGCACTTTGAAGCCCAAATAAGAAAAAATGGATTTTAATTCAAGTAATAGTGACTGTGATTGGACAAAGAACATTTTTGGCCATGGAGATAATGAAACTCAAAACAAATTATCTGGAGGCTGTGGCTCCCCCAGGTGCCGAGTCCACAGTCCTGACCTCACCACCCTCCAATAGCCATCAGAATCCTGGCTGAGGGGAATGATGGTGGGGGAGTGTGGGAGGAGAGGACCCCCTGTTCATCCTCTGGGCACCTCCCCCCAGCTCCTCCTCCTGGGAACCTTCCCACATTCTGCCTCCTGAACCCAGTTTCCTGAAGCTTAATTGATGTGGAGGACAGAAGCCTCAGGTGTAGCCCCAGGTGCAAGGAATCTCCCATTTCTGTATTCTTAAAAAAAAAAAAAAAACAAAAACACTTTAAATCCACAAGCTCCGATCCTCTCAGCTGGGCTTATGAGAAATTCAGTCCCAGTTACACAGGAGCTGCGCCCCAGCTGTGCCGGATCTGGGGTCTGACCTGGTCCAGAGCATGGGGCAGCTCTCTGGCCTGCTGAGAGCTTCGGGCTGTGTAGGGTCCCTGGACTAACCACCTGTGTTGAGGCTGCCTGTTCAGGTGTCTGTCTTGCCTGGAGAGCAGCAGCTTGACAGCTGTCTGATCCCGAGTCACGAGAGCGGGTGTATTGTCTCGCAGGAGGCAAGGATAAGATGAACAAACACCCAGGGCCTTCAGCCACTCCCCTGCCCCACGACTACCGGAAGCCCACTGAGGGAAGGAAGGGCACTTCTCCTCTAGAGGTCTTCATAACATTCCTTGGCAACGTGAACTTGCTCTTGTTGTCCATCGCGCGACAGTGATTTGCGAGTCTCCATGCTGGGTGTCCCCTGTGCCGGGGCTCT
This sequence comes from Marmota monax, assembly GCF_021218885.2. Classification (NCBI taxonomy): domain Eukaryota; kingdom Metazoa; phylum Chordata; class Mammalia; order Rodentia; family Sciuridae; genus Marmota; species Marmota monax. The sequence continues at coordinate 20,408,771 of NW_026693777.1, read as the reverse complement.
GTCCTGGTCACTGTGATAGGGACCGTGGGCTGTGCCCATGTCTCTTTTCTCCTTTCCAGAGCTCCTGAGTTTTAGCCGGGCACACGGGCACCCCTAACGGGGACAATGTTCTGCAAGCTTTCTTGAAGGGTCACATGATTAAGTTGTGGCCACAGGAGTGGCAGGGTGGTGTTGAGCAGGGTCAGCTCCGCTCTGTCCCTTCCATCCTTCCCCTCCTGGGGTGTGGGCCTGCTGGGAGTCTCTCCTTGACCACGGGGTGAGGGAGGCGGCCTAGGGACAGTTGGGCAGCGTGACAAGAGGAGGCTGTGGGGCCTCCATCCTGGCCTCAGACTGGAGGGTGTGAGAGAAATAACTTCTACCTTGTTTAAATCCTGTACTTGGTTTTCTCAGATAACGCCCCCATCTCGGTACCCTTGTGGCCTGTGGCCCAGAGCCCAGCAGGAGTTGGGTCCCTGCCTATCCTGTCCATCTCCAGGTTTCCATCCCACCACATGGAGCCCTAGGGGAGGCTGCGGCAGCCGCCTTCCAAGCGCCAGCCTGAGTCAGCAGAAGTTTTCAGTTTAATGAGATGACACTAATGATTGTGCCTCTCTGCTACGAGGGGATCATCCTCCCTGGAGACCTGCGGAAGGTCCCAGCATTTCTATCATTGCTGAGCTTGGGGTGCAACGGGAAGGCAGGAGTCTCAGAAAGAAGCGGGAGGCCACAGGCCTACGGGACATGCATTTGCTGAACTTCAGTAGAAGGGGAGAGAGCAGAACCGCGGCCTGTTCACCAAAAACTCTTTCTGCCTCCCCTGAGCTGGCCAGGACCTGCGGCACAGACACCTGCGGGCTGTTTGCTCACCTCTCACCACATTATTCAGGGGCAGGAAGGAGATCAGCTTCTGGCCCTTGTGTAGCCTGATTCCCAGGGTGCGTGAACCACGCTCATTCTGCATTCTTGCACCTCTGGGTTTCCTGGGGAAGCCACCTACCTACCACCTAGACCCCTTCTCGTGGACTCCTGCATCCCAGATCCCTGCTCACAAACCTCTGCCCAATCACGGTTGATCCTCAAATTCTGATCACTTGGACCCTTGACCCAGGGACCTGCCCACCTCTCAGCCATGAAGCATTAACCAGATCCCTAGGCCTCCCTGGAGCTCTGGTTGTCTTTGCTAAACCCGGTTGTCCAGAATAAAGAAAGGCACCATTGTTTAACCATTCTTGTTTTGCAGTTTTCCTGGGTGATGGGTATGGGTGGCAAGCGTCCATTTCTCACTCATGAAGAGCAGTAGGGCCTTGGGGTGGAATTTCTTACTTTGCATCAGGTGCTTGGCTAAGTACCTACCACGTAAATTAGCTCAGTGAATTTTCCCAGCGACCTTCTGAGGCCTGTGCTGTTATGATCCCCATTTTACAAAAGAAGAAGCCAACGCTCAGGGAGATTTAGTAACTCACCCTGGTCACCCAGCTCACAGCAAACAAACCCCGGCACAGGACTGATGCCCAGGCAGGGTGTCCTGCTCCTTCCAGGAGGCCTCAGGCCTATTTCTGGCCTTCTATAGCATGTGTCTAGAACACAAATGCAAATGATCTTCAGTGAGGGAGCAAAGGCCAGGACAAGATGAGTGGTATCAAGTGTCACATACCTGGACAAGAGCAGAGCCAGATACAACAGGTAAGCTCAGAGGTCAGGTCCCGGGGTGACCACAAACAGGGGAGACAACGTGTATAAGGCAGAATGGGGCTGAGGATAAAGCAGAAGGTTTTATGGTTTGGGCCACTTGGGTCAAGGAGAAGCCATCTGAGCCAGGGAGATGTCACCTGACCTGCAGGGATGGGGAAGGGCTGGTGAGCTAGTCAGGTGTCAGCGTCTGTCCCTTGTCGTGACATGAGCTGCTTTCTATTGCTCCTCTCCCTGAAATCCTGCCCTTTGGGTCCAGAAAGAAGCAGAAGGTCCTGGGGCCGGGGCTGTGCAGTACCTGTTGGAGTCGGGTGGCCGGGGTGGGAGGCCTTCGCAGCTCCCTCCCAGCTGCAGCGCCCTCCGGGAGACGTGGTCCTTGCCAAGCCGGCCTTCCTTTGCCACAGCCCTACTCCATTTATTTTCAGATTTTATGTGCTTTAAAATAGCCTTGCTGATAGGTGCCAAAACCCAGCAGACCTGAAAAATGCTTACCAGGATGAAAAACTGAAGGACATCGGCTTCCCAACCTGACTGAGGGTTACCCCCACCCTCTCCCCTGCCCTCCCGTCCCCTGGGACACATCTCAAGGCACAGAGATCCCCCCAGATCTTTTGGTCTAAGTCTTCTAGACTCTCCCCAGTAACACCGATCCCTGTGTTCTAAGCACGGCCCCGAGGCCTGCAGAATGACAAGAAAGAAAACCACCTCCGGCCTCCGGTTGCAGAATTGAATCGGGAGCTCACGGGTTAGATGCACAGTGAGTTGGGATTTTCACTGTGCTGTGGGGCAGGAGGGAAGGGAGAATCAGGATGCAGGCAGGGGAGCAGGCATTTCTCAGCTTCTCTGCTCATTTCCTTCCCCCCTTTGGCCCTTCTGAGGTTCCAGAAGCCCAGGAGGGGATGCCTGGGGGTGTTGATACCTGGGGAGGTCTCAGCACCCGCAGACGGGACTGGCTGCTTCAACGGCTCACTGAACCGATGAGCAGTGTAGAGGCCTCTGACACATGAGGGAGGCAGACTGTACAAAAGAAATACAGAACATGGTCTCTGCCTTCAAGGAGAGCCGAGAAAGTTCAAGGAACTATAGGTGCACAAAGTAGGGGCATCTAGAACCTTTGGAGGTTAAGGAAGGCTCTTTGGAGGAGGCGACCTTGAGGCTGAGCCTGGGAATATGAGCAGGGAAGGTGAGTAGGGAAGTGGCAGGGAAGGTGAATTAGGACATGCTGCTCCTTGCAGAGGGAGGAGCATATGCAAAGGCCCTGGGGTGAGAAAGAGCAGGCCTGGTAGAAGGGCTGAGTGTGACTGGAGTGGACAATGCCAGAGGGGTCAGTGGAGAATGCCATAAATGGGCTGGAAAGCAAGGAGGGCCCAGATGCTGTGGGCCTCATAAGCAGGCAGCTCGAGGACTTTGGACTCCACGGGGCCAGGCTTTGTCTTGCTGTAGTGCAATACGCGGCTGAATGGCTCTTGGATGGGATGGTAATGGCGCATAGTAAGTGCGGGTGCATACTTGTTGACTGCGTGGATGGCAGGGCCATAGGGTTGGAAGCCAAGACAGGGGCTTCACTGCAGATGGCAGTGGGGCAGAGAGGAGGATGGGAGAGTCCACAGGCTGGGTGATTGGCCCAGGGGTGGCAGGAAAGAGGAACCAAGGGGAAGGGCATTATGTTAGTCAGCTGCTCGTCGCTGTGACAAAATACCTGAAGTAACAACTTAAAGGAAGGAGGGATTTATTCTGGGCCAGTTCCAGAGGTTTCACTCCATGGTGGCTTGGTCCTGTCGCTTTGGGCCTGTGGTGGAAGTATGTGACAGGAGGCCTGTTCACCTCAGAGTAGCCAGAAACAAAGAGAGAGCAGACAGGTCCCAATATCCCCTCAAGGGCACACCCGAGTGACCTAGCTCCATAGGCTCCATCTCTTACAGTTTCCCCACCTCCACAGACGGCTGGCCGAGCCTTCAACACATAGCCTTCGGGGGACAGTCAAGATCTCAACCCTAACAGGAATCCAGCTGTAACTTCTGCATGTTCTGAGTGGGGTGCAGACCCAGCCCCATGGCAGGGCAGCCCCCACGGGCACAGGTTGTGTCTGCTCAGCTCAGAGCCTGGGCTTCAGGATGAGCAGGTCTCAGAGGCTCCTGAGACACGCAATCACATGACTCACGTGATGTTTGTTACCTTCCCCCAGCTCAGGGTCCCCTCAAAGAGAAATTTATTATCTTGAGATGCTCCAGGAAAAATCAGTTCCAATTAACTTGAAAATACTTGGTGTGGCACATCTGAGAGCCGTGTGTGTGTGTGTGTGTGTGTGTGTGTGTGTGACAAAGCCTGGCCCCAAACACAGGGTTGCTGGTGTTTCAAAACTTCATATAGGGGCTGGGGATGTGGCTCAAGCGGTAGCACGCTCGCCTGGCATGTGTGCGGCCCGGGTTCGATCCTCAGCACCACATACAAACAAAGATGTTGTGTCTGCCGAGAACTAAAAAATAAAAATATTAAAAAATTCTCTCTCTCTCTCTCTCTCTCTCTCTCCCTTTCTCACCTCTCAGTCTCTCTTTAAAAAAAAAAAAAAAAAAAAAAAAAAAAAAAAACTTCATATAGATACAATGACCAAACGATGCCACAGAGTTTTGTTCCTCGAGTCTTGAAAACATACAGAACAACTGTGCTGTGGAAGGGGGGACAGGAGCCAGTAATTGAAAGCCTATTTATCTGCCAAGCCTCATGTTTGCTGGATTCCATTTAATTCCCCCAGGGTCCCGTGAACTGGAGGACTTGGATTTGACTATGCAGCCCTCAGATTGGAGCCAGAACATGGAGTCAGTGTTGCTGTCCACGGGGGAGGTCTCCAGCCACCCTCATTTCCCTCATTCCACCTCACAATGAATGCCAGCACCATATATCCAGAGAGGTGCCCATATGTAGACCCAAAATACGGGTCCTCCATATAGGCTCAGTTATGAGAGAAACATCAGCTGAAGGAGGAAATGGAACTGAGCTGTAGGAAGATTAAAGGGTTAACCTCAGAGAGATCAGGACTCAAATTCTGGTTCTGTCACTGGCAAGCTGAGTGGCCTTGAGGCGCTTACCTAATGTCTCTGCAAAATGGAGATAGTGCTCCTCACCTTGTGGGGAAGAGAGTGGAGAGTATTCAGGGCACCTAGCCTGGTGCACCGTGGACACTCAGGTGGACACTCAGTATAATGCTGCCGGGATCGCACGAGCTGGATCTGAAGGACAGGGGGACTTTCAGCATCAGGAGGTGGGGTCAGGGGAGGACATTCCAGGTGGAAGGAGGAGAATGAGCAAAACATATATTTACAGGGAGGCGCAGAGCGGTGAATCATTCAGCCTGATTGAAATGTAGGAAAGCGTGAGCGAGACTGAGGTTGCAATCTCTCTTTGCAATCTCAAAACTGAGGTTGCAAAGTTAGAGAACAAGGAGGACCTTAAATGCCATCTGCTTCTCTCCGCCCCCACTGCGCTTCCTAGCCCAGCCTCTGCGACCTCCCAGGGTCGTTGCCCATCTCCTCACCTCCAGCCTTGTTGCCTGGCCGCCATCTCCACACTGCAGCCCGAGTTTGCACACAGTTTGAACTTTATTCAGGGCTCTGGAGGAACCACTGAAGGTCTCATGCAGGGGGATGACTAGGTTGGCACATGGTGCTTTAGTGACATTGTCCAAACAGCAAGGCTCTGCAGTGTGGGTCTCAGAGCAGCTTCAACAGGACAGTTACCCTATCAGGAAGGCCACCAGGAGCCCTCTACCATCCACAAAGCTCAGGCCCCGTGCACTCACGTGGTGTATAAAGCTCATCACTATGTGGTCCCCGCTGCCAGCTCACAAGACCCCCCTATCCCCACTTTACCCATAGGCCAGCCTTCTCCTCCTTCCTCAGAGTACCCCGAATGACCTGTGAGACAGAGCAGGACCCTGGCAGCAGAATGCAGGGCCACCTATGTACAGGGCTAATCCTTTCTCCTAAAATTCATGCCAGTTTTGCCTTGCATTGCATATGGTTATTTTAATTTTAGAAATGCCCTTAATTACTTTCTGTATAGATTATTTTACCGGACGACTTAAGTAAAATTTACATACTGGGAAGATGCACCGTAGTCTTCCCGTGACTCTGAGTGTGACTAGACCTCAGGCGGTGGCCTCCTGGGCATGCTGACGTCCACCATGGGGAGCACGCTCTTAAACTTTAGCTTGTCCTTCTGAAAGGGTTTTCTCCCACCACCGCCCTCCAAGCAGGTGTGACCCAGGCTTCCTTCAAAGACCCCAAACTCCTTCAGCTCAGAGTTTTCCTGTACTTCCAGATTCATGTCAAATGCTACTTCTTAGCTGAAAATCAACCAATTTATTCACTCAACAGAGAGTCCAGGAGAGGCTCTTCCTGCTAGCCTGCCCAGTCTTTTTCCCTCCCCGCCGCCCCTAGAACTAATCAGCCTCCATTTGTATTTCTGGAGTAATTAGAATATACCTCCATCATTACTCTTATCCTATTGTGGGAGAACTTAGTTCTGATGTGTCTGTTTTTCTGTCCTGCACAAGAGGGTCCACATCATTTTGTGCCTTGGATCCCATTACAGTGCCTGGTACACAGTAGGCGCTCTGTCTACAGGGAGGGACCACAGGGAGGGAGTAGCTGCTGAGGTGCCAAATAGTGTGTGTGTGCGGATGAACCCATACAGGCATGAGACTGTCCTGAATCACGGTTGCTCCACCCAACAGAATCCCCAGGACTGATGATCAGATCTCCTGCTCTTTCCTTTCCACACTTCAGGCTGAGTATGTTCACATGAATAGCAGCAGCTTGCCTCTAATCGTATTCAAACACACCTTTGTGGCCAAATAGATACAAAAGCCAGAAGAAGAGAGTGTCTTTAAAATACATAAGAGCAACACATGACTGAGATGTTGTCCCCACGCCAGGAGGAGGACTGGGGCTCTCTGGCAATTTCAGCACCCCCCATAGAGGGATTTACCTGGCTTCCAGACCACCCGTCTGGGGGTTGTCCAAGCTGCCAACATGAGCCCTCTGCCGGGGTCCTGAGACCTGCTTGGAGGAAGCAGAGATATTGGCTGCAATCCCTTAGAGGATGCCCCTCCCCCAAGTCTGCCTTCCTTTTCTCATTAGTCTCAGGAGGTTCCCAGATCTGGGAATCAAGGCCTCAGACTCCCAGACTCTCAAACTGCTTGTGGTCAGCAATTGGACATAAAGGCTATTTGACTCTGCCACATTGTCAAGGTCCCTGGGTTTTGACCTTGATGGGATTTATTGACTTGGGTTATCCAAAAATGGATATCCGAAAGTTGTAGGGGAGAGTGGTTTTTCTGAGCATGATGCTCCTGCCTCTATTTATAAAGTTTGAGCTCTGGTTTCTGACAGCTCCAAACCCAGGAGGAGGGGGTGACAGTCTTTTCTTTACCTTCTATTAGCTGGTCTTTGCAGCTGCAAGAGACAAAAATACTCTCTTCCTATAAGCAGGCAACTGAGACTTTGAAGCACAAAAAGAGTTGTTTTAGCCACAGCAGTTAAACTCGAGGAATTTTTGCCCAGAAAGGAGGAAATAAATCAATGTTTGCTTCAGGAATAAAGCAAACTCCTCTGGAAAAACAAAATGCGATTTTTTTTTTTAAGTGATCAAAGCTACCTTTAATCATCACAGAGGAAACTAAACACCTCCAAGCTCTTCATGGGCACTTGGTGGTATCCTTGCCATGGTAAATACCAGATTTACATTTGGCCATGGTTAATTACTGATGCCTCATTCCTCTCTTCCCCTTGGTTTGAGCCATCCTGGTCACTTGCCTCCATCTTTGAGAAATGGTGAGCCCTTGTTTTCAAGGTATCTGTCCTTCTTGCTTGAACCATTGAAAGGGGCTTCTAACCCATCATCCTGGCTCGTTAACTTCATCCTCCACACAGCTGCTGCTCTGATCTCTGTCTGCAATGTAAATGTGCCCCTCTTGGATGCTGGTGAGGAAAAGTGCACCATTGGCATGCCAGATCTCCAGAAGTGAATCCTGCCTCTTGCTCCTGCCATCTAGTTCACCATCAAAGAGTGCAGTGGGACCCAGGCTTCCTTCCCAGACCCAGGTCTCCAACATCATGCCTGTCACAAAGTTGCCCTCTGATCAGACCATCCACAATAGCAGAGATCTAAATCACAAAGCAAATGAAGGAGAAGAGAGAGAAAACTCTACCAAGACACAGTGTGCCACAGAAGGGGATGGAAGGAAGGAGAAATGTTCTTTTCCTCTCTTCTTCCTGAGCTAGATCTTGTTGGGTGACAAGAGCAGTAGTAGAAGCAGCAGAGTTGGGAATGTTTGTTGGTTAATGTGTTTTGTTTTTTTTTCCTTAAAAGAGATTTTTATGGAAGTATAAAATACATTCAGAGACACAAGTCACAAGTATGGAACTTAAAGAATGTTCATAAACAGAACACACTCAACGTAACCACATCCTGTACCCTTTTGGTCAGCATTATATTGGTGAAACTCACCCAGGTCATCATAGTCTGTTCGTTAGTTAACAAACTATGATGGCCTGGGTGATGCAATAGTTAACCCACCTGGATGAATTGTACCAGTTTACAGAGTGTGAGACTGCTGCTGGCTCCGCAGCCCCTCAGAGATCAGGCCCCATTTCAATAGGGGTGGGTGATATGTCAGGTGGTTTTAATTGGGCTTTCTCTGATACCACTGATACTATTCCTATGCTTAGTGGCCATTTGGATATTCTGTTCAGGGAAGAATTATTTAGGCATTTGCCTGTTTTTCTAGGTGTCTTTCATCTTTTTCTTATTGATTTGTAAGAGAAGTGGTACCTTTTTGAGCAAATATATTGTATTCTCTACTTTGTTCTTCATATATCTGTTTAGGATAATTCAAGTGAGCAAGTCTACACTGTTAACTTGCATGACTATGTGTGTTGCATTAGGATACAAAAGGAAGTGAAGCTCAAAGGATCCTTATCCTTGAGGATTTTGGAATCTGGTCCTTAGGTCCCTGTGTTGGCCAGAATTCTTATCTGGGCTGTCACGAGCCATCCATGGGCTGTGTGTGGACTATGTTGCACTTAGTAGCCTCCTGAGGAGGTAAGTCTGGCATTGGAAATCTCCTGTGGCATGGAGGCAGGGACTGACCACCTGATGCAGGTGAACTTCCCCCCCAGCTCTGCCAGAGATCCCACACAGCACCTGAGATGGGGGTGACCTGCCAAGATGTCAGTCAACCTGATGACTCTTGAAACCTTATCCCTGCCTTTGATGTCCCCTGATATAAATAAAGCCAGCTCAGGCTCCATTTTGTCAGAGTATAGAAGCTCTGTCTGTGTGATTGGCTTGCCCGTCCTGTCCCCACTTTTGAACTCCATTCTGTGTCCTGTGTTTTTTTAAATTTTTTTTGTTTGTTTGTTTTTCTTAGCTTTTATTTCTCAGCCAGCCCATTCCACCAGGGGAAATCCCATTTCCATCGCCTGGGTGGGACACGGGTGAGACTGGGCATTGACATCTCCCCTACTTTCTCATCCTGTCCACACCAAGGCTTGCCCTAGTGGGGCAGTTTTGGTTTAATTTTTGGAAGTCCCGTGGTTAGTTCTTCAGTTTTGCACAAGAGGACCTAGGAGAGGAGATCAAAGGATCAGGGGCAGATGAGATTATTGATTCTGCCCAGCTCCACAGAACCCCATCAGGGAGACGCACAGTGGGCCAACCTGGCTGAGCTCGCCTCACCTAGGAATGGACAGCAACAGTAAGTAGCAATGAATTGAGTGAAGTTGCCTAATTTCATGCCTCGCAGTAAGAGCCGGAAGAGTTTTGGAAAATGCAAGCTTTGCATACGACACCTACTTTAGGATTCTATTGGGGTATCTTAACTGGTAGCTTCTATTTATATAGACTCCTGGTGTTACCTGGCAGGGGGCATGAACCAGCTACAGGAGGCTGCTAACAGCTAGGCAGAAGATTCTTTGTGGGATCACTGAGGTCTTGTCTTGATCTCAGTTTGTGGTCTGATACTGTTCTGAAAGTACTGTGCTAGAACAAAGTGCTGCTGGTCAGGAGGCCAGGGTTCAAGCCACTCCCTGACCAGGTCACCGTGTGACCTTAGGCAACTTGTTTTATTTCTCTGAGCCTTTCTCCCTTTATTCATCTGCCAAATAGGAGTCTTAATCTCTGCCATGCCTACTTTGCCGGTTTCTGGAAAAATAAAACAAGGTGGTACACATACAGAGGGATTTTGAAAAGTGCTACATAGAGTATCCCTTCTCTGAAATGCTTGGAACCAGAAGTGTTTCAGGTTTTCTATTTTTTCTGGTTTTGGATTACTCGGATGTAAATAATGACATATCTTGGGGATGAAGCCAAACAGAAAAACAACATTTGTTTATATTCCATAATAGACCTGATACAGGTAGCCAGAGGGTAATTTCATGCAGTATTTTTAGTGTGCCTGTGTTTTGACCATGGCCCATCCCACGAGGTCAGGGGTGGAATTTTCCACTTTTGGCATTTCTACTTGGGGTGCTCAGTTTTGGATTTTGGGGGCATTTCAGATTTTGGATTCAGGATGCTCAGCCTATATAAAAAGTACTGTTGTACATCAGATTTTATTCCAAAAGAGCAATCAGAGCCCAGGTCTTCTTTAATCATCCATTTCCACCTTACCTATGTCACTAGGTGTTAGTGACCTGCGGCTTGGAATTCCTGATGTAAAAGCCCTCTCTTTGGTCTAGATAAACTCTTGGACTTTGGCATTTCTCCACACAGCTATCTCCTCTGAGACCTTTTTCTTCCTTTGTTTTCTTCCAGAGTCTAGATAGCCTTTTCTCACCTCGACAGGAACTGCTTAGACAGCCTCCAAACTGCATGGAAGTATTTCAATTTCCTCATGGCTTTGTTAGCATTTCACATTGTCACAGGTCAAAACACAGGGTTATTTACTAGGCACTAAGAAATGTCACTCGTGTGAATTACAAGAGCCCCGTTATTTCCTGTGAGGTGGTCAGAACCACACATCATGTCCTTCATCCTGGGGGGCCTGGCAGGGGGCTGACTCCCCCAGGTGCCAACCCAACCCTGGTGGGCTTGACCAAGGACCATGGGGCAGGTAGCTACTCTAGGTTGGGGGATGCTATTGCAGCTTATATGTGTTCAAAGATCCTCTTCTGCTAGTGGCTGCCATCTTGTCAAAGAAAATTTTGCAAGATTAAAAATCTATTTCCTTGTCAGTAAGAGAGGAGAATGAAGACCCATCCATCCTTTCACTCACTCCTTCAGTGGCGAGTGTGTAAATACTCGTGGGAATGATTGTGTAGAGCTGTTCATGGGAGTTTTCTCCTTCCCTCTTCTGCCTCATCCTTCTGTCACCACACACTTAGCAAAGGCAAGGAGTAAGGGAGGCGATGATGAGGTGGGGCCTCAAGTTCTCAAGAAACAAGATGTATTTAGAAAGTATTAGAAATTGAATACTGTAGAACCGTCCCTTCTTTGGGCTTCTAGGGCACGGCCCTTCCTTGTTTTTCTCTTTTGCTATTTCTAAACATTGAAATGCTTTTGACATCTGTCCTAGACTTCTTTCTCATTTGACCACGAAGGTCCTAGCTATTCTCCTGGTTATGAATGCCTTCCATAAGCCACCCACCCCATCTTCCCTTCCTAGCCCTCACCTCTCTTCAGAGCTAGAGACAAGTATTCTACCGACTCTATCTGTCTGCTTGGCAATTGTCTTAGTCAACTTTCTGTTACTGTCACAAAATACTTGAGAAAAATAAACTTACAAAGAGAAAAAGGTACATTTTGATTCACAGTTTGGCCTCCCAAAAGACGGGACCATTCAGTCCATGGTCAGTTGGCCAATTGGCTTGTGGTAAGGCAGAACATTGTGGTGGGAGAGCATGATGACAGGAAACTGCTCACATCATAGTGGCTGGGAAGCAAAGGGAGAGGAAGAGGAGGGGCTGAGACCCCATATTCCTCTTAGAATTCATAATTCTCAATTGCCAAATTCCTTCCTCAAGGCCTAACTCTCAAAGGTGCCACCACCTCCCATGGGGACCAAATTTTGACACATGGGCCTTTGGGGGACACTGAAGATCTATTATGCTTTGGATATGAAGTGTCTCCCAAGGAAGCTGAGGATTACATGACTAGAGCTGTAACCTCCTCAGTGGATCAATCCATTGGATGGGTTAACAACTTGAAAGGATGACTGTACTGCGCGATAACCACAGGAGGTGGGGTGTGGCTGAAGGGAGCAGGTCCTGCGGCAGGCCTCGGGGTCTATGTTCTGTCCTGGCACCTAGCTTGCTCTCCTTCCTTCCTATCCTGAGCTGCACTGCTTCCCTCCGCCCCTCCCTTCTGCCATGATGTTCTGCCTCGCTCAGGCCCAGAGCCACGAAGTCAGCCCACCAGAGACTGAACCTCGGAAAGCAAAAGCCCCAGCACACGTGTCCTCCTCTAAGTTGTTCTTGTCCCGTGTTTTGTTCAAGGTGGTAAAAGGTTGACTAACCCGAGATCCAAACTGAAGCCTCAGCAATGGAGATGGCTATTTTCTCCCGGTCCTGTGTCCTCTCTACATTTTCTCATCTCTGCAAAGCTGGAAATCCTCAGCCTGCCCTTCCCCTCCAGCGCCTGGGCGGCTCCCCGCCTGCCAGAACCGCTGCAGGGCTCCTGAGTCTCCTCTCTGCTCTTCTTTTTGCCCCATTCTCTGTAGGAGGAATCAGCAGCTGTAATCTTTAAAAATGAGAATTTTGGAGCATATGCTCTGTTTAAAACCCTATAAGGGCTTCGCGCGGCATTGAATTTTTAAAAAAAATTGACACAGGATATTTGTACATATTTATGGGTTATGGTATGATGATTTGATACATGTATACAATGCGTAATGATTCAATCAGGGTGATTAGCACTTCTGTCTCCTCAAATATTTATCATTTCTCTGTGTTGGGAAGCTTCAGACTCTTCTGGTGATTTGTCAGGCTGCTAGCAGGAGTAGGACTGGCCACGCCTGCCCCCTCTGGCTCCTGCCCCCCCCCTGCTCACCTGGGGCCTCTCTCAGATCCCACCTCAGCGTCTGCACCCAGCAAGTTCCCTCGGTCTGGTGTTCTCTCCTCCCGGGCTTCATTCATCAATTGCAAGACCCTCATATCTCAGGCCAAACCCCAGGCATCGGGCATGCCTTTCTTGACCTCTCACTTTGTCTGTTCATCCTCACGTCCTTCTGCTTTGTAGTTATTAATAATAATAATAATATATAATATAATAATATAATAATAATAATAATAAATTATTTACAGGTGAATATGTGACTTAGCATGGTGTCCGCCTCCACTGCAGAAGCCCCAGGAAGACAGGGACTGGTGGTCGTGGACACCTTTCCATCTTCCCCACAAGCTGGCACACAACAGGAACTTGAGAAGTAAACACTTGTTGAATAGATAATGCCCAAGTGACACAAAATCAGCTATTTAAAAGGAAAAGATATTTTTTAAAAAATCTATGTATTCTTTGAAAGAATAAAAATTGTCATTTAAAAGCCAGTACTTTCCTCAGACCTGGGAAAGCATGGCCTTGACCCAGGGTCAGCGCTTTGGAGGTCGGCTCTGGCCTCCCTCTGGCTGTGGCACTTCCCCTAGGGTGAGGAGGCCACAGGGCTAATGGGATGTTTCTGCCTAGAGCCCCCACCCCAGCCAGGGTGGACAGATTTAGCACATAAAAATGCTTGATGCACAGCTTAATTGGAATGTCAGATAAACAATTCTTTATTATTATTATTATTATTATTATTATTATTGGTTTAAGTATGCTCCATGCAATATTTGGGGTATACTTACACACAAAAAATTATCTAGCTTACCTGGTATTCAAGTTTAACTTAGTGTCATGTATTTTATGTGCAACTCTAGTCCCCCAGCTTCTAGACCAAGTATGTGCAAACCATGGTTTCAAGCCAAATCCAACTTGTGCTGGTTTTTGTACATAGACAATACCATAAATGAGTGTGAATTCAGCCACATTCGTTTATGGTATTGTCTATGGCAGCTTTAATGATACGATGGCAAAGCTGAATAGTGTGACAGAGAGTGTATTGCCTACAAATCCCCAAATAGTTATTATCTGGCCCGTTACAGAAAAACCAGCTGACTCTGGTTCTACACCAATGGTGGGTCCCCAGAACTTCACAAGTCCATGTGCAAACAATTCTGAGCTTCCAGAGCATGCAGGGACTCTCTGGTGGCCTGGCTCCTAAGGGTGGCCCAAGGTCAAGGGCACAAAGATCTGGAGGTTCTCACACCGTGAGCGTGGCTGAAGAGGGGGAGGCTCACTTGACCTTCCCTCTCTTCTGCCTATGGCTCTGAGGAGTCTTGAGTCAACACCAGGCCTTTCATTAGGAAGATGTGTTTTTCAAGGAAACATTTTATTGATTTGTGTGTTAGATTGATTTAACTTTTAAATAATTAAGCATGTGGACTGCAAGCCTCCTCTTGGCTTGGGCCCCCCAAATATCAAGTCCCTTTTAATCAAGACAAAGAAATGTCATCAATTGTGCCACCTGGTGGTGAGATCTACTATTACATCTCCAAGCTGTCCAGCTCCCCTTAATACCTGAGTCTCCTTGTGTAGGAGTTTTAAGAACTCTGCCTGTGGCTGTAACAGACAAAGTTCAAAATGATACTGCTGGAGCACTGGGAGGTTCAGAAATGCTTTATGAGACATTAAGGGGATATTAAATGGCATTCTGCATAGTTCTCTTCAAAAATTAGCAATTTATGGGAGGCCCATCCTAATAATTTCTCATGTTACTACAGTGTCCTACGGTTTATAAAGCATGTTCACACATACCTTCCTGTCACACACACCAGGCCGTGGGCTCCTCTGAGAATGGAGACTCTTACAGTCATTGACTTGCCCCAGCCCGCCTAGCAAATCAACTGCTCCTGTTGTTGTATTTGAGTCACCTCGCTGCTAGCTAGAATGGGGGTTAAGCAAAATGTCAATTTCCCTCACCATGCAGAGGGCAGGGAGGTTACATTTCAGCAAACTGGAACCTTAATGACGACCTTCACTTGAAGTTCTCAGGCCAATATAAAGGAGGGGGAGGCTTGGGGAACGGTCCTGTGGACTACCCTTCAATTCCAAAGATTGATGGTGATCTCTTCCTACCCACAGTAAAGAGCACTTAACCACAGCACTGACTCTCTGACCCTTCCCTCATTCCTCAAACAACACTGAATCCCCCTTCTCTGCTCAGCAGGCAGAGCCCACGGGAGATGCCAAAGACCTGGCCTCGAGTCAGGGCTCGTCGGGGGCTAACCTCCATTGATTCCTCCACTCCAGCACAGCCGGGGGACTTTTCATTCCAACGTGGCAGAGATAATGTCTTATCCAGAGGTAGCTGTGAAAACAGCTGTCCCCCAGCAAGCCAGTGGGTGATCCAGGGAGTCCCCCTCATCATCGGCTGACAAGCTGCTGAATTTCACATTATAGCTGGAAATACTTGGAGGGAATTCAGGCAACGAGACAAGAAGCTGCAAGCAGCACTTTTGTTAAATTATACTTTCCTAAAAGATCAATAGATGTTTCAAGGAAGTCCACTGGGGGGGGGGGTGTTTGTGTGGCTTGGACAAAAGCAGTTGTGCTTCTGGCCTCTGGGAGAGCCAATCTGAGCCACCCGAGAGACGCCTTTCCAACTTTGTGTTCATGCGTGATACGATTTATGGGAAAACAAGTTTACTTTGCCTTTCATTGTAGACTTCTGGGTTATGCAGTGAGCTGGGGGACCAGGCTTATCAGATCCAGGCTGGCCTGCTGAGCTGCAGGCTCATTCATTTATTCATGTGTGCATTCAGTGAACGTCTGTGGAGCCTCAGATGCTGCGTTGAGTACAAATGGAGGAGACGACCACGCCCACGTGGCATTTAGAGCTTCCCCCTGCTGGGACACATATTGCAGGGCACAGGGAAGTCTTTCCAGGGGAGATGCTTAAGCTGCGTTGAAGGACCAGTACTAATTAGCAAGGCAGATGGAGACAAAGGAAGGGAACTCAGTCTGGCTGATACCAAAGCCCAGGGACTTTAAAAAGGGAGGTTCAGTTCCCAAAGCACCCCCATCTCCTTCAAGTACTGAGTTACACAAATGGCAAGAGGAGAAGGGCACAGAGGGAACACAGCAACAGTGACTTGCAGACAAACAGAAGTAACCTCAACAGAGCACAGGATGTTCTGCTGCTTTGGGCCAGCAGGAGGCAGCGTGACCCTCTTGGAGCAGTTGGTAGATTGCAGTCTTTGGGTGGGAAGGTCCACCAAGGTGAAGCTCCTTCCCAGGAAGATGATATTCCCCCTTTTTTTTTTTTTTTTTTTGTTTTCTTTCCAGTGCTACTGCTCTCTGAAATGTTTTTGATCACTTATTTACTTTCTGTTTATTATCTTTCCCTCTTCAAGACATTGCATCATGAGCAAAGATCTTGCCTGTCTTGCCCTCTGCATAGGGGCCTGACATGTACTCATCTCTCAATAAGTATTTTAAAAAATAAGTGGGCAAATGCGTGGATCTATGTGGCATTGAGAAGTGGGCATTGTACAAAAACTAGGACCTATGAGTTACCTTTTGCTCCTGAAAGAGCATCTAGATGATTGGTCTATTGTACCTTGGCAAGTGGGCAGCAAGCAGCAGGAGAGGTTCTTTCTGGGCAAAATAGACACCTTTGTTTAATCTGGGTGGAGCCCTGCTGGGGCCACGGTAGGCTGTCATCACCCAGCCATAAAGCCAAGTAGTAAAATGCCCATGCTGGTGAGATGCCCGTGATGGTGAGGCCAATGCCGATACCAACAGCAGGGCAGTCTGAGCTCAGGCTGGAGTGATGAGGAAGAAGATGCTAAGGCCCTACCTGTGCTGTGGGAGGCACAGGGTCACCTCCTGGGACAACGGTTGCCTATGGTCCAGTGACCTTGAAGGGCACATTCTTCCTTGCAGGCAGGCCTGTGTTGACTCCAGGGGAGGTTCTGATTCTGCCTCCTATGGTTGTGGCTCACTTTTAGCTTTAGCCTCGGGGCCTCACTCACCAGGGGTATGCCTTTGTCAACTAGACCTTTATACATGGAAGAATGAAACCTAGGTAGCTACGCCATAAAACAACACCTGACCAGCCAGTCAGCAAAACAGATTTGGCCACCTCTGGAGAGAGCTTTACGTGTTGAGAACACAATGCAATGGTGGAAAAGCACGGAGTGCCACCACAAGCGATACCCTTGGCTAGCTGAGCGATCTGGGCCACATCTCTGTGTGCTGTGGGATCTGCTCCTGGGACCAGGACCACAGAGTCCAGAGTCACAGTTTTCAAATTTTAAACATTCTGGCCCCAAAGTGACGTCAGTGTTCTTTTCAGGGGCTTCCTGTCCCACCCTACATCATTTAAGCCCGTGTTAGGTCTACCTGTGTGGCCAAGGTCCTGGTTGGCCCAGGACCGAGGGGAGTTCCCAGGAGATGAGACTTTCAGCTGCAAAACTGGGGGAAAATCCCAGGCAAACAGGGACGAGCCTGTCACTCCTCATTGGGCACTGCTAGCCGTAGCTTATCCTTCCTTCCCTCCCTTGGCCATATTAATTATCTTCATGAGTTATTATTCTTTCTTTCTTCCCTAAATCCCTTAGCCTTCTCTTCTCCTCTTGCTTTCGGAATTGTGTTTCCGCTCTGGGGTCTCTCCCAGGTATCCCAGGTGCCGCTGTTTGACACCATCTGGGCTGAGGACTGGCAAATGAAATCCATCTGCTAGGTGCATGGTTACTGCTGAGGATCTTGCAACTAAATTAGTTTGGGACCTGTGAAGAGCACTGCTAGCTCAGATGAGGCAAGAAAAGACTATTTCATACTCCTCTTTCTTATTACGTGAGGTGAGGCTGGGGCAGAGAGCAGTGTCTCTAAGTGTCTGTGATGCTTAAGTCCAAACCATCATTCATGCTGTCAGGGATCCGGAAGAGCAGGTTGTTAACTGATGCATAAGCGGGGCCGAGGGGCCCCACACAGGATGCCCAAGTTCTGCCTGATGTAACTGGTGGGCCGACAGTACCCATTTGCTGACTAAGCAAATTAGTAAAATGACAGCCTGCAGGCCTGTCCAGATAGATCTCCTCACCAAGATTGAAGCATAAGCAAGCATTTAGAAAAGCGAGCTGCCAAAGAACATTGCTAGCCTCTGCCCCAAATGCCATGACCTGCAGGGGCTAAAATCTATTTTATCTTTCCCACCCTGGATGACAGAAGCTGTTTGCTTTAGCTTAGATCTTGCTCTTCAGGTAAAAAGATTATAATAATCATTTCCCTAATTGTACATTAGAAATAAGAGGGAGGGAGGATGTTGGTCAATTTAAAAAGTCCATGCAACCGCAGGTTTCTTCTAGAAAGACCAGGTTTGAAAGTGGCACTTCCATTGATGAATCTGCTGTGACAACTTAATGAAAATAGAAGAGTTAGAAAATAGAATCACACATGGTAGAGGTAGAGGGGGGTTTGAAGTTTACTTTAGGTCTTGCTTTAATAAAGGTCATGTTCAGAATATCCTATAGTTCTTAGCATACCTGATGCCCTATGTCACCTTTTTGTGTCATCTAGGGTCTCCTTACATTTCTGGCTTAAATTCATAAATGAAAGAGAGTTGGGGTTTTCATTAATTATAGCCTTGCTATAAATTCTGGTTGAATCCACTCCCTTATATATATGTTATTTTTGTGGTACTATAGCAAAATACCCAAGGCTAGCTATTTTATTTAGCTCATGGTTCTGGAGGTTTAAATTCCAAGGTCAGGTAGGGAAGTTTCATTAGTATAAGGCTTCTGGTGAGGACTTAATGGTGCATCAAAATAGTGGGAGAAAGAGATCACATCTTGAAACAGAAATCTAGAGAAGGTAGGGTCCTATAGTTTCTTCAGAGGGCACATCCCCAATGACCTGTGCACCCCCTACTAACCCTCTCCTCTTTAAGGTTCTATACCAACACTTTATCAAACTTCTACTATATGAACCCTTTGAGAATGAACCAAATCTGCACCCCTAGCACTGACTCTTATCTTCTTTCTATTATCTATCTATCTATCTATCTCCCATTTCTAGCCTTCCAGGAACTCCTAATTTAATGAATTTTAAACCAAAACCCTCATGGTTTGATGACCAGCTATCATGGTTGAATGATCTATAGGTAGAAATAATACTTTAAAATGAGATTTTCTTCTCCTCTAATAACAGAAATGTAGTTATATTAATGGAGAGTTAGAAAAATATTTTAGGGACATGTGCCCTCTGAGTCTCTCCTGTATTTCCATAAAGTCTGGAAAGACTGTGTGCCAGTCCCTGGCCCTGCTCTCTCTGCCTCAGAGTGGACTGACTCTCGCATCTCACATGGGGTTGGTCCAGGGGTGAGCTTTTCAAGCAGTGCCCAATCAAAATCCACTTATGGATGCCAGAGGGGAAGGGGAAGGGGATGCAGACCTTAGGGGGAAGGGAAATTGCTAGGGTTTCCTGAAGTTATGTCATTGACATTTAGGGGTTCCTGAGTGAAATAAAGCCAAATAAGCAAACGGAAGTAAGAAATTGTGTTGGGTTGAAAAAATTCACGTCTGCCCAGAATCTGAGTGCAACTTCATTTGGATGTAGAATTGCTGCAGATGCAATTAGTTAGGATGAGGTCATTCTGGACTAGAGTGAGTCGTGGTCCAATGAGAGAGAGAGAGAGAGAGAGAGAGAGAGAGAGAGAGAGAGAGAGAGAGAGAGAGAGGCAGAGACACGCACACTGAGGGAAAATACCATGTGAGACGGAAGCAGAGGTTAGCGCCATGCCTCCACAAGCCAAGGAGTTTCAGAGAATGCTGGCAACCACCAGGATTTGGGCAGAAGCAAGGAAAGAGCCTCCTTGAGCCTGTAGACAGAGGATGGCTCTCCTGACACCAGAATTGTGAGAGAATGAATGTCTGGGCTTGCTGCTGCTTTGTTTTTTAAAATTATAGTAAAATAGGCGCAAAGCCAAATTTACCATTTTAACTATTTTTAAGTGTACAGTGGCATTA
This sequence comes from Marmota monax, assembly GCF_021218885.2. Classification (NCBI taxonomy): domain Eukaryota; kingdom Metazoa; phylum Chordata; class Mammalia; order Rodentia; family Sciuridae; genus Marmota; species Marmota monax. The sequence continues at coordinate 20,389,044 of NW_026693777.1, read as the reverse complement.
CAGACATTCACCTCGTTATGCAAAATTTCTATTGTTTTAAGCCACCAGGTTTGTGGCACTTTGTTGGAGCAGCCCAGGAAATGAATACAGAGACCTGGAGAGGGGACAGCCCTGATGGTACGTCCTGCCATGCCTGAATTCCCTCGGATCTGCTGATGTGAGGCAATCAATGCCATTTATTCATTTCAATTATTTTTTGAGTGGGTTTCTGTCACTTTTGTCCCATAAAGGAATCCTGACTAACACAGATGGGATAGGTTGACGGCAAATGCTTTCATTACTCTCTCATAAACGAACTTCCTGACACTGCAGGGTGAACTGCTTCGTTCAGAGCTCTACCGGCCCCTCACTCCTTCCCTGGTCCCCAAATTCCACTTCCCTTGCTGTGTTAGTACCATGCCCAGTGTGGCATTAGCAAACAATAAACTATTTTGGAATATGAGCCAAGTCTAAAGACAGAAATTAAGCAACAGCTTGTGAAGTTACAGGACAATTAGGAGAAGCCTCATTAAGATGCTAGGTAGCGGAGCTCCAGAAGAGAGGTGAGAATTAGGGAGCAGCATGAAGGGAGGTGGCGTGTCTCAGAGAACTACCCAGAAAGCACCTCCATGCACGTAGCTGTTCCAAGGCAATTCTGGGTCTTATTTCCGGGGGATGAACTTGATGAGGCATAGCAAACAATTAATTTCTGTAAAATCTCAGCTAGTTAATGAAAAATATTTTCAAGTCCAGGACAATCCCAAGAAGGATGTACTTATAAACGGCACTGATATTCAGCCAACCATCCATGTCCATTGCAACACTTGAATTTGATGGGACTGGCTGCTTTATATTAACTAATTGCCCCTTGATTGCTACCTATATTTGCTGAGATTTCATACAGGTGATTATCCAAAAATGGGAGCTGTTAAAACTTATTCCCTGATTTCTCCAAGAGCCAGGTGATAATAAGCAGGAAATGGGCAGTCATGCCAAAGCACAGACACATGAAGTAAAGAGAGTGGGGTCTGGCTATGTGGGGAGGAAAGATGAGGGTCACCACCTGCAGCCACAGTGCAGCTGGATGGTAAGCGCCCAGAATGGGTTGTACCCTGTCCTCAGGGCCACTGTGAGCTTCCAGGTCTGGGTCAGATTAGAAATGGGTAATGGCTAATTTGAACACCACCCAGCAAGACTGTCATTCAGCCTGGGAACAGAGAGTAATGAATGGTTCCAGCTGTCCACATAGCTGGATTGAATGGGATACAGTGTGAATACAGCCAAGACCATGTATTCAGAACTAAATACGGAGGAAGGAGTAGGTCCCAGACCAGACTTCAAACGTAAAGGCTGAGTGACCTTAGGCAGTTCTCTTACCTTTATTAACCCTGAGTGTGAAATGGGAATTAACAGCGGGTTTTAACAAGGCTTGGACATTACACCGAATGGCAAATGCTTTGTGAATTCTAAGGCCAGGTGAGATTGCTCTGTGCCACAGGCACTTGCTGCCTGTCTAACCTGGGCCTGCTTCCTGTGGACTTGTCAGAAGCTGGTCAGTGCTTTTAAGATGCTGTTAGAGCAAAAGCCTTCACAGCTAGGTCAAAAGCAATTTGGTGAGATTTGTCAAACTGCTCCAGGCTGATGTCTCCTGGCTTCCTTGTCATTTCCAACTTGGCTTCGCCTGCATGGTTTGACTCTGTTTTCCCCTGGCTCCAGGCCAGTCCCATTTGGTTTCTGATCTACCCTGCCCCAGACTTTAGGTTTCTGGCTATTTCTTCAGAATGGCTGAAACACAGCCCAGCTCAACTCCATATCTTGGATGAGGACCAAGCCCAATGCCCAGAGACTCCCACTGATAACCCAGAAGGGCTCTGGGTTCTGTTTCTGCCAAATCCCATCCCATACATAGACAGAGAAGAGCATGTGGATAGCTTGGCTTGAATCTCTCCCTGCTGCCGAAGGGATAGCTCCTTGTTCATTTGCTGGGGAGAATGAGAAACTCCATCTTCTAAATTAACTACAGAGAAAACCACACATATAAGAATGACTCGAAAAAAGACACCAGAGGGGAGACCACAGGAGCAGGTGGTGATGGTGGCAAAGAGGACTTTAACATGGAGGTTTGGGGAGATAAGTGAGAGGCCCCTCTGGGTCCTGGGAAGCCACATGGCCACTTGAATCTCCAGATCCAAGTTACCCTGTGGGACTGTAGAGGGACAGGGAGGCTAACCCACATTTCCTGACCCAGATTCTATAACCGAGAGTATCTGTTCATTTGTTGAATAAAAGTTCAGAAAATGGTAGCCATCCTCTTGCCCAGGTTCTCATCTGCCCAAATCAGTCCCACTCCCTGTGTCCTCATCTCCTCCCCAACTGCTGGGACTTTGCTCCTCTACTGCTGCGGAAACGTGAATTCTCATGTACTGGGAAGGCTTGAGTCATCAACTGTGAAATTGCTCCCTAAACACCTTCAGTGCCTAGTCATATGCATTATGTAATTTACTTTTAATATTACAGATTTTTTAAAGTGTCACAGAACTGAAGCTCAGCTTGAGTTTATGTCAACCCTTGCTTGGAATGGGTTTCTGAAAAATTCTGGGGTATGAGAAGCTTCTGTCTAGATAGCAGCAGGCTCCCTTATTTGACGCTGAGCAGTTTGCTATAAATTAATGCAATATAATAATATGCTTTTAGGTTAATTCTCTGGCGTTTTGATGTTGTATTCACTTGTGGATTTTAAGGCACCTACAGGGAGGGAGTCGAGATCCCACTTGACGTGAACACCTGTGAGATTGCCCTGTGCAAGTCTCACCATGACCCAGAGAAGGGGTTCAGTGGTACCCACTTTACACATAAGCAACTGAGGCTTGAAAAGTGTTACCAACTGATCCCAGATTATAGAGGGGAACTCAGCATCAACCCACGTCTATTTGACTCAGGTAGTTTCTTTCTATTATTTCTTTGGTTTGCATTTTGGTGTCTAAAACACATTATTACTCAATAAATGTGAGTTAAGTGAATAAATGTAAGATTGACTCTCCTTACCAGTTCTGCCCAACACCAGTAAGCTCCCTTGTTCAGAGCTTCTGGTTGCAGGATTCCGCAGTGGGCTCAGCTTTGTCCCGGCCACTCACAATTAGAATGGGTTTCTTAATTAGGATCCTAAAAGATCTCTAAATGCTTCCTTAATCCACACAGAGTCAATTATTTTCAATTTGATTTTCCACACTTGAAATTTCCGGTGATTATGAATCCTGCATAGCATACTCGCGGATTCTCTTCTTGGCTGAATTAAAAAAGGAAAGAAAGAAACACCCTGTGATTGCTGGTCATGTTGCTGAGCCATTTGCCTGTCACCTGTTTCTTATCTGAAGGTTCACAGAAGCCATTGCTTAGGTGGTGGTGGGCGGGAATCCAGAGCCTCATCTGAATCTTAAAGAAATTGACTAACCCCACAGCTGAGCAGCAGAATTGAATCAGGACCAAGGTGAGGATCGGGACTCGGTCCAGGCTGGCGCGTGATTTCGTGCCATGGCATCTGTGGGATTGGAGCTGTGAGTGTGGTGTGGTTTTGACTCGTGTTTGTGTGTGTACAGCACATGGGCAGAGACCGAAATGTTCACATGATACTGATCCTTCTCCTATATGTTAGGCAAAATGAGTGACTTCGCACATCTAAATCCACATGCCTTTATGGGTTCAGACTCCACGTGGCACTCTGTGCTAGCAGCGGAATGGACAGGGGTCGAGACGTGGCAGCTGTCGCATGTATCCCCCAATGGCTTCGCATTCCTGACAAGACAGGATGCGCTCGAGAGAGCTCCACTAATAAACTCCAGACTGGCAAATGTCCACGTCTGCACATCACCACAAACATGTCGCTGGAGGAGTCCACTCCTCACTGTCCATTTTTTGGAGCACACAGTGGAGAGAAAGGCAGTTGAGGCAAACAGGAAAGGCTTCAGGAGCCTGGATGACCTAGGCGCCCCCTGTCACCGCCTCTCACCTTGGGGATTTTAAGGCACCTACAGGGAGGGAGTCTAGATCTGTGGGCTACGGGGCCCTGTGCCTCCGCGCGTCCCTGCCTCCAGCGGCCGCACCCCCACCCATTCTGTCTGGTCTGGGCTGGAGTCATCTTCACGTTTCTCTGCTCATTGACTCCCCTCCCCCATTACAGAATCAAGTGCACAAGCTTCAGTGCCATAAAGGCTCTGATCAGCCCTCACCGCAGCACACTGCGGGTCCCCGGTCCCTGGCACCGCCTCTCGGCGTCCCCTCCAGTCTCACCATCGGTCAACGCTAATTAATCTTTCAAAGCTTTGCCCGGGTTTCACTTCCTGGGAAGCCTTGGTGCCCACCACCAGAAGAAAAGTGCCTCCTGGGTGTCACATGCCATGCCACCCCATCTGTCTGCTCTCTTCAGTTGCAGGGATGGTGTGGGGCGGTATGCTAAGTACTCCAACAGTTGAGTTTGGAGAACGGACATAAAAAATGAAAAAGCTATTAAAATTGTGGAGTTATACTTCTTATTTAGACAGAATCAACCTACTCTTGTTAAAATATCTTTCCTTAGCTAGGCCCAGTGGCCCATGCCTATAATCCCCAAAGCTCTGGAGGCTGAGGCAGGAAGACTGCAAGTTCAAAGCCAGCCTCAGCAACTTAGCGAGGCCCTAAGCAAAAAGGGCTGGGGATGTGGCTTAGTGGTTAAGGGCACCTGGGTTCAATCTCCAGTACCCCTTCCCCCAAAAATATTTCTTTCCTTTGGTTTATTACAATAACTATCATTTTAGTCCTTATGATTCACTAGCTAGAGTCACCATTATTGCTTGTAACTGGCACACAGGATTTGTGTAATTTTGATATTCATCTGATCTGTGAGAGCTGACACAAAGGAGGAACAACCCACATTGATGTTGGGATGGCTAATATATCCTAGGTCCTCTAGGCTCTCAGGGGCTCAGAAGATGCCAAGAGCTCACATGGAGAAGACAGAGGGGGAAAGAAGGCCCTGCCTCCACAGCTCTTAGGCAGTGTTCCTTCCCCACCTCCACCTCCCTTACCTACTTGCAAAAGTGTACTCAAGTTTCAAGATCCAGACTAAAGAGTATAAACTTGACTGTGTCAGTGTGGAAAGTCCCAAAAGATTTTTGAGCAGGGGTATGATATGATAAAAGTGGTCTTCTGGAAAGAAAGAGGAATCAGCCTTTGGGCGATTTTTAAGATTTTTAAGAGTCTAGGTACAAAGTGGTGAGAAACTAGACTGAGACAGCAGCAGAGGTGGAAATGGCATCTACCCTTGGTTCTTAGAAATCCTTACATAGTGACTCAAGACTGCCATTTGGATATTTTTAATTAGACTGGGCTCTTTTAAAACTATATTTCTTTTTGACTATTATACTTGCTCATTTATTTATCTCTACCATTAGAAAGTAAGTCCCCTAAGGCTGAGCTCTGGTCGATCTTGTTTATGATGGCTGTTGGAACCTCACCTGGTATCTGACACCATAGATGCTCAACATATATTTGTTGGGTGGATCACTAACTGCATGGTCATGTTAAGAGAGTCCTGGAAGATGCCTCATTTGGAAGTCATTTCTAAACTGAAAGAGGGACCTCATTTTAGAGATGGCCTCAGCCCATCATGCTGCCCCAATCTCCTTCCATGAGCTTCAAGCCAGGGCCTCATTAAAGGAAGGAAAGGACAAGGCAGGTGAATTTGTCTTAGGCTGTTTTGATTTTCTCTTCAGTGATTTTAGGCTCTTGGTCATTTGTAGATCATAAAGTTTGACCACTTGTTTCTCTGCCTGTTTTGGATGTTAATTGTCTCTGTTTCTAATGACTTTACTGTTTCCGTGGGGCATAGGCAGGGTTCTGGCAAAGGGTTGAAGGTGGCAAGTGATCACCATCATTTCTTTCCTGCTCAGACTCAGAAAGTTTCCTAAATATACAAAATATCTTTAATGGTGGCGGGGCGGGTGGGGGGGGGGCAAGAAACCATCTGACTCCACATTGGTTTAGTAGCCAAGTCCCTTATAGATCTAAGAATGTAGCAGTCACTTTTTTTTAAAATGGGACTTGAACCCAGGACCTCATGCATCCAGGCAAGTGCTCTACCATGGAGCTATATCCCAAGTCCTACTTTTCAATTCTAGCCTCATTGATTAATACTTCTTAAGATGCCACTTCAAGATCAGATATCCTGTGACTCTGGAGACAAATGTCAAAGGAATCATGTACGCCAGAATAATCGGTTACTGATGCACTGGTTCCTTACTATTGGCCTGATTTTCATGACATAATCATTAAAGCAACACTAGGGGATGAGTACCATCTTTACTCCCATTTTACAGATGAGGAAACTGAGTCTTGAAAAGGTTAAGTAATGTTTTATGGTATCCCAGTTGTAAGAGGTGACTGTGGGATTTGGACTTAGGTAGTTAACTCCACAAGACCCTTCCTCTGTCTTATCTGGGAGTCTCCCTAAGGCCACATATTAATTGATCATAACATGGGAACTTCACTGGCTGAGACTCACTCATGCTTAATTGACTATGGGAAACACCCACCTTAAGAAATACCCTTTTATTAGTATAAACACTGGCAGATAACTAGGGCTGCTTAGCCTTCTGATTAATGTTGATAGGAAGAGACACAGGCATAATGTACTCTATAGGGTGAGCAGTCCAAAGGGGAGGCCCATGGGCAAGTGTCTCAATAGAACCAGACTGCCTGGCTTCTGGTTTTCAGAAACTGGAGTTTGGGCTGTTAAGGTCTTGCTTTAATCTGTTAGGCACTTGGCTCTATCTCATGGCTGTGACTGTCCTGCACAAAGCTGTCAGGGCCTTCCAAAAGCCTATCAGAATGCTAGGCTTGTTTCTTTAAAAAAAAAAAAAATCTTTTTTGATGTGATAATGCACACACTGGAAATTTCATGAGACAGACACATTCAGGTTATAGAATAATTCCAGAGCAACTGCCTGTGTCACTATTGAGTGGGTCAAGCAATAGAATGTTGCATGTAGGTGATGATTATTAGCGTCTGTTGGCCTCAGAAAATGAGGCCATTGGGCTTTCTGAGTCTCTGGATGGGAAATGCCCCACCCCACACATAAAATATTTTTTAAGAAAATCTGGAACTTGAATCTGATGGAGCTCTAGATATAACTGTCAGCTCACACAAAATATAAGGAGCAGAGGAACACATTAAGTGTTCTAGAGATGCCATCAGCAAAATCTAGACTTGGGGAACCTCAATAGCACAGATGATGAGGTTTCTTCAACAACAACAAATTGCAAGGAAAAAAGAAAGGAGAATATTATTCAAGAGCCCTATCAAACTAGTTTGCATACTAGTTTGAACAAAGCAACTATAAAAAATATTTATGAGACAATTGGGTACTGATTGACTACATGATGATAGTAGGGAAATTGTTTCAGACTTGATAATCATATTGTATATGTGTTAAAACATTCTTTATCTTTTTAGAGACAAATATTGAAGTACCTTCCTAAGAAATTATATACTTTCTGGGGTTTAGATGACCCCTGGGGGTGGTAGTGGGAAGTGGGTGGGGTTTTACATGAAACCAGAGTGGTCCTGTGAGATTTGAGGTAAGCTTGGTGAGGTACATGGGAGTGTATTCTGGTATTTTCTCTTTGATAGGTTTGAAAGCATTCATAATAAAAAAGAAAGAGAGAAGCTCTCCCTTGAGGTGCAATTCAAATGCCACCTTACTCAAATCAAAGGTCATCTTTCTCTCTTCAGTGAACTCACAGCACTTTGTACCTGAATCACAGGATGAGACCCAGTTGTGTTTCTCTGCCCTCTTACCCTCCAATTCTTCCTTCCCCAAAGTTTGTCAATGGCTTGGGCAAGAACTTTGTTCTTGCATTCCCTCTGGTGCCTAGCAAAGTGCTGGGGGGGGGCGTGTTCAGTAAACTTTCACTTATTAAGTGGCAGAAGACTCCAGAATAGTCTTAACAAAGATTACCAGCCGCCCACACCCCCAGCCAGGCACAGGAGTAACTTCTGAAGCAAGAATGATCTCTTTTTACATATGGGGAGTCTGAGGCCTGGGCTAGCTGAGAGTCTCAGGGGGTGGTAGGCTCTAGAAATGCCACCTGCAAAGCCCTGCAAGTTCTTCTGGCTGCTGAGGTCTGGCTTTCACTGGATGGCAAAGTCCTCCATGAGGTTTCTAGCCATCTTCATCTTCCCTGGCTTTTCTCCCTGTGTGTCTGAGACCAACAAGAAAATCCTAAGTGTTTGAGTAAGATTGAGATTTGTTTGTATCTTCTGAGGAGCATGTCAATCATAAACATGCCCAAGGAGCTCAGAGACAACTGTGACCAGAAAGATTGTCATAGCAATGCTAAATGCTGGCTGCTGGTTGTTAATGGTCATCTATGGCTTCCCCTCACTGGGGCACTCTATGATGTCTCAGCAGATGCTGCTGCATTTCAAGGGTACCATTTTCTCTCAGCAACACTATGTCATCCCCATGTCTTTTCCATTTAAAAAATATTTATTTATTATTTATATATGACAGTGGAATGCATTACAATTCTTATTACACATATAGAGCACAATTTTTTCATATCTCTGGTTGAATACAAAGTATATTCACACCAATTCGTGTCTTCATACCTATACTTTGGATAATAATGTCTATCACATTCCACCATCATTTATAACCCCATGCCCCCTCCCTTCCCCTCCAACCCCTCTGTCCTATCTAGAGTTCATCTATTCCTCCCATGCTCCCTCTCCCTATCCCACTATGAATCAGCTTCATTATAACAGAGAAAACACTCAGCATTTGGGTTTTTGGGATTGGCTTACTTCATTTAGCATTATCTTTTCTAATTCCATTCATTTACCTGCAAATGCCATGATTTTATTCTCTTTTATTGCTGAGTAATATTCCATTGTGTATATATGCCACATTTTTTTTATCCATTCTTCTACTAAAGGGCATGTAGGTTGATTCCACAGTTTAGCTATTATGAATTGTGCTGCTATAAACATTGATATGGCTGTGTCCCATCATAGTCATTATTATCTACCATTTCTTAATGTCATTATGTGCATATAAATGAGCTGAGCATCATACAATGAAATATACATTTCTAGAGAGAAAGCCATTTGAGAATCTCTGTGAACTAGCAGCTAAATGAAGTTAGAAGTGGTATTTCTTAAAAGCAAACATGATGCCAGGCGCGGTGGTGCATGCCTGTAATCCCAGAAGCTCAGGAAGCTGAGGTAGGAGGATTGTAAGTTCAAAGCCAGCCTCAGCAATGTCAAGGTACTAAGCAACTCAGTGAGACCCTGATTCTAAGTAAAATACAAAATACGGCTGGGGATGGTTGTGGGCCCCTGAGTTCAATCCCTGGTACCAAAAAAAAAAAAAAAAAAAGCAAACATGAAATTTGGGGGCAGAGTGAAAGAAACACACTACACTTATATCATTGTAGGGGTGATTACACTTCATCTTCAGTCACTGGTTTTTTGAAAAGAAGGTGTAGCAACTGAAGAAGTTCCTGAGAAGAGACATGGAAGAGGGCATGGTTTCTAACCTTAAGGTTACAGGGTTATCTTCTCCTGGAGGGAAAAGAGATCCTCCCAGGAAGGCTGTTAAATTAAAGCAGCAAAATGAAGCAGGGAATCTGAACCCAGCTTCCCACATAGCCAGTGCCTATCAAATGAAAAGATTAAACAAGAAGAAATGGGCCTCATCAAGAAAGAATTCAATTAGAAGAAAACTCTTCCCATGATCACAAGCCAGAACAGGCTCTCAAAAGAGGTAATTGAGCCTCCATTGGCTCATGTCTTTGAAAATAGAATAATTCCCCATTTCTCTAACATGATCTAAGAGCAGGTGCACTCAGGGACATTTGGCTCAACTAGGAGAATTCCAAGTTTAACTTTCATCACTTCTAAATGCTGTCTCTTGCCTAGAGCTTATGTATCACCCTAAGTGGCACTTTTAGCCTCCCTCCCCTTCCCCACAGGAATGCACAGGGAGTTATTTTTATAGAGGCGGGTGTGATTTAGCAGCCACTCGCTGGGTTTGCAGATGATCAGCCCAAATCTTAGGCTGCTGTCTGCTGGCTCTGGCCCTGGGACAGAGCACTTGGCTCCCAGATCAATGTTCTTCTATTAGCCAAGCCACTGTGGACCATTCCACTCTCACTCTCTGAGTGCCACTAAACCCAGGATGACTCAATGCAAGCCTCTTTCCCTATCCATTTTTTAATAAAGAAATGCCCTTGTAAATCTCTTGAGTTTGACCCTTTTATTTTGCAAACAAACCAACTGTGGCTCAGGGAATTGACCTGTCTTCAGCCACAACATGGCAGGCTCCTGCTGCTACCTCACCTAATCCATCTCCTCTTGTTTAGGTAGTCAAGGATAGAAGACCTGCTCTTAGCAAGAGTGGAGATAAACTCAACTCCAACCATAGGGAGAAGGTGAAAGAGTTTTGCATATTATTCCATAAATCTTCTGGGCTTAAAAGTAAAAAGGATTATTATGAAATGGCCCCACAGAGTGAAGGACAGTGTTCTGAACTTCCGGAAAAGCCACACTTGGAAAATTTCTCCTTCCTCATCATGGAAATGAACTAAACTGCCAATGGAGTAGGGGGTACATCCACCTCATACCTACATTATTAAATCTTTCATTTCATATTCATGTAGAAAGACCTACTAAGTGCTGGGAACTGTGCTGAGTGCTGTAGTAAACCCGATGATTAGTGAGTCCCTACCTCAGTATCTTTCAAGCAGAAGGAATACATTACTATGTGATATAAGCACATCTAGCATGCCCTAGGGAATTAGGACATCAAGGAGTCCTGGTTTTGTCCTTGAGACCACTGAGCAAGATTGGGGCATCAAATATAACCATTTTTGGACCATGGATATTACATCTGTTACTGCTAATTTTATTAGTTTCTTTTCTCCTCTTTCTAAGAATTTTAAGATTTAAACTGTAGGAGGATAGCAGAGGTACTAAATGTCCCATGTCAGGGGGGACCTGGTTGACACCCCATGGACACAGAACATGGGCTGTGTTGTTCTCTCCCAGTCTTTCCTGGATCAATGTTAAGAGTCAAGAACCAGGTCAAAGCTGGTTTTTAAGCAGAAACCTCTTAAATATAGACTCTGAATTATTCATATTTGGGGTCATAAATAATGTATTGTGTGTTGGTATCAGATTTATAAATGCGTCTATAACCCAAGGAGTGATTAGTCACCGCTATGTGCTGCCCAGAGGTAACAGATTACCTGGCCCTAGTGTCCTTGATTAGCTCCTGTCCTTGAAGATGGCTCCTGTGTTGAGTGCTGCACCCTCCAGATCTCTATTAGTCTCATACTAAATAGCAGATGTTTGGGCTAAGAAATAGCATCACAGAGCCCCAGTTTATTTTCAGCCACTAGCCTTTTTGTTTGTTTGTTTGTTTCTGTATTGGGGAGTTGAACCCGGGCCTCACAGTTGCTAGGCAAGTGCTGCTGAGCTACACCCAGGCTCTCAGCTACTTACTTTTGACACTAACTGCTTATTAGGCACTCAGCAGAGTTGTGTGAGGCCTCAGACAAGCCTCCCATGTGCCCAGTCAGAAAGCATCTGCTAGACACAAAGGCCAAATGGCTTGTGATCGTACCCCCTAGATCCTCAGGCCCCCTCACTCCTCTTTGACTCAATCATAGAAAATCTTCCTAGAGGGCTTTCTTTGAGGTTGACAATTCATAGCAAGTGCATTTGCTCCAGCCATGTTTTAGTAGGAGTGAGAGCCACAGAGGTGCCTCACCCGCACACCATCCCCTGGCCAAGCCCCAGCTGAGTCCTGGGCATCACTTATTTTATTCACTACTGTGTGAATAAAATCAAAGAAAGTATATAAGTCATTATTTGAAGGTCACACATTGAATTTCATAAGAGGATGGTTTGGGGAGATGGTAGTCTCTGATTATCTCAGGACTCACTTCCTCCTAGTGGGAAAGAACTAGAAGGGAAGATACTGGTCCAAGAGATGGAAAAAGTAACCTAGGCTTTTACTTGGTTCAAGCCAGGAGATAGGAAGTGGGATAAGAGGTGGTTGCTAACTATCTGTAAGGTAGAAGGGTATAGAGAAAGAGGAAGAGGAGGAGGAATAGGAGGGGGAGATAAGTAAATACAGGACCCAGGATCCTTAACTTCCTTTCTGTGGCATTCCAGGTAGCTCCCTGAGGTCCCTGTCTACCTACAGAAGGAGGGAGAAAATACAGTCAAGGAGAAAAGCCCAGCCAGGAACACTTGGAGCATTTCATAGATCCCTGCATCCCAGACCAAACAAAGTAAAAAGGATTCTTTTACTTTCCTCCAAGGCTCTCTCTAATCTTGGTTCTCAAAGTCTTCTGCCTGCGGGCATGGGCATGAAGCAGCAGCCCCAGGAGCCGGGTCAACCTTTGGAAATGGAGTGAAGGGGACCTTGAGCTCCCCCTAGGGGCCAGAATGATCCTTAACAGTGGGGAGGAGATGGATCCACTCTTGCCCCAGGGCTCAGAGAAGGACAAAGGATGAGCTCCAAACTCCTAGCGACTGGTCATGGGGACAGAGGCATCCACACTAGCTGTCAGATCCTCTGCTAGCCACTGGAGAGGGCCTACAGGGGGTGGAAAGCCTTCCCCCACAGGCATCCCATAAGTGATGCCCAGGACTCAGCTGGGGCTTGGCCAGGGAACTGGTGTGCATGTGAGGCACCTCTGTGGCTCTCACTCCTAACAGTTGTGTGCAAACAATAACATTATTGCATTATTACAAAGGGGGCATGGCATGCTGATGCAAATGCTCACTTCTGACAAGACTGAGAAAATGAAATGGCTCAGATGGGAATGGGAAAGTGCCCAGAGAGTAATAACTGTTAGGCTGTTGAAGAGCTTCAGCAATGGATAACTCTGCTGTGATTTCAACAGCCAAAAACCAATGAACTCCTGTGAAGCCAACTGCCACACCGTGGCTGGTAGAGGGAAAGGGCTCCAGCCATCTCCTCTCCTCCCCCACCAGCCTAGCCTCAGCACTGTGATGGGTTCAAGCAGAAAAATGACCACAATGTGCATTTCATGGGGCCAAGAATCTGATAGTGATGCCATAGAATCCAATAGGTGGTCCAATACCCACCGGTATGTCCCCTGAGAACGACTAGGGTGGCCCAGGGAGTCAGCTAGACTGTCTGACATCACCCAGTTTGAATTGGGTGACTCCCTCCCTCTAATTAGGAAACTGATGGGCCAGAAGAGGGCAGCTGGCCTAAACACCAGCAATGTTGAGCTTGCTCAGACTGGGGCCCAGCCAGGGAAGATGGGCAGAGCCCATCAGATTCTTACCTATTGCTTTAAATTAGAGAAGGTCAGAGCCTAGGCTGTTGACAGATGGACTTGAGGCCATTAGGTTAGAAAAGGCCATAATGGGCCAATGCAGGACAGAGAAGAAGGATCAGAAACTAGAAACACACAGAAGAGGCAGCTGGACACACACACACACACACACCCCACAGGACAGAGAAAGATGCAGAGAGGAGACAGGTGTCCCTGGGTAAGATGGGTACAGAGCTGCTGCCTGATCTCACCTCCCTTGGGTCTTATCAGCAATCCCAGATATATTCCTGGGCTTTTCTCCATGTGAATCTTTGCAGTGACCATCTTCCCCTGCTTATCCTCCAGGCAATGTGAATGAGTTTGTTTCTTGCAACCAAAACTACCTCAGCAAAAGAATGTGGCCAGGAGAGGAAGAATCAACTTTTCAAACAAAATCTGAAAAAACCACCTTCAAACATCAAGATCAAGTCCTGCTCAGGAATGTGAAGCTGAAGTTGATGAGAACAGGGTTCAGAATAGGTTCAGAATAGTTGGGGGTCTAGGATAGAACTCCTCAATCTGTGTGGTGACCCCCTTTTTCCCTTCCAATCCACTAAAAACTTGATTTTCAAATCTGTAAAATGCAATGAAAATGTGGCAACATCAAATTCTTATAAAAACTTCCAGCCCCAAACTCAGGAATCTCATTGCAGACTGATAACATGCTCACAGACTGGACCCATTCACGAACCACACTTGGGGTAACCCCTGGTCTATGGGATGGTCTTACTGAAGCTGAGGAGCCTAAGGTTGGTTCCTGGCTGCCAGCTCCATAGCGGTAGTTGTCAATTTGGGGTGCTATTTGCCCCTACCTGCTTCCAGAGATGCATAACCATTGTTCTGCCACAATGCAAGAGGCAACCCTGTTGAGAAATACTGGTTTGAAGCTTTGAGATCAGGAAGAACCCTTTCTTTTGCAGGAGGCCCTTCAGCAATCCACAGGCCTTTGGCCCATTTCATAAACATTTGGACTTTCTGTTCAAGAACAATAAGAATCCTGGGCTCAGGACAGGCCAGACAAAAGGGTGTTGGAGAAAGAGCGCTGGGCTCGAAGCCAAGCCTGAGGTGCCCAGGGACAGAGAGATAATGTAACCTTTGACAAACTACAGTGGCTTAAGGGTTGTCAGCTCAGGCAGAACTGCCTGCATCCATTTAATTAGATTTTAATTTCTCTTTACACATTTGGTTTTCAAAGATTCTAAGAAGTAATTATTTCCCGTATCAATTGACTAGGAGGAACAATCCCCAACTAAGAATAAGAAGCTTAAGGAGGTTTGTCTCATCCCTGTTCAAACAGTCTTCCAGAAGCAGCTTGGCTGTGTCATGCATCATATTCCCGCGGAGACAGGGAGCTGGTGGAGAGGCGGACACCTGGCAGGGAGAGGGCGGAGGTGGAGTGTGAGGGAGGAGGAGCTCTCTTGTGCCTCTGTCACTTTTCTGAGTCTGAGGATAACAAAAGAAGTGAAAGAAACTCAAAGCTTCCACATAAGGTGCCACAAGGTGCATAAGGCACTATGCCACTTGGGCCTTTGGGTGTAAAAAATATGAGTGACAGTGACTTACTCCTTATTTGGTGTTCAATAAAAACTGTCTGTGCTTGGAGAAAAAGTGAGCTCCCCTCTCTCTGAATTACCTTTTGGAAAAGAGTCAGTCACCTTATAACAGAATCCTTCCAAGGTATTTTGCTTTATAGGACATGTCCTCAGTTCCTTAATTCTGATCCCAGGATGCTGGAAAATCCACCCCAATCAACATGGTAGAGGTCACTTCAGACAAAATCATTTTTTTAAAAAAGAAACAAGATGCAAAGAAATTCAATGTGGTTTTAGCAGTTATTACTGAGTGTGTGACCTCATTATAAATAAGTGTGGTCAATGATATAAATAAGCCATTTTAAGGTTCACTTTGGGGCACAATATAGCTAAGGGTTGGTAGGTTATAAAAATCAAGGCTATGTCCTCAGGCAAGGGAACAGTTGAAATATCTAACAACAGATCAGAACAAGGTAGACACTTCTCAGAATGGAGCTAGGGGCAAACTTAGCCTACCAGATGTCTACCAGCCCTGGGTAAAACACACAGGAACAACTATCCATCCTGATGTTATGAAATTTTTTTTTCTTGAGGCTTGGGACAAAATTTCCAGTAACCACGTTATACATGTACTGAAAAACTGATGTATTTCAATCAATGAATAGCTGTGCAGGTGATATATCCCAGACACCTATGTGGATGACATTTGGCGTGAATGTGAAGAAAGACACTAAGTGATAGATGCATGTGAGAAGTTTGAATAAAATAGTCTGGATTATGAAAATCGGAAAAGCAATGTTTCTAAATTAAATTGCTACTTTGTATAATACATGATTTTAAATGTACAACTAAATTGATAAGTTAAATAGAAGCAAATGTTTTGATTATATTATCTGTATTTCCAAAAGCTCACATGCTCAACTTGGCCAAAACTCTCTAGGACTCCTTTTAGGGGTAGATTTAGAGGTTATCTTGTATGTCAGCACACATGACACTTGATAACTGGATGGAACCACCCCAAATCTAAAGCATTGGAATCCACGGGGGAGCTGTAGGAATTATTGCCATTCAGATAACCCTCAACACTAAGGATGTCAGAATTTCTGGGTATGGTGACTGGCCATTGGTATTTTGGAAAGTGCTTTAATTGATTCTAAAGTGCAGCCAGGATTTAAAAAAAAAACAACAGTGTTATAAATGCTATTTCACACAACTATAACCACATCCTAGATGGGCCAGACATACAGTGTGGGTTAGTGATTAAGAGCAAAGGCTCTGGATATGTTAAAATCCTGGCTTTTCCACAAACTAACTGTATAATCTTGTGAAAAAATATCACTATACCTTTCTGAGCCCTCAGATTTATTATATGTAAAATGAGGAAAGGAAACAGGGAGGGGGAGAGAACAAGAGAACTCGTTTAGTGCCTGGTATAAAATGGAAGCTCAACTCATGCTAGATTGTATGATCCACAGGAGCAGGGGCATCTGCCTGCGGCATCTGTATACTCTGGCCCCGCCTTGGCTCCTCTTCTAACATGACATTTTTTTTTAAGGAGAAGAGACCACTGTGGGGAACCAGAGAGTGGATGGAGACAGAGAAGCAGGAGTCTGGTTCAGCGCAGTGTTCTGTCCCAGCGCTAGTCATGCCCCTGAGCAGGCGGGTGGGAAAGGAGGGGTCAGAGAGTGAGTGGGGGAAATAGAGCCAGTGAGGCACCACCCTGACCACAAGATATCATTGCATTTGTACCATTTGTAGAGCATGTAAGCCCTACCCCCTGCACACACTTCCTGCATGGCCATTGCTGCTGTGTCCATCCTCTAGACAGGGACCGTAGCACCATATTTGTAGAGGCCCATGCAGCAGCCCCATGTGGGCTCTGGGGATACCATTTTACATGTGAGATGGCTTCTTAGACAGACGCATGCATATTGAAGGGTGAGATGAGTCCTGGGGCTTCTTACAGGAGGGTGAGAAGTTCGATAATGGAGTGGTTGGGAGCATGCCCTGTGAAGTTAGTCTACTTGAGTTCAGCTCATTCACTTATTAGCTGTGATCTTGGGCGTGATGCATAAATACACCCTTTTGTCTTCAGCAGCAAAGAGACTTTGTAAGGATGGAATGAATTGACATGTGTGGAACATTTAGAACAATATTTGATGCATAGTGGTTGACATATAAATATTGGCTATATTTTCATAATTTCAGGCTGCAAAACAAATTTTTTTAAAAATATACTCTTTTTTTATTATTTACACATGACAGTACAATGATCTTGACAATTCATACATTTGAATCAAATGGGGTATAATTTCTCATTTTCTGGATTGTACAGGTTGCAGAATCACATTGGTCACACAGTCACCTATATACATACAGCCATAATAATGTCTATTTTATTCTTTTCAGATCCCACTAAATGTCAAAAGGACATGATACTGGGGCATCCCAGATCCACATCAGACCCTTCTTCTGTGTTTTAACAAAGAGCTTTTAGGAATGTCATTATATCCCAGGGTGTTGCCACTTTGAGATTGATAATAATGCCATAAAGTTGGAATAGAACCCATATGGTCTATTCCTCTTGTCTATACATCTATCTGTGTTCCAGCTGTGGGAACAAAACAAGGAACAAATGGTACAAATGCAATCAAACTCAAGAGAGGTACAAACCTTGAGTGATGGGAGGTCAAAGAGGATAGGCTCCCCTGTGGTGGAAAGGCCATGTGAAGATGGTGATGTTCAAGCTGCCCTTTAAGGATGATGAGCAGTAGTTTATCATGTGGACCTTAAGGAACGGGGAAAAGCATTCCAGACTTTTTAGGTAGAGGGAACAACATGAGAAGAAACATGAAGGTGAAGAAGTTACTAGATGTCAGCTTGTTTGATTGATGTGTAAGGTAGAGTAGGGAAGAGTTGGGGATAAGGTAAAAGACTAACTACTAGGGTGAGCAATTTATACATAATTTGTCAGTCAGTGGGGACCCATTGAGGGTTTGGAAAAAAATTTATCTAATCACAGCTGTGCTTGAGGAAGAGTAATTATTTTCATAAGATGACTCAGAAGGGAGAGAGATGGGAGATAGGGAGGAGGGAGAGGAAGTTGCCAGAATATTTCAGATGGGGATTAATGTGGGTTTAAACAAGAGTGGTTTTGGAGGGGTAAGATAATGGCAGAATCTAAGGGATGTGGTAATTGATGGATTGTTAAGGGAAAAGGAACGATCAAAGAGTAACCCAAGGTCACCAGCCTGGGGGCATACAAGATAGATTAAATCACAAACTGAAATGGTAAAACAACTCGTAGTTTGGGGAGGCTGGTGAATTAGGGTTGAAGTGTCAGATAGGACTATAGGTGATATAGAGCTGAGGGGCAGGAAACTGAGACTAAATATTGCTCTAGTCCTATAAATATTACACTAGTTCTGCAATGTAAATATCGCACTGGTCTCCTACGTCTGTGGCAATCTAACTGTATGCTTAGCACAAAGAAGATGCTCAAAATTGCTTCCAATTTTGGTTCAAACCAATTCTCTTCTGGTCAGATTAGACTGCCCACCTGTTCACGTCAGTATTTTTTAGTTGGGATTCCTTTATCTCTGTGACCCAGGCCGTGCCCCCTCCGCAATGGGGACAATACCATCTGTGACTTGGTCTCATTTTCAAGTGGAAGAACTTTGTGTTAATAAAGCATTGAAGAAGAATACAATTTTAGCAAAAATAAAATAGTGCATAAGTTAAAAACAAAATGATTAATTAGCATGAGTACAGATACCTTAATTCATCAAGAAACTCAGCTATTGAAAACTAGGACTCATTCATGACAATGGTGATGCTGTATTGATAAGATAGTCATCTCCTGAAGTTTCAGGAGTCCCAGCTCTCTGCATAGCCACATGTGTAACTGGAGCTCCAGTCCTGTGCTAGGAAGTGTGAGGAAGCCAGACCCGGGAGGTCTATGGACTTAAAGAGGTCTAAGGAAATGCTAGAAACTGCTCACTTTAGTCCAGAAATACTCAACGTTAGCTTTTTTGACAAACTTTCATTGCATGCTTGATATGTGATTAAGAACTATCCCATATCCACTCACAAAAATCAAAGCCTGTATAGAAGTTTATGTCATTTCTTATCAGAACTGCAAAGAGCACTCTTATTTTCGTATCATTTTGCCATCTTCACAGCCCACCACTGGACTGTGGACCATTGTTGATGGTGGATCATACTTTGGGACACGTGGTTCTAGAGAACAGGTCTGAAGGGGTTAGGAAATTCTCCCAGGCCTTCAGAACTTAGGCAAGCTTAGAGGACAATCAGTCTTCGGTTGGGTGGCCTATGTAGTGCATTGAAAAGACCCCTCATCCAGGTGTGAAAAGACCTGAGAATGGCCCTGTAACCTGGAGTAATTTGCTTTAATTTTCCCAGGGCATTTCCTCACTGGCAAAATGAAGGGATTGGATTCGATCTGTGGCCACCATGGCGGGATAGAGAGGTGAATCAGGTTTTGGGTTTCTATTGTTCTTTTTTAAGAAACATACTGAGTTTCCATCCAAAACTTGTTAGAAAAATAATTTAAAAATTCCTATTGTTAGTTTTTAAAAGCCAGAAAACTGGACTAAAGAATTTATAAACTCCCTTCCACTTCAAAGCCTCTAAGGTTTTCTGTGTCTTTGTGTTGGAGGTCCTGATTTTCCTGGGCGTCATTCTCCCATAAGAATTAAAGGTGTTGTGCTAAGGGTGCTAACTCGGTTTTGTGGGCTCTTGCCCTACTTGCTTATGCAAACCTCTGTCCCTGAAGGTGCTTCTGGGAGAAGGGAACTGGGTGTTTCTCATATGCTTTTTGATCTGTGTGCTTCTGCAAGGCAGCGCCGCGGTCCATCTGGTACTACCAGTCATTCACTGGTCAATGTCTTGATATCAGGTTCTTCCTTCTTCTATCTCAGCATTTGAGAAACTGAGGCTTCCTGATGCTCTACTGGGAAGTTGAGAAGAAGGCCTCACTTTCCTCCTGTCTTACACTCTGTCTTACTCCTTTTGGTGTACTGCACAGTGGAAGGAGCACTGGTCTTCAAATCAGGCAGGCAGAGCTGGGTTCCAAACCTAGCCACACCTCCTCAGTAATGTCAGCCCTGTAACCCAGGCTACTCACTACACCTCCCCATACCTCCATAGCACCAGCTTCTTTCTTTAGGAAAGACTTCACTTCTATCTAACTTTGTTAAGGGGATTAGTCAGACAAAGAGTTTAAAACACCTGGAGTAGTGACTGTCACATAACTTGCTCAGCAAATGATTCTTATATTATCAGACTGACATGAGTTCAAGAGGGCTGGCTGGGAAACAAAATCAAATGGTCAACTCTAGAATGAACTCAGTCTCCTCTGGCCACCTAGGTTCCCTTACATAATTAAGCAAGTTGTTCTTGGCTCTTTTAGTCCCTAAAATGAATGACCTCCTAGAACACTTTCTAATAGACTTCTGATAAGCTTGCCCATGAGTTAGGCAGATATGGTCAACCTCAGGCTTGTTTGAACAGGGCATTCTCACCATGATATGCTTCTAATGGGTGAAGAATCTTCCAGAGTGGGGCTGGGGAGAAGACTGAGGGGAAGCGAGAGCATAGGAATCCACCGCTCTAGCAAAGTTCAGCATCTGAGATTTCACCCCTACTTTGCCAAATTAACTTCCCTAGAAGAATTGTGTGTTACCTAGTAAGATGGCTGTTTTCAAGATAGCCATTCAGCAAAGCAAAGGGGAGGTTACCCTTTGAAAACATTCTCCAGTGTATCTTTTGGGAAACGAAGAGATGGCTGAACTCTCAGTCTAAAGGGAAACTGAATTGCTACTGGGAGATCACTCCATTTTTCTTCCTTTCCTCTCCATATCTCCTGGGCCATTTAATGCCTTGTAAAACCGAATTTTTTCAGATTATGAAGGCAGCCACCAATGGGATTTATTCCAGGGTTTGGAGGGAGGATTCCTGCATTATCTATGAGGCAGCTGTGGCAGCCCAAGGCCCAGGGGAACTTGTTTCAACCCTCTTTTCCTTCTTTTGAAACTGGACTTATTTTTCCAAGAGGGACACAAATTCATTAAGGCTGCACAATATCTGTGGATGACAACCAGTTTCTTTGAGTTGGCGGAAAGTACTGAGTAATCCTATCTTTATAGTTGAATTGTTCGAGCAGGCCAGCCAGTGGCCAAATAGTAAACACATTATTGGGTGCAGATACCTTCTCGGTTTCCAGCTTGATTGGTTTGCATCTGGATCGGTTTTGTTGCATCAGAACTGTTTGAACAACTTATTTTTGTCCACACTTCTGGCCCAGTGTCTGACCCAGAGGTAGAACGTAAGAATCATGAGATAAAGGCCCATTTTCAATTGTCATGTGATTTGTTGGCTTCACATATGACCCGCTTTCCACCCCCTACTAAGTCTCAAATAAATCATCTGTGCATTTCCCTTTGCACTGTCAGATAGGTTTTTCCTGCAGCGATTTGTTGGGATGCACATTACAGTATATGTGACAGCCCTGAGCCTTTTGAGGCCACTCCTTCTTGAAGGTATTGTCTGTGGTCCTTGGAAAACCTCTGTTATGGTACTGGGTCATACATAAGAGCCTGTGACCTTGGCCTGGAGTTCTAGACCCACCAGAGAAGAGATCAAATGTCCATGTGTCTTCATCGCCCCACCCTTTTGCAGTTGACCAGAGCCAATTGTCACTAGGCTGTGACTAGAAGCCATGTATGTCACAATTTGACCAGAGCATTCTAAAGCATTTGACCCATAGCTATCTCATGGGCTTGCTGGAAAGGTCTCAGATGCCTTTTCTTCTATAAGGTGCATCTATTAAAGGGAGGGAGTCTCTGTCAGTTTGAATCTGTGGAAGATAACTTCCCTGGACAGATCTAAGAACAACAGTAGATTTTATGAGTGAGAAATAAGCATTAAGTTGGGTTTTGTTGTTGTTGTTGTTGGTGGTGGTTTGCATCATAGATTTAACCCGGGGTGCTTAAATATTGAGCTATGTTCCAGCCCCTTTTCAATTTATTTTTTAAATTTTGAGACAGGGTCTTGCTGAGTTGCTTAGGGGTCTCCCTACATTGTTGAGGCTGGCTTTGAGCTTGCAATCTTTCTGCCTCAGCCTCCTGAGTCGCTCAGATCACAGGCATGAGCCAGCTAAAGTTAAGTTTTAAGACACTGAAATTCTCAGTTTATTTGTTCCTGGAACCTAGCCTAGACTATCCTAACATACTCTAAAGGGTTAAAGTTGGAAGAATCTTAGAGATTGATCTGAACTCAACAATTTATAGATAAGAAAACTAAGGTCCAAAAAAAATGAGGCATCAGAGAAAGAGAATGACCAAGCTCAAGCTAGAAACTCTGATTTAGCTTTCTCCACTATCTCAGAGAATCTTTTGTGCAGATTTATATAGAACTCAAATTGAATATTTCCAACCTGACTTCTCTGTTAACCAGAAATTCTTGATAAACTGAAAAACAGACACAATGCTGGGCCAAGTGCTCTTCAAGTATCATTATTATTATTATTATTATTATTGGACAAAATTACATCATTGACTTTAGCTGTCCTGACCCGATTTCAGAGGAAACAAGAGAGTGCTGCTAGACTCTCTACATGCCATTTCTTTGTAAGTAAACTCTGGGTAAGAGGTAGTAAAAATAGCTGGGAAGGGTAAATTCTGTATTTGAAATTCAGCTCTCGATTCTCATTCCATCTGATCCACATGTACTCCAATCCCTGGTGTGTGTGTGTGTGTGTGTGTGTGTATGTAGAGGTAGTACTTATCTAAATAGAGTCCTTATATGTAGTAGCAAAAATTAAATTCTGGATATCCTAAGAGGAATACCAACTCAAGTCAGACTACTATATTCAGAGCAGGTCATCGAATTGTGAGTGCATGAAATAAAAGCTGGAATCCTAGGGAGAAGCAGATGGAGGCTGAAGACTCAGGGAGCGATAGAGTGGGCCAGAAGAGTGGGATACATGGTGGTTATTGTCCAGAAATTGTCTTAGAGCCATGGCCAATGCTCCCCAGCTCACATTTTACGTTTGTAGCATGGACTTTGTATAGAGCTCAAATTTATGGAAGCAAACTAGGTGATAGGCCCAGACCAATGTGCTGAGATTAAAACTACTCTAACCTGCTCCATCTCCACCAGCCATAAGCTGTATCAACCTCTAGTTTTGTCTTTTCCTGTTGACGTGGCCCAGCTTTCCTGAAGTGTCTTTTCACTGCACCTCATTACGGGATAGCACCATGGATAATGTGAGCACACGGGTGTTTCTCAGAACTACTTTGGTATGGTAAGTGGGTACCCACCCAAATACTGATACGGATGATGTCATACACACCAAGAGGGTAATGGAAACGTTTGGATGACTTAATTAAGGTTTCTGAGGAGAGCAGAGCAGGTCTCTTAGTGGGTCTGAAATGACATGAGAGAGCCAGGAATGGAGTTGGCTCAGGGTTTCCCTTGTGGCTCAGGGATGGGGCCAATGCGAGAACTCCCACACAGACATGGCACTGCTCAGTTGGAATCCTCTACTCTCAAAGGAGGGAGCTCCCAGGCTTCCGTAGCAACTGGTCTAGATTAGGTGCGTGGGGGAATGAGGGAGGTGGCTTAAATGCTGTCAATAGTCAAACATCAGAAAACAACATTAGACTCTTCATTACACATTTCTTTGCCATAACAACAACCTCTTCATTGGTAAGAGATGGACCCAGCTTTCTAAAGCCCCAGTTCTCCACTGTTCCCAGAAAGGCTTGTGTCATTATGGTCTTCTCCCAGAGTTCAGCTCTGGTGACATCCATCCCTCCCTTCTGGCCGAAGCATTGCTAGGCTCTGCCCAACCCCCATTCCTGAGGGCACTGACATGGCACCCAACATGCTCACTTTACTGTGGAGACATGGGTTAAATAGGAGGAGGGCCCTCCCTGTGAATCTCAAAGTGGGAGTAATTAAGAGGAAGTAAGAGGATTAGATTTCTTGGGGATTCAGATAAAGGAAAACAGAAAAGTAGAAAAAGAATAAGCAATGCAGAGGAGGAGGTAAGCGGCTGTGTAAATGGAGACAGAATCAGGCCGTGTCCTTGCTTTCTGTTGCTTTGGATTCTCAAACGTCTTTGTAAGTTCTAGGAGCAGTCCACTTCCCTTGGGCCCTCAGGACCAAAGTCTGAAGGAAGGTGGCAGGGGACAAGTCAGACGGTGTTAAATCCGGAGCCCTTCAGTTCTTTTGTGCCATTGGCCCTGGTTAGGTTCCTGTGTACAGGGAGCTGATTGATGGCCAGACTTGTTTGTTTCTGACAAGCTCACAAAACTCTCCCCTACGGAGGGTTTGCCATAGCCTTCTGTTTTGAGTATATGTGTGAAGACACTCTCCTCTGCCTTCTTGGCAAATACTTCCTTTTTCTCTAGAGTAGAGAGATGACCTCAGGCTTTATAATGGATTTTACATGCAGAGAAAAGACAGAAAATGATTTTCCAAGACTCTCTTCTGTGGGATACAAAGAAACTTCTCCTTAGTTGAGCAAGATACCAAGTAAAAGTGGCTGCTTCATCAAATGAAGGAGTGATGAGATTGATGTGCAGGGAGACACCAACACATCAGTCCCTACCTGACTTTCCCATGTAAGACTTTCCCTCTTCTTCATATTTGATCTGTTCCTCTCACCTTTTCTCCTTTGCATCTGCTTTAGTTTCGGTATTTTGATGTCCACAATCACTGAGCTGCATTTAACTGTTTTCAGAGCTTATGTTCCCATTTGGATTCTGATAAACCGACAAGGAAGTTTTAGAGAATAATCCCTCCATAGGCACGATCAGAGCACGCCAAGGTGCTCTTAAAAGACACACATTATTTAAGAATTGGCTCAGGCTGAAAATATCTCTGTGTATCAGTTGATAGTTACAGGGACAGCAGGCTTGGGTAAGCAGGAGTTTTAGAATTCAGAAAGAAATGGTATGAAAGAGAGATTTGGTGAGTGGTTCCAGGAATTCTTGAATCCTGCCCGTGTTAATTACTTCTTCCTGCTGGTGAGCTCTCCAAAGGAGGTATGCACACAGGGCAGTGGCCAGCCTAGCAGAGTGACACTTTATGACACTTGCGGCTTTCACCTAGGACCCAGGACAGGACTTGAGTGAGTTGGGTTAGGTCTTGGGGTACCTTGATTTCCCAGGCTAGAAAACTAAGTTACCTTGTTATTCCCCAAGCCACACCCACCAGCACCAGAGAAAACGGAGTCAGAGAAGAACACGGAAAGGTGAAATCAGTGCCCTGGAATATGGCCAATCATGACCCCATGCTCCTCCATGTAGAGGAATGTGTAGAGGAGTTGAAAGTGGGCTCAGATCTTGTTTCTATGGAGACCAGAAAAGAAACATCTTGAGAGTTTGGTGCTCCTAAGTGCCGCAGCCCGGCTGGCTGGGCAAAATAACGGGGGGTGGGGGGGGTGGGTGTGACGAACAACTTGTGTAGATTGATACGGCAGGAGTGGGAGCCGTTTATTGTAGGACAGGAGGGGTATTTATACATTTTACACAGCTTATCTAATTAACATAAAATAGATACATCAGTCAACCAATAAGGAATCTCCACACTTAATGGCTCGCTGGCGTTACTTCACAAACCACTCCCTCTGGCAAAATGCCAGGCGCCATCCAGACTTGTTTACAGACCTTAACACCTAAGAAAAACAAAATTGTCACCTTATCACAGCCCTCAGCTACTTCTTGTCCCCCAACACCCCCTTCCTCATTTTAACTCGAAAGTTGGGTTTCACATCTAACATCTACCAAAACCCTCTCATCTCTTAGAACAATCTACTGTATTAATCTCCTTCAGACCCCTTCCCATGTTTGCTCTGGTTATCCTGCTATGTCTTCCCTCCATTTCAAAGAGAATCTTTTCGTTTTTTTTTATTGGTTGTTCAAAACATTACAAAGCTCTTGACATATCATATTTCATACATTAGATTCAAGTTGGTTATGAACTCCCAATTTTACCCCAAATACAGATTGCAGAATCACATCGGTTACACATCCACATTTTTACATAATGCCCTATTAGTAACTGTTGTATTCTGCTACCTTTCCTATCCTCTACTATCCCCCCTCCCCTCCCCTCCCATCTTCTCTCTCTACCCCATCTACTGTAATTCATTTCTCTCCTTGTTTATTTTCCCATTCCCCTCTTATATGTAATTTTGTATAACAATGAGGGTCTCCCTCCATTACCATGCAATTTCCCTTTTCTCTCCCTTTCCCTCCCACCTCATGTATCTGTTTAATGTTAATCTTTTCTTCCTGCTCTTCCTCCCTGCTCTGTTCTTAGTTGCTCTCATTATATCAAAGAAGACATTTGGTATTTGTTATTTAGGGATTGGCTAGCTTCCCTAAGCATAATCTGCTCTAGTGCGATCCATTTCCCTGCAAATTCCATGATTTTGTCATTTTTAGTGCTGCGTAATACTCCATGGTGTATAAATGCCACTTTTTTTTATCCATTCATCTATTGAAGGGCATCTGGGTTGGTTCCACAGTCTAGCTATTGTGAATTGTGCTGCTATGAACATCGATGTGGCAGTATCCTTGTAGTACGATCTTTTAATGTCTTCAGGGAATAGTCCGAGAAGGGCAATAGCTGGGTCAAATGGTGGTTCCATTCCCAGCTTTCCCAGGAATCTCCATACTGCTTTCCAAATTGGCCGCACCAATTTTCAGTCCCACCAGCAATGTAGAAGAGTACCCTTTTCCCCACATCCTGGCCAGCACTTGTTGTTGTTTGACTTCATAATGGCTGCCAATCTTACTGGAGTGAGATGGTATCTTAGGGTGGTTTTGATTTGCATTTCTCTGACTGCTAGAGATGGTGAGCATTTTTTCATGTACTTGTTGATTGATTGTATGTCCTCCTCTGAGAAGTGTCTGTTCAGGTCTTTGGCCCATTTGTTGATTGGGTTCTCTGTTTCCTTATTGTTTAATTTTTTGAGTTCTTTGTATACTCTGGATATTAGGGCTCTATCTGAAGTGTGAGGAGTAAAAATTTGTTCCCAGGATGTAGGCTCCCTATTTACCTCTCTTATTGTTTCTCTTGCTGAGAGAAAACTTTTCAGTTTAAGTAAGTCCCATTTGTTGATTCTTGTTATTAACTTTTGTGCTATGGGTGTCCTATTAAGGAATTTGGAGCCCGACCCCACAATATGTAGATCGGAGCCAACCTTTTCTTCTATCAGACGCAGAGTCTCTGATTTGATATCTGGCTCCTTGATCCACTTTGAGTTAACTTTTGTGCATGGCGAGAGAAAGGGATTCAGTTTCATTTTGTTGCATATGGATTTCCAGTTTTCCCAACACCATTTGTTGAAGATGCTATCCTCCCTCCATTGCATGCTTTTAGCTCCTTTATCAAATATAAGATAGTTGTAGCTTTGTGGATTAGTCTCTGTGTCCTCTATTCTGTACCATTGGTCCACCCGCCTGTTTTGGTACCAGTACGATGCTGTTTTTGTTACTATTGCTCTGTAATATAGTTTTAAATCTGGTATCGCTATACCACCTGATTCACACTTCCTGCTTAGAATTGCTTTTGCTATTCTGGGTCTTTTATTTTTCCATATTAATTTCATGATTGCTTTATCTATTTCTACAAGAAATGCTGTTGGGATTTTGATTGGCATTGCATTAAACCTATAGAGAACTTTCAGTAATATCGCCATTTTAATGATGTTAGTTCTGCCTATCCATGAACAGGGTATATTTTTCCATCTTCTAAGATCTTCTTCTACTTCTCTTTTTAGGGTTTTTTAGTTTTCATTGTATAAATCTTTCACCTCTTTTGTTAGGTTGATTCCCAAGTATTTTATTTTTTTTGAGGATATTGTGAATGGAGTGTTTTTCCTCATTTCCATTTCAGAAGTTTTGTCGCTGATATACAGAAATGCCTTTGATTTATGCTTGTTGATTTTATATCCTGCCACTTTGCCGAATTCATTTATTAGTTCTAGTAGTTTTTTTGTAGACCCTTTTGGGTCTTCTAGGTATAGAATCATGTCACCTGCAAATAGTGATAATTTAAGTTCTTCCTTTCCTATTTTTATACCTTTAATTTCTTTCATCTGTCTAATTGCTCTGGCCAGTGTTTCGAGAACTATATTGAATAGAAGTGGTGATAGAGGGCATCCCTGTCTTGTTCCAGATTTTAGGGGGAATGCCTTCAATTTTTCTCCATTGAGAATGATGCTAGCCTGAGGCTTAGCATAGATAGCTTTACAATGTCGAGGTAAGTTCCTGTTATCCCTAGTTTTTCTAATGTTTTGAACATAAAGGGATGCTGTACTTTGTCGAATGCTTTTTCTGCGTCTATTGAGATGATCATATGGTTCTTATCTTTAAGTCTATTGATGTGGTGAATAACATTTATTGATTTCCGTATATTGAACCATCCTTGCATCCCAGGGATGAATCCTACTTGATCATGGCGCACAATTTTTTTGATGTGCCTTTGTATCCGATTCGCCAGAATTTTATTGAGGATTTTTGCATCTAGGTTCATCAGAGATATTGGTCTGTAGTTTTCTTTCTTTGAGGTGTCTTTGTCTGGTTTCGGAATCAGGGTGATGTTGGCCTCATAGAATGAATTTGGCAGAGCTCCCTCTTTTTCTATTTCCTGAAATAACTTGAAAAGTATTGGTATTAATTCTTCCTTAAAGGTTTTGTAAAACTCCGCTGTATACCCATCCGGTCCTGGGCTTTTCTTGGTTGGAAGTCTTTTGATTGTTTCTTCTATTTCATCTATTGATATTGGTCTGTTTAAGTTGTGAGTATCCTCCTGACTCAGTCTGGGCAAATCATATGACTTAAGGAATTTATCGATGTCTTCACTATCTTCTATTTTATTGGAATATAGGTTTTCAAAATAATTTCTAATTGTCTTCTGTATTTCTGTAGCGTCTGTTGTGAAATTGCCTTTTTCATCCAGTATGTTAGTAATTTGAGTTCTCTCTCTTCTTCTCTTCGTTAGCATGGCTAAGGGTCTGTCGATCTTATTTATTTTTTCAAAGAACCAACTTTTAGTTTTGTTAATTTTTTCAATAATTTCTTTTGTTTCAATTTCGTTGATTTCCGCTCTGATTTTAATTATTTCTTGCCTTCTGCTACATTTGCTGTTGTTTTGCTCTTCCTTTTCTAGGGCTTTGAGATGAAGTGTGAGCTCATTTATTTGTTGGTTTTTCCTTTTTTTGAGGAATGACCTCCAGGCGATGAATTTCCCTCTTAAAACTGCTTTCATTGTGTCCCATAGATTCTGATATGTTGTGTCTGTATTTTCATTTATCTCTAAGAATTTTTTGATTTCCTCCTTTATGTCTTCTGTAACCCATTGATCATTCAGTAACATATTGTTCATTTTCCATGTGATGTAGGATTTTTCCTTCCTTATTTTATCATTGATTTCCAGTTTCATTCCATTATGATCAGATAAAATGCATGGTATTATCTCCACCCCTGTATATTTACTGAGGGTTGCCCTATGGCATAATATATGGTCTATTTTTGAGAAGGATCCATGTGCTGCTGAGAAAAAAGTATATCCACTTAATGATGGTTGATATATTCTATATATGTCAGTTAAGTCTAGGTTGTTGATTTTGATATCGAGTTCTATAGTTTCTTTATTCAACTTTTGTTTGGAGGATCTGTCCAATGGTGAGAGAGGTGTGTTGAAGTCACCCATAATTATTGTGTTGTGGTCTATTTGATTCTTGAACTTGAGGAGAATTTGTTTTATGAACGTCGCAGCACCATTATTTGGTGCATAAATATTGATAATTGTTATGTCTTGTTGGTGAATAGTTCCTTTTAACAGTATATAATGTCCTTCCTTATCCCTTTTGATTAACTTAGTCTTGAAGTCAATTTTATTCGATATGAGGATGGCCACCCCTGCTTGCTTACGAGGACCGTGTGCGTGGTATATTTTTTCCCAACCTTTCACCTTCAGCCTGTGTATGTCTTTTCCAATCAGATGTGTCTCCTGGAGGCAGCATATTGTTGGATTTGTTTTTTTAATCCATGTTACCAGCTTATGTCGCTTTATTGGAGAGTTTAAGCCATTAACGTTTAGAGTTACTATTGATATATGGTTTGTACTTCCAGCCATGTTTGATTATTTATCTTCTTTTTTTTTTTAATTTAGTTTGTTTCTCCATGTTTAGCTTTCCCCCCGCCCTCTGTCTTTATAGAGGCACTTCCCACTGATGGTTTTGGTTATTGTTTTTCATTTCTTCCTCATGTAGTGTTTTGCTCAAGATGCTTTGCAATGCTGGTTTTCTGGCTGCAAATTCTTTTAGCTTTTGTTTATCATGAAAGATTTTTATTTCATTGTCATACCTGAAGCTTAATTTTGCTGGATACAGAATTCTTGGTTGGCATCCATTGTCTTTCAGTGTTTGAAATATGTTGTTCCAGGATCTTCTCACTTTCAGCGTCTGTGATGAAAAATCCATTGTTAACCTTATTGGTTTACCCCTGAATGTAATCTGCCTCCTTTCTCTTGTAGCTTTTAATATTTTCTCTTTGTTCTGTATATTGGATATCTTCATAACAATGTGTCTTGGCATTGGTGTACTGTGATTTTGTGTGCTCGGTGTCCTGTATGCATCTACAATTTCTATATCCGTTTCCTTTTTTATTTCTGGAAAGTTTTCTGTAATTATTTCATTCAGCAGTTTACTCATTCCCTTGGTTTGAATCTCTGTACCTTCTTCTATCCTGATGACTCGTAGGTTTGGTTTTTTTAATGTTATCCCATATCTCTTGGATGTTTTTCTCATGATTTTTAACCAGCCTTTCTGAGTTGGCTAGGCTCTTTTCAAGATGATATATTTTGTCTTCATTATCTGACGTTCTTGCTTCTACTTGCTCCACTCTGTTAGTGATACTCTCAATTGAGTTTTTAATTTGGTTTATCGTTTCCTTCATTTCTAGAATTATTGTTTGATTTTTTTTATAATCTCTATCTCATAGGACTAAGGATGTGGCTCAAGTGGTAACGCGCTTGCCTGGCATGCGCGGGGCGCTAGGTTCGATCCTCAGCACCACATAAAAATAAAAATAAAGATGTTGTGTCCGCCGAAAAAATAATCTCTATCTCATGATAAAGATGCTTAACTTCTTCTTTTATCTGTTTATGTAATTCATTTTCAAAGTGTTCTTTCACTGTTTGGATTTGCTGTCTCGTATCCTCTTTAAGGTTCCATTCCATCTGTCTAAGGTGTTCCTTGAGTTCTTTATATGACCATTTTTCTGCTGACTCTAGGTCCTCCTGAATATTTAGGCTGTCCTTCATTGTTTGTACTCCTTTTCTTCCTTGCTTTTTTATGCTGCTCATGTTACTTCTTGTTCTGTTTGACTGCTGAGTTACTGTTTACTCTTATAGATTTATTTGATGCTTGGGAGGAAAGATATTAGAAGGGAAGGGAAGAAGTCACTAAAGAGAATGAGAGTAGGCAGGTAGAATTCAAGGAAGGGGGAATAAGAAAATTGAAAAGAAATGAAAAGACAAAAGAAACAAAAACCAAAAAATAGAAAATAAAGAAAGAAAGAAAAGGAAAAATTTTTTTTACAAAAATAATAATGATAATATAAAAATGAAAATTAAAATTTAAAAAATAATAATAAAATAATAATAATAATAAAAAAATAAAAAATTAAAAAAAATAAAAACATTGAAAAAAAAAGTTAAAGAACAACAACAAATAAAAATTGAAAATGAAAGAAAAAGAAACAAAAAGAAAAAGAAAAAAATGATAATAATAATAATAATAAATGCAGTCCTAGAGTTCGATTAACTTCTCTTCCAGTAGGTGGAGCTGTGCCCACTGGGCCAAGCTTCTCCTCTCAATAGGTGGGAACCATTCACTGTGCAGCAGCTCTTTCTCCTAGACTGGGCGTGTCTCCAATCCTGAGTGTCTAGGGCCTTCTCTTGTGTTTCCTCAAGCCAGGCCGTGCTCACCTGTGGCGCTCACCACAATACTGGCTACACACCAGGTCTGCTGCTCCTGGGAGCCCTGTTTTCATGAACACCTGGGCTCACTCTCCCTGTTTGCCTCCCTCAGACCCTAAGTTTGTAGAGCTTGGGGCTGAGAACCCCCAGGGAATTTGCTTGCCCTTCGGTAGCCATGCCCCCGGTAGCTGGTGCAAGAGACCTCAGTTGTCAGCACTGGTTGGAGCGGTAGCCGGGAGTTCCGCGCCGCGAGTCCCGCGCCACTCCTGATTCCCTGGGTCTGGCTATTGCGCTCACAGGAGAGCTGGGAGGGGCCCTTAAGCTTTCCCCGCTGTGTGGAGAGAGATGGCTAGGGGATTACACACCTGTCGCGCTGGTTTCAATGCAGTTATCTCCTCCGCCCGTGACGTCAGTTCTCTGCCAAGGTGGTATCCCATGCAAATGGTGACCGTTCGTTCCCTTTGCCAGGTGACCAATGCAACGGGTGGGTCCTGACTGTCTCTCCCAATCCCCGTTTCAATCCTGTGGCCACTGCCTATGAAGGCTCGGCTGGCTTTTACCTCTGTAAGTTCATAAGGGCCGACCAGTTATTTCAGCGGGATCGTTAGTGCTGAGTCACGAGAAGCAGCTCAAAGAGAATCTTTTCTATAAGAAAATTCCCTAAATCTACCAGGAGGTGGGTCTGAACTCTCATTGTCCCTACATTTATATATAAAGCATTATTCATATATATTCATATATACCCATTATATGTACAAATAAATATATCTCCATGTGATACATAAATAAATATATCTCCACTGGTGATCTTCATGTTGTTTTTTTTTTTAATCTCCCATGTGAGAATAGGTGGTACCTGTTCTCTCTCCATTGCTTATGTATCAGTCAGTTTTCACTAGGCTATGCTGTGGTAACAAATATCCCTAACATCTCAATGGCTTGTAACAACCAGTGCTTATTCTTAGCACCTGTACATGCCAGCTGTAAGCCCTGCTAATATCTTCTTTCTGGGAGCGAGTCTTCTTTTAGCCCCTGCATCACCTGGAAGCTCACTAGAAATTCCCTCTGCTTGAGTCTTGTGGCACAGGGAAAAGAACAACAGTGGAATCGTGCAATGGCCTTGGAAACTTGTGCATTGATGTGGAATGTGGGCTATTGCATCTGCTCACACTCTATCGGCCAAAGATGTTATATCGCCAATCCCTGTGTCAATGGGGTGAAAAATATAATCATTTTATAGAGAGAATAGAGTGAATAATTGGGAACAATAGTACAGGATGACTAGGTTGAAGAATCGTGTGCCTTTGAGTGATAAATGACTGGCAAATGCAGTAATTGGCATCAATAAGACATTAGTTATTTCTCATAGGAAGATCTATCCATAGCTTGCCTCTTAAAATTAGTGATAAATTTTCTTCTTTTAGAAGCAATCTCCACAATGTATAATATCACAAAGGAATAAATGTTTGTGTCCCTAGTGGCTGGAGATATAGCTCAATTGGCCTTGCATGAACAAGGTCCTGGGTTCAATCCCCAGTGCCACACACACACACACACACACACACACACATGTTTGTGTCCCCATAAAATTCATGTTGGAATCCTAACCCTCAAGGTGACAATATTAGGAGATGAGGTCTTTAGGAGATAATCAGGTCCTGCAGGTAAAGCCCTCATGATGGGCCTCCCCAAGTGCTCTCTTATCCTCTTGTACCGTGTGAGGATATAATTAGACACCAGCAATCTACAGCCTAAAAGAAGCCCTCACCAGAACTCAACTCTGCTGGCACCCTGGTCTCAGACTTCTGCCTCCAGAACTATGACAAATAGGTTTTTGATGTTCTTAAGCCATCCAGCTATGGTGCTTTCTTATAGTTGCCCAAACTGGCTAAAAAAAAATACACTTTCTATTACTTTCAAACAAATACTACAACACAGTAAAAGTGTAACTTTTTTTCTGAGATTTAGGGTCATGATTATGACCGTCAGCTTGGGCTTTGTTTTAACAGAGTAAACTCCTGGGGATTCCTTGTGAGTCTAGGGCTACATACCTCTTCTTTAAGTGGTCCCCAGGCTACTTCGCTTTTGAAGCACAAGGCTACATTTTATAGTTTTTCTGTCTCTTTCCAAAATACCAGGTTCTTTTCTGTCATATCTTGATAATGAAAGCAAGTCTTCCTTTAGCCCCTGCATCACATGGAAGCTCATTAGAAATTCAGAACCTGGGCCCCATCCCAGGCCTTCTCAATCAGATTCTGCATTTTAATAAGTCTCCTAGGTGTTAAATATGCACATTAATGTTGGAGAAGCAGCCCAGTGATTCCTAACCCTGAGGGCACATTGGTATCACATGAGGAGCATCACAAATACTGAACCCCTGCCTCCCCAGAGCCTTGACCTAATTGGTGTGGGGTATGGTGAGGATCTTGGAGGTTTAAGGGCTCCCTTGGTGATTCTGATGTGCAGCCAGGGCTGAGAACCATGGCTATCTGGCAGCTTTCTCCTAACTGCTTGAACTTGCTGGTTCAGTGATTAGGGAAGCTGGCTTATTTATGATCGTGCAATTGTGTTGTTGACCATTAGCATCAAATAGGCTCCCAAGAAAGGAGGAGCCTGGCCTGTACTGCAATAATAATAGCCCAGCTTATTAAGGAGTTTCTATGGGCCAAGAATATTATCCCTAATCCTCATACACCTTGTTACCCAAGTTTAAATTTAAGAAACTAAGTCTCTACAAAGGTGAGCAACTTTTCCAAGATCATACAACTCCTAAGTGAAAGAAGTAGGGTTTGAATTCATCTCTAATTTCAAAAACATGGCCTTTTTCTTCTACCAGGGAACTTTTGTACCCAACCTAGGTGAGCTATGATGATTGGACCTTATAACATCTGTTGTGGCTGTTCATTGACCCATGCCACTTTCTTCCAGAGTCTGGTTGGGTTCTGGTTGGGCAAGACTACCAGAGAAGAGGTCAAACTCCTAGGCTGCCCCAGCTCCTCAAACCATGTAATGTTAGAGAAGGGCAAATTGGATTATCACAAGGAGATTTAAATAGTTCTACAAATTGCACAGGAGAAATTGATTAGTGCTAAGAAGCCACAAGACTCCCTACGAAAGGGTGGAGTTCTGTGGGGACTGAAGTGAGCTTCCTTTTCAGAACTGTGAGGGCATTGGTCATAGGACCAAGCACATCAGGAACATTGTCTCATGTGACCTTCATACAATCCTATTGCACTTGATATTAATCTTGCTTGTTTTACAGATGTAAAAATGGAGGCTGGGATGTAAATTTGCCCAAAGTTAGATTGCCAATAAAAAGAAAGAGCAGGGCTGGGGATATAGCTCAGTTGGTAGAGTGCTTGCCTCACATGCCCAATCTGGTTCAGTCCCCAGCACCACAAAAAAAAAAAAAAAAAAAGCAGAGCTAGTATGGAAATTCAGGTTCAAAACTCTGGAAGTCTTTTGTTTTCTTCTCTCTCTCTCTCTCTCTCTCTCTCTCCCTCTCTCTCTCTCTCTCTCCTCCCTATTGCTTTCTGCTATTACATCTCTTTCCTCCCCAAAATGAGTGTTGAATGACATGGCTGCCTGAATGGGATAGGATGGGGTACAGTCCTCCATTGTGTGACAGGAGATGGGAGAAAGATCATCCATTACTATTTACAAAGTATAATCATTATTTATATTTTTTTAGTACCACTGAGCCACATCTCAGTCCATTTTTATGTTCTATTTTGAGACAGGTTCTAAGTTGCTTATGGCCTCACCAAGTTGCTGAGGCTGGCTTTGAACCTGTGACCCTCCTACAGGGATTACAGATGTGCACATGGTGCCTAACTCAAAGAATTATTTTTTATAAAATTTATAAAATTAAATTCACTTTCTCCTTGATCCTAAGTACTATTATTTGCCATTTGTTTGATGTCAGTATGGATAAGGAGATGTCTGCAAGTGAGGAGATACATCCACTACAGATGAGCACAAATTAGCATGAACCATGTTGAGACCTTGATCTCCAGAGAAAGAGTCAGCAATGTATAATTCTCCACTTACATTCTTATTTCCTGGGCCTTGGTTTAGGCCTTAAAGAAGCCTATTTAAGTCAAAGCCTCCACAGGAGTGAGGGGGAAAGTGACTCCCCCAGCATCAAGGCACAGTAGGGGGGATTATTTCTTTGCAGCATAGTTCCTAAAACCCTGGGAAGGAGAACTTCTTCCTAAGATTTTTTTTTCTTGAATTTAGAGAATCTTTGCTTCATGCTGCTTACTGCTCTAAAGGAAACAGGCTCCAGAAGGATTGCTCCTTATATTCATGGATGCATTTCCTGACCTCTCTAACATGAGGGCAGAGAGCACACTCCTCCTTCCTTTCCTGTTAGAATCAATCCCTCCTGCCTGCAGTGGGGGTGGGAAGATGGTGCAGGGAAGGAGCTCTGTGTAGTGGCAAGTGTGCAAAGCTGCTTCCTACAGCGTGGGAGACTTGGAATGCAGGTGTCCTCTTAGCTACCAGGTGAATGAATTATTTAGATAGAAAGAACATTTCTGTTTGCCTGTTTTCCAGTTTGCTCTTGGGTGAAAGCTGGTGGAAAAATGGGACAGAAGTGGGAGTGGAGTGTGGCATGTTCATCCATCAAAATCAGAAGGCTGTGCAACTCTGGAACTCTTGAGCTAGTTTCTCATGGGCAAAAAAGAACTTGTAATGTCCCCAATCATCTACTCCCATTCATGTACTTCAGATTTTAATTCATGGCACAAAGTTCTACGCGAATGCCCAAGGCTGAAGCCTTGAATCATCTTTTTCTCCTCCACCCACAACTCCCACACCTAGAAAGGCAATAAAGCCTGTCAGTTCGAGTTCCTTGATGGAACCTCAAGAACTGATTCCCTCCCATCCAGATTCCCTGTCCTTGTCTTGGTATAGGATAGGAAATTTCCTTTGTGAAAGGCTACATTATTTTAGGTTGTTCTCTGCCTTGAATTTATCTAGATCTCTAAGCCCCAGTATTGAAGACTTATCTTTCCAAAACACATGCCTTCATTACCATTCCTTTCCTTACAAACTTGCTCCATCCCATTTCCTCCAAGACAAGGTCTGAGTCCTTTAATAGTGCTTGCAGCTTTTCACACTTGAATTCCTGGCTCCTCCCTCCCTCCCTCTTTCCAGTCTTTCATCTAATCTGATGGGCATCAAGTCTCAGCAAACTGCTTGTCCCCGGGTTGGGGGCTCCATGTTTTGTTCATGCCTAAACATTTTTTTTACTCCTAAACTTGATACAATTCTTGCAAACCCAGTTCTAATGTCACTTCAAACCTCTCTATTCCTTCAAGTTGACTCAGAGCTCCTGGAGCAGTTGACACAAATCTATTCTTTCCTGCATCATAATTTTTATGTAAATGCATTTCCTCTATTGCACATAAACTCTTAGAGACAGGGTCTGTGCTAGATACATGTTGGATATTCAACCAAGTTTAAATGATTTGATTTATTAAGTCTGTATCACAACCACCAACTTCCAAAGATGCAGGAATCCCCCGCTTTTTTTTGGGGGGGGGGCAGTTTGTGTTTATGAGTCTCTAATACTTCTTTACATTTTTCTAAACTCTCTACCCTTTTCTTCACTACCCTTACCTCTTGCAGGATTCTCCTGCTTCCTGGCCTTTGAGACAACACTTGCCTCTGGCAGTTCTCACACAGCCACCCGCCTCTGTCCTAGAGGGAGTGTCAGGAAGACAAAGTGGGTCCACCCTGGAGCAGGGGAGGCAGATCTGCATGGACTGTCTGCTCCTTTGCAGCCAGACCTAAATATAAACCAGCTGCCAGAGGGAGGCTGGAAACTACTCGTGTGGAATCAGGTCCAGAGACAACAAATCTGCTTAGAGAGAGGAAGGAGAAAGACATTAGTGTCAAGCCCAGAGGCCCCAAGGTCAGGCCTGGGCATGGAGCTTGCTCTGGACATTTTCCACATGGGTGGAGAAGAGAAGGCCATTAAGGTATCCCTGAAAGACATGGCTGGAAATGGGTAGGGGAGGTGGGTGGGGTGGGTAGAAGAAACACAGAGGACATAGTCCAGCATAAGCACAGAATGTAATTCAGGGGCCAGGTCAGAGATGCTTCTGGGTTGGGTTGGGGCCTGCTGTTAATTGCTAATGAAACAAGCAATTTTCAGCAATTGTGATATTTTGCATTGTTGGGGTATCTTAAAATGAGATCCAAGCCCCATAATCTTGCAGACTGCTAGGAGGGGTTATAAAGGATGTGGAACCTGCCATATCAAGGGAGCAAAACACTCTACATAGCTCCAGGGAAGATATCGTATGAACAGGTTTGCAGAATAAGAGGGGAAGCCCCTACTTTCTGGGTTTATAAGTAGTTAATTTCCCTCCAGACAGACCTCATATTGTATGATGGGGAAGGGGAGCTTTATCAGGAGGAATGGGGTGAGTAAGCTGCCAGGAGACCCTAATTCTATTTTCAAAGATGTTTTCCAGGGAGGTCCCCTGATGAGCTCTTGGCATCTCATGACCTCCTTCAAATGAACACAGAAGAATCTGGGTTTTATCAGATATCTCGGTTTGTCGGTTCTTCTCTAATATCTAGCACTGTCAGGTCAGCTCATTAGTATACAGAATTCTACAGACTTTGGAATTTCAACTAGCGAAAAGATAAATGTTCCAGCACAAGCTAAGTGCAGCTTGTTACTGGCAATTAAGACATAAGATAATTCAAGGTATCAAGGGGGCAATAACATTGCTTAATCCCCCAGGCTCCAAAAGCTTAAGTGGCTAGTCCAGGATCCCTTCCTCACCACTCAGTTCTGACTGAGGCTGCCCTAAGTGGAACTCGTGTAAGTTTTACAAGTGGATAGATGTAAACATTTATTCCTTGGTGAACTCTAAAATCCCAACTCAACACCTCTCAGTGCCTGAGTTCCCCAGAAACCTCCAAGGCACTATCAGGTTTCAGCTGGATCTGTGACCTGGGCAGGCTTTAGCTGTGTCATCAGGCTCACAAACAAGCTGGGTACAGAGGACCTCCAGGGCTTTTCCCAAGGCAGCTCCCTTGCTGGAAGAGACCTGACTCGGCCAAGGGGACAGCCTTGACCAGCCAGGGCTGCCACAGCTTTCCTCCTAGAGTTTCTCCAGAGCATGAGAAGGACCTTCTGTAGGCAGTTTTCTCCTCTCTGCACCTCTAAGTCTCTCTTCCAGCTCCTCATTCTTCATCATCTTCCAGGAAGAACCTCACTTTGACCCTACAGTTGCCATACCTGGTGGAGCCAACCACAGAACAATTGTAATGCTCCTGTAAGCTCCTTTAAATCTAGCACCTGAGGTCTGTGTCTCTCTCCTTTTTTTCTTTTTCTTTTTTTCTGGTGCCGGGGATGGGACCGAGGGCCTTCTGCATGGAAGGCAAGCACATGCCCCTAAGAAACATCCTCAGACCTACCTCGCCTGGTTAGTTTCTCTGCCACCCTGCTTCTTTGCTCATGATTGCTCCACGGGGATTCAGGGTTGTGGGTGAGTACAACAGCTGGATGGGTTCAAACCATTGTCACTGCTTGCATGGGTGACCTTGGGAAGTTAATTCACCTGGCTAAGCTGCACTATCCTCAGTTGTAAAATGGGGATGATCATAACACTTATTTCAAAGGGCCGGAGTGAGAAAACACTTAACAGCCCGGCCCGGACTAAATGAAGAACACTGTCTATGTTAGCATGGGGTAGGCAGCCCAGGGCTGGTAACTCTGGTTCCTGAGTTTGTATAAGGTCAGGTAAAACCCCCTGGAAATAAAAAACAGTATTCTAAGAAGATCTTTTTAAGGACTCTCAACACACATCCTCTTATTTAATCTCCATCTTAGTTCTGTGATAGGCATTCCCCATTTTATGAGAATTTGATTTGACCTAGCTTGCCCCAAATCACCCACCTAGGAATGAAAGAGCGCAATCTTAGAGTTCTGTTCTTCTAAATCTCAGTCTAGGGCTGCCCCAATGCCATACTGGGCATCAATGATATCGAGTTAGCCCTCTTTGATCCTGAAATAGAATTGCTAATTCTTGTTTTCTTCTGAAAGCTTGATCTATTGAGGTATATATGTTTTGACAAATAAATACAGTGATATAATCTACGCCAGTGAGCTAGAGAAAGATCACCATTAACAAGAAAGCACCCTTGTACCCTTCCTGATTAATCTGTTACTCCACTGCTCCCCTGGATAACCATGCTACTCTGATGTTGGAACACAATAGACACTGGGCCTACTTCAGAACTTTATATGTACTCTCTCTGTTTGGCTTCTTTTCTTCAACATAATGCTTTTGAGACTCATTCATTGGGATTTAATTTGCATGGCCTTAATGATTAAGGATGTTGAACACTTTTTCATGTTATTTTTGGATATTTTCCTTTGAAAAGTGTCTATTTACATCTTTTGAATTTTTTTTTTTAAACTTGAGTTGTCTTTCTATTGTTGAGCTTCAGGAGTACTTTATGTATTGTGGATAAAAGTGCTTTGTCAAATATATTTATTGTGAGTATTTTATCCCAACAGTGCCTTAAAAACCTGGTTGTTACAGAACCATTTGTTATAGAAAACTTTATTTCCTATTGAATAGCTTTGACATCTTTGCTTAAGACGAATTGCCTATGTGTAAGTGTGAGTCTATTTCTGGACTCTTTGTTGTGTTCCTTTGATATATGTATTTATCCTTATGTCAACACTATGCCTACCTGATTATTGTAACTTTTTACTATGTTTTGAATTCAGGTCATGTAAAATTCTCCAATGTTACATATATAACATGGAACATGTCTGTGCTAGCTTTCTGTCACTAACAAATACCTGAGAAAATCAACTTAAGGGAAGAAATATTTATTTTGGCTCATAGTTTTAGAGGTTTCAGTCCAAAGTCAGCTGATTCCGTTGCTATGGGCCTGTGGTGAGCAGGTAGAGCAAAACTACTCACCTTATTGTGGCTGGGAAACATAGAGGGGGGAAGGTCAGGAGAGAAAGTGCCTGGGACAAAATATAGTCCCTAAGTCATGCCCTCAAGACTGACTGCCTTCAATTAGGTCTCGCCTCCTAGAGTTTCCACTATCTCTTGATGGTCCATTCGCATTATGAATCCATCAATGGATTAATCCATGGGGGAGGTTAAAGGCCTCATGATCTCATCATTACCTAAAATCCCCACCCCTGAATGTTGCTGCACTGGGGACCAAGCCTTCAAGACATGAGCCTTTAGGGGATACTTCAAACCATAATTTTGTCTTTTTCTTTTTTTCCCATAAGATTATTGCTTTATTCTAGACACTTGCATTTCCATATACATTTTAAATGAGCTTATGAATTTCTAAAAAAAAAAAAAATACCTGGTGGAATTTTGATTGGGATTGCATTGAACGTTGATTTGACAATGTTGAATGTTGAGTTGGATTCGAAGAAAATTGACTTTTTAAGGATATAGAGTTTTTCAAACTATGAATAGCATGTATCTGTTTCTTCATATAGGTTTAAAAAAATTCTCTCAGCAATGTTTTGTTCAATTTTATACTTGTATGGCAGGATGGCAGGAGGCTAAGATGGATATCCATTGCTCCATCATGATCAGAGCCAGAAAGAAATGACTTAATCCCCCCACACACACTCCTTCCCTTTCTCTCTCTCTCTTTCTCTTTGCTACTGGGGATTGACCCCACAGGTACTCTATCACCAAGGCCACATCCTTAGCCCTTGTATTATTTTTAAATTGTGAGACAGGTTCTCACGAAATTGCCAAGGCTGGCCTTGAACTTAGAATCCTCCTGCCTCAGCCTCCTTAGTTACTGGGATTATAGGCATGTACCACCTGGCCTGGTTAAGAAATTATGGAATCTTGTTCTTCAGGTACAAGAGATCTTGCCCAAATCTCTACTCGGGTTTACTCTCATCATGGCTTCATCAATCTCTACAGACATGCCATTGGCCAGCATTGGGAATTTCATTTAGAAAGCAAGAATTCTGGGGTGTTAGGAAACTGCTCTACCTAGAAGGGTTAGATTCTATTTGTTCAACTTGAATGTCAAGACAGTACTTGCCATGGGCCTTGTATTCTCCTAGAGTGAACCCCACAGTGGTCATTTCAGAATGAGATCATTCCATTCCACCCCTGGACGCTATAACCCATTTGAACAAATGTTTTGGTTGGAGTCCTGGTGTTTCTTGTTATCTTAAATTCACAGTGTTTCTCTGAGTATGACTGCCAAAGTGTTATTTTAAAATATAAATCAGATCTTGTCACTCAGGATTAAAATTCTCCTATGGTTTGTGTTTCAGATATTTAGATATCTATTTCTATGTAACAGTCCACTTCAAAACTTAATGACTTTAAACAACTATTCATTGCTTATCATAATGCTGTGGATCAGTAATATAGCTTGGGTTCAGCTGGGCAGTTCTTGTCTTGGTCTTACTGGGATTCACGCCTGTGGCTGCTCCATACAGGTCCAAATGAGTCCAAACTCCCCTTATTTACACATTTGGGTCTTTGATGCTTGACCAG
This sequence comes from Marmota monax, assembly GCF_021218885.2. NCBI lineage: Eukaryota > Metazoa > Chordata > Mammalia > Rodentia > Sciuridae > Marmota > Marmota monax. Next base: position 20,346,584 of record NW_026693777.1, on the reverse strand, counting down.
GTTATTGTCAGGACTTGTCTTCCATATGGTCAGTTACCATTTAGTGTTCTAGTCTGGGATTTCTTACGTGGTGGAAGAAATGTTCCAATAAGGTAAGTTTCCGATAAGGTAACAGAGAAAGCTACAGGAATTCTTGATGCTAAGCCTTTGGAATTAACATATCATTTCCACCATGTTCTGAGTTCAAAGCAAATCATGATGCCAGTCTGGATTGCAGAGATGGGAAAACAGTCTCCACCTAGTGTGGGGAAGAGCTACAAAATATAGTGTCTTTCCACAACTTCTTGTTGCACTTACAATAAAGTTTAAACTAAGGTCAATGTAATATAAATTCAAATATTAAATATAAAGTTCAAAATGATACTGTATAACAGGACTAGCCTGTTTCCCTGAATAAATCTCTTTGCTACTGGGGATTGACCCCACAGGCACTCTATCACCAAGGCCATTACAAATAAACAATTGTTCTAATTTTAGGGCTTTCATATTTCCTATTCTCTCACTCTGAATGCTCTTCTCTTGGATCTTTGCAAAGCTGAATTGTTTTCTCTTACGGTTCAAATTTCAGTTTTTCAAAGAGACCTTGCCCAGTCACTTCTTCCTGTCACTCTTTACCATCTTCCCCTGTATTATTTTCATATGGTCCTTAGTGATACCAGGAATTATTAATTCCTTTATTGCCTGTCTTCTCATCGGAAGTAAAACCATGAAAACGTGGCCATGGACTTTCTAGTTCACTTCTATCCTCCCAGTGCCTAGAATAGTGCCTGACACCAAGTAGACACTGGATAATGATTTGTTCAATCAATTAATCTTGATGTTTTCACCTTTTTAGCTTGGAAAACCTATATCTCCTTAGGAAACAGGACAAAAGTGAGCAGTAAAATGAATTTCCTTCTGCAGTTAGAATTTAAATAAATATCTGTGGGCTCTTTACCTGCAATTAGCATACATTACCACCAAGTGGCAGCAAGTACCTTATTCATTTTGTACAATCTATTAGGCAAAGGTTTTCCTGGAATTCAAATTGTGTTTGCCCAAGTTTATGCTAACAGTTTTACAATTAATTATTAACTATGTAATATATTTTAAAAGTTGCTGACTTGAAATAGCAATGAACAGTAAAACTATTTATTCTTAAAGAATAAGCACTTTTCTTAGAGAAACTCTGTTCTCTCTGTGTATAATTATCATTGCTCATCATTAAATCTAAATCTTCTCCCATAACCATATTATGATTAAAATGTTCTTTCTAATTTGGCACAAATTCCACCTTGGAGTCCATGCCTTGAGGCTGACTGGAGCTGGACCTCAGGCTACATCTGTATTGCAAAGCTTTGTGACTGCTCTTAGCTGTTAGTTCCATTCTCATTTAGAGCCTACTGATAACTTAGTTCCTCAAGTATTTCAATTTGTTTTTCTTAACACTAGCTTTTTTACTTCTCCTCCTTATATCAAAATTAGGAAGAAAGAGGGGAAAAAATACCCACTCCTTTATCCTGAAAGCCTGGTTCTGCCCCAGATTCTTTCTAATACAAAGAAAGTAATTTCTATTTCTCCTTAAATAAGAGTCAAATATCTTCCTTCATCCAGTTTTCTCATAGGGAGTTCTTTAAACCACCCATTATGTACAATAGGATTTATCTTATCGGGGGCCATAGCAATGGTTTGACAAGAGGCAATTTAGAAAAACTGTTTTCATGATAAGAGTTCCTCAGAAACTGTTTTCCTAAAGAAAGAGTTAGAGCACTTAAATAGAAAAATCTAGCAACATTGTGCAAAGCTTTCTGGTTGGGCATTTAAACTTTTCTACACAGCTCCTTGGAGAATGCCAGTTCTAAAGGCTGGACCTCGTGGTTTGGCTACTGGGATCCAGATGTTAAGATCTCAGGATCCTCTGGAGATGTTTTGCTAAGCTAAATAAGCCAATCCCAAAGAACCAAAGGATGAATGTTTTCTCTTATATACAGATGCTAATTCACAATAAGCTGGGGGAGGGGGAGGTAGTGGTGGAGGAGGAATAGAGGCATTTTGGACTCAACAGAGGGGAGTGAAGGGAGGGGAGGGGGCATGAGGTAGGAATGATAGTAGAATGAATTGGACATTATGACATTATGTGCATATATGATTACATGACCTGTGTAACTCTACATCACGTACAACCAGAAGAACAAAAAGTTATACTCCATTATGTATGATGTGCCAAAATGCATTCTACTGTCATGTATAACTAATTAGAACAAATTAAAAAAAAAAAAAAGATCTCAGGATCCTAGGGACCGTGTCCTCTCTAGCATTCCTTTACCAGGCATGCAGGGATGTGATAAATGGTCCAGAGCCAGGGCATGCCACAACACAGATGCTTAATCCTACCTAAAGGATAACTGTTTTCTTATTCCTATGGGTATAGAGCATTCATATTTTTTTGTATATTGTTTACAAAAGCCAACCATCCTTCAGTTAAATGTCTTTTAGGACATGTATTCAATCAGTAACCATTGAGACCATATGTGTGTGTGATGAATATTGAATAAATGAAAGAAAATGGCCATTTATAGTTTATAGTCCATAAATGTGCTAATTTATGTCAACCTTCTAGTATTTGGGGATTGCACAATATATTAGTTTAAAACAGTAAGCCATTCCCTAAAGTATTTGTGTTCCACTGTACTGATGTTTTATATGCATGAAGATATACACAAAAATATAAATTAAAATGGGTAAGATATAAATAATGCTTTTTAGTAATGATTTCATTTATTAATGGTAAAAACTTTATTCTCATTAAAATCTTTTATACATTTATATTCCTAGTGAGAGCAATACAATTGATTATGCATCTTTGTCTTAAAATCTTGGTGGGACTTTGTGATATAATCATTGTATGATCTAGTTATAAGTTTGGTTTATTTTCTTAGTTTTGATTTCTATCAGAGAGGAAGAACAGATTTTCATAAATCCACTAGGAAGACACACTGTTAGTCTCCTTTACTAAATCTGGTACTCATTGTTCAAACTTTTTTTTTTAATTTAAATTTAGTTTTTGGGCTGGAGATATAGCTGAGTGGTACAGAACTTGCTTAGCAAGCGCAAGATCCTGTGGGTTCAATCCAAGTACTGCAAAAAATAAAAATGAAAATAAATAAATAAATTTTTTACATTATTTAATCTTTTTTCCCCCAGGGATTGAATCCAGGGGTGCTTAACTACACTGAGCCATATCCCAGCCCTTCTTTAAAATTTTATTATTGGGAGACAGGGTCTCACTAAGTTGCTTAGGGCCTCACTAAATTGCTGAGGTTGTCTTTGAACTTGTGATCCTTTGCCTCAGCCTCCTGAGCTGCTGCGATTACAGGCATGTACCACCATCTTGATTATTCAATCTTATTTACTAATTATGCAAGCACTTTTGTGGAAATTCAGCTAATATTTTCTATACTCTCAGATATCAACCTGATTTACTTATAAATTGCTGTTTTTGTTTTTAACAAATGTGCTCAAAATATATTATGAAACTCTGATTTTTAAATGTTAGAAAATTCAGTTTCTGTTTCTTGGTATAAAGACATGGAAGTTTTTATGGGTGGTATGGTGTAATTTCAACAAGAAAGTTATGAGGAAGATGTCTGTTTTCACATGGCTCTCTCCAAGGCTCAAGATTCTTCTGAAGAGCAGTTACTTTCTCATTAATTGTTAAATTGCCACTTTCACATAAAGGAGTAGATTATATATATGTATTTATTTCCTGATAGATAGAATTCTATTAACAACTATTTGTCTCTATTTAAATGATCAGAATTTGGAAAGTACTAGGTTTATGTAAAAGCAAAATCAGTGGCATATCTTCACATGCAACAATTCTTTGTGTGTGTGTATGTTTTGCTAAGGGTGGAACCTGAGGCCTCACACATGCTAGGTGAGCACACAACCCCAACTTCACATCTGACAACTCTTAAGGAGGTTGCCACAGACAGGCAGGCAGCAAACGTTTCTGTGGAACAAGTGATTTGCAGGTTCCATACGAACAGTCTAAAGATCATCTTCTGGAACATGGATGATCTTATTTTTGTAAGATGAGTAACCCACCCTAACATTCTATATTTGTTTATACCTTCACTACTCAAAGTGTGGTTCATTGGCCAGCAGTGTTGCCATCACCTGGGAGCTTGTTAGAAATGCAGACCCTCAGAACGGGCCAGACATACTGAATCTGTATTTTAACAAGATCCCCGGGTGCATCATACACAGCTTCAGGTTTGAGAGTACTGCCCTGTGAAATTCTGGCTTCTGATTCTTGGCTGCAATAGTTTGTGAGGGAAAAAACGAGGTTAATGAATTTCACACATGGGGCAACTGTGTAGTCTGACTTCAGAATTCTTTCTCTTCTTTTTTTTCCAATCAAACCTCCTGCTCCACTGGGGGATAGCACATTTGGTTTTCAAAAAGTCATTTTCTGTGGAGAATATATCTTCTTTATGCCTCTTTCCTTAAGTGACTCAGAAAATCAGTTCTTTCAACAGTTCAATATTGAACCAGATCCTAGCAATGCCATTAACTTTGTCAACATCTGCACTTGTTGCTTCAAAGTCTAATACACCACTGTTATTTTGTCCATATACATTTCTTCTAACCTTCAACAATGTTTTCTGTGTATCCATTAATATTATTTAATGACAAAGGAACCCATTTGGTTTTGCAGCCATATTTTCTTCCACATCTGATTTCAGCCATTTTTACCACACAAGGAGGAACAAAGGAGGAAAGTGTGTGGGCCAGGCAGGATGGCATAGCCATTAATCCCAGTTATTTAGGAGGCCGAGGCAGGAAGATCTCAAGTTTGAAACCAACTTGTGCAAGACCCTGTCTCAAAAATAAAATAATAAAGTTCTGGAGGGTGCAGTTTGGTGGTAGAGCGCTTGCCTGGCATCATGTGTGAGCTGAGTTCAGTCCCTAGTATCACAACAAACAAACAAAAAGGAACATCTATGGGCTTTTGCTTCTTCTAAGTAAGAAACATTTAAAGGTTTATTTTTTCGTTGTTATTTGGTAACACTAGAAACAATACCTATTGGATTGGGTATCACAACCTAGAATTTTGCTAAGGCAATTGTAGATCTGCACTTCTGTGTTCTGAATGCTTAAGGTTTGGGTGTCCTGCTGGTCACGCCTCGTTACTCCCATAAGGCATAATTTCAGGCGCAACATGCATGTGGGGCAAATCAGTGATAGTTAACGAGAGGGCATGTAAATATGTACTTTAAATAATCTTCATTTCCACCCTCTGCCCTTTTGCAGATGCCTCACCAGAAGCCATCAGATGTCCACTGTGTGGCCTCACAGTGTAGCCACTGAGGGCCCTTTCTTGTGGTTGCTGATGGTCAGCCCAGCCAATTCCCTGTTGTCTGAAAGCACTATTTTTTTTAGGGGAAATGTTTGAAGCTACATATCCATTTTCTGATAGTTTAGTTAAAATTAGATACTTTACTCTATCAATGCCTCTATCAGAGACAACACTACCCTACCCCAAAGCAAAAGGAGAGGGGGCACCACTCATGTGGCACCTTGGCCAGGTGTTTATAAATTCACAGTGATGTGCTTCAGCTCAGCTTCTGAAGCAGAGGGAGGTACGTATAGAATGATTCTGCCTGAAAATAGAGAAGGAAGAAGGGCAGGTGATAAATTCTGGGCTGTTTGAGGCAGCTGGGGAGAGCCCTCCTTATCACCCAATTGCTTGTCTGCCCCCTGGGCCACCCTTGGTGTAGTCCTTGGACACCTGACTTCAATGATCTACAAGCTCATTTCTTGCCCTTCTAGGTGCAGTATGGATGTAACCATGGCTGTCTTATCCTCACTTTTGCAGACATTCTTTTCTCTGCTGTGGGCATGTGCTAGGCACATGCACGTGCATACACACGTGCACACTTTAATTTAAACTCACAGTTCAATACTCTTCTCTCAACAACAAGCTTAGGTGGGGAATATTTTTTCTTTTGCTCAGGAGCAGGTTTTCCCTGATCTGTGGAGGTGGTGGAGGGCTTTCCTTAGTTCTACCGGAGCGATAAAGCTGACCTGGCTGTTGTTAAGTTTTACAAGGAATGCTGACCCTCTCGTGAAGTGTTCTCATCTTCTCTGCTCTGCTCATTAACCACAGTCTAGTGTTAGCCTTTGCAGACATAAATAATACAGCAGCACCTTGGCCTGCACAGCTGAGGAGGGAATGGCCTGGCCTTCAATTTGTCTTTTTCTCTTGAATACTTGCAAACTGCTTTTTCTTCTTGTGTTTGACAAAATGTCAAAACTGTATTTCTCTTTATTTGTGTTAAGAAATCCTTCATTCTGCCCTGAACTCATGATCACTGCCATTTAACTCTGCAGTATGGGTGGGGTGACTGGATGCTGGGCTCGGTCACATGACACACGTTGGTCAGTGGGAGATGAGCACAAATGACACAAGAAGAGGCTGCAAATGGGCTTGGGTAGTGGACCTTGCTCTTGTGCATCTCTGCTGCTCAACAGAAGGAATAACATAGGCAGGGCCTCTGGACCCGGGGAAAGGCTGAGGGTCATATGAGGCTCATCCAGATCAGTTGGTAGCTGTGGAGTCTGTGAAAGTTGTCAAAATAAACAACAAAAAAATAAACACTCTTGTCAAGCTCTAACCAATACATAAATAAAGCCAGAAGGTTATGAAAGAGAGGATTTCATGAAACTACGCTGATAATAAGAACTATGCACAATAGACTCTGCTAGAACCACAACCTTGCACAAAGGACACCAATAAGCTTGCACACACACAAAAAATACTTCTGCAAGGACATCTGTAAACTGCCTGTCCAGCCCTGGACTGCTGCTATTTTTGTTATCAATCCTATTAGCAAAGAATCATTGTTTCAAAATATTTTGTGTCATCCTCTTCATTTTGCCTTTGAAAAACCTCCCCTTTCCTCAGCCTCCTTGAATACACTAATAGTTTACCATACACACATATTCCCATTTCAGTGCTCTGCAAGTCCCAAATAAATACCATTATTCTTTGGAGAGTCATGCTCTGACTGTTATTCAGGTTCTCTAGTCTCAGATAGGTGATGACCCCTGGTTGATTTGAGAAGTGGGGGCATTAGCACTTACTGTTACAGGTAGCTGGACATTGTGGTTGATTGTTGGCACCAGGGCTGTCCTCCTGTGCACACCCTGCCTCTGCACTCTGGACTCATCAAGCCTCTCTCTTTAGGTAGTGCACCCCCCCCACGTTATCACCCCTTCAGCCTCTTATCTCTCCCTAATGACTGATTCTCATCAGCATTTCAATCACCTCAAGCCTTTTCTATCACTATCTAAAGAGCTGCCTTCTAGCCTATATTCTCCTTTTCCACTTATTGCCTTGTCTCTCCCCTGTCTTCTACTAGCCTGAAAAAAGTCATTACTCATAGGCACCTCATCCTCATTTCACCCCTTAGATATTAGCTGGTTCCCCGGGGCTCTGTTCTAGATCTTTTCTTCTTTTACCTGGAGCCATCTCATTACTTTGTTCCCAACAGTAGGATGGTGACTCCCAAGTCTTCAGGTCCCGCCAGTCCCCTGTCCTTTGCTCCAGACACATAGTGTCTATGGGATATCCCACAGGCAAACATGAGATGTCTAAAGTTGAATTCACTGTCTTCTCCTTTAAAACCCCCTTTCATCTTTGTTCATGATATCAGTGAATGGAACCACCTCGCACCCAGTAGTGTAAATCGGAGTCTCCTTAGCTTCTCTCTTTCCTCTTCTTTGAGGAAGTTTGACCCCTTCCCAAGTCCCACTGATTCTACCTCCTTAACACCTCTTCAGCCCCTTCTCCTCCCTCCATCCCATGTCAGTCCCTTAGTTCAGGTTGCTTTGCCTTGATCTACCAGGCTCCCAACTTGACTCCTGTCTCTACCAGCTCCGATCCATTTCCCACACTACAGCCCACACCATTTTTCTAAAATGAAAATTCAAACACATCATCCCCTGCTCCATTGCCAGGAATCACGGGAGGCTTGCTGTGCTCGGTATCCCTGCTCTATCTCTTGACATTCCTCCTCTGAACTAATGGAAGCCATAGAGAGCTGCTTGGAAGTTGGCAAGGATACCGTATTCTCTCTCCTGGAAGCTTTTGCACTTCTAGTTCTACTTACCTGGAACAACCCACATCCCAGCCTTGCCCTGACAGGTCAAGTAGGAAGCCTCCCTGGGTCCCCTACATGCATTGGTGTGACACCCCCAGGTAGCTCTCTTCTCATCCCATTCCCTTGTAGGCAGGCCTCTGTGTGTGAGGTCCTCCAAGCACGGATTATGTCTTGTTCATCGATGTATCCTCAGAACCCACCACATTTGGGAACACAGTAAGTGCTCAACAAAGATTAGTTAACTGAGTGGCCAAGAAAAATAAATCGGCTTTTTCTCTATCTTGTATACTGTGGAGCTAATACCTTTTATTTCCTCAAAGATTTCTTCCTCTTTCCTATCATCTACAAATGGGTTTGGTCCTTATTTTATCGGCACTATCTTTAGGTCCTATAAAAGTGTCTTCAATTCCTTTTACTAGCCATCTCAGAGCAATAAGCTTCTCAAGTTTCCCCTGTCTCTAATGACTGCCTTATGGGGACATGATACTCTAATGCTCGCTTCAATAAGCTGAAGTTATTGTTAAAACAAACTGAACTACCTCCAGCTCACCTCCCATCTTAGAGGACCCACTAAAATTGATTCTGCGAAATAGGCTTTTAAAAAATATCCTCCTTAAGGAGAAAATATAAACAGAGGAGGGCTGTTAGCTTAGAAAGCCCAGCCTATTTGGAGACCCAGTTTGTTTCACTCGACTGAACGGGAGGTAATGATGCCCATTGGCACCAGGCGGTCGGAGCCTGTTTTGTCCACACACTAATGGACTCAGGCTTCCAAAAGATTCTGAGAACAATGACTCCAGCTTCACCTTCAGCTTTGAATGTCTTTGGGAGTGACTCAGCTATGATGGGACACAATTCATGTGCCTGTGAGACAACATTGCATGGGGCACTGTAGCATGAGACGCTCACTCAGAGTGTCACAATTCTATATGTGAAGCTTATGACTGTATGAAATCCGCTGTTGCTATCACAAGGATTTCATCAATTCACAAAGAGAGAAAGAGAGATGGGGAGAGAAAGAGAGAGAGACAGAGAGACAGGCAGAGACTTATCCTCTGAGCCTTCCATTTGCTCTCTTCTAAGACAGCAAACAGTAAACATCCCTAGACTGAGCATATTCCCACATCCTCATTTGGGGTCACACATCCCCCATGAGAGAGTTGAAGGTCCAGGAATCATAATTAGAAAACAACTGCAAACCTGGGTCATTCAGCTCCATGGCTTCCTTGAACCCCGATCACTATGTTCACACCAGGAGGAAATGTGTTCTTAGTGGTTTGAAAACAACCTGGAAAGACAGGCAGAGGAAGTTGGCATCAGGAAGAGGTGAAAGGAAATCGAGGGGCTCATAGCAGACAGAACCCCAGGCAAGATATTAGGAGGACAATCCAGGAAAGCTCCACCTCGTGTTTTGGGGCCCTGAGTTGTCAATTGTTTTAAATGCAGAAATGACACTATTGCAGTGTCCATGGGGTGAATCAAAACTGGAAATGCATATTATGCAGCAGAGAAATGCTGAAATTATAAAGTGTGGGCCACAGCAGAGAAGCAAAAACGTTGTCTGGAGAAGGGGCCCATTAGAGGATGAGCTGGTTTCTAACCTCTGACCCAGTGAGCACATTCTCCCACCTACCTTCACCCTGGGGTACAGGATCTGTTTTCATAGCCCCGACAGACCTTTTCTTTTTATCTGAAGAAATCCTTTAATAAGTACAAGATTCTGGATATTTTCTTTCTAGTCATAAAATAAATGAATAAAATGACTCTTGGAAGATGAAGAATCTCCCCCAAATATTTGTAGCCACAGCCTGTGCCCAAGCAAGAATACACTGAATTGACACTACCTGTATATAACAAATGAACAAAAACAAAAACTACCACTGACATTAATTAATGAGAAATTAATAAAAGAATCAAAGCAGCCTGGTGTTGGAAGTACCCCTGGCAGATGACAGAAGCAATCGTAAATCTACTCTGGAAGAAAAGACTTCACTCCCAATCTCCTGGGATTCCCACAGTTTTAAAGGCCTGAGAAAACAGGAGGGCATGAAGGACATATGAGTCAAACACAGGTCTAAGCACAGTTCCAGAGAAAGACAACACAGAAAACAGAAAGAAGCAACATCCCATTAGAAGATTAAAGGCTAAGAAATTTCCAGATTGGCTATTGCAACAAATCCCAAACTGGATAATAAGAAGAAAGCCACATTTTGTCACATTGTAGTGAACTTCTTTTATACTAGGGCAAAGAGAGGATCTTACAAACAGCCAGAGAAGAAACTCCGATTATAGCAACAGTAATATACTGACCTCGGTTTCTTCAAGGGCGACAATGGAAGCCGGCAACAGGTGGAAGGAGACAATCTCCAAAAGTCTCCAAAAGGCTGAGAGAAAATAACTACCAACCAAGAGCACACCCTGTGAGAAGATCTTTTGGGAAAACAGGAAATGAAAGAACATTTTTTTTTCAGAAAAATGTCAGGAGAGCTGGCTACCAATAGAACCTCTTAAATCATCTTGAGAGATTTCTCCCTCTTCTCGGAGAACAGGTCTCAGTCATAGGGCTGGTCATGAAAAGGATCAGGAGGAATCTCTACAAGAGAAGCTGGTCCTCTCTCTTCTCCACCCCTCACACTTCCTTTCTACTGCTTGTCCCGGTATCTGGTGTTCTCAGAGTTCCCTCAGTGGGTGACATATTCTTCTCTCCCTTCTCTTATCTCATTGAAGAAATGGTATTAAAGAGCTACTGACAAGTTGTTCTTTGCAAATCCAGAAGAGGCCGTCTGCACCTGATGTTGGAAATTAAGACCCCATTCAGACGTAAGTGAGTCTCAGATATGAGGCCACTTTCCAGACTCCCAAGGAGGCAAGACCTGCTCAGTTGACACAAGAAAGAGAAGATGAATGCCCTTTGTTTTCCAACCAGCCTGATAACTCATCCCCATTTACAGTCATTCAATTTACTTGTTACCAGTTTGGTATTTGGGAGCTACTAATAGCACTGTCAGGTAAAGTGAAAGAAAAAGATTGGAGAAAACACCAGGAGGCATAATTAAAACGAAGTGCTAATAACTCTGCACATCAAAAAGCCCCTTTCATTGTGGCTCTGAGCGCAGTTCATTAAGCAGACCTGCCAGCTGGAAAGGAGCAAGGCAGGACTGTCCTCCAGGCCACCAGCACAGACACTCTTTCCTGTCCTGCTCACAGCTCAGCATGACCAGCCTGTCAAGTGTTCCATGAGGCCAGAGCTCTGGGTGGTCCTGGGCACCCCTTGTGAGGTGGGGGTGGGGTGGGGTGGGGTGGGGTGGTGGTGGGCTGGGAGTTGACTCCAGGATGGACACTTTCAGCATCCTGCAGGCTGCAGAAGCTGGGTTGGCTTTTCTCAGGGGTCTTGACCATGAAGGCAAATGTTTCTCCAGGTGCTGACAGAGGTTCAAGCCTGAACAGACAAGGCAGCCTGAGATGTCTGAGTAGTTCTATGATTTTCAATGAATACAGCCATCCCAGTGTCCTTCACAGAGAAGGAGAGCCCAGGCCTGCTGCCTGTCTCATTTGTTCCTTAGAGCGTACTCGGTGAGGCAGAGAGGGCCAGCACCCTCACTTTGCTGATGGAAGATACTGAAGGGATCAGTCAACACGCTAAAGGCCCATGATTGGTAAGCTCAGACCCTTAGACCTTCTTGGAGCTTCATCCAACAAAGATGGTGCCCCTGTCCTGCAGTGCTATGCAAGAACATATAACACAGCACTGGTTAATAACTACCGAGCTCGTCCTGTGTGCCAGGACCCAGCTAGGGTTATACACATGTTAACTCACTGAATGCTCATAGCAACCCTTATGGAGTGGGAACTATTTTTAGTCCTGTTCCACAAAATGGAACACTGAGGCTCTGAAAGGTTAGGTTTTTCATCCAAAGTCAAAGAGCTGGTTAAGTAGCTGGGATCAAACCCTCCAGAGCCTTCATTCTTAATCTCTTTCATGAGTATACTTTTCTTCCACCTTTCTTTCTAGTCTCTTCCATCTTATTTCTCCCTCTCTCCGTCTGTCTCTAAATAAAGGCCTGGTAGTTTCTGAAATGCATTTTTTAAACAGTAATTTTTTTTTTAAATTCCCAGTGCGGCCGTATAGTAGGTTCTTGGTCTAGACTGGGCCTTTGTCTTGTTTTTCTGTGAAGGGAAGGGTTATAACAAAGGGATCCATATCTTAAGCAAGGTACTCTCGAAGCCGATGTCATGAGGCACTGCAGGCTCTCTATGGATAAAAAGAAGCCTGCCTGGTTAGGACTTAGTCCAAGGCTTGGCAGTGTGGTCAGGACGGGAAATTTTGCACCCCATCTCCATCTCTGTGAAACAGCCCAGGGTACAGTGACCTAGCGCTGGCATCTCCAAATACACCCAGGGGCAGAGCCCTTGCTGGCTTTCCTGTAGCCTGGAAGGCTCAGCAATAAAAGGGACAGTAGGACAGGCCAGCCCAGAGCTTTCCTTACCAAACCTCCCCAAAAGGCAAGCATGTAGGTCCGCCAACCAGCAGATGAGATGACTGTGCCCATGGTGTCACACTTGAGGTTTATTAAACTGCAGAGGACTACAACTTTGTTTGTGACTAGCCAGACCCTGACAGCCCGACTTTGTCATCCACATCACCAGTTGTGTTTCACTTCCACAGCTTTATTAGCATGCAGTAACACCTTGCAATTGCTCCTTTGTTTGGGCTCATTGACTGGACCATATGTCGGAGGAGTCTCAGCCAATGGATTTATCATATATTAATTACCTCTGCTTTGTATTACTGCAAATACTGGCAGCCAGTTAAAGGCAGGGAAGGTGTCTCCAGGGACAGATACAGAGAAAAGGACAGGTCCAGATTTTGTTGGGGCCTGAAGTTTATACTATTTTGAGGATTCTTCATTTTTTTTAAATAGTAAAAAACATAAAAAGAACTTTAATCAGTGTAGTTGCACCAGGAAGACAAGGGACCTATGTCCTTATCCCTGCCACTAAGGGACTGACAATGACTTTGAGGTTTTGTAGAAAGGGAAATGGTAGCAAGGGTTGGGGGTTTGCATAGCTGGAGGCTTTTCACAGCTGCCAAAGCAGGCGATCATGATCAGGTGGGTGGTATGTCTATCATTATCTCAGGTTTGGGCGGGAGGGGCCTTGTCCACAGTAAGAAAGTTGCTGCTGCTTGAGGTGGGGGTAGGGGCAGCTTCCACACATCACAAGATGTTTATCAGATCAGATCTTGTTCCTGGAACCCAAGGTGACTCAGAGCAAAGGAGATGGGTGAAAATGGAGGCAGAGATGCCAAGTCTTCGATTCTGCTTTTAACCACCCATTGGACATTTGCAGAAAAAAGTGAAGAGTCTAAGTCCTTGCTATAATTCCCCCCCCCCATCTTTTATCCATTCCTCAGTCTTGAGGGAACTAGGGTGTTAGCCAATCTGGCTTTGCAAGTTTCTTGATCCAGTGGTAAACAAGTCTTGAAACCACGACTGAAGCATCTAAGTGAAAAGGGCCAGGTGCTGAAGTCTAAAAGTAGAAGAACCACTATAAATTATAAAGCAGAATACAAAAGCGAGTCGAAGTCTGAAGATCTCCAACTAAATAAATCATTTCAGGGGCTCTTTCTCCTTTTAAATATCTCCTTGACTATAGACTACCAGAGGTCAGACTTTGAGGCCCATATTGTCCAAAACTTTCTCTGTTTTACCAAATGCTAAAAAGCAGCCATTCAGAGACCCTGGAACGAATGTAATTTTGACAGCTGCATGGGTCCCTCCTTTCTCTGCCTTCTTCCCTCTGGGGTTGACTAGCCGTGAGTGGCCAATGCCTAAATGGTATGCTTTCTCCTGACAGCTTGCCAAAATCATTACCAAAGTCATAGGCCAGGGGCCTGACTCTGGGGATCTAATCACTTGCTTCAAAAAACCAAACGGAAAAGGTAATGGTGAAAAACATAGAAGGAACTTTAATCAGTGTGGTTACACAGTGAAGACCAGGGGACTCCTGTCCTTAGCCCTCTCTTCTTGATGCCCTCCTTAAGAAAAAGAATAAAAAACATGGATATGGAATTTCTAGGCTTTTGCTAGAATCTTGGAAGGGCCTCTGTGATTGGGACAGGGGAAGTTTAAGATTAAACCTCATTTCGCTTCATGAAGAAGAGTATCTCCTGTGTGGTTGACATAAGTGTGTCTCCTGTATAGGGTGACAGACAGATGTCTAGAGGACATATGGCCCCAATTATGGTTGCCATCTGGGTAACAGACCCCTGCCACGGCTAGTTTAGGAGACTATCCATGGAAACTGGTCTCCCCTTTAGCATTCAGCAAAGGAGAAGAATGTGAAAAGGAGGAAGCAAGATATGCAACTCCTGGTTCAACTGGTGTAGAGAAATGCAGCCGCAGGTTGCTCGGGCCACTGGAGCACAGGCAGAGGAGAAAGTAAGGAAAAGAGAACATTCAGTCTGGCAGTGGGGACTTGATCCCTGTAAAACGAACCCAGAGAGGACTCAACACTGCCATTTGATGGGGGAGGGGAGGGCTGGAGTAGTGAGCTAACATAGCTTTCATTCATCCCACCCATCAGTCTCACCATGGCCAATAGGTGGGGTCATTCCTCTGTTAGCTAGTCACTATTTGTTCCAGGTCCCTTGCCATGACTTCCATCCATTCTCTCTCCTTCTTTACTCTGCTGTACCCCAAAGGCTGCTGTACCCCCAAAGGCTACAGCACCCAGGCTCCCTTGCCCTTTGGCCTGTGTTTGCTTGGGTCACTGGGAAGTACCTAACAGAAATCAGAAAAAAGTAGACAAAGAGAGAGACCAGGGTATTTCCTGCTTGTTCTCTCCATGATTCAATACCATGCCTCTGGCTGGTCGAGTGACCTGTCTCCATGCTACAGCTCTTACTGGGACAGGGGGTGGTAACGGCTGTCCATGGGTAGTCATTTCTGGGCACATCAACCTGCAAAGGACTATCGGCTTGTCCCAAAAGACCCTTTGTGCAAGAAAGGAATGAAGAAAATAGGAAAGAGAAAAGAACAAACAGAAACGTAGACAGAGGCAGAGAGCAAGAGAGAGAGAAAGAGAAAACACACTTGAAAGGATTGAATGAGGACTCTTCCCTTTCCTAGCTAGGATTTCTGAAGGGTCTTTCAAGCAGCGCCTATATGTGACAGGCTGATGATTTTTAAAGATAGAAGAGATCGTGTGCAGAAATGATGGGGAAGGATATGACCCTGTAGCCCTGAAAGGAGTCCTGTTATTTTAAATTTGGAAGTCATACTAAGGGTGACCCTTAGGCGGGAGCATTTCTCTTGAGTCTTTAGAAACTAATAAAGAATAAGCAATAAAGCCCAGGGTTCACTTTCCTTTGGCTGCTGGTGGGTCAGAACAATCCAGGCCAGAATAGAGTATTGGAGGGCTGTTCTTGACCACCCTAGCCCCAAATGGCCATGGACCCTGAAGAAATTCTTAAACTCCCAATGACTTCATTTCCTTTCCCATAAGATAGAGCTAGTAATGCCTGAGGAGAAGACAATAGGCCGTGGGCAGGGGGCAGATGGACCCACCAACAAAGGCAAGAGCTTTTGGTCGGTGAAAGAGCTGTTACCTGGGCTGCCCTTTAGATATATGTATTGAACCATTCAGATATTTAAGCTTAAAAAATAGAGAAGAAAATAAAATTTTCTCTTCTATCTTTTAAAATCATCAGTCTGTCACATATAGGTGCTACTTGAAAGATCCTTTAGAAATCCTAGCTAGGAATGGGAAGCCTTGATTTAGGAAGGAAAGGAGTGCTCATTCAATCATTTCAAGTATGTTTCTCTCTTTCTCTCTCTTGCTCTCTGCCCCTGTCTCCCTATTTCTCTGTTTCTTCTTTTTTCTTTCCTACTTTCTTCATTCCTTCCTTTCAGAAAGGGTCTCAGGGACAGGCTTGTAGTCCTTTGCATGTTGATGCCCAGAAATGACTAACCATGGAAATCCTTTACCCCACTTGCAGTGCCCCAAACACCCCTGGGGCTCTGCAGGAATCAGAGGTTTAACAAATATCACATTGAACAAGTGCAAAGCACTACCCCAGAGCCCTCTTTATATTGTGTGGTGTTTTTGCCTAAGAACAGAGGTTATTTTAACTTTTACAATTTGTTAGGGTTTTTTCCCCCACCATGTTCCAATGAGGGTCCCAGCAAGAAACAGAATTCAATGAAGACATTCTAAAAAGATAGAAGAGATCTTGTGCAGAAATGAAGGGGAAGGATATGACCCTGTAGCCTTACAAAGGTGTGGGCAGAGTTGAGAGAATCAACAAGACATGCTGAAGCGCCAAGAAACAATATTAAGTGCAAAAAGTCATTACTATCCTTATACTTGCTACCAGAATCCAATGAGAGCTGTAGGCATGGAGGAAGAGTCGCTCAGTCATTCAGAGTCACTCTGAACATGAAACTTGGCCCTACTTCAATAGACCCCAAGGGGTAGAAGGTGGAAATGCCACCACAAATCCCCTTTTTTTGTTGTTTTTCCTTAAACCCTCTCGATTTTCTTTTTCTTTGTGCAGGGGACTGAACCTAAGGCTTTGCACAAGCAAAGCATATACTCTACTACTGAGTTATACCTCCAGCCCCTAAAATCTCTTAGAAGTAGGTGAGGGTATCTATCATAATAATCTAATGATAACCATATTTACTGACAAAACACAATTTAGTTACATTTACTCCAGAATAATTTGTACAGGCTTCTTTAAATAACAAATATTCTGACCTATTAAAGAATATAAATATATTTTAAGAATTTTATTTTCTTCTCTTTTTAAAACTTAAATATATGAATGGTTCAGATAAATATATCTAAAGGGAAGCCTTGGTGACAGCTCTTCTCCTGACCAAAAGCTCTTTCTTTGTTGGTGGGTTCATTTGCCCCTTGCCCAATGTCAATTCTCCTTAGTTTTCATTCAGCTTTTAAGAAGGGAAAATTATGTGAGATTCATTCTATTGTCTAGTTATCTATGACAGCAGAATCAAAATGGATATCATGTACAACTAAACAAAGAACCAATAGGGCCACTCATTTCCAATCTGTCAACATCTTCTTTATAACCCCATGACTTGAGCGGGACACCTGGCCAAGAATATTTATTTTGGCTAAAAATTCTTTACCTACCAAAAAGCCAGATGATGAAAAAAAAAAAGGGAAAATAATTGGGCTAGAACTCGATTTGAGTTACAAGTTTTCAGAGAAGGACTCCTTTAGCCTAACTCAATATTAAAAATACAACTTTATTATATGACATCTTTTCTTTCTGTATCCAAAATTGCCTTCAGAACAAATTTATTGGTGATTTGGACAATGTATGAGTTTCAGGTAGAGAGGAAACTGAAAGTCTTTGGTTGAGATTTGAAACTAACTAGAAATTCAATGAGGCATAAATGTATTTCTGTCAAAGAGTATCTAAAGGAATCCTACTGCCTCAGCCTCAGGAGCATTTGGAACCCACCTTGACTGTTCAGTTGATTTCTTGTCCTTTGTGATGGCGAGAGGAGCATCTTCCCTCTGCCTCGTGCCCCTCTCATCAGGATGCTCTCTGGTTCCCAATTCAGGGCATTTAGACTCCATGAAATGCTATTATCCCAATCCCTGTGGGTCTCCTTCTCAGGGATTAGAAAGCCAAGTCATCCACCACAAATGGCAGGCTGGAAAGTAGGCTTGGGCTAACACAGAGGCTTGAAGAGAGTGGTAAAGTTTTAAAACAGTCCCATGGAACGAGACAAACCTCAAGGGCCAGGGGGCTAGATCTATAACTTGTAAAGATGGCACCATGGTGGGTTTTCTCAGGCACCACTCAGCAGCAAGACCAGAGGCAGTGGATGCCTAGATCCATGCAGAGTTGGAATGTTTAGGTATGATGGTCAGCAGGATGGCAGCTCAGGAGGCAGAGGGTATTAGAGAGTCTTTTTTTTTTTTAACATGATAGGCAAATTCTATACCATTGAGTGACATCCCCAGCCCCAGAGGAAGATGTGATGCTAGTTTTGAGTGCCTACTCAAAAGTCATTATCATCATCAGAAACAAAATTCAAACAATTGGAAAAATGTTCAAATTAAAAATTAAAATTTTCTAAATTAGCTACCAAGAAAGATCAATAAAAGAGAAGGAAGGGAAACTATAAGTCACTAACTAGTGAATGTGGAAAAGAGGATGACATAGACAAAAATTAAGATAAGTGTGAGTCTCGCCCACGTCCTGCATGGGCGATGGAATTTGGGGTTCCTCTGCGTGGAGTGAGCTGGCTGCAAAATAAAGCTAAGAAAAGAAGGTGGTGAAAAAACCACACGACACAGAAAGATTTTGAAAGTGAGGGCAGGACGGCTCCTCCACCTTAGGGTTGAGCTTCCACACTGGAAAAGAGAGAGTGAGAGCCTGCCTTTGCTTTATTTGTATGGGGGAACTTCAAAGGCTTCCTACAGAATGTTCTTTGCCAAATGAGGTAAGAGGTGGGCTGTCCAGTTCCCAATGGGTCACACCCAACTCTGGAGCAATGAGATCAGTCTTCCTAGCCAAGTGAAGACAGAGGTCACATTCATTGCACAATCCATTAAGTGGGAGGAGCCACAAAATAGCTTGCAATGCTGGACCAAAATCTCCTTGGCTCAAGGCCAAGTGAAGATGTTCAAATAGCTCAGGGATGGCTCCCCACAGGTGAGGTCTGTGGTTCTTTTCTTCAGTGTTGATCTTGGGTTCTCCATAGCACTGTCTCTGAACTAGAGATGTCCTAAGTGCCAAGCTTTGGGTAAGTCGACCCTTCTCTCTTTTCACCTCTCTGCCCTTTCAGTCTAGGGAGAATGCAGGTAAAGGAAGATCGGTTAGTTGATGAACTCAAAGTAATTTCCTTATATAATTTTTCTCTTGAGCTTGCCTGTCCTCCAAATGTGACTCTGTAAAAAATGTGCTTTTTGTATCTTTGCCACGTCATCCCCAGGGAACTTGGAATCTGAGATTTAGCATTCAATTTAGTTCAAGTTAGAACTTCTGGCACCCAATCATAATGCTAGTTTTGAGTGCCTACTCAAAAATCAATATCATCATCAAAAACAAAATTGAAAGAATTGGAACAATGTTCATTTTAAAAATTAAAGTTTTCTAAATTAGCTACCAAGAAATACAGAGAAGCCAGAAGGAAGGGAAACTATGATCCCTGATAACTCACGTTGCCTCCCTGAGCATGATTTTGCTCATTTGTTGAAACACCCCAGGTCTCTTCCAGTTCTATGCATTGATATGAATATACTTAAATAGCTAAACAGCTTTTATGGACCCTAAAGAAATGTGTTTGCAGAGAAAAGGGAAACAGCCTGGTTTGCTTTGAGTTTTTTTCCTTAGAGACACTGATAGAAATCCTGCACCAGTGTTGCTCCTATTCATTTCATCTTTTTTTTTTTTTCATTACATCTCACATCTCAGCAGAGAGCTTATCTTTATTTCCAACATCTTCCATATTATCCTCATGGTGTCTTTGTAACTCTATTCACTGTATTGAAGTTTGGAATACAGTTTTCTTGAAAGATAACACCCAAAGCGAAATTCTTATAAAAGACTGTCACTTTGAAGAGTAGGAATGAGTTGGCAGTAAAGATAAGACCCTCCCTTCACGTTAGGACCAAAGAAATCTGAAATCTTTAAGAAGCCTAATTATGAACTGCATACTCCGCTGACAATGCCAAAAGAGATACATTTGACTTTACAGTAAAGAAAAATCACCTCTAGTAAAAAAGCAGGGACAAAAATTCCATTTAATCATCATTTATATAAGAACTTGCAGTCCCCAGGATGACTTATCCCTTATCGCTTCAAACATTACGTCATTTATTCCCAGCTCAGCTCAATTCCCTTGTGTTGAATGTCTTCCTTTACTGAAATTGATCTTTGTTAATACCAGGCATAATGTGTTCTCCATCTCTTAAAGGAAGCCAATGGACTCTTGCCATGACGGGACCTAACTGGAAATCTATATACTCAGGACACCAATTCCCCATCAATACACTAAAATGTCTTTTCTTTAAAAATAACAGCCCTGCATGAATTTGATCACTTTCCCAAATTAGTGTAATTGATGCACCCGGAAGCCTTAATGGTTCCGAAAGTGCATACTCGAGGGATATTTAAATAGCTATTTTGTAGGGAGATAAAATATGGGCCAATTCAGTGCACACACATTCCTTGAGTTTAGGTAAGGCTCAGAGCTTGACTGAGGGCTGGCCAATGTGTCAGGAAGGCTTCTTTTAAACACAGAGGGCAAATGGCTTCATACAACCATGGCCTCTTTCATTTCAGGGCCTTCAGTGAGAGATGCAAATGACTACATTGGAGGACATGACAATTATTATGGTAGAAATTTATTCCATTCATTGTTTCCAAAATTGAGATGGACCTCAATTTTCTAGCTGCAACTAGGTTGGTTGAATATAATAATTTCTACTTCCTGGGGTTATTTATTGATGTTGAATCTATATGAAATACCAAAGCATGCTTGACTCTGGAAAATAGCTCTGAGAGTCCTTGGAACTTCTTCCTACAGTACTCCCTCACTTCCTCCAGTGTGGCACGGCTGTTGACGGAGGCTATTCTGAGACTGATGAATAAATGAATACATGAATGGATAAATTCCTTCCCTAGAACTGTATAGGCATGCTCCAATTGCCTATCAGCAAGGAGGAACTCGCAGCACTGCTTTACGCTAAATAGCAAGTATCCCTCCACTCATCATTCCTAAGCCCTTGGCAGACATGAATAATCCATCACAGCATTCTTCCCAGATGCAGCCTTCAAAATATGTCCCAAGACAATGTTCTAGGGGGCCACTACCAATTAGAGTTGACACCAGAGATTAAAACCCCTAAGGGTATCCAAATAAGTGTTGGGGTATAAATATTCCCCGTGAACTGATGTTTATATTGTTGAAATATAATAGCTGCCATCCCAGAATGTTGGGACCACTCCTTCAGCACTACTAATTTGCACAATGGGTGCAGATTGCTGGGAAACCAAAGTCTATTTGAGGGTAGACCATGCTTTAGTCTGAAGGGACCTATGGAGGGATTTCTTTGGTTTGCTTGTTTGGTTGGCCTGGGACCCCACCCATCCCACTTTTCTTCTCAAGGGAAAAAGCCTATTGTCCTCTACCTATGTCTTCTGGGTTAATACAAGCCCACTTTGTTCTTTACTTATGTGTGTTTGTCACCCCTTTGCTGTGTTGTTTCAGACCTCATTTGGCCCTGACTCTGCCTGAGTTCTTACTTCTTCCTGCTTAGATTCTTATTGAATCCCTAACACCTCCTACCACGGCTGCTTGCCTGTTCCCAGTCATCTCACTACTTGCCTGCAGTCCTAGTGACCCCTGGCAAGTGTCAGGTACATTGTGTTGGATGTTTCTCAAGGTTGTCAGCCTCTACTGGGGAGAGATCCAACACTTACTACTTGCTTTTTTGGTGCCAACTTCTTTAGGTCCATTACCTAATTTAATTTTCAAAACAAAGCCAGGAGGTTGGCACAGCATCATTATCTATGTGGTGGGGATCTAGAGATTCAAAGGTGTTAAATAATGTGCTTGAGGTCACAGAGCTCGGAAGTGGCAGAGCTGAGATTCGAGATCTGACTCTGGAATCTGTCTATTCGTCCATTCGCCTGGTTGCCTCCTGAAATGATACTCACGCTGTGGATCTTCAAGGATTGCTCATATAGGCAGTGACCTCCTCCTTACTCTCTCCTCCCGTGACTCTAGCCCCAGCTCTGCTCTCTTCCACGTGGCTCTAGGGCTCATGTGACTCATATGAGTGGAGGGGAAACAGCAGCCTTCTCTGGATACAAGAAAGTCAGTGCCATGATTTGCGGCACAGGG
Organism: Marmota monax; assembly: GCF_021218885.2. Taxonomy (NCBI): domain Eukaryota; kingdom Metazoa; phylum Chordata; class Mammalia; order Rodentia; family Sciuridae; genus Marmota; species Marmota monax. The sequence goes on along the minus strand of NW_026693777.1, from coordinate 20,324,545 downwards.
CCTGATAATTAACTAAATAGGATCCCTTGCAACGAGACCATCTCACTTGTTTTTATTACCACATTAAAATGTGAATTTTAAGCAAAACAAGACTATAAATCTTATGGGAGAATGTTGCAGTTTAAAACAATATATACCTAACACAGTTCTCAGTCGAGAGAAGTCTTTACTGAAGGCCATAAAACATTGTTTGGGAGGCCAGGTGTGGGGGTGGAGTGTGACTATAAAGCTAGTCCTGGTTTAGTGATTTGGTAAATGGATAGAACATCTGTCTGGGTCCCAGCAGGATTCTTGGGGGGCAGTCATTAAGACCCCCATTTCTCAGAGCAACATTCTGTGCAGTGGTTCTGCAGGTGCTTCTGGCATTGGGAGCAGGTTGGTCTTCATTTGGGAGAACTGTATTGTGTATTTCAGGACATTTGCATTCCTAGGAATAGACCCCTCATGTCCCTGCCAAGCACCTCAATGCATTTTTTTTGTGGTGTTGGGGATTGAACCCAGGGCCTTGTGCATGCAAGGCAAGCACTCTACCAACTGAGCTATATCCCCAGCCCCTCAATTCATTTTCCAAGTGCCCATAGGGTAGTTCTCCCTTCTGTGTACCATGGGCATCGGAACAGGAGTGAACAAATCAAGGGTGCCACCAGTTTCCCAAGCTCCATTTGTTCCCTCTGTGCACACAGGATAATGCCATCTATTTTATTTCCATATTTTCCTAATAATGAGGAAACTACAAGTAAGATGTTACCACTGGCTAAAGGAGAATTAAACACACACACCCACCCACCCACCCACACACACACACACACACACACACACACACCACATAGTTCATCAAGAAGGCTGAAATAGCTGGGCATGGTGGCCCACACCTGTAATCCCAGAGGCTGGAGGCTGAGGCTGGAGGAGTGCAAGTTTGAGGCCAGCTTCAGCAACTTAGCAAGGCCAAGCATACTTAGTAAGGCCCTGTCTCAATATACAAAATAGAAAGGGTTGGAGATGTGGCTCAGTGGTTAAGAGCCTCTGGGTTCAATCTTCAGTACCAAAAAAGAATGTTAAAATACGTATAGGTAGATACAAAACTGGTCAACTACAAGGTAATAATTTCCTTCCCCTGCATACCATTTGCATTCTATGAATCACTTGTGTTAGTACCAGAGTTCTACATTTTGACAGAGTTGTAAAATAGTTGATAGATCATGAAAGATGACCTAGAAGGGTGCTCTGGATAGGACACTCACTAATCAATGTCACCATTTCCAAAGTCTTTCACAGATTTTCCTGACAATGTGGTTAGGTGTTCCTAAGGGGGGTGGCTCTGTCTTTCCCTATTCCCAATTAAGTCAAGGTTGGGACAACATAAATGCCAGAAGATTTGGGGATGTAAGGGCCACCAACATATGTACTAGTCTTACCTGGAATTTAGAAAGCACCATTGTTTTCCCACAGACTGTGGCAGGAGAGGTGCAGAGTTGGGACAGAGGTGGCCTCAGAGGATTTCTTCATACTTAGAGCTACTGACCTCTAAGTCCCTGCTTGATTGGGCTGTGCCCACCTCCCCTGTCTCAGCTGTCCCCTGCTTCTCTACACTCCACCTACACAATCACCTTTCAGGCTTCTCAAGGGGTCAAACTCGTCCCTGTTCCAGAGCTCTGCACTCTGGCTTCTCCCCCCTTGGAAATCCATCCTTCCAGATTTGTGCCTGTCCACTTCCTTCTCATTGTTCTGTTTTCAGACCAAATGTTGTGACTTTGAAAGACCTCCCCACTTCTGGCTCCCTTCCCAGAACTCCTCACCACCTCTTCATTTGTTTTTGCGACTGTGACCTGGCTTCCTTCTGTAGAATATAATCTCCTGAGATTTGTACACTGCCATCCCAGTGCCAGGGACATGGTGATGCTTGTGCCCCGCTGTGGTGCAGGTAGCTAAACTAAGACAGCCTGCTTTTCTGTCTTGTGGCTAAGGGTAGCACAAGTATGGTCCTTGGATCTGGCCTCTCAACTTCGATAAGAAGATCCCTTCAATGGATCTAACACGAATTGTAATCCCTGGGAATCAAAGAAGAATATGGGTATTTTAGGAGCTGGCAGGCATCTCTGTGACCAGGCCCCTGATCTACAACACCATGTTAACCCCTTATGTGACGCAGCTGACCCTGATTGGTGAGACTGTGTTTTCTGCTCCTATTTAAAATGAGACTCAAAATAGTTAAAGAGAAATGGTAATATTTGCATATTTTGGACAACTGAGTTTTATAACGGCAGAAATTATTTTATCTGCCACATAGACAATTCCATAGGCTGACTATCAAAATTTTGGTAGATCATGAGTCTTGCATGTTGATGTGTACCATAGGTCAGGGTGGAGGGAGAAAAAGACTGACATTTTACTATGTATGTCCTACTGTGTTTATTTGATTCCCCAATATAAAGTGCCATGCAGGGAAGCGGGTGGGAGGGGGGTGGGGAAGAGGTGTCCTTAATTTGCATCTTCACAGGAACTCTAAGGACATGCATTCATGCTTTCAGCACATATTAATTGAATGCATGCGTGTGTCAAGTCTATTCTAGGTGCTTGGGATACATTTCTGTCCTTGAGAATTTTCTAATATAGCTGAGGATGAGAAAGTAAAAGGTCAAGGTCTGAGTGTAATCAAAAGAGGCCTAATTGGAGCAAGGACTGACAGAAGTAAGGGAGGTACCTTAGGGCAGGTTGAGGGAACAATAGATAAAGGACAGTGGGGTGGGTGTGGCCATGTTTTGTTTGAGAACAAATACAGGAGAAAAGCCAAGGTGCCCAGAACCAGGGATAAAGGGGAAGGGTGGGGGTACACTCAGAGAGTTAAGAGGGGCTGATCATGTCAGGTTTATAGGTGTTTCCTATAAGAAGCTGCTTTTCTCCTTCTGTCAGGTGAGGACACAGCTAGTGGCACCATCTATGAAGCAGAGAGCAAGCCTTTGTCAGACACTGGATCTGCTGGCACCTTAATCTTCCAATTTCCAGAACTGTGAGAAATAAATTATTGAAAAATGATCCAGTCTAAGGTATTTTGTTACAGCAGGAGAAATGGACTAAGAAAGACACTGTTTTAGTCAGCTTTTCTGTGGCCATGACCAAAAGAACTGACAAGAACAATTAGAGGAGGCAAAGTTTATTTTGGGGCTCATGGCTTCAGGGGTCTCAGTCCATAGACAGCCGGCTCCATTCCCTGGGGCTTGAGGTAAGGCTGAACATCATGCAGAGTGTGGGACAGAGGAAAGTAGTTGGGGACATCACACCAGGAAGGAGAGAGAGAGAGAGAGAGAGAGAGAGAGAGAGAGAGAGAGTGAGTTCAACAAGGACAAAATAGATACTCAAAAAAGGCACATCTCCAGGGATGCACCTCCCCAGGTGCACCCCACCTGCCTATGGTTACCACCAAGTTAACTCCTATCAGGAGATCAGTGCACTGATTAGGGTAAACCTTTTGTAACCCAGTCATTTTACCTCTAAATCCTTTTGTATTGACTCACACATGAGCTTTTCAGGACACCTAATCTAAACCATAACAGACACCCAAGTAGTGACAGTCAAATAGACATTTGCATATACTATTCTGAGGTTCCAGAGTAAGGTCAGGTTGGAGATGGTTTTTTGTTTTTGTTTTGATTTTATGATGCTGGGGATTGAACCCAGGGCCTCATGCATGCCAGGCAAGCATTCCACCACTGAGTCTCACCCCCAGCCCACTGTTGTTTTTGTATTTTTTTTTCCTGTTTGGATTGGAGATAAATAGATGGCATTTAAGGCCCAGAGACATGATGAGATCATCCAGGAGGTGGAGTCTGACAAAGAGGAGATCCAAGGACTGAGCTCCACGGTCTTCTAACACTAAAAGGTTATGGAGAAGAGGAAGAGTCAGAAGAGGCTGAGAAGTGTTCATTAAGTGAGATAAGAAAAAAATCAGGAGAGCACAGTGATCTGGAAGCCCAGGGAATAGGGTATTATGGATGGTAAAGGGCTGTCGGTATCAAATGATGCTGACAGAGAGGGTAGGTAAGAACTGTGGATTATCTTTGGATTTAACCAAATGGAGGTCATTGGTGACTGTGAGAAGTTTGATGTTCAAAGTATTAGAAGAGATATAAGGAGAGGAATTGAAGACTGCTAGTACCTACACTTGCAAGGAGTTTTGTTGTAACCTGGAGCAATGAAATGGGACAGTAGTTACTGGGGGAAATATATTTTTGTTTTTTATTTTTTAGATGAGACAACAGCTTCATGTTTACATACTTATGGGAATAACTCAGAAGAGAGAAAATGGATGATGTAGGAGAGAGAAAGATAAATGGCTGGAAGGGTGTCCTTGAAAAGACAAAAAGAAAATGGATATTCATCTACACAACATACATGGAGGCAGAGCCTGCAGCACAAAAGCTGGTGGGAGGTAGATGTTGGTAGTGAGGAACAGTGGGGAGTGTCTGATTGCTTCACGTTTCCCAGGGAAATAGAAACAAGATCATCTGTGGAGAGCAAGGCTGGGGAAGGAGGTGTGGGAAGTCTGAGAGTGAGAGTGTGTGGAGGAGGGGATGGCCTCGCTTTGTCTAGATTCTGTAGACACTGGACGTATGTGGAGAAGCCTGATGTTGCCCTGGCCTCAGCTTGGTTGAGGATGCTGCACATGAAGCTTGAGGGCCTAGTTTTAGTCCCTCGGACTTGGAAGGGCCAATGTTTTTAGAAGTCCTCTTTGCATGAAGGCTTCAGGTCTTGCGAGATACATGGAAAAGGAGAACTTGAGGCTTGAATGGTGCCTGCTGCCTGTTGAATGTAGAACTGCTCCCGTTTGGGTAGTGGATGTCAGGTGGGATAGCAAAGAGGCAGCCCTACGAAAAATGATGGCAGCCGACTTGTCCTGAGGTGAAGACAGCACACACTGTGGCCTTTCAGGCAGAGGGCTTAGGGCGGGCCAGAAGAGCTGCTCAGACTCAAACGCCCTCCTACCTAGCATCTGGGGGGCTTCCTGCTAAGTCATTTTGACAGAAAGGACCATAAACTGAAAGGGCCAAGTGAACGGCTGGGGATTCAAAAGGGCTGGGGCTATTTAGGGGCCAGGACAAATAGTCACAGCCATAGTTTCCCAGCTAGAGGGGACAAAAGAAATGGCAGGGGACTTACTGGTAATAGCTGTGAGTTACAAGTCTGCCCCAAAGCTGGGCTCCTGAGCCTTCTGATCCAAAGGCCCCAGGAGGGAATTAGTCCATCCCCCAGACTCCGTCTTGCAAGTTGTTTTTCAGAGAACGGAGGGTATAATCAGCCACAGGCAGATGCTCTGACAAGTGGCCTAGCCTCATGCAAGTTGGCCAGGCCTATTTGGGAGTTTGTCTAATCCTTTCTGGCACCAAGAGGAAATGGGAGAGACTGAAGACTGGATTAAGCACTTCCAGCTGCTGAAACACTGCTGACAGTGGCAGATAAGAAGGGATGAGTGGCATGTGCCGAATGCAAGCTCCCAGTATTGCTCATCTCAGCCGCATTCAGATGACTGGTGTTCAGGGTACTCCAAGTTATTTATTCAGATCCATCAGCCCTATTTGAGAAGACTGATCCATGTTTGCAGACACATGTGAGGAGCCAAGGGAGCAGGAGAGCAAATGTGTAAGGGCTCACACTTGGCCAGACCACACCTGGTCTGGGGCACACAGGCCCTAAATGCACTCCCTCCTCCTCTTTGCAACTGCTGTAAAGAGTGAGAGTTTCCTGTTTGTAGAATTCAGACAACTCTGGCCAGCCAAAGGGTAGGCTTGTGTGCCTGTACCTCCCAAGGTAATTCCTATACCTCCCAAGGAAGGAAAATACAGCATTCCTTTTGAGCATCTAAAATGACTATTAGAGCCAAGAACTGCAGCAATTTGATGTTGTTAACCCCACTGAGTAGGGAGCGTACCCATTAGCAGGAACCAGCTGGTTAGCTGGCTGACCTTGAGCAGGTCATGTGACCTCTCTGGACTTGGTTTTCTCATTTGGAAAATAGGAGAATTGACCAGAATAAATAAGTGTCTTTTCTGTTCTTTCCTTTCTTTGAAGTAAGGATCCCTTTTTAGCATATCAAGACAACTTCACTAGTCTTATACTTTTGCTTGGTTTCTGTTCCTAACATTTTAGGGTAAAATTAGTCACATAGTAACTTACTGGTAAAACTTTCCTTGTTAAGATCCAGATTGATGTTTTAAGTCTTTTGTGGGCCATTTGGTCATGTGAGAAAGCTGCAGTGGACAACAGATTTCCCAAGGGGCATGATGATGGCTGTATTCTAGCACAATCCTGTTTGTGAAAACAGGTGGCTGGAGCCACTGGGATATTCCCACCAGCAATCCCCTCCTCTCTGGAAGCCTGGATGAGACAGAAGTCCAAGGTTAATCTGAGAGAGGGAGGAGCTGAGACAGAGGAGCTGGATGGCTTCATTTTCTTACCCCACTGGCTTTCCTCTCACAGCCCAGACTAGTAACAGAAGTTCACAAACATGTAAGGGCTCACGCTTGGCCAGACCACACCTGGTCTGGGGCACACAGTGTATACTCTGCACTGAGTAGTTTCTATTTAGAGATAAATTACTCCACATTGATGGAGGGACAGTGGCGGGGGCGAGGGGAACCAGCAACCTAAAATATTGTTGACCCACTTGATAAGCCATTGGGCGATCAATCACTCATCATGTTCTGGAGGGCCAATGGATTCGGAACCAGATCCTGGACTCTACAGGGTCCTGTCACCTTCTTCTACCATAGTGGAGACCCCAACAGTAGCCACGAATTGTCCCTCCCTGCTTGCATAGCATTTATGGCATCAGTGGTTTCCCTAAGTCCCATTGTCAGGTTGTTAACTGTATAATTTAATCTCCTTTGTGTGGCTAGATTCTAATAAAATTCTCATGTGTGCAATATTTTATAGTTACAGGTAATACATCCTGGGCTATTTGCCCAGTCTCCTTTTTTTTCTGAGCACTATCCTTCCAGATCTCTACTAATCACTTCATGTATGAGGGGAACTCAAAGGGGGCCCAAAGCCCACTTCCTTGTCTGAGGACCTTTGCACATGGTGTTTATTGGCCTGGATTTCTCTTCCCCCAGGGCCATCCCTAATTAACTCCTACCTACCTTTCAGACCTCAATTTATATAATTTCCTAAGAAATACCTCCCTTGCCTTCCTATCTAAACTAGTCTTCTCTGTTATTATTTCCTGATGTCCTGTTCTTCTTTTTTATCACATTTATCATAAGTGTTGCTCTATATTTGTTGTGTTTTGGTTTAATGTCTGCTTCCTCTAAGAATTTAGGGGGACAAGAGAGGGACATTTGTTTTATTTTTATTCAACATTGTATCCCCAGGATCTCGCACCATGGGAGATATTGATCACTCGCTGCTGTTGATAAAAGGCTGACATCTTTCCAGTGGGCTGGAGTTAAGCACACCCTCCACTCTCTAACCTTCACTGAGCGGTTCACTGACTCTAGGCAGGACTGCTTCCAGGGCTGGGAGACACTGGGCACGCCACCAGCCTGAGCAAGAGGATTAGAAGTCAGCAGAGTGGAATGTCCTGGTTCCTAAAGTGTGAAAGGAAGTCCCCAGAATTCTAAGCCTGCTGGGCTGTACAGAGTCTCCCTTGTCCTGGGGTTTTTCTCCTCCCTTGAGGACAATAACCAATTCATTAGCATTTTCCAAACTTGTGGTAACCCTACTGCTGTGGTAGCCACCAACACACCCAGTTACTTGGTCCATGCTTGACTTATAGAAAAGTAAAATTTCTTTTCTGGGAATGTGTAAGGGAAACCAACGGTCAGTCTCTCCCACACATACATTGAGTCACCATGGTCTATGACTCAGAAAAGCAAATGATAGCTCAAGAAGGATTAAATGAATACAAAGAATCAAATGACCAGAGAGGAGAGAGGAAGAGAGAACCCTAGTGAGTTCTGGTCCCTGATTATAGTCCTTTCCTAAAGTCCAGCTGCACATCTTCCCTGAGGTGCATCAAGAAACCCACCCTTTCTGATTAGTCAAGCTATTTGCTGAAAACCAAAGTCTAGGTAAACATATCAGTTGCAGACAGATCAGCCCATTTGATCCTTACAACAATGGAGTGGGGGAGGTATCACTAACCCCATCTTTAAAGATGCTTTTTGTTTATTAGGAATTAGTGCTGCACTGAGTCCAGGACAGACTTGAGGTGGAGTCTTAATTGTGGGATGACTGCATCCTCTCAAGCACATATACTTCTTTTGGCATCTGTTTTTCTCAAAAAGCAATTTTTGGATCGGTGAAGTTTCAAGCAAGTGGTAAGCAAGAACCCTCTTTATAATTTATGAAATCAATGACCGTGACCTAGAAGATTTTGAATGAGCAGGCGCTGTCAATAACCCAGCATCCCTCCCCTCATCCTCAGGTGTGTGAATATAACCTCTAGGATGTCTTCTAGCTTGAAAATTCAACAGATTGTTATTTTTGCAGATTATTTTCTGTCCTCAGTTACCAAGAGGTTTCTTCTCAATCATGAAAGAGATGAAAATGGATAATAAATCTGGTGGGACATTTGGATAATACAGTTAGAGAACCACATGAATCTGCTGTGATTCTTTTTGGCTGTGAAAACCTTTGAAAATTCTCCCTTATATTATGACTACATGGATCATTACTTGGCAAGGAAATTTCCCCTAATATTGATCTATGAACATAAAGAATTATGTGCCAGGATAAAAGGATATAAAAATAAAGCCTATTAACTTATTGACAATAAAAGTAGGGGCTGAATATTTATGAAAATACCATAGAAACTGAAGGAGCTGAGAAAAGATAAGCTTGATTGATTTGCCCTGAGTCAGTGGTTTTCAAACAAATGTTCCCCAGTTCTGCGTCTCCAAGATTTTCTTGAAATTGGTCAATGTTGGGAATTGATCACTGAATTCTCAGTTGATTGTCAGCTCACTGAGAGATGTGGGCTTAATTGCCATCTTCACCAGGGTATCCTGGCACTGTATCTTTGCTCTTATTAGTATTTCTTGGATGAATGAAATTCCAGAAAACTGAGATCCTGTCACCTCACCATGTTAACGGGGCAACACCTACACAGCAGACTAGCACTGGATCTCACCGAGTTCCCAAATGGGAAATTCCATTAAACCAGACTCCAAGAATGACAATCAATCAATTATTGACAAGTACTTTCCAAAACTGTCACAAAATTTGAGGTCAAATGAAATTGGGAAACAGCCTGTTTTTCAAACATCTAAGACTCAAAAAAATCAGATGTATTCAAAGAATACTCGCTGGAACTTAACAGGTTTTAAAGAAATGATTTTAAATGATAGTTTTATATATTTGTATAAATAGCAAAGTTTTTAAATATATTATACATCCTGTGTTAGTCAGCTTTTGGTCACTGTGACAAGATAACTGAAATAAACAACATAAAAGAGAAAAGATTTATTTTGGCTCGCAGTTTCAGAGGTCTGAGGCATCATGGAAAAGGGCACAGAGTGGAGCAAATCTGCCCACTGCATGGTAGCTGGGAAGGGAAGTCAGCAAGGTGGGGGAACTTGGGTCCCAGGGTCACGACCCCATGGCCTACTTCCTCCAATAAGACCACCTCCAAAATAAATAAATAAATAAATAAATAAATAAATAAATAAATAAAATGAAAAAAGACCACCTCCTAATGCTTCCACCACCTTCCAGTGGCATCACCAACTGGGGACCAGACCGTCAATGCATGAGCCTTTGGGACATTTAAGATCCAAACCAAAACACGATTTTATTACATGTAAAAGGACAAAATATACTTTTATTTTACATTATCTACCTCCTTCACCTCAGTTTGAATGCACATACTTTGCCATTCCAAAATATTCTTTTTTTTTTTTTTTTTTGCCTTGGGAAGTTCATCTTCTGACCCTTTAACAATCTCACTAACTGAAACTTGACTGAGAACTGGGGAAAATTCAATTACCTTAGCTACATTAAAACAGCACTCTGTGTACAGATAAAATCTAAATACTATTTTTCTCTTCCTCTGCCACATAGATGAGTGGATAGATAGACAGATATGAATATAGAGATATAGAGATGTATTTAAATTCCACATCCTTTGTAGAACACAACAAAACCCCCGAATTTTCCTTTGCTCCTGCTCAGCTGTTCACGCGGCGCATGGTCTGGTGCCATTCTCTACCTGTAACAGAGCGGCTCACTTTCATTAAATTGCCGGTCTCTGGCCTTCATTAGCCTGCTGCAGCCTCTCATTTGATTTGCATCGCAGGCTCCCCACACAGGTAGTGATTTTAATTTTGAAAAGCTCTGGAGGTTACAGCAAAGAAGTTGGTCCAGGAAGAAAGATATGGATAGAAATTAAATGAGTGGTGCAGACTCTCCTTCCCCCCTGCCCCACTGTTCACCCCCTAGACAGAAGATAGGCTATAGGCTGTTAGGGACCACAGAGCTTAAGGGCCCATATCTTGGTCTATGCTGTTTTTTCTTCAATAAATGGGCACCTATAGTTGCACCATACAAAGTCTGGCAAAGGAAAAACAAAACCCTAGGTTAAAACCACCAAAGTCTTTTAAAATGGACCAACTCCTTCATGCCCCATTTCCCCTTATTCATTACACAAGTGCCATAGGAACCTGCCGCATCCTCCCAGCCTCAGGGCCTTTGCATATTCTGTTCCTTGGGAAGAGCTCTCTTCTCTGAGCTCCTCCTTGATAAATTCCTACTTCTCTTCCAGGTCTCAATTTATATCTCATTTCTTAAGAAATACTTCCCTTGGACCTCCAGTCTAAATTAGACCCTCTTATTCTCTGTCAGTATCCTATTCTCCTTCATCACCCTTATCCCAAGTGTTGCTATATGTTTGTTTGTTATCTTTTGGTTCAATTTCTGTCTTTTCCAGGGGGACAAGATGGGGATATCTATTTTGGGTAACACTGTATCCCCCGTATTTTCACCATGCAGTGAGTTGGTACTTGATTTCTATTTGCTGAGCGAAATGATCCATTATTTGCCGCTGCTGATAAAAAGACAAGGCTGACATCTTTCCAGTGGGCTGGAATCGGAGCACACTGTCCATACCGCAACCTGGACTGAGCTTCTCACTGACCCCACTCAGGGCTCCCAAGGCTGTGAGAGATGCTGGGCGCACCCACAAACAAGGGCAGAACAAAGTGGGGGATGGGGGGTGAGAGGTGTGAGCTCACTGTTTTGGTTTCCTATTCTACAAAGTTAGCAGCTTAAACAACACAAATTTAGTATCTTATAGTTCTGGAGGTTAGAAGGCTGAAATGGGTGTCACCAGGCCAAAGTCAAGGTCTGGGCAGAGCTGTGTTCCTTTCTGAAAGCCTGGGGAGAAAACCTGTCTCCTCACCTTCTTCAGTGTCCAGAGGCTTCCTGCGCTCCTCAGCTCCTCTTCGAGTCCTCCCTTTTCAAAGCCAACAATATTCAATCTCTGACAGTTCCTCCATAGGCACGCGGTCCTTCTCCACGCATCTCTGCTCTCCTTTCCACTTTTAAAGACCTTTGTAGTTATCCTGGGCCCACCTAGGTAATCCAGCATCATCTCCCCATTTCAAGGTCCATAATTTAATCACACGTGTAAAGTAACATATTCACAGGTTTCAGGGATCAGGACTTGAACACCTTGCAGAGGGTGGGTGAAGACTATTCTCCATATCCTACTGGTGAATTATTCCCAGGACAAGAATCCAAAAAAACAGGTGAAGGGGCCTTTGTTTCACATCTGCCAGTTCCTCTGAGGAGTGAGGGGATTGAATAAGAAATAAGTAAGGATTAGCACATTGATTAATAAACAAAAGGAGCAGCAGAATCCTCACGCCAAAGAGTCCCATTCTTCAGTACGTCAGCCACAACAGTCAATAAAAGCCAGCTGTGAAAACATTCCAGGCCCTGAGAATACTATGTTAAATAACAGGCTGCTGTGATAAGAAATTTCTGATATTTGTTAATCAGAAATTGGGAGGTATTTGGAGGTAAATTTCAAAGCCATCGATCTGTGTCAGGAATGATTTCAACTACAAATAAAGAATAGCCACATTACGGGGGCTTATGCAATAAAGACACTTAATCATTTCATGTAACAAAAAGCCCGGAGGAAGGTGGTTCGAGCGTGGTGTATTATCAGGAGGAGCAAAGGCCTAGACTCTCTTGACCTTTCTGCAGTCTCTGTCAAGTGGGTCAGTGATGTCTCCCCTAATGGTGGTAAGTTGGCTGCCAGAATTCCAAGAATTGTGTCCTCAACAGAACATGTTCCCAATCACAAAAGAAGGGGATAAAGAGGAAGACACTTTCTCCTCCTGCTGCTCCCTCTTTTATCAGAGAAGAACTTGTGGAGTTCATCACAGATCTCATTGGCCAGGCAGGTCACATAACTACCCTGGAAAAGAGGAATGAGATTGCACGATGGGCTCAGTCTGACCAGGAGTCATCATTTGGGGATGGGCACATTGTCACATTGGTAGAACCGGGGTCCTGCTAAAAGAGAAGAGGTGAAATGGCTATGAGTATGCACCTGTGTCTATCAGATAAATATTATTCCTCATTTTTAAAAAATGTGCTAATGCATGTGTAGGTTAATCTTCATTTAAAATAAGGCAAACTTTATGTTCAATATGAGATGTTTTTCTCATTGCTGGACCACACCACTTTTGGCCTCTTTATACGTGGTTTGTAACTTAAGTTTATCTAATTTTATGTAGAAATGAAAGAAACAAAGTCATTAAACTCTATATTCATAGACATATTCCCATGTGGTACCCTTTATCCATTCATTACAAGTTATTTCCTGGGGCCTTCAATAACCCTGGCACAGAGACTAAGTACTAGGACTGAGAGACCATCATTCTCCTTGGGTAATGACTATATGGATAGTTGGGAGCTATGATGGGGGCAAGAGCAAGGAACAAGGACATGCTCCTCAGGATAGAAAGGTGGACTAGCTTTATCTTCTGGTCAGAGAGAGTTTTTGGAGGATGCGATATTTAAAGAGAGATCTGGAGAACAAATGGAGTTAACCAGGCTGAGGTCAGATAGTGAATTCAGACTCTATCTCAAGGACAATGGAGAGTGACATAATCAAGTTTGCATGGGAGAAATCAGGGCTACTGAAAGATTACTTTATTGGCCTGATTGCTCCCTGCACACATGCCCTATCTATGGCCTCATACTTAGCTGAGTGAGCTTTCCTACCTCTTGACTTTGGGCCAAGCCATATGGCTTGACTTTCATCATTGGCATGTAGGTGGAAGTGACTATGTGTCATTCTAAGTCTAGGCTTAAACCTTGGGTTTTCCCATCTTTTCTCTTGTACCTCTGCCTTTACCATGAGAAGAATATGGCTTGGGCAATCTACTAGGTCTGGGAGGAACATGGGAAATAAATGGAATGGAGCCATCCCAGCTGCTACAGCCTGAAGCATAGCCAGCCCAGCTGCTCGCACAAACTCATAAGGGAGAATAAATGTTTTTGTTTGCATGCCACTGAGATGTTAGGGTTTTGCAGTATGTAGCATTATTGTACTCATAGCTATAAGTGAGAGAGAGAGAGCCACGCTAGAAAGAGAGTGATGTATTAGGAGACTATTGTAGTTGACAGATTCAAAAGATACCTAGAAAATAGAACTGTCAGGACACAGGAGCTTATGGAGAATGTGAGTTAAGAATGTCTATTTGGGTACTTCCTTGGATAAATATTCACTGAGGTGGGGAACACCAGGGGAAGATGATGTGCTTAGGTATGTTGGGTCTGAAGGCTGTGAGATATCCAGGTGGAGATGTCCAGTAGACATGGGAGAGAGGTCACAGCTGGGTCATCAAGGAACATACCAGTGGACAATAAAGCAGTGGGTCTGGGTAGGTTCACCCGGGAAGAGAGCATGGAGCTAGAAAGTGTGCAGGGGAGAACTTGTGGAGGAGAGACCAGCTTTCAAGGACAAAGGAAGAACCAGCATGGAGAAAAGTCCAGGAAGAGCAGCATCCACCAGCAAAGAGAGCCCTCCATCAGAGGGCCTGGCCAATTCTGCAGGAAGCAGGTGAGGAAGGAGGCAGAGAATTTATAAGGAACCACAAAGAACTTGGCTACTGTACAAAGAAAGGAACAAAGACAGAAATCTTAACCCAAGAGAGTTGAGACAATGCAATCCCACAGTAGGTGAGTCGAAAGAAAAAAAAGGATAAAAGAAGAAGAAGAAAGAAAGAAAGAAAGGCCGCAGCCTAGCTACAAGATCCGATGCGGGGGTTTACTGCGGTATCTGGAAAGCAAGTAAAAGTGAGCTCCAAGGGCATTTTGAGTCACTGTCCTATCCTGACCCCTCTGGGAGAAGAGCTTCCCTTTCTTGCAGTAGGTCACCATGTCATCCCAGCCCCTTTTGAATCCATGAGAATCTGCATCTGTCAGGTGCCTGGGCTGGCCAGGGTCCCTCTGACTCATTTCCGACTGATCTGGGGTGAACTTTCTAATTGCCCTGGGGGCCTCTGTTTGATCCAGCCTGGCTTCCAGCGATGGGAGCCTGGTGGCTCCTGCTTTCAACAGCACAGCAGCTCTTTGACTTGAGTTCTGGAGTCTGAATTCTATAGACCAGCTGTGGCTGAAGTACCTGTCCCCCTTCTGTGTCTGGCAGGGAGTGGCCCTGGAGGAGAGGCAGGAACGTGAGCTGTTGGGGAGTGCAGGGCTTGCACTGGTATACACTGGCCCCTGAGCCCCGCCTGAGACTTGCCAGCTCCCAAACAACTACTTAGTTTGTTACCTCAGAGACTGCTTAGGTTGGGGAATGCCAGACACTTGAAGTTTGTTTTCCTCTTCAATTGGAACTGACATTTCCTCACGATTGGATTACTTTGAAATCAAGAAATTGCAACTCAGATAGTTCATAAATTTATTTCTGTTCCACCCTGTAGGATTTATTACAAAGACTGATCAGCCAAAGAATATGAGCTTTCTGCTCTTTATTTCCTTTTTTATTGCATTCACCTTTTAAGATAGGATGGTGTGGTTAGCAGGGTGGGGATCCCCACAGTAGGTGGGGATAGAGCTGAGCAGAGACCAGGGTCCTGGCTTTCTTGGACTCAATGCTTATTTCATCCACAACCCCCACACCATAGGAAGACTCTGGGGAAAGATATGAAGTGTCCTGGGGGAGAAAGGTACCAAAGCAACAGATAAAGAAATATCAGAGGCAAACCCAGGGCAATTAGAGAGGATCAGCCATTCTCTCTTGTTCCTGTCCCCTGCAGTTATCTTTAGGGACAGTTATTGAAAGGGTCCTTGATTAGAAGGAAGAGATTGTAAACTCAGAAGTTCAGGAGAGGCATTCTGGGACTTTTGAGGACCCAAAGTCAGTCCTTGTTTGTGTATGAGAGAGAGGGAGAAAGACAGACAGACAGACAGACTTAGTTGCTAGGCAGACTTTTATGTACCTCTGGCAGATTCTGGGTAAGGAACTGGGGCCCTAACAAGGAATTGTTTCTTTCTTCCAGAAGCTTTCGGTTTGGTGGGGTCATTGAGAGCCAGGGTAGGGCTTTGCGGAGGCCCCAGAGTCTGAGCTGGCTTCTGCTTGGAAGACCCCTGTGATGTGAGGCAATGACCTTCTAACTTGTTATATTCAGAAAAGGAGGGAGGCATTCAGGGCAGAAGTCCACACCAGGAATGACAGTTGTATGTACGACAGTTTCGCATGGTGGTTAGGAATCTCCTGAGTTGAGAGCTTGACTTTGTCATTAGCTAACTCTGTGACCTTTTTTGTTTCAGTTTCTTTATTGCAAAAGAGGACACGAATGGCTAATCTCATAGAGATGCTGAGAAACTGAATGAGAAACTCCGTGTCAACTCCATGGATGGCACGGGCACACCGAGAGTGCTCAGAAATGCCAGCTTTGGCAGCTGGGCAGGACTTGACTTTGTGTGTGGACTTCAGAGGAGATGAGGAAGGTGAAGAATACCCAGGGCCTGCATCTTTGTTCCTGGGGCCCTGTCCACATGGGACAGATAATCCACCCAAAAGTTAGCAAGCAACTTACTTTAATTGAGAAAAGGAAAGCAATTTTTTTTCTTCGTCCATCATCTGGCTGTTTAGGGTTTTAATATCAGGTGCAATTTCTAGTCACTTTCTTGTGAAACAAATGGCTAGCACCATCTACCTTTCAGAACTGAGAGAATGAAATCTTAAATGGGTTAAATAACTTATGCCCAATCCCACATTGAGTTCATTGAAGAGAAGGGGCCTGACCTCTGACCTTCTAAACTATAGGGCTAGGCCTCCTAATAAATCTCCTCCCTCCCTGTCACCCACTGTCTAGCAAGATCCTTCTCTCACTGTGGTTGAGCTGGTCATACAGGATGAAATGATTTTATTGGAACAAGCCATGCTCAGAAACAGAAATGTCACCTCAGATATCTTCTGGGATATTTATTTTAATATCAAGGTTAGTTCTATCTACAATGGGCAAATACTAAGCCATCGATTCTCTGAGGCTTCTCTGACAGCCAAGAATGGAAGCAGATCAAGAAGCTAGCTCTGAAGAGTCAGCAGAAGGGCATGGGGGGCATCTGGCACCCCTTTTAATGGTGAGTGGGAATGTGACTGTGTGTTGTCACTCTGCTCATCTCTTCATCCAGAGAAAAATCGTGGCTTACAGTTATAGAAAGTCAGTAGCTGGAATTATTAGTAACAGCAAATGAAGCTGTTTGCATAGCAAGACATTTGTGAGAATGTTTTATAATTGATAGTAATTTCTATTACTTAAATACTAATTAATTCATGTACTAAGAAATATATTGACTTTACTTATGGTATATGGCCGCACTTCTAGCTTAAAAATCATTCCTTATTGTGTTCCTTAGGCAATTAAAACACACCGTTTACTTGTTCTATTTGTGGCTAGGTGTTAAGACTTCAACCTCTGGGAAAGTGGTTTATATAAAAGGACCACATTCAAGCTCTGGTCCTTGCAGCCTGATGCTTTAGCATACCAATAGCATCCCCAGAACATCCCTTAGTAATTTTTCTAGATAGTCTCCCTATCATTGGGTTCATTGGCTCATCTATAAAGTCAGGAGCTTGTGAAAGCTATGCATGCAGCTGCCATTTTAAAACAATGACCAGGCAGAAAAGTTTCCTGGGTAAGTTCCTTCACCTCTCTAAGACTGTAGCCTCCTGTCTAGGCACGTATTAAGAAGGACAGAGAGAAAGGCCGCAGTTATCCTTAAGCATTCTCAGAGCTCTAAATTTGAATGAGTTAATGGAATAAGTGAATGTGTTTCCTTGCAGGTGCATTGAAGTCCTGATTGCTGAATACAGGGGGAAAAAAAAAAGATTAATGGGCCAGAGTCTCTGGAGGATTCATGGCCGACAGACATGAGCTGCTTGTTCCGGTTTAGTATCTCTGCATCTTCCTGAAGGCTGAGTTTTACTATTTGACTCCTTCCATCCCTTTTAACAACAGGCTGCACATAAAATAAAATCTATTGAATCTGAGATGAAGCCCTAGGCTGATGCTTTATGAGATATTCTGGAACATTTTTCCAAGTTTATTTACAAGAGGGGAGTCTTTATATTCCATTTATTGGACATATTAATTGTTTTTGTTTTTGTCACAGGAAGACAAGACAAGGTTAGGGCTAAAAGCCCCTTGTAGAAAAAAAAAATCAACTCCGGGATACAAATATATTGTATTGCTACTGCTGACTTAGGACTTTATAGGTCAGTTGATTTCAGCAACCTTGAGAGTTCAAGATTATAGATTTGCATTTCATGTAATTCCATTAGTTTTGTTCTATTTCATGCTATCAAGCTGAAATAAATAAGCAATGTGGTACAATTACAAAAATAGACATTAGAAAAACAGGTGACCTAGATATGACTTCAATATTCATAACTGATCTAAAGGATAAATTACAATTTTAATAAATGTAGTTGGAAAATTCAGTATTAGAGGGAAAAAATTAACTTACATATTCCTCCCACAGCATTTTACATAAATTTTCAAATGGATGAAATGGATAAGAGAGCTTAAAATATCACAAGAAATCAGAGAAGGACTTTTCTCTAACATCTTTATGATAAAGAACTTTTTAAACATAAAAACAATGGGGAAAGATCAAATAAATATGATTAATAAAAATTTAAAACATGAATATAAAAAAAATCAATGCTCATAATCTAAGACAAGCTGAAGAAAATGGTAATCAGGCAGGGGTTCTGGGACAATAGCAATGAGAGTGGCATAGTTTTAAAATCACCTGTGATTCCCATATCAAAACAGAGCAATTAGATAACAAAAAATTAAAAATGCATGGCCAATACTTAAAGCAAAGTTAAGTGATAAGGAATCCCCACAAACTCCAAAATACAAGCAGATGAAATCACCAATAGCTTTAAGATCTGCGAGGGATCAGCGCATGTACCAGAGGAAGCTGAAAAAGGGACGGGGAAGTTAAATGATTTGAGAATACAGTAACCCCAAACCTACAGCTCAGAAGCACAGCAGGGCTGCAGGTGAACCCAGGGGAGATTTGCATGACTGTGTTAGTCAGTTTTCTCCAGAGAAACAGAACTAACAGGATACATACAATCAGTCCTCCACATCTGCAGGTTCTTCACCCATGGATTCAACCAACCACAGCTTAAAAAAATATTTTTTTAAAAAAATGCATCTGTATTGAACATGTGCAGAGTTTTTTCTCGTCATTATGCCCTTAACAACATAGCGTAAAAACTATTTGTCTACCACGGCCATTGTATTACAGGTGTTATAAGTACTTTAGAGCTGATTTAAAGGGTGGGGAGGATGTGTGTAGGTTATATGCAGATATTGCGCCTTTTATATGAGAAATTTGAGTATCCACAGATTTTGGTATCCATGAGGGTGTCCTGAAACCAAACCCTCATGGATACGAAATGAAAATTGTACATTTGGATATATGAAGAGAATTATTATCAGCATTATCTTATATGATTACGGAGGTTAAGAAGTCCTGTGATATGCTATCTCTAAGCTGTAGATACAGGGAAGATGAAGGTGTAATTCTCTAAGGTCTAAGGGAGCTGCTGGTCGAAGTCCCCAAATCCAAAGGCTGGAGAACCAGAATCTATGGAATCCAAGGCAGCAGAAGATGTATGTTCCAGCTCAATAAGAGAGACAAAGAATTCACTCTGCCTCCACTTTTGTGTTCTCTCCGGGTAGGTTCTCAACAGATTGGATGCTGCCTGCGTGATGCCCACTCACCTTGGTAAGAGCAGATTTTCATACTCAGTCTTTTGATTCAAATGCTTTTACTTGCATTCTGGATATTTCAGTAAACCACAGCTTCTCAACTTGTGGCCAGGGCCTGCCTGCCTGCCTTATTTCCTTCTTTTCTTTCCTGATTTCTCTTCTGTACTTGCAGCCTCACCTAATAGCAAAAAACTCTGGAAATTGTAGTGATGTTTGAAATCATCCCTCAAACCATGCCACTTTGCAGGATTTGGAGATTTCTGTAAAAGGTCTTTGTATATAGATGTGCTTTCTCTTTGATTTTGAAAACAATTTTTCCTGATGTTTATGTATTCTTACATGGCTTGATTGGCTTCGTGCAGTTTTCTGCCCACACCTAATATTTCTCCTGTATAAAATCACCCATAGCCAAACACAAAACTTGTGTTATGCTCTACTTGTTCCCTAATATATCAACTGTTTTTGAACAGTTAGGATTTAAAAATAAGTGTTATAACAGAACTGAATGGGTATAGATCTCCTGTTCAGTCCAACTTAAGGGCCGTGAAAAGCAATAAAAACTCAGAGTAGAAACAAGCATCCTGAGTAGTTAGTCATTCCCCACCCACTCTAGTGTTGGGGATCAAACCCAAGGCCTCACACATGCTAGGCAAACATTTTACCACTGAGCTATATCCTCAGCCCCTAGACTAAGATTTCAAAATACTAAGTTTTACTAAAAGGAATCAGGGCTTCCAGGGGAAATGTCTGATGTGAGGTCTGGGGTAGGAAATGAACCTAGAATATCTTGACATTCCACATGACAGCAGAGCTATTAGAGGCTACTGGAGTCATATCACAAGGACTCCAGAGCTAATTGAAGAAGCTCCCAATGCCCCAAATCGAACGTTTGTATTTCAAAAAACATCAAAACTGTATAAATGTATTTAAATTCATCAGTTATGTTTAAATCCATGGATTCCTAGCAATATTTGAAAAAAAAAAACTAGCCACTTTGGATGGATGAAAGAGGTATATTCATTATTTTAAAAACTGATAAATAAAGAATTAAGTGTTTATTCTGCCTTTGCTTTATGATCTGTACCACTGGGTAACCAAATCATAGATGAGTGAAAACATCTCTTTATGGAAGTCTTCCAACTAATAAAAAGAAATGGTAGAATTAGAACATTACCATTTTGCAACCTCCAGTGACTTAATAGATCTAGGCACTGAGCATCAACAGCTGCTAACATCACAAGGAGAGAGACATGCACACATTATTTGCCTCCTGATGAAAAACACAACACCATCTATAATCTTGCCAAAGGGATCAAATTTAAGTCTAATCAAGCCTGTGGATCTAGCTACCAATTTGCAGGAAATACAGAGCTCAAAGGAATATATCGAACTGTTCCTTAAATATGCAATCAGACAAATCCAGACTGTGGGAAACTGTACAGATTAAAAGGCTCAGATTCCTAAACAGAAAATTTAAGAGAGTAAGAGGGAGTCTAGGTGGAACTTGTGGGTTTAAAAAAAAAAAAAAACTTAAAGACACAGCAAATTTTAAAAAATTGGCAACGCTAAATTATGGTGTCTTACGGATGCATATATTTTGGTAAAGCTGTTAAGAAACACAAGGAAGTGGTTGCTATAGGAATCAGAATACTCAGTAATTCAGTTAAACTAGAGAAAAATAACAGAAACTGCATTTCCTACGCAACTGTGTATGAGGATTTAGAGCCATGCCCACTACATAGGCCTTTGTAGGAGTGCTTTTTAAATTTTGCTTTATTTTAGGATTATTCGTAGGTGAGCCTCACTAGCCAGATTTGTACCACTGTGGGAGCAGCTATTGGGCCTCACACCCCAGGAAATTTCACCTGAATCGAATAGTTTGCTCTAACCATTTAGCTGAGAAGAACCCTTCACCATCCTCCTGTGGGCTGAGGCTGTTTCCTGGGATGAACAGAACAGCCATTTTCTTCCTTAATCTCCTCTCTCAGGTCCTGGGGACATTTGGTGTTTGCTTTTTTCCCCTCCATTCAGGAAAACAAAAAAACAAAAACAAATGCCAGGCCGCCAGAGTTGTTTTCCTGACTCTCTCTCTCTTCAGGAGCCCAGGAGTACTATTTGGCTGTTTAACGATAAGCCAATTAGATAAAGATTGTTAATCAGAGTAATGAAGGGACCAGAGGAAAGGGAAGGAGGGCAGGAACGTGGCAGAAGCAGTAAAGGAAGACGAGAGGACCCCCTCTCCCTCTCTGCTCTGATGTTTTATTCAGGCTATTTGCAAATGAGCCAGTGGAAACGGCATTAACAATAAATGAGATGCATCAGGCAGGAGAGAGGATGGGGAGGGAGGCTGGAGTCTGTTCTTACCAGCCAGGCTCACAGGCTCCTTTTCTGGTCAGCCAAGGTGAGCTCTTCTCTGGTGGGCTCACCTGCTCGCCCACCTGTACTGGGGCCTTCTGAAGATGCTTACATACCATTAAGCAAATGACATTAAGAAGCTCAGAGGTTTTTCTAACAGACGAGCTGAGCCACAAGATAAATCAACACAAAACCCCAGGGTGGGACACTCACTTTCAGCTTCATCACTGAGCTGCCACAGCTTCATTAAAAAAACAAATACCTGATTTGTACTGTACTATCGACCATGCACTTTTGCATACAATGTCAAACATTTTTTTCAATAATCCTAAAGTAGTAGTAATGACTGATTTTTATCAGTTAACTGAATAAGGTTATGCAGGGCCAGCAAGTCCTCACATTTGAGGATTCAGGTGTTTCCATAATTTTTTCCTTTTGGACAATTTCCATGAGCAAAAGTATTCCCCACCTACCAATTTACCCACACTTGTATAGTTCCTTCTTTACACTCACTGGATGCACACAGAGTGTCACCATCCCCGAGGACTGAGCCAGGTGGAGATTGAAAATTCCAGTGGCCAAAAATCCTATTTTATTTTATAGGCTATCAACCTGGCAATTTTCCTCTCATATGAATTTGGATTCTACTATAATTAGTAATTCTTAAAACATGACAAGAGTTGTCATTCCTTAAGTACTAAGTGCTGAGTACCATGGTAAACTGCTCACCCATGCTGCTTCCTTTAAAGCTTTCCCCTCTCAACTCCAGAGCTCCTGCACTTAACGCATGCAACACACAGTTCTTTCATAAGAAAGAGAAAATAAAGGAGAAAGCTTTGCTTTTCCCCAGTGAATTCCCCACCCTTTCATGGTCTCAGTGAAATCTGATATCTAGAGAGATACTTTCCATTTTTCTAACCTGATCATATGATTCTGCCTGCATAGCTACTGTATTTCTTCTTCATACCTATCAGCATCCAGGCTAAGGGTCTTTCCAGAAAAGGGGGACAAAGGAAGGCCTAGTTCCCTTCTCCCGCCTGAAGCTTAGACAAAAGCCTCTTCTAGCATATAGACACTGGATTTGTTGGCCGGCCAATTAGACCTGGGAAAGCTTAGATTGGAATATTTCCTGGTGCTTACCTCTTTTGGAAGTCTTCCAAAATATCACTGATATCTCAGCAAGGCATTAATAAAGGAAGAGACACCTGTCCCAGAGGCAGGGCTCTGGAAGGCAAGTAGCTGGCTTACCTGGTCTTGAGTCTCAGCATGGGTTCCTCACTGTAGCAGCAGCAGCCCCCGCCCCCACCTGGGAGCTTATAATACTGTGGAGACTGAAGCTCTGCTCCAACATACTCCATCAGAATGTGTGCTCTAACAGGATCTCTGGGGGAGCCGAATATACATTAAAGTTTGAGAGGCATTGGCTAGAATGCTTGGGGAAGGAGCATAAGGTACTTCTGCAGTTCTCAAAGTGCAGTTCACAGCATCACCTGGGAATTTGCTAGAAATGCAAGTTCTTGAGCCCTACCCCAGAGCAACTGAATCAGAAACTCCAGGGAGTGGGGTCTACCTGTCCAAGTGATTTAGATCACTTTGAGAAACCCTGGTGTAGGCAATCACCTCTCCAAGCTCTGGCTCCCCTACTCCTACAAATTACTGAGGCTACAACTTTGGTGGACACTTGGGAAATGGAAGGAAGGCCTTGTGTGCTTGGTTTTCTCCTTTCTATTTGATTACTCTGAAAATGGTTCTTAAAACTCAAACCTCTGGCTGGGCACAGTGGTTCATGTCTATAATCCCAGCAACTTGGGAGACTGAGACAGGAGGATCATGAGTTGGAAGCCATCTTGAACCACTTAGTGAGGTCCTAGAAAAATAAAAAGGACAGGGGATGTAGCTCAGTGGTACTGGATTAAATCCCCAGTACAAAAAAAAGAAAAAAGAAATTCAAACCTCTGGACAAAATCTTTCTTGCTTCTAATTCAATGCTTTTTTTTTGCATTGCCAATAATTAGTGGGAGGAGAGAAGGCCCAGGAGGCCAGCTGGCTTTTAAGTGCTGTATTGTATCTGGTCAGAAGCATGCCTGGGAATGAAAGGCCTGGTTTCCCTTTTTATTATCCCAAGACTCAACAAGGGCATGGAGCTGTGAGGAAGAGAGGCTCTACCGGTCACCAGTGGAGCTAGACTGGGGAGAGGTCTACACAGAGAATGTAGATATGCCCCCAAATAGAATCACTGGCCGTCAGAAAACGCCCAGTCCGCACCCTGCTCAGATCAGTACCACGCCCACTTCTTTCCAGACTGAGGCCCTGCATTCCTTCCCTCTGTGGCAGTGCCATTGATACTACACTGGAAAGAAAGAGCACAACGGTGTCCGTCCACCCATTCGTTCATTCATTCATTCAACAAGTCTGTCGGGTGCAATGCCAGTTACACAAAACAGACGCTACTCCCAACCTCCCAGAGTGTGCATTCTAGTAAAAGAGATGTGTTTCAAGCTCTCAATGAAGTGCACAATGGCTACCTGTGACCAATTCACAGATGGGTAATGAGGAAGCCGGTCTAGTCTTAGGTCAGGGAAGGGTCCCCCAAGGAAGAGGATTGTGGAGCTGGGGTTCTGAAGGATGCACAGGATGCACTAGGCAAAGGCAGAGACAGGTAGATTGGAGAACATCACGGGCAAAGGGAAAAGATGGTGGAGACAGAGCAGGATGAGATTAAGCACCAGAAAGAAGAACTGAGGGAGACCCAGGCCGCAGCAGAGGGAGGCCTCAAATGTTTTATAAAGCTTTGGGTTTTTGTCCTCAAAATCAGTTCCTTTCAAAGGGTTTTAAGCAGAAGAGTATCAAAAACAGGCTTGCATCTTGTGAAGCTCAGCCTGGCTGTGCTGTGGAGAGGGAGATGTACATGGCAGGAGCTCTGGCTATAATGTGCTCCAGGGGACTCTAACCCAGTGGCAGAAATTGAAAAATGAAGTCAGAGTAAGAGAGCAAAATCACAGACCTTGGTTATGGCTTGGACTTGGGTAAGGGGAGAGGAGGATAAAAGGGGAGATCCAGGGCATCTGTTAGGTCACTAGATAATGTCTCTAGACAAGGGCTAAAAGTGGGGACAGCACTGGATAAGGAAGGAGGCAGAATCCATTAGCTACAAATACAGAAGAGGTGCACCCAGAAAAGACCTGTGGTGACAACTAGGACAGTCTGTGGGGAATAAGCCTCTTTCAGTATTTAATTAAAATAGGTGTCCAAACAGTTCTCAGTTATCAGTGCATTGATTAGTGTCCCGTTTCCCCTATTGCAATCTCTGGGCTTTGCTCCTTTGCGCCTTCAGCAGGTGGAAGGAGTGGGAGGGGGCTGGAGAGACCGGCGCACTGAGTCATGTACATCTGGTGGAGAGAGGAAAACTAAATGGCCTCAACTACTTAGAGTGCCAGTTTATTGCGAATATTTAGCTTACCGAGCAGCAATCCTCTCCCCAAAGGGGAGGACTGCATATAAATGTAATTTACATCTCTGGCAACTTTCTCCAACTATCCCCTTAATGAATTAGTCAAATCATCATGGCATCCAAATTGGTTCCTGTGATTCTTTCATTTTCCAGGTTGTTTGCCTTGAAAGTTTATAGCTGAACTGGAGAGAATTTATAATAATAGGACATTTTTTTTTTGGTGAGCCTCAGGGGAAGGGGTCTTTGAGAAACCAACACTTGAGAATCACAGAAAATGAACCCAGCTGGTGGGGGATTTTGTTGTTGTTGTTTTGCTGTTTTTGTTGATGTTTTTTGCAGTGCTGAGAATGGAACCCAGGTCATCAGGCATGCTGAGCAAATGCTGTATCACTGAGCTACATCCCCAGTCTCTCTGGTAAAGTTTTTAAGGGAGGTTTACCATGTCATTAATCTTTTTCTTGGAAAGTTGTGAGGGCAATAGCCACCACTGGGTTTGAAAATTATTTTTGTGGAAAATGGAATCAAAAACGACACTAAAATTTTCATTGTATACTTATCTGTTTCAGGATGAAGAATTAAGATAGATTTAGGTTTCTGTATTCGTCAAAGATCAAGGCAGAGATCGAGGAGTACACTCGAAAGAGACAATTGAAGATAAATGAATGGAGGGGCTGTTTCTAAGGGTGTGATCCAAGTTAAAGGAAGGCAAAAAGGGGTAGTGAAGCACCAGCCTGTTGGGAAACCAGGAACAGTCCCAGGAACAGAAGGGGAAAAGGAGATTACTCCTCTAGCAGAGGACTCCTCTGAATCCTCAGTGGAATGAGGACACTCTAGTCCAGTGGGGAGGGAAAGGGGCGGTAAGTACCCACACCCCTCCTCTCAGAGATGCCTCTCATTGGCCCATTCGAACCAGAAACCAATAAGCAAAGAGTCCCCTGACTAATGGAGCCCCTGACTCACAGAGCCCCCTGACACAGTCTACACAGGTAGCCTCAGGGTCACAGAGCAAGGGCAGAGAGAGGCACAAAGTGGCTGTGTAGGGCAAGCAGAGAAAACCTCACCCAGGAGCCCAGAGACTGGTTCAGATTTGCACATTTATGTGGATCGATATATTTATGTAGTTCTATGCATATTTTCATGATACTGTTAATCCCACATGGATATTATTAAACAAACTAACAACAGAAAACAGATCTGCTAGCCCAGGACATGTCTGGGGTGAGGTGGGCCGGGCACTATACTCAACAGCACTATCTGCTAATTCCTCAGTTTTCCCTGAAAGTCCACTGTGCCTCTAGCCACTGAATTTTTCTCTCCCGCCCCTGGCCCCCACCAAAAGGAGACAGGGCTTGAATTATTGATGAAATCAGAAATAGAAGTATGGGGATTACATATTTCCACTCCTGCCTGTTGTTTGTCCAATAAATAGCATTTCCTCTGCAAAACTGGAGCTTTCATCTCAGGGGTGTCTACCAGACTTAAGCAGACATGCAAGCTTCCCTGGGAGAAAACCCCCTGTGACTCTACTCGCTTTGATCTGCTATCTTCCCAGATGCAGTCATAACAGACGAGTCTGGAGTCTACCAGGATACTTTCCCCTTGGCCCGGTTTTATTTCTCGCTGTGGAGTGTACTTGCTCGTGGTCTTTCCCCTGGCTTGGATACATGCTCCTCTTGCTGGAACTTGCTAATTTCTGAGCAGTTCTAACGTTCCCTTTGGTGAGGCAGGGAACAGCTCTGGGCCCCAATAGAGGCAGACCTGCTCAGACACTGCCCTCTGCTGGAAGCTGTTGGCACTGCTCAATCCTCCTTGAGGGCTGGGGCCAGGAATTATGCCTGGATACACCTGCAACTCTGCAGGATACATATGTAACATGGGTACAGGTTTCCTTACCCAGAACACCTCTCTTGTTAACAAACCAGATGTAAAAGCTAAAAAGTTGAATATGATATAGAAAGATGTTTTTCATGCCTTGCTATAGAAAAGCATTTCTAAACAAGGCACAAAAAATATATTAAAGACTGATAAATTTATCTACTTCAGAAATGACAACTTATGTATGATTTAAAACAACATAAAAAAGGCAATAGACAAAAGAGGAATATTTGTAACAAAGGATCAGTATCTAGAATATATAAAGAACCTCCACGGGTCAAAAAGAAAATGAAATCGATTCAAAAGAAAAATATTCTAAGGATATAAAATGGCAATTCATAAAGAAGGAAGTATAAATGATCCATAAATATACAACAAAAAATGCTCAGTCTTACTAGTAACCAGAAAAATGGAAATTCAAATGCTAGAGAGAAATCTTTTTTTTTTCTTTTCACCTACTGAATTGGAAAAGAAATAAAAGGGCTATAGGAGAAAAGATATTTTCACACACTGGTAGGATTTTAAACTAGTACACTCACTTTGTATAGTAATTTAGAAGTATGTATTAAAATGTAAAATGTTTATGCTATACGATCCACTGATTTTATTCTCCATATCTTCCCCAGACAAACATTTATCTGTGTGCTCAGAAGGCAGGTCCAAGCATGGTTTTAACAGGTTTGTTTGCAAAATAACAAGTTTTTTTTTTTAAGTTTAGAAATAATTTAAATGGGGTTGGATAATTAAACTGTAGTTTATCCATGCCAAAAACATATGTACACAGCAGGGTTTTTTCATTTGTTTGTGCCTTGTGGTGCTGTAGATCAAACCCAGGACCTCGCACCTGCTAGGCAGGAGCTCTACCATTGAGCCACAACCTCAGTTCCATTTATAGTATTTTTTAAAACATAATATGTGTCCTGACATAGAAATATCTCCAAGACATATTGTTGAGAGAACAAAAATCAAGATGCAGAATAATAACCTGCATATTAAAAGCCCATGCATACAGTGTAATATTATATTTTTTTCTATGGGTATGGATGTGTCTGTAACGCAGGGTAAAATGTACAGGGCACATCAAACCAATAATAAAGAGCTACCTCTGGAGTAGAGATAAAAACAAGATTATGCTTAAAGAGGATTTCAGCTTTATCTGTGATGTTTAATTTTTTATAAAGAGAATATATTCATGTATTATATGTATAATTAAAATGAATAAAAGCTACTCATATTAAAAAGAAGAAAACTTTTTCTCATCCTTATTAAAGCACCTGAATGGCCAGGGAATTATTGAACTAAAGCAAAAGGGTGCCACAGGTGATATGCCAGGGGACCTGATAAGTAGAGGGCACTGTTGTTGTCATGGAGATGGCTGCCTTCAACACAAACCATCCTGTGCATCTATCTACATATGTCAGATTTCTGACTGTCCCCCAGTCAGTGTTATGCTTGTAAAGGTTGGTTCACAAACTCGGTAATAATAGTACTTGTGGAGGGCAGCCAATGTTAAAATGTGATATCTCCTTTACAAGTCCCCTCTCCTCCTCCCTCCCCCTCCTTACTTTCTCCAGATGAGGCCACTTCGATTTAGAGGTATTAGATAGCCTGTCCAAAGTCAGTTAACTGATATGTGGTAGGGCTTTTCCTAACCTCAGAGACCATACTTTAAATCATTTAAACTATATTACAAAGTCCTTAACGTCTTTGTAGTCTTTTTAACTTCGAAATGGCCACTTCCTGTCAGAAGCTCTCCTAGGTTTTCTTGCCATGTTTGCCGTGGCTGTTTGTCATATCCCTGTGAATCAGAACAGCACCTGGTTCATGCTGGGAGAATAATCAACCACAGTACGAGATGTTATTCAAGCCTCAGTACAAATAAGGAGCTCAAAGGGGGGAATGCACTAGGAGAAAGATGCAGTAGAGTAACAAGTAAGAGTTCAGGAATAATCTTCAACCAAAAGGCTACTTCAAATATTTTAAAAATAAATTTTAGAAACAAAACTAATCAATAATAGCAAGGATTCAAATCTGATAATAATGTAATCTTTGCACGATTCTCTAATAGGATGCAATTTGCTTCATCTTCCAAATTCTGGAAATTTCTTATAGCAACATGAAATGCATTCCAATGATGCAACCCTGCTCTAACTACAATTCTTATCAGACAAAAAAAAAAAAAACATAAACAAAACAAAACAAAAATCTCACAACTGGGTGACATCAGAAACATCAGA
Organism: Marmota monax; assembly: GCF_021218885.2. NCBI lineage: Eukaryota > Metazoa > Chordata > Mammalia > Rodentia > Sciuridae > Marmota > Marmota monax. The sequence continues at coordinate 20,295,380 of NW_026693777.1, read as the reverse complement.
AATTACTGAGAAGTATCTTTAGCAGAGGACCCCAGCAGGGCTCTGGGTCCCCTTTGGAGGAGAGGCAAGTCTCCTCTTGCTTTGGGGAAGTGGGATTTCAAGGGACATTTCTGGAATAACTCATGGGTAGACAGAGCAGCAGTTTTACAACTTAGAACTATGATTTCCCACCTACCCTCCACTCTCCAATTTAAAAAAATGAATTAATCTCTATTTGGTTTTTTACTTAAGAACAGGTGAGTCTATGAATAATACATTGCCTGACAGGTAACACAGGGATCTGAAGGCCCAGAAGTCTGCAAGCAAATGAAACTCAGAGTATGAAGATACACTGTGGATTTTAAGTAGCATCATGTAGGCAAAGAGAAACCTGGGAGAGCACAAAACACTCTGCAAATAATAAGCACATCTAAGCCCCTGGCTATGTACACAGACATATCTCATCTCAGATGATGTTAATTGAAAGTCACTAGGTTCCCATATGAGGAGGGGAGAGATAAATCAAGAAATGCAATCTAAAATAGGATTAAAATGTTCAGATTCTAATGAACAGTGTTTCAGGGCAGAGAAAAGGGACATTTAAAGCTTCCTTCCTGGGATGGAACTCCAGCATCCTTACCAGGCTCTGGCACTAGAGCAACCAAGGCCACGGCAGCAGATATGGGGTGGCTGCAGAACTCCTGAAGTATCCTAGGATTTCATTTCCTGGCCTCCCAACAACTTAACTGACTGGGTCTGCCCACTGAGGCCTAGAAGATCTTTTTTCTTCCATTTGTTAAGCATAAGATAATACAATAGCATCATGTGGATTTTAGAGATTAAATATCAGCAAAAGCCTTGCAAGGTAGGATAGCTAACTGGCAGGGTTTCAGCCAGAAATCTTTGGGGGAAATGGGAAGGAGATGTTGAAAACCATGCCTCTGCCCATCCTCAAGAGCACGGGGAAGGAGCTCCTATTCCTTCCAAGACCTGTGGTGTTCCCAGATAAAAAGGAAGCTCTGTGGGTCACTGACATCTATCCAGTAAGGAACACTGCTGTCCCAAGAAGGCCCCGAGATCTCAATAGCTTTACCACATACACATGTACACACACACACACACACACACACACACAAGCATGTCTCTTATCAACTCTGTTGAGCAAAGAGTTTTTACAAAATAAAGGATTTGAACTTTTATCCTGTAAGGTTCCTTTAGTTAATTATCTAGAGACAGGACAAAGTTTAGTCCCTTTAAACTTGTCCCATTTGGGAAATATGCACCAACAGAATATTACTCTGCTCCTCCCACTCAAGTGAAATGGCCCTCATTTAGGAGCAGAAGCTATTTGGAGTTGTGGCAGGAGGGAAATTAATATGTGAACTGAAAACAGACAGACCCTTTAAAAGTCTGCCCACACTGCAGAATTGGAAATAGATGAATTTCTTTCCCATTACAGCAACAATACCACAGGCAGGATTTGTTTGCAAGATAATAAATTGGCAGACAAGCTGGGACTAGAAGATGGCTCTGCCTCACAGCAGCCTGAGCAGAGTTGAAGAGGAAGAGAAATCCACCATAGCGGTAGGCCCTGCGGGAAGCCAGAACCAGGGGATTTCTGTGCTATCTCTACTCCAATAGCTCTCTCCTCCAGACTGGCCTCAAGTCACTAGCTAGAGAGGGTTGGGTTGGGTCACTAGGAGCTTGTCCCTTTATTTTGGCCTTCCTGGGACCATTCCTCGTGACAGAAGAGGCACAGGAGAGACAAAGAGCACAGGCAGCCATTGGCAACCCAACTTTGAGTTCTGACTCTACTCCTTACAAACTCTGTGACCTTAGGCAGGTTGAGAAACATTGCAAGCTCAAAAGCCCTCACCCATAAAATGGGCCTAATATTGTTATCTACCTTGTAGGCTTATCGTAGAATTAAATGAGAAAATTCATGAAAACTGCTTAGCATATTGCTAGTGTATAGTTAAAGTGCCTTATAAATGTTAGCTAGTATTATTATAGTCAAGATCCCCCAACAAAAAATCTTGCTCAAACATGAATATCTATCCTAAAAGAAATGGACACAGACAGCCCCAAATATTATGGGTTTGAATGGCTCTATGTCAAATTGTCTGACATACTGCTATATTCCTCAGAGACCTACAGCCTCATTCTAAGTTTTACTGAATGAAGGAATCCGTGAATTAATGAACTTTTCACTGATCCAATACTATTCATATGATACTGCCTAAAACAATAAACTTCATTCCAATTTCCCTTTATTCAACCAATATTACTTATAAGCTCAACAGTATCACAAAGTACATGATATAGACTGAATTATACACCCCATCCTCAAACTCATGTTGAAGCCCTAACCCCTCAATCTGACTGTATTTGGAGAGGGTCCCTTTAAGGAGGTAATTAGGGTTAAGTGAGTTTATAATCTGATAAGAATGTCAGACTAATGTCCTTATGAGAAGAGATCCCAGAGATCTAGCTCTCTATCCCATTCCTGTGTTCAGCTGTGTGGGGACACAGAGAGAAGGTGGCTATCTGAAAGTCAAGAAGATAGGCTTTACCAGAAACCACCTATTGGCACCTTGGTCTTGGACTTCCAGCCTCTAGAACCATGAGAAAATAAATGTATATAGTGTAAGCCACCCAGCCTGTGGTATTTTTGTTATAGCAGCCAAAGCTTACTAATACAGGACATTGAAATTCTGACCTATTCAATGTTTTGACTACAGTGTGCATAAAAGTATTGATCTAGCCTTGGTCAGAAGACACAGAATTTCACTTAGGAGGAATAAATTCAAGACATCTATTGTACATCATGGTGATTATTGTAAAGAACAATATGTTGTTATACTTGAAAATTGTTAAGGAAGTAGATTTTAAGTGTTTTCATCACAGAGAAAAAGAGAATATATAAAGTAATACATGTGAATTAGATTGATTTAACCATTACACACTGTATACATATATCAATACATTGGTTTTACACCATACATATACAAATTTTACTTGCTAATTAAAATACATAAATAAATAAGAAATATAAAGTAATGATCTAACTTATATTTGAATGTGATGAGGGGTAGTAAGCTACCTACAGGAACAGCTAGTTTCATCTACAAGAAAATGCTTCCTGGGGCTGGGGTGGTGGCTCAGTGGTAGAGTGCTCGCCTAGCATACATGAGACACTGGGTTCGATCCTCAGCACCGCATTAAAAACAAACTAATGTATCCACCTAAAACTAAAGATACATAAATAAATAAATATTTTAAAAAAGAAAATGCTTCCTTATGTTTTACCCACTGGCCACACAGAAAAAAAAATAATAACTATTATACATGATAATTCTTCAAAGATCTGAAGGCAGGTATAACCCTCTCTCTGCCCTATTCCACCTCCAACTCTTCTCCAACCTAATTTATCCCAGTTCAGCACTACACAATTGAACTTTCAACAGCCATGGAAATGTTCTGTATTGGCAATGTTCAATGTGCTAGTCACCTGTCACATGTAGCTACTGAGCTTGAAATGTCACTAATGTGCATAACTGAATATATAATAATTTAATTTTGATTTATTTAAATTTAAATAAAGCCACATATGCCTAGATATTACTGTATTAACCAGCATAATTTTAACCTAATTTTGCATAGGTCTTTTTAAGTTACATTTTAAAATTCTTTGGGTGTTTTAGATGGCTATGCAACACATTAGTATTATTTCTTACTATATGGGTCAGTACTTTTGATGATCTCAAATGAATTGAAGGTGTTAAATAGAAGTCTATATGATTGGCCATTCCTCCCATTTTCCCTGTGTCACACCTTCTATGAATATGTCAATGTCCTAGGCAGCATGGGCAACACAAAATGCATACAACCCTGTCCCTGGGCTCAGGAAGCTTTCAGTAAAGAAAGGAAGGTAAGAGCCGGTCAGCTTTCCATCCCTGGGACCAAATACCTGAGATGAATCAATTTAGCAGGAGGAACAATTTGATTTGGTTCATGGTTTCAGAAGTTTTCCTCCCTGGTCATCTGGCCCCATCAATTTGGGCCTGGAGGGGTACCGTCTATCTTGTTGGGAGCACATGGAGGAGGAGCATTTTCAACTCATGGAAGTGGGGATACAGAGAGAGAGGAAGGGGCCAGGGTTCCAATATTCCCTTCAAGGATATGCCCCTAATGACCTGACTTCTTTCTACTAGACCCCACATCCTAAAGGTTCCACCACTTCCTAATAGTATTACAGGAAGGTGACCAAGCCTTTAACACACAGTATTTGGGGGACATTTAAGAAATGTCCATAATAAGGAAAAGAACCATAATAAGAAGTCAGGGCAGAGAATGAGGACACCAGGAATGTAATAACTGTGGTTTTATCCAAGCAATGCCTCAAGAGTCTGGTCTAGCTGTAATCAACAGGGGAGAGTCCTGGAAAGAGATATGCTTGAGCTCTTCCTTGGATGATGGTGTGGTTGAGAGAATGATGGCCCCCAAAGATAATCCACATCATGATTCCTGGAATTCGTGAACATGTTACATGGCAAAATGGAATTAAGTTTGCAGATGGAATTAAAATTGCAAATTAACTGACCTTAAAATAGATCAGCCTAGATTCTCCAAATGGGCCCAATGTCATCACATGGTGCTGTGGTTTGAACTTTGGTTCCCAAAGTTCATGTGTTAGAATGTTAATCCTTAAGGCAGCAGTGATGAGAAGTGGGACCTTGAAGAGGTGAGTAGGTCATGAGGGATCTGCCCTCATGGATGAATCAATGTCATCACCCAGGAAGTGGGTTTAACTCAGGAGCTGGTTTGTTAAAAATTGAGTTTGGCCCCTTCTTGGGATCTCTGTCACCTACCCTCTCACCATGTGATGGCTTCCACATGTTATGATACAGCAAGAAGGCCTTCATCCAATATGGCTCCTTAATCTTGAACTTCCCAGTCTCCAAAATTGTGAGCCAAATCAATTTCATCACAGGTATTCTGTTATTGCAGCACAAAAGAAACTAAGACATGTGAGGCCTAAAAAGTGGAAGAGGGAAATAGAAGAGGAGGTCTGAGCAATGCCATGTAAGAAAGACCCAACCCACTGTCCCTGGCTTTGAAGATGGAAAGGATCCAAGAGCCAAGGAAGATGGGCAGCTTCTAGAAACTAAAAAATCAAGACAACAGATATTCTCCTGGAGCCTTTGAGAGGAACATGGCCTATTAGCACCTTAATTTTATCCCAGTGAGACTCATATCATGAGTGGCCTGCAGAAAAAGACATGCCCGGGGTTAGCTTCAGGGAAGGGGTGGACCTCAGAGCTGCAGAGCCTTGTATTCTAGAGACAGAGGTGGCAACTTTATTTTAGGGCACTGCAAAGACATTGGGGCAAGTGTGCATGCGGCATATGAAGTGTGTCTTCACCAGCTCCCTGCTGTTGAGAATCACTTTAACACCTTGTTCCTGATACCCCTCCAGGTCTTCCTGCACCCTGTTTAGCACTGCCAAAGGCATGCCACTCTGTCACTCTGTCTTCACAGTGAGCCAAACGGCAGTCCGTATCACAGCTGAGAGAAGGGAAAAAAAATCTCAATCCCCACTGAAGGTGAAGATCACTTTATGCATTCCCATTAAAAGGGAGAAGTGAAAAGCATGAAGTCGCATGCCAACAGGAGAAAAGAGTCGAAACCAGAGTGACCTTGACAGGAGCAGGCACCAGCAAATCTCTGGCCCTGGCTCTCAACACTGAACTCCTGGAGAGACCCACCATGTTTAGACATGTCCCTAAACCCCAGCCCCAATCCCTGACATCCTCCTGGACGTGCCTTGGGCTCTCAGTTCATCTTGTTCCAAACATAGCTTGTTATCTTTCTCCCAAATCTGCTCCTCTTCTCACATCATGACCCTCTACCCAAACAAGGAAACCAGAGTCTCACATGGCTGCTCTGTTCCTCGGATCCCACCCTTCTGCACCATCCTCAGATACTCAGCCTCCTGTCCCAGTCATTTCTATTTCTGTGCCCTCCACCCCCACCACCAATGAACTTCATCCAGCTCTCATTATTATTATTTTTTTAGTTGTAGATGGACACAATAACTTTATTTTATTTACTTATTTTTATATGGTGCTGAGGATCAAACCCAGTGCCTCCCACACTCAAGGCAAGCGCTCTACCACTGAGCCACAACCCAGCCCTCTCATCATTTTTTGCACAGACCATTGCCGTAGCCTTCTGGCTATTCTCCTCTCCAACTCCCTTTCCAATCCACCTTCTATTTGGCTCCCATAGGTTGTTCCCCTTCTACATGCAAATCTGATGATGGAATTTCCCTTCCGAAAATCCACGAGTAGCTTCCCTCCCAAGGCTGGTGAATAAGGCATTCCAAGACTTGCCCCTACCTAGCTTTATCCAGTCACCACTTACCACTCCTACGCCCCATTCTCAATTCTTTTCCTCAAGGTTCCAGGCTATTTCACATGTCCTTGGCTCTGAAAATTCTCTCTGCCTTGCCCTCCCTGAGGATCTCTTACTTGTTCCTCCACACCCAGCTCATGTGTCCCTACTTCAGCCCTTTTGCCAATGGATTCACACACCCCCATCATACCAGTGTTGCACACTCACTCCTGGAGAGCAGGGATTGTGTCTTATTTATCCTTGAAAACTCAGGGCCTAGGACAGCGATGTCCTTGGAATGAGCGAAACTGTGGATGGCCCCCATTGCAGGCCGGGAGAGGCTGTGCAGATGGCTGGAGGGACTGGTGATGCAAAGGAGGAGAGATGCTTCCCTTCTGGGCCCTGGAGCCCTTGCCCATGCAAGTTCTGGGCCTCTAGATCCAGCAGACAAGCACACACTGAATGCCAACGTGGAAGTCCATCAGAATAACAAATGAACTACAAAAATATAAATATCTGTCTTGGTGGTGTCATGGGATAGAAGTTCCTGCCTGCTTTGGGAACAGGAGAGAGTCCAATTCTGCATTTTGTCCTCTTCTGGAGAGAGGCCCTACCTGGACTCAGGCCCACCAGGCTTCAGGAACTGAAAGAGCCAGCAGGCAAGGACATCAGAAGCATCACTGCTGCGCCAGGGGCTCTCTATGCACAGAGAGCTGAGAGATGACCTCACTCTCTTTTTTTATTTATTATGATTGAGGTAAAATTCACATAACACAAAATTCACCATTTTAAAACTGTACAGTTCAGTGACTTCTAGTACATTCACAATGTTGTGCAACCATCACTGCTATTTCAGAACATGTTTACTACAAAAGGAAATCTTGTGTCCATTAGGTACCCATTCGCACTCCCTTCCCTCCCAGCTCCTGGAAGCAGCAAATCTACCTACTGCTTCTATGGATTTGCCTATTCTGGTTATCTCATATAGATGCAAACCTATAATATGTGGCCTTTTGTACCTGTCTTCATTCACTTAACATAATGTATTCAAGGTCCATCAGAACTTCATTCCTTTTGATGGACATGCCATTTATCACTTAATGGACATTAAGTTTGCTTCCACTTTGGGGCTATTATAAATATTTGGCAGCAATAAACATCTGTGAGCAAGTTTTTGTGTGGACATATTTTCATTTCTCTTGGATACATATGTGGCCGGGATTTAAATTGCTGGGTCAAGTGTTTGACTTTTTTTTTTTTGAGGAACCCACCTTTCCATTTTTGAGGAATCAGCTGCTCTAGAAAAGCCCCTACTGGGACCCCAGACTTAATAACTGAATCCCTGTCCAGTTCCCCCAGGAGCCAGACTAATTGCAAAATAGCCTTTCATCTCCTGCTGCAACCTGTGTGGCTGAACCCTAGAAACTGGCAAGGGGTGATGGGGAATTAAGAATGACACACAAACATTTAAAAAAGAAAGCTGGGACTAAGTGGGATGCTGACCTCTGATGGAGGAACAGTGACCCAGAGTTAGCACATCAAATTTATTATATAGGTTTTATCATCAAAAGATTATTTGTGGGAAAGTTTTTGCAAAGCAGGCAACCTGAAGGATGCAGGACTGGCAAGACGTTAGGGTTATCTTGTTATGCTCAGAAATATCTATCCCCAGCAACTAGTGCCTGAGCTCAAGGTCAAGATTGATATAATTCCATTTCTTTGCACAGAACTTCCTCAGGCAGGGCATCCCCTTAGCTCCTGGGCAATCTTGTCCTGCACCTTTGCACAGAAAGTTCCTAGGGCAAAGCATAGCCACAGCTCTGAGGCAGTCAGAGACTATGATCAAGTTACTGCTCTCCACAATCTCCTAGGGCACTAGGTACTGCCTTTGAGGAGCAGGGACCACAATTGAGAAAAAGCTATTTCTCTGCCCTGGTCATGTTCACTACCCAGGGGCCAGACAGTAAGATGAAGGCCATCCTGGGTATAGTGCCTCTGGGCAAGGACATGAGGGGAAAAGCAGATCAGAGAGCACTGGGAGGGCTTCTCCAGGAAGTTATGTATGAGGTAGGACTTGAAGAATATGTAGTTTTCTAGGGTTGGAGCAAAGACAAGTGTAAATTTTCAGGCTGCTGAAAATAGCATGTGCAAATGATGGGAAGATGTAATGAGAAGACACACCATGTTCAGGGAGCTAGAATTCAGAGAGTGTTTTGTGTTTTTTACTGCTGGCATTGAGTCTGAGGAGGGGGAGTAACAGGTTATGGAGGATGGGCTGGTTGAACGTGAAGGCCTGTGAGCCTGCCTCTGGAGCTGCCAAGACCCTGCCTTGTTCTGTCTGTCAATCACCAGTCTGGTCCTGCTCCTCAGACTCATGCTTTGAAGCTGAGCTGTAATTGTTGCTCTCAGACCTTCAACCTGCCTAGACCTCTGCATATCACGTAACTCCAGACCGAACCCAACTTGGCCTTTGTCTGCCTTGTATCTATCCCTGCTGTGCCCTGCTGGTCCACATGTTCTACCCCAGGGGATTCTCTAGCCCTCTGGCTTCTGCAGAAAGAAGCCCTCATTTCTTTTCTTTTTTATTGATACATTATAATTGTACACAGTGGTGGGATTTGTTAGTATATATGCACAATATAACAATATAATTTGGCCAATATCCCTCCCCAGCACTTCCCCCTTCCCTCTCCCTTCCCATACCTTGGTCCCCTTCCTCTATTCTACTGATCTCCCTTTGCTCTTCATGCGATCCCCCAACATACACCTTTCCTTTCGTTTCTTTTTAGCTTCCACATGTGAAAGAAAACATACAGCCCTTGATAGAAGCTCCCATTTATGATCAATAAAATGGTTCCCTTGAATCTGGCCAGTTTCTTCTCCTTCCTACTTGCCAATGAGATCCAGACTCACTGTTTTTCTTCATCTATTCACTGTTTTTCTTCATCTTTTCTTTATTTTTCTCCATCATTCTTCCATTTGTAAGTGGAAGAAAGTAGAGATGCCCCACATGGCATTCTTACCTAAAGTATCTAGAAGACAGGATGCGTGAGGAGCCTGTGATTCCCAGCTGCACTGAAGTGAGGGCTGCAGGGAGCACATCTTGGGAGGAGTGCCATTGAAGGCATCAGGGATCCCTTCATTCTCAGCCTGATGGGTTTCCCCACACAGCTTTTAGATTCTGACTCTGTTACTAACTAATTGGTTGAATTTTTGCAGAACCTGCAGGAAAGGCCCCAAAATTAGAAAATAGACATCTAAGATGTCTATTTCTATCATCTAGAAAGCTAGTAAATTGGAACCCTTCTATACTGCTGGGGGGAAGATAAAATGGCCCAGTCTCTGTGGAAAGCACATTTTAAGGAACAGCACTAGAGCTGGTGACAGAGGGAAACAGTCACAGGCTGAAAGGAGGAGGCTGAAGCCAGGAGTTGGCAAACTGAAGCCCACAGTCAAATCCAGCCCACCACCTGTTTTTGTATGTCCAGGAGCTAAGAATGGATTCTATATTTTCTAAATGTTGATTTAAAAAATCAAAAGAAGAAGAATATTTTATGACTTATAAAAAATATGTAAAGTTCAAATTCAGGGTTCATAAAGTTTTATTTTTTAAATAATAATCTATAGTTTTTTCTCTTATTATATAATTATGTACATAATATCCTTAATTTTTCTTCTTGGATCTAAAAACTCAAGTTATTTACCATGTGGCTTTTTACAAAAACAGTTTTCTAACACCTTCTCCAAATTGTGTCAGCATGCTTTGATTTTATGTGCTCCAGGATCCTCACCTCAATAATCCACGTAAGGCCAAGCAGCCTAACTGTCCCTTCTTGATTACCAGTCAAGAAGGAAAAGAGCCACCTTTGACACCCCATCCCAATGCCAAGTTCAATACTCTTGTCTCCAACAGTCTCCCCGCCCCCATCTTGTTATCAAAGCCTTTGGAAAATCCGAAGCAACACCAACTCACACAAAGATTGGCAACTCCCACCGTGACCAATGATAAAGTGTCCTAAATCTCTTATTTTCTGAGTATCTTACATGCCAGGCACAGGGCTGAATATGTTAAAGACACATCCCAAACACATGGCACAACAGGCACATTGGTCCCTTTTCCTCCCTTTATACTCTTCTGTTTTCATCTGAGTGGAAAGGGAATTTTTAGCATAACACAGCAAACTTACACTAATTTATGTAGCATTGATCATGAATAAGGCATTGTTTTAAATAAGGGTTTCTTGACCTTGATACTATTAACATTGGGGCTGGATACTTCTTGGTTGTGGGTTGTCTTTTGCACAATAAGATGTTTGAGCATCCCTGGTTCCTAGTCACTAGATGGAAACCAGCAGCACTTTTCCAAAACCAAAAATGTTTTCAGACACTGCCAAAAGTCCCCTAGGTACAGGACAGGATATGCCCACAATTAAGAATGTCCCACTACTCTAGCTAAACCCAGTGTCACATCCCTATACCAAGAGACTCCAGAGGCTGAGGCAGGAGGACAGCAAATTTGAGGCCAGCCTTGGCAACTTAATAAGACCCTGTATCAAAATGAAATTAAAAAGGTTGGGGATGTAGCAAAGTGGTAGATTCCCATGACACTCAATCCCTAGTACCAAAAACAAGTAAAAGAACATCATCAACAAAAGAATCATTACCCTAAGTATTTTACAAATAAACTCACAAAAATTCTATGCAATGAACAATCATTGGCATAGCCAGGCTGAGTAACTACTCAAGGCCACACAGTTGGTTACTGCCAGAGTAGTCTGATTCCTGCATGTTCCTACTACTAGAAATTTTAGCAAGTCTCAGAAGCCACAGAGCCTACACTGGCATAGAGAAGCATAGGGGCTCTCCCTTCTGCTCTTGTAGGATAGAATCACATTGAGGGCTCTGACTTTGACCACAGGGAGCATCAGCAAAATAAAACCAGAATCTGAGAGAGAGAAATGGGCTAGGTAAAGGAAGCTGAGACAGGGCCAGGGCATAAAGACCTCTGAGCATCTGTCTAAGGCTGACTCTGTGTGGCCTGGTGGAAAAAAAACAACTCATATGGCCCATGATCCTCTGGACTATGGGTGTTCATGAACAGCTATGGTAATTCCCTCCCTCTCTACCCTGTCCCTCCCTGCCGCCCTCCTCTTCCTCCTCCTCCTCCTCCTCCTCCTCCTCTTCTTCTACTTCTTTTTCTTCTATTGATAATGAGCTATATACCTGCCTTTTCAGATATTGTGGGTTATAACATGAGATATATGGATATTAAAGTAAACTGAAGCTCAGCTTAATGAAGTAAAACACACCTCTCACTGGAGGGACCCTCTAGGACAGCTGGGATTTTGTTTCAGTGACTGCTATTGGCTGCAGATAAATCAGATGCAGAGTGAATTCACTAAATAGGAAATCATTCTTACCCATCATGGAAGGGTCAGATGTAATCACTCTGGGACCACTAGCTGGTTTTCCAACACAGTTGCCATTCCAGCTTTCTTCTGTCTTTGAGTTTCCTCATCTGTAAAATTGGGAAAAAGAATAGTATTCACAGTGTTGTTGTGGGGATAGCACATGTGAAACACTTAGAACAGTATCTGGGGCATGATAAGCTCTCAATAAATATTAGCTATTTGGGGCTGTTGCTATTTCCTGAATATCTACTACTTGCCAAATCCTCTGCATTTTCTTCTCTAACCCTTGTAACAAATGCATGAAGGAAACAAGTGTCCCCCAGGAGGTACGTGTTTAGGAGGGGTCCCAGGCTCCACTGCCTATTATTTGGCCATTTCATCTTAACTTCACTCCCTTGAATCATGAATACTTCTAATCCTCTGGAGTTTCTTTAAAGAAAATATCTGTAAGAAAGGCCTTGAAGGTCTATTCAGCAAGTAGCTTAGCAGTTGATACTGGGGCAGGGATTAGTGGAATCAGCATACAGGGATGTCAAAGACAAAGGTTCTACCTCCCACTTCTGGTAAGTCTTGCCCTGGGTTCAGTTTCAAGTTCTGAGTGAATATTATAATCTAATTTCTACTCATTCTTGCTTGATCTGAAAATTGGCTCAACTGTCCCAGGTATTAAAAGAAATGTGTTAATGGTGTTTCAGTCATAAAGCAGAGGCTGTTGCACATGGAGCAAGCAGTGATCAATTAGGTCAAGTTGAATTGACCTAGAAATTCAGGGGGAGAAGAGTTTCTAGGGAAAGAGGGCAACTAGAGTTTGCTGAAGTTTGGAGCAGCTGTCCCCAGAATAAGGATAAACAGGCCAGAGGAAAGTCAAGTACAACGACCAACCAGGATCTTGACTTTAGGGAGACCCCTTGTCCTTCAAGGGACATTAATATCCAAGGCAGCCAGCAGGGGTGAAGGCATGAGCCCAGTGGCAGAGGCTAAAACAGACCAGAACCCCTCTGACAGCCCCTCTCCACTGTGGCAGCAAGACAGAGCCAGTAGGGACCCCCCCAATCAGATTTAGTTTGACTACTGGAAGTGCAGCCTAAGTGAAATGATATATTCCTGGAAGTGCTCTGAAAAATGTAAAGACTTATTTCCATAGAATAAATTCTACTTCCAGAAATATTTCCTACAGAGATAATGTCAGACAGATTTTGTATTGTGGCATTGTTTGTAATACTAACAAATTTGGGATCAACCAAAGCATTCATTTAAATAGTTAATTAAAAACAAAGATGCACACCAGAATTTACTAACACAAAAATATGCTTCTGACATGTAATTACATGGTGGAGAAAGCACATTCCAAAGCAGTATGTTAGAATATGTACTATTGATATGAAAATAAAGAAATATATATATAAACACACACACACACACATTTATAAAACCATTGGCAGAAAGGCAAGAATATGGACAAACCCAGAGATGCTTGAAACATTGTTACCAAAATGTTGCCATTTTCTTATCTTCCTATAAAGTTCCCAAAGAGCCAGATTTCTCCCTGTTGGAGTGACAATTTAAAGATAAGCGAGGAAGGAGGCCATAATGATCCATATGGTCATGGATTAGAGTTGGAGACATCAGTAAGAACTTATGCTTAATTATATACAGATTGTTACATACTGAAATATTTATAGATCTTTGTTCTGTATGTGTTGTTAGGCACATTACAATTGCTCTGCCAGCTGAGAAGGTCTGGAAGAAATGATATTCCCATAGTGAGCAGCCATCTAGAACCAAGATTGATCAGTCTTTCTCTCTCTGTCTTTTCCTTCTTTCCTTCCTTCCTTCCTTCCTTCCTTCCTTCCTTCCTTCCTTCCTTCCTTCTTCCTACCTCTAGACTATTTGGCAGTGTTTGTTTAAATTGATTATATGCAGAACTTGTGACACAGTAATTCTATTCCTAGCTATATACCCTATAGGGAAATGTGCACAAGAGTACTCATAGTAGAAGCATTTGTAATAACCCAAATATAAAATAACTCAAATGTCCCTCAACAGTAGACTAGATAAATAAACTATAAAATGTGGAATTTTCTTATAATAGCATACTATATGCAATGAAAAATGAGTAAATTAAAACTACATTACACAAATTTCAGATCTTTGTTTCTAATGTGATGCTCCAACAAAAGGAAGAAGGATTTCTTGAAGAAAGGGCTGGCTCTAAGACTGGGGCAAGAAATATCCTATAATAATAATAATGAAAATAATAATAATAATAAGTATGGTTTAGTCCAAAGTACCTTGTAAGGGCAGAAAATAAGGAAATATGTATTGTTTAATGACAGGGACACATGTTGTTAGGCAGTTCTATCATTATGTCAATGATTTAGCTTACATAAACCTACATGGTATAATTCACTCACTCAACCGGCCTTTTGATATAAACAGGAGGCACAGTAAACACCAAATATATGAAGCACCAAATCTTATGTTGGTAGAACACAACATACTATTTTACAGTAAACTTTTTTTATAAGTAGAAGGAATACACTCAGATAATGATAAAAAGGATGGTTTAGAAAAGACACACACCAGTTGCAGTCATTTATTATCACTATCAATTATTATGTACTATACATAATTTATGTCCTTTGCTTTCATATGAGTGACAGTGCAGTAGATTTGTTTACATCACCACAAACGCCTGGGTAATGTCTTGAGCTACAACATTATGATGGCTACATCATTGGTAATAAGACTTTTTCAGTTCCATTATAATCTTATGGAGCCACTGTCATATTTGATCTGTCATTGACCAAAATGTTGCGTGACAGTCATAAAAAATGCACATAACGGCAGCGTGTCAATGAAGTTCAGGAGCCAGCAGACATAACTCCCAGTGGTCAATCTGGAACAATTTAAACAACATCACAAAATCATACTGGTCAATGACCAAATATAAAATAAGTATCTATGAGACCATACTGAAAAACTAAGTGATTTAAAAAATTAACAAATGCTAGGGAGGGAGGAGAGGGGAATGACCCATGCAGAAGAATTCCACATAATTTTTGTACATAATCTGCCCTCAAGGAACATAACTCTTTATTTCTCGAGTGTGGTTGTGCTTAGTGACTTCTTTTCAAAGGGTGCAGTATGGTAATAAAGAAGAAGAAGAAAAACAGAGTAGCTGTACAGTGGAGGGATCTGACAAATACACCTCTGCCTTGGCAATCAACATCAACATCAACAATCAAGAATCACGTTGATATTCCGCCTTGATATGATGTGATGAAAATGATACTTCACCCCTATGATTTTCCTCCTCAGAAGCCATAACCCCTGTCTAATCATGAGGCAAATACCAGACAAATTCTCGTAGAGGAGCACTCTACAAAATACCTGCCTCATGTTGCTCAAAAATGCCAAGGGCATCAGCAATAGGGAGAGATTGACCAACTGCCACAGGCAAGAGGTGTCCAAAACCATTCCAAACATAAGGCTTCTTTTTAAAGTTCCCACAGAATGACTTTTCCTTCACAAAAGAATCCCTCCCCCAAAAAAACTTCTATCTCAACTTTTAACAATATAGAAAATCAGTAAAAGCTTTGAAAATAAAGCTTTCTCTTAAAGAGTTTCCAATAACTTGGATAAAATTCTTACATAGGGCTTAAGGTCAAAGTTCTTGGGGTTTTTTTGGGGGGGAGACAGAAAGATTTCCCCAAATATATCAGAGGGAGACACAATCCCAATGGGGATGGGGTGGGCTGAAGAGGGCTGGAGCTCCCTTTGTTGGGCTCTTCTGCTTTCTGCATGTCAGCCTCTTTTTGTGAGAAGGCAAAGCCAACCGTTTCCAGCTGTATTTGCAATATTTTCATAGGCTCCTGGTCCTTCTGTGCTCTTGGTCACTGTATGTCCAAGGAGAGACCCACCCAAAGGAGCCTTGCAGCGAGGCCATGGAGTCTCCAGATTGTCAAATACCAGGGTCAAATTCCCTCAGGCTTCTGATGCACTGGAGATAATGGACATTTCATCGTGAGCACATCTGGATGGCACTGGTCCCTGAAACCTCCTGAAGATTCCTCTGGCCCCTACGCCAAGTGAGACATGAGAATCTTGAGAGGCTGCACTTCTATGAGTCAACTGATGGGGGGCAAGCTTTGGAATTGTTTTATTTCTCCTTATCGATTTTATATGTATGCAGCTCAATTAAGTAGAATTATAACAAATTGTTTGCCCAATGACCTGTGAAACACACTGTGAAAAATAATTCTTCTGACTAGTCAGAGAAGTTCCTAAATTTAGATTAAGAGACGAGGTCAGAAAATGACATCTTTGAAAAACCAAAAATAACAAGAATCAATATTCCACCCCATGGCAACTTCTCATCCCCTGTAAGTCATTCACCCTCCGAGATGTTTGGCAAACAAATTACAGATAAGACCTGGAACGACTCCCAAATCCTGTCAAGGGCGCTGGGGAATCTTCTGTATTTTCCACAGGACACAACTAATCTCCAAATGCACTTTAGCTTATTGAGACAAGCTATGGCTGTGACATTGTACCATGCTAATGACGAATACAAATGTGAAGTTCTGCATGGAGCCTAGAGATGGGGTAATTGAAGAAGTCCTGGTCAGGGCTTTGAAAATAGGTCTAACTTTTTAAATAGTTTGACTAAATTTATGGTTTGGGTTACCAGAAAAGAATCTTTTCCAATGGAACTAGGA
The DNA here is from genome assembly GCF_021218885.2 of Marmota monax. NCBI lineage: Eukaryota > Metazoa > Chordata > Mammalia > Rodentia > Sciuridae > Marmota > Marmota monax. Next base: position 20,278,873 of record NW_026693777.1, on the reverse strand, counting down.
CAGTTCTTCTAGTTCTATTGCAGAATGCCCCACAAAATCAGGCAACCCTGCAAATCCCCCAAGGGAACTTGGGAAGACACTAGCAGGGAGGTGATCCAGGTAGATGGGCGTAGTATTCATTTACCACAAAGCTGGGGATCTCATTTTAGAAGTCCTATCTTGATGTGTTTATAAATCCACATCCTTCTGGTTGAGGAAATGTTTCTCCACACTCCAGAGCTAAGACACACCCGTCGGTACTGAAGCAAGTCAATTCCAAAAGTGGAAGATGCTGAACAAAGATGTCCTCACTGAGGTCCACTCCAAGAAGCCTACTTAGGCAGCCAGCTGAACCTTTTAATGCTTCCTCACAGGAATCAGTTCAAAAAAGAATGTACTGCATATTAAATTCTGCAAGTTCATCTATTTAACTCAAGATGCTTCTTAGATTCATCTCTTTTGGGTAGTATCGTCAGTGAAGATGGATTCATCTGGCTTACTCATATCTTTCCTTAATTGTGTTTGATTTTTTAACTTCATACAGAAAAAAAGAGGGTTGTGTCCTTTCTTAAATGCAATGAGCTACTAGGAGGACTCCACCCAGTGGTTTTGCATCAGTGAAGGAACTATAGCAAAACACCTTTGTACTATAAGCCCAAACCCTGAGCTCATGTTGCACAGAGATTCTTAAAGCTTCATTTGTACCCAATAATCATCTTCTGTGGCTTAAAAATAACTCTACAAAAATTTTCAACATATTTTGAAATTTTTTTGAGAAAACATTTGACCTTTGATTTTTGGGGATTGGCTGACTTCATTTAGCATGATAGTCTCCAGATCCATCTACTTACCAGAAAATGTCATAAAGTCATTCTTTTTATTGCTGAGTAATATTCCATTGTGTATATATACCACATTTTCTTTATCCATTCATCTGTGGAAGGATCCCTAGGTTGATTCCATAGCTTAGCCATTGTGAATTGAACTATAAACATTGATGTGGCTGTGTCACTGTGGTATGCTGATTTTAACTCCTATGGATATATACCGAGGAGTGGGATAACCAGGTCAAGTGGTAGTTGTATTCCTGGTTTTATGAGGAATCTCCACACTGCTTTCCATAATCATTGCACCAATTTGCAGTCCCACTAGCAAGTATGAGTGTACCCTTTTCCCCACATCCTTGCTACCACCAAAATAAGCTTGTAAAAGAAGCCATTTGGATCTTCTCCTGTCTGCTAAGACAACCATCACTTTTTGTAAAAAATTCAGTTGTAAATGAACATAATCTTTTATGTATTTATTTTTATGTAGTGCTGAGAATTGAACCCAGTGTGAGCACATGCTCTACCACTGAACTACAGCCCCAGCCCCGAAGCATCACTTTTCTTCCCCTACTTTGCTCCCAAAGAAATTGTAAGGCTCTGGTTATACTCAGCTTCCCTCTTGGTTTCTGTAGGACACCTTGGTGAACACACACCCTGATATGTTTAAAACATTTGCCAGCTGTAAAATGCCTTTTTTAAGCCCCTTTATAAAAGAATATTCAAGTTGGGGATTGTGCTATTATGAATTTCTGGAACAAAAGTCCTGGAGGCGACAGCTGCTCTCTTCCTACTGTTGTAACAGGAACTTGGCAGCATTGAGATGGGCCTGAGGATCTCCCTGGGGGTAACCCACTAAATTTAAGAGCAGAGTCCACCAAGTCCTGACCTATGCATGATCCAGAGATCCCCTAACAGGTATAGATAATCCCATGGGTTGGGCTGAGGAACCTCTCCTTCTATGAATTACACTAGAAGGAGACAGAGACAGAAAAAGAGAAAGAGAGGTGGAGATAGAAACTGACAAAGAGAGAGACTGAGACAGAGGGACGGAGCGCTCTCCAAGGTCCTGGACAACATTCCCTATGTATCTGATGGCCCCTCTCAAAGGCAGTTGCCCAGGGCAGACATACTGCTACTTCCCTAGGGTGTGACTTGGCATCTGGAATACCAGGAAGAACTTGGGCCAGATACACACGGGTTTTAATGTCCAAAGGAATAAGGCAGGGATTATCCAAAGGAGAATAATAATGGACATTTTTGGCACAGAACTTTCCGTCAGGTGTCTGGTTTGCTAAGGAAACAACATATTACTACAGGGAGGCACTCAGAGGGGAAGGCCACATCTGCAGCTTGAACAATTTACACTCAAAACCAAATTGAGGGCTGAGGTTATACCTCAGTGGTAGAGCACTTGCCTTGCATATGTGAGGCACTGGGTTCTATCCTTAGCACCACATAAAAAATAAATAAAGATATTGTGTCCATCTTTTAAAAAAATCTTTAAACAAACAAACAACAACAACAAAAACAAATCAAAGGAGTTGGGGGAAGGCAGTATCAGTTCCATGATTTCCAGCTTTGTTCTAAAGGGCAAGATTACCATAGTTCACATCTTGAATGAACACTGAACCTCACCCCCCCACCATTTGCTTCTATCATCATTGGAAGAACCAGTAAGTAAAACATTTTATTTTTTTATTTTTTATTTTATTTAAAGAGAGAGTGAGAGTGAGAGAGAGATAATTTTTTAATATTTATTTTTTAGTTTTCGGCGGACACAACATCTTTGTTTGTATGTGGTGCTAAGGATCAAACCCGGGCCGCACACATGCTAGGCGAGTGCACTACCGCTTGAGCCACATCCCCAGCCCAGTAAAACATTTTAAAATGTAGGCTACAGTAATACAATTACACCATTTATGTCCTCTATTTATTATGTTCTTTGTCACAATGAATCAATGAAGTATTATTATATTCATTTCATATCTGCATAATTGAAGATATTAAGGGACAAATAACAGGAATATGTAGAAAGAAAGTACTGAGGGTGAATTTGCACCCAGAGGGGTCTAGCTCCAAAGCATGCACACTCTTAGCCATGTTATGTTTCCTAGTTTCTACTTTCCACACTTTCTCAGAGTGGCCGCATTTTCAGTCTCAGTCAAGTGGCCCTGTGAGCCAAACCTCCAGAAGGAAATGATACAACACAACTCGAGGTCTAGTGCCTGAACATTTTGGGTATACTGTTTGCAGAAATGAAACCTATGTTGGTTTAAGTCACATGAACAGAAGACCTTTCTTAAAAAACCAGAGCCTCAGGCTTGCAAATGTCTGAAAGAGGTACCTAATCTTCATTGGCTACGGCCATACCACCCTGAACGTGCCCGATCTCGTCTAATCTTCATATACATCTTAGAAATTCTGACTGTTACAAGTGTCAGACTAAAATCCATTTTGCATGAGGATCTTGCTTAGAAAAATACTACAAAATATTCTTAGGATTTCCAATAAAGTCTGGAAATTAAAAGTATGTAATTATCTTAGCTTCTCACTGAAATGACTCTAAAATGACAGTACAGAAATCTAAAGGAATAAATCATACGGACAAAGAGAATGAGAAGGGAGAGAATAGGAAGCAAGGTTACCAGAAGTAATGAACAAGTGATAACTCAATAGAGAAAGTCAGAACCCAACTGCTTTCAGAGGGACAGCTAATGAGAAACAAGCTGATTTGTGCCATGAAGCTCCCAAAAGATTCTGGGTTTGGAGGCACCAGGTACCACTGAAGGCAAGGATGAGGAGCAGGGCCAAAGACAAGTTGATTGGCAGAAGTCTTCATGAGAAGCATTTACACCCCAGTCCTGTCCTTTATCCTACCCATGGAATCAGGTAGCCAGCCCTCTGATGCCCACTAAAGGAAACAAGAAGTGCATTCCTTAGGGAAACTGAACCATGCATTTCTGGGTCTGGAGACACAAGGTTCTAATGAGTAAAGCACTAGATGAAAATGAGAGAATTCATGAAAGTCTGCATACTAAATAAAGGCCCTTCCTTCACCCTCTCCAGAGGCTGATAAGTTTTTTTTTTTTTTTTTTTTTGGAGAAAATAAAAAATGCCAGATGTTATAGTTTGGATATGAGGTGTCCCCCAAAAGCTCACATGTGAGACAATGCAAGAAGGTTTAGAGGAGAAATGATTGGGTTATGAGAGCCTTAATCCCATGGTGGAATTAACTGAGTGGAATCTGAAGGCTGGTGGGGTGTGGCTGGAGCAGGTGGGTCACTGGGGAATGTATTTTGTATGTGGTGAGTGGAGTCTCTCTCTCTGCTGCCTGATCATCATGTGAGCCACCTCCCTCTGCCACATTCTTCCACCCTGATATTCTGCCTCACCTTGAGCCCCAAGGAATGAAGCCAGCACTCTACGGACCAAGACCTCTAAAACTGTGGGACCCCAAATAATCTTTTCCTTCTCTACATTTGTTCTGGTTGGTTCTTTTAGTTGCAGCACCAAAAAAGCTGACTAAAACACCAGAGAAAGACTAATCTATGATGATAATTGAGGGCTGCTTAACAGAAAGTCAAAACCCTGATTAAATTATTTTATTCAAAAATTTTGGATTTTCCATTTCAAAATTATTTGACGTACAAAAAAGCAGTAAATTCTTACTTAGAGTTACCGTATACCTTTCACTCAGCTTCCCCAATTTATGTTTTACACAGCTAGAGTACAATTATCAAAGACATATAATTAAATTAGCATTGCTACCATACTATTAATTAATTAATTTATAATCCTTATTCTAATTTCATCAGTTTTCCTTCTCTGAAGTCTAGGGTTTAATCCAGGCCCCCAGGTTGCACTTAGTTGTCATAACTCCTTAGTCCCCTCCAGTTTAGGACAAATCTCCATTATTACTTTTGTCTTGAATGACTCTTTCAGATATGATGATATTATCATGTCTACAACTTGCTTTTAAATGGTCTAGGAAAAAAGTTCTTCCTATTGTATCTATGACTTTTATGTAAGTTTGTGTTCGTTTTAAAAATTTAAAAACTAGTTAGGCATGATGTTGCACATCTGTAATCCCAGTACTTTGGTGGCTGAGGCAGGAGGATCCCAAGTTTAAGACCAGCCTCAGCAACTTAATGAGGCCCTGAGTAACTTAGTGGAACCTGTCTCCAAAAACATAAAACCAGGCTGAGGATGTGGCTCAGTGGTTAAGCCCTGGGTTCAATCCTCAGTACCAAAATAATAATAATAATATAATAAAAATAATAATAATTAATAATAAAAGTTACAGGGGGTTGTATTAGTCAGCTTTTCATTCCTGGGACCAAAATATCTGACAAGAACAACTGAGAGGAGGAAAGTTTATTTTTGATTCCTGGTTTCAGAGGTTCAGTCCATGGTCAGCTGACTCCATTGCTGTGGACCCAAGGTGAGATGGAGTTTGGTATCATGGCCAAAGGGCCCAGCAGAGGAAAACTGTTCAGCTCATGACAACTAGGAAGTGGGGGGAGGTAGAATAAAAGGTTTCAGGGAAGACGTACCTTTGAGGGCATGTCCTAAGTGGCCTTCAGCCTCCTTCAGCCATGCTCCACCTGCCTACAGTTAACACCCAGTCAATCCATTCAAACTAGGATGGACTGATTGGGCTGCAGCTCTCACAATCTAATCATTCTACCCCCAAACATTCCTGCATTAACATGGGAGCTTTTGAGGGGACATCTCATATCCAAACCATAATAGTCTGTGAAACCATAAAAGAAAAAATTTTTGAAGAAGTTAGGAGTTTGGAAATCCAATATCTGAGTTCCAGAAAGATAAAACAGAGTACACAGAGTGGGGGACAAAATATCAAAGAAGCATAAAAGAAGAAAATGTCCTAGACTATAGGACATAGGCTCTCAGGTCCAAAGGCCCACCAAGCACTGAACTTAATATATGGAGAAGACCAAGGAATATCATCATGAAGTTTTAGAGCAATAAAAAAGAGAAGGCACAAAGTATTTCTGAAAGAGTTAAAAAAAAAAGTCTTATGCTCTTTACAAGGCAATTTTTGGCTGAAGGGTACATCATTTCTCTTTGCCAAGCCTCAAATCAATAAAATTCTTTTTACGAGACAGTGACTGAAATGTTCAGAACTAGAAGAGACACACATCAATCAAAAGGGGTTTCTTCAACAAAATCCCGCTGTTTTCTACTGCAGATCATGTTGAATTATAATCAGATAATACTCCTTAGTTTCTCAGACTTTTTCCTTAATGAGAATGTTTCTTGAATGCTATCAAAAGTCCGAGTGGACATTTGAGATCTGCCTGTCACTTGTTTGGGGAAGAATGAATGAGAGATGCTTGTTCAAATATAAGGTTCCTAGACAACAGCTTCCAGTGACAAGCCTCCCTTATTTATACCCAAAAATGAAGCATAAAAGCATACGACTGAAGAGATGCCATACATTTGAAACTTTTTCTTTGTATTGTGGGGCTCTAAGAAGTAGATGACTTAAATTTTCTAATAGACATCTACAAGGTATTGATCATGTCAAAGTTCTCATGGCATATAGAAGGCCCAAAGAAGAAGGCCTCCCAATCCCCAGCATGGCTTATTTCTATTCCCTCATTTTTACCTAGATTTTCTCCTGGGAATGTTGTCCCACGGTCTCCAAGAATCGGTTCTCCAAATCCACACATTCCCACATGAAGGATGCTGCTGAGAATCCCTGCCACACACATAAAGGAAGAGAACCAGAATGTGTCAGTGAAAGAATTCCCCACGCAAAGACACTTCGCCGGGAGAATTCCAATTTTATTGCAAAAAGCAGTGTGCTTATATAGAACTAAGGGGGAGATGGTAGGGCTTAGATAAATGGCAGGCAACCCGTTTATTGGCAAGTTCTTTCAGATATCAGCTCCGGAGCCCAGGAATTAGTTCTCATTGGGGCTAAGGTTCCCCGCCAGCGAGATTTGAAATTGGCGCCGGCGGGAGAGTTCACACGGGCGGGAACTTTTTGCGCCACTGCAGAAAAGAAGAAGGTAGGAAGAAGAGGTGCTTAGGCGCCATGTTGGGTTTTTTTTCTCTGGGGTATGGCTGCCGTTTATACTTTTCCCAACAGTCAGACTTTCCAACAGTCAGTCTGTCCTCCATGGGAAGGCTAAGACTGACCTCCATGGCAAAAATAATAGCTGTATTTTAAGATTAGAGTTGGAGGAAAGGGAGAGAGAGAGAGCTATGATTCTGAACCTTCAACTCTTCAACAACTGGCACAAAATACTCAGTGCTGTCAAAAGCACAAAAAACACCTATGCAAGGCACACCCCCCCATCTCTGGTAAGGGCTTTTAAGGAGAGGAGGCCCCACTGGGCAGATGGCCCCAGGCTCACAGTGCTGGTTTGGCCCTTCCTCAGGGAAGACTCAAGCTAATTAAAAGAACTTCAAGTGGATCCATTCTTCACTTTTGACTCCCTCAAACCAGTACCTTTGTAACCCAAATCACAAAATGCTCAACATACATGATGGCCCTGGGCATTTGGCTGAACTCAGTCCTTAGCTGGTGAGCTAGCTGGAAGCAGGTCAGGTGAATTCTTCCCCAAGGCGTACATCCTGACTTTTTAAGCTCTCCCATATTTCTTGAATGTTCTGCTCATGGTTTCTTACCTTTATCACCGTGCGGGCTACATTCTTTTCAAAGATTATATATTTTGTGTTCATTGTCTGAGGTCCTGTCTTCCAAGTGGTCTATTCTGTTGGTGATGCTTTCAATTGAAATTTTAATTTGGTTCATTGTTTCCTTCATTTCAAGGATTTCTGTTTGGTTTTTCTTTAGAACCTCTATCTCCCTATTGAAATAATCTTTTGCTTCCTGTATTTGCTTATGTAGCTCTTTGTCAAAATGATCTTTTGCTCCCTATATTTGCTCTCTTATATTATCCTTTAATACACAGAACATTTTAATTATGTACATCCTGAATTCCTTCTCTGTAATTTCTTCTGCTGTGCTGGTCATGGATTCTAATAATGTGGTATCTTGATTTGTTTGGGGCACTTTCTTCCCTTGTCTTTTCATGTTGCTCTGTGGATCTGAGACATTGCTGTTTTTACCCTATAGGCTTATAGCACCCCTGTAGGGTTCCAATACCTGTCCTTTGAGGGGAAGGACAATGTTAACAGATTCCCAATATAAACAAAATACCATCTAAAAACAAATAGTTGTTATTAAGATGTTTACAGTGTGGTCACAATGTACAGAAATAGTAAACTCAATTATTATCTACAATATAATCAGTAGGTGTGTAAAGGGTTACAGTTTCTGATGGTGGACAAAGAACCAGGGGTGAGGTGTAGGAAGATATACTGAGGAGGTAGGAGATGAGGATATTGAGTTATTATATCTTAGAAAGTGTTGAAGAGAAATCTAAAGAAGAAGGTTAGTAGCAGGAGAATAGAGAGGTAGAAATTTGGGGAAGACAAGTAAGTGGGAAGACAGTAGAGTACACAAAACACATATATATTAAGAAAATAAAAAATGTTAAAATAGTAAAAATTGGAGAGAAAACAACAACAACAATCAAAGAATATACAACACAACTGTAATATACTATTCAGTCATCTCAGTCCTCAATATCCTAATTCATGCAAAATACTTGGTTTCACATATGTTGGAGATGTGAGGGCGGGAGAATAAAGAGGGAGAAGAAAGAAAAAAACTCAAAGGAAGAAACAAGGATTGTTTTGGTTGGAGATCAGTGTCTTTCCTGCTTCCCTTCTCATTCAGTAGGTGAAGTTGTCTGTTCTTAGTTAGTGTCTCCACACTCAACATGGGATAGGAAAGTTGGTCTTGGGTGCAGGGCACCTGGAGATGGGATATGGCACCCACTGGTCCCTTGGGAGACTGCACCTCAAGGATCTCCTTTGGGGTCTGCTCCTATGATGTGGGCGCTGGGTCTTATCTCCTCATCTTGCCTGTAGACCTCACAGTTCCTGCCCTCTAGATCAGTCTCTAAGTGTATCTCCTTCACCCTCTCCCTTTCTATTTGCTAATCAGGAACCTTTCTCTCCAGGGGTCTTGTGTGTTGCACTCTGGTGGCGGCACACCTGTCACAGAGGGCTGTTTTGAACTGGGCAGTCACTCTGCTGAGTTAGCAGCTTCTGAGGATTGGGGGGAATTAGAAAACTATGGGTACCTGGCTATCTGGTGTTCCAAACTGGTAGTTGTCATGACTAAAGATGGTGATGGAGGTGACCCAATATGGAGTCAGCTGCTTTCAGCAATGGGGTGTTGGGTCGGGTGGGGGGAGCCAGGCAATGTCGTTGTGCGTTCAGAGATGAGCTCTGGCATGCAGTGTCGTGGCTGTCAGCTTTCTTCAGGGCCTGTGATGTCCCCAGGTGCAAGCAGACTCCTGGAGTGGGGGACTACGGCAGTAGCTGCGGAGGACCAAGATGGAGGCAACCAGGGGAGCCCCGTGTTGGTAGATGGGGGCCCACACATGAGTGGTGGCCGGAGTTCCTGCACATGGGTAGCAGCTGAGTGTCCTTCATGGAGCGGTGGCGCCTGGGAATTCTGTGCAGGTGCTGATGCTGGTGGTCCTGCTAAGGCACCCATGAGACCTGCGTGGGCGAGGAGTCAGGAGTCACTTCCTAATGCTGAGGCACAGTGGCTGTGATTCCTGCACAGGATCAGCTGTGGAGGGGTCCTCTATCACTCTTAGCAAAGCAGTATTCCCACTAGTTGAAACCCAGGTCACAGAGGGACACAGGGTGCTACCTCCCTCTGGCCCGCCATCTTGGATCCCTGACTTAAGTTCTGGTTCTGCCTGTTCTATTCTGAAAAGAGACTGAACAGGGAGGGAAAAAAAAAAGTGACTTCCCTCCTGAGCCTTAAACAGCTGGTCCAAGAAAATCCCTGCATTCTTTCCTTCTGCTCCACATTAGGTTGTGCTTGCACGTCACCAGCTGGGGAGCCTCTTTCCCAGCAAGATGCTGCCCCAGGCCCACCTTACCACAACTTCTAGAAAGAAAGCCATATGGACTTTCTCTCAAAATAATCCAATTAGGAAGAGGAAGATGACAACAGGAGGAAGAAAGCACAAAAATGCGACTAAAAGAAAGACTGCAAAAGGATATTCTCCTAGGCAACAAGAATTTTTATCTCCTTTCCTTCTCCCCTCCCTCAAAATCCTTCTCTTCTGAATCAAATCAGTGGTCATCAAATCAATAAAACCCAGGGTCAGCAGTGGAAATTTTATCATCTCTAGGGGCTAGGATATGATTCCAGAGTGCACAAGGGCCACATTATGCATTGGTGGCTGCAGGAGAACTTGAATGGCGCCATCTAGAGCACAGAAGCTACCAGAAACAGTGCCAGGGAAGAGAAACTTGGGGTCCCTGCAAATCTACTGTCTAGGAACTTATTGTCAAATGTGGTTTATGTTATTATTCAAATCGTTACTCACATGCTTTGGATGTCCTTCTCAAGACTACTATGGCTTAAGACAACTATGGCTGGGGAAGCAAGAATTACAGTTTCAAATGCACCAGCCACATTCATTGGTCTAGATGGAATCCTTTGACTTAAAGCCCCAGCAGTGCCAAGGAAAATGCTCAGGACTGTGAACTATGTGTCACTCCCTTTGGACAGCTTCAGAATCTTCACCTCATCAATGCAATGCAGGATACCCACTGAAGTTATCTCTACATCAAGGGAATTTAGACTCAGCATCATGATGTCTCTGTTCAATCTGCTCCTAGCAGTTGGCACCATTGAAGGAAGTCCTTCCCAATTCCTGCTAGTGGATTTACATTTTCCATCTATTCCCAATTATTCTTGCCACTCTTTTTTGCCCTGTGGCCTGATGGAGAGCAGCCTTGAGACCTGCAACCCATTAGCCATTGGGGATATACTAAAATTTGTCTTGGCTTTAATTCTATTCCAAATTTGAGAGCCCTTTTGTATGTTGGCAAGTTCTGAGTCACCTGTTATGAGTCTCAAATTTGGAATCCCATTGTAGAAAAATAACTCCTTTTTAGTTCAGATAGAATTCTTCCAACTGGGCCAGTGTCTAATTAGGATTATTTTGATTATGCCCTTTACACCCATTTAAGCAAAATGCCTAAGTGTTGGGGGTTCACTAAACTTTAATAACAGCTCAAGGGCTATTTTTGTTTGTTTGTTTTCTATGTGCTCCAGGAGTCTTCCTCTGAGATTTCTCCAAGTTGCCCCACTGTTATAAAAATGTGTGCTGGTTTGGTGGCCAATGGAATCAACATTAAGAGACAGTTTTGTTGTTGTTTTGGTACTGGGGATTGAACCCAGGGTGCTTTATCACTGAGCTACAACCCCAGTTACTTTTTAATTTTTATTTTGTAGTTTGAGACAGAGTCTCACTAAGTTGTTTAGGGTTGTGTTAAATGGCTTAGGCTTGTGACCATCCTGCCTCAGCCTCCCATGCTGCTGGGATTACAGGTGTGTGCCACCTTGCCTGGCTAAGAGACAGTTTTTGAAAGTGCCTTCAAGATATTTAACACTTTTTCAAAATAACCCACAGATATCCCACTCTATGGTACTCTATTATTTAGAACAAAAAACAGCCCCAAACCAATCCCCTCCCTGTGGGCTGTCAGAGTTCACCCTGAGATTTGACATTCTTTTTGACATTCCATTTTTAAGCTAAAGGACTTCCGCAAAGTTTTTCAGGTGATCTGTTCAGCCAAATGGAATATATTAGTCAGCTTTTCATCCCTATGACAAATACCTGAGAAAAACCATTAAAAAGAGGAAAGATTTCTTTTGGCTCTCAGTTTCAGAGAGTTCAGTTCATAGTTGGCTGGCTCCATTGCTATGGGCCTGTGGTGGGGTAGAGCCTCATGGCAGAGAGAGCATAGTGGAACCCAGCCGCCCATCCCATAGCAGCTGAGAATAAGAGAAAGACAGAGGAAGAGGCTAGGTATAGTTCCCAAGGACCCGCTCCCTCCAACTAGGGTCCTCCTCCTACAGTTTCTACCACTTTCCAATAATCCATTCAGCTATGAATCCCTCAATGGATTAATCCATTGATGAGGTCAGAGCCCTCATGTTCCATTCACTTCTCCAAATCCCCACCTCTGAACATTGCTGCACTAGAGAACAAGCTTTTATCACAGGAGCCTTAAGGGGGACATTCCATATCCAAACCATCACACAGAAGATTACTTTTGGAATCCTTTCTTATTAAGCTACAGCTTAAAGCTTTTCTCCTAACAAAGCTCCTCCGTGGAGACCGGAGGAAGGTCTGCCTTATCCATTCCTCTACCCTCATTCCCTTGCACAATGTCCAATGTACAGTAAGTGCTTGATAAGCATTGCCGGGTTACAGTAATGAGCCAAATCAAATGAGCCAGTCAACATCGAATCAGACCACATCATCAAATTTTAGCCCATATAACATGGTTCACATGTCTGTAAAGAACAAGAGTCTTTTCTTCCCAAGGCCTTTTCTAAAGATGTAAATCAGCCCCTACTTAGCAAAGACTCTTTCTCTGTGATATAAAGATGTGACAAGAATATCACTGTGAATGTTTACCTCCCAACTAGAAGAATCAACCCAATATCTTTCCTTCCCTATATCTTATAATTTTAAGTTCCAAACATGGGCTCTGGAGCCAGACTCTCTGTTCAGAGCTTGACTTTGCTACTTATTAGCCATCACCTTGGACATATCTCCCAAGTTTACATCTTAGTTTACATCTGTAAAATGGAGTAATAATGGTTTATAATTTAGAGGGCTGTTGTGAGAAGCATTCGCTGTGCAAAGTGTTTAACACAGTAGGTGGCACCATTACATACCCAATAAATAATATCTGTTATTATTATTATCATTATATAACTCTGGCTTAATTTAGTAAAAATAATGTTCATCTCAAAGGGCTGTCAGAGTTCTTATGTTTTCTTTGAAAGGTAATAAAAAATATCACATTACCTGCACCACTTTTTCCTCCCCCCAAAGAAAACCCATAATAGTTTCCTTCTGATATTGATACTTGCAAATTATTCCGATTAACCACTTCTGCTTTAGCTATTGTCCTTATGAGCTAAATGAAGCTTCTTGAGGCTATAGTATCATTCAGAAGTACACAAATTCTTTACTTCTTTGGAGATGCTTCATGTACTCTGTCCCCCTTTGGTATCTACATCTGAGTTTAGACTCCAAGGAGATAAGCTCAGTCTGAACCAGAGAAAGAGGGAGCCAGCCTGAGCAGGCTGATAATAGAAAAAGAGCCCTCGGTGGTTGACAGAATCACTCAGGGTGCTAGTTCTGGACCCTGATGTATCCCTTTCTAGGATGCCAAGTCCAATCCAACCTAAACTTTCTTTAGGATTTCTGCAGCTCTTGAAAAGAGACCATTGACACAGATGAATTCTAACTGAGGTTAAGAGCCTTTATGGTCTTGACTCCCAGGGTTTTGCCAGCATATGGTGAGAAGTTGAACTGGACAAAATTCTCAAACAAGGGATCAATTTCAGGTCCAGCCTTAGCTGGACCTTAGTTAAAGATAGGATCAGGCCTCTTGGTCCTGCCAAACTAGAAAGAGAGATGAAAACAACTGTGTTTTAAGAAAGCTAATCTGCTCTGTCTTTTTGAGGTGGACTGGAAAAAAGAGTGGACCTAGAGCTGAGGAGACCTTTCTAGAAAGGAAACAAATAGCCCACACCATGTGGAGTCAATGAAAATGAAAGGCTAGATGAAAGATAAGTGAAATGCTGGCTGGCCAGCTGGATATGGGGCCAGGGAGAAGGAAGAGCTCAGAAACCCCAAGGGTTTAATCCTGAATGATTTGAGGAATCCCATGAGTGGGACAAGAGCTTAATGATGTGGGAGCTGAATGGTCAGCTGCCGAGTTTGAAGACATCACCCTGTACATAGATGCAGGCAAGCAGTAAGTACATGGGATCTGGAGGTACAGAAAACAGGGCTGTAAGCTCAGGTCTTGGAGTGACTCACATCCATTGTGAAGTTGTGGGAATGGGTATATTCTCCCAGGGAAAGGATGAGAGAGAAAAGAGCCTGAAGCTGCCATCCCAAACTGAGAAAGCTACTTGATGGGGCAAAGGAAGAATGAGGAAGAGAAAGAGAAGAAAAAGTCTAAGAAGGAAGAGGTATTAGAGTTCTTCAGAGAAACTGGACCAGTAAAATGTGTGTATATATATATAAAGATAAAGATTTATTTTTAAGGAATTGTTTTATACAATTATGGAGGCTAGCTGATGTTACTGTTCAAGTCTGAAGGCGGTTTGCTGCAGAATTCCCCCTTGTGCAGGGGAAGTCAGATATCACTCTATTAAGATCTTCAGCAAGCTGAGAGCAACGGCGCATGCCTGTATACCAGTGGCTGGGAGACTGAATTAGGAGGATCACAAGTTCAAAGCCAGCCCCAGTAAAATTGAGGCACTGAGCAACTCAGTGAGACCTTGTCTCTAAATAAAATACAAAATAGGACTGGAGATGTGGCTCAGTGGTCAAGTGCCCCTGAGTTCAATCGCTGGTATATCCCCACTCCCCACCCCCCAAAAAAAATACCTACACCAGATTGGATAAGGCCCTCCCATATTAGGGAGGGCAGACTGCTTTATTCAAAATCCATCAGTTAAAATATTAAACTCAATTTAAAAAAAACTCCCTCTTACAGCAACATCCAGAAAAATATTTGGTCAAATGTCTGGACACATGGCCCAGCCAGGCTCAAACATAAAATGAAATTAACTATCATAGAGGATGTGACTTATTTCCAAGGAGTCCAAAGGTAAGTGACGATGCTCAAACATGAGCTATCTGAGAGCCAGAGGTTTCTGTGACCCTGTACAAGTGGCTTTTCCTTCCTGGGTCTCAATTTTTCTTTTTTCAGCCTTTGATTTTGATGCAGCACTTCTTAGAAAACTTTTAGTGAGAGCAAGAGTCAATGAATCTCATCATCCTCTTCTCCCAAGCAGTGCTGAGGCAGATGGGAGGGAGCAGATGTGCACACTCATGCTACACAGGGCAGGTATAAATTCTAGCTCTTACATCTTACTCAGGATTCTCTGACAGTCAACATGGCTTTTCATGTTTCCTTCAGTCCAGCAGAACAGGGGTTAATAAATTTGTCCAAAGAAACAAAATGAAAAACTCAAATCCAATTAAAAAGATCTCAGAAACAAGTCAGGCATAAAGAGTATTCCAGAAGCTCTACAATTGAATTTTTTCATTGACAAATGATCCTGCCATTGCTGTAGATAGAGTAACATATCTAATTCCTATAATTCTATATCCTTAAATGAAGCCTGCAGGAGAGGCCCTGATGGAAAGGAAGATCAATGGGACTGAAAGGAACATATTCTACTTCAATCCCCCTCTGTGAATTCAGTTTCTCACCAGGTACTCCAATGGTTCCACACCTCTTTTCTATCCCTGTTTGAAGTCAGTTCTCGATGATCCAACCCTAAAGATCATGAAGTCAATAGTTCACAAACACCTAACTTAGCAAAGGCCTCAAACTTCTCCTCTAAGAAAACCTCTTCCTCTTTGGAATTTTTTACTTTTATGTTCTCCATCCAGAAGAGAAGGAAATAAACAGGGCAATGACCAGAAAGAGAAAAGGTGGAGAGAGAGCGGAAAGGACCCAGAGTCCACCAACAGGAGAACCTGCTTCATATTATAAGTGCCTACCATGCTCGCTTTGTGTTGAAGTCAGACTTGATTAAGTTCTTCCAAATAAGTACCAACCTGGAAATCGATCAGTTGGTAGTAGTGTCTGTGGCCTGCCATGTGACAGAGACTACGCTACACACTGTGGAATGCTGGTGTGAAGAGAAGACAGAGTCCTGGGAACATTGTTCTCTGTGGTACCTTGGGCAAATTACTTATTCTCTCCCTGTGACTCAGTTTTATTATCTGTAAGATGGAGATAATAAACTCTATCTCAGAGATTGTGATGAAGAGCCTAGAAAAAGAGGTCTCCCCCTTCTAGCTTTCCCATCCTCCAGCCTCTCACCATCCGATGAACACGTGCTCTGTTTACCAGCTCTAAAAATCCTTAGGTCAAAAGGGTGAGTGGACATGCATGGCCTGGGATCTGATCCCCAGGCTTCAGTCAAGATTCACCAACTGCTGTCTCCACTGCCCCACCTCCAGGGCCCTCCCCTCAGCAGGCACCCCAGAGGGTCGAGGTTGGTAACCTACAAGATGGCCCAGACCTTCCTCTCCACAGGGACAGAGACTTTCCAGGCAGCAGTTATACAGTGGTGGCTGGCTAAGACTTGGAGTTGCTGTGCCAAATGTGACTTCATGGGAACATTATTACAGATGAGCAGTTAAGGAGAGGACTGTGACTCAGGTCCTGTCTCCTTCCCGGACCACTTTTCTCTCCTGCTGTCACTGTATGTTTTAGTCAGCTTTTTTGCTGCTGTGACCAAAGGACCTGACAAGAACTATTTTAGAGGAGGAAAACTTTATTTGAGGGCTCATGGTTTCAGAGGTCTCAGTCCATAGACAGCGGGCTCCATTCCTTGGGGCTCAAGGTGAGGAAGAATATCATGGTGGAAGGGTGTGGTAGAGGGAAGTGGCCAAAGACATCACAGGGAGAGACTTCACTTGCCAGATACAAAGTATATACCCCAAAGTCACACCCCCAATGACCCACCCCCTCCAGCCACACCCTACCTGCCTTTAGTTTCCACTCAGTTAATCCCACCAGGGGCTCAACTTACTCATTGGGTTAAGGCTTTCTTAACCCAGTCATTTCACCTCTGAATGCTGTTGAATTGTCTCATACATGAGCTTTTGGGGGAAACCTAATATCTAAGCCATAACACTATGCCCACCAGCTTTGTGCAGGTGTAAACTGACGCATCTTGCCTCATTTGCCACCTGCCACCTGGAGTCTTGCTCCAAAGAGAAGAACTGCTTGAACCATTGGGCTGCTATCACAGACCTCAGACACCAGCCCAGTTGCCTAGTTACTCCTGTTGTCACACCTTGTCCCCCAGAGTCACTGACCTTAAGTGATGAGATTGGTTTGGATGGTCTCATTTCAGGGACCCTCTCCTGAGTCCCCCCATCCATTTCCCCAATTCACTCACAGCTGAGCATGCCAGGACTGGGATAGTAACACTTCTGACCAGGGAATGTATTACACTTTTGAGAACTCTGTGTTACTAAGGGGATACATACACACACATGAAAACTTCTAATGAAAAGACCTGAGGTGTTTTTTTTTAAATATTTTTATTGTTAAATTATGATTTTACAAAGTAGTCACATTCTTTATGCCATATTTGTGCACACACTTATGATAATTTGATCAACCTCTTTTTCTAGTATCATCTTGAATATGACTTTTTTCCAATTTTTTAAATTTTAAATTTATTTATTTATTTTAATTTGTTATACATGACAGCAGAATGCATTTTAATTCATAATACACATATAGAGCACAACTTTTCATGTCTCTGGTTATACACAAAGTAGAGCCACACCATTTGTGTCTTCATACATGTACTTAGGGTAATGATGTCCATCTCATTCCACCATCTTTCCTACCCCCTGCCCCCTCATTTCCCCTCCCTTCCCTTTGCCCTATCTAAAGTTCTTTCATTCCTCTCATCCTTTCTCACCTCCCACCCCCATTATGGATCAGCTTCCGCATATCAGAGAAAATATTTGGCCTTTGGTTTTTTGGGATTGGCTAACTTCACTTAGCATAATATTCTCCAACTCCATCCATTTACCTGCAAATCCCATTATTTTATTCTCTTTTAATGCTGAATAATATTCCATTGTGTGTGTATATATATATATATATCACAGTTTCTTTGTCCATTCATCTACTGAAGGGAACTTAGGTTGGTTCCACAATTCAGCTATTGTGAATTGTGCTGCTATAAACATTGATGTGTCTGTGTCCCTGTAGTATGCTGTTTTTAAGTCCTTTGGGTATAAACCGAGGAGTGGAATAGCTGGGTCAAATGGTGGTTCAATTCCCAGTTTTCCAAGGAATCTCCATACTGCTTTCCATATTGGTTGCAGCAATTTGCAGTCCCACCAGCAGTGTAGGAGTATACTTTTTTTTTCCCCACATCCTCACCAACTATTATTGTTGTTTGTATTCTTAATAGCTGCCATTATGACTGGAGTGAGATGATATCTTAGAGTAGTTTTGATTTGCATTTCTCTAATTGCTAGAGATGTTGAACATTTTTTCATATATTTGTTGATTGATTATATATCATCTTCTGAGAAGTGTTTGGTCAGTTCCTTGGCCCATTTGTTGACTGGGTTATTTGTTGGTTTTGTTGTTGTTGTTGTTTTGTGTGTGTGTTAAGTTTTTTGAGTTCTTTGTATACCCTACAGATTAGTGATCTATCTGATGTGTGTGTGGTAAAAGTTTGCTCCCATTCTGTAGGCTCTCTATTCACCTCACTGATTGTTTCTTTTGCTGAGAAGAAGTTTTTAGGTTTGAATCCATCCCATTTATTGATTCTTGATTTTATTTCTTGTGCTTCCTTAATAAGAGTCTTATTAAGGAAGTCGGGGCTTAATCCGACATGATGAAGATTTGGGCCTATTTTTCTTCTATTAAGCACAGGGTCTCTGGTTTAATTCCTAGGTTCTTAATCCACTTTGAGTTGTTTTGTGCATGGTGAGAAATAGGGATTACTTTCATTTTGTTGCATATGGAGTTCTAGTTTTCCCAGCACCATTTGTCAAAGAGGCTATCTTTTCTCCAATATGTATTTTGGCACCTTTGTCTAGTATGAGATATCTGTATTTATGTGGGTTTGTCTCTTTGTCCTCTATTCTGTACCATTGGTCCAGAAGTCTATTTTAGTGCCAATATCACACTGTTTTTGTTACTATTTCTCTGTAGTATAGTTTAAGGCCTGATATAGTAATGCTACCTGCTTCACTCTTCTTGCTAAGGATTGCTTTGGTTATTCTGGGTTTCTTATTTTTCCAGATGAATTTCATGATTGCTTCTTTTATTTCTGTGAAGAATGTCATTGGGATTTTTATTTGAATTGCATTAAATCTGTTTAGTGCTTTTGGTAGTATGGTCATTTTGATTATATTAATTCCGCCTATCCAAAAATAAGAGAGATCTTTCCATCTTCTAAGGTTGTCTTTAATTTCTTTCTTTAGCATTCTGTAGTTTTCATTGTAGAGGTCTTTCACCTCTTTTCTTAAGTTGATTCCCAAGAATTTTTTTTTTTGAGGCTATTGTAGATGGAGTTTTCCTAGTTTCTCTTTCAGAGGATTTGTCACTGATATACAGAAATATCTTTGATTTATGGTTGTTAATTTTGTATCCTGCTACTTTGCTGAATTCATTTATTAGTTCTAGAAGTTTTCTGGTGGAATCGTTTGGATCCTCTAGGTATAGAATCATGTCTTCAGCAAATAGTGATAGTTTGAGTTCCTCTTTTCTTATGTGTACCCCTTTAATTTCTTTCATCTGTCTACTTGCTCTGGCTAGAGTTTTAAGGAATATGTTAAATAGAAGTGGTAAAAGAGGGCATCCCTGTCTTGTTCCAGTTTTTAAAGAGAATGCTTTCAATTTTTTTTCCACTTAGAATGATGTTGGCTTGGGACTTAGCATAGATATCTTTTACAATGTTGAGATATATTCCTGTTATCCATAGTTTTTCTAGTATTTTAAACATAAAGGGGTGCTGTAGAATGCTTTTTCTGCATATATTGAGATGATCATATGATTCTTATCTTTAAGTCTATTGATGTGATGAATTACATTTATTGTCTTCCATATGTTGAACCAACCTTGCATTCCTGGGATGAATCCCACTTGATTGTGGTGCACTATCTTTTTGATATGTTTTTGTATTCGATTTGCCAGAATTTTATTGAGAATTTTACATCTATTTTATGAGATATTGGTCTAAAGTTCCTTTCTTTGATGTGTCTTTGCCTGGTTTTGGAACCAGGGTAATATTGGCCTCATAGAATGAGTTTGGAAGTATTCCCTGTTTTTCTATTTCATGGAATAATTTGAGGAGTATTGGTATTAGTTGTTCTTTGAAGGTCTTGTAGAACTCAGCTGTGAATCTGTCTGGTCCTGGGCTTTTCTTTGTTAGTAGGCTTTTGAAGGCTTCTTCTATTTTTTTGCTTGAAATTGATCTGTTTAACTTGTATATATAATCCTGTTCAGTTTGGGTAAATCATACGACTCTAGAAATTTTCCTATGTGTTCCATATTTTCTATTTTATTGGAGTATAAATTTTCAAAATAATGTCTAATTATCCTCTATATTTCTGTAGTGTCTGTCATAATATTTCTTTTTTCATCATGGATTTTAGTAATTTGAGTTTTCTTTCTCCTTCTCTTCATTAGCATGGCTAAGGGTTTGCCAATTTTATTTATTGTTTTCAAAGAACTAACTTTTTGTTTTTGTCAATTTTTCCAATTATTTCTTTTGTTTCAATTTCATTGATTTCAGCTCTAATTTTTTTTTTGGGGGGGGGTACCGGGGATGGAACTCAGGGGCACTCAACCAATGAGCCACACTCCTCAGCCCTAGTTGTATGTTATTTAGAAATAGGGTTTCACTGAGTTGCTTAGTGCCTCACTTTTTGCTGAGGCTGGCTTTGAACTTGCAATGCTCCTATCTCAGCCTCCTGAGCCACTGTCTCATTTTAATTATTTCCTGTCTTCTACTACTTTTGGTGTTGATTTGTTCTTCTTTTTCTAGGGCTTTGAGATGTAATGTTATGGCATTTATGTTCTGGCTTTTTCTTCTTTTAAGGAATGAACTTCATACAGTGAACTTTCCTCTAAATACTGCCTTCATAGTGTCCCAGAGGTTTTGAAATGTTGTATAATTTTTCTTGTTTACTTCTAAGAATTTTTAAATTTTCTCTTTTATGTATTCTGTAATTTTTGTTCATTCAATAGCATATTATTTAGTCTCCAGGTGTTGGACTACCTTCCATTTTTTTTCTTTTTTCATTGATTTCTAATTTTATTTCATTATGATCTGATAGAATGCAGGGTAATATCTCTACTTTTTTTGTATTTGTGAAGAGTTGCTTTGTGGCATAATACACAGTCTATTTTAGAGAAGGATCCATGTGCTGCTGAGAACAAAGGGTATTCACTTGTTGATGGATGAAATATTCTATATATGTCAGTTAAGTCTAAGTTATTGTTTGTATTATTGAGTTCTATAGTTTCTTTGTTTAGCTTTTGTTTGGAAGATCTATGCAGTGGTGAGAGAAGTGTGTTAAAGTCACCCAGAATTATTGTGTTGTGGTCTATTTGACTCTTGAACTCGAGAAGAGTTTGTTTGATGAATGTAGATGCTCCATTGTTTGGGGCAAATGTATTTATAATTGTTATGTCTTGTTGGTATGAAATCATCATATATCATACCTTAAGCAGTATGAAATGTCCTTCTTTGTCTCTTTTGATTAACTTTGGCTTGAATTCTACTTTATTTGATATGAGGATGGAAATCCCTGCTTGTTTCCACAGTCCATGTGAGTGGTATGTTTTTTTCCAATCTTTCACCTTCAGTCTGTGGATTTCTTTTCCTATGAGATGAGTCCCTTGAAGGCAGCATATTGTTAGGTCTTTTTAAGAATACAATCTGCCAGTCTATGTCTTTTGATTGGTGAGTTTAGGCCATTAACATTCAGAGTTATTATCAAGACATGATTTGTATCCCATTCATATTTGTTTACTTTTTGAATTTAATTTGACTTGTTTTCTTCTTTTGATTGGTTTTTTTCCTTTAGTGTAATACCACCCTTTGCTGATTTTCATTGTTGCTTTTCATTTCCTCCTCATGGAATATTTTGCTAAGGATATTCTGTAGTTCAGGCTTTCTAATTGTAAATTTAACTTTTGATTATCATGGAAGGTTTTTATTTCATCATCAAATCTAAAGCTTAATTTTGCTGGATGTAAGATTCTTGGTTGGCATCATTTTTCTTTCAGAACTTGATATATGTTGTTCCAGGATCTTCTAGCTTTCAGGGTCTGTGTTGAAAATCTGCAGAGATCCTAATTGGTTCCCTGTATATGCAATCTGATTCTTTTCTTGTGGCTCTTAAAATTCTCTCCTTATTCTGTATGGTAGGCATTTTTGTTATAATGTGCATTGATATTATTTATTAGTTATTATATGTTGTGATTTTGTACATTTGGTGTCCTGTAAGCCTCTTGTATTTGAGTTTCCAATTCATTCTTCATGTTTGGAAAATTTTCTAATATTATTTCATTGAATAAATTGTTAATTCCTTTGGTGTATAACTTTATGCCTACCTCTATCCCAATAATTCTTATATGGTCTTTTTATGTTATCCAATAATTCTTGAATGTTTTGCTCATGATTTCTGACCATCTTCATTGTGTGGGCAACATTCTTTTCAAGATTATATTTTCTGTCTTCATTGCCTGAGGTTTTGTCTTCCAAGTGATCTAATCTGTTGGTGATGCTTTCTATTGAGTTTTTAATTTTGGTTTATTCTTTCTTTTCAAGGATCTCTGTTTGGTTTTTCTTCAAAACCTCTATCTCCTTATTGAAGTAATTTTTTGCTTCCTGTATTTGTTTGTGTAGCTCTTTATCAAAATGATCTTTTGCTGCCTGGGTGTATTTGCCCTCTGATATCATCGTTTAATTCACAGAATATTTTAATTATGTATATACTGAACTCCTTCTCTGCAATTTCATCTGTTGTGCTGGCCATGGATTCTAATAGTGTAGTATCTTGCTTTGTTTGGGGCATTTTTTTCCATTGTTTTTTCATGTTGTTCATGAGTCTTCCCTTCTAGCACTGGGGATCTGAGGCATTACAGTTTTTACCCTATATATAGGCTTATAGTGTCCCTGCAGTGTTCCAATACCTCTCCTTTAAGGGGGAAAACAATATTAATAGATCCCAATACAAACAATATACAGCTTTAAACCAAATAGTTGCTATTAAGACATTTATGGTTTGTTCACAATATACAGAAATAGTGATTTCAATTATTATCTACAATATAATCAGTCGGTTTGCAAAAGGGTCTACAGTTTCTGATGATGGACAAAGAGAACTGGGGGTGGGGTGTAGGAGGTAGGAGGTGAGAATGTAGAGTTATTAGATCTTAGGAAGCATGAAAGAGGAATCTAAAGAAGTTGGCTAGTAGCAGGAAAAAAAGAGAGAAAAAGACTATTGTATTGTCATGCACAACTAATAAAAAAAACAAATAAATAAAAAAATAAAGTTTTATTCAATGGAAAAAAAAGAGAGAAAATGATTTTGGGGAGACAAGTAGGTGGGAAGACAATAGAGAGACTACAACAGACAAACATAAATATTAATAAATATTAAGAAAAATTTAAAAAGTGTAAAATTAGGAGATAAAAGAATTTACAACACAACTATAATATACTATTCAGATATCTCAGTCCTCAGTAGTCTAATTCATGAAAAGTACTTGGTTTTACAGATGTTGGGGATATGAGGAAGGGAGGAGAGAGGGGGGATTTTAATATTTATTTATTTAGTTAGTTTTTGGCGGACACAACATCTTTGTTTGTATGTGGTGCTGAGGATACAATGCTTGTTTCTGTAGGAGATCAGTATCTTTCCTGTTTCCCTTCTCATCCAATAGGTGGTATTGTCTGGTTTTTGCTGGTATTTCCACCCTCAGGCTGGTGAGGATTATTAGGGTGGGAGGGTTGGTCTTAGGGGCAGTTCCTGGAGATGGGGTATAGCACTTGCCAGACCCCAATAGGAGATACACCTCAAGGATCTCCTTTGGGGCCTGCTCATGTGATGTGGGTGTCTGGTCTTATCTCCTTATTTCACCTATAGACTTCACAATTCCTGGTCTCTAATTTAGTCTCTAAACTGTATCTCATTCACCCCCTCCCTTTCTACTTCCCAGTCAGGAACCTCTCTCTCCAGAAGTCCTGTGGGCTGTGCTCTAGGGGCTGCACACCCATCATGGAGAGCTGTTTTGTATTGGGCAGTTCAGGACCAGGCTTTACAGGCTACAGACCAGCCCTATAGCCACAAGCACTGTGCGAGGTTAGTGGGTGCCAGGGAGAGAGGGGAGTTGGGGACTACAGGTACCTTGATATTGCTTCTAGGCCCCAGTAGATATCCTGAGTTGGGAGTTTCCCCAACTAAAGTTGGCAACAAAGGTTTCCTAAGATGAATGTGGCTGCTTTCAGTGATGGGGTGTCAGGTTGGGTGGGACCGGGCAGTGGCATTGATCCACTTGTTCAGAGATGCAGTTCTATGGCATGCAGTGTTGTGGCTGGTCTCAGACCCTTTGCAGTGTCCCCAGGGGCAGGCTACTGTGTGGATGGGACTATGGTTGTGGTTGCAGTGTCCCAAGATGAAGATGACTGGGGGAATCCCAAATTGGTAGATGGGGGTCCACATCAGAGTGGTGGCTGGAAGTCCTGTGTGTGGGCAGCAGCTGGGTGGCCTGTGTGGGAACCTGCCAGGATTCTTCTGTGGGTGGACAGCCAGGAGTCCTGTGCAGGAGCTGATGTGGTGGTCCTACTTGGGCATGGCAGCTGGAGGTACTACGTGGGCAAGTGGCCAGGAGTCCTTTGCTGATGCTGAGCCTGAGGCTTTTCAATGTTAGCAAAATTTTACACACACACACACACACACACACACAGTCTTAAACATAAGTTGACAGGACATGAAACTGCATTGCGTTTACTACATAATGAAACATCTTAATGATACTCTTAGACATAATGCCTTCTCTCTGAACTACTTTTCTTTTTAGTACTTAATGTATGCTATTACCATATTTTCATCTGTTTTTCAGATTTATTCTGCAAATCTATTTTTATTGTTTTGAAACTAACACAAAGAACATGGATATTGTTGCCAAGTATTCTGAGACTTCTTTAGGGGTGCATAATTCCATGAAACTGAGAACACAGAATTACAAGATGTTGGAAAAGTTGTCACATCTGTAAGGAAACCACTGGCTTGAGCTTAAATTAACACCATGGAAGGTTCTCCTCCAGAAAGCTTTGCTGGTTGTCTGGGATAAAGAAAGTTATGAAAGTAAAACAAACAGTCAAAAGAATATTTTTGTATTTATGGACTGTTTTTAAGAGACCAAATACAACTCAAACCAACTCAAGCAAAAGAGAAAAGGATGTGGGAGAGGGGTGGGGGTGATTAGATGGTGGGGATTAGGCTGAGATCTAGGGGCTCACAGGAAAGTTACCAGGTCTCTTTCCCTCTCAGCTCTGCTTCTTTCAGGGTAAGGAAAGATCTTGGTTGCACAAAGTTCTAGGTATCCTCTCCACAGAGCCAGAATATCCCAGAGAAGGACTCTGATTGGCCCTGCTTCCATCACATTCCCATGCCTTTGTCCAATCACTGTAGCCTGGAGAATGGGACACCATGATTGGTCAGACTCTGGTCACATGCTCACAACTGTGGCTTTGTGAATCAGAGCAATGTGAGTGAAAAATCATACCACTACCATTTGGAATAGAAAAATGAATATTTCCCTAAGGAAAGGGGGGGAGCTCAGAAGGGCAGAAGTGAACCAGGCACATAAAATAATAAAAATCTACCTCAAAAATCTAATTTACTGGTTTTACTCAACTTATACTTAACTTCTGAACAGTTTTTCCAGGTCTCATAAAATGGAAGAGGTAGTAAAGGGAGACCCAGAGAATGCTATAAAATCTGCCAGTCCACATCACCACACAGAAATATCTTTGTTTCCAGAGAAGGAACCATATTCAATTCAGAGGTAATGAATGCCAGCAGGAAATCTCACTTTTCAGGGCTGCTTAGGGTAAGTGGAAGTGAGGTTGCCCCAGATCAGGCAGGGCTTAGGGTGACAGCTGCTGCCAACACTTGCCCCACTGATCGACACAGTGCAGTGTGACTACACCCTCTTCCAACCTAGGGCCCCTCCGTTTGCTCATTGAGCCCATTGCAGACTAAGGCTCTCTTGCTCCACAATCTTCCTGTCCCCCACTAACCGGGTTTTAACTACCCCTTTTAGAGTCTGCATTTTTGCTTCTGTTTCATCAAGCTGTGGGAGTTTAGACTTCATAATTTGACAGAGACTTACAAAAATAGTTTTAAGGAAACTGATTCCCACCCTACTAAATTACATGATTCTGGCTTTCTAAAACCTCAAAGCTCTAATCTTGTTCTCAAAACTCTGATTTTAATCATCCTTTCTAGCCTTATCTCCTACTACTTTTATTCATAAGTATTTCCTTTGTAAACACCATATTTTAAATTTCTACCTTCAACTAGTTTTTTATATTCCAGATTCTAAATTTGCCTATGCCATTCCCTTCACTTGGGTGGTTCTTTCTCCATCAAAATTTCAATCACTGGGGCCGGGGTTGTGGCTCAGTGGTAGAGCGCTTGCCTGGCACGTGTGAGGTCCTGGGTTTGATCCTCAGCATCACTAAATAAATAAATAAATAGATAGATAGATATATTGTGTCCATCTACAACTTAAAAAAAATTTCCAATCATTGGTCAACTATTAGCTCAAAAACAACCTTCTTCATGGAGACTCCCATGCCACATCACTGGGAAATAGTTCACAGCATTGGTATTAGAATCACTGGTGTTGGAATTAGGCTATTTAAAATAACTTTAAAGTATGAGATATATTTACTTGTCTCCCTGACCTTCTGCTATTGCTTTATTATTTTATTTTGTTTTGTTTTATGCTGGAGGTTGAACCCAGGACCTTGTGCATGCCTAATACGCACTCTACCACTGAGCTACATGCCTAGTCCCTATTGCTTTTAGAAAGTGATTTTATCTATCACCATTCCGAAAAATTTATGTGCCTTTGGTCTAAAGAAAGTATTGCCTGTGGGATTTTTATAGGAATTTAGGATTGAGAGAGAACTCTGAATGTGCCTTACAAAATATGAGCTTACTCTTGTGAGCTGAGGAAAGCAATTTATGTGACCCTCTGAATCTCAAAACAACATATCAAAGGTGTGAAGATCTGATACTTCAAGGGTTTCTGGCTTGAAATTTGGGGATTTTGCTGCCAGTCATTTATAAACTACAGTAGCCACTGAAAAATACATTTATTAGAAGTTTTGCCTACCAAAAGATATGTTCCTAAAAACTATAAGTCTTATATTACAGCACACTTGTGGTTAGAGTTTATGAAACTTGTAAACACATTCTAAACTTTTAAAATTTTTATTTATTTTATTTTAAGACAGGATCTCACTACTTTGCCCAGGTTGGCCTTGAACTTGTGATCCTCCTACATTGGCTCCTGAGCAGCTGGGACTACAGGTCTGCACCACTGCACCCAGCAACAAATTCTAATGTTCTTTTACTTTATAAAATTGCTTAGAAAAGTTGTTCATTTTATGCACTTAATAGAGGTTCATTTTTTAAATCATCTACCCAAGAGTTTCCTCCGTGTTGGGATTCTGTTCTTTATCACAGCAGGCTGCTTTAGAGATTTCCCTGTTGGGTACCTTGCATTTGCAGATACCTTTTAAAACATCCATTTCAAAAGGCAGTCATTTATCCTTCAATCTGATTTCAAAGTGTCCTTGTCCTGCCTAGCCCTGTCACCTTCGCAATCTGGCCACTGTTCTCATCACCTAAATTTCTGTCACCAAGTTGATCAGCACCACCTGCTGACAAACCTGGTGAGAACCTCTTGGGCCCCATATTACTTGGCTTCTCAATGGCACTTTCTTGCTTTTGAATGGTGTCCTCTGGTTTCAGTGACCACCCTTTGCACTCATTCTCCTCACCCATTGGCTGTTCTTCCTTCATCTTTTTCACAGGTTTCTCCTTCTCGGCCTTCCTTAGAAACGCAGATCCCTAAAGCTCCCTTGTCACTACTTCCTCCTAAATAAGAGCGACTTTGCCAATGATTGACCTCCCACCTGTTCCAGGGGGCACCTTCCCCTTTGTATCCACTTCATTCATCATCCCATGAAAAACCTGTTGCCCCTCCAATGTTCCATCCCAGGAAGGATCCACCCACATCTGCCCTGTTGTTTGGATTCATTCCAGATTCCACTTCTCTTGGCTCTCAGGTCAGGTCAGATGCTAGTTCTTTCTAGTTCTGCTCCCTAAAACCTCTGTGGATTACCTCTCTCCTTGTCTTTGCCTGTGCCCTGTTGCTTCCTGCTTCTTTGTTTCCAGGCCCACCCTTCCCATCTATCCTCCCACCGCTTCCAGGGTGTTCTGAAAATGGCATCATGTCTCACTTCTGTTCTGAATAACTCAGTGGCTTTAAATTCCTGATAGAATATATCCCAAGTTCCTGATCAGAGCATATGAACTGGTCCCTGCTCCCCTGTCCTGTCTCATCTCTTGCCTCTTATTCACTATACCTATGACCAAGAAATTCAAAACCACGTATATTTCCCCAAACATGCCAGCCCTCTCAGGACTCTTTACACATCTATTTTCTTCTCTGCCTGGAATGCCCTCACCCTGCTGGTCTTACTGGCAATCAGCTTGTCACTTAACATTCTCTGATCTCCTGAATAGTCGTAGATTCTGCTTTACCTATGTTTTCAGTGTACTTAATACATGACAATAACTAGGCTTTATCTTATGAAAATCTAAAAATCAATCGATGGTAACTAAACTTTATTGAGCCCTACTATGTTCCAGGCACCGTTTAAACATTTTTCACTAATCTTGGGCAAAGTCATCTTTGTGACTAGTGTTGATTATGAACTTTGGTGCATTTTAGATGGATAAGTTCCTGTTGCTGGAGCTGGCCCTCTGCACTTTTTTAGAGGCATCCCTGACTTCTACCACTGAGTGCCAGGAGCATTTCACCCTGCCATTGTGACAACCAGAAATATCTCTTGGTGTTGCCGAATGTCTCCTGAGGGACAAAACAACCCCAGTGGAGACTCACTAGTTCATCAGGATTTCAGGAACAACATGGGAGCTTCCAGTGACCTAAAGGCAAAAACTAAAAGAACTTTGGGATTCAAGCCTGAACAAAGGCCCAATTTCACTGCTCTATACAGAAGACTGGCTCCTCCTCTTCTCCTTGCCCAGGCTGCCTTTCCTTGTGTGTAGGACTGGGGTGCTGCAGGCAGCCTGTCCACATTATGGTGGGGATTAACCAAACTGTATGTAGGAACCCATTTTAACCATTATTATGGTTTAGATGTGAAGTGTCCCCAAAAGCTCACTTGTGAGAAAATGCAGGAAGATTTGGAGGAGAAATTATTGGGTTATAGCCTTAACCTAATCAGTAGATTAATCCCCTGATAGGGATTAATTGAGTGGTAATTGAAGTGGTAGGGTATGGCTGGAGGAGGTGGGAATTGGGGCATGGTTTTGGGGTATATATTTGTATCTGGAAAGTGGACTCTTTCTCTCTATGCTCTCTGATCACCACATGAGCATCTTTCCTCTGTCACATTTCCTCTCCACCATGGTGTTCTGTCTTACCTTAAGCCCTGAGGAATAGAGCCTGTTATCTATGGACTGAGACCTCTGAAACTGTGAGCCCCCCCACCCCAAATAAACTTTTTCTCTTCTACAATTGTTGTGGTTGGATCCTTTTAGTCACTGTAGCAAAAAAGCTGAATAAAGTAACCATCATTCCATATAAAGTATTATTTTAAACACCCAGAGGACAATTGCTCCACTGGATTGTGCTTCCATGTGAACAAATAAGTTTAAATTGAAACATTGTCACATAGGAGGCAAGATTTCAAACCTGGATGATTCTGAACTTAATTCCCTTCACAAATAATTCGCTGAGGATCTTTTATGTCAGGAGCCAAGTACCGCTCCACAGAGACCTAGGGTTGGTCTCTTCTTCAAAAGGCTGTGGCCAAGCAGGTATGTTCTCTGCTACACAGCCACCTCAGCCAGCACTGAACAAATCAGCCCTTCATGTTCACAGTATCTAAGAAAGAGAATATTAAGTTATAAGCTCCCATTTAGGTCTATTGCCCAGTGTGATTGGAATTTCATAGGGTCTCTTACTTAGCCTTTTAAATCTCTCAGAGAAAAAGATATGAACATTTGTTGAGCCTGTACCGTGTGCCAGCTTCTTTGCTCAGGTTCATTTAAGACTGTGAAGGATGCATTATTATCTCATTTTTACCAATGAGGACATTCAAGCTCATAAAGAATAAAATAATTTCCCCAATGTCACAAGGTAAGTGGAAAAATTGGAATTTTGAATCCTCATTGATTTCATTCCCAAGCCTTTTGCTACTATACCACGCAAATGAAGACATATTTGGAAATGATACTAGGATAGCAGGGATTTGCATGTGCACTACTTGGACCATCTTTCCCAGGGATGCAGACATCAGAGGAAAATATTCCGCTGTCCTACCTGAATCTTTCATTTTGGGAATTGCAGATAAGTGACTATTCCAGTGACCTTTGGTCCCTTTATTATGCGGACACCTAGGCTGAACCAGTAGGATCTGGACACAGTAAAGGAGGAGGTTTCTTGATCAAAAGAAGCAGTAAAGGTGGGTCTTATAGTCTGTGGCTACTTGGAACCCAGATTTTCCCACAGCTCAACAGGATATCGAAAACAGAGCATCTCTCCAAAGTCAGTCTGTCTGAGTGAGCCCAGGGGAGAACAACTAGCAGAACTTACACAGAGACCATGAAGAGGATGACATGTAGCCCACAAAGCCACATCTGTTAGCATCTTCCTTCTGGTCACCCTTGACAAGTAACAACAGTGGTATGATATTGCAACCCTGTAATTTATGTTATAATATTCAAATATACTTGAGATCCAGAGAAAAGCAGATTGACAACTTCATTTAGAGCAAATCAATTGAATTCCATTGATAGATTCATGACTCATCCAGAAGATGGACAAGCAGTGTCAAGGAATACTGGATCCCCTCCCCTGGCAAGTTTTACAAGCCTCATCAATTGCTATTCAACAAAATACTTTCATTTGGGTTATTAATTTAAAAATTCTAGAACTTATAAAATTAAATCCTCTTTAAAATTCTGACACCATAGCCAGCAAAACTTGGCTATAACCTCTCTAATTTAATTAACCTGAGTAAAGGAAAAGTGAGCCTATGCAAATGTGAACTGATCAGCCATGATACTCAGGGAAAAAAGCCATAAAAGCAACCATTGGCAGTGCCCAGGGTGGCAGTGTGCTGGAAAGAGGGAGATATAAGTGGTCCAGATGCCCTTGTCAAAAGAGTGCTATGACATCTTAGCCTCATGCCATTACACACTTAATCAAGCACTTCTTCCCTGATCCCATACATATTGAATGAGTTGGAGCTGGGGGAGTTAGGTTATGCCATCTTCCCATATCCTACTTGTATCCTTTGATCTACATAAAGGCCAAGAAGTCACTGGGGTGAAGTCTCAAAATCCTGGAGTCCAGTTAGAAACAACATGGCTAGTGGACTTAGCAGATGCTGGTGCTTGGTGCAGTGGCAAGAAGGTGACATAAAATGCCCAGGGACAAAGTAATGCCCATTCTCTGTTGCCACATCACTGAGAGTTGCAGTTAAGGGGTTGCTGGCACTCACATAGGCTGGTGCCTGAAGACAAATGGTTTCCTCTGTCCTTGCCCCATCTTTGCTATGCCCCCCTTTAGTGGCGAGCAGGGAGATCTGTGAAAGCCATCCTGAAAGAAGCAGCAATGGGGGTGTTGAGAGTGAGCTAATTCACATCAGGAAAGGAGGCTTGAGCTATGATGAGCCCAACCTAATGCTAGGGCCTGACCTTGGGTAAGGGTTGTGGTTCTTGGCATTGTGTGGCAGTGCTACTAGAATCTGTCCTGATCCACCTCTGTTCATAAGAACCCAAATGTTTCTTATTGTGGTAACCAGTTGTCTTTTGTGTTCTTAAGTCCAATGATAAAATTTTAGTTTTGATCTAATTTGATCTAACAGCCACACTTGGCATGACTTGCATGCCTTCCTCTTGGATTCACTTCCTCCACTGGCTTCCTGGTTAGCTTGCTGTCTTTGGGTCTCTCCCCATCCCAGTGCATACTATATGCAACAGCATAAAAAGTCATCAAATACCTACTTCCTTTGTGATCCTTTCTTTTCTCCCCAGCACTTTTCTCTATCTACTCACTCCCTTGATGAACTATTCCAGGCTCAGTGTTTTAAATCCCCTCTGGTCTTTTATGACTTTCAAATTCATATCTGCAGCCCAGACCCTTCTCTTTAACTCCAGAGCAATGATCCAACTGCCAACTGGACATCTCCAGATTGTCCTGTAATGTGTTCCAAACCTAAGCCCTGCTCTCCAAACCTGTTTCAAGTGCATCTTTTCCTTTCACAGTTGACAACTCTCTTTCCAGCTGCCCAAGCCAAAAATTTTAAATTCTTTATTGACTCTAGTGTTTTTCTCACACCCCTCACATACCATATGTCTAGAAATTCTTTATTTAAAAACATAACCATAATTTGACGGCTCCTAACTACCTTTGTAGATATCGCACTGGTCTGAAGCACCATCATTTCTCTCTTGGATGGTTATTATAACCTCCTGACAGAACCTCTCCTAGCTCCTATCTTCAGCCCCTCTAATCTATTTTCAACACAATCATAAAATAAATCCCTTTTTAAATATGAAAAAAATGTTTCATATTTGAAAATCCATCAATGTAATCATCACATTATCGGAATAATGTGAAAAACACAATCTTTTCAAATAGATGTTGAAAACTCATTTGATGAAATTTAAAACTGATTTTTTTTTCACTGCTAGGGAATGAACCTAGGACTTAGCTCATGCCAGGCAAGAGCCCTATCACTGATTCACATCTCCAACCCTCAAAACCAGTTCTTGATTAAAAAAAAAAGAATTAAAACTCTCAATAAAGTAGATAGAGAAAGGGACTTCATTAATATTTACAAAACAAAAGGTAACTACAAAACAAATAAAATTTAAAAACAAACTACAACAAAAAATGGCACCTAACCCCATACCCAATAGTGAATTTTTTTCCTGTAAGGTCAGGTATAAGAGGAGGACATTGAATATCATCATTCTTTTCAACATTGTACTGGCCTAGCAATTCAATGAGATAATAAGAAGAAATACAAAATTTAAAGATTATAAAGGAATATGTAAAGCTTTTGTATTTGCAAAAGCATGATAGTGTATATTGAAATCCCCTAGAGAATCTATAAACTATTAGAACAGGTGAATTGAGCAAAGTTGATGGATACAAAGAGAATATACAAAGAATAAATTTGTGTTTATATATATTTACAAAAAATTAGAAAATTATATGAAAAATACCATATGCAACAGCATAAAAAATTCACCAAATACCTAAAATTCGAACAACAGATGTCCTTTACACTAAAATCTACAAAACATTGCTGGAAGAGATCAAAGACCTAAATAAATGGATAAAAATGTACATTGAATGGAAGAGTCAACATTAAGATACTAATTTTTGCCAAATTGATCTACAGGTTCAATTCATACCCAATCAAAATCATAGCAATATTGTTTTCTAGCAATTGACAAGATGGTTTTAAAATTTGTGAGTTTATAAAGAAACTTGCATAATTAAAACAATGTTGAAAAGGAATAATCAAGATGGAGAACTTCATGCTCCCAGATTTCAAGAATTACTGTGCAATTAAAGCAATTAGGGCGGTATGATAAGGGCACAAATGAAAACAAAAAATCATTTGAGAGACCAGACTAGCCCTACATATATGTGATTACTTGATTTGTTAAAGCTTGGAAGGAAGGAAGGAAGGAAGGGAGGGGAAAGAAGAGCATTTCAGTAAATAAAGAATAGTCTTTCCCCCAAAAATGACGCTTGAGCAATCAGATATCCTATGGGAAAAAATTAACTCTGACTTCTGCTTCAGGCCATACATGTATAATAATTCAAGGTAGATCATATACCTAAATGCAAAAGCCAAACCATAATCACAAATGGGAAAAATGATAAATTAGATATCACTAAATTAAGAATGTTGATCAAAGCACATCTTTGAGAGAGGTACAAGCTGCAGACCAGAAGGAAATTCTCAATGCAAATATTTGACAAAATCCTATATCTTAAATGTTGAAAGAATTCATACAACAATAAGAAAATTAAAAAATTTAAAAGAGAAAAATGTTTATGTAAATATTTTATTAAAAGATGATATGGCCAGTAAGCATATAAAAACGTGTTCAATAACATTATTCATTAGGAAAGGACTAATTTTCATACCCACCAAAATTACTAAAATTTAAAAACTGACAATACTAAGTGTTGGTGAGGATGTGGAGTTTTGGAACTCTCATACATTCCAGGAGGTAGTAAAATCAGTTCAACACTTTTAAAAATGTATATTAAAGGTAGATATTTGTCTTTCTTATTATTCAGCAATTATACTCCTAGAGGAACTAATCCTAAGTACATATGTCTACAAAGTCATGCACATGAATGTTCAACACAATGTCAACAGGAGATATGCTGTATATATATATATATATATATATATATATATATGTGTGTGTGTGTGTGTGTGTATACTATTATTTAAATCAATAAAAACAACAAGCTTCTACTACACACAACCACATCAATAAATCTTGCAAAATAGTGAGCTGAAGTAGCCAGACACAAAAGACCACATATGATATGAATCCTTCTAGAAGAAATTAATCTGTGATAATAGAAGTCAGGATAGTGGCTCCCTTGGATAATGGTGGTAAGGTTAAGGATTGAATCTTAGGGGCTGGAAATGTTTGGTATCTTGATCTGGGTGGCAGTCACAAGAGAGTATTCATGGGAAAATGTTCATGAATCTGTGCTTCACAGTTAAGTCGTGCTTCAATTAAAAAACATTTATGTAACTGGAAGTTTTCCTGGTTGTACTCTATCTGGAATTCAGGGGGGGAGGTAAATGAGTTGTATATCCATAAAAGACTGATGAGTACCCAATTATAAAAATTACAAAGTTTAAGACAAACAAAAATTAATGACATAAATCAGATAATGTCATCCCTTGGCTTAAAATCTTGCCTTGACTTCTCTCTGTATAAATCTTGCCTCTGCTACTGCTATATTCCTCATTCACCCAGTCCAGTGACATCAGCATTCTCTCTGGAGCTCTTTCTTCAACTGTTCTCTTTCCTGGAATGTTCTCCCAACATATATCAATGTCTCCTTCCATCTGTGCTCAACTATCATCTCCTTAATGAGGCCATGCTGATCACCCTATTTATAATTGTAATCCTCCTCCCTGGTATTCTGACCTACTCTATTCTGATATATTTGTTTTTCCTCAAAAGAACTAATCACTTTTTGCAGCATAGCACAATTTACTTATTTGTTTTTATTATTTTTTATTATTTTATTTTTATTATTTTTGTGTTTATTTTTTTACTGCTTATTGCACATCTCCCCCCACCTCTGCCCTAAAATGCAAGTTCCTCAAGATCAAGGATTTTTGCCTGTTTTGTTCATGGAAGTATTCTGTGTCAATAAATACCCATTTGGTGAATTAATGGGTGAAGGGTAAAGCAATAAAAAGAACTGATTCTGACTTGACCTTCGATGCATCTTGACTACCAGAAGAGAACGTGCTAGTCACGCCACCCTAATTGCATCTGGCCCATGTTAGTCATGTTTTTTGTTAGAATGGTAGAAGTCAGTCCTCTATGGTATAATGAAGCTGTTAGGCAATGTGCTTCATTCTTATTTTCCTGTGTATCTTACTGAGGCAGATCTTCAGAGACTTGGAAGGGGAGAATCTAAAATCTCAATGGACCTGGCTTCCTCAGTTCTAGTCAGATTGGGAGTAAACAAAGGACATAGAAAAAGCCAGACCATTGGCAGACGGGTGACCTTTTGTCTCTCAAGAATTTGGAACATGAAACACAGAAACCTGTCAGTGTGGCAGACACCTTACTTGAATAGGCCATGCATTGGCCAAGAGTGAGGCGCTTGAAACAGCCAGGTAGAAACTTGTGGCCTTTGAGGAACAAGAGGACAACCTCTGTCCTGACTCTCAACTCCCACTCATCTGTCTACAGATAGTCCAGGAGGACTCTCTCTCTCTCCCCTAGCCATGATGCCCTATTGAATCCTTAAAATAAACCTCCCTTACTCAAGTTGGAAGCTCTCTGTTCATTGAAAAAGACCAGGGAATCTAAGCCCTGATATGTGTGATCCTTGGGGCAATCAGACAGAGGCACACTAGTGCCTTCCAGAACAGGTCCAAAGTGATCAATAGACTCCCAGTCTGAACTCTCAGAAATATGAATTCAAATATAAATGGTATGTGACAGGGGCTGGGAATATGTGCTTTCAACAGCTCCCTAGACTATTCTAATTTGCAAATCAGTTTGGGAAATCACTATAGGCTATTTCCAGAAACAGACATGCAGCTCATTTCCAGAGTAGAAAATGTGGCTCTTTTTATAATCCGAGACAGAATTTGCATTGCAAATACTAAGGCCTGGGTTACTGCACATACCTATACCATCTCCCTCCTCCATGTAAATGGTATATACTAAAGTGCAAAAATCAACCTCAATGACCCTTAGGGTTTCCCTCAAAAATGAGTTCCCTTTTATGGCAGATTTGCTGTGGTCTGTATACACAAAGTAATATGAAAAAAAAGCAAAGCTTCTCGTGTAGTAGGCATCCAACCCCGCACATGTTCCCTGGAGGTCACTGAGTCCTATATCAGGGTCACACTGACAGAGGTGTGGGCCAGTAAGGGTTTAGTAAATTTTACTACTCATAATAACAGTCAAAGTGATGCAGCTGAGATAAAAGGGCTCATCAAATTTCACGCTCCAAGGCATGAGCTGATTACTGCTAGGCTGAGAAGGGATTTATTCCCTATGGTTCTGACAGGCACAGGGGCCAGGTGCACTGTGAGTTTCACACACTATTGACCACTTCCAAGAAGAGCATTCTTTCGTTGGAAGGTCCAATGCCAGGAGCTCGGCTTCCATAAGTTTCTCAGATCAAGGACAGAGGGGATATAATAAAAGAAGCTCCACAGCACTTGGTTTGCTGAGAAAGATGGATCAGGACTGTGTGGAATGTTCCTAGGAGTTCCCTAGAGAATTTGAGTGCCAGAGCATGGCCCAACCTAGAAAGGAAGGAGAACCTGAATATCTCTGTTGCTTTTTATTTGGTGTTTTAACTGTTGTTAAGAACCAGTCTCACTATCAGTGGAATCAGGATAATAATAGTACTTATGTCTTGAGGTGGTTGTGAAGATGAAGTGGATAACACTGGATTGTGGTGTAAGTAGCATTATAAGTGGTGTAGGAAACATCAGAGCGCATGCCCTTGGCTGGGAGACAGCAATTCTTAGGCGCAAAGTAGAGCTGTGCAGTTAAGATCGCAAGCTTTGGAAATACATAGACCCACAGCTTAAAGAAAATTTTAAAGGAAACTATAAAACCAAAGAAACCCTAATACTACTAATTAGCCAACCTCTAAGGCAACTCTCAGGCCTCAGAACTTGCATGAACAGGAAGTGGGCCGCCAACATTGTTTGACAACAACCCCAAATTTGTTTTTCCAGTTTCCATCTAGAATATGGCCATGGAAAATGGCAAACTGAGAAGATCCTTCCAGGAGCAGACTTGGATATTAAGAGGCACCCCAACCATGGGGAGAAGGTCATCACTATGACTTATTCCCAGAACTGCTCAAACCCAGAGAAACCTCTCAGTTGTAACTGAGATAAGACTAAGGTACCCTTCCAATATACCCCTGGTGCCACTCCAGGATGCTGAGGCTTACATCAGTCCCCCTGCATATAGGCTGGTTCTTCTTCCCTCTTCCTAAGAAAATCCTACTCATTACTGGGTTCTTAGATCAAATTAGTATACCTCTACCCAAAGTCATTCATCAATTCTGGTCTTACGACTCCAGGTTAAGCAGGAACCTGGAGGGACCTGGCTGAGGTGTGTTCCCAAAGCTTCCTTCAGGAAAATACTGACACGTTCTCACTTAAAAATTAAATGAGAAAAAAATTCAAGGCAAACAACCTGATTTATTTTTGGACTTTTCTAAGAGTAACCATGGTCTTGTTATATATTAAAAAAAAAAAAAAGACTGAGAAAAGTATTGCACTTTCAAAACATAAACATAGAAGAGTCTTCATGGTATCTTAAAAATTCAAACTGATCATTCCAAATTTGCATCCCAAGGCAAAAAAGTAACAATTTTCCACTCACCCATCAGCCTCCAAATTGTCCTTAGGCCATTTCCTTCCTGCTTTCAGTGTTTTTAATGATCTTCCTTGAAAGACTTCTATGTATACAAGGGGAAGCATGCCTTCCCAGGCCAAACCCAGCTCTTCCATGTCTGGGTGGGCCCTCTGATTTACCGCCTGACTCTCACATTTCCCCACCTGAATTCCTCTTCTACCATCAGGCATTGCACCGCCATCAGCCTTGGAAAAGCTTCATAACTCAGGATGACAATATAGAGACCATTAAGCCTACATACTTCAGCAAAACTGCCTCACTGCTGTCTCTGCTCCAGGTTATAAAGATTTCTCACCACTCACAGAGGCTCCTCAAGCACTGGGCTTGACGGGTTGCCCTCAGAAGGCCGCTTTCAAGACCAAAGCCATTTTTCACTCAAGCTTTCCTTCTACAGTGGCCTCAAGGTACTGCACAGTAATTTTGATGGTGATAGCTCTGAGGTATTACCCAGGCATGGCCCATTGCTTGGACCTCAAAACTGGTGATCAGATCTAACATAACTACCTCAAAACATACACTAATTCATATCCGTACACTGAATCATGAATGTCAAGTCCCCTTTCTTGTGATTTTGGGAAAGCCCACAGCCTATACTGTAAGAATCCACTCACTAGATTTATAATCAACAGATAATGATGGTGCAAGTCAAGCTCCCTAAGTCAAATCTAATAATCCTGAAAATTCTACATAACAAGAAAAATTTCTAAAGCCTGGTAGGGAAGGCATTTTTCCTGGATGCCATAAAACTTAGGCTCTACTAAAACTATCAGCTTTCAATTTACCTTGGCCAACACCCCTCAGCTCCCTTTTCTCAATCCCATATCCCGATTTCCAACTCTAGGTAGATTGACAGAAACTGAAAGATGACATTGTCAGACAGTGATGTTTTAAAAGCAAGTGACAAAATTCAGAGTACATACATGGTATGATATTTGCCAAGGACATTTGCCAGTACCATTTTCAATGGCGCATCATCACAAGATGAAGCAATCTCACTCCTTTGTCCCTGTCTAGTGCTTGATAATGGAATCTTAATTCATAATGCTTTATGGCCTGTACAAACTAAACTCTGAGCATCTTAATTTAATATGCACTGGCATTTATATTGAATTAGAGCTCGCCTTCATTATCATATTAGATCTCTGCCAGTTTAAACGTCTCATGGCAATGTCCCGATAAATTAGCTCTGGCCAAAATGACTTTTTGCAATGTTGGAAGTGTTCTGTCCAATAAGAAACCACCAGTCACATATGGCTATTTAGCACTTGAAATGTGGCCAGTGCAACTGAGGAATTAAGTTTTATTTACTTTAATTTAAATGCAAATTTAGCCATAGGAGGTTAGTGGCCACCATATTGGACTACACAAATTCTAAGTGCCTATGACATGGGACTGTGCTTGCTTCTCCAGCATTTTTAAAGCCCTAGGATCATAACCTGGCCCAGAATGACAAGTAGATAAAGAAGAGGAATTAAAACAAGGCTCATACACATCAAGTACCAAAATAAATGTGAAATAGCCTCCTTAGATGAAAAGTTTACAAAAGAAATGATCGATTCAACTGGTTCCATGATAGTTGGCCCACTCATCAAGATAAAAGGCTATAAAAAGGAATGAGTTGTGAAGTTGTAGAGAATGAATAGATTCTTTGGAGAAAGCAGCTGTTATTGCCTTTACCTTTTCTAGAGTTTGGCAAGACAAAGATGATAAGAATTTCTGTAGATACAGGAGAGAGACCTGTGTCAGAGCTGATTAAATTCCACCCAAGAAGACTACCTGTGAGAAGAAGGGGATTCTAATAGCTTGAGCGTTGGCAAGGTAGACCCAGTGGTAGGCTGATAATGTTTAAGTTCAATTCTGCAGTGGCAAAAAAGAAAGAAAAGCTCTGATTTTGTTGTTGCTCTTTTGCCTTTTTTGCGTCTACCAATTTCCTGAGTGTAAATATTCCCACTATGGCCAGATTCCCCAGCTATCAGTTTGAAGTCTCTGAATATGGAATTGGGAAGGAATATGAGCAATCAAGTTTTGTGGACAATTGTAAGCACTGTGAGCTAGGGAAACAAGGAAGGTGTGTTGTTATTATTTCATATAATACTTAGAAAAAGGAAGGCAGCACCCACAGTTCCAGACTTGCATATGAGAGGCTCCCAGTGATGGATGTATCTGCAGACCACAGGAGAGAAAGGAGGAGCTTTAACCATTTTCCAGATGAAGAACAAAGGCCACTTAGCCAAGTGAGAGCTCTCCCTTCCTCTTACCTCCTCTGGCCTTTCTGCCCCTTTCAGCCCTTGCAGGATATGAAATAGCAGCATGGGAGTCTACAAGAAGGTGAATGGCAGAAAGAACAGAGCCTTAAAGGCAGGCAGCTGCCAACTCCTGACCTTAGCCCAGAAAAGAGGAACCATCTCCCCTCTGAATGAAGACATTGATTCATGTCATGGATCAGATTGATTCTGGTTACTGAACTGAGATTTTGTGTTGAGACTTGAAATGGCTATCTATTATTTGCCAACTCTTTTCTCAGGATAGAGTACAAATTTAGAGGGCTAAATTTGTGAGAGAGCCAAAAATCTAATAATGATAAGATTGAGCTTTTATTACATCATGAATTGTGCATATTCAACAAAAAGTTGACAAGTTTTCTCCTGCTGAGGGTGAATTAAAAAGTAGAACTGGATCTGAGTGTCCCTATCTTCATTCTTAGAGCATATTTCAAATTGTTGTTAATACAAAAAGTCAATACCACTGAGGATAATTGGAATCTTGTTCTTTATTGGGAGACAAGGTATAATATTTGGGACAGAACTGCAGCAAACAAGTCATATAATCTAAAATCCCTGACCTAAAGTGTGTACTTGGAGGGTGGGGTGGTATTATGTAAAAAGAAGATTGGAATTAGCATGATCCCCCTGATGTGTAGAACAGTCAGCCCCATAAAATCTCTAGTCATTCACATCTAATAGTTACATTTTTTCTTTTAAGTAATTTTTGGGCTGGGGATGTAGCTCGGTAGTAGAACAGTTGCCTAGGCTTTGCCAGGCCCTAGGTTCAATTCCCAGTGCAACAAAAACAATAAAAAAATAATGTTTAAAAAGTATTGATAGGAAAAAATAGCAGTTATTTCAAGATATATTCCAATGCTATCAAGGTCAAATGAGTAGTTGGTTCACTTTCAGTCTCAAAGTCACTCCCACCTCCTGCATCTCAGGGCCAGGTGAGCAGGCCATGGAAGAAGGTGGCAGGTCACGGAGGCTGAACCCACCTGGCCAACTGCTGGACTCCAGCCTGACTGCTGTTTAATAAACCTCAGAGAGATTCTATAACAAGACTAGAAGAAGCTTGTTAGGAAAAAAAAAAAAAAAAAAAACATAAAATCACCCATAGCTAGACTGGACCTATAGAAGGTTATTCTGTAAAGTTATTCTTTCTTTGTACAGCTTTTCATTTGTTGACCCTACCTTAAGTGCCTAATCTCCATCAAAACCCAACCTTTGACTGGCAAAGTCTTGAACACTCCAGTGTCTCTAATAACTAGGGGGAAGTTTTTAATATTCTCATCAAAGTCAGGAGCTATTCATCTTAAAAAATCTATTCCAAAAATTCAATGTCATCACATGGAGCTTTTCCTCCCAGGTCTTCTAAAATAAAACAAGTAAAGGAAGGAGGAATGTATGTCATTCCCACTAAGCCAGGAGGTCAACATGGACATTGATCCATTCTTTTCCCCAGTCCTGGATGCTTCCTCTGTGTATCTTCTGTCTTTTAGCTAGGCACCTTTAGGGCATGGTTGTGGCCTGGTTTAAACCCCATGCAGAAGCTAAGTGTCAGGTTAATATCCCAGGAAAAATAGCAAGACTGGCTAATGCTCAGGGAGACCCCAGTGGTGCAATTCTGGAGAGGACAGTAGAGTTAGATCTGAAAAACAGCCTTTCTCCTACATGAGGGGCAGAGTGATGGAAGATGTCACACAGAATGTTGCCACTCTGTCTTCCACACTCATGGTGTGGTAGAATAAAATGGGGACTTTAGTAGTTCAAGAGCTCACAGACTATGGCTTGGCAGCTCTGCTTACTGACATTGAACTGCAGAGACTTGCAGTGGCTAACAGGTACCTGTAAAAGATAACTGCAGTAGCAGAGGCAGGAAA
Source organism: Marmota monax (assembly GCF_021218885.2). NCBI lineage: Eukaryota > Metazoa > Chordata > Mammalia > Rodentia > Sciuridae > Marmota > Marmota monax. The sequence continues at coordinate 20,236,721 of NW_026693777.1, read as the reverse complement.
CAAAGCAACAGGGATAAAACAATCTCCCTTTAGGCTTCATGCAATAAAAATCCCTAAGCTACATGAGCTAAGAGTCTCCAAGTTGTTGACAAGCATGCACCATGAAAAGAATGTAGAATGCACCCTCCACTGAATTGCACCAACTCTCTTGCTTTGATGGACCCCAAACTTGCTTATGTATAAAAGTGAAAGCCCAGCTTCACTCGGGGCTCAGACTTTGGGAATTATTCCTCTGGGCCATGATGCCACTAATGAAATGTTGCTTTCAGATCTCAGTGTCCTGACTCCGATTTCCCTCTGCTGTCACTCTGGATCCTCAACCATCCCCTTCTTGCTCCATAATTTTGAGCAGAACCCAGAGTATTTTTAATTCTTTCTAGATATTGGTATGTTTGAGAATTGTCAAAAGTATTGAGATCCTCAGAATAATATGTATATAGTCATAATGATACATTCCCCCAATCCTGCATATAATTTTTTGAGCTTTTTCTCCTTTTTATCCAGCTTGATAAATCTGGACAAAGAGGAGGTTGAGAGGGGACCTGGTCCAGTGTCGAAGAGTCTCTGAGTGAGATTTTGTCAGCACATGAGCTCCCCATGTGGGCCTGTTCGTGGGCTGGCCACAGCAATTTCCCGAGTAAGAGCCAGTCCCACCCTTGGGGCAATATCCCTGGCCAAAAAGGAACCAAAGCCCCACAGGTCTGGCCCATTCCCCAGGCCCTTAGGACACTCAGTAAATAGGTTAGATTCTGAGCCAGGCCTGGGAGGAGGGGATGTACAAAAGTCAAGATCAGTTTCCCAGGTATCCTAAAGATTCCCAGGTGCTCTCCTGCCCTTCTCCAATAAGGAAGTAAATAAATAGACCTTAACTTTAGGAACAGGGGTATTGAGACAGGGGAACCTTCCCCTTGGAGTTAGTAATTAAATCTCATGTTAAGAACAAATAAGCCCCAGCCCCTACCAGCACCTACAAAGTCCTACAGGATGGGGCAAAGGGCTAGCCTGCTTAGAGGTACACAGTACCCAGCCCTGCAGGGTCCTAGAGGAGTCTCATGTCTGTTCAGTGGCTCCAGGGCTTCCTCCTCCTTTGGGGGTGGCTCCATGAAAATTGAGGTGACTGATGGTGGCTTCTTCACTGAGTAAAGGGAGGCTGGTACCCACCCCCACTAGGAAGTGGTTCTTCTTCTGAAATAATTGCCATAGGCCTGGTGGTTTCTACATACATCCAGGTCCCAAATATGCAGGCACTTGGCAAGCTGAGTCCAGGTGATGTAGTCATCTTTTACTCCATTTGGATAAAGGCCACACAGGTGTGGCCCTCTGCATTCAGCATCAAGGAGTCTTCACAAGGATTTTTGCTGTGGTCCAGAACTCCAGCCTCGTTGAGTAGCCTGTAAATTTCCACTTTCTAAGCTTCTTTCTTCAGACTGTCCACATTCCAAATCTGGATACCTAGAACCATGTTGAACACTTGCTTCTTGAAGTAGGCCTCGTGGAAGTAGCCATTCATGTTGAGACCCATGATGCCAAAGTAGTAGGATCAGGAAATGAGAATGATGCATTCTTGGCCCTAGTACTATTTTGGCATCCTCAACCACATGTCCAGGCCCAGAGCTTTTCCAGAGTGGGCCACTTGGGCTCAAGCTCCTCCTTATACCAAGATTTCCTGAGCACCCAGCCCAGCCCAGGCATGGTTTCCACATGGTACAATAGTGCTGGGTCCTCAGCTGTATGCTCCCAACCCTGGTCATTCTAGCTCAGGCTGTCATCTTCCTCCAGCAGGTGGATAGATTGGCTTAGGAAACTGATAAAACACCCACAGCCATGTCCAGGTCCTCTCCCAGAACCACAGCAAACTTGGCCTCTGGAAATAGGTTGAAAGTGGCAGTGAGATTGGCCTTGGAGTGCTGAGACACACGGCATTCTTGATGCTGATGGGGTGTGCTGGATGCCTCTCAGGCCAAACAAAAACACCACATCCATCGGTTCCTCATAGTAGTCACCAATGAAAACTGTTACTATCTCTGGAGACATCCCCTGGGCTGAAAGCAGAAAGCGAAGCATCCTGTACAGATTACGTGGGCCGGTTTCCTACAATGACAGCCACGGGTATACTGAATACCTTATTGTCAGGGAGTGGATCAGGGCTGATCTCAGTGGGTCCTTGCACACATTCCCATATCCCTCAACCTTACTGCAGAAGCACCTGCGGCACCAGTTCAGCTCTGTGTCTTCTCAGTGTCACTCTGTCCCTTCAGCCGAGCTCATGGTACATCTGTCTTCAGCAGGACTGGTTTTGCCCAGGAGGAAAGGGCAGGCAACTTAGAATGTTGCTCCCTAAGGACAGAACCTCCTTTTTGTCCCACAAAGGCCCAGGTATCCTCCCCCATCCCAGGGCAGGGCTGGCCTGGCTGCCCAGGCTCCTCAGCAGAGCCCTGTCTGCATCTTTAAGGTGGCAGGAGCCCTCATCCTTGATGGCACAGATGAGCACTCTGCCAGGTTTCACCATGTTGAAGAACAGCACCATGGCCTGACCCTCATGAGGTGAATACATGTCAAACACACGTTTTTGCCGTCACATGACCCATGGCCTGGTTGAGGATGATGAATGGATGCCCAGCTATGCTCCTGGGCCTCATCCTCCAGGGCTGTGGTACCATCACTGCCACATACACTTTGCTGTGTCTTGAGCACACCTCCACATTCAGGAACAGCTGGGGACTGCTGTCTCTGCACCCTGGGGGCTCAGATGGCCTGGGGCCTCATTATAGTCTTGCTCTGGCTCCAGGTCTTCAGGAGCTTCCCGCTGATTGCTTGCCAGGATCAACTTGATGCTGTCAATGACAGGAACCAGCGGAAAAGCATGGCCTGTGTCCAACTGAATCTCTGCAGGGCTTACTGGTTGGTCAGTTTATACAGGTAAGATGCCAGCTCTGTTTCTTCCTAGCCCCAGTCAGCTTGATGAGGGGGCTGGGCTTCCAGTCATCCATATCAGATTAGGGAGTCACTGTCCTGGACAGTCCCCTCCTGCATATAATTTTAAGAGGGCTCACAGAATACCCTCTCCCAATCTCAGAGTCTGTGGGCCACAATTCTGGAGGCTTAAGGCTGAGAAGCCCTGTTTTCAGGCAGGTCTTCTGATGCTAATGCCCCTACCCCCCACTCACTCCCACCTTCTCCCACTGGCCAGGTTTCAGCACAGGATTGCTTGCCAGCTAAACTGGCACAATAGACTCTCAGTAGCTGATTCCTGGGTCTAGAGGAAACAGCCAAATTCCCTTATGCCAATCCTGTCTTAGTTTTGATTTTTTTTCCCACCTGAAGGTTTTCATAATCCATGACTAAATCATAAACAACCGCATCCACCATCTGCTTCTTTAATCTCTTGAACCAAACCTCAATTTCTTTGGGGCCCTTCAACTCAAATGCAGCAAATTCCAGAATTATATACTTCATTCTTCCACTCATTTGAGCTCTAACATCTACTACACCTCTATTAAGTGCCAGCCACCATTTGGGTATTGAATAAAACAGATCTCATCTTTGTTCTCTTTCCAAACCATAATTCTAACTATTGCAGCTTTTAAAGCAATGATAATTATTATTGTAATAACTAAGTAAATTAGAGGCACTTTTCTAAATATTTAATATGCATCATGTCATTATTTTTCAGAAAACTCAGGTAAGTATTGCTATTATCCTCATATTAAAAATGAGAAAATCAAAAAGTTCAAGGAATGTGTCCAAGTTAGACGGGGGAAAGACAGGATGTAACACCAGGCAGTTTGACTGAAATACCTTTAAATCCAACATCCCTGGCTATGTTTACAAAGCAAAATTAGACCCTTTAGCACCACCAGGTGAGCAGATGTCTCAAAAAAAGAATTGGTCTAATAATGTGCATATATTTAAGCAGCCTGAGGGGTTGTCTGTGGTTGCCAAGAGGTTCAAAGTCAGCATGAATATAATCAGGAGCACTGACAACTTTGTTAATCAGGGACTGAATTGAGGATTCTGGCAAAAGAATATGATGACATGAATGGGAATGTGAAGCTGCGGGTTCCTGGATGAGGCCTGTGTGAACAGAAGAGATGCTTGTCCGCTTGAGGTGACAAGAGAAGAAAGTATAAAGAAGAAACTAAAAGAGCTGACTAGTCTAAAGAAAGTATTCAAAATAGCTGTTTCCTATGTCCATGAATTCCAAAGACCTCAATTCATGCTCCTGAAACTCAAATGAAATTTAGGACTGGGAAAAATCAAGATGAGTAATATATGGAATTGCCCTTGCCATGTATTACAGAGTCTGAAGGTTATAAAATTTGGGTGACCCTTCTCTAAAAAAAGGACCAATACTATATTCGACCCAAGGTGGAAGAAGGGGCCCTGAAGCATAAGCTACATGACATTAGCTTTCCTGCAAAACTGGTTTTGCCCAAGTGGATATCAGACGCGGAGAGGAAGTTGCTAAGAAACACATACTTTGCTGGCATCAGGGCTGCAGAGACAGTGATATGACTGAAAGCCCAATTTGGAGAATTTTGTGATCCAGAGAACAATTATTTGAAGGTATTTTTATAAGAAGATGCATGACATGGAGGTGGCTTGAAGGGAGACTTTTGGTAACCCACACCACTGAAAGAGACATTCAACATAAATTTGAATAAGATATCAATTTTTGTTTATCAACTTGTCAATTTTTAAAATATTGTTATTTTTGTTATACTGTTAAGCCAGCTTCCAGTTAGCATGTACAGTACCTGTGTCCAATTAAAAAAAAAAAAAGAGAGACACCTATATGGGAAGACCAGGTGGAAAGACAAAGTCCCCTCCCCTTGACATCTGGAGCCCTGGCCTTACTCCCCTGCAGCTGAGTGGTATGACATAGCAATCTGGTGGAGCTGTGCAGAAAAGCTGAAAGCATCCCTTTCCCCCTATGTTATGTGGCACTTGCAGGGAGCAAGGCTGAGCAAGGGAAATGCAGAGTGGATTTCAGCCCCAACTCATCCTCTCAGGTAGGATTAAACACTTTGTGCAGTGTTTAATCCGCTCAACCAAACAAGGCAGCCCTGTATCTAGAGGTGGAGTGATTTTAACCACATGCCTAAAGGGACTGAAAATATGCAATTTTCTGACCCAGAAAGTCCACTTCTTGGAATCTACCCTAAGAAAATTATTTGTGAAAAGGGCAAAGAGTTATGTAGAACAAAACTTGTAGAATAGCATATGTATAATGAAAAACTGAAAACAACCTGTGTGTCCAATAATAGGAAATTGCTTAACACTTAGTCTTATAATAAATTACTGACCATCCATTAGATGGATTTTAAATGGCAGGAAGAAAGGTTTATTATGTGATTGTAGAAAGGAAATTATGCAGATTGTTGAAAAAAACATCAGAAAAGAAAATACCAAAATATTGAAAGCAATCATCTAGAGGTAATGGAATTACAGGTAATTCTAATTTTTATGTTTTTCCATATTTAAAAAAATATATTTTTCTTTGTACATATCATAGTGTTACTATGATTACAAATACATATTTTTCAAATGGCATCCAGACTTGAAGGACAGAGACAAAGTGGGATCAGGGAGTGAACATAGCCTTGACCTCTTGGGCGGTTTATTCTCTCTATTCTCACCTTATTGATTTCCACTTCTGGAGATTTGCACGTCCCCAGTTGCTTGGATTGCTGTGCTTCACTGCTCTCTGTCCCACAGTGATGGATGGCCACTGAAGGAACGTGATGTTTGCCTCTGTCACTACCTTTCAAAGCATCTCCGTGTACTTGAGCACTAAGACGAAACAGCTTTGGGTCACTAAAGACACTTAGCCAGAAACTGCCATCAAAGGTGAAGATAATGTGAGCCAGGCTGGAGGAGCTAATTGACTTTGCTACTTACTTCCAGATTTATGGGACACCACTGCTGAGTAATTAAATTTACTGAGCTATTTCCACAAGATATTAACTTTAAGTAATCCTCACTAAACATAAATTAAGAGCTGAGTTTGGGTTTTGTTTTGCTGTTTTTCATTTTGGAATCACTAATTAAAGATTATTCAATTATGATAATGTGTTTCTTTTAGGAATGGTTTTTGTAGCTGAAGCCTGATGAACACTATGTAGCCTGGATGATAATAACGATTTGGAAAGAAAAAAAAAAATATCCTGTGAAGTTTCAAATGAAGGAGATGTGCTTTCTTACTTTTTCTATGGCTAGTTGTTCTTCAAACGTCATTCCAGAACCATCTTTAATCCAAGGCAGATTTCTTCCCTGGGTTAGAGATGGACATAGATTCAGGCAGTATATGTTTAGTGACTTGGAACTTAGGCACAACCAGCACCCTGAACTGCTTTAGTACATTGTGGGGATAATCAGAAAAGGCTTCGAGTTTTAGCTTGTAATCAAATGGTGGCATAAAATGATCAGAGAGAGACACTCAGGATGCAAGGCCCCAAATTTTCAGGGGATGAAGGGAGGGACCCCATTGAGTCAGAGTGGTAGGACTGCACAACCTGGCCTTCCCTCTTCTCTCTAAAACCACTCTAGCCTCAGGCTTTTCCCCACAAAGTTTACTGAGTGCTAGATGCTGATGCACATAACATCCCTGGTGAGCATATAATCAGCACTCCTTCTGGCAAGTACTTAGCAGCCACTGGAGCAGAAGGCAAATCCAGATACAAAGTGACACAGGCAAATTACAGCTCCTGGCTCTGCAGGAGCCTTACTCTCTCTGTGGGATCAGGGAGGCTGCATTAGAAATAGCAGAGAAAATGCAGGCTTCTGAATAAGGCCCACTTGGGTTGTGAGTCTTCCTAACTTGGGCAACTTTGCTGAGCCTCAGTTTCTTCATCTGTAAAACCAGGATGTATCCTATAACTCTTGGAGGATACTGTGATGTCAGCAAGATGTACCATATGGAAATGCCTAGCAAAGTTACAGACACGTGGGATGTGCTCCTTCCATAGCTCTAGCTTCTCCTCTCATTCCATCCTTGATAACAATTATTCTCAACTATGGCTTTACTTTAGAATCAACTAGGAAAAGTATAGATGCTTGAGTTATCTATTTCTATATAACAAATCACCCCAGAGCTTAGTGGTTTTAGAAATTACATTGACTGTTTCATGGTTTCTGTGGACTGGGAATCTGGTAGTAGTCTAGCCATGTAGTTCTGACTCAGAAATTCTTACGATGCTGCCACCAATGTCAGCTGGGGCTGCAGGCACCAAAGGCTTACCTGGGCTGGAAGGACAACTCCCAAACTCACTCACATGATTGATGGCCAGAATTCCTTGACATGTGGGCCTCTCTTCCAGGCTGCTCATGACATGGACATTTGGTTTTCCCCAAAGCAATGCCAATCTGCCCCTTATGTCCTGGTCTCCAAGTCACATGTCTTCACATGTCTTCAGCCTTGTTCTATTTATTAGAAACAAGTCACTAAGTTCCACTCACACTCAATGGAAAAAAAATTCTTAAACATGTGTGAATACCAAGGGCAAGGAGTATTGGGGACTACATTGGCGGCTGGCCTCCCAAGACCCCAATTCAATTTAACTGGTTTGAGGCCCAAGCATTTTTTTAAAAATAATTTTTATTTTATTTATTTATACTAATAGAGCACAACTTTTCATTTATCTGGTTGTACATGATGTAGTGTTATACCATTCATACATTCATACCCCTACATGGGGAAATATAATGTCCACATCATTCTACCTTCTCGCCCCCTACAGTATCCCTCCTCTCCTCCCCCCTTCCCATCTGCTCAATCCAAAGTTCTTTCCTTCTTCCCTTGCCCCCTGCTCATTATGGATCAGCATCCACTTATCAGAGAAAATATTTGGCCTTTGGTTTTTTGGGATTTACTTACTTTGACAAGCATTTTTTCCCCATTAACTTCCCTAGGTAACCCCCAAACTATGCTTTACAGTTTCTCCTGATACCTTCTCTTCAGCCCAACTTTGCCAATTTGATCCTTTCCACTGGCATGTCCTTAATTGTCTTATCATCTCCTATCACTGAATTCTCTCCAGTCCAAGCAGTTAGGAGAAGAAGAGGGCAGAGGGTCCCAGGGAAGTAATGCCCTTCAAAATGCAGAAATATCAGCAGTGGTGGGGTTGCAGGTCAGATAAGCAAACAGCATCTGAAATTAAGTTCTACTAGAAGTCTCTCCAGGGAGCTACCAGAGCAAGTTCATAGGCAAGGGCCAGGCAAAATCAGGGACTAGGCACAGTCAAAAACAGAAAACCTGAAGGGGCCATGTATGAGCTGCCAGCAAGACAGAGAACAGGCACATGTTACCAACAGCAAGGACAGTCCCCAAGCTGGAGCTGTCTGCTGGCTCAATTCCAACAGCCTTACTATTACTCTCTTACCCCCATGAGAGCCAATCCCCAAACGCCTCCCTAAAACACCAGCCAAAAGCAGCCTGAAGTATGAAGGCAGAGGAGAACAGACAGTCCCAGCTTCCTAGCAGAGGCGGTTCTCCTAACACAAGCTGCCCTCAACCCCTTTTCCAGTAAGCAGGCTTTCCTGGCTCATTATAATGTTGGCATTGCCATCCATGAGATGAAAGTTGCCTACAACAAAAATAAACATAAAATGGTTATGATATACACATCACTGGGGAACGAGGTGTCCATCATCACAGATGGCTTATTCATCTCTGTGTAATGAAATCAAAATTATAATTGTATGCATTGCCAGCCTGTTCTCTCTCCCTAATCACTAAAGAGGGATCTGACTTTTTCTGTCTGATCAGTTTCTGGCTGCTCTTGCCCTCAGGTCTTTTGGACTTTGTAGCATGACCTAGAGAAGGGGAGAGGACAGGAGGACAAGAGGGATCGGAACAAGGGCTGTGAGCTGGGTGGAGTTCTAAGAGAGGTGGGGGGTTATTTACAACATATGAGAAAAAATGGATAGAAGAGAAAAGGGCTGAAAAGGAGAACTGTTTCTGAGTCTCTTTGAAGATGCCCAACAATAGTAATTAGAAGGGAAACCCGGTTATTTGGAAATTGCTTTTTAGTTGATGGACTCTTTTTAAAAAATCACCATCCTGTTTTGAAACTGGATCATGGGGTTTCCCACTTTAATGAGGTTTATAGTATCCACAGTGCCTAGAATAGCAGAACACAGTAATTGTTGTAAAACAATTGTTAAACAAATATTACATGCCCATAAAGTTCCAGAGGTGCCTGTTGTAAAAACTGAAATATAATGCCAATGAGAATTGCAAGGATAGCATAGCCTCACGGTGTAAGATAAAGTGCTCTCTGATTAACCTTGCCTAGAGCGAGAGTTTGGTATTTGCTCTCTTTCTGAATTCTTTATGTCCATGAAGTCTGCCCTGACCTTCCACCCCAGTCACCAAAGCCAGATCTCTAGCATCAGCCTCAACTCCTCCTTCCTCAGAGTACCTCTGGGTCCCCTGCCCCAGCAGAGATCTAAGAAATCGCCAGGTCCTGTTGACTTTATGACCATTGGTATCTAGGCTCTTCCTTTGTCTCCACATGCCACCATCTTAGCATAAGCCTTTATCATCTCTCCTAGATTCACTCTTACTAACTAGTTTCCCTGCTTCTAGTTTTATTAATCACTCATTCACCCATCACCTACAGGACAGACAGATACAAGGCTAAATTCCAGTACTAATACTGACCCCAATTAAATAAAAGGGGTAACCATAAAATTATAGATATTGAAGTTGTAAACTGTTACTCCCACTTTAAGGCTGGTAAAAGTGGCCTGCTGGATGTTTAAAACAAAAACTTGGGATAACAAACTCAAAGAAGTAAAAGCACCAAGGGAAAAGCAGCCAACATTTTGGCCCTTGTTTTCTTAGGTCAGCTAGGACCCAGAAAATGATGGGCACTGCAACTCTGGTAAGTCACCCAATCTGCCTATCAGGGAGATTGAAAGGACCCTAGAGAACAGGAAGCCAACCAGTGCACATTCTGCAGATAGGTGAGTCATTGGAGAGGGAAATGTCTCTAATGCTTCCAAGAGAAGCTATGTATGGTCAACAAGACCCTGACCCATTCTGGCAGATGGCACCACTGGTAGAGGAAAGTTAAAGGAGCCAAGGGGCTTCACACATGTTCCCAAGAGTGATCTCTGAGGAATCTCACTGACTCTTAATAGTAGATAGGAACAAGGCCAGTTTTGACCAACTTGGTTTTAAACACCTGGCAGGAGAGTGTAGCCTAAGCACAGTCCTACGTGGACATTTAAAAGAAAAAAACAATTTTTTAGTGTAACATAAGATGTACCCTTGTGTCAGCCCTACCCAAAGAAAGTAAAGCTGGAGGCTATAAAGAAAGGGTTCTTGTGTGGGAGTGCCTAATACTAAGTATTATTACCTAATAATAAGAACTTCTAGAGTTGCAAGTTTGTCCTGAGTTAATTTGAGCCTTATCTTATAGACCTAAAAATCTTCCTAACCTCCTACATTGGTAAACTTGATCTATTTTTCACTGATATGATTATGAGTTACTGTCTTCATGGTTTTCAGAGACTGACTGAAACACTAATTCCTTTTGTGCTTACAAAAATGTAATGCTTTGTTGTCTTATTTATTGTTGTCTTAGCATGATCCCTGCCCTATGTCTGCCTTGTCCAGTCACCTGCCATCTGCCACTGTGGACCTCTATACTGCTCTGGTGCTGAATACACTCAACTGCCCACACCCTACCTGATAGAGAACAAGGACTTTGGGTTACCTCTTCCAACTTTACCCTCTTTCAGAGTCCATGTGAAGTTCAAGGACTGGGCCACACATCAGAACGTCATGCAAGAAATTTATTGTGGGTAGCAGGAGGCATACCGACAAGGCTGTCCCTCCAAGGAGAGCAGCAGCCTGACTGCACTCACAGAGCAGCTTCATAGCCTGCAAGAGGAATCTCATAAATTGCTTAGGAGTTTAAGCTGGGGTGGGGTTGATCCTTTTAGCAGGCACATGTTCTTATGAAAAGTTAAGTGGCATAGCCTCAGAATTGAAACTTTGGAACATCTAGATAAAATGGCTCCCAACCTAAAATGGCAAATCTGATGCCAATAATATTGTTGTCCATTTTTTCATAGAAATGGAATGTAGAAGTTGACAATGGAGAATGTAAAAGTGGTCCACATTATGCTTTGAATGTAACCCTTGCTGTTCTGCCACTGCAACTTATTTTCTCTCTCCCTAATCTCTCTCCCCTTCCTAATCTCCTGGGAAATATGATTACCTTTTTTCCCCTTCCTAAGCAGATTTATTTGTCCTTGAGTACCCACCCACCATAGGAGTGAAGTAATTCAGACTTTTGGGATGGTACCAGAAGATCTCAGAAATGACTATCTCCCAAATTAACAAGTGAATTACAACTCCAACAGAGAACACATGAAATATAGCCCTTGAATCACTTCTATAAAAGCCCCCTGCTCCTGCTGATGGGCAGAATCACAGCCTCTGGGACAGGAGTCCCCTGTGTTTCTCCTTTGATAGAAAAGCAATAGAACTTATTTTTCCTTTTTCTCCAAAAAATAAATAAATAAATAAATAAATCACCCATCACAGTTTCCAGATCTAAGTCTTTGTTTGAAATTCTTCACTGGATCCCCACTGCTTACAAGATAAAGTTGAAAGCCAGTTCTTTCTGCTCTCTACCCACTAACTCATATGAGGTGCCCACCTGAATTGCCAGGAGAGCTCTCCATAGGGTTTACACCTCTGCCTTTACTCAGGCTCTTCCCTCCCTCTGGATGGCCATTCCATGACCACCTCCTGCACCCAAGTCTCATGTAGAGGGCACCTGCTCTGTCTTCGAAAGGTCAATTCAAAGCCCACTTGTCCTAGATACAATTACCCCTCTTGATTTTCTCCAAAGAGAATTCTATCCCAGTATTTATAACCTGGTTGCATCTATTACTTTCAATGTCTGTCTCATGCAAGAAGATTAAAAGCTCCTTAAGGGAAGGACCTTGTCCTGATAATAAAATCACAGTTTCTGTATTATAAATGTTGTTCATGACCATTTGTTGAACACCTAATATGCAACAGAGCCAGTGTACTTTCCAGTACACCATCTGACTTATTCCTTTGTGCCATTTTCAGTCCACAAATGTGGTAAGGTTCTTGCTTAGCATCTTAAGTGACAGCTGCCATTTTAAGAAAAATTTTGCTTTCCTGCATTTCTGAGAAAGGCTCACCACTCCCTCATACAAACCCCACCCTTCGCCATCCAGCATTAGGACCCACCCAGCTCTAATCTCTGAGCCTTCCCCATAAAAGTCCCAAACCCCAAGCCTGTTTTGTCTCTCTCCATCTATGGAGAGATGTACCTTTATTTGTCAGCTCTGACAAATAAACTCTTGTGTGTATCTCTGCCTGGTCTTTGTCTTTCATTTCTCACTCACCCATCTCCTGGTTCCTCACTTTCCTCTCAAATGTGTGTCTATTTGCTAAGAAAAGTAGAGGGAGTTGCAGTTTGATCTTGCTCTTCCTCTTCTCTGGCAGACCTAAGGCCCCTGAGCTGGTATTTTAGTTTTGACCCAAAAAGTGGGTTTTAGGAATAAATGACACAAATCTGAATGATTGTTGAATCTGATGTGATGGGTCTGAAGTTTCATTTTACTATTTCCTCTCTACTGTATTTGAAATTTATATAAATAAATGAAAACGTATTTATGCAGCATTACTTTATCATTCCTGCTTACTGTAGACTTGCCAGTGACTACACGGTGGTTCCCTAACTCTTCTTCCAAGCCCTGTCTTTTCCTAATAAGCAACTAGACCACCCTCAGTGAGGTGGCTCTGTGAGCACCAGATCAACTGCAACACATTGTGCAGTTTACCTGGTGAAATTGCTCTTCAGTGTGTGCATTTGCTCTTGGCTTGGTCTGCTTTGCCTGGGTGATGTATGCAGCAGTGATTCAGGCCTAGCAGTCACCTGGAGAGGCAATCCTTCTTCAGAGGACAGCCCAGGGCATGTGAGATGTGGCTGGTGACAAGCATGATGACAGCAAGATTTATCTGCCAGACGGGGACACGGTTAGTGATGTTTTTCAACTCTAAGACAGAACCCAGACTCAACGGCAAAGCTGCTCAAAATCTGTACCTGGAGCAAAGGGGATTTTTTTTCTCTCCCTGTAAACTTCAGCCAGACCTCTGGGTCCAGAAGAGTTGCAGCTTGAAGCCCAGCAAGGCATTTGCCACTCCTTGGGGGAAGAGCCAATAATAATGTGAAATGTGCAATTAAATGTGATAAAATATTGAACTCTGCAAAAAGTTCTTGAGGGAGAAAAGTTGGGTTTACACTATTTTATTATGTTTCAGATGGGAAGTCGAGGCCAGAATGAAAAGAAAAGTAAGGTTTAGAATCAGATGTAGGTTTTGATGCCAAATAAGCCATGAACAATTTGTAACTTTGGACAATATTTCATCAGCTTGAGTTCCTACTGTCTCAGGTAAAAGAGAGTGAAAACCTTATAGAATTTATATATATATATATATATATATATATATATATATATATATATATATATATATATTTGAATTAATAGATGTAAAGTGCCTGGAACTTGGTAAGTTCTCAACAAATGATAAATGTGTGTGTTTTTCCAAATTTTTAAAAGTGCACCATGTCTGGAAAGCACTCAAAACTTTATAGATAAGGGAGAAAAAAGTACTGAAAAGGTCAGGGAAATCATAAATTACATGAAAATAGGTGAAGAAATGGTCAGAGAAATTAATGGGCCATCAACAAGACTACAGGAAAAAAATAGCTGAGTTTTTTCTTGGGTAGATTTCAGTTTCTCAAGAGTTGCTCCTAGTTTTACAACATTCTAGATCAATTAAGCCAAGTCAGTCTTCTGAATATTCAAAAAATCTCATTTAATTAGTTCAAATGCTTTTAGCAATGACATATGCAACCCCCATGGCACTGGGGCAGGGTTTGCCCTCAACACCCGCTGCCCATAAAAAGAAGCTGAGCAGACAGTGGCTTCAGGGTTGCTCAAACAAACCGTTTTCCTAAATTACACCTCTTCTACTTCCGCCATCTCTGTAAAATCATTACAGTTCATTAATTTTGTGGGATTTCTGGACCCTGGGACTGTAATTCTCGGTTAGTGCTATCCCATATGCTGTGGCAGAAAGACAAGTGTAAACCGTTCTCAGCCACACACCAGCGCCAGCCCAGAGACTTTGGGCCCAAACCAAGAGCTGCAGCTTCAACTCCGATGTTTAACATCTGCCTGATTTATGGCCTCCTTGCTTCATGAAGAGAGCTGGTAAAAGCTGTAGGGGAGCATTTTGATGTCGCTTGTGTTCATTTTTGGCAATAAATTGTGACGGTATTGCAAGAGCACATGTATCAGACAGTCAGAATCTATTATAGTGCAAGGCCAACAGCATCCTGGGAAAATCACTACAGACACAGGATACAAAAGGCTACCTTCAAGTATCATTTAGGGCATATTTTTAAATAGACAGAAAATTAGGACTATAGGCATTAAGATTCCCACAGCCATACTAATTGGGCCACATGATTATCTAACCATCGGGTTGTAAATGGCATCGAGCAGGCTGACGGGTGTCACAATTAGACCCCAAAGTCAATCAGCCATCTGCAGTGTGGAACTGTCAACCCTAATGGTCTGAATATACTTCATGTTTGTACAATGACATTTTATATGGCTTATACATTATTTCCTCACTTGTTCAATAAGCTGACATGACTTATACCACTCTCCTATTCTATTTTCCCTAGTTCTTCATTAGTGCACTAAAAGAGTCTTCACTTTTTACCCCAAAGCCTAATATACTTCTTGCTGCCATTAGCCACTCTTCCAACCAATCTTGTTGACAACTGATGGTCTATAAATTTTCCAAAGCACCATTCTATCTATCCCAACCACTGCTCAAAAGCCATTAATGAACTTCTACGTCTATTACAAACACCTCATAGATAATCTGCTGTATGGGCCTGGCCTTTTGGAAAACTTTCCCAGGCCCCCCAATTGTAGTTGATTTTTGCTTGTGTGTCTTCCTAGCTTGATATTAAACTCTGTGACATCAGCAGATAATACGTGCCCATTAAAATTTGCTGAATAAGATGGCGGCGAATAGAGTGCATCACCCCCATGTACCGTGTCGCTGCACAGGTGAATAACAAGTTAGAACAGCCAAAAGCTATCTTGTTAGGAATTTCCAGCAAAATTGGGGTGCACCAAAACCTAGAGGAAGGATTTCCATCACCCGAGGATCAAATACTGGGGCTCAATTGCGAGTGAACCATGCGCCCGGAGATTCAGGCTGATTGAACAGCAGCCCGCCCCGCAGCCAGAGACTGCGGCAGCACGCCGAGAAACAGCATGCCAGCAACACAGAGAAACGGCGCTGCGGATTCTGTGGGGTCCTGCCAACTGTGCCCTCACTGTGCTCCAGGCTGAATTCTGGGTTTGTGACGGGGGAGAGAAACAGTCCGGGTCTGTCCTCCACACCGGACAACCCACCAAGGAAGCCAGCCGCCACTATCTTGGAGAGCTGACGTCACCATCGCCAGTTTCCGATAGATCGCAGCAAGTTCAGCATAGAACAGGTGTGTGACATTTAGCCCTTCTCACATACAGAGGGGAAATCGCATAAAATCTCTCCCCGGCTTTCCAGGGACATGAATATCAGAGTGAGCGTGAATAGAGGCGTGGGGAAAGGTAAAGGCACCTGACCTCCAACACCCCCCTCCCACCAGCGGCGAAAACGAAACCTGTCTCGCCAGCTCTCGGAGGAGTGGCTATCGGAGGGAATCAAAACAATAAGGGAACGGTTCCCAATAGCCTCGCTCTACATCCAGGAAACTGCAGGCCCAGAGTGTAGCCTCACATGGATTGTTTCCTACAGCCGGAGGGCAAAATCTTGGCCCGGAAGGCACAGCACCACCTACTGGAAGCAAAGAAAATAGAAGCCTAACAGTGCCTTTTTTTTTTATTTTTTAAATTTTTTGATTTTAATTTTTTTTAAATTTTTTTAATTGTAATTTTTATTTTACTGCATTTTATTATTTTTTACCATTTCTTTTACTTTTCTATTCTTTTCTTTTTCTTTCTTCTCTCCCTCTCTCTTTCTTGGTTTGCTTCCTTACCTTTTCCCCATCTTTCCTCTTAAGCATGACCACCCAGATTACGTATAATTTACTAAATGCAAATAGATGAATACTACGAGTCAGTCTATAGTCCGACTAAGCCCTTAACTACCCCCAAGTACTCCTGTCTATTCTCTTGTTAATATCCGCCTGCATTTGAGCAACCCCCCAAAGAAGCTAACATATACTAACCTCCATACCATCAAATCACCTGACTGTAACATAAAATCCTAAGTTCAAACCTCAATTCTCTATATGCCATCAAAGTCTGTAGGCCTTTAATGAAACTAATGAATTTACCTTATCTCAATTAAATCCAACATCTCTAAACATTTCTCCCACTCAAAGGAGAGATATTGGACCTATAAAAACCAAAACAAATTTAAAGGAGAAAACAGAAACACAGCAAACAGAGTTGGAATGTAACATGAGCACGATGAAAAAACAAGGGAAAAAAGGATTACAAACAATGCAGGACAACTTAAATTCACAGGAGAACCTAGAGGCATCAGAAAAATGGACAGAGAAAGAACTCAAGGCATACCTAACTCAGATGGAATGGAATCTTAGAGAAGACATTAGACAGCAAGTCCAAACAATGAAAGTATACTTTGAAAACGAATTACATAAGCAAATTCAAATGGCAAAGAATGAGCTCTACCAGGAAATAGAGATTTTAAAAAAAAATCAAACAGTAATCCTAGAAATGCAGGAAACCATAAACCAAATTAAAAACTCAAACGAGAATATTACAAATAGACTAGATCAAATAGAAGTCAGAACATCAGATAATGAAGACAAAGTTTATCAACTTGAAAAGAATATAGTCAACACAGAAAGGATGCTAAGAAATCACGAGCAATCCATCCAAGATATATGGGATGTCAAAAAAAAAAAAAAAAACAAACTTGAGAGTCATTGGGATAGAAGAAGGTATAGAGGTTCAAACCAAAGGAATGAACAATCTATTGAATGAAATAATCTTAGAAAACTTCCCAGATATGAAAGATGGAATGGATTGCCAAATCCTGGAAACCTACAGGACCCCAAACATACAAAACCGTAATAGACCAACTCCAAGACACATAATTATGAAGATATCCAACAAACAGAACAAGGAGAGAATATTAAAAGCTATGAGAGAAAGGAGGCAGATTACATTCAGGGGTAAACCAATTAGGTTAACGGCTGATTTTTCATCACAGACATTGAAAGCAAGAAGATCCTGAAACAACGTATTTCAAATGCTGAAAAATAATGGATTCCAACCAAGAATACTGTATCCAGCAAAATTAAGCTTCAGATTTGACAATGAAATTAAAATATTTCACGATAAACAAAAGTTAAAAGAATTCGCAGCCAGAAAAGCAGCACTGCAAGGTATTTTGAGCAAAACACCACAAGAAGAGGAATTGAAAAACAGCACCCAAAACTAACAGTGGGAGGTAACTCAGTAAAGGGGAGAAAAAAAATAACCAAAGGGGAAAAACTAGCCATATTAAAATAAATAAATAAATAAGCATGACTGGAAGTACAAACCATATATCAATAGTAACCCTAAACGTTAATGGCTTAAATTCACCAATCAAGAGACATAGGCTAGTAACCTGGATTAAAAAAACAAATCCAACAATATGCTGCCTTCAGGAGACTCATATGATAGGAAAAGACATACACAGGCTGAAGGTGAAAGGTTGGGAAAAATCATACCACTCACATGGTCCTCAGAAGCAAGCAGGAGTGGCCATACTCATATGGAATAAAATCAACTTCAAACCTAAGTTAATCAAAAGGGATAAAGAAGGACACTATATACTGTTAAAAGGAACCATCCACCAACAAGACATAACAATTATCAATTTTTATGCACCAAACAATGGTGTTGCAACGTTCATAAAACAAACTCTCCTCAAGTTCAAGAGTCAAATAGACCACAACACAATAATTATGGGTGACTTCAACACACCGCTATCTCCACTGGACAGATCCTCCAGACAAAAGCTGAATAAAGAAACTATAGAACTCAATAACACAATCAATAACCTAGACTTAACCGACATATATAGAATATATCAACCATCATCAAGTGGATACACGTTCTTCTCAGCAGCACATGGATCCTACTCAAAGATAGACCATATATTATGCCACAGGGCAACTCTTAGTAAATATAAAGGTGTGGAGATAATACCATGAACCTTATCTGATCATAATGGAATGAAACTGGAAATCAATGATAAAAGAAGGAAGGAAAAATCCTGCATCACCTGGAAAATGAACAATATGTTACTGAATGATCGATGGGTTACAGAAGACATAAAGGAGGAAATCAAAAAATTCTTAGAGATAAATGAAAATACAGACACAACATATCAGAATCTATGGGACACAATGAAAGCAGTTTTAAGAGGGAAATTCATTGCCTGGAGTTCATTCCTCAAAAAAAGAAAAAAACCAACAAATAAATGAACTCACGCTTCATCTCAAAACTCTAGAAAAGGAAGAGCAAAACAACAGCAAATGTAGTAGAAGGCAAGAAATAATTAAAATCAGAGCGGAAATCAACGAAATTGAAACAAAAAAACCATTGAAAAAATTGATAAAACTAAAAGTTGGTTCTTCGAAAAAATAAGTAAGATTGACAGACCCTTAGCCATGCTAACGAAGAGAAGAAGAGAGAGAACTCAAATTACTAACATACGGGATGAAAAAGGCAATATCACAATGGACACTACAGAAACACTACAGAAGATAATTAGAAATTATTTTGAAACCCTATATTCCAATAAAATAGAAGATAGTGAAGATATTGATAAATTTCTTAAGTCATATGATTTGCCCAGATTGACTCAGGAAGACACACACAATTTAAACAGACCAATAACAAAGGAGGAAATAGAAGAAGCCATCAAAAGACTACCAACCATGAAAAGCCCTGGACTGGATGGGTATACAGCGGAGTTTTACAAAACCTTCAAAGAAGAATTAATACCAATACTTTTCAAGTTATTTCAAGAAATAGAAAAAGAAGGAGCTCTTCCAAATTCATTCTATGAGGCCAACATCACCCTGATCCCGAAACCAGACAAAGACACTTCAAAGAAAGAAAACTACAGACCAATATCTCTAATGAACTTAGATGCAAAAATCCTCCATAAAATCCTGGCGAATCAAATACAAAAGTATATCAAAAAAATTGTGCACCATGATCAAGTAGGATTCATCCCTGGGATGCAAGGATGGTTCAATATACAGAAATCAATAAATGTTATTCACCACATCAATAGACTTAACGATAAGAACCACATGATCATCTCGATAGATGCAGAAAAAACATTCGACAAAGTACAGCATCCCTTTATGTTCAAAACACTAGAAAAACTAGGGATAACAGGAACTTACCTCAACATTGTAAAAGCTACATATGCTAAGCCTCAGGCTAGCATCATTCTGAATGGAGAAAAACTGAAGGCATTCCCTCTAAAATCTGGAACAAGACAGGGATGCCCTCTCTCCCCACTTCTATTCAATTTAGTTCTCGAAATACTATCCAGAGCAATTAGACAGACAAAAGAAATTAAAGGCATAAAGATAGGAAAAGAAGAACTTAAATTATCACTATTTGCGGGTGATATGATACTATATCTAACAGACCCAAAAGGGTCTACAAAGAAACTACTAGAGCTAATAAAAGAATTCAGCAAAGTGGCAAGATATAAAATCAACACGCATAAATCAAAGGCATTCCTGTATATCAGCGACAAATCTTCTGAAATGGAAATGAGGACAACCACCCCATTCATAATATCCTCAAAAAAAATAAAATACTTGGGAATCAACCTAACAAAAGTGGTGAAAGATTTATACAATGAAAACTACAGAACCCTAAAGAGAGAAATAGAAGAAGATCTTAGAAGATGGAAAAATATATCCTGTTCATGGATAGGAAGAACTAACATCATCAAAATGCGATATTACCCAAAGTTCTCTATAGGTTTAATGCAATGCCAATCAAAATCCCAATGGCATTTCTTGTAGAAATAGATAAAGCAATCATGAAATTCATATGGAAAAACAAAAGACCCAGAATAGCAAAAGCAATTCTAAGCAGGAAGTATGAATCAGGTGGTATAGCAACACCAGATTTCAAACTATACTACAGAGCAATAGTAACAAAAACAGCATGGTACTGGTACCAAAACAGGCGGGTAGACCAATGGTACAGAATAGAGGACACGGAGACCAATCCACAAAATTACAACTTCCTTATATTTGATAAAGGGGTAAAAGCATGCAATGGAGGAAGTATAGCATCTTCAACAAATGGTGCTGGGAAAACTGGAAATCCATATGCAACAAAATGAAACTGAATCCCTTTCTCTCGCCATGCACAAAAGTTAACTCAAAATGGATCAAAGAGCTTGATATCAAATCAGAGACTCTGCATCTGATAGAAGAAAAAGTTGGCTCCGATCTACATATTGTGGGGTCGGGCTCCAAATTCCTTAATAGGACACCTATAGCACAAGAGTTAATAACAAGAATCAACAAATGGGACTTACTCAAACTAAAAAGTTTTTTCTCAGCAAGAGAAACAATGAGAGAGGTAAATAGGGAGCCTACATCCTGGGAACAAATTTTTACTCCTCACACTTCAGATAGAGCCCTAATATCCAGAGTATACAAAGAACTCAAAAAATTAAACAATAAGATAACAAATAACCCAATCAACAAATGGGCCAAGGACCTGAACAGACACTTCACAGAGGAGGACATACAATCAATCAACAAGTACATGAAAAAATGCTCACCATCTCTAGCAGTCAGAGAAATGCAAATCAAAACCACCCTAAGATACCATCTCACTCCAGTAAGATTGGCAGCCATTATGAAGTCAAACAACAACAAGTGCTGGTGAGGATGTGGGGAAAAGGGTACACTTGTACATTGCTGGTGGGACTGCAAATTGGTGCGGCCAATTTGGAAAGCAGTATGGAGATTCCTGGGAAAGCTGGGAATGGAACCACCATTTGACCCAGCTATTGCCCTTCTCGGACTATTCCCTGAAGACCTTAAAAGAGCATACTACAGGGATACTGCCACATCGATGTTCATAGCAGCACAATTCACAATAGCTAGACTGTGGAACCAACCCAGATGCCCTTCAATAGATGAATAGATAAAAAAATGTGGCATTTATACACAATGGAGTATTATACAGCACTAAAAAATGACAAAATCATGGAATTTGCAGGGAAATGGATGGCATTAGAACAGATTATGCTAAGTGAAGCTAGCCAATCCCTAAAAAACAAATGCCAAATGTCTTCTTTGATATAATGAGAGCAACTAAGAACAGAGCAGGGAGGAACAGCAGGAGGAAAAGATTAACATTAAACAGAGACATGAGGTGGGAGGGAAAGGGAGAGAGAAGGGAAATTGCATGGAAATGGAAGGAGACCCTCATTGTTTTACAAAATTACATAAAAGAGGTTATGAGGAGAAAGGGAAAAAAAACAAGGGAGAGAATTAAATTACAGCAGATGGGGTAGAGAGAGAAGATGGGAAGGGTGGGGGGGATAGTAGAGGATAGGAAAGGTAGCAGAATACAACAGTTACTAATATGGCATTATGTAAAAATGTGGATGTGTAACCGATGTGATTCTGCAATCTGTATTTGGGGTAAAAATGGGAGTTCATAACCCACTTGAATCTAATGTATGAAATATGATATGTAAAGAGCTTTGTAATGTTTTGAACAACCAATAAAAAAAGATGAAGAGGAGGTAAAAAAAAAAAAGAATTTGCTGAATGACTCAATGATTAGACTTGCTCATTGGTACTGGGTGGTGATATAAACTAGTAAAAATTCTTCTGGAATGTAATTTGTCAGTATCGACATTCATTTAAATATTTGTAACCTTTGACCTTAAAATATTATTTCTGATAATCTATTCTGAGGCAATCTTTCAGTGAAGAAATGATGTTTATGAGGTATTGCTTATAATAATGAAATGTCAGATGGATTTAAAGTAATAATAAGAGTATGGTTAAGTAAATTAAGGTAAATCCACTCAAGTGAATTCTAAAGTCAATAAAAATTATTGTAAAGATGGCTAGTGACATGATGCATTCTTTTTTATTAAAATATTTATTTATTTATTTACTTACTTACTTACTTACTTACTTTATGTGGTGCGGAGGATCAAACCCAAGGCCTCACACATATTAGGTGAGCACTCTACTGCTGAGCCTCAACCCCATCCCAACATGCTGCATTCTTATAACTCATGTATTTTTTAAAAAAGTATTCAAAATTAAAACTATTTCTTATTTTATCCATTTATCTAGCAAAGATGGTTAAAAATAAAATAGCATCCAAAAATGAAAACAGTGGTATTAGAGGAAAACTTCCCTTTTATTTGGATTTCTGTTAATGTTATTGTAAGACTACCTTCCTAACAAATGGGCATTTCAATATCTCAACATCCTGCAGAATAAAACCCAGACCAGCCTAGCATTACACCAGTCTCCTTGAAACTTGTATTTCCAAGATGATTTTTTTTTGCCTGTGTACATATAAAAAAGCACAGAAATTGAAACTGTGTAGATCCCATGAATTTCCCATGAAGTGAAGCCCTTTGTGACACATTCAGAATAACCCCCAATTTCTACCCGTCTTCTTCCACCACCATCTTGACTTATATTATAATTATGCCTTTTGTTATTTTATCATTTTTGTCATGCACAGATTATCACAAAATATCAGAGTTACAATTTGTTTGGAACTAACTTAACTAAAAGGGAGCACTTTTCTTTGTTTCCAGTGCTTGTGATTGAACCCAGGGACTTGTACCTGGGAGCTCTACCACTGAACCACAATTTCCAGCCCCAGAATCTTGTGCAATGCTGTCAGGTACATATGTAGGATACAGCCCCGTGATGCTGGATTTCTGAGCTATAGAACTGTGACCTGATGTATGGGTGTTATTTTAAGGTCCTAAATTTGTGGTGATTTATTAATTACTTCAGCAACATAACATACTTTTGTAAGGGGCCTTTGACTTACTGGGAGAAGGCGTCCAGCACAAGGAACAGCAAGGTCCTGAGCTGGGACTATGCATGACTTGGCATGCTCAAAGAACAGAAAAATCAACCAGTGGGGTTGGAATGGAGTGACTGAGTGTTAGGAGATGAGGCCAAAGATATAATTAGGGATTGGATCCTATGGATCCTTCAGAATTTCACAGGATATAATTAGGGATTGGTTCCTATTGGATCCTATGGATCCTTCAGAATTTCACAGGAAGCTCTTGGAGAGTTTTGAGCAGGAGACTGGTATAATAAGATTTACATTTTGAAAGGATAACTCCTGCTAGCAAGTAGTAATTCCCTGTGGGGCGTTGAGTGTAGATGCATGAACAGTTTGGATCAACTGTACTAGCCAAGAAGAGAAATTTTTGTGACTGGCACCTATTGGTGAAGGGAGGTGAAAAGTGGAATACTAAATATATTTTGAAGATACAACGACAGGATTTGCTAATGGACCGGAAGTAGAGAGTAAGAGAAAGTCAGAAGTAGAGATGTTGAGTAGGTAGCTGGATGCGCAAGTCTGGAGTTTTTAGAAACTGACAGCATGCACAGGCTATTTAAAGTATGAGACCAGAGAAGTTTCCTGGGGAGTGAATATAATTAGCAAAGAGGACTGTGATCTGAGGCAAGCAATATTTAGAGATCTGGAAGAGGTGGTGTTAGGCAATGAGGCCTGAGAAAAACCTGTCCCACAGGCCAAAGAAAGAAAAGGTTGCAAGGGCAGGGAGTGAACACGGTTGGGAGGCCCAGGGAGAAGAGGGCTAAAACTTAACATGGAGTTTGCAGCAGGAACTCTCTGGTGATCTAAAAGAGACTGGAGTGGGAGGATAAAAGCCTGTTTGGATGATCTCAAGAGGAAATGAAAGAACAGTGAGCTAAGTCAGTGAGTATAGACAGCTTTTTTGTGAGCAATTTCCCCCCACCCCCAGAGAAATGATGTTGTAGCAGGATGGAAAAGCAGCATCAAGAGAGAGTGATTTTGTTTTAGCCAGAGTTATATCTGATGTTGAGAGTATGACCCAGCAGAGTGTGAGATTCCTGCTGGAGTGGAATACCAGAATAGGTTCAGAGGCCTGGGATTCAGGTCATGGGAGAGGAGGCAGGTGGATACACATAGAGGCCGGCAGGTGGGAGGAGGCATCAGGAGAGGGTGGCTATGTCCTGTGGCTATGTTTGTTTGTAACACAAACGCAGCACTGCATCATTTATAGAGACACCTTCATTGCCTCAGTGAAGTAGATCTTAAATATCTAACATGCAAAGAAAATAATACTTCAAAGAGATGAAGTATCTTGCCTTTGGTCAGCCATTGGGAAGGTCGGAGTTGGAGGTCAGGTCTCTAAGACCAACTGCAGACAGAGAATGTGGGAGGGTAGCTGCTTAGAACATCTGGAGTCAGTCGTGTGAGGTGGACAGAGCTGAGGAAACTCAGGAAGAAATAGATCTTGTTGCTCTGTGAACAGCAGAGGTAAGACACACCTAGGCTAAAGGCTCATAGGAAAAAAAAAATAGATACAGCAAGGAAGAAAAAGCAAGAACATTCTAAAAGGGATAAGATTTTATACCTGATTTTAAACACTTGTGTAAGGCTTGTGCCCAGAAAGCTCAAACATTGTGACAAACCTCTTGGTGCTCATATCCCAAATGTCACACACCTGAGCCATCTCCCAATGATTTCAAGACCTGCAGCTATGCAGACATTGACTACCTTTGTTATTTTATGGTGGGACATACACAGAGGCCCACAGAGCACTCTGTCAGCTGTGGAGTCCCTGCTTCTGCCTTGCCCCTTTCAGACACAAGTGTATTGTGTCCCTTCCCCAGGTACTGCTGCCCTGCCCATGTTCAGCAGAAGACGCCCTGTCCCAACCAAGAGCTGATTTCCCTGCCTCTCCTGGGGTGGCCAGTTGGAGTAGGTTCTAGCGCAGCCACCGGAGAATGTCTTAATCCCCAGCTGAGGGGCCTTTTGTTCCCTGGTCGTAAGCGGTCCTGTGATGCTCAGAGCCTCCGTGTTCATGAACCTTCTGTGAACCTCTGGCCTCACCCCTAGCTGGACTTCCACCAAGACACTTATTATATACCTACTGACTAGCAGTTCCATTCAGAAGGGGCTGGGATATCAGGCAAAGAGAACAGGAGTAGGAAAGAGAAGAGCCAGCTTCCAGTTCCAGCTCTGCTCTGTGACCCTGAGTTAAGCCCCTCCACCTCTTTGAACTCCTTTCTTCACATTTATGAGAAGAGAACTCCACCACTCTGCACAGAGTTACCGGAGGTCAGGTGAGATAATGTGCACAGAAATAAACTTAAAGCCCTGGACAAGGACAGGTATTTCTGCTCTTTCTTTCCTCTACCCCTGGCCCCAGGCCACTAAAGGCACTCTTTAGAAAACCTTGGGATTGATGAACCAACACCTTCCAACCAGAGGGGACAAGTCTACAATTTCAAGGTTACTGGCACAGACAAAAGGGAGCAGCACAGGACTCTTCACGCTAGACAACAGATGGGGTGCACAAGAAAATATGTCCAAATCCAGGGTTACTTGGTTCCTTCTGCAAGAGGACCCATTAGCATTAAATGGCAACAAGAGGCATTTGCAGGTTTTTACTTTTATTGCAACTTGATATGTTAGAAGTAACGCCTCATCTGGGGTCTCCCTAAAGTTAATGAGACTGAGCGGACAGTTCATTGACTTGCTTTGCAGAATTTATTTTATGAGTGCCTCTAATCCACATGGCTTCTCTGCTTGGGGACTCAACTAAGGGAAACTCCAAAAAATCCCACCAGCTTATTCATACTTACCATGTTGCTTCATATACAACATACACTCAATCAACGTAATTATTATTCAATTCTGGAAAGAAAACACTGTCTTAGAGACAAATTTAACCCATAGGAGCGTGCACATGGGCTCACACACACTCACGTTTGTGAATGTATATCCAAAGGCTCAAGTTATGAATTTCCCACACAGGCAGGGTTTTCTGTTCAACTTCCTATTATCCAGATTCATTTTGCTAGGGAAGCCTCTCCCCAGCTGAAAAAATCAAGGATTTTCCAGCTGTCCCAGTAGAGGACCACTGTTATTTTCTAAGACAATGCCCCCCAGCAAGGGACAGAGTTCAGTGGGCATGGCTGTGGGCCACATCAACGGGAAGAGACCCTACCACTGAATTTCCAGCTCAGTAAAGATTCTGATGTCCCAAATGTGGCATAGGAAACATGGAGGAAAGGCCTGAAGGGACCAGAGAGGCCTCAGAGTTGACTGCACACATGAACAGATGACCAGTGGTGGGTGCAATCCCTCGTATTTGACCTCATGTGGGACATAGAGCCTCTGGAATGGCTGAGGTCAGGTTTCCTCCCAGCTCAATGAAATGAGGACTCAGAGTTAAATTAGGTACAGATAGAGAGTATAAGTATTATTTTATTTATGCACCCTGAGTATAGAGATAAATTCATATCTATTCCAATGG
Organism: Marmota monax; assembly: GCF_021218885.2. Taxonomy (NCBI): domain Eukaryota; kingdom Metazoa; phylum Chordata; class Mammalia; order Rodentia; family Sciuridae; genus Marmota; species Marmota monax. The sequence goes on along the minus strand of NW_026693777.1, from coordinate 20,210,032 downwards.
AAAAATGATTTACTACCTAAATGAACACAGCTGGTTTGTTAAATTAAGCACTTTTAAAACCTAGTGTCCATGGGGAAAAGCTGAGGTGGTTGGAGTGGGATGGGTTGAGGGAGAGGTGGCAGGGATCCTTGGATGTGAAGATAGTAGGAAATTGGGTTTCTGACATAATCCAAGTACACAGCACCTTCTCCTCTACCAACTCTTCTGGGCTACTTGCCAGGTACCCTTAGGTTTTAGGGGACAATGCTGATTGTCTTTGCTTCACATCATTTTTTCCCATTGCCTGAGTTACTTTTTAATATCCCCCAGGAAAGAAGAGTCAAAAGAGTGTGTCTAACCAGAAAGCAGCATAAGGGCTTTGGATGCTTAGCCAGGCTCTTTGACCTGCAAAGAACAGAGTCCCATTCAGGTGAGTTCACCCTGCGGGAACATGAGGACAATCAGGGAAGCAGTGGATAGCGTGGTGTCTCACTCAGTGGTGTGCCAGGCCTGCAGGGAATACAGGAGCCTAGATCAGACATTCTCTCAGGTGTAGAATTTCAGCAACCTCTACCCTGCACTTCACTGTTAACATTGATTCAGTTCCTCTCTGTCTCTACTTCCTGTCTCTACTAATCATGGCTGCCTCTACTCTGGTGACTTCATGCTCATGATTATTACATACCTCTGGACTCTTCCTCATCTTGTCTGTGTTCTACCTTCTCTTCATTTCCTATCCCATCTCCGTTCCTCCTACAAACTAATCAATCCTCTCCCTCTAATTCTGGTTTGAATTTCTGAGAGAGCTTTGTGATGCCCCTGTTTGACGGAGCTTGCATGACATGTGACATCATGGGATGCCTACCATTGTCCAGCCTATGGACTTGATAATCTACACATCAGATGCCTCTGTGGGTCTAACTGGTTTAAGCTATGGCAGGTTTCATGGCCATTACTTGATTCATTAGAAGCCAGCCCTTAGTATGCGGCTGTAGTCAGGGCAGATTTTCAAAGCTTAGCCTAGCTGTCTGGATCAATTAGGAAATCAGATCAGTTGTCAATTACCTGAACCACTTTTGCATATCTCTTGGGTTGTACTAAATCATTTTCTAAAAACAATCCATTATTTAACAGATGCTCCTTCTGTTTTAAGAAAGGAGAGAACTCGAGATGCTTGACCCAGTTTCTACTTTAAAGTGGAAGCTATCATGGAGCAGCAAAGTGGACTTAGATGCCTGACAAGAGGGCCTTCTAGTTAAGACATCAGGTTTAGCAGGTTTCTCTATGTCAGCAGAAGAGTGCCCCAATTCTCCCTGAATAGGCAAGTATCTCTTTTCTTCATAATGAGAAACATACTAAGGCAGTTAAGAAGAAAATCTACCCAAGAATGGCTGTCCTTGCCACTCATTTAGTTTCACTATCCTGTAGGTCAGCATCCAGGGCACTGACCTGGGTCTGAAGCTGTCACATGCCTATACAAGACATGTCCCCAGCAAACATCATCTTGCATCTAAATCTCAGATGATAATTTGGCAGAGGGTTGTCTTGCTCACCAGAAGCCTGGACAAGGTCCTGTGGCCTCTATTGGCCTCTGGAGAACTGTTTCCTCCAGCTCTCTCTCCCCAGCAAGTGCCACTTGAGTTGGGCCCAAGGAGGCTGCAGCAATCAAACAGGCCAGAAGAATGAGTGCACTTGTGCTCAGTGGTGGATCTGGAAATTGGCTTTCTTTGGCTTTTAATGGGAGATTTCTCCAGCAGTTTTATGATTACCAAAGACAATCAGGGCAGTTGGAAATCTGGGATATTTGTACCCTTCACTCTGTTTGGGCCTCAAGCACTGAAAACATTAAGTCAGTTCCCTAGAGGGCCTGTCCCCTGTGGAGAAAATGTTTAATAATTAAAAGGCACTGTATGTCTGTACTCATTAATTTAAAAATATTCCCTAGTCAATATTCTTCGCAATGAACATGATTATTTACTGCTTAGTGATGAGCTGAACAAATGACGGCAGTCTTTTTTCTACCACTTGCATTTTCTATCAGGAATAAATAGTAGCACTCAACTATTCACAATACCTATCAGCTGCCAGTGTAACTTTAAATAATACACACAAACTGCTATTTTCAGTTTCATCAACATTTGGTAGTAGTTTTTGGCTGCCCCTGTGTTAGTTAGCTTTTCATTGCAGTAACCAAAATACCTGAGAAGAACAACTTAGAAATAATTTATTTTGGGTTCACAGTTTCAGAGTTTCCACGTATGGTTGGCTGACTCCATTGTTTGGGGCCTAAGGTGAGGCAGACTATCATGGAGGAAGGATACGGTAGAGGAAATCTGAAAGCAGAGAGAGAGTAGGAGGAACCAGGGACAAGATATAACACCCAAGGTCATCCCTCTGTAAGCAAGTGGGGCACAGCCTCCAGCCATGCCTTATCTGTTAACAGTTATCACACAGACTACATTCAGATATCAATGGATTAATCCATTTGCTGGATTAATCCAGCAAATGGATTAATCCACTGATAAGGTAAGAGTCCTAATCATTGCCTAAAAGCCCCACCTATGTATCCTGGGGCTCATGACTTCAAAAATAATTGGGGGATTTCAAAACATGAGCCTCTTGGTAGATATTCAAGATCCAAACCATAACAACCACCTACAAGTTGAGAATCTTACAGTAAGTCCTTAACTTACTGTCCTTACTTCTTTTCTTATCCACATTCTGTTGTTTATTTTCCTTTATATGGTTGGTGATAATAACATTTAAATGCTATTCTACAAATTTTAAGACTTTCACACTTTGTTTACAGGTTGAATCTAAACACTAATAAGCCAATAAATACTTTACATTTTAACTACTATGTAAATACTGTTTATCACAGAGTCAGAAGGTATCACATAATTACTTTTCCTTTTCTACAGGTAAAATGTCATCACCTTTGGGACATTTGGAGAACATTGTTAGTATCAAGTTCAAGCAGATTCTCTGCCCTCATACTCAAGCCATATCCTGGTCATGTTACAATATAGTGAACCTTCTGTGTGACCCATGACTTTGTTCTGTTTGGTTTTTCCAGAAATTTCTAATTGCCTTTTATTTTTCTTATTGAAACATTAATAAAGAGCTTAAGTGTCTTCGATTATTTCCAGTCTCTTAATGATAACATTGCATGGAATCTCCATTTTTACACAGAGAAAATTTGAAAAACTCTCCCATTCTTAGACCAATTGTTTTTTACAGACCTGAAGGGCCACTGTCTGGCTGAACATTTCTTCACCACATTATTGTGTTAGAAGAACTCTCTCCTCCATCATGGCCTTCTTTCTCCCTGTTTTCCTAGAACCACTTCCTTATTTTATCAGGAAAATATCTCAAGTCCTTGTATGTCTATAAACTGTATTTTGTCCTTCTACTTGATGGATACTTTTGCAGAGTACAGAATTCTAGGTCAAATGAAAGCTAGTTCAAAATAATTTTCCTTAGAACTTTACAGCATTGCTCCATCATTTCTAGCATCCAGAGATGCCCATGCCAGCTGATTTTTTTGTTATAATGCATGCTATTTATTTGCTAGTTTGTTTCACTCTGAAAATTCTTATTTTTTTAAATTTGACCCTTCTAGTTTGATGAGATTATTCTTATAATTGGATATTCTCCTTTTCATGCTGCTCAGCATTTGATGAGCCCTGTCAAGATTAACACTTATGCCTTTTATCAACTCTTAGAAATCATCCTCATAACTGCAAAACTTTCTACCCTGTATTACATAGTCTAAATCCTGGAACTCCCATTGGTCATATGTTGAATCCTAAAATGTTCATTTTTCTTATTTTCTATTCACGTTTTATACGTATCTTTCTTTATTTTGGAAGATTGCCTTGATTTTATAATCAAAACTTGCAGTTGATTTTAAGGTTTTTTTTTTTACAGAGTATTTTATTCCAAGAGTTAATTCTTTGATTATTCCTTTATCATGTCATTCTATTCTTGCCTTAAACGCCAGGTCTTCTCAATTCTTTCTCAGAGTATCATCAGATTTTTTAAGGTTATCTTCTGTTTCCTTGAACAGCTCTGCCTCCTCCAGGGTCAGTTCTTTTTATTTCAGTCTTTTACCTACTGCTTTTCTTCCTCATATATTGTTCATGCACATTCAAATTGGAGAGACACACCTGAGTCTTCTAAGTAGCCAGTATGGTCTTTCTCCTGCTTTCAAGGAAATGTATGATTATTCACCCCAACAGACCTACCTCTGTCCTGGATGGAGAGACTGATGATAAATTTGTGCATCTGGAAGGGGCATAGTTAATGGCAGTCTTCACTTCAGAGCGATCAATGAGGAACAACCTACCCAAATTCCAGAAATTTAAAAAAAAACCCACTTTATTCTGGGATAGCAATGCCTCCCCAAGATCTTTGCTTGCTAAAGATTGTTCTCTTTCTTTAGAAAAGTGCCCACTTTTTGTCTTGTTTTGCTTTTTATTTGTTTGTGTTTCAATTAAAGCAACTAGTTGTTCTACAGATGGAGGCCAAGGAGAAGGGCATAGAGGGCCGACTCCTACAGCTCTTTTCTTCCCTTTTGAGCTCCCTTTGGTACCCTCTTCTACACCGGTGGGAACATGAGTCACAAACTCTGAAGTTTCACTGGAAGATTGGTCCTTAGCTCCCCTGCAGGCCCCGCCTCTGGCTTTCCCTGCTTTGCTCACTTACCAACAACCTCTAATTTGCCTTCCTCTGGGAATTTCTTGAAATCTTGTATTCACCAATGATCTTTCCTTCTGAACCCTTTGCTGTTATAAGCTTCTTCCTTTTCATGTTTTTCTAAGTCCCGAAATCTCAACTGGGTCTTTGAATAGGGTGCTTTATGAATGAGCCCAGGTTTGCATCTTCAATCTGAAGCTCCCAACACTTGTTTTGAGATGTTTGGACAAGAAGGTGGTATTGCCCCTCCCCTAGGACAGAGAGGGGACATCAATGGAGGACATCTGTAGAGGATAGTTATGCCCAGAAACTGGCTCTGTTGTAAGAGCCATGAACCACAGATGTCATATGGCAGCAGGGCAAAGAGGCCAGACTAGAAGACCCTGAGACAAGTCCCTACAAGTGAGTCATCTGTCAGACTCTCATGAATAACTGGAGATCATTTTGACAGCAGAAGAGTTCACTTTCTAAAACTGGGCAACAGAAGCTCATTTTAATGTATGTATGAATAAAAAAGAAAATAAAACCTTATGTTGTAGTCCAAATTGTTTTTTAGAAATTTGCTTCCATAGAAATGTCAAGTTCAAATGGAAATCAATCTTTAGGACATAGAAGGTCACCTTCTGGGACAAATTTTTGCTTGGTATAAACATTTTGCCTACCAGAAATTTAACCCCAGGTAACGGCAGGAAGATATGGAAGTCGCCAATGTTTATTAAGATTCTACTAAATGTTTGGAATTCTATATATCTTACTTTTTTAATCCTCACAAAAACATCATGCAATCCATTCACTCATTCTTTCAGCTAAATTTAATGAATAGTTTATGTATACCAGGGGCTATGCTAGGCATCAGAAGTACAATTGTGCGTGAAAACAAACACTTGTATGTGGAGGAGACTGACTTTAAATAATTACACAAATAAGTATAAAACTATAAGTGCTATAAGGTGTTGTATGATTCAATAAAAATGCATAAATGTGAAACGTACCTAGTATGGGGAAAGAGACAGAAAGATATCACCATGGAAACAGTGTTTGGCCTGAGATCTAAAGAAATAATGAGAGTTAAGCAGTTAAGACAGTTTTTTATTCTTTTTGTATAAAAGACACTAAGAGACAATTAGTGAAATTAGTAGTATATTCATATTAAGGAGCAGAGGAGTATTCCAGGCATGTATTACCAAAAGATGTAATACATGCAAAGGTCCTGGGACAGGAGAAAGCATGGCATTTTAAAATTCATGAAAGAAGAATCATTTGGAAATCACCAAAGTAGTAATTTCTGAAGACTTATCAATGGATTCTAACACTAAAAGACAAAAGTTTATTATTTTATGTAAAAGTTCATTAACATAGTCTCAGAGTATCTCCCCACAAGGTTAATTTATCCCAAAGGAAAAAAAATAGTAACTTTACATTGGAGAAATCTGACAGGCCTCAGCTTAATTATATGATCCAAGTAAGATATCAGCACTAATGGGCTGACCAAACATCCTGATACAATACACTAAAAAGATACAAAATCACTTCTGGGATACTCCCGCCAAAAAGCAACAACTTGTATCTAATCTTGACTAATCATACACAAACCCCAAATGAGAGACATTCTAAAAATAATTGCCCAAGACTCTTCAAAAATGCCAAGGTTACAAAAGAAAAACTGAGGAATTCTTCCAGATTAAAGAATCAAAGGAGACATGGCAACTAAGTTGAATCTGATCTTGGAGCAAAAAGACAGTTTTTTATTCTTTTTTGTATAAAAGACACTAAGAGACAATTAATGAAATTAGTAGTATATTCATGAATTTATTTATTATAGGACTCTCAAAAAGTTCAGAAAAAAGAGAATGATTAGACGCATGTAAATTTTAGCATTTGAGGAATATGTGTTAACAACACCCAGGAATTCTTTATACTAGTTTTGCAGCATTTCTGCTAAGTAGTTTGAAACTACTTCATGATCAAAGGCTACAAAAACAAGAAGACTTGAAAGAAGACTCCGATGAGGTTCTATAGACAAAGAAGAGTGTGAGACAAGGGGAGGCTGAACTTGTAGGGAAAAGTTAAACCATAGAGTCCTTGAAGATCATGATCAAGATGTTGGCCAATCTCCTGGAGGTAATGAGAAGCCACCAAAAGGCACAGGCAGGTAAATGACATGATCAGACAGCATTTTGAAAAGATCAGTCTGGCTATTGGGCAGAGGAGAACCAAAATAACTAACTAGAAGGGAGACTAGTTAGCTGGGAATGTGTCCTGGGAATGTAAAAACAGAGTGGTGGCAGTGGACCCAGGTAGAAGTGGATGGATTTTAGATTTACACAGGAATTAACGTTTCTAAGACTTTAATGACTTGAAAATGGGAGAGGATGGTGAGGAAAGGGAACGGAGAGACAGACATGGGTTCCCAGATGTCTGGTTTTACCAGTGGGTAGGGGGGACCCCTCAGGTAAGACAGACTGAAAAGAGAACCAAGTTTCAGAGAAGTGAAGAGTTTGATTCTGGATGTGGTTCAAGTTCTCTTTGAGACATCCAGATAGAGTTTTTGAGTAGACAGGAACAGGGGCACATGAGTGGGGATGGGAGATGGGAACATGGTTGACCTCACCTTGAGAACAGGGAGAAGCATAGAGAAAAAAGAGGGCAGGGCCTCAAACTCCACCTCAAGGACTCTGTCTGTCATCTGTGTTCTTATCTTCACTTCATAGATGAACAGAAGCCACGGTGACCTGCTTAAGGTCACACACCTAGTAAGTGGCAGAGCAGGGGTCAAAAGGCAAGCCCATTTGACTTTGCCCAATCTCTGCCTTCCCCAATAAGCTCCTTCCTCAAGAATCTTATTTTTTCTTCTTTCTTTTCTAATTTTATGCAAAATTAGAAAGGAATCAAAATGTATTCAGAAGTGGGTGACATGAACAAGAGAGTTTCCTGTCTTCCTTTCTCTGGATGTCCAGTTAATGAGGTTCTTCTCAATTCCAAAAAATAAAAAGCTGTACTTTTTTTTGTACAGGTTTTCAAATAGTTTCTCTTCAAAAGCATATTAGACAGACTTTCTTTCTAATGTAAATAAATTCTTTGTTAGAGTTATGAAGAGTCAGAAAAATCCCTCTTACATACACACAGTTGGTTATAAATTTCCAAGGTTGGTGAGTTAGTTTCTCCTTGAACTTTACCATTTATCTCCTGCTAACATGTCAGCTAACATCTCAAGGAGAGATTTAGAACCAGCAGTGGATAGCTTAGCCTGACCCCAACTTCAAATTGCAGTAATCCTGATTTTTCCTCTACCTCCACATCCCAGGCCATGGCTACATGCATGGAAGGAGGAAGTGAATATGTTACTTAGAGATTTTATGTCAGTGATTCCATTAGTTTTTCTTGAGTTACATGAAACAAACTCACAGCTAGCTTTGGACATCTTGTAAAGCAGCCTATAATAACTCTGGCTTATGAGGTTGGTTGCTGGAGAATCCCCAGGGCAGTACAGAGAAGTGTGAGCGGCCAGCCTTAGATCCCAGTTAACAGAAGCATTTAGAGTGACAAGCTAAAGGCTAGAGAGACAATGATATGAGGTTCCTGGGTAACTCAGAAGCCCCATTTGGCTTATGGACTGTTCGTACACTTCGTAAGTGCATTTATTTGATCTTTTATTGTGCTTTACAAACAGCAAGTATCCCCATGTGCAGGCTTTAATGTAGCTCTGACCCCAGGCCTAAGAAATCTTCCCTAAATCCACAATTACCTTTTGAGGAATACTTTATTTTTCAGACAAGCAGATAAACACAGGATTTCAGTTCTGGGCCCAAACCATGTTAATTTGGCCTCTTATTCATTTGGGGCCTGAGTTTTCTGGCTATGGTGTAAAGCTTTCCTCAGGCAGACTCAGGTTAAAGAAAACCTTGAATAGCAATAGCATCTCTTAATCTCATGGTAACCCCAAGACCTCTCTACTCAAAGAATCATCCCCCGTGTACTACACTAAACTTAGTGTGACCTGACGGGCACTCATCAAAGCTCTTAGGTTCAGTAGGTTAACCTGGAGTGGGCAGGAGAGTTAAGCTATGACCAAACTCCTCTTTATAACATCCCTCTTCCACTTCCTGTCCACACGTCACAGAAACACAATTGAATTCTACATCTTGAAATCATGCCAGAACACAAACACAATGAAAAGAATAATAGCAAATATTTACTGAGCACTGAGTGCCTGATCCTGTGCTGAGCCGTTCACTATACTATTTTATTGATTCTCACAACAGCTCTGTGAGGCGATTACTATTATTATCCCCATTCCACTGATAAGGAAATACTCACCAAGATTAAGTAACATCAGTAAGTGGCACCTAGCCAAGGACACAGAGTGAAACACAACCCCAAATAAACCACCAACTCTCTAAGCGGGAGCCTCCCAAACACAATTTCCTCCAATTTCAGTAATAACCAAGACAGTTTTATGGCAAATAATCAGCCAGGACAGCATTTGATATAAACAGCCTCATAAAATAAAATTGAGCTTCTAAAGCCCACTTCACAGGTGTTCCAGCAATGTGATCCCCTAGTAGAACAAGCTTTGCTCATAAATGATTGTAAGCATTTATAATAATACAGTTTATATCCTTGCTTGATTCTTCTGCACACAAGAATTCTCGTTGAATTTTTTCAACAATTTTGTTGAAGTACAATGTTCACACAAAATGTGCACAAATCCCAAAATGTACAGTTTATGGATTTTCACAAAGTGAACACAGCTATGTAGCCATCACTGACATTAGGAAACAATACAATTAATACAGAAGTAGCCCCCATCCTAAAGTTATTATCCCAACTTCTATCACTAAAGACTCATTTTGCCTATTTTGAGCTTCTTGTAGAATCATACATTATACACATTTTGTGTTCTGACTTATTTTGCTCAACAGTATGCATGTGAGATTCTTTATGCATAATTGTAGATAATTTATTTTCATCGCCTAATAACATTCTATCATATTAATTGTTCTGGTTCATATTGATATGGATTAACTGTGTGATAACTGTAGGCAGTCAGCATGTGACTGGAGGAGATGGATCACTAGGGGCATGACTTTGAGTTTCTATTTTCTGGTGAGCAGAGTTCTCTCTCTGCTTCTTAGCTGACATGTCCTGAGCTTCTTTCCTCTGCCACCATGTCCTGCCTCACCTCTGACCCAGAGCTATGCGGTCAGCTAACTATGGACCAAACCTCTGAAACCCTGAGCCAAAAATAAATTTTTCCTTCACTAAGTTGTTCTGCAGGTCGTTAGGTAACAGCAGAAAAAAGCTGACTAAAACATTAATATATCATATACTTTCATATATTTATTCATCCCATTCTTGATGAACATTGGAGTTGTTTCTAATTTTGGATCATTACAAATACTGTTGCTTTGATCATTCTTGTACATACTATAAATTTTGATACATTTCTGTAGTGTATATCTAGGAATGAAGTTGGTAGGTCATAAGGTCTGTATCTTGTCAATCATTGTAGCTGTTGTCAAACTGCTTTCTAAAATAATTGTGTCAATTTGCACACCCACCAGCAGGATATATGGTATGTGAAAACTCTCATTGTTTCACATTCTTGCAAACATTTGGCATTTTCAATCTTTTCATTCTAGTTATTCTGATAGAGAAGTTGTATGATCACACAGATATGGTTTTTATATTCACAGTTCCCTAGAAACAAGAATCACAGCACACCAGGTAGCATATGGCCCAGGGAAGCACCAAGGTGGTCAGAAGGCAGAGAAAGGAGGGCAAACATGGGCAAGAGACTTTATCATGGTTTCCATGGGAAGGAATGGACAAGATAGGGTGAGCAGGTTTCTGATTACCTGACCCTGGGGTGATTAGGGCAGAGGGATGGCAGAATGTGAGATCAACATAGAAGGAGTTTGGGGAGTGAGTTCTGGATTAGTTGGTTTGCACATAAAAACGGTGTTCTCAAATACAAAAAAAAAAAAAAAAGGTGTTCTCAAATACAAATTGTTCAATCTATCTTGAGCAATTAGCTAATCCTCATAGATACAGTCCCTCCAGGGGCATCTGAGGTCCCAGATGTCCAAATATCAGAAGACAGAAAATTTTAAAAAACGATATGGTCAATTTAAGTGCCTTTTTGTATGCTTATTGGACATTTGGAAATTGTCTTTTACAAAGTACCTATTCAAGTCTTTCTTTTTCTCATCTTAAAAATTTGACTCTCTGACTTATTGATTTGCAAGAATTCCTCCCACTATTTATTTTATTTTATTTTAATTATTTATGGTGCTGAGGACCAAACCCAGGGTCTCACACATGCTAGGGATGTGCTCTACCATTGAGCAATTTCCCTGGCTCTTTTTCCTACATTTTGATATGAGAACTTGGTTGGCTATGATGTGTTACAAAAACATTTTCCCATTATATGGATTTCTTTTTTACTTATGATGAACAGAGTCGTTTTTAAATGTAATCCAGTTTACCAATCTGGATAGTTAATACTTTTAAGGAATATTTGCCTGTCTTGAGGTCATGAAGATACTATCCCCTGTTATATTATAGAAGGCTTGTTGTTTTACCTTCCATCTTGAGAGCTATAATCCATGTGGAATTTTTATCTATGGCATGATAGGAGTGAAAATTCATTTCCTTGCATAAGTATATACAATTTTACCAGTATCATTTCTTGAAAAAATAATCCTTTCTGCACATTATTTCATAGAGATTTGTTTTAAACTAGATGAATGTTTATGTGTGGGTTATTTATAGACTTACTTGTTGAGAGCCGCAGCCCAGTAGGGATGGCACCTGGCATTTTGCCAGAGGGAGTGGTTGAGAGGCGGTGCCAGTGAGCCATTAGGATGGTGATGGTTGAGTTCTCGGGGAGTTCCCCTTGAGTTCCAGTTGAGCTCTCGCGGGGTTCCTAGAGAGTTCGCGTAGGTGGTGTTCCCGTGGGTTCAGAAATAAAGTTCGTTCCTGCTTGAATCTACAAGTGGCTTGTGACCTTCCGGTTATTTGTGCCCAGCCAGACTGCAGCACTTACTATCCTCTCCCATTGGTCATTTGCCCTTTAAAGGCTGCCCACATTCCTTGGCATGTGGCCTCACCTCACTCTGACCTCTGCTTCTCCTGGTGCATCTCCTTATAGAACCTATTGCTCCTGTCTTGATCTTGTTAGGGCCCTTGTGACACTGGGCTCATCTAGCTAATACATCTCAAGATCCTTAATTTAACCACATATAAAAATCCCTATTGTCATGTAAGGTAACATTCATAAGCTTCAGGAATTAACTCATGGACCTGTTTGGCAGGGCCATTATTCTGCTTATCACAAATAATACTAATTAGAATTCAGTAACATCTTCTTTACAACTGAGCTAAAAATAATCAAATACATTGGCTTTTAAATGAATTTTGGCATCTGTTTAGATTTTATCTTTAGCATTGTTAACATGATCCTGACTTCTAAAAAATGGCATTTTAAACTTCTAGGCAGCCCCTCATGAGATTCTGAACCTGCAAGACAGCAGACAGTCATGTCTTAGAGCCAGCATGCTAGACGACATTCTTACTAGACACGAAGACTACACTCTCGACTGAATAGTTTTCAAAAGACTTTATAATGTCCTTCAAGTGTGGAGAAATAAAATACGGATCATTTGGCCACTTTTCTGAAAGTGCTGGATAACCCATTTTTTCAAGTAATTTTTTTTGAAAACAGATATCCTGAGGTTAGATCATTAACTACTGTAATACTTAAGCAATTGTTTCTCACATGATCCTTTTTCCTTTTATACATGGACCCTCTCCCCATCTGAGGCTCTTTTTAGCACTTTCTCTGCTTGAGGCTTTTTTATATTGCCTCCCTGCCATCACCACTGCCATCTAAGGACTTGAGGCTGCTTCTTTCATAAGGTAAATATATCAGGTAGGATGACCTAAACATTATAACAATGAATACCAAAACTGAAGTGGATTAGCACAATAAATATTGTTTGTCCCTCATGTCACAGTCCAAAGCGGGCTGGCAGGATATGTGTACCCTTCATGTTCCACGGAGTCATTCAGGGACCCAAGGTTCTTTCCTTTTGAGGCTCCATACTGTTCTGACTCTGTAGAAATTTTTATTCAGCCAATAAATGAAAGAGAGAAGGTTCACACATGGGACAGTATCATAAACCAGGACTAGAAGCAGCATTTGTCACCTCTGCTCACATCTGATTAGACAGATTTCAGCCACTTGATCCCACCTAATTAATTATAAGAGAGTCTAGGGCAGGGGGAAAAATCTAGCTTGTGAGCCCCAGGGAGAAAAGAAAAATATTTGGTGAATCATGTAGCCATTTTATGTAGCAACAAATATCATGTAATATTGCATAACACATGAGTGTAGCATATGATGATATAAAAATTATATATGATCTGTATGCCTTGGCTAGCTCTTGTGGACAGGGATTGTGTTATCACTTTGTCTACAGCAGTATCTAACACTTACAGTAGTTGCCCAATAAATGTTTCATAAGTGAATCATAATGTATTAAAACTAAAACAGTCCTTGGAGATCATCTAATCTAAACCTTTCATTTTTAATGTGAAGAATCAGAAAGCTAGAGATGCTAAGCACTTTGCCTGTGTTCACTTGCAGGGCTGACACCCATTTATCTCATATCCCAGATGGAGTGAGACCATCTTTTTAAGCCATCTTGTTTCATTTCCCAGACCAAATGAGACTCCTTTTTGTAACAAATTTCTCAGAAGTTGAACATCTAAACAAGTTATTATTTGTTCCAATGAAGTCTCCTTGGGAGTTCCTATGGAAGTCAAATGCTGCTGCCATTTTAAAAATTCATGGAGCTTCATTTTAGGAATTGCTTTTCATAGCCTATGGCATTTTCTCTAGAATTTCACTAATGGTGGCTGGTAAATATTCATCCTTTGAAGATGGTTTTCATTTTGAGAAACAGAAGTGGTTTAGATCCCACTTTGAAAGATAAAAGTTGAATGTAGGTGACCCACTTGTGCAATACTGGTTTTGGTCCCCCAAAAAGTAAGGCTGTGTGTTTCTATATGATGCACAGTCATGAGGATCTACGTCTTCCCATATGCTTCTTAACCCAGTTGGGGGACTATTTCAAAAGAGGAGACCTGTTGGCATTTTGAGCAATGTCCTCATTGTTGGAATAAGTTAATGGTATCCTAAGGGGACTACTTTGAAGAGAAATAAGGGGCTCTTGACAGAAATGCCTATGTTATAAAATGCCCACGTTCACTTCAGGAGCCTTAGGTTCTACTAAGAATGTTAGGCCCACATTAGCTTCCTGTTCAGAAACCAGCCACAGGGTGGGAGAGAGAAGCGTTATATTTTAAATGAGGGGAAGATTTCTGGATAAAATGGCAGAAAGTTGGTAACTAGATATACTCTTTCCTGGGGAAATATGAGAACAAAAGACAACAAAACGCTAGAAAGGGGCTTTGCCCCTCTTTCATGTTCTAGTTCAGAAGCTGAGAGGACTGAAACCACCACGTGTGCAGAGAGAGGATCCAAGAAGATTTCTTCCTTCACCATCAACAAGCCTTAGATTAAACTGATCTTTTCTCCTTATACATGATAAACAAATAAATAAGAAACAACACCCTCTGCGATAAACTGGGAGAACTGGAGATCCATATGCAGAAGAATTAAATTAGACCCTTGTCTCTCACCAAATAAAAAATCAACTCAAAACAGATTAAGAATTTACATGTAAGACCCCAAACTTTGAAACTACTAGAAGACATAGGTCTAAGCAAGGATATTTTGAATAAAAGCTCAAAAGCACAAGCAACAAAAATAAATATAGACAAATGGGACTACAGCAAACACAGTTTTCTGCGCAGCAAAGGTAATAATCAACAAAGAAACCTACAGAGAGGAAGAGTTATGTTTGCAAGGTATACATCAAATAAGGCTTCAATATCCAAAACACACAAGGAACTTAACAATAGCAACAATAAAAATGAAAATTGAGCAAAAGACCTGATTAGATATTTATCAAAAGAAGAAATACAAATGGCTAACAGATATGTGAAGAAAAAAAAAATGTTTGGGCCGGGGCTGTATCTCAGTGGTAGAGTGCTTGCCTAGCATGCGTGAGGCATTGGGTTCAATCCCTGGCATCACGTAGAAATAAACAAATAAAATAAATAAACAAATAAATATTGTGTCCATCTGCAACTAAAGAAAAAGTTCAACATCACTAAATACTAGGCCAAACAAACCTACATGAGATATCATCCCACTCCAGTTAAAATGGTAACTATTAAAAAAAAAAATCAGCCAGTGCATGCCCATAATCCCAGTGACTCTGGAGGCCAAGGCAAGAGGATTGCAAGTCTGAGGCCAGCCTCAGCAACTTAGAGGGCCCTAAGTAACTTAATGAGACCTTGTCTCAAAATAAAAAATAAGAAGGGCTAGGGGTTAGGGATGCATCTAAGTGGTTATGTGCCCCTGAGTTCTATCCCTAGTACAAAAAAAAAAAAAAAAAAAATCAAAAGATTAGCATTGAGGATGTAGAGAAAATGTGATCTTTATACACTATTGGTGGGATTATAAAACAGAACAGCCATTATGAAAACCATTATGAAGCTTCCGCAAAAAGTTGAAAATAGAACTACCATATGATCCAGCTATGTCACTACTGGGTATATATCCAAAGAAAATGTAATTAGTATGTCAAAGAGATATCTCCCCTCCTATATTTATTGGAAAACTGTTCACAATAGTCAAAATATGGAACCAACCTAAGCATTCATTGATAGATGAGTAAAGAAAATGTGTTATATATACAAAATGGAGTACTATTAAGCCACAAAAAAGAACCAAATCTTATAATTTGCCTGGATGAATTTGGAGGATATTATGTTAAATAAATAAACCAGATACAGAAAGGCAAACACTGGATGATCTCACTCATACATTGTATGTAAAAAAGTTGTTTCACAGAAATACAGAGTAGAATACTAGCCTCTAGAAGGGAAGAGAAAAGAGGAATGGAGAGAGATTGGTCAGGGGATATGAAGTTATAGTCAGAAGGAATATAAATTATGGTGTTCTTCTGCATTGCAGGATGACTAGATTGGATAATAATATCTATCTCAAATAGCTAGAGAGGTTTTTGAACATTCTAATTACAAAGAAATGATAAATTTTAAGATGTGGATATACTAATTGCCCTGAATTGATGATTACACCATGTATTCATGTAATGAAACATCACCTTGAACCCCAGAAATATGCCCAATTATTATGTGTCAACCATAAATTAAAAAAAAAAAGAAAAGAAAGAAAAAAGCAAAAGGAACTCTCAATGAGAGTTTGGAAACCAATAAAGAGAAAACAATTCTGGAACAGTAAGTGTGCAGGGTTTTGCCTTCGGTTGTCCCAAGTTAAATTGAGGAAGAGGGAAGTCAGAACTCAGAATTAGTGCTTTTCTTTTGTCCATCTCTATAAAAACTGAAATGTTAGTCTCATTACTTCAAATTCACACCTGGCCTATAGCGAGGTACTCCGTGCCATTTCCCTGACAATTCAATTTAAACACTTTCCAACTGCGTAATTACACTTTTTTGGTAAATTACCGTCTCGAGCAAGGGCACAGGCGGAAGGAAAGGTAAGGTTTGGCAAGAGCTTCCTGGGCGAGTGCTCTTCTGCTGTAATAGGATCTTCTCTGAGATAAACATTCACCCGAGGAAATAGAAACCTGTAAACATGTGACCACGAAATAACGACCTAAGGATTCAACCAAGACCCCAGCCTAGAAGGCCTTTCACTGGCTTCTTCTGCCCACAGAATCACACAGAAGCTCACTATGATCCTACAGTGACTGGGCCACCCTTCCTCAGGCTGAGCTGTGATGCCTCTTGACTGGCATTTCAAGAAAATGGGACGAGCTGTCAACCACAACAACCCACCCACCTTGCCGTGGCAGCTGGGCCTCTTCCAACATGGTGCTGTTGGCCTTTTAGTTCACACTTACCCGAGGCAGTCCTGAACCCTGCCCAGCTCTCCTAAAAGCAGTTATTCACAGAAACCAACATCAAGGGTTTCCACTTTCATTTCCCCACCATCACCTTCAGACTATCTTGTCCTCAGTTAACAGTCAAAAGCTGATCCTTCTGTCTGCCAGTCCTGCCAGCTCCACCTGGGACGAGGGACCCAGCTGGGCTCTTTTCTGGCTCCTACATCTTCAAAAGTAATAAAGCCTCAGCAAATGGGATTTACCTGTCCATTTTGCTGATGAGGCAGTGGGAAAATTAGAAATCATTTCTCCGTCTAGAGCCGCGCTGCACTCCACAAACTTGCTAACTAGAGCACGAAGTTGTGGCCCCACAGTTAAGTCAGCAGCCGGGATCAAGGCTCAGGGAACCAAGGTATTGACGGAAGAAGGGGCATTTTTAAAGTAGCTATCTTTCCATTTTAGAAGAAGCCGCTCTGATAATTGAGGATTGTTTAAAATTTGATTTCCTCTGTTGGAAAAAAAAAAAAACAAACAAACAACTTAGAAATGCATAAAATAGATTCCCTGGAGATCAATATAACCCAGAAAATATAATAATGCAAGGCCTTCGCAGCTGAGTTTTTATTTGTGCCTCGCTTCGGAAAACCAAACCCCTAAGGGGTCTGAACCCAAGGTTCATTTATTCTTAATAAGCTCCATTCCGGAGGCCCTGTTAGCCTCCAGCTAATGACAACACTGCCAGCAGTTGGGGTAGCTGTCGTCCAAAAAAGAGTGAGAATCTAATTGAGATAAGAAATAAGTGTTGACTCATGTCAGCATTTGTTAGCATCCAGAGCCCACGTCTTGTGTTTCTAAAGATCCATTCAGCATGCATTCTCCAGCCTCTTTCAAGAGAGAGTATATTTTGGTGCTAATTAAGATGGCACTTAACACAGAGGCAGTTACAGGCAGATCCTCACACTGTCCCCTCCACCATCCATAGATCAGGTGCCACTTTTCTCAGAGAAGCTGGTCCTGACCCATGGGACACAGAAGAGCCCTGACAATGTTATGTTCCTACTGGCTGTCTCCTCATCCCGGGAGTCTTCAATCCAGATGGGAAGTCATGAACTCAAGGAATTCAGGTGCTTCCCCAGGAGGAAGCCAGGGCTCCTGGACTCCAAGTCTTAGTGAAGGATCTGGGGCAGCAACTTAGCTGCACAGCTGGTTGCTTGGTCATGTCAAGCAATCACCCTCCACAAACATTGCATAAGTCCCTTTTTCTGGATTCCCAGTCTTAATAATTTAAGCGCTCCTCCCTGTTCTCTCAGTCAGCCCTGTGTACAACAGCAATGCATTTTCAAAATGGCGTTAGTGGTCCAGGCAGTGGAGCAGAGGAACAGAATGAAATTAACTGGCATACAGAGGATTGATTCCTGCTCCAAATGAGCCTGGGTTGTGTTTCCCTAATGGAACAAGAGGAGGCAGACAGAGGGATATTTTTCATGGAAATAGTGGTGAGGTTACACTGGAAGGATTTCCTGATTTCTAGGTCTAGTTCAGGAATAGCTTTAGAAAATTCTAGAGTTTTGCCCTCCCCCAAACTCAGGATTTTGTAGCCTCCCAGGGCACCTCACCACAGAGGTAGACTTGTAATGTGCTAATAATTTGGCCTAACTACTCCCCAGAAATGGGGGCACCTTGTTCCATAGGCTGCCTAATCCTATGGGTATTCTTTCTTTTTTTGATGGGGGTGGGTACTGGGGATTGAACTCAAGGGTACTCAGCCACTGAGCCACATCCCCAGCCCTATTTTGTATTTTACTTAGAGATAGGATCTCACTGAGTTCCTTAGTGCCTCACTTTTGCTGAGACTGGCTTTGAACTTGTGATCCTCCTGCCTCAGCCTCCTGAGATGCTGGGATTACAGGCATGCATCACCACACTTGGCCCCATGGGTTTTCAAATTCAAGCATCCTATACACTCAGATGTTTAAACAAGAGCCTATTCATTGTACTATGGTAGACAACAAGGATGGTGAAATTTAGCTCGCCACTACCTGCAACAGACCTTTTGGTTCCAAGAAGGATACTTCTCTCTGTGCCAGGAGTAATTCTGTTTCCTGTTAGTCAGAGGCATCAGTCTGGGCTTAAAAAGCTTCCAAGAGCAGGGTACCTTTCTGCTACAGTCCCAAGACTTTTTCCAGGTTCAATTCTCTTTCCTTAAATTTACTTTACCAGAAGAAGGAACTTATTTAAACTTACTTCCATGTGGATAACTATTCTTGTCTTGTGTAGCAAAGACTACACTTTTTTTGTTTTGCATTTAAGAAATGCTGACAACCCAAAGTTACATTTGTTGAATCAAAATAGCAATAACAGAAGATAAACATTTTCTTCACTAACCTTCATGTTGTCATCTTTCAAGGCAAGCATACTTTTTAAAAAGACTCTTGTTACATATCCTTGACCTTGTCATTAAACTAGTAATGGCTATAATTTATTGAGCACATACTATATACCAGGTATGATTGGCATAAAAACAGAGCAAGGAGAAGAGATCATGGGAACCTAAAGGAAAGTGTAGTGACAAAAAATGAACAGAAATTATATGACTAGGAATAACATTTAGTTATGTGTTATAGAAACCCAACTTTGCAGCTTAAGCAAGTACAAACTTCCCAACACATCAGTTAGAAAATAACCATGAGTTTTGAGAACTCGCCTCCATCTACTCTACATTCATTATCTATTATAGCATATACTTATGTAAATAAACACAGTGCATAGAGTCTCTGCTAAACTATGAGATGCCTCCGTGCACATTAATGAAAGTCACTGCCTCTGGAAAGTCAAGTAACAGAGTTTCCCTTTGTGTGAGCCTAGATCTTACACCAGAGCTTGGGAGGAATTTTGGCCCTTGTCAGCATCCCCATACACCATCATACGTGGTTTACTGCCCTGATCAACTTTCCCATCCCAGGGTGTTGCAAAGGAGTGACATAATTCCTCAATGCCTCTTTCCTCTCCTCTGCACTGAAACCTTAAGCTCCAGCATCTTCTATAGCTGGCAGCTGAACTCCCACTTGTGGGGAATATGTTCATTCTTTTGCAAAAGAGGGGGGTGTGCTGGGGTTGTGGCTCAGTAGTAGAGCGCTCACCTACCATGTGTGAGGCCCTGGGTTCAATTATCAGCACCACATAAAAATAAATAAAATAAAGGTCCATTGACAACTGACAAAATATTTTTATAAAGAGAGGTGGGGAGCCTTCCAATTTAAATAGCATCTAGCTAGCAGTCCCTATTCAATCTCTCTGACATTTACACTAAAATACATATTGCTAGAGTTTCCAATGACAATGAAAACATTGACATAAACTAGTAGTTATCAAAATATAGGAAGAATTTTTGCTAACTATTGAAAGATGAACTGAGAAAACTAATCTATTTCATGCTTCTTTCTCTCTTCCTGGCAAATAAAAACACCTAGAAGAGTAGGGGTTGGGTGTTTTTGTTTTGTTTTGTTTTGTTTTGTTTTGTTTTTGGTGCCAGGGATTAAACCCAGGGGTGCTTAGCCACATCCCCAGCCCTTTTTATTTTTTATTTTTAAACAGGATCTTACTAAGTTGCTTAGGGCCTAAGTTGCTGAGGCTGGCTTTGAAATAGCAACCCTCCTGCCTCAGCCACCTAAGCCACTGGAATTACAGGCAAGTACCATTGCCCTTGGCTAGTGGCTGGCTCTTTCTCCCTGCATCGTGATTTCAGGACCCAGGTCTATGCCAACCAGAAACATGGGCAATATCTTCACAATAGGTTGCACTTACTTTCTCCATCTCTCCCATAAGGAGACTTAATGCTTTGGAGGCCCTTCAAATAAATATTTCTCAAGTATTTGTCTTGTATTTGTTTTTATGGAGTAAAAAGGAATGGAGACTCTATTTAAAAATTATATACCAAATTCTTAATATTCAAAATAACAAATCCACTAGATGCACTAAATTAACATTTTTACTTAACTTCAAAAATTCTAATCACTTATCACATTGTTTATATTCATTAAGAATAGATAATATCAAAATCTTATTTGAGGGCTGAGGTTGTGGCTCAGCTGTAGAGCACTCGCCTGGCATGTGCGGGGCCCTGGGTTTGATTCTCAGCACCACATAAAAATAAATAAATAAAATAAAGGTGTTGGGTCCAACTACAACTAAAAATATTTTTTTAAAAAAAAATCTTAATTGATCTACTTACATTATTCTCTCTCTCTCTCTCTCTCTCTCTCTCTCTCTCTCTCTCTTTCTTGGGGGGGAACCAGGGATTGAACCCAGAGGCTAATCACTTAGCCATATCCCCAGCCCTTTTTTATATTTTTTTAGAGAAAGGGTCTCGCTGAGTTGCTTAGGGCCTCACTATGAGCCACTGGAATTTTTTTTCTCATTTTTATGACAGAAAAAAATGCTTCCTGATTCAAAATTATTTTTTTCTCCTTTAATTTTTAACTTTCCAAACCAGATAATTTCTTGGCAATTTTCTCAGTAAGTTTTCTGTTGCCACAACAGCATGCCATAGGCTGGGTAAATTTTGACAATAGAAGTTTATTTGGCTCACTGTTCTGGAGGCTGGGAAGTCCAAGAGCATGGTGCTATCATCTGGTGAGGGCATTCGTGCTGCATCAGAACACAACAGAGGGCATCACCTGGTGAGACAGAGCCCTTTCAAAGCACTTTTTTGTTGTTTATTGTTTTTATTTGTATGGTTACTTGATAAGTATCTGTCTTACAGTTTGTGTAAGCTCTACTTTTAGATTTCCTGTACAATGATGCATAGTCAACATTCAAAAATGTTTAAAGAAATTTATTGAATTAAGTGCTAGAGGCAATAAAATAATGTCTATAACATCTTGAAGGAAATATGATATGACTCAAGGGGTTGTTTCATTTTAATTTTATTTTTAATTTTATTGGTAATGCTTTATACCTTCCTTGCTTAAAATTTTTTTAAAAATTAAAATACTACAGGTAGTATTAACTTCCCCCACCAACACCATATGTGTATACATGCACACTCAAAATACCCTCTTTAACAGAAATAACCACTGTTGAAGATTTTGTATGCATTCTTCCAGAATTTTCTCTATTCCTTTACAGATGTACATATGGACCTAGAAACAGTACTTACTACTAGTTCAGGAGAATGTAGGTATAGGGTCCTTGAGAATGTTGTATCTAAAAAGGCAGCAACAACAAGAAAATGCTCAGATATGCAAGTTCTTTAAAAAAATACTACCATGTATCCTCCTTGAAAAAAGAGTTTTGAAAAATTATTTTATCAAGGAAAGATTTTCAAAAGATGACAAAGACCTCATAGGTCAACTCCATCAGTTTAGATGGCAAAGGTCCTAGTATGTTCTCAGAGGAATTTTTTTCCATGTTTCACATTAATTTTCCTTTTTTTGTTTCTACACCTCTCTGTGTGCCAGGAAACTGTGTCTTCTTAAACCACTTGCCAGAAACTGCTAATTTTGTTTGATGACATTATAAAATAATAATAATATTGTTCTAGTTCTTGCTAGTAATGACCAACTTTATGTAGCTAGGATGTTGGCCTAAGAGAATTGCTAATAAAAAAATCTTTCCTTGTTTCCTTCATAAAGGCATAGCTGTAGGAAGCACATATTGTTCATTTCATTGCCAGGGAAATTTAAATAAGATCATCTGCTTTAAAATTCATAGTTGTTTTTAAGTGTTAAAGAACAACAAAGCAGATGCTGTCTGTCATTGTGCTTTATTTTTTAATCATTTTTCATCTAGTATCTGTGTTATTGATGCTTAAAAATCAATGAACGAGTGAACTATGTTTTAAAATAAATATAAACATAAGTATACTAAAATATCAACAGTTGCTGTATCCATTTTGTGAAATTTATAAAGAATAGAGATTTATTCCTTATAGTTTTGGAAGCTGGAAAGTCCAAGATAAAGGGACCCAACATCTGCTGAGGGCCTTGGAGCTTTGTATGTCATGGCAGAAGGTAGAAGGGCTGTAAAGAAAAACAACAAGAGACAGAAGCAAGCAAGGTGCAGGGGCAAAGTAAAAAGGGACAGCTCATCTGAGCTGCCAGCTTTACTTATATCCATAGGTCACATTAGGTCACTGACATAATTAAAACATATTGCTCATTGTATAAAGTTACTGTTATGTGGGCAGGTTTAGGTGCAGTGACACATTGGTGTTGTCTTAGAGAATTCCTTTATTCCCAGAAGCTGAGTGTTTGAGATAAGGTGGAGGCTGATAAGACTCTAGCACAGAGCCTCCTCTGGAAGGACATTACCATAGTAGCTAGGCACATACTAGTCATCTTACTAGTTCCAGAAGGAACTGTAGAATATTCTAAATGTGGATAACAGGGCACCTGTTACTCTCCAGGGGTTTGCTCACCAGAGGAAGGCTGCCTTGTACATTTCCACAGCCAGAATCCTTACATAGGGCAAGAGAGAGGGGGAGAGAGTGGCGAGCTGAGCTCAGTCTAGTATCAGGAGCCCACTCCTACTCCCGTGACAGCCAAGACAGCAGCATTAATCCATTCTACCCTCATGACTTCATCACCTCTGAAAGGTCCCACCCCTCAGTACTATTGCACTGCGGATTAAGTTTCCAACAGTGAACTGTAGGTGACACATTCAAAGTACAACAGTGAACCCCCTATGTGATGGAGCAATGGGCAAGACAAGAAATGTAGTAGAATTTTGGCTGCTTTATCTCTCAATTTTATGATATTATGAAAATATATACTTTCTGAAAGCTGAAAAGTCCAACACCAAGGGGCCCACACTGCTGAGAGCATTGGAACTTTACCATCTCATGGCAGAAGGTGGAAGGGCAAGAGAGAGGGAGAGAGAATATATATGATAATACATACTTTCTGCTAATGTGAACAATTCTCATGCTTCTGCTTTCATTCCCATTGTTATTCATTCTAGTCTTTTGTAATTATCTTAAATTTGTCTGCAACTGTAGTTTTGTCCCATTTCATTCTTGATATTGTTTATTTGTAGCTTCTTTAATTTTGCCAGAGATTGTCGACTTCTTAATGCTTTTCAAAGAAAAACTTTTAGTTTGGTTGATCACTCTGCTGTAACTTTTTTCCTTGTTGATAAATTTCTGTTCTCTAGATTATTTTATTTCTTCTATGGTTTTTGGAAGCTCATTATATTTTTGTAATTTTATAATTTAGATGTTTAGATTATTTTCAGGCTTTCTTCTTTAATATGAGCATAATAGACTATAAATTTCTAAGTACCACATACATTTAAGACCATACATTTTCCATTTAGGTACCACCAAATACCACGTTTTATTATTCTTTGTTGTTCAGTTCCAAATACAAAAAAATCCTGTAAGAAATTCTTAAAATCTGAATATTGCTAACAATTTACAACCACCACTATCTTTTACAATCTATCTATTTTCTACATTTCCCAATAATTCCAAAACAAGAAGCCATGAAATACTAATTAGTACTAATAGTATACATAACCTGAGCATAAACTGTTTCTAAGATCTGAATACAAAACAGTGGCTGAACAGGCTAGGACAACATATCATTCATTCCATATGAAGTTATAATTCATTCATTATTGGTAAACAACCTTCTTTTCTCTCATCCTGGATAAAAAGTATTTTCCAAGTATCCTTGGGGAGTCACTTTTGTGACTATATCCATTGTATACATGTATACATATATTGATGTATATAAATCCTTAATACAATGTTAGCAAATGCTCAATTCAGTTATTACTTTTTGCTTTAATCCATATTTTTAATGCCCATTCTTTCTGACATATGAATTATTTAGAAGTGATAAAATGTGTAAATGTGAGTTTTCATAAGTTTTATTTGTTTTTACTTTTAATTTGTTAGCACTGCAGTCATAAAATATGGTCTTATTAACATCAAAACTTTAAATTTTGTTGAAGACTTGTTTAATTAGAATCGTTTTATAAATGTTCCATGATAACTTGATATAAATGTATGTTATCCATTTTTGAATAAAGCGTTTCATATGTTCATTAAAATAGATTTGCTATTTGTATTGTTCAAATTTTTTATGTTTTTATTGATTTTTTTGTCTGCTTGATGGATCAATTATTGAGAGAGATGTGTTAAAATCTCCCAATTTGGTTGTAGTTTTGTCTATTTCTCCTTGATGTTTCATCAATTAAAAAATATGTAATTAGGTACATCCAAGATTAAAATCATTTATTTTCCTGGTGAATTAAAGCTTTCATTCCTAGTAAAGTCCTTTGCCTTCAAGCCATTTTATCTAATAACATACATAGCTCTGCCAATTTTCTTTTGGTTATTATCTGCCTTCATGTATTTTTGCCCATGTTTTTACTCTCAACTTTCTATGTTTTTATGTTTTAAGTGTGTCTCATATAAACAGTTATTGTATGGATTTTTTTAAAGAAAATTCAGGATGTCGAGCTTTGTCTTTTAACTAAAGAGTTGAATTTATGAATAGTTATTCCATGTCTTCTGGCTTATTCTGTGGCTACTTAAAATCAGCCATACCTTCTTTGCAGGTAATCTCTCTTTTACTGCTTTTAAGATCTTTTTCAGAACACTACTGTGTTCTGCAATGTCATAATAGCAGATATGTGTAGATGTAGATGCAATAATGTATTTATGTGTGGATTTTCTTTTTATTGTTACTCTTGGGATTCCTCAAATATGCTGCATCTGGAATTTGTATCATTCATTAATTCTGAAATATTCTCAAGTATTATACTTTCTAATATTATCTCTCCTCTACCACTTCAATTTACTTCTTCTGGGACTATGATTAGACATATATTGGAGCTTCTTTTACTATTATCCATATCCATTCTCTTTTATATTTTCCATCTTTATGTTTTCCTATGGTGGATTACAAGTAATCTTATCTTCCTGCTTAATAAATCTCTCTTCAACTGTATCAAACATGCTATTTTAGCCAAACCATAGTCTTCTAATTTTCATCATTATTTTTTCATTTCCAGAAATTCTATTCAGTTCTTTTTCAAATCTGAAAATAAATTACCTTCTCATAACTATCATTAACTTCTGTTTGATTTCTTTAATCATTGAATATACTTCTTTTATATTTTATCACTGGTAATTTCAATGATATACAATCTTTGCTGGTCTAATTCTATGGTTACTGGTTTTTGTTAACTCTCTTTCACAGCTTATATCCTCATGTCTAGTGACTTGTACCTACAAGTTCATATTGCTGGGAACTTGATGTGTGGAATTTTCTTGGGGTCAAGTTTAAAGTGAGACTCTGCAGAGATAATTTGCATTTGTTCCTGATTGGTACCCGAGGACACAACCAGTTCTTTAAAAAAAAAAATAGGCCATCAGTCACATAAAAAAAAAGTAATGCATCACCAAATAGTCCCAGAAGGCTATTATCATTCCCTGGGTGTTAATGAAATGTTGTTCTTTCTTTCTTGCTTTCTTTCTTTCTTTCTTTCTTTTTTATTTTGTTGTTGTTGTTCTTAGCTATACATGACAGTAGGATGTATTTTGACATATTATACATACATGGAGTGCAACCCATTCCAATTTGGATCCCATTCTTGTGGTTGTACATGATATAAAGTTACTCTGGTCCTGTATGCAATAAACACTTAATAATAGATACTGAACCAATTGTGAGAGAGAAAACACTACTAACTGGTAGAATTATATACAGATCTTAAGGTTCATGTTTTGATTAAAATCTTACTTTAAAAACTTGGTCTCCTGAATAGTTAAAATTTAAATACATCATGGTTCTATTTCTTAATGATGAATCCAGGAAGGCAATTTACATGAAAAGTTAACCTTAAGGATTTTTCAAATTGTGTGTGTCACAGTACCTAAATGAATGAAAAATAAATAAGAATTTTTTAAAAATAGGCCAAATACTAACACAAATTCTAGCCCATAATCTTTTTAAGTTCAGATTCTTCTTATCTAATGAAGAGGTTGCACCCTGATAAAACCCATTGTAAGCTGAAAATATCATAAGTCAGAATGTATTTACTATACCTCCTACTGCACATCATATGCAGCAACACAGCACACCATAGAGTATCAGTTGTTTACCTCCTGATTGTAGCTGACCAGGAGCTGCACTCACCACCGCTGCCCAGCTTCATGAGAGGATCCTGCAACATATTGCTAGTTCAGGAAAAATATCAAAAGTCAAAAATCGATATATATATATATATATATATATACACACACACACACACACACACACACACACACACACACACACAATGGAATATTATTCAGCATTAAAAGAGAATAGAATCATGGCATTTGCAGTAAATGGATAAAGCTGGAGAATATTGCTAAGAGCCATAGCCAAGTAGTATGATGCATGGCATTTTTGGTTGAAAGGTGACGCCAACAAGCCATTGAGATGATATGATTATGTTAAGATCTGCATTCATATGGATATTAGACCCCTGCAGTCCACCTCGGCTTGCTAGGGACTCCTGGAGAGTTCCCATTGGTTGGGGAAGTGCAGTAAGAGGGAATTCCGGAGGAGGGATTTCCTGTTGGTCCGGGAGAATGCTGCGTGTGTCCTGGCATTTTCCCGGAGCGTAAGGGGCATTGGCGGCAGTTTCAAAAATAAAGTTTGTTCCTGCTTGAGTGGCTCGTGATTTTGTGCCCAGCCAGACTGTGGCAGAATATAATGCTAAGTGAAGTTAGCCAATCCCAAAAAAACAAATGCTGAATGTTTTCTCTGATTCAAGGATGCTTATCCATAAGGGGTTTAGGGGTGGAGAATGGGAGGAATAGATGAACTCTAGATAGGGAAAAGGGGAGGGAGGGAAAGGGAGGGGGCAGGGGGTAGGAAAGACGGTGGAATGAGATGGACATCATTACCCTAAGTATATGCATGAAGACACGAATTAGTGTGACTCTACTTTGTGTACAACCAGAGATATGAAAAATTGTGCTCTATATGTGTAATGTGAATTGTAATGCATTCTGGGGTCATATATAACAAATAAAAATAAAAATAAATAAATAAATCACACTTAAACATAAAAAAAGTTAAAAATATAACAGTCAAAGTACTGTTTCTATAAAATGTGTACATTTATGCATCATCCTAAATTTTAAAAATCTCACAAGTTCAACCATCAAAAATTAGGGGTTTTATGTAAGTTATGGTTCAGGAATTCTTAGGGAGTTTTTTGTTTGTTTGTTTGTTTTGCCTTCCAACATGATCCATCAACACAGCAAGGTTTTCCCCACCTAAGTTTTCCCATCCTGAGCATTTGCATTTCAGGGAGCTTCAACTTCACTAATAGAGAAGTTCTTTGACTTTTATCTATTTAGATCTTGTCTTACCCCTTGATTTTACTGCAAGTGGTCTTTTAAACTTAGTAGATATTTCCAATGCAAACACCAGCCCCAGAGCATGCGTCTGTGTTCATCCTCATTGACATAGGATTGGCTGTAACTGTAGTCTTTTTACTGACTCACTCCGTCTTCTATCGTG
Source organism: Marmota monax (assembly GCF_021218885.2). Lineage (NCBI taxonomy): Eukaryota > Metazoa > Chordata > Mammalia > Rodentia > Sciuridae > Marmota > Marmota monax. Next base: position 20,181,825 of record NW_026693777.1, on the reverse strand, counting down.
TGGTTATGAATTTCCAGGTCTTGTTTGGGTGTGATTTGTACATATTTATCTGACCCATTTCTCATCCGCTCCTAGGATGTCAATTCCTTTGGCTGTTTCTCTTGGCCTCTTCCATAGACCTTTTTTTTTTTTTTAATTTTTAAAAATACACGACAACAGTGAATGCATTACAATCCTTAGTACACATATAGAGCACAATTTTTCATATCTCTGTATATAAAGTATATTCATGCCAATTTATGCCACTATACATGTACTTTTTTGCATTATAATTCTTAATACACATATATATCACATTTTTCATATCTCTGTTTGTATATAAAGTATGTTGACACCCAATTCAAGTCTTCATACATGTACTTTGTATAATGATGACCATCACATTCCACCATCCTTGCTAATCCCCTTCCCCCTCCCTTTCCCTCCCACCTCTCTTTCCTATCTAGAATTAATCTAATTCTCCCATGCTCTCCCTCCCTACCCCACTATGAGTCACCTCCTTATATCAGAAAAAACATTTGGCATTTGTTTTTGAAGGGGATTGGCTGATTTCACTTAGCATAAACTTCTCCAATGCCATCCATTTACCTGAAAATGCCATGATTTTGTTCTTTTTTAATGCTAAGTAATATTCCATTGTGTATAAATGCCACGTTTTTGTATTCATTCATCCACTGAAGGACATCTATGTTGGCTCCACAGTTTAGCTACTGTGAGTTGTGTTGCTTTAAACATTGATATGGCTGTGTCCCTGTAGTATGCTGTTTTTAAGTCCTTTGGGTATAGTGTGAGAAGAGCAATAGCTGGGTCAAATGGTGGTTCCATTCCCAGATTTCCAAGGAATCTCCATACTGCTTTCCAAATTGGGTGCCCCTATTTGCAGTCCCACCACAAATGTACGAGTGTACCATAGACCTTTCAAGCTGCACACTGAGGATATTTATTTTCCTCTCAGAGACCTAATTCAGTGTGTTCACTGTAGAAAGGCCTTCATTAGGTATCTGGTAGAAGTAGGAAGGCAGTTCAAGATTGTATAAAAAATAGGCTTCCATGGTACAACTGGAAAGTTGTTTTCCAGATAGATAGATAATTTCCCCATTGCAACTAGACATAAAGCCTCAAACTTTCCAATAAAGAAACCTGTTTTTTCCCCTTTTTTTTTAAAAAAAAAAAAACCTATTATTTGAGGTCCTCATTAAAAGCAAATGTAGAAGGCAAGTAGCCTACAGGTGCTCATTTGCAAAATCAAACTCATTTTCACTCATGGCCACCGTATCTTTAAGGAATTAAACTATGAGACGGAAAACTGGGACAGACCTATGAGCCTAGAGTCAATTCACAACAATCCAAACAAATGCTTGAGGATGAGTTGGGCTGGGCACAGGAGAGAGCAGGAACACACCAGCTGAAGTCTAAAGGCAGATCCATGCAGGAGGGAGCAAACTTGATATGGGCAGGATCAGCCTAGAAAGTTGTTTGGGTCCAAACAACACAAAATAAGTAAAAGTCTTGGTAGTTAATTGGAAACCCCTAAGCAAATTTTGGAATTAACATTATAGTAAAAAGAGTTTGAATTGGGGAATGTCTATTGCCCAATATTCAGTGGGGCCAGCCCTGTTCAGCCATGAGTGGAAAGAAAACAAGGACCCCACCCCAGCATGTCTGTGAGAGACCTCAGAATTTATGCTTGTCTAAGCTGCCGCCCTGCTGGTTGACAACGGACAGAAATAAGCTTTTTTGTGTAATTCACATCTTGGGGAGTGATGACAATAAGCCCCAGTGTGCTCGGATCAAGTGATCCTGAATCAGCTTCCTTTGTGCTGGCTGGGTTTCCTCAGAGACCTGAGCACCAGGCAGGTAAGTCTCCAGCAATTCAACCACCCTCCCCAGCCTCTGCCACAGTTGTTCCAGTAACCAGCCCTTCAAGATCAGATGAGAAGTCAGCTTCCAAATGCTTAACCAGCACCTCCGGGGTAAGGAGAGGACAGGAGGGACAAAATCTGCCTATCTAAGCAGAGTGACTCTGGGAATTCCACACAGTATCCCTCAGTTACAACACTTAGGGAAAGTGTTTTAGGACAAAGACAAAACCAACAGATGATGCTTTAACATTTAATGATTTATTTGATCAACATGAATATAGAAGTTCACATAGGATGAAAGAGTTAATCAAAAAGGCATTTATAGCCATCCATTCAGTGAATCCCAATTTGAGTTCAAAAGAAGTAGGAGTAAGGGCAGAAGGAGAGGTCCAGATTTCTAAATAATTGGTCTTTGCCTAGAGGCACACATTCAGGGTTTCCTAAATAGGAATTTTAAATACTGATACTGAAATATTTGTAAAGGTACTTTTCCCTTTGTCTACAAAAATTGCATCCACATTGCTACAGTCTTCAGGTACCTATTAGGAGCAAATGCAAGTTATCTCTGTTGCTGTAACAGTGGTCCACTTTATGCTTTGAACGCAGACCCTGCTGCTCTGCTACAGTGAGTTAATTTTAAAATGGACATGTTTCTCTCCCTTCCTCTATTCCTGCTCCTCCCTAATCTCTCCCCCTCCCTTATCTCAGGGGAATTAGGATTACCTTTCTTCCCCATCCTAAACAATTATCTCTCCTTGAGTATACACCCACTTTAGGAACAAAGTAATCCTGGTTTGGGAGATGGTACCAGAAGGTCTCAGAAACGGCTATCTCCCAAATGAAGAAGTGAATTACGCCTCCAACAGAGAACATGTGGAATGTAGTAGCCTTCGAATCACCTCTTTAAAAGCCCCCTGTTCCTGCTGATGGGCAGAATCACAGCCTCCAGAACAGGAGTCTCCTGTGTTTCTCCTTTGTTAGCAAAGCAAAAAACCTTCTTTTTCCTTTTTTTCAAAACTATATCTTCCTTACTGGGTTGGACCTGTTATGCTCAAGTTCGAGACCCCCAAAAGACCACCAGGGACCAAGATCGTCCATGTAAGCAGCAAAGAGGTGTCTATTGCGAGCTAGCTCTGTCCTCCATGCACACCCAGCAACTGATGACGCTGAGAGGCCCCAAGCCCAGGGTTTGCAGCAGTTTTATACACTCTTTGGGGAAGGCAGGGACTTTACATACATCATAGCATCTCTTAGGAAATCATCACACACCGTGGGAAAATCATAAAACAACTCTAAAACCTGATTAGCACTGGCGGGAACAAGTTGGGGAAGGGTGATTGGTTAGTACAAGAGGGGGATTTGTTTGAACTGATTGGTTTAAGCCATGAGGGGTGTATGTGCTGAACTACATGGTTTCCCAGCATGTTATCAACCACCATAAACTACTGGGAGGGTCCTCTGGCATCCCAGGTATTTCCCTGTCTCATGCTGATTGGTGGCTACTAAGGGGTTGCTATGGATCCCCACCTAGCCTGACTGAGTCAGGGACACCTGGCGCAGCAGATCTCTCCTGTTATTTGTAGACAAACAACTCAGCAGGGTGGGTGTGTGCCTAGGAGTGCTCTGTGGGTCTTTCCAAGGACAAGGGTCACGCCCCCTTCCTTGGACAGGCTTTGCTCTGAGGTGGAGGCTGGTTTTTCAGATAAGGACCAAGCTTTCAGTAACACTGCCAAAAACAACAACAAAAGGTTAGAAAAATGTATGGATATAAGATACACAGTTTGGCAAGGATGACAGCTGCTTTGAAACCAAGGCCCCATCCTCCCACCATATACCCTTCTACATGTTTGTCCTTGTCCTCCCATTGTATTTCTTTATCTCTGTTGTTTCATTAGATCAAAGAAAATCCAAGGAACTTTGTTTGGCTTTCAAATAACTCCATAATCTCACCTTGAATTTCTTTTCCTGACCTATTTTCCCATGGACTCCGGAACTAGATTATCTGGTGCTGACTCCTGCCTCTACCACTTACTAGTGAGTGTGTTATCGGGTCCGCCTCAAAGTATTATTTCTTAAGTGCTATCTTGACTCAGTTTTGCCTTTCTGGCTAAAAAGCTTTCAATTTCCCTTTGCAGGCAGTTTGCTAAACCCCTAGCTTAATCATTTCCCTCCCAGGGCTCTAACACAGCTGGATTGCAACATACACACCCAACTGCCTGGTATCAAACATTGAAGAATGCGGCCCCTTTTCCCTGAGCTTGCAGAATCATTAAAAAATCCATTCTACAAGAAGCCTGTGAAATCCAGCCAATTCTATCCTACCTGCTACACAAAAGCACCGCCTACAATTCCAGTTTGCTGCTGCGCTTCCCCTTGGCACAACACATGGCTCTTCAAGGTGGTTTTCCCTCACTGGGAACTGTGAATAATAAAACATTCTTCATCTGTCCAGGGGCCACTGTGTTCTGTCCCACCATCATGAGAACCTAATAAGTCTTTAGATAATAAAACAGCTAGTTTTCTCATCTATAAAATGAATATAATTAGTATCATCTACCTCATAGTAGATACATAAAACTGAAGTGAATTAATATTTGTTAAAGCCCTTAGAAACTATTCCAATGTGTGTTGAATAAACTGAAGAAAAGAAAGAGTCAAATCTAATGACCACAAGGCTGCCTGGTATGACATCTCATCTCTGTGACTTTACCTCCACTGATACTTCCTCCAAGATTACTTTTTTTTTTCATTCAAACATTTTTTTTTTTTGTCCAAAGTCTTCCTATTCTTTGATGTCATGGTTTAAATGCAATACCATTATGTCAATTGTGTTGTTTCTCTTGCTCCAGTTAGTTTTCTCTTAAAAATAGTACCCAGCAGGCTAGTCTCTAGCAAATCACCCCTCTACCTTCCTTTCAAAGAAATCTTAAAGAGCAATTGTGCTAGCTATGATGACCGGAAGTAACTTGTTTCTGCATTTCAATCTCATAGCACTTATCTCTTCGTTGTACAAAATGACAAACTTTGAAAGCAGAAGAAAGCCAAATGCCAGCATGTATCAAGTAGGAGTTCTGTTTCCAATATCACCGGCACATGGCCTTGCAGCCTCTGCTAGCAAGGCCTTCAGTTCTGACTTCACCCATCTGATTGTGAAAGAAGTTTGACTCTCCAGAACATCACCCAGTTTCAAAAGGACTAATGCTTTCTTTTATTTTTATCCAAGTCCTGCCTTTACCTTTGCTCAATGAAGTTCTAGAGTAGAGGCTGAAAAATGGCAGCCTACAGTACCAAATTTATTTTATCTTACATAGTATTTTACACTTTGAAAAATTATGTTGCCAACATTAAAAAAAAAAAAACCTGAGAGGTTTTTTGTAATTTTCTGAATTTCTAGATCCTCTTGAAAAATTGAAAGATGGTTATGTTGAACCTCCAATGCTAGGTGGCAATAATCAGCGAGGGCCCCATGGAGACAACCTCTACAAAGGGGCACAAGCCTCTCAGGGTTCTCACCCATTCTGTTCTATTCCCTGCTTCAATGCACTTCAGTTTGGTTATGTCACCTGATTGTTCCTTACAGACTTTTTAGTTTAAAACTTAATTTTTAAAGTCTGGCTGGTACATACCACATCTATTTGTAACAATCAAATTTAAAACATAACTCTAAGGATAAATGTGACAGGAGCATGTTTTTTCCTCATTTGTTGCTACAAATTTTCCATTCAAGATGGAGAAAACCATAGGGGCACTGTTACAAGCCCTCCACTTCTACAAATTAAAGACAACATTATGAGGGGCCGTAACCAAGGACCCAGGATGCCCAAGTCACACCCAGGCAGTCACACTAGAACATCCTGCCTGCCCTCCCCAGTCCCCCCTGAGGGAGCTTTGTATAACCAGAGTGTTAGGTAGAAAAACAGGTCAATGGGATTAGAGATGTAGGTTGGATGGGAATTGTAATAAAAATCTCATCCGTGTGTTATTTCCTATTTGGGTTACAATTAAACAAATATAATGAATTTTCTGCTTTAGCCAGAAACATTTCAGGTTTAGTTTTCTGGAACAGATTCTAATTGCATTAGAAATAAAGATGAGGGTATAATTTGGAGAAGGAAAGAAAAAGGTCTTGAATTCAATGGGGAAAAATTAATGTTCGCAAACATGAAAATAGGAGTTGGAGGAAGACAGTGTTTACATAAAGTCAGCTACAGGATATCTCTTTTGAAAAGCAGCTCCACAGAACCCTGGTACTTTTCCATGAAACCCTGGAGTTCTAGAAGAAACACTTATGCTACTCTACATGTTAAAATAGTTTAGGGAAAGAAAAGTTTTAGCTCAGAGGTACTCTATAACAAAAAACAGATTAACAAGAGAAAAACACAAAGAAGGTTATTAACTATTCTTCATGCATACTTGGCAGATGCCCAAGTAATGGTACTTCTCAAAGAGGTATTTTTGAAATACAGCTTGTATATTCCTCCCATGCTCCCTATCCCTATCCCACTAGGAATCCGTCTCCATATATCAGAGAAAACATTTGGCATTAGGTTTTTGGGGATTGGCTAACTTCATTTAGCATTATCTCCTCCAACTTCATCCATTTACCTATAAATGCCATGATTTTATTCTCTTTTATTACTGAGTAATATTGCATTGTATATAAGTGCCACATTTTTTAAATCTATTCATCTACTGAAGGGCATCTAGGTTGGTTCCACAGTTTAACTATTGTAAATTGTGTTGCTATAAACATTGATGTGTCTGTGCCCCTGTAGTATGCTGTTTTTAAGTTCTTTGGGTACAGACCAAGGAGAGGGATAGCTGGGTCAAATGGTGGTTTCATTCTCAATTTTCCAAGAAATCTCCATACTGCTTTCCATGTTGGCTGCACCAATTTGCAGTCCCAGTATGAGTGTACCTTTTTCCCCACATCCTTGCCAACACTTATTGGTGTTTGTATTCATAATAGCTTACATTCTGACTGGAGTGAGATGAAACCTTACAGTAGTTTTGATTTGCATTTCTCTAATTGCTAGCAATGATGAACATTTTTTCACATATTTGTTGATTGATTGTATATCATGGGAAGAATAGACAAACTCTAGATAGGGCAGAGGGGTGGGAGGGAAAGGGAGAGAGCATGGGGTTAGAAGTTATGGTGGAATGTGATGGTCATCATTACCTAAAGTACATGTATGAAGACATGAATTGTATACTTTGTATACAACCAGGAGGAAAATGATATTGTGAGGGGAAAGACAGGACCTAGTTAAATTCCAAGCTTCATTTAGACTCAATTAGCTTGTTTTACATGTATGGCCTTCATTTGTACACCTTTAATTTGCTTCCCTGTGTTCCTAGTCCTGTTCTTATAATATCTGAAGTGTGTTTTTTTTTTTGTATTTCTTAATTTAAAAAATATTTTAAAAGTTTAAAAAAAAAGAAAGAAAGAAAGAAAATACAGCTTGTATAGAATTTTCAACAAAGAAGGCAAATTTTTAGAAAAGTGACAAGACAAAGAAAAAGGTCTTTGAGTCTCTTCCCATAGCCAACTGTGGGAAGATAATCACATGGGGTTTTTGGCATATGGATTCCTCTGGTGCCACCTCAGATTGTAAAGGGCCCAGAGTTGTTCTCTAGTGGTCAATGTTTGTCCCTGATAGAGAAGGAGAAAGGAAAATTCTGCTTTTATTAATTTTTGTCTTTTTTTTTTTAGGCAAATTGGAGAGGGCAGAGAGGTTTTCTTATATCTGTTTCTTCTCAATTGCCCAAAGCACAAAATAATCCTTACACCGAAGTGGCATATTTGGGGGTGGCATATTCTGGTTGTCTACAGTGGCAATGCTAGAAATTGTGCCGAGTGAGGCTGTAGCCTCTGGACAAGCATTAGAGACACGAGAACACAATCTCCAGAGACAGGTAAGGCACAAAAGAATAATCCTCCCGGATCAGACACAAAACTTCAAATAGTCCATTGCTACAGATTGCACACACAGATATGCATACAAATCCTGACATTGACCTAGTCACTTTGAGAACTTGAATAAATAACTTCTCTGACCATGGTTTCTTCATTTATAATACTACCTACTGATGGGGCCATTGTGAAGGGCAAATGAGGAAATCACAAAACACTTCAATAGCCAGCAGCACTTAGCACACCTTAACTAGTAATTATATTATTAGTGCTCATTTTATCTGGAATTCAAGCACTGTCTGGATTCAAGAGGAGTGATTCTTTGTTTATCTTGCAGTTTAAAGTCACATTTCCATTTTTCTCTTCTCCAACAAGTCGACAATCACAATGTCAGTTCACTGGCCTTTCTGTTCATGGACCTTTCCCTCAACTGGTCTGAAATGTGGAGGCACTTATTCTTGATGGTCTCATATCTTTGTTTCAGCCCTGTGTCTGCAACCTGAGAGTCAAGTTTCTGCTTTTCAATTGCAGGGGGGCAGTGGATAAAAAATGGGAGATAAAGCCCCTGTGCTGTCTCTGCTCTTGTATCCTTTGAAGTTTCTTTTCTGAAGTTGTTTAAGCTCTTTGAATCCATCATTCCAAGGATGCAAGAGAAACAGCATGGGACGTTCTAGTCTGACTTAATAATAAAATCCTTTCTTTGAGGCCAGCTCCAAAGCACTGCTACTTCTTAATTCAATGTCTGCACTGCATTTTCAATGCCTATTCTGCTGAACATACCTTAGTCCTTCAAAGGAATATCCTTGCTCTTCAGTGGGGTTCTGCTGATATAACTCACTGGGAATAAAACCTCTAGCATATTAAAAAAATCCCATGTTTGGAATTGGAAATAATCTTGACGGTTGCAAATTTAATGATTTTTTAAAAAATAAAGCTCAAAGAGTTGATAGAAAGATCCACGTATGTAATCAGAGGCAAAGCCAACCAAGACTAAAACTAAATCTCTTTGTTTTGGGTTTGTAATGCCAGAATCGTGGGACCCCAATAGACCTCCAGGAGCCAAATCTGATGCAATCACCCAAGAGTCTTTATTGCAAGCTGGAGCCTGGACTCACAACCATTCCCAATGCAGGGTCCCGAGGAGTGAGTCGTGGCCCTTAGTTCAGTGAGGATTTATAGGTTTTGGGGGGATACTCTATGCGTCACAATATCACACAGCAAATCATTTCATGGGAAAATCAAACAAGGACTCTTAACATTGATTAGTACATTCACTGGTGGGAACAAGTTAGTTCAAGAGGGGGATACATTTGAACTGATTGGTTTAGGCTGGGAGGGGTTTCAAGAGTGTATATGCTAAACTGCAGGGTTACATAATCATGTTATCAATCACTGAAACTATTGGACGGGTCACCTGGCATTTCAGATATGTTCCCTGCCTCACTCTAATTGGTTGTTGCTATGGTCCGGAATTAGGTCTCAAGCATTCTTTGGTCTTGCATTGCTGAGTCAAGGATATCTGGTCACTGCCTTTAGGGGTATCTGGCTCCGCAGGTCTTTCCTGTTATTTATAGACAAATAACTCAGCAGGGTGGCTATGTGCCTAGGAACGCTGGGTCATCCCCCTCCCACCTTTGGACAGGCCTTGCTCTGAGGTAGAGGCTAGTTTTTTCAAAAATGGAGTCACATCAATTTCTCAGGTTCAGGGCTTTTTTTCCTCATCCACATTTGGAAGAGAGTAGTCAGGATTCGCTGTTCTCACTGAACACTCTTTTACTTCCCACTTGCTCGTGGGTGCCTTGGGACAAATGTTGGCCATAACTGTGTTCACTGTGGCTGTGGCAGTGGCTGTGGCAGTAGAGGAGCTCAACAACTTCTCCAATCAGCAACTCCTCTTTACCCTTTTCACATTATCACTGACATTCCCCAGAGAGCTAAGGGTTCTGCAGCTCCACATTATTCATCAAAATGTAAATGGACGATTTGGATTATGGTCCCCACACAGAAGGTTAAAAGCCTTGAGGGATATTTTCCCTGCTCTCTTCAGGGTGCTAATCAGCAGACAGCCTTTGAACTGCAGCAGTTCAGACCCCTGCAGGCCTCTGCCACTAGCTGTGACTATAGATGTTTTGAAGTAAAGCTTTGGTTTTGCTTCTAAAAAGCAGGAATTCCCAGAAACAGGGAGTCTGTTTCCTGAGGAGACTGTTCTCCTGATTTCACTTTGAGAGGAAAGAAGAGGGAAGCTGGGGAAAAAAAAAAAAAAGAGCAGGCCTTTGAAAAAAACAGAGAAATCAATTCTAAAACAAGAAAAGCCACAAGAATGTAGGAGACCAGAATATGCCACTCTAAAATATGGATATTTGCCATAAGGGTATTTTGAGCTGATTACTTTGAGAAATATTTTTTTCAGCAGATACAGGAAAAGTTCTGGTGGCAGAGGTTTTGTAAGAAAATTTTACATTTATAAAGAAAATCTCCATTCAGAAGGGTGTTCCTCATTCAGTACCAGGAGACTCTTATTAATGAAAAAGAATCGTAAATCTGCATAATGAAACTTACTCTTGTTTATCCTACTTTTCCAGGTTACCTTCCCATAACTTGCCTCCCCTACCCAGAAGCCCCAAAGATCCTATTCTTTGTTGAAATCTAAACCCCAAAATTTTGACCACCCTTTTGAGTTATTCATCTCTGAGTTTCTCCCACATAAATATGAGATATTCATGTTAATAAACTTCTGTTTGCTTTTCTCTTAATAATCTGCCCTTTATTACAGAGACCCAATCAAGAATCTAGACATGTAAAAGAAAAAAAAAGTATTGGTTTTGTTTTTCCTCTCATACAGCAAAAGGGAGAGAAAACTGCTACACAGAATAGGGGGGAAATTTGAAATTTGAAAACTAGAACTGGGAGCTGATGGGATTCACATAGCAGGAAGAGAATCAAGGACAAAAGAGCTATGGAAGATGACAGCTGTTCCATGGGAAAGACCATCAGCAACATCACGGGTCACACCAGGCAAGGATGACAGTTCAGCCTTCCACACAGAAAGGAGCTGCACATCTAACCTCCCATGGTCACACAACCCTTAGCACTTTCCCGAGTGAAGAGGTATCAACTGGTGTAAAACATAGGGAATTGCTTCTCAACACCTAGATAGTAACACCCAGTAAATCATAGTTATAATCTCCCTTTAACAGGAGCTGCTCTCTGGGGAGTTGCCTTTTGCAGAGGTACTTCCCCTGCCTTTGCCTGGCATTCTGAATTCAAAAGAAAAGCTGCACCTAAAGGATTAAGATGTTAACTGCTAAATAATCTTTCTTCAGATTTACAGAAGAGGAACATCTGGTGACCTTCAGAAATCATCAGAATGTGTTATCCCCCTCCTCATTCATTAATTCTGTGCATCAACCAACAAAGAGCATGTAAATTGCTATGATGTTTAACTTGCAGAAAAGTAATATGTTGGTAACTAGCCCCAGGAGGTCAAGGTCCATTCTGATTTGTGTGTCCTGCATGACCAGGACTCCATTCAGCATGCAACCTTCCTGTACATTATCCCCCCACCACCTCCTTTCCTTCTCTATAAAAGCCCTTTTGTGTACCTGAGTTTCTTCAGGAGGGAGCTTTGAAGCCCCCTCCATCTTCCCAGGGTCAGCCCTTGAATAAATCTGATTTCCTTCCCTCCAACTCTTGCACCCCAAGTATTGACTTTTGAGCAGACAATCTTGGATCTACCCCTCCAAATATCATTTGAGACTTTGTCTTGGGTTAGTAGGCTAACACTACTGAAACTAGTTCTCAAAGAGGAGCTAACTATGCATACCCCTGGCCTATTCCTAGGGGCAAAGGCAAAGAAATGCAGAAGAGAAATTTGGAAGTTGATAATTGCACTGACACATGTAAATGAGATTGAGTCTTTCTGCTCCCAGAGGGGAGTGGGGAGCTACTCCAAAGAACAGGTAAGACTTTCCTAAGCACTATCTAGGAACATGTAGCTCACACATCCGGACCTGTTTTCTTATCAAAAAGAATGGAAAATCTAAAAGAAAAGGCATGAGAGAATAACCCTCCTGGATCAAACACAACACTTCAAATATTCCATTGCTACAAATTCCACCTACATTCACAAAACTTCTAGCTGTCATATTTTCAGATTCAATTTTTACTCCTAAAAAAATACAAAAGTGAAGGAAAAAATTTCCTTCCATACTTCAGTTCAACTTCTTATACCTCTCTCTCCAAATAACACAGCATGTCAGAGGACTTTTCTGAACCTGGAGCTTTGGATCAGAATCCTCCCAGTAGCAGGTTGGGCTTTTATATTTAAGCTTCACATTTTGTAGCCTGATCATTACACATGTAATTAGTTGCATATACTCAATTTAAATTTGTCTTGGGTTAGTAGGCTAACACTACTGAAACTAGTTCTCAAAGAGGAGCTAACTATGCATACCCCTGGCCTATTCATAGGGGGCAAAGGCAAAGAATAAAATAATATATTTTAAAAAATAATAAATAAAAGCTTATCTATAGTTCAAAGTAAAGAAATTGTTTTTAGAACCCCCATCTTAAAATGAGTGATTTGGTATACTCTGGTAAATATAAACTGACTTCCTAAAAACGACTGGATTCCCCCTTTTCCTGTTTTCTTTTACTATAGAGGACAAACAGCCAGAATATTCACCTTCCTATTCTGTCTCAGCTAGGGGTGGCCATATGATTCTCTAGGAGGTTTTCCCTTCCTAAATAAAAAGAGAAACTCTCAGAAGAAGAATTAGGGTACTTTCCCATTCTTCCTGCCTGGAATTAGAAAGAGCTGCCTGGAGGCAGAGCAGCTATCACACAGCCCAGGGAATGAAACTAAAGATGAAAAGCAGCATAGAAAGAGACTGACCTGATGCCACTGGGTGTACTATCTTGGCACCAGCCTTGGACTACTTCAGAAATACAGAGAAAAAAGGCTTTTCCTACTCGACTTTCTTATACATTCACTCAACACAGCACTTCTGACACCAAATTCTCCAGTGGACATCAGCTGTACAGCCTACAATTAAATTCAATTCTGACACTGGAGACGACACCAGTCCCTCAAAACTGCCACCTACTTCAGATGCCAACAAATCCCACCTGTGATCTATACTTCTGATGGACTGGTTATAAATCAGGGTTCCTGCCACAGTCTGGCTGGGCACAAATGCCGCAGTCTGGCTGGGCACACAATCACGAGCCACCACACAGCTTGTAGATTCAAACAGCAACTCTTTATTCCCGAACTCACACCAGCCGTCTACAATCACGTTCTGGGGAAATCCACGTTCTCTGCCCAAATTCACGTTCTCTGCCCAAATCCACCTTCTCTCCCAAATTCACCTCCACTGGGCTTCTATCTCCAAAATATACTGTCTGAATCCCGTGAGAACTCAAGGGGAACTCAGGCAGCAGGATACGCCCTATTCCCAGCAGGAATAATCTTAAACCTTAAACCTGGAACCTAAACTGGGAACGCCCTAAACACGACTATCTTAAAACTGGGAACACCCTAATCTGCCTTGGTCCTTGAGCAAGGTCACTTACATTCAATGTCACTGCAACATGGGGTACGCTGGCAAGGAAATTGTCATACCTACTTGGCTAATGGCTCCCAGCATCTCCCCCCTTCTGATTAATTAAACAACAAGCAATGTGGCTTAAGGACCGTGCCTGGTAGGTTGTCCAATTCAACATATGGTTCTTACCCGTCATCGGAAAACTGACCTTTAGGCGTCAGCCTCCTGTCTTAGGTTGATACCACTGCAATTGAATCATACCCGTCACTGACTACCGGTCCAGCATACAGCCATACTTGTGGATAGGTCTATGCACCAGTGGGGGGGTGAGGTTCTTTGCCTCACCTCTGTTGGCCCCCAAATTTGGCCTTGGTGCCAGTGGGGGAGTGAGGTTAATGTGGCTTATGGACCGTGCCTGGTAGGTTGTCCAATTCAACATATGGTTCTTACCCGTCATCGGAAAACTGACCTTTAGGCGTCAGCCTCCTGTCTTAGGTTGATACCACTGCAATTGGATCATACCCGTCACTGACTACCGGTCCAGCATAAGCCATTGGCCCCCAAATTTTAGACCATCACTAGCAGAAGGGAGGAGGATACAGAAATGCCACGACACCAAGCCAATTGACGGCTCCTTGGGAAAAATTGCATCACTGGTGACACCTTCAGCAAAGATATGCCAGCATTACCACAATTCGCTGCACCAAACGATAGTTACATAGTCCAGGCAAGTTCTGCAAGCAGTTCAAAGCAGAGGAATCTATCAATATGTCCATTTCCTCCCAAAATCCGTTTCCTCCCAAAGTAAGTTGACTCTTTGATTGAGCATTACTTGTTGAGTTCTTCACCGGCACTGGGATGGAGATAGGAATTCTGGCAATGATGCTAAAAAGACATTATCCTGAAAAGAATTATTAAATATAATGAAAAGGAAAGGTGAAAGTAAACAAACAGATCTGTTAACCTACTTTAAAAACAATGCTTAACAGCTTTTTACCTAATTTAAATTAGTAAACAAACAGATCTGTTAACCACCTTTAAAAACAATCCTTAACAGCTGTTTACATAATTTAAATTAAACCATTTAAATCACGTGAATAAAAAATAATAATAATTCGGATCCATTTTTTCATGAGCGCTCCTCATATAAGAAATATGGACATACGCACATACAGACATACAACACAAAACACAAGAGTGTACACAAACGTACAACACATAAGAAAATAGTAAAGGCCTTGTAGCTTTACCTGGGTGAAATCTCCATTGCAATGTTTAAAAACTCCACAGTCAAAAAATAAAACTGATCAGAAAAACATTAACCTAGGTTTGTATGAGCTCAAAAAATAAAAATAGAACCTTATGATGTGGAAAAATGCAATAATAAAATAGCTATTGAAAAAAGCATCCTGGTTAATCACTGTCGCAGATGTAAGAATGGCCAAGCTGGAGCTCTGGATATCAGCTGTTATGGATTTGAGTCAAATCATCTTCTTTTCGATCTGTAGAAACTGTTTTAGTTAATCTCTCTGGAATCCAAATGGGCTGCTGTTCTCCCTGTGGAAAAACACAAACAAAACCCCGACTCCAGACAATCACTGGGTCAGGACCTTTCCATTGTCCTGTTAGAATATCTTTCCAAAGTACCTTAGGCTTATGTACATTTTTTGGATACATATGTCTTTCCGCAGCACTAAGTCCTTATGAATCCAAATTTAAAAAGTTTAGTGTAAAAAGCGTTATTTTAAGTTTATCTTTGGGGGATATATACCCCCTTCCAATTTCCTCTTTTTGCTTTAATAAGTATGTCTGTATCTAATAGTTGTCTTAGCTTTTTGCATTTTCTATCTGTAATACCTTACTTGATATTTTCAACCATTTTTTATCTTATTTCTATCTTCTAGTTTTTTTTTTTTTTTCCTAAGGTTTGTATATTTACCCTTAGTTGCTTATTTTCCTCCTAGTTTTTTTTTTCTTCCTATTTTGTGGGTTTAAAACTTTTGTCTTCCTACATTTTTTTATCTTATTTCTATCCCCGTACGGGCCACCAAATGCCACAGTCTGGCTGGGCACAAATGCCGCAGTCTGGCTGGGCACACAATCACGAGCCACCACACAGCTTGTAGATTCAAACAGCAACTCTTTATTCCCGAACTCACACCAGCCGTCTACAATCACGTTCTGGGGAAATCCACGTTCTCTGCCCAAATTCACGTTCTCTGCCCAAATCCACCTTCTCTCCCAAATTCACCTCCACTGGGCTTCTATCTCCAAAATATACTGTCTGAATCCCGTGAGAACTCAAGGGGAACTCAGGCAGCAGGATACGCCCTATTCCCAGCAGGAATAATCTTAAACCTTAAACCTGGAACCTAAACTGGGAACGCCCTAAACACGACTATCTTAAAACTGGGAACACCCTAATCTGCCTTGGTCCTTGAGCAAGGTCACTTACATTCAATGTCACTGCAACATGGGGTACGCTGGCAAGGAAATTGTCATACCTACTTGGCTAATGGCTCCCAGCAGGTTCCCATGACCTACCTACCTTGCCCGCTACCACACATATACCTTGGACTCAAGTGATTTGCTAGAGCTGCTCAAAATATTCAGAGGAAGATTTATTTATCATTACCCATTTATTATGAAGTATATTGCAAAGGATACAGATGAACAGCCTCATGGAGAAATGCACAGAGCAAGACACAGGGGTGGGGTGGAGGGCACACCATCCTCCAGGTACCTGTATGCATTCAGCAATCCAGAAGCTCTCTAAATCCTTTGGGGTTTTATGGAGGCCTTATGTAGGCATGATTGCTTTAATCATAGGACACTGGCAATCAACTTTAAACCTTACTCCCCTTCCCAAAGGTGGGAGGTCAGAGATTAATGGTCCTGCTGAAATTTCACCAGCCATCCCAGCTATCAGTCATCTTGTTAGCATATAAATATATATATATATATATATATATATATATATATATATATATATATTATGAATCTCAATATCATTCTATCTCAATATCATTCCTGGCGCATGAGAAAAATTAACTTACTGGTTTAAACCACTGTAGCATAAATGGAAAATTACTTGAAAGACTTTAAAACAACCAATTGTCTCTAGTGGAAAACTAGGTATTTTCTATATACTCTTCCAGGCTATCTGATTCTATTTTGTCTTTGCACCTTTCAGTGTTGTTGAGTTATTTTACAACTGTGTAAATTATATGTAACTTCCAGCAAAGCAAATGACTCTTGTCCATAAACATGCAAATGAATTCCATCTGGCAGAGGTGCAATTGCTCTTCCACAGTTTTGCTCTTCTAAGCAAATTCATTTTAGTATTCCTAATTACATATATATTTTTTTTCTTGGATTTTCCTTTGAATTGACTGTAATATCTTACCAGTTTCCTCTTTAATTAATGAGTTAAATAAAATCTTTGGCATGTGTTCATTCTATATTTGTATAAGAGTCATAATTTTACCCCTTTTAAAATATTTTCTCCTTTAAATGGAGTTTTAAATTATTTGTAGCCTTACTAAAATATGTAATATCAACTGACACATTTACACTTAACATGGCTGTATTCAAGTAAATTGATGCAAAGGGGAAAAATATATATTTTCCTTCAATAATCAATGGATAACTAAAACCAAGTTTACCAAAGTCACAATCCAAAGGAACTAATTCTTACAAATGGTTACCTCCTACAAACCTAAATTTGAAAAGGAATACACAGGGAGAAACTTTGACTTTCCTCTCTCAACCTGGTGCTACAGAGATCCAAGAAGCTGACTTACTAAGAATTCTTGCATTCTGCTGGCTTTTGGTCAGTTGTCCCAGACCTCATCTGCAGTTTCTGTGGTAAATGGGGTGTCCCAACCTTTGATTATCTTTTTGCAGTCACCAGAAACTATAGGGAAGAAAGAAACATCTTTTCCTTCCACTTTTCCAGCTTCTCATCTGGGGCACCTGTAACAAAAAAAAAAAAAAACAGATTAACAGAGGAGTACAGATAAAAACAGATGTGTTTAACATAAATGTTTCATAGCACAAAACTCTTCATAAGGAAATGTAGACCTAAAAAAGTTGCAAAGCTTGAGTATGTTTGTACTCCGTTTGATGAAGAGTAAAGTCACAGAAAAATTGATTGGACAAAGGAGTATGAGCTGGGGGACACTTGGCAAGGCCAGTCCACCCAGATTCCTCTTGGCATCCCTCCATCTTTGGATTTAGGAATCCTTTCCTCCAGGCAGAGGGAAGCCTTCTTTCACATGAGCGTCTTATGATCTGTTTCAGGGGAAGTTTGCAGAATTCTTCCTGGACGTGCCATTTCTCAAATTCCTTCAGCTTTAAATATCAAAATGTCAGGATGCCATATTTTGAAGTATATGCTGAATCCTCTATGGGTACCTAGGCAATAGCTAAAGCCCCCGTCACAAAAACAAACCAGGTGAAACAACTCATTCTAGCAGACCCTGGTAAACCAGTATCCTCCGGACTTCCTAGTCTTCATCCCCTGCAGCAGAGAATGAGCCAGGTCAGTTACTCAAAAAGATCGGTTTCCTTATAAATTTCTGAGACACTTTAGTAGGAGGGGAAATTGGCTATAATAAAAACTTGAGCCTAATGTGGCTTTTACTTATGTCAAAGGCACTGAAAATTGAAGGCTTGATTTCAGGGTGAATTTGTGCACCCTAAAGTAAAAGAAGCAAAACTCCTATTCCATCCTCTCTATTTCTGCAGCCACAGCAAGACATTCCATAAAGCAGAAAAAAGGCTAATCAGGGTTCAGTCTCTTTGGACTCTGCTATAGGAAAAAAAAAAAAATTCAAGCGTCCTTCTCCTTTTCCTTCATATTACTTGTCTGACCCTCTATAGCCCCAGCATGTGTCAAATCTTTTCTTGATAGAAGTCCCTTGAGGGTTGGGGGCATGTCTTTTGATACATCTCATAAAGCATGTAGCACACTGAGGGCATTTCATTTGAATTAAAGAGCATACTGGTAATTGGAATAAGAAATTAGCATTTTTCTTTCTCCCAGGGATTTCTCTGGGATGGTCCCTTGAGATGGCCTTAGTTATATCCTAATAAGCATGGGGACATTTTTCATGAGATTTTTAGGCCATGTCAGATTCCACCTCCCCCATCTGACCTTCAGGAGACTCTGTGGGGACTAGAATCTCATTGTCTGTGTTTGAAGATGTATTCTCTTGTGTATGAACATGTTTAATGTTGGTACCAGCCCAGAAAGTACTTTCTAGAGATAGGTAAACAAGAGATTAGAGTTTGAAAGGGTGTGTCTTAACATTTGAAATTAAATGTTTTAACAAGATGTTATTTAAGCCTAGGCATACTGGATCTAAAGAAAACCAAAAAATTTCTATGGGGGGAAGGATTTTTTGTTTTTTAAAAAAAGATGTGAATTCTAAAATACCCTCTACCAACTGGGTCAGAAGTACTTGAATCAGAAAGTCAGTTAAACTTTTAAGGTGCTTATATCTGAGTGATGGTAACACGATCCAGCAAAGAGCTTTGGAGTCAGACAAAGAGAGAGGTCATTGTGGGGACCAGAATATGCCACTCAAATACATGGAACTGCTGAGCTAAAGATAAGAAGCAGAAGACTCAGGGAAGCTCTCTGCCCTCCCTCTATTTGCCTAGAAACAAGACATTGGTTTCCAAAGTCCACAAGTATCCTGACCCTCTTTCTACCAGGAAGAACAAAGGTTAACCACTGCAGACCACTTTAGACCCTTATCTGCCTGGAGTGGGTACCAGAGAATCAGCATTAATATACTTTACTAATTAGCCTTTATCTGCTATTTATTTGCCTTCCCACAAGTTGCTTCCCCAAGAGACTCAAAGCTTTTTTCTTTTATCATGTCCCTTCTCTAAAAATTTACTGTTCTTTGTTGAAAGATGTGCTAGAAATCAAAGCCAACTTTTTGAGAACTACTCGTTTCCTGGGTCCCTCCCATGTGTATATGAAATATACATATTAAAAATTTCTTGTTTATCTCTCACTAATCTGTGTTTTGTTACCAGAGTCTATTCCAACTAAGAGCTTCTGGGGGTTAAAGAAAATATTTTCTTTCCCTACATTGTCACATGTATATTAGATACGTAAGGGGCTTGACAAGATGCCTGGCGTGTAGCACCCAGTAATAAATGGCCATCACTGATGAAGCCACCAGAAGTATCTCTGGTTCCTATGACCTTACCTTAGAGGGCTGGTGGCCTGAGTCTAGCCTATGGGATTAATTAGATGAAAGGATACCTTTTAAAGAGGGGCTGGTAAAACAAAAGGTACATAAATCAATTTCAGAAAAACAAGTGAGTGCAAGGACTTTGTCTAGTTTACTCCTGTGTGAAGAGAAGAAAAAAAAAATTGCATCCCCCTGCCACCAATGCTCATAAATTCATAGTCAGGATAGACTTCTGTAACGAAAGAAATTAACAAGCAAAAAATAAGCAAGTTTATTAATGCAGGCGGTGCACAGTGTGTCTAACAGAACAATATACATTTTAGAGGTGATAAGACCAAGTAAAAATAGTCCCAGGTTTCCAAAGGCAGGAAAGGGGTGGGAAGGAGGGAAGGCTGCTCCCAGATTCCTCTGGTGCCATCTCAGGGCTGATAAGGGTTGCAAAAGAATGTGCCTTCTGTCCTTCCTTGGGGGGCAGTAGGAAGAGCTTTGTCTTTGTAAATCTGTCTTTGCTTTCAGGCAAAAACAGAGAGAAGGCAAAGAGCTGCCCTGCACCTTAATTGTCTCCAGCTCCACAATTCTTCATATTTTGGGGAGTTATATTCTGGTTTCCTTCAGTGTCTCCAGGGACCAGACAGTGCCTAGTAGACGGAAGTCATTACATGTTGGAGCAATGAAAGAATGAACAGCAGCATGACCATCTCTCTCCCTAATGTTCCTGAGCACTCGGGGGAGAAGGTGCTTCCATTTTCACAGTGAAGATCACCAGCTCACTCGGAGATCCAACACAAGTGGCCACCACACTGGCCACTTCTCTTCTCTTGCTCTTTGTTTACCAAAATGGATATTGGCCCCTGCCTCCCTTACCCCCTCCAACATCTCTAATCCAATGCTGCTGTGTGAAGCTGACCTTTTCTCAACAGCAGAAGAGGATTATAGCCCTGGTCAGGAACATATTCCCCTTGAAAATTGAGTCTCCAGACCATTCCTCCCACAGAGACCCCATTGTGGACAGTTCCCACCCAAGCTCCAGTATCCTTTCAGGTGCTTGGGACTGGTTCTCCCATCTCCCCTCTCCCTGGAGTTCTGGCCACCCCTGGTCTTGGTTCTCATTCTGACAGATTAGGGGTGGCAGAATTAGGTGGGGGAGACTAAATTCTGTTGGAGCAGAGGAGGTGGGACCCTTTATTATGATCTTTCTCTTCCAAAGTGTACCAAAGCCTTGCTTTTTTCTTGGGGAGGTGGGGTAACCAGGGATTGACCTCAGGGGCACTCAACCACTGAGCCATATTCCCAGCCCTATTTAGTATTTTACTTACAGACAGGGTCTCACTGAGGTGCTTAGGGCCTCTCTTTTGCTGAGGGGCTTTGAACTCCCCAAGCTCCTGCCTCTCCCCCGCAAGTTGCTGGGATTACAGATATGTGCCACCTCACCTGGCCCAAAGCCTTGTCTTTTAAAACCAAAAATCCAGTAACATGTCTCTTCATCTCCCTGACCCTGCAGTTATACCAAGAACCAGTGGAAGCTTTGAAAGGAGACATTTCCTCTCAGAGCTTCATAAGACCCCGTGTCACTTCTCCAGCAAAACTCAAAACATAAGAACCTAAGTAGAGTATTCCAAAATCCTGTAGAATCCACAGCCCTTTCCCCTTTCCAGAGCAAACCACAGCAGCCAGGCCTTTTCTGGTTTTTTTTTTTTTTTTTTTCCCTCTGCCAAGGATAAATTGCATTTCCATAAATTATCCCATCAGCTCTTATGCCTCAAGGTCTTTGCTCACTGTGCTGATATAATTCTATCTGTGACAGAGTTGAAAAGAGATGCTGTAGGGCAGAGGGACTGAAAGGAAATATCCATGGAGCAAGTGTGTGTGTGTGTGTGTGTGTGTGTGTGTGTAAGAGAGAGAGAAAGACTACAGCCTTGATCTTCCCACTGCACCCCTTATATGGAAAATAAAGGTGTGGGGTTCATTGAAATGCCACAATTCCTTGGAGTTTTATTAAAGGCTGGCTACAGAACCTTGGAGTAGGCTTTATTAGGAAACTTCCTGGAACTTGTTTCAAAACCAGGAGACAAGAAAGAGCTGAGGGTCTTGAGTTAGAGAGGAAAAAAGAAGAGGAAAGAAGAAATGAATATTCATTTGGAAAGATGATACTTTTTTTTCAGAATTATATTTTTAATCTGCATATTTTTATTGGTACATTATATATGTGTCTAATGATAGAATTTGTTTACATATTTGTACATGCACACAATATAACAATATAATTTGGCCAATATCATTCCCTAGTACTCCCCTTTCTCTCCTCTTATCTATCCCCACTGGTCCCTTTCCTTTCCTGATCTCCCTTCAATTTTCATGAGATCTCCCCACCTTTCTTTTCCTTTACCTCTCTAGCTTCCACGTATGAAAGAAAACCCTTGACCTTCTGAGTTTGCCTTGTTTTGTTTAAAGTAATGTTCTCAAGTTCCATCTATTTTCCTGAAAATGACATAATTTCATTTTTCTTTGTGACTGACTATAACTCCATTGTGTGTATGTATGTGTATGTATGTATATATATATATACAATTGTGGACTATAACTCCACATTTTGTTTATCCATTCATCTGCTGATGGATATCCAGGCTGGTTCTAAAGTTTGACTGTTGTGAAATGTACTCCTGTAAACATGGGTATGCATGTATCGCTGTAGTATTATGACTTTAGTTTTTTAGGATAAATACTTAGCAGTGATATAGCTGGGTCATATGGTTGTTCTATCCTAGTCTTTTGAGGAACCTCCATACTGATTTCCATAGTGTTTGTACTAATTTACAATTCCACCAACAGTGTAAAAGTGTTCCTTTTCCTCCACATCCTCTCCAGCATTTATTATTGTGTTCTTGCTGACTGCCATTCTGACCAGTGTGAGATACAATCTCTGTGTAGTTTTGATTTGCATTTTCCTAATTGTAAATGATATTGAACATTTTTTCATATATTTGTTGGCCATTTGTATTTCTTCTTTTGAGAAGTGTCTGTTTAATTTGTTTGCCCATTATCTACAGAATGGGAAAAAATATTTACTAGCTATTTTTCTGATGAAGTATTAATATCTACACTATGGAATGATGATACTTTTTAATAAGGTATCTCTGGTCCTCACAGGAAAAAGTAGAACTCTGAATGGTGAAATAAGATCTAGATTGCATAAGGAAAGCTAAGGGAACTGCCTCTAGTGGAAGTCTCTCAACTTTAAAGTGATGTTGCTTTAATCCTGCCCAGTGCCTTTGTCTGTAGCTATAATGAGGATGGTCCGCGCACTTCACCAGCATCATAACTCCTTCTGAGGAGGGGCACTCCAGTCCTTTGCCTTGGGCTGAGGTTGGCTTGTGGTGGGGTACACCTGTACTGATGACCAGATGGCCCAGCTACCTTTAGCAGATGAGCAATTTTTGTCTCCTACTAACACCTACCTAGTTGGCTCAGAGGATCCCACACCCACCTAAATCTCTAACTTGCTCATAGCTTCATCTGTGGGAATATGAGACCTGATGACTACCCTGGTTTTGAGGTTGACAAATGTTCTCAGTGAATTTTTGCTTTTGCTTTTGTTTTTCAAAATAATATATGTATCTAGCTTAAGTCAAATAATGTTATAAAAGACATAACCAACAATAACATTTCCCTAACATATCTCTCTCATCTCCCAGCACCAAGTTCTTTTCCTCAATAGCAGACTTTCCACTCTTTCCGTTGTCGTTTTTTACCCTTGGTGTTTACTTCCATATTTCTAACTCAATGCCTACCTGTGCTATTTCTTGCTTTATCAATTTCAGAGACCGTCAGACTCCACAAACCCATGCCAGATCATTCAATAGAAGGAAATTTCATATAGGGTTTTAGGTAGAAAGCGTTAGAATTGCTGAAAGACCAAACAGAGGCCAGTCACTCCAGTTCCTGCCTCCCCCAGGGCTGAAGGAACTAGTGGGATGAAATGTTTCTCAGATCACAAAGCAGGAGGGGGACCACTCAGCCACCAGGCAGATTGTGTAAATATTCTCCACTGGTGAGTCAGTGCTGCAGTTATACTTTATCATGCAATCTTTCCCATGGAATAATTGCACTTTTGGTGGATCTGTTTAGTTTACCAAATAACCAGCCCCAAATGCTTCTAAACCCTTAATGGTCTCCTTTACTTGGTCCAGCACACAGACAAGCTTCAGTTCCATGTATTTTTCCCAAATGACCACCCACCCGCAGCCCTTCAGCCTGGACCCATTGCTCTCTGGGCCTAGAGCCCGGCAGCATCCTCAGGATCTCCCACCACTGTCCTACGCACAGGCTTCCATGTCCTCCTCCTTCTTGGTTTACTCCCTCATTGTGCTGAGGCATATCCTCTGAAGAAGACTAGAAGTACAATCTTTGAGATGTCGCCGTCTGAAAACACCTTTATTTCATCTTTATACTGGATTAAGTTCCAGATTAATTTTTTTTTATTTCCTGCAGAATCCTGAAGGTATCATTCCACTTTCTTATGACTTCCACCATTGCTTTTGAGAAGTTCAATCCCATTCTGATTTCTGATTCTTTCTACGTGACTCTCTTTTCTCTCTGGAATCTCAATATTTTTCTCTTTACTCCTGGTGTATTGAAAATTCACAATATGTCCTTATATCTGCGTCTTCTTGTATTCATGGTGTTGGTCAATGGAGGGATCTCATCGTTCGAACCAGCAGTGAGCACCTTTTTCTATAAGGGACCAGATAGTAAATATTTTATGTTTTGTAGGCCATACAGTTTCTCTCTTAACTTTCCAACTCTATCCTCTAGCCATGAACTACATAGAAGCAAATTAGCATGGCTGTGTTTCAATAAAACTTTATTTACAAAACAGGCCTATAGGTCATAGTTTACCAACTCTGATCTAGACTCTAGATATTTAGGGTACTCACCTCAGGAATACATTCTTGTGTTATTTCCTTGAAAAGATCTTTTTCTCCTGGTTCTCTATTCTCCCTTTCTAGAGCTTCAGTTAGTCAGATATTAGCCTTCTTAGGTTGATTCTTATATTTTCTTTCTTAATGTTCATGTCTATCATTTTGCTTTACTTTCTAGTCAATTTCTTTCACTATTTAGCATGTGTGTAATGCTATTTTTTAATTTATAAGACATTTCTGGTCCTCCAAATTTATTTTTAAAACAGCAGCCCGCTTTTGATATACAGGTAAAATATTTATTGTCTTTCTGCAAATATTATTGTGGAGAGTTATTTTTTTGTACTTTATTCTTCTTGGACAGTACCTCTGTTTTGTCTGAGCATCTGTCTCCCAAATTTTCCCCCATTTTAAAGTTTTGTTTATATTTCCCTATCTCTCATATTACATGATTTCCTCAAACTTTTGCTGGTCCTTAACTGTTCTTTCATATTTAAAAGATGGAGAAAGGGGATGAGAAAATATAAGTTTAAAAAAGTAATGGCTACCAAAAATTAGCTCCAATCAACAATAAACTCTTTTTAAATTTTTTTTTACTTGTAGTTGGCCACAATACTTTATTTTATTAATTCATTTTTACGTGGTGCTGAAAATTGAACCCAGCGCCTCCCAAGTGCTAGGTGAGCTACCGCTCAGCCAAAACCCCAGCCCCAACAATCAACTCTTACCAGACCAATCTCCCACCCTGTCCCATTCCGAAAACTACTATAATCCTGAACTTTAAAATCAATCAAACAAGCAAACAAAAAAACTTCCTGAAGGCACTGAAGAGTATCTGGAAGTCAGAGACAAATTGACATTTGGAAGTGCTGGGTCATTTCTCCTTTTTTTTTTTTCTAGCCTGAAAACAAGTCCCATTCAGCTCCAAGCAGAGGGCAAACATTCTAACAGACACCTACAGGCTTACTGGCTCAAATATTTTGAGTACTGGGCAAGAGCAAAACTGTGAAATACTTTATCCAGAAAGGAAAGTGCCAGAAAGGGAAAGCCCTATATTCTATGAATAAACTCCCACCTGATCTCTGGCTGCCTCCTGAACCATGCATAAGCAGGGCAGACACTTAAATAGCTAAGCTAAGGCTGAAAAATTGAACCAAGATTTCAGTCTCTACCCACCACAGGAGCGGTGCAGTTTGAGTTGAGTTCAAAGTTAAATTCCTGAAAATTTTTAAATAGATGAGAAATTCAGAATGCCTCAGCATGGCGTATCAATTTCTAAGGTTTAAGGGGTCCTCAAACTTCAGGATCTGTAACCAATTCCAATTCAGTCTCCCTGGAGTAGAAGCCACCTTTACTCTAGGGCTCAGGTCCTGGCTGTCAGCATCTGGGATAGCAGAACAAAGAAGGTAGGTGAAAGCCCCCACCCTCAGAAACGGCATAGCCAGTCTGTGTGTTACCCCCACTACTTCCGGTGTATGATGTCCTCATGTGCTGAACCTAGCCTCTCCAGGTCCAATTTCTAAACAGAGGGGAGGAGGACAGTTATCACCTCTGCCTGGGTCCAGGAGAGACCTGGGGTTCTAATTGAACCTAGACAGACTTCAAACAAAGGCCTGGCCTGATCCCATGTGTCAAGCCCACCTGCTGGACCTTGCAGGCCATCATCTTGGTTCTCTTCCTTGCCCTTCCCTGGGGACACTGAAGTTACAGCTTCCCCCTCTGAATCAGTAGCTCCTCCTTCATTTGCTTTCCATCCTCCAAAAATGGGTTGACCTCCTTCATAGTGTCTCACATTTCCTCTATCTTTGGGGTTTTTAATCCTTGGCAGGCATTTTCATGAGGTTTCAGGAAGAAGAAGAGAGGAATGGGTTTAACTGTCATTTTTAACTGGAAGTACAGTTATGCATCATTTACTGATGGGCATACATTCTGAGAAAGGCATCATTAGCTGATTTCATTATTGTGCCAACATCAGAAAATGTAGTTACACAAACTAAGACAGCTACCACATCACTAGGAGATATAATCTCATGGAACTCTCATCAGATATGAAGTTTATCGTTGATCAAAGATTGTAATGAGGTACATGACTGTAACTATGATTTTGGAGTGTACCTGGAACCTTGGCACATTGCAATCATGGCACCAGGCTGCCTAGGAAGGGACTTGGCAAGAGAACAGTGCTAACAGACAGACAGCTCAGCAAACTGCCCTGGGAAAGCAGACATGGATAAGGAGAGGCCTAAAGGGCTAACTTCAGGTGTCCAGAGCTGCCCTTTATTTCTATTTGAAGAGGCAAAGCTGATTTGGAGGCAAAGGCAGAGGAAACCCGACCCAGTTCCCTGACAGGTCATTGATTGATCAAAACAAGAGTGCCCTAAAGCTCTGCCTGGACCTGCTCTCCTTACCGATCTTGCTGTCATTTATTCTGGGGCCTTTCTCAGGTGACAGCTGTCCTACTGTTCTAGGCAGAGCATTTAGCTGCTTCCAGACTCTGCCCTCCCCCAATTTGGCACTAGGATTGAACCCAGGGATGCTGAGACACATCCCCAGTCTGTTTTTATTTTTTTGTTTTGAGACAGGGTCTTGCTAAGTTGCTTAGGGCTCTGTTAAGGTGCTGAGGCTGGCCTTGAACTTGCTATCCTCCTACCTCAGACCCAAACCACTGGGATTGCAGACATGTGCCACCACGACAGAGAAGAAAGTCAGGCCACCTCACTCCCATCTGTATCTTTGGCTCTTTTCACATATCCAAGACATAAATGGGGTCAAACCTACTTCACAGGTATATAAAGGTGCAGAGATTTTCCAGGTGTTCATTTAAATTTTTTTTTCATTCAAAAATGAATGAAAAAGAGGTTAAATATGCAATCAAGTATATACAATTAGTAAATGAGGAGGGAAATTTGGAAGCCAAGGCTGACTGACTCCCAGGCTAAAATCTGAACCACAGTACTGTGTAGACAGGGACCAAACCCAGGGAGAAAAATCTTCTTTTTTGAGCTACCGAAGACCTACTTGCTCAACCCACACCTGACCGAACCCAACTGAGTCTGTCTGGCTGAGCCACCTCTCCACTTCCTTGGGTAGCCAATTGTGTGGAGTTTTTCTACGACTTCAGCAGACCAGCTGCAGCAAATCGATAATATTGGATCAAGAGCTGCCATCTTCCATCTGCAGGAAGGCAGCATTTCAGCAGTAAAATAAATCAATTCCTTCTGTACTTACTTTAGATAATCCTCCTGAGACAGCACAGCCGCATCACCCAACCAGAATAAGGAGCTTCCCCAGCAGGAGGTGGGAGGCCATCTGTCCACAGGCCTCAGGCAGGCTCCCAGAAGTTCTCTACCTGACTACCAGACTCCAAAGAGCACTTTCTGAAAGAAATAGGCAGTCTCTCCAGCCTCTGTGTCCATAGCTGTCGTGGGTCTTCCTGTAGTGCACCAGCCTGCCCTTCCTCTCCAGGGACATCTTTCATTATGTCCTCATTTAGGAGCTAGGGAGAATCTTTTTTTTTTTTTCCCTCAGCAACCCCATCTTCATTTTCCCTGGCAATAAGCAGAAAACAATCCTGCCCTGAGCAGCCTGGCAGCTCTAGGAAGCTTCTGGAAGTGGGAAGGAAATATCAGATACTGCCAATGGCATTCCTGTCAAGGGACAGATTGGTATGGGGCTTTTTTGAAAGTTGCATCTACTTTTCTTCCCTTTTATCTTTCCACCCTTCTTGCTAACCAGTCATGTCTGTCTATTCCAAAGGAAAAGTTCTCTTTATTATTAATCTCTCATGGCAGGAGAATTGCACCCCTGCCATTTCAGGTGCCTAGAAAACCTGAACCTCATTTCAAAAAGAACCTGAATTCCAAGGATCAAAGGGATCATGTGGTACTGATGTAAAATGGATTTTTGGAGGGAAACTGACCTGCAGAGAAGCAGTGGAACACATGTAACCCACAGACCTCTCTGCACCCCACAGCGCAGGCCAAGCACAGATGGCCATGTGCTCCATGCAAGGTTGCCATTGATGGGCGCACCTTGATGCTCTCTCATTTATAGGGCCACAGAACAGCTTTGTGACTACTGAATAACTCGAGCTTCCTGGTGTACAACAGCCTTGTTAGGGGTGGGGCCTTCAAATCCCTGTGGCTTGCTTCTCCACTGAGCTGACTCAGAACTGAGCCAGAACTCTGTGAAGGTGCCAGAAGCAAGAGAAAATGAGATCTTGGGCCATCTATGTGTGTCTTTCACACCAGAGAATAAAAAAAGACTGCAGGGCTGTGTGGCTCTTTGGATTGGACACAGAAGTTCACTACCTGACTACCAGACTCCAAAGAAAGGGCTAGTCACAAAATTGGAAAAACATTTGAAAATGTTTTCCATCTCCAAAATCAAGAGTCTATAACAAGAAGAGAAGTCTCCATATTCCCTCCTTTCCATCTCCGTGCCCTTTTCTTGTTTTCAGCATCATCTCTCATCCATGTCCCATCCCATCGCCTCCCTGGAAATGAACCTGATAAATCATTAACATAATTAGCTATGGTATCTAACTTTTGTGTAGCACTGTACTATTTATAGGACAACTCTGTGCTCATTCTCACTTTATATGCACAATAGTTATTTAATGCAGCCCTAGCAGGCACTAGGCATTACACTAATAGGAAGGGAGCCCCTAGCAAAATGGTACTGAATTCTCTAGCATTCCCAAATTACCCTTCTCTTCAATTTGAAAAATTAGATGTTTGGAGCTTCTCTACCTTCATTAAATGTCAAGCTATCTGAATGTTTCTGAAAGGGCTCATGTCCTCATGGTCCTCTATCTGGTTTTCCTTCGCCACTAAACTCTCAAATAACCCCCTTGGAAACTGTCTGGCAGAGGCTACTCTCCAAGGCAGTATCTCTTATCACTCTCAGCCCTGCCCCCTGAAGATTTGGAGCCATAGTTTCCTATTAGAATAAACTTCAAGGGATTATTCACATTTTTATTTAGAGCAGTTTTTCCTCATTGAATACTGCCTGGTACAAATAGGCCACTGGGAATCACTGGGATGTGGAGATGTTCATTACAGTGGCATTTGTTATATGGGATTGCACCCATGTTTGAAATTTTCCATTGGCTTCAAATTGAATTCCTTTTCTCCAACCTTCCAGAAAGTGAGATGCAATTGCCCCCAAACATCATCACAATTTTTAATAATATGGAGCTATCTACCTCCTCCTCCAAAAGAAATTACCTCCCTCAGGATTCCAGGAAAGGCTTGTGAAAACAGACAATGTTGGGAAAATTTACTGACCTCATGATGCACATTAGCATCTCAGAAATAGCCAGTACAATGTTTCAAGTTTATCTCAAAGTAGTAAATTTTGTACACAAATATAGATAAGGTTCTATGCCACATTGTATTTTTCATGCTACCCATCCAGTTTGGCATTTCTCTAACTTCCAACACAATATTCTATAAAACTCAGTGGCTGTGTTATTAAAAAAGATAGAAAAATAAGTCTTCAGAGGCAGTTTGTGCCTGATTCAAAACTGCTTGTCTTCAGGCAGAGGATCTGATGCTCTTTGAGAGGTTCTTGGTCTCTTATGACAATCTGTTGCCCATGGAAAAGTCCTCAGATGCTCACAAGCACTCCCAACATTTTAGAAATCAAAGCAATTGCTGTATACTCTCCCCACCCCTCTCCCACACAATGTTCCTCCCCCAAATTTTCCAGCAAAAGTTCCCATAAATCCTAAGTATCAAAGTTCAGAGAGTCTACCATACCCCAGGCACAAAAACATTGTCTACAAAATGTTCCCAGTAACCTAAAGGGTAAGTTGAAGGTCACTGGGGTAGGAAAAGGAACCAGGGCAGGCAAAAATGACAAAGAAGATAACTGTGGGCCTAAGCATGTGTGAAATATCTACTCACTCCTGGGCATGCCCTTTATGCTCAGTACTTAGTATCATTTACCTCAATTAAGTTTGAGCATCTCACCTTTTAAGACTCCCCAACCCATGTCACCCAGCATTGAGACTGTCAGTTATCCCTGAGTTCAGTCACATTAAGGACCCGATAGCATGAGAGCAACTGCTAACGCATGAGCTATGTGCGTAGGGCGCCTTCAAATCCACTTCAACTGGGCAGCTGCTTATCAAGACTTTTCCCCAGAAACCGATTTAGCCTAATGATTGCGAGTAGCAATGACTTCTGCTTAATTAGTACAGTAATCAGTGCAAATTCCCCCTAAAATGTAGAGACCCATTTGGCAGGTGCCAAGTGATGCTTAACCAGGTGCTAAATAGGTGTAAAGCCTCAGTTCTGGTCTTTCCCAGCTACTTGCCAAATAACATAAAGATGAAATGGGTCCTAAAAATGCCTGGGATGGATGAGCTGTTTAAAACTTTCTTCAAATTGCACGTAAGAGCCACCAACATCATCCCAGCACCCTGCCCTGATGCGTTAATGTGAAGACAGAGATAGCACCAGGAGCAGAGCTGGAAGGAATAAAGCAAAAGCAAAATCAATACGATTTTGGTGCCTCCTCTCCTGATTCCTCCTCTTTCCCAACCCCCACTCAGCACTCCATACCTGGTCATACGTTCCAATTTCTGTCTCCATTTACAACAAGAGTTGTTGTTGTTGTTGTTGTTTTTCTCTCATGCACTAAACAAGTCTGGGGCTACCATCTCAGCTTGTGCACTGTTCTGTAGTCTGTTCTGGTGAGAAGAAAGAGTGTGACCCTGAATCAAAGAAGAGAATGAGGATAAACCTTAAAGAGAAGACATTCCATACATATATAAATATATCAGATAGGTAGGTAGGTAGGTAGATAGATAGATAGATGATGGATGTCAGGCATGCATGTGTAATTTACCCAAAGAATACTCTCCTCATTATTAGGAAAAATAACGAACTTTCATTGAGTATTAGCTGTGGACCAAATAATGCCTATGAATTATACAATTTAATCCCTTTTAACACCCAGTCTATCCTGCGCTAAGCCAATTCACACATGGCCCTTCACTACTGAGCACTGGTCCATGGGTGGGCATGTGTCCTAAGTTGGTCCCAACAGATGAAAGGAAAGTGTAAATATTCATCTCTAAAAGAGATTTTTCTCTCTTAAAGACTAGAAATAAAGAAGAAAGGAAACTGTCCTAGATGTTGTTAATGACTTGAGAACTGCAAACGGGATCAGCCAGATGACAAAGCTGGACATCAGAAGAGGACAGAGCCAAGAGAACTTCAGAGAACTGAAGTCAGCCACAGCTGTATTCTTCCTGGGACCCACTTCACCTCTGGACTTATCCATAGGTGAGCAAATAAATTTCTACATTATTTAAGCCAATTTGAGTTGACTTCTCATTTGCTGCTGAAAGCATCCTAATTAAAACTACCACACTCCAGGAAAGGAATCATAATATACATTCTACAGCTCAAGGACCTGAAGCATACTGAGTTAAATAACTTGGCCAAGGAATTGGTTGAGTCAGGGTTCAAAACCAGGACTTCCTTATGTCCACATGATCCAAACTGTCCCCCTGGGTGTGAGAACAACCTGAGCTCGCCCTCAAGAGTGGCCAAGCTTTGTCCCTTAACAGTTTTCATTTTCTAAAACAAGTGAGTTGGAATCAAGCTTGGAAAATCAGGTGGGTCATCAGGCTGAGTAATGACATGGTGGCTGAAGTTAGAACTTTTCCCATGTGGTTGAAGACAATCCTGAAGGAAGAGTTCTCAATACTTTTGAGTAATGGCAGCATTGTCAGAACAAGGCCAAAGTCTCCTAAGATAACAAGCCTGAAGGACTCTGTCCTTTAGATGCACATATTCTTTTTTTTTTAATAGTGGAAAGCCATATTTATTTATTTATTTATTACATACATGACAATAGTGGAATGCATTATATTCATAATTATACATTCACAGCACAATTTTTTGTAACTATGTATATAAAGTATTTTCACGCCAAATTATGCCATTATACATGAGCTCTCTTGTTTTTTCTTTTTTTGCATTACAATTCTTAATACACCTTTATACCACAATTTGTCATATCTCTGTTTGTATATAAGGTATGTTGACACCAAATTCACATCTTCAAAATGTATTTTGTATAATGATGACCATCTCCTTCCACCATCCTTGCTATTCCCCTTCTCCCTCCTTTTCCCTCCCTCCCTTTCTCCTCACACCATAAGCTACCACTACAGTGTCTGGCCTATTGCAATAGTTGCCCACCTCCAAGATTCTCTCTGTTATGACATCCTGTCTTCACCTTTCCAAACAACTTCCATATGCCCACCCCTGTAAAGGGATAGCATGGGGGAAACTGCAGGCTGTGACCAACAGCATGGGCCCAAATCAAGACTCCTCTATTAATTAGCTGTGTGACTCTACACGTTACTTATTCCTATTGGGCTTCAGTATTTTCATTTTAAAATGGAAGTAAAAACAAGTATTTTGGATTCTTGTGAGAATTATAGTGGGCAATGAAAATTTACTGATTTAAAGAGTGATTCGATGAGAAAGAACAGTAAATACCTACAGCAGGAACAGGTAAATATTAGACATTAATGATGGCATCAACCACTATTGCTGTTATATTTGCCATATTTAATTACCATCCAATGTATTGTAGCCACCACCAGTATCCTGTTTGGCACCTGGATTTCAAGGATTATGTTTCTACCTCTGTTCTTATATTTCACTCCAGTTGTATTATTCTCTTCATTGTCTTTTAAATATAACTCATACATTTCCAGCTCTACATACTAGTTCTTTTCACTACCCCTGCCTGGAGCATTCTTCCCATGCCCCTTTATTTATCTCATTTAAGGTCTTTACATTGCTCTATTTCCTCTGTTTGCTACCTCTGATTGTGCCAGACCATGGCAATATCTCTATCCACTAAACTTCTTCTCCATAGCAATCATCAACCAGTTAGCCAAAGTGGAGCTTCCCAACTTGAATACAAACTGCTTGAAGGCTTGGACCCCATCCTATACCTCTTTGACTCCCTCGTGCTTAGCAAAGTTCCCAGCATGTGGTAGGAACTCAATAAGTGTAAACCATTATCATTATCATTTGTATTGTGAGAATTTAGTTAGGCTATAACAATTTTTTAAAAAAATCATCATGCACTATCTAGTGTCTATTAAGCAAAAAACTTCCAACCCTGACTTTTGAAGTTCTGGGTATTTGTGGACATTTCTGTAGCTAGAAATATGATTATCCTTGTTATCCCTGTTGCTATACCAGAAGTTCATTAAAGTAGACCTTGGGGGAATTAGTACCCATAGATGCTGTTTTAGCCTTTTCTGATTCCAACTTCACAACTTCTGAAAATACATAGATTGATTTTTTTAAATGTAATTTGGGGTCTGAGTCATTCACAGGTGACAACCCTAGAAACTGGGGTTGGATCAGCAGTAACAGAACCAGCTTTCTCTTTATTAACGGTGAATCAGTGGGGAAAAAAAAAACTTCTGAGTTTCCACTCCAAGGAAGGGATTGTGAAAAAAATGAGATTTAAAAGTTGAAAATTTTTCATCAACTGTAAAATAGCAGCTCAGAGATGAATCTAACAATTGTCATAAGTATTGTTGTTATCCCTGATAATAATTAAATCACAGGGATTCTCTTAAGGTCAGAGAAGCTTCTTATGCCTCTTAGATTCTTCCCTGTCACTTAAACTGGGTCTATTGAATGACAGCTCAGGTTTCAGCCCCTCTTTCTTTTATGATTACCAATTGGAGAAATAAAAACATAACTTTGAAAAGTTGTGCTTATTAATCTCTCTTACATTATAGAGAAAGAATATGAAAGCTTAGAAATGAGTGAATAAGTGTCTGTGTGTATGATCAGTGGCCCAAATTTCTCTAGAAAAATATCTAGAAGGTAACCCCATCTTCTGAGGGTGTCATTAACAAGCTGTGAGCATTTATTGTCTCTGTCCTTCAATTGCCCCACCACAAGCCAGAATATGTAATCTGGGACCAACTGTTCTGCCAAGCACAGATTTTAATGAGGAACTCTTCGATGGGGAAGCCAAAGCTGCCACCACTTTTTACATTACTAGGGGCTGCTGATTGGCATCAAGGAGGCTTGCCAAGGTCTTGGGGCTTGTGCAAGGGAGGCGGTGAGTTGTGTGTGGATAGACTTCTTACATGTTGTTGACAGATAGTGAAAGCAAGCTACAAAAAACACAGCTTCAGATCACAGGAAGCTTACAAAATTAACCCTACCTCAACAGAAAATACAAAATTAAGCTTAATTTCATTCAGCTGCATGCCATTGCATTTCAGGCAAACAGGAGTGAGTTGTTTGTTTGTTTTCTCATGCAAACCTATCTTTTCCCTAAAAGGGGGTGGATACACCCCACACCCACATACACATTACCCAATCTAAACCTGGATAGCTTTATAGCTTTCATCATGGTTTATAATTATATATTTATAAATTAATTCAATACTATTTTGCTTACTTTTTTGTCCATAATATGTGATAGAGTAGATATTTTCTGCATAGTCACTGGCCTAAACTACCAGCCTTCATATGAGATGGAAGGGAATTCTACAGTAGAGAATTGTAAATAACCAGGTCCAGGATGTGAAGTCAGAGGTTCTGAAATCCACAACTCCGTACCTTACTAGTTGAATGATCCTATGGAAATCACTCGAGAACTAACTAGGCATCTCATTTCTTTATCTGTAAATGAGACTAATGAAAGTACTATTTTAATTCAATTGCCACAGGGTTGCTGTGAGAATTCAATGTGGCAT
The DNA here is from genome assembly GCF_021218885.2 of Marmota monax. Lineage (NCBI taxonomy): Eukaryota > Metazoa > Chordata > Mammalia > Rodentia > Sciuridae > Marmota > Marmota monax. Next base: position 20,146,610 of record NW_026693777.1, on the reverse strand, counting down.
CATTGTCTGGGGTCAGGTTCCCCAGAAACAGGCCTGAAATGAGGATTCACGGACAAGGGATTTATTAAGAAGTGCTCCCAGTCTTAGCATGCACAAGGCTTTCGTTCTATCCTCAGGACAACAACTACAAAAAAGGAAGACAGACAGATTCCCAGGAGAAACAGGTAAGGAAGTGGAGAAGGCAGAACAGGAAGAAAAAGAAGCGTAGCATAGGTGCAATTTCAGGGTTAGGGCCCATGGAGAGTTGCGTCCACCTGGTCCACAGGGAAATTCTGGAGTATAAAGTATGCCTGAGTGTGTCCCAGCCCCAGGCAGGTGGCTGACCCTTCATACGCCAGGCCTGTCAATCATTGGCTAAGGAGGCTAGGATCATAAGCTCCCAGGCACTGGACAGACAGCTCTGTGTCTAGGCAGAGGGCCTCTAGTGGCTGGGACAGTCCTCCAAGAGCAGGGAGGCGGGGCAGCTGATGGAAGCAAATGTGCACCAACATGGAAAAGAAGACACAATCATACACAAAGGGGTCAATAGTGACTCAGCAGAGCGTGGTGGCGCACACCTGTAATCCCAGCAGCTCAGGAGGCCAAGGCAGGAGGATCGTGAGTTGATCCTCAGTAAAAGCAAGGCACTGAGCAACTCAGTGAGATCCTGTCTCTAAATAAAATACAAAATAGGACTGGGGATGTGGCTCAGTGGCCCCTGAGTTCAATTCCCAGCAGCAAAAAAAAAAAGCGACTGCGCCTGGCACGGGCTGGATCTGAATCTGCCAATGATCTAAAGTGGCATCATCTATTTCAGACTATAAAATGGAAGATTCTATGCAACAGAAATATCTAGAAGCTGGAAGAATTTTCTGATCTATTGACCCCATACAAAAACCAAGTGTGTTTGATGCTCTCAAGAGACACTTGACACAGCTTCCTGGGTCATGATCAATATTTTCTTCCTCATTGCTACTCAGGATGTGAGTGAGAAACCAAGATGAGATTGATATTAAAATAATGAAAAGAAAGTAATCAGGGGAAATGAACTCTATTCTTCTTGAGCCTTTGGAAATTTGTGGCAGAAGATGGAAAGGGGTCAGGAACTGGTTCTAGCCATGCTAATAGAGCTGGACAAGTTTCATAAGTCCCAGCAAATAATCTATCCTACCACACCCCCAGGTCAAACCAGGGTCTACCAACACCTGCAAAGGAATCCCTGGGCAGTCCCCCAGGACATCTTGATAGACTAACAAGGGCTTTGTATTCAGCATTTAAAAGACAGGAAGGGCTAAAACTCCAAAACTGAGAGAAACTCAGGTATAACAATTTATCTCATCAGTCTGTGAAATCGAGATGCTCCAACACCCCTGGACTCTGTATTTTATCCCCCATGGGGCACTACCCATGAAAATCGAACTCCTGCTATGTGGAAGGGTGCTCAAGGCACATTATTTGTTTTTCCCTCTCTGTAGAGAGATGGTGAGACTCCCAATACTCATCCTTTCTGAGGAAGAAGAAAGAGTGCTACAAATGGAACCCCCAAAGTTCCACTCACAGTCCCACATTTTAATTCCAATTAACAAATATCTATTGCCCTGTCACCCTAGGCTGGGCTCTCTGCCAGGAGCAAAGATAAGTGAGGGGGGGCCTGCCTTCCCGTGTTGGGCTGTGGGGCTATGGATGGGGCCTCCTAGGGGTGTGTACTGACACTGGAGGCAAAGACATGGGGCACTGCAAAAAAGAAGGACACTGTGGGGCCAGGTCCCCGCCCCAGCAGGAGGGTGGGGAATGGAGAAGGTCAGGTGGCTCTTGGGTAGGAGTAAAGTCGAGCCGTAGGAGTGAGTGAAGCATGAAGAAGCAGAAGGAAAGATGGCTCATAGGAAACTATTTTTCTTGCCAGCATCCTTACCCTGAACCCCCAGTAGAAATATCTGCCTTTGGGGGATTCAGGGGAAAGAACTTCTGCCCTTCCTTCCATCTCTCACTCACATGTCCCCTAAGCAAGTGACAAGATGTGTGCCTAAGAGGCAAAACTGCATCCAAGGAGCTTATGCCTAAGGCCTCTTCCAACTCCTGCAATTCTATGATTCTAGTAATTTTCTAGTTTATGAGGAAAGAAAGGAATATTAGGAGCTTAAATAGATTGCCGAGAGAGGGGCCAAGAGATCATTACCATCTGAGTTTCTCTCCTAGTTTTTCACCTACAGGCCTCTAACTCCCTCCCTACCCATTGAGAAAACCCTAACTGGAGGGGCTTTACTGTCCAGGAAATGACTTGGAGCCCCCATTAAATGTTCAGAAAAGATTGTGAAAGTAGATTGAGAACAAGTGCTCTTCAAAGAGTCTAGAAAAATACAGATCAAGTCACAAGAATTTGCTGGTATGTTTGTGTCACTGTCCAGAAGATAATATGTCATTTTGGGAACTTGCACTTAACAAATCACATTTTAAATTATAACTTGTAGGTTTGCCTATAAAGAGAGAAGGCACCAACTAGTCAATTCCATGTTCTCTCTTTTGTTCACACACACACACACACACACACTTACCCCTACCTCACCTCAGTAAGAAACTGGACTTCTTCCACTTAAACATCAATCTGACATGAGTTTGGTCATTGTGAGTCAGTTCCCTGAATCTGGACATCTCAGAACAGATAAATTCACATCTCTCACATCACAGAACTTAAAAGCCAACCCCAGCTGGACAAGGCCCCACAGGACCCTGACTGAGCTGTCAGTCCACTTTTCTATCTGGCAACTCTGTATAGTCTGACTTCAAAATTAATACCCAGGAACTCTGAATAGCTCTGGAACCTCTAATCTCCTTCTGCGGTGGACCAGGCAACTCAAGGAAGAACTATGGTGGGTCTGGAACTTTGATTCTTCTCTACATCCTCTGAGCATCCATCACCCATTGGAAAGCCTCAGTCTCCAAATAATTCCCTTCTCTCTGACACTGACTCTCCAGAGCATGTAGGCTGGCAACTTTGTCCTCACAGATGCCCAGATATGGTAGCCCATTGTTCCCAGCCTTACCTGGGTCCCTTTCCTGTAGCTGCCTTCTTCCTTCCAGGCCCAGCTGAGCCCCTGTCTCTGTGCTGCCTTCTCCATGGTCTGCTCCCCTTTTCTAACCCCTATCCACTCACTAATTCCCACACTGACCATCTAGCCCTTGCTCACGCCCAGAAGAGAGAGAGTAAGGAACGTGGGCATAATCAGGGGAGCCTGGAGACCATGGCATCGTCTAGTAGGAGCTGTGTCATTGGCTCAAGGTCACTCAGCCAGCCAACACTGTTTCAGATTTTGCAGCATGCTGAAAGGGATGTTCTACGAAAGAAAAGGACAGTTTCAATACTATGCTGGTGTGGATTGCTGCTAGTGCAGAAGACAGGAAGGAGAGGCCTACTCGTTAGTATGCCTCTGCATGGCTGCGTCTTTCAAGCCTGATTAATACTTAATGTGATTGTCTTTAAAATCTGTCACTATTTGGCAGCGATCAGATGAGTGCCAATGACAGAAGCACAAATATTTGTATTAGGGCTGTGTCGTCTGCTAGGGTTATATGATTGATTAATAAGTTTTGCCTGGTCACCCACAGAGATTTTGTTTTCTAATTTATCCAGCAGAGCTGTTAACCAGAAATGCTAGGACTAGTGTGAAAGAAAGGGGAGGAAGGGCAGGTTGTTAGTGGCTGTGGGGTTTTTCCCTTAATTATTGAAAGGGTAGCCTGTTGCTTAAAAGGATTGGCAGATAAATTTAAAAGTCCTCAAAATCCTGCTGGAATCAGAGCAGATGCTATTGAAACCCAAATTCCATCAAGGCAGACACAGTCAGGAGAGTAGACCATGCCAAAGAAATGCTTTAAAATTAAAAAGCAGGTGGGGGTGGGGAACAGAGAGAGACAGACACTTTGCTGCAGGGAGAACAATAGTAGACTTTTAAAAAAAAATTTAATTTCAGAGAAAATGCATACAAAATACCAGATGCTATAACTTCAGCAATTCAAATAGAGCCATGCTAAATATGTCCAAGCAAGAAAGAATATTCTCAAAGGAGACAGACTACTGCTACACCATGAGCAGCTGTGTAGTGATTACCAAAGCCTCTGTACCTCAGGCGAATCCTAAGTCAAACTCTGCCTTAACTACTCAGTGGGCACAAGGTGGTCCCATGGGGTAGTGTGTTTGGTATTTCTGATTTCAGGTGAAAAGAATGGCCCACAAGTATCTCTCCGGGCCTTCCTAATGATCAAACTAACTATTGAGCATTACTGTCCTGGGAGGTGAGGTAGAGGTATTGTGGGCTGAGAGCATGGCTTTGAGTCACTCAGACCTGTGTTCGAATCCTACTTCTGCCACTTCCAAGGATATGATCTTAGGCGAGTTATTTAACCTCTCTGGGCTTTGGTTTTCTCACCTTTCAAATGAAGACAATATTTAGGTTGGGGTTTGTTTTGAGGATTAAATTATTTATAAAGTCAAAAATAATACCATTACTCCTGTAGATCCATACATCCCAAATTTCTGAATTCCTGCCTCTCCTCTCTCTTTCTCTCCCTCCCTCCTACCTTCTCATGAAATTCATTTCCAGCTACTCCAGCAATATCAGCACATAGGGGATGCTGGCTCACCTGGATGCTCTTCTCCACAACACACACATCATCTTAAAATACAAACGCAAAGACACTGACCCCAAAAGAGGCAAGACCACAGTTCCTACCAGACACAATACTAACAGAATGTGTCTAGTGCAATTGTCCTTGCATTATCACTATTATCATCATTAATTAGGTGCCTGCTATGTGCAAGTTTTATAAAAGATGACAAGCCACCTGTGTCCTATAAGACCCAATAAATTGCTGGCAAGGCCAAATTATTCTCTGCCAAAAGTCAAATTGCTGTATGGAATGGTGAGGGGATAGAAAGGAGAAAGTGACAGAGAAGAGAGGTTTGTGGTCGATGGCCGACTCTGAAAGCCGACAATTGCATGAGAGGAGGTCCTCCGGGGACAAGGGAAAAGTCTGCAGCCTTGACACAGCCAACGACAGACCCACAACAGAATCACAACCACAACCCAGGTCTCCTCGATATCCTCTCCCTAGTCCTGAGGTGGAGCATAGTCTATGAGCCCTGCTCACAGTGCTGGAGATTCACAGTGCTTGCAGCCAGGGGAGAAAACCATACACACAAACCTGTCTGCAGAATGCTGGAAGTTTGTCTGAGGACACTTAGCCCAGCCTAGCATATTCAGGTATGCCCGCTGCATTGGGGGCATACCTGAATACATCTTGAAGCATGAATAGGTGATTAGTTAATTGGCCAAAAATCTGTGCTTTCCTATAACCTTCTAAAAATCATATTGGTGAAAAGAAGAGCATCTGCTGATTGAACCAGAGATTCAATTGAGGATTAAAACTTAGAAAGGAATATTAATGGCATATGTAACATGTCTTGACCTCTGAATAACTAATTTGAAAGTTTTACTAAGTACAGAAGCCAAAATCTTGGCATCAAATCCCCAGTTTGTCAGCCAAATCCCAGAGAAACAAGAAGTAAAATATTTAAAACTTTTTGAACTCTATGGTCCCTATTTGTAAAATGGGATGTCAAAATATTTCCCAGTGACTTTAATCACTATACAGTGCAAAGAACCCTACTAAATAGAAACATATGCTAGTTTAAAGTTTCTAAATCTAATAAGCCCTCATCTAACAGAGCTCTTTTACCTGCAAGGAGGTAAGACATATTTTCAAAAGGAGAAACTGCATTGCAAGAATTGCGATAGCCAGCTACCCTGTACTGAAGCCCAGACTCATCAGCATATCTCTATCCATCTGTAGTCCTGGTTTGCCTTTGGGTTCTGCTCTGGGTCCTCTTCTCCATGCTATGCTCTTCCTGGTGACCTCACCCCTCCCACAAAGGTGTCCAGAGCTCCCACATCCCTATTGTACCTGGACCTCTTTTGTGAGCTCCCTGCCCATTCATGCAACTGTCTCCCAAACACGTCTCTAGCAGATGTCCCAACTAAAATGTCCAAACTAAAATCATTATGTTTCCTCACCAAACCTAATATTTTTTCTGGGTCTCTTAGTTCAGGGAATGGCAGCACCACCTGCCCAATTCCCTCAGCAGGAACTGGGAGTTGTCATTCACTCCTCCCATTTCACACTCATCAATCACCCAGGTCAAAGAACCCCCTCTCCTAATTAACTCTCAGATTGCCGACACTTCTCCACCTCAATGGCCACCACCCCATTCATCTTTTCTTATATATAATCATCTTCTGTTCCAATCCATTCTGCACCCAGGATAATTTTTTTAAATGTAAATCTTATCACATTAGTCATGCTTAAAACCCTTCCTGGCCCTTAGTATAAAGTCCAAATGTCTTAACGTGGCTTATGTGATCCCTCAGGACCTGGCCTTGTCTACATCTCCAAGTTCACCTCTCATGTCTTCCCTCCCACCATGTTGAATTCTTTTTGTGTTATTGAAGTACTGTACTCTCTCCACTAGGCCTCCAAAAATTTAGTTCTCTACTTGGAATTTTCCTCCCTCTTCACTTGGCTAGCTTCTATTTATTTTTCAAATCATTTTCTTCTGGAAAGTCTTTCTCTGGCCCACTAAATGCAGCCTATTTACCCTGTAATATCTTCCTAATTCCCTCTCCACTAGTCAAGATAGTATGGGTTATGCTGTGGCAACAATAAACCCCCAAACCTTAGTGACTTAACAGTGTAATGTTTTATATTATTTTTAGTCTAAATATAAATTCACCCTTAGAAAAGGTTGTAATACTAAAAATAGTACAAGGAATGTCTACATAGGCTTTACTCAGATTTGTCAACGTTTTATCCCATTTATTTTAGTATCTGAGGGCAAATGACATAAATGATAGCCCTTGCCCCTAAACACTTCAAGTGTATATCTCCTAAGACTAGAAAGGTCTTTTACATATGCATAGTACAATTGTCATCCTCCCAGGTTAACACTGATGCAATACTTGTTTTATCTAATCTGACATCCATACCCCGATTTTTTTCAGCAGATCTAATTATGTTCTTTGTAGCTTTTCTCCCTTCCCAGTACAGGATCAGTCTAGGGGCAGACATCGCATTTAGTTGTCATGTCTCTTCAAGTCTTTGTAAATCTGGAACATTGCCATAGTCTTTGTCTTTTATGAGGTTGACATAGAAAGCTTATATTTCACATCACAGTCTGAGACAGACCAGACAGTCCTCCTTGATCTTAGAGCGATGTTCTCTGGAATATGTGGTCTCCAAACTTATCCAGGTAGGCTTGAGTGAGTGTGGAGAAGACACACCGTGAATGAAAGTAACACCCTCACTTCCACTCACACACCCTTGGTAAAAACAAATCACACAACCCTACTAGATGCAAGGCGGCTGAGGAATATGGAAAAGTAGACAGGTAAATGAGTGTCAAAGTCTCTTGCGGGCTTCTGACACTTCTAACATGAAACTGTGTCCTATTTTAAATGCATATGCCACTACTTGTCACACAGAAATTTTTTAACTCTGTTGTAACAGGGACTGTCATGGTCTCTGCCATCTTCCCAGCACCTCGTGTAGTGCCTGGAACCTCATCAGGGTTCCTTAAATATTTGTTGAATGAATGATCAGGTTTGCTCAGTTTACACATCATCTCAATATCACATACCCTCAAGCATCCTCACAAGATTATTCTAACCCTAGAATGCTCCAAATAGTCTACACACCTAGTGTGATCAAAAAAACTTCCTCTAAACTCCCAGAAAATCAATTTCAGAAACAACATGACTTACTAATGACCATGGATAAAGCCAGGAAGTAGTTAACAACCACCTAATTATGGTTTGAAAATTTTTTTCTCTGTTATCTAGAAATTTTAAGATGCGCACTCACTGCAGGGTAGGATATATGAATTAAGGAGAAGCAAAGATTCCATTTGAGTCAAATAAATATGGGCCCCATTTCCAACAATTTATTGAAGAAGATTTCTATTTCTTCTATAAGCCCTTAGATGGGATTCAATGAAATGTGGAGGTTATTAAGAATAATTTGCAAGACCTTAAAGACCTAGAGCCCATAGCTGTAAAGACAAACCCAACATCACAAAACTGGTAAATGTCAATGTCAATGCTAGGATTGAGTCTTTATATTGTTTTGTTTGTGTCCTCTTTCCCTTTTACCTAGCTACCTGGCCAAGTCCATGTTCTTTTGAGCCATCCCTGCCTCTGTTTAGCTGTTTCTATCTAACCATCCAAATTTCTCCCTCAGGTAACATTGTGTCCCACGGTGCTTTTATTTCCAGGCTTAGGTTTAGAAATCTGTCATTGCATTTGCGATTAGCTATTTCCATGTCTGTTTCTCACATACAGCTGTGGGAGATAAGTCCTTGTTTTCTTCACCTTCATCTTCCCCAAGCCGGCATGTTAATTGGCCAGAGTGGTTATACATCTGATGGCATCAGCTTCAAGGCTCTTGACTATTTCTGTGGTTTCCTAGTCAGAAACCTCCGCTTTGAACTACCCCTGAAATTGGAGCTGTGACATCTGAGCAGATATGATGTGGCAAGAAAAAGCTAAGGAAATATATGCATCATCCCTGCTCCGGTAATGGTGGCTTTCATCGCGTTTCTTCCCTTTACACAGCACAGTTAGCTCTTTTGTAAAGGCTTTACCTTGAACATCTCTGACTAATTAAGCCCGTTCCTCCCTGCCAGGCTCTTTGTACTGCAAATGGGATTCAGCCCTGGCTGCTGAGTGATTTGCAGCCACATGAGTCACAAAGGTACAGGGGACCCAGAGAGCACTCTGAAAGGAGGGAGAGAGGAGGCAAGGGTAGTAATGAATGACTTATTTGTTCTAAGTAAAAATTACATATCCCTTCCTAGTTTTTCTTACCAACTACTGAATTATTTCATAACCAACCCCGGAAAAGAGGCAAAAATGAGTATTAAACGTTTGGAAATGCTGCTGTAAAGGATTAGTTTATTTGGCAAATAATGTGAAACAGTGCCTTTTTCTTTCAGAATTGCATTTTCTTAATAGCCCAATGTTCATATAACAAATTATTTTTCACCAGCTATTAAGTACTTAATGTATACTAATTCCTTAAGCCTTTTTATCAACCTTACAAAGTAGATGCCATTATGCCTAATTTACAAATTGGGAAACTGAGGTATAAGGGGAATTGGGTATAACTAGATATTATAGTGTGAAGTGATATTTATATACAAGTGATTGTGTGTGTGTGTGTGTGTGTGTATGTGTGTGTTGCTGGGAATTAAACAGCCTTGTGCATGCGAGGCAAGCACTCCAACTGAGCTATATCCCCAGTCCCAGAGCCAATATGTTTAACCCCTTATATCAAGTCCTCACAAAAGAAGAAAACTGACACTAAATTTCCTCACTTAGTGTCTTATTTTGAGTAATTGAGAATATCTGTGCCTGTCTCCTCACCTGGAAAAGAGGGTAGAAGGATTAGTGGCAATGTCTGTAACATGCCCACCAGAGAAAACTGGAGCATATATTTCATGATAGTAATTAGTATTATTATTATCTTTGTTATTTGTTATGTATCAAGAGAAGCCACAACTTCATATGTAAATATAATCACCATGCAAAGATAGACTCTTAAACCCAAGCCCAGACTCACCAAAAACTATTAGTATTTATAGTTTTCAGTACTGAAAAATCAAACCTCAAGTAGACAGATGTCACGAATGAAAGTATCTAGGAGAAATTCCCTGAAATCTTCACCTCTCTCTTCCTGCAGTTTACCAGGTTTTGGTCAGTTCTCACAAGTGGCCTCACCCCAAGTGACCCTTGGATGGCTAAGTCAACTTTACATCCTCTGGGCCTCATCAGGATGGGTTTCAGTGTTGGTTGAGGGCCCACCAGGAGTATACTACATTCCAGTTCAGCCCCAGAGCCCCGGCCTCCTGAGAGTTCTCTGGATTGGCATGGCCTGGCTCAGAGCTCCTGCAGAAACTCCCCTGAAGGGGGGAAAGAAACATCAAGTCCTAAAGCCCTCGGAGTTTTCTGGGCTCAGGCCGAGCCTTACAACAAGCAGAGGGGCAGTTGAGCTCAAAAGTTTCAGCCCTCATTCAAACTTCTTCCATTGAAGAAAAAAAGTCATTAAAACCACAGCTTCCTGCCAGGACCTGTGACCACAACAGGCTTCTAGCTGGAGAATGGAAGCCAAGGGAAAAAACCAAGAGAAGAGAGATTAAAAGGTAGATGGCTCTTGGAAGCTCAACCACGTGGAGTCTGCAATGGAAGAACAGTGGAGGATGATCAGACAAGGTTGTCTGTCTTGCCTGGGGTCTGCTGAGGCAAAGGAAGAACCTCAGAAGTTTCTGAGGGCCACGTTCTTTCAACAAGGGGCGTTGATAAGTGGCACTGAAGCCAGAGCTTTGAGAATGAAGTTGAAAGGGATAATCCTGATGTGTGGTTTTGTCAGAATAGGATGAAACTGTCACTAGAAAAAGAAAATTGCTTATGAAAGGACATGAGCCTTTCTTGTCTACCCAGAAGAGTAGAAGCAAATGCATCTGCTTGGCTGCTGAACTTTGCTTGAAAAGCAAAGAAAAATCTAGGAACATGGAGAACTAACTGTACCTCGCTGCTCAGGGCAAGGATTTGTGGTCAAATTAAGACTTCAATTTGAGGAAATTGTTGTTAAAAATCCCCAGACATGAAATTAATATAATTAGGTAATAGCCCCTGAACTTAAATCTCTCAGCAAGCTGCGAGGAAGAAAAAGGCAGCTAGACTGGACCTCATTAAAACTAAATGAATAAATACCAGCTTCCAGAAGAATGCCAAAAAGAAAAAAAAATACCATGTGTAAGCTCAGGCAGGGACAGACACAAAGTGATGGAGCTCAAAGGACTCTAAACAAGTGTCAAGAAAACTGGGATCGTTTTGCCAACAGCTACAGGACCTGGACAAAGGCTCAACCCAGCGTTTCTCAACTATAGCAAGACTTGGAACTTTCTAGAGGGCTGGCCCAGCAGTTCAGATTCCCTAGGTGTAGAGTAGGACCTGAGAAAGTGCATTTCTAACAATTTCCCAAGGGAAGCTGATGCCACTGGCCCAAGGGCCACATTTTGAGAATCACTGGGCCTAACTGGGCCTCAGTTTCCCACTCGATAAAATGAAAAGGGAAACAGATGGTCTCTCAGCTCTTAGCCTGTTCTAAAAATCTATGAAATTAACATAGTGAGGAAAGTAGGTATGGATTACAAATGATTGTTCCACAGTAGCGCGGACAGTTCGTGTGCCTGTGCGTGTGCGGAGGTGATTGTGCAAACTCACTGCCAGAAAGAAATGTACTCCACTGAAGAAATGTGATTCATCTGATTAACTGAAGAGCAGAAAGCAGGACAGGGCTGTGAGCGACACATCCTGGGAGGTGGCAGCAGTGCCCACCAGAAATTGGTGTGTCCTTCCCCTCTGACAAAAAGGAAAGAAAAGAAAACGTTCAGGAAACATCAGAAATACCATCACTCAGAAATAATGCCTGTTTGGAAATGGTTCTGGCTAATTTGTGAGGAAGGTGCAACCACAGTAATGAGGAAGGATCCTCTATTTTAATGATTCCAGGGAGAGGAGAGGAGAGTCATCTGAAAAGACAGATGATATATCCTGTTTAAAGATGAAATGCAAAGTCAAGTGTTAGTTGTGTCACCCTGGGCCACTTTCATATGTTACTATATGACATTGACTGTGCTTGATGTCTTGGTAGGAAAAATAGAAATGGAAAAAAAAATTTTAAATACATAAATGTAGGTCCATTGAAGGCCTTGTCTGAGATCCCTGTGTCAACTTTATACTTAACTAGTTTATGTAAGTAAATGAAATAATAAAGTTTGAGTTAGATATTTCTTAATTATTCAATTACCCCTGCAAATGTAAATATGTATATTGTCATATATAGAGTTACAAGATAAATATATATGTATATATATATATTTACAAGATATATATCTTTTGACAATAACATGTAAGAGTATAAAAATGTTCAAGTTAATTATCTTTGAGAAAATTTCATAAAAATATATATTTTATTTATATTTATAATATTTATATGTACTTTAAACCTTGTAAGTTTCTTAGAAAATCTTGTATGTTTTTATGTAATATTTGTATATTACCTCTTTCATAATCTCTCTCCTGATCCTTCCCAATCAGCTTCATGTAGTAAAAATCTTACTTTTAGATGAAAATCTTATTTAATATATCTATATTCAATTACTCCTTTGGTTGAAAATATGACTTTGAAGTAAAGCAAACCTAAGTTCAGATTTTGTCCCTACCACTTTCAGCTAAGAAGGGTGGAGCAAGTTACTTACCCAGCAGCTCCTCCTCAACTTCAGTTTCCTCCCAGAGAGAGTAAAAATTTAAAAAAAAAAAAAACCAAACCACCTCACCTCATAAGGTTAATGTAAGGGCTAATGAGCTAATTATGCAAAATAAAGCACCACATTTATAAAACTATAGCTGTTATTATGAAATAATGTGCATGTTTTTTATTAAAATGTTTAATTACTTATGTATGAGAGCTTTAATAAATAGTAAATTACCATAAGTTTCTAACTTTAAAAAAATAGGTTTCCATTTCCAAGGTTAAGTTCAAAAATAATATGGAACCTGTCAGATCCCAGGAGGGGAAATGTTAAGTGTTGTAAACTAACAAGCAATGACCATTACTGAAGAGAAACAATGATTTCTGTACTCCAGGTACAAGACTTGGGCTGAACATTCACAGGCAGGGGTGGGGGCTGCAAGAGTAGAAAAGCATTATCTTAAGAGTTTAAGAGGAGAACTAACATCCAATGCACATAACTATGGATCACATGCTGGATCATACTGTTAGTTCTATTTTTATTTTTTTTTTAGTCACTTCCATATGGCTTGCCATAGCAGCTCTACTATTCTATATTCCTTATCAAAAGTGTAAGAGGATTTCAATTTTTTCCACATCCTCACTAACACTTTTTAATTGCTGTTTTTTTACATAATGGCCATCGTATGATTTGCATTCCCCCAGTGATTGGTGATGTTGAGCACCTTTTTTATATACCTATTGGACATGTATATGTCTTCTTTGGAGAAATGTCTGTTTACATCCTTTATCCTTTTTTAATCCAATTATTTGCTTTTTTGCCATTGAGTTGTATGAATTCTTTCTATAGTTTAGATATTAACCCCTTATTAGATACATGGTTTATAAATATTTTCTTCAATTCTGAAGGCTGCCTTTTACTCTGCTGGTTGTTTCCTTCGCTGTGCAGAAGATTTAAATTTGATGTAATTCCACTTTAGTTTTTTTTAATTGGTTCTTCTTATATATAAAAGTAGAATCCATTCTGATGAAATTATACAAGCATGGAATGTATCTTATTCTAATTAGGAATAATTCTTGTGGCTGGGCCCCATGGTGGGATTCAATTAGGCATTTTCGTATGTGTACATAGGAAAATTATGTTAGATTTATTCTTCTGTCTTTCCTATTCCTATCTCTCCTCACTTCCTTTTGTTCCCCTTTGTCTAATCTATTGAACTTGTTGTCTTTCTCTCTGCCCCTTTATTGTGGTTTAGTTTCCACATAGCAGCAAAAACATTCAATCTTTGGTTTGGAGGAATGGGCCTAATTCACTTAGCATGTTAGTCTCTAGGTCCATCCATTTATGCAGCCACATCAATGTTTATAGCAAAACAATTCACAGTAGTTAAGCAATGGAACCAACCTAGATGCCCAACAACAGATGAATGGATAAAGAAACTGTTGTACATATACACAATGGAATATTACTTAGCCATAAAATAGTCCCACTTTTCTATTTTTACTTTTGTTACCTGTTCCTTTGGTGTCATATCTAAGAAATTATTGCTGAGGCAAATCAAGAAGACTTTTCCTGCTATTTTCTTCTAGCAGTTTTATGGTTTTAGTTCTTAGGTTCATTTTAAGTTGATTTTTTATGTATAGTGTAAGATAAAGATCTAAAATCATTATTTTGCACTTGGATATCCAGTTTTCTCAGTAACATTTATTGGAGAGACTCTACTTTTCCCCATTGTACATTCCTGGCATCTTTGTTGAAGGTCAGTTGATAGTATATGCATGAGTTTGTTTCTGGGTTCTGAATTCTGTTCCAGTGGTTTATATATTGTTTTTATGCCTGTTTCATATTGTTTTAATTACATAATTTTGTAATCTATTTTTATATCAGGAAATGTAAAAAATGCCTCCAGCTTCATTCCTTTTGCTCAAAATTGCTTTGGCCATTTGGGGTCTTTTGTAGTTTCATATGGCTTTTAGGATTCTTTTTCCTTTTTCTGTAAAAAATACCAATAGGATTTTGATAGGGGTTTCATTGAATCTGTTAAGTCACTTTGGGTAATACAGGCAATCTAAATGTATTAATTCTTCCAACTTATAAACAAAGAATATCTGTATCTGCTTTAATTTCTTTCATCAGTACTTTGTAGTTTTCAGCATGTGTGTCTTTTACTCTTTGGCTAAAGCTATCCCTTAGTATTTTATTCTTTGGGGTGCTATTGTAAATAAGAGTTACATAATAAAATAATAAATTTAAACAATAAAGTTTCCTTTTTGAATAATTTATTGTTAGCACAGAGAAATGCGACTGATTTTTGTATCCTGCAACTTTGCCCAATTTATTTATTAGTTCTAACAGGTTTGTGTAGTTTTTTAAAAATATTGTTTGCTGTAGATGGACACAACAGCTTTATTTTACTTACTTATTTTTATGTGGTGCTGAGGATAGAATCCAGTGCCTCACATGTGCTAGGCAAGTGCCTTACCACTGAGCTACACCCCCAGCCCAGTTTTGTGTAGTTTAAGGGAGATCCTACATATAAGATCATGTCCTCTGGAAACAGATAATTTTACTTCTTCCTCTTTGATTTGGATGCCTTTTATTTATTTTTCTTGCCTCATCACTCTGGCTAATTCTTCTGGTACTGTGATGAACCCAAGAGGTGAGGCTGGGCATCCTTGCCTTATCTTGCTCCAGATCTTAGAGAAAAGACTCTACGTTTTCTCCACTGGATATGAGGTTAGGTCTGGATTTTTCATATATGGCTTTTATTGTGTTAAGGCAAGGTCCTTCTGTACTTGAATTATTATGTCAGGGTATCGGACTTTTGTCAAATGCTTTTTTCTGCATCTATTGAAATAATTATGTGATTTTATCTTTTATTTTGTCAGTGTTGTATATTAAATCAACTGATTTTTATATGTTGAATCAACTTTATATCCCAGGGGATAAATCACACTCGGTCATGGTATATTATCCTATTAATGTGCCATTGAATTTGGTTTGCTAATATTTTGCTAAGGATTTTTGCATACATGTTCATCAGGGAATCAGGCCTAGAGTTTTCTTTTCTTGTGGTGTTTTTCTGGCTTGGGTTTCAGAGAGATGCTGGCCTCATTAAAAAAAAAAAAGAGTTTGGAAGTATACACTGTTCTATTTTTGGAAGAGTTTAAGAACAATTGTATAAATACCTTCTCGTGACTTCCCTCCTTTGAGTCACTCTAAAGACTTTGGTAAGTGGTGATCCATCCTTTATAACAGCAAGTCTCTTAGCCATGTTTGATCAACAGAGCTTTTAGCTGAATCTTTTGAGAGGTCAACAGTTGACATATTAATATTATATCCCCACTTTACAGTCAAGCAACCAAGGCATAGAAAGGTAAAGTAACTTGTTCAATGTGTCCAAATGAAATGGCAGAGTTGGCATTAAAACAGATATTTCAGACATGAAAGTTCAAGTTCTTAAGCAGAGGACATACATGATAAGTCAAAAATTTGGATCTTTTGGGTACCCAAAGGGATATTCAAAGGCCCTTTCTCCTAAAGCCTTCTTGTCCTCTGTTCAGCTTAAGAACTCCTTCTATAACATCACTGACATGAGGCCATGTAACTTCCAAAATTGGCCCTTTGCTGACTAAGCACACTGTATGACTCAACTGAAATAAGCATTCTTTAGCACTGAACACTTATAAATGAAGAGAATCCCACTTATTAGGTGCATGCAACCACCCCCATCCCTGGCCCAAGAATAGAAGATGTTCATAATTTAGGGTTCTTCCTCTTGGAATGGAATTGGATTATAGTCACATGATTTTAATCATTCCATCTAAACCACAGCACGACTTACCATACGTTCATGCTTTTTATTTTGTGGTATCCAGGGGAGTAGAGATAGGCCTTCAGGCATCTCCTAATATTTCCAACCATAGCACTTCCAGCTATCACCCAGGGTTCCAATATTTATGTTGAATTTCCAAACTTCTGCTCATTATGGCACAGTCTACTTCCAATTGATTCTGTTCTCTAAGGCTGTTATTTCAGAAGCAGGGTGTAGGGTACAGGACATAGGGGTAAGGAGGAAGGTACAATTCATTGACTTATTTCCCCCTGAAAATTCCAGGGAAGGATTCAGGGTTTAATTTCTATTTTACCATTTTTTTAACTAATAAGCAAGAAAACCCTTCTGGCATAGTCATTCTGAGTGGTACAAAGTTAATGTTTAATGCATAATCACTGTTTAGCCAAACTATAATTAGAAATTCTTTGGCTTCAATTTTTTCAAAAGGGGATAAACATATGCAGAGGTAAATGACCATACATAGTTCAATACCTCATTTATCTTTTTAATTCTAACCTCAAGTTTAGAAAGTCATCCAGAGAACTCTAAGCAGAAATCACTCTATCTCAAAGATACTATCCTTGCTCACAGTAACCATAAACCTGAGAATCAAGTCTTTCACAAAAAAAATTAATATTTTTTAAAGGACAGGAGGCAGGGGATAGGTTCCTGAAACAAATCTCTCCATACCTTCCTCCACGTTCATATTGATTTTTCTATTAATCCACCAAACCACACAATCATCCATACTGTTCTAATTTCTTTTTTAAGAATTGTATTCAAACTGATCAAAATCCTAGCTGGAATTCAGAAAAACCCAATCTCTATCTTATATTGATCTTAAATCAAATTAACCTTAAAAGAGAGAAAACAAGACCAAAGTGAAATGATTTGTTCATAGTAAGCCCAAGACAGCCCCGTTTATTATTAATAAATTTTATAATTTTTCTAGTTAGAGATACCAAGTTCATTAGACTATGGAATATAGAATCTCCTATCTCCTTTATTTTCTAAAAATATATAATAATTATATATATAATTGTCATATATATATAATGGTATTCTATATATGTGTGTGTGTATGTGTTTGTATGTATATTTATATATATGTGTAACCCAGCCTCCCTAGCAATTTCAACTGTTCTCTCTTAATTCCCTGAAATGAAATTCAACCAAGCCCAGAAATTTGAGCTCAGTTTCAGACACTTAGTACATACTCATTACCTCCTCCCAAGTCTTGTGATAACCCAGGATTGTTCACCATTTCTGAGTAATTAATATTCCCCTCCTCTATATGCAAATAGGAAGGTACTGGTACTTCAATCCTAGGGCTTACTCCCTATCCTGGTTCACAGCTTAATGTATGCATGTTAGTTTTCCCTGCTTAAAAGCAGCTGAAATGCAGGAACCAAGCATTATTTCTTTATGAACTCCTTCAGTGCCTAGCACTGTGACTGACACAGAAACACAAACATTGTTGAGCTGCTGCTAAATGGAAACATAGAAAAATGAAATTTTGAAAGAGTTATTCAGGATGATTAATCTGGCTGTGGCATGAGGGAGAGATGGAAAAATACAGAGAATAGAAGCAGGAAGTAGCTATGATATGCTAGTATGAGATTAGGAGGGATGAAACCAGGGTGGTAGCTATGGGAATGGAAGTAGAGGGCCATGGAAGAGAAAATGTAGAGAGATATAATACGTGATTGCTGTGGGGGTGAATTAGTGTGGCAGAAATGGCAACTGATGATCAAAAGTTCATGCTCCTCTAAATTATCAAGACATGACTGCCCCATGGAGGTCACATTTCCCAGCCCCACCTGGCCCTACATGGAGCCACATAGTATACTTTTGCTATTGAAAAGTGAAAGGAAGGACTGGGGATGTGGCTCAAGCAGTAGCGCGCTCTCCTGGCATGCGTGGGGCACTGGGTTCAATCCTCAGCACCACATAAAAATGAAATAAAAAGATGTTGTGTCCACCGAAAACTAAAAAATAAAAAATAAAAAATAATAAAAGAAAAGTGAAAGGAAGTGATGTGTGTTGCTTCTGAATCAATGTGGTTAAAATTTAGGTGAAAATCTTCATGGTCTTTTGTTCCGTCCACCACCTAGAAGGAAAGAACTCTAGAGCCCTGAAAGAGAAAAGAGCCTGGGTCCTTGAATGGTCCCCTACCAACTGAGAACACTGATACTCTCCTTTACGTAAGACATGAATTGGTATTGTGACCGTCCCACTAAGATTCTGTGTTTGCCCATCAGAACAAATAGAATTTCTCA
The DNA here is from genome assembly GCF_021218885.2 of Marmota monax. Taxonomy (NCBI): domain Eukaryota; kingdom Metazoa; phylum Chordata; class Mammalia; order Rodentia; family Sciuridae; genus Marmota; species Marmota monax. Next base: position 20,128,159 of record NW_026693777.1, on the reverse strand, counting down.
GTTAAAGCAGAAAGGGACAGGAAAAGTCACAGAGGCTTTATGGTAGCATCCAACACTTTGAAGGAAAACAGCACTACTTAAATATAATGAAAAGTTTCCAGAGGAGGACCATCTAAGAGGGAAAAGTTAGCTGAGCAGCATCATCCGGTGAGGCAAGTGTCAGAATAGTGTCTTTATTCAACTCATTTAACCTTTCCCTCAATTTCCTCATCTGGAGGATAATATATGGAGCTAAGTCTTATAAACAACAAATAGCTATTCTAATGTAAAATAGTATTATTGTAATCTCATCATCCACTTTTAAAACCATAGGAGACCTTACGGTTCATTTCAGTGAGAAAAACACTAAATCTCATATAGCAATTACTAAAACTAGGCACTGCATTAATTCATATAATTTTTATGATACAGATACTATTATTATCACCATCAATCTAAAGGTGAAAAAACTGAAACACAGATGGGTTAAGTAATTTTCCTCAAGGTCACATCACCAATAAGTAGAAAAGTCGAGATCAAGCCAGGCAGCCTGGCTCCCAAATCTATGCTCTTAACCATCACAAAAGATGTCCTCTCTAGGTGCAGCTTCTTCATTTTAGATGTGGAAACTCAGGTCATGTCACACAGGTGGTTATGCACTAAATATAGAGTACAGTGACAGAGAAGGCAATTTTCTCCCCGGGAAAATTCTAGTTTCTCATAAAAGACTGGTTCTGCAGAAAATCACTGAGCTGAGAATGCATAAATTACTAAGGAAACTGAACCAGATATTTGAGCAGAATTTATGTTGATAAGAGAAAAAACAAAATGAGCCTTACCCTTGCCTTATCTTTCAAATAAGAAACAGGAGGAAAAAGCAGATGGAGTTATTTAAATGTTTTTCACGCAAATTTTTCCTGTGGTTCTAAAACATGTGAAGGTCTTTGGAGAAATGAACTCCAGTTCTTTGAACCCCTTCCAATACAGAGAAAGAAATAATCCCAGGGTGACTTAAAAAAATAACATTAAGTTCAATTATCTTTCTGAAAGCATTGCATGTGGTTGATGCCAACTGAACCTCCCTCTTGACAAAACCACCTATGTATGAGACTGTCCTTCATATGCCATCTGAAGCCCTCCCACGAAAGAATGGGTTCTCCTGGCATGTGACTATTCATTTTTGCTTACGTTTAGACCACAGAAAATCTCATGCATCTAGTTGCCCCAAGGGATAACATGGTGCTTCCCTGCCACCAACTGAGGACAAAATCCACATGTCTGACTTTGTGGAATGTCATCCTCTTAAGACCCAAGTGGAACATCTTTGATGAATTTCCAGATATTTAATGTGCTCCCTTCCCATTTCCCACATCCAGACCCCACTCTGGGATCTACAGGTTGTTATAGATCCATACAGGTATTTTTGAGTATGTTTATCATCTCTATGTAGACTGCTTATTTCTATCCATATATTGGCCTTGGATAATTTAAGAGGTCCCCAAATTCAAGACATATTGATAAAAAATATCTTTTTAAAAAATGGCAAGATAAACCAAGAAGAAAAAGCAAATCGGAAAAAAGGAGAGGGTTGAGTAGGGGAATTGCAGGACAGGGGTCTCTGGATGGTGAAGAGAAGAGGCCAAATACCACATTAACTTTTTCCCTTCCTGTTCTGCCTGTGGGAGGCTCCAGAATAGACAGGGGTCTCTATTGTAGCACTAATGAGGAGAAATACAGATAGCACATGCATGACAGGCTATCAGAGAGATAAGGAAAAGAAACAGGTATTCTTTGCCTGTGAACTTCACCTCCAGCTCTCTTGTATCTTAACCTAATCAATCCTCACAACAGTCCACTTTATAGGAAACTGAGGCCAAATGGTTTTAGTGATGTGCATAAGGTTACAGAACTCTAAACAGACCACATCCTCAAACTACCCAGACTCTATGCCCCACACCACACCTCCTCTGGCATCACCATGTGAATTCAGGAAAGAACATGGGTCTTGCCATCAACCAACTGTATGATCCAGGATGAATTACATCCTCTCTAAAAAGTCTCAGTGTCTTCACTTGTAAAATGAGGTTACATTAGAAATGGATGATCCACAGTTCTGAATGTCTATGAATCCAGAAGTCTTATCCATGAATTTTAACAAACTACTATTTTTAAACTGCCAGTTATGTTCTATTAGTGAATCATGGAATTAATTAATAGGTAGCCGCCATTCCCCCTTTTTAATGAAATAGAACAGAAAAGGCTTGAATTGATAAAGGTAAGATAAGGTGAGATAAAATGGTGTAAAATAAAATAGAGGGAAAAAAGTCAGTATACATCCTTTGCAGTTAAGGGTGAATGTTGTTTGTAAAACTGTGTGTGTGTACCCACTGGTAACACAAAACTTATTTTTTACTATGGGTCACAGTCAAACATGATTGAAGCCCAACTTTAAAACTCTAGGCTCACATGGTCAATTACAATAGAATTTTAATCTAGTCCCTAGACATTTGCTGCTTTTTGTTGTTTGTTTTCGTGGTGGTTATTTCTGCTTCCCCTTTGGTTTCCATCCCCCTTAGATCAGGAGTTCTCATCCCCTCCTTCCCTTTCTCACTTGCTCAGCATCTGCTTTTCTTGGGGAGGCTTCTGGTGGCTGTCACAGAGGGGCGTTCTGAAGGAAAGGAAGGTGTTGAAGTGTTGAATAGAATTGCAGGGCACACTAAGTTTATGGCATCTAGTTTCCTGAAAGGGAACAAAGAATGTTGAGAGTCTAGTTAGGATGGTTCTGAAGGCCCTAGAGATTGTGGACAATAGTGTCATTGTCTTGGAGGGACAGGGTTGCAATTACTTACATCTCTGGCTCTTCTGCCCTCTCCTTACTGGGAGGTGACTAATGTAAGTATGTCCTCAGTCTCCAAATAAGATTCTCCCTCCTATTTTGAGGGAAGTGGGGGTGGCATCTAGTTTCCTAAGATTGCTGACTAAGAGAAATCATCTAAAATAATACAAGAAATGAAAGTTTCTTGGAAAGGGGATTGAGGATAAGGGTGTCTATAGAATTGCTCAAAACACTGTCCCCAAAGGAAGGATACCCCAACTCTCACTAGTTCAAGTTTAAGAAGGTGACACAATCTGGCTGGATAGAATTCCATGATTCTAGAGACTTCCTAGGAAGATTTCCAATTTTTGTTCCTTTCCTGATCCTCCTGAGTACACAATGTCTGTCTATGTAATTCAAAATTTGAAGTCAAAGTCACTGACCAGAAAATGAGGCTCCCTCCTTTATCAGATTTTCAGTCATTCAATGTCTGAGATGAAGGTTGGTAAAAATGTTTGACTGAGACCTTCAATTCTAAATCATCTGGTGAAAACTCGAGATGTAGCATCCTAATTTTTCCTATCAGCCTGGTCTCAGGACAGATCATTTTGGAATAATGTCCAGGAAATTATTAATAATGAGAAGGCATTGTTCCTAGAAGCCAGTCTATCAAAGGAATATGAAATATAAGTGCAATCTCTTGGACTCTGCATAAATAGTCTTTTTGTTCTCTCAATGACAAAATTGTGTCTCTTTCAAGGGGTTGTAGGTAGAGGAAAGACAAGGATAGTACCCCAGATCCTAATTGACTCCTGGCACTGAGCTCTGTGCACAGAGAATCACAGTGTTCATTTGAGATCTGCCTGGAAGTGATGCCTTGTCAAGTACTACTGTGTTAAGCAGCCCCTTGTGGCTTTATAAAACGGTTGACCTGCTATTGACCTGCTCCGTCACTGGTGCTCAGGGGCAGTCTCTCTGGCTAAATATTTATGGGCCCCATGATAGATTATAATAAAGATTATAAAGCCTCAGCCAAGGCCTAATGGCTCCCAAATGTCCCACAGTACAAGGAGCAGTTCCTAGCTGAGGAGCATGGGTGAGTCCCTTCACAGATACAGGCCAGGTCAGCAATAATGACTCCAGAGACACTTCAAGCAATGGCCCCCTTCTCAAGTCCCATCCCCTCAAAAGAAAGCCAAGTGGTCTACCAGAGCCAGCCCTACATTTTGGCAGAAAACAAGCTTTTTCTTAATCCATGCCCAGCTCCAAGGGTGAGCACAAATTTCTACAGGTAAAATCTCATCTTTATCATAAAAATTAATTTCCTAGGAACTGCCTTTCTAGTCTTCCCACTAGGCAAAGGAGTTAGGCACCATTCCTGCCCTGGTCATGGTCAGATAAGTTAAGTACTTGTAGATGAGAGAACCAAGACACTAAAAATAAAAAACCTCATTTAGAATATCAGCATTGACATTACATGTGAGCCATGGAAAGCCCACCAAAGACTACAGGAGAAGTCGAAGCTTTAAGCTCATCATTACTTACCCTAATATGTATCTCCTACTGTTACGGGGAGCCGCTTCAGAAATTCAAATTCAAATCAATGAGAGCTTTATTTTATTTATCTCAAATCAATGAGAGCTCTGTGGGAGAACAGCCGCTTCCTGGGAATTTAAAAATGAAAACCACAACTCAGGGGCTTTCCTTAGTGTCATGCAGGCAAGCCAATCACAGAAGCTAGAAAAAAAGCAGTCAGATTTGCAACTCAGTTAACCACATTTGGGATCTGAGCGTGTGGTAGACAATTGTATCCTGAGTTTGAGGAGGTGGTTAGCAGGGGCGAGAATCTACTTCAAAGTCTTGGGTCACCAAGACCACCATAACCTGGGTTGAGTACATTTTGTACAAAGTACAGAAAACAATATAAGAAAACAGCTTTCATTTCAGTTTCTCAGAAACAGCTCTTGTAACAGTTTTTTTTATTTTTATATTTTTTAACAGAAGGCAGCAAAATGGAGACTTAGGCCTGTCTATGACAGTTCTTGCTTTATAATTATCTTATCTCACTTATCAAAATCTTATATCTATAGTCTATATTTTTTACTAATCTATAACCTATAACTTACACTCTTATTGATTGTATTTACCAGTTCACACCACAACACTACAAGAATTATGAGGATTAGATGAGATGATACAAATAAGTTTTTAGAACTCTTCATATAATTCCCAATATATATTTCATGATAGGTTTTCTCTATCTTAAAAAGTCTATGACTATTATTATTAGCTCAGTGGACATTTATCATAGGAAAAGACCTAATGGAACAAGTCAAATGATAGTCTGGGTCCAAGAACTAGACTCCATATCCCAGTGTTCTCTCTAGTATGATTTTATTTGTTTATTTATTTATCAGTGTCTCCATTCTTTAACATTTATATGATGGGTCACAGGGAACAAACATGTATTTAAAATTAAAGATCAAGAAAAATTAGAAAATGTCAAGATAAGGCCAAGAACACTAAGAAATTGAATAGCTGCTCTAGCTGATTGATTGATTGGGAATGAGTTTTCTGAGCACCAACAAAAGGAAACTGAATTAATTATTCAGTATTCCTTGGTTAAGAGGAGGGAAACGTGCCAATTCCTTAAGGGAAGTCGTGTGTTCTTAAGTTCATACCTAAAACAAATTTCTCACATGGAGCTTCCTATTAGAAGCACTATATAGATAATGTCCTCAAAACAGAAAATTAAGTCACAATTTCAACAGGACTCTTCCTTGAAATTTCCCTTGGTAAGAGTCAGCAGGGTAATAAAACAGCTGAGTGAAAGCAGTCTGCTGAAGGGTAACCAAGATGGACCAAATACACTTTTCCTATGACCTAATTTGATCAAATGAACAACAGAATATCTGAAGAAGAAACATAAAAAGTGTTTTCTTAATGGAAAATACTAGAACCATGAACCATTGCCCACTCCACCCTCATCTCCCCCCATTCTAAAGAATCTATTCTACCAGTCCACCATGACCCCATCAGAACCGGACACAGGTGGTTAGAACCAAGCAGGCCAGAGACTATCAGATGGCCATAAACCCAAAAGATATCCGACTCAAAAGATGAGCAGAGTTAATCAGATAGTTCCTCAGGAATTTGAATCTAAAATTCCAGCTGGAAGCAGGGACAGCTGTCAAACCATCATAGGGCAAAGGTAGACCATGTGCTAAATGCAAAAGGAAAGTAGATGCAGCATGTAATCAGGAGAAGAGTGAAAACAGAGCACAAAGATACAAAGGGAGAAACAGGATGAGAGGCAATCCATGCATCTTCTAAGGGAGATACAGTGGTTACAAACTCTCCCTCAAAGCTGTCTTAGATCCAAAACCACCTCCCATTTCCAAAACTGACCATGATAAGAGCCTCCTTTATTTGGATTCCCAGAGGAGCCCTGGATCTTTACAATAAACTCCCATTTTTGAGGGGGAAGCTGAATGAGTATTCCTTGCAAACAAATGAGCCTGATTAAAACACAGGCTTTTAATAAGAGTTGAACAACAGACAGAACAATGATCTAGTCTCTAGATGGCAGGCAATGTGCTGTTGAGTGAAGGCAGATCCAATCCATGAGAGAACAAAACCAGATGGTTTAAAACACATCAGTCGGATGAAATTCAAAGGTATTATGCTGAGTGAAAGAAGCCAGTCTCAAAAGGTTATACACCGTATGATTCCATTTATATGTCACTCTTGAAAAGACAAAAATGATAGTGGTAGAGAACAGATCAGTGGTTCCCAGCTGCAAGAGTTTGGGACAAGTGTGACTATAAAGGGGGAGAGCAAAGGAGTTTTGAGGAGTGAAGGAATCGGCCTATATCCTGATTGTAGTGGTGGTTACACAAACCTATACTTGCAGTTAAAGTCACAGAACCACAAAAATAAATGAAAAAGGAAGGGAGGGAGGGACGGAGGGAGGGAGGCAGGGAGAAAACAGTGAACTCTTGAGTCAGCAGGGTCACAGAAGAGCATCTCACCAGACCAGGAGGAGGGCCAACTCTGTATTGGCATAACGCTCTCCTCAATGTGTACCTTATCTTGTTATCCCTCAGTCCCCTCTCTTCTTCCTAGCTGGCACTGCCTTCTAAATAGAGTCAAACCAAGGAAATGAGCAACGAAGATGGAGTTTCAGGTATCAGCCACAAGATTAGAGAGGTTTTGATAGCTGGGATCAAAAGGTCTTGCCATCCCTCCTAAAATCACACTACGATACAGATTATCTTCTAATCTTCCTATGGATGGTCTTGTTATGGAGAGAAACAAGATGGCCTAGAAGTAGTACTAAAACTCCTCAGGGGTACAGAAGGAAAAATCCCTAAGCAGGGAACAGGCTGAATACCAGGGTAGAGAGAAGTAAGCAGCTTTTGCTCCAGTAGGAATGATTATGTCAATATTGGGGTTAGGAGTTATGGGTGGAAAGGAAAGACCTCTGGCCTTCTCTGACTTAAGCCACTTGGGCCTTCCTGGTGAGGCAAGAAGAGGCTTTCCACATGTTCCAGCACAACTTCCCAGTCTCCACCAACAATGATACTTTGCTTTATATCGCTCTATTCTCCACACGTGTATTTCCTTCAGGAACCTTGCAAGGAAGTGTGGCTGTTGAAGTGCTACTGACCAAATGTCATCATAATACTGTCATAATCCTATCCCAATGTGTTCCTTCTTTTTATGAAAAATATTTATTTTTTAGTTGTAGATGGACACAATATCTTTATTTTATTTATTTATTTTTATGTGGTGCTGAGAATCAAACCCAGGGCCTCACACGTGCACACGTGCGAGGCAAGTACTCTACTGCTGAGCCACAACCCCAGTAGCCCCCCCCCCCCACCGCCAATGTGTTCTTTCTAACAATGGATTCTGTTGTTATATTCCTGCCACTTAGCACTGTTGGCATATGGTACAAAGCAAGTAATAATTAGTGAGTGAGTGAGTGAAAGAGGTGCAAATAGACAAAGGAAAGAGTAAGAAAGGAGGGGGAGGAACTCCTTGGAGAGCATGTTAAGAGAACATACCACTCACTTGCTCAACAGATATTTATAAGTGGTGGCTGGAGATCTTCCTTTCACCTCTCTATATCCATTCTTTACCCTTGTCCATCTAGCACTGTATCTCAGGAAACCAAACTCTACCAACTGCATTAATTTGGCACCAACTCTGTATTGGCATAATGCTCTCCTCAATGTGTACCTTATCTTGTTATCCCTCAGTCCCCTCTCTTCTTCCTAGCTGGCACTGCCTTCTAAATAAAGTCAAATCAAGGAAATGAGCAATGAAGATGGAGTTTCAGGTATCAGCTACAAGGTGAGAGAGGTTTTGGGGATAGCTGGGATCAAAAGGTCTTGCCATCCCTCCTAAAATCACACTACGATACAGATTATCTTCTAATCTTCCTATGGATGGAACCCAGTTTGAGTCAATCACTGGGAAGCATCAGCAGTAGATCAAAGGAGGGAGGAAAGCAAGAGCTGACTCTCCCAGATTCCTCTCTAAGGGGTTGCCATGAGCAGGCTGCAGCCCTAAATATACCCATAGCTGCCTGTGTTTGGGGATTACAGCCACCTCTTCCCTAAGCATCCTTTAGACTTGGGGTGATAATGGCTCCACACTCTCATGAACTCAGGGTGCTGCACCATACCATCCAGTTCCCTATATACGCTCACACCTTTGTAAATAGTCATTTCAGTGAACTAAATTTGAGTGCACCATCTGCTTTCTGCCAGGACCCTACTGATTCAAATGCCACTCACATGTCAGGCATTATGTTGATCTCTGAATCACCAAATACAGTTCAGACCAGGTTCTCTAGCATCTTACCTTGTAGAAGATGTCAAGTGCACAACAGCACATTCCCATGCAGGCTGGTGTGTTCAGTGAGGGAGCTGGGTACAGGGTAATGCTTTCCAAAGCCAGCTTCTGAAAATTAAGTTAGAATCAGCCTCTCAGCAAAGTAGTAAAGAGCTCCCACTGTGCACAGCAGAAAATCCAGAGACAACATTCACAGAGTTTACCTTGCTGGGTTTTTTTGGTCAGCTTTTTGTTTTTTTACTGGTCCCCAGAAGGGTAAGCAATGATTTGTTTGAGACTTCCAATTTGGAGTTGCAGAAACAGGAACAAGTTCAACTTAAAATCCAGCTATCGAACTGACTGCATTCTTCAGTTCTCCCAGTAGCTTGCTGCTGCCTTTTTAATCAGAGTTGTTAGCTTCTGATTACCCTTATAACTAATTCACTCATTCCCTAATTTTTGCAAATCTCTTAGAATTTTTTTTTACCTTTTTTCACTTAAGAAATATCACAGTATATCACAGTACTTTTTTTGTTTGTTTTGCAAACAAGTAGGGTTTTATTTTTCTCACATGACAAGATCATAAGTAGGCTATTGCTGGTATTGTTTTAGCTGCTCAAAAATGTTATCAAGGACTCAGTTTCATTCTGTAATTCTGCTCTACTAATCTAAGCGTATTAGCTTTGCATCTTCATGCTTGTTCTGTTATGGTCACAAGATGAGAACCACAATTCTGGCATCACAGACAAGTTCAAGGAGATAGATATTCTCTTCCCCTGCCTAGACTCTTTATCAGATATCTTGTGAAAGTTTGCTCTCTTACCTTATTGGCCAGAAGTAGTTCACAAGATCACCTCTAGCTGCAAGGAATACTGGAAAATTGAGTTCTAGTTTTCATGTGTCTGGTTATCCTCTGTTATTATTGTTACCAAATTTCTTTTTCTCTGTCTAAAACAATCTTTCAGCTGTTCAAGAAGTCCCTCTTTCAGCTCACTACAGAGATATTTCACAATATTTAACCAGAACACACAGGACCCAGAGGAAAAACTTGGTCTGGAGGCTTTCAATTTCTTCGTCATTCACCTTTCCTTTTTATTGGAAGGCAATGTTTTGCCTTGACAGCAAAGGCTTTAGCTGTAACAACATTATGCAAAATTAAAAGAAAGCTCTGTTAGTGTATAGCTGGAGGATCTAAACAGCAAAGGCTTTAGCTATAATAACCTTATGTAAAATTAAGTAAAACTGTTAGTGTATAGCTGGAGGAGCTGAACTATAACTTGAATAGGATCAATGGAAAAGTCATATGCTATCATCTTTCCTTCCCTGTGACAATGTACTCAGGGTAATCCACTTGAAAGAAGGAAAGGTTTATTTTTGCTCACAGTTTCAGAGGTTTCAGTCTGTGGTCACTTGGTTCTGTTGCTTGGGGCCTACAGAAGCACAGTACATCATGGTGAGAGCACATGGTGGGGGAGGCCTGTCTACCTCCTGGCAGCCAAGGAAGCAAAGACATAGACAGGAAGAGGCCAGGGTCCCAATATCCTCTTCAAGGGCTTTCCCCCAGTGACCTAACTTCCTCCCACTATGTCCTACCTCCTATAGGGCCCATCATTTCCTAATAGTGCTCCATGCCAGAGATCAAACACATGGGACTCTGGGGGACAGACATTCAAGATCCAAAATACGGAAAGTAGCAACAAAAGAGTATCACAATTATTCTAAAGAACAGGGTAGAGTAAACCCTGCAGGTCAGACAGGACTTAGAAACAACAGTAAAGGACAGCAAGAAGGCCACTATACCAGGACTGAACACTCCCTGGTCACCTTCCATCCAACATAGTCATTATCTTCCCAGCCACTGAAATGCACAGGAAGCAGTGTGGCCTAGTGTCAAGAGCAGGGCATCTGGAGCCATACTTTGAAGCTGCCACTTCCTAGCTCCATGATCTTGGGCACATCCTTGGGTGCTTTTCCTCAGCTTTCTCACCAAAAATGGAGAAAATCATAGTGCTTATATCATATGGTTGTAAGGATTTAATGAAATATAAATATAAAGCACTATAAGTAGTTCATAACAAACATTTAATAAGTATTGTGAATAATAACAGTTATTATTATTATTGTTTTGTTGTTATTATTATTACTATTGAAACGTGAAGCAACTTGTACATCAGTGGTACTAATTGAAAAGCCACCCTAGAAAACTGAGAGTTAACCACCAGGTTACAGTTCTTCTTCTTCCACTGACCATCTGGGTGAATTTAAGTAAGTCATTTTTCCTTCTTAGGTCTCAACTATCTATGATGGTACCATTTCAGATTCCTTTTAGCTCTAAAATTCTATAATTCTATCTCAAAGTTTAGTCCCTGGTGTTTGTTTTGAACAATGTACCCACACGGAAACATCCAGGTCATACTACCCAGATCCGATTGACCACACAACAAGAACTAGTCTACGGCAAATAAGGAATTTCAGAGCACAAAATCTTGCCCAGGAGGTAAATTTAGCATCCATCTTAGGTGCAAGGCACAACTTGGTTCCTTCTAACACAAATATCCAACTCAATTTTTGCTCCATCCATTCACTCCCATGAAAAGTATTTCCTCCATCCTTGACTATTCATGTTAGCTACTATATACTAGCACCTGCAATGTGCTGAGAACTTGGTATGCATTCTTGGTAACATTTCTTAAAATTTTTCAAATATCTATTATTATCCCAATTTTACAGACTGCTAAACTAAGGATAAGAATTCTAAAACAAGATGCCAAATGTGATGGGGCTGGTTTTTAAAATAAAATTTATTTTTATCTAAAGCCTAAGTCTGTCTCACAACCTCTGGGTATCAACCAGAACCCCTGGAATTATGACTTACTTATGGCCCCTTCCCATTGCACTGGAGCTGGTGAATTCAGGAAGTCTTCAAGACAAGGGCTTAATGGCCCATCATCAAGCCAACTCACTCTCTAGTCTCTTTCTGACTGATATCCTAATTTTACCCACTTATCTCTTACCTCATTACCAATACCTCTCTGGTACCTCAACCTCAGGACCAGGTCCCTGTATCTACTATTCAAGAGCCAAAGAATACCATTGTTCTCCCAAATATCCTTTTTCCACCTTCTTCCCACAAATGACTTCCAGCTTCCAGATGTCTACTCTTGACCAACACCATGCCGTGATGTTTCTTTCTCTATAAATTCACATATTTATTGAGCTGTGGTATCAGCCAGCCCCAGGTTTCAGCTTTCTTCCTTCTCCAGAATCCAAACATATTCTGTTCACACATTCCTATCTGCCACCTAACACAGCTAACCCCTTTCTGACTATTGATTAGTTAATACAAATTTAAAAAGTGAATCTTTACCATTAAAATATTTTAACATCCCAAATTATAAGTTCCAGTTACAAATTTATTTATCCCCTTTTATAGCCACTAATGGGATGACTTATTGAATATCACACACCAGTGTAGACTGTCTGTCTTTAAGGTGCTAGAATACTCTCTTCAAGTGTATGTTTTATGAAGGCCAGAGCATCACACAAGAAAGGAGATGAGCCACTAAGTAGAAGGAACAAGTGTTAAATGCTAAGAACATTTAGAAGCTAAAGGATTGGCTATGAATTTAGGTAGGCCTGGGTTTGAATCCTGTCCCCTGTTTACTAGCCCACTACTATAGCAATTAAAATATCCTTCCTCCTCCCCACTTCTGGGTAGATATCCAAAAGCATTAGAATCAAGACCTGTTCAAAATCCTATTCATTACAGCATTATTCCCAATAATCAAGATAAGGAAACAACTTAAATATCTATTGATAGATGAATGGATAAAGAAAATATAATTTGTCCACTCAAAAGAATATTATATAGCCTTTAAAAAGAAGGAAATCCTGCCAGTTGTGATAACATGGATGAGTCTAGAGGATATTAGGCTAAGTGGTCAGACACAGGCAGACAATATTACATAATTATACTTTTATGAAGTATCTGAAATACTCAAATTCGTAGGAGAAGAGTAGAATGAAGGTTTTCAGGAATTAATGGAAGAAAGATATGGGGAGTATTGTTTAATATATTTGGATCTGGATTGTTCTCCAAAGGTCTGTGTTAAAGGCTAGGTCCCCAGCCCAATGTACCTTTAGGTTGTGGGGTCCAGTAGAAGGAAGTTAGGTCACTAGGCCCTTGTCCTTGAAGGGGGTATTATGATCCTGACCTCTTCTTTCTACCCACTTCCTGGCCAGCATGAGGTGAGCAGTTTCCTCTGTCACATGTTCCCAGCCATGATGTTCTGCCCTGATATAGGCCCAAAGACAATGGAGCCAAGTGACCATGAACTAAAACCTCTGAAATCATGAAGCAAAATAAACCTTTCTTCCTTAAAAGTTTGTCTCAGGTATTTGTTACAGTAACAGAAAACTAACTAGCATAATGGGTATAGAGTTTCATTTACACGAGACGCATGAGTTCCAGAGAGCTGCCTACAGTTCACAACAGTATATTGCTCACTTCACATTTTGTTTAGAGGGTAGATCTCATGTGAAGTATATTACCAGAGGAAAAAAGTCAAATCAAAACAAAACAAAATCTCAAAGGGGCACAAGAAAACTCTTGGAGACAATGGAAATATTTATCACTTTCAATTGGATAGTGATTTCATAGGTGTATGTATTTGTTCAAAGCTATAAAAAGGTATATATTAAATATGTGCAGTTTCTGAAATTAATAAGAAGGGCCCCCATATTCTTTGATACCCCTCCCATCAAGAGATAGACCTATGTTCTGGATTCCTGATTACTAGAATATAGTAGAAGTGAATCTATAACAATTTCTAGGACCAGTTCCTGAGAAAACTGTCATCTACCTGTCTCTTAAGATGCTTAATCTTGGACCACAGCCACTATAGTGTGAGAAAGACTAAGCCACCCCATAGAGAGGAAAGAAGTCAAGAACTAGCAACCACTTGCCAACTGTGTGGGTGAGCCATGCTGGAAGTAGATCATCCAGTCCCAACTGAGCTGCTCCAACTGACACTTAGCTGAGCTGGCCCACCATCCCTACCCAAATTGCAATATGTGAGCCAAAAAAAAGTTTGTTGTTTCAAGTCACAAAGTATGGGGGTAGTTTGTTATGTATCAATAGATAACTGGAACACCAGTGGTCAAATCCACTGAGTTTCATATTCTCACTTATAAAATGAGTGATGCTGGGTGCAGTGGCTCACGCCCGTAATGGCTCACACCGTTAATCCCAGTGGCTCAGGAGGCTGAGGCAAGAGATCTTGAATTCAAAGCCAGCCTCAGCAAAAGCAAGGTGCTAAACAATTCAGTGAGACCCTGTCTCAAAATACAAAATAGGGCTTGGGATATGACTCAGTGGTCAAGAGCCCCTGAGTTCAGTCCCCAGTACCCTCACCACAGCCAAAATGAGAGTGATAATAATACTTGACTCTTCGGGTTTATGACAAAGTTTGAATGAGATATTAGACACGAACTTAACTCTGTTTATCATACAGATTAAACGAAATAGTAGACTTAAAGTGCCCAGCCTTTATCTAGAATTCAGAGTGTCTCATATCACATCTCCCAGAAGCCAACCCTGAGACAGAGATTCATATACACCTGATTTATTGAGGAAGTACCCTTGGGGGGGTCCACTAGGCGTAGGGGGGAGAATAGGCATGGAAAGGGAAGAAGCCACACAAAGATGCAGTTTCTGGTCAAGTTCAGAGAGACTGGCTTCAGCTTGCTCCTGCAGGAGAATTCCAGAGTGTAAGTTACACCTGCGGGAAGGGAACTGGGCTTTCACGCTCCTGAACCTATCAGTCATTATTTATGTGCCACCACTATGTTCCCAGAAACACAGATGCCCAGGCCCTCCTGCTTCTCTGTGTGGCAAAGCAATTTCCAGTAGCTTGAAGGAGGTAAGTCTGAAGCCTCCTCCTCAAAAAGGAGCTGCAGGTGCTGGCTACAGGAAGTGAAAACACACCACAGCCCAGCCTGCTGTCCCTTTTGCTCCCTGCCATATTATTACAACATTATTGAAGGGAATCTGGGTGAAGCACCGATATTATCTACACAGAGGCACTCAGAAAATGCTAGTTCCCATGAGGATATACCTTGCCTCTGTTCCTCATGAGGAAAGTCAAATTGAATGAATTAGGAGACATTCTTCCATGAGAAGATTTACACCAGTAAGACAGGAAGCAGTAAATAAAGGCAACAGATTAGTACAATATTACTAAATCCCATCATTTAAGCTCCCGCCTGGCAGCTTTAATAAATGAGATCTATCTCTTCTTGGTGGATGCACTAGCATAAGTACCATCTAAATCAGCCCTGCAGAGAATCAGTGACCTGATGGATATCTATCTTTTAGCTCTACAGCAGTAATGCATGGAAGATTTGGAGGGATTTGTGCCAGGAATCAGAGAATGCAATGTTTGTCTTGAATTAACTAATTTTGATAATCAATGTACTGTGAGCGATTCGCTCCTGCCAAAGTAGATTTGTGACCTGCCTGAAGTACCAATTATGTTCCAATTTATACAGTAAATCTATTTGGTAATATGAGGTGTTGCAGCAATTTTAACACATCAGTAAAGATGGAAATCAATTTATTTTCTTTTAGCATTTGGTGATAAGCTTTGTAAATAAAACAAGAAGTACAGGGATTCCAGGGCCAGGCCAGGATTTTGCTTCAACCTTTTCTATATCATGGCCATCGTTAAGGGCAGTGTTTGTGATTCCATTGACACAAGCCCAAGCTGGCTCCCCCAGCTTCACTTACCCCCTTGAATTGCTGGGAAGAGTGGGATTTGCTTCAGGGCAGTCCTAATGCTGAGATGAGCTGGAATTGGAGCTTTAAAAGTGTGCCCAGCATTGCCAGACACAGTATCTCACCCAGTGAAGTAGGCTGGGCAGATGTCAGCATCCTTACTTTACAAATAAGGAATACAGATATGACAAGAGACCAACCAAGGACAAGCTGAGATTCAAAATTCAAGTCTTCTAACTGCAAATCCTGACTTTTGTCCATGAAATTCTCATGCATCAGTACCAACTTTTAATTTTATAGAAGAGTAAAGAAAACGGAGCCAGGATAATGAAGGAATTTCCCCAGGGTTATTTCCAGGCTGTCTCCCACAAGCTTGGCTCAGCTGTGCTGGAGGGTATGGGAAGCATGAGCAGGCAACTCCTGTCACTCTCCCAGGAGTTTCTACCCAAGCATCTAGCACACGTGGACAGTGTAGCTTCTGTAATCCTAGTCTCGCTATGATAGCCACGGTGACACCTCTTTACAGATGGCTGAGCTAGGCTCAATCTCCTTTGTAAGTTCTACTTCCTGTTGCACCCTCAACTTTTCACCAAACAATAAAACTACCAAGTGGAAATGTCGTATTTGGCCCACAGCTGCCAGTCATGAGTGGAGCAGCACACACTAACAAGAGAAGTAGCAAGAAGCCAAAAATTAATCTAAAGGGAACAAAGTGACCTCTAACCAACAAGAAAACACAGCCCAATCAACCGAGAAAATCGATAGGGTGAAAATGGTCTGCTCAGGAAAATCAATAGGGTGCAAATCAACTGCATTCAAGCCTGTAGCCTTGCACCTCCACCTGACCCCAGAATTGAACCACATCATTCCTGCTTCCCAGAGACAGCTTCTTGCTCATCGTAACCTCCTCCCTGCAGTAATGGCTTCTTTATCTCAATGTATATTTAGACCCTAAAATGCCCTCAATCTTGTCACAACATGAAGATTTCCTTTCCTCTTTGGTCTCCACTTTTGCTCAGGGCAGCATCAGCTCACATCTAGATTATTTCCAGTAACCACTTCTTGTTCTGCGTCCATCTGTCCCTCATGTATCTGGCAAGCAAAGCTCAGAATAACCTGCTTCTTTGTCTCCCATTACTCCCTTACAGGAATCCTCTGCCTAATGGACAAAATCTCCTGAAACTCAAAGCTTTTATTCAGGAAGTTTCTTGGAACATCTGTTCTCTTCTCCTTCAATGAGTTCAAATTTTCACACCCTTTGGGGTTGAGCTAGAGGCTCTCTTCTATACTAAGCCTTCCGGGAACATCAGAAACCTCCAAAAGATCTCTCTGTGCCTATGGAAACTTTTATCTGCAAGTTTCATTTGTACATTAAGAACATGCCCTCTTCCAGAGTTGTGATGCTAGAGGGAAGAAGTGGGGTGGTATTTCTAACAATACTTTAAACTCCTGGAGGAAGAAAGCACATATTGGCACATGCACTGGGATGAGGGCCTTGGTTCCCATCCAGGGTCTTCCTCTACTGACTGTGGTCCCTGGGCAAGTGATGGACTTAATCTATAAGATGTGATGGTATTGTCAGAGGTCTCTAAGGTTCCTTCTCATTCTGACATACTTCTCTTCTAAGGCAAGGATTGTGACTTTTTAGCATCTCCCATAATATTTAGATATTTGCCTTTACTTTTCTTTAACCTCATATGGGTCTCTTTCCTCATTTAACAAATGTGAATGATAATAATGCCTTTTTAATAGAAAATTTGAGAGGCTCAAATAAAATACTGCTTGTAGGATAGCAAGTCCTGGAACAAAGTAACAACTTAATCTTTGTTATTATCATTAAAGAAATAGAAGGGGTATCTTAAATGTCTGTTGAATGAGTATATTCTTTAAAAAAAAAAACTTTTAAAAACAACTATTGATTGAAGCAAAGAGTAAAAATAAAAAATCATCACAAGTAATATTTAATTGCTATCAAATAATAATGTTTATTTTCTTTCCTTTAAAAATGAGAAGTGGCCAGGTGCGGTGGTGTACGCCTATAATACCAGCGGCCGGGGAGGCTGAGATGGGAGGATTGCAAGTTCAAAGCCAGCCTCATCAATAACAAGGCCCTTAGCAACTCAGTGAGATCCTGTCTCTAAATAAAATATAAAATAGGCCTGGGGATGTGGCTCAGTGGTTAAGTGCCCCTGAGTTCAATCCCCAGTACCAAAGAGAGAGAAAGAGAGAGAGAGAGAGAGAGAGAGAGAGAGAGAGAGAGTGAGTTAGTTTTCCTTTCCTTTCCCCGAGCTAGAAATTCTCATTCATAATAGCCCTTAAGCATCAGTGTTGAAAGCAGCTCAGAAATGTTTCTACAATAGGCCATGCTGGTCAGTGAGCTCCAGGGAAGGGAAGATGTCCTTGCTCACCCAAGATGGCACTTCTGAAAGTCAGAGATATTGCTCCTCCATGCAAAGACCAAGGGTCCCACTGAAAGGAGCTGCAGTCACTCTGACCTGAGACAATAGGATGGCACTGCTTAAAAATAAAACAAAGCTGCAGTGCAGAGGGCCCTGATGCCTGGCTGACATGGTGTCAAATTTCAATGAGCTCACTGACTGAATCCTTTTCCCTCTCAAAACAAACCCAGCTTTCCTCAGAATCAGAAGATAGAGAAATCTCCCCCTCTTGGTGCTCCTTTACTCTGACAACCAAGTCCACATCAAAGGAAGCATTCCCAGAGGGAGGTCCCAGGGATAAGACCATACCCTTGGGTAGAGGTGGAAGAAGAGAAGGGCCCCAGTGCAATCAATTGGAAAGTTTCAGGAGGAGCCACAACAAGGCCAGTTTTAAGAGTGACTAAGGGACATTAAACAGTAGCCAAGAGAACAAGGTTAAGCTACTTGGAACAGATTAGGAGACCAAAATACACTATAGCCCAGAATTCAAACTCCCCAGACTAGACATAAGGAGAGTAACAATGTCCTCCTCAGAAATACATGAAGAAACAGCTTCATATAATTAAAAAAAAAACCACTGCTTGTGAATCCAGACTTTTAAAGTTATGTTTCAAGTTCTAACAGCAACAACAACAACAAAAGCATGCTTCCTCTCCTTTGACAGAATTCCATTGGAGCTGAAAGGCAGATGCGAATGAAAGATGTATAAGGTGATTTAAAAAGAAGCACTTTAAAAAATGCATTGCTCAGTACTAAGTTATAGATGAAGAAGTAGTCAAAAACAAACTGTAAAGGAACTGTCACAGTACTTCTCTAATCTTAGGAATGTACCCCTCATCTCACAGGACACACATTACTCCTAAAGTCAAGTCCATTAAACCTTTGTAGGATGATGGGTGAAATGACAGCCACAGTGCTTTCTTTGCTTAGGGCCACTGTGAAGGTGTTACAGACACAAACTTCTTGTGAAGTCTCCCTGCAGAGTGAGCTAGTGTAGTGTCTGGGGATAAGGTTAACCACCTCTCGGTTGTTCTTTATTTGCCCTGTGTTTTTATAGGGCATGTGTGTACCCTACAAAGTCTACATATCAAGCACCTGTAGAAACTTGACCAAAATTATTTGGAGACAAGGCAGAGAATGCTGAAAGTGTGTACAGTCTACCATGGTGAAGTCTACAGCAGAACAAATGGAAAGAGAAGAAACTGTTACAGAGGAAGGTACATTGCAGAAAAGTTATTAAATTTAGGGTCAAAAGAATTGAAACATGTCATTGCTCTGCCTCTTTCCAATGCTCAGGACTTGCATAAGGTCTTACTCTCTAGGCCCCAGTTTCATCACCTACAAAATTGAGAAAATAATAAAATGTCTCTTGTGAGATCAAAATATTGGATTTTTCCATGCAGGATCTCAAGGAGGAAGCAAAATATAAAGAAAATCAGTGATACATCCAGAATCTTGATATTTAACAGATTTTGAAATCTGTTTTGAAGATCTAGTGTTGTTTGTATTAGTATTAACTAGTCTCAGAGTGGCCTATGCGAACCTGAGAATGAAAAAAAGAATTAGTCCCTTGGTCTGAGAGTCAGTAAGGTCCCATAGTGCAGTGAGAATCCCACACAGAACTTCTGTCATGAAAGCTAGGACTGAACCAGTGGGTGCTCACATCTTTTCACCTGCCCTAGTTACTAAGGTTTGGGGGCAAGAATTCATTTTTTTTTAAAACAGGAAGACTCCTAAGATGGAGTGTCTCTTGAATACTTACCATACCCCCAAAGGTAGAAGATTAATTAAATAGATTAGTCCTGCCTCTCTAACAGAGATGACACAACTCTGTGCTGTTTCATTCCTCTGTGGTCTGTGAGCGCATGCACACATACACATGCATTCACTGAAAGGGTATCAACCACAGTACAAATGCTCTGGGTCCAGTAGGTCACTGACTCACTGAAGGAGAAAAAGCCAAGGTGACATTCTCAAATCTGATCCTTAGTTTGTGCCTACAAGAATTCCCTTCCTGACCAATGGTGATGGTCCCAAAATCTACCTCAAAAGTGGTTTCAGCAAGCCTGGTGCTCCTCCCCTCTCCTCAGTGTCTAGTTCCCATGCTGTGTAAGGTTGGCATCCCAGGGACCAATTAGTGTCAACTGTGGTCAGCACTTGCCTGGTAAGTCCTGCATTCAGCTACATCTTCCTAATGAAGCTCTGAACTATTTAATTAGGAGCTGCTCTGACAATTCTGTCCTTGTCACATCAGCAATAGATTGGAACACAAGGGAGAAAATTTTCATTGAACCCATGCCATGGCATTTGCTCGGTAAATAGAGATGAGTGAGGCACATTCACCTTGCTAATATATGGAAATAAGAGGTAATGCAGTTTCTCACTGTACCTAGTGGGAAGGTGTCAAGATACAGCCATGCATAAAACAAAGGACTGTTTTTTTCTTTTCCATGCAAGCAACTGTTTGCTCACTATCTCTTTCTTTTGAAGCATACTTGTATTATTTTTAAGGGCATTGTCTTTAAAGTCAAAGGAACCTGTGCTCAATTCTGGCTCTAGCCTTTATTAATTGCCTAAACTTGGACTAGATTCTTAACTTTCTGAGCCACAAATTTCTCACCTATTAAATGGAAATAACAATGCCTTCCTTTGAGGTTGCTATCATGACTAAAACAGACAAACAAAACGAATATAATGCACTAAGCGTAGTACTAAATATTCAATAAAGGCTTCTTTTTATTACTGTTAGTTCTCAATGTCCTGTTGTATTATCCCTAAAGAAAAGGGGGACAATAGAGTACTTTGTCCCCAAATGTCTCCTTTCTGTTCCCCAAAACACAGCAAATTTAAAGAAGAAATGAGATCAAGCCTGGGCCAGATAGTCCAGATACATATTATTTTAAAGGACTCTGGCTTTCTCTTATATACACGGAGATTCAGGGCAAGCTAGTGTTATCTGTAGAAAGGTACTTTCCTGCATGTATGCCAGGACAGTTGTTCCTTGGGATTCTGGTCATACAAGGTAACTAAGGAAGATAATGCTTACGGTGTCACTGCTTCTGCAGCCTAACATGTAAAACTTCTCTCTGAGTGGGGACAGAACCGAGGACACTATGAAAAGCAGGTGTGTCACTTGTCTAGCCAGCCACCACTGAACTGAACATCATGAGGCACTTCTTGGTGAAACACTTTGCTATCTGTTCAGCCTATCACCACTGAACTCTTCTTGGAGCAGCAGCTATTATGAGTGCCTGGAGGCCTTCATGTCCCCCAAATGCCCCAAGCATTAGGGGAAGTACTGTTGCTCATAGGAAACATGGTGTAAAGAAAAAGAAAATGCTCTGCAAGATAGCAGCAGCTGTGGGGTGGCCCCTCCTCACATCATTGTGGGCAGCAAAAGAGGCAGATCTACAAGTCTGAGTCTGTGCTCAGGAATTGTAGGAAGGATTAAAGCTGAAGCATGAAGCCCCTTTAACTCAAGCGGGAACTACTGAGCAATTACTTGCTTATGTGAAGAGGGCTGATGGAAATTTGGAAACTCTAGCCTGCCATTTTGCTAAACTAAAAAGGTAAACATTTACAATGAGCTAGTGTAAGGATTGCAGTTACTCAAAAGGAATGGAAGCCCCATAAACGGGACCCTGTGAACCCAGCACCTCAAACTAAGAGGATGAGGACTGGGATGAGCTGGTCAAATTGCCAGCACAAAGGGTCAGACTGGTCATAACTCCAAAGCTAAAGACAGATCTGCCATGGCTGGTGGGAGCAGATGTTGAAAATCTGCCCACTCCCAAAGGGCATATGCATGCCTGCATGAGAGATCATACTGCTGCTAAATTGGTAGGGTATTTTAGGCAGCAAGCCAGGGAAACTGTAGCAGAATGAGGCTGTTTGGTTTGGTGCTGAAAACATGCTCTTATCAGGGAGTAAAATGGGTAAAATTGCCTCAGTCACCATGCACCCGACTCTGAGGCAACATTTATATTTAGCTGTTAATGAGAACTGTGCCATCATTTTATTGTCCTGACTGATAGCTGTGTATAAAACTATGCGGCCCAATATTGGGTATTTGCCCATGGTGCCCCCATGATGGCAATCCATGGAAGAATTGCATGCCATCTTAACAGAGTTAGGAAGAGGCATGCCATTTATACACTGAATTATGCTGGTCCTGATAATGAAACAGTCACAGTGGGAATGAAGGACACCATTCTCCAGATGGCTCCTAGAGAATATTATGGAGCTCTGGTATTAATCCTTACCCCTTTAATGGTCTTTCCTGTTTCTCAAGAAGCCTATGCTATAGCTGATATGAGGGGAACTGAAAAGATGAGGAATCAAGGGAAATGGAAGTTTGGGAGAAAGGGAGCAAAGGAAACACAAGGGGTCCAATAAGGAAAGCCAGGAGCAATGTGCTTATATATGGGAGCAACAATGAACTTGCAGTGTCTTTCTCCAGTGATATTTAATAGCCAAAGCATATGTCATGGGATGGTGGTAGTATTATGGCCTATTAACAAAACCTAACAGTATAGATGTTTCATTATATTGATGATGTGGCGTTAACTTCTGAGTCCTTTTCCCACCTACAGGAAGCAGATCAAATGGTGGAACATTTCCAAGGCTGTCAACTTTTCCAAATTGCAAAGACCTGGACTGTTTGCCAAGTATTCAAGGGTTATCTGCTATTATAGATAAAGTCCAAGTTTCCCCTACTCCAAAGTAGTCAGACCTTCTTGGGAGTGTTGAGATGCTGGCGTCCTTCCATTTTACACTTGTTACAAATGTTAAAACCACTCTAATTATTTAATAAAAAGGAAATCCCCATGGAACTGGGAACTTAAGGACCTCAAAGCCTCTTCCCAAGCAAAAATATTAATAGAGCTGTTACAAACCTCGGGCATATTAGTCCAAAAGCAACCCCATGAACTGGATGATTTTAGCTGCCATGATAAGTTTGAGTGGATCCTGTGGCAAGAGCAGGGCAATAAATGAGTTCCCTTAGGACCTTGGTCACAGCTATGAAGAAGGCAAAGATATGGAAAGGCATCAGAAACAATTGCCACACTAGGAATTGACTTTATATCATGTGGCATAATACAGCCATGCTTCTCCTCCAGGAAATGAAGAACCAGATAAACTAACTAAAGGTAAATAGCTAAAAGATATGCCACTAAATATGTGGCTTCTTGGCTAGATAGGAAGACAGACCACAAAAAAAGAAGAGTTCTCTGGCCCATAGCAAAGTAATCCTGGCTCCTACCAAGCTTTTGTATGTGTTGGTGACTCTTGCTCTGCCTGTTCCTGAAGCAACTATGGCCAATGCTTTATGTGATGGGGTATATAGCTTGAGGGAGGTAACCAGCACACAGTGGCAGTTTGACTTCCTCAGACCTTCCTCCCATTGGAAGGCTGCAAGGTTGCCCTAACATGGATGGACACGTACACTGGACCACTATGGGCATGCTTGCAGAAGGGCATCACAGAAAGCAACCATAAATAGCCTTCAACTCCTTGGTTTCATGTGTGCTACTCCCACAGATATGGTAAAAATAAGCTTAGATTTTGGACAAACAAACCTACTGGATTCAAATAATAATGCTTAAGAAGGATACCTGTACTCCACAAATGGGAACACAGAAAAATTTGCTATTGCTGCTGCCAGAAGACATGCCACAGGGGACCCACATAGTCTATTTTTCATGTGAATGGTTTCCCAAGCCCATGAGGAAAAGGACCAATGAGATCAGAAATATAGTATTGTAAACCTCGAGATAGGGCCACCGGCCAGCACCGTTCTCAAAATGATAAGGTTGCTTATCTGTTGAATAATCAAGATTTGCCTGTATTAACACCTGTTAAAAATATCTGATATTTCATCCTCAGAGCTAATCTATTTTCAGAATGGGCAAGAACCATTGTGGAAGTGAAGAACAAAGAGACTTATGGATATATAGCAAGCTGTCTCTATCCTCTTCCACTGGTCTCCCATGGCACCTACAACTGGTCACCTCAATGCAATGGAAGTGAATGTTAAGCTGAAGTGACACCCACCACTCCTGGCTATAGCTGGACAACTGCCCTAAGGACTTGAACTTAAATTAACCCTCTTTTAAGAACACTAAATATCATGTATTCTGCTTAGCATGGGAACAATAGACCTGGCTAAGCTTTCGCTGGGGTACACTATTTGACAGCTCATGGTGGCTAAGCACAACACAGGTGGAAATGAGAAGGAAACTCCTGTCTGTAGAGAAAGAAACAATGGCAGTGACACTTCTCTGCCCTCTGTTTAGGGGTTAGATCCCTACTGATCAGTGAAACTTAACAGTTATACTCAAAGACCCTAACTACTTAGGGTAGCAAAGTAAGACAACATGTTGGGGAGCAATCCCTCCCCTTGGGGGTGGTTATGGACTGTGGCACCCATGCGTGGTCATACCTGTCATATAACTAGATTAGCTGATGCACTTGGAAAAGACCTTATACATCAGCCTGTATACCTCCCACTTTGTCTACAACCCTACTAATTGGAACCTAGTAAAAGCTAGCATGGCAAGTGGTGACTTTACCCACTTGCCATATTTTCTCCTCAAGCAATGAGCATTGAGTTCCCAGTTGAAACTTGTCCTAAACACACTGTAGCTGCCTAAATACTCATAGAGGCACAACTTGGCTTAATGAAGAAACTACCCAATTGTGGAAGGTGATACTTCAGAGTAGAAAGTGTTTGATATGCTAACTGCACCCGTACCCTCATTTAAACAGGATGTTGTGTATGTATTCCTGAAATTATCACAGTGTGGTTTTGGCTTTACAAGTTGTAAACCCCTATTACTCTAATAGGCAAGCTTAGTGTTGATCCTTTTTCTGTTTGGTTACAATCACCTCCTATATTGTTTAGCCCACTTGCCCTTATAGCAGAGCTTACCACATTCTTTTGCTCTCTGTGTTGCTATTGTGGGAATTGGTTACAGTCTACATTCTGATGAGCCTCCTGAGGGATGTTGTGGAAGATAGGCACAATAAGATTATGAAGACATTCAGATACATGGTAGGTAGAGTGTATCTTTCCTGAAGAAAAGGGGAACAGTAAAACACCCTGATGCTAATATGCTCTTTCTGCTCCCCAAAACCTAGTCAGGTTAAGGAAACAATGGGAATAAGTCTGGGACAGAAAATCCAGGTTCATATTAACTTGAAAAACACTGGATTTCTCTTAGGCAAACTGGGAACCAAGGCAAGTTAGTGCTATCTGTAGAGGCTGCAGTCTTGCATGTACACCAGGACAGTTGTTCCTTGAGATGCTGGTTATATAAGCTAATGCTGATGATATCACCGCTTCTGCAGCCTAACATATAAAACCTCTCTCTGAGTGAGAATAGATGCAGAACTGAGGGCACTGTGAGAAGGAAACATGTCACTCATCCAGCCTGCTGCCACTAGACAAAATGCCATGAAGCTGAGGAGACACTGATTGGTAAAGCACTTTGAGGGACAGAGGTGCTATCTTTTCTGTCTATCACCACTAAACTCTTTTTGCAAAATTACTGATCTCTTGTCATCTTTTCTCAGTCAGTGTCTTGTACACTGTCTCCAGGAACTTTCTTTCACCTTTCTGCAACTTGCCCTACTGACCTGCCACAACTAGAGTGTGGATGTGACACCTATATTTTAAATTAAAAGATGAATCCCATACTGTGATAAATACAGTATTATCTATTTGCCTCTCTCCTGTTTCTCACTCCAACCCCCTTCTTTTTGCCAACGTATTTATTCACCAGTCTTTACATAGTATATGTTTCAGCTAACTCATCATCCCAATTGTTCTCCATAAAATTCAAGTTTGTAAGTGATTTTCAAAAAGTGTTACTTCCAAGGCTGAACACCAAGCTCTCCATTACAAAGTACAATGGGGCTTTTATTTCTGTTGAACTGGATAACTTGCACACAAATTTAGTCCCAAATTCCATTAACTTTTCAGCAACCATTCTACACAGGGATGGGAAAGGGCCCTTCTAGCCCAAGGGCCGTGAAACAGTGATTTATTGGGAAGAAACCACCTAACTTCCCCCATTTAAGTTTTTATTAGATTGAAAGGAAATGAGATCCTGAATTATATAATTCATTTGTGATTATTACATTCTTTGAAAAGGTTAATGTGCTTACCACAAAATATAAAACAGTCATCTGCATCTTTACTACTGAAATGTTGGGAAAGAGATTTGGAAATTTTGGAAGGCAACCATTCTGCTAGAGTATTGGGAGATAAGCAGAGTATTGAAATGAAGTCTGACAATCAAAGCAAATGAAGATAAAGAGTAAAATTAATCCATGATTTTACAGATTTCACCTTCCCATCTCAAAAGAAAACAAGAAAAATTGTAGGTCTTTTCAAAAGGTAAAATTGCCTTTAAAAAAAGGAAATAGGATGAGATTTCTCTCTTTTTCTAAAGACTATCATATTAAACATTACCCTTTTGGACTTTAAGCCACCACACCTCCTTCTTAAAGATGTCTGATCAGGGCACATTGCCCATCAGAAGAGAGGAAAGTTTAGCAAAAAGCCCAATTGCAGCACATGATAATAGCATGTAAGAGAAGATTAACTGGGAGCAATATTCATTTATATTTTTCTATTTCTCATTTGATTTGTATCCCAAGTCAATAGTAGTACTTTAAAAAATCTGGCATGGAATTCTACACTCCATGTCATCCCTACATGAGGGCAGTATTTTACAGCTGGCACATCTTCAAACCCTTCCTTCCCTACAGAGTCAGGCAGAGAAAGAAGAAGGAGGAGTGGCTTCACTGGGATGAATTTTCTAAGAGCAAGAGTAATGTGCTAAAAACACATCAGGTTTCAAACCATGACAAGAATATATGAGGAAAGGAGTATATTCACTAACTAGGAGGTAAAAATTCTTTAACTCTCCCATCCAATGGCAGAACCAAGAGAAATGGTAGAATTATCTATCTTCTCAACCTAAACATGGGACCAGAAATAGAGAGGTCCAAGGGCTCCAAGCCAGGGACTGACTTTGGGATATATAGTAGACAGACGGAGAGTGAATGAGAGAGAGAGAGAGAGAGAGAGAGAGAGAGAGAGAGAGAGAGAAAGTAAGGGAGGTGGGGGAGAGGGAAAGGGAGACCAAGAACCTGAGGGAACCAGAGAGAGAAATGAGACAGAAAGAATATGATACAAGAAAGATGAAGAAGAGAAAGAGATGGGTACACAGAAATAAAGAAGGTCCAAAGTAGGGGGAAGAGCAAAGTAGCAAAGGGAAAATTAAAAGCAGAATCAAAGGTAAAGAAGGCATTTGGTGGGCAAGCCAAAGGGGGAAAAAGGGAAAGGAAAACCAATAAGAACCAAATGAAAAGGGAAAGTAAACGCGAATTAAGAGGGCTGAGTGGGCTGCAGAGACGTGACAAAACTAATGAGGTATATTAAGGTATTGTCCTTAATATGAGTCTCGAGGAGATGCAGTGACTGCAAAGCATTGTCCCAAGTTACCAATGTGTGCTTTCCAAGAATGTGGAGTCTGGGGTCAGGCAGATCCTGATTCAGATCCTTTGACGAGACACTTAATCTCTTGTTTTATTTTGTACATCTGCAAAATGGGGCTAATAATCTGTTTCATTGATTGTTGTGGTGACTAAATATAATGAAATATATAAAATCCCATAATAAAACCTGAAAATATAATGGATGCTCAATCCGTGTTCGTTATCCCTCTTTCCCCAAATTGGGCATCCTACACTAGCCTTTTAAAATTTTTTTTTAATTTGTTCTTTTTAGTTATACATGACAGTAGAATGTATTTTGACATGTATTTATACATGTATTTGACATGTATTTATACGTACAGAATGTAACTTCCCATTCTTGTAGTTGTACATGATGTGGAGTTACACTGGTTGTATATTCATATATGAACATAGGAAAGTTATGTCTGATTCATTCTACTGTCTTTTCTATTCCCATTTCCCCTCCCTTCCCTTCATTCCACTTTATCTAATCCAACGAACTTCTATTCTTCCCTCCTCCTACCTTTATTATGTGTTAGCATCTACATATGAGAGAGAACATTCAGCTTTTGGTTTGGGGGAACTGGCTTATTTCACTTAGCACAAGAGTCTCCAGTTACATTCATTTACCAGCAAATGCCATAATTTTATTTTTCTTTATGGCTGAGTAATATTCCATTGTGTATATATACCACATTTTCCTTATACATTCATCTGTTGAAGAGCTCCTAGGTTGGTTCCATAGCTTACTTAGCTATTGATACACTAGCCTTTTAGCCTTTA